>NC_140585.1:982285274-985055021 GCF_964204655.1 Triturus cristatus | reverse complement strand
AATATTAAATGTCTTAAAAGTAATGTACAATTAATGAAATATTACATATAATTAAATACAACATACTTCAAAATACTTAAATAACTTTAAAATTAATAAATAATTAATGTAAGTAAAAAAAAAAAGAATACATATATTAACGTAATATTAATTAAAAATATTCAATATTTTTTGCGTAGGATAGCGGGCGGGTAAAATTTACTATTACTACTCCAGTAAGTGCAATAGTAGGGAAAGCGTTGGATAGCGGGAGGGTAAAAATTACTATTCCCACTCCAGAGAGTGCAACAGTAGGGAAAGCATTGGATACAGTAGGGGTAAAAATTACTATTCCCACTCCAGAGAGTGCAACAGTAGGGAAAGCGTTGGATAGCGTAGGGGTAAAAATTACTATTCCCACTCCAGAGAGTGCAACAGTAGGGAAAGCGTTGGATAGCGGGAGGGCAAAATTTACTATTCCCACTCCAGTGAGTGCAACAGTAGGGAAAACGTCAGATGCCGTAGGGGTAAAAATTACTATTCCCACTCTAAAGAGTGCAACAGTAGGGAAAGCGTTGGATAGCGTAGGGGTAAAAATTACTATTCCCACTCCAGAGAGTGCAACAGTAGGGAAAGCGTTGGATAGCGGGAGGGTAAAGTTTACTATTCCCACTCCAGTGAGTGCAACTGTAGGGAAAGCGTTGGATAGCATAGGGGTAAAAATTCCTATTCCCACTCCAAAGAGTGCAACAGTAGGGAAAGCATTGGATAGCGTAGGGGTAAAAATGATTATTCCCACTCCAGTGAGTGCAATAGTAGGGAAAGCGTTGGATAGTGTAGGGGTAAAATTTACTATTCCCACTCCAGTGAGTGCAATAGTAGGGAAAATAATAATTTAATATTTTGTTAAAAATAAATTAATTATAAATAACAAAAAATGTATTAACATTAATTACCAATCACGCAATATTTAATAATTAATTATAAATACCAATATTTTTTTTTATTAATTACCTATTAATAATTAATTAACAACCAATTAATTTTCAATACCAAAAATTAATAAATACAAATACTAGCAATTATTAATTAATTAATAATAAATTAATTATCAATATACAAAAATTATTTCAATAATTAATTATTTACAATTAAATTACTTCCCACCATGTTCCCCCATAAACCCACAACCCACTACAAATAATAAATTAATACAATTAACATAATTATCAATTAAACAATTAATACAAATTAATTACCAATTAATACAAATTATTTACAATAAATAATTAATCAACAACCAATTAATTTTCAATACCAATTAATAATTATCTAATAACAATTAAATTACTTCCCACCCTATTCCCCTATAAACCCACAACCCGCTACAGAAGTAAAACGCAAAATTAAATTAAGAATAATTAATAATTCCTAAAAATTATTATTTAATGTACTATAATTAAATTACTTCCCACCCTAATACCCTATAAACCCACAACCCGCTACGGAATTAAATTACACAAAAATTAAATAACATAAAATTCATTACTTTAAAAATATTCAAACATACATTCCAAAATTTATACATACTTTTAACACATATACTAACACTTAAAACACTATAAAAAAAAAATCGATATTTTTAACAACTATATTATGACTGTCGATTACTTACTTCTATATTATTTACATCGATATTTCTTACCTGATTTTCGATATTCTTCACCACTATATTTTGGCAATTCGATATTCTGTCCATTCTATATTAAAAACTCGATATTCTGTCCAGTCGATATTTTTTGTTGTTGATATTATGTCTGTTTACCCCAACAACCCACAGGAATGGGTGACAGTAGAAGGCGCAGGTGGTCTGGGAACTGGACTAGCACAGCAGAAACCCCTCTCCTGAAACCATCCGAGAGAATTTACACAGACGTAGCCGCCCTTAAACCCTCACAGAAGAATACTGTCAAATAGTAGGAAAGGTGGATTTAAGCTGCTGAGCAACGTCAGGGTTCTCATTTTGATTAAAACATGGGCACCTCCCACAAGAGGGGCCGCCTACCCTCATGAAAGATGAGGTTCTAGTACAAGAAAACATCTACAACGCACACCAAAAGTAACCCCAGGATCGGCTTCCTATCAATCACCCAAAGGAATACCCAACATCAAGATATCAGTCTGTGCGACAAGTCCAGGCTACCACAGATGGCTTCCTAGCAGCCTTCTCAGGATTACAGGACACAGCAAATTAAATCAGCCCACTCCTCCCTTAAACGTGTTCTCTTTGGAAGAGCTAAAACAGAACAATCAATATTTGCATGAAGTCCAAGGAATTGGTACAGCAGAAGCAGCATGTTTGAAAAGACTAGTTACACTTAACTGGAATAATTGCACATGCAACCATTTCCAAGTATCCATTTTTAATGCTTTGCTAATAATCGTGTTACATTCACCCCACCACACTCGCAAAATAGTCACTCACATGTTAAATCCAGCACCCTACGTTTACCAGTTCTGACCTAGCACAAAGCTGCACACACGTTTATCATGCACTGCAGCATAAAACTACACAACCCACTGTCCTCTCTTGCAGCGTACAGACCTAATCGAATTTTAGGCTTAAAAGACTACAATCAGAAATCCCTAATTAACCTTTCAGCTATTAAATGTATCCCCTTATAAAGGGAAGTCACGTGATATACAATCAGAAAGCAACTCTAGCATCCTCACATGTGCATCATCCATTGATTAACAAAAAGCCTACAATCTAAACATGCTACTCGTGTGCCCTCCATCAAGGACAAGTGGTAAAACGCTGGTAACTGCTGGACAGAAGTAAAGCTGTAAAACAAGCAGACTTCACTTGAAAACTAGCAGTGATGGATAAAAGTAGCTGACTTTACTCGATTATTAGTAGGAATAACCTTCCTGTCTGAGATGTAACCATTGAGCACAGTAAATTCTGTGCCTTGTTCGCCTCCAGAAAGCAGGGGTAAAGGAATCTGGTACATAGCCACTATGCAGATTGACATTTGTGCTTTGTAACTCTGTAGGAAGGACCTGCTATCCTAATGTGGCCTCAACATACAAATATGACTTGATTTAGAATTTGGCAGATGAAGTAAAAGCAGTCAGGGTGGCAAAGAACTTTACATCTGCCAGCTTACTTTTAGTCCAGATGCCACAGTTAGAATTCTCTGCTGGCCTTGTGGCAAAATACCATGGGTCTCATTTAGAAGATCAATGTGCCGCTGGTGTGTCACTTTTTCCATACACCGGTGGTGCAGTGTGCCTGCCCATATTTACAAGATCACGTAAAGTCACCCTGCGTGACTTTGCATGTCCTTGTAAATATGGGTCTCTTTCACTCATCACTCTGTGTGAAAGGGGTGTTCCATGAGTGCTGCTGTGAGTGTTCCCATGCATCATCCATGGAACCTGACACATAACCAGATTTGCAAAGTTTTGTAATGCTGGGAATGCGTCAGAATCCTATGCCACCCCAGGGGAGGCGTAGGAGTGGCTCAAGGAGGAGAAATCCATTTACATCTCCTTTTTTTCCCTCTTTCTATGCGTGCTGCATTCTGCAGCACGCATAGAAAGAGTAAAATGCAATCAATGATTGTTTTTGTGCAGGATGGTGTCCCTTCCTGCACAAAAACAATCATCCCCGCAACGCAGGCACCCTTGCAACATGACGCAAGAGTGCCTACACTGGTGCACGGCAGCAAATTTTACACCATCGCATCGGAAGGCACATGGATACTTCGTAATGTTAATACGATGCATTTCTGTGCTTTCAAAATGAAGAAGCTTGATGTAGCAAAATGGCTTGCAGCGCATCGCTGCATCATTTATTGTAAATGAGGCCCTAAGTGTTTGTATGAACTCTATTTCTGGGGGGTGACAGGCAGTATAAAAGAGAAAGCCATCTGACCACCCACTATAAATTGGATAGACAGTCAGATGGCTTACTCTGATGACCCATACTTCCTCACAGCGGTGATTTCTGCATGAGGGAGGGGGGAGCATCACCCTCCACACCCACTGCAGCCGTGCTAAACGTGAAAAAATAAAATGGCAATAAAATGATTTCATTGCCATTTTATTTTTCATGCAGGACGCTGCTGCCGCCAGCTTACCCCGAGCTGGGAGAAATGGGGGCGTGTCCTCCTCTGCTGCCGATCGGCAGCATAGACCACTGGAAGATTTAGCTGGAGGCTCCAAAGTACACATGTCAGTTTGACCAGCTCTCTAGCTGCAGCCAAAGTGGCATGCACTCTTTGCATCTCTCCACCCAGATGTTCTAGCACCTGATTACAAGTTTGCAAGTGTGGGAGCAGACTGCCACGCCACAGCCCTCTCCCACACTGTCAAACAGGGCCACTGTCCACCTGCCAGATTACGAGCTTCCTCGTGGTCTGGCTGGTGGTCCTTTGGCATTCCCACAGTGGCTCTTTTCAAAAAGGCAGTGCAATGGGAGCACCAAAGCTCGTTCCTGCACGGACCAAAATGCACAATGTCGTGCATTTTGTTTTGTGCAGGAACATGGGTGCACACATACAGGAGGGCACTACATGAGCCCACCTGCATGCACCCCTCTGCACAAGGGGGCCTTGTGATGGCCCCCAGAGTTAACTCACCGCCACCATTTCCATGGGGGCTCCCCACCGCTGATAAGGTCAAAGTGAGGAAACCTGTAATATGCTTGGCGGTGCTGCAGCACCACCACAAAGCCATATTGCAGCCTCACATTGCCTTTCCACCACCAGGGATTCATGTCCCAGATGGCTGCGGCAGTCCGAAAACAGTGCGGCCGCCGTACTTCTAAAATGTCAGTCATACCACAGGATCCCAACTGCCACTCCATCTCCACCACGGGTTCGCCCGATCAGATGGACCACTGAACCCATAATCAGGCCCCTTGACAGCTTAGTGGAGACCAAGCCCAGGCCTCCAGGGCCTGAAAGAGCATCCAGCCAGCTCCAACCAATCCTGGCACTTAGCTCATGCTTGTTACCAGCATGAAAGTAGCACCAGGATTAGTTAATGGAATTGGCTGGAGCAGGAGCACTCGTAGCCGAGGTACAGAAGCGAGTAGGACTCTGGACCTGCAGCAAGCAAGGTAAATTAATTAATTTCTTTTTTATTTGGAGTCACTCACCTTGCCTGCATGCGCTCACCCACCCACCACCCATTTGCACGCCACTGCAAAATATGTACATGACAGCTGCTCCCCTTACCTAAGGACCACTGGAGGAAGATTTACACTGATGGAATACATTTTACACCATCGGCATAAACCTGGTGTTCCACCCCGGTTCCTTGAGTGCACTATACAGGGCTTCCCCCCTCTGCTCTTGCGGTACTGTCTGTTGGGATTGCCGGGAGGCGGACTCGACGGGTGGTGACTGAGGTTTTGATGTACATGTACTTCTGATAGGTACGGGCGACATGCTTGGGTGGGTGGGTAGGGAGGAGGGGCTCGTTGGGGGGATGTTGGGAGATGGGGTGGGGGGTATTTTGGCTGTCTCGCACACTCATGGTGGATTACTCCTGTGGATGCACTACCTAGTAGCACGGACATTATTGGGGTGAATGCTGTACAGATGTAGCTTATGTGCTGGGGTGATTATTGCAAGATGTCCTGATTTGGCTGGGGGGAGCACTATGGGGGACGGGGATTGACTGCATTTTGTTCTGTGACCTAATAAAGTTTGTTTAAAAAAAATAAAAATAAACCTGGTGTTCCACATGACTTAAAATAGGGCAGGTAAACCAAGAGCTTGGTAGGTAGGATACCCCGCTGCTGTTGCAATGGAGTAAATTGTCCACCAGACTCTAAATCTGGCCCCAATGTGTTCCAAAACAGGCATTCCCATATTGTTGAAAATTATGTTACTGGTTTGGGGGGGGGGATTCTACTCAAGCATAACTACAATTTATGTGTGGGTAAATTCACAAGCAAACACCAAATTAACCTGTACTTAACCCTCTGGTAGGTTGGCACAAGCAGTCAGACTTAACTTAGAGGCAATGTGTAATGTATATATGCAGCACTTCAAAAAGTAATTAAGTGAAATCACAACACAAGGAAAATCCCACATCAATTCAGAAAAATAAAGTAGAATTAAAACAATTATTTGACACCAAAACAAAAAACTAGTCAGTAGAAATGAAGATATGCAAATGAAAATGCTGACCGCGATGGAGCGTGGGCGGGATACAGGGACCAAGTTAGGCCTTCTGAACAAAAGTACTTTAAATCCTGGGTTGCAGTGTGCCAAGAGATCCCACGCTGAGATTGCATTGTGCAGCAGTGTTTCTGAGGAGCTGCAATGCAGAGTCCTGCGTCATCTTGAGCATGCCGTCGTCAAGGGGTTTTGCGATGTGAAGTACTGTGTCAAAGATGTGTTGTGCCCTGGCATTTCCGAAGTAGCTGCTGGGCTGCGATGCGGAGTCCTGCATCGTTGAGGATGCAACCGACGAAGAGCATGTGATGCAAAGGCCTGGGTGGAGGTTGCGCCACAAAACGGCGGTTCAGAGGAGACTGTGGATGGCAATAAAAAATCTGGCTTCGGGATTTGTTGTGCTGCGGCAGTTCTGATGCAACTACAAGGAAATGTGTAGCATTGTGTTGGCTTTGTACACAGGACTACAGAAGGGTTGACATTCAGGCCCACTTCCAAGTGTCTAGGACTGGTGTGGCACGGTGAGTAGACAAAATATCGGAAATGTAATATCGATATACAGAAATATCGAAGTCAAAATATCGATGGAACAATATATCTCTGTCAACAATATCGATGTAAAAAATGTCGAGATTGTGATGTGTAGTAAAATATCGAGGTATAGTATATCGAAAGACATAATATCGTGTAGTAAAAATATCGAAAAAGTATAGTATTAAGTCACTTTGTGATTTGTAAAAAATTATTGTTTAGAAGTGTCAGCAAATGTTTATTTAAGTGTATTAAAAATAACAATTTTCTTTCTATTAATATAATTTTTTAAATTTTGATATATAATTTTAGGAGCGGGATGTTGGGTTTATAGGGGATAAGGGTGGGGAGTGTTTTAAAAAAATATATTTGAAATAAAATATTTTAATAAATTTTTGTAGAATTTAAATTTAAATTTTGAACAAAATTCAATTATTTAAAATTTAATTGTGAAAAAAAAATTTTTTAGTGGGATGTTGTGTATATAGGGGTTAAGGGTGGGGAGTATTTTGGAAATAAATATTATATTTAATATTTTAGGATATAATTATTTAACTATTATTAATATAATTTTTTAAATTTGGATATATAATTTTAGGAGCGGGATGTTGGGTTTATAGGGGATAAGGGTGGGGAGTGTTTTAAAAATATATATTAGAAATAAAATATTTTAATAAATATTTGTATAATTTGAATTTAAATTTTGAACAAAATAGTAATATTTAAATTTTAATAATGAAAAAAAATATTGTTAGTGGGATGTTGTGTATATAGGGGTTAAGGGTGGGGAGTGTTTTGGAAATAAATATTAAATTTAATATTTTAGGATATAAATTTAGAAATATTATATTTAAAAAAAAATAAAAAAATTCAAATGTGTTTTTAAATTTTAAATGTGAAAATTGTAATAATAAAATAAATGTAATCAGTGGGATTTTGGGGTTATAGGGGATAAGGGTGGGGAGTGTATTAGATATATATTTAATATTTAATATTTAATTAAAAAAAAAAATTTCAAATTTGGTATGAAAATTTAAAATTAAAAATTTTAGTAATAAAATTTAATAATTTATGATATAAATTTTGAAATATTATATTTAGAAATAAAAACATTTCAAATTAGTTTTAAAATTTTACATGTGAAAATTGTAATAAGAAAATAAATGTAATACGTGGGATTTTGGGGTTAAAGGGGATAAGGCTGGGGAGTGTTTTAGATATATATTTATTATTTAATATTGAATTCAAAAAAATTTACATTTAAAATTTTGTATTAAAATTTACAATTAAACATTTTACTAATAAAATACATTTAATAAGTGGGATTTTGGGGTTATAGGGGATAAGGGTGGGGAGTGTTTTTGAGAAATATTTAATATTTTATAAAAAAAAAATAGAAATTTAATTTTTGAGTTTAAAAATTAAAATTAAATAAATTACTAATACAATAAATTTCATAAGTGGGAATTGGGGGTTATAGGGGATAAGGGTGGGGAGTGCATTCAAAATATATGTAATATTTTATTTTTGAAAAATATAATGCAAAGTTCTAATTTCTTAATAAAAGTAAATTTTAATATTTTTAATAATAAAAAAAATTTCATAAGTGGTATTTTGGGGTTATAGGGGATAAGGGTGGGGAGTGTTTTATAAATATATCAAAATTTTATTATTCATAAAAAATTATTTCCATTTAGAAATGTTATTTTAATTAACATTTAACAATTTTAAGAAGATAATTCATTTAATAAGAGTGATGTAGGATTTATAGGGGATAAGGGTGGGTAGTGTTTACAAATTAGTAATTGTTTGAAAAAATCTAACATATATAGTAATCCTAATTCAATATAGATTGGAGTGGGAATAGTAAATTATTTATGGTCACTGTCCAGCACCTACTGTAATTTTTTATAGACTGGAGTGGGAATAGTAAATTATTTATGGTCACTGTCCAGCACCTACTCAAATGTATTATAGACTGGAGTGGGAATAGTAAATTATTTATGGTCAGTGTCCAGCACCTACTCTAATTTATTATAGACTGGAGTGGGAATAGTAAATTAGTTATGGTCAGTGTCCAGCACATACTCTAATTTATTGTAGACTGGAGTGGGAATAGTAAATTTTTTATGGTTAGTGTCCAGCACCTACTCTAATTTATTATAGACTGGAGTGGGAATAGTAAATTAATTATGGTCAGTGTCCAGCACATACTCTAATTTATTATAGACTGGAGTGGGAATAGTAAATTAGTTATGGTCAGTGTACAGCACCTACTCTAATTTATTATAGACTGGAGTGGGAATAGTAAATTAGTTATGGTTAGTGTCCAGCACCTACTCTAATTTATTATAGACTGGAGTGGGAATAGTAAATTATTTATGGTCACTGTCCAGCACCTACTGTAATTTTTTATAGACTGGAGTGGGAATAGTAAATTATTTATGGTCACTGTCCAGCACCTACTCTAATTTATTATAGACTGGAGTGGGAATAGTAAATTATTTATGGTCACTGTCCAGCACCTACTGTAATTTTTTATAGACTGGAGTGGGAATAGTAAATTATTTATGGTCACTGTCCAGCACCTACTCTAATTTATTATAGACTGGAGTGGGAATAGTAAATTATTTATGGTCACTGTCCAGCACCTACTGTAATTTTTTATAGACTGGAGTGGGAATAGTAAATTATTTATGGTCACTGTCCAGCACCTACTCTAATTTATTATAGACTGGAGTGGGAATAGTAAATTAGTTATGGTCAGTGTCCAGCACCTACTCTAATTTATTATAGACTGGAGTGGGAATAGTAAATTATTTATGGTCACTGTCCAGCACCTACTCTAATTTTTTATAGACTGGAGTGGGAATAGTAAATTATTTATGGTCAGTGTCCAGCACATACTCTAATTTATTATAGACTGGAGTGGGAATAGTAAATTTTTTATGGTTAGTGTCCAGCACCTACTCTATTTTATTATAGACTGGAGTGGGAATAGTAAATTATTGATGGTCACTGTCCAGCACCTACTCTAATTTTTTATAGACTGGAGTGGGAATAGTAAATTATTTATGGTCAGTGTCCAGCACCTACTCTAATTTATTATAGACTGGAGTGGGAATAGTAAATTATTTATGGTTAGTGTCCAGCACCTACTCTAATTTATTATAGACTGGAGTGGGAATAGTAAATTATTTATGGTCACTGTCCAGCACCTACTCTAATTTTTTATATACTGGAGTGGGAATAGTAAATTATTTATGGTTAGTGTCCAGCACCTACTCTAATTTATTATAGACTGGAGTGGGAATAGTAAATTATTTATGGTCAGTGTCAAGCATCTACTTTTATTTATTATAGAGTGGAGTGGGAATAGTAAATTGTTTATGGTCAGTGTCCAGCAACTACTCTAATCTGTCTGGTATTTAATTTAATTAAATTACATTGATATAGTAGTTATAAAAATATATTTAAGTGAATATTATTTGTATTGTATGTTTATATATTGGATTTGTAGTAATTAATTCTATATTTATAGTTTAGGATAATATATACATGTAACCTTTTAATTTGATATGTTTGGAATATTTAATATTATTATTAGGAAAAATATATGAATATTTTGTATTGGAATAATGGGTAATGGCATTCTGTAATTTTATAATATTGATTGATTTGTAATTTTTTATAAAATAATTATTCTATATGTTAAATATTCATAATAGAAGATTAATATTAATAATCAGAGAAACACAATTCATAAGACAAGAACATGGTTTTTATTGTAGTTTTTTAAATTTGTTATTGTTTATTCATTTGAGTAAGATCATTCAGAAATAGTATTATTTACATTGTAATTACATTCAAACATATTGAATATAGGTCAGAACAAATTTGATGTACATTAAGTATATTTTCAAACATTTTTAAGTAAATTATAAAGATTATTAATAATGTTGTACAATGTAGTGTTTTAAATTAAAATTAACATAGCAATAGGTTTTGTAAATCTTTATACAAAACTTTTAACAAATATTTTCATATATAAACATTTTAATATTTGTAGTACAAACATGTTATACCTTTTTTATTAATATTAATATGTAAAATATTAATATTAATTATTTTTACAATGTTTTCGAAACAAACATCTTTTTAACATAAATAAAATTTTAGCATTTATGCAAAAAAAAATTTAACAATTTTTCATACATTGTTCTGTAGTATTATCTTTTTAGAAATTATAATAATAAATATTTTAAATTTTAAAATATTTATTAATATAATTTTACAAATTAGGAACATTTGTTGACAATTTGTAGGTAAATTAAAAAAATAGGTATATTTTTACTAAATAATATAAAATATTTGTGTGTGAATTTACTGTTTTACCTGATTTATTTAGGGCTTTTTAGTATAGTTAAATGTTTTATTATGTTTTGGACACTCTATTTTGTAACCGGGTAATGTTGTTTTGGGTCATTTGGTTTGAAGGGAAGCTCGCGGTTGGGAGTTACTTCGCGTCGTGAAAGGTAAGGTTTGTTTTATGTGTTTTAGATGGTTTTAAATTTACTTTTGAGCCTAGTTAGATAATGTTTAGTGTAGCTGTACATATATTAGTTATATTTGGAAATGTTATGTGTTAGAGTTGCGTGTTGTGTTTTTACGTGTTTTTAACGATGTGTAGGCATGTTTCGCAAGTTAGGTTTAAGGTGTTTAATGTATATTTAGAAGTGTTTTAAATCTAGTATTATTGTTAGTACGTGTTTATGTGTTGTTTTATGTGGGTGGGAATGTCAGTTGCTTTGTTTTTACTATTTCTTTTCTAGGTTATTCGTTTCGGATGGACTCTTTTTTTTTTTTAAAGAAGTGTGTGTTCGTTTTATTGAACAATATGGTTTTTACACTACTTTAAATGTTTCGGTTTTCATGGATCGTTTTTTAATATTTTTAGCTATTTTCGGGTTTTTCATGGATTTTCGAAGGATATTTGGTGAATGGCTTATGGATTTAATCGCCAGTTGTATTTTTGCATTTTTTTTTGGGAACCATTTTTTTAATGTTTGGATTGTGTAAGCAGGAAATGGATTTTTCAGACTTTGGAATAAACGTGGTAAGTTAATTTATTATTATTTCTTGTGGGTGGGTATTGTTTAATATTATTGTTCATTTTTATTTTATTACAAATATTATTAATGTGTGTTAATATATTTTTGACAATATGTATAAATATGTTACACACAGTAATTATTTTTGTAATAAGATACATATATTTTATGTGTTTGATATTATTGAAAATGGGTAATTAGTCATTTATTTGTATTTGTACTTTAAAGAAGTGTTTTAGCTATGATGTTTAGGTATTCTAGGCCTTTGGTAGTAGGGTACAATTTTACTTGTTGCTCTAGATATTTATACATTTGTTTAGTTTGTTTTGAGGTTTTTGGAGTTAGCTGAGTTATGGATTGTTCCATTCGGAACTCTTGATAACTCTGTTCTTTTTGTAGGCATGATATAAATCTTTCTAGTGTTGGTTTTGTTCTGCCTGTTGATTGTAGGAAGGCGTTATGCCATCCTTCAACTGCGTTATTAGTTTTGGATTCTCCATTTAAGGTGCTTCTGTATACGTTCCACCAGGGAATTAAGAATTTAGGGTTTCTTCTGTGGCCAGATCTATGTAGTCTGCCGACCCATGTATCTTCGAAATAGTCCAATAGTGAACTTAGTTTTTCTTCATTTTGTTTGTAGAAGGCGCTGTCTATTAAAATGTTGTAATGTTCTGTTACGTCTGTGTCAGGTACATAAGCTAGTGCTATGAGTTTTTTTATTTGATATGCAAAAGATGAATTAGTTGCATATTCAATGCTTAGGGCTGATTTTTGCATGTGTCTCCATAGGCATTGATTAAAATGATAGTAACAGCCTTGTATGGAGGTATGGGGGTGTGTTTTTAATATAGAATTAATCATTGCATGTTCAAAATCTAGGATTATTTTTTGTGGGGAAAAGTCATTTGTTTTTTGTTTTATTATATTTAATAGTTCAGTGTATGTGGAGTTATGTTTGTTTGGTAATAATGTGTAAATTAATGGTATATTGCAATTGTGATATATGACATGTATTGTATATAGTTGGAAAAATGGTTTGGGACATATGGTAAAAGTCCCATCCATCATCCAGTTATGTGATTCTTGTAGTTTACAGAGATTTTTAGCTGTTCCAAATATTATTATTCTTTTGTCATTGTTTTTATTATCAAAAATGACAAATGGTTCTTTGTTGAAAGTTATACTTTGTTCTGGACTTAGAATAACTTCACTGTATGTGTGAGGAATTGGGGTTGAAGTAGTAGTGGTTTTTTTAGTACGTGCAATAGTTCTTTTGAGTGAAGTTACAGATGGCATTTGTGTAGTAGCAGTTTTAGGAATTTTGGGAAGCTGCTCTTTTAAAATTACACTGGTAGGTTTTTGAGAACTTGTGCTAGCTTCCTTTATAGTTTCTAAAGCAGATCTGACTTCGATTTCAGTAATGTTTGGTGGGTGGTTATGTTCTCTAGTGTATAGTACTGTTGTTTGTCGTGTTGTAGCACGCCCATAGCACTTATTAGAGTAGTATTTAGTGCATTTCCAGTTAACTTTTAAACCATACACTTTTTCCTGTGTGTAAGTGTACCCCATATAGCATAGTAACATTTTTCCCTTCTGGCTTGTTATGAATTCAGCTCCTTCAGTCATTTTGATGTAGCTTTATCTATGAAAAATATATATTATAGTTATTATATATGATGTTATATTAATTTTCAGTAGAAAAAAACAAGATTTAGTTACTATATACTTACAACGTTGGTTTTGATGTGTTTGAGTAGAATGCTCCTGATTCTTTATTTGTGGGATTTTCCTCTAGTATTTTCTTTGTCTGGAAAAGAAAAGGAAATGTGTTGTAATAATTGTTTCTATATTTTTATAGGGAATGGTTAGGGGATTTGCAATTGGGATTTAATTAGGGTGGTATTTTAATCTATTAGTTGATTTTTGGTTGTGAAATACTTACTTTTTAGTTGTATCTTTTTTGGTGCTGTTCTGTATTTTCTTAGTTTCTTTTGGAGTTTCCTGTAGTGAAAACATGAAATAGAAAGAAGACATTAATTTATTTATAGTGTATGTATATTGTAATTACAATTTATTCTATTTGAGTCTTCATGAGAATAATATAGTTAACTTACTTTTGATAGTTTTAAACATTTCCTGTATGTTGATTTTCTTATATCTGTAGTTGCAATCCAGTCGATTTTCCTCTTCATTCAATTTCGTTTTTTTGGTTTTGGACTGTGAATGAAGTTGAACTTCTTTTTATAGTGCTTTGGATGTTGTAATATGTGTTTTATTGGTCAGTTTGAATTCGGAGTGTTTTTATTGGTTAGTTCGAATTTTTTTTTTTTTTTTCTGGTAGTTAGTTTCCTAATAAGGAAAACGCTAATTAGTGGTTTTGTGGTGTATTATTCTATATGTATTTTTCTAAACATTATATTATGTATTGGATGCATGAATTGATAAAGTATAATTTAATAATATAGTTGTTTAATGTAGGAATGTTGTTAATAATGTTTTAGTAAAGAGTTAATTATTTAAATCCATTTTTAAATGTAGTAAATATATAATTGTTTAATAATAATTTTGTGTAGAGATAAAAGACATTATTTGGTGTTTATGTAGTTTGATTTTAGGTTTTCATTAAATGTTATATAGTCGATATTAGTAAAATGGAGATATTTTAGTGGTCGATATTTTAGTTTACGATATTTTGTTATGAAGTATATGTATATTATTGAGCATCGATATTTTAGGATTTCGATATTTGTGTTGCCGATATTTTGTGTACCTATATTTATGTAGTTCGAAATTGTGTGTTCGATATTTTTGTAATGTTTTAAATAAGTATATGATGTCGATAATAATGTGATCGATTATTTTGTATCGATATATTTGTAGGTCGATTTTTTGTCTTTCGATATTGTGTCAGTGATTCGTGTGGCACCACTTGGTGGTAGGGCTCACAACAGCAGACAGACTACAGGTTCTTGGGTTAAGGTGAATAGAGCCTTTTATGTCCCTGAGACTATGATTAGGAGGCCAGCCAACTAGTCCTTGAAGTTACTCTGATGGTCTTTGGTTCAAGTCTAGTCGTTTCATTCAAGCAGCACAGCAGCAGAGTAGCAATCCTTCTTGCAGAGGAGCACAGCAGTCCTTTTGAGTCTTCCACAAGTCCAGAGGTGCACTGAAGAGTTGGGTCTTAGGGTCCAATATTTATACCTGTTGTCTACTTTGAAGTAAGAGAAGGTTCTGGAGCTTTTCACCCTCAGAGGTGTTTGGAATTTCCTGCCTCCATGCCATGGCCCCTAGCTTGCTTGGGGTCACAATAGACTATTTTTAAACCCTTTGTAAGTGTGCTTAGGCAGAGCCTTTGTGATGAGCAGGTGTGTTAGGTGACAACTCCTCCCCCTCATCAAGGCAGAGATGGTCCAGCCTGCCAACACATATGCTCCTTTGTCTCACTGCCAGGAAGTAATTCACAAAGACACACTGCCTGCTAAACCTAGTTATATGACCCAGGATGCAGGCTGTGGGTACCAAATGGTTGGGGCAATAAAATGGCAGCATTCTAAAAGTGTCAATTTTAGAATTATGTCCTAAAATCCAACCATTAAACTTTTTGACACACCAAACTAGTTATTCCTGTCTGCTCCCAATTAAAAGTTATCACTTATTAAGTGTTGTAAGCTAACCCAGTGTAATCCTAAAATAGAGGGAAAACTAAACTGTTTTTGGGCCTTCCCTAGGGTGACTTATGTGTATTAAAAAGGAAGGTGATCGAAATGGCATTTTGAAACTGCACACAGAGGCTCCAATGGCACATGTGAGACATGTTTTAAGGGCTACATCATTGATTGGCACAATCAGTGCTGCAGAGCCACTGGTAGCATTTAATTTACAGGGAGTGGGTACATGTAGTCTCATTTTACTAGGGACTTACAAATAAATTAGGTGTGCCAGTTGGGTGTAAGCCAATTTCACCATGTTTAAAGAAGAGAGCACAAGCACTTTAGCACTGGTTAGCAGTGGTAAAATATACAGAGTCCTAAAAGCCAACAAAAAAGGGCTCAGAAAACAAGATGGCGAAGGCAAAAAGTTTGGGGATGTCCCTGCAAAAAGTACCAAGACCAATACTCATGCCCCGGTTACTTACCGGTAGTCTTCATTACTCCGAGTATAGTCTTCCTTGCCACATGAGTTTACGAAGAGAGCTTTACCTCCACCCACCAGAACCCTCCAAAGCACATTAGCATCCCATGCCTCCCATCCCTCCCCAACATGGCCGACCCCTGTCACCCATGACCCAGTATAAGGGGAGGGTAGACCCACACCACTTCCTGTAGAATTACCAAGCCTGAATCCCATGAAGCTGATAGCCAAATAGGGAGGGAGGGATGGGAACTCATTTGGCGAGGAAGACTATACTCAGAGTAATGAAGATTACCGGTAAGTAACTGGGGCATTACCACCTCGTAAGTCTTCCTTGCCACCAGAGTTTACGAAGTGAGCACATACCCAAGCCAAGCGGCTACATGGAAACTCACAAGAAACCACTGAGAAGAAGGAGATGCCACAGAACCATGGCAAAACTAAACAACACTGACGAATGGACGAAACCACCCAATAGACAGGCAAACACGAGCTGGAAGAACCAGCCCCGAGACCCGGAAATGACCCAAGTGGAGAGGACCAGGCCGCGCCCTGACAATCACCCAGAGAGAACACCCCGTGAAAGAAGCCCAAAACACAGAGCCTCTGGGTGGACCGACCCTGAATCAGGGCCGACAAACAATGCCCCGGAGAGACGTAGGCCAGCAAGAGAACCCATCCAATCCAGGACCCAACAGTGGACATAGAAGGCCCGCCGACCAGACCGGACGGTGCCAAAAGCAACAAACAAACTGGCACAACAACAAAAAGAAGCAGTACGGACCAAGGAAACCAGGACCACCCGACGGACACCCCAAAAGCGAGAAGGAAGAAACAGCCCTAGCCTACGGAACCGAAGGAAAGAGGGCAACACCACCAAAGTGACAAACAAGATGACACAGCATCAAAAAAACGCAATCCGACCCAAACACAGCAACACTGCACGTCGGACCACCAACATCGAGAGAGCAGAATCCACCCCAAATCCAATGATCGGAGGGAAGAAGGAAACAAAACCCTCTGGGCCAAGCAGACAACCGAGGGGACCGAGGGCAGACGCAATACAAATGATCCAGCATGAACTGCAGGAACGGAGGAGAGCACAGAAAGAAGACAAGAACCCCAATCCGACCTGCAAACATGAAGACTACCCAAAAACCACCAACATGGTGAGAAACAGGCAGGCCATGGAGTTCAGCGGCTTAAACGGACCCCCCGTAAGGGATCGCAACACCAATGGAAGAACTCAGGATGGCACAAGGCAAATAGCCAAAAGAGGCCACAGAAAACAACTCCGAGGCAACCCGGCCACCTAAGGATCCAAACTGGCCAACAGATGCAAGGGAAAGTCTGCAAGGCTGCCGAATGAGCCGGAAGAACAGAAGGAACCAGGCCCAAGGTAAAGCCACCAGCAAGGAAAGTGCACCCCACCACGGGGCCACAGAAATACACCAAAGGCGAGAGAAAACTCAACTGCCAGGTGAAAAGAGCCCCAAAGCAACACCACCACCACCCCCAGGGAGCAACCTCGAGCCAGCAGGCACAAACACACAAGAGCCAGGGCCGAAGAAGATGACGTAGAATTCCCCTAGGAAGCGGAGGGCCCTGCAAGGGGAAGGAAGAACCGGGAAAGCCCAGCACCCCCGGACAACCAACTCCCACAGCAGAGGACACCAAGGGAGACGAACCCAGGCAAGCACCACCAACAGAACAAACGCCCCGTCCAGGCCAACAAGCCCAGAACCCGTGGAAGCAAGGAAACGGAGGAAAAGCACAAAGCCTGGAGCCCGGCTAATGGTAAGACTGCACCACCAGCCACCGAACACGGGTGGAGAGAACAGAAGAGAGGCAAATGAGCAGTGAACCGAGTAAACAAACACAGCCACCACCGGGGACCCAAACCAGGCCCTGAACAAAAGGGACACAGCCGCCCGCAGGGAGATAGAAGACAAGGGAGGAAAAATCCTGCACCCTAGAAAGCCCAAGCAGCACGCCGACCCCGGGAGAGAAACTGCCATGAGTGACAACCCCATCACCCCAGCCAAGGACAGAACAACCGTGCCAAACAGCCAAAGGGAGCGAACCCAGCACCACAACAGGAGAACGAGGCAGAAGGAAACCGTCTGGCCCAGAAACAAGAAACTCCCAACCCCAGATAAACCAAAGGAACGGCCAACAAAGGCGGGATGATAAACCTGCCAGCAGGGGGAACAACCGACCCAGCACAGACCGGGAAATCAAGTACGCCCCAAAGGCCGGCAAAGGCCACAACTACCAGGGAAGGGGAAACCAGAAAAGGAAGAACGCAGGCCGCACCCGCAGAGAGGGCGGGAAGGGAGCCGTGCGCCCGACCTGTGACCCAGAAGAAGGGGAAGAAAAATGGACACCACCTACCACAACCCAGAACGCACCAAACCCGCGGTGACATAACAACCGGCAGAACGGAATCTGAGGGACAAGGAGACCACCGGGACAAGAGAAGGCACACCGATGCGAACAGAGAAAGACGAGCCCAGGGGAGCAACAGACAACTGTAGAAAGCAACAGCAGCACCCCCAACCACGGGACCTAGCCGGGATCACATGACGACGAACCGGAACCCAAGACGGCCCAGGACGAACCGGAACACAAGACGGCCCAGTAGCACATAGACCCACCTGTTGAGAAGAGCCCCAAAGAGAAAGACGAGTCAGAGCACCTCCAGTCAATAAATCACAAAAACACCCGAAAGCACTCCCCACGGAGGAACCTGACCAAGGCAGCCAACCCCAACACGAAATCCAGTGGGGCAGAGGAAAACCCAAGGGGGAGCGCCCAGAACCGGAAGAGCACATATCCAGACACAAAACAGGCAGTGAACCCCAACAGCAGGGAACCGAGGAGAAGCCAGACTCGGAAGCGGGCACAGAAGCCGTCCGCCAAGCCGGGAGTAGGCCTAGAAAGGGTGGCCGTGGCCAAGACCCCGGCCATAAAAGGCAAGCCCTCCAGGAGCGGAAGCAGAAGCAAAAAGCCCACATGGTGACCATAGAAGCAGTCAGGGAATGGAAGGACCTGCGCCAACAGCAGCCTTCCCCATCAGACAAGCATGAGGACAAAAGTAACTGGAAACCCCAGGCGGTCTCCCAATCAGGCCCTAACCAGGCCAGACTCTGTCCAACATCAGAGAGCATACGAGAACAGGAGTCTACAGGGTGAATAAGCTGAAGGCAAAAAGCCAGGAAAAGGGAACAAGCAGGCAGGGACAAATACAGCAAATAAAAACGTAGCCACGGCCCGCAATACTACACAATTAAATGCCAATACATAGAAAACCTGTCCGCCCCAGAGAAGGGACGAAATCCCCACATAAAATGCGCAGCATCAAGGTTCAGCACAACCCACTGATGATTATATTGATGGATAATTCAGAATGTAAACACGCATACCTCAAAGCAACCCGGCGCAGAATAGCAGAAGTGCACAATAGTAATCCAACAAAACAGCACACAGTAAGTCAACCCCGGAAGGAGAAAGGTAAAGCGGACCAGCTGGGATCCAAACGGACAAACACAGGCTGCCGCAGGGAACGCCAGAGGCCACTGAGCCACCAGACCAGACAGCGAGGGAGAAAACCCAAACCCAAAGGGAGTAACAGTGCCAGCAGCATGGACAGAGAACCCACAATAGTGAAACACCATGAAAGGAACACAGAATCCCAGCATCAGGGACTGCCACATCCTCAACTTGACATTTATCCCAGTAACATGACATAGGCATCATTTTCTATGTGATCCAACACAATGGGAAACACAAAATCAACCACAGAAGGATGAAAGGCAAAGAGGACCAGCCGGGATCTGAACCTGTGCTCATGAGGTCAAACACCGGCAGCAGCAGTGAAAGCAGAAGCCTACGGAGCCACCCAACCTAGCCATGAGGGTGCAAACCCCAAACTCCCAGAAAGCAACAGTGCCGCAACCACCAGGCAATAGTGACCCAAAAAAAACGACAGACGGGAGAGGGAACAGAGCGGGAAGCTGACCACAGTCGGAAACCACGCAAGCACCCTCGCAACTACAGGCGTTCACGAACCAGGAGGGGAAGAAGTGCCAGCCGTTCAAGACAACAAGCAACAGGCATGCCAAATCCACTCCCAGACAAAATGACTAACCCCTTCAGGTACCACGACAAGATGGCAAAAAAGGGCCGACGTGCAACAGGCCCAGGAGTCACTGAAGGCGCCGCCCCCCCCCGAAGGCTCAACCCACCAGAACACACGGAGGAAGCCCAGAGGCAGCAAGAACTGCCGTCGTCCAACCGCCACAACCGGGAGATGCGGGGGAAAGCGTCCCGTGCCCCACGACCCCGTCAAGAGATGGCGTGGAGGCAGAAATGCAGACAACAGACCAAGAAGAGGAGGCTATGCACAGCAGCCGTTGGCTAGCAATACAACGCCGCAAGCTCGTGACAACCTGCAGCAGAGCCAAGCCCAGGAGGAACAAAACCAGCACCGCCCAACCACGTACAGTGGGCAAATCCAGGTGAGCCCGCAAGTGCTGAGAAGCACCAACGGTAGAACTCCAAGCACATTCAGAGCCCTATTCGCCAGTGCCCGCTAGAGCAGGGCAGCCGCAGCAAAGAAGGGCCCGGAGAAAGTCCACAGCCACCAGCCGGCAGCCACAAGGGGGGGAAGGGAGGGGAACTCAGATAGGGAGTCCGCTAGGGCAGGGCCTCACCCCCAGGGCCGTGGGACCTGCTAGAGCAGGACTTCGCCCTCACTTACCTAAAACGTGCTCTGGAAGAATCAGCAGCTCAGAACAAAGAAAACAGGAAGTGGTGTGGGTCGACCCTCCGCTTATACTGGGTCAAGGGTGACAGGGGTCGGCCATGTTGGGGAGGGATGGGAGGCATGGGATGCTAATTTGCTTTGGAGGGTTCTGGTGGGTGGAGCTAAAGCTCACTTCGTAAACTCTGGTGGCAAGGAAGACTTACGAGGTGGTAATGTTTAGTGCTTTCAGTAATAGAGCAAACTTTGTTTATTGTTTTCCATTTCAGAGTTAGAGAAGAGAAAATGTATTTGCTTTATTCCCTTGTCAGCAATCTGCAAAAAGGTGCAGAAAAGAATTTACTGCATGTTTGCACTAGTGCAAAATGTACGTATGATGAGCCTTGCTATTGCAGCATCGAGGCAGAGTATGAGAGATCAAGTAATGATTTTAACTGCGATAGTACTTTCAGCAGCTAGACTGGTATCAGGTACAAGAAAACTTTAACACCCCCCCCAAGTTCGAAAAAAACTAACCTTAGTGGACTCCCCTTGAAGCCAGAATCAACTTTAAATTGTCTTGCATAACCTTCAAGACCATTCAATCAACTCAGCCTTCCTAAATCTCAATTTAGTAATTACAAGAGCAAAAAATGCCTGGGGCGCGGAAAGTTTTTGCTGGTGAAATTGCCTGGTTAACTTCCTCCTTTGCCCAAGAATTTCTAAGTGCATTGTGATTTCATTTTCATTCTGTAGTTGGGCTGTTTTCACAGTGAACCAAGCCAATCTGGAACTTTTTTACAGACTTCTTCTCTGCGAGTTTTCCTTTCGGAAGAACCTTAGGTGTAATGTTATACCACGTGAGAACTCCTAGGTCCACATTACAAGTGGGCCAATATTTCTGTTATGGCCAGTATAAGAAGTTACCGGCCTAATTAGGAATTGCAGCAAAAGTGAATTTCTCACACTGGTGGTATTTCCCAGCTGAAAGCTAGGGACATATTTACATGCCCTTATTGCCACCGGACCATCACTATTTTTGACGTTCCAGTGGCAAAGCACCCTTTTCGATATTTACAAAGTGGCGATAGTGTTTCCCTGGTCATTCCAATGCAACACCCATTGCTTTTTGATGCTGCCACTGATTTTCAAGAAGGTGTAACTCTGTGGTTAGTGCCAAAAATGAAATTCCATGGAAGAGCAGGTGTTAGAATGGCACATGAGGAAAAATGGTTCCATTTCTCCTCGTTTTTGCTTTTTCTATGAGTACTGCAGCACACATAGAAAGAGCAAAAAGCCATTAATGATTGTTGAGAAGGTGTCCCTTCCTGCACATAAACAATCATTAAATAATGACGATTTGCTACTTCTATGTGTAGAATGCAGCACACTTAGAAGTAACAAATAGCCACTATGATTGTTTATGTGCAGGAAGGGACACCTTACCGCACGTAAACAATCAGGCAGGCAGCCTGCGCTGGGGCTAGGCGGCTAATTTTAGCGCCGACACTAGGGAAAACTCACGGGTGCACTGTATTGTAGTAAATACGACACATCTCGACACTGCCAAATGTGGCATTGCTTCACGCTGCGGCATTTTCTAATAAACATGCCCTCTAGAGCTATCACAAGAATCAGGTGTGGTGACACCAGTTTCTGTGGTAAATTCCCTTTTCTCTGGGGCCGCTCAGTTACAATACTTTGGCAGTTCTGTCACAAAATAACTATCTGCAAACATGCAACTAGAATATCGACTACCATATCCACATTGTACGTATGAATGTATGACGTTACAATGCATGCATTTACAATGCATTTTTTACATCGCAACATCCTCTACAACGCATTCTTTTACATCGCATACCACTACATCACATTTTTAAAAACTACCTTTACAACGCATTCCATTACATCGCATCATACCATTACAACGCATACCACTACATCACATTTAAGGTAAGTGTTGGATAGTTTAGGGTCAATAACTACTATTCTAACTCCAGTGAGTGCAACAGTAGGGTAAGTGTTGGATAGTGTAGGGGTAAAAATTACTATTCTAACTCCAGTGAGTGCAACAGTAGGGTAAGTGTTGTATAGTGTAGGGGTAAAAATTACTATTCTAACTCCAGTGAGTGCAACAGTAGGGTAAGTGTTGGATAGTGTAATGGTAATATGCGTTGTAATAGTATGCGTTGTAATGACTTGCGATGTTATGCCTGCGTTGCAGTGACATGCGTTGTAATGAAATGCGTTGTAGTGTCATGCGATGTAATGGCTGCATTGTAATGTCATGCGATGTAAAGGATGTTGCGATGTAATGCCTGCGTTGTGAAGGTTGTTTCCCTGTACGTATATCTAGGGAAGTATAGATGTACTCTTTTTAACTGCGCATCTGCTTATCTTAACGGCATAGTTGTAGTTGATATCCTGGATGTGATATTTTCGCATGCCAATATTTCAACATTGCTGTGACCCCCACCTACCTACCCCCAACCAACCTATTCATGCATCCTGGATTTACCGATACTCGTGGTACTGATCATTTACAGATGCCAGAAGATCAATGTGATATTTTGAACTCAAATGTAATACGGATATTATTATTTTTGCAAAATGTATCTCATGTAAAATTACTTTGCAGTGTTAAAGTTAAAGGCGGAAATCGTTTGTGCATGAATGTCACGAAAATGTGTGAAAGCTGTGCATCTCTCGCAAAGGTTGCAAATAAAAGATCGGAGCTGCATCCAAAATATGTAAGCTTAGGCTGGTGAAGTGACTGGAAGGAATACAAAGCAGGTGCTGGTCACCGAGAGAGCGCCAACAGGCACGCGCTCCCGCAGCGGGGCCGCCGGAATTGTGTGAATGTGCGGGCTTGTTTTCTGCCGGCTGGAACAAGGCGATAAGCTGGTTAAGAGAGCAGAGAACATGCTGATCTGAACACAGGGGTCGTCGGAGGAGATGTCATAGAGAGGAGCTGTGTGCTAAATGAGAGCGTGCTGTTAATCATTTGCTAAAGATGGATTTGAGGAGCCGAACGGACAGGAGGTTTAATTAACGTGGTTCCTTGCCTGGAAGGAATGCATCTGTGAGTATGAACATTAAATATGTATTGTCACAGTTTGAGCCATCCTTTTCTCCTCTAAAGAGTTCAATACTGGGTTGCAGCGTAAATGAAAAGAAAACGTGTTAATCTAGACATTCATTCTAATACACTAGAACAGAACATGATTCCCTCGTCAATAAATGAGTGGCACCTCCTCTCCCAAAGTCAGTTGCAGAGGGCATGGTTTGATTAAAGCCTCCAAGCGGGGCCGGACTGGGAATCCAAAGTAGCCCTGGCAAATTTTGTCACAACAGGCTCCCCCCCCCCCCTCCACCATGGTGCGTAGCGGGAGAACGGAGCAAGCGAGCCTGACCATGTCATCCAAACTGGCAGGCATTTTTAAGAGTGCTTGATCTGCAGAAGCACAAACTCAGGATTCATAACGCAACACAATGATTGGATTTACTAATAAGAATGTATCTCTACACAAACAAACCTATCTTAGAAACATTAGGATAATGAAAGACAGGGGAAAACATAACTTTCGAACCTGTACTATGCAGTTTAGATGCAGCTCTTTCATAGCACTTCATAGCTCACTGTGCTAGATTTATTACGATGGTAGGTTGAGAATTGATTGGAAGTAACTACATGATCTTTGTGCACATTAAATACAATTATGTGATCTGTATGGTACACATACATCATTACATACAGCTGTTTTTTAGGTCTCGCCTACGCAGCGCTCATGCGCTGCTTAGGAAAAAGACCTTTTGTAATCTGCACATCTTCGCAGGCAAAAATGTGCAAGTGTTGCATTGCTTTCAATGGTAACGCGTGCACGTTTGGTGATTCCCTTGCGGGAGCGAGCAGCGGCGCCATATGTTAGCAATTATTGCGCTCGCTCCCGCAAGGGAATCGCACTCCCCCCACCCCTCCCACTTTTTAACCCGGAGTACTGTTTCACTTTCGCGGCCTTGAGCCGCGCTTGTTTTAAGTTTCCGCCTGGACAGGATGCTCCTAAAGAAGCATGCATAGTTTCTGGTTTTTCTCAGTCCACGGCTTGTTTGAGGGTAAGTTGAACATATGGAAGCGAACCTTCACTTTAGTAAGATGAATAGATTTACTTTTGGGGTCGTGGAGAAGCGTCCCACTGAGTAGAAATTAAAAGTTAAGTTGAAGTGTGACTCGAAGCCTGCCGGTCCTGCTTTTAAAGTGACGGCTGTTGCAAGCTCCGTTGGGTGGGGATAATATTTAAATATGAGAGGCACCTTGAAAGGGGGCATCCCGGGAGGCGGTAAACAACACGTGTAAATAACAGGTCACTGTTGACGTCTATTCATGACATCCACTTTTCTGCTCGTTAAGCCATTCTGCCTCCTAGGAAGTGAAGCTGCTCATGAATATTGAACAGCAGCTCCAATTCAGTCTGAACCCTGCATTTGTGAGAGAGCACATAGTGCCGGCTGTGTTTTGTAGCGCTGACGTGGCAGCGCTCAGAGGCACTTGTGTTCAGGGAGCTGCACTGTAATCTGAGACTTGCCAGTCTGTTGAAAGGGCGAGTCACTTCTGTGACACACTCCCCCATTATACATGGTTAGAAAAAAAAACAGACTGCCATTCCTACAGGCATTCCATTGTGCCCGAGCCCATCTCGTTTCCTTTTGTGGTGAATTAAGTGGCCAACTCGTGTTCGTTGTCTGCAAAAGTATACCGACTCTGAAGCTGCCCAGGGCTTGCAAATACTTCTCACTTCTGCTGTTAGGAACAGCATCCTTCGCTGTGACAACCGTCTGTCTTCAGAGGGGTTTCCGTCCCATGGGCCAATGATGTGTGAACTAATTGCTGGTTTTGTTTTGTGCCCTATACCCCTACTGTGCCCGTTTGAGGGTCCCTTTTTGTAATGCCAGCATTTGGCAATTTGCTGTTACCTTTGAACTGAAAATCCAGCCTCAGCCATTTTACCCGAGTGGCACCTTGCTAAATATAGGTTAATGCACATATTGCGTCATTTATTTAACTCTGGAGCATTTTTCCCATTGTTTGTTTTACTAATGGGTTTCCCGCAAAATTGTAAATTCCGGGCTAATTTTGTTATATTTTTGTTATATTTTTCTGTGCGGCTAAAATCATAGCTATATTGGTAACAGGTTGATGAGGCTCATTGAGCTAAAGCGATCCTAGATTCCTGGTACAGCGCTACAAATGGCAGGCCATACTCTTGCCTTCTTAAAATGTTGGGCTGTTTTAGAGAAAACATCTTAGCATTGCTCATCCTCTAGCTGAATTTCTTTGTAGTTTAATTATGTTTTCGTTCTTAGCAATACATAGCAATTTAGAGGGAAAAGAATGGGGCACCCTCCACCCAAATACAAACTCTAATTACAAAACCCCATTCATATAGTGCAAACAAAGCGGATTTCATCAGTTGACGCACTCTATATCTTCAGCCTAGAGATAGTTCTATTCAATTTTAAAGATTTAGACCCTAACCTACAGTCAGAGTTGTATGTCTTTGATGACATAATCATCTTATTGTAAAAGGAGACTTCCCACTGCTTTAAATGCCCCAGGCTAGTCATAATAAGTAGGCTCCTGTTTCTGGAAGTAAGGAGGGGGACTCAACAATCCGCCAACTCGTCACTGTGTCTGTTCCTTTGTATGTTAGTCCACCTGTCCAGTCGGTTCTCTCATTTGCAAGACAGTAGTAGCCTGACAAAAGGAAAGTTTAAGAATGTGTCACAAGTGGTCAATGGTCATTTATTATGTTTTTCACCTGCCATGTGGATAAAAACACTATGTCATGTGTTTGACCTAGATTTTATGGCTGGCCAACACGTTTCACTGCTGTGATGATAGCGACAGCTTTATCAGGGCCTGCGGACCCATGTTAATATTATTTCTCCGCTTTCTTGTCTTCTTTTACTTGCCTCCAAACCAGGAACTGCATGCCAGTTGACGTTAGTCTAATTCAAGATAGTAGATATATTTCTCTTCAAGGATGAAGTTTCTGCAATTGCAAAAACTCCATCCTGATGCGGGGAATCCTCCATGATAAAACTAGTATAATTCTCTGCATATGCACTGTATGAATGGGGGTTTGCAATAGAATATTATGTTTTCAGTGAGTAAAATCTACATTCTTTTTGTCTTGGTTCCAAAATCCACTATTTTTTTTTTTAAAGACAAATAGCTGTCAGGAAGATCTTTTGACATGCACCAAGTAATGGGGGAACTAACATTAAAGTTTTCAAAGGCTTAACTACTTTGGGGCCGATTCCGATTCCGGTCGCAAAACAAACCGACCGACACGGACCCGGACCGAATACCAACGGACACGAACCATCGCCTTACGACCCGTGCAGTACGATGCAACACGTGTGAATTACAAACGACACGTACGGAATACAAGCCGTACGACCGAGCCGTTGGGAAAATAGTGATCCGACCGGAAAACCGACGCGATTTTCACCGACCGACACGAACCCAGAATGAACCCGACCGACCCGTACCCGCGATGTACGATTAGCGCAGTACTATGCAATGCGTGTAAAACCAGACCGACTCGCACAGAGACCAAGCTGCACGACGGACACGCACAGACAACCCGGCACACAAGCAATAGAGCCCGCCGCGAATGACGCGTACCAAACACAGAAGACAGGCAGCGTGAACGAGGCGGAGAAGCCCGCACGAGACAATAGCAGCGTCCGTTTCCGTCACATGAACGTCTCCTTCATGCCTACAAAACACAAAGGAAAAAAGACAAAAAAAGGACCAAACAAGCAATGACAAAGCCAATAAATACAAAAAAAAAAATGGGACAAAGACACACCCACAACTCCAACTATATAAAAAACTACAATCACTGCCATCATCCCTTGCAAACAGGAGACACAGCCAGCAGCAAACACCAGTACACAGCAACCACAGACACACTCACAACTCACATATCACACAACTCACACACCATCAGCACCTCATACAAAAGCACACACACAGACACACAGCAAAACCAACACCAAACCACCATCACTTGCACCCTCACACACACATTACTCACCACCACCACCCATCACCATGCCTCCAAAGAAGAATCCAAACTTCACAGATAGTGAGCTAGAAGTGCTGGTAGACGAGATCATCCCAGTAGAGCCACATTTGTTTGGTACATTGGTTCAAAGGACCCCCATCTCACAGAAAACCAAGATGTGGGCGAGGATTGTGGACAAGGTGAACGCACAAGCACCAGCAAGGCGCACAAAGGACGACATCCAGAACAGGTGGTATGACATGCACAGGAGGGTCAAGAAACTCATCGAAAAAGATTACGCCCTGAGTCAGTGCACCGGCGGTGGCCCTCCTGCCAAACCAGTATACTTCAGGGCCTGGGAGGAGAAGGTGTGGGACATCCTACCACCAGAGAGCGTCCATGGCCTAACACACACCCCAGAGCCTGGTGAGTACACAAACAACATACCCAAGATTGTGTGGCAAGGGGACAGTGAAACCATGCACCGCAAGCAAAGCTACACTAACCAATAGATAATCAAGATGTGTATGCCAGTCAGACACACACAATACCTGCCATCTCATAGTGACTGGGGACTGTGTCATGACAT
The DNA here is from genome assembly GCF_964204655.1 of Triturus cristatus. NCBI lineage: Eukaryota > Metazoa > Chordata > Amphibia > Caudata > Salamandridae > Triturus > Triturus cristatus. The sequence continues at coordinate 985,026,666 of NC_140585.1, read as the reverse complement.
GCACCAACCTACAAACAAATAGAGCAAGACAGTGGCACCAAGCCACATAGACACTGCCAGACAGTTTGCCACCACAAACACACCACCTCACAGTGCAGCGGACTGTCAGGAAGGAATAATGGGGATGCAGCTGAAGTGAGTGTATCCAAAAGCATGATGGGGTCTGTAGTCACAGATAATGCCCCCCGCCCTCCTGATTGGCCCATCAAGACCTCTCTGAAACATGCCCACATCACAGGGAGTGGAAAATGACTGACAAGATGGCTGACACTGGGTCCTGCTGTGGGGAGCACAAGGCCCTGCTATGGGTTGTGTGCAAATCAGAGGCAGGACACCACTGACTGACATCCTGAAAGACAACTTGCACACCCTACAATGGCAGCACGTTTCATGATGGGAAGGAGGACTGACAGCCCTGACCATACTTACCAGCATGTGGAGACACCCCCCCTCAACACAAACCCCACACAACTCACCGGATACAATGCATTGACACACACCTCATTGAAATATCAGCAAAAGATACCGCGTACTGGGTGCTGCTGTGTGAAGCACAGGGGCTCACTTGGGACTTGTAGCCAAACAAACACCAGGATTTCAAAGTCAGTCACCTTGCCACTGCTGTCACATCCCCTCACAGGGAAGCAGAGTCAAGAGGGAGGAAGTATGGGCATGCTGGGAAGGGGGTGTAGCCAAGAGTATGATGGGAGTTGCAGTCACAGACAATCTACACCCACCCACATGTCCCAGCAAGCTCACACTGAACCATACTCGCCTCACAGGGAGTGGGAAAGGACTGACAAGATGTCTGACACTGGGCGCTGTCGTGGGGAGCACAAGGCCATGCTGGGAAATGGCCAACAACAAACACCAGGACTACACAGTCAGCCATCTTGCCATTGCTGTCACACCCCCTCACAGGGAAGCAGAGCCAAGAGGGAGGAAGTATGGGGATGCTGGGAAGGGGGTGTAGCCAAGAGTATGATGGGAGTCGCAGTCACAGACAATCTACACCCACCCACATGGCCCTGCAAGCTCAAACTGAACCATACTCGTCTCACAGGGAGTGGGAAGGGACTGACAAGATGTCTGACACTGGGCTCTGTCGTGGGGAGCACAAGGCCATGCTGGGAAATGGCCAACAACAATATCAAACTCTGTCCGTGACAAGCAGGGAAAAAGCAGTGTACATGCAGGCATCTGTTCGAAAAGTAGAAAATGTCATGTTTGTGAACCATTGATGCATGTAGAAACATAACTCACATTGTGTGTCTCTTCCAAACACAGGTGGTGCTGGGCACCCAGCACCAAATGATGAGGATACCCAGTCCCAAACTCTGGCAGACACTGAGCTCTCTGGTCTGATTCTTTCTCTGTCCTCTTCGGATGACGACGACCAACCTGGCCCCTCCGGTGTGAGCCATCATGCCGCACCAGCAGCATCAACGTCTGCCCCCCTGTACCCACGCCTCCAGCATCTGGACACCGACAGGGCACCCCTACCAACATGGACAGAACAAGGCCAATCAACACCCACAGCACAGGGACACAGGACCCCCCGCAAGCTACAGCAAACACCACCAGCAACACCAACCAAGGGGTCCCAGTGTCACCTGTGCGTCCCGCCACTGGTCCTGCCCATGTGGAGAAGGGTGCTGGGAGCGGTGGGAGGCACAGGGCGCGCCTTGCAGAGTGTTCTGGACTGCATGATGACCCCCACCTGGCATGCATCCTAGGTGCGCACCAGGATAGCACCGGAGGATTTGGCCAGGTAGTGGGGATCCTCAAGGACATGTAACATGAGCAGGTCGCCCACCATGCCCGCATGGAGGCGAAGTGGAATGACATTACTGCGGTGGATCGGGACATACTCCAATGCCTCCGCCCGATCAACACCAACCTGTCCACATCCCCCTGTGTGGCCACAACATCTGTCGCAACACCATCTGCCAGCGCCACAGGGAGGGAGGACGACTCTGGCGGAGAGTCTCCTGCACTGCAGAGGCCTGCACATGATGATCCCCCCCCCCCCCCGGAAGAAGAGGGGTTGACCGAAGAAGGATGACCCAGCACATCCCCCAGGGACTCTAAACCTGTTCTGGACAATGTCCATGGTGCGCAACCCGTTCACCTTGTCCAATCGCACACAACTCGCCCACATGACATGGAGGGTTCATGTTGGGTCAATGTAGCAGATGACTGTGGACTCTACTCTGGACATTTCAACTACCAGCACTTCCAACTCCAATGTGAACTTTAGATTCCCAAACCAATGTACAGCTCCCACCATCCTGTGCACTTCCCTCACACATGTTTGCAAATAAACTCACCAGTACACCATACTTGCCTCTGTTGTGATTCCAACTTGTCATGTTCAGGGAGATGTCAATCTGCTACACAACACAGTGCATGCCAAATACTGCAACAATGTGACCAACGTAAGGTGAGTCATGGTGATGTGCATGCTGCTGTCTCTGCATCCTCTGGCTCCTGCTATGGCACGTATTCTGGAGAGGGCCCCAGCCTTCACTGAGGAGGAGAACCAGGCCCTGCTGGACGGGCTCCTTCCAAAGTACAGCAAGCTCTATGGGAAACCAGGGGAGCAGGTGAGTGTGCAGTCCACTGCCTTCCTAATTATGCATGTTGTCTGACTAGCAGGACTAGCAGTGTGTACACCAGTGGCAAGCAATCTCAGTGACTACTTTCATCCCCCAAAGTGTGTAGGTACATGTACTGAATAGGTTTCCTGCTGCTAAAGTGCATTAGTGCAAGCTTAAACTATCCAGGCATTGTTAACATGTCAGACATGCAGGTGATGTGTCCTTCCCCATGGTTGCACTCCCTGTATAATTCATTTCCCTTTGTAATGATGACATGTCTATCCAAATGTGTGCTGCACAAATCTGGGGCATGTGTGTTAATGTACTTTTCACTTTGTCATCCTCACAGGTTGATGCCCACCAGAAGCAGGAGATCTGGCTGACCATCGCCCGGGCTGTTCGTTCAGTGGGGGTCTACAAGCGCCGGATCCGCAACTGCCAGAAGAGGTGGCAGGCCGTTTGGGGCTTGACCCGGAGGATAGCTAGAGTCCAGCTGAAGCTGTCACCTCCACGCAGGAGGGGTGGACACCGGACCCTGACTCCCCACATGCTCCGTATACTGGCGGTGGTCTTCCCGGACCTGGCTAGGCTGCTGAAGGCCAGACAGCAGCAGGAAGGGGGTAAGTCCATGCCTGATCTGTGTACTATGTCTGACATGCTAATAGCAGTCTTTTGGCCTTGTCACACTTCCACATTACGTAGGTCTTGTAGTCCAATACTCATGTCCCTCAATTGTGTGATGCACCCTCCTCATCTGTAAGACAGGTGTGGCCCCTACAGTCTGTTGCTTGTGTCACTAGGGCACTGTGTCCCTGCAGTCAGCTATGCTTCAGCTACCGGTCAGCATCTGTTCCCGTGACTCTGTTGTGTGTTTCATGGGTGGGTCAATTGTTTACACAATGCCTGAGATCTGACATGTGATATGAGTGTGCCCTTGAGATGTGTTCCAATTGCTGGTCTGACTCGCAACATATGGCTGGGGTATTCCAAACAAACCCATGCAGCAGGGGACTCCAATTTTTGGGCTTCTGGAGCATGTATATCGAGTATGTCACACTTGCTTAGCCACCTGACTACTGTCCAGGGTCAAACACTGTTTCATGTAGACCTTGCCAGTCATGCCTCCTCAAGGGCATTTAGAAACACTCTGTAATCCCACTCCTGTGTATGAAATTACAGGTTGTGCTTAGTGACATGTGCCCTCAGGTGTCTGCCTCTGTGTCATTAGAATGTGGCTTGTTGTTACGTACAACTGGGGTGTCCATGATTAAGAGGGTCAGCATGACATCTGAGATGTGACTGTGAGAGACAAAACCTGTGTGACATATAGGTGTGTGATCATCTGAGAGCGCACAATGGTGTATGCAACTGTGTCCTTCAGGCAGCTGGGGTACATGCATGGCAGACTGTGACGTGTTAATGTACAGGGATTTGTGTTTGCAGAGACTCAGATGTCTGATTTGCATGATGGGGGGTCTTCTGGCTCCTGGACATGTTGTTTGCATGGGATGGGCAAGTGTGCCGGTCATCTGCAGAGTTAGCTTTACCCCTGAGCTAGGATTGTGAGTCAGTGCATATTGTTGTTGTCTGGATGCCCTGCCCCTGTGACAGGAGACAGTGTTGACTCAGGGCATCCCAGTGCCATGGCATTTAACTTGCTATGAGTGATCCTGCATTGTGTTCAAGTGTGCACCATGCACACCATTGTGGCATTGCCCATCAGGACATGAGAACATCATAGTGTGTGTTGCTGGCATGCATCACAAGCATGTGAAATGAGTCTCTTCCCATCCCTTCATCCGGACACCTGTACTGATTCAGTAGCAAGAGATGTGCTGTGTGTATAGTGACATACCCCTACATGTTCACTTGCATGTAAACTAATGTGTGGGTGGTGCATGTTGGCACATTGGGGTGTTAGCATCCAACATGCAACAGACATATGTGTGAAAGTCAAGGAGGGATATGTGTGCCATGGTTGATGTTGAGAATGACAATTGTCTTATCCTAAACAGTGTTGGCACTTTGAGCTGTGTTCAGCTGATGATGCCAGGGCTTGCCCTGTGATGTGATGTACTCACTGTGGTGTGTGCTGTCGGTGCAGGTGACTGATGTTGTTCTCTTACTTCCTATTACTATCCAGATACATCCACGGCCACAGGAGGGGACAGCTCCATGGACCAGGAGGAGCCACAGAGCCCTACAGGGACAGAAGGAGAGGAGTCGGGTGGACCCAGCGGCACGGATGGCGAGTGGAGCCACACAGAGGAGTCGTCAGCACCATTCCCCCCAGCTGAGGGCCACAGCAGATCTGAGGATTGCTCCCTTGTGGAGGCGGGTGTCAGCAGCCACCAAACCCCAGCTAGTGAGGCTGTTCCCGCCACCGCCACCACCACCACCACCACCACCACCCTCCCATCGGCTCCCATCCCAGAGGTCCCTGTGGGCTCCCGTGTTTGTGAGCATGTCTCCTTCGTGCCCTGCACCGCACCCCCTGCCCCTGTGTCCCCTGCTGCCCTGAGTGAGGAGTCTGTGGACTTACTTCAACAGATCCATGTAGGACCAATTAGTCCGTGGACTCCTCCCTGACGGCAACAGTGTCCCTCTTCCAACAGTCCCGCACCCCTCCTACCCCTGCACCACCCACGATTCCTAGCAGCCTACCTGTCCCAAGCACACAAACACCCAAACCAAGGTCTAGACGTGCACACAAGCAAGTGCAGGGGACTGAATATACACTCACAGGGGCTGGTTTGCTGACACACACACAGTCATCCACAACCACTCCGCAGTCCTCCGAGGCCTCTCCCTCCCAACCCCCTTCCCTTGCATCACCTGCAACCCCATCTCCCCAGAAGCTCTTCCTCTGTGACCTTGGCCTCTTCCCCACCGACCCAGCAGATCCTGATTACAAGGGGAAGAGGAAGTCCCCACACACAGAGGGGAGTGCCCCTCACGCCCGGACACCCTCCCCTAGGTGCAGTCAGACAGAGACCCCCACCCGCAAGTCCCCCCGGCGCAAGACAAGCAAGACCCCCCGCCACCACGCAGCTCCAAGGCAAAGTATCCATCCTCCATCCCCCAGGCCACCACTTCAGAGGTTCCCCTGCCACTCCCTGCACCGGGTTCCCCTACACCATCCCCAAAATGCTAAGGCCCTCCCCTCCACCACTTGCTCCTCCACACCTGGTCAGACGGTTAGTGCCACTGATGCGGGAACCGTGTCCCCCTTGCCCTGCCGACCTCACCTGCCCCCCTTCCACTCAAATGGATGTAGGCACTGCATTGGAGTCCATGACCACCTCGCCTGACTTGGGCACTGCAGTGGTGACCCAATCCACTCCATCTGACCTGCCCACTGGAGTTGTGCAGGCACCCACCCCATCTGACTTATGCCCCACAGTTGTGACAGCACCCACCACTTCAGTCAGCTCCACTGCGGTTGCAAGTGTCTCGCCTGCATCCACCACCCCTTCACTGCCTCCACCTGCGGTGCCTGGCCTGCCCCCATGTATGCCCCTCCGAGGGAATGACCCTGGTCCTTAGCAGTGCAGGCAAGCAAGGTGTGACAGTTGTCACTCTCTTCACTCCTTGGCATTTGGACATGGACTGGCCTTTGGCCTTTTGTTTGAACAGACGTTTAACTTTTAATATGCTGAATAAAGCTTTTTTCTTTATCCCTGTGAACTTGATTTAGCTGTACATTATGTTGATGATATTTAACATGCCCTTGCACCCGTGATGCTTGGTTTCCAATGTTGAATTCTGATGTGTTGCTGTGAGATACTCCCTGTGGTCCATGAGATATGTATCCTATTCTGGTGGGTATCCATGTCATCCTTTGCAGCTACCTGGGTGTGTCAGGATCAACTATTTGTGGACATCTCTGTGAACATTTCATTTGCATGGTCACATCTCTGGCTTGCACCCCTGCACATATGATGTGCTTCCCATTGTCCAATTTGGCACTTCAACAGACTTTGTGCTCCTCAACACTGGACCTACAGGTGTGGGCATAATTGGTATGGGAGCAACTGGGTCCTCTGTGCAACTTGCTAGACATATGTTTTGGGATTGTGCAGATGACTTAGAGGAGACTCCCATACCCAGGCTGTTGTGACCAGAGCCTTCATTGTGTGGTAACTGAATGCTGACTGACCAAGTGTTCTGCAGACATGAGTGAGACGTGCGGGGAATATGTTTAGCACAGCTGGGCTTCCACAGGAGTTGGGTCCTCTCAAGTAAGTGTGTTGTCCAGTGACATGGCCTGGGCCCATGGTGTGTGTTGTATGAGCATGTGTGTGTGTCCACATCCCTGTTCATACACAGACAGTGTTCCCTTGATATGTTCCTGTTGTTGATGCTTGCTGCTTTATACTGGGTTCATCCCATTACTTTTCCGATGGGCTACCAGATGTGTGGGTGCATGACACACTACTGTTAATTGGTGTATCATCATTGGGATTTGTCAGTTCTGAGTGGTGATGATGTTGTCAGACACAGATGGGACACAGTCAGGGTTCCCCAAGGCACCTGTTTATTTGCTAAATCATGTATTTGGCCCTAGGTGGTACCTTTCAGTGATTGAGACATCTGTATGTGTGTGTGACTGCTCCCACTTGTCGGGTTCATGGCTGCGATGCTGGCAGGTGTCAGCATGTGTGCCTTGTGGTTCTCCTTGGCTTCTGCATTGTCCTGGGACTGTGGCAGGGATTCTGAAGGTTACATGAGCTTTGAGGTCATGGCCATGTACCGCATACTGTGCAGTATGTCTGTCATTCCCCAGTGTTGTAAACGGTCCTTGTGTGATGTGTTTGTGCACCTTAGTTCCTCCCAACATTCCTGTGTTTGTCATGGGTGCATGTGCAATGTCACCTGTCCATGTGGGCTTCACAGATACACATTGTTGCAGTTCAGTGTGTGTGGTGTTGAGGGTGGACTGATGTAAATGTTTGCGTGGATGGTCCCCTAGCTCCCGTTTGTCCATGGATGAGGGGCCATGCTGAGCGATTTGTGTTTGTGTATGATGTACGTTTGTGGCACAGGACACATGTCTAGTTTTCCCAGTTTGTACGACATCTGCCTTTGTCATCACAGTGGAGATGTCATGCATGCTTGTGTCACCCCAATGTCTGGTCCCTGGGGGTAGTGGTGTTGTGTGTCAGTCTCTTGCTGTGTAAGTTTGTGTTAAATCCAGCTTGTGTCACATGTGTCTGTTGTGCTCCTTCTCATCTCCCAATGCCTGATTGCCCACTGAGGGTGTCCTAATGATGATTTACATTTGTGTGGCACCGTGTCCACATCTGTGTCTCTGTGGTTCAGCCCCCCTCATGTTTTGTGTAGTTGCCTGGGGATACTGTGACACACACACACATGCTGTGTCAGATGTGCAGTGTGAGGTTGCCTGTGTGTGTTTGTGCATCTGCACCAGTGCATTGGTATTGCTGTTGTGGGTCTTTGTCTGGGTGGTGTTTCTGTGATTTTGCCTGCTGTCTCTGTGAGTCATATCACATCATTGTGCACATCCTGATCCTGATACGCCCGAGGAGAACTGCCTCTAAACCGGCTCTTGCCTCTCTTCACTGGCTGCCTATACGAGAACGAGTCTGGTTTAAAACGTTGTGTGTGTGTCATCGCATTATCCAGGGAACCTCTCCTGCTTATTTGTTGAACCTCCTTACCCCCTACATTCCAACCCGCCACCTGAGGTCTGAGGGGAGGGGATTGGTACGCGTCCCGGCTGTGAAGAGAGCTAGGATGGGTGGTCGCTCCTTCCGTTTTCTGGCGGCCCAACTATGGAACAAACTCCCCGAGAGCCTTCGGCTGGAACCCTTTAAGGGCATGTTTAGGAAGAAACTGAAAACTCACCTGTTCCCGCCTGGATAGGTCTCCGTGATCATCAGTGCGACGTGCATCGCAGCGCGGGGACACACTGTTCAGTGTAACCAGGCGCTTTATAAACCCGATTAACATAACATAGCATAACGTAACATTCATCCGGGTTGTTAGGTGCCATTGCTGGCATGGAATGTGTGTTTGTGAGCTGACACCTACAGTCTACACATGTTGTTTTGATTAGTGTGTCTATTTTCGAGATGTGTGCATGCTTGGTGATGGTCACTTCTGCTCTTGTGTCATTGTACACTGTATGCATTGTCAGCCCCCATGTGTGGTGCTTGTCTGCACATGACCGAGAGTGTGTTATGTTTTCACAGCACTGTTAGCCTCACCACATCTCTGTGGGAATGGGACACAACCACTAGTTTGCCCCAGAAGTGTTTAATGTGTTGGGAGCAGGGATCATACCTGCTATTTGTTATTTGCAGCTTTGACCATGATGACACTTACCTTTTGGTCACTGTGATGAGAGGGGGTTTAGTCCCCATCACCAAAATGCTCAACATCTGCTGCATTTAGGAAGCCCCCACTTAACTTCTGTTGTACACAGTGAGGGGATGTTCTTTTTACATTGCCACAGTGCTATGGTGATGCTTGCCTTGTGTATGTCACAGTCATGTGTTGGTCACACATGTGCTGTTAGTTGCATTGTATGTTCGATGTCCTTATCACTGTTGTGGGCATTTGTCACAGACTACACTGTTGTCATGATGTTAGGGGGGATGTATTTTGCTGACAGACCTGATGTTGGAGTATGCGGGATGTGTTGCGCATCACCCATCCTATGGCTGGGGGTGGCAGTAGTGATGGGCAACATAAGCCCTATGGCTGGGGGTGGCAGGGGTGATGGACAACATAGTCCCTATGGGTGGGGGTGGCAGTAGTGATGGGCAACAGGTCCCCCATGGGTGGGGCTGGCAGTAGTGATGGGCAACAGGTCCCCTATGGGTGTGGGTGGCAGGGGTGATGGGCAACATAAGCCCTATGGCTGGGGGTGGCAGTAGTGATGGGCAACATAGTCCCTATGGGTGGGGGTGGCAGTAGTTATGGGCAACATAAGGCCTATGGCTGGGGGTGTTAGTGGTGCTGGCCATGCAACCCCTATGGTGGGCTGTTGTTAGTGGCCAGGATGTGGATCCCCTGTGTGTGTGTGCCATTTTGCGGGTACGTGTCATTTGTTTATGTGGTAGGTGTCTGACTTACCGCCTGCGCCGTCGGCGTTGGATCCTGAGCCGAACATAGATGTAGAGTACTGGTATGACCTGCGCGATGGGATTCATGATGTGTTCGTGTCGTACACGCTGCTTGTTGCTCCGTCTCGCACCCACTGCAAGCTGGTCTGTCTAGTAGCTGTGTAGTGAGTTGTGGCACTAATCGTAGCTGATATGCATGATTTCCGGATGCTGTGACGTCCCGTACATGGCGAGCTGACTGGCGCGTAGGAAGTACGCATCGTACTTGTCATGCCGGAAACTGCTATGGATACTGCTTCCGGGCGACTTGGTTCAGCGTTAGGAGTTACGGCTCGGATGGAGAATGGAGCTTCAATCACAGCCTACGTGTCGGTCGGGTTTTTGGCAGTTGTGCGCATCGTACTTACTCTACAGGACGGACCGGCTCCAGGGACGTGTCGGTCGCACGGTAAGGCTACGGACAGCTGTCCCACCGGGTATCGGAATCGGCCCCAAAGTGTACAGATTTTTTCTCTTTTAAGTATTGGTAGTCACTTTCGTTGGACAATTCTGTGCCTAGTGGCTCTAATTGACTCTTGGAGATTTCTATTTGTAATGTCTATGGGAGCTGCTTTACCTTCATAGCAGTGCAAAAGGCAGCCAGGTTAGACCTAACCTTTTTTGCCCATTTTAGTTCGCTCTGCAGAATTTCATTCTTGCACCACTGAGAAATTTTCTGTCCATTCTCCCCACTCAGTTTCCCCCGGAATCTTATTAGGGCTTTTGCGGCCATAATATTCCATGAAATCATGCCCATCTCTAATCTTATTGATTGCATCATGGCTGAATTGGGAAGTGACAGTGAATACTTCAGACATTTCCCCTCCTCTGCATCCCACATGTTTTTACCACTGATATATAGCAATTCAGCTCTGTATTGGAGTTGCGGAGGGATCACTGCTTTGTAGGCTTTTAGCACTGATCTACACAACACTTCTCCGAAGGCCTTATTAAATGTTAGTATTTTTTTAATTTTTTTATAATAATCGTGTTGGTTAATTTGTGAGAGTACCAGGCTACCACCAAAATAAGTTTACAGCCGACTATCATTGATTTTATTATTGGGTTCTTTAGGGTGGGAGACATTTTTAAAAGTATGTTTCTTTTATTAAACCCTCCCCTTCTTCTAGGAAGGTGTAAATGTCTGACAGAAAATGTGTTTTGTACCTGCCACTCCTGAGACCCTGGCCACTGGGACATATGGATAGAGAGGAAAATAGACCCCTCATCAGTTCCAGGGGACAATGTCAAGATGCACTAAATTGAGAAGAGTGGAATAGGGCTTCCAACCTGAAAGCAAAAATGGCCACCAACAAAACCACTAACGATTCATAGCAACACCTAAATAAAGAGAAATAAATGGCCACAACCAGAAGAGAAACTCCCTCTGTCCACCTGAAAGAACCGCAAAGCCATGTCCCATAGTACCCGTGATTAGACAATGATCCAAGTCCAGCAGCGGATGCCATTCAAATCCCTAGAACTAGATTCCCTTCTGAGCCACCTCTGGAATCATTTTACAGTGCCTAGCTCCATACTCCTGTTTCATGTTGGAATACATGGCTCCAGGTGCCTCTTGTTAAATTAGATAGTTACAGTAATCAAAGTAAATGTAATTAAGTAAAAATGTATTACAATAAGTGCCCCGGGGGTGCAACGGGCATTTGTGCCCACTTCAGTATTACAGAAAGGGGCACAGATGCTTGTGCATCCCCTTCTGCAATACCAACAGCACTGGCACACTTAAAGTGCTAGTGATACCTTCAGGGGGTGTTCCCTCATTTGCATAGGAGTGCACCCTATGCAAATGAGGACATTCCTTTGCCTCTGCACTCGCACCATATTACAGACGCTGGCACAGCAGCAAAAAAGCTCTCAGGGGGTGCTCTCCACTTTTTAGGTGGCGTACTGTGAGTGCGTCCCCTGAGAGCAGCCCTCTGGAGGGGGGAAAGGGGGTCCTATGGATCCCCAGACATCACCGTGCAGGCAGGTGCTGTCACTGACTGCACCCGCCTGCAAGGGGATCTCTAATCCCCTTTAAAAGTGCAGGCGGGTTGCCGCCTGCATAGTGAAAACTCGGAGCAGCGGCCAGCAGCCACTGCGTGTTTTCACATGAATGCACTTCCCCTAGGTCAGAGTGAGTTGACGGCTGCCCTGGGGCAGCTCATACATCGTAATAGGGTGCATTGTCATTGTTTGTGCCCAACACACTTTTTAAAAGGTGCGCCCGGCACAAACAATGACAACGTGTAACACGGCCCCTGATTTATTAGTGTGAAATGCTACACAAAAAACGCAGTTGAATAATGAATTGCTTGGTGTCTGACTTGTGTCTAATCCACTCTTTTCTAGTCAGTCTGCCATCAAGTTGAAACTATTTCGAACAAGGAAGCAAAATAGACAAATGTAAAATATTCATGGGAACTGTGAAGAACTTTAAATTGTTTATACATTTCTGAACTTCTCCAAAATGTATTATTTCTTTCTATATTGAAGGCATTCTGTTTATGAACATTCTCTTTCTTCCTACCTGTAATTCGAAAGAAGTTTATTTTATTGATATATGCCTTTAATAAAAAATCCATCTGGGAAATCGTGCATCTCTTCTTTATTTGAGGTTTTGGCTCAATTTGCTCTCTTGGCTGGCTCAGCTTCTGAGCCTGAAAGAAAACATCCTCAAACAAAGAATATCTGTGGCTATAAATAGTCTTTGATGTTAATGATTAAAGAGAGTTTAACTTGTCAAGACAAATCAGGATTTATATCAAGTTAATTCATTGCATGCAGTATTTATTTGTTCAAAACTGTTTGTGAAAAGCCGAAGGGGCAGATTTGTAAGCACTGGCGTATCTCTGCATATTAGCAGGGATGCGCCAGTAAAGATGCAACACATAAAACTACCCTTGCGCCACCACGGATGCGTCGCACTGTGGCGCAAGGATAGTCAGGTGCATGTCGCATCTTTTGTCGTAAGGGCAGCGCATTGTTGGAGTCATGTCGCAAGCGCGACGCAATTCCAGCAATGCTCAGGGGTGGCCTATACCTAACATGCTGTGTCACTCCTTACGCCACCTTCAAGCAGGCGTAAGGTTTTGATGCAGCAGGGTTGTAAAAGCGACTCGGTGAAACCTTCTAGATTTCACTGCGTCACTTTTATGAGGCATCCTTGCGACGGAACGCCCACCCTGCATACATTATACCGGACACAGGTATAATGTAGCGCAGGGCTTTACAATATGACGCATCTCATTAGATGTGTCACGTTGTAAAGATGTTGCATTATGGCACATTGTTAACGACACCGCTGCGTCACAGAAGTGACGCAATAGAGTCTTAAAGATGTCGCAAGGGGCTTGACAACCAGTGACTGTGAATGATATGGAATTGGTTTCCGTGTACCCAAAACTATCTTATATGGCTACTCTGTAAATCTGATATTGATCTGACCCTACTAGTCCTGTTTTACATGCCCCTGCCTTCAGGTCTGTTTAATATTAAAACTCATCACACATAGCATACTAAGCGGTATTGCTCTCGTAACATTATAGTGGGGTAACGCTAAGTGCTGAGGGTTGTGAGGTGACTTTATCAATAGCAAGGGGTCACGTAAGCGGCTCCCCGGAGTCTAGTTAGCTTCAGGATAGCTATTCTACTCTAGAGCTGTGTCAATAGAAAGAGGGCCATTTACGAGGGTCTAGATACCCAGAGATCCACACAACTAGGAAGATACATGCAAGTCTCAAAATAAGACAGAGAGTGGGCGGCGTATCGGGTCAAGGACTGTCAAGATCATGCCTGCGCACCTTGCACAATACATGAAACCATAGCAACAATTTCACTGCTACCTGTAGTTAATACCACACCCTGTAGTATGTAAATTCTATAAAAGAGCATGTATATACTTGTGCTTTCAGTAGCAACTGACATTGAAATTGAACAAGCAAAGTCTATTCTGATGAACTTTGGGGTGAACACAGGGTGGCCCTCTGTCCTCACAGCTTCTGATCTCTCATAACCCTCTTATCAACTCGTTTTCATTCTGATTTGGCAAAAATCCCCACACTGAGGGGCATATTTACAAGGAAATGTTGGAGTGCAGAGCTGAGACAAATTTGGCAGTGCTGTGCTCCGACATTTCTAAAACACAGGGATGCGCAGTTTACAACAATACACCGCACCCCTGTGTTTTCCCTAGCGCTAGCCCTAAAATTAACTGCCTAGCGCGAAAGCAGGCACCCTTGCACCATGATGCAAGGGGGCCTGTGTTGCAGCAAATTATTGTTGACATAAGGAATGTGTGCCTTCCTGCACATAAACAATCAAAAATGTCAATTGCTTACTTATATGTGTGCTGCATTCTGTAGCACACATAGAAGTAGCAAATCACCATTATTTAATGATTGCTTATGTGCAGCAAGGGTTGCCTTACTGCACATAAACAATCATTAATGGCATTTTCCTCTTTCTAGTGTCTGCTATTGCATGACGTTAGTTTTTGGCGCTGCCTGAGATTAACACATCCTTGTAAATCTGGGGCAGCGTCAAAATGCAATGTGTGTTGCGGTGGAATGTCCACAGCAACACCCATTGCACACCCCTTTCACGCAAAGTGATGCTTGCAAAGGGGCTGTATTTACACAGTGGTGTTAAGTTTCTTAAGGTTGCCAAGCTCCTCTTTGTAAATATGGAGTAGGGCATAGCGCCATCAGAACGCGACCAAAAGTGACGTTCTGCTGGCGTTATCACTTTGTAAATATACCCCTGGATCTTCACTTGTACTCTGTATGACAGAGTGAAACCCCCAAAGATATGATTCGATTTCTAACCAGCCATTTGTCACAAAATTGATGCCTCCAGTGCCTAGCATGTCAAAACTAACCCCACCTCGATGCATTTGTCCCTTTTGACATCAGTCATAGGTACACTGTAGAACAGGATTGCAGTAAAATATTTAAAACAACTTAGAATGAAATTCAAATGAAGGCAACAAAATAAGCACAAAATAGTAAAAAAATGTAACTTGCAAAAACAGTAGCAATAGGTAGTGAAAATGCATGGGGTAATAATGGGATTTGTGAGGCACTTAGGGTTGTATTAGGTAACTTGTATGTAATTGTCAAAGAGTTAGGTTAACCAGGATTTGCATTACTGTTAGGGATAGAGTTGGTGAGGCTGTAAGAGAAGACATAGGCAAAGGTGTTCCAATTAGAGCTGGAGTAAAGATTGCTTGAGTTAAGTCAAAATATTCTTTATTCGGTATTGCCGTAACCATAAAAGAGTACATCAACATACGGTTAAAATGCAGATAAGAACAATAATCATCACTGTGTGTGGGTAAAACAAGCAAAAAGGCAATTCATGGTAATTTTATCAAATGGAATCAGTGGGCAAAGTGCTTGTGTGCCAAAGTGCATACAAATCGATATAGTAAAAGCGTATTAAAATCAATGTCAAAAGGGGAACTTTCTTAGATATCAGTCTTGTTCAATTCATCGGAAAGTCCCCATAAATCAATAGACATCATATAGACTCATTGCGACACAGTTAAAAAAAACAAGTTAAAGAAATGCGTTATAAATAAAAAGATGTCATTCATTAACTGACGAAAAAGCTGCGTGTCGATCATTTTCCAACTAAATCACGCAAACTCACTGCTGAGGAAATAAAATTATGAATCATCTGTCAAATTTTGCAGTAGCTGTATGTAGTACAGAGCCGGTCTACATGTCCTTATATTCAAAGTTTTTAAAAGTGGGATGATAAAATGTAACAGTGGCCCTACATAAAGCTGACAGAAGAATAAAAAAGACACCATATATTGTTTTAACACTGAATCGCACAGGCATAATTGAAGCTCAGTGTTATAATACGCCTTAAGGGGATAGGAAACTAGAAAATGGGTTATACTGAACCTAAATCAGACCAAATGAAATCTTGCCATATGACTTAGGGGGAACAGCAAATAAGATTCCATTTCATCAGTGCAGACCAGTGGCAAATACTCCTGGACTTTCATCTTACCCAGCTTTAACATGCTCATTTTCTAGTTTTAACATGTTAACAAATCCTTTTTCAGCTGCTGTTTGGATATATTTACCATTGTTTCAGGAGTGCTAAGACATTGCCCTCTACCTACTCGTTCTAGCATTTTCTTGATGTGCCCAAACCAAGGAATCTCTTGTGTGCATTCTAGACTAAGGTAATTTAATTTTATTGCGCGATTAAGCGTGGGCTTTTCTTTTACCCACACCGAATGCCACAACATTATCGGGGCAATCTTTACACAATGCATTCGCGGGATTAAACCTAGCTCCCTGTGACATAAGAGAGATGTCAGGCTGCCAGGAACAGCCAAGAGACGTCTGAGAAAAAGATTTTCTGCTATCTGGAAGCACGTTAAGTTACCGAAGCACCAAACTCCAACCCCATACAAAATGGCAGCACAGCTGCAGGCTTTATAGATGCTAATTAAGGAGTCTAAATGCTTGTGACCCAACTTCCTTGCAAACCTGTCGCCATGTTACAATCAAAGGAGCTATTCTTAACATTCGCAAGGTGACTCCATGTACCTTTCTGATCAAAAGGTATACCTAGAAAAGGTTGGCATATAAAGTACTTTATCACTATTAATGAAACAGGTTTTTAGTGGGCGAGGAGTCCGTCTAACAACCATAACAGAAGACTTGGCCATATTGGTCTTTAATCCGAGATCGTGCATGAAATCATTAAATCTGCTTTAAAGTAATTGCAAACCCACCCCAGTCCTGGACATCAAAAAACAATCATCAGCATAGAGTAATGCTGGCAAACTTCTAACGTCCACCCTCGGAACATCAGCCTGCCCTCGACCTAGATGGTTCTCAAGGTAGTTAATGTATTGGCAGAATAGAAACAGGGCTAACACACACCCTTGTTGAACTCCACAGTGCATTTTTGTGGGAGTGGAAAGTTTCCCATCTGCTCCATATCTCACTCTACCAGTTACATAATAAACCAGTGGTGGATCTATGCCCATGGCTTACATTTGTGGCCAGATTTTCCCTCTGTCTACCCAATCAAAGCCTTATGTTAAGTCCATGAATCCCATGTAAAGTGATCCTTTCTTTGCTAGCGTATATTTACTTATGAGCAAGTGTAGATTAAGACAGTGCTCAAACATTCTTAGGCCTCTTCTGAAGTCATATTGGATGTCCGATAGTTTACCCTCTCAATTACCCAGGTTTCAAGTCGGTCCAATAAGACTTTACCCATTATCTTGCAAGCGCAGTCAATCAGCGGGATTGGTCGGTAGCACTAGGGGTCCGCCCTGTCCCCTTTCTTAAAAATCAGTACTATTGTCACATTGGTCCAAGATTTAGGCAGGCCAATGTGGGCTATACAGCCCAAGATGTTAGTTAAGACTGGGGCCCAGAGATCAAGGTTCGCCAAGAAAATATCAGTCGGGAAACCATCCTGACCCGATGCTATTACCGACAGTTTGGCCTAGGGCTTTTCTAACTTTTTCATAAGTTGGTGGTGCCAGGCACCCCACAGATGCATCCCAGCAAAGGTCCACTGACACCGAGGACCCAGAGGACACCCCTCACTTCTATATACTGTAGAAAAGTTCTCAACCCATCTCTCGGGGGAGATAAGAACATCAATACGGCTATTATGATTACCATGAAAAAAGGGTTACAATCTTCCATAAGAGTCTAGAGTCCTTCTTAGAACTTGCTTCATGGAGTGTCTCGCAGGCTCCGGTCTGATGGTCAATTTATGACTAGCATGTGTTTATA
Organism: Triturus cristatus; assembly: GCF_964204655.1. Classification (NCBI taxonomy): domain Eukaryota; kingdom Metazoa; phylum Chordata; class Amphibia; order Caudata; family Salamandridae; genus Triturus; species Triturus cristatus. The sequence continues at coordinate 985,009,158 of NC_140585.1, read as the reverse complement.
TAGATGTCAAGAACTTCGGACTAACATCTTGTCCGTTGGCGTTTGTTTCAGGGCCATTATGAGATTCGTGTGTGTCCGTATGCAATTGTTTTCCAACCATTTAAAGGCTCTTGGTGTTGTTGGTCTCCCACCCCTCTGTAGTGCTACATTAATGGACCCAGTTATGTCAGCAAAGGCCAGAAGCATATGATTTGGGTTGATAGTGATCTTCAGGCACTCCTCTATTTGAGCCCTATTATTTGACATTATCTGTTATATAGTTGACCATTTGCGTAATATGCCCTTACTATTATGATATGATATCGAATGTTATTTTGGTATCTCAATAGTTTTATTATTCTCTAATGCGACAAGAAGTGCAACTGGAAAATAATTGCTTAAACTTTCCACTAAGATGAAAAAAAACTGACTGAGGTTTAAAATAATCAGAAATGGCAAAGAAGGCAATGACCCGTGTATGTGATCTGATTTAATATGTGCTCCTTATAAATTGTTAAACAAAGCTAATATTTTGACAGTATGGTGTTCAAAATATCCCATTTATAGAGAGGGGAGACACTAGGAGCTGATTATTAGGTCCAGTGACCCTTGCTCCCAAAAAGTAACTTGTACACAAAGGGAGTCACTGTTCCTTGTAGAGGATGAAAGAGGAAGAAACTTTTTTTCGTGTGCTACTCCGTCTGTGGGAGACAGTGTGTCCTCACCATAATGTCCTCACACACCCCAAAGGATGTCATGCTTCATCTTTTGGGCTTTGCTCCTCGTTGGGCCGGTGCTGCAATGCCCTACGGGTCCCCCGAAGGGTCTCTGTATCGGATATCTTTTGATGAGAAGCCGTTTGGGTGCGTGGGTGTGAAGTGGCAGTGAAGTCTAAAGTGGTGTGTTAAAAAATGACTGAAGGGAGAGTGGGCACTATTTATTAGGGTGATCCCTCTGTCATTGTTAAAACAAAGTGTGTAGTGCTGCTCTAGGGGATATTATGTTCCTCTGTAGCTGGGTATATGTCCCTAATGGACATATATAATGGTCAACATGTTTCGAGCTGTATGTGGCCTCAGAAGGAGATCCAAAGCGCTTCTTCAGGACCAAAGGAAGGTCAATTTTAGTATCAGTGGCGGCCTGAACTAACCAGTGCCACCAAGTTTGTAGAAGGGAGTAGCGTTTCCCTTAATATTAGAGTCAGGACCTCATGAGATCAGTAGGGGCACTCGGGAAGGTTCTCCCATAGAAGTAGGGCCGATCCACCTGATTACCTTTCCTGTCTGTCACTCACCTTCCTTCGGTCCTGAAGAAGCGATTTGGATCTCCTTCTAAGGCCACATATAGCTCGAAACATGTTGACCGTAAAAATAGCAAAACATGCAAAATATGTATTATTCATTTTAATGTTATTTTCTAGTATATGAAATATGTTATCAACATGTTTTTAATTTTAAATTCTTAAATCAATTTTTATTAGAATATAAATACATTACTTTTAATTAAGTCCATACCTCACTTGTAATAATTAATTACACATAATAAAACAATTAGAATTAAGTTAACAGTACTGTTTTGCTTTGTTCTGCAATTAAATGAGATATATAAAATCAATGTACTTTAATATTTATCATAAAAATATTTTTGTTATTTTTTATTTGAAGAAACCTTTTTTGATTTTCCCTATGTTTTACGGTGTGGAAAATTTAAGGGAAAATTAAATCCTCATAATAAATTAGTCAAAATACTTGGATATTTAATATCATTTTAAATTAATTGTATATATTTATTTTAAATGTAGAAAAAACTTTAAAATCGTAAGTTATATATTTTTAGATGCAGTTAAAATGATTTTTCTGAAGTTAACATTAAGTTAGAAAACTGCATTTTTGTTAGGCATTAATAATTATTAAAAGTGATGTGTAGAATAAATAAAAAGTAGTTTCATCATATTCTAGTAAAAAGCAATGTTGCATTAACTATAAGTTCAAAAAAGGTTGTTAAAATATTGGTTTTTATATTTTAAACTATTTTAAATGATTTAATTCAAGCTAACATTAATCCCTAGGGGGTTTTATTTTAAGCCCCTTTCTCAATTATTTTCCATGGAAGTGTGCTGCAGTTTCATTAGTTGGCCTTGGGTAGTGTAGGAGTTACTGCTATTTATTTTGCGGCAGTTGACAATTACACTCATCAATTTGTTTCCACCCGAGGTGGAGGCGTGTAAGTCAACACTTTTGAGCAAGTTTACGCTCAGATTTTGTGACTAGCCAACAGTATTAAAGTTACTCACAAGTGTAAGTGTAAATTACACATGTAAATTACTCACAAGTGTAAGTTACCTTTGTGAATTGCCCTGTTTATGACTGTTATGGTAGGTACTGTATTTCAGTGCCCAATTGCTTCCTAATTAATTTGAGGATACTAATAACTTGCTCTGTAGACTAATCTTTAGCCATACCATTAAATGTTAATCTAATTTTTTTAATTTAGGGCCCAAATCTGATTTAGCTGGGAAAGCCGTACGGCCAACCTGCACCCATAGAGCTTTCCGAGCGACTCGGGCTGCTTGGCTCCGAGTACGATGCAATTCAGCGCTGACGAACTCGGGTCACTCGGAGCCCCATTGAAGTGAATGGGAACCTGTTGTACAGAGCATACATAGGATCCCGTTGATGAAAAAGGCACGTCTCGGAAAAGGGCGCCTCCTGTCACGGGCTCGCCTCGGTGCACCGCGGACTGTGCATGCATGTGAAGGGGTGACCCCTGGATCCCCACACTGGATCAAAAAGTCAGTTGCTGCCAAAAATACATAAAGACCTTTTCAATCCACCATTCCGCCCAATAGTGTTGACAAGAGGTAGTATTCATGAACCAGTAGGCAAGTACTTAGACCGTTATCTGAAACCTTATGTAACCAAAATGAGAACATTAATTAAAGACACAACTGACTTTTTGAACAAAATCAATCAAATTTCTATCAGTGAAAATGAAACAGTTGTATTATGCACGGTTGATGTTAAATCCTTATAAACATCCATCCCACATCTATTGGGCATAGAAGCCACGGAACATGCTTTGCTACACACTGACCACAAAGATGATGTGAAAATCTTTCTTATGGAACTGTTACAATTCACTCTACTACACAGCTGTTTTAAATGGAAAAATGATTGGTTCTTACAGAAGACCGGAACTTCAATGGGCAATTGTGCGGCCCCAACATACGCTAATAACTTTATCGGTTGCTATGTAGAGAAATACATTTTGTCAGTACTAGAATGGAGAGCACATCTCAAGATATTTGTGAGATTTATCGATGATATTTTCATTTTATGGAATGGGTCAGTCACAGAACTCACTGAGCAACTTGATAAACTCAATCAGGTAGACATAAGGATTCAATTTACACATGAGGTTCAGGAACAGTCAATCAACTTCTTGCATGTAAGAATTACAAAGACCTCCACAGGTTTTGAGACAGATCCTTACAGAAAAGAAACGGATAGAAACAATACCCTCTTATATGGAAGTTTCCATCAACAGTCACTGAAACATCACATGCCTTACACACATCTATTAAGGGTGAAAAGAATTGTATTAAATCCAGAAACTGGCATTGAACGCATTAATGACATGTTACATCGATTCAAGGAACGTGGTTATCTGGAACATATACTGATTCAAGCTCAAACTCGCTGTACACTCAAAACCAGGAATGAACTGTTAATACCAAAAGAGAAACCTGCACAAAACCGCATGACTGTGGTTTCCAAATTTTATACTATGAGTGGTCCCTTCAAAAGAATCATCAAAAAACACTGGTTGATATTACAGTTGGAACCAGACTTTAATCATATATTTGAACAGGAACCTATCTTTGCTTACACCAGGGGGAAGAACTTGGGGGAGATCATCAAACATCCCATCAGTCAACCGGGCCAAACCACTCACAAAGGAACTGTAGCATGCTGGAATTGCAATAATTGTCACAACATCATAACCGGTCCCTACATAACACATCCCATGAAGGGACACAGAATCAAATTAAAAGTGACAACTACATGTGACACATCGAATTTGGTGTACCTATTAAAATGCCCCTGTGGAAAAACTTAAGAAGGGCAAACCGAAACGAAGATAAAAACACATATAAATGAACACAAAAGTAATATCAGAACCAAACAAATGAAATCGACAGTAGCTAGCCACTTCTTAGAAGCTAGACATAACATCAGCCAACTTAAATTTTGCGTGTTGGAAACTATTGTCAGATGTGAAAAAAAGAGATAATCCCAATTATCTACTACACCGTGAAACCATTGAATTTGTCTCCTAAACTCTATGAAACCCCATGGGATGAATGAATGCATGGAGTTTAAATGTTATCTATGATTTATCTCTTATTGGATTTATTACATTCTTGTAACCTCGTTTAAAATTTCATGTTATATATGTTACCTCATTATCATCCCTTAAATTCTTTTTTGACTTTTTGGCTATTCTTTCTTCTATACTCTTTCTTTGATTAGTTTTTTATGTCATTCATTATTCATTTTTTAACCTTAGAGATTATGTTGTTTATTAATACACATATATGTTTTCTTGCACAACTCATGACTATAGTTTGTATTGTATATCCTAACATTATTATCTTCACGCACCGTGACGGTGCTATTTAACAACACAGGGACATTATGGCCGTCCTTTTTCTATTGGGTTCTCCACTAATTTCACCGTTTTACAGCACCAGTCCTTTGTCATTGTTGATAACTTCCGCATACCTATTAGTCCTATTCTTATTTCCATGAGTTTTCGTTCATGGCTCTCAAACCAAAGCACGGAGCACTTTTCATTTACTCACCAACAACGCAGTTCGCGCCATGACCTTTATATACGCGCATTTAGTTTCATAAGTAAGTAATCTTGTCATTTGAGCATGCTTTGACTTGCACTCATTTATTTTTATGCGTCCACTTGAGAATTTTTTCTTCGATTATTTCACTTTCAGAATCCTTTGACTATCACTCTTGGTGTTATTGGATTATCGCACTTATTGACTTGCATTCATTTATTTTTATCGTGCTCACTCGAGAATTGATTGTTTCGTTTATTTTACCTTCAGAACAGCAGACGACACGGGCATCTGTGTCATTTATTTAAAGTTGTATTATCTCATTTCACCTAGATTTCACATGGTGTATACACTATTTTTAAATCACGCGTGTATATTTCACTACTCACCGTTTATGCGCACATTACCATTACGACCCCATGGCCCTTGTATATTGAAATGCGCCTTTCTACTTTTCCAGATTATCCCCAGATGAAGGCCTTGTTGGTCGAAATGCATTGGGATATGTGAAGATTCATAATTTGTGATTTACAATTGATGCATGGACTTGGAACATTTTTGGATTATTGTTTTCATTGAACATATGGAGCCTCACACAAGGATTATTGATCAGTGCCCAGGGGACATACCCCACGTTAATGGGGATGCATTTCAGTTCATTTATCGATACACTCTGGTTCAGAAAGTGACACCCATGGAGCACGGAAAATTTGATAACCTTTTCAGAAGAATTCTAGCTGTGCACGCACAATATTTATTGTATATACAACTTTCTAAAAGTGCCATTTTCAAAATGGCAACTTCAAATCTGATTTTTTACCATTAAAGAGGACTTTTCGTTACAATTTCATAGATAGCAAACATGAAGTGCTTACCTGGTTCCAATCAAACATTATCATTTATTAAATGTAGTAAGGCAACCCAATGTTATCCTATGGGACAGTACTGAAAAACACATTTAGGAGTTTTTCATCACCAGGACATGCAAAACTTAGAAGTACATGTCCAACCTTTCAATTACAATGTACCCTGCCCTATGAACTTCCCAGACCCTACCTTAAGATTGACTTATATGCAATAGAAGGGGAGTTTATGACTTGGCAAGGGAGTTATATTGCCAAGTCGAATCGGCAGTTGAAAACTGCCTTCAAGTTACAATGGCACATGTTTTAAGGAGCTGCTTCACTGGGTGGCGCAATAGGTGCTAATAGCATTTAATTTACAGGCCATGGGTATATGGTATACTACTCTACAAGGGACTGATAAGTAAATTAGATATGCCAAACAGGTGTAAGCCAATCTTACCATGTTTAAAGGAGAGTGCGCATGCACTTTTGCACTAGTTTGCAGTGGTAAAGTGCACAGAATCCTAAAGCCAGCAAAAAATTAATTTGGCAAGAAGTGGAGTGCAAAAGGCAAAACTTTGGGGTGACCCTGAAGAGAGACATCTGATCTGGAGTGAGTAAAAAAGTGGTATACCATGAAAATGAGACAAGCATGTGATTGAATGGTCATCAAGAAGATGGATTTTACATTTTAGGCCCCAATTACCAGTTGCGCTGTGCTGCCAGTGTTCAAACTCCAGACCCATAATTACTGATACCCTACAGTAACACCTACAGATGTGTGATTTTTGCGCAGTTTTCTTTTGAGTAATTAGGTATAATTTCAGGAAAATTTTAGATGATGGTATTCCATATAGTATTACCTATTTCAACTTTTTTAAAGGACATATTTACAAAATGCCCTGACCAGGTGGTAAATGTGTGCAGGACTTCTGTGTGGGGAAAGAATGGTGCTCGGAGAGTGAAGGAGGGTAGGGCAGAATGTCACCTTTGCTCCCTTTTGGCTGGGGGCTGCTGACCGGGTCTGGGATATAATGTAACCCACTCCCATTTCTTTTTTATTGCCTGTTAAAATCAGGTCTGGTAATCCCGCACCTGGAATATTCACGTTTGGGAATACCAGGCCAGTACTCTTGGGTATTCTGCTCTGCCCACCTCATAATCGAGGCTCCGGTGTTTTGTCAGAGTAATGATTTCGCCAAAAGAGGTTGCTTGGCTGCTTTGCTCTCTGTCTGTGGTTTGCAGTCCATGATAAAGCAGCAGTGACACCTTTCATGAAGAATATGTAAGAATGACAATTACAACTACAATGACAACTACTGCGATATATACCTTTTCACTTTCACGATCATTCATGTTTTTCTTACCAAGAAGTAGATTCCATCACAAAGTATTCATTATAAATAAACAAATATAGATGTATACTCTAGGTCATTGTGTGCCTAAGCATTAGTTTATTGTTGGACTATAAAAAGTTTCCTTAAACAGTTGTAAAGTCTGCAAATCACAAGACTCTGAATGTGCTCCCTTGTATTTTTTATGGTAAATTGTGAATATATCTATACTGCACTTCTGGTCTCTGACAAGGCATTGAAGTGCTATTTGGCGAGTAGCACGTTACACCGGAACCCAAGATTAGTAGATTAGCACCATTTTTTTCCTTTCTTTGTCTTGTGCATTAGTTGTGTTAGGTTTGTGCTCTTGATGTCATGTGTGTTTAGTTGAATTTGCGGTATGGCTACAATGTTAGTAATTGATTTAAAAATGGGAATTCGGAGGAGGGATAGCATGATAGGAATATATTTGAAAGTGGACGTAGTACGTTTTTTGTTAGTAGCGGTCGTTTGTGCTTGTTAGTTTGGCGGCATTACCAACAAGCATTGGCAATGCAAATAGGTCTCGCATTTCCAAGAGTTAAAGCTATTACACATGTGCTTGGGTCTTTTGCTTGCTACTCAATATCAGTAATTCTCCTCCCCTTCTTCTCTCCCGCCCCTTGGGCATTAACAGACATGATCAACATGTTGGACATAACAGACTCTTCAGTTTAACCATTTACGTGTAGTGGTCTATGTGACCTGTGTTTCCAGTAGGAGTGATGGTATCTTAGATGAGACTTCATATTGCTGCTACCATCAGATTTAGCAGACTTAAAGCCTGTGGAAAGTTTATTGGCCTAATCCTGCACAGTTGGTATCATGTGCTCACCGTATACACAAAACACACTATGTAATATGGCGTCATGAGCTCAGTGCAGCCAGACACAGTCTTTTAACAATGCTGCAAAAACAGTTGCAGGCTTGCAGTAGGCATGAGACATTTATGAAATGGGGGTCTCACACCAGGTCCCATGTGTGCTTGGCACATGAATCAATGTTTCTCACAACATCAATGTACCTCATAACTGTTGTGTGTTGTTTTTTATTATAAGGTTTTAATTGGAAAACGTGTGTTGGGGGAGGGATTGAAGTTATGTGGTTGGCATGGAGAAGCACACATAGATCCATGAATACTAGGGGCACAAAGAATCACAAAGGATAGTGAGCACTACACGTGCAGGAGAGTGAGAGGATTAAGGGGAAGCCAGCACATATGGTGAACATTAAAGTGCTCAACAGCAGCACTGGGGTACTGTTAACTCTAATCAGTTCTAACATTAAAAATTTGTTGAATAAATGTGCAAGCATTTGTTTCAGGTTAATTGAAGTTATAGAAAGGAAGTGATAAGATTTCCTGCACCACTTAACTTTAGGAACACTTTTATTTTTAAAGACCTATTTCAGCAAACCTATGAAAATATGATAAAGTTGCTTCCAAATACTAAAAGTGTATTTATTAACATGCAGAACCGTTTCACCTCCCTACATCGGATTATTTCAGTGCCTTGAGAAGTGATTCTTTTTAAGTGATATTTTTTTAACATGAATTTAAGAAACATTCATGCTTCCTTCCACCCACACTGACACAAATCGCGTTAGTAAACTAACAGGCAAGTCACTTGTTATATGCACTCTTTGGGGGGCCTAGGTTACTATTAGGCATGGACAACATTATAGTTTATAGAATCATACACAGGAGTTGTTTTTGTACAGTCAGTAGAATTTACTGAAACCGGTTAACGAATCCATCACATTGCAGTGCATGAGACTGAAGATCGGATCCATCACGCTGCATGAGACTGGAGACTGGAGACTGGAGACTGAAGATTCAAACAAAAATAGGATACTTGACAACAACAAAAAAACTCTTTTCAATCTCCATCTCAGATGGGACTTGATCCCACAACCCCTGGCGGAAAAAGCCAGTGCCTTATCCATTAGGCCACTGGGGCTACACAGAATAACGTCTCTGCCATGGCACTTCCTATAGTAGGAACTGCTGCGCCAGCGCACAGCTCCTCACTGGTGTCAGTGTTATTTTTCTCTCCAGCACACTTCCATCTTGTAAATATACTGAGTGGAATGTAATTCAAAGGTTACAAAGTAAGAGCATTGCGGGGCTCAGCCTATGCGGAAGTTCACATAAATTGTGTGCGAACTGCGTTTTACGGCCATCTCACCAACACATCTCTGAAGGAATCACCATAAAACTCTATAGTACAACCATTCATTATTTGGATTTGTAGAAGTTCGAAATACACTATTCCCTCTCGTGCAAATACATCTCTCCCAGTCAAACCTAGTAACGCTTAACTATATAATTTCTCTATTTAGACCTTCAATTGTGCCCCCTGTGATGGTAAGTGTGAGTCAGTAGATCAATAATGCTTCGGTCCAGGCAAAAGCAGGAAAAATGACCATGATCCACCCCAGATGAAACTTGAACCCACAACCACTGGCTTAGGAGGCCAATGCCTTAGCCATTAGGTCATTAGGCCACTGGGGTTGCACAGTTTAAACCGCGTTTCCTGACTCTTTATCTCAGCACAACAAATGATACAGTAAAGTTTCCGGTATAGCCTCGCACATTCTTCCTTGCCAGTTTTACAACAGTTTAATATCAGAAGCAACAAAAGAACAAGTCCAATTCTCATTAAAATGAAGCCCAAAACCAACTCACATCCTATTAAAAAAAGCCCAAATGACGGTTGACAGCGAAAATTACTAAAAACCCATAAAATATAACTAACAAAGAGGGAGGCATGGCGAAAGACATACCCACAATGCAACTGTGGAATTAGGAGGATGTGGGGGGGAGGGAAACTATATTTAAAGCTATGGTACCGAAACTCCACACAGGCAAACAAGAAAAAAAGTAGTCCCCCAGAGAACAGACAAAGAACTGTAGTGTGATGAGACATTACTTAGTCCCTGCTGCATGTGAGGAACGGAAGCGAAAAAGGAGGGACGAAGAGGCAGGCCTGACCACAGGCAAGCAAGGATTTTTTAAGGGCATGGATACAAACAAATCAAAAGCAGGAGGATGGCTTTAACCCAACATAAGAAATTAGGACAGGTCTAGAATGCTCAACATAAAAAGGAGGCGTGAAAGTTTGAGATTAATGTTTGGGAGTTCATAGTAGTCAGAAAGGATTAGAGTGAGAGAGAGGGGAGATGAGAAGGACGGAAATAATTTATTTTTTATTGTTTTAATTTTTAGATAACATAATGAAATAATTAATAGATACAGATGGTTTGTTGGACCTGACATCTTTGGTGAGGTTACACTCAACTTTTTCCCTTCAATGCTCCTGTTTTTGCTGTCTTCGTTTTTGCTCGCCTTAGAACTCTGTGCACTTTACCACTGCAAACTAGTGCTAAAGTGTTTGTGCTCTCTCTCCTACACCCAGTTGACAAATTGAATTTAGTTTTTGGTACTGACTGTACCCAGGGCCTGTAAATTAAATGCTTCCAGTGGGCCTGCAACTCTTAATGTGCCACCCACATTATTAGCCTTCCAAACATGTCCCAGGCCTGCCATTGTAGCCAGTGTGAACAGGTTTTAAAATGTTAATGTTAATTTTGACTTGTAGAAACTGCCCTTTCAACCTGCCTTCCCCCTTAATACATCTAATCTACCCCCAAGGTAGGCCCCACACAACCCAGAGGACAGGATGCCTTGTATTTTAAAAAAACGAGGCATGCACCTTTAAGTTTTTCATGTCCTTGTACCCTAAAGCCCTTCCTTTCGTTTTTCACTACTGCAAGGCCAATTTCTCCTATGGGATAACATTGGGTTGCCTCCTACTTTTCAGGAACAAATCTGATTTATAGTAAAAATATAAATTGTTTGAGTGTTCATAACTGTACTTAGCTGCTAAGAAGTCGTGGTCTTTATCTGTTCTAACTGCCTCTTGCCCTTTGATATTCTCCTTGCTAAACAGAATCTAATTTATCAATTTGTTTGAAGCCGACTCTATAAATACTCCACAGAGCGTCAAATGATACATGATCTGCATTTGAAACCATCAAGTGAAGGACAGACATGCATTTTTTCGGAATCCCATCCCGGATATCATTTTCGTCTGGGATAGCAGTGACAGGACAACAGCCAGGTTTTTTTCCCAGATATGGGACACATGAAATCCTTCCTGGCTAGTGAGTCACACGGTTTATTAACATTCTCTGTTTTAGCTGAAAAATTTGTAAAAAAAAAAACAACAATTGAAAGTTAATATACATGGAATCGGCAGCTGCAGTTTTTCTTCAATGTGCGGCGGAAGATGAAAGGGAACAAGCCAGTCTTTGAGCATTGAATGATTAGTTTAGAACTAAGGGGCGATGCGACAGAAATAGCATTCATTGCCTGAGCCGCAAACCCCAGTGCCTCCTTCAGGGTGGTGCGACTGGAGCCAAGGCCTTGTGCGTGAAGCTCGTGGTGGGGGCTGTTTTTCAAAATATCTTAGAAGGTTAAAGGCACCTGCCGCAGAATTCTTTTTGTGACCAGCAATTCTGAGGATAACAATAAATATGTCAAGATAACCATGGTGATTAATGTACTTTCTGGAGAGGTGTGAGCCTAGTCCCAGTTTTGACTCATCATAAGCAAGGGGAGTTAATATTCCTGCTGTGAGGCACAACGTTCATCCCTCAGATCTCAGAATTGCTTTTTGTACCTCCGATTAATACATTTCTATCCCTCTACTGCAGCACACAGAGTTAGGAGCCAGCACCAAACAGCTGAATGCAAACTTCAAGGCATAGGTTTAGAACTTATTTTTTTTCTCAATTCTTGCTTATTCTACGGTTGCTAGAAAGGGTTCCTTAATGCAGTAATACATTCTTATTAGTGCAAACAACCCCAATCACTGCACTAACTTTTAAATTCTTAACATATAATGCCTGACTGTCTGAATGATATGAGACTCCTTCCTACACAGTGTAGCCCTCATTTCCTAGACAGTGATTTAAACACTTGTATGATTCATTATCTCTGTATAATGTGTATGTGATGTAAAAGATTCTGACACTACATTGGGATGCGTAGCGCTACAACAAAGTAAATTAATTTGAGAGAGGGGTGGTAAAAGGATGAGGGAAGCCATGGAAAAGGAGGCCATTATGGGGGCGCGAATTGAAATTGCCATGGTAGGCACCACCAGCGCTAAAGCCAGCCCTTCAAACTCTAACTGCAGAGGCTCTATTAATTCAGAAGTATAGAAAATGATTGTGCTTGCAAAATTGCATGATGTGGACATACGCAGCCATGGAGTTTGTTAGTTGTAAGTTCTTTGGGGGGGTTAACTGAAAATTACACCAACGAGGAAGCACAGCATTGACCTCTTATGCAGCTCATGGTGGCTTAGGGAATGCGATTGTTTATGGAGGATTGTCAGAGTGAACGAAGTGACCCGATTAGGGTCACCCGGGTCACTCGCAACCACCTCTCAGCCTTTCATACAAATGAAGAGTCGGTCAGACAGTAGAGAATACAAACCAATATATGTTTATTCAGATACATTGGAGCGGAGCCCGGTCTGCCCAGTTTGTTAGGATTGCTGCAGAGGGACGGACATCAGCAAACATGGTGATACATTATCTACGATTCAGAGCCAATGAAGGCCCACCCACAACGGAATTTTCCAGGCAAATGCAGCTACACAAAGAAGTACAGAAGAATATGTTTCGATCCTGAGGCCGGGCACACACTATGTACTACTCAAGGTCACCCCATCCATGCCCACCCCTAGACTAGTGGTAGAAGGCCTCTATCTAGTGGGAACGTCATTGGACGTTTTGTGCCCTCTCTACCTCATTGTGGGTTTTTTGGTGTTCTTCACGGAGCACAACATAACTTATCTTTTAAGCAAAGGGATTCATTATTTTGTGACTAGGAAGTGCGGGCTTTTTACCGTTAAGGTTTTTTTCCAGCGGAATTGGTGGAACAGTGATTACCAAGAACAGTGATTACCAAGAATACAAACTTTGTATTACTTCACTACGGATATTGAACTTTGTTTGCCTTTGTCCACCCTCTATGGATTAAGTGTTGCTCTTACTGGGCTACCAGTACTTGACCTGGGACTAATCATCAGCCAGACAGGGGAGCATAGTAGTGGTAGTCCCCACCACCGATTTTTCTCTTCCCTGGTTTACCCACCTTCTCCTGGTGCATTCTTTTGCTTTTGCCTCTAAATATATAGGTAAGAGTAAGTAGTGCATGGGTAGAGGAATGGTATAATCTGTGTTCCTGCTGTGTTTGTACTATCAGTGATGCTGCTGTGACCATCTGGTTGCTGGAACCTACGTCAGGCTGTCGTTGGGGGCATTTCTGGAATCTTGTCATCACCCTGGTGAGACCGAAGTCCCAGGGAGCACCTCTCCTCCGCCGCCCGCATTCCCTGAGCCCGCACCTAACTCTGGTGGGATCACAAGTCCCAGGGTGCAACTGGTTCCTTTCCTGCCGCCGTACTCGAGGGGGAGGCATCACCATCATGCTTAAAGCCCTGCCTCGCACCTCACGGTGCAGAGCCCGGGCCAATGGAATGCCTATCCATTGCCCGTTTTTGCCAGGAAGAGGCAGGGCCACCCACCTTGGTTTCTGACTCATCGTCTCCCTTAAGCTGGTAAGACTTCTCTGGGACCTCTAATCCAATTGTTTTCACCCTGTATTCTCAGACTATTTTGCTGAATGCCAGTACATTCCCCCTATTTACCTCTAGGACCTGGTGGCGGAACCAGGAAACCTGCAACCCAGTGACCCATAAGAACAATTTGTGGAACTCGTCCAAGCTTCATATTATGTTGGTCATCGGCTGAGTCATTTCCTTCTTGTGTTTATTGACCCCTTGATATCCTCCTTCTCACAAGTTTTTAGTGTCTTTTGTTTAACCGGCCTACAAGATTGTATTTTACCTATCCCCCTCTCTAATTGTAATTCTAGTCTTGTGAGCAAGTCCACTCTACTCCTTTCAGGCTTACATTGGGGGTGAGGTGGTTTTCTACCCTTCCTTGATTCAAACATGGGTAAGCGTATTTGTGCAGTAAAAAAACATCCTCAGGTGCCTATTCCGGCTCCTTTGCCCCAAACCTCAATAGACAGGATGCTCCAGAGGGCTATTGGGGTGTAATCGACTGAAATAGAGTTGACAAAGAGGCGCCTGTCTTTAACTCCAGACATATTCAGTCAGGGGCCTGAGCCATTCATCTCTCAACCAATAATTCCTGGTTCTGCATCTGGGTTAACAGAATCCTTGTCTGGAACAAACGAGTCACTCTCCCCATCACCACAACAACTGCCAGTGAAGCCAGTAACACGTAGAGGTGGCACCACCACTAGCTCATCTAAGACTGTTAGACGTAAAACTGTACCTGGGGCAGGAACTAAGAGAAGGAAAACCCCAGAATTAATACGCAGTGAATAAGAACTAGCTAGCACTGGGAGAGTGACTGAACCTCTCACTAACCCTCAATTAGCTTCTGACTGTCCTTCTTGGGTGAGGAATTTGATAGTGGAGTTAGAGACCCAGATGAGAGCTATTGTAAAGAAAGAGCTTGCGCTCCTACTCAACCACCTAGGCACAGGTCAACTAACCAGGCAGGGCAGTAAGGCCAATCCCCCTGACAGCACTGCCCCTGCTTTAGGGAAGTGGAAAGATTGTTGTTCCCAGACGGATAGTGTAGGCCAATCCTCTCCAGGCAAGCGTGGACCTCCGAGGGCTGTATCCTCCTCTGTCCAAACGAGTGCCGGCAGAGCAGAGGCTCTTAGTACCGTGCCAGCTGATAATACTCTGTCCCATTCAGAAAAGCCTGGCATCCATCCAGCCCAAGATCTGAGAACTGTCCCTAGGAGCCTTACCAATGTGAAAGGGAGCAACTACTCTGCTCCCAACAAGGAGGACCTACAAAGAAGAAGGCCCACCCACAAAGAGCACAGGGTAGGCAGGGAAAGGCCAGACTCTGTAGAGGCAGAGGACACAGGACCAGTACTATTGACTACACCGACCATACATTTACCCCCTGCCTCACTCCCTTATCTTATCGTACTAACAGGTGTACCCGAGATTAAAAATGGCCAGAAAGAAACACAGCTGGACCTAAGGAACAAGTGCCTTTTTTGGCTAACCAGGCACAAGCAATACTCCTATGACAGGGCTGGAGAAATGTTAATGGTTCGAAGTTGGGTGGGTGGGTAAAAATCCAAAATCAATGCAAGGATACTGCATAGTCATTAACTTTAGTAATTCCCTGACTGTACAAACCTTAGCAGGCCAGATTGCCCATCCCCATGCACCGTGTACAGGGGTCCAAGCTCATACTCTGGATTTTTTCTATTCCAACACCTTATCTGGGACTCCAATCTCTAGGGCCCCAACAAATAGGTTTCAATTCCATCCAATAGCAGGCCAACCCCTTAGACCTCTCTTTAACATCCCAGTAGCAAACAGATTTGAGGCCCTTGAGGAGGTGGATTGACTCGTGCTGCAAGGTGGTCACACTCGCTGCCCCGGGATTTGGAGGGCCAAGAGGGAACCAGGGGTGAGCATTAGTGGCTGAAGACTCAGTATATCCTCAGTAGCAATGGAGATGAACCAGGGGACCAACAACTTAAATCCCAATAGGCAGCCTCAGATTATGAGAGGATTGGTGTAGATTTGCCTAATAACTCACCTCTAACTTCTCCGGACTTTTTAACTTCTAGCTCAGCTAGGAGTACCCCTTTATGCTGGCTACAACAGGGGGAAGAGGTAGACCCTCGGGGGGCTTATGCACTTGGGATGCTACTCACTTGGATTGTACCGTTGAGCATTTGAACACCCCATCTGACGACATCCAGTGTATTGTACTCACCTTTTCCTCCAGGATTAAATTAGCCTTCATTAACATTTATTCCTGTCCTGTAAGCATCGCACAGGAATCCCCGACCATAGATCTATTAAACACATTTATTGAATCAGCACCCTTGAATGCAAGGCTGATTATATGGGGAGATTTTAATTGTCAATATGAGCCCCTCGCTGCCCCCACTGATGCTCCCCCTCACGATGAGGATTGTCTTTGGCTAACTCCTGATCCTCAAATTCCACCGGTAAAGGCCTGAACCACCCTGGTACTCCAGATAAATGCAGTAACACTAACCCATTCTCTGAGGGTGTGCAACAGCCGTACCAAGTCAGACCAGCCAGGGAAGGTAACCTTTAATAGAACAGGACAATCCTCTCTGTTGGATTATATTCTAGTGGAAACAAGCATATGGCAGTGGGTTGTGAACTTAGCTGTCATGCCGAGACTTGACAGTGATCACAAAGCCCTGATACTGGAGTTGGAGCATCCAGAATTCTACAATCCCACGGCCATTGGTACCACTGTAGTTATCAATTTAACACTTGCTAACAAAAGAAGGAAATCAGATGGGGAACCCTCAAGCAGACACCAGATAAGGCAGCCACATTATATTCTCTAACTATTTTGCCCTTAATGGAAATGGAGGAGGCTGCCATGTCACTTAACTCTCCTCAAACCATCAGTAGACTTGAGGCTCTGCACGTAGAATTGTTAACTAGCCTGACTAATATTTTTAATCCTCTGATTCATTCTGTGGTGAATTAGGGTGCCAAACAAACTTGGTTCAACAATTCTTGTCGTAAGGCAAAGGGTGCCCTCATAGTTGCCATCAAAAGTAAGGATAGATCCTTAATCAAATTAAATAGGGCCCTCTATCGAGATAGTATCAAGTTAGCTAAGAAGAACTGGGAGCTTGAAAGATGGGATACCATTAAAACAGCACTTTCTAATAGGGACATGAAGACATTCTGGTCACTAGTGAATACAGATAGTCGTATAGTGAACTCAGCCTTAGAGCCAAATATTGCTGCAGCCGCATGGAAGTCTCACTTTCAAGCTCTGTATTCCACTGAGGAAGCCACAGAACCCAAAGATGAAACATTTTTAGCAATCCCAGGGATTTTCCTTGAAGACCCCCAAGGGTTTACTTTAACAGAAGTTTTAAATGCAATCAGGAAGCTTCCCCTTGGAAAGGCCCCCGGACTAAACAAGATCCTTGGGGACTTGTTTCGGGAGGAACCAAACATTTGGGGACCCTATCTTTGGGCAATATTTAATGCCATTCTGAATGGCATGAAGATCCCGGACACCTGGTTAGGGGTTGAAATTTTCCCAGTTTTTAAGTAGGGTTCACCTCTCCTGCCCACCAACTATAGGCTGATCAGCCTGATTGACGTCACCCAGAAATTGTTTGCTAGGATTCTCCTCGAGCGTCTCCACTCTTGGATGGAAGAGCGTGAAATTCTGAATGCGTATCAAGCTGGTTTTCGGAAGAATATCTCCACTATTGACCAAATCTTCAGGCTCCAATTATTATATTGGAAGACGTTGTCAATAGAGGGTGGCAGCCTTTATTTGATATTCGTTGATCTTAAATCAGCCTTTGACTTGGTCCCCCGAGCCAAACTGTGGGAGGTTCTTGAACAATTGGGTATCCCACCTTACCGGTTGTTATTAATCATGCGACTGCATGCAGGTAATTTTGCCCAAGTAAGGTACGGGAAATCTGGGGATTTGACCCCCCGCTTCCCAGTCAACAGAGGAGTAAGGCAGGGGTGAATGCTGGCCACTACCCTGTCTTGTCTCTTTATCAATGCTTTGGTGGCTCAATTAAATGAGGTAGTGGACAACGACGCCCCACAGCTGGTGCATGGTAAGATGCGTTCTTTACAGAAACATGGACCAACACCACCTCGGGACCAGACATCGCTGTCACCATTCCCCGAGGATACAAGATCTCCAGGAAGGACTGCCCCACCCGCCCAGGAAGAGGAATGGCCATCGTCCACAAATCCAACCTCTGCCTGAGCACACTCCCTGAGGAGCCCACAGACCTGATGGATCACCTTCACTTCAAGATACTGGCCAGCCCTACCACCACCCTCCGAGGAACCCACATCCACCGACCCCCTGGACCCCGCGGACTTTTCGCCAACTCCATCACGGACATCATCTCCCCGCATGCCATCACGTCCACCAACTACACCCTACTGGGAAACCTCAACTTCCACCTCGACAACCAACTGGACCCCAGCACCACATCCCTCCTGGACAACCTCCATGACATTGGACTCTGCCAGATCGTGACCGAACCCAAGCACTCAGCAGGACACACCCTCGACCCCCTCTTTACAAAGGTAACTCCATCACCTTCAGCCACACCACCGAACTCCCATGGACTGATCATTGATGCGTCCACTTCACCCTCAGAACACCCACCATCCACAGACACCTGCACCTGGTCTCACGAAGAAACTGGACCAGCATCACCGACGACCAGCTAACCTCATCACTCAGCAACTCCACCCCAACCATTGCGGAAAACGACGACCCCAACAACGCAGCCCGAACCCTGCACAGATGGATCTCCGACAGTGCCAACACCATAGCCCCCTCAAGAAAAACAACAACACCCACGCCAAGAAAGCCAGATGGTTTACCACCATACTTTGAGAGTCCAGATGGTCTTGCTGCCACCTAGAAAAGGCCTGGAGGAATACCAAATCCACAGAAGTCTACAACAACTTCAGAGCCTCCACCTACGCTCACCACTAACTCATCAGAAAAATGAGGAAAAAAGCAATTGATGACAGAATCTCCACTCAAGCACACAACTGCAAAGAACTCTTCAACATCATCAATGAGTTCGCCCAACCCACCAGCGAGTCCACTGACATTCCTCCCTCACAAGACCTCTGCGACAAACTCAGCACCTTTTTCCACCACAAAATCAAGAGCATCAACGACAACTTCAACAAAGACAACCAACACACTGAACCTCCACCAACCACCCCGACACCCTGAAGCCAGCGATCGACAACTGGACAGCCCTCACCACTGAAGACACACTGAAGACGATGAAGTCAATCCACTCCGGGGCCCCCATGGACCCCTGCTCCCACCACATTTTCAACAGAGTTGCCAATACCTTCGCACCCATGCTCTGCCACACCATCAACCGCTCCTGGACGACTGGAAACACGCCGAGGTCAACCCCCTCTTGAAGAAACCCTCAGCGGACCCCACCGACCTCAAAAGCTACGGACCCATCTCCCTGCTCCCGTTCCCAGCAAAAGTCATTGAGAAAGCCATCAACAGCCAACTGGCCACATTCATCAAAGAGCACAACATCCTCGACTCCTCTCAATCTGGCTTCAGAAAAAACCACAGTACAGAAACCACACTTCTCGCTGCAACAGACGACATCCGCACCCTACTGGACAAAAGAGAAACAGCAGCCCTCATCCTCCTCGACCTACCAGCGGCATTCTATACAGTCTGTCACTGCACCCTAATACGCAGACTCCACGACGCAGGGATCCAAGACAAGGCCCTCAACTGGATTTGCTCATTTCTCTCTGGCAGAACGCAGTGGGTCAGACTCCCCCCTTTCCTCTCCGACCATACACCTACCACCTGCGGAGTCCCCCAGGGGTCCTCTCTCAGCCCTACACTCTTCAACGTCTACATGACTCCGCTCGCCCCCATCGTCAGAACCTACGGACCCAACATTGTGTCATACGCAGATGACACCCAACTCATCCTCTCCCTATCCAACGAACCCAATACTGCCAGACACAATTTACGAGAAGGCATGGAAGCCATCGCCAAATGGATGAATAACATCTGCCTACAACTAAACACCAACAAAACAGAAGTACTCATCATGGGCCCAAACCCCGACGCATGGAATGACACCTGGTGGCCCCCGCCCTCAGAAGCCCGTCCACCCCCACAGACCACACACGCAACCTGGGAATTTTCCTGGACTCCGAGCTCAAAATGGACCGCCAGATCAACTCCGTCTCATCCTCCTGCTTCCACACCCTCCGCCTCCCACGTAAGACCTTCAAATGGATCCCCGTTGAACAGAGAAAGACTGTCACTCACGCCCTGGTCACCGGCAGACTTGACTACGGCAACGCACTCTACGCTGGAATAAACAAAAACCTCACTCGCAATCTACAGAACATCCAGAACGGTGCCGCAAGACTGGTCCTCGACCTGCCAAGACACTGCCACATCTCCCAGCACCTGCGCACACTCCACTGGCTCCCCATCGAAGCTAGAGTCACCTTCAAGATGCTCACCCACGCCCACAAGGCCCTCCACGACACCGGACCAGCATACCTGAACAGCCGACTCAAATTCCACACACCCCAGAGGACCCTACGATCTGCCCAGCTCTCCTACTCTGTGGTCCCCTGCACCAGAAAGACCAGATCGGGAGGCCGCTCCTTCTCCTTTCTCGCGGCCCGAGCCTGGAACACCCTGCCGATCCACCTCAGACAGACAACATGGCTCCCCATCTTTGCAAGAAACCTCAAAACCTGACTCTTCGACAGACCCCCCCCCGCTTGATGGACTGGAGCCTGCTAACCCCCCCAGCACCTTGAGATCCTTAGGGGTGAGTAGTCGCACTTAAGAAACGCCTGATTGATTCATTGATTCATTGAGTGATTGATTGATTGCCAGCAATGATGTTTGCGGGTGACACATTGTTGTTATCTAAGTCCCCTATGGGCATCCAAAGAATTCTGGACAGTGTCTCTTTATTTTGTAAAAACAGGGGGCTGGAGATTAACACATCAAAGACAAAATTTACGGTCTTTAAGCCAGCCAAAACATCTCGTCCAAACCCCTCCTTAAACGGCACCCTGTCAGAGAGGGTGACTGCCTTTGACTACCTTGGTGTTACGTTGTCCGAAACCTTCGAATGGGGCCCGCAACTAGGCAAAGCATGCTTGAAGCTAGCACAGATGGTTGGGGGAATCGCTAAAACCTTTAGGAACTCCTCATATAAACCGCCTGGCCCGGTGGCTGAGATATATAAAGTACAAGTTAGGAGTGCTGTAATGTATGGGGCGGAACTATGGGGTCACCGTCCCTCTAGCAGGCTGGCCAAAATAGAGAATCAATTTATGAAAAAGCACTTGGGCCTACCACCAAGCACTCCTCTCATCCCCCTGCACCTGGATTTAGGAATTAAACCTATTGCAGAGGAGATTGGACTCAGACAATTGACCTTTTGGCGTAGACTGTGGGCGACCCCCGAATTAGCAGTCTACCAGTCTGAACTTAAGGGGATTATGGGACTCCCAGGGGCAGGGAAATTACCATGGTTTGCATATATAAAAGACGTATGCCTTAGACAAGGCATACCTAACCTATGGAGCAACCCTGAGGAAGTGTCCCTGACAATTCCACGACTAGAACTAGTAAGAGCCTATAGATCACTCAGACTAGCTGATATACAGGGGAACACTAAACTTGGGCACCTAACGGCTGACGTCCTTAATATGAAAGCTCAGTACCTCCTTGAGCCTTTTCTTGACGATATACAGCCTTCCATGGCAAGGAAACTATATATCCAGTTTAGAATAGGGACCCTGCCGATTCATGCATTCACGAACAAATGGTCAAATGCTCCTTCCCTTGGGTGTCCTGCTTGCAATAGCCCTGACGAGTCCGACATTCATGTTCTCTTCTTTTGCCCTGGCTATAAAATAGCCCGATGGCGTTGGCTCGTACTACTTTGTAGAAATCTGGGCAGCAGGCATTGTTCGGAGGCGTATAGAATACTGAGATCTGACACTCACCCCCACAGTTTTTGCCACGTCCCCGATTCCTCAATTCTATGTGGCATGGGCATAGGGTCTTGTTAAATTCACCACAGCAGCCATAAATATTTCTCTTTGTACTTTGTCTCATTTGAACCTTTATTAACTTTTGAAAAAATGTTTTACTTGCTTTTAATTATCTTTATTCTCAATTGTTGTTGTGACTAACTAAAAATGCATTGTGGCTATGTTTTATAATCTGTTGTTGATGAATTTGTAATATTGCTCAAATTGACCTACGTATGTATTTGTACCATTTACTTTTGATGGTCCACAATGACCAAATTAAAGTTTGTTGAATGGAATGGCTAATAAGAACAGTGTATTCATTAGGAAAGAATAAAACAAGGACCAACCTGGAAGAAACAAGACTTACCAAAAGCTGTTTTCTCAGGAAGGGAAAGATTAGTTCGATCATGGTTCAAAATGGCAGGCAAACATAAAAAGGTGCAGCGAATGCTAACTTACATAGAACAATACATAATCAACACAGCGAAAAAAAATTCATTCTCACAGACCCTCCTTTTAGCATGCGCTAACCATGTTATGTTGTTGTCAAGGAAAGTATAACATTTGCAACAACAAGAAACATCACTATGATGAGTAGTTCATATATTCAGTAAGTCTCAACAATACCCTCATTTATTTGCATCAAATCATCAATATCCTTTTGTAGTATAAACGCTGCATTAGTATCATGAACTGATATTTTCTGTTTGGGGATGAGAACATTGACGCAATGGGTGCAACAAGCTGGGAGACAGTGTATACAGAAACAGGTAAAGAAAATATCAGCAACCACAGCCAAGAAAGTGAGTATCTTCCAGCCCTAAGATATTAACGTGTTTGACAACCACAACAGTGTCCAGGTACCTTCTTCTTGGTGTATCTCAGCCGATATCCTATGTAATTTCTGTATAGCTGAATAAACATTGAGAGCGTTATCAGGTATGCAAACACAACAGCTGCTGCCTATGACTCAACAGGCCCGTTCCCGATCTGCAAGGATACGTCTAGAACCATCCTGTTCTGCAAAGTGACTAATCTTGTAGCCTGGTGCTCAGCTGTGGCATTCGTCATTATCCCAGCAGTTGTATTAATAACCGCTTCCACAACTCTAGTTAACTGACGAACTTGAAGGCTATTAGCCATGGTGCCCCAAAAAGGTAGCAGGCCCTTCACAGCGTCTCCAAATTGCTGTGCGGTGGTGTCTGTCTGATCTATATCCTTTGTGTTAACAACACTTTTTACTCAAGCCAGGAATGCACTTCTATGTTGCATCCAATGAGTTTTGTGATAATGTGATGGGGCAACATATAGAGGGGGAAAAAGTTAGAGAGATAACATGTGCCTGACCATCCCCTCTGGAGCCAAACGTGAGCCTGTGGCCCACAGACAAAATAGACATTATCAGGTAGAATCAAAGGCGGACTATTAGTCGTATTCAGCTTGGAGGTGAAATTACATTTAATCTTACCCACTTTTATCTCCCCAGTCTCCTGACACAAAATTGAGCTGTCTTATTGACCGCTGGCATAGGTATTGGTTTATCTATGGTAAGATTTCGACCTTAGAAGGATTGGAAGTACTCAGAGGTCCTAAACCAGTGGAAATCAACCATTTCCACTTGAAACCAGGCATTGTCTTTTACTCTATGATACGTGTCCAAATAAGACTTTGAGAACATTATCCCTAGAGTCCCTTGTCCTGCCGGTCCCATCGGGGTAAACCCTTGATAGAAGCGTAAATATTAATTCGCAGTGTGAGTATCAGTGGATGTTATATCCAAAGTGGAAAGATGAAATTGGAAGTACACCAGCCGAAACAGTTCATACCAACCCTCACAGCTGCCAATATATGACAGTGGCATAGGCAACAGATTGTCACTCTAATGAGTGAGTGAAGGGAGCAACCCACAAACCCAACAATTAGTTGTATTGGACACATAATGAGCATGATGCAACATTCATGTATATACATTGTCCATGTAAGACGGCCTGTGTACTGCTTTGTGTGGGGCTAGAGTAGCAAAACTTTGTTCAGGGGGAGTGGGGGTTATACCTACCAAGGGATGTACAGGAAATTTCTCCTCTAGAGACCAAAATATTCCAAATATTGTCACTAGTGCAATCACAACAATTAATATGCAAACTATTTTCCTCTTTGTCGACCAACCCCGTGTTAAATGCGGTGATGTAAATGGTTGTTCCTCCTCATCAATAGGCCGACCAAAGGGATGCATTATCAAGTAAGGAAAGAAATGCAACAAAAATTATAGTAAAGGTACGTGTTTCCTGTGTCTGTCAGAGCCTCACTGGTACATGCTCCTACTGTTCATCAAACGTTGGAGCTTTTGAGCACCGGCGGTGGAGCTTGCTCTGTCCTAAGCTCTTGATGTATCCCACTCCAATCAGGATAATGTACCCCCCTCCAAGGGAGTACGTTCAATCGATCCTATCAAATGTCAAAACAGTGCACAGATCTCACTTCACCCTAAACTAACTCCATTGGTACTACAGCAAGGCACAGCCTAACTGCACAGTCCATCCCTGTCTAATCTCACTTCTCCTTTTGTGCACTATTCCTCGTTTTCTGCATCCATTTGGCTCCAGGTCAGCTTGGCCTCAGTAATGGGGAGGCACCGTCTCACACTCAGAATCCCCTACGCCATCCTTGATCCATTAGCCATAAGGCAAAGGCAGAGGCACCATTTTGCAATGAGTGCCATGCACCCAATACTTTCGGCCAGTGACCTTGATGGCTGTGCGGGTCGCCAGAAGGACCTGTTCCGGGCCCTTCCAACGCGACTCCAAACTCTTCTTTCACTGGAAGTTCCAGAGTAACACAAAGTCCCCAGGCTGGACGTCATGTCTGGGTCCCTTGGGTGTAGCAGGCAGGGACTCGCGGGCCTGTTGGTGAATAGAACGCAAATTTTCATTTAACTGGCAAAGGTAGTCAATCAATAAAGGGTATTCAATATCTGAGAACCGCCGAGGATGCGGGACTCCCCAGACATTTGCCGGGCATCCAAACACAACCTTGTACATTGACAATCCTGTCCTAGAATATGCTGTTGTTCTTGTCAACAAAAGTGCTAATGGTAAAGCATCTGGCCACTGTAACCCTGTTGTCTCCTGAAGCTTTGCCAATTTCAGTTTCAGAGTACCATTGTTCTTCTCAACCAAACCTGCTGACTGCGGGTGATTTGCAACATGAAACTTCTGTTTTATGTGCAAACCATCACAAATTAACTGAATGACCTTGGCATTAAAATGACTTCCGTTATCACTGCAAATAAAATGGGACAAGCTTAAATGAGGAACAAATTCCTCCAGGAGTACCTCGTAATGGCTGCATTGTCCTTAGTGGGAGAAGCCTCAACCCATTTACTGAATGCACAGACAACCACCAACACGTACTTCAAGTTATTGATCCTATCTAACTCAGTATAATCCATCTGAAGGACCACAAAAGGGAAAGTGGGGGGTGCAAAATTGCCGGGTGGGGTAGGAGTACCTTTTCCTGGATTGTGTATCATGCCCACCGTACAATATTTCACTAAATGTACAACAGTCTTCAAAATGTTATCACTCTGCCATGCAAATACCCTTAGCACTAATATGGACTGGGCCATGGGCCATTGTAACTACAGGGAGAACATATGCATCTGGCAACATCCATCTCTGCTTGCCTGACTTGTCAATCTAACATCCCTCATCATTAACTTTCTTGCCACTCTGCTAACTCTTCTGATATGGCCTCACTTTGTATCTCCTACACATTCTCAAAAGTATCTTCAAACATGGTGACTTCAGGCACCCACCTAGTGGGACCTGCTCCAAACATTCTTTTCATTTTAGTCTGGGCCGTTTCCTTAGCTGTCTGGTCTGCAAAAGCGTTTCCCCTACCGACATCATCAGTGACTTTCTGGTGAGCACTACACTTCACAATTGTCAATTTCTTAAGAAGTATCAAAGCAGACAGAAGTCACAATATGAGGTGCCCGTGCTGGATTTTGGTGCCATGGGAAGTAAGAAACCCTCTCTCCACCCAGAGTCACCCAAAAGTATGAGCGACTCCGAAGGCATATTGGCTGTCAGTATAAATATTGACAACCAATCCCTCACTCAATTCGCAAGCCTGTATTAGGGCAACAAGCTCTGCAGATTGGGCGATTGACTTGTGATGTCTCAACTACTATATGCAGCGTAGTAATAGCATATGCAGCTGTTGTAGTGCCATCTGCTAATTTAAAACAAGAGCCATCGACATATAGTTCCCCTTGTGGGTTCAGATAAGGGACCATCGGTTAAGTCAACCCGCCGTTTTGTCTCTTCTTCTTTCCGGAAGATACAGTCATGCTTATCAATCTCATCATTTTCAGAAGGGAGGGACAGTAATATGGTTTGATTCAGAGTGGCACATCTTTTGATCAGAGAAACCTACCGAAACATTATTATGGCCAGACAGAGCCGCCCCAGGGTCCATATTTTGAGAAACAGAACTTTTGGTCGTACCTGTGTCCACCAAAAATTCCTTAGATGAACCTTGCAATTCTGCTGTTACATAAGGACCACACTGGTCTACAGGTATCCAAACTGGTCCCCCACTCTGTCCCTGGCTGTCCTAGCTGTAAGACATTCCTGTCACTTCTTCCACATCATAATCATTGTGGTAGTACTGTCCATCCCGAGGGTCGTCAAAGTAATTATTATCAGAACGAACCTCTGACGCTGCAGCGTTCTGAGCTCTGTCTGCCCCACCAGCTCCACGACCCCTTCCATGAGAATCTCATCATCTAGGGACCGCCACCTTCTGCAAAAGCACAGGACACTCGCTACACCATTGTCCCTCTTCTTTACAATACGCACAATGATTAGGACCCAGAGGCGTAGCGTTTGGCTGCCTACTTGTGCGTGGAAGCTGTTGGGCCAAACCAACACCTCCTCTACCATTCCCTCTTAAAGCCTGTTGTAACAACACCTTTGTCTTTAAATCCTTATGCTTTTTCTCTTTCTTCTCCTTTTCCACATTATCCCTATGCTCATAATACTGTGCCATATTCAAAATAATAGAAGGGGAAGAGGTGGACTAGGTGCTTTTGGGAGACTGCAATTGTGCCGCAATCGCAGGAAGCACATTAGAAATAAATCAATTAACAACCAACCGAACTTCTTTTGTCGACAAGCCGTTGACTTGTCCCAATCAACCTTTCTCGGTGGAATAAGAGAATGCATATTCGTAATGATACGGCCTGGCAAAGCAAGTATCTCTGCTGAATCACTGACAGGATATCGAGAGTCAGAATATCGACCTACAGAAATATCAAAGCAAAAATATCGAAGTCAAGAATATCGACATCCTATCTACATTATGGTAAGTACAAAAATATCGAAAAAATAATATCAATGTCAAAAATATCGTTGCTAAAAATATCTTTTTTTTAAGTTACAAAAATAATGTAAAATAAAGTAAATAGTACATATAATTAAAATAAACATAGTTAATCTGCCGAAACACGTAGACACATTTACTGATACTGGTGGAAAAAACTACTTCCAGCAAACTTCAAAACCCTGCTGAGTGCCGTTCTTTTTCCTGTAGACTATTGGAAAGTGAAAGCTCTTTTCATAATATATAATATATATACTTACTTAATAATATTTTTTACTAATTATTTTAATAACGTATAAATTGTTAAAAAATATCTTATAAATTACAAATACATCTCTACATATAAAACAATAATATAAATAAAAATTAAATAAATATATATAACAAATTAAAAAAAAGATTATTTTTAATATTTTTAAAATTAATTATATACTAAATTAACTAAAATAATACAAAAAATATTAGATAGCGGAGGGAATAAAATTACTATTCCATCTCCAAACAGTGCAACAGCAGGGAAAATGTTGGATAGCGCAGGGGTAAAAATTACTATTCCCACTCCAGTGAGTGCAACAGTAGGGAAAGTGTTGGATAGCGTAGGAGTTAAAATTACTATTCCCACTCCAGTGAGTGCAACAGTAGGGAAAGTGTTGGATAGCGCAGGGGTAAAAATTACTATTTCCACTCCAGTGAGTGCAACCGTAGGGAAAGTGTTGTGAGTGTAACAATGTGGAAAATGTAGGATAGCGTAGGAGTTAAATTAACATACTTACTAATTATAAATTTTTTGTAAAATAAATAACATATTTATAATTAACAAACAAATTAATAATAAATACCAATAAAATTAAATGACTATTTACTTAAATAACAGTAAATTACTTCCCACCCTATTCCCCTATAAACGCACATCCCGCTACATATACAAAAAACACAATTAATTAAATTATCAATTAATCAATTATTAAAAAATAATTACCAATTAATAATTAAATATCAATAAATTAATAATCAATACCAATTAACAAAAATTAAAATTAACTTAATTATAATAAATTGCTTCCCACCCTATTCTTCTAATAACCAACAACCCGCTACACATAAAAAAATAACACAATTAGGGGCCGATTCCGATCCTGTATTTTTTTTTCCCGTACGACTCGTATCCGTATTTTTTATGTACGAATCGTACAAGTACCGTACAAACGGTGAAGTACGATTGGTACAGGAAAAATACATACGAATCGCCTCGGGAAAAGTCTACGAGACGTCCCCGGACAGTTTTACGTACGAGTCGTAAAGCTGAAGTCCGAGCGCACAAGTCCGATCCGTACCAGTGTTCCGAATGCACAAGCGTATGGAAAACGTCCCGTACGGAGCGAACTGTGTACGAATCCTACCCCGGGTACACTTGTGCCCAGGGTATGAGTCGTACTTCCCCCCCACCCCAGCCCCGTATGTACGCGCCATACCCCCACCCCAGCCCCGTATATGCGTGCCGTACCCCCAGCCCTGGAAGTACGCGCCGTACCCCCAGCCCCGTATGTACGAGCGCTACACGCTGGGGGTACGGCGCGTACATACGGGGCTTGTGGTACGGTGCATACATCCGGGGCTGGGGTGGGGGTACGGCGCGTACTTACGGGGCTGGGGGTACAGGGCGTACATACGGGGCTGGGGGTACGGCACGTACATACGGGGCTGGGGTGGGGGTACGGCGCGTACAATGTACATACGGGGCTGGGGGTACGGACCGTACATACTGGGGGTGGGGGGTACGGTCCGTACATATGCAATGTTGGGGTACGCACCGTACATGATGACACGTACGATGTGGGTGATGGCATGTACGTTGCGTAGCAGGCCCCCTTTTCCTCGTGCATCGCGGCGTACTTAGCTTTTCCGGCACGTTTTGGCTCCCGTAAAAATATAGCCGTGCGGAGTGCTGTGGGTACGAATCGTACTTGCTGGTCCGTAAAACGCTGCCTGACTCCGTGCGGACGTCGCGTCCGCGCGGTCCAGGATCGGAATTGTATGTATTTTTTAGCCGTACGGTGTTTTTTACGAATCGTACGGAAATGGTATTTCTGTACGAATCGTACTTGCTGGTTTGTACGATGGAATTCCCGGGTACGAGTCGTACGGAGAAAATGCTCCGTACGACCATTTGTACCCGGGTTTTACAGGATCGGAATCGGCACCTTAATTTAATGATCAATTAATACAAAATTAATTAACAATTAATATTTAATTAACAATAAATTAATAACCAATACCAATTAATAAAAATATAAATGTAATTAATTCTAGTAAATTACTTCCCACCCTATCCCCCTATAAACCCACAACCAGCTACACATAAAAAATAACAAATTAATTTAATTATCAATTAATCAATTAATACATTTAATTACCAATTAATAATTAATTAACAATACATTAATAAACAATAACAATACATAAAAATAATAATACATTAATTATAATTAATATAATTATAAATTAATCAATTAATACAAATTAATTGCCAATTAATAATTAATTAACAATACATTAATAATCAATGAAAATAAATACAACATATTAATTAATTAATTATAATTAAGTTAGTTCCCACCCTATTCCCCTATAAATCCACAACCCGCTCTGATACTAAAACGCAAATTTTACTTAAAAAACAATTACTAATTTGAAAACATTTAATACATATATTTAAAAATAATTAAAAAACATTGCAAAAAATGTTAAACACATACATATAAAATACATGCTAAAATACGTAACACTAATATAAATATTGATATTATTAACAACAATATTTTTGCTAACAATATTTCTTACTTCAATATTACTTACTTCGATATAAAAAAAACAATATTACTTACCTTAAGGTCGATATTCTGGTCACCGATATTCTTGACTTCGATATTCTGTCCCTACAATATTTAAAACTCGATATTAGTGTAGGTCGATAATAAAAACTGGATATTATGTCTGCATACCATCTCTGTTCTAGGCTTATTACCTGGCTTCCATTCCATTTCCCATGCTTTAATTTGGTCCCACGTACCCCCCAACTCTGCAACAGCATCTTGAGAATGCATCTGTCTCCAAATATCAACCGGAACAAGCAGACCAATAAACATTTCCATATCAGCCAGAGTCATAGTGGAGGAGGCGGCTTCACTCAATTCTTTATAATATTCAGTTGGGTTCTTCCTAGTATAGAGTGTAGACCTATTGTTCCTGAAAACGAGCTGCTTCTCTTGCCCTTATAACAATACCACAGCCATCTTGCACTTCTGGTAATTCTGGGTGGTATATTGGATGAACCTCCTGCATCGGAAACTAAGTCACCGTCTTGGTACTGTTCTCATGCAATCTTCCCCTATGGGCTATTATTGTCATGACATTACTGAAAACTTGTTCTGGGCTCTAGTCACTAACATACACATGATCTTTAATATCATGTAAAATTTTAGGTGCTTCTGATTCAAAACATTGCTGCCAAAGACCAATCAAAGTTGCCGACATGTGCTTAAGATCGTGCTGCTGTATAAAGGGCTCAAAATCTCGCATTGTTCCCCAAACATCCTCCACATTGTAAATGGGATCACGAGCCCACTGGGCAGCCTGATTAGCTATTACATTTTTCTCTTCATCTCCCACATCAGATCGTACTAATGGCCCCATACGTTCCTTAAATTTCGCCCAGTCTCTATCCTCAAATCCACGTACTGATGTCCCACTACTCAGAAAAAAACAGAGTGGGAGTAGCAACGGAAGTAACAGGCACTAACGTCGCTGCTGCCTGGGTCCCAGTTGTAAGAGCTGGCGAAATGGACGCTGAAACAATAGGGGTGGCAGGAGTACTTACAGTCATAGTTGCCACAGCTGACGAGAACAAAGAAAAGACAGGAGGTGCCGTGGCCAAAGGAATCTGATTAACAGTAGCAGGAGTAGAAAGAGCAGAGACAGAAGGAAAGGATGGCTGGGACTGTGAAGGAATAGCGGGATATATCCTCTGCGGGCCATATAGAGGTGGGGGTTGAGTATTTAGCAAGTCTCCCACAAAAGTATTATTTTCTTCTTGGCCACATTAGATTTATCAATCTGTAATCAAAACCTTCTATCTTCACTTTCAATACCCTTCTGCTGCTTTTCCCTGTCATATGCTACGGCCTTCTGAGTCATCGTTTGCATTCTACCTTTCCGGGCCTCTTTCTCTACTTTCATTTGCCTCTGTTTAGCTGCTTTTTGCCACGTTCTAAGGGAATCAAACATAGACTGTCTACTTCTTTTCTTAAACAACTGTTCTTGTAAATACTCGATCTTTTGCTCATCAAAAGTGCCTGTCAAAGGCCACTGCAACTCGCCATTGTTACTCATATATTTGTGCTATAGCGTACTAAACATAATAGGGCCAAGGCCATGCTTCACATACATTCCGAGTGCCTTCCAGAGGCGCTGGCTGACTTTCCTCCAGTCGAGCATCGGAAGAAAAACAACAACAACACAAAGAAACCAGCTTACTTATTCCAGACCTTCTCAAAAGAAAACAAATTCACTACTTATGCCTGCCAAAGTATTTGCAAACACTTTTCACCCAAATCAGTCCTCAGACCGTACCAAATACAAAACAAAATGGTACCATATCCCCAAAGAACCAAAACAAACTCACCTGAGGTATGCAGATGACACAAATGTATTCTCCACAACCGACTCTTCAGACCAAATGGTCAGATCCAAGTGTTTCACAGTTCAGGACCCCAGTCGGGATGACTGCTTGACGAGGCACCATTCGGCGGGACAGAAGGGGCAGCTGCGAGTACAGGAACTATCTTGTGCAGGGATCCCTGATTCGTCCATCCGATCCAACGATGGCCTCGACCTCCCCACCCATCCTCAGGAGGGGATGGGTCACTCACCAAATGGAGTCCCTGTTTGGGCGCCAACTGAAGGAAGTGACCTGATTAGGGTCACCCGGGTCACTCGCGAACACCTCTCAGCCTTCCATACAAAAGATGAGTGGGACAGACAGTAGAGAATACAAACCAATATATGTTTATTCAGATACACTGGAGCGGTGCCCAGTCTGCCCAGTCTCTTAGGATTGCTGCAGAGGGACGGACATCAGCAAACATGGTGATACATTGTGTATGATTCAGAACCAATGAACGCACGCCCACAATGGAATTTTCCAGGCAGATGCAGCTACACAAGGAAGTACAGAAGGATAAGTTTCGAATCTGAGGCCTTGCACACACTATCTACAACTCAAGGTCACTCCGGCTGTGCCCACCGCTAGACTAGTGGGAGAAGGTCTCTAGCTAGTGGGAAAGGTATGCGCTAATAAGAACAGTGTATTCATGAGGAAAGAATAAACCAAGGCCCAACCTTGGAGAAATGAGACTTACCAAAAGCTGTTTTCTCAGGAAGGGAAAGATTAGTTTGGATCATGGTTCAAAAAGGCTGCCAAACATAAAATGGTGCAGCGAATGCTAACTTACATAGAACCATACATATTCAACACAGCAAAAACATTTTCATTCTAACAAGAGGTGAGTTATGTAAAAGGTGCACTCCCACTGGTTTATAACACTGCATGGAATTCTTACATTGGCAGACCCATGAGAAAGTGGAAATAAAAGTGTGAACACTGGCAGAAATATTTGAATTATTAAGTCCGGCCTGGAATTAGATTTAGCTGTCTCACTAAACTTATGTTTTCAAGAAAATTCCACTTAAAAAAAATATGTCTCCTAACGAAGTATCCACTCGCACAAAAAAGTGCTCACTCAAATTTGATACAGTGCACCATCAACTAATTTAGCACTTTGTGATGGCATTCTGACTGATAACTTGTGAACAGCTGCCTGAAAAGGAATGCACTTCATTATCATGTATTGTTTACCAATAGTTTTTTGGATGTGCACATGTATTCGCAAAACGGCAACAATCAAATTATAACCATTGTACACCTGTCAAAGCCTCACCTACTGTCTGTGAAATGCTTGGTATTATGATGATTTAGGGCAATGGAAATCTAAGCAGAATCTCGTTAATGCATTGTGTTTTAGCTAGGAATACGAATAACTAACCTGTTGAACAGTTTTATCAGCAGCACCAACATAAACACTTCTGAAAAGAGCCACAAAGAGATAGAATCCCCTGACCTCTGTCTCAGGTGCAGGACCCAAAAGAAACTCGTAATCCTTGTTGGGCATCCTGCTGAATCTGCAAATCCTTAATCTGTTTTTTTTCAAATCAGGTCCTCTTGGCCACCCCCACCGTACATCGCCAAAGGGCCTGTAGAGTGGAAGTTGGCTGAGCATGCTGAATTGGGTGCAGGGAGCTCTAGGAAGTGGCATATGATTTAAAAAAGCAAACATTCCCTGAAGAAGTAAAATAGTAAATTAAGTAACGCTTAACTTTGGTTATTATTCCTTAACGTTAATTTGAAAAAAAAACTCAACGTTTTGCTGGAAAAACATCACTAAAAGTAATTTCAGAGTTACAAAACAATATCTAAAAACAAAGAAAATTGCCGATTCTTTTAGCTAGTTGGTGAAGGAGAGTCCTGATTTTATTAAAGACGAAGGAGGTGAATATTATGCAATTTCTTTCCTTCCTATTTATTGAATAGAAACTTCAAATCACTACATTTCACATAATCCTGCTCTCCTGGGCAGGAAGTAACAATATAAAGAAAATAGAGGTAGTCCAAACAACATTTGATTTGAAATTCAATGCTCATTAAAAAATCTAAATAGTACAAAAAGGAACAGAAATCCCATAATTAGCCAAACTCTTTTCCTTGATGATCCTCCATGTGGAAAATGTCCTCCTTCCAAAAGGAGTGTCTTCCATTAACCATGTCAACACCTGATGTCTCAGACTGTTGTCTGATTGTTTGATATTGGCATTAGAGATAATCATAAATAACATAGCACCACCATAATCAGAGCAGGTATACATTTTAGCAAGGGTATTATATTCGCTTCCTTTGCATGCAAGAAAATCAGGACTCAACATCACTAACTGGCCCTGGAAAATCTGCTATTTTATTACAAGTTGGGATGCTCATATTATACAACCTTTAAGCATAATACCAAATATCATTGTCATATGCTGAACAGACTTACAATAAAATGCCATAAACATTGACACTCTAGACCAATCTGCCGATTTAAGGATATCCTCTAATCTAACCCCCTGCCAAAAAAGCTTTCGATGCCAAAGCACCACAGGCTAAGTGAACCTCAAAATGCCCTGTATCCACCCCCACAAGGGCTATCACCCTCTCAACCCATCTGCTGTAGTTGCTCACACTGGAGTGAATAGTTTATGTAATGGAATCGATAACTTGGTGGCAGAGATTCTAAGAGACCCAGTCACCTTTAATTAATGCTTTAAGGCTCTTTACAAGACATAACGTAGGGTGCAAGGGGAATGAAAGAAACTCTACAGAGGTAGAGGCATTCTCGGTATGCTTTCTTTTAGTAAAGTGGACCCCCACTTGGAGAGAAATGACGAGGTCTAATATTAGAGACCCCCTAAATGAAACTAGATATAGTATCATATCCAGTTTGCCAGATAATAACTTCCAAGAAAGATTATTATTATACTCCCATAATTTGAATATTTGTAGCACCAAATTCACATCCCATATGTTAGACCTGACAGCCTTAGGGTGGTCTTCCTCCCAACTTTTTGTCTTTCAGGACTCAGCGCACATTACCACTGCTATCAATTGCTAAAGTGCTTGTGCTCTCTCTCCTAAACATGGTAAGATTGGTTAATGACCAGTTGGCACATTTAATTTTCTTGTAGATCCCTAATAAATTGTTAATACATGTACCGAGGGCTTGTAAATTGAATGGGACCAGGGGGTCTGCAGTACTAATGGTCCGACCCACTTAAGTAGCCCTTTAACCCTTCTGGTGTGGGAAGCTATAATTCATAATCTTACGGACAGAGGCCACGTCACCACCACCACAGAGGCGAGCGGCAAAGATGAGGAGTCTGTACTGATAAGAGAGCCCCTGACATTTATGGGAAGGGGGGCGGTGGTGGCCCTGTTAAATGGCTATAAGTTGGCACCTTGGCTGAGCACTAAGTAAAGGAGCAGCCTATCGCTGCTTGCTTGTGAGACAAGTGCCCTTTCAGCACCACCTTATCGAATGCACTGAGCAGGGGGGGTTCTTTCACTCTTTTGATCTAGTATTGCTTATTTGTTGCTATTTAACATGCTAAGAATGGCTTTGGAAACATTTGAAATTCTAGGATTACTTGGATTGGACCGTTTGCTTATATTTCCTATGATTTAGAACTGTTATTTGTTTAAATGCCAATAAAAACATACATTAAAAAATAGCCCTTTAACCATGTCTC
Source organism: Triturus cristatus (assembly GCF_964204655.1). Taxonomy (NCBI): domain Eukaryota; kingdom Metazoa; phylum Chordata; class Amphibia; order Caudata; family Salamandridae; genus Triturus; species Triturus cristatus. Next base: position 984,973,628 of record NC_140585.1, on the reverse strand, counting down.
AGGCCTGCCATTGCACAGCCTGTGTGTGCAGTTTACACTGCCATGTCTTCCTGGCAAAATGAAACTTTTGCCAAGCCATAACATTTCCTTTTTATACATATATGTCACATATTAGGAAGGCCCTGGACAATGCAAAGAGCTGGGTGCAATGCATTTAAAAGCCAAGACATGTACTTTTAATTTTTACATGTCCTGATGGTGAAAGATTCTCTAAATAATTTTTCACTACTCCAAGGTCTTTTGCTGGTGATGTCACACGCCAAATGCAACCGCGCCGACCGCTGACCCGAGCCGAGTGAAGCAGCCAAGCTGAGCTTTCACCTCCGCCCCTGATCTCGGGACCTCTACCCGGGGCCCCGGTACAGCACAGCTCTCATGGGATATTGAGGCGGCAAGATTGGTGCCAAGGAGGTAAGGATGGTGATGAGTGCTGCCGCCAATAGCAGGCGGCAGCTGAGTGTGAGCCCAGTGGACCCGCGGAAGCGACCCAACTAGTTTGGGTGCCGCTTGCGGATCCATTCGTGAGCCCAGCTCACCAGGCCATCTCCCCTGTGACTGCATACCCCAAAGCGGCATCAGGACCCCAGCTGTTCCGCCATCACTGGTGCCAGCAGGTTGTCAGAAGGGTGGGAGTACACAGCAGGCCCGGCAGGGAGTGCCCAGGGAGCTCTACGGCAGGGGGAAAGGAAGAAGGAGGAGGTCGCAAGGGCGTCGAATCCAAAACCTCTGATCTTTAATGTGCAAATCTCTCCACATCAGTATTCCAGAAATCAGTAAATTTATACTGCCCCAATAATCCTTTCACTAGATTTCTAAGTAAGAAATATTTTGTGTATATATGTATAACACTTCTGATATAATTTACCATAAACATTCAATTGGATAGAAATGACCATCTCTTCAAGCAAGTGACAGCTAATCTAATCCCAGGCACTCACCCACTGGTCCTCTGGTCACCTTACCAGCAGGTACATCTGAGCTGTCAGAAAACGAAAAAAGAAAGGAAAACCGGCACCAAGCCAGGTGCTTACAGGAAATCAAGCCTCAGCCTCCCAGACCAGAGGAAGTCCAGCACTATTATTGCTATAAAGTCAGGAAGGAATAGGAGTCAAGCGCTTGCCCCGTTGCGGAAATCAAAACGGATAGGGAGCACCAGGGTAACCAAACCCGACCCAGCGACCTCCTCAGAGGGCCTAGCGGATACAGCAGAGGCAATTCCCTCTGGCTCAGTTCCGCAGTTACAAGAGCCACAATTGCAGTTACAAGCGGCCACTGGAGACAGCAGTTCTTCAGGGGGAAGGCCTGCATCACATTTATTTCAACCAAAAATGTACTCTAAATTGTTCTTCCTTTAAGATTCAGCCTCTTCCATATTCTCTTCCAGGCACGAAACCCAGGGCCTCCAGAATCTACTTCTCCCGCTAAAGGCAATCACTAAACTGGCTGCTGCACAAGCCAGCGCCTCACCTCCCACGGATCAACCTGTGGCTTCCCTACAATCACCGGAAAAGACACCAGAACTTACTGATTTTAATGAACACAACATTGCCAACTCACACATGAGAGCAGAGGAAGAGGTAGAGGCAGAGGGAGTTAACTCTCCAACTCAAGTCGCTCAAGTTTCTTCTAATTCACCTTCCAGGCAGCTGCCCCATGTGCCAGACTCTCTAGCTCATTTGTCCACCCAACCCAGCGAAAGCAAGGATGGGGTAGTACCCTAAGATCCCATACAATTGGGAACCACAGTCTATGGCCTTGACAAGCACACAGGAATTCAAACAGCACTGAGACTTGCCGGTATGGAGAAAGGGCCAGTACACAACATCTCTAGCGAATTACAACTGAATCCGCCACCCTTATTATATCTCCAAAAATACTCTCCAGTCAGGCACCCACAGATGCCAACAAACAAGGCTGTAATGAACCTCTCAGATGCCAAGAGGGGAGAGGATGTAGTCACTCAAGAAGAAAACCCAGAAGCCCGAGGAGGTGAGCACGACGCTTTATCTTATCCAGGATCGCAGGAGTGGGCCAATCTAGTTGCCTCCTACACCTTGGACACCCTTAAAAAATCCTCCCTGCACACAAGTAGTGCAGCCACAGAACAATGCCAGGCCCACATTGCAGCCAAGACTTCACCCTCTTCTTGTTACAGTCCCAGAACCCTCATCACGGACTTGACAAGCCGAGTTTCCAACACCTGGGACACCTTACTAAACACCATGTAAAGAACTGTTTACGCCCTGCTTTACCAGTCTGACAAAAAGGACTTGCAATTGTCTACTTGACACCTTGGCTCTTCTTGCAGGGGGATGGATGAAAAATTGGGGGAATTAAACTCACCAATCAGCAGAGCCCAAAAGGAGGCCAAACTGAGCTGCAGCTGTGGTCCTATTATTGACAAATTGTCTTCACTTCCCTCAATTGTGTCACTTCTAGAGGGCTATCCAAGGGCACAACGTAACAAAAAAGACACTGTTAATTCTGAAAACATAGCACCTAAGAATTCAACCATGAAGGTCCCTGCTGTTAAAAACCATATATCGACAATGCCAGAGAGGGGCCCATGGGGCAGCTCGGCCGCTGTGACAAACCTGCCCCAAAAGGCACTAACTACAGCTCAAAAAGCTAAACAATGATGCCAACTCCAGAGGAATGGCCGCAACAAAACTACAATCACCAGTCACAGAACAGTATACCCTCTCTTTGACATAAAAAAACAACCACAGGCGATAATAGAACATGAAACAAAAGCAAACAAAACAACTAATCAGCCAACGGAAACTTCAAATGCGGTTCAAGCGGCAACAGCGTCCTGCCGGGTTGACACGGACGCACTGAACTGCTCAAAAGGCAAATTAGTCACCAAGAACACAGCCATACAGACTCAGCAAGACAGTAACCACAGCCGATTCCTATCGACAATAGAAGAAAGGGAGACACCTACCATGCAGGAACCGAAGCAGATGCGGGCACCAAACAAAAACCAGAAGGAACATGGGGCAAACTCATAGGACAGGGTTATCCCCAACGTAACCCCACCGCAACCACAGAACAGTCAGAATAACATATTAACTATGGTAAATGAGCCCCCAGTGCCCAGCCCCATCCAGTCATTAATTCTATTAACAAAGACAAAGAAAAGAGAAAACGACGGTGACAATCGGGCGCCAGACACAGCACAGGGAATGCCCCGTGGAACTCTAACAACGGCAACGGGGAACTCAGACATCCCCTTATCTCAACATCAAACCAGAAACAGAGAAATCGTCTCAGAAGACTTCTGGGGTCTTTGTCGTCGCAAATGTCGAAAGTCTAATAACTATAACGGGCCAATCTGGCAACACTCCTCTCTCTTTGTGCAAAATTATCCAGGGGAACATCCTCCCAGTCGGGCAGCAAACAAGTTCCAGTATCACTCTCTTCACCACAGAGTACGACTCCAAAGGGATCTGTGACATCCTGAACAGAGGGAACATTCCCAAACTACTGGCCACAATACCAATCTTAAGAGACATCAACACAACCGATGTTCTCACCATAGAATTTATAAAGGCAGACAGGGCCCAGGGTAGGGAATCCACCAAGTCCACCTGGGGCTCAACAAACATTGCAAAGAAAGTGTTGGGGCATACAAATCTCACAGTATTGAAACACTGTATACCCTCTCCCACTACTTGCCAGCAAGCAGCAGAGAACTACCGGCAACAGAGAAAAAACATCTTTGTTGCTTAGGGCAGCTTTAGGCCGGTCACCACAAAGGGAGCAGGCACTGGGCACCCAACCAGGCCACAATCACCATCATCCAACGCTTCCTGTAAACATCCAGATTCTCAGAACTATCAACATAACCGGACCGACGCAATTACAAAAAAACGTACTCAACATCCGGGAAAATTATGACAAAACAACTCTTGAGACTATGCTCATGGAACATCCATGGGGTGAACAGTAAGGTAGCCAATGCTGAATTTCTTGCATACTTAAAAACCTTTGACATTGTCCTTTTGCAGGAAACATGGACAGTGGATCTATATCAACTAAAGGGGTACATATACATCCATACTCCAGCACTGAGAAAATCCAAATACGGTCACCTATCTGGGGGCCTAGCCACCTACATATCCATAACAAAATTTGATATTGCACAAGAAATTCAATCTCCACTGCCATCAGTAAACTCAGTCAAGATCCACCTAAACCTTAGTGGCTCTAAAGACGAGGTGCTAGTGGACAATACATATAATATAAATCTGAGACGGAAAAAACAAGAGTCAAAACAACTAATCGATCATCTGCTCACTATCTTTAGCTCTCAGAATGCCATCAACCTCATCCTCTCCGGGAAATTAAACCTGTAAATCCTAGGCACATCGTCAAACGATGACATACAGGCCCAGACTTTCTACTGGAACATACCAACCCAAAATAAAGGCAATTATGGCAGACCAACCAAGGTAGGGAAAGAGTTGCTAAAAGATCTGGAGCACATCAATCTAAGGGTTTTGAACCGAAGATTTACTGATGACTCCCGTCCGGCCGCTTTGTTCTACTCAGAAACTGCAAACTCCATCATAGATTATACTTTAGTCTCCCTTTTACTCTTCTAATTCGTATCAGGATTTTGCTTAGGAGACAAAGGGGACAGCGATCACCAGCCCCAGGAAGTCTCAATCCAAGCCTTCCCGCACAAACTGACGCGTAATCCAGTGGGCAGGCATGCATGCCACACAATCAACTTTAAATGAATCAAGTCCTCTCTTGTACATTCTGGGGAGGTGCTCCTGGCTGCAAAAATACTGCTACGTGATCATACTAATTTCAGTGCCACCCCGATCTGTTCCTGGGAAACCTTCACAGTTACACTTGCAAGTTCCTTTTCAACTATAGCCAGATATACCCCTTCAAGTGATCCAACAGTTGAGGGGATGGCCACTAGAGCACAGCGAACTGAACTAAAATCGCTAAAAAAATTGGTAAACACACTTTTTAGAGAGCTGAGTCTTCACCCTGGGGACGTGGGCCTAAACCACCAACTCCGCCAAAGGAAAGCGCAAACCCAAAAACTCAAGTGGGATATCAAAAGGACCAATGAAAATGCATTTTGTGTAAAACTCTAGCACGACTCCCAAGCAACAAACAGCAAGTGTTTCTGGGCCACTGTCAACAAAGTTTTACAACCCGCACAGGGAGGACTTATATCGTATATTACAGAGAACTCATGCACAACTTTTCTAGAATCCCATTTTAATCAGCAAACATCTAGTCAACAAGCAATTCTTGATAACCAGCTGGTCCATCAAATACAACCTGAAAGGAACCTAGAGGAAGAGGCAAAGGGAAACAAAGTGACAACAATTAAAAAACAAATCTCAAAAGGAAGGAGAGAAGGGGCCCTGGGGCCTAACGGGATTCCACCAGCTCTCTTTAAACAAGACCCTGAGTACTGGTCAGAAATACTGGCCCCTCTCTTTCACACCGTCAGACAGTCCGGACTCCTACCCGCTTCATGGAAGGGTTCCATAATTTCTCCAGTTGTCAAGGCCGGCGACAAACACTCACCAAACAACTATCATCTTATTGCACTATTAGACATAAAGGCAAAATATTTCACTGGTACCTCACTCACAGAGCTCCAAGACTGGGCAAAAGAGAAGGAAATAATCCCCCCTCACAGGAACTTCAACCAATATACTAACCATGTCACTGCTTATTGACAAGGCGAAATCATCCAAACAGGGGATCCACTTTTGTTTCATTGACTTCAAGGCAGCCTTCAACAATGTGAACCGAGCAAGACTGTGGAGAAAGTTGGCCTCTTGGGAAATTCTGTCAGCTCTTTTGAATCTTTTAATACACCTCCATTCCAACACATGGATACAGGTAAAACTAGGTAACGGCTCTCATCTTTCAAGGTGTATACCAACCACCAAAGAGTTCAAACAGGGATGCGTGCTTGCGCCAACGCTGTTCAACCTGTATACAGAGGATATGACATCAGCCCTCGGTACCTTCAATGAGCATGCCTCACGGCTTGGAGGCACAGCTATTTCGAGTATCTCATACACCGACGATGTTGTCCTAATAAGCCACACTCAAGTCGGATTGCAACGCTTGCTCAATAAAATTAATGAGTACACTACAGAAAACTACTTAGAAGTGAACATAAGAAAAAACACATAAACTTTGACAATAAACGGCAAACGACGGTTCCACTCTTAGTACTTGAAAAAATCTACAATTGCAAACACCCCTGCTTACAAATACTTAGGCGTAACCATCGATGAGGGTGGTCAGTTCGCTAACCAACTTGAGGCTATCAGGGGGAAGGGGATGACAATAGCAATAACACTAAGACAGTTAAAAACAAAGCTTACAGGGCCTATCTTCTCACCCCTCCTCCGGGTCGCCCAAGCCAAAATCCTACCCACCATCCCCTATGGCAGCGAGGCATTGAGAGGCAGGGATGCAAAACTGTTGGACACCACCATGGCCAAGGCCTATAGAGTTATGTTTAGCCTTCCAACCTACGCCTCACCTGCACAGATAAGCCTGGAGTTTGGCCTAACTAAACAACTCTTGGAAAGACTCGGTTCATACATAATGTGCTGGCACAAAATTAAGAACACGTGGAACCATCAGCTCTGTCAAGAATTCTCTAACACACCCAACTCACCAGCCAGGAAGTACTTGGAGACCTCACTTGCTACTACCAGGCTAGTCAACCTATGAGAAACTCAAATTACCCACATGCTCTTTAAGCAAGCAGTAAAAAAAGTAATCAAAAAAATCACCCTTGTCAAAGATAAAGCGGCCTTTGCCCGCAGGAGACACGCCTGGATGACTCTGAGCGATACATATCACTTGGGCCACAGTCATACTTCAATCTGGAGTACTCCAGGAAGACCAAAGAACAATTTTTAAAATACAGGCTTGGAATTTTGCCAGCCATCCCGCAACTTCCACCTTGGCAGAGGGAGAAATGTGGAAACACATGCAGATTATGTGGGAACAGCACTGAAGACATGCAACATATAATCTGCTCCTGTACCAAACTAAAGGAGGAAAGGACAGGATTACTTAAAGCCCATTTTAATGAATGAGGGATTTGAACCCCGAGACAGGCTGTGATTGCATGCTTTGACTCCAAGGACCCGCAGCTAAACAGGAAGCTAGTGAAATACCTGTTACTAGTAGAATCAAAGTAAGGGAGAGCAGTGCCACGAATAAATACAAGAACCACATAAGGAAGCTTTAATCTACATAATCGGAAACTTAGAGCACAGACCTTGGAACCTCTACATAAGAAGTTGAATAAGAGCACCTTTTAATCAGAGACTTTTAAGTTTTTAGAATCACACTTCTCTTGTCTTATTACGTATGAAGTCTTTTTAACATGTATTTTTGTAATGGTTTTAATTGATCTAAAACAATATATTTTTTACTTACTTTCTACTCCAAGGCATATCTCTTCCATAGGCAAACAATGAGATTACCCATTTACATTTTATAAGTGTCATTTCCGAATGGGAAGAGATAAACCCTTCAAGACTGGTGTCTAAGGAATCACAATTTAAAATCCAAATTTATGGTGAAGTAGGATTTGAAATAAAAATTCTGAAAACTCAACTTTTCTAAAGTTGGCATTTTCTTTCTTTAGCAATATGGTGTCTGTATCCTGTCTCTGATCACATGACTGGGTGTAGTTGGGCTTTCCGTGTGTCTCAATGGGCCAGCTCTGACAGGATAGGAGAGAGGAGCTGAGCACAGCCTCACTTACACCTGAATAGGCTGTTTCCTGTTCACACACAAAGGGCTGCATAACCCTCTGTAGTGAGTCTGGAGCTAGGGCAAGAAGGGAGGACCTGTGTGCACTTCAAAGGCATGTCTTTGAAGTCTCCCCCATTTCAAAGGCACCACTAGGTATAAGTACTGGACCTCAGACACCACCACTTCAGGACATGTGGATACTCTGCCAGGAAGCAGGACTGCCGTGCTGCTGAAGGACTGCCCTCTTCTGAACTGTACCCTGCTGGCCTCCTGCTTTCTGCGCTGATCTGCTGCCTTCTTGCCCTGGGTGTTAAGGACTGGACCTGCATCTCTTGAATCCAGAACCCAGAGTGACTCCAGAGGCTAGCTGGTTGGCCTCCTGATCTGAAGTCTCAGGGACATAACAGGCTTCAAACCCCTGCACCTGGAATGTGCCATCGTGAATCTACTCTGCCACGTGGTGCCACCCTAGTCCTTGACTCTTTAAGTGGGCATAAGGTGCCTGCCAGCGGAACCAACTCATCTTCTCTGCTGCACAGCACAGCACATCCCTTTGTGGAACCAAAGCATCTCCTCAGCTGAGCGGTGCATCTCCCAAGCAGTACCGACGCATTACTGTTGCTGCATGTATTGAACCCATCACAAAAGACTCACATCGCCTCTGATTCCCTCATTTAAGACTAACAAATTGCCTTCAGAACTGCCACTGTGCGATGCTTCATCTGGCGCAAGTTCCTCACATCTCTAGTTGATGGCAACCTCAATGATGCCAATGGAACTCTGCCCCCAGCTTCCCTGCTCATCAGAATTGATGCATTGCCTTTGTTGTGTCTTTCATCCTCAACACCAGCCTTCACATCACAAGCCCCACTGACAGGATCCTCAACATCGATGCAACAGGGCATCAGACCGCAGTCTCTATGCATCTCGGAACCAATGCCTCACCTCCTATTGTGCAACATATCTTTGACGCTGATCTAGGCAACACTCTGCAACCTTGATTTAATTGAACTATTCAGTGGGCCAAACTGGGTCCCTGTAGCTGCCTCAAGCTCTATCGTGGTCAGCCTGGACTTTTGAAAATGTCCCAGTCCGGCGCAACCAAATATCCCCAATAGTGCATTGTCAATTTTGGTGCTATTTTTCACTATGAACTTTAAAAATCAATATCTCTAGTTCTACTAATTTGATTATTAGAGTTTGATATATTGTTCTGACTTAGTGTGAGATTTTAGTGTAGTGTTTTCACAGTTTTACTGTTCGAAATGTTGCACAAATAAGTTTCACACTTGGCTCTAAGCAAAACACCCTTTTGTTTTGCAGGTTGGGAAGTGAATTAAAAATGCAAATCCTCCTAAACCTAAGTATTCTGTGTTATGGTGTTAAAAATTGGGATTTTGGTTAACTGGGGGGTGAGCCTTGGTCAAGCAGCAACCACAATCCTAGTCAAGGTAAGGCACAAGCAACCCCAAATTAACATGTACTCACCGTTTCGTAGCTTAGCACCGAGCCGTCTGGCTTAACTTGTAGGCAAAGTGTAAAGTATTTGTGCAACACTTCAAACAATTAAACAGTGAAAACAGCACACCAGGTTTAGAACAATAGAGTAGATTTTAATAATCAAAACAAGACCAAACTAACAGAAATCCAATCAGTTAAACTGGAAAAATATGAATTTCAAAATATTAAGTTGAAATAGCGCCAAAAAGCGCATATGGACAACAAGGAAAATCTGGCCATGCCCGACTGGGACAAAATAATAAGTTCAGGCTGACTGCAACGGAGCATGTGCCACCTACAGGGACCAAGCTAGGCCAACTGAACAAAGGGCCTGATTACGAGTGCGGCGGTCTTGTGACCGCCACACGCACGGTGGCGCAGCAGTGGCGGTCCACCATCTTCTGTATTTTGACTTTCACTGTCGTCCCGTCAGTGGACCGCCGCCTGCACCCAGGAACCGCTATTTCCTTATTCTAGCACGGCAGAGGGGCTATGTAATATGCTGAGTGGGACTGGTGCAGTCCCGACAAGCATATTATTAGTTTCCCCACCGGGGTGAGCCCGTCATGAAAAAGCTGGTGGTGGTGGGGGGTGGTCCATTGTAGACACTCTGCGCCGGACCTAATACATGCAGCAGCAGCGATGCGTCGATTCTGCTCGAGTATTCATCGATTTGGCTTGACGATGGCCCACTCAAAAGAGAAGATGTGCCAGTTCCACTGGTAAGCAACATAGGCCCACTTCCAAAGGTCCAGGACTGGGGTGGTACGACTTGGCAGGTTAGACTCACAGATGGAAGAGTCCAGGTGCAGAAGCAAGGTTCTTGGAAGCCTGGTATGTCCCTGAGGCTTCAGATCAGGAGGCCAACCAGCTAGCCATTTGAGTCACTCTGGGTTCTGGGTACAAGGGATGCAGGTCCAGTCCTCTCACCCAAACAAGAGGACAGCAGGCAGCAGATCAGCACAGCAAAGCTTGAGTACAGCAGAATAGGAATTCATCAGAGTGGCAGTCTTTTCAGCAGCACAGCAGTCCTTCTTCCTGGCAAAGTATCCACCAGTCCAGAGGTGTACTGAAGTGGTGGTGTCTGAGGTCCTTCTTTTATACATCGATGTGCCTTTGAAGTGGGGATAAACTTCTAAAGGCATGTCCTGATCTGCCAATCCTGGCTCCAGACTAACTACTGGGAGTAGGCAGCCCTTTGTGTAGGGACAGGACACAGTCTATTCAGGTGTAAGTGAGGTTCGGTCCACCTCCTCCCTCCCGTCCTGTGAGGATAGCCCACTTAGTCACACCCAAGCTCCCATTGTGTGTGGCTGTCTAGGTGTAATATATAATGGCCGTCTGCCAAATACACCCAGGCATGTGATCAGAGACAGGTTGCAGGCACCAAATGGCTAAGGTAAGAAAATGCCAACTTTCTAAAAGTAAATTCAACAAGAAAGATTAGGATGTGGGTTGCACTCAATTTTAACGTAGCTTCTCCTTTGTTGTCAAAGAATGCGTGCTGATTGGTAGTTGCCCTGCCTAAGTAGCAACTGGAATAATAGTCATTGAGCAAGGGCGACGTCTCGCCCCAAACCACACGCACTGCGAAGTTGTGCCTGTTATGGCAGTCAGAAAATTCTTTCAAATTTGTCAATGTAATCCTTTTAATCCGAACACTTAACTGACTTCTTTTTAGATCGTCTCAATGTTGTGTACATCCACACGTGGAGTGGAATGCCAATTTACTATTTTCTAATGTTAATGGTGGGCCATCCGAACCTCTTCCAAAAACACGAATGACGCAAATTCATCCAAGGCAGTAGTTTATTTATATAAAAACCCAATGCATTTCGGGCAAAAGTTGCCCTTCGTCAGGGGTCACTGTAATAACAAACAAAACAGTAATCAATATCAGTTTGAACCGTAATTAAAATTAGTATAACATTCCTGAACAAAGGTCAATATTTTGTATTTGTAACTACATTTATATGATGTCATACATGTTTATCCCCCTAAGAATCCCTCAGATGTTAATCTATAAATCGAAACACTTGAATTCTGTTTGCAACGTGGATTATTCCCAATGTATAATTAGCGTAACCTCCTTATGGACCCATAAACAAATGTGGGACATAAAAAATGAATCTGAGAATTTGAACCCTTCATTCCTCGTTAGGCTAGTACTTCTGTGCCCCAGTGAACTCAAACTTCTATCTCCCTTCTCTTAACATGATCTAGCCACCTTTCACTTGATGTTAATCTAGCAGAACCTTCCTGTCATCCTACAAGTAACTGAGCTTGCGTTATATGTCGCCTCACACTATCGCTTTTCTCGTGCATGCATCACCGCACTAAGGCGTGTCTCTCTCTCCTGGCTTAAATATCCCTTATTTACTTAATACCTCAACTTGGTGCTCATGTGTCTCCCAAACCAAATACACCGCTCCGTACCTGCCATAAACGTAAAAAGTGGCCCTCTTCGTGTCCCGTCCATCGGAACGTACGCTCCCCTCGAGGCTGTAATCAACGAACAATCATTCCCTCCCACCTGAAATCTGTATTTAACCACTCGTTCCTGTCTCTCATTACTCCCTATTGGTTCACAATCTCCACGCTTCCCGCCATCTTGGTAACGATTATAACAAACATGCAAAAAACTTCATTTCCCACAATGCCACACAATGTTTGGTAAGAAAATGTCCACTTGTCGTTTCTTAATAGTTCATTTAAAATACCCTCATTCGGATGTCTGTTTACTGAAGTGATGTGTTATTCAGTGCAAATAAAGGTTTCTTGAGGTTATTCCAAACAAATAAAATGCCAACTTGTGTGATGAACCACGGTGTCTCGCCACGTGTGGATTCCAACGACGTTAATGAATTTAAATTTTTCTTCTATCTTAGTCTGCGGTGCTATCCCGACGTGAGGCAGTAAATTCAACAAGAAAGATTAGGATGTGGGTTGCACTCAATTTTAACGTAGCTTCTCCTTTGTTGTCACGTCGGGATAGCACCGCAGACTAAGATAGAAGAAAAATTAAAATTCATTAACGTCGTTGGAATCCACACGTGGCGAGACACCGTGGTTCATCACACAAGTTGGCATTTTATTTGTTTGGAATAACCTCAAGAAACCTTTATTTGCACTGAATAACACATCACTTCAGTAAACAGACATCCGAATGAGGGTATTTTATATGAACTATTAAGAAACGACAAGTGGACATTTTCTTACCAAACATTGTGTGGCATTGTGGGAAATGGAGTTTTTTGCATGTTGTTTGTTATAATCGTTACCAGGATGGCGGGAAGGGTGGAGATTGTGAACCAATAGGGAGTAATGAGAGACAGGAACGAGTGGTTAAATACAGATTTCAGGTGGGAGGGAATGATTGTTCGTTGATTACAGCCTCGAGGGGAGCGTACGTTCCGATGGACGGGACACGAAGAGGGCCACTTTTTACGTTTATGGCAGGTACGGAGCGGTGTATTTGGTTTGGGAGACACATGAGCACCAAGTTGAGGTATTAAGTAAATAAGGGATATTTAAGCCAGGAGAGAGAGACACGCCATAGTGCGGTGATGCATGCACGAGAAAAGCGATAGTGTGAGGCGACATATAACGCAAGCTCAGTTACTTGTAGGATGACAGGAAGGTTCTGCTAGATTAACATCAAGTGAAAGGTGGCTAGATCATGTTAAGAGAAGGGAGATAGAAGTTTGAGTTCACTGGGGCACAGAAGTACTAGCCTAACGAGGAATGAAGGGTTCAAATTCTCAGATTCATTTTTTATGTCCCACATTTGTTTATGGGTCCATAAGGAGGTTACGCTAATTATACATTGGGAATAATTCACGTTGCAAACAGAATTCAAGTGTTTCGATTTATAGAATAACATCTGAGGGATTCTTAGGGGGATAAACATGTATGACATCATATAAATGTAGTTACAAATACAAAATATTGACCTTTGTTCAGGAATGTTATACTAATTTTAATTACGGTTCAAACTGATATTGATTACTGTTTTGTTTGTTATTACAGTGACCCCTGACGAAGGGAAACTTTTGCCCGAAATGCATTGGGTTTTTATATAAATAAACTACTGCCTTGGATGAATTTGCGTCATTCGTGTTTTTGGAAGAGGTTCGGATGGCCCACCATTAACATTAGAAAATAGTAAATTGGCATTCCACTCCACGTGTGGATGTACACAACATTGACACGATCTAAAAAGAAGTCAGTTAAGTGTTCGGATTAAAAGGATTACATTGACAAATTTGAAAGAATTTTCTGACTGCCATAACAGGCACAACTTCGCAGTGCGTTTGGTTTGGGGCGAGACGTCGCCCTTGCTCAATAACTTTCTAAAAGTGCCATTTTCCGAATTGCAATTCAAAATCCAACTTCACCATAAGTTAGGATTTTAAATGAGCATTCCAGAAACACCAAACATGAACCAATCATATCTTCCTATTTTGAAATAATGCTTATACAATGTAATAAGATAATCCCAATATTAGCCTACAGGAGATATAGGCCTTATAGTAGTGAAAAATAAAATTCAGGGGTTTTCAATACCAGAACATGTTAAACCTAAAGTTACATGTCCTGCTTTTAAATGCACTGCACTCTAACCTCTGGGCTGTCTAGCGCCCAACCTAGTATACTTGTATGTATTAAAAAGGAAGGTTTGGGCCTGGCAAGAGGTTTAGTTTGCCAGGTTAACATGGCAGTTTACAACTGCACATAAAGGCTCTGCAGTGGCAGGCCTGAGACCATTGACTACTTAAGTGGGTGGTATAATCAGTGCTGAAGCCCACTGGTAGCATTTAAATTACAGGTGCTGGCAGAGGTAGTGCACATTACTAGGTACTTATAAGTGAATTAAATATGCCAATTGGCAATAAGCTAATTCTACCATCTGTTAAGGAGAGAGCACTTTAGCACTGATTAGCAGTGGTAAAGTGCACAGAGTCCTACATCCAACAAAAACAAATTCAGCAAAATGGGGAGGTGGAAGGAAAAACGTTTTGGGGTGGCCCTGCAGTAAGGGCCATTTCCAACAGTGACAAATTGCTGCTGTCAAATAAGCATCCTCCAACTCCAAACACCTCATCTAGTCCCCAAGAAGGAGAATATTTCTGTCACTGGCAACCGTTTCTATTTTAAAATTGCGATAAAGGACACATGTATTGAAATCTCTCAGGTTCACTACTGGCTGGAACTTGTTTTCCTTTTGAGCTAAAATGTAATGCTAACAAATCCCTGTAGCCACTTTCAGGAGCCATTTCTTTACTATCAAATGAAATCAACTCTCAAACGTAATCAACCCCACTCCATCCCTTCCTGGGAAAACTGAATTGAAGTCATAAATGCAATCTGAACTGGAGTGGCATAAACCTCTATTTGAAACACCTTGACTGTTCACAAAACCCAAGGATCACTTGAAATCAACACACATTGTTTTCCAAAAAGGGCAAACCTCCCCCCAACCTTCACCGGGGGGGAGTAAAGTACTCTTACCTTAAAATACCCCTCTCATTGCTTGCCCTGCACTGATGCCAACATTTTCTCCCTTTCTTCTCTGTGGGATGAACTTTGGCCTGGTATACTGGTAATGCTGTTGGTTGAAGTAGGGCCTGAAGTAGTAGGAATGGCCAGTGAAGCAACTCCTGTATCTGCTGGCCCTAAAAGAGACCCGACTAAACACCCTCATCAGTGAGCTCTATCCAGTGAAGCAAATGCTTGCACATACAAATAACTCCCTAATGAAGTCATCACCAAACAAACACCCTTGGTTGTTTACTCATACTTCGGATTTAACCAATTCTCCCAAATTTGTTTCAATACTAAGTGAAAGGTATTTGCATCTCTTATAAGACAGCCCAACAGTTGTATTACCAACATACATACTGCCTTCCTGGTCTAGTGCCTCTCTTGTAATTTAGCTTGGTCAGCTAAGCACAGAATGTGTGTCAGTGGACTTGAGGTGTCCAAGTTTTATCATGGCATGACGACCAGGCTCCACCTGAGATCTTTAACACCCCTACTCAAGAAAGTGACAATTTTAGTGTCCAAAACAAGCATCACTGTTCCAAAATGACTAGTCTGTAGCATTCTGCCCTCATATTGGATCTTGTGGCAATGTCAATTAAAACTCTACTTCTCAACTTTACATACTCATTCACAAACAGTGGAGTAAACTATTCAGTGGAATATGGGTGTTTCAACAGTCTGTCTGCTTTTTATCAGCCACTTTTTTTTTATAGGGACAGGCTGGGGGCATCATCATCAACACAGGCTATATCATTTTCATACAAATCCTCTGTAAAGTGATCATTTAGCTCAACATATGGTATCATATTGCTAGGCTAATGAACCCACAATAGGGCCTTGCTGTAGCAAGTCCTAGCCGTACTGCGGAATTGAAATCCATAAAATGTTCACTGCCGCCCTGGGGATTTTCTGGCATCAGCCTATGTTTATTTTCTATTGATCTATTGCCCCCTATTCGGTGCAGACACAAAAGGAGATATAGCTGTTGCCACTGTACTACTAATATCATTAGACCCATTTTTAAAGGCAGTAGAGACCAACGTTGATTGATTTTAAAACAGAATTATCCTGGAAATCACACAGATGCTTTTTAAACCCTACACCCTCCTCGTATTCTTTGTTGATATTATCATTGTTGCTCTCAGTCCTCGTGAGAACATGCTCACCACACAGAGAATTGTACCCCAACAAAAATATAATGATCTGCTCTATTTCTTCTTCAACTATCACAGTTGTTAAAAGACATAAACACAATAATATTTCCTTTTTAACATTCACATATACCCATCTGTAATATACCAAACATTTACAACAGGCACATGACCGTAGACACCAGGGTTTGCACCCCGAGCTTTGGAATGCAAGTCCAAGACGTTAACCACTAGGCCGCAGGCAACCCTTAAATCACCCCAAAAATCTACCTCTAGAGCAAGCATTTTTCAAACATGACTGTTTTCCAATGAAAGTACATGAACATGTGCTATGTTGTAAGTGGGCTTTTGGCAATGACCAGTCAGTGTTTGAAGCATTATTGCCCGGCCATACCCAAATAACTGACTAACTACATGTGCTGGACTCGCTCAAGCAGAACTTCAACATTTGAACAAGCAATTAAACAAAGTGAAGACAACTGCTACCGAGTAAGGACACACACACAAAAAAATCAGGTACTCTATGTCCTGTAGCTCCGTGAGTGCAACAATTGCAAGATCACCAAACAGTAATAAAACTTATCTTTAACAATGCAGAGCTGAAAAATACTTAAGAGCAAAACCTCACCATGCTAAAATGTCATCTAACACAATACATTGGTGCAACATGAGCTTGACTCAAGTAACAAGAAAAAGCACATGTTGGGGCTTATTTACAAGCCCCTTGCATCACTGTATCGCCACTTTTAATATCGGAAGAGCAGGATTATTGGATCATTGTAAATTTAGTACTTTGAAGGTGCTATCAAATAAGCAGCAACGAAACAAACTGCACTTGTTAAATGACATAATTGATGAAATCACTTAGAACACCTCAAATTAAATCACTGAAGACTTCACTGTGACATCATTCTTTGGCACCAATACTCTGCTCATTTCCCTTTAAATACAAATATTGGTAATTAGATTAATATTTACTAAGAGTTTTTCTCAAAGTCGTGTTACAACTAATGATACACTCGTAGAAGTGTTAATCTACATATATGTGTTTTGACCACACCATGTAATAAGGCTGTAACCACTACTACAGAAACCTAACACTACTTCACCTATTAACCCACTTCAATCAAAAAACAATGTTTACAAAAACATACAACAATATTGAGTTACACTACAATTTTCATTAGCCACATAAAAGAAACAACTTAGACAAAGACACCCATTACCTCACCACCTTACCTCACAAGATGAAACAAACACTATAATATCTTATACAACTGTTGTAAACAGCGACGCTGGAAGTATTGGAGTGGGGCTGTGCTAGAAGAGTGTGGGGCTGTTGCAGCACTCTTGATATAACAAAGAAACACCAGAACAATGGGTCAAAACATTGCGGCTCTGTCTATTAGCAGATATAAATGAAAAGTAAACACAAAACAATTTCCAACCAAAAATGCAAATTATTTTGTTATCTAAATGTATGATTAGCTGACAGAACAGACCTAGTTATGCTGTCTGGAGCACAGGTGCCAAACACGAACGTTATGTGAAATGTTTCTTAAAACACAACATTGCACTACAGCTGTCACCGTGGAGAACCCCTCGTTGTTCAGTATGGAGGGCGCTGGGTGATGTGCCTTTCCGCACAAACCTCCATGATCTCCCCTCTGAGAGAGCTCCTTTCACAGCAGATAAAATACATGTCCGCCTACATGTTACCGTTTCCCAAGGTCACCCTGATAACCATCTTCCCCCACTCACGTGAGACAAACACTATTTTCTATTCACACCTGTGCACATCTTATTCATGCTCTTGTACAGAATTAATGTATTGCTTATTCACGCTGAAACTTAATCTTTTGTTTATTAGTATCAGATTGTTTTACATATAGGAAGGCCATGAATGTAAGACTTTTCCAGAAATGTAAATTCCTCCTATGTATCAAATATTATATTCATGCCTACTTCTTCTGTACATTATTCTGAACCAGAGAAATGATACGTATCAATTGCATAGCCGAATTATGTCTCATTTTGTGCACAACCTTTTCCTCTCCTCATCAATGTAACTCTCCTTTCTGTCTGTACAATTATTTCCTTTTACCACTGTACAACTCTGGTTGCAAAACTTAAATAAAAATTCTTTGAACATAAAAACCACAAATATGTAAAAATACTGTGCTTCATCTATTATTCCATTTACAAATATTTTAAAAAGTACAACGCTCATCAAAGTGTAAATGAAATATGTTTTCTCTTCTTTTTAATATAAATATTTTGATTAGCATTTTCATTGTAAACACATGGCTAGAAATGATAGAAAAATCAAAACATACAAGTACCTATAGCCTGTACTGGATAAATTAAGACCATGCTACCTTTTAATACTCAACTGTCATTACAGGAAAACTGTTAGATGGTTGAAAATAAAGGAAGAGGTTATGAGTGTTCCATAATGGGTATTGAACATCTAGAAACTCAAACGTTTTTAGCATTCACAAACCGATTTCACATCATGAAAACAGGCTATGATATACTCCAGTCAAGGGTAGGAGTAATACAGTTTTCATGATGGAATTGAGGGATGTTGTAAATACCTAAAAATGTGTGGTGTTCATATGAAACGTTTTCTTGTAGTGAAACATGTTTTCCTTGAGTAAAAAAAACAAAAAAGATAAAATTAATATTGCACCTCATTGTGAGATTTCCCTTCCCGGAAATTTACTTATTTACCTTTCTGTTTATGAACATTTTTACCCAGTTGACAATCGCAGATTCTCAGGAGTATCCCTAAAAGTTTCGGGAGGCCCAAGACAGTTGGAAATGTACTGAAAATGCAAGCATCAGACGGTATGAGTAACTTTTTAACTTTTTTGTGATGCTGGAAATTTATAGGAGAACTCTAATTAAGCCTGCATGTTAAGGGAAAACCGAAAAGTGAGTCATGTTATTATCTGTCAAGGTAAAGGCTCACCATGGGTTGGTTCACTGTTTTATCAAAAGTCGAACACTCTGGGTCTGTATACATTATCTGATTCCGAACTTCGCAATGTTATATTCATAATTTCGAAACAGGAAGATTCTTTTTATATTTGCTTTTTTACTGTCATTTAGGATTATTATGAGACACACTTCAGGCATGCCATCAATAGTACAATGGAAGCTTCACATAATCATTGGGCATCATTTCATCTCCATTTGTTCATATGCGGTATCAACAGTAGCCAATAGTGACATCTACAGAAACTACATTGACTAAAGAGATGTAATTGTGATCAAAGGATAACAAGTCACTTTGGCTTATGTACTAGGCCTGGGCAGTGTTTTGATTACACAGAAGTAATCTGAGTAATTTCGGTACTTCCACGTTACTCTTTGGAATTACAGATAATTAAGTGATTACTCATGTCTATGTAATTGAGAATAATTTGGGGGGTAATAAATTCTTCTGCGAGAACACATTTAGTGAGCGGAAGTAGCCACTCCCCCTCACCTTCGTGTTCTGCTGCTTTTAGCACTGTTTCGTATCTCAAAATGCATCCTTGTGTCCATTTTGAATGTGAGGGTTCATTTTGCGCTAAGAAAATAGCGCTAAATTCTTGTAGTAAGTTGGGGGCCATTTCACCCAAAGAGTGCAGTTAGAGAGCGCTCCCGGGTGCTCACTCTTGCTATTCATGTTCTGTTGCATTTAGTGCTCTTTTTGAGAGCAAACTGTATCCTAATGCCCATTGTAGACATGAGGGGACATTTTTGTGCTAAGAAATAGAGCTACATGAAAAATTACTCTTCCTGTGTAATTCAAGTGTAATCTTGCACAATTCTTAGGTAATTCCGCATTATTACACTTCACATAATTGAATAGGACACGTTACAACGCAAACATTTACAAAGCGTTTTTTACATCGCAACATCCATTAAAACGCATGCCATCACAATGCATTTTTAGAAACTACACTTACAACGCATTCCATTACACGCATACCATTACAAAGCATACCATTACAATGCATAATACTTTTAGGGCAACAGTAGTGCAAGTGTTGGATAGTGTAGGGGTAAAAATTACTATTTCCACTCCAGTGAGTGCAAAAGTAGGGTAAGTGTTGGATAGTGTAGAGGTAAAAATTACTATTCCCACTCCAGTGAGTGCAACAGAAGGGTAAGTGTTGGATAGTTAAGGGGTAAAAATTACTGTTTCCCATTAATTACCTTATAATGCGTTGTTATGGCATGCGTTGTAGTGGCATGATTTGTAATGGCATGCGTTGTAGTGACATTCGTTGTAATGCCATGTGATGTAAAGGATTTAGCCTTGTAATGACTGTGTTGTAAAGGTAGTGTGTTGTAATGACTGTGTTGTACTGGTTGTTTCCCCACATAATTACTCAAGTTTCACCCACCTTTAATATGTACACCAATGGGATATGATTCATTTTGCATTTATTGAAAGTTGGAAGGGAAAGACACTTAGAAGAGGAACAGGAGCAAAAGGGGGCAGCCTGAAGACAACTCATTACATTATATTATCAGTATGCAATTGTATTTTTTTTTAAATATACAAGAGGCTGCTTTCCTTAACTGAATTTCAGGTATGTTCTAGTCATGTGCAATCTATTGTGGTGTTTTACTATTATTATCATCTTGTTTGGCATACACAGCTTCCTGACAATCATCCCAAGTCTAAAAATCTATGAGTTTTTTGCTTAGCTAGAATATTCTTACTTTCACATTTTCTTTTTGTGCCCATTTTTGTACGTCAGCTGACCAGCATTTGAGGGTGGGGGCCACAGTCGGTTTCCAATAGATGGCAATTAGTTGTTTGGCCAGTTACAATGCCAGATCTAAAAGTTTACAGCAAGACTTATTTTTCTTTGTTATAGTTATTCTTGCCATTACCCCGAAGAGGCAAAAATTATAGTGCATTAGTTCTGTTTTACCGGTCATTTCAGACTGATTGCTGGATACCAACTTCCAGTATTCAGTCCTCCCTGGACAGCCCCATTCAGAATGATAAAAGCCTGCTTCCAATTGTGGATATATTGGACAAAAATACAGAGCTACCTGGTGCATTCTCTCAAGTTTTCTGAGCATGTGTGTATGAAATTGGGTTATTACTTTTGCAGGATGTGAGGCCTGCGCAAGTAATGGGTCCACAAGTTTCCCTTACTGGGAACCACGCAACCCATTGTAGCACTTGACTCTCAGGGTAGCAAAGCAGAATAGTCCAAGACCTACTTACTCAGAGGAGGTGCTGTGGACTAGTAAGCACCCTTCACTGGACGCAATATTAACACTCAATAAGTGATTGTTCAGTCAGTGCTTTTTCTTTAGAAAAATAGGAAAAGTACATTTTTTACCTACACACTGCTAAATACTACACATTCATTTACAAATAGGTTCATAAGGGAGATAGATGACATTGTTATATAGATTACATTTAGTCTCCATTTTATCTTTTCCATTTTAACTTAGCATTGTTTGTTAATGGTGGTTTACACATGTTTTTCCGATTGTGATAATGTGCTATGCAAGCATTTATTCTTGATAGTCAGTATTGCCTTGTAGTCTGCACATTTAGTTCCAGGGATGCACAATTCAGAACATTATGCATTGTTTTATTTTTTGTGCTCGTAGGGGACAGCTCTTCTTCTGCAGTCTAAATAAAAAGTTTTTGTGTACGTCTGGCACAGTGTCATAAGCTTGCCATTTTATTATAAAAACAACATCCAAGCTGAAGTTGGTGAGAGGTGCAAGTCCCGCCTGAGTCATCATGGAACGCTGATTGTGAGCCGTGACTGAAATGTGGTTCAGGTGTCCCCGACCTTCATCCTGAGAAGGAAGATAGTTGTGCAAGAAGGAGTGTGCAGGCTTGCACACTCGAGATGGAGTGCATTTGTTAATGCACAAAGGCCGGCTTCTCGACATTCAGTTCTAAGCTATGACGTTTAGTCATTCCAATAGGGCTGGCAGATGGGTACCACCTACATCCTCTCTTTAGTCTAGAGGCATTAGAAATAGATAGGAGTAATCATAGTAACATTATGAACAATTAACGTGGTTGAATTGTTTATGTTTTTAATTATTCTAATAATGCTTATAACATAGATGTGTTTTATATTTTTTATAATCATAGTTCACACTTTATTTACAAAGATTAGATCTTTTCAATAAACAATTAAAAATTCATCGCTGTATCTTTTCTTTGTGACTTTGGTCATGCATAAGGGACAAAGTAAACAAAAGGAGATGATGGACGGAGCGTTGAAACTTTTCATTTTCCCCTACTCACAGATCTGGGTCTACTCATCGCTCTTTAGCTCACTTTGCCACCTTAGTTCAGACCCAGCTAAATGCAAATCAGTCTTGACCCTATGCCTCATGGGAACAGTCCAGCCTGAACTGCCAAGCCGGGTCTTCCTTGAACTGGAAACAAGCATCCTGGGACCGGTTTTGGGGTAACACCCCTCATCAGCCAGGATAGCTTGAATCCAGTGGCAAAGTAAGCAAGGGACCCACGTCTGGGGACACCCTGCCAACTTAGGGCGAAGAAAGCAAACACAAGGAGATGATGGACGGAGTGCTGAAACTTTTCAGACACTCATGATGCTTGTTTCTGGTTCAGGGAAGATGTGGCTTGGCATTTCGGGCTGGACTGTTCCCAATTTAAGGAAGAATCTTCTCGTGCTAACCCCCAGGCCCTGGCCAACACTGGGGGTATTTTTAGGAAATGTGATGGAGACTCACATGCTCTGTAACTCAGGAAATGTCACAGGTCACAAAAGGCCATTATTCAGTCCCTGTTGGGCAGATTGGGATGATCCTCGCTCATTTTACTCCTGGTGGTGCACTCTAGCCACCAGGAGCTGTTCCAGCAGACCTCCTGGCCGCCAAGGCGGCATAAGTTGCAGAGGGATGGTTCCATTGGCTCCCTGCACCAGAGTTTCTCTAGGACTTTTTGGCTGGGTGCAGAATTCTAGTTCTTTTATCCAAATGGTCCTCAGGGGACATAAGGGGCCTGCCTCACTGGCCCTTGGAGAGACCCACAAGTCTGGGAGTCTATTGGGGCAGAGTTCTTGGTCCTTTTGTCCATAGCTGTCGCAGTCCCAGGGTCCATCAGCAAAAAGCAGAAAAAGGAGCAACAGCTCTTTCTCTCGCTTGTGCAAGAGTTTTTAAAAAGGAGTGGAAGGTTTTAGAAAGCCAGGCACCCCTGGACAATCTTAGGGGGCCCGTCACCTCTCCATCCCTGTCCCAACACTCCTGCACAACATGCTGGGACAGTTCAAGATGGTTTCATCCAGGAGTCATTAGTCACATTTGCTCTTGGGGTCTCAGCTCTGCCCCATGCTGACGTCACTGCCGGGGCATTTCCCACCAAAAGGTCAACAAGGATCCCCCTCCTATGGTGGCTCCAGTTGTCTGAGCTTCCTCTTTAGTTCAGTGGGCCTGGGATGCCCCAGCCCTGGTACAATGTGACATCTGTTTAACAGATGCAGATATTCATCCCCACCCCTTCCTCCTCAGGAGCTGAGGGAAGTACTGTTATTGCTCCTTTTGTGTGGGGCTACCTTGTTTCCTCGCTGGGGAGAAATGTATTGAGCTTGGCCCAGCAGGATGATAAAAGGCCTAGGCTCTGGTCTTGAGCTGAGCCAGAGAAATATGACACATATGGATGATCAATGAGATGTACATGTATGGTCTTGGGACCTGCGTATATAAACTGAGTGAACCTTTCCCACACCAATTTCAAGGAAGCTAAACTACACTCTAAAGCAGATTTCCCCATATGTACCTAATAGATTGTACTGCAGACAAAACAGTAAATCACACTGACTTTATCTAAAAGTGGTCACTAATATTATGAGGCCTCTTCCAGGTCAATTTCTAACCCTGCAGTGTACCCCCCCGCGCCAAGCTACCAGTGTGCATTTACCAAGCTGCGCACCACGGTTATCTAAAATGGCAATCTGTGCACATGCGCACACATGTGTGTACATGTGTTCATGTGTAACCAGTCAAGTGTTCCTTATCCTAGCTATGTTTCAGTACCCTTACCTTAAAAGGCGGACTCTGGTAGCAAACATGCACAGTCCATTTGCCATATAATTACTGTGGGAGACTCATAGTGAAATCTGCAGCAAAAAGTCCAAAACATGGGCATCCAAAAAGCAAATAATCAGGGCGTATTAAATGGGCAGAGCTCATTTTGCAACAGTGAGGCATGTACTGTGGTTATAAAAATAGCAATTATCAGGAGCGTGTGTTTCACAACGCTTATGGTGTGTATGCCAATAGGGCCCTCTTCAGGAGGCCACTGCATCTTGCACCATCCATTGCCTCTGTCAGAGCTGCCAATGACAGGACCAACCAACTACTAATCATCACATTCATAAACGCGTAACAATTCCAGACCCTCAAAGCTATAAAAACGACCAGAGTGGTAGGTATTGGACATTTTTATTGTGTATTGAACTTATTGAATTGGTAAACAGCAGTTGTGTTCATCTCTAAATTCAACTGACAGTGCCACCTTGTGGCAGACTGTCATGAGTCCAGGTGTTGACAAATAAGTAAAAACCAAAGGAAATGATGGACGGAGTGTTGAACATTGCAAGCACTCACCCCCAGTCAACTGATCTGGGTTTAATCCATCACCGTTCTTTAGCCCACTCTGCCACCCCAGTTCAGACATGGCCATATGCAAATCAGTCTGACCCTGTGCCTCATGGGAACAGTCCAGCCCGAACTGCCAAGCCATGCATTCCCTGGACCGGAAACAAGCTTCCTAGGACCGGTTTCTGGCATTTCAGCCGTCTTCAGCCAGGCTTGCTTGAATCCAGTGGCAAAGTGAGCAAGGGACTCACGTCTGAGCATACCCTGCCAACTTATGGCGAACAAAGCAAAAACCAAAGGAAATGATGGATGGAGTGTTGAACATTGCAAGCACTCACCCCCAGTCAACTGATCTGGGTTTAATCCATCACCGTTCTTTAGCCCACTCTGCCACCCCAGTTCAGACATGGCCATATGCAAATCAGTCTGACCCTGTGCCTCATGGGAACAGTCCAGCCCAAACTGCCAAGCCATGTCTTCCCTGGACCGGAAACAAGCTTCCTAGGACCGGTTTCTGGCATTTCAGCCGTCTTCAGCCAGGCTTGCTTGAATCCAGTGGCAAAGTGAGCAAGGGACTCACGTCTGAGCATACCCTGCCAACTTATGGCGAACAAAGCAAAAACCAAAGGAAATGATGGACGGAGTGTTGAACATTGCAAGCACTCACCCCCAGTCAACTGATCTGGGTTTAATCCATCACCGTTCTTTAGCCCACTCTGCCACCCCAGTTCAGACATGGCCATATGCAAATCAGTCTGACCCTGTGCCTCATGGGAACAGTCCAGCCCGAACTGCCAAGCCATGTCTTCCCTGGACCGGAAACAAGCTTCCTAGGACCGGTTTCTGGCATTTCAGCCGCCTTCAGCCAGGCTTGCTTGAATCCAGTGGCAATGTGAGCAAGGGACTCACGTCTGAGCATACCCTGCCAACTTATGGCAACCAAAGCAAAAACCAAAGGAAATGATGGACGGAGTGTTGAACATTGCAAGCACTCACCCCCAGTCAACTGATCTGGGTTTAATCCATCACCGTTCTTTAGCCCACTCTGCCACCCCAGTTCAGACATGGCCATATGCAAATCAGTCTGACCCTGTGCCTCATGGGAACAGTCCAGCCCGAACTGCCAAGCCATGTCTTCCCTGGACCGGAAACAAGCTTCCTAGGACCGGTTTCTGGCATTTCAGCCGTCTTCAGCCAGGCTTGCTTGAATCCAGTGGCAAAGTGAGCAAGGGACTCACGTCTGAGCATACCCTGCCAATTTATGGCGAACAAAGCAAAAACCAAAGGAAATGATGGACGGAGTGTTGAACATTGCAAGCACTCACCCCCAATAAACTGATCTGGGTTTAATCCATCACCGTTCTTTAGCCCACTCTGCCACCCCAGTTCAGACATGGCCATATGCAAATCAGTCTGACCCTGTGCCTCATGGGAACAGTCCAGCCCGAACTGCCAAGCCATGTCTTCCCTGGACCGGAAACAAGCCCCCTAGGACCGGTTTCTGGCATTTCAGCTGTCTTCAGCCAGGCTTGCTTGAATCCAGTGGCAAAGTGAGCAAGGGACTCACGTCTGAGCATACCCTGCCAACTTATGGCGAACAAAGCAAAAACCAAAGGAAATGATGGACGGAGTGTTGAACATTGCAAGCACTCACCCCCAGTCAACTGATCTGGGTTTAATCCATCACCGTTCTTTAGCCCACTCTGCCACCCCAGTTCAGACATGGCCATATGCAAATCAGTCTGACCCTGTGCCTCATGGGAACAGTCCAGCCCGAACTGCCAAGCCATGCCTTCCCTGGACCGGAAACAAGCTTCCTAGGACCGGTTTCTGGCATTTCAGCCGTCTTCAAGCAAGGCTTGCTTGAATCCAGTGGCAAAGTGAGCAAGGGACTCACGTCTGAGCATACCCTGCCAACTTATGGTGAACAAAGCAAAAACCGAAGGAAACCTGAAGATCTGTTGACTGGGTGTGAGTGTTTGATTGGTTCTGATGCTCCGTCCATCACCACCCCTTTTGTACCGCGTTGACAATTGAGTGCCAGTGCCGAACACTGGAAAACAAACGGCTCAAATTAACCACTGTTATTCTGCACATTTTCAGTGATATGTCACATTATTGCTCCTGGAAATATCACCCTGCTCATATATTGTACCCAAAAAATCGATCCACAAAATATAGTCAATTTAATCACAGGTTTACTGTTATTACCTCCATTGTGATGATATTTTCAGAGCCAATACTACAGTGACTATATATGTGCAGAGGTTGATATTTCAATCATGATAATGTCGTTGATCAGCCATAATTACAGCTGATTGTGTGAGATTGGTACTGCAAATATGCAAATAAAACGTATTTTTTTAGTACAGTGGATAATTACGATGATTACTTTATTGTATTCTTTAATAATCTGAGACCACATTCCGCAGCACCAAGATTCTTTTGCTTTGATGAGTCCTCTAGTCTGAGAGTCCTCGTCCCATGCCACAATATTCTAAGGGGAAATATACAATTCCGCAGTGTGCTATGAGTTATTGTTTTAATATGAGATGCATTACTCCTGGTGACTATTATCTCTCCTTTTATACTGTGCATGAAAGGCAATAGATGAACTGTTGCTTAGTGTTTGAGTTCAGCAACACGTATTGATACCTGAGAAAGCACTATCTAAGTCAGAAAACAATACTGTGTTGTATGTATATTTTTTTAGGGGAAATGGACATCACTGGGCTCCATTTTTCCAAAAATATCAGGGGAAGCATTGGTTGGCAGGAAACAAGGAAATCACCCACTGATAGCGTATGCCTGTTTCTACTGTCCCTTTTTCAATGTGCCATGAATGGTAAAAACCCTTTGAACTAAGTGAGATGCTGCCTTTGGCCAGCACCTCCACTATAAAAAATAGTTATAGCACCACTTGCTGTTTCCAAAAAAATCTCAGTATCATACTGCAACCCATCTTCAATGATTTAGAAAAACATCCATATAATAAACATTGTAGCAGTATCCAACAATCACACATACACTGATAAGTATAAAAACAACAAACAATGGTGACCATGATAAGCATTAACAGATATACATTCTGTCACCATGTCATATACAGTCACTTATAAATCACTATACATATACAAAAGTAGTGTCACAAACCAATTTTTCCCAGTACATACTCACACGCAGTCCACCAAATACCTATATTACAAATAAACTAACAGATGACTATTATTAAAGCACAAGAGAGCCAGTATTATATTGCAAACTAAACATACATAACCAATAAAAATATATTCCTTACTTTTTATAAATAATCTAATTAAAACGGTAAGCATATCCAAAACAACTCATTGGGTTTTTAAAATTTTTTATTTAATATGAATATGAAACTTCATCATTCTACTCATTTAAAACATTAAAATAATGTCAAAGCAGTATCATGAATGTTGTGATCAGTGACATCATAAAAGATGTCATGAGTGCTGACGTTCCAGTCATCAGCAGTGACTTCATTTAACATGTCATGACTGATGACATGTGAAGTTCATAATCTATGTTAACATGTTATAACCAAAGCTAATCACACTTCAACTTTAACTCTTGTTTTGTCGAGTCAATATTGAATATATGCAAACATGCAGAGTGTAATATGCAATTTTAAGTGTGAGGAAGGGCCATGGCTTATGAGAGACAAAGCTCGTGTGGTTCATGATGATCCTCTTCTTCCAGAAAAATGGAAATAAATATAATTTAACATGCTGCATATCTAAAAATGTTGCGTATGCATGGTATGTTTTCAAGTATATTTGTTTTAAAAAATATTTTTTACCTAAAACCAGGATGCATGTGGTTAAATTTGTGGAATATGGTCAAATCGAAGAGGCCTTTTGACTGGTAGGAGAGTTATGTCCCTGTGTATCAGTAAACAGTGTAATGGACTTCTACACTCTCCCTGCACCAACCCAAACCAACGAGCAACCTGATAGAAGACATCAAAAACTTCAACAACTGGATCACCACTTTTCGCACTCCCTCAAGTGTGGCAAAGCAGCAATAACTCATACTAAAATCAGTTGGTACACAGAAGAATCTAGGCTGACAAAACAGAACTGTAAGCAACTGGAGTGCAACTGGAGAATGAAATATGACCCCCCACGGACAAAGTCTTGTTCAAATCCGCCCTGAGTTGTGACCAGCAGCAATTACAGAAAACAAAATTCACAGCCCTCGCAGACTGCCTCAAAACCAGCACCAGCAACACCATGGAAATATTTGCCATTGTCAAAGAGTTCACCACACCTGCAGCCACCTCTAACAACATCACCCCCTCTCAAGACCTCTGCAACAATTTATCGGACCTCCTCTGCGACAAGATCCCATCCATAAAAAGCAGCTTTGACCTGTAACCAGGACCCCTGACCTTCTGAGTTGCCATCACCATAAACAAAACAGCCACCACCATGAAGTCCATTCACTCCAAGGCCCTGTCACTTCTCTGCTCCACCACACCTTCAACAAGTGACTCACTGCACCAGCGAAACCCTCACCCTTATGCTCAACACCATCATCAATTAGGTCACCTTCCTGGAAGCTTGGAAGCACGCCACAGTCACTGCCCAGCTCAAGCAACCCTCAACAGACACTTCCAAGCTCACAAACTACTGACCAATTTCCCTCCTGCCATGCCCTGCCAAGATTTTAGAGAAAAACATCAACAGATGCCTCACCAATCACCCTGTCAACAACCAGCTCCTAGACAGCATCCAGTATGGATTCACACCCAACCACAGCACACAAACTCTAAAGACGACATGCACATGATCCTAGAAAGAGGAGAGATCACAGCCCCATCCTTCTGGACCTCTCGGCAATCACTGAGACGTTATCACACCCCACCCCATATTTACACAAGATCTGCATTCAATGACCAGCTCTCCAATGTATCTGCCACTTTTTGTCAGAAATAACTAAAACAGCCAGACCAACAACATACACCTTAGAATCCTGAAAACCATTATGTAAAGTGCCTCATGATTTCTCCCTCAGCCCCAACCTCTTCAATACTTCTTAAATGCTGGCAATTCCACATTACTCTTTAACAGGGAATTACTAATAATAATGCGATTTATGCCAGTTTGCGTTATCAAGAATAATTGTGGGGGAAAAATCCTACAGTCTGAGCACATTCAGAGAGTGTGAGTGGCTGCTCATGCTGCTATGCACTAATTTCTCATCGAAAATGCATCTTTGCATCCATTATAGAAATGAGGGTGCATTTTGTGCAAAGAAACTAGCGCTGAATGCCAGTTGTGTGTTGGGGAAAATCCTACCGCTAGGCCAGGAGTCTTCAAGCTGGGGGCGGGCCCCACTAGGGTGCCCCAAGTGATCTCGGGTGGGGGGCACCAGGCTCTGACCAAAAGAAGCATTATGCTGATAACAAAGCTTTGTTTTAAGCAGAAACAAATGAGCGGCAGTAAGAATTTTTGTAATGGGCCTTCACCAACATCTTTTGTTATTTATATCCTAGCTGGAAGTATGTGTCAAAAGAGAAGGTACTTCAAATATTGTTCAAAAGCTCCACCCCAATTTCTAATAATCACACTGTGGGTACTTGTAAACATTAGTAAGGCCTGCCTGACCAGAATAGCATGTGTGGCAATCCTGCATTTCGGTACATTTTGTCAAACGGTAACAGATCTTAAATGCAATGTTTAAATAAGTCTTGACATATTTAAACATTGCCAATTTAATAGTATAATTGTGAAAAATTCTGAGAGGGGCCTGATGATTTTTTTTTCACTGGGTGGTGTGCGCATTAAAACGCTTGAAGACCACTGCCCTAGTATATTCATGTTCTGTTGCATTTAGCATTATTTTTAGCGCAAAATGCATCCTCCCGTCCATTGAAGGCACAAAGGGGCATTTTTGTACTAAGAAAATAGCACCAAATACAGAATTACTTTTCTTATGCAATTCTGTGGCATCTTGCATACTTTTTGGCCAATTCTGCTTGATCACACTACACACAATTATGTAAGTTTAGGCACACTCCCATATGACTCCACCAACCAACATCATACGCACCCACAAACTCAACATCCTCTCATAAGCCTATGACACAACTCATACTGTTCCTCTAGAACAAATCCCCTGATACACTGAACATGTTCACAGCGTGCATGACTGAGGTCACCAACTGGATAAAGTCCAACTGTCTCATGATCAACACAGACAAGACAGAAGTAGTGATCTTCAGAAAAAAATGCCTCGTCCTAGCACTCCACCTGGTGGCCAACTAACCTAGCACCCACACCCACCCAAAGTGCTCTTGTTAGGAACCTCAGGATCATCACTTACTACAAGCTGCAAGTGCTTGCACAAGTCAACCCCATCACAGCTTCCTGCTTCCACTTTCTGAGGGTGCTGAGGAGTATCTTCAAATGGCTCCTGAGCAACACCTGAAAAGCCACCAACCAAGTCCTAATCAGCATTAGGCTGGACTACTGGAACAGCATGTAATCTGATATCAACTCACCTGATGACTGCAAACCATCCAGAACATAGCAAGCAGTCTCATCCTTAAACTTCTATGTAGGACCCATATCACACTTGACCTCACAGAGCTTTGCTGGCTACCAATTTACAAGCATGCTCAGTACAAACCTCTCACCCACACATTCAAAGCACTACAGAACCCAGTACTGGACTACCTGAACAATTGCATCTCCTTCCATCAATCAGCCAGACACCTCAGAACAGCCGGACTCCTACTCACACACACCCCACACATACGCAGAACTAGAGTTGGAGGTTGAGCCTTCTCATACATTGCTCATAAATCATGGAATGACCTTTTAGAATACCAGTATAATTTCACTGTACAGTGGTAATAATTTGACCTTTGCCCTTTAGTAATAAATCTGTGAATGTGTGTTTATTAATATAATTACAATTCTTTACAGCAGGTAGGCTGCATGTTATTAAAATGTTGACTGTGTAGACCTTTAAAGTCACAATGTACCTGAAGTGACATGCTCCTAAAAACAATTTTCAGAGTGGAAAGTTCTGGCTATACTATGAGAAAAATAGAGTACACTTTAAAATATTCATGGTGCTATCTCAGATTTAAGACCATCTAGAAAGATTATTTAGCCACTATGTTTATTCTGTAATACAAATATGGTTCAATTGTGAAATCAGATGTGTTTCTTAAATATTGAGGAAAAGTAACTTTTAGAAAGTTTTCTTTTTCCAGCCTGAAGCTCCTAAAGTATAATTTGCAATAGCTTGCCAGCAGCTGCCGAGCCACAGTCAGTCCTTGACCTTAAAGAATGTGTGAACACTGCTTTCAGTGTAGAAACACTGGCCTGGGTGTGGGAAAATATTATTCTTCCCCTTATGGGAAGATCAGTTACAAAGGCTGCAGGACTTTCATTAACTTGTAATGGATCATAGCTTTCACAAATAAATGTAAGGTAAGACCTAGGAAATCCAAACCATAATCCCCCCAAAAGACTGGCTCTCAAACTAGCAGGTGGAAAGCCACCCTCCAGAAGAAGTTTTGAGTGACCACAAAGGGGGAGGGGTTTATTCATTTCTCTTGACACACCTCTGGGTGGAGGCGCTGTCTTTGCACAAGAGAGAAAGGGGTTTCCCATTTTTTTTCTATGAGTAAGGTGCACTGTGGGATTGTTTGCAGTAGGAAAAACAGGAACTGCTGCAAAACCTAGATTCCCCTGAACACTTTTGGTTAGGGAAGAGCCAAGAGTTGGCCCCACCTAATAACTAGTGCCAACCATAGATGTGACACACAAGTAACCCTTTTTTCAATAGTTTCAGGACCCAAGGAAGAACTGAAGAAGGACTGCACCTGCTGTTTGAAACTTGTGAGGAGACCTATTCCCACATGTACCCAAGTCAAAGACATGGACTTCAAGGGTCAGCTGTTTGGCCTACTGTCTGGCTATGAGACATAACAAGCTGCAGGAAGCCTTTTTCCTCAAGTGTCAACCTGACCAACTGGACCTGGACTGGACCCTGCTGTTGGCCTCTGCTGGAGAGTCCTGACCCCCATGTGCTGTCCGTCCTAGAGGTGATGGGACTTTTGTGTCTAACTGGACTTCTCCTACAATCTCTGAAAAGCTGGGGGAATTTTCTCACCAAAGACAATAACTTCAGTGGGAATCTGTTCAACAGCTCTCTGGGTCCAAAATTACAGCTTGCAACCTTGCCCTGTTGAAGGAAATGAACTGCCATTTCAATGTCAGAAGGAAAAATCTTGGACTGGGATGAACCTGCTTGGTGTATCCATGCTCAATGTCCATTGCAGTTGAACTGAAATAGCTTACATTCTGGTCAAACATGAACAGTGGTTACTGATTAGCTCTTTACTTTTTCTAGCCACTTTATGCTTTAAATCTTTCAAAATTCATATGTCGAGTTCCCCTTATTGGATTTTTGCTTTGATGGTGTAATTTTGTTACATTGTACTCTGTGGTTCTAGATTGGAGTTTTTTGTGTGTTGTGTTTTTAATATTAAATCGGTTTTTATTAGCAGAGCACAAAGTTGGAAAATACAGCACAGTGTCGCCTACAGCCCAGCGGACTGGCAGAGACAGTGACAAGCTAGGAGGGCAGGCAATGAGATCGAGATACACAGCATGTTGCCTACAACCCATGCCGGGCCGGCCGCGTTGGTAAAGGAAGATAACTGGTAGGCCTAACGATCACATTGAGTGCATAGTAGCATTGTCCAGTGCGCTGCGGGTAGTGAACGCAGAAGCCCACCAAAGTTTTGCAACAAATCGTGAAGTGCTATTGGGTCTGCAGTTAAGAAAAACCAAAAGAACATCGAGAAGAAGAACCCTCGTAAACCCACCCCCACCCCGTCCCTCTCCAGTGAGCGAAACTAATAACAAAAAAAGACAATCTGGCCTGAAAACTAAGGGGTATGAGAACCCCCAGTGTTAGAAAGGGTCATGGATTCTCTCACAGCTAATGTGACTTATGTGTCCCCTCCACTTTCGGGGATCAGATTCAATATTCGGAGATAGTTAGGACTGGACAACTCCCTGAATTCAGTGGATAAAATGGAAATAAGGGGGCCCAGATCTTTGCATATTCCGAGTTATTCCCAAGTGTAGCCATCAACAGCCTCTCCATACCTAAAAGGTACCATAGTTGATGCAGCCATTGCGTATGCTCCGGGATCCTGTCTGATTTCTACCCGGTTAACAGTACCCGGTGAGCAGCATTCAGTGCAAGTGCCATCTGTTTGCCTCTGTTAGATCTCAAGGGGAAGGTCAGGGCGTTGGGCTGTCCTAAGAGTGTAAGTCTAAGAGCGGGAAGCCTAGGAATTGTGGTGTTAAAGGCCCTATCTATGTCATCAAGTACTCTCTCCCAATATCTCGTAAGCTTCGGACATTTCCACAGAAGGTGAAGGAGGGTGCCAAGGCTACCACAACCACGCCAACAAAGACCGTCGCAGTGAGGGTGTCACTTGGCTAGGTGGGCCAGGGTTAGATACCAGTAGGATACAATTTTAAATGCAGTTTCAGTGGGTCCCATGGAGTGTGCGGTGTGGTGGGCTCTATAGAATATATCTTCCTACTCCTTTTCTGACAATGTGCGACCCAGCTCAGCCTCCCAGCGCCTCTGACCTGCCTAGCGTATCTTCTCAGTGTTCATGGAGAGTAGTGAGTATATTTCGGAGATAAGTTTGTGATCATCTTTTTTGTACAGAAGCCATTTCTGGAACGGCTTCATCGGTCTAATGGCCAACGGTCATGTTATGGTGCTGGAGACCCAGTGCATCATTTGTGTATGCAAAAAGAGATCTGAATCAATAAGGCTGTAGTCTTGAAGCTCTTTGAAAGGGATGTGGCCCTGTATGTCAAATAGGTGTCCCAGTCGTTTGCATCCACGCTCCAACCACCGCTGGCCAACCCCCTTGTCCATTCCGGGTGGGAAATCAGGGTTTAAGAAGATCAGAGTCATTGGTGTGGGGAAAGTGGTGAGATTGGCCCTCATGGAAACCCTATCCCAAACGGGCAGAGTAGGGCGAGTGACCGGTGAGGAGTATAGTCCCAATGCACGGGGGACCACGGCAACCAGGCTTCCCTCCAGATATGGTGACCCGCCACTGTCTGGTCCATGAAGACCCAATGCTTCTCTGTCATGGGGCGATTCCACTCCACGAGGTACCGCAATAGTGAGGCCTGAAAATAGCGGGCAATGCTGGGCAGTGCGAGGCCACCCTTCTTTTTAGGGCGTTGCAACAGGGACTTCCGTAAGCGAGGAGGAATCGGGCCCCAGACGAAGCGTTTGATCTCAGCTTGTATGTGTTGAAGTGAGTGCGACGGTGGCTGTAGGGGGATCGTCTGAAAGAGATATAAGGCCCGAGGAAGTATGTTTATTTTAACAGCAGCCAGCCTCACAAAAAATGACAAAGGCAAGCGCCGCCAACATGTCACGTCTTTGTGGATTTGTGAGAGGAGGGTCGTGTAATTCACCTCTGCAGTCTTATCCAGGCTCTTGAAAAGGTCCAACCCATGGTAAGGGATACCCTCTGTCCCCCAATCGAAGGCAAAGTGTGTCTGTAAGGTGTTGACTGTCACTTGCGCTGCGGTGAGATTGAGCACTTGGGACTTCTGCATATTTAATTTGAAGCCGGAGACCCGGCTGAAGGCATGTAAATCCTCCACTATCGCTGGCAGTGAGGTAAGGGGGTGGGCCATTGAGAAAATGACGTTGTCCGCGTAAAGACTAATGAGATGGCGGTCTGACCTAAACAGGATACTGTGTGCAGACGGGTTGTCTCAAAGTCGTTGAGCGAAAGGCTCCATATACAGAGCGAAAAGTAAGGGGGAGAGAGGGCAGCCCTGCCTGGTCCCCCTCCCCATTGGGAAAGTGCTCGAGAGCAAACCGTTGTCTCTCACTGCCACTGAAGGAGCGTTAGATATGCTCGCTACCCACTTTCGGAACCTGACCCCAGGTCCAAAGCATTCAAAGGTGGCGAAGAGGTACGGCCAGTGCACACGGTCAAAGGCCTTCTCTGCGTCAAGCTCCAAGAGAAGAGCCTCTTCCTTAGGGCGTCGCACTTTGTCAATCAAGTGACAAACCTGTTTGGTATTGTCCCAGCATTGCTGACCTGGTATGAAGCCAGACTGATCCGGGTCGATCAAGCAAGGCATGAGAGGGTTCAGTCTATGGGCCAGTATGCTGGAGAATAGCTTTGCATCAATATTCAGCAAGGAAATAGGCCGATAAGAGCTGCAAAGTTCCGGGTGTTTCCCCGGTTTGGGGATGACTGAGATAGTAGCCTGCAGCACGGAGGCGGTGAGAGAGCCCGTGTCCGCAAAAGAATTGAATAAGCGGGTGAGCAGGGGGTCCAGCTCGACGCAGAAAGTCTTATAAAAAATTGCGCTAAAACCGTCAGGACCTGGCGCCTTCAGGTGCTTCAGGCGAGTGATGGCAGAGATCCCCCCCTCCACGCGTATGGGGCCTTCAGCCCTTCCGCTTTGGTGGGTGGAAGAGGGGTGACCGCCGCTTCAGGAAGATACTCGCCGGGATCCGCCAAGTCTGGGGAGACAGCGGAGTGTAGGGATTCATAAAATGAACGAAAGGCCTTACGATCCCGGAGTCCTCTGTAACTGAGGGCCTGCTCTCTCGCTGTATCGCTTTGATAGCCTGCGCAGCACGTTGACCGCGGAGACAGTGGGCCAACAGGTGACCACCTTTGTTAGAGCCGAAATAATATTTATGCTTCAGCCGGACTACAACGTGCTCAGCTCTGTCCAGATCTAAGCGCCTCAGCTGAAGGCGCTCCCTCTCAAGTTGGCGCCAAATTCTGGGGGACCCAGTACGCTTATGAATGGTTTTCAGTTCCCTTACTCTAGCCTTCAATTCCACATGCTTGGTCCGACGCATCTTATTTTCATAGGACGTTTTTTAGGGGTGGGCGGAATTTGCGTAGTCGCGCTATGCAAAGCTCCGCAAAATGGTAAAAAAAATTTCATGCGCACGCAGAAATTCTGCAAAGACGCGGAATTGCTTGATCACAATGCTTTTTTCCTGTTCGCGAACGCTGTTTGCGTGCTTGGGGGGAAATATCTCCCGAACACACATTTTGAAAACGTGAACAAGAAAACAATTCCACAAAGCCGAGGAACGCAGAATTTTGGGCAATTCTGCATTCTCCGCAGAATCGAAATTACCCAAATTCTGCAAATTCCGCAAGTGGAACGGAATTTACCGCCCAGGCCTACCGTTTTGGCGATGAAGGCCCCTTTCGTAACCGGCTTGAGGGCCTCCCACACTGAAGACAGTGGCCTTGTGTCATTATCATTAAGCACCAGGTAGTCGGTCAAGCAACATCGAATCTCGTCCACTATCGCCGGTTATCGGAGCAGCGAGTCCCTTAAGCGCCATTGTGAGGCAGGTGTTTGTGAGGTTGGGAAGCACAGAGTCAAGGTGATATGTGCATTGTCAGAGAGGGAGCGGGCTTCAATGGTGGAGTCTAAGGTGCAAGCCAAAGCGGCCTGGGTGTCGAGGAAGTGGTCCAGTCTGGTTTAGGTCTTGTGGGCGGTTGAGGAGTAGGAGTAATCTTGTGTATCTGGGTGTAGGCTCTGCCAGGCGTCTCTAAGCCCCCGTCACTCAACCACGCACCACCCCTCACCAATAAGGCTCCCATGTCCCCGACCTTGAGCCTGACTGATCTTGCCCTGCATCCATAACTATATTAAGGTCGCCGCCCACTACCACCATGGAATCAGGTGTATAGAGGACTTCGGCCAGTGCAGAAATTTCTCCTGGTGGTCATTGGGGGAATAGATGGAGGCAATAGTTATATGAGAGGACCCCACCTTGAATCGCAGCGCTAGTAGACGCCCCTTGATCTCCGCAACAGAACCCACCACTGACTCCTTAAAGCGCTTTGAGAGTAGAATGGCCACTCCACCTCGTTTATTTCTCTCAGAGGACCAAAACTGTAGAGGGAATTCCCTGTGTTGCATACGGTGTGTGTCACTATGTAGGAGGTGTGTCTCCTGAAGGAGCCATACATCCCCCGAGTGTTCGAGTAGCGAGAGGACCGCTTTTCGCTTAGTAGGATTATTAAGGCCTCGAGCTAAATGCCTTGACCTCCATTTGTGAAAGACGGCTCATCTAGAGCAGAAGCTGAGGTCGCTGGAAGCGCGCTGAGAAACAAGGGTCGAGGAAGGGCCCTGGGACGGGAACGCAGAGGCACGGCTTGACAAAAAGGCAGTAAAGAAAAAGCTCACCGGAGAGAGGACCCCACCCACCCCAGAAGAAAGAGAACAAAACATGAAACAACAAAACAATAACCTGAGCAAGTTCGTGAAGTCCATCCTGAGATTGGTTAGGGAATGTTGGAGTCAACCAAGAGAGTGGGCACGCACCTATCAGAAGAAAAGGCGAGGGAAGTCCCCCAATCCTGCCAGGCCTAGGAGAGTAATGCAACCCCACAAACAGTCAGCATCAATCGTTAGAGTCTATGCTGTCCCCCTTCACACCGGGCAGGGTCCGCAGTACGGCGGACCGCTCCTTGTTGATTGTGGCGGAGTCAGGGCAAAGGCAGTTCACACCCTTGTTCCCTCGGGCCCGTGAAGCCGCTGTGAGCCCGGCCCCAGGGCATCTGGTAGAGAGGGCAGGTAGTCTATATTGTGATCCAGGACTTTGCAAGCGTCGGTCAGGGAGGACACCTGGTGTAGGCCCCCATTGGAGCAGAAAATGAGACGGAAAGGGTGATCCCATGCATATGAGATATTCTGAGAGCGCAGGTGATTGGTGATGGGGCAAAACTCCCGGCTCTTCTGCAGGGTACTGGCAGCCAGGTCCTGATACAATTGGGGAGAGTGGTCTCGGAAGTGTAGTGGCTGGGACGAACGGGCCACCCTGAGAATCTCCTCCTTTACTTTGAAGTCATGGACACACACCAATATGTCTGCAGGAGGGCGATTTGGCCGCCGCAGCAGGCCCACACAGTGGCATTGGTCGATCTTGATGGTGGAGCCATCCGGGGCATTCCGGATCGTGCAGAAGAGGTCCTAGAGATAGCTCGAGAGGTCGTCTCTCTCCGCCCGGTACGGACCACTCGGATGCAAACTTTGTTCCTTCTGGACCTCTTCTCCAGGTCTTCGGCATGTGCCTGGAGGTCCAAGTGTTGTTCACAGAGCCGTAAGACCTCTTGTTGGAGTGCCGCTACCTCCTCGTCCCTGGCGGTCGCCGAATCTTCCAGAGAGGCCACACGCTCCCCCACGGCATCGACGTCCCTGTGCACCTCTCACAGGTCGGCCTTTAGATCAGTTTTGATGGGCAGGATATTCTCCCTTTGGAAGGGGAACAGTGCCTCCAGAAACTCCCTGGTAACCGACGAGTCCGGGCCGGTGCTGCCCGCTGTTGAGGTAGGGCCGAAGCATCCCCGGCTGATTTGAGGAGGAGGTCTCAGACAGACCAGTATTTCTTGGCCTTGGCGACTGCCATCACAGTGGTCTAGGTTGGGGGCCAACCGCACCAGTCTGAGGAGGGGGAAAGCAGTGAGGGAGGCCAGGCATCACCGGTGAGACCGTCGCCCACCTCCAGGATCTCCGTCAGAGGGCCACAGCGCCCCGCAGAAGTATGATACAGACGGGGCCTAAATGGCGGGCTTTGATGTCTACCAGGCGTTAGGCAGTGAGGACCAATACCAGATGGGCTTAGAGGCTCATGGAAAGCCCCATAAACAGGGTCTGTCAGACGTGGAATGAAGGTGCGATGGACGCCGGCAGTCCCAGAGGTGTCACCGGATCTCTCCCAAGCCCCGCGGTAAGATGTCAATTAGCTAGCAAGATGGCTCCCCGGACACCATTCGGAGACAACTGCAAGCTGACCCCCCCGGGTGCGCCTCCATACCTGTGCGCATGCAGTCAGCACTCGGGGGGGCCGTACCAGGTCCAACCGGGTACCGCCCGCCAGAGGACCAGGAGGACACCACCGAGAGGAGGGTGGGGGCCGGTACCAACACCCCACCGGTGCAAGGGCCCAAGAGACGCCCCGGTCCCCGAGCATGCGCACCCCCCTCACCTCAGTCACAGTCTGCCCACAGAAGTCCAGTGGGGGCATCGGTCCCGCGTCGGCCGCCACGGGCATTCAGGTGCCATCGAAGCCTCCTCCGGCCCGGGTTTGGCACCAAGCAGCGTCGCTGCGCAGTCCCGAGTCTCGCACCCTTCCTTTGGCCCAGTCCTGTGTTGCTTCTGAGCCCACTGGCTCGCGTATAAAGTCCGGCCGGGTAGGCCACACCACCAGCCTCAGACCTCTCCTGAGTCAGGGTCTGGGTCACCGCCCATCAACAGGACCCCGGGCGGGGGCAGGAAGCGTGGATCGCCGATGCAGCAGCGGAGGGGGACCACACCTGTGCCACCAGGAGATGTGTTGATTCACCAGCCGTAGGAGGCCCACTGCTGGGGCATGCGTCAGGCCCAGCGCAGCACCAACCACCTCACCTCAGCCCTGGTAGCTCCGATGTCCGGGCATAGTCCCGCCAGTGCTGTCAAGGCTCTCTCGGCCCAAGTCCGGTGCCATGTAGTGTCGCTCTGGCAGTCGTGGGTCTCGTAACCGCCTCCGGGCCCAATTAAGCTCCGCCGCCGAGCCCGCCGGCTCACGTAGGGATTCCGGCCAGGAAGGCTGCACAACGTGTCTCCGGCCTCTCTAGCGTCTGGGTCACCGCCCTGCAGTAGGACCCTGGGCATCGCTGAGCTTGCAGCCGGGGGGAGGCACCACACTTGAGTCCCCTGAGGCTGTGCCGGCCTTCAGCCTCAAAAGTCTGGCCGCTGGGGCGAGCGTCAGACCCAGCATGGCCCCGTCTGCCACACTGCAGCCTTGGGAGCTCCGATGTTCTCTGTGTTAGGCCGTTCGGAGATGAAAGGCGCCACGCTGCCAGTGTCCCTTGGCTCCAGACCTGCCGGTGAGTCCTCAGCGGGGCAGCCGGGTGCTGGGGATGCTGTTGATGGTGCTGGTAGGCCCGGCGGGAGCGGAGCTCGAGAACAGTGCATCCGAGCACTCTGCCATCTTGGCCACGCCTACTAGTGTGTTGTGTTTTTGACTTTTTAATTGTTTTTGCTGCTTGTAAATGCCTTACACAATTCCTCGAAGTTGAGCCTGTCTGCAATGTGCCATGGCTATCAAGGGTTGAACTCAGGTTTAAATTACTGAAATCGTTGCCTGGACCTATCAAATTAGTGAATGTAATACTTCTCAAGAGCTATCACCCAAGCCAACTAACAATTCACTTTCTTTCAGGTTGCCATTGAATTACCCAATGAGTTATTGTTGAAAAATCTGAGGGAAATTACCAGTTCTGATAAACATCACACTGCTTCTAATTGTGATCCCTGCACTAATGGGTGCTTGCACAGGGATTGTAATTTAATGACGACTTCAACATCAATGCCCTTGTCTGGATGTTACTTTTATTTTTGTACA
This sequence comes from Triturus cristatus, assembly GCF_964204655.1. Classification (NCBI taxonomy): domain Eukaryota; kingdom Metazoa; phylum Chordata; class Amphibia; order Caudata; family Salamandridae; genus Triturus; species Triturus cristatus. Next base: position 984,932,577 of record NC_140585.1, on the reverse strand, counting down.
GTGCTCTTCTCTTTGCTACACTTTTACTGTTGATTGATTAAACCAACAGACTGGATTCAATGTGTTTGCACCGGTGCCACTTAGGTTTTTTCCATGACATTTTCACCAACTCTTTCCTGTTAATGAAAATGTACTGTTTGTAATTGTGAGTAAGGGAAACTATTATTTTTCCACTGATGAGGTAGAGTAAACATTGGTGCTGACTGCTGAATTGCACCGGTTCCACACCAATGTAATGCGAAGCCATCCCATGTTGAGTTCAGATAGCAAAATAAAGGATGTAGCTGGGTGAGATTTCAAAACTAAAAAAAAAGGCATTTATCACTGTAATTAGATAGAAAACATCTGGAGAATGGTACTGATTATCTTAATATTTTGCCAAATACATTTTTGCTCTCGCTCTAAAACATCTGCCAGTGTGAGCTTAAAAGAAAGTCCATGAGAAATCCAGCAGAATAATACATCTGGTTGCAATGGCATGTGATCACTCAACTGATGGCAACCATGTTTCATGTGTCAGTTTAATTTTTCAAAACGTTAACTTTTAGTAATTATAAGCACATGGGAGGGTTTACTTAATAGAGTAGTTATGGTTTTTTATCTATAAATATTTTTGTTAGGTAGACTTGAAAGTGGTAAAAGTTAGAGATTTGTGAATTGATAATATGCATACCTACGTTTGAGAACAGCTCATGCCACAAAGTTTCAAAATAAAGTAATGTGATTGGATGAGGGTACCTCTTCTTCTCATCCATTTCAGATCCTTTGACACAAAGGTGGGTCCATGCACCCGAAGCCTCTGAGAGGTTTGGCAAAACAGAGACAATTCTGTGGCAGCCACTATCACTAACAACAAAGAGTTGGTCTTAGGGCCAATGACACTTTCAAACCAATTGATTATAATATACTCATAAGTTGTCTCTTTGATAGTGTTACTGTAAAAATGATACGTAATCTGACCTGAAGGATCGTTTATGACATTTATTTTGCACCTGTTACATAAAAGGGCGAATTCAGGAGCATTGCATTTGTTTGCATTGCTATTATTCAAATTGCAGATTGTTCCCTCCACAATGGGTTGGTTGAACGGCCTAGTGGTTGGCCAAGTCTTGTGACCAACCCCTCTGCACAGGGCCAGAGACCATGTACAGCTGGGGTTGTGCATTCATACCAGGTTGAGCACTGGTTCTTTGGCCAGGCCCTGCAGACATTCCATGGTGTGCAAGGCTAAAAGTCATGCAGCAGGGGTTGGCACCTAGCAGAGGGTTGCCTCAGCTCACACCACACACCTTGCTTTTCTCTAAATGCTCTTTCTTATTTTCCTATTGTATTGATAAAGCAGTGTCTTCAGCATGGTGGGTGGAGTGAGTTATGGGGTGCATTTTGTGCATTGCTAACTATAACTGGACAATTTCAGTAGTTTTGCATGTATTAGAGCCAGAACCATAACTTTGTTTTTAAATTCGTATTTCTCAGGTTTTTTTTATAATTCCCTTGCCAGCCTACAGCCAGGACCTGTAACCTGCCCAGTGCAACCTGTCAACTACTGCTGAATGTGGTCTTCGACAGTGCGTCACTTTTTTGTGTAAGCCGTAGCCTTTAGTAAGGCCCAGCACACAACCCATCATGATCAATAAACCTCTACCATGCTTGGCCTTTAGTCATATGCAGTGGGCCTTGGCCAGAAAGCCTGACCTTTGGCATAGACCAGTGTCCAATCTGGTGTGAGCCGCCAACACCTGCTACATGTGGACTTTGGCCATGCACAGCAGGGGTTTGCTGCTAGGCGTGGCCTTCGACCAGGCCCAGCACCCAACCCTCAGAGGCAAGCGCCCTTTGCCCACAGCCTTCATTTGTGTGCAATGGCAGTGGCTGAGCTGGCCCTGGCCTATCACAAAGCCTAATGAGTAACCCGCTGTAGGGTGCTTTAGACAAGCCCTGCGACCAGCCTGCTGCTGGGTGCCAACCCACTGCTGGTTGCCAGCTCAGGCAGCCAACCTCTGATGCACACAACTTTTTAATTGTGCACTACTTTTCCTTTTTTCTGATGGAAAAACTATTTTTCTATATTTTTCCTCTAGGGACCCCTTCCTGTTTACTATTGGGTTACCACCTACTTATAGTAGGTGGTAACATGCAAATGTTTTGCGACTGCATTTCAGTTGCAAAACATTCGTACATAGCTTTGCAAGTCTCTGTTAGGAAGGGACACCCTTAACACACCCCTTGCTAATACTGAATTGCTAACCCATTTTGCGATTCAGTAATAGGTTTCCGAATTGCAAAACAGGGTTCCATACATACAAAAAGGCGCTTTTTGTTAGGTCGAAAACTGCCGGGCAGCACCGGTGAGACTGTCGCCCACCTCCAGGATCTCCGTCAGAGGGCCACAGCGCCCTGCAAAAGTATGATACAGACGGGGCCTCAATGGCGGGCTTAGATGTCTACCAGGCGTTAGGCAGTGAGGACCAATACCAGTTGGGCTTAGAGGCTCACGGAAAGCCCCATAAACAGAGTCTGTCAGATGTGGAATTAAGGTGCGATGGACGCCGGCAGTCCCAGAGGTGTCACCGGATCTCTCCCAAGCCCCGCGGTAAGATGTCAATTAGCTAGCAAGCTGGTGCCCCGGACACCATGCGGAGACAACTGCAAGCTGACCCCCCCCCGGGTGCGCCTCCACACCTGTGCACATACTGGCCTCCGACGTCAGCACTCGGGGGGCCGTACCAGGTCCCACAGGGAACCGCCCGCCAGAGGACCAGGAGGATACCACAGGGAGGGTGGGTGGGGGCAGGTACCAACACCCCACCGGTGCAAGGGCCCAAGAGACACCCCGGTCCCCGAGAATGCGCACCACCTCACCTCAGTCACAGTCTGCCCACAGAAGTCCAGTGGGGGTATCGGTCCCGCGTAGGCCGCCGCGGGCAATCGGGTGCCATCGAAGCCTCCTCCGGCCCAGGGCCGGGCAGCAAGCAGCGTTGCTGTGCAGTCCTGAGTCTCGCACCCTTCCTTTGGCCCAGTCCTGTGTTGCTGCTGAGCCCGTGGGCTCGTGTATAAAGTCTGGCTGGGTAGGCCACACCACCAGCCTCAGGCCTCTCCTGCGTCAGGGTCTGGGTCACCGTCCATCAACAGGACCCCGGGCGGGGGCCGGGAGCATGGATCGCCGATGCAGCAGCAGAGGGGAGCCACACCTGTGCCACCAGGAGATGTGTTGATTCACCAGCCGTAGGAGGCCCACTGCTGGGGCACGCGTCAGGCCCAGCGCAGCACCAACCGCCTCACCTCAGCCCTGGTAGCTCCGATGTCCGGGCATAGTCCCGCCAGTGCTGTCAAGGCTCCCTCTGCCCAAGTCTGGTGCCATGTAGCGTCGCTCTGGCAGTCGTGGGTTTCCGCCGCCGAGCCCGCAGCTCACGTAGGGATTCTGGCCAGGAAGGCCGCACAACGTGTCTCCGACCTCTCTAGCGCCTGGGTCACCGCCCTGCAGTAGGACCCCAGGCGGGGGCCAGGAACGATGCGTCGCCGAGCTTGCAGCTGGGGGGAGGCACCACACTCGAGTCCCCTGAGGGTGTGCCGGCCTTCAGCCGCAAAAGTCCGGCCGGTGGGGCGAGCGTCAGACCCAGCGTGGCCCCGTCCGCCACACTCCAGCCTTGGGTGCTCCGATGTTCTCTGTGTTAGGCTGTTCGGAGATAAAAGGTGCCACGCTGCCAGTGTCCCTTGGCTCCAGACCTGCCGGTGAGTCCTCAGCGGGGCAGCCGGGTGCTGGGGATGCTGTTGATGGTGCTGGTAGGCCCGGCGGGAGCAGAGCTCGAGAACAGTGCGTCCGAGCACTCCGCCATCTTGGCCACGCCTCCTAGTTTGTTGTGTTTTTGACTTTTTAATTGTTTTAGCTGCTTGTAAATGCCTTACACAATTGCTCGAAGTTGAGCCTGTCTGCAATGTGCCATGGCTATCAAGGGTTGAACTCAGGTTTAAATTACTGGAATCGTTGCCTGGACCTAACAAATTAGTGAATGTATTACTTCTCAAGAGCTATCACCCAAGCCAACTAACTTGGGACCCCTTCCTGTTTACTATTGGGTTACCACCTACTTATAGTAGGTGGCAACATGCAAATGTTTTGCGACTGCATTTCAGTTGCAAAGCATTCGTACATAGCACTGCGAGTCTCTGTTAGGAAGGGACACCCTTAACACACCCCTTGCTAATACTGAATTGCTAACCCATTTTGCGATTCAGTAATAGGTTACCGAATTGCAAAACAGGGTTCCATACATACAAAAAGGCTCTTTTTGTTAGGTCGAAAACTGCCCGATTCGCAACAACTAAAAAGCTAGGTGCATGTTGCCCATGCTGCCTAGTTGCTGTTAAGTATAACCGCAGACCATTATATCGTGGGCACTCATGATTTTGTTTTTTTAAACAAGATAGTTGTTAAAAGAAACATCAACAAATTACAGCCTTGTGGAGTAGAACTGGCTTGAATAAATTAGTAGTAGGTCTTAGCAAGGATTTCTCTCCTCTATAGAACGTCTCACGGGGCATATTATCAAGGGCAATATCGCCGTTTTCTTCACATCTAACATGGGATTCAATTGGAATTTCATAGAGCATATTATCAAGCCCATTATCGCCGTTTTAGCGGCAGTTTTCCGCCGCTAAAGCGGCGATAATTTTATTGCCTGTCTTGATAATATGCCCCTTAGACTATTTTGCCCAGCAATGCTCTTCTCTTCCTGCCCAATGTCCTATTCTCTTGGTAGAAACTGGCTTTGAGAGACCTTACCTCACCTACTTAGGTCTTCCTTCCTCTCACGGTGCCCGAGCTGATGCTGTCGGCTTATCCTGTTGGACTCCTACGTTTAGTATTGCATGGGTCCGAATAAGTTCGCTCTCCAAGTCATTCGTTGCTTTGGCATTAATGCAAAAGTTGTAACACTCATAAGGGACGCCCTGTCCATACCACTCCAAACGCATTATCTTATGGCGTTTGAACTTTTTCTGCATGAGTGTTGTTTGTCCTGTATGAGACATTCCTGTTTTACTGCACATATCGCCATTCACCAGGCAGCTTGAAATGAGGGCCTTAGAAACAGCAGAAGCCTGGCATAAAGCGTTACATTGTTTTTTTAAAGTTACTTATATTTGGTGCCTTTGCAGGAGCACAATTTAATTCGTTTGTTACTTACACTGAAGAAGAGAGTTATTGTCCAACATTGTCTTTGTTAGATGGCCCAATAAACGTTCCAGAAACAATGTGTGGAGTCAACCATCCAACCAGTAGAAAATTCCCAGCCTTCAACTATTTTCCATAATTCGAAAACAGGTGCTCCTCATTATCAAATGTAGGATTAGCACTTAACTCAATGTCTTGAGGACAGCATATTTCCAGTCTTAGGCTTCCATTTCACATGCATTCTGGGACTTGTGGCCTGGTTTAGGTAAATTGAGTGCATTGCGGTATCTTACTTTAGAAGTGATAGTGATATGTATACCAAAACTGAGAGGAATCAGAAATTACTAGAGGCGGCAGATCTATGTGTATAGTCTGTCGTTTTGGCAGCAGTATTATTGCCTGCAATTGTGTTTATAGTCAATGGGGCATATGTACAAAGACTGGCGAAAACTATCGCTAACGCTAGTTAGCAGCAGTTTTCTTACTGCTGTGTACTGCTGAAAACTATCGCCTTGTTAGCGACGTATGTACAAGACGTCGCTACAAGGCGATAGCCTCAGGGATCAGCAGTGAAAACTGCCGCTAACACTAGCGTGATGGCGAAAGGAATTCCGGCGTTAGCGGGCGAAAACCAACGAAAGGCCCATTAGCAGCAAAAAAACGCACATTAGTCAGCCCAACGTGAGTTATTTTGCCTCTAATGGAAAAAATTGCCTATCAGTCAACCTCCAATAGAAAATGGGCAAAAAACAATGAAAGAAGAATGGAGCAGCCAGGGCCAAGTGAAGCACACATCAACAACCCCCTCAAGCCACCCAACATTCAGGATGACCAGGATGAGAGCCTGGATGCGTCGCTGGACCTGTGCCTGGAGCCTGGATGCGTCACTGGACCTGCGTCTGGAGCCTGGATGCCTTGCTGGACCTGCATCTGGAGCCTGGATGCCTCGCTGGATCTGCATCTGGAGCCTGGAGTGGGATGCGGAGGAGCTGTGGTGGTAGAAATTGAGGCACGGCGTTTGCCCGTACCTGGTGGTGAAGTCTGGACGGTCGCATGGAGGCACGTTGCTGACCTGGTTGAGAAGACCGCCTTGCGCCACTTGGAGCTGTGAATGGTAGAGGCGCTCCTGCACACCAACGTAGGGAGGTCTGCATTGCATGCTACGATCCACCACTAGACCGGGGTGCACATAGAGGATCACCAACGGTGGGCGGCACCTCTTTGCATCACAGGCCGGATGAGGTTGTGCTGGCCGGACACTGTGGAGGGTGAGGCCCCTGAGCTGCGCCAAACTTGTATTGCAGGAGCACTGCAAGTTCACACCTAAGGGGGCCCTGCTGCATCAACTGCATGAGGAGGTTCAGCAGCAGACTTGGCGGCGACTGCTGTACCCACGCTTGTGAAATCTCACCTGGCTGAGGCTCCTGCTGGGTGAGTCACACATTTGGAGAGAGTTTAGTGGATTGCGCCACGTTGTCAATGTCCAGGTAAGGAGAAGGTGGGACACGTAGCGTAGGAGGCCCGGGGGTTGAGTCGCCCAGGCCTAGCACCAATAAATGATGCACCCCCAGTGTTGGCTTATCCGCTAAGGCAGAAGAGCATCGCACCACTGCTTCCAAGTAGTGCAAGAAGAGTAACAATCATCACATGATGATAACTTCCTGATGTTATCGTGCCATGTTTCCTTTGCGGGCGGGAGGGTGGGTAGGGCTGCTCCACTCACGATGCAGGACAGGGGCGGAGTGGCATGCCCACTCAAGTGCGCTGTGACTGTTTGATCGGCCCGCTCATGCCGCACAAAGCAGTCATGCGCACTGTCCTGTTTGCAATGCAGGCTGCATTACAGCCTGCATGGAGAACATGCCCTCACCTCCAGTCGCTGGCTGAATGCCTCGTCCTGGCGCCCATGACCAATCCCAATGCTGCATTGCAGCATTGTCATTGGCTTAGGGGAGGGAGCCTGGCAGCCTATTTTCTGTTCCTGGAAGCAGACTCAGGAGAGCAGGAGCAACGAAGACACGGGACCCGACATCGAGGTAAGATTTCTCTCATTTAAATATTTACAACACCCGCTCACACACCCCCCCGCGTCCACGCCCCATCCAGTGCTCTTTCCGGCGTTCCCACCTCCCAGCTGTCCTGTCCCCCCCGCAGCACTTCTTAATGGCGGCCGCTGTGAATGCAGGTGTACCACTGGTATGCCAAAGGTATATATGGAGTTACGACGCATACCATTATATCTCATTCCATTACAATGCATACTAATACTAGGCATATTGCAACAGTAGGGAAGGTGATGGATTGCGGAGATGTAAACATTACTATTCCCACTTCAGTGGGTGCAACCCTAACACTGACCCTTGAACCCCAAAGCAAACCCTGAACCCTAAAATTCATCTTTGAGCCCCCAAAACACACCATAAAAATCATATTTGACCCAAACGCACACGCCTGTTTTCATATTTGACCCAAATGCATACCTAAGTTTTCATCTTTGACCCAAATGCACACCCCAAATATCATATTTGACCCAAATACACCCCCCAATTTTCATAATTGACCCAAATGCACACCCCAATTTTCATGATTGACACCAAAACACACCTCAAATTTCCACATTTACCCCATAATACACCCCACATTTCATCTCCGACACCCGAAACCCATACCTACCCTAAAAATTAAAAATACCCCATTACTGACCTCACAATGCGCTGTAATGGAATGCGATGTAAAGGCACCTGCGTTGTTGGATTTTTGTTCTAAAGGCATTACGATGTAATGCCTGTGTTGTAATGGACGTCTCAATAGGCAAGCCCGTCTGCGTCTGTCTGCCCCTGGACCGTGCTCAGCACCAAAGACCCTTCCTCTTGGACACTCCACCCCTACGGCGCAAGCACCCACCTCGCCATCAATCCTGGATGCCACATCGCTTGCCAGGACCAACATCTGCTCCAGACCGGACATCGCAATCGCCATCACTGACAGCTACTAAATCACCCGCAAGGACGACCCTGACCATCCAGAAGGAGGCATTGCCATCATCTACAGAAGCACACTCCGACTGACCATGCACTCTAATGACCCAACGGTGACCATGGAACACCTCAACTTCTAGATCCGGACCAACCCCAACCCCATCCTCTGCAGCACCCTCGTCTGCAGGCCCCCCAGGCCATGGACACCCATTCTCCGATACCATTGTAGACCTCATTGCACACCAGGCTCTCCCATCCACTGACGACATCCTACTCGGCAAACTCAAGTCCCACCTGGACAACCCCAGTGACCAGAACACTACGCCCTCCTGGAGTAGCTCCTCAACATCAGACTCAAGCAGCTAGTCAGTGCAGCAAGCCACATTGCAGGACACACGGTCGAGCATGTCTCCTTCCCCATCGGGACCTTCAACTACAGCCACACCACTGGACTCTCCTGGACCAACCATCATTGTATGCATTTTGCCTTCACCATGCCCACTGTACAAAACCGCCGTCATCGCCCCCCTTGCAGCTGGATCAACGCCACCAAAGTACTTCTCATCAACTCCCTCAGCACCACCACTCCGCCAACGCTTACAGACGATGACACCACAGCGTGCAACCACCACAGAAGGATCTCCAACAGCGCCGACACCCGGGCACTCCTCAAAACCGGCACTGCGTCAATACCTTACTCCTGCATGATGGCAGGTGTAAGGGTGACACAGTGCCACAGGGATCAGCTGGCCCCATGCATTGCTGGAGTTGCATCATGGTTATGATGTGACTGCAGCAATAGGTGACTTTAGCGCAGACAGATATGTCTGGATTCCAGACGCATCTGTCATGACTTGCGTTATGGCGCGCTGTCCAGTAAATACAGCGCATCCGTGGTGTCGCAAGAAGGGGGTAGTGAAAGCGTTGCAACACTGTCTTGTCACAGCGCTGCAACACTTTTCATGAGTGAGGCCCAGGAATGTGTACTATCTTATTGATGGTGCGCTGTCCTGCCCCGTAGTTTTGTCGCAGGGCAGCGCAGCAACTTTGCTTGCAGCGCGGTCCAGCAACAAAACCTGCTGAATTGAGGCACCAAGGGTTATCTCCATTTCTAAGACCAGCTATTTTCTGGTCTTAAAAAATTGCCTCTAACTGCAGTTAGAGGCAGTTTTTCTGGTCCTCCAAACTTAAGGAATCCCCTTTTACATATTGCTAAGTAGTGTTAGGAGGCGTTTTTGCTCGGGAACGCCTCCCTTGCATGTCCTTATCGCTAACAGAAGTGGCGATCTTTATAATGGACATTTTCACCGGAAAACATCCGCCAACAGAGGTCAGCGGCAGCTTGTACATAAGGTGATAGAAATCTCGTCGCAAAACCGTCGGAAAAGTGCCGCTAATGCTGCGTTACCTCCATGTACATATGTCCCTAAGATGATTATGAGGAAAAAGGCAAACTCTACTTTCTGTGCTTTCTGAATTTCTTATTGGGTCTATGGTGTGTATGTACCCAAATAAAAATTTTCATTGTATTCAATGAGAACATTTGTTTTGGAACGTGCACATTGGAGGCCAAACTTTCTCAAGATGTTTGAAATCTATGGAGAGTCTCAGGCATAACACGCACTTCCATAGGAAACAATAGGAATCCAACTGAACAGTGTTTGGTCGCATCGTAATCCGGCAGTCAGGACCGCCAATCACAAGTCGGTCGGTCCCGAATCCGAGACAATGTCAGGCAGAGGCTTTACGCCCGACATCGTACTGAGCCCCTTTGTTAGGAGAGTCTTGTATCCGAACTGGAGATACAATTTATGTGCAAGAGGAGGAATAATTCCGTCATTTGTGGTTTGGTATAAAATACATGGTTTTACATCTACGAAGTCCAATGATAATGTTCCTCTGCACTGGGCCACTGTTTGAACAGCTACATACGCCCAATAAATTTATTTTAGTCCTGTTTTTGAGGTGGCACATATCTCTAAGGGGAAAGCCCAAAATTTCTCCATGTTCAGTTTTTCCAATAATGTTTTAACACGTCAGCCACTGAATTTTCCTTACATATGTCGAAGACAAAAGATCTGGAAGACCCACCTGGCTCTAGAGTTGGTGAAGTCCACAGATGATACCAGAAGGTCAAAAGTCTAAAATCTGTCTGCTGAGATGTACCCCTTTGAGCCAAATCCAAGCATATTGAGATCATTGGAGTACTAAATGGGAGACCCAGGAGAGATCTAATTAACTTATTTTCAAATGCTGACAAACTCTTAGGGCCTAATTATGAGTTTTTGGCAGAGCGGTGGCACAGCGGTGAGAACCGCCGTGCCACCGCTCCGCCAAAGCTCACATCGCCCGCCCACCAGATTAAGACTTTTGAGTAGTCTGGCAGGTGGGCGGCGTGGCAGTCCATAGCCGTGCCTCTTTTAAAGGTAGTGGCACCATTAACAAAGGCACAGCAATGGGACCTCACTACATGGTACCTGCACGGCATGGACTCAAAAGTCAATGCCGTGCGGGTTCTTATGTGCATGCACACAGGGGGGCACATGTTATGCCCCGTGTGTGCATCCACATATGTTTGAGGCACAGGGGGACCCTGTAGGGCCCCTTTTGTTTCCTCTCCACCAGAGTTTTCATGGTAGAGGAACCACCATGAAAACTCTAGCGGAGAAGAAACTCGTAATATGCTTTGCAGGACCGTGGCGGACCCACTAAGCATATTGCAGCCTCTGACCGCCGCTCCTATGCCATGGAATGTCGTTTTCCTAGCAATCCCAGTGCAGGCCAACTGCCCGAGTCGTAATCAGGCAGATCGATCACCGGTGTGGCGGTGGCTGGATCTGCCGCACCACCACGAGTCTGGCAGTCCGAGGACCGCCAGACTCATAATAGGGTCCTTAGTGTTCGCTCACCCCCAAAGGCCCCTAGGGCCTTTATATTATATATCTCAAGTGCAGGTGCCACCCTCTTAGATGTTGACCATCTGTGGATCTTAGCTATGATCAACGTATGGTGGATTTGTAGAGTGTGAGGTTTTTAAATTTGGGAAACCCAATTTAAATTTGGTGTAAGTCTTACTCCTAGGTGGTCAAAAGATAATACCTGTTCAATTGGGTTATTTCCCTCATACATCGTATTTTCTGCTTTTTATGGAACGCAGACTGAAACAACATAACTTTAGTCTTTGAACTGTTCAGCTCTAGACCTCTCTCAACACAGAAGTCATTACACTTTTATAACAGCTGTTGTCAACCCCCAGTAAAGTGAAAAGGTTTCATCGGCAAAAAGGAATACAGGCACCCTCTGGCCATCCACTTTGGGGGAGTCACACCCATCCCTATCTAACTTCTCAACCAGCCCATTAATGCATAGTGAGAATAGTGTCGGGCAAGGACACAGCCTTGCCTTGCTCCACATTGGATACTAAAGGGCTCGGTCAGTTGGCCACTGGCACCCCACCTAACTTGAGCATAATTTTCAAAGTGTAACCGCACTAAGATATCTAATAGATTTGTGGGGATGCCCATTGCCTTCACCTGCAGACCGCATTTATTCCCACACTTAATCTGGCAGATGTACAGATTCACTGTTGGGGTAAATCTCCCACCCAAGAAAGGGGTGTTTCTGGGTGGTTTGCCAGACAAAATTTGTAAATACCCACAAACGTGTTAGTTTATTAACTAACGTTGTCAAGGCCCATCTGCAACCAGGAGCAATAGTCCTTAAAAAAGCAGAAGGAAGTCATTTTCAAGCTGGGATAGGAAAGAGTACAACCACACATTTCACAAAAATGTAAGGGAAATGTTTCTTTTTGGGCTTTAAAAAATTTCCCCACCAGGAAAATAAGGTTAAATAAAAGTGTCATGTGTTTTTCAGTCATGCCGCGTGCTCAGATCAGTTGTTTATCACGTGGACAAACCACCGGAGTAGGTATATTGTACTGTTAGTATGTCTGGATATTAATGATTAGACGTGCTTTCCAGGCATTTCCCCCCACCAAGCAGTCATTGATGTACACGATTTTCCTCCTTCCACTTTGTCGAATGAGTTTGTGGATTCTATGAAGCGGCTTTCCACTGGCACACAGGTGGAGTTGGAACTGCATCGCCCTGCGCTTGGATCTCGCATTGGGAAGCGATAAGGTAGCCACATTTGAATGCAGTCTTGTCTATTTGTGAACAATGAAATGCCTGATGACCCCACATGAATTTTACGCTTACTAATATGATAATCGTTCTTAGGAGCGGGATTTTATCATTTAAAATAATTTTTATGTACGCATTGACCAACCTACTGTGGCTTTATACATTTTAGGAAATGTTTTATTCAGCATGTCTATAATCTATTAAACCAATAAAAGAACCACACACAGAATAAAGAGAGCGAAATAATGAACAAATACAGCTATTGGCGTTACAGGAAATTCAGACCGATTTACTATTGTAAAACGCTTCGCACCGGTAGTGCGTCTAATCCGCTTAATATTAATAAGGAGGTGCGCACTCTCAGATTTATGAAAATCTGACTTAATGGCCAGTCTTTTCCTTGAACTCCCAAAGGATCTACTCATAATTCCAGTCATGTACACAAACACAGCCTATGACCTTTCTCTCGGATACTCCAAAAACAGATCAAGTTAAATTGAGCCTGTCTCGAACTGGTCTGTTTAAAGCCAAAAATAAGGGATATTAAATATATCCTTCTCCCATCTATATATATTTCGTATTCAATATTATTTATCTCCCACATCAACCCTCTGGCTGGCATTAAGTGGCGCTTTTCCTGTTTGCCAGAGGCCAGTGGGTGGTACCCCTGAGAGTGCACTTTACCAGTGCTTTCCCATGGCCTCTGATGCTATCTGCTTCACATGCACAGCCAGGTTGCTGCAAGCTAGATCGAGAGGGTGGTATAAGGTTTAAAGCTCGGGTACAGTATAATATAGTTAACATACACTAACCTAAGGCAAGCCCTTCTGCGTCCGTCCGCGCCCGACAGGGACTAGGGGCCAGGAACCCTTGTCAAAAAGTGGTTTAGTCAATGGAAGAACTCAGGAAATTAAAAAGTGTACCCCACACGCCGGTCTTGTCGGACTCTCTGGTAGAGAGGCTCCGTTTAGATAATCTGCAAGTGGACATCGGAGACCCACCGAGGAGCGGTGTGCTGCCTGAGAGGGCTACCGACACGGGGTTAGAGGCGCCCTTTGGCTTAAAGGCAGCTTTGCTGAACACTCGGTCCCTTCAAAAGCACAATTTAGAAATATTTATGCTGCTCCGGGAAAAGGAGCTTGATTTCCTCGCATTAATGGAGACATGGTTAGAGTAGACCTCTGGTCCAGATGCAGTGGCCTCCATCCCCCCAGATTATGACGCCTTGATGTACAACCGGCAGGGGAATAAAAGAGGGGGCGGAGTCGTAGTATTTAGCCACAGGACACTCACCACCGAGATATTAGTTGAGGATAGCCTAGATGGGGCAGAGGTACTGGGGATTAAGATCGGGCTCAAATGATCCTGCCTGATAGTGGTAGTGGTATACCGCCCCCCTCGGCCAACCCCGCTATTTAATGATCTGTTCCACAAAGTGGTTAGTGATCTGTGCTCAAGATACCAACAGATTCTGGTATTAGAAGACTTTAACTACCATTGGGATCTGATACCAAGAGTACGTTTGGAGAAGCTATGACCATGCTGGGGCTGCAACAAATTGTGGAGTCCCCCACTCACGAGAAAGGTCATACTTTAGACCTTATCTGGACCACGTCATCAGCTAAGTTACATACAGAGTGCAGACCATGTAGCTGGTCAGACCACTATATGATCAGCTTCGAATTCCCTGTAGGTAGTCGCCCTACACACTTACCCCCAGTGTGGAGGGGGGTACAGAATTCGCGCAAGATAGAGGGCACCAAGCTGAGGGAAGTACGAAATGAGACAGTACATTCAGGATCACAGTCCTGGGATCGGACCTGGTGTCCGAGAAATTCTCATCCGGGTTAAGGACAGCCTTTGATTTGGTGGCTCCTGACCGAAGGGAAAGGATAACAAACAGTATGAAGGGTGCCCCATGGTACACACAAGAACTAAGAGGGGAAAAACAAGCTCTCCGTCAATGCGAAAGGCACTGGCTGAAATCATACGACCTAGAATCCCAGGAGACATATAAGGCAAAACTAGCCCTCTATAAAGCATCAATCATCAGATCTAAATCTGTGTACTATGAAGTGAGGATTAGGGAGGCTACAGACACTCAGAAAGAGATCTTTAACGTACTCAAGGAGTTGAGTCACATGAAAGAACAAAGGACGGTCACTAATCAGGCTGACTGTGCAAACGTACAGGACTTCTTTCTAGCTAAGGTCAAAGACATTATTACGGAAATAAGCAATACTCATATAACTCCCTGTCCTCTATCAGTGGTGGACTTGCCTGAGTTTCAGGGCGGTTCTCCCTCAATCTTTCCTGCATTTGATTCAAATGGTCTAGCCCATATTGTGGCCAATGTAAAATCCGGGTCACCAGAAGATCCCTGCCCTCCTAGGGTGTTTAAAAGGGTCATTCCGGCGGTAGAGCCAGAGGTGTTGTCTCTATTAAATCTCTCCTTGGCTACAGGGAAGGTACCTCACAAATTTAAGGAAGTCATGGTAACTGCATTGCTGAAAATAGTTGGGGCGGACATCAATAATCTGTAAAACTTCTGACCCATTTCCCGACTTCCTTGCCTGGCCAAAGTTCTCGAGCAACATGTGCTTAGAGTTCTCTCGTCCTTCTTGGAAGAACATCAGCCGTTACATACACGGCAAGCAGGATTTAGGGCCCACAACAGCACTGAGTTGGTGATGCTCTCGGTGCTGGATGAATTGAGGCACGCAGCTGATGAGAAGAATCCCTCAGCATTGATACTATGAGATCTCTCAGCCACGTTTGACACGGTAAACCACGTGCAGTTGTTGGCCCGTGTCCGACGGCTGGGAGTCACTGGCATGGTCCTCCAATGGATTACCTCCTTCCTGGAGGATCGGTCTCAAAAGGTCCAACTAGGAGAATGTAGGTCCAGGCAGGGTGTCTTGCATTGGGGGGGTTCCACAGGGCTCTGCACTGTCCCCCCTGCTATTTACTATCTACCTCCAGCCGTTGGTAGACGCACTGGCAAAATTGGATTTTCAGGTGTTTAATTACGCTGATGACACCCAGTTAATTGTACGAGTTGATAATTCTCCTCAGGCACAGCTCAATGTTCAGAATATCCTCCGGCTCACTATGAACTGGATGACATCTAACTCACTTAAGGTAAACCCGGATAAGACAGAGGTGCTTGCTCTTACTACATGGGCTTCACCCTGGTCCAGTCTCTTCTGGCCCCAAGAGCTTGGCACCACCCCAACACCGGTGCCAGCCGTGAAGAGTTTGGGGATCAAGCTGGTTGCCAAGTTAACTTTAAACAATCAGGTGTCTGCTGTAGTGGGGAGCTGTACGGGCCTGATGCGTCAACTCCGGAAGCTCGGGACCCTGTTGTCATTTTCCACCATTCGTACCATCGTAACGGCACTAATCTTGTCACGCCTGGACTACAGTAACGCAGTATACACAGGGCTTCCAGACAAACTCCTGGGGAAACGTCAGGTGGTTTTAAATGATGCGGCAAGGCAGATCTTTAAACTGCCAAGAAGAGCAGATGCCACCCCCATGCTACAACAGTTACACTGGCTCCCTATCAAGCAGAGGGTCAGGTTCAAGGGCCTGTGCATTGCAAATAAAGCACAGCATGGAGTGGCGCCCAATTACATCAAAGATTGCTTGAAGCCCTACGTGCCCGGCCGTTGTCTCCGGTCATCTGAGGCTAGCTTGCTGACCTGCCCGCGCTTTAACAGAGCTACAATGGGGGGGCAGGCTTTCTCAGTTGTGATTCCCCAGATCTAGAACAAGCTACCGGATAGCATGCGCAGGCAAGCCACCTTACCTCCGTTCAGGAGGAAACTCAAGACCATCTTGTTTACTGAGGCATTTGGATAAATCCAGCTTATTGTGTGCTGAGTATCAGCGGGAGTAAGGGATTTCCGGGCTCTTTGCACCTAGAGACCTTTTGTTGATTTGGCGCTCTACAAATATAAACTAATATAACATAACATAATTCAATACACATCAAAAGAACAAACAAATGTGTCTATCACCTTATAGGGCTGAGGTACGACTCCAAACATATTAACAGTGCTTCGGTATACTGTACTCCAAATGTTAATCGGGCCAATCAACAACTGTGCCTACTGTGTAAAAAGTGTGTTTACGGCCCTCCTCACACCCTTTTTGTACGTCTGCCATTGTGTTTAGCCTGCCAGATGCAAATGAGGCCCCTACTGCGAGAGGGAGGACACGATCCGACAGGCCACCATGCTCTTTCTTTTCTCAGCTACAACAGTTAATGTCTGCAACTGTTTAAATAGATTTTCAATATGTTTTTAGTAGTTTGAGTAGGACTTTTAGCTGTTTCTAAGTTTGTAAGTAAGAATTAATGTTTAACATCAAATCGAAAATCTGTATAATACCACACAATGCAACAAAGAATTGTACACACCTTTCACAGTTACCTACGTACCCTGCATGTACAAGACGTAATTGTAAATGCTGCTTTTCTATTTAAAGAAATGATGATTTAACGGGACTGAACATTACCCTAGGGTGAAAGTAATCTCAGTTCTCTTTGGAAACACTTGGACCTCAGTTCTTTAACTATGGCTTTAATTAATATTCACTGTCATTGAAACGAAAGCTGTCAACTAGAATGTCACAGTAGATCAGCTATAACATATCTACCTTTTATTCATTTTCCTCAGCTGCTCTAGGTTCAAGAATGACAACTCATTCTGTTTAAGCATAGGCAGCACGGAATCTGTCAAAAAATATAATAATACAAACCTATTTTAAACACTCAAAAATCCATGACCCAAAAATCAACTGGGATTTTCAACCGACTGGGTCCTAAAGAATGAATTGTATTTAAAAACGGTGTTCAAGGTAAATGGGACTTCTGGCCTTCCGTTGGTTGTTAGTGATAAGGAGTTCCGTACAATGAGACCATCTAATGCTCCAAAGGGTTGGGATGTTACAGTCACAAACAAAGACTGTTGGATTTGGCCCTTTTTGGCAGGTTCACCCCTAAACTTTTTGTCTTACGTTCTGACATGGTGTTGGTGGTTTTAGGCCTCTGGGCACTTTAGCACTGTGGTCCAGTGTAAAGTGCGTGCACTCTCTGTTACATTTGTAAGGTTGGCCTGCCCTCCCATAGGAATGCATTGGGGATTCCCTGCTAAGTGTGTCAGTGGTAATTCCTGATATGAGAGGAGCAGTGTGGCCAAGTCTAGTATGTATGAATTTGTGAAAATAAATGCTGTGCAATGGTGTGCGCAGATTTAATGTGACTATGGGAGAAATGCCACTTTTAGAAGTTGGCATTTCTGTGTGCTATGTGTCTGCCTGCCTGATGTGAATTGCATGTTTGGCTTGTGAGTGACAGGGGCAGGGAGGTGTGTGTGGCTCCAGGAGGGGACAGGGTGAGTCAGCGCTGGGCAGGACATCTGGGCTAGGAGTAGTGGGAGGGGTAATCCCCTGACTCTGAATAGGATGGTGCCTAGCCTGGACAATGTTGGCTCCGCCCCCTGTGGTGCGTCTGATCACCTAGCCCCCACCTGACAAAGGGGAAGAGGAGCTTGCAAAACAAAGGGCTCCAAATCCCCCTGAACCAGTTGCATCTGGTTCCCCCATGCCCTGCACTTGAGACAAAGGATTTGTTAATATAAATATAGGGGCTGTGACCCCATGAAGTAGTTCAGTTCCTGTTCTGGTGTGCTGTTCCTGATGGTGGGGGCTTGCTGCTGCTGGGGCCAGGGGTCTGCCATGAGGGCTTGCCTCACTGGGCCCTGCATTGCCCCTTGATCCCTAAAGACCTCCAGGACTTTTATTGCATCTAGCGCCTGGTGAGCGCTACATTTTCTTAAGAAGAGGAGCACGAGGGCTCCGCAGCGCTGAGCTGCAATCGTTCCCGAGGTAATCCCGATGTGGGGATTCCCCCGGCTGGAGGGGAGAGGAGCTGGTGCCCACCCTGCGTTTCTGACGCTTTATCTATATTTAAAATAGCGGGTGCCCACCCCGCATTGTGGTGCCCTTTCGTTGGTGCCCACTAAAGAACCTGGGTTTAACACAGCGGCGTCAGGGGCACGCCTAAGATCTTCGAGTTCACCTGTCTTGGTATACAGAGACACGGACTACTTCTGGATGGCATCAGAGACCAAGTTTATTAGCTGCAGCTAGTAACAGTGATCCTAGAAATACATCACGGTGTAAATTCTCAGCAGACTGCTCATTTTACTAAGGCGAGACGTCTCCTCTTATACCCAATATTCACGTCATAAATGTACACCCACTGCACTAAATTCTAGCCAATAAGGTACATTTTCAAACAAAGTGTCACATAACAAAAACTCAATTTACAGTATCCCAACCCAAAAGTTAATTATTAGGAATGTCCCAAATTCAATCTCCACAAGCCGGACAAACCTATAATTGAAAGCATAACCCATGTAATGAAGAAAGATAAAAAAAAGAAACCGTAACAGATGCTGAACAAGATAAGGCATGTGCAAGGAAACTAAAAGTTAACGATGTCCTGAACATTGATTGACAATCTCAGACAAAGATCGATCAGGGAAATTGGCTTTGCGGGGTCAGTTTTAGGTGCAGAGGTCAGTTTCTTACAGTTCATTTCAGGGGGGTCAAAAAGAAACCTAGTTAATGTATACATGAACTAAGAAGGCCAGGCCACTTTATTCGCCAGGCTACCTTCACAGGCCTACGTGAGGGCAGCACAAAATGGTGGCACAGAACAAAATGGAGTCAAACTTGAGAATTACAGAACCTCAGACCCTCCTTTTGCCATTACGTAGGCAATAACCTAAGACTCATGTTAATCTGAACCTAGGTCTATGTCGATATTCATTAGGTCATCAAGGTGTTGCTGTAGCATCATCTTATTATTTTCTACTTCTCTCGGGACAGGTCTCCGAACACACATAGTAGCACAAAGACTACAAATGGCAGGACCACACTGGATGCAAAGACAACAAGAGAAAAGGATGGTTAAAACCATACCAAGGAATGTCAAAATCTTCCATCCCCATTTGGACAGCAGTCCCCAAAACCATCCCGTCAATGACCAGTCTCCTTCGTCTACATGGATAGACTCAGAGATGGCTTGGTACACTGTAGGTGCATTATCTGGTATGTAAACACAGCAACTGGATCCAATCAATTTACATACTCCTCCTCGATCTGCAAGTATGATGTCTAATACCATAAGGTTCTGCAAAGTCATAAGGCGGTCCGCTTGAAGCTCAGCTGTAACATTACTAAGAGCACCTGCTGCCTCATTAATAGTAGCTTCAATAACGCGGACAAGCTGTCGAATATGCCTACTATTGATCATAGGACCCCAAAAGGGCAAGAAGCCCTTGAAGAAATCTCCTACTTCGTGTGCTGCGGTATCTTCCTTATTGAAGACACCTCTACCATATCTCGTTCTATGATAGTCTGAAGCAGTAGTGTATGTAGGGGGAAGTAGAAACGCCACATAACACGTTCCTGAAAAATCAGGTGGCAACCATGTGTAGGCTCTGTCATGACAAACAAAATATGTGCCTTTAGCTGGCACAAACGGTGGAGAAGTCCGAGCTGAATAGACATAGGTTTGAGCACACACACTCTTACCTAGCTGAACTTTCGGATTCCGACCATTACCTTGAAAACAAAAGTGGCCTCGGTGGGGTACAATCCAAATAGGGGGAGACCTTTTTCGTCTCTCCTTCTCTGTCAAACTGGCACTATATCCAGTCACGTTCCAACCAACGTAAGCCTGCACCTCATCCTTAGGGATAGCATTATATGCATCAATATCTCGGATAATAGCTACTATTCCCCTTATTAATAGGCCTGGGCGGTAAATTCCGTTCCGTTCGCGGAATTTGGGTAATTTCGCGTTCCGCGGAGAACGCGAAATTGCCCAAAAATCTGCGTTCCGCGACTTCGCGAAATTTTTTGCTTGTTCGCGTTCTCAATATGCGTGTTCGCGAGATATTTCACCCCGAGCACGCAAACAGCGATCGCGAACAGGGAAAAAGTATCGCGAACAAGCAATCCCGCGCGTTCGCGGAATTTCTGCGTGTTCGTGGAGATTTTTTACCGTTTCGCGGAGATTTGCGTAACGCGATTACGCAAATTCCGCCCACCCCTACTTATTAAGGCACTATTGCTCGAGTTATCTTTAAGGTAACGTAAGGGGCGTACCTCATTTGCATAGATAAACACGGTCTGAAAAGCCCACACAGACCCATTAACCCCTTCAGCGCTGCGCGGATTCCCGCGCAGTGCTGAAGGATCTGAGCGCGGGCGGGGCCATGACGGAACGGTTCCGTCATAAGCACAGCCCAACCGACGTGCATGACGGAACCGTTCCGTCACAAGCGTCGAAGGGGTTAAAAGAAAAAGGCAAAACCAAATATGCCATACCTTTATCTGTCGTATGAGGCATAAGACCACAAACCCAACAATTAGTGGTATTTACTACTAACTGATGCTGATGCAACAACTGTATAAACGAGTTGTTGACAAATTCTGATCTCCTTGTCTGTTCATGTTCAGGCAACGTATAAAACTGGTGCAAAGAAACAGTAGTGAAAGAAAGCATAGGTAGGGAGGTGGGTGCAGATGTCTGTTGTGTAGAATAGACAGTCCAACCCACACAAGCTAATGTGATACTTAAAAACATCAAAAAGCACAATATTATAAAACATTTGCTATGTATCAATGTACAAAATCTTGTCTTAAGATCTATTCTCTCAACATCTCTTTCAGTTACAATAGACTCCATCCTCTAATTTGCTGCTCGCGGCAATTTTCCTTCTTCACTCAAGTGTGCGTCCAGGCGTCCTAGACGTCCCTAGAACCGCAGACCTTTCGTCAATACGCGGGCCACCCCTTAAGTTCTTATACCGCGACCCTGCAGCTGAACCCGGATGGTGGTTCAAAAAAGAAAAAGAAAAATAGTCTCTTGTCTGAAAGAGTGTAATTCACCAAAAAAATTCTAATTTTATTTTTCCTTTTTAGACCTTAAGTTGTAGCGTTCTTTACCAGGCACAGTTTGATCCTGAAAGAGTGTCTCTGGGTGCGTAGTATCAAGTCTCAAACACGGCGGCACAGCTTCTTGCAAGACTTTATCATCCGCACGTTCTGACTGAGTCCATTCCAGATGTGCATCGCTAAAAGGTACAAATCTCGGAACCCTTTCACTCTCGGAATCGTCAACACCTTCCCGGACCACTTATCATACGGTAAGGGCAAAGGTATCTTCTTACAATGGGTACCATGTACCCAGTTTTTCTTGCCGAACACCTTAATAGCAGTCCGAGTTGATAACAGGACTTGGTATGGACCGGTCCATCTTGGTTCCAAGTTCTTTGATCTCTGGAAATTCTTGGTTAGAACCCAGTCGCCTGGTTGAATCGTGTGGCCTGCGTCTACAGAAACTGAAGGCAAAGTGTCATGGACCTGTTGGTGAAGAACACGCAATTTAGCAGTCAAATCATGTAAGTAGTCAACCAACATAGGGTACTCGATATCACTGTACTTCTTAGGCCTCGGCACACCCCAGACATTCGCCGGGCGCCCAAAAACAATCTCGTATGGGCTAAGTCCCACGCGAGAATGTACTGTCGTTCTCGTGGACAAAAGTGACAATGGTAAGGCATCGGGTCATGTAAGACCAGAGCTCGCTTGCACCTTGGCCAACTTCAGCTTCAGAGTGCCATTATAGCACTCGACCAGGCCTGCTGACTGGGGGTGATTCGCAGCGTGGAATTTCTGTTTTATACCCAGACCCGCACATACTTTCTTCATAATCTGACCCACGAATTCACTTCCATTATCACTCCATACCATCCTCGGCAAGCCATATCTGGGAAAGAATTCTTTGAGCAAAACCTTGGCTGTAGACAAGGCAGTATTATCCTTTAGGGGGTAGGCCTCTATCCATCTGGAAAAGGCACAAACAACCACAAGGACATACTTCAAGTTATTGCATCTTTCCATATGAATATAGTCTATCTGCAGCACCTCGAACGGATACGTTGGAGGAGCAAAATGACCCGCTGGTGTTGGGGTTCCCTTTCCAGGATTATGCATCAAGCAAATCATGCAGTGTTTAACCAAATTCTCAGCACACTTAGGAATTCCACCATTCTGCCATACCGGAGCCAACAAATTACATATCCCTTTTGAACTAATGTGAGCCAACCCATGAGCCATAGTAACCACCGGAAGCACATATGCATCCGGCAACAACCATCGCTGGTTGTCTGACAACTCAACCCAACAGCCTGTTGAATCCAACATTCCCGTACTCTCTCTCCACATACTCAATTCTTTCTCAGTAGCTTCTGCCTGAATCATCTTCACACTTTCTGTTGTATCTTCACATATTCCTCCCTCCTTCTGTCCATGGCTGTCCTAACTATCATTAAAACCAGCACTCTCACTTCCAACATAATAATCATCAGTGTAGTACTGAGCGGTCTGAACGGTCGGAACATTCTGTTGGTCAAAATAATTCATAGAATTCTGAGGGGAAAAGGAACGTTCATTCTGGGGAAACGTACCACGTCCCCTACCCCTAGGTACTTGTTGGAAACCACCACGACCTCTCAGACCAGACATACCATTTGCACGCTGTAGCAAGATCGGGCAACTATTCTTCAAGTGACCTTCTTCTTTACAATAAGCACACTGATTAGGGCCTAGCGGGAGTCGCGAAGCAAAAGACTCAGGCTTCTGCAACAGTTTCTGAAACTGTGGGGGTTGCTGAAACTGGGAAGGTTGCTGAAACTGACTCTGATTAGGGCGAGGCGGATAAGCCTGCTGCAGAAGAACTTTCGTTTTTAATTCTCTAGTCTCCTTCTCTACTTTATCCTTCTCGTCTTTATCTCTATTCTCATAATATTGTGCAGTAGCCAATATCTGAGCCGAAGAAGAAACAGCCCATGAACTCTCAGAGTTCTTTAACTTATTAGAAAGTTCAGGAAGTAAATTAAAAACAAGCTTATCTACAAACAACCTCTGACCACCTTCTGTACTCATATCCTGACCACTATGATCAATGAATGTTTCCTCAAACCTATTGAAGAAATCAGACACACTCTCATCTTTCTTTTGTTTGCATACTGCTAACTTGTCCCAATTCACCCGCAGAGGAGGCATCATAGTTTTCATTAAATTAATAATCCTACCAGGTAGTTCTGCAACTAAGGGTTCAGGTTTGGCACCTCCTACCTGCCGACCATCTGCAGCAGTAATATTAACCCACGTATCTCCTAACTCTGGCGCGTGATCCTCGTGACGGATCTTCGCCCACAAGGGTTGAGGAACTACATTACCCATCAACATATCTATGTCAGCTAAATTCATAAGACACGCTTCAACTGTCTGAGACAACTCCTTATAATAACCAGCAGGATTTTTACGGTGGTCAGGCAAAGTCTGCTTAAGATCCAGGACCTCAGCTCTCTTCCAAGGGACATGCACCCACACTCGCTGAAAGTGAGCCGGTGCAGCCGCAATACCATGAGCGGCATCAGCCACAACTGCCTCTCTCCATACAGGGGGAACCTCTCTCATAGGATACTGCTTCACTTTTCTCCTAATAGAAGGGTCAGGTTCGAACAATGACTGAGGTGGAAGTCTAGACCTAAAAGTGAGTAGTGTCTCTACCGCTTTCCCAACATCGGAACCCACTATCGTCCCTTTAGCAAATTCAGACTGAACATTAAGCAATTCCAGTGGAATTGAACCCAACTCATTATCTTCCCACTCCTGACGAAGGAAGGTACACATGACATCAAAAACATACCTTTGTTTTGGTGCCTCCCACTGTAGGAAGATATCCATAACCACTTGTGGACTGTACTTGGAGGTATTCGAAACCCATCTACGAGCAAGGAGATCTAACACTGCCCGCTCTTCGGGACCAGGGAGCTGACTACGTCTCTGCTTACGTTCAGAAACAGGGGTCATATTCAGTGACCCAAAGAAAGGAGACAAAAGACTAGTGACAGTCTCAGTCATCCGTTGCCGAGCAGAAGGAGAAGAAGTTGACATGAGGACAGGAGACAAAGTGTTTTGAGGTGACAGAGACGTAGGGACAGAAATAAGAGAAGTCGAAGATAAAGGAGTGTAATGCAAAGGAGTTTGAGGCATGGCTGGTGGCAAGGCTGGTGGCCCTGGAGGAGGCTGCGCCGGGGGAGGAAGAACCACCTGTGAAACAACTGGTGGCTGAACAACAACAGGGGGTTGAACGACAACAAGGGGTGCAACAACTGGAGGTAACGGAGGTGCAGTAGCACCCTGCACATAAGGGGGTGGTAATCACAGTAAATGTGACATCAAAGGATCCTTTTCAGGGTCTACAGTCACATTTGAAAGGGGAGGTGGCAAAGCCAGGTAACATTTGTCAATGGCTATGCAATGTTGTCTATCTGACACTTCAATCTCACGATCTTCTTCATCTTCCTTAAACTGCCTAGCAGCTTGCATTACCGATATATTCCTTTCCTTCCTATCTCTCTTAGCTTGCTTAATTTCTCGCTGTTTGGCTTCCTTACGCCAAAGGCGGAAAGAGTCAATCATCGCCGGCCGGACTTTCTTCTTAAATAGCGCAACTTCTAGGTTATCTAAAACATCTGATTCAAAACTACCATGTTGGGGCCATCGTAATACACCATCTTTCCTTGTATAACGGACCCATACTTCATTAAAGGTAATGGGACCTAAACCATACTTTGAATAGAGCTCATAAGTTGGAGTTCCAACCGGAGGTATCGGACACGAGTCCTCCAATCGGGAATCCCTATTACAACTACAACAAAACCATTTCCTAAATTTGCTAAAACCAGGCATCTTTTAGCTCACTAGTCTTGCTTCAAACTTCAAGGGGTTATCAAAAATGATACACTCGCAAATATATGAACCCCCCGGCTTCGACTATTGCAATGGCCGAATCAAAACCAAGAAACAAAACAAAGTCGTGCGAGTGACCCACTTATACTTAACCAAAATGTCTGTCACGCCACCAGAGGGTCCAAGACAGGGCGACAGTCAGGGCAGCAGTCCCTCGCAGCCGTCGGAAAGGGGAAGCCTTGCAGAAAAAACCTTCGGTCCACGTCGACATGCAGGGGTCGATGAAGTGACGGCCGTCCTCCAGAATTTCCTCACGGGGCTCCTCACAATCTTCGGGCTTGGACCAGTACCACTGAAGTCGCCCCACGTTGGGTGCCAGTTGAAAAAGGGGCACGCCTAAGATCTTCGAGTTCACCTGTCTTGGTATACAGAGACACAGAATACTTCAGGATGGCATCAGAGACCAAGTTTATTAGCTGCAGCTAGTAACAGTGATCCTAGAAATACATCACGGTGTAAATTCTCAGGAGACTGCTCATTTTAATAAGGCGAGACGTCTCCTTTTATACCCTATATTCACATTATAAATGTACACCCACTGCACAAAGTTCTAGCCAATAAGGCACATTTTCAAACAAAGTGTCACATAACAAAAACTCAATTTACAGTATCCCAACCCAAAAGTTAATTATTAGGAATGTCCCAAATTCAATCTCCACAAGCCGGACAAACCTATAACTGAAAGCATAACCCATGTAATGAAGAAACATTAAAAAAAGAAACGGTAACAGATGCTGAACAAGATAAGGCATGTGCAAGGAAACTAAAAGTTAACGATGTCCTGAACATTGATTGGCAATCTCAGACAAAGATCGATCAGGGATATTGGCTTTGCGGGTCAGTTTTAGGTGCAGAGGTCAGTTTCTTACAGTTCATTTCAGGTTCAAAAAGAAACCTAGTTAATGTATACATGAACTAAGAAGGCCAGGCCTCTTTATTCGCCAGGCTACCTTCACAGGCCTACGTGAGGGCAACACAAAATGGTGGCACAGAACAAAATGGAGTCAAACTCGAGAATTACAGAACCTCGCCACCCCACTTGTCGCTTTGTTTAGAAGGCGGGTGCCCACCCCTCACTGCAGCACCAAGAAGAAGTCACCGCTGCTGCCCGCTTCGAACCCGCAGCCAGGCGCCCGATGCCTGACTGTGGGCGGGTCTTCAGAGTCGTCCGGCAGGGCAGGGAGAAGAAGTCCCGCCCACCAGAGAAGGGGACCAGTTCTTTTTATAGGCACCCTGAGGAGCCCGGTGATCGGGGCTCCCCCAGGCACAATACTGCCAGTGCCCATTGCTCACAGCTGCACCGCACCAGCGCAGGCAGCTGCAACGTTTTGCCACATTGTGTTGTATGAAGCCCTGTGGGGGTCCGAAGGGCATCGAGGTGCCGGGCCCCTTAGGAGATGTGTTCACAGTTGCCCCGCTTGACAGTGGGCAACTGCAACGGTGGGGCCGTATTTGTTTATAGAGTCCCTGAGTGGGACAGGAGGCACAGTGGTGCCAGGGCCTTCACTTGATCCACAGCTGCGCAGTACTTAGTGCCAGCTGCTATGTTTAGACCACAGTTCTTTGGGGGCATGTCTTGAGAGATAGGAGTGAAATGCACTCCATTGCCCCAGCGCGATGGCGCACTTTGGATTCTGCTGCATTGGCAGCAGCACTGACATTCTGGACAGAGGGCATCTGAGCCCTAGAGAAGGCCAGTTGGCCAGGGGGGGCAGAGATGTATGTGATATTAGGAAATGTCATTCTCTACTATGATTCATGCCTCTAAATGCGTTTGGGGATGAGATAATTTGCATAATGTGTTTATGCTGGTGAGGTTATCTCCCACTGTGAGTTTTACCCCTAATGGGAGTTATGCTTAGGAGGTTAGGGTCTAATGCGTTTAGACTTATGAGATGATTGCATAATGTGTTTATGCTGGTGAAGTTGGCGCAGAATGTAATTCACGCCTATATGTGATACTGTGCATAATGTGGTTTATGTTACAGGATGATGCTGAGTACAGTGGTTACCAGTGATTACTGGTTGTACGTTTATGTGATGTCCTACTTTTACTAAGTTCACTTTGCGATGGTTCTGACAGTGGTCCAGTTGGCCCTTTCAGGTGTTTATAATCCCTTGTAGATAATACCTAGTGCCAGGTGGCACAATGTATATTAAGTGATTACTATTCTAATGTGTAATGAGAATACAAAGGCTATTTTTGATATCACCTTGTGTGGAGTTCCTTTTGTGGTGTGCCTGGTATGTTGTTGCTGTGTGCGTGCGCAAACGCTTTACACACTGCCTCCGGGATAAGCCTGACTGCTCGTGCCAAGCTACCAAGGGGGTGAGCAGGGGTTATCTTTGGCGTGTAACTCCCTCGCTCTGACTAGAGTGGTGGTCTCTGCCTTGCTTTGGCGCAAGCCTTAGCCAACTGTAGGATGGATTAAGCCACGCCCTATTTACAACACTAAGTTAGCATAACCAAGATAATTGTTAGCAAGCCAGCTTGTCGTTTCTGCTGCGCTGCACACGACACTGTTGTTTTGTGTTATTCATTTTAGAAATGCTGACTCGACTTTGCCTTACAGGATAACAAACTGTTGTTTCACATTCTTAACAGTGAAATGTGTCCTTGGTCTGTACATCATGCAAAGAACGAGTCTGGGTCACTAGAAGGTACAGAGTGTTGTGATTAGATTGATCGTACCACTTTTTAGACATATCATACATACAGCTGCCAATATCTGAAGGACAAGCGTCTTTAATATTGCAGAACAGTTTGGTTTTACATTCATTCGAACAGAAGAGCTGATGCATGAGAGAGCTAGCTGATCCTTTGATGTGATTCTACTAAGCTGATCTATACGGTATGGGGTCCCCCCTGTTAACCTAAGAGACCTTCTAATAGTCTAATAATAATAATGTATTAGATTCTAGAGAAAGGAGTGTGGCTGTATACCACTGTCATTATTAGTATGATTGCTCCTTTCATTTTGTATGGTATTGTAATAATGCTTATGGTTCTGATCTGTACCGTTGGCCTGCTAGTGTTAGCCAAAATACTGCATCTTAGGACGCGAGGTTTATAAAATAAACTCTTTAAACTTTACCGTGTCTGTATTATTCTGTTGTGGACTAACAAATAGATAACGAACAGGTATTTCGGATTCCCACCACTCCTGAGAAATATCTAAGTCGCTTGTTCTGGTTTGTCTATACATTGGGACCGCCTAGCTAGATCTAGGCTAACGAATGGGACACTGAGCTAGTCGGATAAGGGGTTCTTGGTTCTGAGGGGAGTTTTCTGGTACACCACAATTCTCTGAGGTCCTGGTCTCCTGCGCATAGTTCTGTGCAATAAGCAGAATCCCTGCAACATGGAGCACCTAACGTTTGGTCTTATGATCTGAGACGCTTTAGTAGTACTTGATTTTAGTCCACAACTACCCTCACTCTCGTTTCCTGAAAACAAGAGTGACGGTTTAACCTACCTAGGTTTTGACTAAAGGTTCTATCAAGCTTGAAAATTAAAAAGGTTACAACTTTTGAGCCCAAGTGCTACTGTAAATATCGTTGTTACTCTTTAGTGTGTCCTTATGGCGGTTAATATTCCCACTCATAGTAGAGCTCCTCTGCGCGCTCATTTGAGGGCTTATGGGGTACCTGATGACGGGATGGCCGCGGTCTTTGTGGTCAGTGCTGATGCCACCTACCCTTATGAGTTGTTTTACTCATGGGTGACCTTTGAGGAGGTGGATACGGACGATAATTTGTTCCACGAATATACAGCCACGCCTGTGCCTGAGGCTTATGCCCCATATAGGACACTAGAAATACCTATTTCTGCCTGGCAGCATACAATTTGGTTTAATGGCGCCCTCCCCCATGAGGTCGTATCGGCGAGAATGGGCCCGTTGTCGATTGCGGGGGCCACTTGGCCGGTACTGGCTGGATATACTCCACACCCACGCTACCTGACGGTGGGAGTGGGTGATTTACGAACACTACACACAGCCCTGATTACGGTCCATAGGGCTTTAGTGCAGTATGTGTCACGCACAGTTCAGGTGGGAGCACCTGCGGTTGCTGGGCACGGGACGGATCACCATCACGCGGTGGTGATTAGCCCTGTTATGGTTAATGCGGTTGTCGGCAAGCGCCCCCTCAGTAAAAATGAATTTCCTTACTGGCTTGCGGAAAAATTTGATCAATTAGAAGCCGTGTTTCCAAACACTACACCTGTGGATAAACACAGGATACTCACCATTACTTTGCCGAAGGACCTGGTCCCTGAACTTGTTGATTGTGACAATTGGGGCAAGGTCTTTGCTGCGACCTATTCGAAGTGCTACGGCACTCCGTCTATGTCTGTACTACCCTCCGTCATCAAGTAAGTCCAGGAAAGTCATGGTGCGGAGGCGGCTATTGAGTTAGGATTAAGGCTTGTCGACAGTTTCGATGTGGTTTGTTCCATAGTACTGGGCAACCTCAAAGGAGATGCCATGCAATTCCAAGTTGGTAATATGCTGGAACTTGTGGTTGATGCCGATAAACCAAGGAAGTTCGCAAAAATTATTGCGAAAGCCTATAGGATGGTTGGACGTAGTGCCTTAGGCGTGAAACCCACCATCAAAATTCCTGATGTAGTGCAGCAAACTAAGGTGAGTTCGTCTACAAAAGACGAAAAGCCCAACTTTCCTAAACAAAGTTGGCGAGCCAAAAAACAAGAGTAGCAGGAACAGAAACAGGTTTCTCGTCCTGCCTCACCCGTACAGTCGTATAGTGAACGCACTTATTTTTCGCGCGATCGTACTCGTATTAAGTCACCTGATAGATTTCAGGTTTCTGAACAACGCTCTCCTCGTTCTTCACAGGAAACATCGACTTCGCACACTGGTGGTGGAGAGCGTGGGAGAGGACGGGGTACTCAAGGTCGAGACCAGCCCCGCCAGACTGACGGTAAAGGCAAGCAGGAAGACACTGCCAGACAACGTCCACCGTTTCAGAAAAAGAAAGTTGCTGCTATCTCAGTGAGATATGCCTCAGATGGTCAGGACACAGCTTCGGAACCTGACATGGGCACTAACGCTGCTAGACAGCGCGGCGGAAGTTACAGTAGTGCGGGAAGCATTGCGTCCATTTCTGGAGGCGACAGCAACTGACATTTATGTGACAGTTTAAACTGCTGATACTCGCGTGGCTCCCCCAGAAAGATTATTTGAAATAGTCCTTAATATTGAGGGTGAAATACAACGCAAAATTAAAGTGGTTTTTTGGGACAATCTTACCACCACCTATGATATTCTTTTGGCGGAGAAAGATTGGCCTCCGGCTTTCATTTTGGACGCTCCAAGGGGAGAGGAAGTTATACTTCCTTCCTTTGGGCACGCAGTGCCCACGGATGAGTCTAATAGGTTAGCCGGGGAGTGGGCACAGGTGCTTGCACCTGCGTTATATCGTAATCAGGATGGCTGGGATAAATGTTCTCCCAATCACGAGATTCCATTGCGATCCGATCCGATCCCCAGCCTCAACCCCAATATCCCATGCGTCGCGAGGCAAGATCTCACGCCGCGTCCATCCTTGAACAATTGGAATATCAAGGAGTGATTGATACATGTGTGTCACCCATGAATAATCCTTTATTCTAGGCCTGGGCGAAGCACTACGCTACGCTCGCGTAGTTTGCGAAGTTTGCGCTACTTCGCACTACGCGAACTGCACGTAGCACAGTGCGAACACGCGTAGCGTAGTGTTGCGTAGTGCTGCGGTCATTTTTTGCTTGCTCGCGGTCCTCAATGTCAAGTTGGCGACCGCGAGCATGCAAAATGACATCCCGGCGAGACTTTTTCCTTGTTCGCGATCGCGAGCATGGAAAATAAACCTCCCGGCGAGATTCCCAACGCGAGGAGGTCAGGTTTCTCATTGCGAGGGGTCGCGTATGCTCGCGACCGCTCGCGATGAGAAACTACCAGTTCGCGTTGAGAAAGCTGCCGCTCGTGTAAAAATCTACTCGAGCAGCAGAAAACTACAGCTCGCACTGTGCAAGATGCCATTTTCAATGATTGCACAGTGCCGGTTGCTTGTCCGCACTGTGCAATCATTGAAAACAACATCTTGCACAGTGCGAACATGTTACTACGCAGTTCGCGAAGTGCTACGCGTAGCTCGCGTAGTGCGAACTTCACTTTGCGTAGCTTCGCGAAGTGCTACTTCGCGAACTACGCCCACCCTTACTTTATTCACTGTGACGAAGCCTGACGGGTCGTACCGCCTAGTTTTGGATTACCGGCATTTAAACTCGCATTGCCGGACGTGTGCGGTACAGAATACTCATGGTTCGGCTCTCGTCGATAGTCTAGTGAGAAAACGTTTCAAAACCACGCTCGACTTATCAAATGGCTTTTATTGCCATAACCTGGCCCCTCATAGTTATGAGTGGACGGCATTTACCTCGGGTGGAAAACAAAAATTGTTCAAACGGCTCCCGATGGGCTATAAAAACAGCCCTGGAGTTTTTTCCGCTCGCGTGGTCTCTCTCTTGGAGATGGTAGACCCGGAGGCATACTCGTATGTTGATGACATTTATCTGACATACGACGAGTTGCTTCCACACCTTGCTCGTGTGGATAACATAGTGACTATGTTTGCAGACTTCGGTTACAAGTTTAACTTTAAGAAGTCCCACATTGCTAAGTTTACAGTGTTATTTTTGGGGTACGAACTCAATAATGAGGGTCGAGGCTTGGCACTGCAATTCCTTGAGAAATGCGCACGCCTTCGTATCCCTACGACACTAAAAAGACTACAATCCCTGCTGGGCTTTCTGAATTTCGGTCGATCCTACATTCCTGATTATGCCCAGCGTATCAAGACGCTTTATGCCTTGATACAACCAACTTTCACCAGATCTTGCTGGCTGCCAGAGCACTCATTGGCATTGTATACTTTGCAAACTGATCTTCTTACAGCTAAATATTAAAAAACTTGTGACAACCACACCAACCCGGTCATTAGAATTGTTCCAGGCGCGGAAGGTTTCACATACTTAACGTTCAATGAGGGTGACACAGTCCCCATTGCTTACAAATCTCATCTGTACACTTCGGCTGGGCTGCAATTTTCCACTGTTGAAAAAGTCTTAACAGCAGTTCAGATGGCGATCCTGAAAGAACGAGCGCTATCACAAGGAAAGCGCATGCTGGTGGTAACACCGTTTCCTGCTCTCGAAGCAGTCACTAAAGCTAGTGTACCGAATTCTAAGGCTTTGCATCCAAGGTGGATATAATGGGCGACCTCCTTAGCTTCGCCTGACGTCGAATACATCTTTGACGCGGCGTTGCAGACTCAAGAGAGTTTGGAGTATGAATTTGTTCATCCTGCTCCTCTGTCATTGCGCCCTATCGAGGAATACCATTGTGTCATATAAACTGACGGGTCGGCGCAACCCGCAACTGGATTCAGCGGCTTGCGCAATTGTAGTCGGTACTTTCGTAAATGGAGAGTTCCAATCTGATGCAGTGCATACGCAGTCATTGGGTGATTGTACCGCGCAGTTGGCGGAGCTTCGTGCTCTAGTGCTTGCACTTGAGTTTGCTGATCACAGGGTCACTACTCTTATAGTGAGTGATTCTTACTATTGTGTTCAATCTTACAATGACAATTTGCTTTTTTGGATTATGAATGGTTTTCGTGATTCCAAAGGTGGCACAGTAAAGCATAAAACGCTTTGGGCTCGAGTGGCAGAACTTAAAGGGAGTCTGCCACTTGTGAATGTAATTCACACTCTTGGTCACCAACGAGTTGGTGTCCATGCTGTCGGTAACAGTTTGGCTGACGAGGCAGCTAAAACAGCAGTGGCGACATATTTAGTAGCAGCAGTTACAGGATCAAAATCTAAGATAGATGATGACATCTTGGCAGCTATTGCTGCTTCTGAGACAGGGACAAACTTCCCTAGAGGTTTCCCTTCTCGATACCATTATCACTTAAGTCCTGTTAACGTCCCGTTAGTGAGGATTAACGACGTTGGTGATAGATTGATTCCCAACGCGGACTGCAGACCAAATTTGATAACGGCTGCCCACGAAGGTGTTGCGTCTGCGCATGCTGGAGTGTCAGCAACTGTGTCTCTTTTACAGCAACGTTACTGGTGGTACAGTTTGTATAAACAAGCGCGGGCTTATGTACTTAGTTGTGACATTTGCCAGCAGATCAAACCTTCTTCTGTTGCGCGTCCACCTCCAACGCAGCTGCATATATCTAATCAACCACTTGCGTGTGTTTATTTAGATCACTGCGGTCCTTTTACCTCTGATACTGCGTACAAGTACATCTTGGTTGCAGTGGATTCGTGCACACGTTTTCTGTGGGTGTGGCCACAAAGAAGTGCTGTTGCCAGGACTGTCATCAAAGCATTGCGTGTCTTTATAGGGAGTTTTGCATGTGGTACCCTTCACTCTGATCAGGGCCCGGCGTTCGCCTCTAAGGCGTACAAAGAAGCAATGAGAAGTCTGGGGGTCCAAGTCAAATTTTCGTCTCCATACCGGCCTGAGGGCAATAGTGTTGTGGAACGGATGAACCGTGACCTAAAGCAATCGTTGACAGCCACGGTGTTAGGTACAGGCCGGAACTGGCTTGCCCACTTGTATGACGTCCAACGTGCACTTAATAACCTCCATAGAAGGTCTCTGGGTGGGCGGACCCCATACATGATGCTCTTTGGAGTGAGAATGTTTGTTCCGGACCTTGACGGTCTAGACATGGCGGCGGCTGCCGCGCCTTTTGACCTATATGACCGCTGTATTGCAGAGTCTACAAGAAGCAAGAGACACTCTGGCAAAGGAACACGTCCCTCTACATCTGAAGAAGCGCTCCTGATTCCGGTAGTCGGCTGGCTACCTCGTGTTGGTGACCTGGTCCGTGAGAAGGTGGAGAACAAGAAGGAGTTTGGCCCCTCTTATCGTGCACCTTTCCCGGTGCTTGGAGTATTGGGTACACGTACAGTTGTTTTACCCCCACTTCCTGGTCGCAAGGGTAACAGGTACATTTCAATTGAGAATGTCACGGCACACAGGGTGGCCGATTCTCCATAGTATGACACCTTCGGTTTCCTGCCCTTCGATGCTGAGAAACTCTGTTGTGATGCCACCCTCTATCATCGTGCCTGAGGTTTCCATTGAGATGCTTACAGTTACTGATCCACCTGTGCCACCTACTGCTGGTGGTTTGCCTGATGATCCTGAGTATGCTTATCCTGCAGAAGTCCCTTTGCCCCTATTACATACAACAACACTTACCCAGTCCCATTCTTCCTTTGAAACTGAATCATTGACTTCCACTGCCCCTTCCAAAATTTCTATATTTTTTGCCTGGTTCAAGAGACATTTTTTGGTTGCACCTTGGACTTACATCTGGTTGGTGCTGATTTGTATTTTTTTATTCATGACAATTGGCTTTGTGGTAGTGTTTTTTAGACATATCAATGGACACTACCTGAATGAGCGTTCTACAATTCAATTAATTGATGGAACTTTGGCCCCCCATTCCTCATCACACATCATGAAAAGAGACCAGATGTTTGTGAACATCACCGCCTGGCCTGTGCGTGATGGGATTGCTTGGGATGCAGTGAACTTTCAAATTCATGGTCCCACCGAAGTTATTAATGTGCCAACTGTTTTTCGTATTTCTATGGGTGATGTAGTTAAACAAAACATCCGCTCAGATGATTGGGATGTACAACCAATAGAAGCACTGTTTTTTTATTTAAAATATTATGCTGCATTTGATGCTGAAGATCTGTATTTAAATACTGCAAACTACGATGAGCAATTTTGTTTTCAACATTATGGCACACATTTCCTACACAGAGCAAATACTTTTCGAAATTTTGTTAATTTTACTCAATGGGAACATTGTCCTGTCCCTATGCCTGGTAGCTCTACTACTTTATTGAAAAAATTCACATACTTTTTGGATTTTAGTGTGTCAGAACCTGCGTCTTTTTATTTTAAGGTGGCGGTAGAACCCACTTCTAAGGTTAGATTGACACACACAAAATTATTATATTCCAAATCCTTTATGGATGAGTTGGCTATTGGAGGTTATGACGTATGGAAAGCTACTATCGATCTTAAATCGGTTTGGGGAACTAAACCGTGGCAGGTACAGGGAACGGAGGCTTTGCATCGTGCCTGTCTTATCCCAAACCATATATTATTTTTAAATTCGTCTATTTTTCAGACCACCTGTTTTGGATTGGCTATATCTAAAAAATTAATTTCCCCCTCGATCCCGGATCTGGGTGCTTATCCTGGTTGGGAAAATCACTCAGATCTGTCCCTTACTATGTTGCAGTCCCTTGTTTCCAATGGCACCTTCAATATTTCAACATTGAATCCTGAGGGTTGGTTGGTATGGCAAACAAGCTCAGATTCCTGTCAACGTCGGTTTCTGGATTTGGCTCCAGGGTATACACAACTTAGGGTTGACCCTCGTTTTACATCTTCACACACGGTGACTACCTACTCTGTAGGTAAGTTATGTCAGTCCTGGCTGCAACATTCGACGTTGACTTCAGTTAAGCTTCATTTATAACGATTAAATGACAAAATAGATTTGAATGATTTTATTAAGGGTCCTGCAAATGGCAGGTCTAAACGATGGGCTTATGCTATTTACAATGAAATTTGGAAATTGTCGCAAATTGAAGCTGCTTCTAGATTACGTGCTATTGACCAGGCCAATATGGAAAAAGTATTGGCTGTGATAAATAATAGTATTAATACTTTGTCTTCTAGAATTTATACATTAGATAATATTGTTTCTTCTGTCGTAGACATTGTGCAAGAAGATGTATCTGTGTTGTATCATGGCCAAAATCAGTTGCGTTCAATTATGCAGTTTGCATGGACATTACAAACGTTAAAGGCAGGGAAAGTCCCTTGGGATTACATGAATATTTCATCGTTGTTCCTTCCTTTTAATTTGACAGCAAAACAGCAGTTCATGTCCATGAAAGACGCAACTTACGCATTGCTGCACATTGAAAAATTAGAGCCTTTACCTTTTTCGGTTGCTGAGTTGAATTCAGCCGTGTGGCTTATACACGGATTAGTCACTTTACCTTTTAGTCGGTTCAAATTTAGTTCGTGCATTAAGCATTATGCCATTGGCAGATATGAACAACTTGGTGATGCGTTCCTGCACAAAGTTTGGTCACTTCCGTTCACTTACAGATGCGTAAGGGATGGCAAGGAGGTTTATTTAAAAGGTGAAGAATGTACTTCCGCTCCTGATCATTCTGTGGTTTGTAGACATATACAATTACATGGCGCTTGCAATATACACGCTCCTAATTTAGCTTGTGTCCTAAAGGGGATTCCAATGCCAGTTATAACGTCTTCTTTTAAGCTGCTTGCCAACGGCAGTTATTTGCTTTTAAATAGTGAAGCTTGCTGTGGGATGCTAGTGGGTATTCCTTACATAGTCACTGTTTCGCAAAAAGTAGTTTGCTGTAATAAGGTCCTTTTCCCACCCCCGCAAGGCCGACTCGATATATCCATCTGGCCAGCGATTCCAACCTTGAACGCAGAGTTCAATAGGATGAGCAGAATAAGGGCTCTTTTGTCTAAAAAAGAGGTTGCGTTAACTTCGTCCCGTGAAACATTTCTTCTTAAATGTGGCGAACACACGCACTGAGGTACAAGCTCTTTTAAATACTGACCTCCCCCTCCATTTTGGAACCTTGATTCAAACTATCTTTAATGCTTCCTCTACGACTGGCCTTGTTCATTTTTTTAAAATTGTGGGCTCGGCCTCGTGACATCTTTCCAGACTGTTTTTGGTGTGATCCCCGCATTTTTACATTCTATTTTTTCAAGTGTCTTCGGAGGGTTCCCCTTGCTCCTCGCTTTGGTGGCTGGGATCCTCTTGTTGATTTGCGCACTTCGATATGGCTGCACACCAGGAGTTGCAAGACAGCATGCTCCGCTTGCTCCATCTTCGTAGCCGGATGCTTGATTACTACGGCACCTTAACTCTGGCGGTGTTAAGCGTCAAGTATGGATTGTCTTTCCGGTTTCCCTTTTTTACGTGTGTGCAACCTGTCTTTCATTGCCTAGATTGTCCCTTCCAATGGGCTCTGGACTTGTGCCTGTCAAACTTGGCGTCACCTGACCCGGATTTTGATGAACTAATGTGTCCCTTAGTGGCTCATGAATTTGATTGTTCTGGTGTCGGGTTTAAGGCTTTGGGTGCTGCACACGGAGTCCTTGGTAACTGGGATATCGGAGAGGCGGCTATTGACTTCCTTGAAAGGAGTTATATCGAGGATGCTGACAGTTGTCCTATCATGGTGCTGGATGCTCCGATAATTGATGCACACGTGTGTTCCTTTCCGTTATTAAATTGGATGGCGGATACTTTTGCGGAACGCTCCCATGACTTCCTCTTGGAAGCTGTTGCAACTTACGGTGCTTATACCTTTATGGATTGACTGATTGACATTGTCACTCCAGGATGCATCCAGGGCTGTTAATTTTTCATCGAAATTTTTACTAATTTTTTTAAAGACATTGTTTTAGTTTTTTTTTCTTTTTGACGATTTTTTACTTTTTCTCGTTATCGGACTTTACACTTACCTTATATGGACTTATAGTTCATGCCCTTGGTTCCGTTCTATATCACTTGAACTCTGCGTTCTTGATAAGTGTATCCCTCTTGGTGAGTGCTCTGATCATGGAGGGTGTAGGATGGATTAAGCCACGCCCTATTTACAACACTAAGTTAGCATAACCGAGATAATAGTTAGCAAGCCAGCTTGTTGTTTCTGCTGCGCTGCACACGACACTGTTGTTTTGTGTTATTCATTTTAGAAATGCTGACTCGACTTTGCCTTACAGGATAACAAACTATTGTTTCACATTCTTAACAGTGAAATGTGTCCTTGGTCTGTACATCATGCAAAGAACGAGTCTGGGTCACTAGAAGGTACAGAGTGTTGTGATTAGATTGATCGTACCACTTTTTAGACATATCATACATACAGCTGCCAATATCTGAAGGACAAGCGTCTTTAATATTGCAGAACAGTTTGGTTGTACATTCATTCGAACAGAAGAGCTGATGCATGAGAGAGCTAGCTGATCCATTGATGTGATTCTACTAAGCTGATCTATACGGTATGGGGTCCCCCCTGTTAACCTAAGAGACCTTCTAATAGTCTAATAATAATAATGTATTAGATTCTAGAGAAAGGAGTGTGGCTGTATACCACTGTCATTATTAGTATGATTGCTCCTTTCATTTTGTATGGTATTGTAATAATGCTTATGGTTCTGATCTGTACCGTTAGCCTGCTAGTGTTTGCCAAAATACTGCATCTTAGGAGCGAGGTTTATAAAATAAACTCTTTAAACTTTACCGTGTCTGTATTATTCTGTTGTGGACTAACAAATAGATACGAACAGGTATTCCGGATTCCCACCACTCCTGAGAAATATCTAAGTCGCTTGTTCTGGTTTGTCTATACATTGGGACCGCCTAGCTAGATCTAGGCTAACGAATGGGACACTAAGCTAGTCGGATAAGGGGTTCTTGGTTCTGAGGGGAGTTTTCTGGTACACCACAATTCTCTGAGGTCCTGGTCTCCTGCGCATAGTTCTGTGCAATAAGCAGAATCCCTTTTCTAACAAGGACTATATTAATGTTGGAAACAGACTAGCATTGAATAAGGTCACCAGGCAACCAATGGACCCAGGACTTTACAATTGTAATAAGGATGTTGACATTGTGGGTAAGAAGGTTAAGTCACATCTTTGACTCTAGAACTATGAGGGCCAATCAGAGAACAGTCACTGCTTGCACAGGTAAATGCGGTGAGGCGGGGCAGGGTGGGTAGGGGGTAGTGGAATTTGACATACGACGGAATAGTGAAAAGTAAATAAATAAAGCCACTTACCTTGCGCTCACCACATGGCCGAATCAGCGATGTGGCGAGTGCAAAGGAAGTAGTTTTATTTATTTATTTACTTTTCACTATTCCTTTATATGTTGAATCCCACTACCCCCACCCTGCCCCACCTCACCACCACGTTTACCTGTGCGAGTCACCACTGACAGAGAATTAATGTGGCTCCATAATCATGACGTTTAACTTCAATCAAAAAGGCACTATCTTGAGCATAGGGTAAAAGGGAAAAGAGAAAACTTCTGGGAGCATAGTTATGAGAGGCTTACGCCACCGAAGCGTCACTTTTTGTGACACTCTGGTAGAGCAAGCCCCTCAGTCATATTTATGCGGCCTCACAAAGCCACTCTGCATGGCTTTACATGACCGCATAGATACGGAGTAAGTCACAGCAGTGCAAGTCGCTGCATTGCCTTACTCTGCACCACGAAGGCATTCCTTGGGCTTTGTGGTAGCTATACCCATGGATTTTGACTCTGACACAGATTTACCTACTCAAGTAAATCTGGGGCAATGCCAAAACCTTACACCTCCCCAGATCAGGCGTAACGAGGAGAAACATTTTTATTTCTCCTTGTTTTTAACTCTTTCCCTGTGTGTTGCATTCAAGGAAAATACCTCCTGGGATTGTAATTGTGCAGAAATGTGTCCTTTCCTGTCCAAAAACAATCCTGCTTGCAACAGAGGCACCCTTGCACCATTGTGCAAGGGTGCCTAATTTAGGGTTAGGCAGCACTTTAGGAATGCACTGTATTTCATAAATACGGTGCATTCCTGACTTTTCACATTGGCAAAGGGCAGCACAGCAAGAAAACGTGTGGCGCTGCCCTACGCCACTTCCCCATAAATGAGGCCCCAGGTATCTTGTGATTAGAAAAGTTGTGATACAGGAACAATGGATACTCTCAACATTGACAGTCGTGAAATGTGGTCTACAGGTCCTGAGCCTTTTTTACAAATATGTTTATTGAAGTTTATTTATTGCAATACACAGTTAATTAAAGCCGTTACGTTTAAAACCGAAAATATCCAGAAAATTAATAGTGCAAAAAAATTAGACCTTGGTATGAGTTGCTTTCTAGGGTACATTTGATGAATTAAGCAATTACATAACCTACAATGAATAGTACATTTTGCGATTAATAAAAAATGGTTTAAAATAAGGGATTTTGAAGAAAACCATTCCTAAAACACTTGTACAGTACATTTAACAATTGGCAAACATGCAATGATCTAAAACGACAGATTGCACTTCATAAGAGCCATTTATAAATATGTGCTGGTTTGATAGTTGTGCAAACATGTTTTTTAGGTCGAGCCTGGGCAGCGCATATGCTGCTCTGCATGGCATGCTGTATTCGAATAGGGACTTGAAGCTCCACCCACTCACCGCCCATATTTTTCATTGGCTTGTGTCATTGTCCTTTGAAAACTGCTGGCATCTGATTAGTAAATAGGCTTGTTTGTCCCTCCTTCGTACCACCTTGTCTTTATTTGTAACCTCCCATAAGGACTGGCCCTTTCACCTCTGTTGTTACACGGTATGTCTTATTTAGTCTGTAAGCACTATTTTCTTCAATGAGTTTCTCCTACTGCTGGCACGACATGCTTTCCTGCAACATTCAGTGCACCATGCGCGCTTTCACTTTCCAAGCAGCCCAGGAAAATGACTGCAGCTTCTTTGAGGTGAAATAGGTCACGCATATAAAAGAGTTTGAGCTATTGGCATCGTAAATGACATTGCCTTATATTTATGTGGTAATTATCGAAACAGATAAATAAAAGGCATTGCCATTTACAATTAAAATAGCTTTAACTCTCACAAATGCGAGACCTAATGCATTGCAAATTCTTGTTTTAAGAGAGTCTCTAGCTTACATTGGAAGGAGCTGTTGGGGGTTAGTCAGCTAATGTTTGACTTTATGAAGGAGTCACAGGTTCATGTTCATACAAAATTATCTCCTAATTACTTAACTTAGTATTACACGTGTGTAAAGTGTTTTACAGTTGTTGTGAAACTTCTGGTGGTCGACCGCACTGGGAACAGCTCCAACACCCACCGACCACGCACGCAACCTAGGGGTCATCCTCAACTCCACCCCCTCCATGACTAAGCAGGTCAGCGCCATCTCTTCCTCCTGCTTCAACACCCTCCACATGCTCCGCAAGATCTACAAGTGGATCCCCACCGAAAGGAGAAAAACGGTCACCCAGGCCCTCGTCAACAGCAGGTTGGACTACGGAAACGCCCTATACACAGGAGCCTCAGCCAAACTCCTGAAACGGCTTCAACGCATCCAGAACGCCTCTGCACGCCTGATCCTTGACATTCCTCAATGCCGCATCACACCCCAACTGAGAGACCTGCACTGGCTCCCTGTCAACAAGAGGATAACCTTCAAGCTCCTCACCCACACACACAAGGCACTCCACAACACCGGAACAGCGTACCTCAACAGACGACTCAGCTTCTACACCCCCACACGCCAGCTCCGCTCCGCCGACCTCGCCCTCGCCACAGTCCCCCGCATCCGAAGAGCGACGTCCGGTGGCAGATCATTCTCCCACCTCTCCGCCAAGACCTGGAACACCCTCCCCATCCACCTTTGGCAGACCCAAGACCTGCTGACCTTCAGAAGACTCCTCAAGACCTGGCTTTTCGAGCAGCAGCAGCATTCCCCACCCCACAGCGCTTTGAGACCTTCATTGGTAAGTAGTGCGCTTAACAAATGCTATGATTGATTGATTGATTGAAAGTAAATGTGGCTACCCCTGTTTTTCTCAAAAAACATTTTATTGGCATTTCGGAATCAAAATGAAACAAGCAGGGCATATAGAAAATCCAACATGAGCTACAGGCATCGACTGCGAAAGTTCAGCATCATGGCCCTGATTCACAAATGTAAACTTATACTTCTGCATAAGTATATGATTGTTTTGGAATTCACAAATTGCATTTCAATAGTAAGTTTATGAATGCACAATTTCCACAGTCTGAGTGGAGAACTCCACATGTAAAAATAGGAATGTCCTATCTTTTCATGTGCGGAGTTTTCTTCCCCGACTGTGGAGTCCCAGCACTCCTAAACTTATGATTAAAATGCAGTTTTGTGAATTCCAAAACAAAAGTAAACTTACACAAGTATAGTTCAAAAATGATATCTGCAGCAGCTGGCCTGGATGTTGTTTACAATTGTATTAATCCTCTCCCTCTCTCTGTATGCCTTCCCCCAACTAAAGAAGGTGAAATTCCCACTCTGTGCCGATACAACATGTATCCAGCTGACTGTGTTAATCCAGGACTTCACGTGATCCGAATGAGCTCTCTCACCCCCTATCTACAACAATGTAATAGTAGTCATCAAATGTGGCCATGTCAATTAAAGAGGCTTAGGGACATATTCATGAAGCAATTGTGTCACCCTTGTGCCATGCAATGGGGTACAAGGGCAACACAACTACTAAGTAAGATTTATCAAGCCATGGGAGTCCACCTTGCATGGTCTTGTGTGGCTTGATACTTCTAGAGTAACGTAATGCAGCACAAATCACTGCATTGTGTTACTTTACCTCAGGGAGGTGTTCCAAGGGTGGAGCAGGGGTGTTCCCATGCACCCACACATGGATTTTGGCACATTCCCTAATTTGCCAATACTGGTAGACCTGGTAATGTGTCAAAATGCTACGCCTCCCCAGGGGAGGCATAACCAGGTGAAATATATTTATTTCTATTCATTCCTTCCTCTTTCTATGTGTGCTGCATTCTGCAGGACACATAGAAAGAGGAACATGCTTCAGGAGGTTGTTTTTGTGCAGGAAGGTGTCCGTTCCTGCACAAAAACAATCCTGCTGACAACGTAGGCACCCTTGCACCAGAGTGAAAGTGTGCCGACAGTGGCACCACGCAGCACATTGTGTGCCAGTGCAAGGAAGGGATGCATGGAATAATGTTAAGAATGGTGCATTCATGCCCTTTCCCTGTCATGCAGCGATAGTGGCTTGATGCACTGTGTGATTTTTGATAAATGTCCCTGTTGGACTTGGGCCTTTTTGCAGGGTGATCCCTGAACCTTTTCCTTCCACCTGTATTGTTTCTGACCTGTTTTTGTTGGTTTTAGGACTCTGGGCACTTTACTACTGCTGATCAGTGCTAAAGTGCAGATGCTCTCTGTGTAAAGTGTTATGGTAATTGGTTGTCCATAATTGGTATGTTTGTCTTACTAGTAAAGTCCCTAGTAAAATGCACAATGTGTGCCAGGGCTGGTAAGGCAAATGCTACTAGTGGGCATGCAGCACTAATTGTGCCTACTACATAAGCAGCCTTAAAAAGAGATCTCAGGCCTGCACTGCGGTGCCTGCGTGCAGTTTGTTAAACTGCCATGTTGACCTGACAAGTGCACCCACTTGCCAGGCCTTACCCTTCCCTTTTTTGCACATCAGACACCCCTATAGTAGGCCCAAGGTACCCCCCTGGGCAGGGTGCAATGTATGTTAAAGGTAGGAGATGTACTGAGGTGTGTACCATGTCCTGACAGTGAAATACTGCCAATTTCGTTTTTCACTGTTGCAAGGCCGTCTTGCCCCCCATAGGTCAGAATGGGGAATGCTGTGCAATATGTTTCCAACATATCTTCCCATAGGCATAAGATGGACAGATTAAGTTTAGTGTACCTGAACTCAGAATTTAATAACACATATTTTAGTGAAGATGGTTTTTAAATTGTGTGTTTAGAAACCACACTTTTAGAAGTGGCTGGTTTCTTGCC
Source organism: Triturus cristatus (assembly GCF_964204655.1). Taxonomy (NCBI): domain Eukaryota; kingdom Metazoa; phylum Chordata; class Amphibia; order Caudata; family Salamandridae; genus Triturus; species Triturus cristatus. Next base: position 984,888,658 of record NC_140585.1, on the reverse strand, counting down.
CTAACCATTCTGTGTGCCTCTGCCTGGTTGTGTATTGACTGTCTGGGTTTGAATGTGACAGGGTCTGGGGAAGTGTCCTGACACTGGGGAGGAGTAGGTGAGACAGCAACAGGCTGGCCTGCATTTGGAGTGGTGGGAGGAGTAGCCCCCTGGATGTGAAGAGAGCTGTGCTACTGCCACAAAATGATGACTCCACCTCCTGCGGAGTGTCTGGCAGTGCAGGGGTCAGATTGTGGAGCTGCGCTTTGTTTCCTTCATAACAGTATTGGGGGCATATTTTGGCAGTTACTGACAGCGAGTCAGCCAAGAGTGGCATAGAGACCTTCACTAGCACCGCGATCGGTGCCGAACTGCTTTTACTATCTGCATTAGTACTTGCATTATGAACTGCATTATTACTTGCTTTACGAACCGCATTAGTACTTGCATTAAGGACTGTCTTATTTCTACATTACGAACTGTATTATGAACTGCATAGCATTGCATTCGGACTGCATTAGATCATCGTGATCTGCTCATTAATACCGCAAGAACCTACAAGCGATTGTTGGCCTAATAACTGGCCCAGTGAAATATTAGGAATAAGCATATGCTGGATATTTTTATCGTTTGGTCTCATCGTATTTCTCTTAATAAAGATACTGCTATTTTTATAAATCATTGTGGTGTTATCACTGTGTTACTGTAGTGAATGAGCCACTTTTGTTGTCTGACATCCTATGATGACCCTCAACCACCACCTTTTTAACTGATTTTAATGTGTTATGTTAGCCTAGCCTTAACGTAGGATGGCCCTGCAGATGTCTGCTTCTCTTCTGTCCTGTAATCTTGGTGTCTTTCAGTAGAATAGTCTTGCTAAGAATAGAAGGTATGGGATGTTGAGGTGCAGTGTTGTGGTTGGTGGTGCACACATGTTCTCAATGTTGTATACTGAGGGATAAAGTCTATAGTGTTATTTGGGTTATGTGAATTATGTGTTGAACTATTGCCTTTGACATGGCTGATGTCATTCTGATTTCTGACTTTACCTTGCTTTATGGCAGTGCTGACTATTGCCTTTGACATGGTTTCATGTCATACTTGCTTTTCTGATTCCATCTTGCTTTGGGCCTTTGTGTGCATGGCTTAACTAACTCCATTTTCATGACTGAAGCTATTTTCTGTGCCTGCACGAAGCTGCAGAGGTGAGGAGGGCATGTTTTGCTCTTCTCCTGTTTTTCTCACTTTACTGACTAGAGAGAACTGGTTCTTATCAGAGGAATTACATGGTCTGTCTCAGGGCCATAGCAAAGACCTGATCAACCGATGCAATGGCCTTGGAGCAGGCTGGTACGGGCTCTCAGGAGAACGAGGGGGCGAGGCTTGCTAGAAGCTTCGTTGTGTTTGAATTTGTATTATAAAGTGGAGCCTACACTGGCCTGGTGGAAGTTCACGCCGTGGAGCAGACGTGTTGTCACGGAAGAGTGGGGGCTGGTGTCACCTCTGAGCTTTCACCCGGTTCAAGCAAAGGACTCCCCTTGAGCGAAGTGGGGTGAAATGATGAAGCAGTAGGTGAGGTGTCTCTGCTACTAACTGTCTCTTGATTCTTTACTGATTCTTTCCTTTCCTTCTTATTTTCTGATTCTTATATCCATACATATATATTTCTACATATATATTTGCTTTGGTTGTGTATTTCAATCGGTTATTTGATATGTGAGAGTCTGCCATGATCAATATATATTCGGCCTGCCCGTGATTGAAGTATTGTGTTAATAAATGTATATATATTCCATATGTTTGAATTTGTCTTTTCCTTGTAGCAGGAGGTGTGGACTCTTCTTGGCCAAGTATTCTGTTGTAGAAGGATGGGTGAATTCCCTTCTAGTAGGTAATTGTGTTATTGGAAGTTGTTCTACTCCTGGCAAGTGATGTGCAAAGTATATCTCACTCTAGAGAAGTGTTGTGTGCGTTACCTTGGTCTAGAGGAGACTCATGCAATATTGTCTTCCTGCCTTGCCTTTGGGGGAGTGTTGAAAGTTTGCCCACCTTAGGAAGTGCTGTGTATATGTTATGTTCCATAAGTTTGGAACTGATATTCTCTCCCTGGGAAAGTGATGGTACATACCTTGGTCCAGGGGAGATCTGAGACTTTTCATTACAGTTACTGGGAGTGTGGTTGCAAATACTTTACACACTGCCTTGAAGATAAGCCTGGCTGCTCGTGCCAAGCTACCGGAGGGTGAGCAGGGGTTATCCAAGAGTGTGTCCCTCCTTCCCCTGACTAGAAGCAAGGGGTACCTACCTCAGCCAACTAGAGACCCCCAGTTCTAACAGTCCCCCTTAAGATCTTCCAACTGAGAGGCAAAGCCAGACTTCATGTTTAACTAACTGCCTAAATTTTTCTTCAAAGGCTAGGTGAGACCACTGCATGTTACTAGTCACACGTTCTGTCGCCAAGATGGCCCACAGACTCTGAGGCCACAACATCACCGGCAGGCATTCTGTTTTTGTATATCAGACATGCCACTACCATGTCTGCGTGCACATTTCTAAATTGCCATTGCATCCTGGCACGTGCATCTACTTGACAGGCCCTAACCTTCCCTTTTCTTACATGTAAGGCACCCCTCAGGTAGGCCCAAAGTACCCCCATGGGCAGGGTGCAGTGTTTGTAAAAGGCCGTACATGGCCTGACAGTGAAATACTGCCAATATCATTTTTATTTTTATTTTGAAAGGCTATCTGACCCATTGACTAACATGGGAGTTGCTTTGTAACATCTTACAAGTATAACTTTCAATTGGGACAAGATGGAGAAATGGAGTTTAGGCTCTCTGAACTCAGAATTTAATAACACCTCTTTTTAGGGAGATGTTTTTTAAATTGTGTGTTTGAAAATGGCACTTTTAAAAAGTAGACATTTTCTTACTTAATTATTATGTGTGCCTCTGCTGTTTATGTATTGGCTGTCTGGTTTGGAGTGACAGGTCCTGGGGATGTTCATTTACTGTAAACAGCCACATGGGGGTTAAAGTGTATCCTGCCTTTCCTGGGTGACTCATAGCTGGGCTGAATAGACCTTGACTGCATTTAGAGTGGAAGGAGGAGTTTCACAAGCACCTGAATATGCAGTGTGTCCTCTGCACAATGCTGTCTCCAACTCCTATAGTGAAGCTGGGCCAGAGAGGTCAGAACTGGTTTTGACTGGTCTCCGAGACCCTTGCCACAAAGAGAAAAAAGCGAAGATGGGGTATAGGTATTGGACCTTAAAGACCAGAAAATTAGATCACTTCTGGGCTCAAAATGAACCTCTACCAAGGAGAAGAGCTGGAGAGCTGTAATGGGAGTACTGCCACTTTGCTCTGTGTGCTTTGCTGGGTTAGCCTGCAGTTGCTGCTTCTGCCAAGGATCCTGGACTCCTCTGTGGAGTCCTGTATTCAAAAGGGCACCAATTCCAGTTCCTAGGCCCTGAAACTTGTGTGGTTGGTGCTGCAATGCAAGAAAAACAACTCTGATGCCATTAGTGCCACGTGAGTGACACTGTGAACTGTACCGATGCCAGTGGCACTGCTCGTGAAGAGCAGACACACCGCCCTTCCTGCACTGCACCCCAACGCTCTTTGACACCTGCCAACGCCTGCAGTTATTGGCCTTTTTGATGCCAGCGCTCTCAGCAACACTGTCACTGTCAGCATCCCGTTATTGCGGAGCCGATAACCTATGATGGTGACTTCACAAACTGTTCCACTTCACATCGCCTCACTGGAACCGACGCCTCATGCCGACACCGCCTAACTTCCCCTTTCCTGGATTCAATACCTCGCCTCCTCACAGACTCGACGCCTCGCCTCCTCCATGGCAACCAGGGAGCCGGCTTTGCCCAGGCATGTCACTTCACCTCCACAATGCTGTGCTTCATCCATAGACCTTGTTTTCACAGTACTGTTGTTTGGGGGTCAGTGTATCTCTGTGCCCGACACCGCGCATCTCGCGGTCGGCACTGTACTTTGGATTTGTGCCTGTCACAAGATCGTAATAGCAGGAGGTGGAGCTATTTGTTTCTACAAGGGCTATTTTTGAAGTAACAGTTCTTAAAAGTGATATTTTGATACATGTATGTTGGATTTTTGTTTTTGATTTTTTTAGATAAAGATACTTTATTTTTCTAAATTGGTGTGGCTTCCATTTGTGGTGTTTCACTGTGTCACTGTGTGTTTGGGTACAAATACGGTACGCATTGCCTTTGGGATAAGCCTGGCTTCTCCTGCCAAGCTACGAAGGGGGTGAGCAGGGGTTATATTAAGTGTGTAACTCCCTTACCCTGACTAGAAACAAGGGTCCCTACTTGGACAAAAGTTTATACCTCTGCAAACTAGAGACCCCCCTTTCTAACAGTGCCACTAATCAGCAAAAAAAGCCATGATAGATATCCATTCAGGGTGACTCTGGCAATTGAGTTAGCATAGTTAGCAAAAATCATTTGGATGAACGCAGGCCTTATGCCTATCTTCTAAAGCGTGAGCACAGGAAGGTTCAGTCCACCCTATCAAAGGTCGTCTCAGTATTCAGTATCAGCAGTATTGCTGGCATCACTTTAAAAGAGGCCTTCTCTATCAAGTAGATGGATGTTCATAAATTATCATGGGCTTGGAGTCCCTAAATAAAACCGCTGTGATCTCGGTGTACCAGAGTGTCAAGTACCATGTTTAACCAGATCACCAGCACCTTTGTGTATATCTTGGTGGGAATGTTTAATAGAGCTATCAGCGGATAGGAGGCACAGCACCAAACATCTTTGTTTGGTTTTGGGATGACGGTCATCTCAGCCTCACCCATCATATGAGGCACTTTCTCCATGGTTGCACAATGATTAAAGAGGGCAGTGAGTTTTGCGACCTGCTTGGATGAATATATTTTGTAAAATTAGGCCGTGGGGTTTTGTTGATCCTAAGGGTTTTGATTGTAAGTCGTACCTCCTAAGGAAGAATCAGGCCCTCCAGGGACTCCCTCTGTGTCTCAGAAAGTCTTGCCAGACTTATATTTTCTAAGAAATAAAGAGAAAGAGGGGAAATCAGAGGCTCTTAAGAGCAAACAACAGGGACCTCAAGATTGTGCAGGGTTTTCCCCTTAGCCTCCCCTTAAATTAAACCTCATAACAAGAGAAAAAAAAGGAAAACAATAAAATTCTTTGTGGCATTAAACATTTATGTAATTGATTGTCTCATTTATCTAGACCTCCTAGCCCAGTTTGTTGTTGTTATATTTCCAAAGAAAGCATCTTTATCTCTCACAGTAGGAGATATCCATCTCTAGAGGGTTTCATAAAAGGCACGTTAAACTTTTCTCAGTCCTCTAGTGCTGGAGGTCCATAGGTTGTGATTATTTCAAGGCCATATTCTTTCTTCCTTTTACTCGTCAGGAGTTGGGCTAAGGGTGTGCCCACTTTATTCCCACTGCATACGATCAGTGGAGGGGATAGAGGTCTGCTTTGGTAGTATAGTGCATTTGCAGTTACCCTCTAGCTGTAGTGAGCGTTCGGGTAAGCTGCCTAGAGTGATTATGTGCTCACTCTCATTCCAGGTCTCAGATTTCTTTTTCAAGTTTCTGGACTTCCATCATACATAGGCGCTTATGTTCTGCTACTAACCCTATGTAGCACTCTCTAATGACAGCCTTGAAGGCATCCCACATTTCGGCAATATGGATCTTTTCTCCTTCACTGTCTTTCAAGTATTCCTCTATTTGTTGCCCTATGTTGTGTTTGGTAACCAGATCCCTTAGCATGAGGGGTGGAGTCCCCAGTTCCACAGTGGCCTCCTACAACCCAGCACTAGGCAGGCTGTGATCAGATCGTGGTCTGATATTGAGATGGGTCCAATCTCAAGTGTCCAGGTCAGGCCTCGTAAATAATTGCTCAGCAATATCTAGTCAAGCCGCTAATGGGTGTTGTGTATGAGAGAGTAAAAAGTGAAGGCCTTAGTCGTTGGGTGAAACTCCTGCCATGTATCCCTAAAACCCAATTGCTCATCTTCTCAGAGAAGGGTTCTGCCTGGGCATCATGCTCCCGTTTCCTGTCTGTTGGTGGACGCTATACCATATTGAAATTCCCAGTTAGAATGATGTTATCTCTTGCCAGCCCTGCCATTTTTTCCAGAGAGTTCACTACAGATGAATCATGGGTTGACTTAGGGGCATAAATTGTGGTTATCGTGAGGGGTCGACCATGGAAAGCACCTGTAATAATGAGATATCTGTCATCTCTATCTGGTGTGTCTGCTTTACTGTCATGAAGAGATTACATTTCAAATATTTTGCTATTCCTCTTTGTTTTGTGAAGGAAGAGGAGTGAGACCTCGTGGGATAGGCTGGATGCAGAGAAACGCAATGGAGCAATTTACACTGCATTGTGTTACTCCAGATTTTTTAAACCACTCAGAACCACACATGGTGCAAACGTGATGCAAGCCACTCATAAATAAGCTCCTAGATCCTCAACCACTAATATACAACATTTGTATACTTTAAAGAGAAGGGGCTATCTGTCTGTTTCCATAATTGCTAGACCCGAAATTAATATACTTCCCTTATTTAATGTTCAACTTTCTGCATTCCTGCGTGTGGTCCCCCGAAAAACCTTTAAGGAGATTGAAGGCCTTATTACCGCCTTTCTTTGGAATAAAACGTCTCCACAAATTAGTTTAGAAAAATGTCAACTGGGCTAGGAGAAAGGGGAGTTGGTTTGTCCATTTAGTAAAAATGTTGCCATGCAAACGTTTTAACTCCGGCTGAATAAATTGGTGGGACCACGGTGTATGATAATTATTTTTTCGACTAAATTAAAGAGAAATTCAATTACCTCCCGGTTAAAAAACAACTACTTTGCAATCCCAGAATGATGCAATTTTGTGGGTAGATATAGCACTTACACAATTATTCCGATATTTGTCTTTATATACACAGAGTCCATACACACAGTCAGCGGTGGATGATATATGCTCCTGGGAACTACAGCGTTGGTAAATTTTAGAGCCGGGTTAAGTTGGCAATTGGGTTATTATTGGTAATATTGTATCCCAAGACTTTGTGCAACACAAAATAGCAGATTAGGGAGTGTGTTATCAATTTGCACTAAATCAAATTCTTAGTGCCTTAAACAACTAGAAGAAAACCGAACTAGAAAGATCTGGAACTCTTGTGAAGCATATGTGCCAAAAACGTGCCTTCTCTTTGAAAATGAGCTTTTGGGGTTCTTTTCTACACACAGACACCAGAAACTGGCAAATACGAGCAAATATCCGGAAATTGGCAAACTGAAACTGCCTCCCAGATTCACTTACAAGACTGGGAAGAAGTGTCAGACAGTTCAACTTTACTGCAGTGCTAGGAGCTCATTTTAGGTGCATGTAATTATATGCTCAATGGCAGGAATATTATACACCAGGCATCCTAAATAACAAAAATCCAGATATCCCATTTAAATGCACTATAAGTGGGAAGAAAGGAACACAGCTACAAATGATATTGACTTGTAAGGCTCTATGGGTATATTGGAAAAAGGGTTTAGCAGCCATATGCAGTTGTTTATTAATTAAACCATCGGATGCACTGGCAGTGGTAATGGGGGTACAAGGCACTTAGGATTTGCTTCTAAGCGGGCAATGAGAGCCTGGTTTGTTGCTATTCTGATCACGATAAACCTCCTCCCTCTTTTAGTCAATGGTAGGGCAAATTGATCATCGTGAATACAAAACTTTCAGAAAACAGAATAAGATACGGGCGTTTTATTGAAAATTTGTTGAAGACATTGGTTATATATATTTATCTTTCAGTTTTTTTGCCGGGTATTTACCTGTCTGTACTATGGATTTGGAAAGCTTAAATGGCATTCACAACAAAATACGAGAAGCCTTCTTGTATGATTATAAGAAGAAAGATAGTATAAGATCTTTCTATTGTACATGGGCTTCCTTGTTTATATATTTCCGAACCTATCTAAAACAAAATGTGGAACATGTTTTCCAAGTGCTTGCTGCCATTTTGTGTACCTCTTGTGTGGATCTCAGGGTGCCAGTTCCCTCATTTTCGCCCGAATTTCCTGCCTTGCTTTATGGGTACCTTCTGGGGCCATGAGGTTTCTGCTGGGGTTGTTGTTGTTATGGGAATTGTGATTGTAATTGACATTCCCTCTATTTTTGCATTTCTAGTCTGGTGGCGTGGGTGTAGTAGTGGTATGTGGTGATGCAGACCTTGTCCCTGAATTTGTATGCATTTCATTTCTAGCGTGCCAGGTCTGGTAGCAGAGTGGACTAATGAGCCCACTGTAGATGCCTGTATTTGACCTTATAGTCACAGGTTCAAACCCGTCATGTCCTCTCAGCCTTTAATCCTTCTGATGTCGATAAATAAGTACCATTGAGTTGGGTAACAATAAAACATCTTTTAGTCAGTGCCAAAATACCCATCTGGGTGAACGTGTGCTTTACAAATACACATGTTATGTGTCTGTAGAGCACCTGGTGTAAAAGGGTATTTGCAGTGCTAACAGATATTTGCGACAATTGGTATGGATTTAATCCAGTGTCAGTGCTTGGGCATTGTGTGTGGAAAGGTCCCTAAGAGTTATCTTTAAAAAAAATCAAATTTGGGAAGTTATTCATGTGATTTCTGCTTTTGCCAGCCATCAAAAATGTGTTTTGTTTCATGTGTCTCCTGTTACAGGCAGCTATTTGTGCTCACCAGTTAATTTCCCCAAAGTTTGTTCCATTGTTTAGAGGGCTGCTCTGTCCCTAAGAGTGCTAGGGGACTTGGGGGCATATGTATCAAGCGAATTTTTAATCGCAAACGCTGCGATTCGCAAAATACAGCATTTGCGAATAAAAATTCGCAAAACGGGATGTATTAGGCAAATTCCCAACGCAAAATTAAGGAATTGCTAATTTAGCGATTTCTTAATTTTGCGTAAGCATTTAAGAAATCGCAAATTGCGATTTCTTAAATGACATGTAAAAAGCACCCAAGTTGTGCGAATTATCCTTAAGAAATCGCAAATTACCACCAACTTCCAGTTGGTGGTAATTTGTGATTTCCTTTCAAAAAGCACTTTTTTGAATTTTACAAAGTGCCACGTGGCGCTCATACATGCCCTTAGGGCATGTATGTGCGCCATATGCACACACATGCTAATTTCAGGGGTGCATCAGGGTGTCATCATGACACCCTTGGACCTTTGAAATTATTCTCAAATAGCGATTAGCAAATTGCGATTCGCTATTTGAGAATTACTTCCCATTCATTCCTATGGGTCTCCTGGCCCATAGAAATGAATGGGCAGGTATTCCGTAATTGCGATTTCGCAATTTGCTAATCGCAATTAAGGAATTTTAAGAAATCGCAAAAAGTTTGCAATTTTTTAAATACATCCCGTTTTGCAATTCTCAAATAGCGATTCTTTAAAAATCGCTATTTGAGAATCTGTGATGTTGATACATATGCCCCTTGCTGTGCCTACAGATATTTTCAATAATGTTTCGTCAGTTGTTGCAGATTTTTTGCTCACAGACTTTCTGCATTTCTTCCCTTTTTGCCGGAGTCTTGGGTGTGGAAAGGACCTTACGTTCCCCTAGTTTTACTCTATGTTTTGCAGCGTGTTTGCTTGGTTTCTGAGCATGGTAGTTAGTGGTCGTGTGGTAACAATATAAACTTGCTTGATTTTTTTATATTTATTTATGAAAATAAGTTTTGAGATCTGGTGGATAATTCTGTAGAGCAGAGAACCCATGGTTTTGAGCCTGGCCCTTTCATGTGATTTTCCCATGATGTACTATTTCCACTATATGTCTCTTGGGGTGGGGAAAGGGTGGTTAACCAGGTGAACAGTCAGACTCATTTACTAGCACAGTATACAGTCAGTTTTTGTAACTGAAAGAACATTTATCAACACCTCTGTCCAGTGCTTTAAATGGGCCGGTACTCACCGGTACTGAGTACCGGCACTTATTTTTTCCCCCTCCAAGAGTACCGGCACTTCTCTGTTATCAAATAGAGTACCGGTACTCACTGTCACACAAAGTCATGTGAGCAATGCATGCATCGCATTTCTACACTGCGGCGCATGCTCACATATTGGTGATTTCACAAGGAGAGCAGTGACGCCATGGCACCAAAGCAGAGCAACGTGTGACCCAGGCGCGCAACGCCCATTGGACTCAAAGGCCTTCGCACCCCCCCTCGCGTGTTGCAGCCCGGGATGAGACAGTTTCCCCGGGTACAAACACAGCCGCACCCGAGTACTTCACAGGTCTCTAAAAGACCTTTTGCTCGTTAACGAGGCTTTGATGTTTTTCACCCCTTAGAGCCCCTGCACCTCCACTCTACCTTTTGCTTGAAGAATCAGACCCCCCACCCCACACGAAATTTGACTCTAGTTGTGCCTCAGGTGTGACCTTCCCCCCCCCCCGCCAGGAAGCTATGCTGCGGGAAGAAAGGGAAGCTCTTTAAAAATCCCAATTTGCTCTGGCTTTCCCTTTCTTCTGTGCGAAAAAGACGGAGAGGATAGCATAGCAGCTGGCGGGTGAAAAAGGGGACAACTGAGAAGAGCTTTCAGAAATAAAGGGGTATAAGCACAGTCAGCTAAATAAATCGAGGGGTTATCTGAAAAAGAAGAAAGGGGCAAGCAAAGATATTTGAGAATACACTGTGGGCGTGGGGCAGTGCAGTGGGTTTAAAATAAAGCACCTGATGGATGAGATGGGGATCATGTGATGAGAGTCGGGGGTGGGTAGGTGTCCCAAGAAAGCCAAGGCTTTCGAGAATGACACAGGTCGGTGGAAGGGGCCTGTTGTGTGAGGACAGAGCAACAGCTACAGTAGCAGAGACTGGTATTTTAAATGGGGGAGGGGTATCCCAGAAAAGCAAGGGAAGGAATTTGATGAGATGAACAAGGGGACATTTAAGATGAAAGGTGGCGTGACCACCTGAAAAAAGAGAAAATGTAAAGAGACAAATGGGGCATCGGAGGGGACATGGGGCTAAGTAAGTAAGGGCTAGGGAAATCAGAGGGTAGAGGTAGAAGATTATCTCGTCATCCAAAATAGTGTTATCTAAAGCGTGGGCGGCAGCTGAATAGAAAAATAATTTTGAGGGGACAGTGGTATTTTTAAGTCGTGTTTTTTTTTTTTTTTTTAGCTGAAAGGCTCAACAAACTATCAAATACTTAAACACAGTATAGACCTTACTAGGGCACATTGGAAGGGGAAGAATAATGTGCACGGAGTTAAAAATGCGCATTTACCAGAGAAAACTAAGGTGCCGATTCGGATCCTGGAAAAATTTCCCCCGTCCGAATTGAATCTGGACTTTTTTCCGTCCGAATCGTACAAGTCCCGTACAAACTGGCAAGTACGATTCGTATGTGAAAAAGTCCATACGAATCGCTTTGGGAAAATTCCCCGACACGTCCTCGGGTCGGAAAAGGTGTCCGACACGTCCCCGGACATTTTTACGTACGATTCTGAAAACTGAAGTCCGAGCGCGCAAGTACGATTCGTACCGTCTGTCCGATTGTCCAACTGTATGGTAAAAAGACCGTCCGGAGCGAACTCCTATAGCAACCATGGAGACGTCCAAACAGGTGCCCGGTACGTGCCGAACACCCCCCCAGCCCCCCGTATGTACGCGCCGTCCCCCCAGCCCCCGTATGTACGCGCCGTCCCCCCAGCCCCTGTATGTACGCGCCGTCCCCCCCAGCCCCCGTATGTACGCGCCGTCCCCCCCAGCCCCTGTATGTACGTGCCGTCCCCCCCAGCCCCCGTATGTATGTGCCGCCCCCCCAGCCCCATATGTACGCGCCGTCCCCCCAGCCCCCCTCCTTGTGTACACGCCGTACCCCCAGCCCCCCTCCGAGTATGTCCGGCGCATCCCCCCACCCGTGTATGTACGGCGCGTACCCCCACCCGTGTATGTACGGCGCGGACCCCCACCCGTGTATGTACGGCGCGTACCCCCACCCGTGTATGTACGGCGCAGACCCCCACCGGTGTATGTACAGTGCGTACCCCCACCCGTGTATGTACGGCGCGGACCCCCACCCATGTATGTATGGCGCGTACCCCCACCCCCGTAGGTACGGTACGTGCTGGGGGTCCGCACCGTACATACGGGGGTGGGGGTACGCGCCGTACATACACGGGTGGGGGTCCCGGCTGTACATACACGGGTGGGGGTACGCACCGTACATACACGGGTGGGGGTCCGCGCCGTACATACACGGGTGGGGGTACGCGCCGGACATACACGGGTGGGGGTACGCGCCGTACATACACGGGTGGGGGTACGTGCCATACATACACGGGTGGGGGTCCGCGCCGTACCTACGGGGGTGGGGGTACGCGCCGTACATACACGGGTGGGGGTCCGCGCCGTACATACACGGGTGGGGGTGCGCGCCATACATACACAGGTGGGGGTCCGCGCCGTACATACACGGGTGGGGGTACGCGCCGTACATACACGGGTGGGGGTACGCGCCGTACATACACGGGTGGGGGTCCGCGCCGTACCTACGGGGGTGGGGGTATGCGCCGGACATACTCGGAGGGGGGCTGGGGGTACAGCGCGTACATACAGGGGGCTGGGGGGGTACGGCGCGTACATACGGGGGCTGGGGGTGACGGCGCGTACACACGGGGGCTGGGGGGGACGGCGTGTACATACGGGGGCTGGGGGGGGACGGTGCGTACATACGGGGGCCTGGGGGGGGTACGGCACGTACCGGGCCCCCAATTCCGCTCGCATCGCGGCGTACTTCGCTTTTCCGGCACTTTTTGGGTGCCGTAATAATATTGCCGTCCGGACTGCTGTCGGTTCGATTCGTACTTCCTGGTTCGTGAAACGCAGCCTGAAGGCGTCCTGACGTCACGTCGGCGCTTTCCCGGATCACAATTGTATGTATATTTTCGTCGGTCGGTGTTTTTTACGATTCGTACGGAAATGGTGTTTCCGTGCGAATCGTACTTCCATGTTTGTAATGTTTTTTTCCCGGGTACGAGTCGGACGGAGAAAACGCCCCGACCGACTGTTCGTACCCGGTTTTTCCAGGATCCGAATCGGCACCTAAATGTAGCTAACAATATAAGCATTCAAACACGACTAAGACATGACATCCCATGGCTTGGTGAACGTTTCTCATTCATTTCTATGATGTAAGATCACACTTTGAATTGCTTCCGAATGCTTGTGTCTGATATCAAGCATTTCTCAGAAACGAGGCGTATTCCAGATTGTCAAGTACGCTTTTTTGCTGTCATACACATGCTCAGTCACACTTTTTGGTATTTCTTTGTTGTTTAAACCTGATAAGTGCTACTCTCCAAACAAAAGCGCTTCAACACCCCCATCAGGGGTAACAAGCGCTATATAAATGCAAACCTTTTTCCCTCTTCTATCTCTCTGCTATCCTTCTGAATCCAAATAACTGACTAACCTATCCACCACTGAAATTACTTTCAGATTTTCACTATACTAATTCAACACTAATCCTTCTTGGGTTCCGGAGTAGTGCGCTACTCGCCGAAAAAGCGCTTCGACGCCTCGTCAGGGGTAGTAAGCGCTATATAAATGCAATTACAATACAATACAATACCTTCAGTGTGGGTGGATTTGGCCAACTTCTACAAGCCCTTGATGGGAAGTGTTACAGTGGTTAAGGTGTTTTCATGGGTTTCTGAATATTGTTAAGGAGGCTAATGTGCAGAGAGTTGCCTCCATTCAGGTGGGTGAGGACCAGGGCTTCAACTGACACCGACATCTGGAAGGAAGGATGTCTGGAGGTAGAGCTCTTACCATACTGGAACAGGCCCATATCCAGTTACCTGCCACAGATGCAGAAATTACTAGATTCCCCAAACAGTGAATGTTACTGACATCCTACAATAATCACAAACGGGAAATTCTGTTTTATTTCTGCATGTCAAAGACTCTCTGCCTTCGGGGAGGGACACTTACAGCCAGCCCTTCACCTCCTTTTATAGCGAACTGATGCAAATTCACATAACTTTCTGGGGAAAATAACTGCAGTTTTCAGCTAAATAAAGTAAAACCATCTATTTTAGGTGTGGTTTATCTTTCATTTGCTGCCTTCTTCTGGATGCACACCCAGCAGTCCCGCTTGGGAGTTCTGCACCCACAGAGTGCCACTAGTGTGTTGTGACAAAAGTATATGAAAATGGATTTCCATCCATGTAAAATTAGTGAATTGGCAAAGTCGTACACAGACTACTGTAAATATTGTCCCAAGAATGTAGTTGTCATTTCAAATGTGGCCAAAGGGCTAGACCCCTCAGGCCAGGCATGGAGCTTAAGAACCACCCACACTACTACATGCCAGGACACATATCCCCACACTGGACAGAGGGATCAGGCAGAGAAGTCAAAAGAAGGAAGGATCATGGTTAGCCGGGGAATCACAGGCATGTGTTTCCTGCTGCAATGCTGTGGAGGCATCCATAAGTGTGCGGCTGTGAGCAGTACAGAGATATGAACGAGAAGTGCCAAATGTCTTCCCCTCCCAATTTCCACTACAGCAGCTTAGAAATCTGTAGGGTTCTACTGCGCTATGAGGTGCACCAGACTAGTCATCACCAGTTGACACAACAGCTGGCTGTATCTGGTATTCATGAAAAAAAGTGAGCCACGTAGTAGGAGTGGGAGCACCAGGGAACCCAAAGCACCCAAGTGAGGAAGCCAAGCCTTGGACTTGAGGTGAAGGAGCAGGCCTAAGGGAAGCTTTGAGCATCAAAAACATGTGGGTACAGGGTGCCTCCCATATCAGAAACCGTGGCTACAGCAGGCCTGCTGACCACCATCATCAGTGACACTGTGGTCATATGTATATGGTTATATGTGCCTCCATCCCTTTACTAGCCCCTCAGAATTTTGGACTAGATTTTGCTGGGTGGCACAGTATCTGAAAGTGAATGAAAGGGTGAAATATTATTGCTCTGTAACCCAGATAACTTTCTTCTCCCAGGATCACTAGCAGGGCCGGACTGACTACCGGGCGTTTTGGAATTCTGCCGAGCAGGGGGCTGATTTCATTCATGGAGACCTGCGTGTACTTCGAAATAATTAAAGCAAAACGAATTTCATTCAGTACACGCAGGTCCCCATCAACGAAATCAGCCCCCAGCTCAGCAGCATTCCAAAACGCCCGGTAGTCAGTCCGGCCCTAATCACTAGCATGACAACTGATGGCTTCCTCTCACCCGATGCGAGTCATGGTTGCATTTTAGGATGTAGTCTTTTTTCCTTTAATTAATTTTCAGTAAAACAAGTCTCTGCACCTTTTAATGTTTTGTTTAATATACAGGTGCCTCTGACAAAAAGGAAAACGTGATAGTTACCTTTCAATAGTCTGTCAACTAGTACAACTTAATACATGCAAGGGCATCAACAACAAATTGCAGAGGGAAGCAATTTGTCATCATTCAAAAATTCTTGAGCCCTTCCAATGTTTTTCATTAGACCCACCCTTAGTCCCGCCTCTAGCCCCGCCTCCTTGCCATGCCCACAGCTCGATCTGATGAGTACCTGCACTTTTTTTCCCCATTTAAAGCACTGCTGTATACGTAAGATATTATTTGTTATATTATGCTTTGCATCACCACAATTTCCAAGACTGAAAGGTAGCTTTATTTTTTGTTCTGGCTGCAAGTAGAACGAGATGGGGATCCATCCCTGAATTTCACTAAAACTAACACGGTAGTTGCCAAGAAAGTGGGCACTGGGGTTGACACATCTAGAAAGATGACTAACATGGTGGGTGGAAAGGCTGGGATCAAACCCACTGCATTCTTTCAGTGAAATCCCCAAAGTGGTGTAGTGGGTGCTCCAAATACTTCTGGGTAGTAGGAAGTGCTGCTAGATTCATTGCCCGAAGATTAGGCATCCTTTAGAAGAAAACAACTCTCTTCTTATCTCGTTGCTACAAAGAAGTCACTCCTGGTTAGCAACGGTGAGTGCCAGCAAACAATACAGGAAGAAGACAACCCTGACGCTGCAGCAGAGTAGTAAGTTTCTTGGTCACCCTTGTGTTTTTTTCACCAAGAAAAAATTACTAAGTCCCTCAACTGGTTTGAGTCCCCAAGAGATGATAGTGACAGCCACTGAGTTCTGAGAAGGAGCACTAAATGAAACACATCAAAAAAAAGTTTGAGGAAAATCCAATTGCTAGTGTCAGTGCCACTCATGATGATGATGAAGATGTGCTTGTAATTGTCGGAGAACAAGGCACGGACAGAGTTGAGGGCACCTCTGTTTAGGTAGCAGATATGTTGCCTCTAGGCCAATTTTCTATTTTGCCAGTGAAACCAAAAATAAAAGCAGCAAAAACAGCAACAACTGCCACCTTTGGCATTACCAAGGAAACCCTCAGCTAGGTTAACTCAAACATGATCCCACTTACGTATGTGATCAATATGGAAAAAGGCACAGCAGGGATGTAATTTGGTAGTTTGAAATTACTTGTTGGTTACCTGGATTTATCTGTGTAACATAGTGATGTAAGTGTCATGAACCCTTGAATATTCATAGCAATTCCTTCCCTAATCTCCTTCTCATTTACTGAGTTGTATGGAAAAATGAAGCAGGCCACAATAGAGATGCTGTTCCTATGGTTCCACCTACCAAACTTTAATTATTATGACTTTATATTGAGATAGATGCAGTTTTTCCCTATTGTATGATTTTACTCAGATAGCAAACTTGGCTCATGAGAATCAGTGCATTGTCGTTTAAGGTCCTGAGCAACAGTGACATAATTTGTAATGTCAAAGGACAATCTGGTTGGGATTGAATAGTAATGTATGTCTGTGTAACAAGTTTGAGTCATATGGGTTAGTCTATACCTGTATACTTAACCCCTTCCATGCGGGGCGGATTCCCCCGCTGTGCTGACCGTTACCTGCGCGGGCGTGGTCATGACGGAACGGTTCCGTCATGAGCACAGCTCAACCGACGCTCATGACGGAACCGTTCCGTCATGAGCGTCGAAGGGGTTAAAGAAAAACATAAAAAAAACTGTTTAATTGTGCATGCGTTACAATTGGCATCATTCTTTCATGGTAGATGGGGCCAGATGGTCCATATTAATTATGCAAAAACCAAAGGAAATGATGGACGGAGTGTTGAACATTGCAAGCACTCACCCCCAGTCAACTGATTTGGGTTTAATCCACCACCGTTCTTTAGCCCACTCTGCTACCCCAGTTCAGACATGGCCATATGCAAATCAGTCTGACCCTGTGCCTCATGGGAACAGTCAAGCCCGAACTGCCAAGCCATGCCTTCCCTGGACCGGAAACAAGCTTCCAAGGACCGGTTTCTGGCATTTCAGACGTCTTCAGCCAGGCTTGCTTGAATCCAGTGGCAAAGTGAGCAAGGGACTCACGTCTGAGCATACCCTGCCAACTTATGGCGAACAAAGCAAAAACCAAAGGAAATATTGGACGGAGTGTTGAACATTGCAAGCACTCACCCCCAGTCAACTGATCTGGGTTTAATCCACCACCGTTCAGGTTAATCGCTGATTGGAATATTTAACTCGTCTATAAGGTTATGTAGTATAATGTGTTAAATGTCACCTGTGAACTGAAGCACGAATTGTGCAATCTCTTATTGTAAAAGAGAAAACGTGCCTTCATGCCAAAGCTGCTGTTGAACCTGCCAAAACAACCCTTTTTGACAGGGAAAAACCTCCTCTATAAATATTATTGTCACACCTACATAGCCCTTGCAACCTACAAGGGAAGGTGGATGGTATTTAAAAGTGGGGCATGTTGAATTTTAATGTTACCATGTTTTCAGTGACAAGGTCCAAAATGTTCACTGTGGAAGACTTTGGCTGTCCTATAAGGTAAACTAGAGTACAGATTAAAATTACAATTTTGCTATTGCGGGTATGAGACCAGCTAGAAAAATAGTTCAACAACTATTATTAACATTTATCAAAACTAAAGCCAATTAAATGCAGAAGTTGGATTTTAGTAAATATTTAGGAGATAAAACTTTTTGGGAAGTTACCTTTTCCCTGCCTGAAGCTCTTGGAGGCTAATTTACATTAGTGCTACAGCATCTGCCCAGCCAGTGCTTGACTTTAAAGAGGTTTGAAAACTGCTTCCAGATCAGGAACAATGGCCTGGGTGTAAGAAGGTGCTTTACTTTCCCTTGCAGGAAGACCAATTGGTGTGGATTCACATTAACTTGTAAATGGGTGTGTCCTTTCACAAGTAAATGTAAGGTGATACGTGGAGAAGGCAAAATGTTGCTCCCACATCCAGGTTAGCACTAAACTTTGTGGGATGGGAGCTACCTCAGAGCAGTTTGTGAGTGGCCACAAAAAAAGGGGACCCATTTCCTTGGCCACACCTCTGAGTGGTCACACAGGCTTTATACAAGGGAGGAAAGGTTTTCCTATTTCTAATTATAGAATAAAGCTGTACTGTGGCATTGTTCGCTGTTGGGTAAACAGGAACTCCTGCAAAAGTGGATAGAGTTGCTCATTACAGCTTTTATGTCATCATTAAGGAGGATCCAGGATTTACTTCCTCTCACTAGCTGGTGCCAACCAAAAATGTGAAACCCCAAAACACCCACCTCAGAACACTTTCTGGGCCTAGGGAAAAGCAGAAAAAGGACAGAACCAGCTGTTCGAGACTTGTGAGGAGACCTGAAGGGTTGGACCTGCTTCCACTAGTACCCAAGACAAATACGTTGACTCCAAGGGTCTGTTGGCTGACCTCCTGTATGGTTACAGGAACACAACAAGCTGCAAAAGGCCTTTTTTCCTGAAGTTCCAAGCTGACAGGAAGCAACTGGACCTGGACTGGACCTTGCTTGTGGCCTCCGCTGAAGTAAGATTTGACCCCAAAATACCGATGTACTTGGGACCCTTGGATGTCTCTAACTGGATTTCTTCTAACAACTCCAAAAAGTAAGGACATGGAGAATATTTGGGCTTGCTGTTCTTCAGCGAACTGGGAAAAATCACCAAAGCCAATCCTCATAAGGCGCGACTTCGCTGGGCTGAAAAAAGAGGTTTCTCCCACTGGGTGCTTCTCTGGAGCAACAAATCTGTTTCAGCTGGCCCTCAGCAAGATGATATCCAGCCTCATAGAAGCAACGCCAGGTTTAGCCTACAACGGCTCACTAAAGGATTCTGCACTTCAAAAAAAAAACTAAGGGTCTGATTTGTTATTTGGAGATCAAGCCATCCTCTGCTAGGGTGTCAGAGTACATTAAACTGTCAACCTGGCAAAGGTCTAACTGCCAAATTTTTAAATGTCCATCAGGCCTGCTGACATTCCAACCATTGACAGGAACTGCCATCAATGCGGTTCCTGCCAGTGTATTTAACTTTGCCTCAAAACTCCATCAAATACAATGGAGCTGTAAGACAAAGGTATATTTTTTCATTTTATTTAAAAAACAAAACACCAAAGTGGGATTTTGTTTTGAAAATAAAATAAAATGCACCCCTCGCCATGGGAGTTATCTCTCATGGCGTGAGGAACATTTTGCAGTTTTCACCACCCTTCAATGCCAGGGTTTTTCAGGCAATGATGGGCAGTGAAAACTGAGCAGTATGTCAACCTTTCTAAATTAGGTGAGCAGACATACAGGTCAATGTCAGACAGCGCTTGCAGTGTCTGGTTGTCGGGGTGTAATTACGAAGGAGACGGAATAGTCTTTGCAGTGGTTACATCAAATGTCTACTGACATTTAAATGAGGCAGACAGACCAATATGATAGTGGAGATGGTACTCCATCACTGTTGCGATGGAATACTCTTTCTGCCAAAATATGAAATGGACCCTAAGCCCCAACATAGAAATCTTGATCGAGGATAGGCACTAAATGCATCCATCCCCTGCAAGGATATCTCTGGGTGTGAAATTTGAAATTTCCTGCACAGAGCTTTTTCAGACAAAACCAACACCTTCAGTGGGACCACCTCCAACATTTGACTTCAAGAGGACTTTCTCTGAGACCTGGGCCACCGTATATGCCCAAATGAATGAATTTATTGCCTGTTGGATTTTATATATTACTGTTTTGTCAAACTGCAAGGGAATGGTGTTCTATAGATAAGTAATATTTGACAGAATCACCATTTTAATCAAATTAACCTGCCGAAAGATCATAAGAGGAAGATGTACTCAGCTTTTCATTAACTGCCCAATTTCCCTGAGTACTTTCAACAAGTGTATTTCCTGGATTTTATTTATGTCTTCCACAATTTTAATACCCCGATACTTCATCTCCTTTTTAATCAACGGGTTGTTCCTTCTCTGGTAACAAACCATAATCCCTGTTTTTACCTCTTTAACCAAGTAACCCAATATTTTGCCAAAGTCCAAGGCCATCTGTATAGTGGGGGATGGGGCAGCCTCCAGGTCAGAGGAAAAAATCCCCAAATCTTCAGCATATAAAGCCACTTGCTTTTCCCAGTCTCCCCAGGAAAAAGCGTGAATGTTAGTTGCCTTCCTGAGTTTCCGGGCAAAGGGCTCTATATGAATATTAAATAATAAAGGGAACAAGGGGCATCCCTGCCTTGTGGCCCTCTAGATTTTAAAGGGTGTAGAAAGGTTTCCATTCAGTAAGATGCTTGCTATGGGGTCCTGATATATCAGTTGGACTGCCCTGCAAAATTTGTCCTCCCATCTCAAGTCATTTCAACCCTATCAAAGGCCTTGGAGGGATCTAGCATTATAACTGCAAGGGGAGTAGAATAAGATGTTGCCCCATCAATTGCTCCTATGAGCCCATACATTAACTCATTTATGTGTCTCCGTTTGATGAATCCCTTCTAATCCTTATGGATCACCTCACCTGCAACCTTGCTTAATCTCCCAGCAAGGATTGTTGTAAAAATGTTATAATCTGCGTTCAAGAGTGATATTGGTCTGTATGCATCACAGCTAGTAGGCTCCTTGACTGGTTTCAAAAGAAGCGTGATTGTAGCTTCATTCCATGATTTTGGGAATTTCATCCTTTTCTCCAGGATCTCTCTAATCATTGCTGTCAGAAAAAGAGTTAAGGCTTCCCCTAGGATCTTATATAGCTCCGCTGGTATCATATCCAGCCCTGCGGCTTTACCTCTCTTAGGGGCATATTATCAAGACACGGCGTTAAAATTATCGCCGCTTTAGCAGCTGAAAACTGCTGCTAAAGTGGCGATAATGGACTTGATAATATGCCCTTGAGAATTCCCATAGAAGCCCATGTTCTGGTGTCAACATGGGCTTCTATTGGAATTCTCACGGGCATATTATCAAGCCCATTATCGCCACTTTAGCGGCATTTTTCTGACGCTAAAGCGGCAATAAATTTAACGCCGTGCTTGATAATATGCCCCTTAGTTGCTTGTATGGCTATCTTAACTTCTTCTTCTGTTATTTACTGGTTAAGAATATCTTTATGCTCTAGATCTTGAGGTTTAACGGATTCTGCTAACCAGATATTCTCCTCATCTTCTGAAACCCTATCTTCTTTGGAGTAGAGATCCCGAAAATACTCTGTGAATGCCTCCTCCAACTCCGATTTACTAGTTAACGTGGCATCTGACTGCCCAACCTTGATTCCATTAATATGGTTTCTATTCTGATCCATCTTAATCTTCCATGCTAAAAGCTTTCCTGCTCTCTCCCCATTCAGAAAGTTAGCCAATTTACTTGCATCCTATCTTTTTTTAGTTTAGTAGGATTTCTTCCATTTGAATTTTCAGTAACAACAATCTCTCTTTAATATTACTGTCATTGGCCATAGTCCTACACCTTTTTTTCTCTATATTTTTTATATCCTCCTCTAGCCTTCCTATCTGGAGCCTACATTGTTTATTTCTATAGCTAAGCACGCTTGTGATCTTGCCCCTAATAAAGGCTTTCAGCGTATCCCATATCACCCCCATAGGGGCTGAGCCGCTATTCATTTTAAAGAATTCACTTACTTCTATTGTCGGGGCATCCATTATTGCTGTCTCTGCCAAAATAGTAGAGTCTAAGGTGCACTTCCTTCCATAGGCCGACTAGTGTTCCTAATTGTTATTACTGCCACTGAATGGTCTGAAAGATGCACTGTCATATATTCAATATCTGAAACATGTTCCTTAAGGCTCCCCTCTACCAGGAAATAATCGATCCTTGATCTATGTCCATATTTCTTATTATAAAACGAGGCAGCCTGCAAAGCTCCAACCCTCTCTCCCCATAAATCACAAAGAGCGCATTGCCTCAGCGGCGGTTTTCTGTAAAGGACGGGGGGCTGCGCCGGCCGGCATCCGCATTGCACACATTGGATTTAAAATGCTAAGTAGCAGCAACGTTACTTACCATTTTAAATCCAATGCGGAACCAGCAAGCACCGATTTACAGTGCCGAGTCCTGCTGCCTGCCTGCGACACTCGGAGTCAGACATCAGTGTCATGGCGTCAGGCAGGCCAGGCATTGCTGCAGGCAGTTTGGGGGCAAGTTTGTGACACATGCGCTTGGCGCATGTGTCACAAAACAAAACAATAGCAAACCGGGCTGACATGGTTTCAGCCCGGTACTTACTGTTAAGCCCTTTTGGGGGCCCGCCCACTAAGGACGCCAGGCAGTGTCATAAATCCAGAGGAGCCTCGGACGTGTACTGTATAAGCCCGAGGCTGCATTAGTGCTCAGAAAAGTTGTGACCACTGCCCTCACCTTCCTTTCACCAGATGTCACTGGATGGGGTGGGGTCAAGCATAACTGACCCACCCATCTCTATGGCGAGTTGGGAAAGGTGTTTTTTTTTGTGTTCGTTATTACAATAATGATTGGCAGCATTATTGTAGTAACTTTACTGACTTTATTTTTTTTTAAAACAGACACACACATTTCCTTATGATGTCACAGAGTCATGAGACTTAACTCATGACCCTGTGAGGTGGAGTCACATGCTGCACAGAGTAGAGCTTTCACTTTCAGCTCCTCTGAAGCAGTAGCAGCTCCGAATTGAAGCTGGTAGGAGATATCAGGAGAGGCACACAGCATCCAGCATCAAGGCCATCAACTGGCTGGCTAAGACAGAAGCAGCTGCCTGATAAGGTAAGTGTGAAATATATAATAGATCTTTTAATTTTTTTTGCAATGTTTGCATTGTTTAAATATGCTGCTTTTTATTTGAGCATATTGCCCAGTTCGTTTAGCAGGTCTAGCATAATGACTCATGAGTGCATTTAAAAAAACTTTCAAAGGTTAATATGATATTAACCCTTTCCAGTTTCTTTAAATGCACTCTAATATGTCTGATGCAAAGCAGATCATGTAATATGCAGATGGCAGATTTTTGCTTTATGTAGCTAGATAAGTGGGTTACTGCTTTTAACACGGAGATAGTTTTGCCATTGACAGTTCATAAATTGCAATCCTTCTAATATAGCACAGTGAGCTATAAACAATATGCAAATCTTACACATTGTATCCCTCACTCACTTATGTATCACAACCAGTACATTGATTTTACACACTCTTGATTTATTGTCAATATATGTGTGCATGTGATCTAAAGGGCTCTGACATCCTACATACGGAAAAGTGACACTATAAAAAAAATACAAACAAAATAGTTGTTTTTAAATTGTTATTTGTGTAAACACTTTAACAAACCAGCTTATATGGCATTATTATAGTGCATGCATATTTCTTATATGTAGGGACTGAAAAAAGTCAAAAGCAAGCCTCTCTTGAGGTAATGAGGTTTGAGCATTTCTTTCCCCTCCCTTGCATTCAATAAATCAGTATTTTTATAAAGCGCGACTCCCCACCTGTAAGGGTTTCAAGGAGTGTGGGGATGAGGGGAGTGGGTTAAGGGATCTGCAGTTCGGTCAAAGAGCCAGGTCTTGAGGTCCTTCTGAATTGCGGACATAATGGTGATTGCCTGAGGTGGGGAGGCAGGGAGTTCCAGGAGTTAGGAGAAGGATCTTCCTCCAGCCGTGATCTTGCGGATACGTGGGATGGTGGCCTGGGCCAGTTGGGTGGAGCGGAGATGTCTGGTGTGAGTGTAGAAGGAGAAGTGGTGGTTGAGGTATGCAGGTATTGTGGAGGGATTTGTAGGCGTGCGTGAGGAGTTTGAAGGTAATTCCTTTGTTGATAGGTAGCAAGTGAAGGTCTCTCAGGTGACCGGGGATGTGGCTAAGTGTTCGATGTTCAGGATGAGTCTGTCAGAGGTGTTCTGAATGTTCTGCAGTTTCTTTTGGAGTTTCTGGGTGGTGCTGGCTACAGTTCTGACGAGCGCATTAGTGGTGGTTTTCCCGTACTCGGTGGGGATCCACTGCAAGATCTTATGAAGTAGATGGAGCTCGTGGAAATAGGAGGATGAAACGGCGTTGATTTGGTGGTTTATTGAGAGTGAGGAGTCCAGGAAGATGCCACGGTTTTGCACGTGGTCAGTGGGTGGGGAGGTTCCAAGTGCTGCGGCCCCCTCTGCCTGGGCCACCAGAAGTTGTCCCATACAGAGGGGGTGGCAGCGCTGAGGGGTGGATCCTAGGATGAGGACTTAGGTCTTGTTTGAGCTAAGCTTGAGGCAGCTGTCCTCATCCAGGTGGAGACTGCCTTTATCCCCTTGTGGAAGTTGCTCTTGGTGACTGTCGGTTCTTCTGTGAGGGAGAGAATCAGCTGGGTGTCATCGACGTAGGAAACAATGTTGAGTCTGTGATTTCTGACGATGGCTGCAAGTGGGGCCCTGAAGATGCTGAAGAGGATGAGGCTCCCGGAGCATCCCTGAGGCCCTTGCAGCAGATCTCTGTGGGTTTTGAGTTGAATGGTGGAAGTCTGACTCTCAGTGTTCGGTCAGTGAGGATGGAGCGGATCCATCCAGGGCTTTGTCGCGGATGCCGGTGTCATGGAGTCTTGCACAGAGGGTTTGGTGGGAAATGGTGCTGAAGGTGGCTGAGAGGTCCAGGAGAATAAGGGCAGCTACTTCGCCTCGGTCGAGGCATTTGCATCTAGGTGTGAAGCTCTAGATAGCTCCCTGGAACAAAAGGATGCCTGATGACCCTATAACTTTGGCCTGCTGGAATCTGATGAGTCCCCCCCCCACCTTTGCACGTTGCTGCTTGGAATGAAAGCAGACAACCTGCAGGCGCTGCTGAATGTGTCCCTGTTACAAATGTGGATTTTGGTTGGCTAGGGTATGCACCTAAGCCAGCAAGAGCCCACCATTCTATTCAGGTTAATTCAGATACACATGTAAGATTACCTCTAGTCATCGTCTGGTAGCTTGGCACAGAGCAGGCAGGCTTATCAAAGAGGCAATGTGTAAAGTATTAGTGCAACACATCGGAAAATAACATGGTGAAATACACCACAAAAAGAGTCCACACCAGTTGTAAAAAAAGAGCCCATCTTTATCTAATTAAAACTAGGCCTAAAGAACAACAGTCTAATCCGTTTATCAAGAGTTATGCCAGTAGTAAAGTTAATAGCTCATTCTCATGGGGGATCACATTGCTCAAGAAAGATGCCGGTGCTCCCTTTGGTGGTGGTGTGCTCGGCGGCACCTAGCAACCTGCGTTAGTAGCAGCCACCATGTTCTTGCGGAGAAGAAGAGGGAAAGGGGGATTATCGCTACTGGATATCCAACATTATGTTTGGGCTTTTCAGATTACTAATTTTAGAATGCTTTTTAAAACACCGGATGGCTCAGATGTGGGAGTTATGTTTCTCATAATGATAAAAGAAAGCAGGATGGGCACAGATGGTTTTCTCTTTAAGTTTGGTGACCCAAAATCTTTCAAAAAGATCAAGTTCAAAATTCCACAAGCATTTGCTAGAATGTGGCATGTGATAAGAAGGCGATCTAAATTAGATTATTACTCTTTCTCAGCCCCAATCTCAGGATGTCTGAAGGATAAATTGGCATTATTAATAGAAAGCCGGGGGTACCTGTCTGGTGTGAAATCACGCAGATGGACAGCTAATTTCATGGAACGAGATAAAAGATCTCTTGGGGGACAAAATCTCACATGTAAATATATGCAATTGAATAGTTGGGAATGGGGTCGAAAGGCCCCACTGGGTGTTGGAAATGACTTGGAAGAGCAACTTGCCGTAAAACCCCTGGAGAGAAAGAAGTCTCTTTTTGGTATTGGGGATTTCAAGATACCATGGACAGAGAATTCACTCTGGCAGAAGATGTCTGGGGAAGATGCTTGCCGAGGAGCGATTTACAACATATCTGGCAAGTATTGATGCGTACACTTTATTCCATTGTCAAGTCTGCTTTTTTTAAAAGAAACCACCTCTTTTCACTTCATATGACATATATAACACCTGAGAAGCTGTCAAAAATGAGGAAAGGAAAACCGACAGCCTATGCAAAGTGTGGCTTGGAAAAGGCGACGGATGTATACATGTTCATCAGTGTACAGAGATAAAGAGGTTTTGGGAGGAAGTAGAATCAACACTCTCAGGTATTTTGGGGATACAAATAAACGTAAGCCTTTCACAAATTATTTTTGGCGTGATGGAAGGTGTAACTGGAGCTGTAAGAGATCTATTGTTCTATGCAATTTTACTTGCTAAACGAGAGATATGCCACAATTAAGTAAGAGAACCCTCACCTCAGCATTCAGAGTGGTTAGAGTCCATGTTTTATATGTCGAGAATGCTTGTTAGGAAATGGGTCCAAGAAGAAAAAAAGATTCTGGGGTATATTGCAGAATTAGGCAGGGGTTAATCAAAATGAAGGAATTGGTGAAAGATAACAAGAGTAACTCTCTGTCCAATGATTACACCCGCATAACTCTCTGTCTTATTGCTGCAAGGGCCCCCACTACATTTTATTCAGCTGCCGTAAGATCGGACGTTCTGAGAGAGATGTACCTGAAGGAGGATAGTGCCTTAACCCAATGCCTCCCCCCTCCGGGTGGTTTATGGTCTCTCTCTCTCGCAGTGAAAAGGCAAGGGTACAAGTCATTAAAACCTGAGGTGAATGAGGACCAAAAAAAAAGAGGACTACCTCAGATACAGCCTTGCCCTACTGAAGTATTTCGACTTCCATTTTAGAGTAAGGGCCAGATGTACGACCATCAGGGCGTGGGACTCCCAAATTGTGATTTTTAGCGACTTGCCATTTGCAAGTCTCAAAACCTGGTGTACAACAGTGTCTGAGACATTGTTTGCAATTCCCAAATGGGTCACAAGGGACCTGCCTCATTAATAACCATGAGTCAGGTCGCAATTTGTGACCCATAGGGAATGGATGGCACTCCCAGGGATTGTGCCCTGCTGGGGTCAGCAGACCACCATGCTTGTGACAGCAAGATGGTTTTCAAAAATAAAAAGGAAAAGTTTTCTTTTCATTTTTTCAGAGTGGGCCGTGGTTTGTAGGATCACTGCCGGCTCTGAAAAAGTGTTGACACCCCCATTCACGAAAGGGTCCATTGGAGACCCCTTCCTGTTTCCTAATGGCTTACGACCAATTTGAAATTGGTGGGAAACTTGGCACGCCCCTTCCTAATAGCAGCTCGCAAACCCTATTTTGAAATTGGTAATAGGTTACTGACTCACCAAATAGCATTGGTACATTTGAAAATGCATTTTGCCAGTCTCTAATGGCCTGATGGGCTATTTGCGATTGGCAAAATGTGTCATACATCTGGCCCTAAATCCCAGGGTAAAATCTCCAACTAGGTAAACTGCTTGGGGTATCAATCCAGCACTGCATTGCATTTGACCTGAAATCAAGCCTAGGTCCTGGTCTATAATGAACATGACTGTCATTGGCACTTGACGCTTTTTAGTGCTAGTTTTCTTAAATAGTCCCAAATTTATATCACTTGTTCCCCTTAATGGATATTTTTTGTTTTGGTCTCATTTTGTTAAATACATTTTACTCTATTTTTCAAATTGCCGTGGGATTTTTATTATGCCTTGTGTTTTTGACTTCACTTTGTGGTATTTCTAAATGCTATGCACATTTTATCAAGGTTAAGCCTGTATGATCTGGGTTGAACTCAGGTTTAAATTACTGACTGGACCAAGGAGGCCAGCAGCTTTAGTACTTGTGGTTGACTGCAATGCACACCATTTAATAATGCACTTGTTTTCAAGTACTCACTACAATAATGAACTGTAATGTTAGTCTCAATGCTGCCGATTTGGTCACACAATCCACACCCTAAACCGTCGGTTAGGGATGCATGCAAACATATTCACTGGGCTCAGACTTCTGTACTTCTTGATGCTTTGCTTTACATTATGTTTAACCCTCTGTGTCATTCCTTCCCGTAGCATTCATTATCGACAAGTAGGTTTTCTTTGCATCTTGCTGTTAATTCACAAATAGTATTTTTATTCTCAGTGATCCCTACTGTCAGAAATTCTGACTTTTATACATGTGGCACTTGTGGTGTCGTTGTGAAATAAACACTACCCACTTTAACAACCTTTATAAATACAGTATTGATTGATTGGGGGATGCCTTCCCTGACTATGAGCTGCTGTGAAACTCGGGAGCATAAACTCCCTTAATGTTATCTGCGGTACTATTCACCCCAATGCTCCCGTCCCCAACCACACAAATTATACTTAGAACGCAGGTTTAATATGACTCAGTGCTCACAGTATGTAGGCCACGTCACGTACCTAGGTGTGCAAGCTATAGTTGGCTCAAAAAGTTACGAAACGTGGGGGCATATTATCAAGCACGGCGTTAAAATTATCGCCGCTTTAGTGGCAGAAAACTGCCGCTAAAGCGGCGATAATGGGCTTGATAATATGCCCGTGAGAATTCCAATAGAAGCCCATGTTGACACCAGAACATGGGCTTCTATTGGAATTCACAAGGGCATATTATCAAGCCCAAAATCGCCGCTTTAGTTTTTAACGCCGTTTCTTGATAATATGCCCCCTGGTCCTTTAGCGAAGATGAGCAAAGTTTCCTGATTACGCCTGAGGTGAAATTTTGCATTTCCATGACTCGTTCCCTGTAGCCTGACTTTTTATGGGGCAGCCAACTGCAGGCAATAGACTTCCCATTCCACAGCCACTGAAAGTCTTGACCTGTGAATTCTGGGTTCAGGGTAAGGGAACTGCACAGCTAGTCGAGTCCCGCTGGGAAATGCTAAGCAGGAGCTGCTCAGCGGGATGCTTGTTGCCCTTGGCAACAGCAGGAACTTCCACATTTTCAATACTGGTCACATCTTCTAACTCTTTTTTTCAAAACATTTTCAGCTACAGAAATCTGATAAACGTTTAAAAACAAATGTCAGAAGTATGCTACACAAACAAATAATAGATGAAGTATACCAATAGAAATAGTAATTTAACTACCTATAGCAATTACTAAATAAACATAAATAATTATCATTCTTTGTGAGGGAACTTCCTCCTCCAGGCCAATCTGGAATGTCTTCCTCCTGGGTAATGATGTCCGCTCACCTGCAGCTAACTTGCCACTGATAGCATTTGATACCAATCGCCTTCTTCATCCCCCTCTTAAGAAGTTGCCTTACACGAGAGGTAGTCCTTCCAGGATTTCCCACCAGCTGCTAGCAACCAGAGGGGTACGGGTGCACATTGAACCAGGCCAACTGATAGAGCGCCATGTTATTCTGAAATTTGTAGGGGTGCATTATATTCAATGTTAGTCCGCACCCACATATTAATCGAAATAGTTTAAGTGTGACATGGAAATTGTATTATTAGAAGCGTTTAATATAGAGGTGATTAGAAATGTAACCCTGCTTTTCATGAAGAGTAATGTCGTAGGGCATTGCAAAAGTATTTTAGTAAATGCAGAATGTTTGATTTTATGTAATGCAATGTGTTAGGTTTACGTGTGCCATGTTAAAGTTACACGTGTAGTCTGCTTACACACTTTTAAAGGAGTAATGAACTAATGCTTAAAGTGTGATTTAGGAGTGTGTTTAACAGTGTAAAGGCCTGATCGCATATACATTTAAAGAGAAAGGCCTGTTCATTTCTTATGTTAGCTAATGTTGTAGGCCGAAAATTATTTCCCTTGGTAAGGCTTTGGGTTTCAGGAGGATGGAAAATCTTAGAGAAGTGAAACGTTTTTCGTTCCCATGTTTCTATTGCAGGTGCAAGGACATTTAGCTCGTTAGAGAGATGAGGTCTTTGTTTTAGGAGTTAGGATGGTACGAGAAGCCAACAGGGGAGTACATTGGAATTTACGGATGATACTTTCAGCAGAGAAGGTGCCTGGGACCCAAGGTCAAGCTAACTGTCGTTGGATGGAGTACAAGATTTGCTGGAAAAGTACTGGAAGAATACCTGGTTGAAGAGGTGTGCCGAAGGCGTGTTACACGTTCTTGGGATTTTGTATTAGGGACAGTGCCCCGAGGGTGGAGCAGTTGAGGTTTAGATGGGAAGCTAGAAGGAGCATCTTAGAACGAGCTCTGACTAAGTGAATGTACTTCGAGGGAAGTCTTCACTTCTGACACCTTTTTACTCTCTTGTCTGGGAGGGAAATGTTAAGTAGGGATGTCACCTTAGAGCTAGAATAGGGATAGACTAACTGTTTTTTCCTATTAGGCAAATGGTTCCTAATGTAGACATTGGACTAACAATTGCATTTCTTATGCTGTTAGAATTAATTGTACTTCTTATCTTGAGTCGTATGAGACTCTTGCGTAGACTTGCATTTGTATTAGTGCCCATTTATTTCCTTCACCTTGTATTGAGGTTTTTGTATGTGCAGTTATTCTTGGTTATAATAAAATCCTAAAATTTTAGATTTGGAGTCAGTGGTCCTTTTGGAATGAGATTTGATCCTGTTGATTATGTACTAAGAATTGGATTTCCTCCCCTCTACACTATTTAGCAGATAAAAAGATCCTGGCGACCTGAAAGGATTCTTAGCGATTGCAAGGTAGGCAAGAATCCAGCAGCATCAGTTGGTAGCAGAGTAGGATGGTAATCTCTGATAGTGAGGGGAAATCTAGATTAAGATAAGAGATTTTAGAGGCCCATAGAAGTCGAGTGATGGTGACCCATCGGATGGTGAGCGGCGGAAGACGGCGGCTGATGGAGATTGATAGAGAGTAGCGGTGCGGCGGATAGCAGCAGTTCTTGGAGGAGTGAGTATGAATAGGGTGAGATGTTTTGGAGATTGCGGTGTTGATTTGAATGTGTGATGTCTTGTGGAGTTTTAGTGACTGTTGAGTGATTGTGAGATCAGGCTGTGAGCACGCGCAGCCAGGGAAAATATTAGGCTCAACGAGTAGCTTAAGTGATTGTGGTGTAGAAGACACCCAAGGTAGATTTTGTTGACCACCGAAAGGGGATCGTGAGACGTCATCGATTACCTGGACTGAAATAGGGGGTGCGAATGTGTGAGTGAGTGAGTAACCGATGCTGGTCGTGGGTTGTTGTATATGGAACATTGAGTTATTGAAACCTATCAGTTGAGGCGATTGTCCGGTCGTTTCGCAGACAGACAGTTGCCAGTTGAGGGCGACAATTTCGAGAGACTGTCGGAGACAGTCAGAGAAGTGATTGTTCGGTCGTTTCATGGACAGATAATTACTTCAGCGTGTGAATGGGACGAATGCAAGGGTGAGACGTGAATTGTGAAGGAGGGGAACTGCTGCGAGTGGAGGAAGCGTGACGTCAGAAGGTGTCGCGCCGCGACAGGTCGGTTGGTGTGAGTCGCGCTACTATTGGTGGATTGACATCAGGAAGTGAACGAAAACACTGTGCGTGATCAAAAATTTGTCCATCATGATATGTTTTAAGATTTTCCGAGAATTATGTAGAGGTGACAAACATGTGGTTACTCGAGGGGGAGATGACGCCCCTCCTGAGGATACTCCGGCGCATTATATGGCAAGACATTTGGGATTGCATACTATAATTTGGCTTGAAAATTGGTATAAAATGATTCATGGTGAGGGTGAACTGGCCTTCCCGCGATATGCTACTTTCAGGTTGGAAGTGTTGTATCAGTTGAAATCTGTAATGTCTTCGCTGCGACCTTTGCCGAGACCAACTCAGTTTGAGGCATTGCATGCATGGATCAGACCAGCGCATGACAGGAAAAGAGATCGAAGTCAAGAAAGGGTGAAGAAGTCAATTAAGGCATTCCAGGATGCGAGGTGGGATGCACAAGAGAAGAGGTGGAGAGTAGAAACAATAGAGGGAGACAGGTTGTACCCGCTACTGGAAAAGACAGACAGCGCTAAGGCAAAGAGTGTGGATGACGATGACAGTGATACAGATGACAGTCTAGTAGAGAGGTTGTTGTCTGAGAGACCACCTCCATACAACCCAGATTCCTATGAAGGGAAGTCGGCTGAAGCAGAAGGGACCAGTGGATTACAGACTCAGTCAGAGGTGAGAGTAGAAGGGAAAATTTCGACAGGAACCGAGGACATGAAAAATCAGTCTGTGGTAAATACAGAGGTTGGGAGAGGTGTGAGGTTACTGGATGCTCTAAAGGTACCGGTTACCATTGGACCCATTGTTCAGTTTACGATCCGGATCAAGAGAGAGTTGGTAGTCTAGCACAGTCAGCTGTAGGATCGAGGAGTGTGGTTGAGGGAAATGGATCAGTGAGTGGAATGGAGCAGACTCCAAAACCTATAGAATGGAGTACGCCATTGCCAGCTACCGCAGACTCCTCTCGGGGACAGGTGGATGCGAGGTCAGTGAGACCGAGGTCTTTGGTCGAGTCAAGATCAGGTTTGCGGATGTGGGCACCGCCGGTGAGGAATCAGAATCAGAGTGAGAGAACTATAGAAAGTGATGAGCAAGGCAATTTAGGAAATCGTTCCGTTTCTAGAAGTATGACAGAAGGGATTAGACCTCGAGAACAGGAATGCGAGTACGATGAATGGAATGGAGCAGCTTGTCGAGAAATACTGAAGGGAGCTTTGAAAGGGAGACTGCTAGATGTAGTAAGGTTGAAAGCGGAAGTGGATGAAATAATAAGTGGAAATCTGCCTCTTGAAAGGATATACATGTATGAGCAAGATGAGTTACTTTTTGTAGCGAAAGATCTGACTCGCAAGGCAAGAACTGCGCATGAGAAATTGTCAGAATTGGCCAAAAGTTATGAAGTGGATCTGTCCAAAACCAAGTCATTGCAGGGAAGCCATAGACTGCAGTATGGCGACCAAGAATTGGAAGAGAAGAGGGTCATGGGATTGAGGTCCCATATGAAGGATTTGATTATAGAAATGCATGCATGGATCTTGCTTGACAA
Organism: Triturus cristatus; assembly: GCF_964204655.1. Taxonomy (NCBI): domain Eukaryota; kingdom Metazoa; phylum Chordata; class Amphibia; order Caudata; family Salamandridae; genus Triturus; species Triturus cristatus. Next base: position 984,855,433 of record NC_140585.1, on the reverse strand, counting down.
ATGGGAGGAAAGGTGGTCTAAGAAAAAGAGTTCTAAAAGGACGATAGGAGAGATGCCACCTCCAGGTGGGGGGATGGCGGATGTAGGAAATTTCCCTTTACGAGAGGTGCAGAATGGAGGATATGTGCATGTGCCTTGGAGTAGGGGTGATTTGGCTGCATTTACAAACGACTTCCCTCGCTTGAGGGAGAAGCCCGTCAAGTGGTATAAGCAGGTTGATCGGTTTGTTAAGATTTCGAAGGTGTTGTGGATTGATTTGAATACGTCGGTTGACATTGTAGTTCCAATTGATTTATGGTCCGCATGTAAAATTGCTGTTGAGTGGCCAACTTCGGAGCCCGAAAGAGATCCTGTTTCGAATGGTCCGTCACCCATATTCATGAAGAAGTTTGAGCAAGTGATTACATGGCTAAAGTCAAAGATTTCACCTCAGGATATTGATTGGGTTAAGATAGATCGGACAGTCCAAGAACCATAAGAGACGGTGCACAAGTATTATGAAAGACTCTTTCAGGCCTTCAAGCAGTAAAGCGGATTAGATACCTTAGAGACTAAAGACATGGGACAGTTTGTTTCGAAGTTTGTGTTGGGGTTGAGACCAGAGGTTAGTCTCATGATACAGCAACATCTGATTTGCTGGCAGAATAAGCCTGTAGATGAGATCTTACAGTATGCCAGGTACTGTAGTGATGAGATAGAATCGAAGCACAGGAAATTGAAGGATAAGTTGATGTTGGTCCAAATGCAAACGGCTCAAGTCCAGCCTAGTGGAGGAACGTTAGGAAGGAGGCAGGGAAATAACCAAGAAGGGAATCAGAATACCCAGAGTCAGGGGAGACCAAAGCCAGTTGATCCTAAGAAAGGAATGGATATGGCGACATTGAAGAAGAGCACTGCGTGTCATCTTTGTCACCAGGTTGGACATTGGAAACGCGAGTGTCCCTTGAACCTAATAAATCAGGTGCAGCAAGAAGTAGATGTAGCTCCGGTACCTGTACCTGAAGTAGTTCCCACAGTGACTAGACCAAGGATGGTGAAAGGGGGGGACTAGTAGTCCACAGGTGCAAGTTCCCCAGCCACCTAGAGTTCAAAATGTTCAGCGGGGGAGTTTGAACTTATCAGCAGATGCCCTTGTTCGAAGGGTATGAGGAGTTCGGTCCAGACCCGTTTGCATGACGGTGCCTGAAAGGGGAGGAGGACTGCATACTTGGAGCCGTATTGGAGGTAGACCAGAGGGGACCGTTTGTAGATGCAGATGTTGATGGTCACCCTACTACCTTTTTGGTTGACACTGGTGCTACCCGGTCTACTGTAAGATCAGCAGTAGTCCCTAACTTACCCCTCTCAGGACAACCAATCCAAGTTGTTGGCGTAGCAAATAAGAAATTGACCACCCACTGACAGAGCCAATTCTTGTGAGAATAGGAACATTCCGAGATCGACACCAGTTTGTGGTGTGCGACTCAAGTCCAGTTTGCCTGGTAGGAAGAGATCTCTTTTGTAAGTTGAATTGCACCATCTATTGTACACCGAAGGGAGTTGAAGTACAGACAAAATATGATGGTGCGACCTTTAAGCGCTGACAGTGGAGGAGCTTCCACTTGATTTGAGGGACTCTGTGTCACTTGATGTGTGGGACTTCAGTGGAGAGGAGATCGGATTGATCAAAGGTGTAGATCCAGTGAAGATTCTGGTCAAGCAGAACGAAGAATTCCCTAGGACACCCAGTAAAATTTGTCACCTGAGACTATTGCAGGGATCAAGCCTATAATCGAGTCTATGACCAAGCAGGGAATTCTGAAAGAGATCATGGGTAGCCCATGTAATTGACCTATCATGGGACCTCAGAAATAGGCCTGGGCCAAAATTCCGTTCCGTTCGCGGAAATTGCGATATTTTGGCATTCTCGCGTTCCGCGGAAAGCGCGAAAATGTCAAAATTTCCGCATTCCGCAGCTTAGCGATAATTTTTTTCTTGCTCGCGCTGTAAAACAATACATTCTCGCGCGCGCGCGATCGCCTTACCTGAATCCCTGCGTTCTCCGACAAGTTTTCTTGACCCGGTCGCGTTCTCCACGAGATGTTGGATTTTGGTTGCCATTTTGCGCTGTCTCGCGAGAGTTCGCGGCCGCATTCAAGTCATTTTTCACGCGATCACGTCATTTGTCGCGCGATCACGTCTTTCTTCTCGCGATCATGCACCGCGCGAGTATGAGAAGATTGAGATCTCGAACATGTCATTCTACATCGCGAGCCAGAGAATGAGGACGCGGGCACATGAAATCGAACGCGAACAGGAGAAAGAGACCGCGAACACGTCATATCCAACGCGACAGGGACAAAGAAGAGAACGCGATCATATCGTTTTCGACACGCCGGCGGAAGTAATGTGAAGCTGGAGAACTCAACAACGTAAAATTTACAATTTGGAGAGGAATATCGGCTCTAGCAGCATGAAACCATCTGCAAATACTGATTTTGGATGAAAAGAACTCCTTACATTCACATTTGGCTTTCCTTTTTTGTGCAAGGAGTCATTTTTTTTTTACAAGGTGGAGAGAGGGAGGAAGTGACACAGATTCTCCAACTTCCTGTTCCTGTCCAGCAGGCTCCTCCCAGTGCTTTGTCCATCTCCTGCTCATTCTGCCTTTGGATTTGGAGCTGGAAAGATCACTCTTTTTGTCTGCTGCATCATTGCAATTGGATTTCAGGATTTTTGGAATAGGATATTTTACAAGTAAGTGGTTGTTGTGTTTGATTGTGGGCATTGCAGTTGTTGTGTAACTACAATTTATTTTTGATAATTAATTATCATCATTCCTTTTTTTTTTTTTAATTTATTTTAATTTTGTGGGTTGTAGTAGTAGGCCCGAGCTAGCCATGGGCATGGCCTCATGGGTGTGTGTGACTGTGTGCATGATGAAGCAACTGTTCCTTTTGTTTTTTGAATATATTTCATTTTCAATCACATTTAGGGCATGGATGGCATTGGATTGAGTTGGGGAAGTGTGTTTTTTGGGGTGGCCTTGCTGATGTTGTTGGGGCTCGCCATGTGGCTGGTGGCCATTTTGAGGCCTAGGCCTGCAAGCTTGCCTGGCCTTGTCTGCCAGCAGGCCTGCTTTCATCCACTGCTACCAGAGCAGGTAGCCACAGCTTTAGCAATCTACTGTTTTCTGTGTGCTCTGTTGAATTTAGACATCATTTAGGGCATGGATGGCATTGGATTGAGTTGGGGAAGTGTGTTTTTTGGGGTGGCCTTGCTGATGTTGTTGGGCCTGGCCATGTGGCTGGTGGCCATTTTGAGGCCTAGGCCTGCAAGCTTGCCTGGCCTTGTCTGCCAACAGGCCTGCTTTCATCCACTGCTACCAGAGCAGGTAGCCACAGCTTTAGTAATCTACTGTTTTCTGTGTGCTCTGTTGAATTTAGACATCATTTAGGGCATGGATGGCATTGGATTGAGTTGGGGAAGTGTGTTTTTTGGGGTGGCCTTGCTGATGTTGTTGGGCCTGGCCATGTGGCTGGTGGCCATTTTGAGGCCTAGGCCTGCAAGCTTGCCTGGCCTTGTCTGCCAGCAGGCCTGCTTTCATCCACTGCTACCAGAGCAGGTAGCCACAGCTTTAGTAATCTACTGTTTTCTGTGTGCTCTGTTGAATTTAGACATCATTTAGGGCATGGATGGCATTGGATTGAGTTGGGGAAGAGTGTATTTTGGGGTGGCCTTGCTGATGTTGGGGCTCGCCATGTGGCTGGTGGCCATTTTGAGGCCTAGGCCTGCAAGCTTGCCTGGCCTTGTCTGCCAGCAGGCCTGCTTTCATCCACTGCTACCAGAGCAGGTAGCCACAGCTTTAGTAATCTACTGTTTTCTGTGTGCTCTGTTGAATTTAGACATCATTTAGGGCATGGATGGCATTGGATTGAGTTGGGGAAGTGTGTTTTTTGGGGTGGCCTTGCTGATGTTGTTGGGCCTGGCCATGTGGCTGGTGGCCATTTTGAGGCCTAGGCCTGCAAGCTTGCCTGGCCTTGTCTGCCAGCAGGCCTGCTTTCATCCACTGCTACCAGAGCAGGTAGCCACAGCTTTAGTAATCTACTGTTTTCTGTGTGCTCTGTTGAATTTAGACATCATTTAGGGCATGGATGGCATTGGATTGAGTTGGGGAAGAGTGTATTTTGGGGTGGCCTTGCTGATGTTGGGGCTCGCCATGTGGCTGGTGGCCATTTTGAGGCCTAGGCCTGCAAGCTTGCCTGGCCTTGTCTGCCAGCAGGCCTGCTTTCATCCACTGCTACCAGAGCAGGTAGCCACAGCTTTAGTAATCTACTGTTTTCTGTGTGCTCTGTTGAATTTAGACATCATTTAGGACATGGATGCCATTGGATTGAGTTGGGGAAGAGTGTATTTTGGGGTGGCCTTGCTGATGTTGTTGGGGCTCGCCATGTGGCTGGTGGCCATTTTGAGGCCTAGGCCTGCAAGCTTGCCTGGCCTTGTCTGCCAACAGGCCTGCTTTCATCCACTGCTACCAGAGCAGGTAGCCACAGCTTTAGTAATCTACTGTTTTCTGTGTGCTCTGTTGAATTTAGACATCATTTAGGGCATGGATGGCATTGGATTGAGTTGGGGAAGAGTGTATTTTGGGGTGGCCTTGCTGATGTTGTTGGGGCTCGCCATGTGGCTGGTGGCCATTTTGAGGCCTAGGCCTGCAAGCTTGCCTGGCCTTGTCTGCCAGCAGGCCTGCTTTCATCCACTGCTACCAGAGCAGGTAGCCACAGCTTTAGTAACTTACTGTTTTCTGTGTGCTCTGTTGAATTTAGACATCATTTAGGGCATGGATGGCATTGGATTGAGTTGGGGAAGTGTGTTTTTTGGGGTGGCCTTGCTGATGTTGTTGGGCCTGGCCATGTGGCTGGTGGCCATTTTGAGGCCTAGGCCTGCAAGCTTGCCTGGCCTTGTCTGCCAACAGGCCTGCTTTCATCCACTGCTACCAGAGCAGGTAGCCACAGCTTTAGTAATCTACTGTTTTCTGTGTGCTCTGTTGAATTTAGACATCATTTAGGGCATGGATGGCATTGGATTGAGTTGGGGAAGTGTGTTTTTTGGGGTGGCCTTGCTGATGTTGTTGGGCCTGGCCATGTGGCTGGTGGCCATTTTGAGGCCTAGGCCTGCAAGCTTGCCTGGCCTTGTCTGCCAGCAGGCCTGCTTTCATCCACTGCTACCAGAGCAGGTAGCCACAGCTTTAGTAATCTACTGTTTTCTGTGTGCTCTGTTGAATTTAGACATCATTTAGGGCATGGATGGCATTGGATTGAGTTGGGGAAGAGTGTATTTTGGGGTGGCCTTGCTGATGTTGGGGCTCGCCATGTGGCTGGTGGCCATTTTGAGGCCTAGGCCTGCAAGCTTGCCTGGCCTTGTCTGCCAGCAGGCCTGCTTTCATCCACTGCTACCAGAGCAGGTAGCCACAGCTTTAGTAATCTACTGTTTTCTGTGTGCTCTGTTGAATTTAGACATCATTTAGGGCATGGATGGCATTGGATTGAGTTGGGGAAGTGTGTTTTTTGGGGTGGCCTTGCTGATGTTGTTGGGCCTGGCCATGTGGCTGGTGGCCATTTTGAGGCCTAGGCCTAGGCCTGCAAGCTTGCCTGGCCTTGTCTGCCAGCAGGCCTGCTTTCATCCACTGCTACCAGAGCAGGTAGCCACAGCTTTAGTAATCTACTGTTTTCTGTGTGCTCTGTTGAATTTAGACATCATTTAGGGCATGGATGGCATTGGATTGAGTTGGGGAAGAGTGTATTTTGGGGTGGCCTTGCTGATGTTGGGGCTCGCCATGTGGCTGGTGGCCATTTTGAGGCCTAGGCCTGCAAGCTTGCCTGGCCTTGTCTGCCAGCAGGCCTGCTTTCATCCACTGCTACCAGAGCAGGTAGCCACAGCTTTAGTAATCTACTGTTTTCTGTGTGCTCTGTTGAATTTAGACATCATTTAGGGCATGGATGGCATTGGATTGAGTTGGGGAAGTGTGTTTTTTGGGGTGGCCTTGCTGATGTTGTTGGGGCTCGCCATGTGGCTGGTGGCCATTTTGAGGCCTAGGCCTGCAAGCTTGCCTGGCCTTGTCTGCCAACAGGCCTGCTTTCATCCACTGCTACCAGAGCAGGTAGCCACAGCTTTATTGATCAAGTGTTTTCTATGTGATCAGTTGAATTTTTAGACATCACCTTCCTGAGAGTGTAGTGTGGCTGTACACAGTACTAGTAGTATAACATAGCTCTAGTTAAAAAAAATTCATAAATGGCTAGACTATCTTTTGTTTGCACTAGTACAGTACTAAGTAACTGAACCACAAAAACAAATGCAACATTTCACTGATGTTCTTCTCCTGTCTTCTTTGCTTTTAGGTGCACAAAAGACAGAGTAGGAGGTGTCATCGGCATCACCTGGCTACCCGTTGTACTGCCAGCCAGACAGAAGTCCTGCTGCGCATCACGCCCACGTGTGACCAGAACTTGTTGTGCATCTGCCTCCTGCCAGACGTCGGAATAAGATGGCCCCAAAGAAAGGTACCAGGTCCAGTACCAAGAAAGTTGCTGGTGAGAAGAAGGAACAGAAAAAGGAAGTGCCATTAACCACGACTGGTGGTGTGCCGGCCAAGGTTTTTTTTGGCACCAAAGCGTTGTCCGGGAACCAAGCTGGGAGCAGCACAGCGGTCCAGCAACCCCACCAACCTAGGCCCAAGGGCTTTACTGTCGCAGAGGTAGCCAGTCTACTAACGGGCAGCGATGTTGAAGAAATGTCATTACCGCAAAGTAGTACACAATCAAGTTCAACGCAGGCGCAAACTCAGCAGATCAGTGTGCAGCCGCCGCAACAAGAACAGCAGCAGCAGCCGCCGCAACCAGAACAGCAGCAGCAGCCGCCGCAACCAGAACAGCAGCAGCAGCCGCCGCAACCAGAACAGCAGCAGCAGCCGCCGCAACCAGAACAGCAGCCGCCGCAACCAGAACAGCAGCTGCCGCAACCAGAACAGCAGCCGCCGCAACCAGAACAGCAGCAGCAGCCGCCGCAACCAGAACAGCAGCAGCAGCCGCCGCAACCAGAACAGCAGCAGCAGCCGCCGCAACCAGAACAGCAGCAGCCGCCACAACAGCCCACCATAGTAGTTGTTGCTCCTAACGTAGGGGCATTTCAGGAAATCGAGCTTCCTGCAGACAAAGCGGAGCGAAGTCAAACCACTGTTTCAGAACATCTATTGTCTTCCAGACCACCAGCAAGGAAAAGGAGGCTTAGTCCATCATCTTCTTCTTCAAGCCCCGCTTCTGATGATCGTGATGACACTTGGGTCCCACCAGCTCGGTCTGAGAGTGAAGTACGCCACAAGACATTGCTTCTGAAAAGGAAGGTCCCAGAAAAACTTAGAGTTATGGAGGTAGATGTAGAAGAGGGGGGTGATGATGTTGATGAAGACGAGCCAGTCATCACGCACATTACTCCCGCCCCAAAGGGATTGGAGACCGACATTCTAACCCTATCCAGAAAGGCTGCTACTGAGCGGGATGTAGCACGGATCTCACCAACACAGGTTACACCACCACTACCTCCAGCTGCCATATTTTCCAAGGCCCGGCAGGGACCTACATCCAGCTCAACCACCTCAGTAGGAAGTGGTAGTAAAAGTCACAGTGTAGGTGGACAAGGTCACATATTTTCAAGCACCCCCCCAAGTTCATCTGGTGTTGAAAGTGGCACATCCAGCAGTGCCAGAAAGTTCTCCTCACCAGTTTGGGACTTCTTTTCTGTTAGCGCCAAGGAGGAGAACGTTGCTATATGCGCAATTTGTCGGCAAGGTGTTCGGCGTGGTAAGCTTGGTACAAACTATGGTACCGGAGGACAAGCAAGTCATCTCAGAATACACCACACTATTGTGTGGGAGGATCACCTACTTAAGTTAAAAGAAAGTAGGAAAACTAAACCCTTTGAAGTTGGTCAGGAATCAGGGAGCGATATTATTGTGGTGGCAGGTGAAGAACAGGGAGGCATTTCTAGCCTTGTCTCCAGTAGTGCAGTCACTGCAGTGGTAACGCCCACATCCTCCTCAGTAACATCAGAGTGGCACCGCAGTAAGAGCCATACTCAGAGTGTGGGTGAGACACCAAGGCGACCGGCGAGTACCTCAATGAGACAATCTGTGTCGTTGAGCCTTAGTGGGTTAATGGCACCACTAAGGAAAGTAAGCCAGCCTACCATTGACAGCATGTTTAGGTTGGAGGGGCAGTTACAACGCAACCACCCAACGGCACGATTGTACAATGCGAAGCTGGCTAAAATGTTAGCGCTGGACCTTCTTCCTTTTTCATTTGTGGAAGGGGTGGGTTTCCTTGAATTTGTGTCTGCCATCTGCCCGAAATGGAAAGTTCCAAGCCGGTCCTATTTCGCAAGAATTGCTGTTCCGGCACTACATCATGATGTGCTGGAATTGGTTGGACAAGCTTTGCAGAAGAGTGCTGTGCACAATATCCACCTGACAACAGACATGTGGACCAGTTGCCAAGCCACAGATTACATGTGTATCACTGCACACTGGATCTCTTTTGTGGGGGTTAAAGATCAACTATCTGCACGAGGTGTTGTTGACACAGCTGCGATTTTTGAAGGTACTCGGAAACATGCAACTGTAGCCATGTTCGCCATGGAGAAATCTCATACGGCTGAAAACATTTTAGAAGAGTTTCGCACCAAGGTTTTGGAATGGCTGCAGCCCAGAGGGCTTGGTATTGGTTTTGTTGCCACAGACAATGGCAGTAATGTACTTAAGGCCATGGAACTTGGTTCCTATTTCAGGGTTCCGTGTTTGGCACACTGCATAAACATTATAGTGCAAGACTTTCTGAAAAAAGAACCCATAGTAAGCAATTTACTGTCCATCTGCCGAAGAATATGCACTCATTTCAGCCATTCTTTTAAAGCTCGGAAGCAGCTGAGGATCCTCCAACGTGAGCGTAGGGTGCCAGTCAAGGCACTCATCCAGGAGGTGGCAACACGTTGGAACTCAACGTATTACATGCTTGATCGTCTGTACGAACAGCACAGGTCACTCAATGATTATGTCTGGTACAGAAGCAGTGATGCTAGTGTTAAAGGCATGACCCTTCAGAGGGAGCAATGGACCCTAATTCAATGCCTCACTGAGATGCTGTCTCCTTTTGAGGTCTTCACACGTGAAGTCAGCAAGGAGGACTGTACAATGGGCCAAGCTATCCCATTGTTGCAAATGCTAGAGCATGAGCTGAATAATGTGTCTGAATCCTACAAAGGTGTAGAGGACAGAAGGCAAGCCCATGACTTGGTGGAGAGCTTATCCAGGCGCTTATCAGAAAATGTAAGGATACAAAATAAAATTTTGTCACAAGAACATTACATTTGTGCCACAATTCTGGATCCACGTGCAAAATTAGGACTATTCCGTTCTTTTTCCGACACTGATGTTGCCCGCTACAAAAGTTGTATAGCTGAAGCAGCCATCAAGTTTGAAAACGAAGGGCTGCTAATTAAAAGCCCGCCACATCAACCCACAACAAGTACTGATACTGAAGCAGGCCATGCAGAATCAAGTGCAACTTCGTCGGCTGAGGGCAGTGCGGTTGGCTCACAATCGCAACACTCACCATCACCATCGACTACAAAAACAATAACTGGATCATTCTGCCGAGTACAATCATTATCAGATTGGTATGTAAAGATGGGCCTTAAGCACAGTGCTGATGCACCGAAAAAACAGCACAAAAGCTTACCAGCAGCAACCCTGAACATTGAGCGGATGGTCCAGGCCTATCTGGACGACCCAACAGAGGTGTACGTTGATCAAAACCCAGTGCAGTATTGGCATAGGAAAAGGTCTGAATGGCCACAGCTCAGCAGGCTGGCGATAAGCTATCTGGCTTGCCCTGTCGCAAGTGTCTCTTCCGAATTGTTTTCAGTGCTGCAGGTTCCATTGTAACCTTGAGAAGGACCAGTCTATCTCCCAAAAACGTGGAGAGGTTAACAATGATCAAAATGAATCAGCACTTCATACCACCGAATTACACAATGCATGAATCAACAGAGGAAGATGAGGACAGCGGCTCAGGTGACGGAAGTATTGTGTCAGATGATTACCTACTACTGGAAGATCCCCCAGAGTTTGAGGACGAGCTATACTTCCCTGACAATTAGGCTCGCACTTACTGTCTTCCTCCCTTTTTTCCCCCTTTGTTTGTGTCTGTTGTTCCGGTTATAAACTTGTGAATCGCAACCAATGCATTATCACCGTCTTCTAATCTTCAAATTTAAGATACAAGTTTCAGGTGTCTGCCATTTGACACTACAGTCCTCAGAATCCAGCTCCTCCGCTCGATCATACTGCATCTCCTGGTCAATTCCATTTCCCTCATGAATGATGATTGGATGATGGTAACAACAAATTCAAACTTTCCTCGTCCTTCCAAAACAAGTGGACCATGAATCTGATGACTTCTATAGCTATCCTCCTTCAGAGCCGAGAGAGACTGGCCATTAACTGAAAATAAGATGCAACAGGTAATGATTGATGCCATGCATTGTCCGCAGAAAAGCAGACTGAGTGATGTAGATTTTGTTGTGTGTGTTGCGCATGAATGAATTGATGTAATTGTGCACTGCCACTAATCAACATTCTACAGAACACACTAATTTTCCTCTTCTGGCAAACAAGAAATGTGTACTTCTCCTGCATCTTGGTGATACATTGCTTTTAATTCAATACAGGAAGGGGACTCACTACATCTGCGCAATGCAAATGACTGTGACTTAACAGCACCGTCCATCATGATGATGGCGAAAGAGACGGCCTGCAGCGTTAACGAGATGAGATGCAACAGGTAATGATTGATGCCATGCATTGGCCGCAGAATAGCAGACTGAATGATGTAGATTTTGTGGTGTGTTGCGCATGAATTGATGTAATTGTGCACTGCCACTAATCAACTTTCTACAGAACACACTAGTAATTACTAATTTTCCCCTTCTGGCAAACAAGAAATGTGTACTTCTCTCCTGCATCTTGGTGATACATTGCTTTTAATTCAATACAGGAAGGGGACTCACTCAATCTGCGCAATGCAAATGACTGTGACTTAACAGCACCGTCCATCATGATGATGGCGAAAGAGACGGCCTGCAGCGTTAACGAGATGAGATGCAACAGGTAATGATTGATGCTATGCATTGGCCGCAGAATAGCAGACTGAATGATGTAGATTTTGTGGTGTTGCGCATGAATTGATGTAATTGTGCACTGCCACTAATCAACTTTCTACAGAACACACTAGTAATTACTAATTTTCCTCTTCTGGCAAACAAGAAATGTGTACTTCTCCTGCATCTTGGTGATACATTGCTTTTAATTCAATACAGGAAGGGGACTCACTCAATCTGCGCAATGCAAATGACTGTGACTTAACAGCACCGTCCGTCATGATGATGGCGAAAGAGACGGCCCGTTAACTTAAGATGAGAAGTAACAGGTAATAAATGATGATAATTAATGGCATGCATTGGACACCTGACTCTGAGCTATTGGTCTTTGTGTTTGCGTTGTTTGTTGTGCACAAAGTGATGTCAAAGTGTACTAGTGTTAATCTATCTTTCTGTACACAATAAAGAATGACTCAAGTCAGTAATATTTATATTTCTACTCTTGTTGTGTTATAAAAATTACACTTGTACTGCAGGCCGATCTTCAGTCAGTAGAAGTATCAGAGCTGATGATGAAGTCAGGAGGATGTTTCATGAGTGGCATAAAACGGAAAAGCCTAAAGGTAAACACGTGAACCACAACCACAGCACACCCAAATGTCTGTGTAGAAGTTGAATAGAGTGTAGCGGTGGGATGACTGCAGTGCATTGATTTTACTAACTTTAACTGTAAAATGCTATGTCTGGAATGGATAATGTGCTTTGCGTTTGTCCAACTCTTTGAGAGAAAAAAAAAAAGGACTCTAAAGTGTTAACGTAGGATGTGCTAATGGTAAGCACTGTGGGCCTGATCTCTCCTGTTACTGTTGAAGGTCTATGCTGGAAACAGACTACAGTAGAGATGATGCATATGCATACATGCCACCTCGGAAAGTGTTCTTGTTGCACTACACCATCACTTGTGCATTTGTTTTCACTTTCTTTCTGAATATCCCCTTTGGTTTTCAATCTAAAATTACAGGCCGGGCCTTGTCCAAAACTTTGTAAAACATTACAATGCATATTAATTACCTTACCAATCAATCACCTTTTTATTCCAGCCGGGCAGTGGCGAGTGGTGAGGCGACACACCCAAGATTGATGGACGAGAGGAGCAAGAGGAATGCCGAGATGCAAAAAACCAGTCCACATTTTTGACCAGGATAAGACAGTAACAGTATCCACTTTTCACTTCTTTTAAATAATTTGATTAATATCTTGTATACATTCTTTACAACAGTGTGTTCTTGGAGTTGTTGTTATCAATCATCATTACGTTTGCTCTGTGTTTACGATTCTTCACTACCAATATTTTAAATTTCTATTTGCTATCTGTTAAAGTATTAAGGCCGGAACAGAACAAGAAATAGAAGTGTATGTAATCCGGGTCTCATCATGCATGCATTTCCTTTTTTATACCTTAACATATGGAATGGATATGGTATGGTAGTCTTCAATGATTGTCGTTTGTTTGTCTATGTATGCATACTGTTTTTCTATGTCAAACCTTTCCCAAAATCCCCCTTCCCATCCAATCAACGGACCCTAACCCTCTTCCCCCGGGCTGTGTGACTTATTGTCGAGGTGTAACTAAATTAAATGTACACCAATACTTAATCACACACTTGCTGGGGCGGATGTGGTGAAAGCAACACTACTTCAATTTCAATGCAGAGCGATGAACTTCTTCTGCTTGCCCACCCATGAGTAGGATATTTCACAGGTTATTTTATTTAACAAAGGAACATATACCTCAGCATGAATTGCCGGCATTGATTGGATTTGTTTGTTGTCATTCCTCATATACAGCACTAACTGTTAGACTGTAGGCATAGCCAAGTCGACAAAACTATAGTTTGTAACTCTGTCTAGTAGGCTATCCTCATAATAACCAGCATTCAGTTTTTTTGTCAAATATTTGAGCATATAATTGTTGCTCGGTAAATTCTGTGATGTACTTCATTCAACTACTCCTCTAACAGTCTCTCAAAGGCGATTGACTATCTCCTTTTCTTTTTTTGGAAATGCTGCCACCCTGCCAGTGTATACTACTACTACTATACTACCACCACCACCCCAATCATGGCATGTATGAAAAAGGAAACCATCTTCACCATGCAGCCAGTGCTGTGCCACAGTTGGACATAAACATCAAGCACCGGTAAGAGAGAAGTTTGGGGGAGGCAGAATCAATAATGGACATGTTGTCAATGATGTCAGTTTCAAACACCACTCCAAAGAATGCATAGTAGGACCAGTCAATCTGTTTGTGTCTTATACAGTCAGCAAATTATTGAAATCAAACACACGCTATGGGCGGCCATGCACCAGCAAAGAAACAGTGTGATGTAAAACAGTTACCCCACCTACAAAACATTAACAACATTGCATGTAACATAGAAAAATATATTTAATTGACCCTAACAAATAAACTAAACCCACAAAAGCTAACCCACCCACCTCCCTAACCCCAACGACTGTCCATAGAAATAGAGAACGCCCAAACGAGTGAAGAACGAACAGGAATTAAAAAAGGGGCAGTGACAGGGACTAACTGGTGGGGCGGGACTGGAGGAGGACACGAATCTGGTCCTCTAAATGGGCGACGCGGCGTCTAAGGCCGCGGCAGTTGCAGCCACAGTGGGGGGGGCACCGGAGATGGCACGGTGGCGGCGGGCAGCCGCCAGACGGTGGCGCCGTACCGCTGGAGGGCGGTGGCTGGGGCCCGGGGCACTGGAGGAGGCTTGAATTGCTGCTGCAGTCTCCTCCTCCTCCTCGGCTAGGACCACCAGCCGCCAGTATTCATGCTGGATTGCCTCCAGCTTCCGGCGCCGTGCCTTGGCGGCCAACTCCTTCCGGTTGATTTTTGGAGTAGCTGTGTATCAAAAAGAAAAAGCAAGACAATTGTAAAATATAGTCTTAATAAAACAGTAGGACAAGGTAATTATTTACACACATAGTGGCATGGTAGAGTAGCACTATAAAATAAAGCACAGTAGTACATAACATTTTAAATGTCGCCCGTCCTTCTTCCTTCCACCTGTCTTACACTTTTTAGTTGAACAGTGCACCAGGTGCTCTTCTCCATAAAACTTTCAAAGCGGAGTTGAAATCAGATAGATGAGGCCATTGGTTACTCAATACTCTGGCTCCTAGTCCTATACCAATTAAAGGGAATTCTAGTCTTCTAGTTCACTCTTCAAACGTCCCCAAGAACTCATACTTACTTACGACATCGGATAGCGGGCGGACTTTGTCCGCCCGCCATCCGACTGCTAAAAAAGGGTGGGGGTCCCGTGGGGACAATTAATTAGGATGATGCGCCCGGCACAGTGGCGGGCGCACCCTGTTATTTTAAATTTAAATTCTGGTTGGCTTTGCTGAAAGCAATGCTAAAATGTTGTGCTGCTTTTCCAAGCACAACATGACGGGCCTCGCACGGAGCCTGTCACGTTTTGCTTTGAAAGTCGGGGGGGTACCATAGCATCGGTAGGTACCCTCCATGGGGGCCCCCAAGCATACTCTGCAATGTGTGCATGCCTTTTCGTGGCGGACGGTAATGCCGCCACGCAAAGGCATTCCAAAATGCAGATTATATGGCTGCCGGTGTGGTGAGAGAGACACCACCGCCATATTGAACCCTTTTCCGCCTAGACATGTCTGAATATTTTCTACAGGGATGGCGGGAGGTTTGCCCCTGCTGTGACGGCAGTGAATTCCAGCCAGCCCGGCGGGGGCAATACGCCCACCATCCTAATGGGGCCCTAATTCACAACTTTACAGTATACATATACATACAGTACACCTTTGCAGTGAGTGTGCTGTCAAGTTCAACAATAGTTAAAGATTATGAATCTAACTTACCACCGCCTGCCACTGGTGCTGCCACTCCCCCTCCGTTGCTATCTGCAACTGCCGCATCCTCGCCCTCTGCGTCGCCTTCGCTGGCCCCAGCAATGGTGGTCGGTAGTGCGCCTAGAAAACATTACACATTTATTAGGCAACATATACACCTCCCCCCTATTGATCAGTAGCAAGGTTGAAAAATGAGTTAATACTAACATAAATCACTAGTACAAATCAGGTAGTAGTAGAGTAGACACTAAGTTATATGATCATTGTAGCATTTGCTTGATTAGCCCTAGCCATGCACATGTGACGTTACCTTTACCTTGCAGCTTCTTAAGACACCTTTGAGCCCACATGACCTGCCTCACACTGCTACTGTCTAGTCTACGCGCTGCGTACAGGCGGTCAACAAACATTAACAAGCCACTTTTTTAGGAAGAACTGGTGTACTACTGTTACTGTTAGTCCATATTGCTTATCCATAGATGCTACACTTTTTGGCACGGCTGAGAAATGCTTGCAAGTTGCAATATACTAACGCACACCATTTCTTTTTTCGCATTACAGACGCAAGATTCGCTTCTACGAACCAGAGCTTCTGAACGATGCACCAACTACCAGTACTAGGTTCTTCTGAGGTGAGGGGTCCCTTCACTCACATCTTCATTTATAAATGTATATAAACTAAATTGCTATGGGATGGTGGTGCTGCCTTCCACCATTTCAGTTATCATGATTTAATTCCCAACTGTATAAGTGTAACAATGTATATTGTTTTAATGTTATTGATTTGCCGGTTGGTGCTGCTAAGAAAACAGTGTACAGACCTTCTCAAATCGAAATAAAAATTTGAAACTTACATAGACTTTGTGGTATTTGGTGTGGAGTGGACTAACTTACACGATTGAGCAAATTAAAGTAAGGGTGTGCATGTGAATAGCTTCCACGACAGAGGTTGCGTGTGTTAATGTTCTGGGTTGTCTACTTGTTGGTTATCTTGGGGGGAGGGTTCCGAGACCTAATAGGTATGACAAGACAGTACTATAGTCAAGCAGTGGAATTGTGGTGGGTGCGGAATTTCTGATTGAGGTGTGCAAGGAAGGTCCAACCTACCATCACCAACATCCTATTTTCTGGTGCAAATGTATGTGCAAGATCCCTACAACAGTTGTATGTCTTATAGGGTATCATATCAAAATATTAAGAAATCTGGTAGGGCTGTTGCTGTGAATTTTCAAAGCCTAAACATCAACAAGAGTAAAAAGTAGTACAAGACAACAACCCAACGGATTGTATGAGCTACTGGTGAATATGAGTTTTATATTACAACCTTTCACAAAGAGTGGCACTGGCCAACTGGGCAAGACTAGCTACTACAGTACAGACAGACAGACTGATAGTATGTAGTGGTACTCAGTCATCATAGCGGAGGCAGGGATAAGCTTTTTGAAACCGTACAGATCGAAGGATAATTGGTGGTAAAAGAATAGCATTTGGAAACACACTATAGTTCGGGAGAAATGGGGCAGTAAAAGTTATGGAATAAGAAATATTATTAAAAACAAGAAGACTTACTGGGGCCAGCAGAGGAGCCCTCAGCGGTGTCCTCCTCGTGGTGTTCCTGTCCCGCCGACTGCCCAGTCCCTGCCCGTCTGCCCCTGGGTGCTGATGAACAGGAAAGATATAAGAAAGAGACAAACATTGATGGATGGTGTCAACTTAAGCAAATACAATATTTTTCAACAACGGTCAAAAAACACTTATGTAAACAATTGCAATAACTACATTGACCGATCTCATCTGGTCAACATGTAATATCGGGGGATTCGCAGTTCGACTACTTAAGTTACTATTTATCAACAGTAATCCATTCTTCCATTCTGATTCCAGAAAACTAAGTTACAAGTAAGCCTAAGAATTAGTACAACGTACCACCCAACCTAGCCCACCTATTCCAGGCATGCCAATTGTACATTAAGTATGCATTTCGACTGTATTCCTCAACAATGTGTATGATCCAATCATGGAGGACACATGAACATGACTACATTTTTTGTATACACCAAATTTTGGTTTGATTGATGCTGATCTGCTACTGCTAAGTAACTGCAAAGCCTACCTCCACTCATTGAACAAACTAGAAAGGTTCTAAAGACTGGCGTACTAGCAGCACGTCACGTAACTGAGTGAGGGGGGCATCACGCATACCACTAACCAATTAGAAGCTCATACAAAGTACCTAAACCTATGTATCAATCCGCCCCTATCTATTAGTGACAGGACAAAGTAAGGAGTGGACGTGAGTCACTGTAGCATTACGTAACTTAATTTCTCTAAAATAAACTCGTAAAGAATCACGCTGAGCAAGCGCAAACGGAAAGCTGCAAACAAGTAAGATTAGTAGTAGCGCAGAAGAGCACCTGTGTCATAATCACAGAAGACTTTTAAACGTTATTAACCTGGAATGTATTGCAAGCAGCAACATTCTAGCTGGTTGGAAGGAAAAAAAGATATTCGCAATATATAACATAGAGCAGAAGAACAGACACAAAGTTGTAATAATTAAATAGGTACTCACCAAGCCCCGGGACCTCCACTCCTAGCAGGTCCAGCAGGTCCTGCTCACGGTCCAGGATGTCAGACCACCGGTGCGTCAGCTGTGCCTGGGTGCGCCGGACCCCAGAGATGCGCGACACTGCCCGGCGCACCTTCCCCCACCGCTGCCGACGCTCCCGGAGGCCGTACCCGGACCCAGGCCTGCCACCTGCTGCCAGGGTTGAGGGGAGGTGGCGCTGCACAAAGAAAATTAGTGCAGCCAACTCCGCCTCCCCAAATAAGGCCCGTGCATGCACCCCTTGTGGGCGCCGCCTTCCGCAAGGAAGGCGGTCGCGGCTCTGGCTGCGCCGGCGAACAGCCCTGCCCTTGGACATGGTTCTGGGGACGGGGCGGGAAAGAAAAGGTAAAATAAATAAAGGAGTAAAGGAAATAAATAGCGGGCAATACAAAGAGAAAAAGTAGCTAAAAAACAAAAAAAAAGTACACAAAAACCAAAAATATAGAGGCAGGAAAATAGTTAGAGAAATAATAAGTAATAAAGATCCAAAAAAAGTGGCTATAAACAAAGGATTGAAAAGATTTAGGGAGGATTGAAAATCAGGCCCCAGAACCATGCAATAGAGTGGAAAACAAGATGGCCGCACCCGTTGCGACCACGTGCGCAAGTTCGCGCGATATTTTCTCCCTGAGCAAGCAAAAAGCAACGCGATCAAGTAAAAGCGATCGCGAACAGGAAATATCGACCGCGAACATGCATTGCGCGACCCGGAACAGGAAGTAAACAACGCCAGAGGGCGGGACAAGTGAAAACAAGATGGCCGCGCCCGTGAGCGACTGCATGGGTAAGTTGGCGACCCGCGAACACGCAAAAAATACCGCGAACAGGCGGCAAAAAAACTTCCGCATCTTCGCGATATTTCCGGCGTGTTTGCGGAGATTTTCTGCATTCTCGCGATAATTTGCGGAGGTTAATTCCGCAAATTCCGCCCACCCCTACTCAGAAACCAAGTGGGAAATTCAGGATCGTACAAGACCTGCGAAAGGTCAACGCGATAGTTGTTCCATGTTGTCCGGTGGTACCGAATCCATCTGTGATCCTGTTTCAAGTTCCATGTGAAGCTGAGTGGTTTACAGTAATTGATTTGAGCCAAGCTTTCTTTTCGATCCCACTCCATGAGGAAAGCCAATTTCTTTTTGCTTTCCGGCTGGAGAACCGTGTGTTAACATGGTGTCATATCCCTCAGAGGTATACAGAGAGTCCATCGATCTTTAATCAGATCCTGAAGAAGAACCTTGAAGGTCTTGTGTTGCCACAGAACTCCGTTCTGGTGCAATACATTGATGATTTGCTCATTGCTTCAGAAACAGAAGATGCTTGCAGAATTGATACCATTGCTTTACTGAATCATTTGGCCGAGAATGGACACAAGGTGTCATCGAATAAATTGTAGTACTGTTTGAGTGAAGTGCCGTATTTGGGTCACCGAATTGAGAAGGGCAAGAGCAAGGTGTCACCAGATCGCATTGAGGCTATTATGAATATGCCTGTGCCCACCACTCAGAGAGAAGTCCGAATATTCTTGGGGATGGTTGGTGTGAGAAGTTGGCCTGGCATATGATGGTCACTAGTTAGAGTGGCCACCTTGCACAAGTCCAATTCGACTCTTATGGTAGATAGGTTTAAGACAACCTTTTAAAGAAAGCTATCCTAGTGGTAGCTGTGGAGAGCTGCCTTCAGGCTAAGTCTCAGAGAAATGTAAAGCAGCTTGTTTTACCTTATAATCTCTTGAATTACCAAATGAAAGGACACCACACAGGTATATATATCAAATATATATGTATTTATTACTAGACACACTCTACTAATCTCTTTATGAGATTAGAAACCAGGTACACATTCAAATGTCAACGTTTCACAATAAATTAAGCACAAATACGGCTGGAGCCCCAGGGGCGTACCAGACCATATACTAAAAAAATGGTATAACAATGTCGACTTGCAAAATGACAAGGCCTAGGGCCTGGGGAATCGCTGGGGCTTCACTACTGCAGTGTTAGCAGGTAAGTAACAGGCCCACGGGAGACGCGTGCAGTGTGTGAACACAGCCGCAGGTTCCCTATTGTTTATAATGGAGCAAGTCGCGGTTTGATTTTTAAAGTTCTAGGGTACTTCGAGGGAGTCTACAAGCAAGCCACTTACAAGGTACGTACTTCGAGGGCCAACACACACTAGGGCACCAGAGTGCATGAGTTACCTCACCCAGGGAAGCCGGGTGCATAGGTGTCTTTTGGGGTCGGGTCGCGTCGCTGTTTTCTATGGAGACCAAAGAAGACTTGCTGCTTGCGTCGACTGAAGAAGTGTCCGGTGGAATCCGAAGGTGGATTCACGATGCTGAAGACCTGAAAATTGAAAAGACAGTGTTCAAAGTCACTTGCCAGTGACTGGTGGCCAGGAAGATGGATGACCACAGATGTCGCGTGATTTCAGGTCGTCGATGGTGTTTTGACTCTTCGCTCACGAGGTCCAGGAGGGATCGACGATGACCAGCAGCTGGATTTGGAGTGTCCCACAAAGTCTGCAGCTGATGGCAGTGTCGCCAACCGGATTGGAGCCAACAAGCCTTGGCAACTGCAAGTCTTGTGTAGACTGAAGAAAGTCGATGGTGCAGACCAGCAAGGTCTGAGAGACTCACCCAGCAAGGGTAAGTGAGGGCAGGTCTGGTGCAACCAGAGGAGCCCTTTGAGTTGATAGAAAATTCTTCGGGGGACCCTCTAGTCAACAGGCAAGTTATCACAAAGACGCCTCTTCAGGAAATGCTTCACAAGAGCCCACGGTCACTTGGGAAGGGATAGGCCACTGAGTTTTTGTGCAAGACCTGCTGGAGGTTTGGGCCTTAAATGGTCCAATGCACAAGTTCGTAGAACGTTGTTTGGGGTTTGCACTCAACAATAGTGCACGGTCCCTGGGTATTGCTGTTCCTCATTACTCGTGGGGTCCACTCACCACAGCTCTGCTGGGAACTCACAATGGCTGTCGAGAAGTCAGGAAATCCACTTCTGGGGCAGCAGGGACTTCGAACTCCGGCAGGAGCGGGAAAGTTTGCAACTGTTGATTAGGGTTTTGGTGCCTGCCAAGCAGGGCAGTCACTCCTTGATTCCAAGGGAGATTCTTCTGTCTTCCAAAGGTAGTGGAACATCGAAGGGCCAGGATTCTTCTTTGTAGAGCGTCATCCAGGGTTATCTGATTTGCAATGGCAAAGCTTGCTATCTTATAGTGAAGATAGGGGAGGGACTAGCTCTATGACCACTCCTCTAGGAGGGTCAGGGGAGGGGGTGGTTACACCCACTTCCCTTTGTCCAGTTTTGCGCCAGAGCAGGGGCAGGTAGTCCTTGAACCGGTTTGAGCCTACTGCTCCCCCAGTGCAGGACTTCAAAGCACTCTAGGAGTGCACCCACCCAGCCCCAATACACTAAATCCTATCTGGAAGGTGGTGACACCTCCCTGAGACAGGATGCCTTTTGTTGGGCTTCCTCCACTGCGAGTTTTAGTCAGCAGCAGGAGGGCAGCTCAGTGTCTGTGCTGGTGGCATCCATTTTGTGATGCCAGGGCTCTATAGAATTTCTATTGTTTTACATGTCGTCCCCTCTAGAAGGGTGGGATCATGCTCCCACATCGTGTACTGATGTGGGGGTATGATTCCAAGTTGTTTGACACCTAACACGACATGTTTTGATGCAGTCATTCCAAAGTTAGCATTTTAATGCACTTAAGAGTATATGGTTGAACCGTATCCACAAACAGCCATAGAGAATAGACTCTGGTAGCGGCAGAGGGGCCCTGCTCAGGCAGAGGCATCCCCTCACATTGTAAACCATGCAGCCTGCCCTCAGGATTGATAGGGCCTGCCATAGGGGTGGCTGATAGGTTTATATGTGTGTGTATGGTGAGATATAGGAACCTATATCTCTGTGAGGAGTGCTAACACCACCTCACACAGGCTGCAGTAGCAGGCCTGTGGTGTCAGATTGAGTCTGCTTCCCAGGGGTGGCATAATACATGCTGTAGCCCCTGGTAGGCCTGTGAAGTACCAATGCCCTAGGTACCTAAGGTACCATATACTAGGGGCTCATAAGGTACCACAGTATCCAATCACTAGTGCATCTAATATGCACACCAAGTCGTTTAGAGAGAACAGAGAGACTGGGGCCCTGATTAGCAGGGACCCAGCCAGACTATAGCCAGGAACCAGTGTGTACATCAGAAAAAAAGTGGGGGCAACATAAGTGCAGATCCTACTCTCCTACAGTTGGCTATTGTCGCCAATGGATTCCCAACTTCTCCTTTGAAGTGAAGCCTTTACAACGGCTGACACACAAGGATGTGAGTGATCCTGTACCATGGGACAATGACTGTTTGATGTAATTTTTGAGGCTGAGAGAAGCCCTGTGTCACGCTCCAGCTTTGGGAATGCCTGATTACAACAAGGCATTCACATTGTTCTGTTGTGAGAGAGAAGGTTGTGCATTGTCAGTCAGACCTGTTGCCTACTTTTCATCTACTTTAGATTCAGTAGCTTCTGCGTTGCCCGGATGTCTCAAATCCATTGCTGCAACGGGTGTCAATATTGAAAGATGTGAGAGTATTGTAATGGGACATCCACTTACAGTTTATGTGCCACATTCTGTTGAATTGTTGATGACGAGGACCAAAACACAGCACCTTACGAACAATAGATTAACACGCTGTGAGAATGTTATACTTGCTGCAGAAAATGAGACTTTGAAGAGGTGTTCTGTTTTGAATCCTGCAACACTGATGCCTATTCCAAATGAAGATGGTGAAGATTGTGAGGATCACGATTGTCTCGATGTGACTGAACTATGCACCAAACCGAGACCAGACATTGTTGATGAACCGCTCCCTGACTCTGATGAAATTTTCTTTGTGGATGGTTCATGTTTAAGAGACGATGTTGGTCGATTAAGAGCAGCATTTGCTGTATGTACCATCACAGGAGTGGTTGAATCTGCTTGTCTAGAGGGAGTACACTCCGCACAGGTAGCTGAAATCATTGCTTTGACCCGTGCTTGTTTGGCTGCTGATCAGATCCGGATAACGATTTATACTGATAATCAGTACGGTTTTGGTGTGGTTCACGATTTCGGACAGTTATGGTCACAGAGAGGGTTCATGACATCTTCTGGTTCGCCCATTAGAAATGGGGAATATGTGAGGCAGTTGTTGGAAGCGTTACAATGTCCGAAAGAAATTGCAGTTGTCAAATGTTCTGCACACAGCAAGGGGAGTGATTTTGTTTCCCTGGGAAATGATTACGCGGATGAGGTTGCCCGGTTTTGTGCAGAACAAGGATGCATATTTACAGGAGGGTACACTGGAGAAAGCCAAGAAAGAACCGAGCTCAGCATGATGTTAGCCATGGCCGATACATGGGAGGAACTAAAACGATTGCAGGATAAGGTTACTGATCAAGAACGAGATAGCTGGATACGAGCAGGATGTGAGAAGGGAGATGTGGATGTGTGGGTTTCGAGTGATGGATGAGCTGTGCTACCGGACAGTCTGTTGAACCCAATGGCAAGATTGATACATGGTGCAGTACATCTTGGTAGAGATGCAATGGTGCGAGTGTTTAGACAGACCTGGTACAATCCGAAGTTTTGTGCGGTTGCTGAAGCTGTATGTCAGAGGTGTGTTACATGTCAGCGGATGAATGAATGAAAGAAGACTGCTGTAACTTTGAGTCACATTGGAAGATCAGGCGGGCCTTTCAATAGGATGCAGTTGGATTTTATCGAGATGCCGAAGTGTAATGGGTTGAGGTACATCTTAGTTGTGGTATGTGTCTTTTCAAGATGGGTGGAGGCTTACCCAACAAGTAGGTGCGACACTCACTGTAGCTAAGCTGTTGTTGAGGGAACTTATCCGTAGGTTCGGATTTCCGACCTCTTTGGAGTCGGACAGAGGGACACACTTCCACAGTGAGATCATGAAATTGCTCTGTGCTGCCTTGAATGTGGATCAGAGATTGCATTGCAGTTATCGACTAGAAGCTTCTGGGATTGTGGAACAAGCCAATGGAACTTTGAAAGCGGGGATGGCCAAAGTGTGTTCTTCGACATCCCTGAAATGGCCTGACGCACTGCCTTTGGTCCTCATGAGCCTCCGTAGTGTTCCTGATAGGAGAACGGGGTTGTCACCTCACGAGCTCCTGATGGGGAGGGCAATGCAATTACCAGCAATACCTGCTACTGCTCTGATTAACATCACAGATGACTTAATTCTCGACTACTGTAAGGGACTGGCTGACGTAGTCCGTTCTGTGTCCCAGCAGGTGCAAGCAGCAACTGTTCCAGCCGCAAGTGACCTGTGCCACGACCTGTGCCTGGGAGACTGGGTGCTTGTCCGCAAGCATGTGAGGAAGAGTTGCCTGGATGTTCGTTGGCATGGCCCGTACCAGGTAATACTGGTCACGAACATGGCAGTGAAGTGTGGAGGACTGCCGAACTGGGTGCATGCCTCCAATACCCGCAGAGTTCCAGCACCCTTGGAAGATACAGCCCTTCTCATGAATGAAAATCCAGCTGAGGTGGCAGGGCCATCTGAGAGGGCAAGTCAAGCTGTGAGGGTTGCTGATGCAGTTGGTTGTGCACTAGATCGAGCTGAAAGGGGTTGTGCAAATCAAAGCCCCGAATTTGACTCAGATGAAGAAAGTGTTGCTGTGGGTGGAGTAGAGTCAAATTCAGCTGAAAAAGGAAGCAGTGCACAGGGTACCCAAAGGGAGAGCAGAGGTGCCGCAGGAGCAGAAGAGGTTTGGCCTGTGAGTCAGAGACGGCTGAACTTGAGATTGGCACCTGAAAGAGATCTTGCCCCAGTTTCTGAAACATCTGAATCTGAACAGAGCGACGAAGAGCAAGCTCGAGGTGGGTTGAGACGGTCCAGAAGGAAAAGAGTGCCATGTCAAAGGTACGCCTCACCAGAGTGGACATACGCTGTGACTGATGCCAGGAGTGTTGAGCTCAGGGAGGCTGAGGTCCTTGACACTGGTCAACGGCTCCCCGAACTTGAAAGTGGACGTGTTGCTGTTGGTTCCAGGAGTGGAGATCGAAGGAATACTGACTCTCACTATTCCGAATCCACCACTTCTGAGCAAGATTCGTGAACTGATTTTGGAGACGCTGGTTTCTCCAACCTTTGGTTATGTACCACCGCATCAGGAATTAGTGGTGCTTCATCTTGAACTTTTGCAGCATGTTTTAGAGATCTTGGGAGCTGATCTTGTTTTGGACTGAAGGTGAACTTTCTTGTATACAAAAGTCTAAAAGAAGATAACCTAGGCCCGCGTGGAAGAAGAATAAATTTAGGGACTTTCTGTCAAGACAACGAAAGAGGGCTAGGGAAGTCTTTTTGCGGACTGTGTAAATAGGGAACTGAAAGTGCAGGGAGATTTCCAGCTCTTGAAGTATCGTTCGAACTGGTTAACAAGCGGTATCTGGAGGAGAAAGAGACCCTTAATTGTTGTTGAAACCAAGAACTTTGAGAACTTTGCAAAGATGGTAGATGCTGGAAATACTCACCGTACGTCTAAATTAGTGATAGGTACACTCATAGGGTTGGCAATAGTTTCTATAGCCATAATAGTTATAGCCTCGTATATCGTTTCACATGAGCAGGAAGCGGAGGTACAGGGAACACCTATGCCTACCACTTCTAGCCAAAAGGAGGTCACTACAGGAGCTAAAAGAGCTTTACTAATCGAAGAGAGTCGTAGATTTCACATAGACATGTCTAGAAGTGATTTTAAGCTTAATGCGTATGCGAAGTTGTTGTATGAGTATGTTGACGCGATGGATGCGAAAGACTGTTATGTGTGCATGCAGTTACCTTCTTCAGTAGATGAGGGCATTAAATACTATAACCTTCCACTAACATATGGAATTTCTTGTAGTTTGTTGCTTAGTATTTTTTATGAAAGAGGTCAGTTTGAGTATTTCTTTTCCAATTACGATGCAGTACTTCCTGAGGTTCCAGCTTAAAAACATTTGAATAAATACGATTATTATAAATCGGAAGACAGACTCCGGAAGTATTTCATACCGTCTTTGGAACTGGATACGGCTTATGCTCACCGACATATTTTGACTTGTTCATTGTCAGACACAGAGAAGAAGTTTATAGGTCAAGTAGAAGATAGCTATAGAAACCCAAAATGCAGGGGATAGTCCAGTAGATTGGACTGACGAGGAGAGATTACACAGATCAAGGGGAGTTATGGACCCATAGCATTGGACCAAGAGCAAAAGGGGAGGTTGTGTGTGAGACGTTATCAGACATACTATGAAAAGGTTCCAGTAGGACAGAGTACGTGTGATCATATTTTTACTATGGAAGATTCGGCTAATAACTTTTTGCACGGCTCGGTGCAAGTGATTCCAACTGTTTATTATGTGCGTGGAAGGAATGCCTATGTGAGATTGCCTGTGAATTGGTATGGTACATGTTATCTGGCCATTATCTTTCAGAAAATCTATCATGCAGAAGATTTAGAGCTTTTGGAGACTGGACATCAATCTAAAGTGAGAAGAGCTGCGAGTGCAGGAACGGTGATTGGTGATAGCTTTGGAGCAATAATACCGAATTTGGGTGTGGTTTTGAATGATGTGAAGATCAGAAGGCTGGCGACTGTGGTTGATGAGTTGTCAATGAATACGGCAAGGTCTTTGATATTGATGGATGGAGAGATGTTATCGCTAAGGACGATGGTTTTGCAGAACCGCCTTGCTTTAGATGTATTATTAGCAACAGAGGGCGGAGTCTGTAAATTATTGAAAGTTCAGGAATGTTGTACATATATTCCAGACAATAGCAGGGATCTGGAGACGTATACAGACAACATTACCACGATTCACCAAGAGATTGAGGATATGACTGAAGAGGGTGTGTGGGAGAAGATTGGTAAGGGATTTGGTTGTGTGGGAAATTGGTTTGCGAATTTGGGGAAGGGGTTCCTTGGGTTCGTATGAAAACCCCTTATTATTGTTGTGATTTGTGTGATCTGTTTATGGGGACTCATCAGAGCTTACAAGTGGTACAGAGGAAACAGAATTGAAAGGGCTCTCAGAGCGAGTGAAATGCGAATGGCCAGACTGCAGGACAGTCAGTATCAGAATATTAAGAATATGGAGAGATTCCGACGGGGGAGGATGGTGACAAGTACTGTTTAGGTCAGTTCTTTCTCCAAGGGAATCAATTGTGTGATGGTGTGATGACATTTGTCATCAAAGGGGGGAACTGATAGAGCTCCACGTTATTCTGAAATTTGTAGGGTTGCATTATATTCACTGTTAGTCCGCACCCACATATTGATCTAAATAGTTTAAGTGTGGCATAGAAATTGTATTATTAGAATTGTTTAATATGGAGGTGATTAGAAATGTAACCCTGCTTTCCATGAAGAGTAATGTCGTAGGGCATTCCAAAAGTATTTTAGTAAATGCATAATGTTTGATTTTATGTAATGCAATGTGTTGGGTTAAAGTGTGCCATGTTAAAGTTACACGTGTAGTCTGCTTAATCACGTTTAAAGAAGTAATGAACTAATGCTTAAAGTGTGATTAGGAGTGTGTTTAACAGTGTAACGACCTGATCGCATATACATTTAAAGAGAAAGGCCTGTTCATTTCTTATGTTACCCAATGTTGTAGGCCGAAAATGATTTCCCTTGGTAAGGCTTTGGGTTTCAGGAGGATGGAAAATCTTAGAAAAGTGAAAAGTTTTTTGTTCCCATGTATCTGTTGCAGGTGCAATGACATTTAGCTTGTTAGAGAGACTAGGTCTTTGATTTAGGAGTTAGGATGGTACGAGAAGCCAACAGGGGAGCACATTGGAATTTACGGATGATACTTTCAGCGGAGAAGGTGCCTGGGATCCAAGGTCAAGCTAACTGTCGTTGGATGGAGTACACGTTTCGCTGGAAAAGTACTGGAAGAAGACCTGGTTGAAGAGATGTGCCGAAGGCGTGTTCCACGTTCTTGAGATTTTGTATTAGGGACAGTGTCCCGAGGGTGGAGCAGTTGAGGTTTAGATGGGAAGCTACAAGGAGCATCTTAGAACGAGCTCTGACTAAGTGAATGTACTTCTAGGGAAGTCTTCACTTCTGACACCTTTTTACTCTCTTGTCTGGGAGGGAAATGTTAAGTAGGGATGTCACCTTAGAGCTAGAGTAGGGATAGACTAACTGTTTTTTTCCTTTTAGGCAAATGATTCCTAATGTAGACATTAGACTAACGATTGCATTTCTTATGCTGTTAGAATTAATTGTACTTCTTATCTTGAGTCGTATGAGACTCTTGCGTAGACTTGCATTTGTATTAGTGCCTATTTATTTCCTTCACCTTGTATTGAGGTGTTTGTATGTGCAGTTATTCTTGGTTATAATAAAATCCTAAAATTTTAGATTCGGAGTCAGTGGTCCTTTTGGAATGAGATTTGATCCTGTTGATTATGTACTAAGAATTGGATTTCCTCCCTTCTACAATATTTAGCAGATAAAAAGATCCTGGCGACCTTAAGTGATTCTTGGCGATTGCAAGGTAGGCAAGAATCCGGCTGCATCACTGCCATCACACCATCACACCAGACCCTCTCCTGAATGGAATTTGTGTTTCAAGGTTAAACAAAAATGTTATCCAGATTTCATACTGTTACATATACTTTAGGTTTGAATTGCGTGTGTTTATGTAATGGTAATATTTCCCGTTCTCCCCTATTCCTCCTCTCCCTTGGTTCTCCCCTCCGCAACGTTGGTGGGCGGAGGGTTTGAAAAATGACAGTTGGTCAGATATGTTTGTATTATTGCCTGTAGAAAGATGGATCTCTCTGTTTATGCTACCTTGTTGTGTTTAAGGAAACCACTCTACCAACGTTGAATATCGAGCTATTGCACACACCCAAACACCTTTTTTTCTTTACTGCAATGTAAAATCCATGGCAATGCATTAGTGGAAAAGACATTTGTATATATCCTGAAAGTTTGAAGCTGGAATAAGCCTGCTAAGCAGTTTACTTTGCATTATGCTGTATAATTCTTCTGATGGGAGGAGAGGCCTACCCAGCTGGTACCTGGTGTTTTCTGTTTGCCAACAGCTACAAATTGAGTGCATCTGCTCTGCAGCATTTCTATGCAATGCTAATTTACGTTTAATGTCTATTGTATTACATTTGGGGAATAATGTACTTTTTCAAAAGCACTCTAGGACAAAATGTGTGGTTAATTAGCCCTTCCAGGTGTAACATTGTGCTCATGGATGTGTACAAGGCGCAGCACTGAACACATTGTGTTCCCTGAGGGCAAGGTTACAGAGAATGTGCTTGTCAAGTTGCACTATGTGAACAGCTTATTCTGTGCTCTTGGAACAGGCGTTGGCTTGTAGCAGACTTGGGGCTTTCACTTACCCTTTCACAAAAAGACGTCCCTGATCACAGTGAGTAAATCCTGACACGTATATTGTAGCCCATTGCAACGTCCCGCTCTTATTTCTCACTAAGGAGGTAACACTTTCTGCTCCGATACATTTTAATTGAGCAAGTAAACTGGGCCTTCTTATCGTGTCTGTGGATCCTGTGACAACGCTTGTACACTGGGATTTATGACTTTTCCTCCACCCCAAGGTCCCTCTGAAAAGCCGTTAGCTTCCTCCATTGCCCTGTGAAACCAAAAGATGGAGCTTTTCACAGCTTCTGCACTTCTGGTCTTGCACACTTCGCAGGCTTGCCTTAGTAATTTTTTTAAAATATTTGGGGGCGTTCAAGAGTCATGTAAAACAATAGGAACAGTCTCACAGTAGGGAGTGGAATGATTTTCTTGCTGCACTCGAAACACTAGTGATTGTGTAGTTTTTCCAATAATACAAAGTGAAAAAAGGGCATACAGCTAAGAATGTCATAAAGACTAACTTCAAGAACGAGTTTGTTTGACCCATTATACAATATCCGGAATTATAAACTCAGGACAATAAAGGTTGCTTTGCAAATTCCTGGCAACCAGAAATGTTTTTGTCAATGTCAACTCAAAATACGACTGACTTCTTTATTGCCTTGCAATATACACGCATTTAGGGGCATATTATCAAGACAAGCAATACAATTATCGCCGCTTTAGCTGCAGAAAACTGCCGCTAAAACGGCAATAATGGGCTTGATAATATGCTCTATGGAATTCCAATTGAAGCCCATGTTAGATGTGAAGGACATTAGATCCATTGTTTCTTGTGTACCATCGCATAGCACTAGAACCACAAGTATAGGAAATAAAAACAGCAGCACCAAAAACATGTGGAAAAACACAGGGCATTGTCTAAGAGCATACAAAAAGAGACTTCAAAAAGCTGCATTACAAATATGCGTTGTGCATGCCTTTGTCTGTAGGTGTTAGCATATTAAAACAAGCTGTATTTGCTTCACCGGCAATAGCTGAGATCTCTCATTTTCGCCCAAAATTATAATAAATGTATGCATTAATACTTAAATGAGATTTCATACATTCCTCTTCATGCATTGCTCTTGTTGTGTCATTCAAATATGGCTTCCACCCACCACAACATGAGGCAATGAGTCAGCTCTGTTCAGCTTCTGGCCCGTCTTACTGGGAATGATAGCAATTTGCTTGTGCATATGTTTAAAAACTAGTCTGCGCAGGGGTTGGCATGCCAAAATATCCGGTAAAAAAGGAAAAAGAAAAAATATTCCTGGTAGCTCCCCAACACTAATACCGGGCCTTCACCGCCTGCAATGTACTGCATCCCATGCTGACGCCTATGCTCACCTTGTGCCATACCTTGTGCATGCATGAACAGGCAGCCCTCTTTGACTGTTTTTTGTAATACATTAAAAAAATTGTATTTATGCACATGCCTGCGTACCTATCTTTTAATGATTTTTGTAATGGTTTAGCCCGAAAACATTTCAGGAGAGCCACCTGTATGCCTCCATGCACAAATGACCAACCACCCTAAAAAGTATTTTGACAAAGTATAACAAATACCATTTCAATATGTCTCTTTGTGTAACCACACACAAGCATATCCAATGGTTGCCATCTTTGATTGGTCTTTGATATATTTAAATTAAACCCGTTCAAAGGAAACTAAAGCAGTAAAGTGAAAAAAAAAGCTCATCAGACAAAGCTGTTTTGGTGTTTAATGTACACACATTTTCTGAGGGGCTGTACTTAATTTGTTAGATTACGTAGGGTTTATCCGCGGAGCAGTCGACTAATGAGGAACGCCACAGACTTGCTTCTCACTTTCATTTAACTTACTTCAATTAAATTATTTCAAGTTAATTATTGGTAGTAGTTCTACGAAACTATGCTAAACACAGTTACATTTACACTCGACACATATATTACATATATTACATAAATTACATATATTACAAACACACAAAATTTTACTTTTCTTCGGACACATGCAGATATTATAGAGGTCGAAGAAATTACACAATTAAAAAAAATATGTAATTAATGATGGCAGGCGCCACTGGCCCGAGCATCATATATATAAAAAAAAACATTGGCAAAGTCAATAGGTCTGGTATGCAATACGTGCCCTAACTAAAATATTTAAAAAACCTGCTGCAGTGAAAAAATAAAACAAATGCATAAATGAGATAAAGGATGTTTGATGATATAGAGTACTTTTGAGATTTTTTTTTAAACTGATTTTTATTGATTTTTGAAGCATAAAACAATGCACAACATGTCCCCAGGCACACCAGTTCACTAAAATAATGGCATATTACATATATCTCCACCTCCCATCCTCGCATATCCATCCTGGTACTCGACAATACTCCAGCCATTTACCCCATACTTTTGCATGTTTTTGTGGCATACCCTGGCCTCATATACAGCTTTCTCCTGATTCGTGCACCAAACCATCGCCTGTTTCAACAAAGCTAACTGGGGAGGGGAAGGCAGTTGCCTCCCTTTAGCAATATCTCTCTTTGACAGTGTCACTCCAATCACCACCATTGTCTTATCTTTCCAGACATTACACACCCCATCCAGGACTTCTAACAGAATGGGCAATAGTGAGGTGTCAATGGGCCACCACACCACCCTAGATTGGGCCTCAATGATCTTGCCCTAGTATAACGCAATCATCAGACAGTCCCACATCATCTGATAAAAGTGGTCCGGTGTCTCGGGGCAGTGCCAGCATGCCGGTGACTGCAGTATGGCCGCGTGCCAGAGACACACGGGTGTTTTGTAGGTCATATGCAAATAGTTAAGCAATATGAGCCAAAGCCTAGAGGATATAACCCGTGCTCTCAGTGCCATACGAGGTTCTCTCCAATCTGAGTACTCCAGGGCTCAATTGCCAGCATGAACAAGAGCGGAGATAGGGGACATCCCTGACGTGTGCCCCGACAATCAAAAATAAGGCAGATAAAGTACTGTTACCCCACACTTGGGACTTAGGGTTAGAGTAAAACACCCGCACAAATGCGCTGAATCGAAGATCCAGCCCCATCTCGATCAGCCCTTTCTCCAAAAAGGCCCAGCTCACCGAAACCAGTTTGCTAACACCTACGTAAATATTTTCATAAAGCGAGATTGGAAGATATGATTCACACAGATCTCTCGGATGGCCCAGCTTAGAGAGAACCATTATGGTCACTAAATCAAGTTCAGGGGGAAAATGGGCCTTGCCAACCGCCTCCTGATGGAGGCCAAGAAGGTAAGGCATCAAATGAGCCTGAAAGTATTTGTAATACTCCATGGGGAACCCATTCGGGCCCGGAGGTTTTCTCGAGTTTGTATCGCAGAGGGCCAGAGCGATTGCCTCCGGTTCTAGGGGGCGATTCAAGTCTGCCCTGTTGCTCACAGAGACCATGGGCTTTGGGATGTTGAACACCTAGGGGCAGGTCGCCTCCCTCAGAGTTTATTTCCTAAAGGCAGATAAGGCTTTGTAATATGTTGCAAACCCTGTTGCTATATCCTAAGCTGTGTCCGCCACCACCCCCTTCCATACTGGATAGAAGGACCACCCTGGAGGCCATCTAATACAGGAGCTTTCCTGACTTGTATCCCCCACTCGTAGACCCTATGGGTCGAAGCCATCCAATATTGGTGGGTCTCATCAAGCGCTAAATGCTGGAACAACATCCGTGGTAGAGCTAAGCAGTGTAAGTCCTCACCAACCATATTCGCATAGCCTCTACGATCCATCCCAAGGATATTGGATTCTAACTCTGTGATCTGTTGCCCCTGAGCCAGCTCCTGCACCGTCAGATACAACCTAACTACCTCCCTCAAAAAAACCTTGTTGGCCATCTACAGGGTACACAGTGAGTTCACAGTGATTGGTTAACGTCAAAGTAATCCCCCACCACCTCTCGGATTAGGAAGTCTCGAACTTCCTACTGCTGCAGACACCAGGCAGTAAGTCTCCAAAATACGCGGGCCCGACCAAGTTGCTTACGAAACAAAAGAGTCACCGGAGCATGGGCCAAGATTTCTCAGGGTAGAATATAAGGGCCATAGGTTCCAGTCAGATCTGATGCCTGAAGAAGGAGAAGGTCAATATGGGACAGAGATTTACAAGCTGTGGAGTGCTGGGTGTCAGCTGAAATTCCAGGGTTCCACACCCTCCAGGTGTCGCAGAAGCTAAGACCCTCCGACTAACTGTGCAACTCCCTACTCTCCCTTCATCTGGTCATGCCCAGCTCCAGTGACTCATCCCTGGTGAGCTGAGCACAGCGTTGGGCACCAGCACTCATTCTTGCTAGAAATTAAGCACTAATAATGTGAAATAGCAATATCCATAAATATTCATGGAGTTACAGATTACCACCAGGCAGAAAAACATAACTCGAGCAACTCCAATTATTGTAGTGGGTTGGAGTGGCATGGGGTGGAGTGGAGTGGGATGGAGTGTTTTTGCAGTAGATTGGAGTAGGGTGGCTTGGGGTAGAGGGTAGATGAGAGTGGGGTAAAATTAGGTAGAGTGGAGTGGGGTTGATTGGGGTAGCGTGGAGTTGGGTAGAGTGTAGTAGATTGGAGTATGGTAGATTAGGGTAGATTGGGGAAGTCTATAGTGGAGGGGGGTAGATTGGGATAGAGTGGAGTGGGGTAGATTGGGGTAGAGTGGAGTGGGGTAGATTGGGTCAGAGTGGAGGGGGTAGATTGGGGCAGAGTGGAGTGTAATGGAGTAGATTGTGATAGAAAATATTGGGGTAGATTGGGGAAGAGTGGAGTGGGGTAGACAGAGGTAGAGTGGGGTAGATTAGAGTGGGGTAGATTAGAGTTGTGTTGATTGGTGTATGTTTCAGTGGGGGGAAGTGGGGTCAATTGGGGTGGTAGATTGGAGTGAGTTAGATTAGGGAGGAGTGGGGTAGATTGGGGTATAGTGGAGTGGAGTGGTGTAGACTGGGATCCACTGGTGTGGTGTGGATTGGGGTAGAGTGGAGTGGGCTAGAGTGGGGGTAGAGTGAGGTAGTTTGGAGTGGAATGGAGTGAGGTAGATTGGAGAGGTGTAGATTGAAGTAGATTAGAATGGGGTAGATTGGAGTGGGGTAGATTGGAACAAAGTTGAGGGGTAGATTGGTATAGAGTGAAGTGGGTTAAAGTGGGGTAGAGTAGGGTTGATTGGGGTGGGATAGATTGGGGTAGATTGGATTGGGGTAGAGTGAGGTACATTAGAGTGGGGTACATTGGGGGGTAGGGTACATAGTGGGATACTAGAATGGGGTAGATTGGGATAACGTAGGGTATATTGGGGAAGATTGTAGTTGAGCGCAGTAGATTGAAGTGGGGTAGACTGGAAAAGGATAGATTGTGGTAGATTGAAGTGGGATAGACTTGGGTTGAGTGGAGTAGGGCAGATTGGGGTAGGGTAGAGTGTGATAGAGTGAGGAAGATTGGGGCATATTAGGGTGGGTAGATTTGGGAGCTTGTAGTGGAGTGTAGTGGGGTGGGGCGGTTCGAATTTGGTGGGGTTGATTGTGGTAGATTGGAGTAGGGTAGATTGGGGTAAATTGGAATAGACTGGTGTAGAGTGGAATGGGGTAGATTGGGGTAGGGTGGAGTGTGTGGAGTAGGATAAATTGGGGTAGATTAGGGTGGGGTAGATTGGGATAGGTTGTAGTGAAGTAGAGTGGGTGGATTGGACTGGGGTAGATTGGGGTGGGGTAGAGTTAAGTTGGGTAGAGCGGAGAGGAATCGAATGGGGTAGTATAGAGTCGTGTGGAATGAGTTAAAGTGAGATAGATATGAATGGGGTAGATTGAGTAGAGTAAATTGGGGTAGAGTGGAGTGGAGTAGATTGTGGTAGAGTGGAGTGTGGTACAGTGGGGTAGATTGTGGTGAGGTAGGTTGGTATAAAATGGAGTAGGATGGAGTAAGGGTAAAGTGGGGTAGATTGGGTAGATTGCAGTGGAGTATAGTGATGGATATTGGAGTGGGGTAAATTGGAGTGAGGTACATTGGTTTAGATTGCAGTGGGGTAGATTGTGTAAGGTGGAGTAGAGTGGGTTAGAGTGGGGTAGGGTGGAGCGGAGTGTAGTAAATTGGGGTAGAGGAGTATGGTAGATTGAGGTAGAGTGGGGTGGGATAGATTAGGGGAGAGCATGGTAGATTGGAGTGGGTAGGTTAGGGTAGAGTTGAGTGGAGTATATTGGGGTGGAGTGGGACTCATTGGGGTAGAGTGGAGTAGTATGGAGAGGGGTACATTTGTGTAGAGTGAGGTAGATTGGATTGGGGTAGATTGGTGTGGGGTAGATTGGGATAGAGTGGAGTGGGGTGGAGTGGAGTGGAGTGAGGTAGAGTGGGGTGGATTGGGGTGGTGTAGATTGCGTAGATTGTAGGAAGTAGAGTGGTGGAGATTGGAGTGGGGTAGATTGGAATGGGAAAGATTGGGTTAGTTTGGAGTGGGATAGATTGGGTAGCGTGAAGTGGGGTAGAGTGAGGTGGAGTGGGGTATATTGGGGTGGGGTAAATTGGGGTAGAGTGGAGTGGGATAGAGTGGGTTAGATTGGGATAGACTGGATTAGGGTAGATTGGGGTAGAGGAGTGGGGCAGATTGAGGTAGAATTGGGTGGATTGGTAACCGGGGGGCGAGCCGCGGAGCTGGGCCTCCACACTGGAGGCGATCTATTTCCGAGCGATGCCTTCCTAACGATGGAGCAGATGTGTGGATCGGAGGCACCGACGCTACTAGACACGCTTCTGTATTACCAGATCCGCAACTCAAGTCGTAGGTTGTTCCCCACTTTCCCGGCGCCACCGCCGGATCTGCTTGCTTTGGAGAATGTGTTGTCTGTGGATTCTGGCCGCAAGCTGGTCTCCAGACTGTATGTGCGAATGCAGGCTAACCACCCCGTGGTGCTTCCGGCGGCGCGGGGCGTGTGGGAGGCGGAATTGGGAGCTGAAGTCTCTGATGTACACTGGGATCTGTGCTGTCGGCAGCTTGAGCTTCTATCCCCCAACTACAGGCTGCGCCTGATCCACTTCAAGTACATACACATGCTTTACCGCACACCCAGACGGCTGCACCGCATGGGTCTAAGGGATACCGATGAATGCTGGCGCTGTCATGCACCGGGGGCCACCTTTATGCATATGGCGTGGGGCTGTACTGCAATAGCGTTGTTCTGGACAAGGGTGCTGGAGATAATATGCACTATCACGGGCCTACTGATCCCCTGCACTCCCCAGGTTGCACTACTGGGGATTTTACACATGATTGAGCCCAAACACCGTAAACTGCCAGCAATGCTATTATTATTGGCCAAGAGACAGGTTGCTATACACTGGGGGGCGGGCACATCACCTCACATTAAGGTTTGGGTTCAAAGCGTTGCTTACTGCCAAACCCAGTTAGCCCTGTACTGGGAGCTTATGCCGGCGCGGTCCAGACCCAGAGACATCTGGGAGCCCTTCATACACTGGCTGGAGCAAACCCCGCTACAAATGCTGTAACACGCTGCTCTCCCCTCGGATGGGGGGGAAACGTTAATATTTGCTGCTACTCGTGGGGCGGGTGGGTGGCTGTCGAGGTGGGATACCCAGATGGGCAGATGAGGCTGATAGCCGGTTGGTTGAAGCGTAGATTGTCATGTAAGACTGCCTGGATATCCTGTACATTCCGCACCCTATGCCTTGTTGGAGGGGGGGGCCTGTCGCCATTGTCTGCGATGCGTACATAGCAGTGTGAAGCAATGTTTTAAGTTTGTTATTGAAAATGTCAATAAAAAGAATTTAAAAAAAAAAAGAATTGGGTGGATTGGAGTGGGCAGATTGGGGTAGAGTTGAGTTGAGTAGATTTGGATAGAGTGGAGTGTGATTAATTTGAGTAGAATGGGGTGGAGTGGAGTGCAGTGGGAAAGAGTTATGTAGATAGGAGTGAGATAAATTGGATTAGGGTAGATTGGAAACGCGTGGAGGTGGGTTGATTGGGGTAGAGTGGTGCGCTGTGGATTAGGGTACAGTGGGGTAGAGTGAGGTAGATTGGCGTAGATTTGATTGAGGTAGATTGGTATAGGGGAGTGGAGGTGGGGACATTGAAGTGGATTGGGGAGATTGTAGTGGAGTAGAGTGGTGGAGATTGGAGTGAGATAGATTGGAGTGTGGTAAATTGGGTTAGAATGGAATGGGGTAGATGAACGTAGGGTGGAGTGGGATAGAGTGGGGTGCATGACGGTATTTTGGGATGGGGTATATTGCAGTAGAGTGGAGGAGGGTAGCTTGGGGAAGAGTGGGATACATTGGGGTAGAGTGGAATATGGTAGATTGTGGTACAGGGGTGTGGTTGATTGGGGTAGAGTGGAGTGGGATAGATTGGGGTAGAGAGGGGTAGACTGGAGTGGGATAAATTGGAGAGATTGGTGTGGAGTAGATTACAAAGCAGCAGCGGACACGTGGAACATACAAATGGGCTGCATTCTTGATAACAGTTTTAACTGCATGAAATGACGAGGTCACATAGCTGCAGCTGGTCCTACCAACATGGTGCCTTCCAGTGATCCTGTTGTTTATCCAGACAGGTTAACAGAGTCTCCATGCCGGGATTTGTAATGGGAACTGTGAAAGTACAGGGATAGCGTGTTTACTGCTGCTGACTGTAAACAGCCCTGCCTGAAGCCCACCCACTGTGGCGCATTAATGGCAAATCTATTAATCTCCCACATAAAAAAAATTAATATCAACTTGTAAAATGTACCGGGTGCTCATGTAAAGAGCCCAATACTTTCCGGTCAGGTCGAGTTCGTGCTATATTAAAATGCAAAAAAAATAGTACCTCAATGTAAAGTGGGTATAGCGGACGGACACTAATAAAGTTACATCATTCTGTACTTCATCCATGTTCCACACAAGTGCTGCTGAGTTAGAAGGCAGCAAAGAAGAGTGATAAGGATGCCAACGAAAGTAATGGGCGGGCTTAAAGCCCCTTTATGGAGAGTTGTTTTTTTAAAGATACAATAGGCCGTTGAGCGTTGCCTGCAGGCTCGACTTAACAACATAGGTTTCCACAGTAGGATATGACCTTTGAAGGCGGGTTTTTGAAGACATATGGCCGCTGTAGGCACCTTCATTAATCTCTTCAGCTCTACATTGTTGTGGCAGGTACAGCGCTTGCAAAAACAGAGAGGCGA
This sequence comes from Triturus cristatus, assembly GCF_964204655.1. Taxonomy (NCBI): domain Eukaryota; kingdom Metazoa; phylum Chordata; class Amphibia; order Caudata; family Salamandridae; genus Triturus; species Triturus cristatus. The sequence continues at coordinate 984,817,125 of NC_140585.1, read as the reverse complement.
GGGAGAGGGCACAAACGTCAAGAGAGAAAGAGAGTACGCAGGGAGAGAGAGGAATTGAAAACATGATACTGGAACAGAAATGTCGAATTCTCTAAGCTCCCGCTTTTGGCACCACTCAGAACTGGAATGGACATTTTTCCAGGGCTGCTTTCGGTTGCCAACCTTGGCCCGGACAGCCTCTTAAAAGCTTTGACTAATGTACAAACTGAAACAGCGTGCCGGTGCAGCGAGCACAGTCGCTGTCTTCACAATTTCAAGCTGACTGATTGCTTTGATGCCAATTCTATAAAGCCGCTCTGAAGGACTCTCCACAACAAAAGCAACACCAAGAAGGCCCCTTATTGCAACTAAAAAAACACTGCATTTCACCTGAAGAACGAACTAGCAAAGTGTTGTATTGTGACAAGCTCAGAGGCACAATCCATAATCAGAGCAATTTAACATCTATGTACCCTGACAATGTATACTGTCTGAGAACTCACATGTGGAGTTAACAAAAGAGATTTTGGGGCATATCAGCAACAACCGGTGATAATTATCGCTAAGCACACTTAGTGCTAGGATAATTATCGCCGGTTACCGTGGATTTTTATCGCTGAGATAGCGTGCTATTAGCCAAGCTTATCTCAAAAGCGATAAAAATCCTCACGCTAACTGCCTAACGTGAGATTAATGCTGGAAACCCAGCAATAATCTCACGCAATGTGGCGTTAGCTTGATGATAGGGACTCACAAACTTAGCCATGATATCCATCTTCCATAGGATATCATGGCTAAATCAGTCCTGAAGCAGGCGTAAGGAAAGTAGCGATAACAGGGGTTATCGCTACTTTTCTTGCTGCTATGCTTCATAACGTGGGGCTTGATGATAGGAGAAATGTCGCTTAGCAACATTCCTCCTGTCATGTCAGGTCAGGAACGCCCACTTTGCATCTCAGTAGAGATGCAAAGATGGGCGTTAGGAATTCCTACGCTAACATAAGTTTTCACGCGTTAGTGTGAGCTTGCTAATTAGGCGATAAAATGTTCGCCGCTTTTCGGCCGAAATCGGCCGCAAAAGCGGTGATAGTTCTATCGCCTCACCTTGCTGATATGTCCCTTATTAACTTATCTTAATATATTTTCCTTCATGATATTTTATTAGTTACTATTTAGATCACAACCCTTTAGTTGTTCAAATATCTCGAGATACATTCACTTTCAGTGAATACAAATGTGTGTCCTAGAAGTGGGTCTCCATACATCCGTTCTTTGGACCTCCGAATCCTCCTCCCATGAGAGTGCGAAGGCATTTGAGCCCACTGATTACCTGTATATTGGCAGGCGAAGGACGCAAATGTTGTTGAATGCTGCTATGAACGAGATGCTGAAATTGATCAGAACAGCAGCACTGGAATAGCAACACTGCAGCAGTATACCAGTAAGCTTACTGGTTTATCGGCTCACCCGCCCTGAGAGACACTGGCGTAATGAAACTTGAGAGGGCCTCCCTGCAAGGCACGTGCCCCCCCCCCCTTCGGGCTCAATCAGGAGCTCTGCAGCAAGAGTGCTGTGCTGAGGGGGCCCCCCGCACCTCGGGGGCTGCGGGGCCTGTGTTACGCCCCTGGTGGTAGAGGTTGGGAAATTGAAGCCAGCTTTTGTCGATGTAGCAGCGTTAATGTGTTAATTTTGCGGAGGGGCATGCTCAGGGGTTGGTTTTAGGTTTTGGCGCTCCCTCATACGGATTTGCCCTAACCCCTTGGATTGGGCTCGACTTGGCTATTAGGCCAACCAGCTTTACCTCTTCTCAGTCTTACAGCCCCCCTCACCTTCTGTGTGGGCGACTAGGGGGCTGCCGGAGCAGTCTAATGTTGGGGGAGTGGCTGAAGGAGGGGTGGAGTAAGTCCTGCTGGCCAACTGATAGAACAATAGTACAAAAGACAGCGCTTGCACCAAGCAGCATATAAACTTTTGACTGAATTAAGCCATTCAGGAAGTCGGTTGCCTGCCATAAGTCTGCTTTTCAGGTCTTTTATATGAGAGCGCATGCACTGTATGCGCTCTGGCTTGTGAGAGATACTGTACACAAAAAGGGTCTGGCAGCACTTCTAATGATTACCATTTGTTGGCCTAATTGTCACTCTTCTTTGCTGCCTTCTAATTGGCCAGCGCATGCCAGCTTCATTCCCTCTTCTCTGAAGAATAGACCAAGTGCTGACTCCTTCAAATTGATTGCTGTCCTTCCTCTGATCGTGCTATGACTGAGGTACTATTTTAATTGTTTTATTTCGTGTTTCTTCTTTCCACTCCCATGCATTGCTGCTTAAACCCCTCACATCCTGCCCCTAGTCCATGTTACTGATATGAGATGATATTTTTGTTGTCTTTTTCTGCATCATCCCTTATCAGTAACGCAACAAACTTTCGCCATGGCAAGCAATTCAAATCTGATTTCTTAAAACCTTTCCCACTTGTGTCTTTAGTAGTGTGAGACGCATGAAACCCCTCTGTTAACATATTAAAGAGGAGCTCCTGATTCAGTCATGTGACTGACCAAGGCTTCCGCAGCTTATGTGAAATCACCGGAGGATTTACACAGCCCGTAATTCTACTGCTAAGATTCTTGTATTGATTTCTCCACTCACCTTTAGTGCAGAGGTGTGTGTGTGTCTTTCCGCCTGCCGGCGATCAAGAAGTAAACTTGGTCCTGGGTTCACTTGTGCATAGCAACTGCCTGATTCACCTTGCCCGGGTGTCTCCCATTTCAGCTTCCCCTAACTACAGTGGCGGCTCCTCCACTAAGGCGGAGGAGGGTCACCCCACTGTGACGCAGCTGTGAAATAAAGGAAACATAAAATGATAATAACTCGATGTCATTACCATTTTATGTTCTTCTGCCTTGGCAGTTTTGTGGGCGGGGTGGAGCCGGGCTACTCACATAGGAGAGCGGGGTAGGAGTGGTTTGCCCACTCTAAATGTGCATGAAAGTTTGTCCGGCTGTCTCAGGCCGGCCAAACATTCATGCACACTTTACATGTTCTCCACCGAGGCTGCATTCCAGCCTGGGTGGAGAACATGCCCAGGCTCCCACTGCCTGTCTAAGTGCTCTACTACTGCTCTGAGACCAATCACAACGCTGCATTGTAGTGGTGTGATTGGCCATGGGGAGGCTCGTGCTTCCTCCTTCCTGTTCTGGCCAGGAGAGACAACGAGGGACACGGAGGAGAGAGGGGGCAAGCAGGTACGTTTTTAGGTCTCGCCTACGCTCCACCACTTTATGTAACACCCTCATTTAATAATTTTAATGTTGCAGAAATTTGGGTGTATTGTAGAATTCAGATTTGACATCTCAACACTGCTGAGTCCTGCCTTGTGTTCTGAGGTTGGTAAAACAAGTAAAATTGAGTTGCTTAATAGTAAAGTCTATTATTGACAGATCTATGAAGCCCCTGTCGTGAATATTGTTTGTTGTGCTTCATAGCAGAATGTATTGTCCTTCTGTGGAGCATGTTCTCTACTTAGAGAGAGGGTTTGACTCTGTGGCATCTTTTAAGACCAGGAAGACCTTTCTTAAGGGGCTTGTTTTAAATTTGGTTTTGAGGATAAAATCGGTTAGTTTCTCAGGTGTGGAGTTTCATAGTCGAGCACCAAAGAATTCTGATTGTTTATTTTCTCTCTGTCTTTCAAATGAATCTGTTTGGAACAATCCAGTTTTCTTTGCCTGATCTGTGGGTATTTTGGGTCGAAAACTACTATTGTTTAGAAAATTGTGCAAAATGGTTTGAACTTCATTCTCTGAGCAAGTGAGACCCATTGCCGTTCTCAGGAGCAGGGGTAATGTGATCAGAGCTCTTCAAGTTGAGACATAGTTTAGCAGTTTGATTTTGTATCCACTAAATTCTGAGTATGTCCTCTTTGGGTGTTGCTGAGTAGATGACTTATCCACATGCTATTGTCTTTATGACATTGGTAATAAATTCCACAGGTGGAGAGGATTGCAATACATGAGAAGTATACAATAGTAAAGGGCAAGCAAATACATAATATCTACGAACAGTATATCACTAAGAAAACAAGCATTGGCATAGCCAATATGTCTCGCCTTTGAGAACTTATAAGTGTTTAGCCATGCAACAGTTGATGTTGTTGCACCAAGGATATTGTGCTGCATAACTAAACACTTATAACGTCCCAAAGGCGAGACCTATTGGCTATGCCAATGCTTGTTTCTATTGTTTTACACCCTCTCACCCTCCACACCTGCTCACCCCCTCCCCAGATCAGTACTTGCCGCCACTGCCTAAGTAGACGCTGCTTCTCTGGATGTTCTGCAGTAAATTAACTAAAATACCTCTACTCGGCAAGCAAGTACATTTCGTGTGTGCACAGAGACATTTCATTTTTTTCACTTTATGGGGCATATTATCAAGAAACGGAGTTAACATTATCGCTGCTTTAGCGGCAGAAAACTGCCGCTAAAGCGGCGATAATGGGCTTGATAATATGCCCTTGAGAATTCCCATAGAAGCCCATGTTCTGGTGTCAACATGGGCTTCTATTGGAATTTTCTGCGGCATATTATCAAGCCCATTATCGCCGCTTTAGTGGCAGTTTTCTGCCGCTAAAGCAGCGATAATGTTAACGCCGTGCTTGATGATATGCCCCAAAGTTTTTTATGGTTGTTGTTCAACTCAGTTCACAATATTCTGCAAAAGGACATAGTACATGTGGCTTAGAACATGAATGTTAAAAAAACAATCAGTGCATCACTTTTGAGCTTCTACACATAGAGGCAATGATGGTAAATGATTTAGACTGAGGTTTAAGAAAAAGTACCTACTCGTAATCATATATGATGCATACCAACCACATTGTGGCTTAGTGCCCCAACTGATCGTCTGTATCGTATTTTCCATCAGAGCAGCTCAGGCCTTTACGTTCTCATTAGTGAAACCTGAGGATGTCAAACTAAGCCAGCCTCTTTGCCCTGCCCTCCTATCTTGGGTTTAACAAGCATTGGCAAAGCTAATAGATCTCTCTTATGGGCGAGTGATTGGCTTTGACAATGTCTTTTAGCCCTGTTAGCCATGCTGTGTGCACCATTCCTAAAAGTTAGAAGAACATCTATTTGGAGCCATGCACACGCAGCTTGGCTAAAATACATTGTCAAAGCCAACAGCTCTCACACAGGCGAGACTTGTGAATTTTGTCAATGCTTTCTGTGTTCTTGGGCTTTGAGCATCATATTCTGTGTGATCTAGAGCATCGGAGCTTCTGAGCCCTAGTGTTCCTAGGGCAACTTTTAGAGGGGTGAAAGCAGTTTATCAACTGGTCTGGAAGACAGCACAACCATTTCGGCAGCCTAAATTTAAATACCTTTTCAGAACCTCAAAATAACTCAACAATCTCTATGTTGGTGGAGGTGGCAGCATATTAGAGAACACACTAAGACCAGAGGAAGATGTAAAAGAACTCTCCATTGAATGAATTACAGAGTCATTTGTAGGTATTTGATGGCTCAATAATTACAGCATGGGCACTGGTACAAAGAGCACAGGCCGTCATATGAATACCATCCATAGAGCTGCCAGAAATAAATTCTATACAAAATCCAACTTGAGAAAATAAGGGTCTTACTTTGGGCAAAACTTAAAGCGTGGAGAGGAAGAGCCAGAATCACCAAGCGGGATCTCCGTTAAAGAATCGTGCTTTGGCACCGAACAACCACCAGTGATTAGCCTCAGTTTCAGCTGTCAATCACCAAACTACTGTTGCCGGAAGTAGGATATGAGAAGAAATATCGAAATTATGAAGTCTGCATACTAGAGAAGCAGAAAGTGCCCGAGGTGGCATCTGAGTTTCCCCTGAATTTAATTCATTCATCTCAAGATGGTCATTAGTTTTTTTTTAAAGAAAGATCAACCTCCATCATTGCTAACTAGTCTCTTTAGATCTCTCTCAGACATAAACTTGGTTCACTCTAAGGCCCAGTAATCAATACACAGAGCTCTTCCTTTGCACTAGAACACCGCCAAGACTTTAGTCAGCCAACAGCATCTTTGGAATTACAAGGCAGGTTATTCGCTGGCATGTCTTAGATAAATCACTAGAATTCATTATTGATGACCTTTATCAACATTCACATAAAATGGAGGCACTTTTGCAGGCAATTTTACTGGCTACCACTGAGGTTGATGTTAATGCGAGATTTCTGATAGGTACATCTTGTTGCATTGTCGTTAAATCTTGAGTCCCTTTACTGAGCTGTTCATGTAGGCCAGTTATAGATAACCCACATCTCTGCAAAACTCCTTGCAGCAGGTGATAGACAATCTTAAACAAGCTATTGCTGCAACCATTCTAAATCCAGCTCAGTTATTTTGTCTTCTTTAGGTGACAGCACAAATTGGCTAAAAAATACAGTGACAACCCCCAGAAAACTGGTCCAAAATATCAAGCAAGGGAAATGGAGTTTGTTGCCGCTCTGCAAAAGTCGCGCTATTTAAGCCGCAATTCCTGACGGTTATTTCTAAGAAGTTATCAATTAGCGTCAAGAAAATTATATATTATTTGAATTATGAGGCAAATGACCTTGAACATTTTTCCAAGACAGAAGTGTGAATGTACAAGAAGGATAAGGAAGCTTAACGACAAACTGTTGAGATGCAAATTAAAGCTCTGACTCCTATAAAGCCTACATTTAACCAAAGTGGAGACCAAGATTTTACTGGTCTTGGCAAGAAGGAGCAAGAGAAAAGAAGTCTTACCAGGAAGGTTCCTCTGTCATTCGAATTTTCACAAAGCCCTACCTCATAGGAGACAAAATTATTGTACACAGTATGCCTAGAAAGCTTAAAGTATACAGATTAATGCTAGAATGAAATAACCAACAAAGACAAAACTGTCAATAGCAATTTGAGCCAATCTCAGTGCATAGAGCCTCAACTTAAAGTTCAATTTATAAATACAAGGATCAGAGAATTACAATTAAATAGAGAAGTGATCAGTTACAGGAACATGCTTTGTTTTATGGATGAAGCAACATTAGAATACCAGATGAACAAGATTTAAGACCAGTAAAAGCCCATGTGGATGATCATTGACTTATAACTGTAAAGTTCCAGAAGAGGCACGCTGAATAGTTCCCTTTCAGTCAAATTATAATTCTAAGGAAAGGTTTGACACATTATATAGGGGTAACTTGTTACTATTTACTATCGCAGCTACTTCTTTATAGAATAGCAGTTTATTACCAGTCCTTACAGCTAACAATATGCACATGCATTCCTTAGCAGATATCTTTCCTATGACCATGTACAGAAGGAATATTCCTAGATCAACCAGTGATAGCACATTGGACCAGTCCTTTCTTGATATCTGACTACAAAGAGCGGGTCAGTAAAATATTGGTTTGCAATAAAATAGCATTGTGCACTCCACAATACATATCTAATGTCCTAAGTTGAAAATCTTAATTCACTTGATTCTTGCCTCAAGTATACAGCAACAGGAAGGTGTTTTAAATGCTCATCAGTATTTTTTTTTAATCTATTGCAACCAAATCTTAATGAGGTGTAAACAAATATCGATTTTGCACATCTTTTAAATGTGGTAGGTCTGTACTGCTAGAAAGAGGAGGTTGAGTACTGGATAATCAGGGCTGCAGTAAAGTGAGGGGAAAAAAAGATAAAAGATACTCCTAGGTGAAAATTCAAGGAAAGAGTAGAGAGAAGGGAATTAGGAGCAGGAAAAAATGAAGATTTTACAATAGGAATGAATGAGGAAAGGAGTGAAGTAATAGTCAATTCTTTATAAGAACTGAGAAACATCACCCCTATGATTTATTTACAGAGTTAAAAAGTTTTAACAAGTATAACTACTGATCTAACCATTTGTTTTTAAAGAACTGATAAAATCCGATCAGAACTCACAGAAATTAAAACTGGGAAAGGGAAATACTGATTATGTTCTTCCAAACAAAGCGGCATATTTACAAGCCCCTTGCGCCACCAGAGTGTCACTTTTTGTGACACTCCGGCGGTGCAAATCACTATTATTGTGGGCATCCGAATTGTCATGCAATGTATTAATAGTTTGCTACTGTAATTCTTTTGAGAAGTTAACAACCTCCAAGTTTGGGTGGTAACCCATTCTCAAAAGAGAAGTATCCCTCTCCATTTGTCAATCACTGCTAACTTTCAATTAAACTTTGACGGAAAAAAAAAGTTTGCCTAAACACAGTAATGTAAATGTAAAGTCCTGCTTCCATTAAAGAAAACAGGGTGCATTAAAAAAATGAAAAATCGTTTCTTTATTTAAATACAATCATAGACATGGTGGTCTGCTGACTATTGCAGGTCACCATCCTCGTGACTGTGGCTAGATTGAGTCACAAATTGTGACATACCTCATGTATGGGAATGAGGTAGATCATATTTCAATCCATTCTGATGTGAACTTTTGTGAAATTACCTATTGGTTCATAGGTCGGTTTTCAAAGTTCAAGAATGGTCACAAAAATACTGGTCGCCAAATTTGATGAGTTTTTACGACCAGCCCTCTAGTACATCTGGCCCTTATATCCAGTTGCCTTGACTACCATTCATTTGGTCGTCATGATTGAGAGGCCAGTAAGATTCCTAGCAAGGCTGTCAAGTTGTTCTACAGGCAGTGTTCCAAGAGGTCCTTGGGAGATCCACTATGGCATTCAGCTCAATGCCACTGAGGTTTTTTGTTTGTGTGCACTAATATATTTTTCATTCTGAAAAGGTTGCAATGGTGATATCCCTTCCTGTTTAGAATCTTGATAGGAAAGCAGCTGGTCAGATGTTCCAAGGCATGGATGTGAAGGCTGCATTCCACAACAACCAGCTGTTGTCCCTTGTGAAATATTTCAAAATTGGACAGCTGGACCTGCTGGAATTGGATTCTATTATGAAGTTCTGAGTAATGACACCTTCTCAAGTCATTGAGAAATATGAGCATTGTGTTGACAGCAGGGGAAAAGTAATAGAACCAAGAAAGGCTTGGAGGAAGGCATTGGAATGAGAGAAGGTGTATTGCCACTGGGCATGGCAGACAGGAGAAATGTTGGAGAAGCTTAAGGGAACCTACATAGCCTTACAGTTAGAGTCAAAAATCAAAATCTCCTAAAAAAATGCATGTGCAGGTGACAATCAAAATGAAGGGACTTTGAGAATCTTATCTCCAACACTACTTAAGATAGCCTTACAAGTTAAGGTAGTGTTATCAAGTCCCCCTTAACTACCTGACATGTGTCTAACATTTACCTTTTCCCCTAAGGTTCTCTTTTTTAAGGTATAGCGTAGGAAATTTAAATGCAGAAAAGAAAGGAATCAAGGGGTGCAGGTTTTGACTGAAGCGTGCATTTGAATATAGACCTACTGAAGACCTACCAGAATATCAAGGCTAATATATTGAGTAATACAATATTGTGAAGTTAAATAGATTTAAGTGTGTATATATTTATTGTTATTAAGTCCACATCTTTGTACCTTGATGACCTATATGTCTTCAGAGTATGTAGAGTTAACAATACTTTCCAACATATACTCACAATAAAATATAAGTTCAAAGACAACTGTCATTTCAGTCAACTGATGAGGGTTCTCACTAGGAAATGATCAGTTAGAGCAAAGAGCTAAATTTAATAGAATATGAGACATATACATATTAAAATAGGGGGGCTGACATTAACAAAATGGGAACGAGGCACGTGGCCACACTCCCTGAGCCTGTAAGTGCTGTGCATGGCCCACGTCTCAGAGTTTCTGATGGCTCCGGGGACCCAGTCCCCCAGGGCCAGCTCCACTATGGTGACTCAGGGAGCCCAAGCACGGGATACTGGTTCCCTATCCGCAAGAGCATGGGCAGTGAAACTTGTCTGCTCCCACCAGGCGGAAGCTTTAAAAATTCTCCTGCTGAGTGGCAGCGGGCATTTGTTTCCATGCCAGTGCTCTTGTGGGCAGGGAAACTTAGATTGCTTCGACCTGGTGGCCCCCAATAGTGTGTGCTGGGGAAGCCTCAGATGGGCACAGGGAAACCCACTTTAGGTACCAGGGAATGGGGTCCCTGGGGCTGTAACGGCACAGGGAGGGAGCTGAGTGCCCCTCTCCCCTTATAAAAAGAAATGCTCTTGAGATGAGGGCCCCAGGGTCCCTAGAGGTTCAGGGAGGAGGAGCTGCATGACTCTTCCCTTTTAATATAGGAAAACATGCAATAGAATGGGGTCCCTGGGTCTCTAAAGGCTAGGGGATTGGGTCCAGAGGGCCTGTGAAAAATCAGGGAGAGAGGCTGCATGTCTCCCCCCTCAATATTCATAAAGTAAAATTGCCCTGGTTTGACATTCTACCATACACTGTGTTCTCAGAAATTATGTTATTTGAGATGGAATCAGTGTTATTATGACTGCCATGATTTCACATGCGATAAGTAATATAATATGCAAGGGTATATATAGCCAATGCATGGAGAAAGGGTGTTTTATAGTTAATGTATTGTGGTGAGTGATGCGACAATATTGTGTATGGAGGTGTGCAATGTATAGTAAATTAAAGTTGGAGCATACATTATAAATCTAAGTTATAAATGGTGATACACAAATTAGAAATGTAAATTATAACTATAACTTTAGAATTTCTAAAGTTTGTATTGTTTCGGTTGTGTTTGTATAGAAAGAATAAATACAGTTTTCATAACTATAACTTAGCTTCAATCTTTGTCTTTTTCATTAAATTTCAATGGTTTCTATTTTTAAGAAAAAATGTGTTTCAAATAGTAGTGTTGTGTGTCATTCAGTGGAGTGTTGTTAAGTGGAGTGTGGTAGAGTGTAGTGGAGGACGCTTTCGTAGAGTGTAGTGTTGTAAAGTCTAGCATTGTACAGTGGAATAGAGTGGAGTGGTGCAGAGTGGAGTATGGTATAGTACAGTGGCATATAGTTGAATACCGCAGCGGGGAGTGGCGTACAGTGGAGTGGTATGGCATGGTGCTGAGTGGAATAGCTTAGAGTAGGGTGGCATAGAGAGAATTGGCAAACAATGAAATGTCATAGAGCGGAGTGAGGTACATTGTAGTGGAGTAAAGTGGAATAGCACAGAGTGCAATGGCATACACTGCAGTGGAGTATAGTGGAATAGGATACAGTGGAGTGGCATACAGTGTAATAGCTTCGAGTGAAGTGCGGTACATCGGAATTCCATACAATGGAATAGCATTGTAGTAGTATAGATTGTGGTGTCATACAGTGGAGTGGCATAGAACGGAGTGGTGTAGAGTAGAATAGAATTGAGCCTAATGGTGTGGAGTGGCATAGAAAGGAGTGGTGTAGAATGGAATACCGTAAAGCCTAATGGTGTGGACTTCTGTACAGTGGCGGGGTATGTAATGAAGTGGCTTATAGTGAAATAAAGTACAGTAGAATGATGTATAGTGGAGTGGTATAAAGTGGAATTGCGCAGAGTGGAGTGCATACAGTAGAGTTGCATATAGTGGAATAATGTACAGTGGAATGAGGTACAGTGGAGTGCAACACAGTGGAGTGGCATAGACAGGAGTGGCAAAGAGCGGAGTGGTGTACAGTGCATTGGCATAGAATGGAATAGTGTAGAGTGGTGTGTTGTAGTATGGAGTGGGCTACAGTGGAGTGGGGTAGAGTATAGTTGTGTACAGTCTAATAGTGGAGAGTGGAGTGTCATAGAGTGGAGGGCATTCAATGGAGAAGTGTAAAGTGGAGTGGCGTACAGTGAAATAGCAAATTGTGTTGTGGAGTAGAGTGGAGTTCCGGACATTATGGGGGCACATACTGGAATAGTGTATAGTGGAGTAGTGTAGAGTGGAATGGCATACAGTGGAATAGCGTAGAGTCTAGTATCATACAGTGGAGTGGCATACAATACAACAGCGTAGAGTGGGGTCAAGTGGAGTGTTGTAAACTGAAGTGGCATACAGTGTAGTAGCGTACAGTGGAGTGCCATATAGTAAAATAGCATAGAATGGTTTGGCATAGAGGGGAGTGGCATACAGTGGAATAGCACAGAGTAGAGTGGCATAGAGTGTAGTGTAGTAGAGGGGAATAGCTTGGAGTGGCATAAAGTGGAGTGGCATGGAGTGTTGTAGCATACAGTGGAGTGCAATACTGTGAAATAGGGTAGAGTGGATTGGCATAGAGTGGAGTGGCATAAAGTGGAGTAGCGTACAGTGGCAGTGTACAGTGTGGTGGTGTAGAGTGGAGTTGCATAAACTGGAATAGCATAGAGCAGAGTGGTGTAGAATGGAGTGTAGTAGAGTGGAATAGCATAGAGTGAAGTAGCTCCCTATTGTGTGTGGCGGTCTAGGAGGAATACACAAAACTCGACTGCGAGCTACACCGAGTCATGTGACCCAGGTACAGGCTACAGGCACTAAATGGCTATGGCAGAAAAAATACAACTTTCTAAAAGTAGCATTTTCAAAATTGTAATTTAAAATCTGGCTCCACCATAAGTTAGGATTTTTCATTACAATTACAAAGACACCAAACATGAGCTGGGTACCCTCTCCCATTTGGAAATTACAGCTTATTAAATGTAGTAAGGTAACTCCAATGGTGGTTAATGGGAGAGGTGTGCCTTGCACCAGTGGAAAATGAATTTCGTTTTTTTTTCCCCTCTCAGGACATGTAAAACTTGAAAGTACATGTCCTGCCTTTTGAATACACTACACCCTGCCCTCTGGGCTGTCCAGGGCCTACCCTAAGGGTAACTTATATTTTTAAAAAGCTAAGGTTTGGGCCGGACAAAGAATTTATTTTGCTAGCTCCACATGGCAGTTAAAAACTTTCAATAAGAAGGTAGCACATTCAAACTTGAGAGTGTACCCCTGGGCACACCAGAAAAAAACGCTAAGCGCTTCAATGTTTTGTAGATCCGGCAATTTTATTCATTGCTTGATGAAAGATTCAATAAAGTTTTTTCCAAAAAGTTTTTTCAAAATTTGGATTCGTGAAATCACGACGTTGTATAACGTGTTCAAATCGCTAATACTTATTCATTGTCCAATGCATTTCGGGTTTCGCAGAACCCTTCATCAGGGACAAGCCTGTAAACACAATCAAGGTGAGGAGACTTTTAGAAACTTTAAATAATGAAACATTCAAATAATGTTGTCTTTATGTGCTGTTCGTTTGCTGAATAAGTGAAGGTACCGTATATGGGGGGCGAGTGTACCTCGAGTGTATTATTTGTTTGTAAACTCATGGTGTATATATGAGAGTGTATATGGCCATTTCTCAAGGTGATACTGTTGATTGGCTTAGTAAAGGCTATGTACAATAGGTCACAATAAGCGTTACCGTTAGTTTAAATGTGGTAATATACCATTTAAATTGGTTAAAGTAAATAAAGTTTTGAGGATTACTTACATTAGGCGGCCAAAATTTCGTGCATCCGTTCAGCAAGTTGTTGTTTTTAGCGGTGAAATGGACGCGCTTAAATGACGAAGCTGAGTTCGCCACGCTAGAGTGTGAAAACTGAAAAGGGGTGTAGATAGACTGTTTACAACGAGCGGTCTTGGCGGCCATGTTTAACTGTTTAAGCGTTTGTATGATGGCTGTAGGTAAACAACAATAAATCGAAAAATCATGTTAAACTAGTGAGAAATTTCTTTGTCTTGTCATTGATTATTCCATTGTTATGTGCTTTATTGACAATAGCAATCAACAAATTCAAGAACGATTCGGTCGGGTTGTAATCAAGTTTTATGTAGGTTGTTTGATCTTGAACATGTTTATAAACTTCCTCTTCATAATGTGCTGTGTCGAGGATTACAATGGCTCCCCCTTTGTCTGCTTTGGTACAGGTTATAGATGGGTTGTTTGCAAGATCTTTGAGGATTCCGAATTCTTTATGTGTGAGATTGCTCTTCCTTTTTTTCTGGTAATTTATTTTCGTCAATTCTGATTGTACTATGTTTTCAAAAGTATCTAAAGTTTTATGGCTTACTGGTGCCATGTATGTACTACGGGATCTCAATCCTAGTAGTTGGTCTGTTTCTTCAGATTTTTGACTTGGTAGTATATTGTCAAAGAAGTGTTGTAGTCTGAGTTTTCTCATGAATTTGAAAAAACTGATTTCGAGTTCTAGTTGGTTGGTTGATGATGTTGATACAAAGGATGTACCCTTTTGGAGAAGTTTTCTTTGTTCATTGCTGATGTTGTATTTGGATATGTTGATGACTAGGTTTGTTGTATCCCCTTCTTGCCTTTGTCCTTCTTGGTTGCTGTTATGCTTCTGGTGATTGGTGTTCCTTTGTCTTTTGCTCCTCCGGGTTCGTCTTTTTCTGAATGTTCTGGATCTAAAAAAGGTTCCGAAGTTTGATTTTTGGATGTGTTTGATGCTGATGTTGAAGGTTCTACTTGATCCGTGGTGGTACTGTGTTGTCCTTGAGATTGTTCTGTTTTTTGTGTAGATGCTTGCCTTTGATATCTTGGTTTGTTGGGCATCTCACTGCCTGAAGAAGATGTGTCTGTATCATGGTGATACGGTTTGTTCTGTCTCCTGCGGGCGTATATTTCTGCCCAGCTGTAAACTTCTCCTAATTTATAATCGACCGTGTCGCGTCGAAATTTACGAATCTTCCGTTCATTAATTTCCTGTGAGTGCTTTGTTAGTTGTTCATTGATTTCTTCGAGAACTTTGGTCCATTCATCACTTGACATGGAGTTTGTTAATTCATTAGTACAAACAACGATTTCTTTTGATAGTTCTTCAAGGATGTAGAACTATCAAAAGAAATCGTTGTTGTTACTAATTAATTAACAAACTCCATGTCAAGTGATGAATGGACCAAAGTTCTCGAAGAAATCAATGAACAACTAACAAAGCACTCACAGGAAATTAATGAATGGAAGATTCGTAAATTTCGACGCGACACGGTCGATTATAAATTAGGAGAAGTTTACAGCTGGGCAGAAATATACGCCCGCAGGAGACAGAACAAACCGTATCACCATGATACAGACACATCTTCTTCAGGCAGTGAGATGCCCAACAAACCAAGATATCAAAGGCAAGCATCTACACAAAGAACAGAACAATCTCAAGGACAACACAGTACCACCACGGATCAAGTAGAACCTTCAACATCAGCATCAAACACATCCAAAAATCAAACTTCGGAACCTTTTTTAGATCCAGAACATTCAGAAAAAGACGAACCCGGAGGAGCAAAAGACAAAGGAACACCAATCACCAGAAGTGTAACAGCAACCAAGAAGGACAAAGGCAAGAAGGGGATACAACAAACCTAGTCATCAACATATCCAAATACAACATCAGCAATGAACAAAGAAAACTTCTCCAAAAGGGTACATCCTTTGTACCAACATCATCAACCAACCAACTAGAACTCGAAATCAGTTTTTTCAAATTCATGAGAAAACTCAGACTACGACACTTCTTTGACAATATACTACCAAGTCAAAAATCTGAAGAAACAGACCAACTACTAGGATTGAGATCCCGTAGTACATACATGGCACCAGTAAGCCATAAAACTTTAGATACTTTTGAAAACATAGTACAATCAGAATTGACGAAAATAAATTACCAGAAAAAAAGGAAGAGCAATCTCACACATAAAGAATTCGGAATCCTCAAAGATCTTGCAAACAACCCATCTATAACCTGTACCAAAGCAGACAAAGGGGGAGCCATTGTAATCCTCGACACAGCACATTATGAAGAAGAAGTTTATAAACATGTTCAAGATCAAACAACCTACATAAAACTTGATTACAACCCGACCGAATCGTTCTTGAATTTGTTGATTGCTATTGTCAATAAAGCACATAACAATGGAATAATCAATGACAAGACAAAGAAATTTCTCACTAGTTTAACATGATTTTTCGATTTATTGTTGTTTACCTACAGCCATCATACAAACGCTTAAACAGTTAAACATGGCCGCCAAGTCCGCTCGTTGTAAACAGTCTATCTACACCCCTTTTCAGTTTTCACACTCTAGCGTGGCGAACTCAGCTTCGTCATTTAAGCGCGTCCATTTCACCGCTAAAAACAACAACTTGCTGAACGGATGCACGAAATTTTGGCCGCCTAATGTAAGTAATCCTCAAAACTTTATTTACTTTAACCAATTTAAATGGTATATTACCACATTTAAACTAACGGTAACGCTTATCGTGACCTATTGTACATAGCCTTTACTAAGCCAATCAACAGTATCACCTTGAGAAATGGCCATATACACTCTCATATATACACCATGAGTTTACAAACAAATAATACACTCGAGGTACACTCGCCCCCCATATACGGTACCTTCACTTATTCAGCAAACGAACAGCACATAAAGACAACATTATTTGAATGTTTCATTATTTAAAGTTTCTAAAAGTCTCCTCACCTTGATTGTGTTTACAGGCTTGTCCCTGATGAAGGGTTCTGCGAAACCCGAAATGCATTGGACAATGAATAAGTATTAGCGATTTGAACACGTTATACAACGTCGTGATTTCATGAATCCAAATTTTGAAAAAACTTTTTTGAAAAAACTTTATTGAATCTTTCATCAAGCAATGAATAAAATTGCCGGATCTACAAAACATTGAAGCGCTTAGCGTTTTTTTCTGGTTTGCCCAGGGGGACACACTCAAGTTTTAATGTGCTACCTTCTCATTGTTTTGTACGACGTACACGGACCGATACGTCACCCCAGGAGCACCCAATAACTTCTTAAAAATTGTACAACATTTCAAATTTGGTTGTCGCGCACGCAGATATTTAGTCTTCAGAGTTAAAAACTTTCAAACACAGGTTGCAATGGCAGACCTAAGGCATGTTTACAAGAGCTACTTAAGTGGGTGGCACAACCAGTGCTGAAGGCACACTAGTAGCATTTAAGTTATAGGCCCGAGGCAAATTTAGTGCCACTTTACCAGGCACTTACAAGTAAATTAAAAATGTCACTTGAGGAGAAGACAATGGTACCATGGTTTAGGGATTGAGCACATATACTTTAGCACTGGTGGTTAGCAATGGTAAAGTGCATAGAGTCCTAAGGCCAGGAAAAACTAGCTCAGCAAAAATGGATTAGAAAGGCAACATGTTTGGGGAAAGACCACTATACGACTGACAGGTCTTGCAAACATCAATAAAATAATTAATCCACAATTAATAATACATTTCTAATTAGTTATTACTTAATTGCATTGCCACCCTACACCCCTGTAAACCTAGCAGCGAGAGACTAAAATATAAGTCAAATAAATAAGTATTCCCAAATTACATAATTAAAAATCAATGAAATAATTAAGAATTGATAATTACTTGTTAATTAATTATTACTTAACTTCCCACCCTTTATACCTACAGTCCGCAAATAACAAACAACAAATAACAAAAATAAATCAGTAATACTTAATTTTAAGAATAAATATCAATCATATCTTCACAAAAAATATGAAACAATTCTAAATTAATTATTACCTAACTAACTTTCCCACCCTACCCCTTTCAAACTCAAAACCCTGCTAAAACACTATAAATTACCCTTAGAAATTATTACAAGTATCTAAATCTCTGAAAATTACAAGCTATATTTTAAAAACAATTAATAAAATTTATATAAATGATAGTAACACATGACATTAATATACCAACTAAAACACATTAAAGAAAATAATTTTAAAACAATATTTTTATTCGCTACATTAATAAAAACAATATTAAAAACATCAATATTATTTACAACTCTATTACTCACCTCAAAAAACGATATTCTTGCCCACACTATTTGTGCATGACAATATTTGTGTGTCATGATATTTAATTTTCCATTATTTCTGTTTCCCGATATTTTTCATTTGATACTTTGTCTTAACACCCAGATGGAATATCCCTCAGATTAGCAATGAGTAGCCCCTGTCCAAGCTCTAAGCCAGGCCCTATCAAACTGAAGAAAACCAAGTGAAACCATATCGAGATATATTTTTATATATGATTTGATATGTTATAATGGTGTGAGATACGTATTTATACAATAATTTTAAGATTGTACCGCAACTTTGCTATCATTTTAAGTAATTACGCAAATACAAATAATTCATTAATTCATTCAAGTCCAGATAATATTTGTTTCTGTGCTATTAAATGTAGTTTAAATGTAAAAGGATAATGTTCAGTGTTGTCTAACCTTGCTTCAGACACCTGGATTGGAACTGTAAGTGACCAGATGACACAGAATTTCAAGTTTTTTCTATCTAGTCGCCTAAAATGGCTTGTTGCTCAGCAAATTTGTATAGTTTTAAAGATTGTTTTGGGACAGCGCAAGGCGGATGGTCAATGGTAATGCTCAGAGTATGCAAACATTACATTTGGGAACTCGAAAAGTAGATTTTTTGCACAAGTAGGTAAGACTGGAATAGATTACAGTAGTTCTGCAAAGATATATCTTTATATAATACAAGCAGTCATTTCTTTTCCGCTCTTAATATATCAACGCATAGGTTTCCTATATTTTCATCAGCAGATGCTTCCCTAAGAGTAGCCAGTTCACATATATTCATCAAGCAGCTCTCTACTAAACTGGACTGAAGGCCTGGTTTCAGAACATGACCCTGAAGGTCCGACTCTCAAACTATTTGCTGTGACAGAGTAAGCCGGAAGTACTCCCATCTCATTACTGTGCTTCTCCAGTGAGCCCGCAATACTACAAATCCCACACTTACTCATACACTATACTGTGTGAATGTTTATAAGATGGGTTGCAAAAAGGGCTGTTCATGGTCTTGTCTAGTGGGGGATTCCCTTCACATGAACGTGCAATGTACTATGCCAGGTGTTAAAATGAATGATGGTGCGCAGGCATGGTCTTGTATTAATGATTGGTGATTTATTCTTCAGATCCAAATCACATGTTACAGGTTATCAGGAGATGTTCTGTTCCTTCTTAATGCCCCACCAGGAGCAGCGTCCTCCCTGCTCAGCCCCTTCTCACCAACTGATCCCACTAGAATCCACACCACCCCCAACATTCTATCATACCTCATCAAAGGCTGAGCAGGCAGGCAGAGAGCCAGAGTAGGGAGAGTGTATAGATAATAAGTACATTACAACACATCTCCCCCCTTATAATATTTGAAAACAATCAACATGTGTAATGATGATACAACACTCACTGAGCATAGGAGGATGCATTAATAACAACTAATTAAACATCACCCCCCCCAGCGATAATGATCAATACAGAAAAATGCATGAAGATAATATAACACACATTTAGTAGAAAAGGAGGATGCATAACCAAAACATTAAACACCATCCTTCCCCCTGAAAATGATCATAAACAAATTGCAAGACAAACTAGAAAACTCGTACTACAACTATGGGTACACAACACTACACCCCACAACGTACCCATTGTGCCTCATTCTAAGGCCCAAAACTGCGGCAGAACAGGGATCTACAACCCTAAGCTGCACAAACTAAGACAAGACAGATCTACCACTAAGACAGATCTAAGACTGAAACTAAGCAAGTCCAAACTTACTTTAAGACACACAAGCAAAACTAGGGCATATTTTAACCCCAACACTCACGCAACACTCTTCGGGTTATCTTAACCCAAGACAAATTGCAAGGCAACTATAACCTCAAAACAACCTCGCAATAAACTATGGGTGACCATAACCCATGACAAATTAGGGTATCCCTTAACCCTAAAACACACTCGCAAAACACTATGGATATTTATAACCCATGACAAATTTAGGGTATCCCTTAACCCTAAAACACACTCGCAAAACACTATGGGTATTTATAACCCAAGACAACTTTAGGGTATCCCTTAACCCAAGACACACCCAAAAACCCTCACGTGGGTGACACTAGACCATTTAGGGTATTCTTTAACCCTATACAAACTCAGGGTAACTTTAACCCCAAAACAATTCAGGGCAACATAGAAACCCAAAACAAATACAAGGTAACGTGAAACCCAAAACACACTCAAAATATACTGGCCAAGAAGAAATTCCAAGAGTCCACAAGAAATTCGCAGAGTCTTGCACACACACAGGCACTGCAGAGGACAGACACCAGTTAACACCCCACATATCCCAAGAAACAAAATCCACCACTCAAAACAAAACAACCAAACAGTAACGCAATGACAAGATGAAGAAAAGGAAAGTCTCTGACTCCGGTGAGCGATCTCTCACCCGAGGTTCTCACCAAAGACTCTCCAGCTGATGACATCCAATGCGGGAACATCATGCTGGATAGCGTCCTGAAATCCCTTCAAAAACTTGCCATGTTGCAGCCCAAATAACTTCACCAAAACTGCCAATTAGCAAATGACTAAAAACGCGCAGCCCCAAATACGATGACATCCTACGGTCACAACGTGATAGGCAAACGCGTAAACGCGTGGTTGGCAAACGTGTGCTGAAATACCAAAATCCAATCCAAAAATGGCGGCACGCAGCGCACGCCGCACCGGGTGGCTCGAGGCACGCGCGTGCATCAAAATGTGGAAGCCGCAAATTGCTGCGCGAGCCGAAAGCAGTGAAGTTGTGGACTCGCGCTGGGAACAACGGGCGAGTGGCAGTTATTGGTGAGTGACCGTTTGCTTCGAAAATTTCAGAAGTCATCCAGTGAAACAGTCACATATGTCCCAAAAATACCCAAAAATAAAAAAAAAATGCACCAAAACCTTGCGAGCCAGCTTTATGAAAGGCACACATTGGTAAGCATAAATCGCCAATGCCACGAACCCCCGGGCTACTTACAGCTGTTGCTCAAACACCCAAACACCCCAAACACATGAAGTCTTTTCCATGACTCGCATTGCAGGCTCCTCACTCGACGCTCTTCCCCAAGACGTGAACAAAAAGCTCCTCAGATGACAAACAGAGACTGAAGCGCTAACCCCAGATATCAGTCTCAAAGTCTTTTTAAAATTATTTCTTTAAAGTCTCTGGGGAAACTTGACAGCACTTCCACTCTGAGTAGCGATCCCACTCTTATTTCAAATCAGTGGTTTGTTAATCAGTCCAAAAGAGGGATAATGTGGCTTCACAGTAAAAACAGCAGAAATCGGCAAGCCCAGGCTAGAGCTGACC
Organism: Triturus cristatus; assembly: GCF_964204655.1. Classification (NCBI taxonomy): domain Eukaryota; kingdom Metazoa; phylum Chordata; class Amphibia; order Caudata; family Salamandridae; genus Triturus; species Triturus cristatus. The sequence continues at coordinate 984,796,007 of NC_140585.1, read as the reverse complement.
GTTCCCAGATAGTCTGAAATGTCCAAAACCACAGTCAATCTAGTCTTTTGGGGAATCACTCACCCAAATCCATCATCTGGCACGTCCACGATAGGGCTGACCGGTCTTATGGTCACTGGTGGGGCTTGTGGAGTGCAAGATTATTTCTTTTTTTTCCTTTTATGCGCTTCTTCAGTTCCCAAATTCATCCAAGGTAGGCTCTTAAGTTTCACAAGCCCAAAATCCTTTGAAGGTACACGCAGGTTCTTTAACTCGTCGCCAGTGTTAAAATGAATGATGGTGCGCAGGCATGGTCTTGTATTAATGATTAGTGATTTATTCTTCAGATCCAAATCACATGTTACAGGTTATCAGGCGATGTTCTGTTCCTTCTTAATGCCCCACCAGGAGCAGCGTCCTCCCTGCTCAGCCCCTTCTCACCAACTGATCCCACTAGAATCCACACCACCCCCAACATTCTATCATACCTCATCAAAGGCTGAGCAGGCAGGCAGAGAGCCAGAGTAGGGAGAGTGTATAGATAATAAGCACATTACAACACCAGGCCTCTCGCAGCTGCCTTGATTTATGGCATTCCTGATCACTCTCTGGTGTCGCCCACCGGTCACTGGCTATTTATCATTGAAAAAATATAAACAGAACTGCTATGAATAACATGAAATTGAACATGGATCATAAGTGCCAGAAAACCTTAAGAAAGAAACAGAAGATAAGTGCTACGGCTTTTAGTCAAATCTGCTGAACGTATTGGGAAAATAAATGTTGTGGAAACGTGAACTCAAATAGAATAATGGATTATTGCATATTGTCACTGTATAAGAACCTCCCTGTAACATGTTAAGTGTCTCGTACAGTTCAAAATGTTCTCACGCCTACTTCCTTTAACAAAAGCACAGTAGGCCATCTGATGACAGGAATGTTCAAGCCCGTAGGACATTTGACCCGTCAGAATAGGCACAACAGATGATTTTCTAATGAGCCCAAATCACTCGACACAATCTTGATTTGATTGAAAAATAAAGTGGAATTATTGGGGTGCATAATTCTGGGGAGTGCCGCGGTACATTGCATACCTCCTGTGGTCAGGAACAATGCTCCGGTGTACTGTGACAAACCTTGGGGTATTTGAGCACTTGACGAGTGTAGTAACCTTCCAGGAGACCAGTTTGGTTAAAAAGTACTTAATTTGAGCAGCCTCGTACAGCTTTGTGAACCTGTCCCAGCACAGGTGAAGAACAGCATCATCTGACGCAAACAATCTAAACAATATCTTAACTACATGTTATGTTATGTAAAGGTGGCTTATAAAGCGCACGTTCACCAGACAGTTTCTTGGCGCTAAGGAAGGACGGCAGCGGTTACAAAATAGAGAGTGGATTGGAATGGGATGGAAACACCATTGTAACTCTACCCCCACATTCTACCCATATCATTCTACAAAGAAACACCATTACTACACATCCCTTCTCTTTACACAAAACAATTTAATATAACAATCAGCGGCGGCTCCACCTTTGAGTGCAGGAGCGTCTCCCCACTGCTGAGAGGCAGAAAATTCAAGCATGAAAAATAACATGATAATAAAACAACTTTATTTTCATTTTATTTTTCGTCCTGCAGGCTGCCAGCGAGACGAATGAGCTGAGTGGGGCGGCGGCGCCAGGCAATCATTGATTGACAGCTGCAGAAGGGGGAGGAGCAGTGGTGGGCACTGGAAGTGCGCATGTCGGTTTGGCCGGCCATCTTATGACTGCCAAACCAGCATGAGCACTTAGCAGCCTCCAACCCAAACGGGCTTGCTGAGCTGGGTTCGGCTCCCAGTCCCTTTGTGAGCGCAAAACCAGCCCACTCACACCAATCCTGGCTCTTCTCTCATGCTGGTAATAACATTACCAACATGAGAGCAGCATCTGGATTGGCATCAGGAGTCTGGAGGCCTGTGCAGTGCACCCCCTGGACTGCCAGGAGTCAGGACAGGAAGAGGAGAAGAGCACTGAGGCGGTGGTGGCGGCAGGACCAGAAGGTAAGTAATCTTTCGTTTTTATCTTGTATATCTGCATTGTTTTTTATTGTCGTTCTGTACCAGTGATGTATATTGTGGAACATATATGGAAAAAAACGCCTGCAAAAGTGGGGCAACATGGGAAACTGGTGCAACAAATACTGCCTCTGCATGCAACGTGTCATTCCTCCGGCAGAAACTACTCGTAATAGGACGCATTTGCCACGTGTATTAAATATCTGACTCCGACAACGTACATACATTTAGCCTCTGGTCAGGTATTTAACCCCCCCCCCCCTTCCCCTCCAAGTTGTGCACAACTCACAAGCAGGATCTTGTGGTTTGGCGAGACAGAGAGGAACCAAAGTAGGGTGAGATAGAGTTTTACTGATTTTCCCAAAATGATTTTTTTTGGTCTGTTTTACTCAAATTGTATGTGTCAAATGCTTAAATCCAGCAACTTGTAGACCTGGTGAGGATTTGGGGTTAAGTGTCAGGTCTGATGCCAAGAGGTGATTTCTGCCTAGAAGGATGAAGGCTGGCAGGGCAGCGCTGGCACACATTGATACTTAAATCAGGAATGTCCCTTCAGAGGTCTGCAGCTCAGTTTCGTGCGCACAACCAGTGCCTAGGCTTTTGGGATAAGGCAACACGTTTGTATCACTTTTATGCAGTGGTTTAAATGGTAAAAAATAAGTGCAGGTACTAATTAAAATAGAGGTGTGGTAAGTGGGCGGGGCTAGGGGCGGGGCAAAGGGAAAGATATGATCATACATAATGACTTCTGTACCAGCTGAAGCACATGTCAAAACACACGAGAAATGCATTTATGACAATAAAACAGATTAACCCATTACACGACATGCTCCTCGGAAGCAGAGCGGCATCTGCCCTGCACTGAAGGAGAAATCTAACCTGCGCCTGCCGTCCTCTGGATCAGGGTACCGGTACTCTCCCTCGCTACAGAGAAGTGCCGGTACTGAAGGCAAAACAAATCGGTAGTGCCGGTACTCAGTACCGGTGAGTATCGGCCCATTTAAAGCACTGCCTTTATGTTCATGTAGAATATGGTGCCAGGGGTAGTGCTTTAAATGGGGGAAAACTAGTGCAGGTACTCATTTAAATGTGGCGAGTGGGCGGTGCTAGGGGCAGGGCTAAAGGCAAGACATGCCGATGCTTATTGACTTCTATAATAGTTGCAGCACATACCAAAACACATGAGAAATTTGTTTCTATAAACAAAACAGGTTAACTCGTTATGCAAAACGAAAGCTAAACACAGTGATATTTTAACATTTCCTTGTGTTGCAATATTTCTCTCGCTCTTCTCTTACACAAAACAGGCACAGGCAAGCAGGTAAACAGACAAACATAAGCAGACACTCACACCAAAGAATCAGGTGGGATTAAAGCCATGTTAGCCTTGTTACCTCCCATGGCTTTCTTTATTGTTCTGTCACTGGGCTGCCTCGATTCCTTGCAGCACAGCATGACGGCGAACACCCAGATATCATGCAAACGAGCCCACACTGAATAGTTCAGCAGGGGCTCAGCTCAGGGCTACAGAAGTACTTTGGCTGCCAAAGAGACAGGGTGCCACCACTAACAGCCAATGTGCCTACCTTTTCATCAGTACCAGTACTCTTCTCAGTAGTAGAGAAGTGTCGGTACTCAGAGTGATAAAAATAAGAAGTGCCAATACTCAGTACCTGTGAGTACCGGCCCATTTAAAGCATTTTTAACCCCGAAACCGGTCCTAGGATGCTTGTTTCCAGTCCAGGGAGGACCTAGCTTGGCAGTTCGGGCTGGACTGTTCCCATGAGGCACAGAGTCAAGACTGATTTGCATATGGCTGGGTTCAAACTGAAACGGCATGGTGAGCAAAAAAATGATGGATTTAGGAGCAGATCTCTGTACTGGGGTGAGTGTATGACATTGTTCTGCATTCTGTCCATCTACTGTCGTTTTTGCATTTAAAGCACTGGCTGGGGGCAGAGCTTCCAACTTAGAACTGCGGATGCAGGTTAAAGTTTCAGCGTTGCCTTAGCATCTTGTGACTCTTGGCAAATCACTTCATCTCCCTAAGCCTAAAATGAATCTGATCTTGTGTAATGTCACTGAGCTCAAACAAAGCGCCCCAAGGCTGTGTTGACGCTATATAAAAATGCCAAAACAAACAAATAAACTAGTAATCAAATGTAAATTTCGCCCCAAAAATGCCCATCATTTTTTATTTTCATCACCGTGGGACACACATTCAATTCCTGACCTTCAAAATGTAGGAGCGCTTTGCATGAGCACCAGTTACATTACACACAGGAAATGTAATGTTTTTTGTTGGGCACGGAGAGATTAAGTGATTTGTCGTGAATTACAGTATGTTCAATTGAGCTGATGTCAAAACTTGAACCCGCCTCCCAGTTCCAAACGCATCAGCGCTGGCCGTTATGCCACATCTGTGCCTGAGCTAAGTGAAACAGACAGAAAGAGCGCTAGCTATGCAGCTGAAACTCACTATTTTAGCCCCTCAATTCAGCCTCAGCTGAAAGAGCCCAAACTATAATATTAGAAAATCAATGCATTGACTGGGAAAACCACTAAAACACAAACTGAGAAATGTCAATTTTTCTGACTGAGGTAATGGGCATATGATTATGTCCAATAAAGAATGCAAAAACACATGGTGTCCCCTTCTCTCCTCTGGAAAGAGAGTGAGAAGAGCTGGGAGCAGTGGCAGGGTGGACTACGTACCGTCTGAGGTCACATGGCAAGGCACCGTGAGGAACAGGGTACATGCAAAGACAGTGTGAGGAGCTGGAGTACATGGAAAGGCAGTGTCAGGACCTAGGAGGACAACGAAAGAAAGCAATCTGAAGACTGGGGACACAAGGAAAGGTGGCACTGTGAGAGCTAGGGACACATGGAAAGAAGGCGCTGTGAGGAGCTGGGTGTGAAGTAGGTGGCACCACAACTCTGCAGATAATAGCTTTATTGTGGACTACATTTACATGCGTCCAGCTCCAACCTCTGCCGTATAGTTATAACCATGAACCCACTGCTCCACCTTCCACCACCCATTGCTCCTGGCCTCATTACCATGTGGCCTCTTATAATGATGGAATGCATCCTGACCTTGAGGGGGGTCAATGTCAGCGCCCAGTTAGTTTTTGATATAGCGCCATTGAAATACCTCAACAGTACTCAAGTACTGGAAGTGCCCCTTTATATGTATGTCCTGTCCCCTTGGAAGCATATGCAGTCCTTAATTTGTGAAATAAACAACTACAGGTGCCCAAAGTCTTTCTTGCTGAACCAAATACCAAGTCTACCTCATGCCTTTTTCTTCCATCACTTGAGGTGGTGAGCCGACATTCATAAGGAGAGCCAAGCCAGATTTGAGCCTGTTGCTCTGCGTTCAAGTCCGATGAAGAAAAATAAGTCCTGGTCCCTGAGTTGTAAAGTGCTGAAATACCTTCAGGTCGAGTTTGCCCTGTATAAAACCACAAACACAATATATTGCTTTCATATTCAAAGATTAAGCAGATTTATTGCTGGAAAAGACGGTAATGTTATACCCACCCAATAAAGCTATCAGCACAATTGAGCTACCATGAAATAAATTCTGCTTCTTACATTTTACTAACGTTTATTGTGAAATTCTCAGAAAAACGACTTCTCCGACTTAGCATTTCTAAGTGTTAGACTGCGTTACTCCTTTCACCCTTTCATACCTGGTAACAGTCCAAACGTTATTTGAAATATTCTAGTTCAGCCGTTGCACCCTGAAGATGTCATTGTTGCATGATGTTAAAGCAGGCCTTGGGCTCAGGGAGGCCATGTCTGGGTCACTATATAAAAGTCATGCCCAGCTTTTATGCCTCACCACTTTCAAATGTCACCAACTGCCACTGATAACAATGGAAACAACTATATTACACTTTAAAGACACAGACACCATGTATATATGGGTCTTGAGTTCTGATTTAGTAAGTGGTGGTGTGTGTGTGTTTGTCTGTGTGTGTGTGTGTGCGCAGTGGGAGGCATCTGAAGTGAAAGTGAGAGTAGGCAAAGAGGCCCACTGTGGACTGAGGTGCAACACCATCTATACTCTGCAAATTAATGTAATCTTCTAACTTGTTAGTTTTTTCGTATATCACTGCTAAAGGTACTTGTCTTTCCACCCTTTACACAATCTCTCTGACTACCACCATCCATAACTTCCCGTTCCAAACAAGTCGCTTCTCAACACTCTATTAACACCTACTGCCTCTTCTCCTTGGTCACCACAACATCCCCTTCTTCTTGCACTTCTTGATTCATAACATTCTCCTCAACACCCCCATCACAGTCAGTATAAATACACCAGTATTTATTACAAATAGAGTTTGTTCCACATTGATGCGGGTTACTCACACCATTCCCAATTTCTCTAACCCTAGCCAGCCTACTCATGTGACAAAAACTACCATCCTCCAATTCCACTGTACTTTCCATTACTTTCCCAACCTTAACCAGACTGCTAAACCTACTTTGCCCTTTGGGCACCTTTCCAGCAGATTTCACTCATACCTATTGACCCAGCATCAAGTCAACACTACGTTCTCCATGTTTGGAATTGAAATATGTCTTTTTTCCTTTCCTGGAATGCCAGAATACACTTTTCATCTTCCTCTGCGATCCTTGACACTTTTTTACTTCTTTTCATCCACCCCGGATAAGCTTTTGAGGGTGCCCTGCGTCCTCTCATGATGCCAAAAAGGACTTTCTCCAACTGACTCCTTAATGGTGACTCTATGTGTTCACACCATTTTCCTTAATTAGTTCTCCCAATTTTTCCTTCCTTGACTAGCTAACTGCAAAATACATTTTATAATTCTGTTGATCCTCACCACAACAGCATTACCCCTAGGGTGAACAAAATGCAGTGAATGTCTGTGTAATGCAGCAACTTCCATGAACATCTTCATTTGTTCCGATTTAAACTGGATACCATTGTGCGGAAGCACAGATAGAGGGAAACCTTCTCTCAAAACATTTCATTCAAGACCTTAGGGTCCGATTATGATGGCAGACGGATTTCAGTCCGTCCCCCATCATTTCTCATTTGGGACCGCCCGCCTACAAGGTGGTGGTCTCACAGGGCTAATTATGATGCGACCGCCACCATGGTTCTTTCAAACCCTTCTATTTCTAGCCATTTAGAAAACAACTCCATTAATGCCATAACATATTTGCTTTATCCATGACTCCACAATATTGGACCAATGATTTCCAGTGCCACTTCCTCCCATAGCACATTGGGACACCCCAATGAACTCAAAGTAGGTTTGAATGTCTTTAGAGACTTATCATCCCTCTCAAGATCTTGCAAATCTCTCTATTCCAGCATCGCCCTTAGGCCACCAATACAATGCTTTAATGGTACATTTGGTATGCGTAATACCAGCAAGTCCTTGGTGACACAATGACAATGTTGTTTCCGATAGTGCACGGAGGAATAATTTTGTCACCCCTCACTACAAACACATCTTCCGGTCCCAATTCATCTCTAACCTCCAAAAACGTTTTCATTTCACCCTGGTATGGTCTCACACAATCTCCCCAACCACTCACAGTTTTATTCTCGACTGAATTCAACATTCTCCTTGTACGCCGCTATCCGCCCATCTTTCTGTAAATGTTTGGCTTCACCAGTGATAAAAATCCCTGCTACGGATACATAATTCCAAAGGTTATTATCCACTTCCCTAAGAAGCAAGGATAACCTGCTTAAGAAATCTGCTGTGAAATATTTCCTTCCCGAAACATATTGTACTTCATACAAGAAATCTTGTAACCTCATGGATAGTCTAGTGATAAGTTCAGAATCTCTGGATAACTCCTCCATAGCCAACAACTTCATCAACGGCTTATGAACAGAGCGGACAATACATTTCCTACCCCACAAGAATTTACAAAAATGTTTAAGTGCCCACACACAAGTCAATGTCTCTCTTTTTATCACAGAGTGCTTCTCCTCTGTGGGTGTCAAAGACCTAGATGAAAAGACAATAACAACTTCACATCCATTCTTAATTAAGTATACTTATTTTTTTTTAGCAGAGTTTTATATAGCAAGAACTTGACCCGAAGGTATCGGGTATCAGAGCGCCTTACATAGCACCCGTTGCGCTACATGAGGACACATTCATTTTTACTAGGCACGAGAAGATTAAGTGATTTGCTCAGAATCACAGGATGTTCAGCGTCATTGCTGAGACTCAAACCTAGTTCCCCAGATTTGAGTTTGACCGCCCTATCCATTAGGCCAACTCCTCTCCCTTCCTAACCCTTTCTCACTAGCATCCGTATTGACAAACGTTTCCACAGTAGGATTGAAACCTTGCAACGTGGGCGCTCTGCCAACTGCTTTTTTTCTTTCCACAAAGGATTTCTGACATTGAAAAGACCACACAAACTTGCTTTTATTCTTAATCAACAAGCGCATTTCATCTGTTTTTTCTGAAAATGTTTACGCAAATTTGGAGTAGAACTCCGGTAATCCCAAAAATGAACGAAGCTCATCCTTGTATTTCGGCTTTCCTCCCTCACAATAAATGGTATGTTGCTTGCTTTATGTATTTTAGGGATGGCATTTTCTAGTGTCCTCACACTCGCACACAACAAACACCTCGTCCAGACTATTTGGATCTAGGATAAGGCAGAGCTTTCGCTGATCATACCATCCTAGAAAATATGGACCGTCTTTAGCTACGTGCAAATTACAAATAGCATATCTATTATCAAATCTGAAGACTACTTGTCTCATGCCCAGCATATCAATCTTCGACTCCAGTATACCTCTCCAGATTAATATCCGCAAGTTCCAAATGTTCCCCAATAACTCTAATGAAATGGCTCTGTCACACACTTTCTGCTACAATAGCACCTGGAGAACATGAGTCCTCTGTCACTTATATCATTACTCCTCATAAAAAGATCCAACACAGGGGTTTAGTATCTCCATCCCCAGAGATTTTTAGCACCACTCTTTTTTGTACTCCCACTTGGAGGTGTTATCATCAGCACTATCCTCCGATGTGGAATCTTCTTCATCGCTTCCTTTAATACATGCTACTTTACTACCTTTACTCTTCTTTTTTTCTTTGTGTTTACACACCCCTAGAAAAATGATCTATCAAACCACATTCCATGCATTTAGCTGACTTAATAGGACATTTGTCATACCTAGCAGAATGAGAACTATGACCACACCAGTGGCATGCATAATTTGCATTTTTGAAGGCAGAGAGCTGTTCGGTCTTCTTTTTATCTTTGTCTTTTTTCATGCCAAAGTGCCCTGGATTTAGTGCAATCTTATTCTTCCTCTCAGATAGTTTTACCAACAGTGTCACCCCCAGCTTTATTATCCTGAGCTAGCATGCCTTTAGCACACTTCTCAGACAACTCTGCTTTTTTCACAATAGCAATGATATATTTTATACAAGATTCTCCTTCAACCCACAATTTGTCCTGAATAGATTTGTTCTTTGCATAAATAACAATTTGGTCTCTTAATAACTCATAAGGGAAATTTGCCAAACCCACACGTAATAGAAAGTTTTGTATGTGCTGACACATAATCCTCAACTGACTCATGTTTCCTGTTTTCTTTGAAAGAAAGCATGTCTCATGGCAGCGACACATACTGTAGGCGAGAAGTGTTCATCCAAATCCAGTAAAGCTAGATTGAAAATATCCAAATCCCCAGAGCTGCTTTCATGCTTCTGTAACTGTTTCTAAATTGTCAAACCTTCAGGTCCCAAACAATACATTACAATCCTCCAAATTGGCTATGTAATTCAGAAATACAAGTTCCACTCGTTCCACTCTATAGGTTGCTCTCCTGGCGAAGACAAGAACTCTTTAGGGCAACTTAAATGCAGACTAGGATTCGCTAACGGGGGTGTTTCAGAAGAAGATATACCTAAAAATGCATTAGAAATTCTCAGTACACACCTGACTATACAGCGAATATATAATGCAAGTAATTGTACGTAATGATAAACAATGAAGATAACAAGGGGGAGGGTATCACTGCAGATGTGCCCTTAATCCCTTAAAATGAGTGTATCCCGTGGATCTGCCCTAAAAGCATGTGCTTTCAAAATACACTAAATACAAATAAATGATAAAGTTGAGCGTATTACCATAGGTACGCTCTCGCTTGCAGTCAAAATTGGTGAGCGTGTCACCACAGACACGCCTTCACCACAAATGCCAAGATCACTGGAGCGGTGCAGAGCTTCTGTATGATTTACAGGTTCCAGGGTCCTCTGCCGGTTGTGTGGCAACAGCATGCACTGGCAGCGCCCTTGCGACTTTCGGGTACCTCCTATGGTTTCATGGCAACGAGTGACTGTAAACAATTTCGAGAACCATAACACCAATTTAGTTAGGAATTAGGGCTTGTTTTGCCACCGATGCCCTTGTTTTGTAAGGCAATAAAAGTAGTTGCGGACATCACCACTTCACGACAATGTGAGGTGTCACTGAGGACTCCACAAGGGTTGATCAGCTTGTGAAGGTACAGCGTATGGTGACAGGACGGCAGTCCAGCTTGTGAAGGTATGGCAAGCTCACAAAACCTTCACTACAGCTTGAGCACACTCCCAGTAGAATGTTGCAAGACATGCTAAAACATCCCAAAAAGTCACCACATTCAGGATATTAGGTGGCAACAGCTGGTAATAGGCACCCACGACTCAGACAAAGATCCGCAAGCTGTGAAAGAGGTAGATCCAGAAAAGTCCTTTTCACTCCAGGATAATTCACAATTGCAGCCCAAAAAATGTGTGGGCAGTGTGAGATTGTTCAGCTCATCGCCAAATTCTGTAGTAACCAGTTAGGTTAAGAAGTACTTTATTTGAATAACTTCGCACAGCTTCATGAAGTTGCCCCAGCACAGGTGAAGTGCAGCATCATCTGACACAAACATTCTAAACAACATCTTAAGTACATGGAATGGAAACACCCTTCTAACTCTACTCCCCACATTCTACCCATATCATTCTACAAGGAAACACCATTACCACAACAAGCTATTTTTCAGAGCTGTTTGTGAAACTTATTGTATTTGAGCTCATGTATTTGGGAGATTGTGCTGTCCGCCTGGGAGAGTTTATATAAGGAGTACTATTTGTTTTGAAGGAGTAATACATAAGTGAACAGTTTCTTACAATGCACGCATCCCGCATATAATTCGGAAGCATGGCACTTGAAAAAGGCTTAGTTGGGGAGTGTCCAAAAATTGTCATTTTATTGTGTTACAAGGAAGCGCTCCAATGGCAAATTGCTGATTTTTCTGTAAAATTAAACATCCTTGCACCATTCCTTCTTGTTGGAACCTTAGACTAGATTTATTCAGGTGTTGCATCACCCTGTGCCACGCAAGGTGACGCAGGGCTATGCAAAACTTAGAAGGAGATTTACCATGCCAGGCAGAGGCACCCTGTGTGCCCCTGCGTGGCTTGTTAAATCTGGTGTAACGGAAGTCAGCTCAAGTCGCTGCCTTGGGTTACACCGCGCCGGGAAGGCGTTACATGAGTGGTGTGTGGGAGTTACCATGCATTCACCCTGGCATTCTGATGTATTCCCAGATATACCAACAATGGTAGACCTGGAAAGTTGTCAGAAATGTGTGCCTTCCCGATAGATGCACAACGAGGAGAAATATCTTTATTTCTCCTCGTTGTTTCGTCTTTCTAAGTGTGCTGCATTTTTCAGCACACACAGAAAGAGGAAAATGCTTTTAATAACTGTTTTTGTGCAGGAAGATACCTCTTCCTGCACAAAACAATTTTGCTTGTAATGCAGACTCCCTTGCACCACAGTGCAAAGGTACCTGAGTTAGCACTAGGCTGCACTGAGTGCACCAGGGCAAGGAGCACAGAGGAATGCACTATATCTTTGTAAATATGGTGCATTCATACCCTCCCTCTATCACACAACTCAATGCAGGCAATTGCCTTACTGCGGTTCATGACATAATATAAATCTGAGCCCTTGTGTGCGCTATAAAGTCCACATGTATAGCTGCTTGCAATTTTGTGATGTTGAAGAAAAAGATCCCATGAACTGTAACAACCAGTCACTGTCAGTCGTGACATAGCTTTTACCTTTCTCATGGTATGGGATGACATTGAGCCAGTCAGGTCTTATCAGACGACTTCACTTTGCATGCTGCGTTTTGGGCCTATAACTAAAAGAACAGTGATTCACAAGTTCCAGCAATCTATGGGACAGTCACCGTCATGAAATGGGTCCATTTTACAAGCATACCAAGAGGTACCAGCACCAATGCTGCTCGCAAGAATCGTGGCTGGTGGAGGGTAAACATAAGAGTTTGGTGGTGATTGGTAGAGAGGAAAAATCTGAGCAGCCGGAGGATCATATATCTTTTGCACATCCTAAGTAGGAGGGCTCAAACTTAGAAACATGAATGAGAGGAGGGGAGGAAGAAATGTAATGTTTGCCCCAACAGCTGGTTTTGGATAAGGCAAGCGACACTGTACCTCTTGACAAGAACATAAAATAGAAAGCAGGAGGAGCACCTTATGTAACACTGGAAAACATATCTTGGTTATAGCGATTCATCAAAGGAATAGAAGGGGACAGACATAAACCCTTCTTACTCGTACTATATGTGACTTGAAGTAACAACAGCCCGCCCTCCTTGCGGACAATACAGGAGCTTGAAAGTGACACTGAATGCCCAGTAAGAGAACGGTGGTCTCCTTTATGGCAGACGAAGCAGAGGCAGAAAAATAGATACTGAGAGTCAACAACTATGATTCAGCGATTAGAAGTCTCCAGTGAGAGGCGCAAAACTGGGAAAAGAAGCCTCTCAATGTCTATAAGATGTTTAAGAAGAGAGGCGGGATAAATGTCAACATGATCTCAATGACTGACACAAAACACATGATATTTCCAAGGATATATTATTTCAAAGATTTAATTCACTTAATCCTGTGATATTTATAAATGTGGTCAAGACATTTGTGAAATCATTGAACCTTTTGCAATCAATTCTGTCCCGTTCTATCGTTCTAGAGTGTCATAGGAGCATGTTTAAAAATGTGTGGAAAAAATAGAAGCTGAGATAATGTTGCAGATTTACGGTAGGAATGATGGCAAACTGAGAGGTCTAATGGCCCTTGAGGTCTTTCAAGGAAGCCAAAAGTTGCACAAGAAAACAGGACAGTCTGTCTAAGTTGAATTAAAAACTATAACATTTAGGAAACTTGAACATTCATAGAGAAAAGGGGATTTCCTGCAGTTGTTGGAATGCAACGCTTGGGTATATTCCAGATTATTGTATATAGAAATATGATCTGACAAAAATGTTGTGTCTAAAATATCATTTACAAAAATATCCTCCCACTGAATACACATTATCCCTTTTTAAATCCATTCGGACAACATGTTTGTAGACTATATTTAGGACACATCATTTATTTCAGACAGAACTCTTACAATGATATTAATCACTCCTATTTGTGTACCGCAAACATATCACCCTTAAGGGTTTCAAGGAGCTGGGGGCCGTCGGGGAGATTAGGTGAGCTATTACCCAGAGTCACATGATGCTGAGCTGAGCTAAACTGCCACCAGCGATTGAGCGTGATTCCCGCCCTCGGAGTCAGCTGCTCTGGCCGCTACACCACACCTCTCCCTTTTCAAGGTATAATACTGAGAGGGTTGTATATAGGAGGGTTACAATGTAGCAAGGTAAGCAACCCCAGCCAAAGAAATCTAATGATCAGCGTCAAAAATGAGAAAATCTGCCCATAATATCAGGAAACCGAACTTCCCAAGTATAGCTAGATGGAAAAGGCATCTGGTCGGATGTTGTTTACTGGAGCTTCCGATATAAGAAACTGGGGTTCCCCCCCCCCCCCCAAAAAAAAAACAGCCCCAAATGGGACATTTACAGGGAAGAAAAGGGGAAACATTAATGCCCACACCTCAAACTGTATGTTGAAAATGGCTGTGTGCTCGGATATACAGATACTTTTGATGTTTGTTACTAGTGTGATGTAAAGGGCACTTGTGTTGTGCTCTGTTACTCCAGGGAGTGTCTAATGGGTGTCAGTAGAAAGTTAGTTCTTGCCACTGATAACTTTAGCTGTACTGTTGCCCACTATTTTACACTGTACGATGTATTGTGGTTGTCAATTTGTAGTTGCATTGTTTGATGTAATAGGAAACAGAAAATCCATTGAAGAGACGTTTTTGTAAAAAAAGAAAACCCCAAGTATCCATCTGTGGAAAAATAACAGTTCATGCAAACTACTGCCAAGAGGAGCACTTATAAAAATCTGTGAACCAGCGATGATGGCCAAAATGATTTTATGGTATTTCCGTTTGGGGATTTATGTAGCGATCTGCTAGCCACCAGGGAGTGAACGTCTTACATGAGAGTAGGTGATTACGTTCCACTCGGGGCGTTTAACGAGGCATCGGCTGACTTCACAATTGTGGTGTACTAGGGTTGACCAGTGCTTTAAATGGGAAAAAATAAGTGCAGGTACTCGCCAAAAGGTGCGGTGGACTGGGGGCTGGAGTGTGGGGGCGGGACTAGGGGCGGAGCCAGGGGCGGGGCTAGGTTTTCAACCTTGCCAAACTTTATATGCAAGAAATCCAAGTGCAAAGTAAAACCATCTGAAGTATCAGTCCTATGGTTATGGCCCTAATAATAATAATAAGGTTTGGTTCAAAACTGTCTCTGAATTTTGCCTTCAAAGCTTTGCATGCTGGAATTTTTACAAATCCTTACTTATAATGAGAAAGGAGAACTACAAGTCCCAGCATGCAAAAGCATTACCAGCTAAAATCCATAACTGTCTGAAAGTCTAAAGCATTCCATGGAGCCGTCTGTCGCATTTGGGTTAAACGTGGTTTCCCATACAAAACAAGTGGTTTAAATGCACCAAACCCAAAAAAATTGTGGTGCCTTTATTTTGTTTGAGGGTAATTGTAAACTTGGCGGCAAGGGCAGGGATTTACATTCAAGTAAAAATGCTTAATTCAAATTGCTGATGAACTAACATTTAGAGTAATTTAACACAATGGCATGCTGAAACGCTGTACTGCCCTGAAGAATACGTCCCACACCATCTCCATTAGTTTTATGGCCGACTCTCAACTCCTACTGTGCAGGATCAAAGGGTAAACAAAACACCCTGCCGCCTCACCCCTGCTGGAAGAATTGCAGAGACGCAGGACAAGATCTGGCGCTCCTGTGCGAATTCAGCTCAGGATTCCAAAATGAGAGCTGGTCGTGTTTAAAGTACTGCCGAGGCATGAGACCATGAAGCGCACCACCTGTGTCTAGGCAAGGCCCCCCCCATGAGTACCGGTACTCTCCTTGTCCTAGGAAAAGTTCCGGTACTCAAGAGGTGATAATTAAAAAGTGCTGGTACTCCATACCGGTGAGTACAGGCCCATTTAAAGCACTGGGGTTGACATGATTTTATTCATTGTATATTTGTGCATATGTGGCGTTGGACTTGTCTAGAAGGAGGAAAGATCTCTATGTGGCCTTTTGACAGAAGAGTGGTCCAAAAATGCAGTTGAAGTGGGATGTCGTTTTCACCTATTAGTGTGTTGTAACCCGGGCCAAGGAAGGCGAAGCCGGACCCAGTGGGGTCCCGGGGCAAACGCCGTCCGGAGGCGGGAAGCCCCTCCCCACCCATCTGCATAGCCCATTACAGGGGGGGTGACCAGGATTGGTCACCCCAGGGCAAGCTCAGACCCCCCCAATCCAGGGGCGAGATGAACAAAGCAAGGGAGGTTAAATAGGGGGCAACAGGCCCAAGTAAGCACTATCATTTCTTGGGCAAGCCACCAGTATTATAATTTGCTATTCACAGGTATTGGTTCATGACACACCATGGGCAAGCGCCTCAAGAGGGGAACAGGCACCACGCAGGCAGAGTGCTACGGCACCCAGGCCTCTTTCATAATAACCGTGTACGGAAATAACCAAGAATCAAGGATGTGGCTAGGTGGTGGAGCACATGCTTCACACGTATGAGGCACCGGCACATCGATGTGCGCTGCTCCCTCCTCACTAGTGGAGAAGTTACGGCATGACGTCATGCCACGTAAGCGTTGCAGGGGAAGGGGAAATCCTTTAAAGAGAGTCATTTTCTCTCTGGGTTCCCCTTCTCTTTTTGAAGCCATAGTTGCTGCTTTGTTAGCTTATGCGACTTACAAGCATTAGCAAAGCCATCAGTACCAACTTGTAGGGATGTTACTTGTGTATCATACCTGGATGCAATGACAGAAACAGCAAAAGACAAGCCGGGCGGCACACTATGCTAAGCACATATTTGTAGCTTACGTGTTTTTAGGCCACGCCCTTAAATACATTGGCCATCCCCCTTTGAAGAACTGCAGTTTTTCCATCCCACTTATAGCCCTGCCGAGGGGTGCACTGGGCCCTGCATGAATCAACGGTGTCTCCGGGTGTCTGACCAGGGGCATTATTCAGCCGCGCTCTGTCTTAACTTTGTGGCTATCAGGAACAGACCCGGTTTTAGCGGGTGGGCCAGGTGAGCCAGGCCCACCCTAACATGAGCCTGGCCCACCCAAACAGGAACCTTGGCCCTCGCAGTGAGGGCTTGAAGGCAGGCTCGGAAAGCACACTTCATGTGTGTCAGCCCGGGCCGAGACAGCTTCCCGGGCACACACACAGACAGTTTTAGAGATTATCCCAGCCGCACCCGAGTACTTCACAGGTCTTTAAAAGACCATTTACATGTTAACGAGGCTTTGTTTATTTTTTCACCCCTTCATCTCCACATGGCAAAGGCGACAATGTTCTGCTGCGTGGATATTTCTTTTTCTATGCAGCGCAGGAGAAAAGAAGTTTGTTTATTCCTATTCACATTTCCTGACCCCTGCAGCTGCTTATCAGATCAGGCTGCGACACAAAGTTTGACTAATGGAATAGGTAAGAGAATGTGTAACTATTTGTTTTTCTTTTTAAAATATGCACAGGCCCAGCAGGACACATACTTTGTGTGTGCTTCATTTAAACAGTTTTTATCATTATCATGACTGATGCAGGACAACAATAAGACAATACAAAACGCCCAGGTAAAGCTGGTGATAAATGATCCTGCTGGAGAGCAATCATTTGTCTGTTAGTAGTTTTTAAATGCAGATGAACTGTATTTTATGTGGAAGCTCAGTGGGTTACTGTCTTTGTCACGGAGATCCTTGTGCTACTTGCAGTTCAGAAGTTACAATCCTAACAGGACAGTGACCAATGAACTGTCATCAAAGAGCTGCATACAAACATGAATGGTATAGTTAGAACTTCGCTTTCTTTTTTTGTGCTATATTTAGAACTTCCCCAGTCTTTCACTATTCTAATGTTGCTAAAATTAGTATGTTTGGGCAGATACACATTTTTATCTGTAAAGCTGACCCCCATGGAATACTCTTTAAATCCTAAGGTTGTGTTTCCCCAGACCAAACCCTCTTAAAATGCCCACCAGTATGGATGACATGTGATTCATACACCTTGTAATCCTCATTGGCTTATGTGACATTCCCTGTAGACTGATTTACATACTTGTATGATTCATTGTCTTTGTATAATGTGTGCGTGGTGTAAAGTACTGACACACACTACACTGATATGAGTAGCGCTATACAACAAATTAAATGCATATGAGCGAGGGGCTACGTAAAGATGAGGGGCACTCTTGGAGGGTGGCAGTGAGGGAATCAGAGAGAAGGTCAATAGGGGGAGGGGCCATGGAGTGATGAGGGGCACTGTTGGAGGGTGGCAGTAAGGGAATCCGAGGAAGAGGTCATGGGGTGGAGGGGGAGCTAGGGAGAGATGAGGGGCACTGCTGGTGGGTGGCAGTGAGGGAGTCTGAGGAGGAAGTCATGGGGGGATGGGCTACAGAGAGATGAGGGGCGATAGTGGAGGGTGGCAGTGACGGAATCCGAGGAGGAGGTCAATAGGGGGGGCCATTGATGGATGAGGGGCACTGTTGGAAGGTGTTAGTAAAGGTTATTTATGGAGAACGAGGATATTGGCGCGGAGCCAAAAAAGACTTTAGCATCAGCGCTGAAGCCGGCCCTGTCAAGGCCTTTCTGTTTTTGTTTATTTAATTAGCAGTCGGGTCATAAGGGCTACTGTGGAACATACTTTAAAGTGCGTGCTAATTATATTTACCGCTATATTCAATGTTTTAAGTTTGAAGGTGAGTTTACTAATGATTTTACCGAGAAAAATGAAAGTGGGCACGATGGTGCCTGATATGGGGCTGGGGCCCAGGGTCACCTTTGAGATAAGGTGCACTAGAGAGGAGTAGTGGATAATTAAGCCTGTAAGGGAGTGCGTTGCAGAGTCCGGGGTCAGGTGGAGGTAGTAATGAAGAGGGATTCTCCCAGAAGACTCGCACAGAGGGAGCCTGAGTAGTGTCACTTGCCTGATACACCCACCTCAGAAACCTCCTCTTCCCATCAAAGGAACATTACATGGAAAAAACACTTTTTGAGAGTGATAATATTTAGAAAGAGATTTGGAAAAGAGTGTGTTTTACTGGGCCTTGTAAGATTAAGAAGAGATAAAGGAGGGCCCTGGTGCAGGCCTGCATAGACATATATGCGACAAATCGAGCCCACAGTGGCCCACCCAAATGCACCCTTGGCCCACCCAAATAAATATTACTGGAGCCGGGCCTGATCAAGAAACGCGCCCTTTTATACTGGGAACACCCTAATAAGGCTTTGACATTACATATAGAGTCTAAGGGAATTGCATAATATTTGACGTTGATTCCTTCTTCTATGTCCTGAGGTAACAAGTGCGCCATCTGAGAAGTATGGAGGGAGTTTCACGTTGTGCGTGACTCACATAGGTATAATATACGCACTTGAGTATGTAAGTGTTGGAAATGGCCCTTTTTGCAGGGTTATCCCCAAACTTTTTGCTTCTTCCTCCTTTATTTTTTCTGACCCGTGGTTGTTGGCAATAGGACTCTGGGCACTTTACCACTGCTGATCAGTACTAAAGTGCATATGCTCTCTGTATAAATTGTTATATTGATTGGTTATCCATGATTGGTATATTTTTTTCACCTGTTAGCCCCTAGTAAAGTGCACTGAGTGTGCCAGGGCTGGTGATTCAAATGCTACTAGTGGGCTGCAGCACTGATTGTGCCACCCACAGGAGTAGCCCTAAAATGATGTCTTAGGCCTGCTTGCAGTGCCTATGTGCAGTCCAGGACTGCCATGTCGACCTGGCCAGTGCAACCACTGACCAGGCCTTATCATTCCCTTTCTGTACATGTCAGGCATCCCTATGGTGGCCCAAGGTACCCCCCTGGGCTGGGTGCAGTGTATCTGAAAGGTAGGGCATGTACTGAGGTGGGTAACATGCCCTGGTAGTGAATTACATCCATTTTCGTTTTTCACTGCTGAGAGGCTATCTTGCCCATAGGACAGAATGGGGGAGGCTGTTTACATACCTATCTTCCCCTAAAGGCAAGATAGAAAATCCAAGTTTGGTTTCTTTGTGTTCAGAATTTAATTATACATCTTTTTAGCAAGATGGTTTTTAAATTCACTGTGTGAGAATAGCACTTTTTAGAAAGTAGCTATTCTCCTGTTTAACCTTCCTGTGTGCCTGTGTGCAGATTGGCTGACTGGTGTCATGTGATGGGCTAGGTGGCTCCAGGAGTCTGGATGAGTCAGCAGCAGGGTGAATAGGGAGATCTGCTCTAGATGGGTGGGAGGAGTAGCCCCTGGGTTTGAGAAGGGCTGCCTCTGCCAGCACAATGCCGGCTCCACCCCCTGCTGGCCAGGCTGAGGACTCTGCCTCTGCCAGCACAAAGAAGGCTCCACCTCCTGCTGAGCGTCTAACGACCCTGCCCCTCACTCTGAAAGGGACCAGGTGCTCCAGAGCAGAGCACACCCAGGAACTGGTTTGAGCAGGGGAATCCCCCCACTGAAACAAAGAGAGACAAAGACTTCGAGGGGTATAAGAAGAGGACCCCAGACACCTAAACTTTAGATCACTGGGGAACTAAGAAGGAACCTCTGCCAAGGAGAAAGCTGGAAGGAACTGAAGAGGAGAAGACTGCCTGCTTGCTGTTTTGCTTTGCTGCCAAGGAGAGGGGAAGGACTTTGCTGTGTCCCCTTCTTTTGATTCTGATCTCCAAGGGCCTGAGAAGAGCTGGCTCCCTGTTAAGAAGTCCCAGGCACAAAAGGACTTCACCACCAGCTCCCCTGGAACTCTGCTGAGGGAGTTCTGACCTGCCTTGGAGTTTTGCTGTGTTTGGGAGCTGGAAAGCAGAAGCGTGAACAAGAGTTACTGGTACCCATCGCATCATCCATTTGAGAGACGCATCATCCGGTTGCGAGTCGCAAGAGCGCGAGGAGAATTTCATTGCGGCGTCATCGCAGCACCCAGAGTCCCCGCATCGCCGAGTGCGTCGAGCATCGTCCCGGTGCGTGAAGATTCCTGACGCTGCGAGGGTCGTCGCAGAACCAGTTTGCGGGCCGCACCACTGCCGGTGCGTGAAAGTATCCAGTCGCTGCGTGTGTCGACGCAGAGTCCCTTCCCGTGACGCATCGAGGGTTGCAGCGCCAGAAGTCA
Organism: Triturus cristatus; assembly: GCF_964204655.1. NCBI lineage: Eukaryota > Metazoa > Chordata > Amphibia > Caudata > Salamandridae > Triturus > Triturus cristatus. The sequence goes on along the minus strand of NC_140585.1, from coordinate 984,775,341 downwards.
GCGCTGCGCCGCGCATCGCGCCACACCGAAGATCGTCGCATCGTACCTGTGCGTGAAGCTTCCCCCTAAGAAACCTACGCAACGAAAGCCAAAGTCATCGCATCTTCCCCCTACAGATCGGAGCTGGCGCATCCACCTCTGCTGCGTGAAGCAGGGCTGCTGCAAAGCCTCCCCAAGGTCTCAGGAGTATCGCATCGCCTTTGCTATCTTCATTGTTATAGCTTTTGGGAACCTTAACACAACTACAGGTACTGTTGGGCACGAGAGTGTCACATTTTGTGCATTGAGAGTCGCATTGTGCAGGACACTGATTTTTACATCCTGGAGTACTTTCTGCAAACTCTTGAACTATCTTTAAAGTAACCTTTTTAATTGTATGTTGGTTTTTCTGTAGTATTTGGTCTTGTGAAGTTTTTAGTAAAGATACCTTAGTTTTCTAAAACTGGTGTGGAGTAAATCTGTGGTGTTTTCACTGTGTTACTGTGAGTGTTGGTACAAATACTTTACACATTGCCTTTGATAGCCTAGACTGCTCAGGCCAAAATACCTAGAGGGTGAGCAGGGGGTTATCTTAACAGTGTATCCCCCTTTCCCTGACTAGAAGCAAGGGTCCCTACTTGGACAGTGGTACCTACCCTGCCAACTAGAGACCCCCAGATCTAACATTGGTGGTCAGCGGTGAGGATTTGAACTTGTATTTGTACTTGACCCACAGTAATTGGTGTACATCACTAGTTTAAGTGCAGACCACTACGCAACCACATACCGTGTTTTGTTTTGGTTCTATTTTTGATCTGATCCTTGAATCATCCAGGCATCATGTCTCAGAAGGTTAAAGCAGCAAGTGATGTTGCAGAACTGGAGTTTGATATTGAAATGTTAAGTGATTACAAAGTAGGTCAACTCGAGCAGTTCTGCAGGATCTTTGGATGTCCCATGGAGAGCAGCTCCAGGAAGGAGGAGCTACGGAAGGCCTTAAGGGCCTGGTGGGAAGCCAAAGAGGCTGGGGAGACAGGTGATGCAGAGGTGGATGAGGATGCACAAGGGGATGATTTCAGGTCACAGGATCTGCCTGTGTCCAGAGCAGCCTCCAGGGCTGGCAGCAGCCATTCAGCTAGAAGTTTTTCCCCAGAGGAGTTGGAGGAAAACCAAAGGGTTAGAGATCATGAGTTAGAAGTCATGAGGCTTGAGTTGAAGCTGATGGAAATGGAAACCCAGAACAAAGTAGAAGAGAGCAAGAAGATGTATGCCTTGGAAGAATTTAAATTGACCTTGGCACATGAACTAAGGATGAGGGAGCTTGATTTGGAGCTCGAGAGGCTTGAGGCCACGAGTGTCTAAGCTGAAGAAGAAAAATGGGTAGCTCAAGAAGTGAGCTTTGCTGAGTTGGAGGTGGAGGCCAGCTCAGATGGTGGCAGCAAGATTGTAGTTTCTAGTGCTGAGAGAAAGGTACAAACACCCAGAGATGTGGCACCTGACTTGAAGGATGGGGTTGACATACACCAGGGGGTTCAGGTTTATGATGTAGTTCCAATGGAGTGCAGTGTCCCTGAAGTAGATTGGGGCACTGGCACAGGGGACCATATTCCTAGTGGTGGGAGGGACACTCTACTGACCCTAGATGAGAGGTACAGGGAGAGGGGTTCCCCCATGGTAGAAACCTTGGTGTGTGAGTGTGAAGACCGCCCAGAAGAGTGTAAGTTGTGTGACAGAGACAGTCAGGTACTGTCTTGCCAATCTCAGGAGAGTGGTGTGGGGTACTTGTGTGAGGCACTGGAGGGTGAGGCAAAGGGTAGCTTGGTTAACAACTGTGGGGGATGTGTGATTCATTTGTTGGAGAGCATATTTTAAGTCCCTGTTTTCCAGAGCTATGCCAACACTCGGTGGAGAGTGAGTTCTCTGGTTCCAGGGAGCTTGCGTTGGAGGCAGACCTCTGGTTGGATGCCAGAGGGTCTGAAGAGGCATTGGGGAGTGATCCCAAAAGGAGTGGCACAGATATCTTCCAGACCTGTGAGGTGGAAGAGGTTCAGTGTAGCCCAGTTAGGTCCCAGTGTAGTGGGAGGGGTGTAGGGGCTCACGTCCTGTCTCCGTGGAGAAGGGGTGAGTGTGGGACTGTGGGTCCCAAGGTGCCCGAAACCCAGTCTCAGGGCCTGGTGGGTTCCTTAAGGGAACACCAGGGTGGGGGCCTAGACAGTGCTAGTAGGCCATTTGAGGAGGATCTCCTAGTGTCAGGAGAACCTGGTGCCTCTGTAAACAGAGCTCCAGTAGTTCTGGTGTCTGGCGGTACCGCTCCAGTTGGGAGGGTGCAGAAGTCCAGACTGAGGGGTGAGAGGGGGATGTGTTCCCCAGTGGGAGAACCAGTGGGTCAGGGACCAGCCAGAAGGGCTGAGTCCCCTAGGAGTGACCATGGTGACACCACTTCTGTCCTGGGGGATCTTCGTACACTGTGAGGTGGACAGGGGCCGGGTGATCTGCGCCAGGCAGACTGTCACGAGACACATGAGTCATGTGTCACCCTCGGGGAGATACTGTGTGAGTCCCCAGAAGTCCTGGCATGCCAGGCAGGTGTGCAACCGCAGGGTTTAGTCCCTGGGTTGGGAGGCCAGGTTCAGGATCTGCCTGACCTGGAGAGAAGGACATCTGTAATCTGTGTCCTGACCGGTTTGGCTTCCAGGGGTACCACTCCAGTGGGGAGGGTGCAGCACTCTGGAAGGGGGTGCAGAGGGAGAGAGTCCTTGCCTCTGACCCCGGTGCAACCTGAGGGTTTAGACCCTAGGTTGGGAGACCAGTTGCTGGAGAGAGGTCCTGAACTGGTGGGTGAGTTGTGTTCTAAGGGTGACTATCCGGGGAGGAGAGGGCAGGACCCCAGAAGGAGAGGTAGGGGGAGGAGAGCCCCGCCCATGACCTCTGGTCAGCCTGAGGGTACAGACCCTGGGCTGGCGGGCCAGTGTCAGGATGCCCTAACTGACTTGGCAGGACGGAGATTGGAGGAAAGGTGCCAGGCACCTGGGGCTACTGCCTCCCACTTTCTGACGCCACAGAGGTTAGAGAGGCCTGACAGGCATGAGGCCTGGCTCTCATCACTGACAGTTGTCAGTGGCCCCTGTAGCTGGTTGTCCTGGTGGACAGGGTTGCCCCTGGAAGGGGGGCAGGAGTCACACCCTGGGGGTGGACTGGGCCACACCGTTGTGTTGGCCAGGTGGGTGCTGTCTACCAGTGTGGACACATCTGTGAGTGAAGTCCTGGTGCACCCGGCAAGTGTTCAACCGCAGGGGTTGGTCCCTGGGGTGGCAAGCCAGGTGCAGGTGTTTCCTGACCTGGAGGGAGGGACATCTGTAAGCAGTGTCTCTACCAGTTTGTCTTTGAGGTGTACCACTCTGAGTGGGAGGGTGCAGAATTCTGGAAAGGGGTGCAGAGGGAGGGAGTCCTCGCCTCTGACCCCGGTTCACCTGGAGGGTTTAGACCCTAGGTTAGAGGGCCAGGTCCGGGGTGTCCCCCCTGACCTGGAATCCCAGTTGCAGGATAGAACCCCTGAACTGGTGGGCGAATGGTGCAGGACACCTGCCACAGGTGCCCTGACTATTCTAGAAGGGGGTACCGCTCCAGGTGGGAGGGTACAGAGCCCCAAGGAAGAGGAGGACCGGGTATGGAACAGCCCACCCCAGTCTCCTGTCCAGCCACTGGATACAGACTGGTGGGTCAGTGCCAGGTTGTCAGACCCGACCTGACAGGGAAGCGAGTGGACAAAGGGTGCCAAGCACCTGGGGCTACTGCCCCCCACCTTCTGACGCCACAGGGGTTTGAGGGCCCTGAGAGGAATAAGGCCTGGGTCTCATCCCTGACCACTGTCAGTGGTCACTGCGGCTTGCTGTCTGTCTGTTGGGACACACCTGTGAGCAAGTTAAGGCTAGGTGCTGCACAGGTGGTGTCCACAGGTGAGGAGAAGGGTTCCACATGGGTTGGCTTGGTGGACCCTGAGAGTATGGATGTAGAGATCCAACCGGATTCAGGAAGACGTAGAACAGGAATAGTGCCCTGCTGTTGGGGCCAGTTTCCGTGTTCTATCGCCCTAAGCAGGGAATCCCATCAAGGTATCGCTTGGTCTACCCTGGCTTTAGGCTGGAAGGGGGTTGTGTTGGAAATGGCCCTTTTTGCAGGGTTATCCCCAAACTTTTTGCTTCTTCCTCCTTTATTTTTTCTGACCCGTGGTTGTTGGCAATAGGACTCTGGGCACTTTACCACTGCTGATCAGTGCTAAAGTGCATATGCTCTCTGTATAAATTGTTATATTGATTGGTTATCCATGATTGGTATATTTTTTTCACCTGTAGCACATAGTAAAGTGCACTGAGTGTGCCAGGGCTGGTAATTCAAATGCTACTAGTGGGCTGCAGCACTGATTGTGCCATCCACAGGAGTAGCCCTAAAATGATGTCTTAGGCCTGCTTGCAGTGCCTATGTGCAGTCCAGGACTGCCATGTCGACCTGGACAGTGCAACCACTGACCAGGCCTTATCCTTCCCTTTCTGTACATGTCAGGCATCCCTATGGTGGCCCTAGGTACCCCCCTGGGCTGGGTGCAGTGTATCTGAAAGGTAGGGCATGTACTGAGGTGGGTAACATGCCCTGGTAGTGAATTACATCCATTTTCGTTTTTCAGTGCTGAGAGGCTATCTTGTCCATAGGACAGAATGGGGGAGGCTGTTTACATGCCTATCTTCCCCTAAAGGCAAGATAGAAAATCCAAGTTTGGTATCTTTGTGTTCAGAATTTAATTATACATCTTTTTAGCAAGATGGTTTTTAAATTCACTGTGTGAGAATAGCACTTTTTAGAAAGTAGCTATTCTCCTGTTTAACCTTCCTGTGTGCAGATTGGCTGACTGGTGTCATGTGATGGGCTAGGTGGCTCCAGGAGTCTGGATGAGTCAGCAGCAGGGTGAATAGGGAGATCTGCTCTAGATGGGTGGGAGGAGTAGCTCCTGGGTTTGAGTAGGGCTGCCTCTGCCAGCACAATGCCGGCTCCACCCCCTGCTGGCCAGGCTGAAGACTCTGCCTCTGCCAGCACAAAGAAGGCTCCACCTCCTGCTGAGCGTCTACCGACCCTGCCCCTCACTCTGAAAGGAACCAGGTGCTCCAGGACAGAGCACACCCAGGAACCGGTTTGAGCAGGGGAATCCCTCCACTGAAACAAAGAGAGACAAAGACTTGGAGGGGTAGAAGAAGAGGACCCCAGACACCTAAACTTTAGATCACTGTGGAACTAAGAAGGAACCTCTGCCAAGGAGAAAGCTGGAAGGAACTGAAGAGGAGAAGACTGCCTGCTTGCTGTTTTGCTTTGCTGCCAAGGAGAGGGGAAGGACTTTGCTGTGTCCCCTTCTTTTGATTCTGATCTCCAAGGGCCTGAGAAGAGCTGGCTCCCTGTTAAGAAGTCCCAGGCACAAAAGGACTTCACCACCAGCTCCCCTGGAACTCTGCTGAGGGAGTTCTGACCTGCCTTGGAGTGCTTGCCTAGTCTTGGGGCCTCAGGAGGTCGTTTTGCTGTGTTTGGGAGCTGGAAAGCAGAAGTGTGAACAAGAATAACTGGTACCCATCGCATAATCCATTTGAGAGACGCATCATCCTGTTGCGAGTTGCAAGAGCGAGAGTGCGAGGAGAATTTCATTGCGGCGTCATCGCAGCACCCGGAGTCCCCGCATCGCCGAGTGCGTCGAGCATCGTCCCGGTGCGTGAAGATTCCTGACGCTGCGAGGGTCGTCGCAGAACCAGTTTGCGGGCCGCACCACTGCCGGTGCGTGAAAGTATCCAGTCGCTGCGTGTGTCGACGCAGAGTCACGTCCCGTGACGCATCGAGGGTTGCGGCGCCAGAAGTCAGCGCTGCGCAACGCATCGCGCCGCCCCGAAGATCGTCGCATTGTACCTGTGCGTGAAGCTTCCCCCTAAGAAACCTACGCAACGAAAGCCAAAGTCATCGCATCCTCCTCTACAGATTGGAGCTGGCGCATCCACCTCTGCTGCGTGAAGCAGGGCTGCTGCAAAGCCTCCCCAAGGTCTCAGGAGTATCGCATCACCTTTGCCATCTTCATTGTTATAGCTTTTGGGAACCTTAACGCAACTACAGGTACTGTTGGGCACGAGAGTGTCGCATTTTGTGCATTGAGAGTCGCATTGTGCAGGACACTGATTTTTACATCCTGGAGTACTTTCTGCAAACTCTTGAACTATCTTTAAAGTAACCTTTTTAATTGTATGTTGGTTTTTCTGTAGTATTTGGTCTTGTGAAGTTTTTAGTAAAGATACCTTATTTTTCTAAAACTGGTGTGGAGTAAATCTGTGGTGTTTTCACTGTGTTACTGTGGGTGTTGGTACAAATACTTTACACATTGCCTTTGATAGCCTAGACTGCTCAGGCCAAGCTACCTAGAGGGTGAGCAGGGGTTATCTTAACAGTGTATCCCCCTATCCCTGACTAGATGCAAGGGTCCCTACTTGGACAGTGGTACCTACCCTGCCAACTAGAGACCCCCAGATCTAACATTAAGATACGCAAGTCATGGTGTTCTGATACACATGCGCAATAGAACTGCTTGCAAAGGTGGGAGTCCTCAAGGTATGTCAGAGCAGTAGCCAGGAAAATGCAAGGAGCGACTCGCGCCAAGTTTGGATACTCATCAGCTCTGTGAAATTACCCACAACGTAAATTACTTTTGCATGCTCAAAAGATGTAGACTTGCACTTCTCTTGTTTATGCAATGGCTACAGGGTGGGGGTGCATTAACCCATCCAGTTATTTTGGAACGCTTATAGGAATTGATAACATCTAATTTAAAAATATATAGTTTAATGAAAAAAATAGTACTATTAAAACAGTATTAAAATGTCAAGATTTTCTAACCCCATACAGGTTAAGGTAGGCACCATGCACATAAATGTGGTTGTAAGGCACTGTGCTTTGTGTATATCATACAAATATGCGCATACATTACGGTAGCCATACTTTACATGAGTGACCAGGGAATGTACGTGAATACTTCAAAAGTCAAAGTAAATGCTTAGGAAACTCTGTGCAGCATACACACCCAACTCTACAGCACAGTGGTTGGCCCAAGAGTTACTTGCTCGCCCTCCCCTGCGATGCCCATCCGTGGGTGTGGTAACCCCACTACTCTTCTGGTACAAACCCAATGAAATGCAGTCCCTGATGATTGTGAAGGGGATCACGCGGCATACACATTATGGTGTTTGCTGAAAAGGTACTAGGAGGTTGGAAGAAGGTGTCATCTGACACCTGGAACTACTGTCTGATGAATCAGGGGAGAATTATAAAAGTAGCGAGCAGCGTGGTGAAAAGCGTTATAGTCATTTAAAATAAGCATTGGTCTTAACCAAGCCTTTTTAACAAATTATATTTAAGGTGACCCAAGATAATATCCAGAGGCTTTTCTTAATCATCCAGCAATGGGTCAGAGGAGGGCTTTGCCTTACACCATTGTTTAATTGTCACGGTTTACAGCTCGATTAATTTAATGGCCGAGTGATAAGAGAGGGGTGAGTTGGGGAGAATTATGAAAGTAGGGAGCAGCGTGGTAAAAAACGTTATTTTCATTTAAAATAAGCATTAGTATTAACCAAGTTCGTCTTAACAAATTATATTTAAGGTGACCCAAGACGATATCCAGTGGGTTTTCTTAACCATCCAGCAATGGGTCAGAGTTGTCACGGTTTACCTCTGGATTTAATTATTGGCCGAATAATAAGAGAGGGGTGAGTTGAAACTCCAATCAGGGCCATGACACTCCTGGCACGGATTGAGTATGGGTAATGCTGTAAAGCCTGCGCGAAAGACAGCTAAGGGCCCACCCCGCAGGGCTACTAAGAACTGACTTAGTATTACTTTCAATGCAATGGCTAAGGAATGCCCTCAAGCAACCACAGGGTTCCCAAAGTACTTCGAAACACTTACTAAAGCAGCAAATACATGAAGGCTAATAAATTAGGATGGTACATACAGTATTGTGCACGGAACCTATGGGCAGAATACATGAAGGTGAAGGCAACAGCGGTTGCGCCACTTGTCAGGCCAGTGGCCTCTGGTTTGATTGACTTAGAATTGAGCTGGTGGGCATTGGTTACAAGGAACATATCTATTGGGACACTTATTGGGAAATGGTATGAGGCGGCCAATAGTCCTGGACATGGCGAGCATACAGGCTAGGAACTGATGGTCCCTTCACATTACGATAACATTACATGGCGAGACATGGTCATTCGTAAGGGCAGGTTCAACCGGAAGACCCCTCCCCCCCCCCCCCCAGGCGCTGCAGGTTTTCCGAAGTATCTGCTATCGCAAGGATGCACATAAGCACAAGCATCCCAATACTAGCAGGTGGGAGGGCTGGCAACGTCGAGAATCGGTAGTCACCAACCCTATGTAGGCGGGCATATACACCAGTTTACACGGGTAGGACTGATTGTCTTGGCCGATTATGTAGGTAGCGAATGCACAGACACCCTACACCGGAAGAAGGGAAGGGTGCCAGGGTGCTCTTCAGGAGGCAACTACAGCGTGCACCACAAACTGTTCATAAACCTGTGGGCCCTGGGCTATCCTTGGAAGACGGGGTACACATTACCGCAGTAAGAATGGACATGTCCTGCTGAACAGGGTAGGGATGCGGGAACATATGGTTTTCAAGTAGCAGCAAAGGGGAGGCCAGGGTTAGGGGAACTCCCTCCAATCGTGAAACCCTAGGTAGCGTGGCGGAAGGAACACAGGAAAGGTAGAAAAAAGAGAGAATTACTAAAAGGTAGATGGAAGGCTCACACAGCGTCCTTGGGATGCCTCACGGCAGGGGCACTGAGGGAGCCGAGGGCGGCGTACCGCCATAGAAAAAGTAGATGTGATGCTCCAGCAGGACCCTTGGGATGCCTCACGGCAGGGGTACCGAGGGAGCAAAATGGAAGGACTCAGCCTCAGGATGGATAGAGTAGATGCTAAAGCAAGGTCCTTAGGATGTCACACGGCAGGGACCCCGGTAGCAGGGAGGGCCCACGAAAGGGTCCAGGTCAAGCGGGACGGCACTTGCAGCCCGGGCAGGTCCTGATGGACACCCTCCAAATCGGTAGCAAGTTGAAGCCTAGACCCGTGAATCAGAGGCCCAGACAGGTGGCACCTCCCTCCCCCGGAAATTGAGGAGGCTGGGTCCACAGAGCAACAAAAAATGATTGCAAAGACAATGAATTATGTTAGCATGGATATTAACAGAGCATTGGGATAACCATGATTTTGCAAAGGTATAAACATGTTTTGTTGAATAAACTGCGACCTTTTAAGGCACCAAAGCACGTTGTCAATGGTGTGATTGAGGGTCATTATGGACGCAGTTTTGAAGCACGGGACGGGGGACAACTTGCCTCCTGGAACAGGTTTGCTTTGGCATGCTGTTTGGTCAATCTTATAGTTGCCTTTTTAAACGCGCTTTAAATGTGCTTGAAGATGTTAGATTTTGCAGCTCTTATAATATATGCATGTCTGACATTGTCTGGTGTTCTTGAAGGTGTGTGTATTTAATTTCCCCAGTTGCAGTAATCACCTAAAGAAATTGTGAAAGTCATGGAAATGCGCTGCCAATCACCTGACTTTGCCTCGGTTTAGTTTGGTGCCGATTTGGGATAGAAAATATGGCAGATTTCGTTCTGTAGAATGTCCTACAATCAAGCCCAGTTCATAATTCGGGTTCTGCAGAGATTTATCATTTGCTCTTGATGGCTGAGTGAAATTAGGAGACATTGCCCTTTCCAGGTGAAGGTGAGTGAAATGATCCAAGTTCCTCCGACTTCATCCGACTTCATCCGAGCAAAGATTAAACTCCCCAGCCCACCTATTTGATGATTCCGTGCTACCGGAAGCCCTTCAGCGGAAAACCAGGATGAAGAGAGGAGCAGGGGCCAGGCATCCTGCACCCACTAGGGCAGAACGGCTTGGGTTCCGGCTGGGGTCTTGGCAGGCAGGGCTTCGCGCAGGGGACCTTGATGGGGATACAGGGAGGTGGGGGGATGAGCAGTGGATAGAGCAGGGTGCGGGGAGGAGGGGCAGGGCTTGGGCTCTCTTGCACAAGGGAGGGGCCTGAAGCATGTATTCCTGATGGGGATGACACTAGGGATGTTGTGTTATTTTGTGTTGTGTTGTGTTATGTTATGTTATGATGTGTTATGTTATGTTATGTTATGTTATGCTGTTAGGGAAACTTAATTAAGGACACGCTCACCACAGGTCTGGTTGGTGCTAAGCAGCCGGAGAAAATGAGAGGGTACTAGAGGAACAAGAACCCGCAGTGATAGGCCTATTTGAATAACCAGGTCTTTAAATGCTTCCTGAACTGTATGAAATTATGTTCAAATTCCAGATGAGCAGGTAGGGATGGGGGCTTCGGACAGAGAAGGGAGGGGGCAACATTTGATTGGGGCCCTGCAGAAGGTGATCAGAGCCCCCTGAGTCTCTCATGTATCACAGTCATTGGCTTCGGACTGATTTGAATTCCAATAAAGGGCCTGGAGTCCCCTGAAGGTGTGCCCCCCACAGCAGGGGCTTGTGTTATACCCATGTATACCACTTGCTCCGAGCAGGTGTGAAATGGGTGTTAATTGGGGCCCATATCACCTCTGGAAAGGGGTGGGGGGGGGGGGGAATTCGACCTGGTATCCCTGGGTCTGAATGGCTTGTTGCATGCTGATGGAAATTGCACAGAATGAAGATTCCGCCCCCACGGTGTCCCTGCAACTACATTGGCGGAAAATCGTAATGCGAGCGCATCTGTAATCATAACTGTACTGTTCCATGAACTGTAAAGTTTTGTTGCATTAAAATATATAATAAAAATAAAAGATTGAAATAGGAACATATAGAAAGGATTAACTCATTTTGCTCTACATTACTTGTCATTGAGCAGCAAAGACACTACAGTCTGCCTTAATTAGAAAATTGCAAACCTGCAAGGAAATATCTGTGTTTTATATTTTTAAAAGCACAGCATGCTCATATTAAAAATCCTTGATTCTACCTATTAAGTAAAAAGATTGAGAACAGCCCGTGATGAGCACATCTGTGAAATATGCCGCGGGCGCCCGTCTGCTGAACCAAACTCTAAAGGACACTTTGATTTAAATGATTAAAGCCTGCTCTGCCCCCACTTACCCTTAGATAAAATTTGCATCTCCCTCCGAATAATATCTTAAGAAGATATTTTGGAATGCCACAGGATGGCTCAGTGATTGTGTGCTGCGGAGATTTGTGAATAGCCCAAGGGTTTTATTTCAGAACTTTTATGGCTCCTCGGTATTTCATCTTTCCATCCTTCAGGGGATGATAATGTAAGAGCCATCAAGTTGGATTTTGGGTATCAGTAACATTTGTTCTTTGCAATGACAGAAAATATGATTGTAAGTTTTTAATCAAAGTATTTGTTAAATTAAATGGCGTATCCATGGAAATATACCTGGTGTCATATTCTTTCCCTGCTTGGCACATGCAGGCCCTTTTGTGAGATTGTTCATGATATTTGTGGCTGTGTTCAATCATCCTCACAGCAGCTATGAAGTAGAAGATGTTATATTATGTTACAAGATTTGTATTGAATGATAAGTGAAGTCGGGTTGTTTAAGAGCTTGAGTAGAGGAGGTTCAACAAGACCTGTGGACAAGGCTAAAGAAAGATGTCAGCATCAAGAGTGCTTAAGGATGTAAATTACTGGCTTCTTGTAACTCCTACAGTGGTTCTTCTCCCCTTGCAAGCCATGGGAAGGTCTGTCCAAAGGGTAGGGCTCTGCACAGCTGGCCTTGAAATGCATATTTCAGTCTCTGCACAGTGGCAATTCACTGCGTTATTTATATGCCATCTGTTAGCTATTGTAAATCTGGTGCTTGCTTGGAACATATGTGTCGAGCTGCTTTGTTTGGAGTAAGTTGAAGCTGCTTGTTAAGTTCAGTGACAAGGCCTCTGCCATGCCCAAGTTCTAGCTGAGGCAAACCAACCACACTAATTAAGGCAGGCCTCCTTTGATTAGGAGAAAAGGGCACATAAACCGAGCCTGGGAAGTGTTGATGTAATGCATGATCTTTACCAGACTTAGGACTGATTCATGTCTGAAATCGTTAAAAATCTGGAGCAGCTGTATACTACCAACTCAGAGAGTGGAAAATGATCGAATGTGCTGCTTTTTTGTGGCACATGGTGGCCCCTCAGAAGTATGTACAGAACACAACCTGACAAAACACAATGATTTAACACAAAGCAACATAACAACAGAATAAAAAACACAACAGGGCAAAACATAATAGAAGTAACAAAATGGAACACAACAAATGTGGCACAACAGAATAGCACAGTGCAATAAAACAGCACAAAATAACAGCAGCACATAAAACAGAACATTACCATCAAAGCCTAATGCAACATAATAAGACAAAACAAAAATACATCACTACACAAGACAGCAACATAAAAACACAGAACAACACAAAAAACAAACTTAATTAAGCGATGCAGCACAAAACCAAGAAAATGGTGCCACACACAATCTCACTATCACTCACTGAAACAACAGGATAACCACACAACAGGCCACAACAACACAACAAGTACAATACAATACAATATTGTGAGAAATTGGATTATGTGTTGAAGGAGGTGTGAACCCACTTCAAGTAATACTCACAATCCTTGTCAGGATGAAATACAAAAGTCACTAAATAAACCTGTGGTTAACTCCCTGGTACTTTGGCACAAAAGCAGTCAGGCTTAACTTAAAGGCAATGAGTAAAGTATTTCTGCAGCACTCCAACAATAATAAAGTGAAACACAACATATGTACAATCCCAAACAAATTTAGAAAAATAGGGGAAATAAAAAAATAATTACATAAAAATGACAAAAATCTAATCAGTAAAACCAGAGAGATGCCTTTTTACGGTAAAAATAGTATCTAGAGGCGTGAAGCGCCAACTGCGAGTATCTGGTCACGCTGGACTGGGGCAAAGTCACAGTTCAGGATGAGTGTGATGGAGTGAAGGCCGGGTATAGCTAGTGACCTGTATCATAACTGTTAATTTTAATATGCACCTCATGAAGCTCTCTCAAGAATCTGATATTAAAATATTACAGACTCACCAATGTAACATTCTGGTGTAATGGTTCCAAAGGTGGTATACAGAAAAGATGTAAGATATCATTACTCCACTCACAGAGATTCAGATTCACTTAATGGTCGTCTTCCAGCAGCACAACCAGCAGCACCAACTCACATGTCAAACATCGCCAAATCAATTCAGCACTATACGCAAAAAAAACTGTTCTTAATACTAGTTATGGAAGAGTATAGGGTAATTAAGAGGATTGAAAGTGATCACTTTCCACAAGATATATGCTTGGAATGGCCAAGTAAAAAGGCAAGAAACAATCATTCCCTATTAACCCAGACAGACTCCATAAGAGTCTAAAATAGAGCATAGCAAACCAGCTTGACAGACCATATTTATCATCATGAAAACATATTGTTCCCTAGTCAGAAATGGGAAAATTCCATACACCACATAACAAAAAACTTTCAGCCTCATCTAACTAACACAAAAGCCCAGCAATTGGGTGATGTTCCACCTGGAGGCAAATCGAACCCTAGTACATTAATATTCAACAAAAGGCTGTTAACCAGAGAGACGAGATGCCTGAAAAACATAGCATCAGTAAATCCATAACATTCAAAAAGTTTTAATAGCGAAAAAACAATACAAGCGTGCTGTGTAGACTGACAAACAAATCCATCAAACCCCAGTTGTGGACAAAGCTAAACGAAATTTATAGTAATTACTCAAAGTATTTTTGTGAATTCATTAGTAACCTAACATATGGGCAGCATAGGACCTACAACCCCAATTTTAACGAACAGTCATGCATTGGATATATTACAGCCCTCTATGGAATTCACACGCTGAACCCAGAATATTTTCCCAGAAAAAAAGCTGAGATCTTAGATGCTTAAATGCATTCGAAAAGTAAATACGGATGGCACCCCTGCCCCTAATGCACTCATACAATGAAAACTGGATATCTGGGCCAAAATGTTGACACCTTTAATCAATGAATGCTTAATAACTGGCCAAATTCTAGATTTATGGAGAGGTGGCCTATTGCATCCAACATATAAGAACGGCAGTCACGGGGAACATATGAACTATATACTTAGAGCACTACTTGATGTAGAGGCAGGATTCTTTACAAGCAGGCTTTTGGAGGATCTAGATAAATGGGCTGAGAGGTTGAACCTTATGCCATTGAACCAGGCAGGGTTTAAACGAGGCAACTGTGCCATGTCAAACCTCTTTGCCTTGTCAGTAACTATAGAAAGAAGTGAAAGGAATAAAAATAACTTTGCATGTTTGTTTTATAGATCTAAGATCATCATTTGACAAGGTTCCAAGGCAGCACTTATGGTTAAAATTAGTTTTGAGGGGCATTCCAGAAAATCTCTTGCACCGGATCGAATCGTTATACTCTAGTACCTGGGTAAACAATCATTGGCATAGCCAATGGGTCTCGCCTTTGGGACCTTATAAGTGTTTAGCCATGCAACAGTTGCATAACTAAATACTTATAAGATCCCAAAAGCGAGACCTATTGGCTCTGCCAAGCGGCCGTGCGGCCGCGAAAAGTGATCGCGATCAAACACCAAAGCGGCCGCGCGGCCGCGAAAGTGAAAGTAATCGCAGTCAAACGCGGCGCTCGCGCCCGCGCGCATGCACTGTAGCTCTAGGCTGGCCTGGTAGCACTTTTTGGAGCCCTCTCAAAAAGTCTCGCCAGACCAGCGCATGCGCTGGGTCAGGCGAGACCTAAAAATACATTGGCATATGGCAAGTCAACCACCCAAGAAATACCAACAAAGGTGGGCTCCAAAAGGGCTGTGTATCAGTGTCTGCACTATTCAAGCTATAAACAATGGATCCACACAGTGGCTTAAATAAGGTAGCCTCCCACTCCCCCAGGATTGGAATTGGAATATTAACCAAACTACAATACAGCAATGACATCGTCTTCATGAGTCACACTGTAATAAGTTACCAGAGGCAAATCATTGCTTTGGGTGAGTTAATTACAGAAAACAATAATCCTTTAAAAATAGTTTAAACATTGCACAACGAAAATGGGCTGCTGGCACATAGAGGGTAAAAGGATTGTAAAGACATACAATTATCTTGGAGTTAATTCAGATAGTAGAGAAGAAGAAGAAAGGACAAGAGTGAGAAGCTTGATTTTTGCATTCAGTTCCCAGCATAACAAACAAAGGAACCCATCACTAGAACCCATTCTAAGTGTAACTAATAGCAAAGTTCTGCCTTCGGTAATACATGGCTCTAAAATCCCGCCAAACTATTAGATTTGCTATGAGGTAACTTAAATAGAACATTGTTTTGCCTGCCGAAAATACTACACAGGCCAGATATACTTGAAATCTGGCCTACCTACACTGGAGCTCGTAATAAAAAGGAGCAAATATTACATTATACAGAAAACTGAAATGGCAGGCTAAAGCTGCAAATTCTTGGGGAAATTACCTAAAATCAGCCTTGTAATCTTCGCAACTTCAGGGAAGATGAGAGGCTACCATGACCAATGCCATCTTCAAAAGAAATAATCAATAAATCTGTCTAATTGCTTTCATTGTCCCAAGACAACATCTTCTTGTGGAAAGGAGTCATGCCTGGTCAGTGACTGAGACGTATAACACCTCAACACAACAAAAACATTTAAGTGTTTATTTTTGCTTATATGTAAAGTTGGCACTGATGGCATACAGACTGTGTATTTTTCCCATTAAGTACTTCATACTGAAATGGGAAATGCAGTGACTACTGCAACTGTAGACTTTGTGGTTACAACACTGAGACAGTTCTGAAAGCCCTTTGTACCGTTATTGACTGATGCCAGAAGTATTATTTCAGATGGATGGTAGTCCACCACAGAAAATAATGGCGCTATTCTTTTTGGGTCCAGTAAAGGTTTCAGTAATTTAAAGGTAGCTATGGCACAGAGCAGACAACCTTAACTCAAGAAAATGTGTAAAGCATTTAGACATAACAAAACAGTAAAGAAGTGAAAAACACAACAGGCTAAAACCACACACCAATTTATAAGAATAGAGAATATATTAATGAATACAATGATACCAAAATGACAAAAATGCAATTAGGGGAACCGGAGATAGGAAATTTTAAAATTTTGAATTAAAATAGCATCAATAAGCACAAAGCGGCAACCAAGGGAAAATGATCATGCTTGACCGAGACAAAGGTAAAATTTAAGACCAAACCGCAAAGGAGTGTTGGTCAGATAGAATGACCAGGTTGGTCTCGGTCAAAGAGTTACCTTTAGACTTAGAAACGTTTACTGAGAAAAAGTTGTTGATGAGTTGTCGTCTGGGCAAGCTGGATCCGAAGCACGGCTCGACACTAGTGGGTTGCTGAAGCATGGGGTCCCGGTGCAGTCGTCGAAGAAGGGGGAATCGCTCCAAGTAGGTGAAGTCCATAGCGTGCGCCCAGGAAGGCTGCTCAGCATCAATCCTAGTGAAGCCCTCAACGTTCAGATTTAAAGACCTTTCTGGAAGTCAGATTTCCTTCAGCAGGGCAAACCAGCAAGCTGAGGCCGAACCGCAATTCAATGTCAACTGCTGCAGCTTTGATGACGACGTGGTCTCCGTCTACTCGCTATTTCTAATTGTAGCTTTTGTAATGTGGGCAGGAGGAGTACACCCTAACATCAGCCAAGGTTTTCAGGACCTCCGAAACAGCACTTTGTGGCCAAGATTCACTCCAACAAAAGCCACCAGCAGACCTAGATGAAAATGGTCAGCTGGGCTCTTTCATGATAGTAGGCTTCTTGCAACATTTGTGTCCCTGAAGTGTAACAGGATGTCAGCCAAATGACCCTTGGAGTCCTCTTTTTTGTTGTGGGTACAAGTGAGAGTAGGTCCAACCTATAAGGTTCTCCTCACAGGCCTCAACAGCAGGTGAAGTCCTTCTTCTGTCTTTCACAGGTCCAGCAGTGGTCTGAAGAGGGTGCCCCAAGGCATTCCATTTACGCTTGTCACTAGTGTATGCTTAGTGGTGACTCCAAGCCCCTCCCTGACCAATAGGGAAAAAGTTTTCAGCGGTAACCATACCCACATTTTCAGCGGTTCCTGTGTGTCCTACTGCAAATTAACCCACAGTGTACCTCTCTATACTAGGCCTGGGCGAAAATTTCGTTCCGTTCGCGGAAATTGCGATAATTTGACATTTTTGCGTTCCGCGGAGAGCGCGAAAATGTCAAAATTTCCGCATTCCGCAGCTTGACGATAATTTGTTTCTTGCTCGCGCTGTAAAATAATACATTCTCGCACGCGCGCGATCGCCTTACCTGTATCCCTGCGTTCGCCGACAAGTTTTCTTGATCCGGTCGCGTTCTCCATGAGATGTTGTATTATTTTTAGCCATTTGCGCTGTCTCGCGACAGTTCGCGCCCGCAGTGACGTCATGCGTCGCGCGATCACGTCTTTCTTCTCGCGATCATGCACCGCGAGACAACTGAAAACAAGATGGCTGCGCCCGCGAGCAACCACATGGGTAAGTTGGCGAGATGCAACCATGCAGAAAATCTCGCGAACATGCGGGAAAAAAACTTCCGCATCTTCGCGATATTTCCGCGTGTTTGCGATAATTTTTAACATTTTCGCGATAATTTGCGAACGTGGATTTCACAAATTCCGCCCACCCCTACTCTATACCTAAATCCAACATGGAGGGAACTTTCTTATCTTGGGCAGATCTAATGTGCCCTCTCTAGATGTGTGGCAAGTGAAATTAGCAAACCATCCTTTGTAGTCACTCAAAACCCATTCTGGCATAGCTGCTCTCCTATTGGGATTGGTGCCTGGCTGGCTAGAAGGACAATTAAGGGGAAAGGCTCAGGTGTGAGCTACATCTGCCTGTGACAAGAAGAAGAAAATTAAGTTTATGGGCACTGCCCGTATGGTCATGCTGTCAGGGGAACAGGACACCTTCCCACAACCAAACCCTTTGTCTCAGCTCTGACAGCCAATTTACACCTAAACAAAGAGCTATTCATCTCCTGGGTGACATGGGAAGCTCAGACAAATGAGCGTCTGGAGGCTCCTAGAGGTTTTATCCAGGGTAAAGATAACATTTTAAAAGTACCCTTATTAAAATACATGTGTTACAAATCCAACCAATGAATGAGCTTTGTAATAAGTATTTTTAAAAACCAGAGAATGACCTGTTTATCTGAATCCTAGGCGGAGATAACATTATCAGTCTTAATAAAGTACCAAAATGCGTTCCCTATGTAACAGTTAGCCTTGCCACAGTGAAAATAGCTTTTTAGGCATTTTCACTGTAAAGTAATGTTTAACATTAAACATTTACATGTCCTACATTTAAATACCATGCACCTTAGGCATGAACTTGTCATAAGAGCTAATATTTTGTTTGCCTGGTGAAAAAATGCAACTGAATTGCAAATTTGTTAAATTTATGGCTCTGGACAACCATATGTTAACAAAATATAGTACTATAACATAATGAGAGATCATTAATGACATTTTTTGATCTACTACCTGAAATTATTTTTAAAAAAGGTAATAAAACGATAGTTTGTAATTGCACAATGAAACAGGGATTGATGCATGAATTCTGATGATTTTTATTCTCACAATAAAATACAAATGTTTGTAATGGTTTTAATTAAATGTGCAATAAAGTACCTAGCAATCTATTTCTAAATAAATAACATATATATATTTTGAGAAGGGGAATGCTTAGAAAATAATATGATCATTATAATATTCACCCACAAATACTTTTTTCCACAAAGTGAATACTGCAGAGGATGAGTGACATGGGGTCACTGTGGTGTTCTTTTTGGTGGTGTCTTCTCATTTCATAGCTTGTATCATGGTTGATTATATCAGCTTCAGGAGTTTGTAGATTGTGTTTCCTACATAATTCATGTTACACTGGTCTTTCAGCAAGTACATGGGAAACGTGCACTTGCATATCATATGTTTCCCAGTTGTATATTTTATACCATTACTTCATATAGATGTATATTCATGCAGTGCTTACAGGCCTTGCACATGTGACATTTACAAAACCCATTTTTATTTTTGTTCAGCCTTGTTGCTGTATTTGTGGCATGAAATTTACTCTTAGTAAGTATCATGGATAGTGATGGAGTTTTCCTAAATGTCAAAAGAGGGCGATCACTGATAGCATGTTGATATGATCCAACTTACGGTTGTTTCCTTTTCAACAAATATTTGCATGCTTCTAAGCCCACATCATGGTTTATGCATGTACATAGGGAGGTAACATCCATTGTTACCATGTAATAATATGGGGCTGATTACGAAGGCGGGCGGACTTCAGTCCATCTGCTATCGCTTTGTATTTGGGTCACCCGGCTACAAGGTGGAGGTCTCACAGGGCAAACTAGAAAGCGACCGCCACCGCAGCGGTCTCACTGCCCATGTTTTGTATTGTGTCGGGTACTGCGCAATGCCGCACCCGCTGCAAGACAAAACAGACACCCCACACATATCCCTACACTACGTGGCAGGCACCATGCGGTGTCTACCACAAGGTGTAAGATTATGGCCCCCCCCCGGGGCCTATGTCCCCGGCCAGGGTGTTGGGGGGCCTGCTATGAATGCACAAACTGGAGTAAAGTTGCAGAAGCCGCCCGCATGAAGCTGTTTTTGATCTAAATGTGACTTTCAAGAAGATATAACTCATTCGCTAGCACATCTCCGTGGAGCTTTCCTGGATCTTAATGACACCAGATTTTTGGGGAATCATTTTTGCAAAATATATTCATGAGTACTGCGGATGCAAGAAAGTAACAGGACACTTGTCTGCCTATTGCAAGGCATAGGAACCCAAGGGGAATTAAAGTGAATGGTATCATTAGGCTACAGACTGCAGTAGAAATTGTTGTGCTCCACAGCCTGAAAACCGATGAGGTCTTTTATTGACTCCCATTCATGGTGCGAATAATTTTAAAATCCTATTTGGCTAAGTGAGTAACATACTCACTTTTAAAATCACTCATAGTGCTAAAGCATATGTTGTAAAGTGCTGTCGAATAGTGAAGCCAGCCCCCCATAGGAAAGATAGGAGTAGACTTCAACTTTACATAGTGTACTCACAAAGGTAGAAGTGGTCGGTGTACGAAATATTTCAATGGTTTGCTAAGATATTAAACTGTGGAAAAATAGAGAAGTTAGAAGGTATAAGGCCATATTAAAGACATTGAAAAGGGGGTAAATTTGACTAGCTATTAGCATGGTAAATAAATACAAACCGGAGGACAGGTACTTTTGATGGAGTGGGAACCAGTATGGTGTAAAGCTAACCATTTGTGTACAATTCCGGTGCCATACTACATGCTCATCACAATATAAGTGTTGGAGGGGAAAGAGGAATTAGAGTGTGATCCTGCTAGCTAAAGCATTGTAAGTATTTGCAGTCTTAGAGAGGGACAATAAAGGAGAGTAAAAGCGTTATCTGGTATGCATGGATTACTGTACTTAGTATGCCAGCGATGTATAAAGAAGAAAATGTGAGATCATACAGTGACACACTATTGACATGGTATCATTTGTGTCACAATAGCAACAGATAGGAGTAATGTGGTTTCACGCCATAACTAACTAATGTGATAATGTAAGTGTAAGTTATACCTCAAACTCTAATTTAATGTGCTTTTTGTATAGGAAAATGGTCCATAGAAGAAGAATAGTATGTGTCAGTTACCGTGGTCATAACTCTTTGTGGAATATGTATACCCAAAACAATAATCATGTCTAGTTGGTGTGGGCATATCCCTATTGAGGAATGGAGAGGGTTGCTTGCACTGGAGGGATGCGAAATAGAGGCCTGGGGTAGGGGCAATGATATGTAGTCCAGGTAAATTCCAATTCAGTATAAGGTGGTGATTTATGAAACCATAGACACCATTTCTAAAATCGAGCCACTAAAAGCAGATCTAGCATATTGTGCATCTGCTCTAAATATAAAACATACTGTACATTAGTGTCCAAGAAAGTATGGAAACTTTTTATCTATACTAAGATCCATGTCACCCATTTCAACTGCTTTAAACTTCATAATCCAGAGGTTCTCCATCCTACCTAGTGTAATTTCCGTATTACCATTATGAGTATTCATCTGTATATGTTTCTTTTTCAAAATTCCTTTATTAAGGTCTTTTGTTACTTAAATGAGATAGAATAGTACCACAGTACAAAGTCATCGGTTGCGGTGAAGAAACTAAGTGTTACAGCGATCTAAAAGGTATGTAGCTGGATAAACCAAAGAGAAAAAAGGTGGTCATGACCAGACTGAAGCCCAAGAGGAATCCTGTGAATGGATCCCATATCTTCCTAAGCTGAGTGCGTTGCTCATCATTATCAATAATCAGGCACTCAAGGAGGCCCGTGTTGATGAATTCATGCCACCAAAGCATAAGATTGGGGTCCTGAGCTAATAACCAATGACAGGCTAGGATCAACTGAGTTAAAAATATAGCAAACAGGTAAATGCTACTCAGATGACCAGGCACCAGAGTTGAATGGCCCAACACAATTAGGTTTGGGTCCCACCTCAAGGTCATTGGACAGAACCAATTAAGCTTCCCAAAAACTGTCTGTGAGTAATAAGAGATAGCAGGACTGGTAGCAAAAATGTGACCTGAATCTGCTAAGTCTCTAGAACATCGGAAACACTTAGCATCCTGCCTAAGATTCAAAATAAATAAACAATAAGGGATGTAGTATAAATCATTAATATATCTGGACCAGGAAACAATCACAACTGCTTTTGAAAAAATTGCTTGTGTTTTTAATTTCATCAGCAGTTAATTGAACCAAGAGGTGTCAGGTCCACTTATCGGCCATTAGCTGAAAAGGATCAGGCCATCATTGAACCTCAGCCACCAGGATCATTTTGTAGGCTAGACTGATGCCGTTCTTAGGTGGACTGTGCTGTAAATATTCAAGGAAGACGTTTGGAGAGCAGCCAACATTGTCTGCCTTCAGAACCCTGAGAAAATGCCGGATTTGTAGAAAGCGGAAAAAGCCAAAATGGGGTAGAGAAAATCTCTGAGATCATATCTCAAAAGAAAGAAGGCAATCACCTTCATAAAAGAGCCCAATGTAAAAAGATGGGATGCCTGCAAACACTCTATAAAGCTCTCATTTACTTGCTGGGAAAAATTAGGGTTGTAGCCTAAATAAGAGCATGCTTCAAACAGGGAAATCCCCAAGATTTGAATTTTACGAAAGGCCCAGAAAGAATGTAAGACCCACAGCGCCTCAAAACTAGTCCTCTTGAAGTAGACTGTGTCGATGATGCTGCTATGTGGGGAAATATCAACCCCCCAAAGGAAGATATTCCAGAAACAGACAGCCTAGCCCCCATGATTCATACCCCAACAACTTGACAAGGCAGGACATGAATGCTGCCAGATAGTATGCTCGTAGATCTGGTAGCAAGAGTTCACCCTCCAGCCGTGGCCTCTGCAGCAATTACATACTGGCCCTGGGCTTTTTATACCCCCTATACATTTTTGTCAAGAAGCCTCCATGTGTGTAAAAATATTTTAGCTAAATACTGTGGTGTGCAGTGAAAAAGATATAAATAGCAAGGCAGAATTATAATTTTAATGAGACTACACCTACATGATATGTAAGTGCTTCCACTTGCCAAATATTCCTGTGGTTCTTTTAGAGAGTGAGCCAAAGTTCATATCATATTGAGAAAGAGCTGAATTCGCTACATCCAGGGTATTATCAAGGTTGAGTTTATATCCAGAAATAGCCCCATAATCTCTTGACTTTTTTCAATAGCAGCTAAAGAGCCCCCCGGGGCAGAAGTCAGAATAATAAGATCGTCTGCATGAGCAAGCACTTTAAGCTCAAGTTAGTGAATCTGCAAATGAGCAATGTCCTTCAGTCGATGTAGGATTCGATATACAATGTGAAGTGCAGTGGTGAAAGTGGACAACCCTGGTGGGTACCACGATTAATCTGAATTAATTTGGTCAGGGTACCTAGGCAGAGAACACTAGCCTTGAGATTCTGATAGAGCTGTTGAACCCATGTGACATACCTCGATCAGAACCCTGATGCCTCCATAGTGGCCCAAAGAAAAGGCCGCAAAACCCGGTTGAAAGCCTTTTCAGCATCTGCTATTATCACTCCGACCAGGTTTCCCTGAACACAGCCCACCTCAAGAGTGGTGAAGACAGTATTAATGTGAGCAGTAGTATCCCGACCGGGAACAATACATGCTGGTTCTCATCAACAAGATTGGAAATCACTGCCAAAAGCCTATAAGCAAAGACCCGGGTATAAATCTTGGAGTCAGCATTGACCAATTATATGGGTTGATATGATCCACAGAGAAGGGGATGTTTCTCGTTCTTAGGGAGAACTACAATTTTGGACTCAGTTTACGACCCAGGAACCTGCCCAAGTAGCTCAAAAGAGTTGAATAGTTCACATAAGACAGACATCAAACATGCGATAATCTGACATAAAACTTGAGTGGGACTTGATCAGGGCCACAGGCCTTGCCTTGCCTCGCGCTAGATGGCCTATTGTGGCTGCAACTTCAGAGGCTATGATTAGGCCTTGTAATCTAAGCTGCTTTGAGATAGACAACTTCTGGTGATGGTGGGCCCGAAGAAACTGATCAGTTCTCTCTGTGGAGGGGACCACTTCCTCATTATAAACACAACTCCTGCCTAATTAGAGCTTGATCAGTCACAATATCACCTTCAGCATTCTTGATCCCTTGAATTACAGAAGTATTGGCCCTTTCTTCGGACCATAAAAAAGTACTTGGCCCATTTTTTCACTATTTTCAAAGAAAATTAATTGTTTGGCACAAGCCATATTGATCGTATTGTCAAGCGTGCATTCCCGAAGGGAAGCTTGAACAATTACAAACTGGTCCATCAAAGAACCAAAATAACCCCAATTTTGGGCGATTGCAATTGCGATTGCAGTCCGTACCAGAAGAGAGTCCAAGTGGATGAGAGTGGACTGGGTACTTGCTTCAGCCTTCAGCCTTGCTGATCTGTTTTTGGCAGAGGGAGAAACATTATATTTGTGCCCTCTCAGAAAGCTTTAAGAGCATCCCAGACTATAAGAATGGATATTGAAACCAGATTCTGCTCCCAAACAAATCTACCTCCCTGTCCATGGAGTGAGTAAAAGCTTTATCCAAAAAGACCTTCCAATCGAAAGTCCAAAGACGAGGCTTTGAGTTTAAAAGAGAGCCCTCAACACAGATAAAAAGACAAAGTAAGTTATGGTCCAAGATAACCCTAGGATTCCGGGGATACTGAGATATGAAGCAAGAGAATGGCAAAAAAAAGACATGTCCATCTGGGAAAAAGATTTGTGCAAGGCTGAAAAACAAGTAAACCCATATTCTCTTGCCCAAGAGTGTGCCAAACATCCACCAGACCAAAAGATTCCATCACTTGCAACAGGGCAGCCCTGGCCAGTTTTTTTTAACCATAAATGGAAGTTTCCCCCCTACCGAAATAAGAAGAATTCACTTGCGGTTAAAGGTTAAAATTGAAATCACCACAAATTATCAGTGGTTCTGCCATCGATGGAGCTCATACAAAAGACTATTAAAGACCATAGGCTCATCGGTATTAGCATCATAAAGTATGCATAATGTAAATCAAAGTTGTCCCCTCATGACCGTTGTAATAATCCATCAACCACACGTTTCTATACAATGGTCAGTGAGATCCCAGCTCTTATCCTGAGTCAAGAAGGCAATCCCTTTCTGGGAAGAAGTAAAATAGGTCAAGACCAAAACATGATACCCCAAGTCATCCAAGAGAGAAATCTACGTGTTCAAGAGATGGCTTTTCTGTAATCCGACTAGATGCGGGTGCCGATAATAAATCTCCTCCTTTATTAATTTGCACTTATGAGATTAATTCAGAACATTATTATTCCAGTAAAGAATGTGGATTGGCTGGCCTTAACTAGCCCGGGCTAGACTTTGACATAATCAGTCTGACATCCAGCAGATCCTACACAATAATGAATACACAAAGTCTCACTTGATCCCAACTTTTACACAACAAGTGATGACAAAAGGCCTTATTTTAATTTTGCTTGCTCTTTGTCACCACCAACTCGCTGTGCAGTATCAAAGAGATAAAGATAAACCCTGCCCCCACCAAACCAAAACTCCCACCCCCACCCCACCACCTTCAGCAGAACCCACCCCCAGCCAAGGTCCAGAAAAAGGGCCCCCACACAAAAGAAGGCCTTCAACTGCGCAAAAGACATGAGAACACCGCCCCCCCTGAGATGCCCCCAGCCAAGACTATGAATATACAGTAGAATGAGACAAAAAAACTAACCTCGAAGCCCCAAGACAACACAGTACAATTCATAAGATAAGACAGTATTAGAACTGAAATAATCTGAAATGTTGGGAGAGTTAAAAGTTGGCAAGGCTGCAGAAGAAAATGAGGAAACGTAGCGCAGGAATACACTCTCTCAACTGCCATTGTAGAACCACAGTCTT
Source organism: Triturus cristatus (assembly GCF_964204655.1). Taxonomy (NCBI): domain Eukaryota; kingdom Metazoa; phylum Chordata; class Amphibia; order Caudata; family Salamandridae; genus Triturus; species Triturus cristatus. Next base: position 984,749,677 of record NC_140585.1, on the reverse strand, counting down.
GTGACAGAAATCCGAGTGAACAAAAATCTCCACTCCAGCAGCCTTCAATGGGGACCTTGAGCAAGCAGCCCTCTATATATCTTGTTGGAGCAAGAAGTTTCCCATATATAATAGAATGACCCTGGGTTAGTGAGGATTAGCTCCCTTGCAATGAGGACAGAATGGATAGCGATGGGCTCTCTGAATCATGCTATCCATATCCCAGTCCCCCAAGGTAGGGAAAGCCTCTCTCAACAGAAGCACTGTATTTCCTCTGGGATCATCCCCTTCCGCCCCCAAGGGATCCTCAAAACCCTGAGGTTATTCCGACGGCACCAGTCTCTCCAACCCTTGATGATAGTCATCTAGGATTCCTGTTGTGAGATTTGAGTTTTGACCACTCGGACAGCAGTTTTCAGGCTGTACTTTTTTTTAACTTTTCCCAAGTTGTGAGTTCAGAGTATCCATGTTCCTCGAAAGTTTCCCGAGGACCACTTGAGTCTTTAAAAGAGCAGTGCCTGAATCCTCACGGTACTCTTCTCTACGTTGCTGTAGAAGATCGTAGACAGCAGCTAGGGTGGGGGAGTCGGATGTAGACCTGCAGGTGAAAGAGGTGACCAGAGAACAGGTGAAGAAAGAGTGGAGTCCCCAACATCCTCCAATAGAGGGGCCCATGCTTAATCAACACTGCATTCTGAGACCGGGAGAATGGATTTGTGGGAGTATGTTCAGTGCCATCAGGGTCACAGAGCAGCTGTTCGATGTCAAATGAAGTCCTTCAACTTAAAAAACACACTGAAGTCTTGGAAAATTGTAACAGCAAAATGATCTTCAAATTCATGGAGTTGCTGTGGGATCAGAAGGCTCAGACATGATTCCTTCTCTTCACCTCAATGTTCCAAAGATTGTTTATCCCTCAAATACAACAATATACAACAAGCTTATCATGTTGGGTCTCAGTCCTTGATAAATCTCCTTAAGCTAAGTCATTAGGGATCATTGCTTATTTTCTGTTACGCTGCCAAACAATGGAAACAAATATTATGGTCTGGTCACAAGACATTCTTCTCACAAGATGTCATAAGACCAACAGCTAGCAGATTAACAGAATTTCTCGATCTCTTTTCGGCTTTAAGGTCCATGAATGCTCACTTTGGGCGTGTACATCCATGTCTTTTTAAGGCCACTTTCGAAGATATAAACTCAGCGTTTTACAATCTTGAAGATGTGATGAAATGTATTTTCCTCCATTGGGAAGAAGGAATGGAAATTGGAAAGACGTGATGTATAGGGTTTTGTTACTGTTGAGTTCAACTTTATTATGAATGTATTTGAGTTATAGGCTCTCTAATATCGATACTTTTTATTTCAAAACTCTGTCTTGCAGATCTTGTCTCTGTTCAGGCCATTGGAATAAAGTGCCTTCAGTTCCTATGTCTTCTTCGTTTCCAACATGTACACTCATCAATCTGTTGTCTTGTTCATGGTACATGATTTCCTCATCTTCATTATGCTCTTAGTCTACATATTCAGTTAAGCATCTTCTTCAACTCTGCAGATCTCTACAGAACAACTCTTCTTTATTTATTTTCCTCTCTCCAAGGGGGCTGACTCGTGGTTGGCTTTCTTCTTTCTTTCGCTCCACCCTCTCTAGGTTTCATTATCTTCCAATCTTATCCTCTGCTTTATTTGGCTATAGCCTTTTCACTTTTAGCCCTTTCTATTGAATTAAGATGGAGAGTTTTACTCTCTCCCCTCTTATCATTTTTGTAGTTGTCACATTCCTTTATTTTTCTCTTTCTTTCTATCTGTTATCCTCTTGGTTTTTATTTTCTCTTCCCCTTTACTTATCTAGGTACTGTTTATATTGTTCATACACTGTTCAGCTTACTAAACTGTTCAATTTATATAACACAAGTTTTTGATATTACTGTGTTAAATATATCTCTTTTCATTATTATATCACTAATCTTTGTTTGGTTCCATAGAACAAAAATCCTATAAAAACAAAGAATTCCCCCTCATTTATCTAGACTAAAAATGCCAGGTTGCTCTCTTACAGGAAACTCCCCTTTCAGAAAAAGATATAAATTAACTCAAGAAGCAATGGGTGGGCCATGTTTTGTGTACCTCCACTAAAATGATTAAGAATGGTATTCTTATTTTGTTACTTAAATCCCTTACCTTAGATATTGAGAGTGTAATGAAAGATGATGGCGGTAGATGACTCCTACCTCTATATACTCCAGGTGAAACTCCGGCAGACTTTTAAAAAATCTATAAATAGCATGTTAGCAAAGTTTTTATAGAATAAAATAGGAGCTCATATATCTTTACATAAGCTTCAACAACCTAAGATCTTCAGAGGAGTCAACTTTCCAAATTTCCATAAATATAGTTCAGCATTCATTCTCAAACAGATTTGGACCTCGATGTTGGATGACTTTGCTCTGCCACACACCATAACGCATAGATTAGAGGAATCTATATTAACTCCTTTTTCCATCAGAAGCACAACATTTCTTTCTCAACCCCTTAACACCTTGACCACGGCGCGAATTCCACCATGGTGCTGGAGAATTAATGAGTGGCCAGGGGCCGTCCGCAGCATGGAACGGGTTAAACCATTTCCATTGCATATCATTACATATCCCACCTTTTTAGCTAAGCTTTTTCTTACCAGATCATTTACACCACGTCAGATCTTTAAGAACTTTCCCATCTGGCATAAAAAAAGCATTCAATTAAAAAATAGTATACTGTTCTGGAAGGAATGGGTACAAAAAGGTCTCATTACGATAGATTACATCCACTTATATACGGTCATTGTATTTCTCCAGCTTGTGCTAAGGGGTAGGTGGAGTGCCTGAAGCACCTAAGGACATTGGTGTTCGGTCGTTGAATCAATCTTATCCAGGCTTTAACAAATTGTCTAACGGGTAATATAGCAGTGTGTTGTTGTATTCCAAAACCACTCGGGCTATAATAGGGAAGAGGAAATCGTGTGAAGGAGATATGGGTGATGCCAAAAAAAGAAAGCTGAAAAAGGGAAAAAGGAAAGGTACTGGTCATAATGACTCTGAGGGTGGTGTTGTGGATAGGATAGATAGTCTACTATCCAAGTGTGAGGGGCGCCTGGATTCCACATACCCTGACGTGACATCTAAGGACAGCACACAACAGATCCCGAGCAGCAAACCATGCAAAGGGCGCGTACCTGATATGTTTAAAAAGCCAGTCAAAAAGACACCTTTACCTAATCCCCTGAGTGTACCCAAAGCAAAAAATACAGTAGAGGGTCCCTCCCAGCCCCATCCAGATACCCGAGAAGCTCTTGCCATCTTTCCCTGCAGTAATAGATTTTTTGCCCTGGCAGACCAGCCCGAGTCACAAGCAATTTCCCCCCATAATGGAATCAAGGGACACATCATGGCCATGGAAAGCTCAGTGAGCAGTACTCCCTATATCACTAGTGGTCTAGCTGATCATAGTGAAGTTAGCAAGCATAGTACAGTGCCTGATGTTAGCGCCATGCAATCGGGTAGGCCCACAGATGATCCTCTCCAACGAACAGTGTCTAGTCAGCTAGTACCACTGATAAATGAAATTAGAGCTCTTAAAATGTCAGTCTGTAACCTTACTGACTCCCTAAGCAAGGTGCACCGAGCTGTGAAGCTGGTCAAATCCTCAATGGGAGCATACACCAGTCATAGTGAATCTACACAAATGGACAGGGGTGATAGTAATCATTCAACGATAAGAAGTACAGCCCAGACGTCACAAAGTTTAAGGGCTAGTTGGTTTACTAGGCCATCAAACATTGATACCATTAGTAACATCCACTCACAACCTGCAAGAAAAGGAAATTCGATGCCCACCCTTAGGCCCCCATTGCCATTTGTCAAGGCCCTTGCCTTACCCTCCATCTCCCATTTTAACAGACACGATGGACAGAGAGTAGCAGGAAAAGCAAGTAGCATGCCAGGAACAAAAAATAAGGTGTATATGATTAACTTCCCCAAGTTATCTGGAAAACATTTTAGAGAAGATGAGGGATCACTTAAGAATAAGTGTAACCAGTGGATTCGCCATGGTAGGGGCTGTCGGTCCCTAATAAGGGACAACATAATTACAGCTAAAAGATACTCGTGCCCCAACGCTACACTAGACTATATTGCCCTGACACTTTCTCACCATCAACTGGTGGACAACCTAGTAAATTTTGACATCTGCACGCAACACCTCACCCGCTCTAATATTAGATTAAAATACAACCCCCCTGAGCTGGACACGAACTCCAGCATGTCACCGCTAAGGGAGGTGGATTGAAGGTTATCTCCACTGTGTGTGTGAAATTCCTGTGATACTAAATTTACCGCTTATTGTATCAAGAAATTTACCTATCATTGCCCCATCGCTAATAGGAGAGGGTTAGCGGAGTAAAACCAAACAACAGGTGTGTCGGGGAGATTTTACCTGGTCCTACCTTATCTAGGATAGCTGTGTTATCATGGAACATTGCAGGGTTAGGGGCTAAGGTCATGTCTCCCGATTGGTATACCTTCATTGAGCAGTATGACATCTGCCTTTTTCAGGAAACATGGCTGGTGGACCCTCTCTATCGAGTAGGTTATTTGAACTACCACATCCGAGCTATCAAGGGGGAAAAGGTCGACCTGCAGGGGGGCCTTACTGTCTGGGTCCACCAAGTGATAAGTTGTAAACTCCAGATACTCCCGACCCAGAGCAATGATATCCTTGCATTGCGGCTACAGACAACTCCACAATGTAGTATTGGCATTTATAACATCTATGCAAGGGGCCTAAGTGGGGGGAAGAAGTCGAAGGTAATAGCAGCCCTAGGTGATCATCTGGACACACATTCCAGGGACTCCCTAGTGATAGTGGCTGGAGATTTCAACTCGACCTTCGAGCCTTTTGGTAACAAGGACCATGACTTTGCAGCAGAGGAAGATGCACAGTGGGGCATTCCAAAACTGGAATTAGCGCCCATAAAAAAATGGTCGGATGTAGCAATCCAAATCCAAGCTATTTGCCTTGAAAAAGGGCTATGGGCAGCAAATGGCTGAACAGCCTCTGATAGGCATGGGGCTAACCCTTTTGATAACGGCCATAGCGCTAGTCATATTGACTACCTACTAATTAATGTAAAGTTATGGCATGCCCTAGGGGATATGATTGTGGGGGATCGCCTAGTAAGCGAGGCAAAGCTAGTAGAGAACCCTGACCTTCTAGTTACTCTCCCTGGGTATATTGACCTCACTATAGCTGATCTAGAGGCCTGCTCTGATAACCCCGAGTTCACTGAGATCATTACTGCCACTCACAATTAAAAAAATAATCCAATTTAAGATCATATTTCTTCAAACAGCACATAGCTAAAAGTACCCAAAGAAGGTCATCAAGTCTATGGTTTAATGAGGATTGTAGGATGGCACATAGAATTCTGGGTGGTGCACTTAAAGTCGGGGTACCAGACAAAGTACGTGCAGCCAGGGATAATTACAGGAGGATCCAAGAAAAGGACAGGTAGCAATGGGGTGAAAGGAGATGGTAGGATCTGAGACTGGCATGCACCAGCAATAGTTCCAAACAGTTTTGGAACATTGTAAAATGGGACAGGGGAGGACAGCCTGCACCGCCACAAAACCATGTAGCCCAGGACCAATGTATTAAGCATTTTAAACCCCATTATGCTCATAGTTCTGATGAGGGGGACCCTGTTGAGCTTTCGTAAACTTTTTACCAAGACACGGCCTTCACGTTGGCTGATGTCAATATCGCCCTTGGAGCCGTAACAGGGGGTAGAGCTCCGGGTCTAGACGGCATCCCGGCTGACATCTCCTTGTATGATAAACCCAAATGGTGCCGGTACATTATATTGCTAGCTAATGTCATTGCCCAAGGTGCGCCAGTGCCCAATTCTTGGAAAGGGGCTGAGATTATCCCGGTGTATAAAAAAGGGGATAAATCCCACCCGGGAAACTACAGGCCCATAAGCCTCATTGATTCCTTGCAAAAGGTGATGGGCCGGTTAGTAGTGAATAAGGTCCAAGATTGGATAGATGAGTATGGTACTCTTTCACCACTACAGGCAGGGTTTCGGGCCCATACCAGTACCCTCCATTAGGTTTTCCGGTTTATATTAATATATTGGCGGACAGCGGTTTTAGGCAAGGGTTGTTTGTATGCTGCCTTCGTTGATCTCAAGTCAGCATTCGATGTTGCTTCCCGTGGTAAACTATGGGAAGTGCTACAGGAACTGGGGATGTCACCAGAATTGCTATCTCTTATTGCTCGCTTGCACGAGGATAACTTTGCCCAAACACTGTGGGGCTCACAGGGCAATGTTACCAAACCTTTTCCCATTGATGAAGGAGTGCGTCAAGGCTGTGTCATGGCTCCTACATTTCTTTCCCTCTTGATCAATGAGATCATTAAGTTTTTATTGTCTGTTCCTATGGATGCCCCTGTTTTAGTGGGATTCATATCCCAATTTTGATGTTCGCGGATGACACGTTGATCATCTGAAAAACTCCCAGCGGTCTCCAGCACGCTTTGCTACTTTTTGAGGAGTTTTGCCATCTTCGAGGTTTGGAAATCAACGTATCTTAAACAAAATGTATGACCTTTAATCAGCATGAAACATTCAGAGGTTGGATTTGCATAAATAACCGTCCCCTGGAACAAGTTAGGGCTTCACCTATCTGAGGGTTATTTTGCAAAATGACTTGAGGTGGAATTGCCAACTTGATACGGCCACATTAAAACATCGGCAATTATCAGGGGCCCTACACATTGACTTTAACACCTCCCTCACGATGCCAATTAGCCCTGTGCTCCAGATTTACAGTCTGAAAGTGGTGAGCTCTGTCCCACACAGGGCCAAACTCTTGGGCTATGAGAATCTCTCCCAGTTAGCAGTTGCAGAAAATAGGTTTCTACGCAGGATTACCAGTCTCCCGCAAAGTACCCCAGTGTGCCCAATGCTGTACGGGCTAGGCAGAAAAGCTCTGGTCGACATAGCCAGACTACGTCCAATATTATACTGGCGAAGAATTTGGTGTACGCCAGAACTGGCACGCTACGCTGCCGGCCTTAATGATCTAATCCAGGCAGATTGCTATCACAAAATTAGATGGTTACAGGAGGTTAGAACCTCACTAGTCAGTATCGGCATGGCCACCTTGTGGGAAAATTCTTCGAGCGCATTATTCCCTCCAAATGAGTTCCTGACCTGGAAGAAAAATATTGGGAATTTGTGTTTTTTAACATTCACAGAAACAGTGACACGTCTTTGCTAATGGAAGGTTTTCTGGAAGTTAAATTTGGGCCAAATCTAGAGCAGTATTGGGACTTAATAACCAAACCACATGATCAGAAGCTATATTTCCAATTCAGTGTGGGTACACTGCCAATAGGATCTTTTACAGCAAAATGGGTCCGAACTGGTAACAGCAAGTGTTCCCTCTGTCTGGATCAGCCAAAAATGCTGGCACATCTATTGTTTGTTTGTCAGCATATGGTGCCCCCCGTCGCATGTGGCTCAAGTCAATTTGTAGATCACTGGGCACTAGAAGGTGCACTGATGCACTAAGAATACAGCGCACAGAAACATCACCATGTATTGCTATTGCAATTGCTAAATTTCTGAGCTGGTCATGGGTCATTAGATCACGTTCATCCCCCGTAATTTGAAAAATGTTTAGTGTCATCTCGGCGACTGTACATATGAAGTTGGCTATCGTTTTATTCTGTAGCGAACCAAAGTTTTATACTCTGTTAATGCGCATGGACTCTGGAAGTAATACATGTAGTAGTGTCCTTATTTACTCCTATGTATTGCAATTGTATTACTAATTGTATTTGTTTTGGCCTTTTTATCTTTATGAATTGTGTTTTATCACGTGCAAGACAGTCTTTATGTATATTTAATAATGTTTAAAAACTCCGTCTATTTATTGTGTAGTGTGCTATGAAATATTTGTTATTCTATGTATTGTGCTTTTATGACATAACTGTTGAATAAAGCTTTTTGGATTGGATTGGCATTCTGTTCCTTTTGCAATTCAATAAAGCATTTCTAAACAAAAAAACCCTAACAACTGCCCTTCAATTGCCTATGTATCCCTTGTGTCATGTGTCAGAAATATTTCTAATTACCACAGCTTGAAACAGTAAATGTTTTGAACATGAAAGGGCCAATTTTGTGCCAGAACTGTGCTGCTCACAATGGCCAGCAACTCTTAGAAATTCTGACTGAATGAGGGAGGCGACGAAAGTAAACTAGTTCTGAGTACCAGCTTCTGCCCCTGAAACCAGGAGTTTATCCCATTCCTTTGCCAGAGAAGACCCTGCTCCATGGTATGGCTGAGTAGAAAAAGGAGTGACACAGGGATGTTTGAGAGAACCTCATTTAAAAAAGGGGTGTAATAGTCAACTGATGAAACTTTCACTTATATCCTACAATGTTCTAGACAGCTACTGATCATTAGCTAGTCTGTTGTGGGGGCTACAAGTTCCAAGTTTTCTGGGATATTCAGTCAGTTGTTTCTCTAGTAGAAAGGTGATTTTGGCTACTTTCAAGTGGTCTGCGTAGTGGTTGCCTTGAATGAATGAATGAATGAATGAATGAATGGCAAATATATAGTTTGCTGGTACCCACAAAGGTGCATCCTGGTATTTTACATTAATCCAAGGGGTTTCTGCTTTACTCACTTGCTTTCTCTGAAAACCTGTAATTTTGTAGTAGCTTCCTGCATATGATGGCTGCAGTCTGGTACAATAGCAGCAACCTGAAGCAATTTTATTTTCTGGCATGCAAATGTTGAATGATTGTTAACTGGCACAGGATGGTTGGAATCCTGAACATCAGCTTCATAATAGTGTTTGATTTATTCTCCCAGGTCAAAATATTAAAAGTGCAATGATATAAAAGAAAAGAATTTCGAAGGAAATAATGTATTTTTACAATAATGTCAAAGTGTTAAATAGAATTTACTAAAATAGCATATTTAATATTGTTTATGTATGATCTTTATTTTGAGATGTTAAGATAATTTTATGATTATAAATATTTTATACAAATTTAAGATAGGTCCTGATTTACAGTTTGGCAGACAGGGTACCCTGTGTCAGAACCCGCTGTCATTCAATCTTGAACAAGAAGTCAATGAATGTATTTATTCATAAAATCCCTCACATTGTAAGACAAATGGGGCGAGGTAGTGCAAGGAGAAATTCCAAGATGGCTGCATTCAGGAAAGGCCAGCAGTCTAGTGTATCTCCCTGTCCCCAGGTGCACCCATCGGAATGTCCTAGAATGTTGCCTCTGGAATCTCGCACTTCACCTGAGATTCCAGAGGATTAGGCAGCATATTTTGAAGCGGTGCGAAAGTCAGCTAGGGTAGAGGCGTCGTAGCTTTGTCGTTTTCAAAAGTAGTTCCGTCAAGTGAAGTTCGTGAATACAAGTTCTACAGTGTCTTCAGAGTAAAGTAGGACTGTTCTTTGTTGTTTATACTGTGTTGCGCTTGCGAGTTTTGGTAGAGCGCTTGAGGGAGAAAAAGAATCACGCACAGGATTAATTACGAGTGTAACAAGGGGAATAAACTGTGAATTCATTAGAGAGTTGTATCATTTTATCAGTAGTTATATTTAGATCTTCCTTGACAGAACATGTATTAGAAGTGGTTTAGTTACACATAGCAGTTATTAGCGAGTTCACCAGACAAGAGGTCAAATGTTTATTGACAGAATTATTAGTTCATGTTACCGTTATTACAAGAATACTTACCAACAGGTTAGTTGAATCCAGAAGTTGTTGAGTAGCACAAGTGTTAGTAGTTCTGTAAGAGAAAACATAATCAAACATCAGAATTAAGAAATTACCAAATAGAGGTCAAATGTACAAGGCAAAACGAGTTACTAGAGGTAAGAATAAGAGCCTAGAAGTTAAAAGAATCAAAACACAAAAAGACTAACCAAGATAATTATGGGTCCATTTTTCTAATTGCAGAGAAAAAAAAACACATAGCAGTTTATTTGAAGAAATGCAAACTCCTTTAGAAGAGAAGCTGAAGCCAAGTGAAAGCTAAGTAGGTAGTAATAATATGGAGAAGTAAAGAGTAATGATTAGGAATAGTAAGAGTAATGTATATTTTACACCTGTGTTACAGTTCCACCAAAAGAGTCACAAAGAAGACTGAGAGAACAGAACGAGAGTCGGAAGAAGGAGAAAACCTGGTGAAGACTTGGCAGTCTTTCCTCTGTTCCAAACCCCTTTCCCCCCTGAGGGTTTCTTGCCGTGCAAGTATAAGTTTGGCGGCGGGGAAGTCTTAGAGGGGCACTGGGATCTGATGTTACTCTACTCCCTTGCAAGTGGGCTAAAAGGCGTTCTGACAGAGTGAAGTGCCCAAGTTTAACTTGCATCTGGGTAGAATGGAATGGGTGAAGGTCTTGACTTAAAGAAATTGGTTGAAATTTTAGAAGGAATTCAGAAGGAGGTGGTGGCAGTAAGGGAAGAGAATAGAGATTTAAGACAGGACCTTTTAATGGCCAGAAGAGAAACAGCAGATTTCGCAGTGAAATTAAAAGACTCAATACCAGGTCCAAGTTATATATTCCCTACAGCTCAGGAAGGAGTTTTTAGTGATGTCCCTGGTTCCAGGTCACAACCTCAGTTAGCCACTCAGGTCAAACATTCATTGTGACCAGTGATTCCATTAGCTCCCCCTGAACGTTTTGCAGGTGATCCACAGAAGGCCCAAATATTCTTGACTCAGTGCACACTACATGTGTAGGCCAGCAGTTTTCCCAGATACCCAGTCAAGAATAGCCTTTGTCCTGTCTTATCTTAGTGGGGATGCAGCTTCTTGGTCGATGCCATTAGTGTCTAGGAATGACCCCATCCTATACAACTTAGAAGAGTTCAAGACGGAATTCCTCCAATTTTTGATCGTAGTCGAGCGTCCCAAGCAACAGACACTGAACTCTTAGAATTGCGACAGGGAAATTGAGAATTAATCGCTTATTTAGCTCAGTTCAATAAATTGATTGTTGAGACAGACTGGCCAGAATGTAAGAGAGCTGCAGTGTCCTATAGGGGATTAAAGAATGAAGGATGCCCTTGCTCAGGTGCCCAACCAGTCTACAGAAGTGTACGCTTTAATTGATCTGGTACTAGAACTTGATTTTCGCTTAAAATGAGCGGAAAGGAGAAAGAAGACGAGATTACCGTTCAACTGTTTCCCGTTTTGATCGCATTAAATCAGAATGGTCGAGAACAAGTGAAGCTCAGCAAGGTATAGAGCCGATGCAAATCGGAATTATTCGTGGGCCATTATCCAAGGAAGAGAAGGAAAAAAGGAGACAGTGTTTGTATTGTGGAAATAGTGGGCATTTTGTGAGGATTTGCCTGCGAAAACCAAAACAACCGTTGAAGGAAAACTCTCAGCACCACATGTGAGCGGAGTTGAACTGGTGAGTGCAAGTAATATTTTATTTATTTATTTGAAGAGTTTTATATAGCGCTGGCTAGACCTGGAGGTATCAGAGCGCTTTACATGAGGTTCCACAATGTTACAAAGTTACATCAGTTACAAGTTACATATGTTGCAAAAAAACAACATTTAAAGAGCAAGGAAGACTAGATAAAAGGAGCGTAGAAGGGTAGGGGAGTACGGTAAAAGAGCAGGAGGGAGATAAGGCGGAGAGACAAAGAAAAGTCTGCCTAAAGTCCGGCTGAGTAGGTGACAGCCGAGAGCGTAGTCCACAGCTCATCTCCTCTATAGCCAACAGGGAAGCTCCACCGGGCATCGGCCAAAGTGCTATTTCTCAACGGTCAGTGGCAAGTTCACAGATTCCATGCCCTGATGGGTGACCTGGATGGGGGATATGCTCAAGGTCTGGTCAATGTCCAATTTTGTCCAAGAGTAGTAGCACAACGAGGTAAAGGACCACTGTGGCAGCCATCCTGGAGTCAGGCAAGGAATTCTGCCCCTTGGTGTTTCATACTGCCGGTCCCCATTTTTATCTTTCCCCTATGTATTCACAGGGGCCCCAAGGTTAATCACACAGCTTCTTCAGGTGTATTCTAAGCTGTTTCAATAGGAGACTGCTCCGCTAAGCCTATTCAGCCGCCATTTAGGGTCCGGGGTGCAGGAAGAGAGATCGCCAGAGGCGGCGTCGAAGCAGGCTCTCAGGGGTCAGCGCTGTTCGAGCCCCGCATTCAAGGGGGGGTGTTTGTTGTGCAATGGAGCAGCTTAGGCCAACACCAGTATCTGTTTGCCTCCAGAGGAGTGGAGTATTGTAATGATATAGCTTCAGGGTCAGGTAGCTCTGTGTAGCTGTGTACCTTCTCCTTCTGCGCAGGGTTCAGCCCAGGACCATGTCCCCCTTCCTCCCCAGCTCAGCCCTCCTGCAGATGATTGCTGGTGCTTTATTTCACGCTTAGCTGGGGGTGTCAGGTCTGCCTGTTAGTCGCTGTATTACACGGGTGCCACTTATTTCTGCCTTTACTTAAGTATTAATCCAACTCCACAAAATCACCTCTTGGCCAACACCTTGCAAGTGTCATATCCTCATCTGATAATCTCTGTGACTCTCAAGTTTCGAAACCAACATTTGAGGAACATTACAGTAATGGTAGACTTCGGAGCAATGGGGAATTTCTGTGATTTGAAGTTCGCTAGCAAGGTTGGTTTACTCTCCTTGAAGAAAGAAAGGAGTTAAGCAGTTCGGGCAGTAGATGACACCAATTTATCATCAGTACCTATAACCTGTCATACTGAGTATGTTGAAATGACAACTACAGAAGGGCATGTTGAAGATTTGCATTTTAACTTAATTGATACTCCCCAGTTCCAGTTAATTCTGGGATTACCCTGGCTCACGGAGCATAACCCTACGACTGACTGGAGTGCTGGCACCATCATTTTGGACTCTAAATTTTGTAGAAAAAACTGTTACTAACAAGAAAAATCTCGAGCAGCTAATTCACCTTCCCTGCATTTGTGTGAAGGAGGTTCCTCCATTTGTGTAATTCCCACCACTGAAATTCCCGCCAATATGCAGAATATGAGGATGTCTTCAACGAAGTGGAGGCAGAAAGATTACCACCTCACAGACCCTTTGATTGTAAAATCGAATTAGAGCCTGGTGCAAATTTACCTTGTAGTAGGATTTACGCGTTAACCGAACAGGGGAGCGTCCTTTTGAAGGAATACATAACCAAGTACCTAGAAAATGGTTTCATTTGCCCCTCCCAGTCTCCCGTTTCATCTCCGCTTTTCTTTATGCCAAAGAAGGAAGGTGAGTTAAGAACTTGCATTGACTACAGAGCGATTAACAGGATTATAGTTAAGAAAAGATATCCGCTGCCAATAATTTCTGTGCTGTTAGATCAGGGTAAGGAGGCGAAGGTTTACACCAAGGTTGACTTGAGAGGAGCCTACCATCTATTGTGAATCCGTGAAGGTGATGAATGGAAAACAGCCTTCAGGACCAAGGATGGGCTTTTTGAATATCAGTTCATGCCCGACGGATTGTGCAATGCTTCAGCGGCCTTTCAGTATTTTTTAAACAATGTGCTAAAAGACTTTATTGACCAATGTGTCATCGTTTATATAGATGACATCCTGATTTACTCAAGATCCGAAGAACAACATGAACAACAAGTGAAAGGAGTATTACAGAAGTTAAAGGAGAACAGTTTATTTGTAAAGCTGGAGAAGTGTGCCTTCAGTGTTTCATCGGTGGAAATTTTGGGTTTTGTGTTGACACCCACAGGAATAACTATGGATCAGCAGAAGGTAAAGGCTATGTCTGAATGGAAATACCCTAAATCTGTGAAAGAAGTTCAAAGTTTCATTGGGTTTGCCAACTTCTTTTTTTTTTTTTTTTTTTTTTTATTGTCCTCATATATACTGCCAGTCTATACTCTAGATGGAAACCCCATATGCCTTCCACATTGTCTACTGATACCGATACCACCCTGGACTCAATGCACGGCAATAGGGGTCGCCCAGAGGTAGGCTGTTTCCTTGTCCCACTCCCCTGTCCTATGATGGGATACCTCAGGACAGGGGAGGACCGGATCAAAACAAACCTCTGGCATAATCATCGGACCGTTATGTCGACAACCAGGCCACCAGTTCCGACCACACACTATCCGTATTCTCTGCTTGGCTCGCCATATCCATCTTGCTTACTTCTATAATATTTCGTAAGCAGTTAGTAAACCTGGGAGGGGCCGATGACTTCCATTCTTTACAAATCTCTCTCCTGGCTATAACCATCACGTAAAATATGAATTGTGTAGAATAATTATTGACATTATAGCCAGGTGGTAGGCCAAAAAAAACTAACCTCGGAGAGCGTAAAATGGTAGTTGTTAAAACCTTCCCCAGGAAGTCAAAGATCTCCTGCCAATATTCTAGAATCTTTGGACATTCCAAAAATATATGAATGTCGTCAGCTGACGGGAGTTTACAGCGTGGGCAACAGTAGTTGACTCGTGTAACCCTGGTCAATCTAGCAGGGGTCCAATACACCCGATAGGCCATGAACAGATGGTTTCTCCTTAGATTGGCCGGTTTTATAAGGCTCTGAGACAAAGAAAAGGAATCTATCCAGATCTTACTTATAGCTTCGGGACTATCTGATATCAAATTACCCCAAAGATTAGCCAACTCACAGTTTGACATTTCTGTTGGCCCCAATAGAGCCCTATACCAAAATGATACCTCACGTTTCCACCCGCCTATCCTACTGACAGATTCAAGTATCTCAAGGTCCCTCTGTTGCTGTAGCATGTGTCTTGACCACCAGGCGGAGAGTTGGTGAAACTTAAATCTTGTTAAAGATCCATTAGTTAATAAAGCTAAGGAATCCCAGTCCAGAAGGCCAGAGTTGCCCCAGAGGTCTCCCCATATCCTCACGCCTGCTGTTTTTAAAGGTTGGGACAACTGGTCCTGAAGGCATTCCGGAGTACCCGGGGAATCCCAGATTGGGGCGTAAGCATGGTAATATGAGATTCCCAGAGCCCTCCTAACATATACCCAATTCCTAAGGGCAGCCTGCAGGATCTTCAAACAGACTTTTTTGTAGAATTTCTGGTCGCCGAATTTAAATAAAAAAAACTCCTGACCCTGTGGTAGATCATGAAGCAAAGCCTGAAATAGACGGCCCTGTGAGGTTGAATCCAGTTTATTGGTCAGTAGTCTAAAATTTTTAAAGTGAAAGGCATGACAGTATATGAGTAAATCTGGCAAGCCTAAACCCCCAATCCTTAACCCTCTCCTTATCTTTTTCCAGGCTATCCTAGGAGATTTACAAGCCCATATAAAAGAGCCAATCTTACCTTGAAGGCATTTGATCTCTTTCTGAGGAAACGGTAGGGGGATGGAATTATACAAAAAGGTTAATTTGGGAAGTATGGACATTTTAATGAGGTTGACGCGTCCATAAATATTTAATGGCAGATTACCCCATCTAGTTAATGTTTTTGTAATTTCTTTTACTACTATCTGCCAGCTAATTTTTGGAATATTTTTCAGTTCTTGAGTTAAATGGATTCCCAAATATCTCATTCTATGTTTTGCATTTTGTATAGATGTGGTATTATTCCATCCCATTATTTCAGTCTTGTCTCTATTTATTTGATACCCCGAGAACCTTCCGAATTCCTCAGCTAAATAAAACAGCCTGGGTATGGCTTCCATATGATTGGAGGTGTATAAAAGAAGATCGTCTGCATAAAGAGCGACCTTTAGCTCTAAATCTGCTATCTTAAAAGGTTGAATTACATGGTCAGCCCTAATACCACAGACAAAAGGCTCAAAATAAATATCAAACAAAAGGGGGGACAGAGGGCAACCTTGTCTCGTACCACGAGATATCTGAAACCAGTCAGACAAGCCGTTGTTGACCAGTACTTTAGCTCTAGGGCCCTGATAGAGAGATTTAATTCCCTCTATAAAAATTGAAGGAAACCCAAACCCAGCCAAAGTGGCCCACAGATAATTCCAGTTTACTTGGTCGAAGGCCTTGGCTGCGTCTATTGCAATTAAAGATAATGGGAGCCCTCTGTCTTCCGCATAATCGATGGCTCCAATTGCCTGGAAGGTCAACTCATTCAGCTGCCTCCCCGGAATGAACCCTCTTTGGTCTGGATGTATTATGGATTTTATAATTTTGGCAAGTCTAGTTGCAATAATCCCAGAGTAAAGTTTCAAATCAGAATTTAAGAGAGATATGGGCCTATAGGACTCGATTTTTTTTGGGTCCTTGTTGGGTTTTACAATTAAAGTGATCGTCGCTTCAGCCCAGGAAGGGGGGATGCTCTGGCCAGAGATCAATAGATGGTTAAAGAGTAAAGTGAGGACAGGTACCAATTGCTCTGAGTAATCTGTGTAAATTTCACTTGGTAACCCGTCTGGGCCCGCCGCTTTCCCCCGTTTAATTTTCTTGAGTTGAGCTATTACTTCCCCTTCCATTATCTCACTCTCTAAAAAGCTCCTATTGGCTTCTGAGATTTGGGGTAGATTTTTCTGACTTAACCAAGATTGAACTTTCTCTAATTCAACACACTTATCTTCCTTGTATAAGTCATGCATAAACCCTCTTGCTCCCTCCCAACTTCTATCGGCGATTCATTCAGACCTTTTCACAGAAATTGTTTTCACTTACACGTCTCCTCAGAAAGGGCACTCCTTTCGAATGGTCGGAGAGCGCAGAGGAGGCCTTTAAGGCCTTAAAGCATGATTTCACAACTGCACCAGTGTTGCTTCATGCGGACCCTATGGAACCATTCTATGTGGAAACTGACGCTTCAAATTTGGCATTGGGAGGAGTGTTATCGCAGAGGCATAAGAAAACATTTCAGCTGCATCCAGTGGCTTTTCGTTCCAGAAAACTATCTTCGGCAGAGATAAATTATACTATCACAGAAAAAGAATTGCTGGCTATCAAGGACGCCTTTAAAGATTGGAGGCATTATCTTATGGGAGCCAGGCACACAGTTACAGTTTTTACAGACCATCGCAATTTGAAGTTTTTGAAAACAGCTAAGACACTAACTCCTCGACAGCTTTGTTGGTCACTCTATTTCTCAGAATATGATTTTGTCATAACTTAGCGCCTGGCTCACAGAACGGTAATGCAGATGTTGTATCAAGATTATACACTGAAAATGTAACTGAAAAAATTGAAGAACAGAATATAATTCCTACAGAACGGGTCATTAGTGTAACCCTGCATGAGTCTGAAGAAAATACTATTCAGCAGGAAATCACTCCAATTGACATGGAAGAGTGGGTGGCACAAGATTCTTGGAGAGAAATTAGAGATCACTTGCCCTCCCATGATGGGGCCCTGTATTTGCCCACTCAAGAATTACAGGTCAAGACATTGAAGGAGTGTCATGAGCATTAGCTAGCTGGACATAATGGAATACAAAAGATTCTAGAACTAGTCAAACAGCATTTTTGGTGGCCTAAAATGAAGTAGGATATTCAACGGTGAGCTGTGTGCTAGAGGAAAACTGAGTAGGCATTTACCAGAAGGTCTCTTACAGCCCTTACCCAATCCCCCACACCCCTGGCACACAGTGACACTAGATTTGATTGTAGATTTGCCATCCAGTCAGGGTTTTGATACCCTTTTAGTTTGTGTGGATGCTTAAAGTAAGATGGCTAGATTTAGTCCTTTAAAAGGGGTCCCAATCGCAAAAAGACTAGCACAGGTTTTTAGTCAACACATAGTGAGAGCACACGGCATTCCCAAGGTACTGATTTCTGATCGTGATTCGCAATTTCTTTCTAATTTCTGGAGGGCCTTTGCCAAGAAGTTGGGAATTGAAACTAGATACTCAACCTGTTTTCATCCTGAGACAGACGGGCAAACAGAGAGGGTCAATCAAGAATTAGAACAGTATCTAAGATTATATTTGTTAATTCAGGAGGGAGATTGGCCAGAGCATTTATGAACTGCAGAATTTGCATTTAATAATGCCAAGATCACTTCCACAGGTTTTTCTCCTTTCTTCTTGAATACAGGTAGACATCCTAACCTATCATTAAGTTTCCATGAAGCAGATGTCCCTGCAGTTAAAGACTTAAAGACTTAGTACAGCACATGACTCAAATTCATAATTCATCAATGACTAACTTAACTGAGGCAAAAGAAGGTTATAATTACTATGCCGATAAAAAGAGGAGGCAGGAATTAGAATTCAGTAATAGAGACAAAGTTTGACTAAGTACCAAAAACCTGAGACTGAAGGGAAACAGGAAGTTTCAACCAAGATTTGTAGGCCCATATGAAATAGAGAAAAGAGTAAACGCAATATCTTACAAATTGAAGCTACCAGATGTTTGCAGATACATCCAGTTTTCCATGTCTCTTTGATAATAAAGGCAGTCAAGGGTCTCAGGAAGCATACACCTCCCGCCCCGGTACAAACTGAACAAGGAACAGATTTTGAAGTAAAACAGATCTTAGACTCAAAAGAAAAGAAAGGGCAGGTCTGCTATTTAATAGATTGGTTGGGTTTTGGTCCTGAAGAAAGGTCATGGGAATTGTCTTCTGAAGTGCATGCTCCTCGGTTAGGCAGAGCATTTCATAAAAGGTATCCTTGCAAACCCCGGCCAGAAGAATCTGCTTTGCGAGGGGGTACTGTCAGATCCCGCTGACATTCAATCTTGAATAAGAAGTCAATGAATGTATTTATTCATAAAATCCCTCACAATGTGAGAAAAATGGAGCGAGGTAGTGCAAGGAGAAATTCCAAGATGGCTGCATTCAGGAAAGGTCATCAGTCTAGTGTATCTCCCTGTCCCCAGGTGCACCCATCGGAATGTCCCAGAACGTTGCCCCTGGAATCTCACACTTCACCTGAGATTCCAGAGGATTAGGCAGCATATTTTGAAGCGGCACAAAAGTCAGCTAGGGTAGAGGCGTCGTAGCTTTGTTGTTTTCAAAAGTAGTTGGGTCGAGTTAAATTCCTGAATACGAGTACTAAAGTGTCTTCAGATTAAAGTAAAACTGTTCCTTGTTGTTTATACTGTGTTGCGCTTGTGAGTTTTGGGAGAGCACTTGAGGGAGAAAAAGAATTACGCACAAGGGAAAACTTGTGAGTCAACTTGGTATTGGGTGCACAAGTGAATTGGCACGTCTTGTTTTGATGCGCTTGGTTTATTTTTACAGAGCTTCCGTGTGAAGTTAAATGTGCAGAATTAATTACGAGTGTAACAAGGTGAATAAACCATGAATTCATTAAAGAGTGGTATCGAGTTTATCAGTAGTTATATTTAGATCTTCTTTGACAGAACATGTATTAGAAGTGATTTAGTTACACATAGCAGTTATTAGCGAGTTTAAAAGACAAGAGGTCAATGGTTTATTGACAGAATTATTAGTTCACGTTACCGTTATTACAAGAACACTTACCAACAGCTTAGTTGAATCCAGAAGTTGTTGAGTAGCACGAGTGTCAGTAGTCCTGTAAGGGAAAACATAATCTAACGTCAGAAGTAAGAAATTACCAAATAGAGGTCATATATACAAGGCAAAACAAGATTTACTTGAGGTAAGACTAGCAGCCTAGAAGTTAAAAGAATCAAAACAAAAAAAAGACTAACAGAGATAATGATGGGCCCATTTTTCTAATTGCATAGAAAAAAAACACATAGCAGTTTATTTGAAGAAATGCAAACTCCTTTAGAAGAGAAGCTGAAGCCAAGTGAAAGCTAAGTAGGTAGTAATAATATAGAGAAGTAGAGATTAATGATTAGGGATAGTAAGAGTAATGTATATTTAACACCTGTGTTACAATTCCACCAAAAGAGTCACAAGGAAGACTGAGAGAGCAGGACGAAAGTCCAAAGAAGGAGCAAACCAGGTGAAGACTTGGCAGTATCTTCTCTGTCCCAAACCCCTTTCCCCCCTGAGGGTTTCTTGCCGTGCAAGTATAATTTTGGTGGCGAGGAAGTCCTTGAGTATTCCGTCGAAAGATGCCTGTTAGCCATGACAATGGAAAACATCCTCCGACAACCCAATGGAGTAGGGGCCATCAGAGGAAGGACATTACACCAGACACCCTATTTAGGGTGGACGTTGGAATGTCTTTTTTTTCTGTCCATCACTGCCAGGATAAATCTGGTGGTGAGGGGGAGAAAAAAACAATGAGCCATACAACCTAGGAGAGAACTCCCCTTACGTGGGGTCATTAGTCTTTTCCCCCACTTTGTAAATTTGTTTCTGAAAAAACAAAAACATCTACAAACATTTCGTGAATGGACATCAAAACCGATGGTGGCCATCCACCAAACGTTTTTTACATTGAAAGGACCTACCATCTTGGTAGTTGTTTTCAGTGCACAATGACCACTGGGTTGGTGGTCGTCTCTAAATTTGATAGACCATAGTCCATTAGGATGGCAGAAGTACTGTTTTCTGCCATACTGACTGACAGGTTGTTAAAATCCTGATCAGGTTCTTAATTTCTTTTTCAGGTTTGTTGCATTTTATTGGGTTTCTGGGTAGGTATTATTATCTATGAAAAAGTTGTCCATTTATATTTGATTTTAATGTGCAAATTAATTATGTTAATTGTGTAATAATTCATTTATCAACTGTATTTATTCACAATACTTAAAATTATGGTGCCTTGGCACAAAAGCAGTCAGGCTTAACTTAGAGAGGAAATGAGTAAAATATTTATGCAGCACACCAACAGTAAAAAAGTGAAAACACAACACAAGAAAAATCCCAAAACAATTTGGAAAACTAGTGTAAACTTTAAAAAATAAAAATATATCAGAATTACAGAAATCTGTACACAATAGAGCACGTATAGGATACAGGAACCAGGTTAGTCCCACTGAACAATTGCCTACTAAGCCTGGCACGAAGAGTTCTGTTTGCGGTGAAGGAGGCCACGAGGAGAAGACTGAAGGTTGTGTATGGATTTCACTGTTGAGCGAAGAGCAGGGTGGACATCATGGATGGTTGTCAATCAAAAGTTAGCACTTATTAAATGTAGTAACATAAGCCAGTGTTAGTCATAGGAGAGATAAACCTTACAACAGTAAAAAAAATAACTTATGTTTTTTTTTTACAGCTAGGCTATGTAAAACGTAAGTGCACATGTCTTGCATTTAAAATACAATGCACCCCGCCCTAAGAACGTTACCTTTTATTTGTTTGAATCTGTTTTTATTTAATTTTCCTGTTGTGTTCCACAACAATACAGCATCGTGAAAAATAACATACATCACCAACAGTTGACCTTGCAATGAACCATCTTTCTACATAAGACAATCTGTATAGTAACTGGGCAGCCTACATCAGGCATTCATTTGGAGGCGCTATGAGCGCAGCTGTAAACTGAGTCTCGACAGATTGTACAAGTTCCGTAGGGATAACAGCTTGCGTATATTTGGCTTGGTTCCCTTGTTCCCTTTGTACAGAGTCTTGACGGATCAAACAGTTCGGGCAAGTGTGCCGACATTATGAACAGAAAAACCAAACTATTAAAAAGCAAAAGCAAAACAAACAGCAGCAGCATACATCGGCTCTCAGGTGTGTGCGTTGTACCCTGTCTCTTTCCACCCCACATTCCCCCCTCCCCCTGACTCACCCCCTCAGGGTCTGCTCTTGCATCAATCCTCTGTGCCATAGCGTATCGTTGCTGTCAGGTGGCATGAGCACCCCTACTCATCACTGCGGACACTTGCCATCAGGGCCCTGCTCCCCCTTGTCAGGGTGTCTCCTCAACTCCTCGGTTGCCCCCCTGGACCTCCCCCCGAGACGTATCAGGGCCTGGAGCATTTCCTCCCAGCGCCCAGCAATGGACGTCTTTTGTAACTAATGGCGATTCCCTCCGCCGTAGCCCATGCTGTGAGTGAATGTCTCCATGCTCGAGTGTGTGGTGGGTCTTGGGCCTTCCATTTCCTGGTGAGAAGCCTCTTGGCCACCACCAGCCCGAGGTCTAGGAAGCGAGAGGATGCCGTCATGGTCTTGGATCTACAGAAATTATGCAATAGATAAACTGGCCATTCAAAGGGAATGACTCGGTTTGTACAGGTGTGCAGTGCAGCGCCTACAGTTTGCCAATAATCGCTCAGCCTGTGACAACCCCAAAGCATGTGTATCATACCAGCCCCCGCCTCCGTGCATCGGGGGCACAACGCATCTGTGCGGTGAAAGTACCTGTTTATCTTTTCAGGCGTGAGGTATGCCCTGTGGACAATAAATAGTTGTATTTGCCTGAAGCGCATGTTCCTAGGAATGTGTGTTGGGCTTTTTAGTATCTTTTCCCATTCCCTGTCCTCCATCGGCCGATTCAGATCAGCCTCCCACCTGCGGCGCAGCAGGTCTAGAGCCATTGCAGTGTGCACACAAAGAGATGCTGCAAACCAGCGGATCAGGTGCCTACCACCTCCCATAACATGAAGGTACTGAATGGTAAGGTGCTGCGTTGGTTCTTCTTGCAGTTCCCCCCATTCAGAGGACAGTGTCGCGATGAGTGTGCGGTGTCGTAGAAATTGTCCCGATGGGAGCCCCAATTCATCAACCAGAGATTCGTAGGGTATGAGCCTGCCGTCGCGATACAGGTCTCCCAGTGAGTGTACTTCAGCTTCATGCTAGTCAGCGAGCTAGAGTGTTGTTAGCACCCCGGGCCCACTGGGGGAGCCCGCTAGTGGTATGGCCGGCGCGTAAGGGATCACCGACTTGGTAAGACACAGGCAGCGACGATAGCATCTATAAGCCACCGCCAGGAGGAGAGGGGTAGGCACCGGTGCCTTGGAGGCCGGGTGGAAAAGTCTGGTGATGGATGCAAGGGAGTGGGGGGGCTTCTAGTTGCAGTGTGTTCCCGTCCTCTGTCAGTGAGCCAACGGGCTATCCACTGCAATTGTGCAGCCAAATAATAGTGTTCAAAACAGGGTGCAGCCAGTCCTCCCTGATCAGTGGGCAGGTATAGCTTCGCCAGTGCTAGCCTGTGACGCGTATTGTCCCATAGAAAGTCCTGTAGCAACTTAGTGAGTGTGGCGAAGAAGGCCGCTGGGATATATAGGGGCAGGTTAGCAAAGTAGTACAGTAGTCAGGGTAAGATCACCATCTTAGATAGTGCCAACCCTGCCTGTGATTGTCAGTGGTAGCGTGCTCCAAAAGTTCATTTGTGACTTAATGGCCGTCACTGCCCGTCCCAGGTTACCGTCGAAGAGATCCGCCGGTTGACGGTAGATCTGGATACTGAGGTAGCGGAAGGTGTCCGCACTTCACCGCACCCTCGTGCCCTCTAAAACATAGCCCGGATCACATGTGTCTCCTCCAAAAGGGTAGAGGCAGGACTTGTGGGCGTTCAGAGAGCGGCGACGTCACACAGCGTGCCTTCTAGCTGGATCGGTATATCGCCCACGTCTCTCACAAAGACTAGGACATCATCCGCGTATAATGACACCTGGTGAGTCGTGTCTCCCAGCAGTATGCCGTCCCCCAGCATCACGTGTATGGTCGCTGCCAGGGGTTCGATGGCGAGGGTGAAGAGGAGAGGCGACAGTGGGCACCCTTGTCTTGTGCCCCTACGGATAGGGACAATATCGGATATATATGGTCCCAACCGCACCCTGACCGTGGGGTTTTTGTATAGTAAGTTGACCATCTGGAGGAACCCCAAGCCCAGGGCGCACCGTAAGAGCGCCGCTGCTAGGTATCTCCACTCTAGACAGTCGAAGGCCTTCTCAAGGTCGAGCACCAGGCATCCCGCCCTAGGCCAGTCCCTCATCCCGTCCGTGGCCACTCAAAAGAATCTCCTCAGATTCAGCGAAGTGCTACGCTTGGGCACGAATCCGTTCTGGTCAGCATGAACCAGCCCGGGGACCACTGGCGCCAACCGCTCCGCCAGTACTTTAGTGAGTATTTTATAGTCCACGTTTAGGAGTGCCAATGGTCTGTATGACCCTAAACTTTCCGGGTCTCTGCCTGGTTTCAACAGCGACACCAGATAGGCCTCCCGCATCGATGGGGGGAGTGTGCGCTCCTCCAGAGCCGTGGAGTACAGGGCATGTAAGTGCCGCGTCAGAGGCTCCCGGTAGGCCTTGTAATACTTCGCCGGCAGGTCATCTGGGCCTGGTGTCTTTCCAGAGGCCATCGACCCTATGGCATCATTTATTTCCTCTAGGGTGAGAGGACCGTTAAGTGCCTTCTGGTGCTCACCCGTAGCTGTGGGCAATTGGAGCAGTTCAAGGAACCTCTCTAGGTCAGAGCTGGAGCATTGTACTTTGGATTGAAAGAGCTGGGAATAGTGATCCGACATTACTTTGTGTATTTCCCTCTGTGTAAACACAAGGTTCCCCTCCGTTGTTCATATTGCTCCTATAGGAGTGTGCCTATCTTCTTGTTTCAGCAGTCAGGCCAGCAGACGCCCTGCCCTGTCCCCTGTGGCGTGGGTGCGGGCCGTGTGAGCAGTGTAGTTGTGGCACCGTAGCTTTTCTATGAGTTCTGCGTGTTGCGTCCTAAGGTTTCCTAGCTGGGCAGATTGTTCACCCTCACCCTCCCCCTCCTGCTCATATTGTAAAAGCTGTGTTTCAATCTGGCGGAGCGATAGCGACAGCTGCATGCGGATGTTCCATGTGGCGCCCAGGCAATGTCCCCTAACAGCAACTTTGTGAGCATCCCATTCCACTGGTCTAGAGCTCGCTGACTCCTCATTGAGTTCAAAGTATTCGAGAACCATTCTTTCAAGGGAAGTGCGGAACTCTGGGTCTTCCAGCGCAGTTGTTTGGAGACGCCAAGTGGGCACTGGGGAAACGGCCGGGCTCCCAATTAAACCGAAGTGTCATGGGATTGTGGTCGGAGTGCATCCATCCTAGGTATTCCGCCACCTCAATGAGCGGAAGCAATGATTGGGACCCCACTATACGGTCGAGATGCACATATAAGTCATGTACCGCCGAATAGTATGAGTATTTACGGTCGGTAGGGTGAAGGGCTCGCCACAAGTCCAGTAACGCCCACTGCGTCAGCCAGTCCGATATCGCCAACGCATTCGAACCACCCGTCATCGCTCGGAGGGGTGGGAATGATCTATCCATGTGTACATCAAGTACCGAGTTATAGTCCCCGCCCAACAGCCAGGGGAGTCCAACATAGGGGGTCAGGGCAGCAGATAGTTGTGCCAGGAACGTGGGTTGGTCCGTATTTGGGGCATACACGGAACTAAGCAGTATCTATTGGCCATTGAGTGCTCCTTTCACTAAAGTAAATCTGCCTTCGGGGTCTACCACTGATTCTGTGCAAAGAAATGGAGTACCCGCTCTCACCCAAACCAATGTACCTCTCGCATTTGCCGAGTATGTTGTGCCGTATATTTGTCCCCTCCAGCGTTTACACAGCCTGTAGCTCCTCTCTGGTCATGTGTGTTTCCTGCAGGAGGGCGATTGCGGCCGAGTGTCTCTGAAGGTACGCAAAAATGGAATAGCGTTGAGCAGGCGTGTACATACCCCGTATGTTCCATGTGACTATGTCCGCATGTGTCATTGGTGTTGGGGTTTAGGTGACGAGAGCGCTAGGGGTCGGGGGCACCACAAGGTGCGGAAGCCAGGGGCATGTGTGAACATGCCGATGCGCTGCAATAAAATCAAACAACAATAAGAATACTGCAAACAACAACATCATAACATCTGGGACAGACATTGCTTGATGCCTGTCCAAACCTCATACAACAAATGAGCAATATAAACTAGGCCAACGTGTTGCTTATGGGGTGCGTGTACTAGTGTTATTGTAGAATGTCCACCCCCTCAGTTCCAGTGTGTCTGTTGCGCCAGCTACTTAGTCTGGGATGTTATCGCATGGGTACCGTACGTTGCGGGGTTGGCCACCGGGACCGGGCGGGAGCATGTTTACCCACAGTCTGTGTGCTACAAACTATAGCATAATATAAATGCAACAATATCTCTGCCGGATTCATTAAGATTGATTAAATTTGTATATACAAAATATTACGGCAAAAGAAGGAGCGAGAGGCTTCAAAATATTTGTTCAATGTGCCCTTGAGCATCATATATTTTAAGAAGACCAAAAATTATATACACAATGGTTGTAACAGCACTGTTCGGCATAAATGCCAAGGCAACCCTAAAGAACAGTGGGGCAGATTTATGAGCCCCTTGCGCCACTTTTGCGTCACTTTTAACATGGGAAAAGTGACGCAAAAGTGGCGCAAGGGGCTCATAAATCTGCCGCAGTGTACATTGTGCTTGTGATAAGAAAGTGACGGCGTGAAAGAGAATACAATCTATCCAATGATGAAACTAGACTCCTTAGCAGAGGCTTAAGCTTAACGTAGCAATTACTTTGAACTTCATACACATTTACTACAGTTTTTTTGACGAATCAGACTCCTCCAATTCTTTGCGGACAAACCGTTCTTTACCCACTCTAATACACCACGTTTCCATCCCCCCTCCACTTTCAACCCACCCTCACATACCATGCACCCGGAAATACTTTCCTTCGAACGTATTGTCCTGAATGAGATCGCAGAGGTACAAAAACGATTTGAATATGTTCCATACAATCTACCTCTTGTAGATAAACAGGCTCTACTTAATCTCAAAACTAGATATGATTTAATCATTAAACCAGCAGATAAAGGCGGCGGGATCGTAGTCATGGACAATGACAAATATGATCTAGAGATTAAAAGACAACTCTCAAACACTGCCCATTATCGCAAACTTACCCATGACCCACTCCCAGATTTGAAAAGTAAAATTCAATGCATTACAAAGCAAGCACAGACCAGAAATATCATCTCTACTAAAGAATTCACCTTTCTCAATAACCCACATCCACGTACACCAGTGATTAATGTCCTACCAAAGATTCATAAGGACAGTAAAACCCCCCCTGGTAGACCTATTGTTTCCGGGTGTGGTTCTGTTCTAGAACCTTTGGGCAAATACATAGACGCAGTGATTAAATAATTTGTCCCTCTTACAGATACCTTCATACGTGACAGTATGGATTTGATTAAGACCATCGAAGATAGACCCTATGATATCAAGACAGAACTAATGGCAGGCCTTGATATAGAATCTCTCTATACGAACATTCCTCATGATGAGGGCCTCTTAGCCATTTGTGAACTACTTGAAAGCAGACCAAGCCCCACCCTCATTCCCACAGACTTCATCATGGACCTTTTGCATATTGCCTTGGAGAATAATTATTTTCTTTATCAAGATGAATCCTACTTACAAATCAAGGGAGTTTCTATGGGCGCTTGCTTTGCCCCAAATTTTGCCATTCTTTTCGTCCATAAACTGGAAAAATGTCTCATACTTACTCCAAACAATCCATTTAATCTTCAAATTTCTTTGTGGCGACGCTACATAGACGACGTCCTCCTATTATGGAAAGGTGACGCCGACTCTTTAACATCGTTTGTCCATTGGTTGAATAATTCTCAACCCCATCTCAAATTCACCTCTGAATTCAGAACTAATGATCTACTGTTCCTAGATTTGACCATCCATGCTGAGGAAGGAAAAATTGGAATATTGCTCTATCGGAAACCCACGGAACAAAATACTCTATTACACTACTCGAGTTACCATCCCCGTGGACTCAAAGATGGGCTACCATATGGCCAATTCCTGCGTATTAGCAGGAATTGTAAGTGGCGCAAGGACTACTTCAATGAATCCGAGGTCCTACTTAAGAAATTGATTGCCAGAGGATATCCACGTAGATTGATCACACGTGCACGGAAAAGGGCTTGGTATTGCCACCGTGAATTCTTACTCACTCCTCAACCCAAGAAAACAAACTCCCGCATTCCGTTTGTATCCAAATTCAGTCCATGCAGCAACCAAGTGAAGAAAATCATCTCACAGAATTGGACATTATTGAGAACCAACAAATCCTTCCAAGAGCCACCACTCTTCTCCTTTCTATGTGGGAACAATTTGTCTAACCATTTAGTTCATGCCATTACTTGGCCTACCAACTCTGCCAAACCCAATGCCATCACTGCAGCTTGGGGTTTGCCACCAATATTGGGTCATCACAAATGCCAGACATGTAGTGTCTGTGAACTTACCTCTAACACCAAGGAATTCAGATACAACGATAAATCACATATTCTAAATACGTTTACCAACTGCCGGTCTCAGAATGTGATTTACGCTATTGAATGCCCGTGCAATCTTATCTACATTGGTCAGAAAACACAGATGGTCAAGCAAAGAATCATTCAACATAAAAGCAGGATACATTGTAAAATTTTGACCGCTCCCCTGGTCACTCACTATCTTGAGATGAATCACGATGAATTTGACATAAAATGGCAAGTAATTGACCAACCCCGCCTTCCACTTCGTGGCGGCAATCTACAATCTCTACTGAATAAAAGTGAATGTAAATGGATAACACTTTGTAATTCCGTAAACCAGGGTTTGAATACCATTGATGAGTGGAATAGCACCATTCATCTGTCTACCTGACACCCTATGACTCCTGCCTTGATGTCCCCTTGCACTGTCATGAGGTACTTGTCTTCTCCCTCTTTTTCCTGAATTGACCTGTCATGTATTTGATTGTGTATTTAAACATTATGTGTCACAATTTTACATACTGCACATTCTGTATTTTGACATGATTCCCAATATTGAGTTTGAATCTTGCTAGTTACTATTTTACAACCATGCCGCTTGTTTTACCGATAGCTTTTGAATGGTTTGTGCTTCATTGTTTGAATTTATGATCTATTTTCAATCTGGTTTCCATTTCGCACCCCATTGGTGATTTTGAAAATAGCACGGATTGTCTGTTTTGGACCCCGTCATCTCCTTAACCTTTGAATACCTCTTCTGTTTCCGTTGCCTTGTGCATGCTCTTAGCGTCCTTAGTTACGTCCCGCCCCTTGCCCTTTGAACCAATCAGCGCCCTTCGGCTCGCATCCCCCGACACACGCATTTCCTTTTATGAAGCATATCTTATGGCTTCTTGCCTAAGACACCGGCGGTAACTTGCACACGGTTGTGGTATTCCGGTGCTTCATCAGCCTTGGATTAATTCCAGATTCGAATATTTCTCCCGCGCTACTAGGTAAGTGCTCCTTCCGTTACTTACACTTTTCTCGTTAAATGCCGCCGCCACGCATAGGCCTTCTAATAACTGTTTCCCGTTACTCTCTTGCCTTGATTAGATATTGCTTTGCACTCCAGAACCGTTCAGGGTTGAATCCCTGCAATCGATTCAAATCCGTGCACGGCTGTCGTCTTCAGCCGGTGAGTTCCTTTTCCCTGCTCTGACTGTGGCTCCCTCTCCTTCCCCCCCCCTTTTTTCACGCCCTGCATTTACTGGTCAATGATTGTTATAATTCCTCCATCCTTATCCATCACCTCCTTCCTCTCCCTTCTAACTCCCCCCCCTCCTCCCCGTCTCCTTCCCCTTTTCCTTCCCTCCCCCGTCCCTCCCCCCTTTTCCTGGTTTTTCCACATTCATTGATACCACTTTGACCTTGTTTCAGATTCCCTTGGATGCTCATCTTTGACGCCAAACTAATTATCTATCCTACTATGATAGTGGTTCCCCTGATTCCCTGCGCTAGCATTAATCTTCATGCGACACAGGTATGCAGTTTTTTCCCCTTCAAATTTTGTGACTCGTTTTCCCCCCCCGCCCCCTCCTCCCTCCCTGCTTTCTTTCCTCTTTTTCCCCAGCCACTCTCATACTTTCTTTTTATTCACACAGCACTTTTTCAACTAGGCCACCCAGGTCCTGAAGATGATCCGAAATTAACAGGATCGAAACGCTGTCGACCCTTGTCCACCAGCTTACATATGCTTTAGGCGCTCTTTGAGTCTTGGTTCTCCTAAAACATTGTAAATGACAATTTATGTAACAAAAGTAATTTTTGTGTGAACCTTTTAATCTTGTACATATTTTGTATTATCCTCTGCCCCATAAGCTGTGGTTCTCTTTCACGTTGTCACTTGCGCCGTCACTTTCTTATCACAAGCACAATGTACACTGTTCTTTAGGGTTGCCTTGGCATTTATGCCTAAGAGTGCTGTTACAACTGTTGTGTATATAATTTTTGGTCTTCTTAAAATATATGATGCTCAAGGGCACATTGAACAAATATTTTGAAGCCTCTCGCTCATTCTTTTGCTGTAATATTTTGTATATACAAATTTAATCAATCTTTTGAATCCGGCTGAGATATTGTTGCATTTATATTGTGTTTACCCAGATCTCGGCTTGGTTTACGGGTTATACTCCTGTGGTTTTTCAATACAAACTATAGCAGGCGCCCTGTTACTGCCCCTGCGCATTGCACGATACGTGACTTAGCTTGTCTAGGGGACCCAGTGTTCCCCAGACTGACTAATGATGTCCTAGACGGCAAGAGACATAGTTCTACTTGCGTGAGTTTCTCATGCCGTCGGTTTCCACATCAGCCATTCTTCATATGATACTGTCAGCAGTTTGTGGAGTGATCATTGGCAGGTTGAACTCTTCGGAGATCTCCGTGGACGGGGACGAGGAGCCGCTGGCCACCAGTATCTCCCGAGTTGAGATGCCTGGTCTGTCCGTGGACGGTGGAGTCCCCAGGGCCGTGACTGCCGTCAACACATCTTGCCGTTCCTTCCTCATCTTCTCTGGACTGGGCGCCACAGCCGACAACTTTGCGCTTCTTGGGGGTGCGCGTTTTCGCCGCCTCCGAGGCCTGTAACTCACGGAGTAACATCCGTCCAGGGCCGGGGGCCTTGCTCCTGTCCACAATCCTGATTCCTCCAGCCAATCCCATGAATCTACCGGGGTGTCAAAGAAGCGAGTCCCTTTTTTTGTGACCACTCTCAGGCGGGCCGGGAATAGAAGTGAATATGGCAGCTCCAGAGATCTTGATGTTTCACCGCCGTGTAATTGCTCCTGCATTTCTGTACTGAGGCTGTGTAATCTGGAAAGAGTATAACCTGGTTTCTGCTCACTTGGAGGCCATTCAACTTACACGTTTCACGGAGGACAGCGTCTCTGTCTCTGTAATTGAGCAGTTTGAAGATGAATGGACGTGGTCTAGCTCCTGGTTTAGGCCTCTGCACAGGCATGCGGTGGGCTCTCTCGACCGCGAATTGCGCTGATAGAAACCCCTGGGGTAGTAGCTCACGTAGCCATTTTTCTAAGAATGTCTCTGGATGTGTCTACCTTCCTCGCCCTCTGGCAGACCCACCACATGAACATTGTTGCGTCGGGAGCGTCCCTCCGCATCTTCTGCCCGGTCCTCGAGTTCATTCATGCGGTCAATCAGATCTTGTAGTGCAGCTGCGTGGTTCCGCGTTATGGGCTGAAGTTCTGTCAGTGCCTGGTCTTGTGTGGCAACTTTGTCTGCCAGCTTGCGGTGATCTGCATGGAGTAGGGTGAAGTTCGAGGTGACCTTGTCTATCCTGGTTTCTAGAGATGCCCTTGTGTGGTCCAGTGCGGTCCCGAGCTTTTCCACCTCTGCCAGTACTGAGTCCATTTTGGCCTCTAGTGTCGTGGTTGCTGTCTCCGCCCCTCCTCCTGCAGGCATGTTGGCGGGGTCCAAGCAAGACATGCTCTGGGTCCCCCTCTGAAGGTTGGCTCTCATCCGGCCCATCACCAGTTGTTGCGCCGTTAGCATTGGGGGCAAGTGTCAGATGTATCAGCGTGTGGGTGAGCGACACAGCCATTCAGTGGTGGGGTCCGGATTCTATCTTCCAGTGACGGCCGTCCATATTCTATGGCTTTGTTGGTCACTGCTGCTGCAACTCCCCCATTCGGCGCACCGCGTGTTGTCACCCCCAGCGCCGCTGGAGCCCAGAGACGAGGTACGCTTGGGCACCCCAGCCTGGGCCCACCGCAGCCGCCACCACCACCTGTCATCCACTGCCTCTCTCTGCCGCTCAGGCCCAACCTACCTTCGGCGCAGCCGATTCACTTCAGGGGTCGTAGCGCACTGGGCCCCGTGCTCAACCTGTGCCGTTGATGCCTCTGAGGTCGTGCTGCCCACGGGCACACCTATCCCACATCTGCTCCACCCTGCAGCGCAGGCAGCTCCACCTCACGGGCTATGCGCTCCTTGTAACTTCGGCCCGCAGGCCCTCAACCATCACCCCGGTCGCAAGTGGTGTTCCTGGGGGTCAGGAGATTGAGGCCAGGTGATTAAAGTAGGCGCTGCTGAGTCTGCAGGGGCTAGCAATAGGGATCATGTCTGCACCTCTCCACCATGCCAGCGGCCATTCAGGGCCCCTCAGATCCTCTTTCGCGAGTGCCACGCATCCGCTGACATCTCCGATGTGACCAGGGCCTCTGCTTCCCACGCTCACAGGGCTGGTTGCCCATTCAACACATGGCCTCTCCAGATACCCACCGGTTCACTAGACCCAGGCTCCCCAGGTTCACTTGTCTGCTGGAGGTCCTGTGTCTGCAATCCCAGTGGTGGAGTTAATCTCTCTCTGGGCTCTGTGGTGATGGCGACGGCAAACACACTTCTCCATGCTCCCCGCATGTCTCAGGGGTCCCAGCTGGTGTCTCTCGTGCAGCCCCCACCTACAATTGGTCTTCTCAACAGCCTTGGTCTCATGCAAGCCCCGGCTCCAGTGCCCTGCCTTGAGGATACTCAGCGCGATGGGTGCTGGGTGCTGGCTGTCTCCACGTCACTCTCCTGTGCCTCGTCGGGTCTTGCGGGTCTCACCGCATGTCTCAGTCGCTCAGGGGCCACCAGCACCCTACAGTTCTCCACTTACGCGGTGCTGCAGCAGACGCTGGCAGTGCGCTGCATCCTAGGCATCAGGGGGTTGCAGGTAGGATCGCGCAAGAGTCCCTGCTGCAGATGCTCCTGCGCGGGGGGGTTTGCTCACCGTGTCTGGTCCGCCACCTCCATCCCCGCCTCTTCCTCATCCCGTCTCGCAAGGCTACGCCAGGGCTCACCGCTCAGATCCGGTCCACTGGGGATGAAAGGCGGTCTCCCGGGTTCAGTCGCGCTGTGTACTCCTTCACTGGGCGACAGTGCGGACGGCCATTTTCTCCCACAAAATGTCCGCGCTCAGCGTCCCCGCCAGCCGGGCCTCACACTCTGCTCCTGTGTCGTCGGTCTCTCGCTGAGTAAATTTGGTCAACACCGGTCATAAGGGATGCAGCGCAACGTCCGGTGCCCAGATCTGGCCTCTAGGGACCCAGGCGGTGCTTACAGGAGAAACTTGGCGGATAATGGGGGATTAAGGGATGGAGCACTAGAAGTTTGCGTCCGACATGTTGGCTGGCTAGCCACGCCTCCCAAGAACGTTACCTTTAGGGTAAATTAGAAGTGATAGCAAGCATTGGCATAGCCAATAGGTCTAGCTTTTGGGACCTTTTAAGTATTTTGTTATCTAGCACAATATCCTTGGTGCAACCACATCAACTGTTGCGTGGCTAAACACTTATAAGGTCCCAAAGGCGAGACCTATTGGCTATGCCAATGGTTGGTGTGGTTGTGTTTGTGGTTGTGTGTGGTTGTGTGTGTGTGTGTGTGGTTCTTTGTGTGTGTGGTTGTGTGTGTGTGGTTGTGGTTGTGTGTGGTTGTGTGTGTGTGGTTGTGGGTGTGGGTGCAGTTGCGGTTGTGGGTGTGTGTGGATGTGTGATTGTGTGTGGTTGTGTGTGTGTGGTTGTGTGTGTGGTTGTGTGTGTGGTTATGTGTGTGTGTGATTGTGTGTGGTTATGTGTGTGTGTGTGTTTGTGTGGTTGTGTGTGTGTGGTTGTGTGTGTATGTGGTTGTGTGTGTGTGTGTGTGGTTGTGTGTATGGTTGTCGGTGTGGGTGCAGTTGTGGGTGTGTGTGGCTGTGTGATTGTGTGTGGTTGTTGGTGTGGTTGTGTGTGTGTGGTTCTGTGCATGTGGTTGTGTGTGGTAGTGTGTGTGTGGTTATGTGTGTGTGTGGTTGTGGATGTGTAGTTGTGTGTGGCTGTGTGGTTGTGTGTGTGGTTGTGTGTGTGTGTGTTTGTGTGTGTGTGGGGGGTTGTGGGTGTGGTTGTGTGTGTGTGGTTGTGTGTGTGTGGTTGTGTGTGTGGTTGTGGTTGTGTGTGTGTGGTTGGGTATGTGTGGTTGTGTGTGGTTGTGTGTGTGTGGTTGTGGGTGTGATTGTGGGTGTGGTTGTGGGTGTGTGGTTGTTTGTGTGGTTGTGTGTGTGTGGTTGTGGTTGTGTGTGTGGTTGTGTGTGTGGTTGTGAGTGTTTTGTGTGGTTGGGTGTGGTTGTGTGTGGGTGTGGTTGTGTGTGGTTGTGTGTGTGTGGTTGTGCATGTGCATGTGGTTGTGTGTGTGGTTGTGTGTCGTTGTCGTTGTGTGTGTGGTTGTGTGTGTGTGTGTGTGTGGTTGTGTGTGGTTGTGTGTGTGGTTGTGTGTGGTTGTGTGTGTGGTGGTGGTGTGTGTGTGGTTGTTGTGTGTGTGGTTGTGGGTGTGGTTGTGTGTGTGTGTGGTTGTGTGTGTGGTTGTGTGTATGTGGTTGTGTGTGTGGTTGTGTGCATGTGTGGTTGTGTGTGTGTGTGTGTGGTTGTGTGTGTGTGGTTGTATATGTGGTTGTGTGTGTTTGTGTGTGTGGTTGTGTGTGTGGGTGTGCGTGTGGTTGTGGTTGTGTGTGTGGTTGTGGTTGTGTGTGGTTGTGTGTGTGGTTGTGGTTGTGACAGTAATACTAAAAGCATCTCAAAATAAAGGAACACAAACATCGAGTTTGTGGAAAGAGAAAGCACGTTGTAATTCAAACGAGCGCAGCAGAGCATTGACACAACAACAAAACAAGATCAGTTAGCGAAGACTGAGTGCTGATAATGGATACACACAGCCCATCATCTTAAGAGTTTGATTGCAGCCAATGTGCACTCAAACCTGCCCCCTCCTTGTGAGTTGCACCCCATATTTCATGAGTTAAAACTGCTACACCCACCATAGCGCTTTGAGATCTAAAGCGCTACATAGGTCTAATCGACTAACCAGTCGCCAACATGCGGTGCTTTTAAAGAGAATGTGCCAAAAGTTTCCAGCTTCCTCATCATGTCCTCATGGAAGCACCAATGAAATGACTCCCTGAATGGTGCAACGGACATGAAGCAGCCGCTGCGATCCGAAATAAACACTGTGAACTTGTTGTCCAGTTTCACGGTAACATCTCCTTAATGTTCCTTAAGTCAAGTCACAAAACAGTAATACTAAAAGCATCTCAAAATAAAGGAACACAAACATCGAGTTTGTGGAAAGAGAAAGCACGTTGTAAGTCAAACGGGTGCTGCAAAGCATTAACACAACAACAAAACAAACAAGATCACTTAGCGAAGACTGGGTGCTGATAATGGATACACACAGCCCATCATCTTAAGTGTTCGATTGTAGCCAATGTGCACTCAAACCTGCCCTCTCCTTGTGAGTTGCACCCCATATTTCATGAGTTGTAACTGATGCACCCACCATAGCACTTTGAGATCTAAAGCGCTACATAGGTCTAATCGATTAATCAGTCGCCAACATACTGTGCTTTTAAAGAGAATGTGTCAAAAGTTTCCAGCTTCCTCATCATGTCCTCATGAAAGCACCAACGAAAGGACGCCCTGAATGGTGCAACAGACATGAAGCAGCCGATGTGGTCATAAATAAACACTTTGAGCATTGTCCAGTTTCACAGTAACATTTCCTTAATGTTCTTTCAGTCACAAAACAGTAATACTAAAAGCCTCTCAAAATAAAGGAATACAAACATCGAGTTTGTGGAAAGAGAAAGCACATTGTAAGTCAAACGGGCGCAGCAAAGCATTAACACAAAAACACGTTCTTTGATGTTTGATGTTCTTTGAACGAGAACATCAAAGGGGCGCCGCGAAAGTGATCGCGGGCGAAAGTGAAAGTGATCGCGGGCGCTTAATGAGCATGACGAGGTTTGCCATATGGCGCCTCTGCTCCTAAGCGCACGCCCGCGCACATGCACTGTAACTCTAGGGTGGCCATGGTAGCACTTTTTTGAGCCCTCACAAAAAGTCTTGCCAGACCAGCGCATGCGCTGGGTCAGGTGAGGCCTAAAAAAGACGGCTGTATCCACTGGAGCTGGGTTCCCCAACTCAGTGAATATGAGTATTGTCAGGTTTACAGGACAACCACAATGACTACATGTCATTGAAGGTCATTTGTACAGTTCGTGCTCATTCTGAAAAGCCTGTTATAATGAATAAGCCAACAAGGTTAGCTCACTGGAAGTAACACGAGGAAGCAGGCTTGACAAGTCTTCTGCGCGTATGAATATTGTAAGTAATAAACAGCACAGTTAGCCTTCTGAGCACCAACCGATGGCACGTCATGATGCTGACACAGTCACTCGAAAAGTAAACGCTGGCTGGGCTGTATTGTGTTTGTCAGCTGCTCGGGAGCAGTGCACTGTTGAGATAAGTGATTCATATCTGATATCATGAGCACGAACAGATGTAGTGACGGAGATGCGCGTGGACGGCGTTTGTTGTGCGTGCCGGAGGACCACGTAAAGCAAAGCGCGAGATGTGCTGGCAAAGAAGATAAACACACTGCGTGCCACGGTGAACAAAGGTGTCACACCGTGGATTAAGCGATTCAGATACTCAAGTGTAGCACATCAAGCGGCGACGTGCATCGGAGCCCCAATGACACAGCGACACGCACGCTCTCCTCGCAGTTTGGGTCAGACCAGTAGCGCGTGATGTTCTTTGAACGAGAACATCAAAGGCGCGCCGCGAAAGTGATCACGGGCGAAAGTGAAAGTGATCGCGGGCGCTTAGTGAGCATGACGAGGTTTGCCATATGGTGCCTCTGCTCCTAAGCGCGCGCCCGCACACATGCACTGTAGCTCTAGGCTGGCCATGGTAGCACTTGTTTAAGCCCTCACAAAGAATCTCGCCAGGCCAGCGCATGCGCTGGGTCAGGCGAGACCTAAAAAAAGGAAGGTTTAAGCCTGGCAAAAGGTTTCTTTTGGCAGGTTGAAATGACAGTTTTAAACAGCCCTACAGGCTGCAGTGCAGGCCTGAGACATGTTATAAAAGGGTACTTTAGCGGATGACACAATGAATGCTGTTTACACTTCCTGGTACATGTAGTACTATCTACTACAGACTTACAAGTGCATTAAATGTGTCAATTAGGGGAAGGCCAGTTTGGAGGGCAAAAGAACTTTAGCACTGTTGAGGAATGGCAAAGTGAACAGAGTACTAAAGCTAACAAAAAATAATTTAGGAATACAGGAGGAGTGAAAGCAGATAGTTTGGGGGAGTACCAGGGCAAGGATGTAATTTCAACAATTATATTAAATTATTAGATTCTAGAATGAAGAGGAAACATGTACTGAATCATTTAACAAAATGGAGGTACAGAATTGAATAAAAGTTAATTTAGTTTAGAAATTGAAATATTTTTAAACTTTAAAAATAGTTGTATTATTTATTACAAATATTATTTCCATATTTAAAAAATGAATTTCATATATACTTATTAGCAAAAAACTATACTTTTTGGGATATTTAATCAAACATTTAGTAATATTTATTTAGTTTTACAATGTATCTATGTTAGATGCATACTAATAATAACGATAATACTAAAAATAATAATATTTCATTTCCTTGTCCGATTTTCATTATTATTTAGAAATTTCCAATGGCAGAACCAGACATTAGTGGAATTCGTCACAGCTGATTTTGTGTTCCCGGTGAGAATAGATGAAACTAACTATCTCACACAAATTTGGCTTTATGATTTACTGGTCCATCCAAAAAACATTATGAATCATGTTAGGTAGAATGTCTGCTAAACAGCAGCTGGATGTAATATGCAAGCAAATACCATTTGGATAGACAATGAGAAAGGTTTTGGGCCAGAAATGCCACATCACTGTGGAAATAAAAAGGGAACATGCTAATATAGGCATAGAAAACACTAAAACTATTGTTGAGTTAGGCATCACAAGCATATACATCATTATCAGTGACACGGAAGAACAGAGATCCTCCCTTGCCAAACATGTTACCTGTTGTACCAAGTCAAACCTAATTTGTTTACATTGACACAATGAAACACTCCTCACATGATTATTATGCATCAAACGGAGGTACAGTTCCCAGGATACTAAAAGACTTCAGTTATCCAGCAGAAGTCATAGAAATGCAAACTCATAAACAGTTACATACACGAAAAACAAAAAAATGCTCATCCACAAGTCAAGAAAATGTTTTTTCGGTAAAAAAAAAAACATAAAAGAGTACATTAAAAATTCATTTTAAATCACAAATTGAGATGAACAAAATCATCATGCTTAAAATGCAAATTCACAGATGCAAGTAGTATTGCACGATTATTGGACCAACACTCTGTTATGTGCACGCATTTCAGCGATCGATACATAATCAAGCGCCTACAAACAGCTATTTCTACTCTGCTCAAATAAACACTTCCATTGTAAATGAAACACAATGTGGTATATTCACAAGAATATGTGATAACTACCGCAAGGGTAGTTTAACACAACTCTCAACATCGCAGCCTATCGTGGGAAAATAACCCCGTGTGAACGTGGAATTCACAACAAGGCGGCCCCATGTGATAGTTTGCTGAAACTGCGGCCAATGCCCGCGATTCAACC
Source organism: Triturus cristatus (assembly GCF_964204655.1). Lineage (NCBI taxonomy): Eukaryota > Metazoa > Chordata > Amphibia > Caudata > Salamandridae > Triturus > Triturus cristatus. The sequence continues at coordinate 984,711,029 of NC_140585.1, read as the reverse complement.
ACCTTGACGGAGCTAAAAACACAAACCCCAACGCCAAAAAACTGCGATGGGCCAAAGTGCGATAAGTAAACAGTGACAACCAGCGCGAAGGCAGCAATACTCACGCGTAATGCAGGAAAAAGCACAAGAGTAGCATACGGAAAATGCCACAGAAAAAAAGACATCAACCACGGATGCACCCTGACAACATGTACACCACAACATCCAAGCACCGTGGAAGAACAGAACCTACAGGCACACCGCATGAAAGAAACAAGTGGCCGACAAATCAGAGCCGCAGCAGCGACTCGCCCACCGTGCAGCATACGCACTTAAGCAGAAGTGCACCTCGACATTGACAACATCCTGGTACAAACAGCAACCCCTCCACAACTGAACAAAGGACACAACTGGTTCCGCAAATGTGCACAACATGGCAAATCACATCTGAAATCGCATGAAAATGTAACATGACAATGTACAAGTACAACCTGTAACCTGCAAACATGTTTTAGTCACACATGCAGTGCAATTGGACATCTTCTATTGTCCCATGAGTGCCATGGATGGCCACAATGTGACGTGTTCATGAGAAGTAAGTGTCAATGATGGAGTTCCTACGGGCCATTCCTGCCGCAGCTGCAGAGGGATGTGGCCACCTGCCCCATCGTCACCATCCATCATCGTCCGGTACCTCTGGAACTGGGATCCACAGTGTATTAGTGCAAATACAGATGTTGTGCAACACACAACATGCAACGATCATCTTGCACATGATGTCCGGGCTGTACAGGAGCTTTCCACCTGTGCCGTCCAGGCACCTGAAACTTGACTTCAACACGTCAAATGAGCGTTCAACGATGCCCCTGGTGCATATGTGGGCTGCATTGTACTGCCTCTGGGTGGGTGTGTCCAGGTCTCGGACGGGTGTCACCATCCGAGGGCAGAGTGCATATCCTTGATCACCTGTGACAGTGCAGGGAGAAAAGAGTCAATACTTGGTTCAGCAGGATGTGATGGCAGGCCCACTAATACAGTGACGCCTATGCTGGCTGTGTGTGGGGTGAGTGTAAGCCAGCCCTCAGACAGTAGCTGGTGCTGGCAATAATAATAATAATAATCCACATTTGTAAAGCGCGGACAATCACCTGTAAGGGTCTCCAGGTGCTGGGGGCTGTCTGGAAGATTAAGCAAGCTATTGCCCAGAGTCACATGGTGCTGGGCTAAGCTGCCTCCGGCGCCGGGGATCGAACCGTGATCCCCAGATTCCCGAGTCAGTCACCCTGGCCGCGGCACCACACCTCTTCCCTCCAACAGTCATCAGGCACTCAGAAATGCAATGTCAGTACAGCAACGGAGAATGACGCGAGTCGCCAGGGCTAGTGGCCCCGGATGCACAGCGGCCGACACGGGCCCACCGCCATGGGACACTGACCAGCAGGAGACTGTCATGAGGGCAGAGCAGGGCCTCACATGTGTCATGGGTGCATTCCGTGGAGTGTCACGGAGGAGAATGGGAGGCCCAACCCCAGGGCATGATGCAGGGGGCACATGCCAGCTGTGTCCAGCAACATGGCGGATATGAATGCCACGGACCCAGGCCAGACACCAAGTCCGTACCTGTCCTTTGCTGATGGCAACCCCCAGGCCACAGGCTCAGACACCAACGATGTTCCGCCAGAGGATGACGGTCACTCATGGCGCACTGAGTCAGTGGCACCACGTGTTGCAGGTCTGCGATATGGAATTATGCCTCACTGATCGAAGGGAGTCTTCTGCTGTGGCCGCTGCCATAGACTTGGGGTCACTGCCATTCAGGACTCAGGACACTGTTCCACATGTGGGTCCTACTGGGCCAAAGAGGACGCCAGTGGGACATGTAAGTTAGTGAGGAGTGATGTGGACCAGCATCGGGGGCCTAGCGATGGTCAGTGGAGGCTGGAGAGGTCGCGGGACTGGGGCTTGGTGCTTGCACCGGCACGTGTTGGGCCCTCGTTGACACACGACAGTGTCAGCAGGTGAACAGTGCGGCACTGGTGCGCTGGGGCCGGCAGGCCTAGTCTGTGCATCAGCGTCCTGGGGTGCAGCAGGTGCACAGGGTCACAGGTCCTGCTGCTCAGGCATTGGCCTCGTGGCAGGCCATGCGGCGCCGCACTGTCAGTGATATTGGCCTTCCCCGGAATGGACCACGCCCTGCGCAACGGGGTTTGTCACCACACCCCTGCGCAGCCCTGGCGTAGTCAGGGCCAACCCACTACGCTCACGCACACAGGGGGGCACGCAGCGTGCGACACTTCTACTATCTGTCCCACGGCCTGGGGTGACATGGGTGCGTCCACTGCTCACTGCTCGCCAGTCACCAGCAGTTGTGGTCTGCATGGACATATCAGTTGTTTGCATTCCCATGTTTGTCCTGCACATCCACGCCTCACTTCTCGTTGTGTACATTCCCATTCACGGGTCACTTGCATCCTCGCATATGGCTGCATTCCGCTTCTCCACACGTTCAGCTGTTGTGTGGCTGTGCTGCCATGAAATGTCTGTGTTGGGTGCAGGGGTAGCCCAGGATGACCATGGAGTGGCTTGTGCCATGTAACACAAATATGTTTTATGCTCAGGCAAAATTGTTCTGATAGTCATGAGAATGGCAGGCAGATATGTTGAGCAACACATGTGGTAAAGGCTCAGCACTAAATATACCCTGTTCTTCTCCATCTCCACCCCTTCTCCACATAATGGGATCCTTCGGGCATTTTCTACGGTTATGTTTTATTTTGTGAAGTCATGGCTTTCACAAAATTAAAAAGATTGTTAGACTTACATTGCTGAAGCGTTACATCTCTTGAGACATAGAGTAAGATGCTTTATGCCCCATTGTAGGAATTTGGATTGTTTTTTGGGTTGGACGCCCATCTCAAGGAATAATTGCAATACTTCTCAGGGCAAATGTTCACAGTTACTAAGTTAATCTGAGCTCACCCTCCTAGTAGAGCCATGGCACAGAGCAGACAGTCTTAACTTCTGTCAATGTGCAAAATATTTATACATTACCAAAATAGCAATAAAGTCAAAACACTAAGAAATAAAAATTCTAAGCCGAATTAGTAAACTATAATAAGCAAACGTATGCCAAAGCACCAAAAATCAAAGAAGGTGAACCAGAGATATGAATTGTAAAGGTTTTAGATAAAAATAGCACCATACTGCACAAAGTGCAAATGATAGTCAATTGTTGCGGTAGAACAGGACTTAGGAGCAATTTGAGGCTGACCCCTATGCAGGCAGGGTCCAATACAACAATCAGATTGGTTCTGCTGTAGTAAGCATGTTGCAGAGTTCAAAAACATTTCCAAGCCCTAGTTCAACAGGGGACATTGTCACTTTTTTTAGCTGAAACTCCTCTCTGTGAGTGGTGAAACTGAAACTGTAGCCACTACTGTGAAACTGTAAGGTGAAGAGTGTTGGTCCTGCTGAGGCTCTGGCGCTATTCAAATTTTAGTTGAAAACTCCCTCTACATAAAGGTACTTTTTAATCTTTTCAGAGGTGCAGAGATCTCTGTGTGTGACAAATCTGAAATTAAATCTGATGCCATGGAACTGCTGATGAGGTACTTTTCACGGCGGGTCCCAGTGAAGCTCTTGAGCTCTGGAGCAAAGGTTTATCAAAGTTTCAAAACTTTCTTCTTGTGCCCAAACAACCACTGAAATACACATCTAAGGCCCCCAGGGGAGAGTCCTTAGAGATTCTCATGATATGAGGCAGGGGCCAACAGCAAAGTCCAGTTCAAATCACGTTGCCACTGGTCAGCTGGGCACTTTAGGAATAAAGGCATTTTGAAGCTAGTTGTTTCCCTATAGCTACAGAGGAGGTCAGCCAGCTGACACTTGGAGTCAACTTGTTTATCCTGGGTCCAAGGGGAGCAGGTCAATTCTTTCAGGGTTCCTCTCGGGTCACAGAAAGCAGGTTCAGTCCTCTTCTGATATTTCACAGGTCCAGAAACATTTCTGAGGAGGTGCCTTTGGATGCCACACGCTTGCCTGGCAGCAACTATTGGATTGGGTTGAAGCCTGGAACTCCCTAACCAATGCAGTAAAGGCCCCGAGGTGTGTGTGTGCGGGGCGCGGGGGTGGTTGCAAATGTACCTACTTTTTCAGAAGCTCCTGTTTGCCTTACTGCAAACAGTGCCAAAATACCATCTGCCTGGGCATTTTCAAGATGGTGAAAGTCATTTGCAGAATTCACTTCTGAGGCTCTTTGACCGAAGTGAGGCACCTAAGGCAAGGGTAGGACTCATAGATGGCCAGGTGGCAGAGTCCATCAGCACCAGCAGAGTTGCAGGAACTCTTTTGTATCCCTACGACTTCTTAACAGAAGGCAAGCTCACATAAGCCCTTGGAGAAATGTTTCAAGCAAAGTCCAGACATTTTCCTCTCAAAAGCATAACCAGCAACCAACTGCAGCTCAACCCACTAAAGCAACACACAACAAAGGGGCAGTACTCCTCCTTACAGCTCTTCTTTTCCTCTTGCTCAAGAAGTGTTCTAAAGGTCTGGGGTTTTAGGTCCAATACGTATACCCTTTTGGCCTTTGAAGTTGGCATATTTCAAAAGAAAGTCCTAGTTGTTTACAAGTTCCTGCCTTAGCTTCAAACACACTACTGGGGGGTGGAGAAAACATTGCGAGAGCACAGGCACAGCCCCATTCAGGTGTGAGTGAAAACTCTTCCCACCACTCTAGCTCAGAAGGGCCCATCAGCCTAGTGATGGGCCATCAGGATATGCGGGGCACACCTCAGCTCACTTGTGTGACTGTATGGAGTGAATGCACAATCAGGCCCCTGACAGTCTAAACCAGATGTTGATTCCAAAGGCAGACAGAGACACAGGATGGTTAAACAAGAAAATGTCCACTTTCTAAAAGTGGCATTTTCCAACACACAATTTTAAAATCAACTTAACTAAAATATGTATTTGTAAATTCTGAGCTCAGAGAGCCCAAACCCCAAATATCTAAGTCTTCCCTATTGAAAGTTACATTTGTGAAATGTTACAAGGCAGCTCCAGTGATAAGCTATGGGAGAAATAGCCCTTTCCATAGTGAAAAATGAAATTGGCAGTATTTTGCTATCAGGACATATAGAGACACACCAGAACATGTCCTACCTTTCACATACATTGCACCATGCCCATGGGGCTAGCATTGCACCTACCTTAGGGGTGCCTTACATATAGAAAGAGGAAAGGCTAGTGACTGGCAAGTGGATGCACTTGCCAGGCCAACATGTTTCAAACTGCACTTGGAGACACTGCCATGGCAGACCTGAGGATGTTTACAAGGCTATTCATGTGGGTGGCACAATAACTGCTGCAGGCCCACAAGTAGCATTTGATTTACAGGCCCTGGGCACACACAGTGCACTTTACTAGGGACTTACCAGTAAATCATATATGGCAATCATGGATATACCAATCGTAATCACAATTTAGACAGAGAGCATATGCACTTTAGCACTGATTAGCAGCCCAGAATACTAAAGGCAACAAAAACAGGTTAGAAAAATAGGAGGCAAAAATGCAAAATGTCTGGGGATAAACCTGCAAAAAGGGCCAGGTGCAACAGCCAGCAAAGCTGTAAATTCAGGGGACCATCACACAAAAGATGATCATTTCCTGCACCCCTAATTTCTGCCACCCTGGCAATGGATTCTAAATCATAGATAAAGGCAGGCACAAGACATCACCTTTCTTCATGTCAAATATCTGTTCACTTCACACAAAAAATTACTAATGACCCTGCAACTCATGCAAGGTTTTCCTCTTTAATGTTCGCAAGGAACTTCGCTGTGGTGGTTAGGAGGAATAAACACCTTGCCACCCTCTTGCCCAACGTTTCCACAAATCTATTCTGTATGGTGGCTTCTGTTTGAGGGGGATGTCCTCGATCTGTGGTATGAGTCTGTGCATCATGGCAATACCAACTAGAAGACAGACTACATTTCTTAGCCTGTGCATGTGGGCTCATTTAATATTTTATCTCATCATCAACTTCGTTGAGCAGTGTTTCACTACCTTAGATTGCTGTTTATTTTTTATCAAATGAAAGGAAGTTATTATCAACAATTCATAATATAAAACAAGCTATGGCATAATCTGTGGGCCGGGCTTTTATGACCTCTCTTGGAGCGATTGGCTTTGGCAACTCTTGTGTTCTCACATGATTTTACCATCCCTTATTATTAATAACATGTCAAAAAACATTCACAGTTGGGTGTCTGGCCTGCTGGTGCATCGCTTTTGAATACTTGATAGTAAAGAATGGGAAAGCCCATCCTAAGATTCCTGCCATAGCGGAGCTAATTCATGATGCATATCACTGCAAGTGACAGTGAGCAGTATCGTAACAGAGTATTAGGAACTATTGGCCCCCGCAAATGTAAAGCATGATAAAAAAGAATATTTTAATAGGTTTGTCCTTGACAGTGTGTCTCGAAAATGGTATACAACCTTTACAACGCAACTTTTACAACGCACTACACTTACAACGCATTTTTTACAACGCAACATCCACTACAACGCATTCCATTACATCGCAGGACACTACAACGCATTTTTAAAAACTACCTTTACAACGCATTCCATTACATCGCATACTACCTTTACAACGCATACCATTACAACACATAATATTACATTAAAACCCCTACACTATCCAACACTTACCCTACTGTTGCACCCCCTGGAGTTAGAATAGTAATTTTTACCCCTATACTATCCAACACTTACCCTACTGTTGCACCCCCTGGAGTTAGAATAGTAATTTTTACCCCTATACTATCCAACACTTACCCTACTGTTGCACCCCCTGGAGTTAGAATAGTAATTTTTACCCCTATACTATCCAACACTTACCCTACTGTTGCACCCCCTGGAGTTAGAATAGTAATTTTTACCCCTATACTATCCAACACTTACCCTACTGTTGCACCCCCTGGAGTTAGAATAGTAATTTTTACCCCTATACTATCCAACACTTACCCTACTGTTGCACCCCCTGGAGTTAGAATAGTAATTTTTACCCCTATACTATCCAACACTTACCCTACTGTTGCACCCCCTGGAGTTAGAATAGTAATTTTTACCCCTATATTATCCAACACTTACCCTACTGTTGCACCCCCTGGAGTAAGAATAGTAATTTTTACCCCTATACTATCCAACACTTACCCTACTGTTGCACCCCCTGGAGTAAGAATAGTAATTTTTACCCCTATACTATCCAACACTTACCCTACTGTTGCACCCCCTGGAGTAAGAATAGTAATTTTTACCCCTATACTATCCAACACTTACCCTACTGTTGCACCCCCTGGAGTAAGAATAGTAATTTTTACCCCTATATTATCCAACAATTACTCTACTATTGCATCCCCTGGAGTAAGATTAGTAATTTTTACCCCTATACTATCCAATACTTACCTTAAATGCAATGTAATATTATGCGTTGTAATGGTATGCGTTGTAAAGGTAGTATGCGATGTAATGGAATGCGTTGTAAAGGTAGTTTTTAAAAATGCGTTGTAGTGTCCTGCGATGTAATGGAATGCGTTGTAGTGGATGTTGCGTTGTAAAAAATGCGTTGTAAGTGCATGCGTTGTAAAAGTGTGCGTTGTAACGACATACATCCCTCGAAAATAGTAAACTAAGGAATATTTTGATTGTTGTAATAAGTCTTAAATAATGTGAATATGTATGGATGTATTTTACAGATTTACATTCTGCAAAAACATATTATTACCCAACTTAATGGCATTTATTTAATCTACCTCAGAATGATGAAAGTCTAAGTACACCCTTAGGGTTTCCAGCCTGTATGTATGGGGTGAAACAGAAATCCCTGCCGTGCATACATTAGTTCACCGAGCACGGCACTAATTCATCATCTTGCGTTGCACTTCCGAAAATCCAGCAGTAGTATGGACATCTACCTTTAGGCTGAGTGAATCTTCCAGCTTCAGATTTTATTGTAGCAGTACCCAGTGTTAGAATTAATATAGTTATTTTTAAAGTCTTTATTATTCTTTTTATTAATAATGTACTCCTGTGTCGCACGAGCATCGGACCAGTATTGTTGCGGTGAAGGGACTAGCTGACAGGTATTCTGCAGTCCTGACTGCCTAATTAGGATCCGACCGCCTTTTGGCATTGAGGCTTGTGCTGCGGCTCAGAAAAGTCATGTTTTGTAAACAGCACTGCACCCTGTGGCAGGCACCTGGTGGTGGCCGCCACATGGGACATGGATGTTTGTGGGGGCATCTGTGGTGCCCTCCTAACTTTATAGCGGAGGCCGCGGAAGGACGATTCCTGTTAGGGGCCCCCAAAGTCCCTTTCCGACAGCCTTTAAATGGTGGTCGGACCACCATTGAAAGGCCGTCGGAAAGGGCCATTGTAATCCCTATGGCGGTGCCTGAGCAGGCACTGCCCTCATTGTAGGGATTACATTCCAACCGCAGGGCTGATGGGCTCCTCGAGCCTGTTAGAGCCGCAGGGGTCGGTCCTTCACCCATGCGGTCAGAGTGACCGCATTCTAATGCAGTGGTCTGACCGCTGCTTCAGATGTTGGTGAAACTGACATGCCATCGGTGTCGATCCGACAGACATCATAATGAACCCCTATGTTGCTACTCGGTTTGTGATCTCAAGGTCGCTGCGATTTCCCATAGGTAACCCTGCCAAGATGTCAAATTCTGTTTTTTGTTGTTGTTGCTTCTAGCCTCTCACATTAAAAACGGGATTTTACATGCAATGCTTTTCTTCTTTAATGCTTTCTTTGGGTTTATAGAGACCATCAGTTTATCATTTCAGGGAGCATATTCACAAGGGGATATCCGCACCAGAACATCACTTTTAGCGACATTCTGGTGGCAATATCCTCTTCTCTATATTTACAAAGCATTGTTTAGTCACTTTTTGTGGCTTAACTGTGCCTTGTAAATAAGGCCCTTTTTCACGCATCATTTAGCAGAAAAAAGTGCCTTGCAATTGGTGTTGCTGTGGGCATTCCAATGCACCACCCATTGCTTTTGACACTGTGCAGATTGACAAGGAGGTGTAAAATTAAGGCAGTGTCAAAAACTAACGCCATGCAAGAGCAGGCATTAAAATGGTGAAGCAAGGAAAAATACTTTTATTTCTCCTTGTTGTTTTCTTGTTGTATGTGTGCATCATTCTGTAGCATACATAGTTGAGCACAATGCCATTATGATTGTTTATGTACAGGTAGGTGTCCAGTCCGGCACTTGCACAATCATTAAATAATGACAATTTGCTACTTCTAAGTGGGCTGCATTCTGCAGCACATATAGTAGTAACAAACCGCCATTAGTGATGGTTTATGTGCAGGAAGGTATCCAGATAAACAGGTATGCACATAAACAATCAATCCCTGCAATGCAGGCACCATTGCACTATAGCGCAAGGGTGCCTGTGTTGATGCTAGGCAGCTAAATTTAGCGCTAGCTCTCGGAAATCCACAGGAGTGTGCCATATTTTTGTGAAAATGCGCATCCCTTCGTTTTGAAAATATCAGAGCGCAGCACAGTCAAATTTGGCTCCCCAACATTTTCTCATAAACATGCTTCCATATTTTCTTACACCATGGGGTGTGATATTTCTTTAAAAACACTCAGAAGTCCAATTCTGTTCTGCAGACTTGTCACGAGAGAAGACAACAGACTACTCAGGCGATATTTACATTTTATTCAATAACGCATCCCATACTTCTTGGAAGTGGAGCTCTAAAAACCTTAGCATGGATCCTGCCGTTCCATTAGAGTCATATGTTGTCATGTCAATAAATACAAATGGAGAAGAACATCCTTTGTTTAGCAAGGATTTCACTTCCCTACCAATTACATCAAAAAACAAATGGTGCTTTCACATCTTGTGTGCTGTATCTTCTTTGGAGAGGGGACTCTTTCCAATATCCTTTGTGCTTTTTTAAATGTTCAAAAGAAAGGTTTTGTTTATGCAAAAGTCTCTTTAAAAAATGAGGTAAAATGCTGTCTAACATTTTTTGGTGGTGTTCCCGTTTTCCAATTTTGTTTTCAAATGTAACAATCACTGTCTAAGCCACCAGCCTTTTAGTTTTGGCAATTCTTATTTTTTTGTGTTATGTCTTTTGCAAAACATTATTGTTGAGGAAGCTGCTGAGCCCACACCAATCTAACAAAATGGTGAAGGCAAACACATTTTTGGTGTGAAAGAAGCACACAATAAAATAGTACTCCCTCTCACTAAAAGGAATAACTTTGTGTATGGATATGCTCCTTGTGAAAAGGCAGCATGCTATAACTTACTGAGAAGTCAGCCGGTGGATGAAGTGGGCTGACCCATTGTCCCATGTTGCAAGCTGGAACGTGTGGAAGACAAAATGTGAATGTGTCAACAACAGAATAAAGGATGAAGTCTGGCTGACAACCCTTGCTACTAACTATATTATATTTATAATTTTTGTAAAATCAAAAGGTACTGGCTAACATCAGGCCAAAAAACAATAGGTCTGACATTGACTGCTAGCCTCTTGCTTTTGCTAACTTTTTGCAATGTTTATGTAAATCGTTGTTAGAAATAGAATTGGTAAGATAGCTATAGAGAGGCTTGTAAAGGCAGATAGAGAGGATAACATTGGAGTCACCTTATTTTATGTAATGAGGATATCTTCCAAATGAGAATAGGTAAACAGTTCATGTTTGATGTCTTTGAAATTGTAATCAAATATCCTCTGACAGTTGGGCTTTGTGCATTCCTCCCAGACAGCCACACACAATAGAGTGCTTGGGTGCGCTTGGATGGGCCACCATTGACAGGATGGGAGCGAAGCTGGGAAAAGACCTACTTAAACCTGAATAGGCTGTGTCCTGTCTTCATACAAAGGTTTGCATACCCCCTGTAGTTATTCTGGTACTGGGACAGGGGAGGCAAGAAACCTGAGCACTTCAAAGTGTCTCCCACTTCAAAGAAGGCACTAGGTATAAATATTGGACCGCAGACACAAACTCTTCACTACACTACTGGACCTGTGGAAGACTCTGCCAGGAAGGGATGAAGTGCTGCTGAAAGCACAGCCACTTTACTGGACTTATGTCCTGTTGTGCTGCCCTGCTGCACCCTTACCTGGGTGTGAAGGACTGGACCAAAACCTGTACCCAGGACCACCAGAGCGATTCCAATGGCTACCCTCTTGCAACCAGCACCTCAGCTCTACAACTGTGAGTCACATTATACCAAGTGGTGCCACCACAGCCCTGGACCCTTGGAAGTGTGACTGAAGGTGCTCTGCCAGCCCATCTGTGGACCCAACAGAATCTCCACTGCTTCATGAACTTTGCCAGGACTTCGCAACGCCCTCTCAATTGGCAGCATCCTCAGAACCATCACCATGCAAGGCATCCTGATGCAGGCCCTCGCATCACAACAACCTCATCAACAGTCACCTGGATGATGGCGTAGGCCTCCGTATTGCAAACCCTGATCCGGCACCACAGCTTCACAGCTCCCTGGAACTGACACTGTGCAATTCATTTCAGTCCCAAACCTTCTATTGCCACAGCTGCGTGGCGCATCCTCGATGCAGGATCTCACAACGCTCCACAACCAGGATTTAAAGAACTCTTGTTCAGCTAGCCCAACTGGGTCCTTGTAGAACACCCGTGCTCCATCAAAGTCGGCCCGAACTTGTGACTTTGTCCCAGTCCAGCATGACCAGATAACCTCAGTTGGTGCTTTGTGCTTTTTGGCACTATTTTCACTAAAACCTTTAAAATTGCATACCCCCAGTTCTACTGATTAGAGTTTTGTTATTTTGGTCTGGATATATTTATTAAACATTACTCTGTTTTTTTAATCTAGTGTGGGATTTTTCTTGTGTTGTGTTTTGACTTTATCACTGTTTACAGTGCTGCATAAATACTTAAAACAATTCCCCTAAGATAAGCCTTACTGCTCTGTGCCAAGCTACCAAAGGGTTGAGCACAGGTTAATTTGGGGTTTGCATGAGACTTCACCCTGACAAGAATTATGCTTGCATTATGCTTGCTGTTTGAGTGGGGTTTCACCCCCCTCAACAAGTAACCCAACTCTTTATAATTAGCATCACATACAAGATCACTGAAAGCAAACTAGAAAAACATACAATAAGGACATACAGACTAAATTGGTTTACAACTATAACTGTAGCCCCCTATAAAAATACATACCAGCATTACATACAGGAGTGCAGTTGTCAGTGTACTCAATGGCATGCATACTAAACAGAGGATAACTTCATAAAGAACAGTTTCCAATGTAGACAATCTGGTATGCTGCAAAATAGCAGCAGTCAGATAAACTAAGGCCACTCCAAAATGAGTTTACAACAATAGCAAGAGACAGGAACCGATAAAGCTGCAATGTGCCCTGTGCGCACATTAAAATAACATGAGCCCTGTGCGCAAATTAAAACAACATGAACAGCTGGTACAAAAATCCTGCTGTCACATCAGGCTCTAAACACAAAAGAAATACTAAAGTAATAATGAAGGGAAAACAAAAAACACTAGCACTGAAGGGAACGACCTTGTGTGTGACTGTGCTCTTTGTGAAAAAGCAAAATGTAATCAGTCAAAGGGAAGTTAGCTAGTGGCTGAAGTAGCCTTGCCCATTGGCCATTTTATTTTACTAAACCTATTCTAACTGTGTATGAGGATTGTGTTACAAACAGCATTCTGCATTTTTGATCTGCTCTGCAGCATTTATCGACTGAGATGCTGACTACAGGTTTGGTCTCATACCCTGTTTTATGATAAATTCGAAAGACAATTGATGTGCCACTTAGGAAGTGCTCATTGCACGTTATATGACCCGAGGCATGGTTTCATGTACTCTCAAAAGTAAAAAAAAATGGGGGCATATTATCAAGTCAGGCGATATAATTATCGCCGCTTTAGCAGCAGTTTTCTGCCGCTAAAACGGCGATAATGGGCTTGATAATATGCTCTATGGAATTCCAATTGAAGCCCATGTTAAATGTGAAGGACGTCTAACATAGGCTTCAATTGGAATTCCATAGAGCATATTATCAAGCCCATTATCGCCATTTTAGTGGCAGATAATTTTATCACCTGGCTTGATAATATGCCCCTACGTATCTGGCAAAAATAAAAACAAACGTTTATTGAAAAAATAAATAACACATTGGCCCAAGCTGCACTGAAAGGAACTTTATTTTACAATATACATGTACTTTGTGCACAATCAAACTTCCATAAATCACATTAAAGACAGACAATGGTTGAAGTGAGCTGACCCACTGCCCATGCTGTATGCTGAGGTGGACAGAATCAAAATGTGAATGACACCAGAACAAGTCAAGGGATGAACAGTGTTGTCTGAAAATCTCCCTATGTATTTATATGTATGCATTTTTTAATAACTAAAAAAAGGCTTTGCTAACTTCAGGCCTAAAAATAAAAAGAACAAGTAAAGGGAACATTACCTGTGCATCACATATTTGAGAAGAAGTAAACTGAATAGACCAAAAGTGAGATGGAAGTCAGGGGAAGAAAGGCATCCAAAACAGAACATTTCAATAGCTCACACTCATAGAAAAGAGAAAAAAAGTCTTGCAAATTGCTGAATCTGGAGTCTACTGAATCATCTTCTGTAAGAAAGATAGACACAAACTCACTTTGTGAGTTCCATATTTTATTAAATGTTTCCTCTTCTCCTTGCAGGTCTTACAGATAACTCACCATAAAAAAACACTGCAAATTGAAACTTTTTCAGATTCTCTTTTTGACAAACACATGGTCTACCAAATCGGAGCAGGAAAAGCTGGACCAATGATATTGCGCATTGTACATAAAAAGTTAGACATGTACTTTTGAGTTTTACATGTCTTGGTAGTGAAAAACTCACAAATTTGTTTTTTAATACTGTGAGGCCTACCACTCCCATAGGATAACATTGGGTTACTATATCACATTTAATAAGTGATACCGTTTGTTTGGGAACAGATAGAATTGTTCCAGTTTGGTCTCTAAAGTATTGTAATTTAACATTCTCTTTAGTGGTAAAGTTGGATTTTAAGTCCCAATTCTGAAAATGGCACATATAGAAATTTGGTATGTTCTTGTCCTAACCATTTGGGGGCTGCAGCCTGCGTCACATGATTAAGTGTGAGTGGAAGAAAGGCATCCAAAACAGAACATTTCAATAACTCACACTCATTAAAAAGAGAAAAAAAGGCTTGCAAATTGCTGAATCTGGAGTCTACTGAATCATCTTCTGTAAGAAAGATAGACACAAACTCACTTTGTGACTTCCATATTTATTAAATGTTTCCTCTTCTCCTTGCAGGTCTTACAGATAACTCACCATAAAAAAACACTGCAAATTGAAACTTTTTCAGATTCTCTTTTTGACAAACACATGGTTGACCAAATCGGAGCAGGAAAAGCTGGACCAATGATATTGCGCATTGTATTTAAAAAGTTAGACATGTACTTTGAGTTTTACATGTCTTGGTAGTGAAAAACTCACAAATTTGTTTTTTAATACTGTGAGGCCTACCACTCCCGTAGGATAACATTGGGTTAATATATCACATTTAATAAGTGATAACGTTTGTTTGGGAATAGATAGAATTGTTCCAGTTTGGTCTCTAAAGTATTGTAATTTAACATTCTCTTTAGTGGTAAAGTCGGATTTTAAGTCCCAATTCTGAAAATGGCACATATAGAAATTTGGTATGTTCTTGTCCTAACCATTTGGGGGCTGCAGCCTGCGTCACATGGTTAAGTGTGAGTGGAAGAAAGGCATCCAAAACAGAACATTTCAATAACTCACACTCATTAAAAAGAGAAAAAAAGGCTTGCAAATTGCTGAATCTGAAGTCTACTGAATCATCTTCTGTAAGAAAGATAGACACAAACTCACTTTGTGAGTTCCATATTTTATTAAATGTTTCCTCTTCTCCTTGCAGGTCTTACAGATAACTCACCATAAAAAAACACTGCAAATTGAAACTTTTTCAGATTCTCTTTTTGACAAACACATGGTCTACCAAATCGGAGCAGGAAAAGCTGGACCAATGATATTGCGCATTGTATTTAAAAAGTTAGACATGTACTTTTGCGTTTTACATGTCTTGGTAGTGAAAAACTCACAAATTTGTTTTTTAATACTGTGAGGCCTACCACTCCCATAGGATAACATTGGGTTACTATATCACATTTAATAAGTGATAACGTTTGTTTGGGAACAGATAGAATTGCTCCAGTTTGGTCTCTAAAGTATTGTAATTTAACATTCTCTTTAGTGGTAAAGTCGGATTTTAAGTCCCAATTCTGAAAATGGCACATATAGAAATTTGGTTTGTTCTTATCCTAACCATTTGGTGGCTGCTGCCTGCGTCACATGATTAAGTGTGAGTGGCGATTTGGCTTTTTGTATTCTACCCAGACAATATCACAAAGGGGAATAGGTGTTGGCAGGATTGTAGTGGCAGAGCTGTGCACAACCCCACTTAAAGACACAGCCTCAGCACACAAACAAAGAACTTCAGACTAGCCTTCTGTGACTCCAGACATTCTGGCACCAGGGCAGGGAGGCAGGACATTCCAAGAACAACTGTGAGGGAAAATTCCCAGAGTTTCTTCCACTTCAAAGCTGGCACAAGGTATAAAAAAGGGACCCTCAGCCCCACTCTTCTGTTCACTTCACTTCGGGACCTGCGGCGGACTCTCAGAGGAATTTCCTGCTGCTCCCAGATGACTGCCCTGCTGTCGGAAGCCTGCCCTGTCCCTTCAGATGATTGCCCTGCTGCATGAGACCTGCTTTTCTGATTGAATCATGGGCTATCAGAATGACTCCACATACTAGTTTGCTGCCCTCCTGTTTGCTGGCCTCCTGTTCAGAGCTACAGGGTCACAAAACAACTGTGAAAGTGCACCGTGATCCAGCCTGAAGGGACTCCTGACCCTCCAAGTGGTGCCCATCCTGTCCTGGACACTAGAAAGTGATGCTAAGGGGACCCTACCAGTCAAAATCCAAAACTAGGGACTTTAAATATTTTCTGCTAAAAAGTGTTCCCAGAAACTCAGGGAGACCGGGACCTACCTGCTTGCTCAAATGCAATTCAGCAGCTCCTCCCTGAAAGGATATCCAGCCTTCTGGAGCCCACATCAGATGAAAAGCCTGCAGCTTCATCTCTACTTCCAAAATTGTGACAAAGTCCAAATGTAGAAACCATGACCTCGACTTTTTCCTGTGGCACCCCCGATGACAGTGTTTCATCCTCAGATGAACTCTATCCTCTCAGAAGTTTTTCTTCAAAATTTCTTCTAAGTCTGAAAGTAAGCCAAGACCAGGCCCAATTCACTCTGTGTATCAGAACTGCGCTTTGGCACTTTGATCTTTTAGGCACTATCTTGCTCCTTAAAATGTAAAAATTCATGACTCTGATGCTACTGATTGGATTGTTGTCATTTTGGTGACCACTTGTCTATTAAATATTACTGTATTTTTTAAAAAAAAATAAGGTGGAATTTGTGTTGTGTTCTCACATTGTTACTGTTTGAGTGCTGTATAAATACTTTACACATTGACTTCAAGTTAAGCCTGACTGCTTCTGTGCCAAGCAACAGGAGGGTTAAGCACAGGTTAATTTGGTGACTTTTTGTGGTTCATCATGACACGGATTGTGGCTGTTGCTTGAGAAGGGCTCACAGCCCCCCAACCAATAACCCAATTTCTCATGCCTTGCTTTCGCTAAATTTTCAAAGACAATACCTTTTATAATGAAATCTTTGTTTTCAGGCATTACAATTATTTCCACAGATAACAGAGATGTATGTATACTACTTGCACTCCTTCATGTTAATCTAGCAAAGTACTTCTAAAAAGGTGCAAAACTGTTTTTCTTTCTATCCACCCATTAGTCTTCTTTTTTTGATTTGCTTAGACAGAATCTTGTCCATATTGTCTTATTGTTCCTATGTTATCAGAATAAAGAAAAGGTGTGTGGTTAGCCTAGTAAACCAGTATATATTCAAGAAAGATTAAGGGGCTGATTTAGTTTTCGGAGGACAGGTTACTCTGTCACAGCAGTGACGGATATCCCTGCCACCGAATATAGATCTCATAAAGCATTATGGGATATATATTTCGCCAGACTGAATATTTGTCACCGTTGCAATAAGTAACATATCTGTTGAAATTTAAATCAGGTCCTCCAGGTCCAATTTATAGTTTCGTGGACAGGGGAGCTCATCATAAGTACCCTGCCCACCAAACCTCTGGCCCACCCATGTCATTTAGGGATGGTAAGACCTTGAAAATTCCATCAATGGAGCCCTCATTGGCTTCATAGTTAGAATATTTCCTCCAACTTTACAATGGTGTAGAGGTTTTCAGAAGAAAGGACATTACTCTTTCCACCCTCTTTTTTTCCTGTCTTTCTCTGCCAGGAAAAACTTGGAGGTGAGGGACAGGAAAAAAACATTGACCCCACATTCTGGGAGAAAACTCTCAGAATGTGAGGGACACTAGTTTCTTTGCTTTTCAGGAACAAACTCCTATTTTGGGTGTTTGTTTCTGAATAACAAAAACAATTGAAAAAGTTTAGTGAGTGACCATCAAAATCAACTGCAAACATTCACCAAACATTTGGTACGTTGAAAGGAACTACTTTGGCTGCGTTTCCTTTCAATGCACTGAGATGACCGCTGGGTCAGTGGTCCTCTCTAAATTGGGCGGAAGGTGTCCTCAGCCACCTTGATGGACTGTAGTAGTCCACAAAACCTTAAATCAGGCCCTTAGTCCTGATTCCTCCTTTCACATTTGTCAAGATATCATTTCTCCCGTTTACAAAGGTAGTCTAAATGGTATTGAGTGGATCTCCTCTCTTTCTTGCCTTTGAAAGTGACAAAGCAGTAAAGCACATTACCGTGCCGCAAATGACAATCTGTCCTTTATGTACCCACCTGTTCACTACAATTTCATGGGCATCCCATGATTTAGTTCAGTCTTTTCCTCTATATACTGCCTCATACATTCCCTGAACTGTCTTTCCTGCAGGAGAGGTTTATTTAATGTTAATCACCTTCATTCCCATTGGATTCACTATAGCACTGTATTGAGGTTGCTTTTTTTTTTGCTGTGGTGGATTTTGGCCCTTACCACTCTAGGTGGAGTGCATCTCTGCATAGCCATGTATTGAAGCATGTAGGAACCATCAACCCTTCATTTTCCTGATTTGTTGAACATGAACAAAGTATGATGCCATTTGGATTACTATGGAAGTATTTATTTGTCCAGAGGGAACATACTAGTATATAGGCACTCCATTATGTCTCGAATGTTCAAATACATGCACAGAATTGAGTGTTGGTCCGATCAATGTGCAATACTACTGCATTTGTGGATGAGCATTTTGGTGTTTTTTTGTTTAGGTAACTTAATAAGTTTGCATTTCTATGAATTTAGTTGGATTATTGAAGGTGTGTTTTATTATCCTAGGAACTGTACCTCCATTGGATAAATAATATTCATGTGTGAAGCATCTCATTGTGTTAAATACGCACACATTAGGTTTGATTTGGGAAGAAAAGGTAATGTGTGTGGCGAGGGAGGATTCTGCTCTTCCATGTCTCTGATAAATGATGTATGTTCTCGTGTTCCCTCTCTCCTGCTGCCCTGACTGCTTTCGATGCCTGTACTAGCACACTTGCCTTCACATTCCCACAGTCGTGTGGCAATTCTGGCTGCACAACCTTGCACATCGGAATGTTCTTTGCTTACATATTACATCCAGCGCTGCTAGGCAGACACACAACTTAGTGATTCATTCTGTTTTTTGGATGCCAATTAAATTAGAAAGCCAAATTTGCGTGAGATAGTGAGTTTTCAGAGGTTTTCACAGAGAACAAAAAATCAGCAGCCAATGTTGTGAACATATTGGGCTGATTTATTGTACTACCATTGGAGATTTCATAATGATGAAAAACTGTCGAGCAAAATAAATGTGCATGGGCGTTGTTCAGTACAGATTTTTGCACATTTTCTCCCACAATGTCCCACTCACAAAATATTGTTGCTGAACCCTTAAGACTGTTGTTCCTAGATCATATGTGTTATTACTTTGAACATAGGGGACATGACACCCTCCCACTGAATGTCTAACAATTTCCTCATATGAAGGAACCAATGGTATGCCCAATCCCCTAGACTAGGAATCAGGAGCAATAGAATATTTAAAAAAAACAACAGTGGTTCACAATAGAGTCATTTGAAACTAACTATTGGTTAACTTTGTGTACACAATCACTATTCCCGGGTGATACAGTAATCAAACAATGCTTTGAGTGACCTGACCAATACATTAAAAAAAGCAACAATAACAAATACAATTATTGTAATTTATTTAAATAGTTAACAAGATAAATTAGCAAAAACTATGTGAGAGACAGTGCTAAAAAACGTGAAAGGGTGCCAATATGAATAACGAAGTGAAAGGTGCAACAGAACGAAAGACTTATGACTCTTGATTCCTGGAGTGATTTACAGAAAAGGGGTCAAAAGTTGCAGAAACAGGGCAGGCAGCTTAAAAAAACAAGAAGAGGATGGGCACAGCCCCCACACTATACTTTGAAGCTCAAGAAGGGCTGATTACAACCCCAAGCCATCCTGCTCAGGAGAGGAACATACTTCCACACTCCAAGGGCCCTTTCCTCTACCGTCTGAAGGAAAACACATCACACCACAAGAGAGACTTTGACTGTCATGTGACCCTGGAGTTGGTTTAGGCAGGAAAATATCAACTTTCTAAAAGTGGCATTTTCAGAATAGAACCTTAAAATCTGACTTTATCATTAAAGAGGATTTTGAATAGCAATTCAAATGAGTGGAACTATTATTTCTCTATCTGCTCCCAAATTGAAGTTATCACTTATTAAGAGTAATCAGGTAACCTAATGTTATTTCATGGGAGAGTTCGCCTTGCTACAGTGAAAAATGACGCTGGGTAGCTGTCACTGCCAGGACAAATATAAATTAAGTACATATGTCCTACTCTTTAACAGTCATCCACCCTGCCCTATGAGCCTTTAGGGTATGCCTTAGGAATGACATTTTAATAAGGAAGGTTTAAGCCTAGTAAAAGGTTTATATGGCTGGGATGAAATTGCAGTTTAAAGGTGCACTACAGGTTGTGGTGGCAGGCCTAACGCATGTTTTGTAGAGCTACTTTAGTGGGTGGAACAATGAGTCCTGCAGCCCACTTGCAGAATTTCATTTACAGGCCCTGGGTATATGTAATACCATTTACTATGGTCTTACAAGTAAATTAACTGTGTAAATTAGGTGTATACCATTTTTACCATGCTTGAAATGGCAGGCACCAGCATTTAATCCCTGAGTCCTAATGCCAATAAAAATAGGTTCAGCAAAAAGTAGGGTAATGAAGGTAAAAATCCGGGACAAAACCATGCAAAAGATGATCATTTCCAAAAGCCTTCAAAATGAACCTCTTTCACAAATATGATATCTGGTAGAACTGCTAAAAAAGGATCACTTTTATACATTTTATTTGTGCTAGTTTACTCTGCAACCAAGGAATCCCATTTACATACAAACAAAAGGCACTCTGTTGTGCAATGCTGCAGAACCTGCACTTATATAACAATCAATGCATAATGTATCACAACAGCCCTTCTGACTGCAATATTGACATCTTAGAAAATATTAATAAAGTGTCTGAAATCCTTGTTTTTAAGCACTAGACGAACAAAAATACAAAAATCTGATAGCAACAATGGATTTGCCATGTAACAGTATATGAGTCGCTTCAATTATCGAGTAATGCAGGACTAACATCGAGGACTATACAAGAGAATGTAATTCCATGATTTCACTATGAGGGTGCATGGCTTCCGCGTCGAACAAGATGGTAGAGGATTCTTGAGCTCCAAGGCGAAGCAGAGCTCTTTACGTGAATACGGCCATTGTTAGTCAGCGCATACCTACTTTGGACACAACTATGGACTTGTTATGCCTATGCAACATAATTGAACTTGCTGGTACCTTTTATGCAGCTTCGTTTGTCTCTGGTGCCATGGTGGAGAGTTCCCATTCTTAACAGCGGCCCTTTTGTCAGCGCGTCGCTCGATGTGCTCCCGCCTTCTTTATGAAGCATGCACCATTATTTTCATTTTCGCTAGCTCTCCTCATGAAGCTTTCCTCATTTGTGCCCCTCTAAAGAATGCCTTAAAAACCTTGTGACCTCTGTTTCTTAATTTCACTTAACATTGACTTACCTGGTGCTGCAGTGGTGAATTTTCTCTGTTAGCAAGCAGCTTCCATTTTTTTTGCCCCATGCCGCTCGCTCTTCGGTTTTTGCACGATTGAGTCTCCTATCATAGGAATCACATGCTGGATAGAAAAATGACCCTTAAGTGACTGCCATATTATGATGTGGGTCTTTTTACTAGCTGCATTTCCACATTGAAGACAAATGCTGTAAACCTTCTCTCTCTTCCTTAACCCAGCTGCTTTATGGAAAATATTACATTTGTGAACTACTATTTCAGCATCTTTTGCCAGCACTGTTATGAACTCTACTTGGCATTTTACTGCTGTGCCTATACTTTCTCTTTTACCTATTAAGCGCAGAGGTTATTTGGCTACTATTCAATTTTAATATATTGTTCAATACATGTTGATCTGTTCGCTGTCCTCTCACACTCTGTTTGAGTTTACCTTCTTCGTATGGTAAGGACTGACATTTGTTTGGGAAGGACCAATGCATTTCAGATATCTCATTATGCTATTTGTCACAGTAAAATGACGACTGATCCTCTCACATTTGCTAAAGTGTCTTCCTCTGTCACAAAGTCTAAAAGGGTGAAAAACTATCCTCTATCACCCATCATGTCCTTTTAGATACCGTCTTGAATGAGGTAAGAGTTTTAAAGCCTTTTATATTTGCCACTAATGAAAAACTTCAAACATTTGAGGACCGCTGAATTATTATGGAGTGTAAATTGGTCGAAATGGAACAGCTTGTTAGCAATCCGCAGGATGCGGCTACAAGAATTCTTATTCTTTGAGCAGGAAATCTGAAAGCTTAAACTACACACAGAGGACCTTGAAAATAGGGATAGATTGAATAATCTCCATATATATGGATTGCTGAAAGCAATCAAGGGTCATGAACTTCTTGGATTTTTAAAGAAATTTCTCCCCGTTCTTCTTGCTGTTCCGACCACTCCTCCTCTTAGCTTTCCACGTGGGCATCGCCATGGGTGGCTTCCAAATCTAGTGGAATCATTCTGCTATTACTGGAAATCACAGACCTCCTGAGTGTTTTGAAAGCTGCAAAGGAAAAACGTTGCCTTAAATGGTCTAGTCACAAATTCTTTATCTCTCAAGATCTCTCTAATGCAACTAATGCCAGAATAAAGGAATTTCTTGCTCTGCAATCTCAAATGAGACTCTTAAATATCTGCAATTGCATTCTTCATCTTACAAAATCACTTATGAGGGTACCTCAAGATTCTTTGACAAACCTGCATAGTTGAATATATTCCTTCAAATTGTTTCACCCCAGAATATGGACATTACTGGTCAACAATACTAAGAATTCTAGTTTTGTGCATATTCTTTATTATTTTAAATATATGGCTTCTTTATCTTAACTTATATTCGATCTCTCTGCTGCAGTTCTTGTTCTGGTGTTGACTCATCCCATGATGCATCTTCATGCTTTTCTTTTCATATCTGGATTTCTTTCCCTGATCTGCTGTTTTTCCTACACACGTTTCCTTTCTTTTCTCTTTCACTCCTCGTTTTCCCTCTTTTTCCAATATGTGAGTGCTTACATGTCCTCCGATATTATTCTGTGCATATTTCATATTATGTTTTTGTTAATCAATGGTGTCATTTTGTCTCACCTTTTTGTTTTTGAAGCTTGTTTTACATGGTCCTGCTCACCTACGTTTGTTCCCCAATATGTTTAATGTTGTCTCATGGAATGTTCGTGGTCTGGGATCTTCAGTTAAAAGACAGAAGGTAATCTCTCATTTGTCAAAACTTAACCCACATATTGCCTTTTTACAGGAAACCCATTGTAATGATGCTGAATCGCGTAAATTGAAATATCAGGAGGTTGGTCAGGTACTTTTCTCACCAGCTATTAATTACAAAGGTGGTGTTGCCATCTTATGCAATAAATCGTTAAAAATAGAGACTTTACCTACTGAATGTGACACTGATGGAAGATGGGTATTGGTCACTGCTACCATTCATAATACAAGGATGTCTCTATTCTATATTAATGGCCCAGTTAAACCTGATCCTGAATTCTGGCATAGTATCGAAGTAAAACTTACTTCTACTGATAACCCCAATGTTATTGTAGCAGGCATTTTCAATTAATGGTTGGATCCCTTTATGGACAGGGAATCTAAGTGCAAATGAATTCCCGACAAATCCGATAAGACATTCCAAACAGCCATTACCACTTGTCCATTATTTGACATCTTGAAAACTTGTAACTCTGATATATGTGAATGTACATTTTATTCTAATGTTGACCATAACCTGTTAGAGGATACCACCCCATTCGACCTAATATACAAACATTTTTCAACAGTCTACCTACACCCCCCACCCTTTCTAACATCTTCAAAAAAGTAGAGGCTGATATTACCCTTCAAGAAATTATAGATGCCATCAAATTCTTAAAGTGAGCTAAGGCACCCAGCCCAGATGGTTTTTCCATTGAATTAATTTCTTTCTTTTCATCTTTTTTTGTCCCCAATCTAATAGAGCTCTTTCATTCATTTCTTACATCCTCAAAAGCCAGTGGTTCCTTCATGGAAGCACTAATTGTTATTATACACAAGCCTGATAAAGATCACACTTTTTACAAGAATTACCAACCTATTTTATTTTGTTATGACTGCAAGATCCTAAGATCCTTGCATCTCATCTAGAAACTGTTGTACCTCTTCTTGTCAAAACTGATCAATCTGGTTTTATTACGGGCAGACTTGCTAAGGATAATTCCAGACTGTTCTCTAATATTCTTGCATTAGCTAAAAAGCATAAAGACCCCCTTGCAGTCCTATCCCTTGATGCTGAAAAGGCATTTGACCATATTAATTGGCACTTCATGTTTACCAATCTTCAACGGTTTGTCATTGGTCCTATATTTATTTCATGTATTAAACTATTATATTCGGATCACCTGCAAGTGTTTTTGTTAATGGTAATTTCTCCCCTTATTTCAGTTTACAAAGAGGTACTAGACCAGGTTGTTCCCTCTCCCTTTAACTTTTTATCCTTTGTCTAGAACTCTTCCTTTGAGTGTATTCGCTGTAATACACTTATTTACACAATTCCTTTGAGCATATGCAGATGATAATCTTATTTACATATCCACTCCCTTAACCTCTTTAGATACCTTTTTACAACAGATTGATTTATATTCGAGCATTTTGGGATATAAACTTAATTTTTCCAAAACTGAAATTCTACCATTACATTTCGCTGCTTTCAGTATATGTTTGCAAACTCACCTTGGTTCCCATCCAGAATTAAATATCTTGGTATTTGGTTTTCACATACTATTTCCAATATAATCACACATAATTCCAGTGTTTTAAAACTCAAATTGCAAACATTAATTTCATCCTGGTCTCCTCTGCATCTATCATGGTGGGGTAGATTACATACTCTTAAAGTGATAATTGTACCACATGCTCTTCATACACTTTCTATGTTACCATTCATGATCCCCAATTATTAATTCTCACAAATGAATTCCATTTGTACAAATTTTCTCTGGAATAACAAACATCCATGCATTGCACTAAATTAAAATGCCCAAAGAGTGAAGGTGGTGTCCGATTTTCAGCTATATTATTCTGCATTTTTGATTAATCAATGTTGTGCCTTACCTGTATCTGAACAATCCTTCTTCAAAGATTTTTTGTTCAAGGATGTGATCCATATGTCTAATAGTACCTTTTTTCTAAGCATCCTATTTTAAAATATTCCAAACATATTTTAACATACAGTGATTACAGCTTATTATGACTTTCAACAGGGTTTTCTGTCCTACTCAATAAAGGTATAATTAGTTCTTAAATGTTGACATAAATCCTTTTATTTTAAACACTGGAACAAGAAGGGTATCATTTTTGTTCACCCTTTTTATTCACCCTTTCCACAATTGCAAGCACAATACCATGCACTTTTTTCAATGAAAAGGTCTACTTTCCATTCTTTTTTAACTACTCACTTCCAACCTCAGCCTGTTCCACTCCACCTTCAACACCTATAGACTCTTCAACATGACTCTACTCATAAAGCTGCTTATATTTACAAACTTTTACTAACATCAACCTCTGATTGCACAAAAAAATCCATGAAATATTATGGGAAACTGATCTCACCTTATCATTCCTTTCCAGTTCTGGGATACATTTTGGCTTAAAGATTTCAACACCTCCAAAGCTAGCTACTCGTATTACTCAATCTTTATTTTTTATATATAAAGAGCAATTATTACCCCAGAATGTATTTCCAAATTTGATCTATCTGCTTCCCCACTATGTTGGTCCAATGGAACTTTAACTCATTTACATTATTATTGCTAACAGGTATCTAACTTTTGGAAAGCCAGTTGTTCTAAATGTTTAAAGATCTTCCACTGTAATATACAAATAATAATCCAAAATGTTTTCTTAGGTTCCATGTCACCTGACTTGGAACATATTTCCCCTAAACCTTTGTTATTGGATATTTTTATTGCATTTGCTTTCAAAGTGATACTCTTCTTTTGGAAATATGCCTTATTTGAGTTAAGATGGTGGAATAATATTTGTGATGAACATAGAAATCTACTGTATCTTCTTTATAATTATGCCATAAAATTAAATAGGATTTATATTGGTTACCATTTACTACTCACCGTTAGCTTAATTAGTTATCTTATTATACACTACCTTCTATTATTATCCCTCGCCTTCCTATTTCACTCCCTCTTTCTCCTTTCTTCTTCTATTCCTCTCTCTCCCCTCATTTTATATCAAATAAATAATATTCTTTCTTATTTTATGTATTTTATAGTTTTTTCCATATTTCACAAATTGTAACACCTTCAATTTGTAATTACTACATTGCAATGTTACACTTGTTAATATGATTGTTATTGTTCTAAATATACTCAATGAAAACTATTTAACAATATAAAATGATTTCACTCTGAAAAGAGCTGAAAAAGAGTAAGTAAGCAAAATGCTTATAAACTGAGTGAATGCCAAATGGCATCTTGGCACTACCATCCACAGAAGAAGCCAGTATATTCTTGTTTGGTGAGGGACAAAAAAAAAGCCAAGTTTTTAACATTTTCCTGATTGTAATATTGATAATAATATCCATTCTAAACCTTTAGTAAAGCAGGAGCATGTCGTCAGGTGGATAATGTACCCTCTTTCATAACAATCAAATGACCTCATGTTAAGCGAAACCTGTTTTTTCTAAGACGATAAAACTCAAGTTGTTTCTAGAGAAGTCATCTATATCCATAATATTTGTTCTCTGCGGGAAGAGAGCTAGCAGGTTTTGAGAGACTGATCTTAGGCGTCTGACTAGGTGATAAAGTTCTGAATGCACAGGTTGAACTTGAGGGCTCATTAAGATGGCGGACGGACACCAGTCCGCCCGCCATTGAAGCAGTGGTGGGCCAGACGTGCGGCGGTCCCACCACACATATTTGGATGCGCCCGCCATACTGGGCTTTTAACATTGCGGACGGTGCTGCTGGCTGCTGGCTGCAGCACCGTACGCAATGTCAAAAGTGCTTGCACTGCATTTCCCTACACTACGTGGCAGGCACCATATGGTGCCTGCTACTCGGTGCATTGAAATGACGGGGGATACCATGGGTACCCCCCCAGTGCACCCCCCCACACAGAGGGGGCCCGCAACGGTCTCTGCCTGTCTTTTTGTGGCGGGATAACCGCCGCAAAACGACAGGCGGAAAGGGATACCATAATCCCTACGGCAGTGCCTGCAAGGCACCGCCGCAATGCTGTCCTGGTTCCGGGTTCCACAAGGTGGGCGGAAAAGGACCGCCTTGCGGAACCGTGGATTAGGGATTTTCTGTCCACCGTGGACACATTGGGATTCCCACCACCATCCTAATTTGGCGGTGGGAGTTTCCTGAGTGATGGCGGAAGGCCGCCACCACCAGCCCGGCAGTGGCGGTCCTTCCCCCATCATAATGAGCCCCCTGGAGTGTTGTGAACTCCCAAATTAAGACTTCAGTTTTTAAAAGCGTTAAGTTAGCCTGTCTGTCTTTGCTCCACATTCAGCATGTCATTATCTTTTGCAGAACTTGTGAAAGTGTAATTTCTTATAAACAATTATTTGTTAGAACATCAGGCGACACGAGGCTGCCACATCCTAAAATATATTTACGTTTCAAGGTTTGACAGTAGACATGTGACCTAAATAAGTAGTTCGAGTTGAAGTATTTTCTCTTGCCGGTTTAGACTGGTTGCATCTCGGATTTGGAAAGTCATTACTAGATTGTGCAATGTTGGCTAAACGTCTGTGGTCAATCCTACATAAACTGCTGGAACTGAACCCTGAATTTGAGAGGCCATTGCACCAGGTTATCGCTAGAAGTCCTGTAAGACTGACGGAGCATCCTCTCTTATGCCAAGAGTCGATGAAAGGAACTGAGCTTCGTTGAACACATGTATTTCTTCCGATAGAACATGGTCTCCTGGCTGAAGTCTGATAGCTACAGCTGATCTGCTTTGAGAAGGGATGCAGTGCACTGGGCCCAGAGAAATTCTAGAACAAAGCTTGCCATTCCATGCTCTCACAGTGTAGCACATAGAACTAGCTTTATTGTGACAGGCTGCTACGAACATTCTAAGCATTTTAGAACTGTTCATTTTATTCTTACGGCTACCAACATAAGAGCTTTTTTTAAATCATACTCTGTGGTTATTATTCATGCACTAAGTAACAGGATTTCACTGTTTACTATTGTGAGGCTATCCATTCTCATAGGCCAGAATGGGCGGGCTGAGTATTACATTCCGTAATCCTACCTGCCCCCAGGAACCTGATAGGAAATTCGAATTTGATATGATTAAGCTCAGGACATTGAGATACATCTTTTAGTAAGGATCATTTTCATTTCCCGTGTTCGAAAATGCCTCTTCTAGAAACAAGGTATTTTCTTGCCTAAGCTTTCCTGTAGGCTTTTCTAGTATGTGTATTGGCCGTCTGGTTTTGGAGCAGCAGGGCCAGCTGGGTCAGACCTGGCTGGAGAGAGAGATCGGCATTCCGAGCATGGGGAGGGGTGAATCTTTGATCTGAGCAGGGCCGTGCCTGGCAAGGTGAATGATGGCTCCACCTCCCACTGGGCGTCTGATAGCAGACCCCATGATTCTCAAAGGGCAGGATGTCGCCTCTTAAACCAAGTGCTCCCCGACCCCACCGAACTGGTTCTGGCTAGATTCAGTGATTTGTGACTTTAGAGAATAAAGACTTTTTAGGTATAAAACGCTGTGCTGAAACCTTTTTCAAGTGTGTTCCTTCTGGATGTCAAGACGAAACTCTGTCCGAGTGAACAGAGAAAAGGACTTTGGTACCCTCACCAAGCTTGCTAAAGAAACTACCCGAGGGCATGAATTAAGAGCGCCTCCTGCTGAAGTCTCAGGGACATTAGACTTCACCCCATCAGCCATCTGAATCCCCATGCGAGGGATTCTACTTGCAGGTGAGGCCTCCGTCGAGTAATCCGGAGCCTCTAGTTCTACTGTGAGGAACGCGGACTGGTAACCCTTGTTAACTCTGTGTGGGCCGCCGCAGCTAAGAGAGAGCTGCCGCCGCTGAGTGCCCACTGTTGTGCCAGCCTGGTCGAGATCATCCTTTGTCCTGTGGGCCGTCGCAGTTCAGAGAGAGCTGTAGCCGCTGAGTGCCCACCGTTCTGCTAGCCTGGTCCGGATGATCCTTTGTCCTGGGGGCCGCCGTAGCTAAGAGAGAGCTGCTGCCGCTGAGTGCCCGCACCTTTGCCAACTTTCCATCATCGTGATTTGTCCTGTGGGACGCCGCAGCTAAGAGAGAGCTGCTGCCGCTGAGTGCCCGCACCTTTGCCAACTTTGCATCATCGTGATTTGTCCTGTGGGCCGCCGCAGCTAAGAGAGAGCTGCTGCCGCTGAGTGCCTGCACCTTTGCCAACTTTGCATCATCGTGAGTCGTCCTGTGGGCCGCCGCAGCTAAGAGAGAGCTGCTGCCGCTGTGAGCCCACCACGGAGCTGCACAACGAGAGTCATCGCCACCACCAACCCGGGCTGCCGCAGCCGCGTGCTGTTGCCGCTGAGAGCCCACCTGTCCCCGAGTGCCCGTTGCGGACCACTGCAGTCAAGAGTTATGGTCGCTGGGAGTCCCCCTGTCACCATCTCCGCTTCTTCGAGAAGCTGCATGCTGTGTCCCCGTCAAAGGGCAGGTATCTGGTGCGCAACAGGTCGCATAGACCCAGGCCTTGAACTCAAGTCACGTTCTGGTGAATATGTTATTGCCTTTTTAAGTCCATAATGATTTGCGTGCATTGTGGTTTGTTAAAACGCTTTGAGAGTCTTTTGTTAATCCTTAGATAAAGATACTATTTTTCTATATCTACTTGAGTTGTGTCCTTTTGAGTCGTTACTGCCTTATTGTGCATGGTCATAAATGCTTCACACACTGCCTCTGAGATAGGCCTAACTGCTTGTGCTACGTTACCATAGGGTTGAGCAGGGGTTATCAAAGGGGGTAGTCCACTTGCCCTGACTTAGGAAGAAGGGTCCCTATTTGGACATTGGCGCCAGCCATTGCCAACTAGAGATGCCCATTTCTAACATTGACAGGCAGCGGTGAGGATCAGGACTTGCATTTATGATCCACGTACAATAACTGGTAGACACTACTAGTGAATGCAGACCAAAGTGCAGCCACGCACGTTTTTTTTCCCCTCTTCGAAATTTGTTTTTTTGGGTGGGTTGGTTGTTCCAGTATTGAATTGTTGATCGCAGTCATGAGTACAGCTAATATGGTAAGGCCAACATCCAATGCTTCGGAGGATCTCACCTTTGAGGAGGAAAGATTAGATACCTGTACTGCCAGACAGCTGAAGTCATTTTGTAAGCAATTCGCAGTCCCCGTGATAGGTCTCTCTAGGAAGGAGGAGTACCAGAAGGCGCTGAAGGCCTGTTGGGGAGCGAGAGAGTCCGCTTGGGATGAGGAAGAGAATGCTGGAAGCACAGGATGATGCCGTGAGGGGGGTGAGACAGAATACTCTCCAATCGCTCTATCCGTCGGTACCCGTACCCGTACCGACGGATAGAGCGGTGCCTCATGACCTGAGCAGTTGCCAGGTGAGGCAAGGTGCGTACCCGCAATTTACCGGGTTTCGTTTTTGGAAATCACTATCTGCCCAATTTCTCCGGGATTCACAGAAGTGGTCAGGTTGTATTATTACAAATTTGTATACCAATCTGTGTTTGTTAAAATATTTAAGACACCTTTGCAGTAGCTTATCCCATGGTCCTGACGAAAGCCCGGATTCGAACATCCATGGGCTGAAACATGTAGACCTGTTTTCTTACAGCTATTATTTCGAGCTGGACAAGCACTGTTTTTACTTTGGCATCACGGCAGCGCCTCATTAAAACAATTTTGGGCCTTGATAGCCAATTTTAACATCACTTTTTGTTTTTTACACCACTACAGGCACTGCAAACATCACCCCATTGTAACTATACAGGCTGCTTT
The DNA here is from genome assembly GCF_964204655.1 of Triturus cristatus. Classification (NCBI taxonomy): domain Eukaryota; kingdom Metazoa; phylum Chordata; class Amphibia; order Caudata; family Salamandridae; genus Triturus; species Triturus cristatus. Next base: position 984,680,177 of record NC_140585.1, on the reverse strand, counting down.
CATATAAATGATATGGCCATCAATTCTGGGACTCATCTATAACCACGATTTACATACAAGTGGTTTATTGATAGTTCTAGGTTCCCAGATGATGAAGCAAGCCACACTTGTCGTGTGGGTGATGGGAATCACTGTTTAGTTAATTCACGCCACTAAGTATAACTTAGAAACTCTGCAACTAGTCATTTCTGTTTTCACTGTTAAAGTGTGATTACTCTCGAGACTTACAGTTTGATTTGTTATATTATAGTAGATACCCTACCAGATACTGAGGCTACTGGTAGGGACAGAGCAGACGGGAAGATCCTGGTGCTCGAAATGAAGTGCAGCCTGAGGGGAATAGTGGGCAAGCTAGATAATCTCATCTGTTGTTTAGAACAGATGCAGAGAACATTGGACAAACAAGACTCTCGCCTAGATAGGTCTGAAGAGCATACAGATGGCAATGAGGAAGGCTGTACATCCATGGGAGAAACAATAAAAACACTGGAAAAACTTTCACATTGGTTCAAAACAGGAATAAAGATATGGAAGCCGGATAATGACAAAGTAATGTTAGAGTGGCCTGCCTGTTGGAATCCACCACTATCACACACATGGAAATCCTATAGATAAAAACTGCACTAAAACAAATTTAGGCAGACTTTCTTTTCACAGATGTTTACAATTTAAATGGCCCAAAGATACCTGGGTCTTAGATCTCCATAAGGGACCTGCCCTCGCCCGGTTATCATGAAACGTCCCAATTTAAAGGATCGCATTCGCAACACCACTGTACAACTAGCTAGAGAAAAAAGTGAGATCCATAATTAAGGATATATCCTGTTCTTTTATTCAGACTATAGTCAGACTGTGCAAAAGGCCAGGATAGCATATGTGAAGGTTAAAAAGAAATGGGAAGACAAGACACACACATTCACCACACCAGAAGATGCTGGCTATTGCTCAAGAGAAACATTGCTAAAAGATAGGGGTGCAGAAAAAGGATGTACTCAGGCCGGAGACACTGCCCTGCACCCTCAGTGATAATGAATGAATGCTTCCTTGTTTCCTTTTTATATCATTCAGTGATGGTTGTACATGGTTATCCTTTAGCCTGTCCATAAAGCACAAATATATTATCGAAGGCCACCTTGCTAGATAAACATGCTAAAGGGCAACAGGGACTATACAGTACAGACCACTTGCCCCACCTAATGCAACACAGTTAGCTTGGAATGTTGCGGTAAAGGGGTAGGCATTACCCCGGGTGACTAAATGAATATATGATTAAACAAGCAAAGAATGATGCACATACATTTACCAATACGGGCTGAAGTGAGGTGGGTGACTGACCTCAGTATGCTGCCCTATTGTTTATATCACCAGTGTAAGTTTGGGAATCAACTCTTCCTTTATCCAGCAATAGTCGCACTTGTGTTTTTGGATATGTTTGTCTTGGATCAATTGTGAATCAATAAATACATCGAAAATGATGAATACCACAAGCAAGAAAAGTGATGAAATTGACAGTGTCATAAAGCTTGACAAGACGTCAATGAGCATAAAGCCCAGTTACCTGAATGAACATATGCTAATTATGATCCGTGTTTATTAGAATGAGCTGTGCAAGGACTGTTGTACATCACGATCGTTATGTCTTAAGACAGTAGGCACTAATATGCATTTGATCCACCAGATTCGCCATCTTAGAGCGGGCATGCACGTGCTGGCTTTACTTCCAACAGCAAAGACCCCTAGATACTGGAAAAACTGCACTAATCTTTATTTTTGGGAATATTTTGCACTCCGTGCTTTGTCTTCAAATTGCTTTTGAAAAAGAATGCCTAATGAAGTTGTCTTATTCAGCGCAATGACAATTCGGAACACAAAAGACCATTATTAACTTTATCGCAGAGCAACCACCCTGAAAATGAACTTACGACTTCCAATTAAGCATGGCAGGAAAATCCTGAATGGTGAGTGGTTCACTGTTTTTTATCTTTATTGTACAAACATCGAGGCCCCTTATGTGAAGTACCGTATTAAGAAAGAATCAGGAATGCAATTAAAGAAAACATCGGCAGTGCTATTATTATCAAAAGTGTAGGTTCTTAACGCATTTAATTACAAAAAGGGTATAGAGATACCAAATAGTTATCTAGTTTTTTTTTTACGCAAAATACTGCAGATTACTTGAACAGATCTTAGTTAAGGTTTGCCATGGCAATGTGCAAATACAAATTGACGTTGATAGACATTGCAGTGTATTTTATGATCTGTCAGGTCAATATTCCATTTAAAAATAGACTTTAATATACAGTTCTCTCCATGAAATGTTTCTACTGCTTCTGAGTTTCTGTAATATGGGCTTTATTGTGCGGGTTACCCAGCAGTTCCTACATTTGGACACCGTTGGTCTTGGACAAGAGGGATAGATTTTACCAAATGGCGGTTGTAACTTTATTCTCTCACTGTCTTTCGCCCACAACCCAGACAATACGGTCCACATTACACCACAGGACAGACACGCCCATGGAGACAAATTTGCGAGGAAGAGTCAATAGGAACTCGGAAGAGAGGTGTATCTTATATTACTCACAAATGACTCCATATCATTATCAGTCTACATGACCAGGGAGAAAGGAGTAACTCTGCAATCAATCAACCAACCAATCAGCGAATTGTAAGTGCGCTACCCACCCGTGAGGGTCTCATGGCGCTGAGTTCGGGGGGCTCCACAGATCTGTTTAGCCGAAGCGCCAGGTCTTGAGGGTCTTCCTGAAGGTGTTCAGGGAGGGGGCGCGTCTGATGTCTGCCGGTAGCTCGTTCCAGGTCTTGGCTGCAATGTGAGAGGATATTCCGCCTGCTCTGGCTCTATGGATGCGCGGGGTTTCGGCCAGTGCGAGGTTGGAAGATCGGAGGTTTCTTTTGAGTACGTGGAAGTTGATTCTGTCCTTGAGGTATTTGGGTCCGTTGTTGTGTAGGCATTTGTAGGCGTGAGTGAGGAGCCATTGAACCGTTGATCCTTTGAATACTGACCGTGACAAACGCTGACATAAAGATCTAAATCTAGCAGGTGTTAAAACACACTTACATGGCATGCCTGACATGTGACTTATTTTCGCACAAAGCTCACAGCTTGTGAGAGGTCCTAACAGTTTGCCTGACAGGACAGTGGCTGCAAAAAGCTGGTAGGGTTGGGGCCAGTCAACAGGGCCGTAGCGACCACCAGAAGGGTGGGGGCTGGTTTTGTGCCCATGGGGGGTGGCTTTGTCAGGGGGGGCCGGTTTTGCAGCAGTGCTACAATATCACCCCCTTGTAACAAAAGCGGGAGCAGTACTTCTTGCTAGAAAACTGATAGGGCAGATGAAAGGGCAGGTTCAGTCACATGACATTTATTCCTGACATTTGACTGACTGTTCATGACATGAGACTGACTAGGCTCAATCCGTACTAGCTATTCAGACACAATGGTCTCTACATCTCCCCATCAGTTACTCTTCTCCCAGGCCCCTCTCAGAAAGGTCTAAAACATTATTTTCATCAATTCTAACCCTTATCTTAATTTGAAAATACCTCTAACCTTTAAGATAGCCCTTAACCCAACATTAAACCAAACCATTTCCGACCTCTAAATTACTTTAAAAATTTATTTTAATTACTTTAAGAAACCTTGTAATAACTAGCCTGCCCTTTACTTTAGGGCCTTTTGGTGTGGCTGACCTTCTGTAATTGTTTTCTCTGTTCTGAAGTGGTTCAGCCGACAGAATCGCAGTACCAACAAAAAAAGCTGCCGCAAAAGAAGCATGTGTGGTCACAGCCAATCGGTGTGTATGTTTGTGAAAATACATAAACTACTTATAAGTTCCGGAACTGTTTAATTTCTTCGAATGATATGTGACAGACATGAAGGGCACCCCTTCATTTGAGAATGGGGTAGTCAACCTCATCTGGGGTGGGGTGAACCTTACACAAACCCCTTCCAGGTGGCGAGTTTCCCCCTTCACACCCGCTTCCAACCAAACTGCATCCCTGTTAACCCATAAATCACCACTGACAATGTGCTTTGGTGCCTTAAAAGGTCGCAGTTTATTTAACATCACATGTTTATACAATTTTCCAAAATTCATGGTCATATCAACTGTTCACTTAATGTCCATGCTACGTATTTACATTTCCTGGTCTTTGCACTTGTTTTGCTCCCAGTAAAGACCCAGCCTCCTCAATTTACCGGGAGGGGAGGTGCCCCCTATCTGGGCTTCCCATTCACGGGTCTAGGCTTCAGCTTGCAACCGACTTAGAGGGTGTCCGTCTGGACCTGCCCAGGCTGCAAGTGCCGTCCCGCTCACCCTGGACCCTTTTGTGGGCCCTCCTAGCTCCCAGGGGTCCCTGCCGTGTGGCATCTCTAGGACCTTACTTGAGCATCTACTCTATCTTTCTTGAGGCTGAGTCCTTGCATTTCGCTCCCTCAGTACCCCTGCTGTGAGGCATCCCATGGGTCCTGCGGGAGCATCACATCTACTCTTTCTATGGCGGCACGCCACCCTTGGCTCCCTCAGTACCCCTGCCGTGAGGCATCCCCAAAGACACTGTGTGAGCCTTCCATCTACCATTTATTAAGTTGACTCTTTTTTACTACCTTCCTTGTGTTCCTTCCGCTTCACCTCTAAACTTGCGGCTGCGACCCCTGCTTCTTTTTGGTGTGGGTGGGTGGGATTCTTTTCTTCTACTTGTGAAGGGGGGGTGGTTGTGCCTCTCTAGAGTCCGCTAGCCCTCTTTATCCCCCAGCTGGCTCAGCCTCTGATTGGGGGGGGGCCGTGCTCGCCCCAGGGGGACCAAGCCTGGTCGCCCCCTCTCTAGCTGGCATGTTGATGGGTGAGGGGAGGGGCTTCCTGCCCCAGACTGCGTTTGACCCAGGCCCCTATCGGGTCCGGCTTTGCCTTCCCGGTCAGGGTTACTACTACGTGATCCCATACATTCCCTCTATTCTTGTCTGTTTGTGTGAAGGGATATGGTCTTAAAGTGATTCCACACTGAGGGATCTTACATTGAGAGGCATAGAAGTGGCCCACAAGTGTGTCCAGGTCCTAAGGCGCAGAAGGGTGGCGAGTCCAAAATTTCAGACCTAAATAGGAAAAAAGCATGACCGTTCTTTCGAGTTTATGATTCTTGGGAGTTGAGAGAAGATGCTTTGTAAAAGAGCAATGGACATGTAGAAGCATGGATCTTGAGTTTAGCTTGCATGTAATATGTTTCAGTGCCATGGAAAGCTTGGTCACAAGTAGAGTGTTTACGTGCAGTTCACTGCCGCACCAGAAGTCAGTGTAAACGAGTATGGAGTAGTGATGCTGAGGAAAAGCACCAAAGTTTAAAGAGCAGATGGTTCTACACATTTTGAACATTTGAATCTGTTTCAAGAGAGAGTCAAATAAAAAGTTGCCACAGTTCATAGGCGGGAATAAGTCGAATGAGAGGAGAGATCTAAATATTGAAGAGTGTAGGGCTAAAAAAACCAGGAACTGCACAAGCCAGGGAGTGAAACTCATACCAAGGGGGAGGAAGCTGCAGAGCTCAGTATGCTGCTGAAGAAGAGAGCCACGCCAGGGCACTTTCCTGTATGACACTGGCAGCATAACCTCATCAGCCTCTGCTAGAAAAATAAATTCAGATTGATGAGGAAAACGAAACCCTGAATGAGAAGAGTCCACGATTGACTGAGAGCATTGCTTAATTTTAGCTGGTGGTTGCAGGTGGGTCCCAACAGCACTCATCTTTGGGGACTGGTCCTTTTTTTTCACCATCAAACACTTTGGAGAGCAAGGGGGAAAAAACACAAAGAGGAAAGAAGGAGGACGGGAAAGACAGCAAAACAATCACAAAGGGCGACAGCAGGAACCTGCCAGAGTGAGATAATGGGGCAGAGAGTGTCTGGTGGTGGATTAGAGAGGGATTAGCTGGATTCAAGGCTACGCAGCTTGTTGTTAGATACTCCAACATTTGATAATAATGGCATTGGGATCTGAGCATAGCTTTGGGCACCAGCACTCATTCTTTTACACATTAAGCACTGACTGAGCATTGATGTAATAAGAGAACATGGTATGAATGTCTTTCTTTAATATTTTCACAGGAGAAGGTAGAAGAGATATAATATGATAAATATTTAAAGCAGATGGATCAGCCGAAGGTTTTTTTTAGCAAGGGAACTAATAAGGCCTTCTTCCATTCAGCAGAAATATTTGCTTCTTTAGTGGACAGATTGCATAGATGTGATAAAGCAGTACTGATCACAGATACAGCCTTATGAATTACTTTGAGAGAACTCAAGTCTAGGGGTGATCTCCTTACAGTTATACATGATTATTATTTTTTTTTTTAACAAAGTTTTATATAGCGCAAACTTGACTCAAATCAGGTACCAGAGCGCTTTACATAGCACCAGTTGCATTACATGAGGACACATTCATTTTTATTAGGCATGGGGATATTAAGTGATTTGCCCAGAATCACAGGATGTTCAGCATCATTGCCGAGACTTGAACCATGTTCCCCAGATTCGAGGTTGACCGCCCTAGCCGTTAGGCCAACTCCTCTCCACAAGATCTTTTCAATCTTGTCATGAAAAACATTAAGAAAAGGAGTTAGACAGTTTGTCTGATGGCTGAGACACATTTGTTTTGCATGATGGAAGCGAAGGATCCCTGACTGCCAAGAAAACCTCCTTAGAAGAATTTTAAAAGGCAAAAGTATTTTTAGTGTAATATTAAGAGCAAACTAGTAGTAAATGCTTCTTATAAATGTTTCTCATTGCAGAGTTACAAGCTGTATCATCAATAGTGTATGTGTGGTGCCATGCTCTCTTTTCAATTAAGTTTTGCAGTGCTGGAATCAGAAGTGCACCAGGAGGCTGAGGGACAATGTCCAAGAAAGCACTTTGTTTTAAATCTAACTTTTTAGTCGATGGCAGAGCCAATCCAACTATTGTACTCAGCTGTAGAAACTTCTGAACTTTCCCTACTGTAAGTGGACTGGAAGCGTAAATTTGAGCCCTCCAAAGTCGAATAATTTCCCTGCTGTTGCTCCAGTGGTGGTGGGAATAATAAATCTGACCCACTCAAAGTCCAGCACTTTCCCTACCGTAGCTCAAGGTGGACTGGGAATAGTAAATATTACCCTCCAAAGTCCAGCATTTTCTCTACTGTTGCTTACATCAGAGTGGGAAAAGAAAAGCTACCCATTCGAAAGTACAACATTTTCCCTCCTATCACTTTTGTTGGAGTGTAAATAGTAAATCTCACCCTCTTTAATCCAACATTTGTCCTACTTTTGCTGAAGTTGGAATAGGAATAGTAAATCTGAACCCACCCTCAAATTTAAATTACTTGCCCTACTTTTGCTTATGTCAGAGTTGGAGTAGTTAATCTAACCCTTCCAAAGTCCTACACTTTACAGTTGCTTATGTTGGAGTAGGAATAGTAAACACAATCCCTCTAAAGTCCAATCCTTTCCCTACTGTTGCTTACATTGAAGTGTGAATGGTAACTTCAACCTCTTGAATGTTCAACACTTTCGATAGTGTTGCTTAGGTAGGAGTCAGAGTAGTGAATTTGGCCCTACAAGTCTAATTTATTTAATCATTTTTTTTTGATTATATATATTTATTTTAAAATTTAGTTTTATATAAAGTATTTTTTAATATATTTTTGAAGTATTTTGTTTTGGTATTTTAATATTGCTATTGTATACATTTTTTAATGTTGGTAACATCTAGTGTTTTTAATTGTAATTAATTATTATTAGTATTTTTTCATATTACTTAGGTTTAAATAATATTTTTTTAAATATCATGCTTATTATTTTTGTGATTATTTTGAAGTATACATTTTTGCTTTGTGTTTTTAGGTAATCTTTTTTTAAATGTTCTTTATATTATAAGTAGACCTTTTTTTAAATGTAATGATATTTTTAAAGTTAATATGTATGTATGTCTATTAAAGTTAAGATAACATTTAGGGCCCGATTCCGATCGCACTGGGAAAGCCCTGCGGCCGACTCGCACCCATAGAGCTTTCCGACTGACTCGTACCTCTGGGCTCCGAGCAACAGAGTAAGATGCGCTGCAGCGCTGATGGACTCGAGTCGCTCAGAGCCCCATTGAAGTCTATGGGAACCTGGTGCACATTGCGTACATAGGCTCCAATAGACAAAAAACGCACGTCTCAGACAAAGGCACCCCCTGTCACGGAGACGCCTCGGTCCTGCCCACACCGTGCATGCATGTGTAGGGGGACCTTTGGGACCCCCCAGTGATCGAGCCGAAGGGCCCCAGGTGAAAGGGGACCCACTACGGACCACAAAAGTCCACTTCCTGGAGCTTTTTCGAGTCGGAGGGTCCGAGTCGATCCTGCTGCTCGATGCGCGCATCGCACTTGGTTGCTTGGGAATCGGACCCATTGCGCGGTGCGCGTTGATAAAGTTAGAGTCGTCCGGACGGCGTCACAGATGTGTACGAGTCAGTCGGAGCGCGGGGCTATCCTCGCATTGTACTTGCTCGCTTGTAAAGCGGTAGGAGTCATCCGGAAATCACGCCTACGAGTCACCATGCTGGAGCTGTGGGTGCATGCAGACAGGGGAGCACACCTTGTGCCCCCTGCATGCATCCCTAAACCCTAAACCCTGAGGCATGAGAACTGCCATGAGACTGCTGGTGATGAGGAAACTCGTAATATGCTTGACGGTGCCACAGCGGCACCACCAAGCATATTGTGGTCTCAAGACCGCGCACCAATGATAAGGATCGTGGATCCCTGGCAGTTGCAGTGGTACCATGGAGTTCCGACCGCCATACTTGTGATATGGTGGTGAGACAGATGGTGCCTGTGGTCTCTGTCTGCCACTGCACCTTCACCGCAGGTTTGGTGGTCCTATGGACTGCCAAACTCATTGTTAGGCCCATAGTACTACCAGGAGTCCTGGAATGTGCTTTTAATGTTAGAAGACATGTTGAAACTGCCACCCAAATATGCAGTGGAGCTAGGGCATGGCAGGTGCTGCAGCTGGTCTAGGTGACCAAAAATATGGATCATTCTGCAATAAAAACCAGTTTAAATGCCTGACTAATGCCATTTTCACAATGAGCTCTATACCGGGGCCATAACACGAACAGTTTTCCTTGCTCAGCACAGAGCTGAGAGTCTGTTTGTATGCACTTGCACTGTTTAAAGACCCACAATTAAGATTCGTACCTCTTTTCTCAGACACATTCAAATTCAAATTATGGGCCATTTTAAAAAAAAACTGTTGAAAAAAGGGCTTTGTTCTGAAATTACAAAAAAGTCCTGATGCAATTTTTTGTCAACACAGACAATCCTGCAAATCACTGGGTTATGTGACTATAGAAAGAGTTCTAAGGCACTGTCATACAATGTCAATGACCTCACCTCGATGAGGTATTTCTCTTAACAGGTTTTCACCTTAGGAGTTTCACATTCTTTTTTAATTTTGCTTCAGTAAAGTGTTCCTTTAATGTAGGAACTGCATTCATTTTTACAGCTTTAATTCCATCAAGGTGGTGTACAGGTGGGCCACAATGTAGTTGCTTATTAGATCTTTGTGGTTAACCTACAGTTGATCAGTAGGAAATTAACTGAAAGACGGGCTGATGGTGTTACTTGTTTCAGCCTGCATGTCAGGATGATTTCCTGACACGAATGAGGAAGATTTTGTAAGAACTTATCACAAATGTGTCCTCATTTTAGCTTTCTAGAGCACTAACCATAGTTTCTATGTTAAAGTGAACTCACTCATATTGGTAATTTCTAAAGGACATGCTGTCCTCTTTACATCTTTGAGTCCATCAAGATGCTGTTCAGGTGTATCAAGTACTTTAGAACCTGCAGTAGAACACTAGGGAATAAACTGACAGGCTGCGGCTGGTTTTGGAAGTACTTTTACTCGGGATATGAGACTTTACTCTCAGATGGCAAAGGAAAATAGTGTGAACGTATTGAAAATGTGCAAATAACAGGAAGAGGGTCAGCATTTTTCTCATGGTAAAATCACATGCGAATGCACTACATTTCCTAAAATGATCATAACAGCACCAACAAATGACTTATCTTGTAACTAAAACCTGTTATCGCCCATTATATGTGCTCCTTTTTGTGAAACTCAAAACCTGACATTCACTAAAATGTGTTTCAATGAGGACCATGTCCCTTGGTCCTATGATGACTGCAATAACTTGTTGTCCGTGTTATGGCCAACCAATCAAGGGGGCACGGGGTCCCAATGGGAAGCTTTTAACCCCTTAATATCCATCCCAAGTCCCCCTTTAAATGTTAAATTCTCAAAAACAGATGAACGGATTTACACAAAATCATAAAACGCAAGCTTTCTGAGTATAGTTTTTTCCCTTTTGCCAACTTTGGTGTAATTTTGTTCTGCCATTTATTTCTTTTTATTTCTTAAGGGAATTAACATGGGACATCACACTTTTGTGTAAGGGTGGGTGGCGAACTCTGCTCCGACAGTGGAGTTTGTGGGTTTTGCCAACTCAGCGCTCCACTGGGAGAGCGAAGTCTGCAAAAAAACTCTGATTCCACCAGGTGACGGAGTTTGCCCCTGCCACCCACCCCTTACCTGGTCAGACAAGCCCTGCCCCTGCCGGAGTCCACCTTACCTGGATTTCGGTGTGGCCTTCTCAGTGCAGGATTCTTCTTCCAGTCCTGCTGTGAAACTTCCCTTCTCTGCAGGACTCGCAAGGACTGTGCATGCATGCGCATGGTTAGTGGAGACTAGCTGAAGGTCTCCAATCTCCATGCGTATGCATGCGCAGTCCTCACGAGTCCTGCAGCGAAAGGAAGTTTCACAGCAGGACTGACTGGAAGAAGAATCCTGCACCAAGGAGGCAGCCCGGAGTGACACCAGGATCACCGCCACGGGGCTGCCGGCAGAGGTAAGCTGAGGCAACCGTGTAGGGCAGAGCGGAGGGGAATTCCATGCAGTTCTTTGGCAACTCCATGGAATTCCACGTAGTGCCACTCTGCCAGCTCTGCCCACCCCTTCTTTTGTGACCCACGTTTTCTTGGCCCAAGCTTGATGGATCCGTGTGAAACATTCCGTGAAGGAGCCAAAGTGAATACATTTTCATTTGGAAAGCTTAATTCAGATTTGACAAACAGTGCCAATGTTATTAGCAACATAAAAAAAATTAGTCTTCTTTAAACTCTGATCTAACTATAATTACAAATTAGTGAGCCCCAATGTGTAGTACATATATTTAAATCTATATTGATATAGATTTACTGAAAAAAAACAAATGTTAAAATAATGTTATTGTTAGGTAAATATGCCAGTGACAACATTAACATTAACATTTGAACTAAAAAAAAACACAGAAAGACACCTGTTATAGTTAGCTGAGCAAACTTTAATTTGCTCCCCCTCCATGCACTGTTTTTGACGTCACATTATACATCACTCAAGACATGTTCTCTGACATAATTTATGACAGCATTGATGACATCTCAAATGACAATAATGTTGACATCACTTATGACGTTACTGAAGCATCATCCAATGAATGTGCTAGTTTATTTTATAGTTTAGATAGTAGTGGGTAACTTCCATGTTACTTCTCTACCTAATTTTGTACTGCCTGTGTCCAGTTAATGGGTAAGTGTTTACAAAACACTTGTGCTGCTAATATATCATTGTGTAGAGGTAATGTGTGTTGATGACAGCTGATGGCTTGTTTTCAGAATGTTCCACTCAGGTTTTTTGGTTCTACAGAAAAAGTTTACAACAAAGCAAATATTCTTCATAGTAGATACTAAGGGCCTCATGTAGGTAAATAAAAATTACCGATTCTTAAATACCGAACCGTACCGAATCGGTATTTAAGAATCGGTAAGTTTTATGTAGGTAAAAATTCGGTAATAATTACCGAATCAGTAACATTCGATAATCAAGAATCGGAATGTACCGAATCGGTAAATACCGAGGTGGTATTTACCGAATCGGTAAATACCGAATCGGTATTTACCGATTCGGGAAAAAAAATCACATGACTGGATGAAACAGCCAATCCTGTGCAACCACACCCCACCCAACCAGGAAGTGGCCACACCCAGGCAGGTGCACACAATTAACAGACTCTGGAGAGGCTTGGAGTGCAGAGGAGAGGCAGGGAGCCAGTGCCTGTTTGTGCAGCAAAAAAACCATCATGTCGACGCAGAGGACAGTGAGAGATGGAGGGGAAAGGAGGAGGAAGATGAAATTCAGCCCCAAGGAACTCCAGGTGCTGGTGGAGGAGGTGGTGAAGCAGCACCAGAAGCTGTTTGGGAGGCAGTCCCTGCAAGTGCCTGAGGCTGAAAAGCGCAATATTTGGCTGGCCATCCAGGCGCAGGTCAATGCTGTGGGAGTGACCCACAGGGACATAGAGGTCCTCAAAAAGCGCTGGTATGACCTGAGGATTGTAACCAAGAGGAAGATGGGGGAAATCCAGAAGGAGGCCAGCCAGACTGGTGGTGGAACCAACAGGGCACCTGCCCTCACCGAACTTGAGGAGCTGGTGGGGGCCACAATCGAGAATGAGAGCGTCGTAGGCCTTGGGGATGCTGACAGCTCTGCCAGAGCCGCCACCCAACAAGGTAAGACGAATGCACAGCAATGTAGCCCCCCCTACCCCTATCCCACATCCCCCATTGTGAAATGAGTATCCCACTCCAGTCCATGTGTTAGTGCAGACAGGCAATGCATTCTGGGAGATGTAGTCAGGGAAACCCCAACCATGAAGTAAATGGCACAGGACAACAAGGCATGTTACACACATTAGCCAAAAGCAGGCAGAGGACAAATTGAGAGTGTAACATGATTTAATTGTGATGCTTGCAATGCAGCCCTTCAGGTACACTGAGCCGATGTTGCATTTCTGTCCACAGATGTGACATCGCACAGGACAGGACATGCTGCAGGAGAGAGGGCACACCGGCCACACAGATCAGCTCTGGCCAGCACAAGTTCAGCCCAGGGAGCAGTGCCACAGGCAGCCGCACCACTAACACAGGCAGCCTCGCCTCAACCAGAGCCAGCCTCACCTCAACCAGAGCCAGCATCACCTCACCCAGAGCCAGCATCACCTCACCCAGAGCCAGCATCGCCACTCATGTTTGAGTCACCGGCCACATCACCGCCTGCATGTGTGAGAATGAGGAGGCGTGCTGCCGCCAGGCTGCGAGCCTTAGACACCTCGTCTGACGACAGCAGGGGCCCTGATCAAATTACTATGCCCCAGGATGGGAGCCATGCCACTGTGCCCTACACCTCACAGGCAGAACAGACGGGTACAAGAGGGCGCCGCAGGTCGCGTGTCCAGAGTCCACCAGCAAACATTGACAGCCATGGTGTCTTCTCGGGGCTCGAGGGCCAAATGTTAAAACAACAGCGCCTGCAAACAAAGGCAGTCATGTCAGTCCAGAGGCATATGCGGTGCATGAAATCTACATTAGTCAACATGGACAATAACATCAGCACAATGGCAGCGGGCATTCGGGACATGTCCCAGTCAATCCAGCAGTTGTGCAGCAAATTAGATGCTGACATAGATGCACGGCGCCGGGAACGGCAGAGGAGGGACACTAACACCAGGGCACTCAACCGTCTGGCAACTGCCACTTCTCTACTCTGCCGGCGCTCTGTGTCGATGCAGGAGGGCCTGACACACTGCTGCAGCGACGTGTCTCGGGGGATGGTGCAGGTGACAAGTGCACTAGAGGTGCTATTAACAAGTCAGGCGGCGACAACTGCTGCAGGGGATGCTGCGGAGAGCATCGACTCCAGCAGCAGGAGCAGCATCACACCCCCCGTCACAGAAGCACGCAGGAGCAGCAGGCGGCTTGGGGTTGGCAGTAGTGAGGATGCTCAATCCGTGCCATCCCACACTGCAGCGCGTATGCGCAAACAATGATGCAGCCCTGCGTAGCCAATTCCCAATGGGTGACGTAACCCTGGACTTACTCCTTGTAAATATGCTATGTTGCCAGATTGGCTTGATCTTGTTTTCATGGCGTAGTGCCGCATTAAAACTACGTCATGACATACCACAACTGGCTGTGTCCCCTTACTTACTCAGAAATAGTTGCATGTGATCTCTGCCCGTCTCTCTCTCCCATCTATTGCAGTTGGCACTTCAGCTGCGTTGCCCTCTGGCTGGCCTGACTCTTCCTCGTTGTCCTCAAAATCTGTTAGTTCCACCTCTGTTCCACTCTTCGTGGCAAGGTTGTGCAGCATTGCACAAGTGGCAATGATCTTGCAGCAGTTGATCGGTGTGTACTGGCGTGCGCCTCCGCTCTTGTGTAGGCAGCGGAACCTGCTTTTCAGTAGTCCAAACGTGCGCTCCACCACATTGCGTGTAGATTTATGTGCCACGTTATATCGTCTCTCACTCTGGGTTGATGGGTGTAGGTAGGGAGTGAGGATGAATGACCGGCAGGCATATGCACTGTCGCCTAGGTGAGTAAAAGGGAACCATCAGTCACATGCCTCTATACACTATGATTTGCAGGTTTCATGGGGCGTCACTGTTACTTACCTAGCAGGTATCCCTCTCCAAATTCTCCGGCAATCAGTCGTGTGTAGATCCCACTGTTCTGGAAGATGTAAGAGTCGTGGGTGCTCCCAGGAAACTTCGCTACAATATCAGTGATGATGTTCCCTGCATCACAGATAACCTGCACATTGATGGAGTGGGTGGACTTTCTGTTCCTGTAGATGTGCTCAGTGTCAGCTGGTGGGCAGATTGGGATGTGTGTGCCATCAATACAGCCAATGACATGGGGGAACTGTGCCATGTGATAAAAGTCAGTTTTAGTTTTCTGCAGTTCTGCCTGTGTGTTTGGGAAGCTGATGTAGTGGTGCATTCTCTGCATCATGGCATCCAGGAACTTCCTGAAGAAACGGGACAGGCAACTCTGGGATACACCGCCCACCGCAGCTATCACCCCCTGGTAACTGCCAGATGCCAGTAGATGTAGGCTGCAGAGCACCTGCACATGTGGTGGTATGGCATGCGCCCTTCTTGTTGGCTGGTCCAGGAGTGGGTGCAGGTCCCTTATCAGGTCCATGATGGTTTGGGGGTGTAGCCTGTACCTTTCATGTATCTCTGCATCAGTCAGTTGGAAGAGTGTGATGCGCTGTCTGTAGATGCGTTCCTCCCGTCTCCAAATCCTCAGACCTGCTGCCTGTAGACGTAGGCGCCTTGCAATGACATACAGAGCGGCCATGTTGTCCACGCTGTTGCATTTTGGGATTGCTTATATGGTCTGTTGATGGTTACCACCTGCTTTCACTCAGTGTTAATTACCGACTCTTAATTACCGAATTTCATGGATTTCTTAATTACCGATTTTTCCTACATGTCATTTTCAGTTTTACCACTTCATATTTACCACTTCATATTTACCGATTCATATTTACCACTTCATATTTACCGAATCGGTAAATATGTATTCGGTAAATATGAATCGGTATTTTAGAATTCGGTAATTATGAATCGGTATTTACCGCTTCATATTTACCGAAAACTTGTTTTTGGCCTCCTACATCTCACTTGTCTAAATACCGGTCGGTAACGGCATATTTATCGAAAATCGGCCGTTACCGACCGGTATTTGGCTACCTACATGAGGCCCTTAGTATTGTAACCAGAATTGATTTATTAGACCGAATTGTCTTAGCATGATCATTTCTACATAATGTAGAAGATTGTGCGCACATGGTACTAACCTATGTAAATATGTTTCTTTTGATTCCGAAAATTGGCTATATGTAACGTTTTTTTAACACAGTATGAAGGCTTTAGGTTGTATAATCTTAAGCATATTCAGACCTTGGTTATTGTAAGTGAATAGTGTATTTTTGGCAAGTGTGTTGTAAATTGAAACAATGACGTGATTAAGCATTTACTAAAGACATTAATTCCCTCCTCTAGATCATGTTTTCTCCGTTATGTTGACCGAAGTTCGGACTCCATTTTGTATTGTTATGCTTCCACGTGTTCCCCACGAGAAGAGTCCAACCTCTGTGTTAGTTGTTCTTGCAATCTGCCTAGTAACAGTCTATAAATAGCTCCTTTGTCCATCTGGCGCATGGCCAGACTTGACCACATCTGTTATCAGTTAGCCTTGCTTGACCATGTTTTCGCGGGCTCAAGGAGTGTGTCAGCTCCGCCCACATATTGATCTTGTATCGAAAATGTCCATAAAAGGTAACATTCCTTGCCTCATGCTGTATCCACCCACTCATGAGCCCCTCTATTGTGTATAAAAGGGGACCATGTACGCAAGTTCTTTGTGCTACTCTATGCAATACTGAAGAGTGTTGTGTGGATTGTAGGACCACCCTTAAGGGTTAATAAATGCTGTCTTTGTACTTTGCAGTTTCCGTGCCAACTTCCTTATAGATTCCATTACAGGAGAGCGAACCCTTGTGTCCTGCGGGCCTGGCTGGGGCCTGTATTCATCAATTGGCGCCCGTCACGTGGGGCTCATCGGCGACTCGGATGCTCGAAGGACTGGTCGCGACGAAGGTGAGGAACTTGGCCGGGGACGTGTTCACTGCCAGCGGCGTCTTAGCCCTGGCATCCCGAGGTTTTTCTTCCTTCCCTTCCGAGCTGACCGTCTGGGTGGCGCCGGTCCTCGACTGAGACCTCTTCTGTCGGTCCTGCCGTGAAAGCCGTTTGGGCGATTGTGGAGCTTGGCAGTTGGAATCTGGACTCTTGATTGGTAAGAACCGGTGTACGGTACTTGCTCCGAGTTTTTGAAGCCTGGTCCGGCTATTTGAGTTTGATTTGTGATGACTAGTCATATTTTGTATTTGTCTTTGTGAAAATATATGCGTTGCAACACATATAGGCAGGTAATGTGGAGAGATTTCTCCGGAGCTGTGTAACTTTGAACGGCGCAACGATTAAGTGCCATTTTCTCTATAATATTGCATATTTTGCATTATTCCTGAGCATGCCTGCTTTTAGCGCACTCCGTAAGTGGTGTTGCTGTTTTGGAAACCGGTTGAACCTCGAGGAATCTGCTCCAGCTCCCCCAGAGGGGACTCCTAATAGGGATATGTATGTGAAGCATGGTCTTTCTTCCATAATGTACAGCACAGTATGGAGGAAATATACTAAAAAAGATCCTGAGTTACGATGGCCTCTGTATGGATCGTTTGATATACGTAAGATTGAGTATGTGGAACAGTGTATGTGTAAGCGGCGTGCTCGTCAGGATATGTTTGAGTGTGTGCGGTTGTGGGTGAAGGAGGTGCGTGAGCGAGAGAAGCGTGAGAAAGCGCTGTTTGATAAAGAACAACGGAAGAATGATCATGTGCGAGCACAGGAGGCGAGGCGTCGGGAGGACAAAGAACAAACGGAGAGACAAGAGAAAGAGCGTAGGCTGCAAGTCTCGGGTCAATATGCTGTTCGGCAGCCACTTTATCCTGTCCTTAATAATCTTGATGATGATTTTTATTTACTAGATCGCTCTCCGCCCCCTTATGTTGGCGCATCTGCTCCGAGGCCACAAGATTCTGTCCCGGGTACGGGTAAGGTAGATACGCGGTCCATGTTATCGGCTGAGCATATGGCTGAGCTTCGGCAAATTTCTTTCCGTGCACTTAAGGGTAAGGTGTCCGTGGATGAATTGTTCCATACTTGGGGGTCGTGGCAGGATAGAGAGAGATTGTATTTTTTGAGTCATTTCGCTGAGGAAGTGATTGCTGCTTTTCGGAAATATTCTAGTGTCTTTGAGCCTGAAGAAGTGACATCGGATGCTAAAGCATTGCATGATGGTGTTTTTTCTCCCTCTAAGGCTCCTGATACGGCTCGGCGGCTATTCGCCTTGCGGGACGCGGTGCTGGCCCATAAAGAAAAAGCGCGCCAACGAGCAGGGGAGGAGACGCAGTCGGATTCGTGTACTACAGAAGGCCACTCATCCACCTCTCAATCAGATAAGAGCGATCTAGTGCATGCTAAGCCAATGCGCGAGGCGGCGCCTTTGTATGTTCCTCCTAAAGGAGCGGGGACTAGCTCGGACATTACCTCCGCCGATGCTAAGGGATATTTTGTGTATAATTGGGTTTATACTCCGTGGCATAGAGCTGATGTGATGGCATTAAAGAATGCGCTGCCTGACCCCCGCAAGAATCCAGCGGCCTTCTACGAAGAAGTCGAGGGGGCCTTGAATTCTTGCGTTATGACTTTAGCAGATATAGACCTGTTCTTTGGCCTTATTCTACCACCGGATATGTGGCGATCTGTCCGAAAGGTAGATGATACAGTTGCCTTTAAGGCCCGGTGGTCTGACCTTGAGGATGAGGATAGGGAGGGGAAGCCCGCGCAGAAACCGCCCCAGAGTATTTTAGATCTCCCTGCTGCTATTGTGGCTAAGTTGAAGACAATTATTCCCCCTAAAAAGATTGACTGGAATATGTTGGCTGCATGTAAACAGAAAGTTGACGAGTCAGTTGCGGACTTCTTTACGCGCTTTGAGGAGACGTTTCATGATTTTAGTGGCCAGTCGCTTACTGACGATACGGGCCGCCACCTTTTTGCGGATAAATATGTGGCTAATCTGCTGCCGGCAGTTGCGGCCCGTTTAAAAGCGAGTGAAAGTTCTTGGTCTTCCGCTACACCGACAGCCCTCCTGACTATTGCCCAGTATTATGAGCGCCAGGAGCAAGAAGCAAAGGGCCAGGAGGAAAAGAAATCGAAAGATTTGAAAACAAAGGTGATGTTGGCACAAGTCTATGGCCCGCCCCGACGGGGTAGTAATAGAGGTAGGGGAGGATCTTATGGTCCTCCCTCGGGCCGATCTGATTTAAATAGGAACCAATGTGCGTATTGTAAGCAATCGGGTCATTGGGCTAGGGACTGCCCGGTGTTGTATGCATCGCGTCAGGGGCATACCCACGGTGGCCCGCGAGGTAGAGGGGGTTTCTCGAACTTTCGAGGGAATTCGAACGAACAGGCTCGTTTTGACTCTGCTGGGCAGCACCGAGACAGATCAAATGTTTTCGATCGTCAGCATCAGTATCAAGTGTCGGGGATTGACCGGTCGGGGTACCATGACTCTCAGCATGCATAGGGATGCGTTGGATGGGGGTTAGAATCAGTTGAGGTGCCGGTCGATCAGAAGGGTCCTTATGTATCGGCTGAGGTTTTGGGCTCTACTGATCAGTTCCTAGTGGATACAGGAGCGACACGTAGTGCACTGTCTAAGCAATTGGTTCCGGGGGCTCCCCCATCCGGCTTAATGGTCACATCGGTAGGGTTTGACGGTACACTCTCCCGAAGCCCTCTTTCGCAGCCCCTCATGTTTAAAGTTGACTCTTTTTCTGCACCCTGTCCGTTTCTGCTTGCCCGGTACACACCGGACAACATTATGGGTCTTGATATGTTAAAGCATTTTAGGGCTACGATCCGCTGCTCCCCTGCTGGTGTACGGGTAATATTGAATGACAATTACCCCCGATCTGAACGGATGTGTGCGATGTCGGAGGATGCGCTGTTAGCTACCCTCCCTTGTGCCTTATGGGCAACTTCGGATACTGATGTGGGACAAATGGTGATTCCACCGGTCCACATTAGCGTCCAGGAGGGGGCGGTGTTACCACGCCTCCCTCAGTACCGTATTTCCCAGGAGGGTGAGGAGGCTCTCATACAGATAGTGCAGGATTTGATAGCGGTAGGGGTAGTGGAGGAAGTCCCCTACAACATTTGTGACAAGCCGATTCTTCCCATACTGAAAAAGGATACGGATGCCAGAGTTTATCGGTTTATAATTGATTTGAGGGAAGTGAACAAGATCGTGATACCTCAGTACCCAGTGGTTTCCGATATCACGACGTTGCTTACTTTGGTACCACCTACGGCGACTATGTTCTCCGTGATCGATTTGAAGAATGCCTTCTTTTCCATTCCCATTCACCCTGATAGTCGATATCTTTTTGGGTTTACATTAAATAATAGATCTTATCGTTTTTGTAGGATCCCCCAGGGCTACACAGAAAGCCCTAGCATTTACAGTCAGGCTTTGAAACGACAATTGGATTCCTTTGCTCTGCTCGAGGGGGTCGCCCTCATTCAATATGTCGATGACATCTTGCTGGCGGCTGACACCCTGGAGTTGTGTGAAAAAAGTACGTTATCCTTACTTTCCTTTTTAGCATCCCACAATCATAAGGTATCTAGGAAGAAATTGCAATTCTGTAGACCAAAGGTGACTTATTTGGGTCACCTTTTGTCTAAGGAGGGACGTGCACTCACACCGGATCGTATCCAAGTCATTTTGGACACACCGAGACCGTCCACACAGAAGGATGTGCGTGTATTTCTGGGCCTTGTTTCTTTTTGTAGACAGTGGATATTGGGGTTTTC
This sequence comes from Triturus cristatus, assembly GCF_964204655.1. Taxonomy (NCBI): domain Eukaryota; kingdom Metazoa; phylum Chordata; class Amphibia; order Caudata; family Salamandridae; genus Triturus; species Triturus cristatus. Next base: position 984,659,764 of record NC_140585.1, on the reverse strand, counting down.
GCACATAGCTAAGCCATTGTTAGCCCTCTTGACAAAGGACACGCCTATCCCAATCCCTTGGTCAGATGAGTGTGATACTGCTTTTCAGCAACTACGACAGGCCCTTTGTTCAGCACCAGTGTTAGGGACCCCTGATTATGCAAAACCCTTTTCGTTGTATGTGCATGAGAAAGATGGATGTGCATTGTCAGTTTTAGTGCAGATGCACGGCGATAAGCAGCGCCCTTGTGCATATTTTTCGGCTGTACTTGATCCTGTCGCCCGAGCATTACCAGGGTGTTTTCGCTCGGTTGCGGCGACAGCTGTGTCAATACGCCAAAGTGAGGGAATTGTGTTATCCCATAAGTTGTTGGTATTAGTCCCCCATGCTGTCGATGCCCTGCTCAATCAAACGAAGACGCAGCATTTGACCAGCGCCCGTTTAACGGGATATGAGTTGACGCTTTTGGCTCCTCATATTACGTTAAAAAGGTGCGTAACGTTAAACCCGGCAACATTGTTGCCATACCCCGAAACCCAGCCTGAGGCGCGGAAAGCGCATGATTGTATTCTCGTGACTGAGGAACAAACAAAGGGTCGTATTGATCTCCAGGATACGCCCTTTTCAGATGTAGATGGAGAACTGTGGGTGGATGGATCCTGCCTGAAGCTACCAGATGGTACGACTTCAGCAGCGTATGCGATTACCACATTGCAAACGATAGTGGAGACAGCACGCATACCACAGAAATCAGCTCAAGCAGCGGAACTGATAGCATTAACACGAGCATGTGAGCTCAGTACAGGACTATGTGTGAATGTTTATACAGATAGCCGCTATGCCTTCGGAGTAGCGCATGACTTCGGCCTACTCTGGAAGGAGAGAGGGTTTTTAACGTCACATGGAGTACAGATAATGCATGGAGAGTTAGTTCACAATCTTTTAACCGCATTGACATACCCAAAGAAAATTGCCATTGTTAAGTGTAGCGCCCATAGGAAAGTAGTTGATAAAGTTGGAGAAGGGAATGCGTTGGCAGATCGAGTAGCACGGGAGACTGCGATGCAGCCCGGTGCTACTGCCGTGTATGTAGTAAAGTCACAGGTGGAAAGATGGCATGATGCGAAGGAGGAAGTGCGAGAAATGCAAAGGACCGCTTCTGACAAAGAGCGGGAACAATGGGCTAGTGAGGGAGAACTGGATGACGAGGGCTGCTGGAGAAATAAGCAGATGGATAGATGGAAATTACCCACGGCTTTTGTACAACCTATGGTTCAGATGGCACATGGGCTAGCACATGTTGGAGCTTCCGCAATTGTGAAATTGCTTACCCAAGTCTGGGAGCATCCAGAGATTGCTAGCACAGCGAAGAGGGTGGTGCAGACCGGTATGATCTGCCTGAGGTATAACCCAGGAAAGGGTACTCGAACTCCGGCAGGAGGATTTGTGACACCTACTGCACCCTTCGAGGTTTTGCAGATGGATTACATCCAGCTTGAGCGCTGTAACAATCTGAAGTATGTTCTAGTAGTGGTCTGCGCTTTCAGCAAATGGGTTGAAGCGTACCCTACGAAAGACAATACTGCAATGACTACTGCGAAGTTGCTGCTGAAAGAGTTCTTCCCTCGATATGGCGTCTGTAGACTCCTGTGGAGTGATAATGGGCCTCACTTTGTAGCGGATGTTATAAAGTACGTCTTGAAGGGCCTGGGCATCACCCAGAAGTTTCACGCGGTATTCCACCCTCAGTCTGCAGGACTAGTCGAGAAGTATAATGGTACACTGAAGCTCAAGATCGCTAAGATTCAAGCTTCGACGTCCTTGACTTGGCCAGACGCTCTGCCACTGGCGTTATTGTCAATTAGATCAGTACCACACTCTCGAACTGGCCTTACACCGTACGAAATTGTTTTCGGACGCCCAATGAATATTTGGGGTCTACCAAAACCTAAGGCTGTGTATGATGTACCTTGTGTAATGATGAACGATTATCTGGCACAGTTAACGGATAACTTGGTTTCTATTCATCAACAGGTCCGAGAGGCGCTCCCTGATCGGTCTACCGGTGAAGGACATGGTCTCCGACCTGGTGACCACGTGATGGTGAAAATATTTGACAGAACAAACAGCTTGGAACCGAGATGGGTGGGTCCTGAGCAGGTCCTCCTCGCAACGAGAACGGCTGTGCGAGTCTCCAACAGAAAGAATTGGATCCATTCCCTGCACTGTAGGAAGGTGCCGCCCGGATTGGTGGAACCTGCCGTGCTGACCGATCAACGAGAAATCTTGGCTGCAGAGACAGGCCGTGCTGCGGAGCCAAACGCCACTGAGGAGCTCTTTCCGGACCACGCGACTCTTGGAGGAAGGCGATATCATCTTCGACCAAGGAAGTGAGTTTTCCAGTACCGGGACATACTGTCAGAACGGCCCTTGGGTTAGTGAAACGGAGAGCCGATGAGGCAAGGGGGGGGGATCAGCCCTGCATTAGTGTAGCGACACCCGTCTTGGCCCGCTGGTGAAGAAATCAACCGCTGCCCAAGGGGAAGAGTTCTGACAGACTCTTAGTTTCAGGAAGATATTGGGTTTTATTTTTACTTTGACATGGAGAAAAAGAAAATCCTTTGTGCATTAGGGTTCATGTCCACAGTAGCCATTGTTGGGATAACCACATGGTTCGTGGAGGATGTAACACCCGCTCGGAAGATTCTTGTGTTGACAACTCCGGTGCCTGAGGAGCACTACTTTTATACATTACCGTATCAAGAGTTGAAGCATCGACAGTCTTACTTGAATAACACTTTCATCCAGATGCTGCACCATACCCACGTTGCTACGAATGCTACGAACTGTTGGATATGTGGGATGATGCCAGCTCATCAGAAGAAAGGAGGAACGCCATTCATACCACTTCCTTTCTCTCATAATGGCTCTTGTAGAGCATGGTATACTTTGCTTTTTGCTACTCGGAAACCGACAGTGGGACGATTGCTCTTCAGACTCAATAAAGAATGTCACCAGGATAAAAATGGGTATCCACAAGCGAATGGGACAATTTGGGAGTGGGAAGAGTACCGACCAGACAATGAATCCATTCCCTACATCTTCACGAACACAAGAGACACTGTGGGAAAGGACAAATTTGTGATTCAAGTAGCACAAGCTCAAGCGGACCTGTGTGTCCAGAGTGTGGGTTTTATCCCTGTTGGTGTTAGTGATTGTATTACTGTTCTGAATATCGATGGGTTGAACAATAGTACCTTTTTAGCCTCCCATAATACGTACTTTGTGTGTGGAAATAAAGGTTATTACCGTCTGCCGGCTGGGTGGTCTGGGGTATGCTATGTATCATTTCTATTACCTCCTGTATTTCTAGCTCCCGCATCTTATCATAAGGATCTGAAATTATTGAATAATGTGACTGTAAATAGGTATAAACGTACTTTATCAATTGACGATGTAGATCAGACTGATACCAGTCTGCAACAGTATATTGATTTTAACTTAGGACTGTTTTTCTTTGTTGGAGCTGCCCTGAATAGTAGGAAGATTCGAAGATTAACAAGAGTGGAAGAGGCTGTGACAAATCAGACTGCTGCTGCTCTTGGGAATCTTACGGAAGAATTGCAAATTACTAGAATTGTTGCATTGCAGAATCGTATGGTATTAGATGTCATGTTAGCCGACCGAGGTGGAGCTTGTAAAATTATTGGAAGTAGCTGCTGTGTGTTTATCCCTGATCATACGCCATCAGTTTATAATGCCATCAATAAACTGCATAAAATTGCAGCTGAGATCCATACAGAAAACGGCACTTGGTCCTTTTCTGGATGGTTTTGGGCGTTAATTACTGCCTGTGGATGGAAGGTTCTAACTGGTCTCTGTATTATTGTAGCGGTTCTGTTTTCGTGCTGTATCTGCGTTCAATGTGGTCCTTTACTCTGCTCATTATGTGTGTCATTTTGTATCCCTGATAAGAAAGCTATTGTCGATGTTGCTCATCAGAAACGTTTAGCTAAAGAAGTTGAAGAAATGATGACAATTGACATATATGATGATTATCCTAACAAACCGGATGTCTTCAGTAAATGCTGAAAGGGTCGTCTGTTGTAAATTGAAACAATTACGTGATTAAGCATTTACTAAAGACATTAATTCCCTCCTCTAGATCATGTTTTCTCCGTTATGTTGACCGAAGTTCGGACTCCATTTTGTATTGTTATGCTTCCACGTGTTCCCCACGAGAAGAGTCCAACCTCTGTGTTAGTTGTTCTTGCAATCTGCCTAGTAACAGTCTATAAATAGCTCCTTTGTCCATCTGGCGCATGGCCAGACTTGACCACATCTGTTATCAGTTAGCCTTGCTTGACCATGTTTTCGCGGGCTCAAGGAGTGTGTCAGCTCCGCCCACATATTGATCTTGTATCGAAAATGTCCATAAAAGGTAACATTCCTTGCCTCATGCTGTATCCACCCACTCATGAGCCCCTCTATTGTGTATAAAAGGGGACCATGTACGCAAGTTCTTTGTGCTACTCTATGCAATACTGAAGAGTGTTGTGTGGATTGTAGGACCACCCTTAAGGGTTAATAAATGCTGTCTTTGTACTTTGCAGTTTCCGTGCCAACTTCCTTATAGATTCCATTACAGGAGAGCGAACCCTTGTGTCCTGCGGGCCTGGCTGGGGCCTGTATTCATCAAGTGTTGCATAGAGTGTGCACTGTTCTTAGAAGAGAGTCACTGTCTGCAAATAGTACGGTACAGAGTAAACTCTCTCCATAGACTAAACACTGTTTACAATACGCACTTTTCTACTCATATCAACTTCATTTCCCAGTGTAGGTTCAGTGACTGTGAGGAGTTTGATGCAAATAAAAGCTGTCCACAGTAGGGCAATAATTTTGGAACAAGAGTTGAGTATCCTAAGGAACTTGGCTTTCTCAGAACAGTTTTATACATATTCAACACATTGTGCAATGAGGATTTTCCATATATCAGTGTATGATTAGTAATGTGCAGTAGGCTGCCCGTGAAGTGTGTGGTATAGGGTAAATATTGCACAAGCTCTCTACACCTGAGGGAGTTGTATCTGTGATGGCATTAATGAAGCTTTATATTATTCTGAACTCTTTGTACTTACTTGCAGGCCTCTAAAGCCATACTAGTTGATAGAGTAATGTGTGCAAAAGAAGCTTGGATTATCTCATCAGTGATGTCATCAATTATATAATTTGAGATGCCATCAGTGATGTCATAGAACATGTCCTGAGTGATGTAACATGTGAGGTCATAAGCAGTGCATAGTGGAGTGCAAGTTATAGTTAGCTTTGCTAGCTATAACTGGTGAAATTCTGTGTTTTTTTGTTGAAAACATTAATCTTATGACTGACATATTTACCTAACCACAATGTCACTTTAACCTTTGGGGTTTTTTTCTAGTGAATTTCTAAGATTTTTTTTAACAGAAACAGATACTTTAATCATACCTAACTATAACATTACTTTACCTTTGTTTTTTTAAGTTAATTTCTAAGGTTTGCTTTTAAACAAAAACAGATCCTTTCATCACATTGAACTATAATGTTACTTTCACCTTTTTTTTTTTTCAGTTAAGTAATAATTTTTTGCCATACAAAAGCTAGGCCCTGTAGCAAACCCTCCATAGCCAGCCAACCCCACTCTGCACACGGCCTTTTGGCATATGTGGCGTGGGTTTGGTCGCAGGGCCTGGCTTGTAGCCAAGCCCTGCTTTCAACTCCCTGCAGGCAGCCATCCATCCAGAGGTGGCCAACCTACACCACAAACGTTCTTTGGTTGTGTGCTGCATGGGGTAAGCCGCAGTGCCTGTCTTGCAGCCAGGCACTGCTTCCAACCCTACACTCTACACAGCCATTGGCATGCGCAATGAGGGGGTTGGCCACAGTTTGGCTTGTCGCCAAGCCCTGTTGCTAAACTCCCAGCAGGCTGCCAACCCCACACTGTACACAGCCTTCGGCATGCTCAGCATAGGGTTGGCCTGTGGGATCCCATCCCCATGGGCCAAAACATATGTTAAGGGGAGGGCTGTGCAGCCCACCTCCTCACCCCTTAATTGGCCCTGGGACCCAATACCATGGGGGCAGTTCCAATAAAAAGGGGAGGTGTGGTCATCCCCCCAAGTCTTGAGCCCCCCAGAGACCCCACCCCTGGGGCCAAGTACAATTAAACAGGGGAGGGGGTATGGAACCCCCTTCCCGAGCTTTAATAGGCCCCGGGGGCCCCTGCCTCTGGGGCCACATACAAAAGAAGGGGAAGGGCAAGCAGCCCTCCTCCCCCATCTTTCAGTGCCAAAAATAATAAAAAAAGGGGAGGGAGCCACGCAACCCCCTTCCCTGAACCTTATTAGGCACCGGAAACCCCATCCCCGGGGGCCCAATATGATATGAAAAAAGGGGAGGAGGGCTGTGCAGCCCCTTCCTCATGCCTTCCAGGCCCCAGGGACCCCATCCCAAATAAAAAAGAGGAGAAGGCAATTTTGCCCCCCGTCCCCAAGCCTTTTCAGTCCCCAGGGACCCATCTCCCTGGGCAATTCATTTTTTTTAAAAGGGGAGGGGGCTGTGCAACTCTCTCCCCAATCCTTTTCAGGCCCTAAGGAACCCCCCAGGGACCAATACACTTAAAAAAGGGAGGGGGCTGCGTGGCCTTAAGGCCCCCTCACCCAGCCTTCTTGGGCCCTCCCTGAGCCTCATTAGGCCCTGAGGACCACATCACTCGGGTCCTGCCTTTAATATGAATGGGTGCACTGGTGCACACTCAAGACACAGACAAAAAAAGCTTTGGTCTGGGGGGAGCCCTACGACCCCCACAGTCCTGACTGGTTGTTCGCATAATGCGGGAGCCGGCATTGCTCCCACCCAGAGAGACCAGGTGCATTTATTCAGCTGTATTATGTTATGTTTCCCAGCCCACATCAGTCCCCACCCTCCTCCCCTTATATATTACAATATGGCCTGCAGGATTTTGGCAAAAAATGCCATTTTGTTTTTGATTCTGACCCGGGGGAACCCTCGGGGTCCACCGATGAAGCATAGCGGGAAAGGGTATCCCTACCCTGACCATGTATATTAGTCTGTTTTTTGAAGTTCAGGACAGAGGACCAAGTCCCCAAGTTTTGTAATGGCTGCCAGCAACATTTTTCTTATGTTGCTGGAAACCTGTCAGAGTGCTCACTCCCATGAGAGTGTGACAGTCACAGTAGCGAGATGACCAGGGCAACAAAGCGCCTTGGGGCATTCAGAATGTTATTTTTAAAGTGGCATGACCGCAAGACTCTCAAGAGACTCTTGCAGACCCAACCATCCAGATACACAAATATTTTTAAACCTTAATTTCTCAAACAATACTGAACAGATTAACACCAAATCACTGGAAGCACAATCTGTGGACCAAGATCTAGCTACCTGTCAAATTTGGTGTAATTCCATTCAGCAGTTTTTGCGGTAGCAGTTTTTAAAGAAGATTATGGAAAATTCATGCCAATTTTGCGTTTTGGGCCTCCTCTTTCTTCTCAGCCCCGTTTGACAGATCACCCCGAAACGTTCCATGCTAAAACTAGGCACAAATGAGCACTTTCAAAAAACCCTTTTCTGTAGATTTGTTGAACGGTGATAAAGTTATTAGCAACATAAACAACCCAATTCCTATAGAAACACTGACCTAACTATAACTACGCAATAGTGACCGCCACTATGACTATGACTACTAATGTTGTTTGGTAAATGGCTGGCTGATGTAAGAATCCGAGTGAGCACAGCAAGGCACCCAACCATTCAGGTGAATTTGTGGGTGTTATCCCGTCTCCTCAAGAAACTTTCAGAAGTGCAGAAGTTGGATGATGCATTTTTAATCAGTTTTTTTTATAACACATTGACTGAAGGTTTAAAGGGAAGTGATAGAATGATTTGAACTAGTTAAGGAAGATGTTCCTGTGAATCATTAAAATACCTTTGCGTGCGAATCAAAAAAGTGAGTGCTGGTAGAAATACTAGACGCAGAGAAGAAATATTCATGCCACCAGAGATACTGGACCTAACCAGCCCATCATTTTGCGGTGAATAATGATACTGATTTAAAATGTAGTGCTATGGCCTCCGCAGTTTATATGCCAACAAATAAACTGTCAATGTTCCTGTGTCACAATGTAAAGAAGGATGTTGTTATTATGCTTGGGTCTCGCCTTCCCTTTGCAGATCAAATATCATTGTTAGTTGATTCTTGAATATTAAGGGTTTAGACAGAAAAGTAAAGGCACTGATCAATATGGCAGGGGACTTGTAGCAATCTAATGGAGCTGTTCAAAAATAGAATATGCTGCTCACAGCATTGAGGTAGTAGAAATATGACAGTATCACAGTGTGCTCCTGGCCTTTCTAAGGTGACAGTCAAGGAGAAACAAGAGTCCTCAGGAGTAAAGTTTGTTTTCCCAATGCTGTCGGTCAGGCATTATCTCTGGATGTTTCACAAAGACCGATGCAATTACTATCTCTTTTTGTCTTCTTGGGATCTTTTCAAAAATATATTTGCTCTATTTTTAATATACTTACATTTTTCCATAAATTAGTATAAAAAACAGATATAACAATAAAAAATCCAGGTATTCCACCAAGCTACTTAAAAAAATTGCTAAATTACCAACGTATCCAGACCTTTTCATATTCAATGCAGATAGCGCTCACTGAGTGCTGCCAGGAACTGGGGCCATATGTACAAAATTACCGACTAGCGATTTCTAAATAGCCAATAATAGCAAAACGCAATTTAGTAATGGCTATACGTGTGTACGAAAATACTTGTGGTTGAATTAGCGAATCATTATTTATTCTGTTTGTTAATTAGGGATTCGCTATTTGTGATCCTCTAAATAGTGAATATGTCTGCAAATGGCAAATTAGTCTTTTGGCTGCACCTGGTGACATCACAACCAGTAAGTAGTGCTCATTTGAACATTAGAGAGGCTTGTTGGTGGATGTGCCAAGGCGAACCCTGTTTCAATCTCTCTAAGTGTTTGCCATCCACCCATATATTGTGGCAAAATGTCAAGAAATGAGGCAGACAAGGAGTCTGGGGCCAGAAAACGCAATTTCAAAGTTTCTGGAAAAGAACTGAAGATACTAACAGAGGAATGTGTTGGACACCATGATGAGTTATTCGTTAAGTAAACCCTTAAAGTACCTGAAATGCAGAAAAAAATGGAAGGCAATGCAGAAAGATAGTAGGACCTCAGATGAAGAACAAAAGAGAAGGCAGCAACTATCTGAAGCCAGAGCAACTGGAGGAGCCCCCCCCCCCACCACTGTCTCCCTACCTATTGCAACTGAGGAACTTGTAGAAACAACTTTGGAGTCAGAGTCAGTAGTAGGATTCAGCACAATTGATACATCTGAGAATCTAGGAACCTCTCAAGGTAAGTGTACTACAACAGTGTTTTATATAAATAAAATTACTTATTAGTATTTGTCTAAACACATACAAAATACTACATGATTTACAAAACGTGAGTATATTTCAAAATGTAAAAGAAACATTTGCCCTTAGATATATTTTAGTAAAATAAGGGTGCAGTTCATTTTAACAGTGCATCATGGTAAATGTAGTCAGTTCACTATAGGGTGAGTAGAGATGTCACAAATGTATTAATTTTAAAACTACAAAACACTTAAACTATTTAACTATAGTAGTGAAAACAATTATGTCTCAATTTTCTAACAGATATCCATGGTCATGGAAGTGATGTGTTAGAATGCGAGGGGCATAAAGATTGCCAAATGCAATTTGATGAGCCACTTGATTTGGAGAGCCATGGCAAAACACCGCAAGTCCTAGAACAGACACAGTCAGCAAATTAAGTCTGTGAAAGGTTTTGCCGTAGGGCAGCGCAGCAGGTCTTGCGCTGCGGGATGATTATTTTTGTACAGGAAGTGAAACCTTTCTGTACAAAAATAATCACAAGAGGCTTTTTCCTCTTTCTATGTGCGCTGCAGAAAGCATCACACATAGAAAAAGGAAAAACGAGGAGAAATAAAGATATTTCTCCTCGCTGCGCCTCCCTTACGCCTCCCCTGGGGCGGCGTAAGCTGTTGGCACTGCCTCAGATTTACAATTTCTCGTCAGTGTCAAAAGGCCATGAATGTTTCTAGGAATGTCACCAGCAACACCCATTGCATGCCCCTTTAACGCAGAACACTGCGTTAAAGGGACTGATATTTATCAGGCAACATTAAGCCAAAAAAGTGGCTTAATGCTGCCTGATAAATATCACGGAGGCTTCTGCGCCACTGAACGTCAAAAAAAGTGACGTTCCTGAGGCGCAGGGAGTCTCATAAATGAGGCCCAGAGTCTTACCAAAGAACCTGTACTCAGGCAAACTGTTGGGAAGACTTAGGCATTGCACTTGTCGTTTTAGAAATACACAAACAAATATTGCAAGCAGGTTATAACGCCGTATTCTTATCTTATCTTATCTCTTATCTTACCATTCATAAGAATCCTTGGTCGACTAGATCTTTTTATCTGCTAGGAAGTGTAAAGGAGAGAACCCAAAGTCCCTATCACAAAACAATATGCATCAATCAATTTCGATTCGGAAAGGATCACTGACTCCAACTTACCATTTGAGGATTTTATTACATAGCCAAAAATAACTGAACATACAAACACCTCATGACGAGGTTGAAAAAATGCATGGGCACTAATACAAAAAGCATTCTATGTACCAGTCTGATTCGGTGTAGCAGAAAAAGGATCAATAGTTCTAGAAAAATTAAGCAAGCAACGACTGCTCCAATGTCTAAGTCAGTCTTCATTAGTTACATAAAGAAAAATAAGTGATCAATTAGTTCTGTCCCTACTCTAGCACTAAAGTGACATCCCTGCTTAGCATTTCCCAACCCAGATGAGGAGAAAAAGGTGTACGCTAGTGAAGACTTCCTAAGAAGTACAGTCACCATGCATGAGTCAATGACCAATCTAAGTCTCTCTTCTAAGAATCGATCCCTCTCTTCCCTGCCTAACTGTTCTCTGCTTCTGTCTGCTATTTACAAAATTAACAATCAATAGAACACGCCCGAAACACCTCCTTTGGCTGAACACCTGTGGAAGGTAACTTTCCAGAAACTTGCACTCTGTCCAATAACGGTTGATACGACCTTGGGTCCCAGGCTTCTCCAGCGAGCTTCTAATTATCAGCATTCCACGATACACTGTAGCAGGTCTCCTCCATACCTAACTCCTAAAACAAAGAGCATCAGTCTAACTGACGAGGACGATGTCCTTGCACCTGCAACAGAAAGCATGTGAATCGAAATAACCTTGCATGTACATGAAATCTGCTGACTGTCCTCAACCAAGGGCTCTCCCAGGGAAGCACATTTCGGGGCTACATAATTCAGCTAACATAAGAAATGATTAGGCCTCTCGTAACAAAGTGTGAACATCCATTAAGGCCTGTACGCATCAAGGATTACTCATTTCAAACGTTGCATTTATGAGCATTGCATTTCTTCACTTAAGCACAATTAGTTACTTCTATACGTGCAGACTCTATAATGCACGTTTAAATCTAAGGCATTTTTATTACATGTGAATTAATACACTAGGCACTCTGCAATAAGCGATTAGATTTATATGTCATTTATCAATTTTAACTAACACAAACTATTTTCCTAACATTACATTCACATTGTTTGTTATCACATTCACATTTCTAATGATTCTCTGTTAATACAAACCATGAGTATATATGGGTGCAGACTATCGGTAATTATGATGCACCCCTACAATTTTCAAAACATCTTAGCGCGCTATCACAGGGATATTTCCCAAAATGAGCATGTTTTTGGTGGCTTGGAGGCATCAATGCTCAAGGTTCAGCACCTGCAACAGAACGAAATTAAACTTGTAAATACAAAACTTGAATATGGAGCAAAGTATTTCCACAGCATTAGGACAAATTGCCAAAATCCTTGCAGAAAATCGGAGCCGTCAGTTCAAAGCTTAACATTTTAAGAGTTACTATAAATACTCTATGCATGGATTTAATACTAATCATGTACATCGAAGACATAGGAAATGTCAGCAGTCTGCCTGCATTGATGGATTAACTAGATCCTTTAATAGACTTGCACATGCTACTTCTGTGTTGTTGTGTAGTACTGTCACCCTACAAATGGAAATGAGCCACTGCAGTGGTGATATAGCTTGTGGACTGATACAAATACCAAATGCTGCGAAAACATTGCAAATCACTCATATAGCAGTTGTCAGTCAGGTTGTATCACCAGAATGTGAGGACCAATCTAGTATTAGTAGCATTTCTGTCAGTGACACTATGGGGCCGATTCACAGAACTAATCTGAGACAAAATCCTAAACTTACTACTTCTGGTATTCACAGAAGGCACTTGCGACTTTTGGTATTCACAGATTGCATTTAGGAGTACTAAAGTTAAGATTCCTAACTTTACTACTCCTAAATGCCTTTTGTGAATACCGAAAGTCGTAAAGTTAGGATTTTTCTCAGTTTAGGAGTAGTAAAGTTAGGAATCCTAAGTTTAGTACTCCTAAATGCCTTCTGTGAATACCGAAAGTCATAAAGTTAAGATTTTGTCTCAGATTACTTTTGTAAATTGGGCCCAGGAGTCGTAAGTGATTTCTGTGAATGCCACAAGTAGTAAGTTCAGGATCTTGTCTCAGATTAGTTCTGTGAATCAGCCCCTATGAGTGTGTGTGAAACCACGTGTCAGTGCTGTAGATGAAATTGTTGGGGCTACCACCTCTAATTGCAAAAAACGCAAGTCATAGGCATTTCTTTTCCTGTATGTTTGACTTTTTTGGGGCTATGTACACATGTTTTATATAACTTTGAGTTAAAATATTGGTTCATGAGGTACTGTTACATTACTTTGCTTACGTGCCTTAAAAATGCTAGGAATAAACGTTGGTAACGGTTTACTACTAAACATGCATTTTGTTTTTGTTAGACTTGGGGGTCTCTAGTTGGCACAGGTATGCACTTGTGACAAATCGGGACCCTCTCCTCTAGTCAGGGTAAGGGGGGTACACTCCTAAAATAACCCCTGCTCACCCCCTTGGTAGCTTGGCACGAGCAGACAGGCTTATCTCAGAGGCAGTGTGTAAAGCATTTGTGAACACATACAGTAACCAAGTGACAACACTACAGATGTACACCACACAGGTTTTATATCAAAAATAAGTATTCTTTATATAGATTTACCACAAGACCATTAAACAACAAAAACACACAATACTGTTACTTTAGATGGTAGAATTTTGCTTAGTTCTCTTAAGTTCTTAAATGCGACACTTTAAGTCAATGCACCTTTTAGATGCAACACGCAGCGCAACGAAAGTGTTGCAACGATGTTGATGCGATGAAGTTTTTGGTGCAAAGAAATAAAGATGTGAAGATCTTCCAGATGCGTTACGCTTCTCCGATGTTGCGAGAAGACTCGACTCGATGCTTCAGCCTCAGCGGCGACACCCTTTACGCGATGCAACGACAGCGGCCTTGGCAGCGACACTCTTCTCTGACGTTTGTGAGACGCTTCCGCTTGATGAGATGTTGCAGCGGCGACACCCCTTTACGCGATGCGACGATAGCAGCTCCGACGGTGGCATGCTTCTTCGTGGATGCGACCTTATAAAGACAGATATGCCTCTGACACCATTAATCACAGTATTTCTTTTCTCTACAGTCCTTTTTATTGACTGTGAGTTTCAGTTTGATTTTTTCTTTTTTAACAATTATTTTTGAAAGAGAAGACACTTCATCATATAGACTTTCTCCTATCCTTTACATAAAACACACAAATATCTTATACACTTTTTGGTGCTGTTTCACATAAACTCGTAACATATAGACTCATAACATATTATACATAAAAGACATAAATTTGGTGCTTTGAACAACAGATTCTTACAATACAGTACACAAATGTCCAGTTAATTTAACTGTTGGAACCTTATCTGGCTTGGTCCTCAAAGATGACAGTTTCCTGTGGTCCTAAGCAGGGTCAGAAAATAGTTTTTTTATGTAAATATAAGGGAGAGCAGTAAATCGACCTACTGCTCTTCCTTATATTTACATAAAAAAACTCTTTTCTGACCGAGGCACTTTTCTTGATGCGGTGCAATGCGACAACTACGATGGCTGCGATGGCGACACGCTTCTTCCTCGATGCGAGACTCTTCTCTTGATGCGGTGCAATGCGTCGGCTGCGATGGCGACACGCTTCTTCGGCGTTGCGAGACACTTCCTGGATGATGCGAGACGCTTCCGCTCGATGCGATGCTGCAGCGGCGACACACTTTACGAGATGCTACGACAACCACTCCTTGCGACACGCAGTCCCTCAGAAGGCCCAACAACAGCAGCAGGCACTTCCAAAGAACTCTGGGGAGCTGGGGGGTGAAGTCTGTTGTTCCTGAAACTTCAGCAGGAGGCAAGCTCTATTCCAAGCCCTTGGAGATCCTTCACAAGTTGAGCAAAAGTACACACAAAGTTCCTTTCTCCTCTCTTTGGCAGTGAGGCAACCACTGCAGGCCAATCCCACAGTTTAAGGGATAGTTTCCTCCTCAGCTTCTTCTGGTTCCTCCCTCAGCAGAGGTTCTTCTTGTTTTCCCAAAGTGATCTAAGTTCTTGGGATCAGGGTCCCAATATTTATACCCAGAAATCCTTTGTCCTCTGAAGGCAGAGGGGCCTTTGCCCAGTCCAAACCACTTCCTGAGCACTCTGTTTACCAGACTTCTCCTTTCCTTTCACAGTGCAGGGCAGAAACATTAGGCGCTCCACGGGAGGTGGAGCCAGCATTGTGGAAGGCAAGTACAGCACTGGAGCACTTTGTTGACAGGATTCCTTCTCTTCATTCACTGTGCAGGGCAGAGACATCAGCCGCTCCCCAGGAGGTGGAGCCAGCATTGTGGAAGGCAGGCACAGCCCTATTTAGGTCCCAGGTGCAACTCCTCCCACCCATCTGGATGCAGATCTCTCTATTTACCACTGGGACACCTCACCCTGTCTCCTGGAATTCCCCAGCCCTGTCACTCAAACTCCAGACAAAGGAATACACACAGCCTAGCAGAGGCAGGTTTGAATGGTTAGACAAGAAAATGCCTACTTTCTAAAAGAGGCATTTTCAAACACAGAATGTTAAAACCAACTTTACTAAAAGATGTATTTTATCATCCTGAGTTCAGGGGTGCTAAATTCGAATTTCTACCATGTTCTCTGAGTCAGTTAAGATTATAAGATGTAATAACCAAACTGCCCATTCTGGCCTATGGAGAACAGGAAGCCTTGCAAAAGTGAAAAACGAAAATGGCTGTAATTCACTATTAGAACATGCCACACACACCAGGGCATGTCCTACCTTATCCTTACAATGCACCCTGCCCTTGGGCCTACCATAGGGGTGTCTGATATGAAGAAAAGGGAAGGTTTAGGGACTGGCAAGTGGGTGCACTTGCCCAGTCAGCATGACAGTACCAGACTGCACGCAGGCTCTGCAATGGTAGACCTTAGACACATGTTTACAGGCTGTTTCTGTGGGTGGCACAACCAGTGCTGCAAGCCCACCAGCAGTATTTGGATTACAAGCCCTGGGCACTCCTGGTGCACTGTACTAGGGTCTGACAGGTAAACCAAAACAAACAATCATGGAATCACAAATCATACATTAATTTACAAAAGGGAGCACTTGCACTGTGGCACTGGACAGCAGTGGCACAGTGCCCTGAGCAACTAACACCAGCAAAAAATACATGAGGCACCTCGAAAAATGGAAGGGAGACTCAAGCCAATGTGCCAGGTCTAACAGTTTTTATTTGCTATTATTTTGTGCCCACCCTGAGAAATAATTATTAGTTATGGCAGTACGTTGTAGTTGTCCCTCTGCTGCTCTCAATTCCTCATATTGTCTATGTGGTGGTATCTGTTCTTCCTCCTCATTGGATTCAGACTCAGATACAGTAATTTCTAAGCCTTTGTGAGTTGTTATATTGTGCAGAATTGCAAATGCTGCTACAATTTTGAAACATATTTCGGGAAAACATTGCAGGGTACTGCCACTCTTGTGCAGACATCTGAATCTACTTTTAAATATTTAGAATGTGTGCTCAATGACAACTCTGCTTTTTCTATGTGCCTCATTGTAACAGCACTTACTCTATATGGAGGGATTCAGATATGGAGTCAGTATCCTTGAGAATATGGTATATGCATAATCACCTACAATAGCAATGTAGACTTTTAGTAATATTTTATCAATACGTATGGTTTTCAATTACAACTACATTTAGATAGGCATATTATCCGATATATATCCATCATTAAAGTCTCCTCTTTGTAGCATTTTATAAATGCCACTGTGTCTGAATATGAAAGAATCATGGGTTCTCCCTGGAAACCATGCTACTATGTCTGTAATCACATGTTTTGCATCACACACTACTTGTATATTTAATGAATGAGTAGGTTTTCTGTTGTGGAATAAATACTCAGAGGCAGATGGTAGGCAGATTGGCGAATGTGTACCATCTACATATCCTATGACATTTGGAAACGCTTTTCAATTAAAATCTATCTTGTTGGTGTGCAATTCCTGTACCTTTCTAGGGAAATATCAGGGACACCTTAAGGGTTTTGGGGACTCTGAGTCAAACGTATTTTGGTGGCCCCTGTTCGGAACAGCACGGAACTTGTGACCCAGTTTCATTTCGTTCATGCCCTCTTTGGCCAGGTCACTGACAGTGCACAGGCACACTCGTCCAATTTCTAAATGTGTTTACATCCATTGCTCAGAATAGTGATGTTTTCAGTATTGTAACACAGCAGGCCACTAATATATTTTTGCACATAATCTCTGTTACACACTCCCGTTTCACATATGAGATGGTCCTGTTTTGATCTAAAGAAGCTTTCTTAATGGATGTTGCATGAAACACAAACACGGCATTTCTCTGCAAAATGTCTGTAATAGGCTCTCACACAAACCCACATACAAATAAATGGTATTTAAAACAATCTGTTTAAGAATTATTCAAGGTCATCAGGGCAAGGCTCTCTGCAGAACAGAAGTGGCTCTACCACGGCTCCCCTGAAAGACTTGGGCCCTGGGCCAGAGCCCTTTTTTCCCATTCCTTAAAATGTCTCTGGAAAATGTCTGTATGTGCTATTGTGTCCACAAACGTACGGAAACAAGAGTGAAAGGACACTCTGTAAGACACCACCAGCTGCTGCAATCACACCTTGATAGCTACTAGACGCTAATAGATGTAAACTACGCTACACCTGCACATGGGTGAGGTTGGACTTACTGCCTATGGATGCGTCTCTCAAGCTTAGCCATTACATCAGGAATTATCTCATAAATGACTGCACTACTTAGCCTGTACTTGGTGTATATCTCTTTTTATGTTTGTTCAAAAAGTGTAACCCTCAGTCCGAAGATTCTCCCCTGTCTTCTAGACCCTTCTGTGTAAAGCAGCCAAAATCCTCATTCTCCTTGCCATGGCAAAAAGAGCAGCTATTTTTGAAAAATCTGATTCATTCTGGGGCTGCTTAAATAGGTTGCAAATGATTACCACCTGGTTAGTGTTGGTGTCAAATAGGATGTGCAAAAAGGTCTTTTTGAGACTATTCACTATTTGCGGATGGAATAAACATACAAATAGCAATTTGCAAATAATGATTTCTTATTTATGGTTCGCTATTTAAAGTTGGTAAAATACCAATTCCAATTATTTGGAACACTAATTTTAAGGCTGCAAATGCATTTCATACATACTCATTTCACAATTTTGTAACGGGTTTCCAGTTTGCAACTGACTACCAAAATCCTTGAGCATAAAGTTGGGCCTTGCAACTAGTAATTTAGGATGAATGAACACAAGGCCACACAGAATCAGCCAGTGCGGAATTCCCCTGTAGATACTGCTCCACTGGAATAGGAATGAGCGTCTAAAGATTCCAGAGTTCTTATAATGCATCTGTGTCCTCACTTGCACCAAGCCTCGCTATCTTAATACTAAGATTTCCATGAAGCTCCCACAAAGCATCTAGCCTGACTTTCTTTATGCACTGGTCTACTAGCTCTGAGATAGCTCCATAGCCTTTACATTGCACCTCTGAAAGTAGTATTAACAGCATCTGATCTGTAACATGCACTGTTATACTTATACTCAGATGTCTGTTGAGCTTTCACATTGCACCTCTCTCCTGATTTACAGTATGCACTTCCATGCTAGTATGGATTGGCACATCCTTTAAGCTTTTGTAAACTAAAACTCTTTTGACTTGTAGTGTACACTGGTATATCAGTATTGAGGGAATAACAACACTGCTATACATTAATTAGACTCAACATCTTGCAATATGATAAGGTAGCTGATGGCATGGGGAGGGAGGCATCTATGCATCTAATGGTGGTGTCTATATAACCTGCAAATTCACAGATTCTAAGAACAGGTATATACTATTGAGTCATCAGAACACTTGTAACCCATCTCAAGGTAAGGGAGATATGTGGTGTGTATTGGTTGTAGACCACTAGCTTGTTGGGATATGCTAGTATGTTAGGTGGCAGTAGCGAGTAATTTGTAGAAAGTGGACCTTGGGCATATCATGGAGTGAGACAAAACTATTTGGGCCGATACCTAATACTTCCAGTGGCTCAGGGATAATGTTATGTGATGGTGTGGCATGTGGGGTCTTGTATGGGTGGCAGGATAGGGTCTGAGAGCTGATTAGAGATGGAGTCATACACTTCCCCTTGTTTACTACACCCTGTACACTCTTTCAAGCAATTGCCTATGCCCGACCACCCTTCTCTAGCCCGCACAACATGGCTCTTACTGTCATGGGATGCTGACCCCCCAAAGCAGCTGGGCTTCATGTTTACCCATCCCACCATCCCTTGATGCCTAATACTTGCTACCCTTACTGTCTTGCTGCAGTTAGTTTGCCAAGTCCCCTTTCACCAGAGCCCAATGGCGTGGCCCATCATCAATGTCAAGCGACCTTAGCTGGTGGATGTTTCCCCCCCTTCCTTCTAGGGCTGGTGTTTGGTGTCCAGTGCTCAACCTCTACCTCCCAGCACTAACTGTCTGGTCATGTTGGGTCCTGAAAAGTCCCAAGACTTAATTCCATACAGCATTGGTGGATATGTACTGGCCCGTGTACAGATGGCCTTTGTAGATACTGACTGACACCAAGCCAGAGATGGGTGAGACAGGGAGCAACATTGCAGTTCAGTTCCGCTTAGGCGGGAGGAGTCTTGGACACCTCTGCCTTGTAGCTTGGTCCCACAACACAGATTTCCTCTCCTTCACCCCACTTTAGTCAGAGGGCAAGAAATGCCTATATGTTTTATAATTCATTGTTTATTACTACTGCCTTAAGCATAGCTAAAAGGCTGCTGTTCAATCAGTGTTAGATCTGCTTATTATTGATTGCTCTCATCTCACATTTAAAGGCAATGCCAATATTGGAAAGCTATTGATAATATTAGCAGACAAAGGTAAACAGAGTCAATAGAAGTATTTTCTTGAAATGCTAGCCAAGTAAGTCCAATGGTATCTTTTGAACAGAGAATCTGGCACAGCTTAGATAAACTGTAATAAATAGCTGTTTTGGGACCCCAACAGCACTCAACATTAACACAACCTTCTACAGAAGATATTACACTTGGTACAAAAACCACATACTCCAAACAAACATTTTATGGCAGTGTGTCAACATGCTCCCTGCAGGACTTTCCACGAAATAACGACGCACACAAACTGCTAACATAACATATTGGACAGAACGTCAGACAGTTCGAAGAATTACCTCATACATGCATACTATCAGTGCACCCCAGTACACAGGAGTACGTCTAAAAAGAAGTCAAATGATCTACCTAGCATGCTGCAAATAAACAAGTAGGGTTATTAGTACTTTGCAGCATCAACTAATGCTTCCAGTTAATTCACTCATATGCATAACCCAGACATCCCACGCTAGCAGCTTGGGTAAAGCTCTCAACAAAGATATAGGATGTGCAACAGAACAAGCAATATCAAACTGCCTGCTCCTTAGTACAACTCACAAACACTTGACTCCAGTCTGCGACTGAATCATTGAAACCAGGGTAAGAAGCAATCAAATATGATACCAGCACACCATTTGTGTTCCTTATCAACACATATAACATAATATCCTCCTGAAATTCAGTTTCCTACATTGAATTCCAATGATGGTGAAAGAAAATGTGCTTCAACACAAGAGTTATGTGTTGTAATCAGCATTTAATTGCACCATCCATCAGATGTCCATATTGAAAGGTCTGACCTGGAGGTTGTCAGCAGTTGTCCAAATGCATTGTCCAAGCCTCACAACTGACTCACACTCCTGTCAACCAAGCCTCATCGAATGTCCAATGAGGAAAGCAATAAACGGAGACGAGGTGAGACTGACATTCAGAGAGGGCAGAGATGTGGGGATTCTCTAACACACATTGCATACAATTACATGCAGGTACTTTATGGGTTTATTTCTTTGTAAATTTAATTTCATCTGAAAACCTCTTTTAGGAGCACCGCTAAAAAGTAGAATACAGAGGTATAATGCCCACCTTGAGACTTATTGTGGGGTTTTACATCACATAACATAGCTGCATGCTGGTAGAGTAATTATTTGCCAGTCCTATTGATGCACTATTAATCAGGCCCTCAAGGAGATTATTCATCTTCAATTCATAAGAAGTCCTTAGTAAGATCTTCAGTGATGCTCACCTACTTGGAGCACTGTGACAGTGCTGGAGCAGAGTTTTCTGTTGAAAATGTATCGAGTTTTAAGCTCCAGTTTCGTCTCTATGTTGTGATTTTAAACTACTAATTTGTAACGACTAATTAATAGTTTGTTTTGTCCGGATTAACCAACATTACTAATGAGAGAAACTACACGTGGGATGCATATATGTTGCTTAATAATAATGTGCGGTTTTGTTCACAAATGCTATTTGTTTTGTGTTTGTGCGTTTAAAATAACGTGTACTAATGCTTTATTGTGTCGCAGAAGGCTAGATAAGTACATACACATAAGGGTATTAGAGGGGTTTAACACTGTACAATCATTATGATGTGGTAACGTTGTTTTTGTCTCTTTAAATTAAGATGGTCCGTTTTGGCCTAAATAAAGATGGCTGCTATTTACAGCCTGCGCTCGAGTGATCGAATTTTGACGAGAGGCCTTGCTGAACATGGTCGAGAGTCACCTGACCACAGTCTTTGCCTGGTTAGAAAGTTTTCCGTGAGGACAGCAGCTCCGGGAACGAATCCAACTGTCCTTGGACAAGGATAAAGCCACAATGAACAATGACTAGTCTGCGGTGGCTCTGCTAAGATATCAAGGAAGAGCATTTACGAAAGAAACATTTGCAAACTCGAGTTTCCTTCTTCCGTCTTTTTATTTTTGTGATTTTTCCTGAGCAGAGGTTTTCTAAATGTAACCAAGAGACTTCCTTTCCTGCTCGCTCTGCTCAGTGGCTCAACGGATATCTAACATTTGTTTGTAACTTTTATTTGCAACATACTCTATAAGTATGTTAGACTAGAGATGGTCCATGTTCGTTCGCTGGTTCATTCTTTCATCGCGTTTGGACGTTTCCTATGCTGAGGACAGCGGCTCGAGAGACTTTACCGAGAGACCTGTCCTGTCCCATTTAGCTAGAATAGGTAACTATGAGAATAACGATTTTGCTAATGATTGACTTTTCATTTGAATTAATTTAGATAAACAAGCATTTGTTTGAATACCAGTGTCGGGTGTTTATTCCTTGTCATTTATTGAGTTTCAAATGTATTTCTTATGTTCAAAATCATGACTCAAGGCAATATCATTAAGGTCGCATTGACCTCATTGTAGATGCAGATTGGTTTAGGTTTTCTCTCCTATATTCAGGGGGAATTTATATGCGCCGATCTGCAGCAGTTTCCTGGAATTTATTCTTCGCATATAAATTCCCCCTGCTTCCACGGACAGAGTAAATCTACAGTCACACGCGCAATCACACATCATACGCTAGGGCCCATCACACTAAAGTCACACTATTACTCTATTCACACTGAATATAGGAGAGAAAACCTAAACCAATCTGCATCTACAATGAGGTCAATGCCTGGTAGCAGTATGATGGTTTGATCATTGTCTTGATCTGATTAGATTGCTTGTACATAGGCTTTTTGATTTATTGATTATTGATTGATGTTGGTATATGTACTAATACTATATGTTGAGGTCGTCGTGTTGAGTGTGTACGGCTTCTGGAACTTGGGAGCTGGTGACGGTTCCGTAGTAGGGCAGAGGGAAGTAAGTGCTGCTCTCGGGAAAGACGGGATTGTTGGCCCTGTACGTATGCGGGGAAAAACGTGTGACAATTGAAGTTGCGCGTCACATTGTCTGGGTTCGGAATCAGTGACATCGTCGTGTGTTACTATTAGGGACATATTTTCGGTATAAAAGGAGTGCGTATGGTAGCGAAGGTTATCTGTGAAACTCTGGTCTTAAGTCCCAGGGATCCGTAAGGTTCGCCGTTAAAGCTTATCGCTGGAGAAGTAATAGGTATTCTCTAAGCTTGTCTGAAGGACTGGGCAGAGGTAAGCTGCTTGGTTAATGTGTGTTATAATTCTGTAGTAGGACAGATTGTTCGCTGTTCTCGGGAAGGGCAGGATTCTGTGTGCATGTTCTATATTTTCCTGGTGTGAAAGTGCGTGAATGTATGAGCATTTAATTGATTGTAAGACTCTTTGGAGCAGTCCTAGAGGAAACAGTTAATGGTTGCATGTGAGAAGGGCAGAGTAGAGAGATGTGCTACTGTGTCAACGAAAGTGATTATTCCGTGATGGAGCAGAGGTAAGCGCTGTTCTAAAGGGAAGCGGGATTCTTGTGAGAAAGATTTCCTATACTATTCTGTGGTTAGCGAAGCAGACAATGGAGATGTTTATATGTTGTAACTAATAGATTTGTAGAATTTGAAACGAAGTCTATTGAAAAGGCTTTGTAAAGGAGGGGTAGACGAGTGACAGGAGACAGGAGCAGAAGCGTCTGCAGCGACTGCTGACGTCA
Organism: Triturus cristatus; assembly: GCF_964204655.1. Taxonomy (NCBI): domain Eukaryota; kingdom Metazoa; phylum Chordata; class Amphibia; order Caudata; family Salamandridae; genus Triturus; species Triturus cristatus. The sequence continues at coordinate 984,636,629 of NC_140585.1, read as the reverse complement.
TTCAGACCGCGCTGTGATTGGATAAGTGGCTCAGAACAGTGCTCGCGCTAGGATTGGTGCGTTGGTGTGAGCCGCGCAGGGATTGGAAGGAGTACAGAGTGACGTAGACGCTCCAGGATTGGTGTGTTGGTGTGAGTCGCGCTGTTATTGGACAAAATTTGCACAGTTGCGGAAGGGACTAGAGAATATTGGTAAACGTTAAAATGTATTACCAACCGGAGGAAAGGAAGAAAAAATCTTTGTTCGGTAAAATAAAAAGGTGGTTCGACAAAGATAAAATGTAATAACTAGAGAGGGTGAATTGCAGTTTCCTACTTGGAGCACTGTGACAGTGCATGGGGATATGTGCCTCTCTGAAGAGGAAGCATTCACCTATCTAGGGCATCGTGATTCTGCATGGAAGGGCAATCCTAACAGGGGCACTATGATATTGCAATGGAAAGGAATTACTTTCTGGGTTAACGCCTGAAAACATGTTGTGTGTCACTTCATGGCCATGTGCGCCTATTTGGGTGATTATGATAGTGAATGGGAATATGCACCCCCCTAGGGAATTGTGGTACTGGTATCAAAATGTACGTATAAATGGGTATATCTGGCGTCGTCATGCATTATTGATAAACTAGAAGATTAAGCTGAGTTCCATGTATCAGGTCAACACTGCTGGCTGGCAGGCACGAGGAACCTCACACTAACAGCAACCACCGTATAATGTTTGAGCAACACCCTGCTATCCCTGATATTAATGGAAGTGTCCATGAATGTGAATGCTTCACTCTTGTGTGTAAATTTGTGTATGTGGTGTGTGTACACATATACATATGCAAATAGATTTTGACGGTGGTAAAAGTGTGAAATGAGTTAGCTGTTCCCTAAAGGACTCCCCTACTTTGAGGGGGTTGAGAATGTTTGCTACTGTTGTGTCTAGCCCTTAGAATTGTAAGATAAAACTTGTGCCACAGAATACTTTCTAATGCGGGTGAAAAATAAGACATTCCCCCTCCTTTTCTTAGCCTAAGCCCCAGCATGAGCGTTTGCACTGCTGCTCATTCTGTGTCTGCTTTACATGGTGGGAGGCCTGCACTTCTGTTACCTTTGCTATGCCCATTCTGTGAGTATGAGGGAAGCCTTACTGCTACTGCTACGGCCCATGCAGGCGCTAATCTGTGTGCCTGATGGAAGCCTCTGTTGCAATGGTGTATGAGCATTTGTAGCCTTGTCTAGCAATTTGAGGTGGTAATTAAGCTACCTGGCATAGGATGCCTTCCTCTGGGCATGTAAGGACTGCATTTCTGACATATCATGAAAACATCCTAAGGAATATATGTGTTGTTAACAAAAATAGGCTTATACTTATTTTAGTATCTTTCTTTTTTTATTAATTTGAACTTTTTGTTTGATTGCGTTCTTATTTTAGTTTTGTTTTTTTCAGTGATGGCACCTCCTGTGACATCAGGGTCTAAAAACTCACATAAGATCACTTCCTGAAACACCAGCAGGACCAATGTTATGTGATGTCACTTGCTGTGCTGTCTTCACAGGTCATGAAGTCACTTACGCTACCCCAAACACTTTGGTGAATCGCCGTCCACAACTGCACTGCTGTAATGTCACCACATCAGCGCATCACTTTGTTCATCTGCAACCCAGAAATTCCCAAGCGCAAATAGCTCCCTTGGACTAGCAAGCAAAACATCTGGGGAGAATTATTAATATCTACCTCAATTCAAGGAGACACTGTCAATGAACCAATACCTTCAAGCTCTTGGGAACCTAACAGCAGCTCATTCTTGGCACACAGATGTGTGTTCATACCTCCGGTTTGCTTCCCCAGCATTGCCTTCCAGCAAAGATGAGAATCATATTTGAAGTGTGTGCGCCATTTTGGAAGATGTGTTATTGTTACCTTCTGTACACTGATCTCGATCCTTAACTTGGCACAGTACCTCAGTGTTTCAGCAGCAAATACTCTTTAGCCAGGTTTCCAAAAAACAAGCCAACGCCAAAGAGACATGGCGTGAGTTCAGCTGTTGGACTCATTATCTGATATAACTCTTCTTGAAACGACACATGGATCTCATTAATCTTATCAATTTAATATTTCTTTTTTCTCTCTTCACATTTTAAAACTGCGAATTCTTATGATAATTCTGGTTGACTGGTTGTATTCAACAAAGCATTTACATGAGTTTTCTACAAGAAGCTCATTATAAAAATGTCACTTATTCATTTCAATATATGTCAATTTATGCATACACTTTTATTCGTTGGGGCATATTTGCTAATGGAATGTTAATTGTACCAGCTTTAGATTAAACCCCGATGCCCAACTTGTAAATGTAAATGTCTAGTATTTGTAAGGCGCAAACAATTACCCGAAGGTGTCAAGGCTCTGGGGGCCGTCGGGAAGATTAAGCAAGCTTTTGCCCAGAGTCACATGGTGCTGGGCTGATCTGCTGCCAGCGCCGGGGATCGAACCATGAGCCCCCGTGTTCAGGAGTCAGTCACCCTGGCCGCTGCGCCACACCCCTTCCACACTTCAGAAAAATACCCCCACACCTGAGTAAAGTAATGTGTATTGTGTTCACCAGCATTAAAACTACCTGCTTCTGCACATTGCTGTTACATTGTTCAAAGGGGTACTGCTCTTGCTCTGTGACTGTGCACAATGAAGGAGTGTTGAGCAAACTTTTTAATGAAAAATCTTTTTGGTGTCATAGTTGCTGTCGGATACTACAATCACACATCTTAGCCCATCAAAAGATTTCCCACACCACGAAGGCAGATGTGAAAGGTGCAGTATAGTAGGAGACCGAAGCCATCCAGGAGCAGCAAGAGGGGCTTGGGGAAAGACTCCATACATTGGTCTCAGGCAGTTCTTTAGGACTAGCTGCTGTACAGATGAGTTTTAAATGGCCACAAGGGCTTTAGGAAAAAGCCTCTTTTTGCATGATCACCCCCACTTCTTTTGGACGGATGTTGCTGGTTTATTTTCTTTTAGTTTAATAAGCTTTATTGAGTCATAAAATATCAATACAATACAACATAGACCTAAAGTATAACTGTTAGACGGCGACCTCAGAGGAGCCCGGAAAGGGGGTCCTGACTACCCTGAGACCCACCCTCGAAGTATCGTAGCCGGGCACTGGCGGGAGACTCCTCAGGGGGAGGAATCTCGTATCTAGGATCGTACCCCTGGCACCACACGACACAGAGACACCACACCGTGCGTTCTTAGGAATCAATCTTTATCATTCAGATTAGCACTGCAAATATGTACAAGGAGAGCGCGGGCTCAATGAGTCTCGGAAGGGATAGGGGGTAGCGGGACAGTCTCTGACAAAGGTTCAAGGCAGGGACGTACCCGGCGCACAGCTCACAATCCTCGAGCTGGGGGATACGCTTGTTGTAGTTGGGGTCCGGCGGGACCGTGAGAGTCTGTGGGAGCCGCGAGTCACTCAGCAGGGCTCTGGGACAAGTTCGGAGGTCTTGCAATCTTCCAGGAGCCGCGAGTCACTCAGCAGGGCTCTGGTACGAGTTCGGAGGTCTTACGATCTTCAGGGAGCCGCGAGTCACTCAGCAGGGCTCAGGTACAAGTTCGGAGGTCTTACGATCTTCAGGGAGCCGCGAGTCACTCAGCAGGGCTCAGGTACAAGTTCGGAGGTCTTACGATCTTCACGGAGCCGCGAGTCACTCAGCAGGGCTCAGGTGGTTCCAAGGTCCAGGAGCCGCGACCACGTCAGCAGGGCTCTCGTTGTTCCAGCGTCGAATCTGCCGGACAGTCCCAGAGCACCCCTTGTTATAGGTCGACCCCTCTTTGATGTCCGGAGTCTGTGCAGGCAGGGGTCTTGTCACCTGGGGGTCGCTTGTCGGGGTTTCCTGCCATTGTCTTTTGATCCTTTCAGGGCCGGGTCGGGAGGAGTCCCAGACACCCAGCAGGCGTGGAGCCAGCCCTCAGGGAGGCCGGAGGGCCGATCGAAACCCATCGTCCCAGGGGAGTTCAGAGGTGCGATAGAAACTGCTCCTCCCTCTCTCATCCCCTGGAAGCGTGATGTCCTCCAGCCGGAGTGGCGCCTCTAGGCCCGGGTCGCGCTGGGGCCGGGCGGCCATCTTGGTGCATGAAGTGGGCACGCGGGCCCGGTGTGGCCGAAAGGAGAGAGGCCATGGACGGGGATGTCCGGGTCGGGTGCGTGTGTTCTGGTGGGAAGGATCGGCTAGGCCGTGTGCTTGGGGCTGCAGATACCAGGTTAGGTGGTGCGGGGACAAGTAGAGCCATGCTACGAGGCCGGGTCCAACAATAACAATGTAGAGGATAACTTGTAAGCAAAGTAGAGTAGGCAACAAAATCATAGTAGAAAGCTGTTTACATTTTAGGAATAATATGGGAAAGAAGAAGGGAGGGGGGAAAGAAGGGGTAGAAAATATATATTTTGCAAACAGTAAATAAATAGTAATAGTATGCTCCAAAAACCTTAAGGTATAATGAACAAGTTAACTACTGAATAAAACTCTGCCAAATATTAAAAGAAGAAAAAAGAGAGAATAAAGAGGAAGGAATTCAAGGGGGTTGGAAATTTTCAGAACGATGATGAGAAACAGTATTGATTGAAACCTTATTTAAATAAGTAGTATGTGATATTGGCACACAGTATTCCACCATGAATTAGTTGAAAGTTTGGTCAGACATTTCCAGTTCATCGTAATTTGTTGAAATGCTAAATCTAACATGAGATCAAACAACCCTTTTTCATGGGATGGTAAAGTGATGGATTCTGATAAACTTCCCAGAAAGAGAAGAAGAGTGGACATGGGAGTATGGATCTTACAAATGTTGGATAGACGAGACCAAATTTGTAGCCAAAAAGAAGCTTCTGGGGGGCATGAAAATAGGAGATGTGAAAGATTTGCGGAGGGAAAATCACAGGACCAACATTTCTTATCATCAGTGTGTGTGAAATTAGCTATAGAAGTGGGAGTGAAATATAATCTATGATATAGAAAAAACATAGATTGATTGTTGGAAGCAGATCTCAAAATTCTCAGCGATCGAGCCCAAATCTTATTCCATTTATCAGTGATCCACTGAAAATCTAAGTCTGATTACCAAGCGAGCTCCACCTTATCCTTAACACGTTCTGGAACCGTGGGATAGAAGAATTTATAAATTAAGGAAGCTTTTGGAAGTGATATCAAGATTTTAAGAAGTGGATCCTGTGTAATTGAAGATTCCTCAGAAGGAAGGGAATAGAAAATACTTAGAATTGTTTTCATAAGTATGGAAAATGTATATAAAAATGAAGGAGGACAGTTGAATGTAGCTTGAAAAACAAGAAAGGAACAGGCAGAAGTACCATCGAACAAGTTCTTGACCCAGATAATTCCCCTTGTTCTCCATGAGGACCAGAACAGAGGTCTATTATTAATGGTGATAAGACGATTATGCCAAAGAGGAGAATGTATAAAAGCATTTCTGGATATTATTTTTGGTTAAAAATGAGGTCTTAACACTGAGTAGGTGTGTTTAAATAGTGGTAGGGATGTGAGGACAATCTTGGCAGTAAAAGAGAGAATTTCATTAGTCGTAAAAGGGGTAAATAGACAGCGTTCGATATTGACCCATAAAGGAGTAAAGGGAGAAGGTTCCATAAGAAGCCAATGAGAAGCTTGTTTTAAGTACAAAGCCTTGTGATATACCTGAAAATCTGGAAAATTTACCCCACCAACAAGTCTCGGTTTTCTGAGATGAAATAAAGAAATTCTGGCCTTTTTGTTTTTCCATAGAAATTTGGAAAGAAGAGAGTCTATTCTTTTTAAAAAGGTGAAGGGAATACGGACTGGAATCACTGAAAAGTAATATAGTAGGATTGGAGTAATCATCATCTTAATGGAGTCAAGACGACCCCACCAGGAGAGAAAAAGAGGGTTCCAGGTAGAGAAAAGTTTGGAAATACGATCTAGAGACACAGTCATGTTTATTTTAACTGATTCCGTAATAGAGTTGGAAAACCAAATACTAAGATACTTGAGTTTAGAACTGTTCCAATGAAAGCCGGTAGAATGAAATTGTTGTTTAAGGCAAAATTTGGTAATTGGTAAAACCTTTGTCTTATCAGAGTTGATGTTATAACCTGACACCGCTGAGAAATCAGAGATTTCTTGTAATAATGGAGGAATAAAGGAGTCTGGATTGGAAATGAAAAGTAAAATATCATCGGCATAATCAGATAATTTCAGGTGATGATCTCCATATGGGAATCCAGAAATAGATGAGTTATGACGAATACGAGAGAGAAAAGGCTCAAGAGATAGAACAAATAAAAGGGAAAATAATGAACAACCCTGCCTAACACCTCGATGAAGTGAAAAATGCTGTGAGACTTGACCATTAATGATGGTAGAAGCGGAGTGAGCAGAATAAAGGAGGGAGATAAGAGAAATGAATTTATAACCAAAACCATGCCATCGGAGATATTTTTAAAAAAAGGACCAGTCCACCCTATCAAAGGATTTTTCTGTGTCAATGGAGATCGCTGCAAGAGGATAAGATAAAGTAAAAGCCTTATTTAGAACATTAAAAAATAAATAAGAGTTATCAGAGGTTAGCCTACCCTTGACAAATCCACATTGCTCTAGGCCTATTAAATGAGGGAGAAATGATTCAAGCCGTAATGTTAATAGTTTGGCAACGATCTTATAATCGAAATTTATCAAGGAGATGGGGCGGTAATTCTTGCAAAACTTGGGATCTTTGCCATCTTTATGAATAAGACAAATAGAAGCCTCTAGAAAAGAACCACTTGCTGCACCTGTGAAGCAAAAGTGTTGAAAAAAGTTTTGGTAACTGATTGGAGAAATGAACATAAAATTCTACCGAAAAAAACGTCAGGACCAGGGGATTTATTTTTCTTTAAAGAGTTCAGGGATGAGGAGATTTCCTGGAGTGAAAGATCTATGTCTAAAGAGGCGAAATCTAGATTTGAAGAGGAAGGAGGAGGAATAATGCTGAGATAATCATCAATGAGTGGGGCAGATGGAGGGGACTCAGGAGTGTATAAATCACTATAAAATTTAGTAAACTCGTCTAATATATCCTGATCCTTGAAAAGGTGTTTACCTTCCGTTGATTGAATAGAATCGATTAGTATTCTCTCCTTTCTAGATTTTAGACAGTTAGCAAGGAGTGAGCCAACTTTATTCCGACCCCCATAATATCTGGTACTTCGGAGCAATGTGAAGGATGCATTGTCAGTAGAAATTGTATTAAACTCCATCTTTGCACGAATAAGTTTCTGCAAAGTGGAATCCAATGAGGAAGTGTAAAACTGATGTTCTAAGTGTTTGATGGAGGACAATAAAACTTTATGTTTATTGGAGGTCTGTTTCTTTTTCTTAGAGACAAAATCTATTATAAAACATCGAGCAGTGGCTTTAAAACTATCCCACACCGAAACTGGGGAAATAGAAGTATCTTCATTAATGGAAAAGCATTCTTCAGCAAAAGAGGTAAAGGAAGAGGAAATAACTGGATCCTGTATGAGATAATTATTAAATCTCCATCTGGAAGATTTAGAGCGGGAAGGGAGTAAGTCAAAGTCAACAACCCCCGGAGCATGATCTGAAATCAAAATGGGCTCGATCGAGGAGGAAAGGAGGTTCTGGGCCAAGTATTTAGAAAGGAATATATAATCAATCTAGGGTCGGGATCCATGTGGAGGGGAAAAAAAAGAAAATTCTGATTGGTCTGGATTGCATAGTCTCCAGGCATCAACAAGATGAGTCTGTGTGATAGTGCTGAGAAATTGTTTGTGAGCTTTATGGGGAATAAAACGTACCTGGGATTTGCGATCAATAAAAGGATCCTTTACTTGATTGCAATCACATCCAAGTATAAAAGATGCATCTTTATATTGAAAAAACTGATCTGTAACAGTAGGCCAAAAAGTGGGATTGGGTTGAGTTTGGCCATAAAGATTAAATACAGTGAGAGGGATATTATTAATTAGTAGTTTGACCAAAATCCACCTACCTTCAGAATATATCTTGTGTTACAACAGAGCATTTACATTTTTTATTGCATAAAAGAACAAGCCCATTCTTTTTTGTATTTGTAGGAGACACCAATACTGAGCCAACCCAATTATGCTTAAGTTTAGGAGCTTCAGCCTCAGACAAATGAGTTTCTTGTAATAAAACTAAATCAGGTTTAGAGGAGGCCAAATGTGAGAGAATTCTCTGCCTCTTTATAGGATTAATAAAACCCTTTACATTCCATGAAATAACTTTGAATGAAAAAGAATAACATTATATAAACAGCAGTACAAGTTGAATAGCAAATGAGCATAAAAACAAGAATGAGCATGTAGAGTAGTAAGAGAGAGGAAGGATAGAAATAAAGCTATAGGATACAGAAAAAAGATGTGAAGGAGAAAATGTGGAAGAGGGAGGGAAGTAAAGAGAACTGCATATGATCAAGCGGCAAAAAAGGGAGAGAGCATAAAGAACAAGAAATGCAATAGTAAAAAAATGAAACAAGAGACAAATAGTACGAAGGTATAGAAGACAAAGAGAAGGAAAAGGGAAAGTCAATTAGAATAAAAGGAGATAATATATCCGCTAGAAGACAGGAAAGAAGAAGGAAAAGAGGGAAAGAGGAAGGAAAAAAGAGATCCAAGAAGAGACAGTACAAATCCAAAAAAGGATGACTGAAAAAAACATACCTGAGGGGGACAAAAACGAAAGAACACTGGGGGAATGACGGCACATGAAAAGATGAAACGCCAGAGTCCGGGAAGACTGAACCAAACCAGGACAAGACAGAATATGAAGACAGACTGAACAAGTTAAAAATAACAGATAAAACCTGTAGGGATAAGGCAAAAAGATAAAACAAACATCATATGTACTTGAAGAATTACACGCCTATCAAACGTAAGAAATATAAAAAGACGAATATGAACTACACAATTAAACCGTAAACCAACAATAATGAAAAATGCAAAGAAGCAACAATAGGTGGACAACAAAAATCTACGTTATAGCTAGACAAAGTTTCAAAAATTGCAGTGCTAAACAAACATACAAAATGGGAAACGAATATGATTATGCAATTGAAACATACTACAGTTATATTACATATCAACCATTAGATGAACCAGCAGTGGCCATGGCACTTGTAGTATGAGAGTGAATTAATTTCTTAGTTCCGCAGGATCCTTAAAAGACCAAGTCCAGTTTTGAAAAGTCACCTTGAAAATGCAAGGGTGAAAAAGACTGTATCGAGCTCCAAGAGAGCGGAGAGGTGCTTGGAGATTAAGGAACTCCTTCCTTCTAGCTGCAGTAGTATTGGAGACATTTTGAGAAAGGAACACCCTCTGACCAAGCCAAGAAATTTGTCATTTGGCTCTAGCTGCAGAGAGGTAAATTTCAAGAATAGAATAATGACTCCTCTTCGTTTGACCGGAAATGTAGAAAGTGAAGGGTGAGGACTGAGCCTGTGAGCTCTCTGAATGTTGAGGGACGTAGAAGAAGACATGTCCAAGAGCTTTGGCAAAAAGGAAGCTTCAGGTAGTCCATAAATACGTAGATTATTCCTCCTATTTTGATTTTCCAAATCCTCAGTATGTTGCTTAAGTCTGCGAACCTCCTTTTCTAGAGAGGAAAGTCTCTGAGAATCCCCTTGGACCACCGTAAGCTGCTGTTCCACTGTAGAGATTCTACTTTCCATCGTAGACCACTTTTCCTCTAGGAATTGCATTTTACTGTTTGTTTCCTCCACAAACGGACGTAAAGCGTGGATTTCCTCCAACAGTAATTCCAAGGAAATGGGAGACGTCGCCTTGTCAGGAGAGGAAGGGTCATACTTTAATCGTTTAGAAGCCAAAGAAGGTGAGGTGGGTTTATTTGCTGTAGGTGGTGATGAGGAATTGCGAGCGGAAGTAACTCCAGCCATTGCCCCAGTGACAAGAGATGGATTTAATGCTGGTGAAGGAGGTGGAATGTTCGATGAGGTGGGCCCTTTAGGAACAAAGAAAAATTTAGGAGTACGTAGTATTCCCATAAGGGAGAGCCAACCAAGTAGAACGGCATTCGTTGGCCGAGGAAAGCTTCGAAGGTAGGCTAGACAGCAGCTGTGGTATCCAAACGCACCTCAAGGGAAGCAATGTATGACATCCAATTGAAGTGGCTGAAACCATTACGGATAGGAAAACCAGTCATGAACAAACAGCAGTAATGCAAAGGGAGGCACCTATTAAATTAGGGCAAAAATGAAGATGCTTTGAATCTAAAATGCCATAAAGAAGGTACCAACAGGAATAACAGTCGAAATTATGGCAAAGAAGGGTGAATACAAAAATATCCAAGTAAGAATATCATGAGGGTTCCATTTATGATGTGGAAATGTGATAAATACCTCAAGAAAAATGCTGCTTTACAAACGTTTCATGAAAACAGCTGACAAAGTAGTGCAGACAAAATGGCGGGCGCTCTGAGGAGAGTGAAACAGCAGAGAAATACACAGAACGTCGCAGTGCAGAGTCACAGGTAGTTCATCATATTGACAAGGTGTGCTGCAGGCAGAATAATAAATGTCCGACTATAAATTGCTGGAAAATGTATAGACGGTAATAAGCCGTTCACGCTGCAGAAGAAGTATCTTCATTAATGGAAAAGCATTCTTCAGCAAAAGAGGTAAAGGAAGAGGAAATAACTGGATCCTGTATGAGATAATTATTAAATCTCCATCTGGAAGATTTAGAGCGGGAAGGGAGTAAGTCAAAGTCAACAACCCCCGGAGCATGATCTGAAATCAAAATGGGCTCGATCGAGGAGGAAAGGAGGTTCTGGGCCAAGTATTTAGAAAGGAATATATAATCAATCTAGGGTCGGGATCCATGTGGAGGGGAAAAAAAAGAAAATTCTGATTGGTCTGGATTGCATAGTCTCCAGGCATCAACAAGATGAGTCTGTGTGATAGTGCTGAGAAATTGTTTGTGAGCTTTATGGGGAATAAAACGTACCTGGGATTTGCGATCAATAAAAGGATCCTTTACTTGATTGCAATCACATCCAAGTATAAAAGATGCATCTTTATATTGAAAAAACTGATCTGTAACAGTAGGCCAAAAAGTGGGATTGGGTTGAGTTTGGCCATAAAGATTAAATACAGTGAGAGGGATATTATTAATTAGTAGTTTGACCAAAATCCACCTACCTTCAGAATATATCTTGTGTTACAACAGAGCATTTACATTTTTTATTGCATAAAAGAACAAGCCCATTCTTTTTTGTATTTGTAGGAGACACCAATACTGAGCCAACCCAATTATGCTTAAGTTTAGGAGCTTCAGCCTCAGACAAATGAGTTTCTTGTAATAAAACTAAATCAGGTTTAGAGGAGGCCAAATGTGAGAGAATTCTCTGCCTCTTTATAGGATTAATAAAACCCTTTACATTCCATGAAATAACTTTGAATGAAAAAGAATAACATTATATAAACAGCAGTACAAGTTGAATAGCAAATGAGCATAAAAACAAGAATGAGCATGTAGAGTAGTAAGAGAGAGGAAGGATAGAAATAAAGCTATAGGATACAGAAAAAAGATGTGAAGGAGAAAATGTGGAAGAGGGAGGGAAGTAAAGAGAACTGCATATGATCAAGCGGCAAAAAAGGGAGAGAGCATAAAGAACAAGAAATGCAATAGTAAAAAAATGAAACAAGAGACAAATAGTACGAAGGTATAGAAGACAAAGAGAAGGAAAAGGGAAAGTCAATTAGAAGAAAAGGAGATAATATATCCGCTAGAAGACAGGAAAGAAGAAGGAAAAGAGGGAAAGAGGAAGGAAAAAAGAGATCCAAGAAGAGACAGTACAAATCCAAAAAAGGATGACTGAAAAAAACATACCTGAGGGGGACAAAAACGAAAGAACACTGGGGGAATGACGGCACATGAAAAGATGAAACGCCAGAGTCCGGGAAGACTGAACCAAACCAGGACAAGACAGAATATGAAGACAGACTGAACAAGTTAAAAATAACAGATAAAACCTGTAGGGATAAGGCAAAAAGATAAAACAAACATCATATGTACTTGAAGAATTACACGCCTATCAAACGTAAGAAATATAAAAAGACGAATATGAACTACACAATTAAACCGTAAACCAACAATAATGAAAAATGCAAAGAAGCAACAATAGGTGGACAACAAAAATCTACGTTATAGCTAGACAAAGTTTCAAAAATTGCAGTGCTAAACAAACATACAAAATGGGAAACGAATATGATTATGCAATTGAAACATACTACAGTTATATTACATATCAACCATTAGATGAACCAGCAGTGGCCATGGCACTTGTAGTATGAGAGTGAATTAATTTCTTAGTTCCGCAGGATCCTTAAAAGACCAAGTCCAGTTTTGAAAAGTCACCTTGAAAATGCAAGGGTGAAAAAGACTGTATCGAGCTCCAAGAGAGCGGAGAGGTGCTTGGAGATTAAGGAACTCCTTCCTTCTAGCTGCAGTAGTATTGGAGACATTTTGAGAAAGGAACACCCTCTGACCAAGCCAAGAAATTTGTCATTTGGCTTTAGCTGCAGAGAGGTAAATTTCAAGAATAGAATAATGACTCCTCTTCGTTTGACCGGAAATGTAGAAAGTGAAGGGTGAGGACTGAGCCTGTGAGCTCTCTGAATGTTGAGGGACGTAGAAGAAGACATGTCCAAGAGCTTTGGCAAAAAGGAAGCTTCAGGTAGTCCATAAATACGTAGATTATTCCTCCTATTTTGATTTTCCAAATCCTCAGTATGTTGCTTAAGTCTGCGAACCTCCTTTTCTAGAGAGGAAAGTCTCTGAGAATCCCCTTGGACCACCGTAAGCTGCTGTTCCACTGTAGAGATTCTACTTTCCATCGTAGACCACTTTTCCTCTAGGAATTGCATTTTACTGTTTGTTTCCTCCACAAACGGACGTAAAGCGTGGATTTCCTCCAACAGTAATTCCAAGGAAATGGGAGACGTCGCCTTGTCAGGAGAGGAAGGGTCATACTTTAATCGTTTAGAAGCCAAAGAAGGTGAGGTGGGTTTATTTGCTGTAGGTGGTGATGAGGAATTGCGAGCGGAAGTAACTCCAGTCATTGCCCCAGTGACAAGAGATGGATTTAATGCTGGTGAAGGAGGTGGAATGTTCGATGAGGTGGGCCCTTTAGGAACAAAGAAAAATTTAGGAGTACGTAGTATTCCCATAAGGGAGAGCCAACCAAGTAGAACGGCATTCGTTGGCCGAGGAAAGCTTCGAAGGTAGGCTAGACAGCAGCTGTGGTATCCAAACGCACCTCAAGGGAAGCAATGTATGACATCCAATTGAAGTGGCTGAAACCATTACGGATAGGAAAACCAGTCATGAACAAACAGCAGTAATGCAAAGGGAGGCACCTATTAAATTAGGGCAAAAATGAAAATGCTTTGAATCTAAAATGCCATAAAGAAGGTACCAACAGGAATAACAGTCGAAATTATGGCAAAGAAGGGTGAATACAAAAATATCCAAGTAAGAATATCATGAGGGTTCCATTTATGATGTGGAAATGTGATAAATACCTCAAGAAAAATGCTGCTTTACAAACGTTTCATGAAAACAGCTGACAAAGTAGTGCAGACAAAATGGCGGGCGCTCTGAGGAGAGTGAAACAGCAGAGAAATACACAGAACGTCGCAGTGCAGAGTCACAGGTAGTTCATCATATTGACAAGGTGTGCTGCAGGCAGAATAATAAATGTCCGACTATAAATTGCTGGAAAATGTATAGACGGTAATAAGCCGTTCACGCTGCAGAAGAAGTATCTTCATTAATGGAAAAGCATTCTTCAGCAAAAGAGGTAAAGGAAGAGGAAATAACTGGATCCTGTATGAGATAATTATTAAATCTCCATCTGGAAGATTTAGAGCGGGAAGGGAGTAAGTCAAAGTCAACAACCCCCGGAGCATGATCTGAAATCAAAATGGGCTCGATCGAGGAGGAAAGGAGGTTCTGGGCCAAGTATTTAGAAAGGAATATATAATCAATCTAGGGTCGGGATCCATGTGGAGGGGAAAAAAAAGAAAATTCTGATTGGTCTGGATTGCATAGTCTCCAGGCATCAACAAGATGAGTCTGTGTGATAGTGCTGAGAAATTGTTTGTGAGCTTTATGGGGAATAAAACGTACCTGGGATTTGCGATCAATAAAAGGATCCTTTACTTGATTGCAATCACATCCAAGTATAAAAGATGCATCTTTATATTGAAAAAACTGATCTGTAACAGTAGGCCAAAAAGTGGGATTGGGTTGAGTTTGGCCATAAAGATTAAATACAGTGAGAGGGATATTATTAATTAGTAGTTTGACCAAAATCCACCTACCTTCAGAATATATCTTGTGTTACAACAGAGCATTTACATTTTTTATTGCATAAAAGAACAAGCCCATTCTTTTTTGTATTTGTAGGAGACACCAATACTGAGCCAACCCAATTATGCTTAAGTTTAGGAGCTTCAGCCTCAGACAAATGAGTTTCTTGTAATAAAACTAAATCAGGTTTAGAGGAGGCCAAATGTGAGAGAATTCTCTGCCTCTTTATAGGATTAATAAAACCCTTTACATTCCATGAAATAACTTTGAATGAAAAAGAATAACATTATATATACAGCAGTACAAGTTGAATAGCAAATGAGCATAAAAACAAGAATGAGCATGTAGAGTAGTAAGAGAGAGGAAGGATAGAAATAAAGCTATAGGATACAGAAAAAAGATGTGAAGGAGAAAATGTGGAAGAGGGAGGGAAGTAAAGAGAACTGCATATGATCAAGCGGCAAAAAAGGGAGAGAGCATAAAGAACAAGAAATGCAATAGTAAAAAAATGAAACAAGAGACAAATAGTACGAAGGTATAGAAGACAAAGAGAAGGAAAAGGGAAAGTCAATTAGAAGAAAAGGAGATAATATATCCGCTAGAAGACAGGAAAGAAGAAGGAAAAGAGGGAAAGAGGAAGGAAAAAAGAGATCCAAGAAGAGACAGTACAAATCCAAAAAAGGATGACTGAAAAAAACATACCTGAGGGGGACAAAAACGAAAGAACACTGGGGGAATGACGGCACATGAAAAGATGAAACGCCAGAGTCCGGGAAGACTGAACCAAACCAGGACAAGACAGAATATGAAGACAGACTGAACAAGTTAAAAATAACAGATAAAACCTGTAGGGATAAGGCAAAAAGATAAAACAAACATCATATGTACTTGAAGAATTACACGCCTATCAAACGTAAGAAATATAAAAAGACGAATATGAACTACACAATTAAACCGTAAACCAACAATAAAGAAAAATGCAAAGAAGCAACAATAGGTGGACAACAAAAATCTACGTTATAGCTAGACAAAGTTTCAAAAATTGCAGTGCTAAACAAACATACAAAATGGGAAACGAATATGATTATGCAGTTGAAACATACTACAGTTATATTACATATGAACCATTAGATGAACCAGCAGTGGCCATGGCACTTGTAGTATGAGAGTGAATTAATTTCTTAGTTCCGCAGGATCCTTAAAAGACCAAGTCCAGTTTTGAAAAGTCACCTTGAAAATGCAAGGGTGAAAAAGACTGTATCGAGCTCCAAGAGAGCGGAGAGGTGCTTGGAGATTAAGGAACTCCTTCCTTCTAGCTGCAGTAGTATTGGAGACATTTTGAGAAAGGAACACCCTCTGACCAAGCCAAGAAATTTGTCATTTGGCTCTAGCTGCAGAGAGGTAAATTTCAAGAATAGAATAATGACTCCTCTTCGTTTGACCGGAAATGTAGAAAGTGAAGGGTGAGGACTGAGCCTGTGAGCTCTCTGAATGTTGAGGGACGTAGAAGAAGACATGTCCAAGAGCTTTGGCAAAAAGGAAGCTTCAGGTAGTCCATAAATACGTAGATTATTCCTCCTATTTTGATTTTCCAAATCCTCAGTATGTTGCTTAAGTCTGCGAACCTCCTTTTCTAGAGAGGAAAGTCTCTGAGAATCCCCTTGGACCACCGTAAGCTGCTGTTCCACTGTAGAGATTCTACTTTCCATCGTAGACCACTTTTCCTCTAGGAATTGCATTTTACTGTTTGTTTCCTCCACAAACGGACGTAAAGCGTGGATTTCCTCCAACAGTAATTCCAAGGAAATGGGAGACGTCGCCTTGTCAGGAGAGGAAGGGTCATACTTTAATCGTTTAGAAGCCAAAGAAGGTGAGGTGGATTTATTTGCTGTAGGTGGTGATGAGGAATTGCGAGCGGAAGTAACTCCAGCCATTGCCCCAGTGACAAGAGATGGATTTAATGCTGGTGAAGGAGGTGGAATGTTCGATGAGGTGGGCCCTTTAGGAACAAAGAAAAATTTAGGAGTACGTAGTATTCCCATAAGGGAGAGCCAACCAAGTAGAACGGCATTCGTTGGCCGAGGAAAGCTTCGAAGGTAGGCTAGACAGCAGCTGTGGTATCCAAACGCACCTCAAGGGAAGCAATGTATGACATCCAATTGAAGTGGCTGAAACCATTACGGATAGGAAAACCAGTCATGAACAAACAGCAGTAATGCAAAGGGAGGCACCTATTAAATTAGGGCAAAAATGAAGATGCTTTGAATCTAAAATGCCATAAAGAAGGTACCAACAGGAATAACAGTCGAAATTATGGCAAAGAAGGGTGAATACAAAAATATCCAAGTAAGAATATCATGAGGGTTCCATTTATGATGTGGAAATGTGATAAATACCTCAAGAAAAATGCTGCTTTACAAACGTTTCATGAAAACAGCTGACAAAGTAGTGCAGACAAAATGGCGGGCGCTCTGAGGAGAGTGAAACAGCAGAGAAATACACAGAACGTCGCAGTGCAGAGTCACAGGTAGTTCATCATATTGACAAGGTGTGCTGCTGGCAGAATAATAAATGTCCGACTATAAATTGCTGGAAAATGTATAGACGGTAATAAGCCGTTCACGCTGCACTGTAGGTGAAGGCAGGGTCATAGAAATAGAAATAGCTGGCGCCCTGAGGAGATCTTGTTGGCGGTGAAAAGGAAGAGTAGAACAACGTGTTAAAAGTCGCAAAGCAGCTTACCATGATCACGGCATATTCCGGTTTCTGCAGAGTTGATGTCCGATCAAAAAAGGTGTGAGTAAACCCACCGGTATCTCTTGAAGTGTACCGATGTGGCGGAGCTCCCGGGTCAGGCGGCCATCTTGATAGGCGCCGAAACCACGCCCCCCCGTAGCGCTGGGGGTACGCACCGTACATACACGGGTGGGGGTACGACTCGTACATACACGGGTGTACATACACGGGTGGGGGTACGACTCGTACATACATGGGTGTACATACACGGGTGGGGGTTCGACTCGTACATACACGGGTGGGGGTTTGACTCGTACATACACGACATACACGGGTGTACATACACGGGTGGGGGTACGACTCGTACATACATGGGTGTACATACACGGATGAGTGTTCGACTCGTACATACACGGGAACTGGGGGGGGTTTGGCGCGTACCGGGCCCCCAATTTTGCTCGCATCGCGCCGTACTTCGCTTTTCCGACACTTTTTGGGTGCCGTAAAAATATTGGCGTCCGGACTGGTGTCGGTTCGAATCGTACTTCCTTGTTCGTGAAACGGAGCCTGGCTGCGTCCCGACGTCACGTCGGCGCTTTCCCGGATCACATTTGTATGTATATTTTCGTCGGTCGGTGTTTTTTACGATTCGCACGGAAATGGTGTTTCGTGCGAATCGTACTTCCATGTTTGTAATGTTTTTTTACCGGGTACGAGTCGGACGGAGAAAACCCTCCGACCGACGGTTCGTACCCGGTTTTTCCAGGATCGGAATCGGCACCTTTATGTGTAAGTCCCTAGTATGTGGTACAAATTGTACTCAGGGTCTATCAGTTAAATGATACCATCAGACTGCAGCACACATTGAGCAGGCACTAGAGTGACAGTGGGAGGATTACTAATGTAGCCTGTGAATGAAGTCTTAAAACTACAACTTCAACTTGTCAAAATAAACCATTTTGGCAGGCCTAAACTCTCCTTTAAAATATGAATAAGTCACCCCCTAAGTAGACCTTAATGCCCAATAAGGCAGAATGCATGATATTTAAAGGTAGGATAGGTAAACACTTAATGCTAAACATGCCCTGACAGGGCAAGGCCCCAGAAGCTATTTTCACTGTAGAAGTGTTAGCTGTTCCATAGGAAGCATTGGGATATAATATTTCATTTAAATAAGAGTATATCTGCTCTGGAAACAGCTACAAACTTCCTTCTTGGACTTTTTAAAATATTAATTACAATCCCAATCCCAATCCCAATGCCAATTGGCATTAACTTCCAACTGTCCCTAGGGAGCTGAATATGAGAGGTATGAACCCCAGAGCTGAGGGTAAGACCTTGAGTGTGGGAAGGTGTTCTTTTCCTCTGACAGGAGGACCATCTGGGCAGTGCCCAGCAATTTAATTAATGTCAAAGAGGTCTACCCTGTCACAGGCAGATGTGACTGACACCTGGGGATGCCCCCTCTGTTACCCCTTCAGTCATTCAGGTACCAATCCCAGTTGGAGAGGAGCTGCTCCCAGAGCTGTTCTTGAGTGATCACAGAGGAGGGGTTTGTCTTTTCCCTGACCACACCTCTAGGGTGGATACTGAAACTCTGCATAGGGGAAGAACATTTCTGCTGTGTTGGATTTAGGTAGGAAGGGTGTGGGTATCCCCCTACCTTTTTGCCTTCAGACCTACTGTATTTGCTGTCTTAGTTTTTGCTGGCCTTAGAACTCTGCGCTCTTTACCACTGCTAACCAGTGACTAACATTTTGCGCTCCTTCCCTAAAGCATAGTAACATTGGTTTATACCCAATTAGCATATTTAATTTGCTTATTAGTACCTAGTAAAGTGGTACTACCTTTGTCCATGACCTGTAAGTTAAATGCTGCTAGTGGACCTGCAAAACTGATTGTGCCACCCGCTTAAGTAGCCCTTTAAAACAGTCTAAGGTCTGCCATTGCAGAGCCCGTTTGTGCAGTTTTAAACTGCTAAGTCGACCTGGTAAAATAAACGTGTTCAACATTGCATTATAGATGTTATTATTAAGTATGCATTACCCATGCCTGTTTACAGCTGCAATGTTGTTCAAGAAATTGTTTGCCTCTTGCTGTATAAATCTGGTGTATTGATAAATTAGTCATCCAGTTTTACTCTCATTCACTTTGGAGTGCACAGCACGATGCTTGTATTTTGTCTATTTATATTTCATCGGGCTAGTTCTGGGACACATAGTATAAACTAACCTCACAGAACCTTCAAAAGATATCTGGGGCATCTGCTTTTATTAATAGAGTATCCACCAATGAACTGATCCTTCACAGTCATTCTGTTTGCTGGAGGTAAATTGAGCACCTTTTAGTTATCAACTGAAATGTTTTTTTAATCTACGGTTTGTGTTGCATTATTTCTTGGAGTTTCTTGGTATATTGGTCAGGTGAGATTTGTGCTTTATTTTGACATAGAGTTTACGTGTTGGTCCTCACATATAATAGTGGATTTTCACTATATGATGAATATAACGTGATTGACCTACTTGTTTATACATGGTAGGGTGCCTTTTTCCAATACACACAGAGCATGACTTTTTATGGACAATTGATATGCATGGGTTTTATATTTTTTGTAATTTCTTTTTTTTTTTTGTTGTGCAGCGACAAATAAATACATAGCAGCAATATACATTATACATATTTCAAAGGAAAGCTGTAATAACAAGTATATGTATAAAAAGATTTCATAGTTAGATCTTAAAAGATATAAAAGAAGTAGCAGTAAAGGTAATAGCAACAATTTACATTCAAAATAGAGGGTAACTATTATTCCAAATTCAGTTATAAATACAATATAATATTATACACATTGTCCAAATATTTACCATATTACGAGCCCTCTTTCACTCCTTTCATCCAATTTTCAATGGGTTGCCAGATTTTTTGACCGCGCAATCTATAATGTCTACCCCTAGTTGTATATATAGCCATCTCTTGGTTAAATATAGCAAAAAATCTGGCAAGCCACATTTGAAATGACGGTGGGATCTGATCTTTCCAGCTAGCTGTTAATAAAATCCTGAATACCGTCGATCCTATAAACAAGCACGATTCTTCAGATTTATTCAGCCCTAATGAGCTATCGCAGCCTAAAATGAACAAAGAAGATGAAATAACTAAAGGATGTCAAAACACCTCTTCCCAATATTTACCAATTCCATATTTTAGCTCTGTTAATTTGTCACAGTTATAGAGCATGTGATTTAGATTAGCGTGTCCATGTCCACATCTAGGGCAATGATCATCCAGTCTCTTTCCCCATGAAAACAGCTTAGCGGGGGTAAAATATAAGTTAAAAATGGTTTTATACGCTTGGGCTTTAAGGCTCGAAGACATTAGTATTTTAGCTACTATATATAGGCTCTTATCGATGTCCACATTGGGGTTGATGAGTCCGCGAGCCCAGGAGGATTCAGTATGCTCTAAGTCATCACATAGATTATTTAAAAGCAGGTCATAGATTTTTCTGATTTTAACTGATTTCATACAGAGAGTATCAAAGAGTGGTATTTTTCTAATAAAATCTTAGGATTCTTTGATTTCAGAGCTATTTTAACCTGCATAAAATTTAAAAATGTGTGTTTCAGGGATTCCAAATTTATTCTGAATCCTTAAAAAGTTACAATCTAATTCTTTCCCACAGAAATCCCCGACTGTTCTTATACCTGCCCTTTCCCATTTTTTTGCCATATCATCATTTGCTAACAAGGGCAATAGCGGTGAGCCCCATAAAGGGGTATATCTGTTATACTTTGGGATTTTGAGAAACCTTAAGATCTTACACCAGACACTCCACGTATTCTTGATTACCTTAAATTTAATTTTTTTTAAATAGCTGGGCTCTAGTTGGATTAAGAGGCAATCTTGATATCTTTTCCCCAACAATAGTTCATAAATGGAAGGAATTTCTGGTGATATATTCTCTGTAGTTCGCGCTAAAATACTGAATAAGGGAATCATTTGTTGGAGAAAGGCTGCCCAATGATAGAATACCATATTAGGGAGTGCTAAGCCTCCCCTATGTTGAGGTAGCGTTAGAAATTTAAGTGACCTTCTAATTTTCCCATATTGCCACATATAAGAGGATAGCAGCGAGTCTATTATTTTTAGAGTAGTATCTTCAATTGCTAGAGGTATCGTACGAAATAGATAATGAAGCTTTGGTACTATATTCATTTTTAAAAAGTTTCCCTTCCCAATAATAGATAAGTGTAAACTATTAACTCTCTTAAGATCTTTCTCGATGTTTTTAATTAGCGGGTCATAATTCAATCTATTAATCATTTCGACCTTTGATGTTAGACATATCCCAAGGTATGTAGAATGCTTTACTCTCCGAGGATCGCCATATATTGTATTATCAGTGCATATGATAAGGGCAGCCTTGTCTTGTTCCCCTAGATATGTTGATGACATTCGATTCTTTGCCCATTATCTGTAGTTTCGCCTTTGGATGATGATACATGGCTTTGATAGAATTTATAAAATTAGACCCAAAATTACTTAAGGAAAGGACCCTCCATAAGAATTCCCAAGATACTCGATCAAACGCCTTTTCGGCATCAAGAAGGATCATCAACATGTGGCCCCCCACACCGGACATATAATCAAAGAGTGCAATGGCTCTACGGATATGATCCGCTGTGCCCTTTCCCGGAATGAACCCGTGTTGCCAGGGGGAGACCAAATGTTTGACGACCCTCCCGAGCCGATTGGCTAAGATCTTGGCGTAAAGTTTAGAGTCTGAGTTGATTAGGGAGATAGGACGATACAATGCTGGGTTCTCAGGGGGTTTATTCTTTTTTGGAAAAATAATTAAGTCTGTTTCCTTCCAGGAATCTGGAGACTTACCAGTTCTTTGTATACCGGTAAATAAATCATACAGAAGAGGAACAATCAGTGGGCCTAGAATTTTTATACATTTCTAGAGGAATTTTATCGGGCCCCGCTGCCTTCCCTGGAGCCAACCCAGCAAGAGCTTGTTGTATCTCAGCAATGGTAATCTCCTTCTCCAGATCCTCCTTAGTTAACTCATCTAATATTCTCACTTGTGTGGTGTTTCCAATGAAGTCGGTCAAAGCACTCATAACTTCAATGGCACTCTGAGGGATATCATCCAAATACAATCCCTGATAGTATTGGCAAAACCGTTCAATTATTTCATCGGTATCCGTATAATTGCTACCATTTATATTAATAGATACTATTGAATTATACGAGGCCTTCTGACGAGTACGTAGCGCCAGCTGTTTGCCGACTCTCTCACCATTCTCATATACACTACTGCAATGCGTCTTAAATACCTCTGCCGAGCGTTTGGTTAACCAGCTATTTAACTCGGTTTTTAAAATCAATATTCGATGAAGAATATGGGTTCCATCCTCACCTTGGGTAACTGCTATGACATGCTCTTCTTCGGCTTTTACTAAATCTTTTATTAATTGTAAATTCCTGGCCTCACGCTGTTTCTTTTAGGCCTGGGCGGCAAATTCCGTTCCGCTCGCGGAATTTGCGTAATTTCGCGTTCCGCGGAGAACGTGAAATTGCTCAAAAGTCTGCTTTCCGCGATTTCGCGAAATTTTTGCTTGTTCGCGTTCTCAAAATGCATGTTCGCGAGATATTTCTCCTCGAGCATGCAAACAGCAATTGCGAACAGGAAAAAAGCATCGCGAACAAGCAATTCCGCGTGTTCGCGGAATTTATGCGTGTTCGCGGAGATTTTTTACCGTTTCGCGGAGATTTGCGTAACGCAATTACGCAAATTCCGCCCACCCCTAGTTTCTTTACCCTAGCCACATAGCTGGTCGTTTCTCCTCTGAGAGCTGCCTTAAAACAATCCTATACTGTCCCCCTAATACTGTCCCCCTAGAAGCACTGTACCGATTCATGTCAAAAAATTCCTCTACCCATTTTTTAATAAACATTATATATTCTTCATCAACAAGGAGCTTTCTATGAAATGTCCATTTAGAATATGGCCTGGTAAAATTTGTTGCATCGATTATCAGAAGTAGAGGATTATGATCTGAAATGATCTTGGGGAGTTTCTTTATTTCTGCTTTAGTAGTTAGATCACGTGATGTAAAAAAATAATCTATCCGAACATATCTATTATGCGGATATGAATAATAAGTAAAGCCGGGATCATGGCGTTTCTTTAAATTCCAACTATCTACTAGATCATGGCTAGATCGAAGATGGCTAATGGCATTAAACACTTTAGGCTTTCGGCCTAAATAGTTATCTTGTAGATGTTTACCAAATAAAGGGCCTAAAGAGATGTTTAAGTCCCCACAAAAAATTATTGATTTTGGCCACAAAGCAAGTTCAATCTCAAGGTTCTCAAACAATTGTGGCTCGTCTTTATTTGACCCATAAATTGAGCAGATCGTAATGCCAGATGTCAGTGTTACGATGGCCAACCTCCCCTGGGAATCAGTTAATTTACGATCGGGTCCCCCCAAAGCAGTTTTAGCCATAATTGCTACCCCCCGGGTGTTCGAGGTTTGTGTTGTGGAGGCGAGCAAATTATAGCCAGCAATTTTTAAAAGTTCTTTTTTCTCCCAGGGAATGTGGGTCTCTTGCAGGCAAACGATGTCAAAGGAGCTCTGTCTAATTAGTTCACAAAAGCGAGCCCTCTTGCTTTTATCATTTAAACCAGCCACATTCCAAGAACAACATGTTAACCTCCCCATAAGCGTTTAGAATGAGATCCCTCAAATCCCTCAAAACCATTTGCTACTTTAAAATAGATCAAATCAAACTCTCTAGGTATGCATTTTGCTATCATTATTCCTTTATGTTGTACTGCCATAGTATTACATTTGAAGTTGCTTATTTTTTTTTTTAGTTTTTAACCCCATCCCCCACCCACCCCCCTCCTGCCCGCCTGCTCCCCCCACCCACGAACCCCCCACATCCCCACCCAATAGTGAGACAAACAGACTCCATAAGAGTCTAAAATGATGAACGTGCAACATGTGACTAAAGCTCCCTATGTGATTTTCTTCATCCTCCTCCTCACTTCCTCTTCACTTCTCCTTTCTTCTCTTCCTCCCTTTAGCTCGTTCATTCCACTTTTTTATTTTTTTTATTTATTTATATATATATTTGGTTTTTTTTAATGCTTCAACGTACTTCACACTGTTGAAGCTTAGCTCATAACATCACATAGTACCTCAACATAAGCGGTTATTTCATCCAGATATTCTTTGGCTTTAATTTCTGAGAGAACATTTTTTATCTGTCCTTTCCAAACCACCTTTAATCGGGCTGGGTTGTTTAAATAGGCTTGTGCATTTATATCCTGAAATGGCTTAATTAATTGTCTCCAGCACCTCTCAACAGTAGTATGACAAAAGTCCGGAAGGACAAAGTACGTAATCTCATTTCTTGTTCTCTTGGCCTCAGGCCGGGCCTTTTCAAAGACTGCCTGTCATAGTAAGAAGTTGCCAAAATAGACCAATATGGCCCGGGGGTACGCTCCAGACTTCTGCGGGTGTTTCAAAGTGAGGGGTACACGATGAGCCCTTTGGACCTCAATAGCCCAGTTCCATCCAGTAAGCTCAGGCAAAGAGTCTCAAAAAACCATATAGGACCTAGCATCCCCCCCCTCTGCCCCTTCAGGTACTCCAAGAACTCGTAGATTACCACTTTGCTGGCGGTTCTCAAACTCCTCCAGCTTCCATCTAATATCAGTTATTTGAGCTTCGTGTGTGTCAAGACGTTCTCGATCGACGGCTATATCTGCCTCATTGAGGACCACCCTAGTCTGTACCTCCGTGAGTCGATCCCCAAATAAGCTACATGTCTTAGTGAGTTTGCGTACAACCCCTTGCATCTTATGCATTGCAGCTCGGTTCTTACGAGCGTCTTGACGGGTCTCGTCGCGATGCATAGATATAGCCTGTAGGATAGTGTCTACGGGTGAAGGGGTTGCTGGGGTTGCTGAGTCAGGCTGGCTATTTTTCCATGTCTGATTATTAGAAAGGGTCTCCAGAGGAGTAGTAAGAGGATTTTCCGTATCATCCCAGGCTAAATCTTTTATCTCATGGCGTTTTGTTCTTTTTTTTATGATGGTTTTAGCCCTGGAGCACGGAGCGCCAAACTGATCACTAACGCTCTCGTCAGTAGTGGAGGAAACATCATCGTCTGACCATTCACCTCTTTCTGAGAAAGAGAAAAAGTCGCTTGGATCTTTCTCAGCTTCGCCATCAGTTAAGGCAGCCTCAAAGAGGGAAGTATCTTGGAGGGTAGGTTGGTGGCTTTTCAATATGCCCCCCCGGACTTCCCCTGCTGTTTTGTGCTCTGAATGCCCTGTATTTTATCAAGTGGCTGTATTAGATGTTGTGTATTCTGGGCATTATCATGGCAAGCATCATGGTTGACTGTATTTTGAGCATTATTCGACAAAGAAGCATCGGAATTCAGGGGGTTTTCAACACACGTGGGGAGCATACCTTCTGTTCCTTCTATTGATCCAGCCCCTGCCGCATCCTCGGTAGGTACACTCTGGGGCTGTAACTGTGTAGTGCTTGGATCTGGTTTGCCTGCTGTGGGAAGAACAGCCTCCCCTCCTCCTACTCCACCTCCGGTCAGAGTTCCAGCTTCAGTAGTATCGGCCTCGGCATCAGCATCAGTCTCGAGCCTCACAGCCTCCACTCGTTTCCGACCCGAGACCGGCTTCACGGCACAGCGAAGAAGGTCGGCAACTGAGGGGGCAGTCGTGCGCGTTCCAGGCGCTGCACTCTTCCTCAGAGCTCTAGAGCCCGACGGGGGATCAAGTGCCTTTCCTCCAGCGTTAATTACGGGCTCTGGACTCTCCTGCTGTGAAATTTTTGCAAGTTTCGCCGCTCTAGCTTTGGCGGCCGCGGACATTATCACCACCTTCGGCGCCATAGTTTCAGTTGATCGGACTGAGCTGGAAATCAAGTACGTGTCGTGTTGGTGTTTGTGCTTGCTCGCCATTGGCTCAAAGCTCGCCTCGGTGATCAATTGGGCAGTTCTGGCGTTTCTGAGAAGGAACCGCAATACGGTCAGTCCAATGAAAGTTCCCAATGAATATAAATAGGTATTCACAGGTTTCACCTCCGCGAGCTCCGATTCTGTTTCGTCTGGTATCATTGTTGTATCGAGGCTAATTCAGCATTTAACTTTTTAACCGGGAGCTCCTGTCACAGCGCAGCACTGCAGTCTAGCAAGCGACCGCCATCTTGTCTCTCTGCATGGGTTATATTTCTAATGACTGTGCAAATGTGAATTTTAGCATAACCATTCAGCATGAGCCACTTAGGTCACTTTTGTTTTGGCTGCTCAGGAGTAAATCACTAAGTGGGGTTTCTAATGTGGCCCTTTCTGATTTCTCTTATCATAGTTACCACTGACGAAGGGCTTGATCAGAGAAATACAGGGTTGACGACATCAGGGTTACTTATTAATGGCATCTTGCACAAATGTGTAACATTAGAATACCCATATCACTAATACATATTGAAAAATGAAAACGTGGATTAAGTTGGACCTAAATTGATGAAATTGGACTTATATCACCTATTGACCTGTTGGTTGTGCACGTTAGATCTGCTGCTCTGCTTGGGCACCGGCTAGTGACAAAATAAACCTTTTACCAGGCCCAATGCATATTAGTCACCCCTGGGGTAAGCCCTGGATAGCCCAGAGGGCTGGGTGCAATGTATTTAAAAAGGTGAACTTGTACTTGTACTTTGAAATCTTACATGTCCTGATAGTGAAAAACTCTTCAACTCTTAAATTAGTTTTTCACTCCTGCAAGGCCTACCTCTCCCATAGGATAACATTGGAGTTACCTTGTTACATTTTGTAAGTATAATTTATACATGGAAACAAGCACCCCTCCATGTTTGGTGTCTCTAGAACTGTAATTTCAAATTCTAACTTATGGCGAAGTCGGATTTTAAGTTACAATTTAGAAAATGCCACTTTTAGACAGTTGGCATTTCCTTGCCTTAGCCATGTGCTGCCTGCAGCTGGTCTCTGGGTCACATGACTAACTGTGGGTGACAGTTGGGCGCTGTGTATTCCTCATAGACAGCCACACACAATGGGGAGCTTTGGTGTGATGGGATGGGTCATCACTGGCAGGATGGGACAGAGGTGCTGGGCCCAGCCCCACTTACACTTAAATCGGCTGTGTTGTGTCTCCACACAAAGGGTTGCTTGCCCCCTGTAGTTAGTCTGGAGACAGGTCCTAAAACCTGACATCGGTGCACTTTACAGGCATACTTCTAGAAGTTTCTACCCACTACAAAAGCACAACAGTGTATAATATGATGGCGTTTTTTTGATGCGAGCAGAGCACTTTAGACATCTGCGACTGAATTGACAACCATAAACTAAGTTAGAAATATCTCTGCCGGTCAATTGCTAAGATCTTCAGTTAAGTACACATTCGGCACAAGTGGCCATTCTTTATAAATTCTTCATCTGCAATTTGAAAGTTTTCAACATTGCAATAAGATATATAAGTTGCAATTATCTGCCGGCAATACTGAAATGAAAATTATAATAAAGTAGAATGCACATTCGGTATAAGGGGCTATTCTTTAGGAATTCTTCGCCAACAATCTGAAAATTCACTACTTTGCAGTACGGTATATAAGTTGCAATTATCTTCCGGAAATATTGGAATGAAAAGTTAAAATAAAGCACTTTTCGAAAAATTTCCTTAGCTACAAGTAAAATAAGCGTTTCATCCATTGGAGTTTTACTCCTCCAATCTCTGTGCAATAGACGGTTTCCTGATAAAGGCAGCAGTGCCGAAACACGCGTAGTTCCTATTCTACCGCTTGCCATCATTAAGTTGTCATCTTTTTCATGTCCTACTAAAATAAAGAATTATTAGATATCATTATCCTGATGTTCTAATTGGAAATATAAAGATGAAATGTCTTTTGTATGTAATTATGTGGGTTTATATATAGCAACAGTCTAAATTTGATGAATATGGTTTAAACAAAAATATTTAGATGAATGAGCTAATTAACCCTTTCGCTGCGGCGGGAATTCCGCCGCAGCGCTGGGGGGTGCGGGGGGGCAGCGCGGTGGCGCTGTGCTCATGACGGAGCCGCTCCGTCATGAGCCACGGTTGAGCTGTGCTCATGACGGAACGGTTCCGTCATGACTCCGCCCATTTGCGTTGTCCCCCCGCACAGGCGGGGAAACAGCGCCGCATAGGCGGAGCGGCCGCCAACGGCCGTGACATGACGGAACCGTTCCGTCATGAGCACACGGCAACCGTGGCTCATGACGGAGCGGCTCCGTCATGAGCGGGGAAGGGGTTAAGCTCCAAAATAATTTGAAGAAAATAAATTGAAAACAGAATTTTCTAAATAAAAAATATATTGTGATTTTTTTATATCTTTTTGTATATTATTTATTATGGTTACTAACCTGTTTGCACCTTGATTATGCTTTAATTAAATAGAAGTTTGCTATTGGTCTCTTTACATAAAGTTCAAATGTCCCTACGTATAGCAAGCACATTCGCCTGGTAGGGGTCCCCCGTTTTTCAAACAACAACAGTGTATAAATACTGGACCTCAGACACCAACTCTTCAATACACTTCTGGACCTGTGGATACTCTGCCAGGAAGAAGGACTGCTGTACTGCTGAATGTACTGCCACTCTGCTAGACTGCTGCTCTGAAGGAACTGTGCTGACCTGCTACCTGCTGCCCTCTTGCTTGGTTGAGAAAGACTGGATCTACATCTCTTGAACCCAGAACCCAGAGTGATGCCAAGGGCTAGTTGGCTGGCCTCCTGCTCTGAAGTCTCAGGGACCTTACAGGCTTTCAAATACCTTGTACCTGCACCTGGACTGTGTCAACCGTGAGTCTATCATGACAAGTGGTGCCACCTTAGTCCTGGACACTTAGGAGTTAAGGTGCTCTGTCTGCCTCCATGATCCAGCGGAACTGCTGCCTCTCCTCTGTTAGGTAGCGCCACCCAAAGTAGAACTGACACACTGCCCGACTGCGCAGCACATCCTCAGCACAGGCCCTCACAACCCTTGTCGACAGCAGGCTCGATGACGACACTGGACTCTGCATCACAGTCTCACAGCTCTTCAGTACTGACGCATCGATCCAACTGCATGTCGAATCCCCAACATCAGACTTCACATCACAAGCCCTGTCAATGGGACCCTCGATGATGACGCATGGCTCTCATTGCAGTCTTGCCGCATTTCAAAGCCCACGCATCACTTTAGCTGCGCGACATATCTTCGATGGGGATTCTCACAATGCTGCATAAACCAGGATTAAGGTACTTTTTTTTTTGTGAAAACTTTGTTTATTGATTTTGCTTACAGATAAACAGAACGAAAACAAAGAAAAAACAAGGAGAGCAATAATGCAGACATGCACTACAATATCTTGGTAAGCGATACAGAACATAGCAAGGCAGATCAATGAGACATATAATAGACACATGTACCTCAGTTTCACCTGAACGAAGTCCACGGCCCGCACACCGGTCCAAAGGCCATCAGTCCAGTCTACGCTCATGCCCACTACAGTGAGTCTTTTTAATAGAAGCGGCAGACCGATGCAGGAGAAGAGAGACAACCCGCGGCCACCACCCCCGGTCCCCCGCACCAGTCTCTGCACATAGAGGTCAGCAAGCGTCCATTAACACCAGGGGAGCACAATAGCAGAACGGTACCCCAGTCCCCTGCCCAGGGGCCGCTTAAAGGATCCTGAACTCAGTATCCAAGAATTGCCACCTCTGGGTCACAAAATGCAGCTTCTGTGGAAGCATCAGAGGCGTGCAGCAGGAGGTACTGTCGGAGCGGTCCCCATATATCTTTAGGCCTCGATCCACTAGGCAATGTTTCTGCATAGATTGAACTTTGATCCTGACTATAAATCAAATCCTCAAGCCACTCATTAAATTTAGGGGCCCACCCCCTACCCCATCTGCAGGCTACCCTCCGTTTTGCTATCAATAGTGCCAGGGAGACATAGTGACGATATGCCCTAGGAATCTGCTCTGTATAGCCCAGCAGTGCCACCAGTGGACAACATTCCACGATATTCGACGTCATTTGTACAAGTGCCTCAAAAACTCTCATCCAATACTCCGAGACCCCAGGGCATTCCCACGCCAGATGTAGAAAACCAGCCCCTGGACCACAACGATCACAATTATCAGTGTCTCGAAGCTTGAGCCTATATAATTTTGCGGGCGTACAATATATCCGATGGAGATATCGAAAATGGATAATACGCAATCTGCAGCTGGCGGAGAGGCGCGCAACTTGCCCACAACAGTACCCCCATTGCTCAGGGGACAGCTCAATGCCCAAATCAGTGGACCAATGCTGCAGTGCTGCAGGTGAAGGCTCCGACTGGAGAGTGCGTACAGTATGATACAGCGTAGAAACCATATGCCCCGGGCCATCCGCAGATAGCATACAGTGGAACGGAGCCAAGGGCTCCGGCTCCATAGGGTAGTTCAGGAGAATGGACCACAAACCCTGCTGGAGACGTAAATAAAAGAAGGTATCTAATGGGGTGGGGACCGTCTGCCTGAAGAACTGAGCAGCAGAGCAGAATTGTCCTTGTATAAACAGATTCCCCCATGTAACAATATTCAGGCGACTGCATAAGTTATGGAACCCTTTCTCTTGCAATAATGGCAGCTGTGGATAATAGGAGAGAGGCAGTAATGGCGCATAGAGGAATGTGGCATTAAGACGCCCACCAATAGCATGCCAGGCAGTGATTGTACTCGTGATAGTGGTGGAGAGGCCGGCCCTAGCCGGCGCATGCTCAAGGATCACCCCGCTCAGCGGAACCGGAGCCGCCAACCACTCCTCCGCCGCAAGCTGAGGCATGTAGTCCGAGGATTTCATCCAATAATAATCGTGTTGTGCTTGCGCGCATGCAAAATATAGATCAAAATCTGGTAAATCAAACCCACCTTGCGCGTGGGGCCTCACGAGCACCGACCACTTCAAGCGGGGCTGTTTGCCACCCCAAAATAATCTCAGTAATTCCGTTCTGAGGGAGAAGAAGAAGTGTCGCCCTGGGGGATAGGGAATATTCAGAAAAAGATATAAAAACTGCGGGAGAATCACCATCTTTATCAAGGAGGCACGGCCTGCCATCGATAAGGGCAAAGCTATCCAGCGTGTGACACTGCAGGACAAGCGGTCTATTGCCGTGCCATAATTCAGGCACAGTATCTCTTCTCGGGTGCTACCAATTTGAATCCCTAGATAGCGTAGATCTGTGTCACACCAGCCTAAGGGGAAATTAGGTGTGAATTTGGTCACTGCTGCCGTAAGGGGAAAAATCAAAGACTTCGCCCAGTTAATATGGACTCCCGAAAGGTGTCCAAACACTATAAATTCCCGCAAGAGTGGGTTAAGGTTAGATTACGGATCCCTAACATATAGCCTCATGTCGTCAGCATACATCGATGCTAGAATTTGCCGCAAGTTACAGCGCAGCGCATGATCCCGATGATGTTGCCTCAATTTACAGGCCAAGGGCTCTATCGCCAGAGCAAATAGCAGAGGAGACAGTGGACACCCCTGTCTAGTGCCTCGGGATATGGGAATGGCAGCAGAGATGTGACCATTTATGAGAACCCTGGCAGCGGGGCAAGTGTAGAGCAAGCGGATCCAAGAAACGAAGATCAGTGGGAAACCCATACGGCACAATATGGCATCGAGGTAGTCCCATTCAACAGAATCAAAGGCCTTTGTGGCATCGAGGAAGACTTCCGCCATGGGTAATTCTGGCGCTATATTCTGAAGAATGGAGAATAGTGTACGGAGGTTATGTGAAGTGGCTCGCCCAGGTATAAAGCCGGATTGATCAGGCAATACCAATTTATCTATTAAGAGCAGCAGTCTATTAGCGAGGACCTTAGCCAGGATTTTGGTGTCGCAATTCAAGAGGGAAAGGGGCCTATAGGAATCAAAGGAGGTAGGGGCCTTACCAGGTTTAAGCAATGATGTTATCAGTGCCATCCTCATGGATGGGGGGAGTTTCCCACCCTCCATAGACTCAATGTAGACATCCCTCAGCGCTGGGGCCATGACATCAATGTAAGCCTTATAAAATTCGGCTGGGAGGCCATCGATCCCAGGAGCCTTACCAGATTTCTGTTGCATAATGGCTTCTCGGATTTCGTCAAGCTCAAAGGGAGCACCGAGGAAGTCTCTATGATGATCTTCGAGCCATCCTAAAGCTACATCACCCAGGAAACTGTCAAGGTCTATACTGTCCTGGCGTTGTGAAGTATACAGTGTAGAATAGTGCGATGTAAAACAAGATAAAATGTCTGCAGTCTCCGTGTATACCTCCCCATCAGGGCCCTGTAGTTCCAGCACATTTTGCGAACCCCGTGGCCTCTTAATCATATCTGCTAAATCCCTCCCAGGACGTTCCCCCTCCCCATATCTCCTCGCTTTCCAATACTTCCCCCGGAAATTGGACTCCCGAGCCGCAGTGTCCACATAGGCGGACAGCTTCTCCTTAAACTTCAACCGGGCGCTCGCACCGCCACCCCCAGCCATCTCACGCTCTAGCGCCTTAAGCTCGATCTCCAGGCTCCGCAGTGTATTGCGTAAGTCTCTGAGGACCCCACAACTCTTTGAGATACAGAAACCCCGAATGGTGACCTTGAAGGCCTCCCATAATATTTCAATGGAATCAACTGAGGATCTATTTCTACTAAAGAAATCACGTATCTCCTCCCCCAATTCCACGTGAAAGCTGGCATCTAAGGGGGCCGAGGGCTGTAATCGCCAATGTTGCCTGGGTGCATTGTATCCGCACAGTTGAAGCTCCAATTGAACAGGTGAAGGATTAAGGTACTTGGTTCAGCAGGCCTATCTGGGTCTCTGTAGCCAGCCCGCGCTCCATTACAGTCTAAACTTGTGTCTTTGTCTTGGTCTAGTTTGACCAGTTAGCCATAGCTGGCGCTCTGTGCTTTTTGCTGCAATGTTTACAAAAATCTTTAAAATTGCAAATCTCCGGTTCTGCTGATTAGATTTTTGTGGTTTGAACTTGTTTTATTTATTAAAGAAAGTTCTATTTTCCTAACTTGGTGTGGGACCTTTTGTGGGAGTGGTGTTTTCACTTGATTACTGTTGAAGTGCTGCCCAAATACTTTACATAGTGTCTCTAAGTTAAGCCTGACTGCTCAGTGCCAAGCTAACAGGGTTGAGCACAGATTAATTTAAGGTTGGCTTTTGCCTCATCCTGACAAGATTTGTGATGGCTGCTTGACCAGGGCTCCCCCCCTAATCAACCACCAACCCAATTTCCCACAAAGGGGTACTGTGGGATTGTTGGCAGTATGGAAAACAGGAGCTGCTGCTACAAAAACAGCAAGTGTTACCCTAGGAATATGTTTCCCTATTGCTCAGAAAGGGCCTAGGAGTCACCAACCACCCACAGACTAGTACCAGTCATATATGTGGCACCCCTGGGAACCCTCTGCAGAATACTACTGGACCTGTGGAAGACCAAAGAAGCACATCAGCTGCTGTTGAGACTTTAAGGAGACCCCTACAAGCTGAACCTGCTCCCGCTTGTACCTAGGACAAAGAAGTGGTAATTTGGATAACCTTCCATTAAGATACAGGGTCACAAAAACTGCAAGATGCCCACCTCCCTGGAAGAGACCAGCTGACCAGTTTCCACTGGAAATGTCCTGTAGCCTGCTGGTGGTTTCTGTGGTGTGATTTTTGATCCCTAAGTACTGTTGTCCTGAAACCCTTGGCTGGCGTCAGAGTGCATTCCTGTTTAATCCAAAAAAGTGGGGGATTAGAAACTTTGTGCTATCTTTTTACCTGCAGAACTCTTGAGTGACCAGGACCAACCTACCAGCCGATCTGCTGAGGGTGCATCAGTGAAAGGTCTGACTTCACCGTCACACTCGATACATTCTTCTCTCAACTCCGGAACACAGTGACACTGAAGCCCTCCTCGGTTCCTAGTTGTGGTTTCCATCTGTGCCACAGTTGAAGGAGATCCGATTGCTGCCAGAGGCCTGTGGGGCATGAAAACTCGAACTTCTCTTGCCGGAGCTTTTCTGACCTACAAAAACAGTTTTGCCAAGGAACAATTTAAACTCTGGAATCCATCAACTTCAAATTCCCTACTCTCACCACCAGTCCACTGCCTGCTTTTGCTGAAGGCTGGTGACGTTGGGATGTAACTTTTCCATTGGGAAGAACCACGTCCTCCACACTCCATCGTAGTAAGCTTTAAATCTTACCCTCGTCCCAGATGACTGGGTTTGGCGCTTACCGCTTTTTGACGCAATTTTTATCCTAAATAAAAATTCAAATCTCCGGTTCCTCTTATTGGATTTTTATTGTTTATATATCATTTTGTTTATTGCATTATTCTCTATTTATATAAATTGGAATGGGATGTTTATTCTCTTGTGTCTTTGACTTTTTCACTGCTTTGGCACATCTAAATGCTTTACACATTTTCTTAAGTTAAGCCTGTCTGCTCCATGCCACAGCTATCTGGGGCTAAAATTAGGTTTCAATTACTGAAATTCCTTTACGACTGGAATTGACAACAATAGTGAAGTTGTTGCTTGTAGTCGACTATCATCCACTCCTATTAATAGTGCTCTTTCTCATTAGATTGCTATTACTATGAGACTCTTTGGTGCCATAACAGTCTTCCATTCAAGACGGTATACAAAGTTCACCTAGTATTCTATGCAGAAGGATATGGAGCTAACCTTGCATCAGATTATGCCCATTTTATAGCTTACACACATTTTTTGGCATTGCAGCTGTATCGCTGTAAAAGTTTAGAAGAAGGGAGGAACCCCCACTGTCTATAGCTCGTGATCGCATGTAAAGGGTTCCTTGACAGTTTGTGTAAGCACCTTTGTAACACTAAGGATGGAGGGAACAAGACCTCAGTCTCAGCTATGTGTCTACTGAATTTTGTTATTTGTATTTGTTCTAGAAAAAGAACTTGGGCGACCTTTCTAGGTTCCAGATTTGTTCATTCCAGGTAATAGGCGAAAAGGTTGTTTAGACTTGCGGGGTCAGGTGTACATGTTTATCGGATTTGAAATTACATTTATTTCCTGCTCCTAGACTGCTGTTTCTCCATGTCTTCCCCACTCTTCTACAGGTGCTCTTCCTTTTTTACTCTTTTATGCTTCAAGTTCTCGATCCTTTAAAGAGTATCGTTGGCTGCTCTTGGTCTCTGCACACAGACAGTGATGTAGCACACCTATCGCACACCGAGAGAGGTAAGTATTGTACCAGGAGGGAGGCGTTGACAAATAACCCCTGTCTTTACTTGGTGGATGTTAACCATGTCTTTAATTATACATGTGACTTAAAATAGCAGCATTTTCTATTTCAGGTTAACTAGGCACAAATGAGTCATAAAGGTACGCCCCATAGAAGTGTAAATAGTTAGACTTGGCTATTTTACTTTTTCCTGGTTCATTTGTTTAGATAATTGTTTGGCCTCCTGTGGTCTAGACTCGCATTAGACCCTAACAGAACCAGCTGGAAATAGGAGGAGTTAGGAAACAACTTTTTGACAGGCATTCGGGTCGAAGGTAATGCTGGAGTTGTGATTGTTACAAAGACATGCACTTTAAATATGAGATTGCCACTCCTTATTATCCCACTTATTTTTCATACCAGCAATATTCCAGGATCTCAGGGTAGGCATGCGGATCAAAGGTGATAGATTTATGGTATGCTCCTGGGCCCCTTCCGTTGGTTTGATTGGGTTCAGCTGAGGTAGGGTGCAGTGTTGATGAAGTGCCTGGCTGCATGCCCAGCAGCAAACCCCATGACACATACAGCCTAAGACCATGCCCAGTGCGAGGCTGGCCATCCACAGGGGATTGCTCACACCCCATGCCATGCACGGTTGAAGACAGCCCTGCTGCAAACCCCATGGGGTACATCGCCCAAGGCCCTGTGAGGCAGGGGGTTGGGTGCCCATGGGGGTTTGGAGTAGGGTTCTGGCCACAAACTGGAACCTGCTAGCAACCCATCACTGTGCACTGCTCAGCATGAAGCTAGGTGAATATGATCAAAACAACCCAGGTGTTCATTGAAACAACATATATTAAAGTGACATTATATTTAGGTATGGTAGATATGGTAATAAGATCTAACCTTATGTTTACAAAACCTGCAGCCATATCAAAGTTTCCAGATTTTTTTTGTTTTTCTAATAACTTTAGGACCGTTTGAGGAAACTTCACAAAAATTTCCCAAAAAAAGTTCATCCACTTCAGCTCATTCCTGGAATGTTTCGGGGTGTTCTGTCAAGAAGAGCTCAGGAAAATAGGAGTCCTAAAATATTGATTTTCTGTGGCAATTCCATAGTATATTTTGGGATGTGATGGAAAAAAAATGGCTCAACAGAATTATACCAAATTTGGCAGAAAGTTAAAACTTTACTCTGAAAGCATGCCTATTGTGATTTAACATAACTCTGTTTAGCCGTTTTCAAGAAATATACATTTATAGAGTTGCTCAGGGTGGGCTTGAAAGTAAGAAAGACATTCATAGCTAGACTGTTGGTGTCCATAAATGCTCTGATTAGCCACTTTTAAGAGGGCTTGTCAAACTGGCTGGCCACAACCTGAACAATATGCTGTGGCAGCCATTACATGACTCAGGGACATAGTCCCTGCATCCTCAAAAAATATAAGGGGGCATGGTGAGCATACCTAGACTCCAAGGGGCATATGGGGAGGTCTCAGAGGGATCCTCCTTGAGTAGCAGGCCTCAATATGGACAATATAGTGTGGCAGCCATTACAGGACTTGGTGACTTGGTCCCTCATTCAAATACAGTGTATTGAATGCTAGGTTTTTAGAGTCACAAAAAGAAGCATGTATAAAGTGTGATAACAGATTTTAGTTACAATCCTTCGTGGTGGTTCCAATAGTAATATTAGGAATTGTGGTGTGTTCTAAGGTGATTTTGTCCAGTGAAAAATGTTGACCTTCCGCTGGAATCTGGTGAACCATGTTTCAAAGATAACTGTTTTCTTTCTAGATTTTCCGTAGTGGTAATTGAAGGTGTTCCAGGAGCTAAAATGAGAGTGTATTGTTAATACCTTCACACTATCTTTTCCAGCCATGTGAGAACAGCGTTTGATATTCCAAGTAATACGTGTACTTCCCACAGCAGCAGCAGCTGGTCAGTGATTCCCCAGTATTCTTTTGCAGCTTTCCAGAGTGATAACATTCTGTGTCCGTGACAAAGCTTTGGCACACCTGAAGGCATCTTGATTTAATCGAAACTGTAAACCCTAAAGCATTCCCTTTAGAAATGAACAAAATGAGGGAGTTAATTTTTCCATAAAAATTATGGTTAGTGCTCTAAGTTAAAATGAGGACACAATTTCTAGGTTTTCTCAAATATCTTATCACTTATTTCAGTAAATATTCTGATAAACAGACTGAAACATGTACTTTCAAGATCAACAGCAGTCTGTTAGTTAACTCCTCTCTGGTCAACTACAGCTTTCGTAGAAAAAAACAAAAACAAAGCCCTAGTCACAAATAGGAGGTTTGGGCAACAACGCTCTATATGTATGAGCTTGCCTCAATATGGATCATGTGTTGAAAAGAACCCACCAAGTACAGCAAAACAATATATCAAGTATCATCAAACACATCAGTTTGCAATAAAAATATCAATACGGTACATAGAGGCAAAAAAACAGTATATAGATGTTGAATTTATTTAATAAAAACATGAAAAAATACACAATTAAAAACATCTCCTCATCTGAGAAGTTACAATATTAATAAACTTCATATATATTGCACTTTAAAATAAATAACAAGAAAACTTAAAACAGTGGACGCGGCGTTTCGGTAGAACGTAACTTCATCACTTTCTTCAGGAAAGTTTTCTTAAAAATGAGTCTATTCAGAATTCGTGGGGATCAAGGCTTTTTGTAAATTTAAGTCACTTGATTTCAATTGATGGCTGAAGCTCATCTGTAGATATTCCAAAGGGTGAGGATGACCTTTAATTTAGTACATAGTTTAGAGCAGAGGTCTTCAAACTGTGAGGCCCGACCCCCAGGGGGGTCGTGGAGTCCTAAGTAAGGGGGTCGCAGATTCCCCAGCTTCACTTGTCCCTGCAAAAAGACAGCACTCCTGGGACGGCTAATTGAGATTGTTATCAGCTGCTTGCCTGAATGAAAGGCAAATGTTCCTATCAGTTAATCTGCAAGGGTGTGTAAAGGATGCTTGGGAGCAGTTCTGGCTCTTTGTGAAGACAAAGATGTGTTTTTTTGAGTGGAAGTGCAATGAGTTAACAACTGGGCTGGGACGTTCTTGCTTTCAATTTTAACTGCATTTACACAGCACTTTGTGCCTCTAAAGAGGTGTTGAAGGGACAGTTATGTAAAAAAGAAAACTGTATTACATACGATCTGGTATTATTAAAACCTACATTTTGAAAGTACCATTAATCATAAAACTATTCACATGTTTTGCAACATTCTATCTTATCCTGTGTGTAATGGAAGTATAAAAAATTGACTTACATATTCACAGTGCTCTCTGTCACAGGCTGTGACTTTGTAGCACTAAAGACTTATGAGCAGTGCCCCCAAGCCGCGGTGTGGCCATGGTTGTCAAAGTCGGCAACGGCGTCGGTGAGACCAGGGTGGCGAAGTGAAGTGAGGCAGTGCGGTGCCCACAGGTCATGGTACAAGCAGCAGCTCAGTGCCATCATCAGTGAGACCAGGGTTGCAGTGCGAGATGCAGTGGTGCCCTCTACGGTGTCTTCAGGACACAGAGCCAGCGACGGAGTTAGTGACGGAGTAAGTTGCTTTCCCCCGCTCTGTGGCAACGGAAACCACGGTTCCAGAGGCGGTACCCAGAGGTTGGTGAAGTCTTTGCAGTCCCTGAGACTTCAGAACAGGAGGCAAGCTCTACTTCAAGCCCTTGAAGATACTCAGCAACAAGTTAAGAAAGTTCAGTCTAGTCCTTTCACTGTCCAAGGCCTAAGCAGCAACTGCAGGCCAAACCAACAAAGAAACAACACAGCAAAGTTTTAGTACTCCACTTGGCAGTTCTTCCAGCTCTTCTTCTTGGCAGGTTCCTTGATTCCAGCGAGTTCTAAAGTTCTGGGGTCTGGACCCCAATATATATACTCAGTTTCTCTTTGTGCTTTTGTGCAGAAAGTGCCTGTGCCCAGCCCAAACCAGTTCCATCCTCTCTGGCCAAGCTTCCTGAGAAAGGGTGGTGGAGACAGCATTGTCCAAGGCAGACCAGGCCCATTAAGGTGCAAGGAAATCTCCTCCCACTACTATAAATGCAGCCCAGGTCTATTCAGCCCAGCCCTGACTCATCCAGGAATGGCAGGATACACCTTGATCCCCCCCGTGGCTGTCTGATGAGAATGCACATCCCCAGCCCCTGTCACTCCAAAGCCAGACAGTCAATCCACAAACCCAGCAGAGGCACACAGGTTGGCTAAGCAAGAAAATACCTACTTTCTAAAAGTGGTATTTTCAAACACAGAAAATAAAAATCATCTTTACTAAAATATGCATTTTTAGATTCTGAGATCAGGCATACTAAACCCCATTTCTCTATCTAGTCCCAATGGGAAGATATGCTTATAAGATTTTATAAGTAAAATCCCATTCTATCCTATGGGACAGATAGCCTTTCCATAGTGAAAAATGAAACACACTATAATTCCCTACCAGGACATGTCACACACACCAGTACATGTCCTACCTTTAATATACACGGCACCCTGCCTACAGGGGTACCTTGGGCCTTCCTTAGGGGTGACGTACATGTAAGAAAAGTCAAGATTAGGGTCTGGCAGGTGGGTGCACTTGCCAGGTCGACAAGGCAGTTACAAATCTCGCAGACACTGCAGTGGCAGGTCTGATAACCCTTTTCAGGGCTGCATGGGTGAGTGACACAATCAGTACTGCAGGCCCACCAGCAGCATTTAATTTACAGGCCCTGGCACCCTCGGTGCACCTTACTAGGGACTTACTAGTAAGTCAAACATGCCAATGATGGAAACACCAATCCATAATGCAATTTTCAATAGGAGCACTTGCACTTTAACACTGAACAGCAGTGAGAAAGTGCGCAGAGACACTGAACCAGCAAAAACAGTCAAAACTAGGAGGTCAGAAAGGAAAAAAACAGGGGAAACATGCCAAAATATACCAGGGGAATATTATGTTTGTCGATGGATGTTGATGATGAGGAGAACCAGTTTCTAGAAAATGTTGTCAGAAGGGGTCCTTATGCCTAAAAAGGTTTGACAAGGGGGTCTCGACATCAAAAAGTTTGAAGACCACTGGTTTAGAGGGTTCGTACGTTAGAGCCACCGAGAATATCAATTAAAATTCAAGGTTGCTTGAAAATAACCAATTGATAACTGAAACATACACAACCCACAGATTGCACCATGGGTTTCAACTTTACTTTTGCGGTATCGTTGTTTTCAGCATTGGCGATACACTTATCGGTTTGCTTCAAATAGGTCCTGGGGCAGTTTAGAGAAAAATCAGATAAAAGACGATCGGCCTCCCTGCTCTAACGAACTTCTTCCGGGTCAGGATGTGTTTGATGATACTTGATATATTGTTTTGCTGTACTCAGTGGGTTCTTTTCAACACATGATCCATATTGGGACAAGCTCATACATATAGAGTGTTGCTGCCCAAACCTCCTATTTGTGACAAGGGACTTTGTTTGTTTGTTTTCTACTGTGCTACTCCTATCCTTCTCTCAGAATGAGGGTATCTCCCTCGTTTGTAGATAACTACAGCTTTCCACAGAGTTCTAAAAAACAACTATAGTAACAACGTTGTGTATTTATGCCAAACGTGTTGCACACACCTGAAGCCATCTTTAAGGAATCAAAACTGTAAAACGCAAAGCATTTCCTTTGAAAGTTAACAAAACGAGGGGGTTCTTTTTATTACAGAAATGATGGTTAGTGCTCTAGAAAGCTAAAATGAGGAAACACATTCTATAAGTTCTCAACTATCTTCCTCATCCATTTCAGTAAAACATTCTGGCATGCTGACTGAAACACAAACTTTCAAAACGAGCAGTAACCTGTCAGTTAACTTCCTTGTTGTCCACTGCAGGTTTATCACAAAGTTCTAATGAGCAACTAAACTTCTAACATTCTGTATTTATGACAATCGTGTAGCACACTTGAACGTCATCTTGATTAAATCAAAGAAGTAAAAATGAAAGCATTTTTGACAGAGACTCCTGAAGTAACTTAAAAAATGAGAAGTTTTAGTTTGTCACAGAAATTATAGCTCTAGAAAGCTAAGTTCACAATGTCTATGAATTCTCAAATATCTTCCTCATCCATTTCAGCAAAACATTCTGACATGTAGCGACAAACATGAACTTCCAACACCACAAAGTTCTAATCAATAACTGAAGCACTAATATTTCATATTCAAGACAAAAGAGAGGCACTTCTGAACACCATTTTGTTGGAATAGGAGCAATTGAATTTAAAGCCGTTCCTGACGGCTGAAGTAAATGAGCAATGAGATGTAAATGCATGTATGAAATCAGGCGGTCAAAATGTGAGGAGAGGTGTGGGTTTTTAGTAAATTGAGGCATTATATATTTTTAAAGTGCGTAAAAACAATTAAAGAGAGACATCTGCATGAGTACAGCATCCCATTTCCATATTTGTTCACTCAGCTTACCCGTTTTTTCAGTCGCTTGGCATGACCCTCATGTTAAAATAGTAACATCAAGGTAGACAAACATATATTAAAAGCAAAGGTTAAAGTGGCTTTATGGTTAGGTATCCTAATAAGTTCTTAGCTTTGTTAAAACAAACCGGAAATTCACTGAAAAAACAAAGTTTAAAGGTCAATTTATGTTAGGTCTTGTAATAATATAAAAAAAATGTTTAAAAAACAAAATACCTCTGAAATTCACAAGTTATAGTTTACTGAGCTAACTATAACTTTTGCTACCGTCATGCACTGCTTATGCCCTCACATGTTACATCAGTCATGACATGTTAAAAGACATCATTGATGACATCTCTGATGATATCTCAAAAGAGATTAAACATTTTGCCTCAGTATCAAAATTAAGTTTTTGTCGGTTTCCACCCTAATTATTTATTTCCAGAGATTCAACAGTCTTAAACTCTTAACGAAAATATGTAAAAAGTTTAATTTTACTTGACTACAAATGTGACAGCCTTTCATAAGTCCTAATGCCTACACATGCCTCCTAACTTGGCCATTCACATATCTGACTTAAGGGTGAAAGGTGCTCAAAATACTGCTAGTTGTGGCACAATAGACAGCAATTTATGTACAGACATTTGAAATACTCAGGCGCTTTATGCAATTCGGTGAGTTAGTATCCCTATATTTACAAGAATAACAGATTCCAATTGAGCGAATCAATGTTATTGATTGTTGACAATATACTGAATCTACATGTTTGGAATATCAATAATGAAGATAATGGGTCCTTGTTCACCAATTATTACTCTTTGGAGTATGTTTTTCTACCTATTCATTAATGCCTTACTCCTAGGAGTAACTAATAATTATCAAAAAAAGGTTCTTGAGAATAATAAATGAGCAAAAGAATATGTATATTTTTTAGATGACCGACATAGTGGGATTGCTATTATTCACTTTCAAGTCTTTCTGGTCCGTATGAAAACCCTGTTACATTAACTATGGGGTTAAAATGAGTGTTGACAATCTTGTACTTTGCTTGCTGATTAAATTATGTATTTCTAAAGTTATCATTTTTTCATGTCAATATTACATAAGTGTAGTTATTCAGTCACAAATCACTAGGGAGGGGTTTCTTCCCACGGGACTTTTCCTGTCAAATCTGTACGCACCCTGAGATTTATTCAACTGGTTGTTTCGTCAATTCTTTAATTGACACAGTTGCTCATTACATAAAGATTTTTTGACAGAAATCTACTCATATCACATTAGCACTTTTGTATAACCAATATACAATTTGTATAACAGTCATGTCTCTGAAGTGCTTTATTTGACAGATCAGGTGGCCCAGTAGACTAATGTATCCTCTGTAGGCCTGGCCCAAAATTCTGTTCCGTTCGTGGAAATTGCGATAATTTGGCATTTTCGCGTTCCGCGGAAAGCGCGAAAATGTCAAAATTTCCGCATTCCGCAGCTGAGAGATAATTTGTATCTTGCTCGCGCTGTAAAATAATACATTCTCGCGTGCGTGCGATCACCTTACCTGAATCCCCGCGTTCGCCGACCAGTTTTCCCGATCCGGTTGCGTTCTCCA
The DNA here is from genome assembly GCF_964204655.1 of Triturus cristatus. Lineage (NCBI taxonomy): Eukaryota > Metazoa > Chordata > Amphibia > Caudata > Salamandridae > Triturus > Triturus cristatus. Next base: position 984,593,130 of record NC_140585.1, on the reverse strand, counting down.
CGAGATGTTGGGTTGTTGGTAGCCATTTGCTCTGTCTCGCGACAGTTCACGCCCGCAGTAACATCATGCGTCGCGCGATCACGTCTGTCTTCTCGCGATCATGCACCGTGAGACAAGTGAAAATAAGATGGCCGCGCCCGGGAGCAACCGCATGGGTAAGTTGGCGAGCCGCGACCAAGCAGAAAATACTGCGAACGGGCAGGAAAAAAACTTCCGCATCTTCGCAATATTTCCACATGTTTGCGGAGATTTTTAACATTTTCGCGATAATTTGCAAAAGTGAATTTCGCAAATTCCGCCCACCCCTAATCCTCTACAGAGATATGTGCATGATCCTATGGGTAAAGGCACAACATTGGTGGGACCACTCAGCATTCAAACCTCCCATCATAGATAAAATGAGTACTGTTGAGTTGGGTAACAATTAGTATTTAGTATATAGCATTAAGAATCCACTAACCCTGGATGTGGGCTTTACAAACAGGCGTTAAGCTGTATAGTTTTGTATTCTGCTTTAATTCGCATACTATTGCTTATTATTGGTACATGAATATGAACATACTGAATAATCACAGATTTGTGTGTGTTGTGTTAATCAACTGATTTTTTTAAAGTCAATTTGTATGAGCACTGACTCACACAGGTTGTGTTGGTTATTCATTGATTTGTTTGAAGATATTTGATATGAGCATCATAGTTTCACAAAGAAATTGCACTCACCAACACACCTCAGTGTCTTTATAGTATTGAATACCCAGGCTTTGAGGGACACATAGCAACCCCATTATTGTTAATGGTATATCAAGGATGAGCACCATGTCTGCAGGGACATCCACCATTATGTCAGGGATGGCTACCATTGAGCCTCAAATGGAAAATACCGAGTACACCATCATTTCGCCATTAATGTTGACCACTATACCCGAGGAGAAAGCAACCATATTTCATGGAGTTTCAGGTTAGCCTGCATGCATGCATGCTCAGGCCCACAGCCACCCAAACACACATGGTGATGTACACAAACACACCGTGAAATGTAGATGCTCACATGCTCAGATTTGCACCCTAATATTCAGACACACAAATTCAGAAATTCACGTTCACTCATGCACACACTTGTCTTCTTAGATGAACCCACATCACCCCCTACCTCAGGGAACTCCATTGGCTCCCGGTACAGACAAAATGCCAGTTGAAGCTTTTGACCCATGCATACAAGGCCCTACACTTCTGCAGACCTGCCTACTTAAGCCACTACCTGAACTTCCATCAGCCCACCAGACACCTCTGCTCCGCATCCCTTTCTCCAATCCTCACCCACCGCATCCAATGCAGCAGATGCACTTTCTCCTACCTAGCAGCGAAGACATAAAAATAGCTACCCTCTTATCTATGGACCTCCCCATCTCTTTCAGGATCCCAAACGTCCCTGCAGACCTGGCTATTCAGCTTATCAACGGGACCCTGCCAGCACCTGGATACCCTCACAGGTGACAAGTAGTGCCTTACAAATCTACTGATTGACTGATTGATTGATTGTGTTGCAGTTGCATAGCACCCACACATTGCTATCCTCAACCCCAGCCTCTCAACAAAATGTACCTTTCCTGGTCTTGCATATTTCCTCTGCCATAGGCTTGATTCTGCAGGAAGCTTTTCTTGAGCTGTGAACTTGTGCCTGCCTCTGCAGAGCTACCACTTCCTACTCATCCTATCACAAGCCATGTCAAAGCTCTAAGCAGATATTCCTCTTCTTCCTGATCCCATCCCTTGCATTCCAGCTTCAGAAGTAACCACATGGCTGACCATGGACGACAGCACCTCAGGTAGGCACCTTCAGAAGACAGGCTACAATGTCTGTGCAAATGTATAATGGATTGATCCTGCTTGTGCATTCTTCACACATGAAATTCACAGATCCATCTGGAAACACTGCTGAGTGCACACTCTGCAAAAAGGTGGCTGTTCTGAGTACAACTAATCCTTATATCCTTTCTTGCATGTTAAGATGCTTATCGTGCAGTGTTCAGATGGGCGGAATATCTGTTCCCATGGGCTGGACTATGTATGTGTCCGTGGGCTGGTGCACTTACTTTCCCTGGGAATTACCCATGGCTGGGACTGTGATTGTTCACGGACCAAAGGATGATGAGTAGCTTAAAGGACGGTCATAATTAGGAAAAGAGTCTTGTAAGTGAGTTTGGTAGTGCAAAGGCAGACTTTATGGTTGAAAAGGGAAAGTGTTGGAAGTCTCATAAACATTTGGGCCTCTTAAAGCTCTTAAAGTGTGGTCTACAGGCCTGCAAGGTCCGCAGACGCTATGGCCACCACGATTCAGGGTTCCCTCCCTGCCTGCCTACATATGCATATATAAGGAATAAATGAAGTAACAAAAGGCAGCAATAGTACTAGCCAAATCAGGGGAAAGGCTTGGGGGGAGGCAAGTAGTAAGAACAGTGTGTGTGGGTGTGAGGGGGTGTGCGCGTGTGTGTATAAAAGCGTTATTGACAACATTCTGGTCTACAATATTTTTTTCTGAATATTCCTGCAGTTTACGTACAAAGTATGTAAACTCAATATTTTTACTGTTGCTATTTTGACACTATATCACGGAATCGCAAAATGTTGCCACACAAAGGAATGGGGCTTTCTGCTATGCCTTATAGTGAAAATCAAGTCCTTTCATTATGACTGTTCTTCTCTCTTTCCACTTTAAATCTGGCAGACTAATTAAGACTACTTTACAACTGTGTTGTGTTTGTCATTTTGCAATGTACTCTTGAGACCGTATCGTATTTGAGTGAGCCTCAATTGCATGAGGGTGACCTACATTTTAAATTGTTAATTCCGCTTTAATTTTGTGTTGTCATTCAGAGCAGGTCGTTCCTCATGAATGCACTGAGTCTGCAATTTGTTCTGTGCTCTATTCTGCCACTTTACTTCACATGGCACTTTGTTGTGCGTTTAAGTTTGAACTGAAGCACGTTTGTGGTCTTCGTAGACACAACACCTAAATATGCATTCAATTTCCATCTCTAAATTTTCCAACTTTTACAGGACCTGCTACCTCTAGAATATTATTGCTAAATCTACTGACCATTGACTTGGCACTCCTCAACACTACCAACACTACTAGTCAACTATGGGGCATATTCTCAAAGAGCTATCGACGAGTTAACAGCACTTTAGTGCAGCCAAAGTCACGTTAAATCCATCGCCCCATTAACAAGTCAGTGCAAACTGACGATACCACCAGTGTACCTGCAATAGCAACCTCCAAAAACATCGCCACGGATGACTCCGGCAACTATCGCTAATGAGATGCAGAGTAGGCATTCCCGAGCAAAACAACGAGACAACACCACACCTCAACATTCTCAATGACCAGCCACATCGGCGATAAGATCACAAAACATGCGATAAGGCACGATAGCAGCAGGAAATTAACACCTGCTCTGACCTGGTGCAAAGTCGGACGACAACCAGTACCAGAAAAGGGAGCCCAGACCACAGCCACACCTGAAGAACAACAGACGCCATGGAGCCACGAATCATGCAGCTCAGAGCCCCAACAGAGATACAACACCCCCGCAACCACACCCAGGACAGCCACCCCACCCCCATGGGCCACACCCCGGCCACCCCCCACCTCCCCTGGACCAAGAGAATGCACAACAATGTCACAAAATTATGCACAAAACCATTCACCTGATGCCACAGAAACACAACAACTAACAGCCATGAGAGTACCGAAAAAAAGGATTAAATCTTTCACCATTGAAAGTCCAATCAAAACATGACAATCAAATATCACACCAAACAACTATTTGGTAGAGTCATTGCGGGTCATCCCTGGACAATCTCTAAGTGACAGCCTGTAAGACAATATCTCACATAAGAAGGTGTGTCAGGCACTCATCAAAGGACAGAGAGAGAGAGAGAGAAAGAGAGAGAGAGAGAAAGAGAGAGAGAGAGAGAGAGAGAGAGAGAGAGAGAGAGAGAGAGAGAAAGAGAGAGAGAGAGAGAGACTGAACAAGGAGCGCAAGGACAATTGTGCCTTTTGCACATACATGCCAAGTGTTTCGTGTGTCAAGCAATTGGTGCACCCAAAATCTGAGTCCTGGCAACATATCCAGCGTGAAGGCCACATCACATTTCAGAAATGCAAACAGTAGTCAGACTAAAATTAGGCATGAAAGCTCATTTGGCTCGAAACACAAGGCAGAAGGACATCAGGACCTCCGACCTTGGTCTCCAATGCGCACGGCACCCCCTGAGTGAGATACCATACCAGACTCTGTCGACTCCCACACCACAAACTGCGCTAATGAAAGAGTGACTTGTCCACACCCCACACACACTTGTCCCTGCTCCAGCTTCACCTGCATGGCATGCCCCCAACACATCAGTACAAAAGACAACCCCTTCGTCAAAACATTTAACACACATACGACTCATTACTCCGAGCTGGGGTATACCGTCCACAGAACCGCCGCTGGTCTGAGGAGTGCTGGTGGTATGAGATCAACAAACGCAATGGCAGGCAATCCCGGACACATGCACAACCACAGTCACGTGGAACTGTACCATGCACGAATGCTGCATCCGTTGGGAGCTCCGCCAATGGCAGTCCTGCGAATCAGTTACCGTTTGAGTTTCCTGCTTGCATACGTCACATGCGTCCAGCCATGGTTCCACTGTCGATCATGCACATTCTTGTGGCCCATGGAGGTCTGACTATCCAACACAACGGTAGCTGAACATGGGATGCCTTGGTATGTGGTATCTGTGCCAGCAGCAGTGGATGGGAGATTGCACAAGTCATCGTGTGCAGTGACCACAGCAAGGCGCTCCCCTATTGGGCTGTGCTGCGGATTAGTGAAACTGGGTGGTTGGAGCACATCGGTCCGAACCAGTTAATGGATTGGCTCTCCCTCGTGTTTCTTGAATCCGAGAACGATGTACCACAGGAACTGATTGCCTACGAAGCAGCGCTCGCATTCATGGATGAGTAACTACCTTCCTGCATACACAACTGATTGACACCCAGAGCACAGGTCCCAACACCGTGTTGCATCGTGGACGATTGGTCCTATAAGCCAGTACAACAGTGGACTATGCTGCATTCGCACGGATATGAATGCATGTGCGTGCACGTACGCGTGTTGCCACACACCTCTGCAAGGTGCTGCAGCCCCATTGGGTAGAGCTGCACAGCATCGTTTGGCAAAGTTCCCAAATCTGACATACTGTTGGAGGTAGACTACACACATGCCAATGTGGCACGACATGTTACCTTGTTGGTCCCTTTCATCTGCTCAGTGTCAGTAGAGCACACAGTCGGCACAGTCTGGTGGGAAAGCTCCATGCAGGGGCAATGAGCAGGCGCCAAACATCACATGACTCGACCAGCAAGGTAAGGTGAGCTGAGACCGTTGCCAACCGTAAGGATATGTGTACATGTTTGTCACTTTTAAGTTTTAACAATGGTGGACGAACCCAACGATGTGTGATACGATCACTGTAAGACAGTGTTTGGGAACCCACTGGGTTGGTTAAAAGACCCCTCACACACCAACCTAGTTGGTGTCATGCTTCATCATTGGGGTCCCAACCGGGTGGCCGAATGCCCCCCGGTTGTGCTACGACGCCTGATTACAGCGGAGCTGGTGTGGTGCAAGAGTGTGATGTCGTGAAGATTAAAAATATCTCTGAGAATCCTTGCCGTTGGAAATGTATTACTGGCGGCTCAGGATATAATAAAAACTGGGTATGTGATGCAACTACGAAAGAAATTATTATCTAATAGTTGTTAGTGTGGTAGGTCTACATGTTTCAGCCCTCATGGAGATGTATGGAGCTTTCGTCAGGACCAGTGAGAGGAGTGAGTGGCAAAGTGAGAAGTGCCACGTGATAAGTGAAAAAATAAAAAGATATGATTACCTACACACTCGCTAAGGTGTGTGGACCCGGTGTCTGCGAACTTGCAGACACCGCAGCGAAAAAGACCTGTGGGAGGAAAAGAGACAGCACAAGAACATGTATAAAACTGACACATGGGTGCCGAATATTTCAGCAACTATAAAATGCAATCTTAGGTGCTGTGATGGAGCAAACATATCTGTCAGGAGATCGTACCTGTGGCAACATACAAACTGTGATAATGTTGCATGCTGCTAAGCGTATGGTTTGTCGAAGGCAAATCAATCTAAGGTGCTGAGAAGAAGCAAGCCTCTCTGTTAACTTCATAGACCAAGTGGTTGCATTCAAGACAAGACAAACAGTGAGAACAGATGGTGGTGCATTATATGCACGTAAGATGCCTGGTGAGTGAGAGGCATCAGTCGAGTTGATAACAGCACCGTGAGGCCTCAGAGAGTTAATAGAGGTGTGTCACAGTGAGAAACCCAGTGAGCGCATTAAGGTCAGGGCTGGCTGGGGCCGTGAGGCAGAGCACGTAGCTAAATAAGTCTGGGTTTGTGATGTTTAAAAAAGGGGGGTGCTTTGCCCCTGTGTGCAGCGCTAAGGTAGAGGAAAGAATAATTACACTATGGCTGAGTTAAATCGCTGGTCAGGATACGGGAGGAGTGTGCTCCTCACGCAAATTCTGTGAGGAGAGAAGTAACGAGCATGAGGGAAGCGAAACGCGGAAAGCCTGTGCAATCCACAGGGAAAGGCGCGCGTCACCTTACTTGGTCGAAGAGCTGCACCCGCCTGGCACCTATTGGAGTCTCCCGTGGTCCCGGATGGTGTGGGACCCGGAGTAATCCTAACCGAACATTTACGGAACAACACCGTACCAAGGGGCCTAATTGTCACCAATACCCCACGCATCTTCCTAGAAGATCCCACCTTCCGTAAAGACTGGGCACAAATAGCATGGAGATGCACACCCGATTGGATGATTCTCATCATCCAAACATTCAAACGCCTTTCTGACGCCTTCCTCATTGAAATACAAGCCACAGAAACTCATTTCAAAGCAACACTTTCCTCATTCAAGAAAAGACTAGATGAAACCAATAAAGAAATAAATGAATACAAAGAAGGTCTTACCCAAATCAAGATCACCAAATTCCAGAAGGATCTAAAAAGATTCTCCTATGCAAAGACTTACCCCTATGCCGAAGCCGACTACCAACCACCCTACCGTGCTGACACGTCAGGTACATCATCAGACGAAGATTCGTCAGGGAGCAGTGGCTCCAGCACCAGTAGCTATCACAGATGGCAGCAAGGCAGAGGTGGCCAAACAGGATGGCAACAACCATGGACCCAGGGGCCCCGGGGACCCAATGTACTTTACCCACCTATGTATCCTCAAATACACCCAAAATTTGGTTACAGATGGAACCCACCTTTTGGACCACCACCACCATACATGAACCAGAGCCAGCAACAGCCTTTTTTAGGAAGAGGCCGACGAGGACGCGGAAGGAGACGAAGAGGGAACACAGTACACTGGCATGACAATCCACAACAGGGAGCACAGACAAGGAGCCAAACCAGAGACCAACAACCAGGCCCGAGCACACGCTAAGTATCATCACCAATCTCTCCAAACATGTTCTCACACCCACAGAAGAAGCCATCCTAGAGAAAGGCCTTGGCTATGCTCCTACAACCAAACTTGACAAGTTCAAATTACATTGTGAACTAGCAGAGTTCTTTCGTAAACTCAACCTCAAGGCCTTCTTCGAAAATGCCCCCATACTTACTGACCCAGGGGAACAAGGGGATACCACCCTAAGAGTCAAGTCCTCCTTCATGCCACCACCCAGCTCTATCCCGCCTCAAAGATCCCAACACGTTCCAAAACACAAGCAAGCTAGAACGCATGGCCCTTCAATCGCTGAAAAACAACCCCGAGATCATAATCAAACCAGCCGACAAAGGGGGAGGTACGGTAATACTCAACAAAGACGACTACCATCGAGAATGTGAGCGTTTACTCAATGATACAAAAAACTATGAGATGCTTACACATGACCCCAGCACTTCCTTGAAAATTCGCATCCACACCCTAGTGGAAGATGCGGAACAGACTGGCCAGATCTCTAAAAACAAGGCCAAATTCCTCACCACAACACAAGGCAAAATACCATACTTCTATACTGTCCCCAAAATCCACAAGAACATAACTCCTCCCCCTGGACGCCCCATCGTCTCAGGCATCGGGTCCCTCTTGGAACCCCTGTCACGCTTCTGTGACCATTTCCTACAACCATTGGTCCAGTCCACCAGTACATACCTGAAAGATACTAAAGACCTCCTAGGACTTCTGGCGGACATACACTATGACCCCAATACTTCTCTCTTGGTGTCACTCGATGTGGAGAGCCTATACACTAGCCTGCCACAAGACGATACCCTGAGAGTACTAGAAGAGGCTCTCAATAATGCTGACTGGCAATACCGCACGCCCCCTTCCTTTGTACTAAAATGTGCAACTCTTGCGCTCAAAGAGAACTACTTTGAATACGAAGGCAAGCTCTACCTCCAGAAGTATGGCAGTTCTATGGGGAGCTTTTTCGCTCCCAGCATAGCGGGCCTGTACGTATTTAACTTTGAGTCCAAACATCTCCTCAGTAACAATCAACCACGCATTCCTCAAATCAAATTTTACAAACGATACATTGATGATATCCTTTTCATCTGGGAAGGATCCAACGAATCGCTGGCCATTTTCTGTGACTGGCTCAACACGTGTGACCCCAACCTCTGTTTCACACATAGCTCTGACAGCCACCAGACCACATTCTTGGACCTGGACATAAAAGCAGTAGCAGGAGGCCTCATGAGCAAGACCCACTTCAAACCCACTGCCCGTAACTCCCTACTACACTTTACCAGTTTCCACCCCAGAGCTCTCCGTGAAAACCTCCCGTATAGCCAATTCCTCCGACTCCGCAGAAACTGCAGTGACCCAAAGGATTACAAAATGCAAGCCACGGACCTTTGCCACAAGCTGCACCAATGGGGTTACCCACCAGGCATAACCAAGACAGCCAATAAGAGGGCCAGAAACCAAAACCGTGAAGGCTTGCTAGAAACCTACACCAGAGAACTGACACCTCCGCCACTAACATGCGTGACCACCTATAACACGGTGACCAACAAGGTTTCCCAAATCATCAAGAAAAACTGGAAAATCTTGCACACAGGCAACCTTAACTGGGAACCTCCCCCTCTTTCGAATAAAAGAGCCAAATCCATTAAAGACACCATAGTATCTACCAGACCCACACTCCTTCCCAGACCTATGAACACGGTCCTGAATGCCTGGGGCCTCCCAAGCATCAAAAGACATTTTCCTTGCGGCAGCTGCAGCGTCTGCCACATCACTGAGACGACAAAATACCTCAACTTAGAACCTGGAAAAACATGGGAACTACGCAAACACACCAACTGTAACACAGAACATGTTGTGTACCGGATAATTTGCCCATGCAACCTCATCTACATCGGCATGACTACCCGTAAAATCAAAACTAGGATCTGTGAACACCGCAGCACGCTACGCTGCAAGAAAAATACCACCAAAATGACTAACCACTTTCTGGAAAAAGGCCATACGACCAATGACATGAGATGGGTCGTCCTGGAAGCTCTGGATCACAACCTGCCCAACATCCAGAACCGCCTCTTAGAACAAGAACAGAGGTGGATATATCGTCTGTCCAGCCATATCACCGGCTTAAACGATAATATCCCCTGGAACAGTCTTAGAAGATCCTAATTCTGCCTTTTATTTATTTCACTTATTTCCACTTATTAACCTTTGGTCTCCGCACTCGCAACTGTGCCTGTCCTCCACCTCCGGAGGCCCAGCGGTCAATATCCTTTAATTGGCCACTTGCAATTTGAGCCCCGAGTACTTCCAACACTGCGCATGCGCGCTTCGGGGGTTGACACTCCTTCCCCTCATGCATGCGCGGCACACTCATCCACCGCACATGCGCACATGACGCTTTCACGCATGCGCGGCAGGCCAACACTTCTCCCCTGCACACGCATGGGAACCGCTTCCGCGGCCACGCCTACCGGCCAGCCTGCACATACCCCATGGAGCCCTGCACTACTTAATCTCCCTCCACATCGGATCCCACACCATCCGGGACCATGGGAGACTCCAATAGGTGCCAGGCGGGTGCAGCTCTTCGACCAAGTAAGGTGACGCGCGCCTTTCCCTGTGGATTGCACAGGCTTTCCGCGTTTCGCTTCCCTCATGCTCGTTACTTCTCTCCTCACAGAATTTGCGTGAGGAGCGCACTCCTCCCGTATCCTGACCAGTGATTTAACTCAGCCATAGTGTAATTATTCTTTCCTCTACCTTAGCGCTGCGCACAGGGGCAAAGCACCCCCTTTTTTTAAACATCACAAACCCAGACTTATTTAGCTATGCACTCTGCCTCACGGCCCCAGCCAGCCCTGACCTTAATGCGCTCACTGGGTTTCTCACTGTGACACACCTCTATTAACTCTCTAAGGCCTCACGGTGCTATTATCAACTCGACTGATGCCTCTCACTCACCAGGGCATCGTACGTGCATATAATGCACCACCATCTGTTCTCACTGTTTGTCTTGTCTTGAATGCAACCACTTGGTCTATAATGTTAACAGAGAGGCTTGCTTCTTCTCAGCCCTTAGATTGATTTGCCTTCGACAAACCATACGCTTAGCAGCATGCAACATTATCACAGTTTGTGTGTTGCCACAGGTACGATCTCCTGACAGATATGTTTGCTCCATCACAGCACCTAAGATTGCATTTTATAGTTGCTGAAATATTCGGCACCCATGTGTCAGTTTTATACATGTTCTTGTGCTGTCTCTTTTCCTCCCACAGGTCTTTTCGCTGCGGTATCCGCAAGTTCGCAGACACCGGGTCCACACACCTTAGCGAGTGTGTAGGTAATCATACCTTTTTATTTTTTCACTTATCACGTGGCACTTCTCACTTTGCCACTCACTCCTCTCACTGGTCCTGACGAAAGTTCCATACATCTCCATGAGGGCTGAAACATGTAGACCTACCACACTAACAACTATTAGATAATAATTTCTTTCGTAGTTGCATCACATACCCAGTGTCAGGTCCCACGAAGGCCTCTCAGGATCGGTTCATTGCTCAATAGGGGCCCCCCTATTGACAACCTTAATTCCGAGTTGCCGTAACGGCACGGAAGCTTAAGGGGGTCAATCGGGGGGAGGAAAGGAAGGGAACAGCGGGGAAGGAGATCTGTAAAAGAAGCACACGATTTGATAACACTAGGCCATACACATTAACCACTATTCCCACCAGTCTTTCTACCTTTAACAACTGTTCTACCTGTAAAGGAAAAGAACCAATTCTAGCTTTGCCAGCAGACGGACGAATAATGTGTGAGTCACAACCTCTTCAAGGACAGCTAGTTGCTGTTAACGCAGGGTTGCCGCAATTCGGTACAAGCACTCATGTGGCTGGGCTGTTGATAAATAAACAATGCATACAATCCCCAGTGCACTCTGTATTTGCATTATCCCCCCCCTTCTGTCTTTAGGAGTTATCACATGTACCAACCATAAATGGTGTGTTTGTAGGCATCACTGGGAAAGAAGGTCTTATGCTGCAGCCTAGCGGTCACTCTATAATCACCCAGCTATTTAGACGAGACAAAACACTCACACACACTTATCACTTTTACTTCGATAATGCAGCTGTATAACAGTTAGCGATGACGGTTAGCACATGGCAAGGCAGAAAATGTTTTGAATATTTAAATCCACAGCGTGGTATTGTTCTCATACCACCTGTAACACAATCGTTTTCCGTGCGTTCCACGCACTACACTTTAGCAGGTAAAATAGTTCCTTTTAAAGTTCAAAGGGCAGTTACTTCGCAAGTTGTATCGGAAGTGAAGAATTCACGAGTGTGTCAGAACAAAAGGACTCTTGGCGGTGTCACTGACACCCTTACCGCATCCGGGAAACACCACTCCAGATTCTTCACGCGGCGAGATTAGCTCCAGGATAATCTGCGAGCTTCTCATCCTCAGCTCCAGATTTCAAGGCTTCTTGGACTTCGCGCCGCGTCACTTCCTGTGCGTGCACGTCTCTGTAACCTAGGCCGCTGGGAGCTGTAGTCGTAGCGGCACCTTCAGTAGTCTTCCATATGCCACGCATTTTGCGGAACATTACCGCGGCCCGGTCCCAACGGGCTGCTTCGTCCCCGAGTATCCTGACAGGGCAGCGGTCATGGGTGCAGCCATGACACCCAGTTTTTATTATATCCTGAGCCGCCAGTAATAAATTTCCAACGGCAAGGATTCTCAGAGATATTTTTAATCTTCACGACATCACACTCTTGCACCACACCAGCTCCGCTGTAATCAGGCGTCGTAGCACAACCGGGGGGCATTTGGCCACCTGGTTGGGACCCCAATGATGAAGCATGACAACAACTAGGTTGGTGTGTGAGGGGTCTTTTAACCAACCCAGTGGGTTCCCAAACACTGTCTTACAGTGATGGTATCACACATCGTTGGGTTCGTCCACCATTGATAAAACTTACATTAGAACAGGGGATACGGATGCACCCCATCCTTCCCTAGCTCTCTCGTTGTTCTCTACATGTTTGCCACCCCATTCCATGCGCCTCGACATGTTCCCATTCTGCCTGTAAGTGTATTCAGCATTTGTCTGCCTGTTGGGGCCCATCACTTGCCCGTACTGACACCCACATGCTAATAAAGCCTACGTAACTTCACCAGTGTACAACAGTGATGAGTGTTGACTAGTTAGACAAATCGTGTGTATCAATGAGCATTATCCATTTACAGGGAGGGACAGACTGCCTGTGGTACGTAGGTGGTGAATCCCTATTGGTAGCTCCACCCCTGTGAGACACACATTGTGTTTGGGATACTTGCTAGTAGACCTGTGCCCTTATGTGTCTTCAGCAATGTCAGTATGGTGTCAAACTACTTGCCTTGTGGATCGATATGATCCATTGAAGCAGACCGTGTAACCACTGATGTATGTGAATACGTCATGTGAAGAGGAGTTCCGTAGCCACATGCCATGGGGAACATTACTTCAGGCGGGCTACCGGTTCTGACATTGACACACACTGCCCTATGTGAAACATGGACGTGGGGCTACGTTGGGGGATGCGAGATTGTTGTGCATGTGCAATGAGGCCACAGCTAGTTCACACCTTCACAGTAATCCAACTGGCCATGTGGGTCAGGATCAACCTTGCGCATTGCTGACATTAATCAGGGTGTACCTCTTAGTGCAATCAACGTCCCTACATTCATCCATACTTGTACACGTGGGTGAACATAGACATTACACATCTGTGTGATTTGGAATATTTTATTCACATTCTGGGGAGTCTCCGAGATGGAGGGGTACATGTCCAGTTCAAGCCAACATTAAGTGGTTGCCCAATGGTGGGCCAACCCGTGTCCTTGGGGGAATGCAAAGTTGATCTGAAGAGGAAGGGTGCATTCCTCAGCCGGATTGCTGTGTCATTAGTACAAGGGCAAATATGGCAGTCCATGTCGGGGTCCAGGGTAATGTCGCAGAGTGTTCCGGGGGACAGTTGGATGTGTTCTTCCAGGGCATGATGCATGGGGCTGAACCATGCAGGGACTGGCCATGTGGCGGGTATGGTTGCTACTGCCTCCTTCCTCACACAGTTATTGCACTCCACATTTTACTCCACTGAGACATCTTCTGTGTCCGGTGTGTCAGGTGTGTGTGGTGGTGTTATGGCTGTATCACTGTGGGCAACTGACACATCAGTGTGCAAAGGTGATAGGGCTTCATCACTGTGTGCCACTGACACATCAGGGGCGGAGGTGTAAGAGCTGCATCACTGTGTGCCACTGACATATCAGGGGGTGGAGATGTGTGTGTCGAAGTTCCTGCAGCAGTCATCTGGTACAGGCTCTGTGGCAGCAATGGCAAGATGAGGATCTGCAAGGCCTGGAAGATCCCAGCTACATGTCGCTGGTGTTCAGCCGTCGCAGCCCTACTCCCAGCCTGCATCCCCTTCATGGTCTCCATTGTCATCAGCATGTGTGCCAACTCTGTGCTGTCATCGCTGGAGCCTGTCTGACTAGGCAGGTCCTGTATCCGAGTGATGGCCCCAGCGAGGTCAGCCAAGGATTGTCGATGAGCATGGTGCAGACAGGGGGTGTCCGTTAGGGACTGTACGTGGTCCCTGATGGGACTCGGACACCCACGTATGGCATCAAGTTTGGCTGCCACGAGGTCGAAACCTACCTGCTGCTGGTCAGCCAACTCCTCCTGGCACGCTAACACACGGCATTGGAATTCAAAGTGTTGGTCCTGTGGGTCCATTGGGCCAGCCTTGGTGGTGTGTGCTTCCTGCTGTGTGGGCTATGCAGGGGGTGGGGTCACCTTGAGGCAGCTGGGCTGCACTGCTCCTGGGGGTGGGCTGCTGAGGCTGTCCATGAGCCGTTGGAGGGTGTCTGAGCAGAAGTGCAGGGTGTCCTCTTCATCATCACTGTAGAGATATGTGGTCTGCTCTGTAGGAGGTGTTGATTGTCCCTCTGCAATGTAAAGGGGATATGCAGGTTAACAGTGTGTTGCATGTATGTTGTCCATTGTACATGTTCACATACAGACTGCATGACAATGTACATTGTAACTGTTTTGGTGAAGCTGCCTATTTGATGAGAGACAGTGGACATTTCGACTCCATGACGGATGTGAGGTTGTACTCATACATCATCATCTCACAGTGTCATGCAATGCCAGATGTGATTGGCCACTTTCTAAGCACGAGCGGCAGCAGTTGTGTCCTCTGTCCTGTGGTGTAAGTGTTGCACTTTGTACCACATTGTAGTCAATGTTGATGTGCTGTGATTGCTATGTGTGTGTGCTGCATTGTTGGCAAGTCGGCCCTGCAGCTCTGATTTGGCGGCACCTCATCCCTATGAGTCAATGTGCCTTTGACTTGTGTGCTTTTCAGGTGCTTTGATGTTTGCGACGTGGGTCATTTGTGCTGTTGGACATATTTTTGTTCTCTTGTGCATTATTTGTCTGCAGATGTGTTTTTGACGTCATGGGTTGTAGGTGCACGTGGATGTGTCAGAGTGTGACCTGCTCCTTTATGGATGTGGTCCACACTCAGCCAGCTCTGAGTCGTCTCGTGCACCATGTCATGAATTGTGACTGCAGCCATGCTATCTGCCATGCTGTGTCAGTTGCATAGTCTGTGTGGCTCACAGAGCCGCTGCTTTTCTTGCTTCAGCACATGTGCATGGGTAGGTTGTGGCATTGGTGATATGGAGGGGGGCCCATTTGTGCACATTGTGGAAGGGGGCCTTCCTGGTGTTTCTATGTGTGCTGCAGTGTGCCAAGGGTATCAGGGACATGTTCCACACTCATTGTGGGTGTTCAGTGTGCTGGGCATGATTGTGCATGTGTGCCATTGTGCCCATCTCCCTCTGTCACCCCAGTCCCTGGTTGTTACTCACCCTGTTGCTGTTGGGTCAGGTCATATCGTGCTGTGTCCAGACCCCCAACTCCTTGCACCGTCTATGCACTGATGACTGTGGCCATCATTTGCTCCAGTTCATCCAGCGCCTCCTGTGGCGCAGGTGTCCCACCTCCAGTCGCCTTTACTGCCTTCCTGTTGGCAGCGAGTTTCTCCTTGGTTTGGCTGTGCACTTCATGCCAACGCCTCTTGACCTCCTTCATTGACCTCCTTGACACTCCGACTGCATTCACGTTGGTGACGATGTACTGCCATATTTCAGTTTGTGTTGCCAATGGAACAGTGGAGGTGACGAACAGTTGTTGGTAGTGTTCTATCACCTCTGTGATGATGATCCGGTCTTCCTACGGACTGAACCCCGTCTTCCTCTTCTCTTGACCTTCCCCGATCCCGAGGTTCCTGGCTGGTCCTCCGTGGGGCTTGTGGGGCTCGGGTTGACCTCTGCACTCGGTCCGGGTGCATCCATGGTGCTACGCAGTTTGATTGGGTTTTGGTGTGTTTTTTTAAGTTCTTTTATAGTGCATTTTCCCGCATGACGCGTGGGATTGGCAGGTCTGTGGCTGCTTTTCGATGATTTTTTATCGTGCTTGGCCTCATCACAGCTTTTTTTGCGTTGGTGTCTCACAATTTTGCAGCGTCGCATTGACTTCATCGCGGACATTTGACGTGTTATAGTGGGACTATCGCATGGTGCCGATGGCTTGGGAATGCCGCATTATGAAGGTGTTATTTTCCATCAATGGACTGCGATGTGGTGTGTTGCAATAAGCTACTTTTGCGGTAGTTACCACATGTTCTTGAGAATATGCCCCTATATGTAATAAGCATTGCTCCGTGTTAGCACATGACTGGTAAACTCCTCTCATACACCACCCACCCTTCCACACATTTCACAACAAACAATCCCCTTCAAATACATATATACTTACCTCTCAGGAGCGAGAATACACCACTGATACCTCGCTAGCGATAATAAAGCACCAGTTAAATGACAATGACAGGGGTAATTCCCTTGTCATACATGTTTCAAAGATATAAAACAAAAATGGCAGACTGCAAAAAGCAGTGGCAAAGCCAGTAGGCTTTGACAGTAAAACCTATTGGCTTTATCATTACCTTTTTTTACTTAATCACTGCAAATGTACGCACCTGCAGAAATGATCTTTGAATTCATTTTGATAGGGTTTAATAAATCCCATTCAAAGATTGACATAGTGGAGGTGTGCACATTGGCAGTGGCTATCTTTCAAGGGCATTTGTTCAAACAAAACCAATCTTAGGTGCCCACCACGTGTGCATGTGCTTGTCTATGCATAAGTAGCTATCAGGAAATGGTAAAAATACCTTAAGTTAGCAAATAGCATAGCAGGTGGAAAAAGGTAAAAATAGTGTTAAAACTACAATAGGGTAAGCAGGCACGAGGACGCTGGGTGGGCTGGGGAGATAGAGAAAAAGATGGGGATGGGGTGCAGATAGAGAGAAAGAAATATAGAGAGACTGAATAAGGCCAGTTTAAGCATCTTTACGGTCGGAAACAGCCCGATTGTGCAAAAAATGCTTTTTCAAAAGTACAAAAGCACAAATTGTGATTCGGTAATATGTTAATGAATTGCAATATGTGATAGCAATTCAGCATTGAGAAGGGGTGTGCATGGAGCGTCCCTTCAAAAAACAGGTGGTAACCCATTTGCCCTTTACAATGTTAAAAAGAAAATAATAATAGCAGGCAGTGGTTCCAGGGACCATTTTTTTGCTCTTAAAAAATTAAACTTCAAAGTTTCATTTTGTCTTTTTAAACGCAGCCCATTTTCCTTCAAATGGGCTGCATTTAAAAAGACAAAATGAAACTTTGAAGTTTCACTTTTTAAGAGTAAAAAATGGTCCTTGGGACAACTACCTGCTATTATTATTTTTTTTTTTACAATTTAAAAATAAATTACTTTATTAAAAAACCATCACAGTTATGGTGGTCTGCTGACCTCATCAGGCCACCATCCCTGTGATGGCTATGATTCATAATGGGTCCCAATTTGAAACCTACTACATTAATATTCATAAGGTAGGTCAATTTGCGACCCACTAGGAATCACTATTACAAGGATTTTGTAAGAATCACA
This sequence comes from Triturus cristatus, assembly GCF_964204655.1. Taxonomy (NCBI): domain Eukaryota; kingdom Metazoa; phylum Chordata; class Amphibia; order Caudata; family Salamandridae; genus Triturus; species Triturus cristatus. The sequence continues at coordinate 984,575,497 of NC_140585.1, read as the reverse complement.
ATTAGGAAATTGCAATTCTAGATGTTTCTACATCTGGCCCAGTGTCTCTCCCATATACTGCAAAACAAGAATTGATGTCAGCAGTGAAAGGGTACATCATCCAACCATAGCTCCGTGAAAGTGAAATGCTCCTGGGAGAGACAAACACAGAAATAGGGAAAATAACCCAATCAGAAGAGAACAGAACTTGACAACACAGCCCTCGAATCCCGAGCAAGGGTCTGATTCAAAGCCTGCTTTAAGTATATGTAATGGAAACAATAGGTCTAGCCAACAGACAGCTAAAGCTTTCAGAAGGCAAGAGCTAAAATGGCTGGACACCAAACAACGCAGTCAATGATCAAGCCCTTGGAGAAGCAAGGTAATGAAGTCAGGGTCCACTGGTGCCAGTAAAGCAATCCCTCTGTCAGAGTCCATAAAGCAGCTGGTTCCAAAAGGCATAGAGACATTTCTGAAAGAAGAAATAAACTCCTTACTATTTCAGTTGTCATCTGAGAATCCTTTACCCCAGGATACTTTATGACTCAGCTGGAACTTGGCCAGAAGAACCAAAGAATTGCTCACTTACAGGTCATGTTGGCGCACAAATAATTGATTAACCAGACTGAGAGCTAGGGGGCAGATTTATAAGCCCCATGCGCCACTTTTGCGTCACTTTTAACATGGGAAAAGTGACGCAAAAGTGGCGCAAGGGGCTTGTAAATCTGCCCCTAGATGTTCAAGATCCATTACATATAAGTTAGGAGACGGTCAGGCGTCATGAAGCTGTGAATATTTTTTAAACGCCTATGACGTCTTAATGGAAGAAAAGTTTATTAGAAAGAAAGGCATACTTCATCTAAAATCACCTTAATGCCTGATAAAAATGTCATTGTTTAAGACAAAGATGTCATCTTTCGGCGGCATACGTCATTTAAACAGTCCCGCATTAAACTCGTTTTTCAAGTTTTATGGGCTTAGAGGGCTGACAGTGGAAACCAACGATTTAATCAGCAGCACCATTTACACTTCAGAGAGAGCAAATTGTGCATCTTTTATTTAAATGATGTCTACCTAAACAAACGTGAACAGCCAAGAAGTGTCTAAAGAATACCTGGCTATAAGAGCTAACTCGATGCCCCATTCCCCACTATGTTTGAACTCTGCGTTTATTGGTTGTGATGTTAATCGTGGCGGATTTACCTGGAGTTGTGGCTGTGCGGGATTACTGGAAAATCGGCAGATTTTACGGCAATAATATGCTTTCAAAAACTGACAGGTTCACCAGCTAGATACTGCACACGCAACACTCGAGGTGTTTAAAATATCATATCCCTGGCAGAAGTCCCGTAAAAATCCATTTTAATTAAAAATATAGTGATGTTAAAACTCACAGCAGGGACATAATTTCCGAAGTCTAGCATTACCTGCCCGCATGCGTTCCGGGGTCAGCAGTGCCCTCCCCCAGGGCCTCACGGGAAAGAAGGCAAAGGCTTTGCTTGCATTCGGGTTGGTTTTTCACAGCAGTGAGTTTTTTAAAATCATTCTATTTTTATTAGCATTTATTAAAAGGACTTTCGCGACGGATATATTTATAATTACTTGAGGGCGGGGGGTGCCATATGGAGCTGAGGATTTATCAGCCTTTGGAAGAGTTCATGTCATGTGAGCTGTTACCAACACTCGCGAGCTCGCGCCGTCCAGCCTCACAAATGAATGGAGAGAAGTGTACCTATGAAGGTGGAAGGACGGAAGGTGCGGACTTATACAAATACATTTAGAGAAACTGAAGAAAGATAGCGCGACTGAAGATGGTCGAACTAGCTGGAGGAGGGGCATCAACCGAGCTGTAAGGTAAAGTTAGTTACCTCTGAGGGCAGGCTAAGGATAGGGTGACCAACTGGTATGGGTGCAAATTCAGGACGGTGAGTGTAAAAATTCAGGACAGGAGGTCAAAATTCAGGAATAAACTTCGGGACAAAAGGTAAGTTTTACAGACACATCAGAGGAAGTCGCGCAATAGTATATAAATAAGCCAATCCATATCCAAACATATTCAACCATTTGCAAACCTATCCATCGTGTATCCTTCCATCATCTTTCACTCATCCATCCCTTCATCCACCCTTTCACTCATCCATCCATTTTCCATCCATCCACCCTTTCATCCTATTCATCGGTACACTCATCCGTCCACTCTTCCACCCATCCATCCATTCGCTCATCCATCCAGCCTTTTAGCCTTTCACCCATTTTTCACCCATCCAGCCATACTTTCACTTACTCATCCATCCACCCAGTCTCATTCTTCCATCATTCACCCTTTCAGTCATCCCTCCACCCTTTCTCTCTCTAACGACCCTTTCACTTAGCCATCCATCTACTCATCCACTCATGAATCCATCCATTGACTCAATCACTCATCCATCCTTTCTCTCATCTATCCACCCTTTCACTCAATCAATCAATCAGGGGAATTGTAAGCTCGCTACTCACCCGTGAGGGTCTCAAGGCGCTGGGGGGGTGGGGGGGAGGTTCACTCCTTTACTCATCTATCCATCCTTTTGTCCATCTACCCTCCCTTTCACTCACCCGTCCATCCTTACATCCACCATTTCACTCATTTGTCCACCAATTCACTCTTTCACTTATCAATTCATCAATCCATCCATCATTTCACTCATCCATCCACCCATTCACTCACCCATTATCCACCCTTTCACTAATCCATCCATCCTTTCACTCATCCATCCACCCTTTTACCCATCCATCTGATCTTCCACCTATACATCCATCTATTTACCTTTTCGCTCATCCATCCTTCCACTCACTCATCCATCCATCCTTTTCTCTCATTTTCCATCCATTCACCCTTTCATTCATCCATTCACCCTTTCACTAATCTATACAGCCATCCACCCATCCTTTTACTTACTCACTCGCCCACCTTTTCATATTAATTATGAGCTGAGCCTTTGTCTGCAGAGTAGCAGACAGAAGAGGCCCATCAAGAATGTAACCCTTGCTGTAGTTCCTAAAGCAAGCGCTGGTTTCGGGGTAGGGTTCACTATGCCCTTGCACATACCCAATCTGAAAAAGTGGAAGTCATGAGTCATGCATGATGCACAGTGTCAGGCCATGAGGTGACTGTGACCTGGTGTTGTTTCCAGGGCTTTAAGTGGGATGAAAAAACTGGAGGTTCTCTCCAAAGGGGGTGTTCAATGTAATTAAGGGTGTGGCTTAAAACTCCTAAACTAAAAATCTGTGCTTAGTATAGTGTACCGCCCGACTGGTATTTTGCCTACTCTGTCATTGTATCTAGATATATCGCACAACAAGTAACATTACACCTGCAACAAGTCAGAACTATTGGCTTTGTCAATGGTTGTTAGTTGCATAAAATAAAAAAGCAGCAATCGTGGCTTCCTTGAATATATAATATTGAAAATGCATCACTTCTAAAATGACCAGATTGTTAAAGAACTCTAGCCACTTCTTTTAACTTCCATCCTCAGCTTCTTTTCTTGAACTGGATTCTCAGGTAGCAGCATTGGTATTTTGGCATATTTCTTCTGCCTGACAGAAGGCCCTGCCCTAGACAGAGGCTGGGGGGGGGGGGGGGAACCACATGCTTTGCAGCCCAGACTGGTTCATTGTCATTCTGTATGTGGCAATCAGCCGCATACAGAATGACAAAGGACACTGTGGGGCTGCTCTTGTGCTTCAATGAGGAGTGTGAGGAGACCCCATCATGGAGTTGAGGCTTCATGCAGGGGAACAGTGGTGTTCCCTGTAATGCCCAAAGTTACGGACAAAAGGCGTCCATAAAAGGGATCCTCACGGACAACGGACTTGAGATCCAAATTACAGACGGTCCGTGAAATTTACGGACGGTTGGTCACCCTTGCTAAGGAAGAGTTCCCATATAACCTGCATAACTGAGTTTCAAGCACCTGACCATCTGGTCGTACCTGATATAATCATGCCCAAGCAAAGGAATTCTGCATTGGTGTGAAGCATGTGTATCTTAATATTTAGGCCAGCTCTGCAAAGCTTTGAAACCACTTAGAACCTTACATTCAAGCAGTCCAGATTATTTAAGCTACTACCAGTGGATGGCCGCCCCACCATCATATTTTTCACCCATCTCACACATAGCAACTGTTTACTCTTCCCTCAACTTCCTAAATACAATGTGGAGACATTTCTCTTCATCATCCCCCATATCCAATCTGCACTTTACCACTTCCTTCCCTAGCGATCCCCCCTCTCATCTCTTGGTACTAATGCAAAGCCATACTCAGGAATTATGCAATGCATCTGGCTCCAAAGGCAAAATTGAATGTTACCAATGTCATGCTCCTTTGACAACATAGGACATATTTACGGCAGCTTCCATCGTAAATCAGCCCCTCCTCCGGCTCTCACACTGGTGGCGCTTTGTGCAGATATCTACGAGCTAGGTGGCACCAGGTCATTGATGCCACCCAATCATCATGGAGCTAGTTTAATTGGTTGCATTCTTTTGCCTTGCAACTAACCTAGTCCAACCCAGGAGATTTTTCCTCAGTAGGTCTTAGGTCTCACCTTCAGACAGCCGTAGCTGTCTACGAGAGCTCCAAACACAACACAGCACACAACATACATGCACACACATTAAGATACAGAAAGGGGCTTGTGGGCAGTCCGTTTCAGCCATTGGCTGCTGTTGCTCAGCTGGCTTTTGACCATGACTAAGAGGACTGCCCATCAGTGCTGGTATCAGTCCACAGCATTACGCGGAAAATAATATTTTTACAACATAGGCAACACATTTGTTAGCGTTCAATCCTATATGTTTTAGTTCTTAAGTTTTAGGAGACCTCCTGCTCCCAGTGAAGTATGCACCCTTTTATTATGCCCCTAGCCACCCTCTTTATTCTCGCAGCTGATTGAAATTTGTTACCGGATTGCTTGTATTTTGGATTTCCCAATACTTGTTCAATTGAAGCAATGGCAACATTACATACGAGTGAGCCAATGCTTGTCATCTCTGTGCCCCTTTGCTGCAACCTCGCTCTGCCATCTTTGCTCCCTTGATTTGCGCACTCCATCACACACACTTCCTCTCTTAGAGTGCTCATCTGACTATCACAGTTGCAAACTGAAGGCACTTGGGACCCTGGAGGGTACACACACCACATACACAAATCAATGATGAACATAGAACACGCTGCAACAAACAACAACGTGATGGATGGAATTCTTGAATTAATCTCTGCTCTGGTGATTGCTGTGGGCCGCGGTCGAGTCCATTTTTCACCATCATGCCACTCTAGACAAAGGCACACTTTATGTAAATCAGTTCCAAACCTGCTCCTAAGGGGAACAGTCCATCCCGAACTGCCAGGGAGGCTGCCTCCAGAAGGAACCCCAGACTGGTGCTGCCCTTCTTGGGGCTCATCAGTAGGCTGTAGCTTGTATCCTGAGCAACGGCGAGCATGACGCCTACATGTGGGCATACCAGTGGCACTTGAGGTGCTACCTGCAGCAAACACTGTGATGGCTTGGATGCTTAAATTAATCTCAGGCACTGGCGAGCACTCGGAGCTGCATTCCTGTCATGTTTTTTACCCACCATTCCACTTTCAACAAAGGCCCGATTTATGCCAATCATTACCAACCTTGTTCTTATTAGGAGCAGTCTCTCCCAGACTGTCAGGCGAGACTGCCAGGCGAGGCCCCCACCAGAAGGGACCAGAGGCAACTCCAGACATTTGCCAGTGGCTGAGATTCATGTAAGCATTCTATCCATCACCTTGTGTTTGCTGTAGTTATGTGGCACACGGGCCGGTTGTCATTCTGTCTGCATTTGCTTCGGTCCATGCAGACATTACTAACTGGTTTGATTAAAGAAACGCCCCCCCCCCCCACACGTGAGGTAATGGGTAACAGAAGCTGGTATCTTTGAGTGATCTGCTTCAGCGGCCGTCGCATCTGTTCCCCAAAAATGCGCTGTTTCTTCATTTTCACGCACATCGCTGTTTGACTGCAGGGAGCAACCCCTGGACCCGGCGGCATTTTGAAGCAGCCGGGAGTAATAGCCGAAGTGGTCTAACTCCGGGAAACAGATGTTTGGACACGCAACTGATTTAAATAACAAGTTCTCTAGTATTTGAAACCAATTGAAACCTTTAATATATTGTTTAATCTGCAGGCCCTGCAAAATGAAATATTGTTATATAAAATGTTGACACAATCTCTCCAGTTTCATTTTACACCTGCAAAATCTGCTCTACATTACACACTTAAGCATCAGTGTAATGGCAGATTAGGGAAATGGTATATGCAAAATTTTTACACCCGTAGGCGGATACCAAAGGTATTATAGTTCCTCCTAATTTCGTATATGATGGACATTCTAAATGCATACTAAAGAGGTGCTGCCCGGCACCCCTACACTCCCTCATAGCGCCCCCTTTCAGGCTCCTGGGGTTCAAAGCAGCGGAACCACCAGCCGGGGTTGAGACACTGTCCCATCAGATCATGTCTGATGGTACAAACTTTGGATGGTTTGCAGGTAGAAATTAAAGGCCACAAATCGGGTGAAACGTTCCATTTCTAACTTGCTGATTGTCAAACAACATTTTTCACTGAATTTTTCGAGTACAAACCGGCCTCTACTCCCCCACCCTGGTTAATCCTAGCATGATATAAGTAAACACTGAAATACACATTTGAAACCAAAAGTTGCAATTTTTAGACACGCCAATGGTTTGAAACCAAATATAATAGTGAATAAACACATACACAGACTGAGATGTCGCAGTTCTAATCTATATTTCTACTGCACATCATTGTCACTGTTGCACTGTTTTACTGTTTGTAGTGTGGCACAAATACTTTACACATTGCCTCTGAGTTCAGCCTGACTGTTCTGTGCCAAGCTACCAGAGGGTGAGCACAGGTTAATTTAGGGTTTGCGTGGGACTTCACCCTGAGGAGAAATGCGGTTGATGCTTGAGAAGGGTCTCCACCGCTCTCAACCAGTAACCCCATTTCTTACATATATACACACTACCTCAGAGACTCTCTTTGTCTTGCTCCCTCTTTTTCAATCTCTCCTTCTGTCTGCCATACACATTCCATGGAGGATTTTCAGCAGATACTGTTGAACGTGTAATTTATGTGTCAAAATCTGGATACAAAATAACATGTGCATGACGTCGTTCAGCATACATCTAATTAGCATAATACAAAATTCTATATTTGCCACATTTGAGAAGTGATGCGATAGGTGTGGATTATTGCCAACAATCCATAGGAAAAGACAATTATCATGACCTACGCTCGAGACAACGTTCTGCCAACGGTGTAATGCTTGCACTGGCTTAATTTGAGTAATTACATAAATATACTCACAGTATTTTTAAAGAACGGACGTTCCACCAATGTTCATTTTTTACACATTGCCATGTAGTAGCTTTGTTAATTCTTGTGTATTTGGTATTGAAACGTTTTCAAAAACTGTATTTTAAATACTATTTGTAATGAATTCCAGCTGCATCCTTCTCTGTTATATCATCGCTTGCATCCTGCAAGGTTTACTCATTTTTAACAGAGAACTACAATCAAATTTGCTGTGCTCCGTTGGGCAATGAGAAAACACATATATGTTAAAAGTGGCCTGTTGTCGGTGTCATTCACTGCCTTGGTGCTCTAAATAATCTGCCTTCGGTGACAGGCTGGCACCATGGAGAAGAGGGGAGTGTGCGCAGCCTGGCAGAGGGTTTGAAATGTAAGTATACGTTTCCAATTGTAATCTCTATGTCTAGAAGAACTCAGAAGGGTCCTACCCATGTAAACAACAAAGCATGGACAGTGGACCAGTTCGCTTACAAGGGCACCAACTTCAAAAATTATACCAAAACTTTATATGTTATTTAACAAATTCGTGTGCAAGCCTCAAAGGTGCCCTTTGCCCAAAGGCACCACCCTAAACCTCAGGGTGAATCATACATTTAACCCCTTCAGCGCGGCGCGGATTACCGCGCTGTGCTGAAGGGTTCGTGCGCGGGCGGGGCCATGACGGAGCGGTTCCGTCATCTGCACAGCGCAACCGATGCGCATGACGGAACCGCTCCGTCATGCGCATCGAAGGGGTTAAACAATATTAAAGCTCTACCACATATCAAATTGTAATCAGGGCACATCAAATTGTTCAAGTCCGTATTGTAAGAATATAGTGTTGCTTCTTTACGGATTCCTTATTAGAGACCACAGCCAACGCGTTTCGTTCTGAGAACAGAACTTCTTCAGGGCGATTGGGATATCAGCAAATGCATTAGCAGCTATATGGAAGTGTGATCGCAAATCGAAATATTCCTTAGAGATGGTACTCAAGTATCTCTATTATGTGCTCACGTCATTTGTTCAAACCACCTTATTAAGTGACAAGTTCGTCCTACTCCTAATCCGAAACTCCGGTTCCCGCCCGTGGTTTGAACCACTGGCAGGAACCGGAGTTTCGGATTAGGAGTAAGGACTATTGGACCGTACTCTCAGGGCCGGTGGATGTCCCATGGTATATTTATATTGGGACTGTCTGCTGTGATTATCATATCACTTCTCTGATACCTGCCTCTCAATAATTATTAAAAAAGACAAACTTGACATCATAAGGTGGTTTGAACAAACGACATGAGCACATAATAGTGACACTTGAGTACCATATCTAAAGAATATTTCGATTTGCGATCACACTTCCATATAGCTGCTAATGCATTTGCTGATATCCCAATCGCCCTGAAGAAGTTCTGTTCTCAGAACAAAACGCGTTGGCTGTGGTCTCTAATTAGGAATCAATAAAGAAGCAACACTATATTCTTACAATACGGACTTGAACAATTTGATTTGCCCGGATCTTACCCATGTGCTCTGCACTTCAACACACTTGAAACGTATGTTTTTAGATATAAAAACAGGTCCCCTTAACAGTGGTGGCTCCTTCGCAATGGCAGAGGAGCGTAGCCTTACTGCCTGGCTCAGAGGACAGAGCACAATATCCTTGCATCATTTTATTTTACATTTGCCAGCTCTTAGCCAGCGCTGTAGAGAGGGGCGGGTCTAGGCATGGGAGGGGGGAAAAGGAGTGCTCCATGCACTCCACTACCTAAGTGCTCATGAGTGTTTGGCCGGCTGTCTCAGGCCGTTCAAAACACACATGCACCCTTAGGTTTTTTCCAGCCCAGCTGCATTGAGCAGCCGGGCTGGAAAAACTACACAGACTCCCTGACCTAAGCAGGGCATCTCTTTAGCTTGCTCAGGCCAATCCCTGTGCTGCTCTGCAGCACGGGGATTGGATGGAAGAGGAAGAGGAGAGGCGGCGAAGGAGATGGAACACTGGAGGCGGCCAGCTAAAGGTAAGTTAAATTTTTTTTTTAATCTGTTAGTTCTACCCCCTCCACCTACCCCATCACTCTTTATTTGTGGCAGCCGCCACTGCCCCTTAATCTCTGTCTCACAAAGACGTTAGATTTTGATGCAAAGCCTTGTCTGGCTGTCTTAGTAGATGGGTCTTCGCGTGAAAACCTGTGGGTGTTTGACTTTTTCCACCCGAGAAACTCTCCAGTAACTCCCTCCTTGACACAAAGCAAGACAAAGAAGCACAAAGCATTTTTTGATGAGAAAAGCCTTTCTTCGCAGCAGAAAATACCTATTGCACTGGAGAGGTAATACCAATGTGTGAATTTGTGTCAATTTGCAACAGCTCAAGGCCTTGGTGAATCTGGGCCGTTGTGTCTCATTAAACATTTTGAACTATAAGTAGAGCCCACATAAAGAAAAATAATAACCTCCACACTGAAGTTATTGCAAATATATTGTATAGTTATTTCAAGTCCGTGGTGAGCTTGGGTAATTCATTATAAAAAGAAAAAACAACCATTAGCAGAAAGGAGTGCCATGTTTAGGTCAAATTATTTTCTCTAATACTTTGTTTGCCTTAATTGTATATTTTATTCATATTACCTTAACGCAATCTTGATCTGTTACTTAAGATGACAACGGTGCAGGGGAATGAAAAGTACAGGCAAAGGGACAATTTTAGGTGAAGAGCAAGAGAGACAAGGTGACTGCAATGCAGATTTTCATTTTGGTTATATTTCGAACCTCAAAATAGGAATTCACTATAGGCCTCATTTACAAGTCATTGCTCTGCCGGTGTATCACTTTTTTTGATAAACCGGCGGTGCAATGGGCTTGCCCATATTTACAAGGCCACGTAAAGTCACCGTGCGTGACTTTTCATGGCCTTGTAAATATGGGCCCCTTTCACGCATTACTCTGTGTGAAAGACACCTTCCATAAGTGTTGTTGTGAGTGTTCATATGCAACATCCATGGAACCTAACACATACCCAGATTTACATTATATAAAGCTGGGAATGCGTCAGAATCCTACGCCTCCTCAGGGGAGGTGTAGGAGTGGCGCAACGAGGATTTTTTTTTTGTATCTCTCCTTGTTTTTTCCTCCTTTTATGCGTGCTGCATTCTGCAGTACGAATAAGAAGAGAACAAGCATTGGCATAGCAAATATGTCTTTCCTTAATGACCGTATAAGTATTTAGCCATGCAACAGCTAATGTTGTTACACCAAGGATATTGTGCTACATAACTAAATACTTATAAGGTCCCAAAGGCGAGACGTATTGGCTATGCCAATGCTTGTTGGGTGTGGTGCTGGTACCTGTTGCAGGGTTTTCTGTTAGGGCGTGGTACGGAGCACTGGCTTCTGCTACAGGTGTCATGCTACGGCGGGGTGCAGATAATTGTTGGGAGTCAAGTGACTATTGTCACCTATGAGAGTGAGGTACTGGTACGTGTTTGGGTCTCCTGCTGGTGAAAGGATGGATAGATGAATGGATGAAAGAATGGGTGGGTGAAAGGATGGATAGATGAGTGGGTGAAAGGATGTGTGGGTGAAAAGAAGGATGGGTGGGTGAAAGGATGAATGAATGAGTGGGTGAAAGGATGGGTGGATGAATGGATGAATGGATGGGTGGGTGAAAGGATGGCTGAGTAATTGGACATCTAAGAGGGTGGATGATGGATGGATGGGTGAAAGGATTGCAGAGTAAATAAAAATCTGAGCATATGGATGGATGGACAGATGGGTAGCAGAGTAAGAGGAAATCTGAGTGGATGGAAAGGTGGACGAAAAGGATGCAGATTAAATAGAAATGTGAGCGGATGGATGGGCGGTCTGGGTGGGTGGGCCAAAAGGGTGGCAGGTTAAATAAAAACCTGAGAGGATGGGTGGGTGAAAGGAGAATAGAGTAAATGGAAATCTGAGAAGATAAACCGATGAGTGGATGATGGATGGAGGAAGGGGTGAATGGATGGGTGGATGGCAGAGTAAATGCAAATCTGAGATGGATGGATGGCAGAGTAAATGGAAATCATAGAGGATGGATGGTAAAGTGAATAGAAATCTGAGAGGCTGTAATGATGGACAAATGTGATGGAAGAAAGGCTTTATTGACGAATGGGTCAGTCAAATAATGGGTGGCTGTATGAATGGATGGATGAATGCATCGATGATAGATGTGTGAACGGATAGGTGGATGGAAGGAATGATAAAAGACTGAATGATGGATGATAGAATGCATGGGTGATAGAATGTAAAGGTGAAATTATAAATAGAGGTTGAATGGAAGGGTGAAAGGATAGATGCTTGGATGGAAGAGACAAGGGAGCATTTCTAGGGAGGGTTCGGCTCACTTGGTTTGGTTTAAAGTAGGAGTAATTTTACTTTTTTGGCTACTCTCTTACATTTAAGTACACTTAATTATTTACGATGTTTTGATAAAATGGCACATACGAAGTACAGAGCTGCTTCAGTGCGCTAGGGTGTAAGACCACAGTCAAGTGTTTAGTCCGAAAGTTTACGTAGACGAGGGTAGAAAGGCAGGATGCTGCCACTCAATTTGGGAAGTATTTGGTCGAAATGCTTATCAAAAGAGAACAGTATGTCTCTGCTTTCAAAACATAGGGCCATGTTTAGAGGAAAGGATACTCCACCACAAAGTGGTAAAAATACCATTCATCCTATTACAAGTGTCAAAAAGCTAAATGCATTTGTTCTCCCACAGACACCCACCCGCGTGCTGTAATGTAAGTGGGCAGAAGTGCATACACGCAGCGAGCACATGCAAGCACAATGGGCTGTGTGTTTTTTTATCAAATTCAACTCTGACAGACCCTTTTCCTGCTCGTCGGTTGTAAGTGTCTTGCGGAGGCCAACCAAGGCGGTGGATATAAAAAAAACAGAGAAGAGAAGAAACGAACGGAAGCAGAAAGAAACTGCGTGAATGTAAGATAGAGCGACAGCCAGAAACTCTCTCTCTCTCTCTCTCTCTCTCTCTCTCTCTCTCTCTCTCTCTCTCTCTCTTCTCTCTCTCTCTCTCTCTCTCTCTCTCTCTCTCTCTCTCTCTCTCTAGAGACAGGACAGCAAGAGAGACAGCAAAGCGAGAGGAAGCCTAGAGAATGAAACCGACTGAGAAGCAGGGAACAACAGAGACAGGAGAGCGGCAAGAGAGTCTAGGGATAAAGGAGTTTCAAAGTGGAAGATACGGAGATGAGAGTGTGAGAGAAAAGGAAGCATGAACAGCAAGGAAAACAGTGAGATAGCATGCATTCGCCTGCCAAGAAACTTTTTTTCGAATTGAAACAAAAACTTTGGACTTGACTTTTTAAAAATGCCTTCTTCTCGCGCCTTCATGCCCTCCTGAGGACGTTTAACCCCTTGAGTGCCCATGACGAGATGGTCTCGTCATGGGCCGCGGTTGCGCTGTGCCCATGACGAGACTATCTCGTCATGAGCCCCGCCCGCTAATGAAACGCCCGGCACAGGGCGTGGAAAGGGCGGGGCACTCAAGGGGTTAAACTGCTGAACCAGTTAGTCTGTGCCAAAAGCCATGCATGCATGGTGCAAGCTTATTTGGTAAGCATATTTGGGTGACTTGGCTGGGGGACTCGGCAGAATGCAAGGCAACAAAAACAAGATAAGGATGGGTGCAGGCGCGTAGTGGTGCGCACACACACACACACACACACAGCATTTCCCTTGCAAGAGCGAGCAGGGGCACCAGATAATTACAAACATATGTCAACAAAGCTCACTCCCGCAAGGGAATTGCTAAACGTGCACGCGTTGCCATTGAAAGCAATGCAACGAGCGCACGTTTTTGCCTGAAAAAGCTAATCAATTCCAAGAGGACTCTTCCTACGCAGCGCCTGCGCACTGCGTAGGCGATACCTAAAAAGGCCATCAATGATTGTTTTTGTGCAGAAAAGTGTCACTTCCTGCACAAAAACAATCACACAGGCACCCTTGCAGAAAGATGCAAGGGTGCATGCACTGGCTCATGGCAGGCAATGATGCGCCAGCACAGGGGAAAGCACACGGATGCGTCATATTGTTGCTAATAAGAGGCATCCGTTTGCTTTGAAAATGACGCTGCTCGGCGCAGCAGTGGCTTGCAGCACAGCGCTGCGTTATTTTCTTGTACATGAGGCCCTTAATTTTAAACCTAATCATAGGCATTTAATAATGATCTATACATAAAGTCAGGCAGAATTTTGTAGGTCTGAAGTAAGTGAGAAAGTCAGAAAAAATATACCTTGTCTGGTACACTCTAAAATCTTGTTTATATTCATGCTAAAAACTATACTTCAGGAATGACAGTGACATGATGCCTCCAGGTGAAGGTTTTCCAATACAAATCACAAGTGCCTGTAATATTTGCCAGGTTGCCACCATCCTATGTACCATATATCAGGGGAGTTAGAGGTAGTTTTATTAAGGGCCATAGCAGATCCTCCATAACATACACCTTATACACAAAAATACCTCATTGGGAAGCGGAGGGCTGTGGAAACCTATTAGGCTAGTCATCAGGAGCAGCAGTGGAGGAACGATTCATGAATAGGAACAATTAGCCCACTACTACCCAGTCTAATATTAGCTAAGACAAGTTCAGCTGGATTGAATTATAGAGGCACACGTTAATAATGTATTTCCCAAGGGTGCATATTTTATACATTCACTTCAATTTACCCACACCAAAGTTGATTAGGGCATTAGAAGTATGTTAGGGGAGGGAAAGTTCTCTATAGTCCTAATTAATGCCCCCTGACTGATGGGCTCAAATTTGAGGGGTAGAAACATGTTGACCCTTTGACAGAAAAGAGTCAGGTTCCTTAAAATTCCCTCCACCCAGCGCCAGTTTTTAATCTTGTATATTATGAATATTCAATAAAAGAGATGTAGTCCTCCTAGATACAATTTGATATGTTATGGCCCCACCAGATGAATAATTAGTTACTACATCTACAGGCTCCTTTTACATATTTATATTAGAATATTGGAAGATAGGCACCTGCTAAAAAAAAGAGCTCATAATGAGCCTCTATCAACTGGTTTGTTACAGACAAGGAGCGATCACGACGATGAAGCATATTCAGGGCCTCATTTATGAAAAGTGACGCATCGCTGCGAGAAATTGGCACATTATCCCACTGGAGTGGGGTCTCGTGGCTTATAGGGGGTGACTTTAATTCTGTCCTGAGTACTGACCTTGATCGACTCTTTCCCTCCCCTGCTTTGCATGCTTGCCACGTCCAAGGTCCAGGTGCTCTGTGACTGGATACAACACTGGCTTCTCTTAGACATTTGGCATACATGTAATGCTGATAGACAACTGTACTCTTTCTACTCTTCACTGCACCATTTGCATGTTAGGATAGACCAGTTAATTGGGACCCATGTAAAGTCAGTATGTGACTTCTTAGCAAAATGTCTTGTCATGCAAGTGTTGTTTTTTTACAGCGAAAAGCACTTCGATGCTCAACCATCCTCTGTTTGACCTTCCTAGTGGTCATTCCAATGTATACCAGCGGGCAAGGACACATAATCATATAAATGACCCCGCTTGTGTTACAGTTGGTATGTGTATTTAGTATCCAAGGTGTACAAAGACCTAGGTCAAGCTGCGTCACTTTTTTAGTAAAAGGACAGACAGAACATGAACCACACAGGAAATGTCCTACCACTGGTGTAACCCCCATAGTCTTGATTGTCTCATCTCCTGTGTGCCAGTTTTAGGTCTAGTATGTACTAGCATATCTCGTGAATTGCTACTCCGCTTAAAAGCAAAAAGGGGTCTTTCCAAGGACAAACTCCCTGTATTCAATTCAATTCAATTCAATTCAAAAGACCTTTATTCGAATTTCATAAAATTCATAAAAGTACACACGTAAGAACAATTCATTATCACAATATTTCAAAATACAATTTCATAATTATTAAAAACCAATGCAGCAGTCATTCAAGGATTTTCCATCATTTTACGTACACATGTTATAAGTCTCAAAAAAGTGCTGGTGCGAAAAATTCGTTCATCCGTATCCAAGGAGAATAACATTAAACGAGAATCCCCCAAAGAAAGGGGTCTTTGTTTCCTAAAATAAGGTGTTAAAAACCAATTAATATATTTTAAATAAAATTTACAGAAGAATAGGAAATGCAACTCATTCTGTATACTAATACCATCACACGGGCAAGGATTATATTCTGTTGAGTGATGGTAACCCAAGGGAAAACCCAATAAAAATTTTACAGAACCTGCCCTTAGACGAAATAACAAGGACCTTTCCCAGTTGGACATGGGGAGGGTAAGATAAAGTGGAAACGGTTGCTAACGCAAATCGTTCTCCATATATCTGGCAATGGTAGGTTTGGATATTTCCCTTTCCATTCTTTCTGTATCAAAAAGTGCATATAGTGCTTGTTTGACCTCTACCTTGTCTTTGGGTTCAATTCTGGATGGGTCGGAGAAAAGATCGCCTCTATTCATGGCACACAATGTTTTTAGGACTCCAGCGATCCAGGGAATTAATAAGCCGTGATCACATGTGAGGCAGTCTTTAATTATATCCTGTGTTAAGGTAGCTGAATTGTTCCTCCAAATCCTCAACCAGAATAGGGCTGGTCTAGATCTAATAAAATCACAGACATAGGGGAGGTTTAGCTCTTTATGGCAAATAAATTCAGAGGATGAGAATGGGGCGCCCAATAATTTCCTGCAAAAACGACTCTCTTCGCGCTGAATACCGGGACTTTTTCCCGAACCCCAAACCTCAGCCCCATAAGTGGCAACGGGAATGCACTGTAATCTAAAAAAATTTAAAATGGCTCTAGTAGCACCTAATTTCTTTGGGCGTGAGAGGCTCAATATTGAATTGGTGGCTTTCGAGAACTTGCCCATGGCACGGGCAAAATGCCCACTCCATGAGCCGTTCGCAGCGAAAACCAGCCCTAAGTATGGAAAAGAATTTACAGAATCTAGTTTATCTGACCCTATATGTATAGTATTGAGTTTCCGTTTCCCAGGCCCACATGACATGATAAAAGATTTTTTTAAATTTACACGCAGATCTAAGCCCTCCATGTGATGGACAACATTTTCCACAAGCAAACGGAGGGCATTTGGAGTGCGGCCCATAAGGACCGCATCGTCTGCGTATAATAAAGCTGGCAAAGGATGCCCCTGAATAATTGGCACATCTTTAGTCACTTGTTTTAATGCTTTTGCTATGCCATTGATATAGATGATAAACAACAGGGGTGCTAAAACACAACCCTGTCTGACCCCCCTACCAATCTTTATGGCTCCGGATACTTCGCCGCCCATCCCAATCCTGACTTGGGCCTTAAGATCGGTATGAAGGTAGGCCAGGAAGTGTACGAGGGCCTCATCCAAACCATAGTTAAAAAGCATAGTCCACAATTTAGATCTATTGACTAAATCAAAAGCAGATGAGAGATCCATAAAAGCAAGGTAGATGGGAGACGATCGAGCAACGTTATACTTGTCAATTATCAATTTTAAATTCAAGCATTGCCCGACCGTGCCCACCTTGCTCCTGAATCCCATCTGACACGGGTCCAGTAAATCTGAATCTTTGGTCCACTCTACCACCCTGTTATAAATAACTCGCCCGAGTATTTTTAGAGTGTTATCCAAGAGCGAGATTGGACGGTAGTTAGCTGGGTCTGATCTGTCGCCCTTTTTATAAATTGGGACTATGATAGTGGAGGTCCACGTCTTAGGAATGGGCGCTTTTGACAGGCTATTAAAAACATTATGAAGAATTGGTGCCCATAAATCCGGACTATGCTTTATGACATCTATAGGGAATCCATCTGGGCCTGGGGCCTTGTTACCAAGGCTCTCTCTAATGGCTGCTTCTACCTCATGAAGGTCAATCTGCAAATTGCGCAGCTGTCCCAAGTCTGGGGTAATTACCTCCTCGGTCGGGGCAGCATATATTTTAGAAAAATGGGCCTCCCAGGTGCTGCTGATTATATTACAGCTAGTTGGGGATAAATGTTTGCCCATATCGTGCATTTTCCTGACGGCAGACCAGAATGGGCCACTACTCTTCAGGTTGGCACTTCCAGCCAACAATTCCCACTGTTCCATCAATAGTGCAGCCTTCCTTTCAGCTATTTTTAGTTTATAATGTTTCCTAGCTGTCTGTACCTCTACTGGGTTCCTTGGCTTAGTGGTTAGTGCCCTACGTAGTTCCCTATTTGCTATAGAACAGGCGGAGTCAAACCACCTTGGGTCTTTCCCTTTTATAGGTAGTGGGACTGACAAAGAAGTTTTTATTACCAAACATAGTTTGCCAAAGTCCGTGATTATTCTATGACAATTCCCGTCAGATAATAAACAGGAATTTATTAATTCTAAGTGATCATTTTTAACACTATCGAGTATGGCTCCACAGTCAATTCCCCTCCATTTTAAACGGAGACCATCACCAGATGGTATAATATCTCTTGCTCCGTTTAAATTAGCATACACTGGACTGGGGCCTAAATGTAAGGTAATTGTGAGGGGATTATGATCTTCAAATAGTGTCTCTACCACTTTAGAATCTATAACACGTTCTGTTAGATAGGAGGATGTAAAAATAAAATCAATGGTTGATCGGGAGTCCCTCCCTCTAAACGTGGGGGCACAGGCCATCCTAGAGGTTTGGCTTGCTTCCATGGCATTGCTAAGAATATGTTCACTTAGCATATTGACTAATTCAATACCCCTTCGTTCGGCTTGATCCAAGTGATTTTTGTCATCATACCGATACTTTCTTATAATTTTCGCATTAAAATCTCCCCCGATTAGAATCCCTGACTTCTCTTCTAGACCTATATTTGTTTCAAGGTGTAGTAAAGTGTTGGAAAGTGCTGTATAGTTCCTATTCGGTACAGAATAAAAATCATTATTGTAAAAGGTTATTAAATAAATCTTAGTCTTTCGCTTATATTCAACAACCTGAATATTTGGGTTCCCATCTGACAAATCCTTAATAGTACCACCCGCCAATATCCTGATTGCAATATAAAGTCCTCCCACTGCACGGCCAAAAGCAGGCTTAGATGCGATCACACTAAAGCAGTGGTAGCCCTCTAAGTGCAAATTCCCCACAGCCCAAGTCTCTTGGAACATAATAATGTCTTTGCCATCCAATAGCTGGACCCATTGAGGGTCAGACAGTCTTGAATCTAAGCCTGCAAAGTTCCAGCTAAGGATCGACAGATCAGAACCACTAGGGGTGCCTAAAGACTTATCCCTTGCGCTCTGCTTGGGTTGGGTTAGCAAAGTTGTTGTATCCTCACATATAACTGGGGATAGAGCAGTGACATCCTGTGCTACCATTGACTGGGTTGTATTAGTTTGTATTAAGCATGAATGTTCCCCAGTGGCGTCAACTACCTCTACACATTCAGTATTACTTACGCTATTCCCCAGTCAATCCTGTTCTTCTAGGTTTGAAAAGGTGTATTCAAACCTGTTGTAAGGTGGGATGTTATATATATACCTCAACTCATTCTGGGCCATGTTAAAGTTTTGGTTGGTCCCTTCATGGGACCTCTCCCTTGGGATATACTGGGGCACAATGGGAAAAGATGGGTATGACATTTGATGTACTGATGGTGCAATCACATTACCTAAGGGGGGGGCATTCCTAAAATCAGGATTTTGATCCTGGTGGTACAGTCGACTGTTATTTCTATTATTTCTAATATTAAAATTTGGGTCCAATCGGTATCCTAAAAAATTGATCCCGGAATTAAGATTAGAGTCTATTAAGTGCCTATAGAAGTATCCGAGAGGAAGGAGAGTAGTATTATATTCCCATGGTGAGGGCTGTGGGGCTTTAGCAAGCGTGCATTGCGCCCATTGCGGGGACCTAACATTTATGATTATACAGTCCCCCTCAAACTTTTTTCTCAACGGGCCCACCCACCCCACTCTTTGGGTATGAATAATCTCCCCAGCACCTTCCATCGGAAAATGGCAATTTCTGGATAACCAGTGGAGGGTTCTATTTTTAAGAGTTGTAAAATTTTCCTCTTGGTCCTTCCTTAGTTTAGGCACATTAACTAAAACCAATACTTAAGCTCCACACTCTGGGGGTAGGCTGATATGAGCCGGGATCTGTCTCGCATTAGTTGGTATAGATTGATCCAGCTTAGCTAGAGGGGAAGTTGGAGAATTTCGGGCATCAGTATTAGGTTGTCTAAATTGTGCCTTTTTACTTTTGGGGACAGTTTGATCCGTACCTTCAAGGGTAGCAGCCTTAGTTGTTTTTGATTTAAGTACCCATTTGGCTGAGGATTCCGCATTTGATGAATTTTTGCTTGTACTTGGTTTTGGTGATGACAAAGGGGCGTTAGTATGGGCTTTGTTGTTCGCATTAGCCACAATTGTTTGGGGTTTGTCTACAATAGTTACCCCCAGATTTGATGTAATTTTTTGATTACGCCCTGTACCCAATTTTATTACATGGTCATCTAATGCTCTCAGCCTCTTTTCTATATTCAGGACTTGTTGATTTATTGGCCCCAAAAGGGTGGTTATCAATGTCTCCAATCTCCCCCAAAATCCCTCGTTCCCTAACACTGTATTGGTTTCTATAGTAGGGGAATCCATCTCACCAGATTGACCACCCCCCTTATCCTTATTTTGCTCTTCGGGAGCAGCAATCCTCCGTGATTGATTATACCCACCCTTGTGTTTATTCAGTGCTGGCTCGGTATGTTTCCGTTTGTTCTTAGCTTTTTGCCTCTTAGCTTTCTGCCCCCTGGTTTGCATCGATACACTGGTACTTTTATCCCCGTCTATGGCCAATACATCGAAATCGGGGCATAGTCCTGTCCCTTCTAAGTGTGTCTGGTCATTAACTGGAGGCGACAAAAAGTCAGAGTCCCTATTCATGCTTGGCCTTAACAAAGTGGGAGTTGACGACAGCCTGGTGTCCATAGACAGATGACCATGAGATGCTGTATCTCCATTTATACGATTCTCATTAATATCTGCACCCGGGAGCCCCGCATAAGATGTAGCAAGCAGGGAGTCCAATGAGTTTTCCAATGAGTTATCTTGGTGCATAAATAGGGGCAGACTTGGTGGAAGCAATAGGCTCCTTTCAGTGTTCTGAATAGCCGTGGCGACAACGCCAATAGTCTTCTGTAGCATTTTGTCTATAGCTGTCAGGCTGGGCAATGGGGTAGTAGGAGTTGATACAGGTAGTTTCTGCTTACCCTTTCTTCTCGGTGCAGCTGGTATCTTTTTCCCCATGATGGGTGTTTAAACAATTGCCCGACAACAACTAGTCAGCAGTATCTTGAGGGCACCTGCGAACTGGCGGCATTGGAGGGGGGCCCAGCCCTGCCTCTTCCTGGCGATGGCTTCGCCCGGGCGCTGCCCGCGCGCGTCCCGCGCTGCGGGGGCACCTGGCGGCCTTTATCCGGTCCTGGCGCTGCCAGGTGTCGTCATCCGCGTGCGCCGATACAGGGGATGCTGGGGAGTGTAGGCGTAATGGCCGTTCCCCTCACGGCGGCGTGGATCGTGGGCAGGGTCGAGTGGCAGAGAGCCCGCTGCTGTGCCATTCCCCTCACGGCTGGTAGGTAGTGCTGAGCAATGAAAGTGCGTCCCGCGCTGCGGGGGCACCTGGCGGCCTTTATCCGGTCCCGGCGCTGCCAGGTGTCGTCATCCGCGTGCGCTGATACAGGGGATGCTGGGGAGTTTAGGCGTAATGGCCGTTCCCCTCACGGCAGCGTGGATCGTGGGCAGGGTCGAGTGGCAGAGAGCCCGCTGCTGTGCCGTTCCCCTCATGGCTGGTAGGTAGTGCTGAGCAATGAAAGTGCGTCCCGCGCTGCGGGGCCACCTGGCGGCCTTTATCCGGTCCCGGCGCTGCCAGGTGTCGTCATCCATGTGCGCCGATACAGGGGATGCTGGGGAGTGTAGGCTTAATGGCCGTTCCCCTCACAGCGGCGTGGATCGTGGGCAGGGTCGAGTGGCAGAGAGCCCGCTGCTGTGCCGTTCCCCTCACGGCTGGTAGGTAGTGCTGAGCAATGAAAGTGCGTCCCCCTGTATTCAAAATGTGCCAAGCTTTATTGACAGCCTTCTTAACATTATCTGATAGATTGCTAAAGGTAGTCACACAAACCATCCTTTTATTTTCAGGTCTAACATAAGATTCCAAAAGAACCTCCCGATGATTATTACGTGCTCTCTTATTGGCACCATGTACCAGTTTACTCGGATAGTTTCGGGATACTAATTCTTCACTCAGATTCTTAGCATGTATTTTGTATCTAGCCACTTCACTACAATTTCTTCGTAGTCTAAGGAATTGACCTATAGGAAGATTGTTCAATAGTGCTCATGGATGAAAGCTATAAAAGCTCAACAATGAATTTCGTGCCATAGGTTTTTGGTACAATTCAGTCTGAATCCTCCCATTTCTGGAGTACAGTCGTAAATCTAAAAATGATAAAGTAATGTTACTGGATTCACCAGTCCTGAGTACTGACGTTGATCGACTCTTTCCCTCCCCTGCCTTGCATGCTTGCAACGTCCAAGGTCCAGGTGCTCTGTGACTGGATACAACACTGGCTTCTCTTAGACATTTGGCATACATGTAATGCTGATAGGCAAGTGTACTCTTTCTATTCTTCACTGCACCATTTGCACGTTAGGATAGAACAGTTCATTGGGACAGTCAGCCTACTTCCCACTATCGCACACACAGACTACTTAGGTCGTACACACTTGGATCATAATCCTCACTATCTACAACTCGCATGGGATGCAGGTCTACCAGCCATCCCCCATGATGTTCCCAGTCCACAGAATTGGAGGACCTCCTTTTACACCTCTATCGGCCCTGCTATTGGGGACTATTTTTAGCTCAACAGCAATGCAGCCACTGCCAGACTGACAGAATGGGATGTTTTCAAGTGACCATCAGAGGTCACTGTTTATGGCTGAATTGGAATATATGTAATCAGCTTGACAGAGACGTCTCTTGTATTGAGTGCACACTCCTAAGGCACAAGAACCAGTCAGCGCCATACCAAGCACATGCCCCTTTTAATGGAGGTGCTCTGTGAGCACACCTCATTTTTGGAAAAGCTGGGTTGTCTTAATTACGCTGCTCATTCCGCTCATATCCATGCCTCAGGTGATCACTCTGTCTGCTTATTGGCATGGCTGATGCATCAAGATGCCATGTCCTGGATTTACATTCTTCTGATGGATGCCTCCTTTACACTCAACATGACATATACACTGAATTTACATGCCACTACACCTCACTATGCCAATCAATAATGGCATTGCATCAGGACGACACTGATGCCTTCTTCTCCACTCTAGCTCTGCCCTGTATAACACCTGATCAACGGGCAGTTGACTCCATTACCCTTACTGAAATCCATGAGGCCATGACAGCCTTTGCCACAGGCAAATCCCTTGGACTGGACTGCTTGCTGTCTAAGTTCAATAAAGCTTATGCCCCACTACTTGCTCCTTACCTACACTCACTATGTGGCCTGACTTCCTGCGTCCCCTCATGAGGCATTGCTAATCTCCTTAACCAAGCCGGATAGAGATCCTACTGCTCTGGGCTCCTCCAAGCCGTTGTCTCTACTTAACACTGACTAAAAGGTGCTGGCCGCCTAGCACCCCTGGTCCTTACACTGGTGCACTGGTCCATTCAAACCAGAACAGGTTTGTCCAGGTTTGCAATATTTCCTTCAATTTACTGTGTTTCTTTCGTATCTTAAAGTATTCCTTACACTGGTGGCCTAACTTCCGATGCCCAGTGCTGGATCTTGAGAAAGTCTTCAATTCCCTGGAATGGGACTCTCTATTTGGCGCTCTGCCTCGCTACAGTATCGGAAAACACTTTCTCCGCCTAGTCCAGTTGCCGTACACCCCACCTCTCACTAGAGTCAAAATGGGCTCTTTTACAAAAGAGGAGGACAACGGGCTAATGAAGGACCAGCATACACTCCCCCAAACAGGCTAGGTAGGTCAAAGTAGTTTGCTGTTCCTGAAGAGAAGGGAAAAAAGAAAGGAACAGAGTAGGCCAGGGGTAACCTGAGACACCAGATCCCAGGATCTGATTGCTCAAGAGCAAGAGCCCTCACACACCCAGATGGGTGGCATGCTTTATCATCAGCAAGCTCCTCGCTTGTCTAAAGCTGCAATGCCCAATGAGCCCTGCGTTTTGGCCAATGTGAAGAGTGAGGTGCAGTGTAAAGTGTAAGACTGTGAGTAGACTGGTGTAATGAGGGGTGAAACATAACTAAGGGATAGCCAGATTTGTTTAAAAAATGTAGGTTTAATTAAAAAGTAATAATTGGATAGGAATGAATACAATGATCCAAACTAGCTCAGGAAGTGATATTTAAAAGAAGGTTAACATTTTTCTTGCCTATTTATTTTCAAAACTGATCATGGCAATTCATTAGAACTGGGATCCTAATCTACTCATGATGTGGGTCACCAGAAGATGCACAATATATTAATCATACCCAAAGGGATTCACACAAGTATATAGCATAACATCAGGAATACAAACTGACCTAAAAAGAAAAAGTAACAACAAATAAATCAAGTGAAGGTCTTTATATATAGTAGCATGCTATACGGTATAAGAAGGTGCATATTGGGGCCAGGTCCACCCTAATAGTTTAGGTATCAACTGACCCAACATCAGGATCTCACATAAAGATATAGACACACGTTGAGAAAACAGACACATACACATATTAGTGACTAAACCACAATGCGCATTACGGCGACAGTAATGCAGGTAAAAGGCCCGTGTCACAAGTAACAAGGCTTACCATATAAGGGGTTTGCTGTACCACAAATGTAAGCGATAGGGAAGATGCTCACTGGCGTATAAGTAACCTGAGAGAAAGAGTACACAAAATTGACCGCTACCACTCAAGAGCCGAGTCAGGCTCTTGGAGCATCAAAGGGAGAGCAAGCAACTGGACCAGTACTCATAATAACCAGGAGTGAACTCTGTGAACAACCTACCCCATCCTCAGCCAGCACGGAGGTAACTGATGGACAGAGCGGGTGGCGTTTAGTAGCAAACGTGCGAGTGCTAATTAGGAACAGGTGTTTGGATGCCAGAAATGATGGGACGTCGTGGAAGCTTGCGTCTCAGTGCATGCGCCATCTTGGAAGTAGTATGAGTCTAAGGGAAAGTGAAAAATAATAATGATAAAGAAATAATGCAATCCAAGGCTTATAGCAAATAAGCCATCCACATGAGATTGTGGCATCTAGGTCCTCCCCAAGATTCAAAAGCGGACCTCGCCCCACATTGCTGACTGATTGTGTTGGTCTCAACTTGAACCCCTATCCAAATTTTGTGACCACTTTTTACAACACATTGACACCAAAACCACCTCTTTTCTTAAAGGCACAAGGGACATGTTGAACCTCATGGAGGAAGTCAATGACATAGGCCAGATCAACCTTCTAGACATCCTTGACATAGATGTTCTCTATACTAACATCCCCCAAAATGCCACCTTGGAAACCATAGAGAGCACTCTGCTGTCGGAGGTTTAGACGTCGCCTACCCCAGTTAATTTCATTCTTGAATGTGCCTCCCTAGAGCTGAAAGAAAATGTCTTTCAATTTGCACATACTGACTGTCATTCTTGTCTACATGTATGCCTGTTTCCACTAAATGTGGCACTATGATGGACCATATGTTCTGTATCATACTGTGGTATTTGTACATCAATGACACTGCATCCTTTCCTTGATAAGTCGCCAGCTTAACCCTGTGTAAAATATAATACAGCAGATTCAACCGAAATCATATGCCAGAGCAAATCCAATCTATCAAAGAGTTCTCCTTAAATATCTGTAGATGCACCTTTTTATATAAATGTTTTACTTGTGTATTCAATGTTCTGTTAAAATGGTGTGCAGTGTGAACACCTCTAATGAACGCTCAAATATTTCAGAGTATTGCTCAACATACCCGCCTATCATCAGGGATTGCAAACGCTAAAATATAGTAGGACAGCTCATGTTTGTAATATAGTCTTCACTTAGAAAGAAAGCTTCTCTATACCATGGTCTGATGCTCAAGGTGTTATGTCTGGCGTGGATTCCCTTTTACCCTCAGCTAGCTTAATATAGCGACTCAGGCCATTAGATTAAAAAACTGCTATGATGCCGTATTTACATTGCCCCAGCATAGAAATAGCACATTAAAGTCAGTTTCTATGTTGTCCCTCAATTTGAAAAAGCACAATTAACAAGCTCCTTCCATAAGCAAGTTCCCATTGTGATGCCTTCTTTCACGCCAGCATGCCCAGCACCATTGTCAAACCAGTTTCCACATTTTCCTGCTATGAAAAGAATCCCTTTTTTCACACCAACTCCTGTGCGCACCCCAGTCTGTTCAGCACCATTGCAGTTCCAGTATGGCAACGCACAATTGCCAAGACATCTTCTACCCCTCAGATGAACAGCATAATTTGCATACTTTTCAGTACCATATAAGTATATAAAGACGATTGTTATGTTAGTTTCCCCACAACTCCTTAATGTAAATCCCTAAGACCGAACTTCATCTTGTGCAGGCTGAGACTACATTTTCACTATTTTTGCCTAATCATTGTCATGGCTGCCTTTGCCGCAGAAGTCATCTGTCCTTATCTTTCCAAGAAACTGTGAAAGTGTCAAGTCATTCAGACAATGACCTCGATAAGACTTCTGATGTGACATCAGTCCGAAACAAGTGCCTTGTTATCGCTATCTCAAGGTCAGATAATATTAGTAACATAAAAAGTGTAGTCTGAATTTATGTGTTTTTTTCCTTCTTGAATATTCATTTATTCTTGTTGTTTGGAACATGCATTAGTGCAATTTTAATATTTTGAGGGGTTATTTTTGATGTGCTGAGCAACAGGATGAACAACAATTTCTCAACAGGTAGTAACGCTAGAAAATGTGGCAAAATGTAAAATCAATTACGAAAGAACAGCGATAGGGAGACAAGAATTTTTTTTTGAAAATGCGGTCTGTATTAGAATTTTTTAGTAACAATTGTATTAGTTAGAAGAGAATTATTACATTGTTTGCAGGTGTGAACTACAGAATAGTGCACACAAAGTGCTCGTGTGAGAGTGAACGGCACAAGTGAGACACGTGATAAGGTGCAAAGAAAGCGAGAGGCGCAAATAATTAAAATTGGTGCATAAAAAGGGCAATAATACCATAATTAATACAGACCATGTTGAGTACCAAAGGTCACCAAGGAGTACGCCAATGGCGTATCTTCCTGTTCAAATTAAGGGCCTCATCAGGACAGGATTACACATTAGTCAGTCAGTGCTGTGTATAGGAGATACATTTGAGAATAGAGTATGGGGCATGGAGGGGAAAGGCAAGGGAAGAGGGAAAATGGAAAGTGATGACACTACCTATAGACCAACATGATACCTGTACTCTAATCATGATAAAAACCCATATAGTTGTTGTTCCAATCAACATAGGAGTACGTAGTGGGGTGCGTCAAAGACTGCACCTGTGGGCTAGTGTGCACAGTTGTGCAATTGTGATGAATTTTCTGAAAGCACAAAGAAGGGGAGGTGTTTTAGAGAATTGGGATGGGGCATGGCAGAACAATCCTTATTAAGAGGAAGTGAATAGTGATACCCCATGAGTGAAAGGACCTTGTTCACAAGGGCTAACCCGTGGTAATTGATCAGGACGTATAATGGGTTTTTCAATGCAGAGAAGCGAGGATACAGCCTCTGTTAGAAATCATCAACTTCTGTCTGTCAATTACAGCTGAAAAGGTAGAATGAGAGCACCTCAGTGGGCTCAACTGGGCCATATTAAGAACTGGTAAGTTTAGTGATGTTATTTGAGATGTCATCAGTGATGTCCTCAGTGATGTCACTGACCATGGCATGAGTGATGTAATATTTGAGGTAATAAGCAGTGCATCATGGGGGTGTAAGTTATAGTTAGCTCAGGTAATGATAACTGCTGAATTTCTATGGGTTTGTATGAGTGAAATCTGAGCCTAACTAAAAAGTCCCTGTAACCTTTGTTTTTTTTGTGAATTTCTATGCTGTTTTTTCTTCAAACTATTATGTCCCTGCAACCTTTGTTTTTAAGTGAATTTAATATATTTTTTTATTTTATTTCCTAAGTGTAACCTATAACCTTAGAGAGTGAGAGTGAGAGTGTGAGTGAGTGCATGATTGTCTCAGTGGGTATGTGAGTGAGTGTGTGAGTTTCTCAATGGGTCTGTCAGTGAGTGTGTGATATCTGAGTTGGTATGGGAGTGGCTGCCTAGGTGTCTCACTGGGTGTGTGGGTCTTTGAGTGGGTCTATGAGTGGGTGCGTGAGTCTGAGTGGGTCTGTGATTGGGTGTTTGAGTGTGTGTCAGTCTCTGAGAGTGCATGCATGTCTGAGTGGGTCTGTAAGTGGATGTGTGAGTACCTGAGTGAGTCAACTAGTGGGTTTGCGAGTGGGTCTGTGAGTGAGTGGATGAGTCTCTAAGTGGGTCTGTGAGTGAGTGTGTGACTCTCTGAGTGGGTCCGTGAGTGGGTGTGTGAGTCTGAGTTGCTCTGTGAGTGGGTGTGTGGGACTGTGAGTGGGTGCATACGTGTCTAAGTGGGTCTGTGAGTGGGTGAATGAGTGTTTGATTTGCTCTGTGAGTGGGTGTGTGAGTCTCTAAGTGGGTCAGTGAGTGGGTGCATGAGTGACTAAGTGGGTCTGTGAGGGGATGCATGAGTGTTTGAGTGGGTCTGTGAGAGGTTATGTGAGTCTCTGTGTGGGTCAGTGAGTGGGTGCAAGAGTCTTTGTGTGGGTCTGTAACTGGGTGCATGAATGTCTGAGGGGCTGTGTGCCATTTAATGGGGAGGAGGGCAGCTCCCTGGGTCAATTTCAGCTCTGGGGTCCCATCTCCCAGGGCCCATCCTTTTAATTTATTTCATTTTGATAGGGGCGCGGCTGCATGGCCCCTCCTACCCAGCCTAATTTTTGCCCTAGGGACCGCATCCCCAGGGTCCTGGCCATATGCAAACAGGGGGAGGGGGGCCAGGCAGGACCCTACTTGAGCCGATTTTGTCCATAGGGACCCCATGCCCTGGGATCGGGCCCTTAAATGTATTTAATTTTGAGGGGGGGGGGTCCACACAGCCACCCTCCCAAGCAGATTTCAGCCTGGAGACTCCATCCACCAGGCCCTGGCCATCTCTCCTGGGTCCCCATAGCACCAAGTGTGCAATGAGACTGCTGAGGAGCGTCAAGGTCCACAAGTCCCCCTGCTCACTTCCCGCCTCCTGTGGGAGGCAGCATTGCTCCTGCAAGGACGGAGCTGCTGAAAGGCATCTCCATCTGTGCAGGAGCAATCCTTTTGTCTGTTTCACTGCTCTCTTGACAGCGAGCAAGGAAGCAGACGAAAGTTCCACTTCCAGCAAGTGATAGCATTTATCAGCTCTTGCCTGCTGGAAGTGGAGTGTTTGCTGTGACTTGGCGGGAGCTGACAAAGAACTGCAAACAGCCATGTCCTCGGGGGGCACCTTGGTACATAGCGGGAGCCGGCCCTGCAAGGTGCCGGTACCCAGAGCCATGTATGGCTCCAGGAGGGGGACCTTTGTAGTTCACGAGCAGGCCCCAGGAAGATGGTGGTCCCCAGGACGTATATGGTCCAATAAAGGGGGAAGCACAGCCCTCTCCTATTTTAAAAATAGGAATTTTGGCCATAGGGAGGTGGTGGTTACCTGGGCCAGGGGGGGTCCGTTAGATCCCCCCCGTTGCAAACAATTTAACCCTGGGAGGTGGTGGTCCCCGGGGTCCATGATGGCCCCCAATCTATTTAGAATTAGCCCTTGGGAGGTGGCAGGCCCTAGGGCCCAGGGGGGTCCATGTGACCCCGTTACAGTGTATAAGCCCTGGGGAGGTGGTGGTTCCCGGGGCATAAAAATGCCCAAGGAGGGAGTCCAGTGCGCCCCCTTCTTTTAAATTTTATGTAAGCCCACATGCCCTCGAGACCAGGCCCACTCCATAGCTAAATAGTGGATAGTGCAGGAGCCAGCTCTTCTTTTTAACATTTTTTTGGTGGGAGCCCCCGATCCAGCGTGACTCCTGCTACAAAACATTTTTTTCAAATGCTTTTTTGCTCCCTAGAGGCCTAGTGCAGTGGTTTCCAAACTGTGTGCCGTGGCTCCCTGGGTAGCCATCAAACCTAGCCAGGGGAGCCAAGCACAAAGCACTTCAATGCATTTAATGTTGAAGGGTCTTTTGGCTTCAGTTAAACTAATTAGACATAAACGGATGATGTTGATGATTTGTAAGTGACATGTATAAAGCTGTAAACTTAGGGCTTAAGTGATGGCATGTCGAGGGAGATGACCTCCATTTTTCACTGGATACCCATGTTCCAACACTCCCAAAGTAGGTGGAAGATGCCTAATTCATTTTGTTTGACTCGTTAATAGTTTCGTCTTTTTTCCAAATGCATTTTACACCAATGCAAGTTACCAGGAAAGTACAGTTGTTCTGTCTATTAAACACACTAAGTATTATTAAGTATTGACATTTGTACTTGAATCATAGGTACTTCCAGTACACATTCCTTTCAGTGCACACACGTTTCCAGACAGGCCTGCTCTCTCCTGGAGCACAGGGAAGTAAAACATCATATATATAATGCCAACATTTGGAAACAAGAAAGATGGATGTTTAGAAATTCAATTTTAGGGAGGACAGCAAAAATAAAGACTTATGTGGTTTAAAAAATCGTTAGTCACCCTGCTGACACAGATGTGTTGGCACGTATGACATGGGTAGAAGTGGAAATGCATCCAAATATCCAGCACTGTAAATGGGATAAAAAGGTTTGAGAGGGTACTATAAAAAGGCATGGGCAGAGAAGTGTAACTAGGAATATTTTATTGGATGTGCCGCTTTCGTAATATGAAACATCCTGCGTATATGATTATAATACCTTCATCAGCTTCATCCCAATTATTTTCAGGAAGAAAAATGCAAGTACTCCAGAGGCCGGGCTTATATACACCCCAACCTCCCCAAAAAGTAACAATGGAGAGACACGGGCACTTGCCAATGGGTCAAGGGAGCCGCGGGTCAAAAAAGTTTGGGAACCACTGGGTCTAGTGAATCAGCGTAATCCTACCCTGCCAGCTTCTCAGTTATTTTTAAACATTTTTTAGTGGGACTCAGCTTGAAGCCAAGTCCCAAGATGGCTGCCAACACTTCCTGGTTGAAGTAAGGGCAGCCAATCACATTTCAGCCTGGGAACTGTTGGATCCGCCACCAAATTACTTAGGGTTCTTTCTGGACCAAAAGATACCTTTCTGCCAATTTTGATGTAATTCCGTTCAGCGGTTTGGGCTGCAGTCGTGGCTAATATGGGAATTAACATGAGAAACGCAAATTTTTTAACCCTCCCTTTTTTTCTCAGCAAAGGCCCGCTTTATGTAAATCAGTTCCAAACCTGCTCCTAAGGGGAACAGTCCATCCCGAACTGCCAGGGAGGCTGCCTCCAGAAGGAACCCCAGACTGGTGCTGCCCTTCTTGGGGCTCATCAGTAGGCTGTAGCTTGTATCATGAGCAACGGCGAGCATGACGCCTACATGTGGGCATACCAGTGGCACTTGAGGTGCTACCTGCAGCAAACACTGTGATGGCTTGGATGCTTAAATTAATCTCAGGCACTGGCGAGCACTCGGAGCTGCATTCCTGTCATGTTTTTTACCCACCATTCCACTTTCAACAAAGGCCCGATTTATGCCAATCATTACCAACCTTGTTCTTATTAGGAGCAGTCTCTCCCAGACTGTCAGGCGAGACTGCCAGGCGAGGCCCCCACCAGAAGGGACCAGAGGCAACTCCAGACATTTGCCAGTGGCTGAGATTCATGTAAGCATTCTATCCATCACCTTGTGTTTGCTGTAGTTATGTGGCACACGGGCCGGTTGTCATTCTGTCTGCATTTGCTTCGGTCCATGCAGACATTACTAACTGGTTTGATTAAAGAAACCCCCCACACGTGAGGTAATGGGTAACAGAAGCTGGTATCTTTGAGTGATCTGCTTCAGCGGCCGTCGCATCTGTTCCCCAAAAATGCGCTGTTTCTTCATTTTCACGCACATCGCTGTTTGACTGCAGGGAGCAACCCCTGGACCCGGCGGCATTTTGAAGCAGCCGGGAGTAATAGCCGAAGTGGTCTAACTCCGGGAAACAGATGTTTGGACACGCAACTGATTTAAATAACAAGTTCTCTAGTATTTGAAACCAATTGAAACCTTTAATATATTGTTTAATCTGAAGGCCCTGCAAAATGAAATATTGTTATATACAATGTTGACGCAATCTCTCCAGTTTCATTTTACACCTGCAAAATCTGCTCTACATTACACACTTGAGCATCAGTTTAATGGCAGATTAGGGAAATGGTATTAGCATAAATAAAACCCGTAGGCGGATACCAAAGGCATTATAGTTCCTCCTAACTTCGGATATGAGGGACATTCTAAATGCATACTAAAGAGGTGCTGCCCGGCACCCCTACACTCCCTCATAGCGCCCCCTTTCAGGCTCCTGGGGTTCAAAGCAGCGGAACCACCAGCCGGGGTTGAGACACTGTCCCATCAGATCATGTCTGATGGTACAAACTTTGGATGGTTTGCAGGTAGAAATTAAAGGCCACAAATCGGGTGAAAAGTTCCATTTCTAACTTGCTGATTGTCAAACAACATTTTTCACTGAATTTTTCGAGTACAAACCGGCCTCTACTCCCCCACCCTGGTTAATTCTAGCATGATATAAGTAAACACTGAAATACACATTTGAAACCAAAAGTTGCAATTTTTAGACACGCCAATGGTTTGAAACCAAATATAATAGTGAATAAACACATACACAGACTGAGATGTCGCAGTTCTAATCTATATTTCTACTGCACATCATTGTCACTGTTGCACTGTTTTACTGTTTGTAGTGTGGCACAAATACTTTACACATTGCCTCTCAGTTCAGCCTGACTGCTCAGTGCCAAGCTACCCGAGGGTTGAGCACAGGTTAATTTAGGGTTTGCGTGGGACTTCACCCTGAGGAGAAATGCGGTTGCTGCTTGAGAAGGGTTTCCACCGCCCTCAACCAGTAACCCCATTTCTTACATATATACCTACCTCCGAGACTCTCTTTGTCTTGCTCCCTCTTTTTCAATCTCTCCTTCTGTCTGCCATACACATTCCATGGAGGATTTTCAGCAGATACTGTTGAACGTGTAATTTATGTGTCAAAATCTGGATGTAAAATAACATGTGCATGACGTCGTTCAGCATACATCTAATTAGCATAATACAAAATTCTATATTTGCCACATTTGAGAAGTGATGCGATAGGTGTGGATTATTGCCAACAATCCATAGGAAAAGACAATTATCATGACCTATGCTCGAGACAACGTTCTGCCAACGGTGTAATGCTTGCACTGGCTTAATTTGAGTAATTACATAAATATACTCATAGTATTTTTAAAGAACGGACGTTCCACCAATGTTCTTTTTTTTTTTTAACACATTGCCATGTAGTAGCTTTGTTAATTCTTGTGTATTTGGTATTGAAACGTTTTCAAAAACTGTATTTTAAATACTATTTGTAATTAATTCCAGCTGCATCCTTCTCTGTCATATCATTGCTTGCATCCTGCAAGGTTTACTCATTTTTAACAGAGAACTACAATCAAATTTGCTGTGCACCGTTGGGCAATGAGAAAACACATATATGTTAAAAGTGGCCTGTTGTCGGTGTCATTCACTGCCTTGGTGCTCTAAATAATCTGCCTTCGGTGACAGGCTGGCACCATGGAGAAGAGGGGAGTGTGCGCAGCCTGGCAGAGGGTTTGAAATATAAGTATACGTTTCCAATAGTAATCTCTATGTCTAGAAGAACTCAGAAGGGTCCTACCCATGTAAACAACAAAGCATGGACAATGGACCAGTTCGCTTACAAGGGCACCAACTTCGAAAATTATACCAAAACTTTATATGTTATTTAACAAATTCGTGTGCAAGCCTCAAAGGTGCCCTCTGTCCAAAGGCACCACCCTAAACCTCAGGGTGAATCAATCATACATTTAAACAATATTAAAGCTGCACCACATATCAAATTGTTATCAGGGCAAATCAAATTGTTCAAGTCCGTATTGTAAGAATATAGTATTGCTTCTTTATTGATTCCTTATTAGAGACCACAGCCAACGCGTTTCGTTCTGAGAACAGAACTTCTTCAGGGTGATTGGGATATCAGCAAATGCATTAGCAGCTATATGGAAGTGTGATCGCAAATCGAAATATTCCTTAGAGATGGTACTCAAGTATCTCTATTATGTGCTCACGTCATTTGTTCAAACCACCTTATTAAGTGACAAGTTTGTCTTACTCCTAATCCGAAACTCCGGTTCCCGCCCGTGGTTTGAACCACGGGCAGGAACCGGAGTTTCGGATTAGGAGTAAGGACTATTGGACCGTACTCTCAGGACCGGTGGATGTCCCATGGTATATTTATATTGGGACCGTCTGCTGTGATTATCATATCACTTCTCTGATACCTGCCTCTCAATAATTATTAAAAAAGACGAACTTGACATCATAAGGTGGTTTGAACAAACGACGTGAGCACATAATAGTGATACTTGAGTACCATCTCTAAGGAATATTTCGATTTGCGATCACACTTCCAAATAGCTGCTAATATATTTGCTGATATCCCAATCGCCCTGAAGAAGTTCTGTTCTCAGAACGAAACGAGTTGGCTGTGGTCTCTAATAATGAATAAATAAAGAAGCAACACTATATTTTTACAATACGGACTTGAACAATTTGATTTGCCCGGATCCTACCCATGTGCTCTGCACTTCAACACACTTGAAACGTATGTTTTTAGATATAAAAACAGGTCCCCTTAACAGTGGCCGCTCCTCCGCAATGGCAGAGGAGCGTAGCCTTACTGCCTGGCTCAGAGGACAGAGCACAATGTCCTTACATCGTTTTATTTTACATTTGCCAGCTCTTAGCCAGCGCTGTAGAGAGGGGCAGGCCGAGGCATGGGAGGGGGAGGAGGAGTGCTCCATGCACTCCACTACCTAAGTGCTCATGTGTCTTTGGCCGGCCGTCTCAGGCCGTTCAAAACACACATGCACCCTTAGGTTTTTTCCAGCCCAGCTGCATTGAGCAGCCGGGCTGGAAAAACTACACAGACTCCCTGACCTAAGCAGGGCATCTATTCAACTTGCTCAGGCCAATCCCCGTGCTGCTCGGGGATTGGATGGAAGAGGAAGAGGAGAGGCGGCGAAGGAGATGGAACACTGGAGGCGGCCAGCTAAAGGTAAGTTAAAAACATTTTTTATCTGTTAGTTCTACCCCCTCCACCTACCCCATCACTCTTTATTTGTGGTAGCTGCCGCTGCCCCTTAATCTCTGTCTCACAAAGACGTTAGATTTTGACGCAAAGCCTTGTCTTAGTAGATGGGTCTTCGTGTGAAAACCTGTGGGTTTTTGACTTTTTCCACCCGAGAAACTCTCCAGTAACTCCCTCCTTGACACAAAGCAAGACAAAGAAGCACAAAGCATTTTTTGATGAGAAAAGCCTTTCTTCGCAGCACAAAATACCTATTGCACTGGAGAGGTAATACCAATGTGTGACTTTGTGTCAATTTGCAACAGCTCAAGGCCTTGGTGAATCTGGGCCGTTGTGTCTCATTAAACATTTTGAACTAAAAGTAGAGCCCACATAAAGAAAAATAATAACCTCCACACTAAAGTTATTGCAAATATATTGTATAGTTATTTCAAGTCCGTGGTGAGCTTGGGTACTTCATTATAAAAAGAAAAAAACAAGGTCAAATTATTTTCTCTTATACTTTGTTTGCGTTAATTGTACATTTTATTTATATTACCTTAATCGCAATCTTGATCTGTTACTTAAGATGACAACGGTGCAGGGGAATGAAAAGTACAGGCAAAGGCACAATTTTAGGTGAAGAGCTAGAGAGACAAGGTGGCTGCAATGCAGATTTTCATTTTGGTTATATTTTGAACCTCAAAATATGAATTCACTATAGGCCTCATTTACAAGTCATTGCGCTGCCGGTGTATCAGTTTTTTTTGACAAACCGGCGGTGCAATGGGCTTGCCCATATTTACAAGGCCACGTAAAGTCACCCTGCGTGACTTTTCATGGCCTTGTAAATATGGGCCCCTTTCACGCATTACTCTGTGTGAAAGAGGCCTTCCATAAGTGTTGTTGTGAGTGTACATATGCAACATACATGGAACCTAACACATACCCAGATTTACATTATATAAAGCTGGGAATGTGTCAAAATCCTACGCCTCCTTAGGGGAGGTGTAGGAGTGGCGCAACAAGGAGTTTTTTTTTTGTATCTCTCCTTGTTTTTCCCTCCTTTTATGCGTGCTGCATTCTGCAGTACGGATAGAAAGAGAACAAGCATTGGCATAGCAAATAGGTCTTTCCTTAATGACCTTATAAGTATTTAGCCATGAAACAGTTAATGTTGTTACACCAAGGACATTGTGCTGCATAACTAAATACTTATAAGGTCCCAAAGGTGAGACCTATTGGCTATGCCAATGCTTGTTGGGTGTGGTGCTGGTACCTGTTGCAGGGTTTTCTGTTAGGGTGTGGTACGGAGTGCTGGCTTCTGCTACAGGTGTCATGCTACGGCAGGGTGCAGATAATTGTTGGGGGTCTAGTGACTATTGTCACCTATGAGAGTAAGATACTGGTACGTGTTTGGGTCTCCTGCTGGTGAAAGGATGGATTGATGAATAGATGAAAGAATGGGTGGGTGAAAGGATGGATGGATGAGTGGGTGAAAGGATGTGTGGGTGAAAGGATGTGTGGGTGACAAGAAAGATGGGTGGGTGAAAGGATGAATGAATGAGTGGGTGAAAGGATGGGTGGATGAATGGATGAATGGATGGGTGGGTTAAAGGATGGCTGAGTAATTGGACATCTGAGAGGGTGGATGATGGATGGATGGGTGAAAGGATTGCAGAGTAAATAAAAATCTGAGCATATGGATGGATGGACAGATGGATAGCAGAGTAAGAGGAAATCTGAGTGGATGGAAAGGTGGATGAAAAGGATGCAGATTAAATAGAAATGTGAGCGGATGGATGGGTAGTCTGGGTGGGTGGGCCAAAAGGGTGGCAGGTTAAATAAAAACTTGAGAGGATGGGTGGGTGAAAGGAGAGTAGAGTAAATGGAAATCTGAGAAGATGGACCGATGAGTGGATGATGGATGGAGGGAGGGGTGAATGGATGGGTGGATAGCAGAGTAAATGCAAATCTGAGATGGATGGATGGCAGAGTAAATGGAAATCATAGAGGATGGATGGTAAAGTGAATAGAAATCTGAGAGGCTGTAATGATGGACAAAATGTCAATTGATGGATGAAAGGCTTTATTGACGAATGGGTCAGTCAAATGATGGGTGGCTGTATGAATGGATGGATGAATGCATCGATGATAGATGTGTGAACAGATGGGTGGATGGAAGGAATGATGAAAGACTGAATGATGGATGAAAGAATGCATGGGTGATAGAATGTAAAGGTGAAATTATAAATAGAGGTTGAATGGGAGGGTGGAAGAGACAAGGGAGCGTTTCTAGGGAGGGTTCGGCTCACTTGGTTTGGTTCAAAGTAGGAGTCATTTTACTTTTTTGGCTACTCTCTTACATTTAAGTACACTTAATTATTTACGATGTTTTGATAAAATGGCACATACGAAGTACAGAGCTGCTTCAGTGCGTTAGGGTGTAAGACCACAGTCAAGTGTTTAGTCCGAAAGTTTACGTAGACGAGGGTAGAAAGGCAGGATGCTGCCACTCAATTTGGGAAGTATTCTGTCGAAATGCTTACCAAAAGAGAACCGTATATCTCTGCTTTCAAAACATAGGGCCATGTTTAGAGGAAAGGATACTCCATCACAATGTGATAAAAATACCATTCATCGTATTACAAGTGTCGAAAAGCTAAATGCATTTGTTCTCCCACAGACAGCCACCCGCGTGCTGTAATGTAAGTGGGCAGAAGTGCGTACACGCAGCGAGCACATGCAAGCACAATGGGCTGTGTGTTTATTTTATCGAATTCAACTCTGACAGACCCTTTTCCTGCTCGTTAGTTGTAAGCGTCTTGCAGAGGCCAACCAAGGCAATGGATATAAAAAAAAAACAGAGAAGAGAAGAAATGAACGGAAGCAGAAAGAAACTGTGTGAAAGTAAGATAGAGCGACAGCCAGGAACTCTCTCTCTCTCTCTCTCTCTCTCTCTCTCTCTCTCTCTCTCTCTCTAGAGAGAGAGAGAGAGAGAGAGAGAGAGAGAGAGAGAGAGAGAGAGAGAGAGAGAGAAAGAGAGAGAGAGAGAGAGAGAGGAAGGGTGGAGAAAGAAGCAAGAGCAGCAGCGCGTGGAAGAAAAAGTTGTGAGAACATCGGGGAAAGCAGGACAGCAAAACAGAATAAAAAGCGGTGATAGTGGGGTAGCAAGAAGCAAGTATTAGGGCTAGGGAAGAAAACAAGGGCAGACAAGCCCTAGTCTGGAGGAAGGGGAGGCAATGCAGGAAGTCTGAGCCAGACGGGGGAGGCCACCCAGAGTAACCCCAGACGGCGATCTGGCGAGAGGGGAGTGACAGTACCGCAAGAGAGACAGCAAAGGGAGAGGAAGCCTAGAGAACGAAATCGATTGAGAAGCAGGGAACAACAGAGACAGGAGAGCAGCAAGAGAGTCTAGGGATAAAGGAGTGTCAAAGTGGAAGATACGGAGATGAGAGTGCAAGAGAGAAGGAAGCATGAACAGCAAGGAAAACAGTGAGATAGCATGCATTCGCCTGCCAAGAAACTTTTTTTCGAATTGAAACAAAAACTTTGGACTTGACTCTTTGAAAATGCCTTCTTCCCGCGCCTTCATGCCCTCCTGAGGACGCTTAAACTGCTGAACCAGTTAGTCTGTGCCAAAAGCCATGCATGCATGGTGCAAGCTCATTTGGTAAGCATCTTTGGGTGACTTGGCTGGGGGACTCGGCAGAATGCAAGACAACAAAAACAAGATAAGGATGGGTGCAGGCGCGTAGTGGTGCGCACACACACACACACACAGCGTTTCCCTTGCAAGAGCGAGCAGGGGCACCAGATAATTACAAACATATGTCTCCAAAGCTCACTCCCGCAAGGGAATTGCCAAACGTGCACGCGTTGCCATTGAAAGCAATGCAACGTGCGGATGTTTTTGCCCAAAAAAGCTAATCAATTCCAAGAGGTCTCTTCCTATGCAGCGCATGCGCACTGCGTAGGCGAGACCTAAAAAGGCCAAAAGGCCATCAATGATTGTTTTTGTGCAGAAAAGTGTCTCTTCCTGCACAAAAACAATCACACAGGCACCCTTGCAGAATGATGCAAGGGTGCATGCACTGGCTCATGGCAGCCAATGATGTGCCAGCACAGGGGAAAGCACACGGATGCTTCATATTGTTGCTAATAAGAGGCATCCGTGTGCTTTGAAAATGACGCTGCTCGGCGCAGCAGTGGCTTGCAGCACAGCGCTGCGTTATTTTCTTGTAAATGAGGCCCTTCATTTTAAACCTAATCATAGGCATTTACTAATGATCTATGCATAAAGTCAGGCAGAATTTTGTAGGTCTGAAGTAGGTGAGAAAGACAGAAAAAATATACCTTGTCTGGTACACTCTAAAATCTTGTTTATATTCATGCTAAAAACTATACTTCAGGAATGACAGTGACATGATGCCTTCAGGTGAAGGTTTTCCAATACAAATCACAAGTGCCTGTAATATTTGCCAGGTTGCCACCATCATATGTACCACATAGCAGGGTAGTTAGAGGTAGTTTTATTAAGGGCCATAGCAGATCCTCCATAACATACACCTTATACACAAAAATACCTAATTGGGAAGCGGAGGGCCGTGGAAACCTATTAGGCTAGTCATCAGGAGCAGCAGTGGAGGAACGATTCATGAATAGGAACGATTAGCCCACTACTACCCAGTCTAATATTAGCTAAAACAAGTTCAGCTGGATTGAATTATAGAGGCACAGGTTAATAATGTATTTCCCAAGGGTGCAGATTTTATATATTCACTTCAATTTATCCACACCAAACACGAAGTTGATTAGGGCATTAGAAGTATGTTAGGGGAGGGAAAGTTCTCTATAGTCCTAATTAATGCCCCCTGACTGATGGGCTCAAATTTGAGGGGTAGAAACATGTTGACGCTTTGTCAGAAAAGAGTCAGGATCCTTAAAATTCCCTCCACCCAGCACCAGTTTTTAATCTTGTATATTATGAATATTCAATAAAACAGATGTAGTCCTCCTAGATACAATTTGATATTTTATGGCCCCACCATATTTATGTTAGAATTTTGGAAGATAGGCACCTGCTAAAAAAAGAGCTCATAGTGAGCCTGCTATCAACTGGTTTGTTACAGACAAGGAGCGATCACGATGATGAAGCATATTCAGGGCCTCATTTATGAAAAGTGACGCATCGCTGCGAGAAAGCAGTGATGCATCACTTTTCATTGCGCCCTCCTTGATACACCAATGATGCATCATATTTACAGTATGACGCATCATGTCACAAGGAGTTACAGATACGTCATTCGGTGCAAAAATGACGCATTGCTGGAGTGTGTCACAAAAGTGAAGCAACTCCATCAATGAGTCATTACACATGGGCAAGTCCCATGTTAAATGCGCCTGCGTCAGTCTTACGCCTTCCATAAGGCAGGCGTAAGATATTGACGCATTTGCGTCATAGTAGTGGCACAGTGCGTCACTTCTATGACCCTTTTTTGCGATGGAACGCCCCCCGCATACATTATACCTGGCGCAGGTATAAAGTGGCGCAGGGGTTTACAACGTGATGCATCTACCTAGATGCGTCACTTTGTAAACAGTGAATGTCCGAAATGTAGGGCCTGCAGGGTTCTGTTTCAATGCCCGCCCCCTTAGGGATCTGGTACAATGCAAATTTTTTGGCTTTGCAGGGCCCAGCTCTGGCAGGCCCTGGCCGACTTAGAGCACTGAGAACTATATAATTTGGATAGGGGTCTGGTTCAATTTTATTCTAACCTTGGTCAGAGTAGGATAAAAAAAAGTAATCCACTCAACTCTAGAAAATCAGTAAATTCCTAAGGTCCACAGTCCTTTGAGTATACACTATCATCACATGCCAGAGCAAGCTGCGTTTGAAGCGTTGCTATAGGTATCACATGACCCACAGTAACATTATCACCTGGAATGTGCTGGGAATGCACACCCCCTAATGCCGCTATGCTGTATACTCATATCTCAAAAGACGCTCCACTCGCGTAGTGCTTTTGCAGGAAACGCATTTGACACAGGCTGAAGCCACAAAACTCCAAAGGGTGTGGCGAGGCCATAACTTTGTCACTACCTACTCCTCCTACGTCAGGGGTGTGTTAATAAGGGTGAAGCTGGGGACTTCCTTTGTAGCAGACAATGTTTTGGTGGACACGGAGGAAT
This sequence comes from Triturus cristatus, assembly GCF_964204655.1. Taxonomy (NCBI): domain Eukaryota; kingdom Metazoa; phylum Chordata; class Amphibia; order Caudata; family Salamandridae; genus Triturus; species Triturus cristatus. Next base: position 984,534,504 of record NC_140585.1, on the reverse strand, counting down.
GCTATGTGTTTATACAGGGCCACCTCGATGGTTGCTACCTCTTCACAGGGATTATCTATTCCCCTAACTCGGATCAGACCTCCTTCTTGCATGCTCTGTCTGGCACATTATCCCACTGGAGTGGGGTCCCGTGGCTTATAGGGGGTGACTTTAATTTTGTCCTGAGTACTGACCTTGATCGACTCTTTCCCTCCCCTGCCGCGCATGCTTGCCACGTACAAGGTCCAGGTGCTCTGTGACTGGATACAACACTGGCTTCTCATAGAAATTTGGCATACATGTAATGCTGATAGACAAGTGTACTCTTTCTACTCTTCACTGCACCATTTGCACTTTAGGATAGACAAGTTCATTGGGACAGCCAGCCTACTTCCCACTATCGCACACACAGACTACTTAGGTCATACACACTTGGATCATAATCCTCACTATCTACAACTCGCATGGGATGCAGGTCTACCAGCCATCCCCCATGATGTTCCCAGTCCACAGAATTGGAGGACCCCGTTTTACACCTCTATCGGCCCAGCTATTGGGGACTATTTTTTGCTCAACAGCAATGCAGCCACTGCCAGACTGACAGAATGGGATGTTTTCAAGTGACCATCAGAGTACCTTCCATAAGCAAGTTCCCATTGTGATGCCTTCTTTCACGCCAGCATGCCCAGCACCATTGTCAAACCAGTTTCCACATTTTCCTGCTATGAAAAGAATCCCTTTTTTCACACCAACTCCTGTGCGCACCCCAGTCTGTTCAGCACCATTGCAGTTCCAGTATGGCAATGCAAAATTGCCAAGACATCTTCTACCCCTCAGATGAACAGCATAATTTGCATACTTTTCAGTACCATATAAGTATATAAAGACGATTGTTATGTTAGTTTCCCCACAACTCCTTAATGTAAATCCCTAAGACCGAACTTCATCTTGTGCAGGCTGAGACTACATTTTCACTATTTTTGCCTAATCATTGTCATGGCTGCCTTTGCCGCAGAAGTCATCTGTCCTTATCTTTCCAAGAAACTGTGAAAGTGTCAAGTCATTCAGACAATGACCTCGATAAGACTTCTGATGTGACATCAGTCCGAAACAAGTGCCTTGTTATCGCTATCTCAAGGTCAGATAATATTAGTAACATAAAAAGTGTAGTCTGAATGTATGTGTTTTTTTCCTTCTTGAATATTCATTTATTCTTGTTGTTTGGAACATGCATTAGTGCAATTTTAATATTTTGAGGGGCTTATTTTTGATATGCTGAGCAACAGGATGAACAACAATTTCTCAACAGGTAGTAACGCTAGAAAATGTGGCAAAATGTAAAATCAATTACGAAAGAACAGCGATAGGGAGACAACACATTTTTTTTGAAAATGCGGTCTGTATTAGAATCTTTTAGTAACAATTGTATTAGTTAGAAGAGAATTATTACATTGTTTGCAGGTGTGATCTACAGAATAGGGCACACAAAGTGCTCGTGTGAGAGTGAACGGCACAAGTGAGACACGTGATAAGGTGCAAAGTAAGCGAGAGGCGCAAATATTTAAAATTGGTGCATAAAAAGGGCAATAAAACCATAATTAATACAGACCATGTTGAGAACCAAAGGACGCCAAGGAGTACGCTGAGTAGTCAATGGCGTATCTTCCTGTTCAAATTAAGGTCCTCATCAGGACAGGATTACACATTAGTCAGTCAGTGCTGTGTATAGGAGACACATTTGAGAATAGAGTATGGGGCATGGAGGGGAAAGGCAAGGGAAGAGGGAAAAGGGAAAGTGATTACACTACCTATAGACCAACATGATACCTGTACTCCAATCATGATAAAAATCCATATAGTTGTTGTTCCAATCAACATGGGAGTACGTAGTGGGGTGCGTCAAAGACTGCACCTGTGGGCTATTGTGCACAGTTGTGCAATTTTGATGAATTTCTGAAAGCACAAAGAAGGGGAGGTGTTTTAGAGAATTGGGATGGGGCATGGCAGAACAATCCTTATTAAGAGGAAGTGAATAGTGATGCCCCATGAGTGAAAGGACCTTGTTCACAAGGGCTAACCCGTGGTAATTGATCAGGACGTATAATGGGTTTTTCAATGCAGAGAAGCGAGGATACAGCCTCTGTTAGAAATCATCAACTTCTGTCTGTCAATTACGGCTGAAAAGGTAGAATGAGAGCACCTCAGTGGGCTCAACTGGGCCATATTAAGAACTGGTAAGTTTAGTGATGTTATTTGAGATGTCATCAGTGATGTCACTGACCATGGCATGAGTGATGTAATATTTGAGGTAATAAGCAGTGCATCATGGGGGTGTAAGTTATAGTTAGCTCAGGTAATGATAACTGCTGAATTTCTATGGGTTTGTATGAGTGAAATCTGAGCCTAACTAAAAAGTCCCTGTAACCTTTGTTTTTTTTGTGAATTTCTATGCTGTTTTTTCTTCAAACTATTATGTCCCTGCAACCTTTGTTTTTAAGTGAATTTATTATATTTTTTTATTTTATTTCCTAAGTGTAACCTATAACCTTAGAGAGTGAGAGTGAGAGTGTGAGTGAGTGCATGATTGTCTCAGTGGGTATGTGAGTGAGTGTGTGAGTTTCTAAATGGGTCTGTCAGTGAGTGTGCGATATCTGAGTTGGTATGGGAGTGGCTGCCTAGGTGTCTCACTGGATGTGTGGGTCTTTGAGTGGGTCTATGAGTGGGTGAGTGAGTCTGAGTGGGTCTGTGATTGGGTGTTTGAGTGTGTGTCAGTCTCTGAGAGTGCATGCATGTCTGAGTGGGTCTGTAAGTGGATGTGTGAGTTCCTGAGTGAGTCAACTAGTGGGTTTGCGAGTGGGTCTGTGAGTGAGTGGATGAGTCTCTAAGTGGGTCTGTGAGTGAGTGTGTGACTCTCTGAGTGGGTCCGTGAGTGGGTGTGTGAGTCTGAGTTGCTCTGTGAGTGGGTGTGTGGGACTGTGAGTGGGTGCATACGTGTCTAAGTGGGTCTGTGAGTGGGTGAATGAGTGTTTGATTTGCTCTGTGAGTGGGTGTGTGAGTCTCTGAGTGGGTCTGTGAGTGGGTGCATGAGTGACTAAGTGGGTCTGTGAGGGGATGCATGAGTGTTTGAGTGGGTCTGTGAGAGGTTATGTGAGTCTCTGTGTGGGTCAGTGAGTGGGTGCAAGAGTCTTTGTGTGGGTCTGTAACTGGGTGCATGAATGTCTAAGGGGCTGTGTGCCATTTAATGGGGGAGGAGGGCAGCTCCCTGGGTCAATTTCAGCTCTGGGGTCCCATCTCCCAGGGCCCATCCTTTTAATTTATTTCATTTTGATAGGGGAGCGGCTGCATGGCCCCTCCTACCCAGCCTAATTTTTGCCCTAGGGACCGCATCCCCAGGGTCCTGGCCATATGCAAACAGGGGGAGGGGGGCCAGGCAGGACCCTACTTGAGCCGATTTTGTCCATAGGGACCCCATGCCCTGGGATCGGGCCCTTAAATGTATTTAATTTTGAGAGGGGGGGTCCACACAGCCACCCTCCCAAGCAGATTTCAGCCTGGAGACTCCATCCACCAGGCCCTGGCCATCTCTCCTGGGTCCCCATAGCACCAAGTGTGCAATGAGACTGCTGAGGAGCGTCAAGGTCCACAAGTCCCCCTGCTCAGTTCCCGCCTCCTGTGGGAGGCAGCATTGCTCCTGCAAGGAGGGAGCTGCTGAAAGGCATCTCCATCTGTGCAGGAGCAATCCTTTCGTCTGTTTCACTGCTCTCTTGACAGCGAGCAAGGAAGCAGACGAAAGTTCCACTTCCAGCAAGTGATAGCATTTATCAGCTCTTGCCTGCTGGAAGTGGAGTGTTTGCTGTGACTTGGCGGGAGCTGACAAAGAACTGCCATGTCCTCGGGGGCACCTTGGTACATAGCGGGAGCCGGCCCTGCAAGGTGCCGGTACCCAGAGCCATGTATGGCTCCAGGAGGGGGACCTTTGTAGTTCACGAGCAGGCCCCAGGAAGATGGTGGTCCCCAGGACGTATATGGTCCAATAAAGGGGGAAGCACAGCCCTCTCCTATTTTAAAAATAGGAATTTTGGCCATAGGGAGGTGGTGGTTACCTGGGCCAGGGTGGGTCCGTTAGATCCCCCCCCGTTGCAAACAATTTAACCCTCGGAGGTGTTGGTCCCCGGGGTCCATGATGGCCCCCAATCTATTTAGAATTAGCCCTTGGGAGGTGGCAGGCCCTAGGGCCCAGGGGGGTCCATGTGACCCCGTTACAGTGTATAAGCCCTGGGGAGGTGGTGGTTCCCGGGGCATAAAAATGCCCAAGGAGGGAGTCCAGTGCGCCCCCTTCTTTTAAATTTTATGTAAGCCCACATGCCCTCGAGACCAGGCCCACTCCATAGCTAAATAGTGGATAATGCAGGAGCCAGCTCTTCTTTTTAACATTTTTTTGGTGGGAGCCCCCGATCCAGCGTGACTCCTGCTACAAAACATTTTTTTCAAATGCTTTTTTGCTCCCTAGAGGCCTAGTGCAGTGGTTTCCAAACTGTGTGCCGTGGCTCCTTGGGTAGCCATCAAACCTAGCCAGGGGAGCCAAGCACCAAGCACTTCAATGCATTTAATGTTGAAGGGTCTTTTGGCTTCAGTTAAACTAATTAGACATAAACGGATGATGTTGATGATTTGTAAGTGACATGTGTAAAGCTGTAAGCTTAGGGCTTAATTGATGGCATGTCGAGGGAGATGACCTCCATTTTTCACTGGATACCCATGTTCCAACACTCCCAAAGTAGGTGGAAGATGCCTAATTCATTTTGTTTGATTCGTTAATAGTTTCGTCTTTTTTCCAAATGCATTTTACACCAATGCAAGTTACCAGGAAAGTACAGTTGTTCTGTCTATTAAACACACTAAGTATTATTAAGTATTGACATTTGTACTTGAATCATAGGTACTTCCAGTACACATTCCTTTCAGTACACACACGTTTCCAGACAGGCCTGCTCTCTCCTGGAGCACAGGGAAGTAAAACATCATATATATAATGCCAACATTTGGAAGCAAGAAAGATGGATGTTTAGAAATGCAATTTTAGGGAGGACAGCAAAAATAAAGACTTATGTGGTTTAAAAAATCGTAAGTCACCCTGCTGACACAGATGTGTTGGCACGTATGACATGGGTAGAAGTGGAAATGCATCCAAATATTCTTCAAGCGCACAAACACTTTGGCGATGGTGCCTACATACATAGGGGTGCTATCCAGCACTGTAAATGGGATAAAAAGGTTTGAGAGGGTACTATAAAAAGGCATGGGCAGAGAAGTGTAACTAGGAATATTTTATTGGAGGTGCCGCTTTCGTAATATGAAACATCCTGCGTATATGATTATAATACCTTCATCAGCTTCATCCCAATTATTTTCAGGAAGAAAAATGCAAGTACTCCAGAGGCCGGGCTTATATACACCCCAACCTCCCCAAAAAGTAACAATGGAGAGACACAGGCACTTGCCAATGGGTCAAGGGAGCCGCGGGTCAAAAAAGTTTGGGAACCACTGGGTCTAGTGAATCAGCGTAATCCTACCCTGCCAGCTTCTCAGTTATTTTTAAACATTTTTTAGTGGGACTCAGCTTGAAGCCAAGTCCCAAGATGGCTGCCAACACTTCCTGGTTGAAGTAAGGGCAGCCAATCACATTTCAGCCTGGGAACTGTTGGATCCTCCACCAAATTACTTAGGGTTCTTTCTGGACCAAAAGATACCTTTCTGCCAATTTTGGTGTAATTCCGTTCAGCGGTTTGGGCTGCAGTCGTGGCTAATGTGGGAATTAACATGAGAAACGCACATTTTTTAACCCTCCCTTTTTTTCTCAGCACCCGCTTGATGGATCTCCCCAAAACTTTCCATGTGCAGCAAGAATCACCATGCCACTCTTTATGGATTTTTTTTTGAAGATTTGTCATAGATATAGTCAAGTCAATAAATGCTTTCCCGTTGGAAGCTAGGTCCTAACTATAACTACCTACTGGTGAAGGGCTTATACTTCAAAAAACAGGCTCCAGCACGCTCCGGCTCACTTCAATAAAAGGACTTTATTGTGGCTACAGGTGACGCGTTCAACCGCCTCCTCAGTCTTTCTCAAAAGCATTGTAAGTTGACATTTTAACTTTTTTATGCACACACTTGGGTTTCAAAAATGTAGAGTGACAGTTCATTCCTATCTTTTTAAAGTTTTTTATTGAAACAATAAAGGTGTCATCATACAATAGAAAATATAAAGTTTCTGTCATTATACTATAGGTCCATCTCAAAAAGATTGCACAAATCGGATCAAAAAGTAGACAAAGAATAAGTAAAGCAATAAAAGCGGAATATGCGCAACTGTAGAATATAAAGAGCTTTAGGAACGTTGAGGAATGTCAAGGTGGTTTAAGGATCTCCTGCTGGAGTGGCTGTGGCGAGGTGAATCGTTTAGAGCTTGCATCAATATACATTGTAACAGGTGACCATAGATGTAAGTGTTTCGCTGGCAAGTGCAGAGGATAAACATAAGAGGTATCTAATCTATGGTTATGACACACGGCATACCACCAAGCCTTATAAGAAATCTTCGTTAAGTCTTTCCAGTTTGTGGTGATTTGCTGAAAAGCAACCGCAATTAACAAATCAATGATTTTGGTATTCAACGTAAGATTTTCCCAAATAAGTGACAAACTTCCTAAAAAAACATGAATAAAGGAAAAAGTAAACTTAGTACCATAAATTTGGTTAATTTGGGACCAAACTTGTTGCCAAAAGGTATATACGCATGGACAGTAAAATAACATGTGGAATAAATCAGCATTTGGAGATGAACATGTCCAGCAGGTATCTGGTACAATTGAAAAGGTTTTACTTAGAGTGGCCGGTGTGAATAAAAGTCTGTTATATACAAAGAACAGTGTTTGTGTTGTGTTGGCTGCTCTGGAAGATTTACGTATTTTGATCCATATGTTGGCCCAAAGCGATGGCAGCCAAGATGTCATGAGGTGGCGCTCCCACAGTTTTTCTATGTTGGACTTCGGTCTGTCTGAGTTCGTGCTTTGAAGATAGTTATAAATAGTGGAAGCCTTAGGCTGGGACTGTAACAAAGTGTGAAGGCGTGAGGAGGTGTCCGGAGTGCTAGGGGTCTCAGTTGCAGTAGAAAGTTGGGCATATGTATCCATCACTGCTTCCCTCAGTAGGTTATATTTATAAATGAATGAGGCAGGTAGGTTAAATAATGTGCTAAGTGAGGTGAAGGATAGAAAGTCAGGACCTGAGAACAATTGATGAACCCATGATAGTCCCCTCTGTCTCCAGGTTCTCCAATAAAAAGGCTTGTTACGGATGAGCAGGTTCTTGTTGTGCCAAATTGGTGAATTGAGAAAGGAATCTAAGGCATTATTAGTGGAATTAAAAGTTGACTCCAGGAGCTTGTAGGTCTTAATTATAGGGGTGGAGAGGGATTGAGGTTTGCGTGAAAAAAAAAGCTATTCATGAAAGGAAAAGGGAGAAAAGAATAGACCTTCAAGTGAAGTCCAAAGAGGGCATTAAACTTTGGAGTCAAGAAACCAAAGGGAGGCTTGACGCAAAAGGAAAACTTTCTGATATGCCGAAAAATCTGGGAAATTAACTCCACCTTCTGATTTACGTCTCAAGTTCATTCCTATCTTTAAAGTGAAAAAGAGCAGTTAAAAACGATTGTCTAGAATTCCTGGTTCTACTACATGGTTAATATCACAATGTGGACAACTAATTTCAAATCCTTCACATACAGCTGAGAATTTGATAAACAATCTTGGCTGCCAGATTAGACTCCAAGAGTCTAATCTGGCAGCCAAGATTGTCAAATTTGCACATCACTTCTGGCAATCCTGAAATGGACTGCAATAACGACTATTAAAGTGTGTAGTGCAAATAGTTGCTGATTTATCTTAAACGAAAGATACAAACAAGGTGCAATCTATAGCAAAATAAAAAATAAAAAATACATACCAAAATTATTCAATGAATTGAGAGTTAAAAATGACCCCAATATAAAATGTGAAGAGATCAATGTTTCAATGATTTTCACAGCTTCTCTTGTTTTTTTGACCAGCAAATAATGTGATTGTTTTGCTACCATCATATATCAATTCAGGAATACAGGAATTATGGGCAAGTGCCCCTAACACATTAATAGTTCTCCTAGCTGTTCTTCCAGTTGTGAAAATCAAGCAATGGAAATATAAACATTGATCCATATACACCAAATTGCAAACTTCTCTTGGTTCATGTAGAGTAGCTAAATTAATATTTCTCAAATCAGCCACACCTGCATGTATTGATCAGATGATAACTCTCAACCATAAAGTGCCTACAAGCGCCTTTCCTAAAACCCAATATATTTTTTTTATCTATATTATGTGAAAGAGCTGGCTGAATTAGCTCCATTAAACGGAAACAGTTTTTCACACTCTATAAATGGACATGAAGATCTTTTTCTATGTTTGAACCATTCGGTACCTTGGAGTTGAACCTCAGAATGTGTTTTGATTCAAGCTGTCTTAGATATCTCTCCTTATTGCAGCCCCTCATTCTGTTCTGCACTTGATCCAATACAAAGTATTTAAGGTCTTCTACTTTACTTGCATGTACTGCCTCAAAGTGCCTAGCCACTGGATAGGTTTGATCTTTGTTCTTAATAGCTCTAACCGGTTTCAAAAAAACGTTGATGTGTTCTCAAGTTGGTACTTCCCATGTAGAGCTTTGGGCAAGTACACCTCAAGATATAAATGGCAAAATCACTCCTAAAGTTAAGTGGTTTCCTAATCTTCCATACCCTGCCCGAAAAAGGTAAAGGTACTTCTGTGGTGTTCACTCCATGATTACAAACTTTACATTTGTGACATTTCCTGAATCCTCCACTAGCACTAAGCCATGTCCCCTGTTGTTGTGCTTCTGAACTGCTTATTACAAGGTCTTCTCTCATTGATCTTGCCTCGCGAAATGCAATGAGCGGTCTACTATGTAATTTCAATCACTGGATCATATATGCATACACACACACACAAACACACATACATATATATATATACATATATATATATATATGTATATATATATATATATATATATATATATATTACCTACTGGCGGTCGCCAGTAGGTAGTTATAGTTAGGACCACGTTTCCATAGGAAAACCTCAACATTCTATTTTGAATAACTTTGGCGCCGGTCGACGAATCCTCGCGAATTTCTCAAAATAGGTGGGGCGCTACGCTCCGCTCCTACCCTGAAAGTCTCGGGGGGATCCGTCAAGCGGGGGCTGAGATAAAAGGGGGGTCCCAAAACGCGTTTTTCCCATGCATTTTTCCATAGGACCTTTAGAACGAGCTACAGCCCGAACGGCTGAACAGAATTACTCAAAATTTGGCAGAGAGGTAGTCCCTAGGTCAAGGAAGTGCCTTTTGTAGGTTTGGTGTAAATCTGTTCAGTAGATTCTGAGAAAATAGCCTTTAAATCAATATATATATCTGAGCCCGCTTACGGTACGCTTACCGTACGCTTACGGTAAGCGTACGGTGGCGTGCGCGAGCGCGATTCTGATTGGCTCTTAGATCTTAGTAAACATTCGAATCGGTCGAAACCAGGAAGCGGCGGCCGCCATTTTGTGTATTTCACTCTGAAAAAAAAGAGTGAAAACAAGGAAAGGGGGCAATGAGGAGAGTTACAGACCCCCTAACATTTGTGAGGGGGTCAAAGAAGGACTGTAAAGTACAAAGAAAACATTTATTGATTTTAAAAAAAATCACGGGGTACGCGTACGGTAAGCTTACGGTAAGCGTACGGTAGAAAAAAAAAAAAAAATGGCACCCATACCATAGTCACGGAGGAAAGCAGAAACAGATTTGTTGACGTGCTTTCTTGCTTTGTCATCGCACCGCGTGCCCACCGTGCGTGCACGGCACTAACTGCGTAAAGTGGGCGCGCGGTGCGCGAAGCGCACCGCGTGCTCACTGTGCGCGCACGGTGCGCGAAGCGCACCGTGCGCGCACGGAACGAACTACGTTAAGTGGGCGCGCACGCCACGAATGGCGTAAAGTAACTTAGCATTTAAAAAACCGTACAAATTCACTGAAAAAACCATAGGTTTCACACACGTTATAGTTAGGAATTAGCATTTAAAAAACCTTGCAAATTCACTGAAAAAACCATAGGTTTCACACATGTTATAGTTAGCGGAAATTTTACTGATAAAAAACCAATGAAATTCCCCCGTTATAGTTAGTGCAGGCAACTATAACTCACGCGACCGCAATCTTTTGCTGATGACATATGTGTCTTTATGAAAAAAAAATATTTGTAATATATGTATAGCTAAAAATGTATGGAAGAAGACATGGGCAAATAAGTGTCTAAATACAGTATTAGCATCAGCAGAGGATTGCGGTCGCGTGAGTTATAGTTGCCTGCACTAACTATAACGGGGGAATTTCATTGGTTTTTTATCAGTAAAATTTCCGCTAACTATAACATGTGTGAAACCTATGGTTTTTTCAGTGAATATATATATATATATATATATATATATATATATATATATATATATATATATATATATATATATATATATATATATATATATATATATATATATATATATATATATATATATATATTATCTACTGCCGGTCGCCAGTAGATAGTTATAGTTAGGACCGTGTTTCCATACGAAATCTGAAAATTCTATTTTGAATAACTTTGGCGCTGGTTGACGGATCCTCGCGAAATTTCCAAAACTAATGGGGCGCTCTGCTCAGCTCCTACCATGGAAGTCTCGGGGTGATTCGTCAAGCGGGGGCTGAGAAAAAAGGGGGGTTCCAAAACGCGTTTTCCCCATGCATTTTCCCATAGGACCTTTATTCGAAGGTACAGCCCGAACGGCTAAACAGAATTACTTGAAATTTGGCAAAGAGGTAGTCCTCAGGTCAGGGATGTGCCTTTTGCATATATGGTGTCAATCTGTTCAGTAGTTCCTGAGAAAATTGCAGTTAAAAGTACATAAATATCTCTATGCGCGCACCTTAACGTGCGCAAGCGTAATTGTGATTGGTGGTTACATATCAGTCAATATTCGAATTGGTCAAAATCAGGAAGTGTCGGCCGCCATTTTGTGTGTGACAGTGAAAAAGAAAGGTGGAGATCGTGAAAAGGGGGCAGGGTACAGAGTTCCTGACCCCCTAGCTTTTGTCAAGGGGTCCCTGAAGGACCCTGAAGGGTGAAAAAAACATTTTTTTTTGTAAAATCGCGGGTTGCGTGCCGTGCGCGCACCGTCACGAGGTGTGCGTACGGTGCGCGCATGGCGGAAAAAAAATCATTAAAAAATAGAATTAAAAATAAAAATTTAAGTGTTTAGATGTTAGGTGGCTCTAAAAAGAGTCGTTGTGTTAATTGAGGAACAGAGGAACAAAAAAATGAAAAAAATTATGGGGTGCCGCATGTGTGCTGCTGTATCTTGCTCTCTATTAGGGGAATACTGGTGTCCCCATAAGAGAGAAGAGCATTGCACGCATTGCACCGTATATTCACCCTCTTGAACAGAGGGTGTATATCCAGAGGAACAGAAGCAGGTGAAGCTGCCACCGCAGATGAAGTGCTCGGCTGAGCTGCCGATGATGTGCTCGGCTGAGCTGCTGTGGATGTGCTCGGCTGAGCTGCTGGAGGGTTGTCTCTATCAGCTCGAGCAAAAGCCACAGGATGTACTCCTTTAACGTGCCTGATCATAGTGAAAATACTAAAAGAGTATTTCTTTTTAGGATCTCCTCTTGATAAGACAACACCACAAATAGTGCAGGTGACTTTTGGAGCATTCACCTTCTTCTGCCCCTCTGAAAATCTGAAAAATTGCCAGATAAAAGAGTCTTTCTGTTTCCTCTGTCTCACAAGGGTCTCCTGCTCACTCCCAGAAGATGAAAGCTGCTCTGCCATTCTCAAGTACTGGAGTACTGGAAAAGCTGCTCAGCTCCTTCTCCCAGGGAATCAGAAGAAATAATGAGGGGAGTGGGTGTGGTGTTGGAAGTTTCTGGAACTGAAACTAATATAAACCAATGAAAAGTGTTGTTTCTTAATCACATGACCTGAAACTACTATAAACCAATGAAAAGTGTTGTTTCTAAATCACGCACGTATGGAGAACGCGTGCATGCGCGTATGGAGCACGCACGTATGGAGCACGCGCGCATGCGCACATGTGCGTACGGAGCATGCGCATACGGAGCACGCACGACGTACGCATGCGCACGTGGAGCACGTACGCATGCGCACACGGAGCACATACGCATGCGTGCACCATGCGCGCACGGTCAAAAACCCTTAAAGAAAAAAATCTTTTTTTAATTGTTTATACGTTTATAGAAGATATTAACTATGCTGTTCAACTTTATCCAAATTAAAAAAAAAAAAAGAGCTGAGCCATTCCATATTACAGGATAAAGTCAATCTCTAACTATATACCTAGGTAGCTTATTGTAAACTAAATATTTAAAAAATGTAATAATACATTCATAAATTAGTATTTAAAAAACCTTGCAAATTCACTTAACAAACCATAGGTTTCACACACGTTATAGTTAGGAATTGGCATTTAAAAAACCTTGCAAATTCACTGAAAAAACCATAGGTTTCACACACGTTATAGTTAGGAATTAGCATTTAAAAAACCTTTCAAATTCACTGAAAAAACCATAGGTTTCACACATGTTATAGTTAGCTGGACATTTCACTCGTAAAAAACCAATGAAATTCCCCCGTTATAGTTAGTTCAGCTAACTATAACTCACGCGCCCGCAATCCACTGCTGATGACGTCACATATTACATCACTCATGACATGGTCAGTGACATCACTCATGACATCACTGATGACATCTCAAATGACATCACTGAGGACATCACTGATGACGTCATCCATCAGATAAATTACCACATCTTCTCACACCCTAATATAACCTTTGATACACCGACTCTAAATTTCAGAGTTCCATTCTCAAAACCATACATACTCCAATACCAATAACTACATACCCACTTATTAACTCTTAGGTCTAAATCCACCTCAACTCATTCACCTGTACAGTCACTCATACTTACAGTCACTCCATACAAGACTATCATATGCATTTATACACCTATATAGACACTCACACACCACCAATCATCCATAGAGGTACTCTCACACCTAGTCAGTCATGCAAATAATCACACTCCCATTTACTCACCTATGCAGTTATACACACTCAAGTTCACTTACTCATAAAAATAGTACCACATTATTACGCTCTTATAGAATCATTGATACAAGCACACACTCATCCATACAGTCACTCTCACAATCACACACTCTCACATCTACCCACTTATATACTCTTACACGCATATATACTGCCTTTCACATATGTAGTTAGTCGCAAATGTACCACTGAGATATACATTCAATCCCTAACACACCCATACATACACTCACTCAACCATACAGTCCATCACAGATGCACTCTTAAAACCATGCACCCATAGAATCACCCACTCACACATCTATGCATAGAGTCACACACACCCTACCCACACAAACACTCAGGAACCCATACAGATACTGAGACAAGCAATCAATAACTCATATAGACACTCATATAGCTATTCACAAAACCATGCAGCCACTTATACACCAACATACAGACACATACAGACATTTACACAGTTTAGTCACTAGTCTGCAGTAAAATACATTTAATGACTCACTTATAGAGTCAGTTACTCACCACAGAAAATCATCCATTTACACACTTGTACACCCACTCATTCTTCAACAGGCCTTTCCCTATATATATTAACCCCTTGTGTGCCACGCCCTTTCCCCGCCCTGTGCCGGTCGTTGCATTAGCGGGCGGGGTTCATGACGAGCTGGACTCATCATGGGCACAGCGCAACCGCGGCCCATGACGAGTCCAGCTCGTCATGGGCACACAAGGGGTTAAACATATTGAAATTGTTCAGAAACACATACTCAATGGATGATGTCATCAGTGATGTCATTTGAGATGTCATGAGTGATGTCATGAGTGATGTAATATGTGACGTCATCAGCAGTGGATTGCTGAACTAACTATAACGGGGGAATTTCATTGGTTTTTTACGAGTGAAATGTCCAGCTAACCATAACATGTGTGAAACTTATGGCTTTTTCAGTGAATATATATATATATATATATATTTATATATATATATATATATATATATATATATATATATATATATATATATATATATTCAGTGAAAAAACCATAGGTTTCACACATGTTATAGTTAGCTGGAAACTATAACTCACGCGACCGCAATCCTCTGCTGATGACATATGTGTCTTTATGAAAAAAAAATATTTGTAATATATGTATAGCTAAAAATTTATGGAAGAAGACATGGGCAAATAAGTGTCTAAATACAGTATTAGCATCAGCAGAGTTATAGTTGCCTGCACTAACTATAACGGGGCAATTTCATTGGTTTTTTATCAGTAAAATTTCCAGCTAACTATAACATGTGTGAAACCTATGGTTTTTTCACTGAATTTGCAAGGTTTTTTAAATGCTAATTCCTAACTATAACGTGTGTGAAACCTATGGTTTTTTCAGTGAATTTGCAAGGTTTTTTAAATGCTAAGTTACTTTACGCCATTCGTGGCGTGCGCGCCCACTTAACGCAGTTCGTTCCGTGCGCGCACAGTGAGCACGCGGTGCGCTTCGCGCACCGCGCGCCCACTTTACGCAGTTAGTGCCGCACCGTGTGCCCACGTTACGCTAGATGGGCCATGTACGTACGATGCGCTTCGCGCACCGTGCGCACATGGAGGACATATGATGCGCTTCGTTGTGAAAGGTAAGATTTTACTTTTTCATATGTGTGATATGCCATGCATTACCTACTGGCGACCGCCAGTAGGTAATATATATATATATATATATGTATATATATATATAGGGATATGATGAAGGAGTGGGTTGAGGCTAATTTGGATTCATCGCGCAGGCTTTTGCTCATTCTGGTAAAATATGCTGAAAAAGATCGGGCAAAACCTTTGGAACAAATTGATGCACTTAATGTAGAAATTGAAGGCATGGGACAGAAGGAAGAAAATGCAAAATCAAAAGAGGAGATGATTAAGAGAATAAAAAGAGAGGAAGACACAATAAGAAAGGAAAGCGTTTAAGTTTCATAGGGATCGCAATGACTATGAAAGCGGACGTATTTTTACGTTCGCTAAAAAATATGACTCTTTAAAGGTCTCTAAATACGGAGGGGGCAAGCCGACAAACAAGCTCCTGCTGCCAGGTCCAGCACAGTAGAGGTATCTTCAAACTCCGACTTAAGCTCATGCTCCGAGAGCGAAACTGAAACAGAGACTCGCAATCAAATGCTTAGACAGATCCCATCTTTACTTTCACTGGCCAATGAGGTAGATTTTTTAGTTGAAGAGCGCAGGCAGACCCTGTGCCCAAGGCCACATCAAAAACAAACCAAAAGCAGAATATCCAAACTCCGAGAAAGAACGGATGTTGTGCTCAACAAAGTGGAACAACAACTCCGTTCCCTAGGGCTCTCTTAATGCCCTGTCAGTTCCTTCAGCTATGTCACTACAAGATTCGATATCTACAAAAGCATACGAAAACTAAAACTAAAAAAAACATTTCTTGCAGCTAAATCAACAGCAAGACAAACTTAGAATGGATACAATAGCAAGTCAAACTATCCCTAACGACCAGGGAGAAAATCAAATCCTGCCTAACTCCATCAGACATTGGATTACTTACAGTTATTTATGACTCTTTAAGATTCTATGCTTAACGCACAAGAATGTATACGGAAGAGGCCCTGGTTTTTGGGCTAAAAAGTTAAGTTGGTACCAACCAGGCAGAACTCTGAGATCCAGTAATCAATCACTTTTTGCATCTCCCAGAATTTGCACTACCACAAATGGAGGGAGATCCTTCTCCTTCCTTGCTCCGGCTCTCTGGAACAAACTGCCCCCGCATCTACGCATCATCAATGACCATAACTGTTTTCGCAGGAAGTTAAAGACATGGCTGTTTGACAACTAACTGTATCAAATCTAGCTTATCTTTAGAGTCATTCGCGAGCGCCATGAGACTTTCGAGTGATATGTGCACTAAATAAATATTCCATGATTTGATTTGATTTGAGATATGCAAGAATTAATGGTAGAAAATCAGATCTCCAGTTCTAATACAGCAAGTGATGAAAGGGAGAATAACAGAGAAATGCAAATAAAACCAAAAACTCCTTTGAAGCCACGATCTACATTTAATCAGCTAATGATCAAAGATTCGATTGACAGTTTTCACGACAATGTTGTGGATGGTTTAAAGGACTTAAACTATAAAATACAAAATTCCATCAGACAAAAGGTCAACAGACAGGAGATCCAATTTCATGCACTGATGTCTGAACTTAAAAGAAATTTAGACATTGTCGTCCGTAATGCCGACAAGGGCGGCAATGTAGTCTTATGGAAAACAGATGGCTACATCACTGAGGCAATGAAACAACTTAAGGACACAGATTGCTATCAGCGCAGTGACTATCCAACATTGCGTAAAGCAATCAATGACTTCAACATGAAATTAATTGGGTGGAAAAATACAGGATTGTTAACTTCGGATTAATTCAAGTATATGAAAAATGACAAAGCAGTAGTCCCCATCTTGTACTTCATTCCGAAGAGCCACAAGAATGCCCAAGTATCACCTGGCAGACCAATTATTTCCGCACACAAAAGTTTACTCGAGAACACCTCTAGATCTATAGATTATTATCTGCTGGAACACGTCCAGAATTTGTCATCATATATTCGGGACACAAGTGAGTTTTTAGTAAAATTTATGGACTATCCATGGCGGGCTGAGTACTTGTTAATCACACTAGACGTGACATCCCTATACACATCCATAAACCACAGGGATGGATAAAGGGCCCTTGAATATTATCTGGCCAGAAGAGGATCGGACTATGCTCAACACAGTTCCATGCTTTTAAACATGGTAGAATTTTGTATATATAACAACCATTTTATGTTCCAAAACACCCTATACCAGCAGTTGCGAGGTGTAGCGATGTGGGCTAGCTTCTCCCCCAGCTATGCCTGTCTCCACATGGGCTGGAGGGAGGAGCTGGTCCTGCTAAAAGAACATACACCTTCTGTAATCAAAAACATAAATACCTGGTGGATGTACATTGATGACCTCTTTTTAATCTGGGATGGATCAATCAGTGAGGCAGAGGGTTTTATAGAGGGACTTAATAACAATTAATTGGACCTACACTTCACAGCCTCCATTAGCCATGAAAATGTCAATTTCCTAGATGTACAGGTCTTTGTTGAGGATGGTAAGCTAGAAACAAAACTATAGAAAACCTACTGCGGGCAATGCAGTACTACACGCAGGCAGCTCAAACTCCAAGCATCTGATCCGCAGCATAGCGTACGGTGAGATGCTTAGACTAAGACGTACTTGCTGCTGTGAAAAAGATCTTAATACAGGGCAAGAAATCAGTAAGCTGAGACTTCGGGAAAGGGGGTACACCACACACTGCATTGACACTGCCATCCAAAAGAGTAGGGCCAAACCCAGGGAAACCCTCCTAAAAAAAAAGATATTGAGGGAAACAACAAATCAGCAAAGGATATAAGCAAACAAAATGAATATTAATTTTCAAATTTAACAAACAAGAAAAACAAGTCAGAAAGCTTAGAACCCAAAAATGTCCCCTAGTTTTAAGTGACCCCATGATTGGTCATCTGCTCCCAAGAAGACCAGCAATCACCTATAGCAGGGCAGTGCCCATGAAAGACATTTTGGGCCAGAATGACCCTAGAGGTCCCAGTAAAAGCTCGTGGCTGACCCAAAGAAAGGGGTTTTTCAAGTGCAAAGTATGTAAGGCGTGCCAGCACGGCAGCAACCAAACTACATACAAAACCCCTTTTAGTGACAAAGTAAATCGCATTACTAAGTCCCTCAATTGCAAATCTGATTATGTCATCTATGTGCTGGAGTGCCCTTGTGGGCTGCGTTACGTCAGTAGCACGATATTACAGGGACACAAGTGGGTACTCCAGCACATAAGAGCGATAAAAAATCACGATCAGGCGTATTCAGTAGCCAGACATTTCAGTGAGGCACACAAAGCGGACCCCAATGGCCTGAGTTACTTTTGATAGAATCGGTCCCACCTAATAAAAGAGGTGGTGACAGAGAAAGAGCACTCAGACTACTAGAGGCCAATTACATCATTAACCTCGATACAAAACAACCAAGGGGTCTGAACGCCACTGAGGAACTTTACACTTGTCCATAAATGCCCCTTGACAAATTAACATCTTAAAGTCACACTTTTAATTAAAAATAGGCCTACTGCAAACTATCATCTACGAACTATATGACATTTGAGACATTAGTCAATATACTCTGCCTGCTGTAACCTACACTAGTTATTAGGTCTCGCGCCTAGCGTTGCAGCGTGCAGCACTGTCGCGCTGCGAGAGACCTCTTGTAGGGGCTTTGGAAACAGACCTAGGAATCGCACACGCTGGTGCATGTGCTTTTCCTTTATGGCCACGCTATTGGTCTTTGCGTGCATCTTTTTTACAAAGACAGCATGCAATTGGCCTATTGGTGTCTGTTACGCGCAGCAGCAGCATATGTTTCCAATTATCGTGCCCAGACACGGGCGCGATAATTGGAAACATATGCTGCTGTTCGCAACCGCGTGCGCACACCAGCAGCTCCCGCATCTTGTGCGCACCATTCGCGGGCTTGTTGTATATGGCTTCGGTAAGCTGTAAAACGGGTTGCTTGGATTTCGGAATGCTCCTTTGGGGGAGCATGGTGTGTGCACGTTGTGGGGGGCTGTTTGCACATGCCTGGAGGTAATTACAGGCCGTGGCGGGCATGTCCAGCCTGGGATAACAGCAACAGGGAAGCATCTGTCTGTCCCAGGGCAGCGCTCGGTGACTCATTTTCACAAACTAGAGAGAAAATCTAAGGAGAAACACACTTGTGTTAAGGAGAGTGGTCGGGACGAGACAGGCACACCGCCCTCTCGAGGGTGTGCATTAGCATCTGTTCAAGCAACATCCCCAATCAATATTCATTTTTGGGTTCCGGGGTAGCGTGCTACACACCAAAAAGCGCTTTGACGCCTAGTAAGGGGTAGTAAGTGCTATATAATTGCAATTAAAATACAATAATATCAAGCACGCCAGGTAAGTACCAGTAAAAAAAAATACACACTCTGCCTGACGAACACTACCACCTGAAAACCAGACACAGAATGGCATGCATGAACGGGTAGCATCACTCAGGTGAAAACATTCCTGCCTGACCAGTGCATGCAATGCAGTATTTTACGTGGAGATACAGAAGTGCAGGGACTCATTTTCCAGAGTGCTGCTTGCTACTGGGAAGTGCCGGTACTCTCCCATTAAATGCATTGCAGCAGTGCTGAAGAATACAGGTACTGTCCCTTTCAAATTAAAGAAGGGCATGCACTCAGTACCTGCCTGCTATTGGGAAGTGCTGGTACCCCCCCTCCGCCCCCCCAGCACCTGTCTGCTTTTTGAAAGTGCTGGTACGCTCCCATTCAAAGTATTATTACACCCCTACTGAGAAATTGAGGTACTCTCCCTTTTGAGTTCTAGAGTCGCAGTCACTGAGTACCGGACAGTACCTGCCCACTTACGTCACTATGCTTATCCGGAAGCTATATGGAAATGCACGTGCGTATGTTCTTCCACATATGAAGCAGAGGTTTGATAACTGTAGCGCCTCGCCTTCTTCTCGGAATCTACTTTAAAATGGGTGCAATATTGTGATTTCGTTATTTTGTGTTTAATGGCTGAAACAGAAATGTCGAAAAAGTCAATGGAGAAATCTGTACAGCACAATCCGCCAACATAGTGGCATATGTTTTTTTCTGGTTTACACATTGTCACGTCTGTTGACAAGAATTTGACCAAAATTACAAAAACATACAGACGAAATTGCATGCAGACCCGCTTTCAAATTAACTCTTTTAACAGTGTTTATGATTTTTTACACATTTTGTATAGTGTGAACTTGACCCGAATGCACTGGAGCAGTGTACAGGAGCACCAGTTACATCACACAACAGCACATTCATGTGTTTTTTAAAAACAAATGTAGCCATCGGGAGTTTAAGTGATTTGCCCAGAATCACAGGATGTTAAGCCGGGGAGAATCAAGCCTATCTCCACACTTCTAAAATTAGCACCTCTGGCCGTAACTCCACATTTTCTGGCCATTTTCTACAAACTTTTTTTTTCTGTCCAGTGCACTATATCGAAACATTATTCCATTTCAGCAGACTTTACTCTTATCCTCCCATAGTAATCAAAAACGTAATTTGCCATTTTGGCGCTTTAAAATGAGTGGGATTAAAAACTCACTTCTACACTCTATATCAGGGGTCTCCAATCTTTTGTGTAGTGAGAGCTACTTCTGGTCAGTGAAAATCGTCGTGAGCTACTAAACACCAAGCAACTCCGAGAGACCCCCCCACGCCCAATTTCATTGATTTTAAGCCTAATTTCTTCAGAGCCCATACTGTGGCTTGAACAAAATACTAAAGAGTTCCCGTCTAGATTGGTCTAGTGGGGCCTTCTAAGGTCCAGCATGGGAATGTGCTCCCTCAGTAGAGTGGTCTGGTGGACTGGTCATGAAGGCTGAACCCGGTTCCCCAGTTCCAAATTCGACAGCTCTGGCCATAGTGCCACATCCTCTCCCCCACTGCACACCATACTTCCCCACTGAGAGAAACTCTCACTGCCTTCAGCTATAACCTCATTGTGCCAGCTATAAACACTTGGATGTGGCTCAATTCAAATCATGCACTTGATAAGAGTAATATGCTGCCTAAAAAAAAAATTAAAGCAACCACTCATAGGGAATGCAAGGTTAAGTAAACAAAGCATGTGAAATGTAAGCAGAAACCATATGGTTACCTTAACGATCTCTCACTCACTATTCAGAAATCAGCGAGTGGTTTTACCTGAAAAGTTAAGGACATGACTAGAGGGCCCTGAAGGGAACCGGTTCAATGTCCATTGCTTATATCCTTACAAAACGTAAGCAGTATGGTTTAACCTCTTCTGTGCCCATGACGAGATAGTCTCGTCATGGAGCACGGTCGCACTGTGCCCATGACGAGACTATCTCGTCATGAACCCCACCCACTAATGTAACGCCCGGCACAGGAGGGGGAAAGGGCGTGGCACAGAAGGGGTTAAAGACCACATCCATAAACACAGAGCCATGGTACACATTGTGTTTTCCAATCCACCCATCAACCAGGTATTGCAGTACCTCCAGGAATGGTAACCGTTCCCACCTGGGGACAACAATGCTGTTCAAAGAAAGACGAGAAAACCAAAGTAGCGCTTCACTGGCAAACTCTGTAAAGTGATGCTGATGTATTTGAATGTAAAGAAAACCAATCTGGCCACTGTGCAACCCCTCTGTCTTGCTTCATTTAGTAATGTATTTATTTTTCATTTTTAAAACCTTCTATTTCTCTCTATCCCGCTGCACTTTGGAATACAAAAATGTCAGAAAAGGGGCATTTCTCGCAAAGGGGTTTTTCTTTTTTGGGTACATTTCACAGGGAAGCAACTGAATGAAAGAAGGAAAGAGAGGTTGTGAACCGTTTCTTCAAGTCACGGTTTTCAGTAAGTGAGAAGCAAGACAGAAGAGAGGGAATAATAGGAAGAGAGGGGGGACAGCTGCCAGCACAAAAAAGAAGAGGACATTGCCCGAGTCCTATTCCTTCTCTGCCCGTCCCGAACGTCCATGAAAGCAAGCCGAGCCTTATCTGAATGCCTTTGTCTGCCCCCAAAATAGTGCCACCTGGGGCGGACCGCCCCCACCACCCCACCCTAGCTACGCCACTGAATATCGGCCCAGCCCCAGTCAGTGCCTGAAAGGGCTTTTTAATTTTAAACGTTGCCTGCCACTGCGCTTTTTTACTGAAGGCAGATCTAAAGTGCAGTGGCAGACAATGCTAAAATGAAAAGGCCTTGCAAGCACTGAGTGCTTTTACCCAGCGACTCGGCTCATGCAGGGTCAGGGGCCCCTCTTACCTCAGAGCTGCTCCGGGAGGCCCAAGTGAAGTCAGTGGAGTGGAAGATGATGGGAAGCGCGGTGCAAGCCTGGAAAAGGCAGGTGGCACGTTAGTAGGAGGAAAAAGGTCACAGTCTTCAGCCCGCCCCGCCCCAACTAAGCTCCCTACAGCCAATCAGAGCAGCTGGTTTGTGTGAGGGCAGGCAAGGGCTGTTTAGTTGTGGAAAAGGGCTGAAAGCTGTGAAAGAAAATGACAGGATACAAAATAAAATTGTAAATGACGTCTCAAAAATTAAATAGCAGCGCGACCTACTCTCAGAGGGTCGGCGAGCTACCGGTAGCTCGCGATCGACCTGTTGGAGACCCCTGATCTAAGGGGTACCATTGATTCTGCTGTTTTAGAGGGTGTCCGAGGATTCTCAACTGCCCCCTGCAGGGCTTGCTCTGTTTCAGGGCCCGAATGCCCCCTCCTCTTCATTGTGTGTTTGGGGTTGTTAAGCCATATATCCTGATCCATATGTCCGCAGTGCTATAATACACCCATGGGGTGCTGATTGAATAGCGTGTGTCTGGTCGCCTGGGTGAGACACTCAAGAAGACCATGTCAATGTATGTAGTAGAAGTTCCATTTCAAGGTGCCCCACATGCATGTTTACAGGCGGTGCAAAGGTCGCTCTGGCACTTAGCAGATTATTACAAATGTATGTGTGCAGTGAATGGTCAAACTGCTCAGTCTTCCATGCGATGCATATAGTCGGGATCAGCAGAAATATTCTGATTGCTCAACTGCAGCTCGGGCCTGTTTCATTTAAATCAAAATGTTCTAGAACGAGATGGATTGTTCTTGTGTTCCCCCTGTAAGTTTATACAGCCATATGTCATGAGAGAGGCACTTCTCTTGGCCTCCCCTCCATGATGTAATATACACTCGAGAGTAAACATTACATTCAATGCTTTACAGATGCTATGTTGAAATCTACTACTCGCTTTTGAAGGTTTGCCTGGATTGCCTTGTGTGGCAGGGTCTGCTAATTTGTTTTTAACTAGTTGCTACACTGAAAGTGCTACTTAAAGGCCGCGTTTTGCTTTACAGCCATTTTATACATGAACAAAAGACGTTATCAGTTTAAATCTTGTTTTCAGTTCCGTTAAAAAAAAGTGCAGAAATTCGTGGCCGGTTTTTATTGGTGTCCTGGCATATTCTAGGTCGAAAAGGAGAGTACAGACAGAACGTGACTTTTGCAGCATTGCATTCCAAATGTGCTGTTTAAAGATCATTCATAAGCTGCGACAGCCAGACACTGATGAAGAGAAATGTAAAAGTCTTTAAGGGTATTTAAAATCTTTCAATAGACTTCCTATCGACGATTTAAGTTTGATGTACTAAGGATATAATGAGGATTCGGGTCAGGACGGAGTACATTACATTGTTTACGTGTTAATTGATGCAGGGTAAAGGCTTATTTACCGATAATGAATAAATCGGATTAGTGCAAGACTCGGTTTAAAAAAAAATAGCACGATTGTCTTGGATTTACAAAAGCTCTGTTTCACGTGTGTGTGCTAATATAAATAAGAAACCAGCACTGTGCCTCTCATGTACATGGAGAATTTGCGCGTATGGGGCCTCGCCTTTTATTGCTACTGTGAAATACTTTTTATGAGTTTATTTTGTGTACATTGTTGGTGATGGAGCGGGTAGTACAACATTTTGTATACACCCCTATTCTTCATGAATATACTAATTAAATAATCTATTAAACATAATATTATTGAATGAGTTTTGCATGTTTTCTAATCAACATTATTAATTTACAAAATTATACATGGGATTTGCATTTTGCATGGCCGAATAACTTTTATGACTAAAATCCGTACGCATTCTAACAGTAGTATATGTAGTAAATAGAATACTGCATGATATATGTTGCTTTTGTGATGTCTCTGTAATGTTGACCGAGACGACAACAAATGGGTGAATATGAATGCTTTAAATGTCGCTATGTCTTTATTAATACAGAAACATGGAAAACTGAGAAGACCAATTGCATACTTTTCATCTATGCTAGACCCAGTAGCTGTAGCCTTACCTGGGTGTCTGAAAGCAGTGGCTGCTACCTGTAGGAGTTTGGAACAGAGTGAAGGAATTGTGATGGGATATCCTGTGAAAGTGTTTGTACCTCATGGTGTGGCAATCCTTTTAACAAGGAGTTGCACTCAGTTCATGACCCATAGTCGGCTAACCAAATATGAGAAAGTCATATTAGGTGCAACAAATGTGAACCTTGTGAGATGCTTGAATGTGAATCCTTCAACTTTGTTGCCGGATGCTGTGAATGTTGAAGTCAGAGACGAAGTGGATCATGATTGTCTTGATGTACTCGATTTCTGTACCAAACCACGTCCTGATGTAAAAGATGTACCGTTGCCAGAAAGTGATTTAGTGATGTTTGTGGACGGATCTTGCTTGCTTGCTTGCTTGAGAACAGATGACGGAATGGTGAGTGCAGCATATGCGGTATGCACAGTTGCAGCTGTAATGGAAGCATCTTACCTGAAGGGAGTAAAATCAGCCCAGGTAGCTGAGCTTGTTGCTTTGACTAGAGCATGCAAGATAGGAAAGAATGTGAGAGTGACTGTGATAACTGATAGTCAGTATGGGTTTGGTGTTGTGCATGATTTTGGCCAAATATGGATACAGAGAGGATTCCTGACTTCGTGTGGAACGCCCATAAAGAATGCTGAAGTGGTTGGGAAGTTGCTTGAGGCGATACAGCTGCCTAAGCAATTGGCTGTTGTAAAGTGTGCCGCACATAGCCAATCAAAAGATTACACTGCAGTCGGCAACAAATATGCCAATAATATGGCCCAATACTGTGCACGTATTCAGAATTCTATAAATCGGGCGAAGGAGAGAGATATGAATTCTTGCACCCTAATGTTTACTAACATTGTGGGTACCTGGGAGGAAGTGAGGCAATTGCAGGAAGAAGCAGGAGATGAGGAAACGAAGCAGTGGGTAAAAGCAGGATGTGCACCAAGGGAGAAGGATCATGTGTGGGTCTATCGGGATGGAAGACCAGTTATGCCTGATAGCATGGTGTCTGCCATGGTACGGATGTATCATGGACAGGGACACATAGGGAAAGAGGCTATGATAAGGTCATTTAAACAAACCTGGTACAATGCAAAGTTAAGACTTGTAGCAGAGAGTCTTGGTCAAAGATGCCTTATATGTCAACAGTATAATCCTGGAAGAAAAACAGAGGTAAGTCTAGGAACAATAGGTTGAGAAGGAGGGCCTTTCACCAGAATGCAGATTGATTTCATTGAAATGCCTCCCTGCAATAGGTTGAGGTATGTTCTAGTAATGGTCTGTTTGTTTTCTAGATGGGTAGAAGCATACCCAACAAGAAGAAGCGAAGGAATCATAGTGGCAAAATTGCTTTTGAGGGAATTAATTCCCAGATTCGGGTTCCCAGTAACAATTGAGTCAGACAGAGGAAAACATTTTCATAATGAGATCGTAAAATTAATTTGTGAAGCATTAAATGTACAGCAAAAATTACATTGTGCCTATCGCCCAGGGGCTTCTGGTGTTTTGGAACAAGTGAATGGTACCATCAAAAACAGAATAGGTAAAATGTGTTTAGCCACGGGTTTGAAATGGCCTGATGTCTTGCCTCTAGTACTCATGACTATTAGATTAATTCCAGACAGAACCACAGGGTTGAGTCCCCATGAAATCATCATGGGAAGAGCAATGCGTCATGTTTTCATACCAGTCAACAAGCTGTTGCCTATAACTGATGACTTGGTTTTGGATTACTGTAAGGGCCTGGCTGACGCAGTTCATTCTGTGTTTCATCAGGTTGGAGCGGATGCCACTACCCTTGAAAAGAAGCAAGCTCATGATCTGAGCCCAGGGGACTGGGTAAGAATGAAAGTACACAGAAGGAGGAACTGTTTGGTCCCAAGGCGGGGAAAACCACGACAGGTGATTCTGACCACGACAACAGCTGTGAAGTGTGCCGGAATAAAGAACTGGATCCATGCTAGTCACACATTGAGAATTCCAAATCCAGTGGATAACAAAGAGAGAGAATATTTCGATGAATCAGAAACAAGTTCTGAATCGGATGATGAAGAAACAAGAACAAGAGAAAATCCTGAAAGGGGGGAAACAGAGCCAGATCTGACTTTTGCCCCTACAAGTATCTCTTTAAGGAGAAGGTTACAGATTTTTGATACCAGCTCAGACTCAGAGACTGAACAAGTAAAATTACGTTCAATAAAAGATAAAAAAAGTGAAAAGACAATTATGGAGATTGTTGATAAGGAAGTTCCAGATGAGAAACTGAGAGAGATTCCACCTGAAATAATAAAGGTAGATGGACAGGTGCCAGATACAGAGAGAGAGGGAAAGATTCTTGCGGAAGACCCTCAAGGAGGTGTAGGGAACTCCAACATCCAGTTAGAGGAAGGGACAAGTAGTCAGCAGGAAGATTGTGTGCAAGAAACCCAAGGAGGGACAGAAGTAGGGAAAACAAAAGAAGTGGTGGAAAGAAAAGCTGTTGAAAGTAAAAAGCAAGTTAAAACAGAAACGGACGAAAGTGAAGACGAAGTACCAGAAGGTCGAGTTTTTAGAAAGAGAGCATGGAGAACTGAAAAGAATGATAAAGGAAGTAAACTGAAAAGGTCGGCAAGAGATGAAATTTGGCCGAACAAGATAAAAAGGCTGAGATATCGACTGACACGAGTAAACTCACCAAGAGCTGAACAGGTGAATGAAGACGAAGAAATAATTGTGATAGAAGAAAGCAAAAGAACTAGAAGACCTAACCAGATGTATAAGTCGCCGGAATGGACGTATGTGGCCCTGCCTGAAATAAAAGAAGAGGTGGACAGCCAAGGAAACCCAGAGGTGACTGTACCAGAAGTGGTTGAGGAAGACGAAGAATCAGAAATCCTGAGAGTTATCTTGTCCGATATTGGAGAAGAAACGGATATTCAGGAAGTTCTGTATCAAGATTGTGAAGGAAAGGTGAAGGACGATCAAATGCCAAACTGAAAAAGACAAAAACGCTGCTAATGAAAAGACAATAAATTACGGAAAAAGACAAAACTGGTAGAACCAATTAGGTGCTTAGAGCCTTGGGTTGGACAAACTACTTGTGAAGTAGAAGAGGCTAGGTCAAAAGACACTTATCATTCTTACAAAAATGGCAAACACAGATAATAGAAAAGATAGATGTGTATTCTTGAAGAGATGGTTTAAAATGTGTTGTTGTTGTACAGGATTACTAATGCTTCTGTGGAGTGTACTAGCTCTGATGATCTCATTTAAGGTTACCATAGACACAATAGAAGGACATAATGAAGACAAGACTAATATAGAAAAGATTCAAAGGGTATTTCCGACTAAAAACGATAAGAATTATTTACATAAAGACAGGTCTATAACTGATTTTTCTAACAATGTATTTTCGAAGTTACTGTATGAATATGTAAAGACAATGGACGTAAGGGACTGCTACGTTTGTATGCAGTTACCTGCTTCTGTATCGGAGGGAGTGACTTACCACCACCTTGCAGTGACTTATGGAATAACATGTAGTGTAATAGCTAGTCTGTTTTACAAAACAGGGAAATTAGAATATTATTTTTCAGATGTAGATAACATATTTTCACAAGTACCTTCAATTAACAAGCTAAATAAAGTAAAACCTGCAACGGTATTAGGTGAATTTTTCTTAGAAACTAAAGAACTAACATTAGAATATATATTTAGAAATAATCTGACTTGTAGTTTAAAGAAAGAGGAAAAGACGTTCTTAGATATGGTTGAAGAAAGGAGATTGAAAATGCAAAAGAAAGCATCTGAGGGAAAAGTGGAAAAGACAGTCTGGGATGTTGAAATGGAAAAACACTTGAAGGGAGAAGCTAGTCCAAATATGGCTTTAGATTGGCCTCAGAAAGGAAAATGATGTATTAGAAGGAATCAAACTGTAAATGATAATTACTTTGTAGGTAACAGTGAGTGCCATGATACATACCGAATCATGGGTGAATGGGGATTTAAATGAGGAAATGATCCAGTTTTTCCTGGGTTATATTTTATCTGCGGAAACGTTTGCCCGACCATTGGTATGGCACATGTTATGTAGGTCTGGTCTTTCCAAAGATATTCCACATGGGAAGAGGAGAAGATGGTGTACATAAGTTGGGTAGTTATCTCGCACGTAGAAAGAGAGAATCTTGGTCAGAAATTGTAGGTGACATCTTTGGAGCATTGATACCAGCACTGGGAATATCTCTGAATGCAAATAAAATTAGAAGGCTATCAACAGTAGTGGATCGCTTGTCAACAAGCACCGCTGGAGGATTTTTATTGGTGAATACTGAAATGGTTGCCATGCGTGCCATGGTAATGCAAAATCGACTTGCCCTTGATATATTATTGGCAAAAGAGGGTGGAGTCTGTGTAATGCTGAAATTTCAACATTGTTGTACTTACATTCAGACGAAAGTAAAGATTTCAAAATTTACATTAAAAATATAACTGATCTGCATGAGGAAATTGCACCACTGGAGGTTGAAAGTGTTTGGGAAAAGATTGGGAAGAAAATATCTTCTATTAAAGATTTCTAAGTAAACCTAGGTAGTACCTTTTTAGGTAAAATCTTATTTCCATTAACATGTGTGATTTTTATAGTATTAATATTAAGATTAGGATGTCTATGTCATAAAAGAAAGAAAATCCAGAAAAAGTTAAAAGGAGAACATTTGAAAAGAAGAGAGAATAAGAGACAAGAGAGAGAGTTTGAAGAAGTAGAATTAGAGGAGATGAAACAAAATATGCATAAGACAGCCAGAAGAGAAGAAATTGGGGAAACAGAGATGTAAATTAAAGCAAGAATTAATTTCGACTCCATGAAAAATCAATAACATTTTTTAATGGTGTGGTGATAAAATCACCAAAGGGGGGATTGATGGAGCAGGTAGTACAAAATTGTGTATACCCCCCTATTCTGCATGAATATACAAATTAAATAATCTATTAAACATAATATTATTAAATGAGTTTTGCATGTTTTCTAATCAACATTATTAATTTACAAAATTATACATGCGATTTGCATTTTGCATGGCTGAATAACTTTTATGACTAAAATCCGTACGCATACTAACAGTAGTATATGTAGTAAATAGAATACTTCATGATATATGTTGCTTTTGTGATGTCTCTGTAATGTTGCCCGAGACGACAACAAATGGGTGAATATGAATGCTTTAAATGTCGCTATATGCTAGATAAATACATACACATAGAGGGATTAGTAAGGGGTTAACATTAGATTCATTATTTCTATGTATTAATTACTCTTTTGTGTTTGTTTTGCTTAAGTTATCCTTTGGGCCTAAAAACCAAAATGGCCGCCGACGCGACACGAGGTGATGGTCACTGCTCCATGAGGTCTGGAGTGAAGTGCGCAGCTGCGACAAAACGTCCCTGTGGCCTAGTCATGACCTGTGCCTTAGTGTTCCCGAACAAGGCCACGGTGGGACCGCAGCCAAGCTGAATAACATAAGGACTCTTAACAAAACCAGAGTGAACCGACTTTGTGATTTCATCTTCGAACTGTACCGAGACTCCGCTGGAAGATCTAAACTGACCAATCACAACTGCCCAAAACTTAAAATTTGTATCCCCTTTACCTCCATTTCATTATAAATTACATGGTAGAATAGAGAGAAATGTTAATTATATCATATCACATCATCGACGAATCTTTGACGAAGACGACGGTGACGCTACGTGACACTACTGCCTAGGGTGACTGATGCGTTCCTGAATCTTTGACGGACTAAATGCTGCCCATCATCTGATGAACTGCAAACGTATCTAAACTTATGGGCATAGGTAAATGCTTGCACATCTCTGGACCTTGTCCATCCTTTGGGTCTGTAGCGTGCTAAGCGAAGAACTCTGATTTGCTATTTACCAATTGACTGCCAATTTGACTACGCTATGCGAATGACTTAGAGGACGCCCGATAGCCAGATTAGGTAAATATGGTGTTCTGTGATTTACATGTAAATTGATATAAACTTGCTAAATGCTGATTTGAACCTTTCAATAACTTTTAGATAAACAAATATTGATTAACAAGAAATGCGTTAGTGTGATTTATTGAGGGAGGTGAGGTCGAAATCTTGAAATGTGTTTTAGCTGGTTCTAAAATCATCGTCAACCAATCCAACTAATTTGATCCATCGATCACATGGGAGGAGTGCCTTGATGTTTTAAGATTGAGATCTGCAGGAGAAAGGGTGTTAATGTATAGATATGTAAATTACTTTTCTTTCTATAGGTCATAAGGTATTTTCTTTCATGTCAAGCGCTGGACTTTACCTATATTTAGACCATAGGGTCTAAATCTATCAATATGCCATTAATCACTGGGGCTTCCATTTATTCCTCTCTCAACACAAGAAGGTGTGAATGCTCGTCCCATAGTCTATGGAGAAACTTACTCTTTAAACTTAGGTGAGTGGTGTGATATGTACATGTGGGGTTTCTGCAGTGTGGCTCAGCGATAGCAATGGGAGATGAGCTGTCATCACACCGACTCAACCGTCGTTGAATACTCACCTGTATAACAATGTTGAGTGCTCTGAATATTATCAGACCTTCCACGGGAGACTTTTGGGATGAGTGGGTGACTCCGATCGGCGGCGGGAGGCCAACCACACTAGGATGCCTATCCTGTGGATGGTCATCCTGTTTGCTTATCATTGAGACCCCACTTCCCAGTCACTTGTGAGTGGAATTTGTGTTTCATGTACACCACTATCTTGTACTCAGTCTTTATCTACTTGTGTTCAGTTTAAGGACAGAGTTGGGGCAAGATTACCCTAAACCTTGACATATCGGTCTTTTTTTCTTTTTTTTCTTTTCTTTTGTGTTTTTTATGTTTACCTAGGCATATATCCAGGAGCAACTTTCAATCTGACAGAACAGATAGCACGGCCATTTTGACCTTATACGCCCGGATATACACTGTGGGTACTATCCCCAAGATCACTTTTATGCACATTTCACTTCTTAGTTGGTCCTGAGGAAGCACCACGGATCCGTTTGGACCGCAGGGGCGCGAAACATGTCGAGCACATTGACCACATTGTAGTTACCAGATGGGACATTAAGCCCATTAGGGTAACACCCAACCTACGGGTTTTTTAGCTTGTCAAGGGTGCCATTCCCTCGTCTTTATTAAACAATTTCCTTTGAGCAACCCTTAGACAATTTTAACCTATCACGTCGCACACTCGACTGCACTACTACTAGTTTTAGGACCCAAACCACACACCTGCATACACCAAACGGCGTTTTCTCTAAAAAGATCTCTGCTAAAGATCTCTGCAATGCCCTTCGGGGGACCCGTAGGGCATTGCAGCGCCGGCTCGACGAGGAGCAAAACGCCCGATGATGAATTATGATACCTTCCGGGGTGTGTGAGGGCAACAAGAGAAAATAAGCTCTGCTTCCCCTCGCAATCCCTGGGTCTTATATAGCCTAGGACCCTCTTTTCTTACGTTTCTTGAATTTCCTTCTCTCTACCTCTTTGGAACAGTGTCTCCTTTTTTGATTGATACAGACGATACACGGAGCACAGACACTGGACCATAACAAGCTCCTGGTCCCCCCTCTCTTTTTTTATATAGAAGCGCTGGAACTGCTCATCTCTCCTGTATGTGCAGACCAGTGTGAAGTGACGTGTGAATGTTGGTGTTATGGGCCCCACCAATGACTGCATGTGTGAAAGCGTTAGTGTGATATTTGGTCTGTGATGAAGGGAGGATAACGGTACAGGTCTCGTCTATCTTCCCGTTACCCAGGTTTCTGCGCTCCAGCATTAGCGTGCAGAGTGTATTTCTCACTCAACTGGACATGTACGCACTAATATAGTACTATTGGTTGTGAATCAAATTCTCTATGAGGTGAGGGAATGTGATTTTCTAATATGTGTTAAACAGGCCTCATTTCAAGTATGAAAGCCGTCCTTTCCAGGATTCAAGCTCTCCCTGCATTCTCTGCAGCACACAGGCAAGCTGGGATGTAGTGGGTTAATTCCACTGCCAATGTTTAGTGTGTTCTCCAGGAACTCTTCTCCAGTTCAGCCACTAACTGCAACCTTAATTCCATGGTTCTTCCACTGTTTCATGGTACCCAATTCATTCACATGGAAATTGATATAAACTTGCTAAATGCTGATTTGAACCTTTCAATAACTTTTAGATAAACAAATAATGATTAACAAGAAATGCGTTAGTGTGATTTATTGAGGGAGGTGAGGTCGAAATCTTGAAATGTGTTTTAGCTGGTTCTAAAATCATCCTCAACCAATCCAACTAATTTGATCCATCGATCACATGGGAGGAGTGCCTTGATGTTTTAAGATTGAGATCTGCAGGAGAAAGGGTGTTAATGTATAGATATGTAAATTACTTTTCTTTCTATAGGTCATAAGGTATTTTCTTTCATGACAAGCGCTGGACTTTACCTATATTTAGACCATAGGGTCTAAATCTATCAATATGCCATTAATCACTGGGGTTTCCATGTATTCCTCTCTCAACACCAAAAGGTGTGAATGCTCGTCCCATAGTCTATGGAGCAACTTACTTTTTAAACTTAGGTGAGTAGTGTGATATGTACATGTGGGGTTTCTGCAGTGTGGCTCAGCGATAGCAATGAGAGATGAGCTGTCAATACACCCACTCAACCGTCGTTGAATACTCACCTGTATAACAATGTTGAGTGCTCTGAATATTATCAGACCTTCCACGGGAGACTTTTGGGATGAGTGGGTGACTCCGATCGGCGGCGGGAGGCCAACCACACTAGGATGCCTATCCTGTGGATGGTCATCCTGTTTGCTTATCGTTGAGACCCCACTTCCCAGTCACTCGTGAGTGGAATTTGTGTTTCATGTACACCACTATCTTGTACTCAGTCTTTATCTACTTGTGTTCAGTTTAAGGACAGAGTTGGGGCAAAATTACCCTAAACCTTGACATATCGCTCTTTTTTTCTTTTTTTTCTTTTCTTTTGTGTTTTTTATGTTTACCTAGGCATATATCCAGGAGCAACTTTCAATCTGACACAACAGATAGCAGGGCCATTTTGACCTTATACGCCCGGATATACACTGTGGGTACTATCCCCAAGATCACTTTTATGCACACTTCACTTCTTAGTTGGTCCTGAGGAAGCGCCACGGATCCGTTTGGACCGCAGGGGCGCGAAACATGTCGAGCACATTGACCACATTGTAGTTACCAGATGGGACATTAAGCCCATTAGGGTAACACCCAACCTACGGGTTTTTTAGCTTGTCAAGGGTGCCATTCCCTCGTCTTTAATAAACAATTTCCTTTGAGCAACCCTTAGACAATTTTAACCTATCACGTCGCACACACGACTGCACTACTACTAGTTTTAGGACCCAAACCACACACCTGCATGCACCAAACGGCGTTTTCTCTAAAAAGATCTCTGCTAAAGATCTCTGCAATGCCCTTCGGGGGACCCGTAGGGCATTGCAGCGCCGGCTCGACGAGGAGCAAAACGCCCGATGATGAATTATGATACCTTCTGGGGTGTGTGAGGGCAACAAGAGAAAATAAGCTCTGCTTCCCCTCCCAATCCTTGGGTCTTATATAGCCTAGGACCCTCTTTTCTTACGTTTCTTGAGTTTCCTTCTCTCTACTTCTTTGGAACAGTGTCTCCTTTTTTGATTGATACAGACGATACACGGAGCACAGACACTGGACCATAACAAGCTCCTGGTCCCCCCCTCTCTTTTTTTATATAGAAGCGCTGGAACCGCTCATCTCTCCTGTATGTGCAGACCAGTGTGAAGTGACGTGTGAATGTTGGTGTTATGGGCCCCACCAATGACTGCATGTGTGAAAGCGTTAGTGTGATATTTGGTCTGTGATGAAGGGAGGATAACCGTACGGGTCTCGTCTATCTTCCCGTTACCCAGGTTTCTGCGCTCCAGCATTAGCGTGCAGAGTGTATTTCTCACTCAACTGGACATGCACGCACTAATATAGTACTATTGGTTTTGAATCGAATTCTCTATGAGGTGAGGGAATGTGATTTTCTAATATGTGTTAAACAGGCCTCATTTCAAGTATGAAAGCCGTCCTTTCCAGGATTCAAGCTCTCCCTGCATTCTCTGCAGCACACAGGCAAGCTGGGATGTAGTGGGTTAATTCCACTGCCAATGTTTAGTGTGTTCTCCAGGAACTCTTCTCCAGTTCAGCCACTAACTGCAACCTTAATTCCATGGTTCGTCCACTGTTTCATGGTACCCAATTCATTCACATGGAAATTGATATAAACTTGCTAAATGCTGATTTGAACCTTTCAATAACTTTTAGATAAACAAATATTGATTAACAAGAAATGCGTTAGTGTGATTTATTGAGGGAGGTGAGGTCGAAATCTTGAAATGTGTTTTAGCTGGTTCTAAAATCATCGTCAACCAATCCAACTAATTTGATCCATCGATCACATGGGAGAAGTGCCTTGATGTTTTAAGATTGAGATCTGCAGGAGAAAGGGTGTTAATGTATAGATATGTAAATTACTTTTCTTTCTATAGGTCATAAGGTATTTTCTTTCATGTCAAGCGCTGGACTTTACCTATATTTAGACCATAGGGTCTAAATCTATCAATATGCCATTAATCACTGGGGCTTCCATTTATTCCTCTCTCAACACAAGAAGGTGTGAATGCTCGTCCCATAGTCTATGGAGAAACTTACTCTTTAAACTTAGGTGAGTGGTGTGATATGTACATGTGGGGTTTCTGCAGTGTGGCTCAGCGATAGCAATGGGAGATGAGCTGTCATCACGCCCACTCAACCGTCGTTGAATACTCACCTGTATAACAATGTTGAGTGCTCTGAATATTATCAGACCTTCCACGGGAGACTTTTGGGATGAGTGGGTGACTCCGATCGGCGGCGGGAGGCCAACCACACTAGGATGCCTATCCTGTGGATGGTCATCCTGTCTGCTTATCGTTGAGACCCCACTTCCCAGTCACTCGTGAGTGGAATTTGTGTTTCATGTACACCACTATCTTGTACTCAGTCTTTATCTACTTGTGTTCAGTTTAAGGACAGAGTTGGGGCAAGATTACCCTAAACCTTGACATATCGCTCTTTTTTTCTTTTTTTTCTTTTCTTTTGTGTTTTTTATGTTTACCTAGGCATATATCCAGGAGCAACTTTCAATCTGACAGAACACATAGCAGGGCCATTTTGACCTTATACGCCCGGATATACACTCTGGGTACTATCCCCAAGATCACTTTTATGCACACTTCACTTCTTAGTTGGTCCTGAGGAAGCGCCACGGATCCGTTTGGACCGCAGGGGCGCGAAACATGTCAAGCACATTGACCACATTGTAGTTACTAGATGGGACATTAAGCCCATTAGGGTAACACCCAACCTACGGGTTTTTTAGCTTGTCAAGGGTGCCATTCCCTCGTCTTTATTAAACAATTTCCTTTGAGCAACCCTTAGACAATTTTAACCTATCACGTCGCACACACGACTGCACTACTACTAGTTTTAGGACCCAAACCACACACCTGCATGCACCAAACGGCGTTTTCTCTAAAAAGATCTCTGCTAAAGATCTCTGCAATGCCCTTCGGGGGACCCGTAGGGCATTGCAGCGCCGGCTCGACGAGGAGCAAAACGCCCAATGATGAATTATGATACCTTCCGGGGTGTGTGAGGGCAACAAGAGAAAATAAGCTCTGCTTACCCTCCCAATCCTTGGGTCTTATATAGCCTAGGACCCTCTTTTCTTACGTTTCTTGAGTTTCCTTCTCTCTACTTCTTTGGAACAGTGTCTCCTTTTTTGATTGATACAGACGATACACGGAGCACAGACACTGGACCATAACAAGCTCCTGGTCCCCCCCTCTCTTTTTTTATATAGAAGCGCTGGAACCGCTCATCTCTCCTGTATGTGCAGACCAGTGTGAAGTGACGTGTGAATGTTGGTGTTATGGGCCCCACCAATGACTGCATGTGTGAAAGCGTTAGTGTGATATTTGATCTGTGATGAAGGGAGGATAACTGTACGGGTCTCGTCTATCTTCCCGTTACCCAGGTTTCTGCGCTCCAGCATTAGCGTGCAGAGTGTATTTCTCACTCAACTGGACATGTACGCACTAATATAGTACTATTGGTTTTGAATCGAATTCTCTATGAGGTGAGGGAATGTGATTTTCTAATATGTGTTAAACAGGCCTCATTTCAAGTATGAAAGCCGTCCTTTCCAGGATTCAAGCTCTCCCTGCATTCTCTGCAGCACACAGGCAAGCTGGGATGTAGTGGGTTAATTCCACTGCCAATGTTTAGTGTGTTCTCCAGGAACTCTTCTCCAGTTCAGCCACTAACTGCAACCTTAATTCCATGGTTCTTCCACTGTTTCATTGTACCCAATTCATTCACATAAGACGAGCGTGTAGTTTGTCCTAGCATCTCTGGGCGACATTAGCAGAGAAGTTGTTAAATAATTAATCATGTACTAGGATAGTGCTTAGGTGTTAATGCAATGTGACATTTAGTTTTCATGTGCTCTGATTTGCTGATTAAATGATCTGCTAACCTCCTCAGTGATTCTGCAGTTTCTGTAATTTCGTATTATGCAAATGTAATATATATAAACCCTTGATTTTGGGGATGAGACAGAAAACTTTCCTGTCTACTAGGGATGTTGTCCATTACTCTCACGATTTGGCTGCCCTCTTGGGACTTAAAATAATTTTAGATTTTTGCTTTTCTCTGTATTGCCCTTTCATTCAGAGCCTTTATCCTCCTGTGAGTGTAACAGAGAGCAACCGTAGTAGTAGGCCAGATGATTTGTGTACATTGAGAAGGTGAGTATTTTGCTCAAATTTCTCCAGTGGAGCACTCGGCTGAGCTTGTTCAAGTCTACCCCTAGTACACCCACACACAATGTTGGATCTGCAGTGTGGCTTTTTACTCTGTAACCCGGGTGGGTAGATGTTCTTCTAGCCCCAATGGAATCCTTACCTACCAGAAGTCAGGCAGAGGGGTGTAGTTCAAGAAAATTGTGAGTTTTGGCCATGCAAATAAGGGGCTTCTCAAAAACAGCCAGCCAGAATTTGGGGACTTTTTTTATCTAGATTTATCTTTCCATACTCAAAGAGGCTCAGTTACTAAGGCAGCTCATTTGGCCAACCTTCCATAGTTTACTCCATTCCAGACTACCTATCTTACTTTATTAATTAGTGTATTGTCAAGACTTATGTATTGTGCCAGTGCATAATTGAATATGAATCAATTAAACCTAAACATATTGCAAACTGCAGGACAGTCAGAAACGTATGAGGACTAATTAAACATTATCACTTAACAGAGCATCATTAACCTTAGGCTGGTGACCTGTTAAATGCCTTGTTCACTTTAGGGCTTTAACCCGCTGTTCAAAAATTGGGTTATTGATTAAGGGGGTGAAATCCTACTCAAACAACCACAATTCTTGTCAGGTTGAACCATCAAAAGTCACTAAATTAACCTGTGCTTAACCCTCTGATAGCTTAGCACAAAAACTGTCAGGCAGATTACTGACATAATATCATTGACGAAAATTTTGTGTAAAAAATATGGTTTACCACAATATCGTGCTCCTTTACTTATAACGGTAATTACAAAAATATTTGGAGAAAAAAATTGTTGACACTAATATTGTTTAAACGTAGGCAAAAATATTTTCTTTTCGATCTAAATAGAGTTTAAAGTAGTAAATGTTAAATATTTGAATATATAAATCTTATCTAACATAGAATTAAATAATTTCCGCTAATATTGAATGCTGCATATAAATATAAACTTATATAAACATATATATATATATATATACACATATACACATACATATATATATAAATTACCTACTGGCGGTCGCCAGTAGGTAGTTATAGTTAGGACCACGTTTCCATAGGAAAACCTCAACATTCTATTTTGAATAACTTTGGCGCCGGTCGACGAATCCTCGCGAATTTCTCAAAATAGGTGGGGCGCTACGCTCCGCTCCTACCCTGAAAGTCTCGGGGGGATCCGTCAAGCGGGGGCTGAGATAAAAGGGGGGTCCCAAAACGCGTTTTTCCCATGCATTTTTCCATAGGACCTTTAGAACGAGCTACAGCCCGAACGGCTGAACAGAATTACTCAAAATTTGGCAGAGAGGTAGTCCCTAGGTCAAGGAAGTGCCTTTTGTAGGTTTGGTGTAAATCTGTTCAGTAGATTCTGAGAAAATAGCCTTTAAATCAATATATATATCTGAGCCCGCTTACGGTACGCTTACCGTACGCTTACGGTAAGCGTACGGTGGCGTGCGCGAGCGCGATTCTGATTGGCTCTTAGATCTTAGTAAACATTCGAATCGGCCGAAACCAGGAAGCGGCGGCCGCCATTTTCTGTGTTTCACTCTGAAAAAAAAAGAGTGAAAACAAGAAAAGGGGGCAATGAGGAGAGTTACAGACCCCCTTACATTTGTGAGGGGGTCA
Organism: Triturus cristatus; assembly: GCF_964204655.1. NCBI lineage: Eukaryota > Metazoa > Chordata > Amphibia > Caudata > Salamandridae > Triturus > Triturus cristatus. Next base: position 984,495,698 of record NC_140585.1, on the reverse strand, counting down.
AAGAAGGACTGTAAAGTACAAAACAAACATTTATTGATTTTTAAAAAAAATCACGGGGTACGCGTACGGTAAGCTTACGGTAAGCGTACGGAAGAAACATGGCGTGCGCGAAGGAGATTCTGATTGGCCCATAGATCTTAGTAAACATTCGAATCGGCCGAAACCAGGAAGCGGCGGCCGCCATTTTGTGTGTTTCACTCAGAAAAAAAACAGAGAAAACAAGGAAAGGGGGCAATGAGGAGAGTTACAGACCCCCTAACATTTGTAAGGGGGTCAAAGAAGGACAGAAAAGTACCAAAAAAACATTTATTGATTTTAAAATAAATCACGGGGTACGCGTACCGTAAGCTTACGGTAAGCGTACGGTAAAAAAAATAAAAATAAATAAATGAAAAGCAGATTTAAGAGTTTAGAAATTAGGGAGCTCTAAAAAGAGCTGTTGTGTTTATGAAGTCATTTTTTTAGTGGTACCTACAAGTAAGTACCGATGCAGAGTCTAAGGTTCAAGAGGAAGACTCTGTTCCCTTCATCATTGAAGTGCACACCATCTCCTCTATAAATGTCTTGCATGTCATAACGCAAGTTGTTGTGGTAAATGGCACCCATACCATAGTCACGGAGGAAAGCAGAAACAGATTTGTTGACGTGCTTTCTTGCTTTGTCAATCTGCGGACAGAAATGATTGGACCAGTTCCATTTTTGCCTTTGGCATATGTTGGAAAACACAAAGGCAGTTTTAGGGAAAAGTGTAAACAGTTGTGCAAAGGTGTCCTTCATAAGCATTTCCAGACCTACCCCAGTCAAAGTGCCTAGGTCATTGCCACCACAGTGCACTATTATGAGGTCAGGGTGTTGGATTTGAATGAAGGATTTCACCAATGGCATCAATTGGTGCCACTTTAACCCTCTCTGACCAATCCATTTAATGTCTACATTTGGCAAAGCAAGGTCTCTCACCATACCTGTTTTCTCTGCAAACTTTTCACTCCAGAAGACATAGCTGTGCCCTACAATCCACACTGTGAACATCTTCAAAGGAGAACTGGACGCACTCAGGAGGTGTCTTTCAGTAGAATGGCAATATGAAAAGAAAGACAGTTTGGAAATGGAGGCATACATATTTTTTTCAAAACAAAAAGAACTGATTGGCTGTTTCATACCATTCTAGAATAAAAACTAGGCTGTATGTGTAAATTAATAGAAGCATGTTTTGTATTGGTACAAAAAAATGTGTAACCAAAGAACAGTACTATGGATTTGCTGTAAGGTTTGAAAAGTCAAGCACTCTTGCTCTGTGGAATTGAAACATTGTGTGTCGAACTTCTGACCTAACTCTACACAGCAGTGTTCCATGAGCTGTTGCTATGGTAGCAGGCAGAAGTCAAGTTGGGGGAAGGGTACTAGGCAGAAGTCAAGTTGGGGGAAGGGTACTTTTGGAAAAGGGTTGGTTTTCAACCAATAGAAATGTGTGATTACATTTGAAAAAAAGGGGGAAGCACTGAGATTTGAAACTTACATGTATATGTGTGGAAAAATAGAGGGAAAGTTTGCCATTATCTGGTTCTGCTGAGAGGAGAGAGGTGAACACAACAGAGATCCTGGCTCTGATAATCTGCTGTTTGAGTGTCACATTTCTTTCACAACTAACTAATTTTAAAGGTGAGTTTACAGTTTGAGAGGGGATGTATGTGGTAACTTAAGAAATGAATAATAGAAATGGGAATTGTTTTTGTTGTAGTTACACATGGTGGTTTCATAATGTGTCAGTCTGTAAAAGTGATTTACACTTGCCCCGAAAAAAAAAAGAGCAGTAAGTGTGCTTTCAAATTGGCAAAGAAATTTCGTTTTGGGACTAATGTGAAAACATGACTCTGTGTGCATAGAAGAATTATAGGCAGAGATTTATTGCGTCTTGCTCTGGTGATTTCATAGTTGCATTAGATGGAAAGGGGGAGCGAATTTTTGGGGGAAGAAGCAGAGTCTTAGCACACACCCATGTGCTTGCCATGTATAGTCATGCACAGTATTTAGAAGCGAGTGGGGTTTTCAGGTTTAAGTCTGTAATGCAAATACATTCAGCATCACTAAGGCTGGTTGCCCTTGCTGGAGTGTAGGCAGTCACCGCGAATACACATGGTGGTGGTCTGAAAAAAACAGCTTGGACAAGTGCAATTAAATAAATTAAAAAAAAAGGTTTCATAATGTGTCAGTCTGTAAAAGTGATTTTCACTTGCCCCGAAAAAAAAAAGAGCAGTAAGTGTGCTTTAAAAATGGCAAAGAAATTTCGTTTTGGGACTAATGTGAAAAAATGACTCTGTGTGCATAGAGGAATTATAGGCAGAGATTTATTGCGTCTTGCTCTGGTGATTTCACAGTTGCATTAGATGGAAAGGGGGAGCGAATTTTTGGGGGAAGAAGCAGAGTCTTAGCACACACTCATGTGCTTGCCATGTATAGTCATGCACAGTATTTAGAAGCGAGTGGGGTTTTCAGGTTTAAGTCTGTAATGCAAATACATTCAGCATCACTAAGGCTGGTTGCCCTTGCTGGAGTGTAGGCAGTCACAGAGAATACACATGGTGGTGGTCTGAAAAAACAGCTTGGACATGTGCATTTAAATAAATTAAAAAAAGAATCAGGGCTTTTTTAATACAATCTTTGTGATTGGTATTTTTTTTTGCCCGCTGTAAAATGATGAATGCAATTGCTTTCACAATTTATAGTGAAATGCAATATATTCTGAAAACAGCAAAAATAAGGCAAAAAGATTTTTTGGTAAAAAATGTAAATATGTGTACTGTATTATAAAATGTTTAAAAAATATTAATACTTTTTTCTTTTTTTCCAGATAGATATAGAAAATTTTCGAAAACTACAAACATTTTTAAAACTATTTTTTAAAAAAAGAAATGAATAAATATTTTTTCAGTGAGTATGGTAAGTCAATAATAATAATTGTAGTCTCTCAAGGACAATGTAATGTGATAAATGATTTTTAGTGTTTTTTTTTAAAAATAAAAAAAAAGTACGCGCACCGTACGCGTACGGTAAAAAAAAAATTAAAAAAAGTTTTTAAAAACATATGTAAAAAAAAGATGAAAGATAAGGTTGGCTCTTAAAAGAACCGTTGTGTTCATGCAGGGACAGAGGAAAGGAAGCATGGGAAAATTATTCAAAGCGACAAATGTGCTGATCTATTTTGTTGTTCACTAGGGAAACACTGGTCTCCCTATGGCAAATTAGATCTTTACAAAATGTGCAATGAATATCAACCTTCCGAAATCGAGGGTTCATTTCCAGAGGGCCAGCAAAAGGAGATTCTCCCCCCACAGATGAAGGGCTCACCTGACCTGCAGAAGAAGGAGTAAGCCCTGCAGGTGATGGTCCAGGCTGAGCTGCTGTGGATGTACTGGCTCGTCTTTCTGAAGAGTTACCTCCAAAAAGATGACCATGTGTCCTTCTGTGTACATCCTGGAGGTGTCTCTTCATGGTGTGATTCCCAAAGGAATACTTCCTGTTAGGATTACCTCTAGAAAGTACACGCTGACACAGCTTGCAAGTAACTAAGGGTGCATTCACCTTTTGCTGGCCTTCTGGAAAAGTAAAATAATCCCAAACATAAGAAGGCTTTTGTTTCCTCGATGTCTGCCTCAAGACAGTGCTGCTAGTGCTAGCCTCACTCTCAGAAGAGCTCTGCTGTTCTGCCATCGTATCCCAAAGACAAACCAGCTCCTTCTCCCAAGGGATCACAAGCAGAAATTAGGGGAATGGGTGTGGTGTAGGAGAGTTCTAGAACTGAAAGTAGTTTCAACCAATCAAAAGTTGTGTTTCAAGATCACATGACCTACCGTACGCTTACGGTACGCTTACGGTACGCTTACGGCAAAAAGTACGCGTGCGCGTAAAAAAGACACGCGCTTGCGCGCATGCGCATAACAGTCACTCCCCGGCACTTCCGCGTAACGTGCGCGTGTGGCGTAAGCGCGCACGCGTCCCACGCGCAGTACGCGCGGCTACGCAAAGTGCGTAACTATACGCAAGCAGCGTAGATAGATTACGGACGTTGCGTAAACCGTACGCTTACCGTGAGCTTACGGTACGCGTACTAAAAAAAAATTAAAAAAAAAAAAAAGAACTGGAAATAAATTTTACATGTTTATTTTAAAAAATATATTAAAAAAAAATATTTAAGGATTTTAAAAATTAAAGCATAGTCTTTATAAAAGGTAAGAAAATTAAATAAAAAATATGTTTGAAAAAATTGAAGAATAAAAAAAAAATTAGCATTTAAAAAACCTTGCAAATTCACAGAAAAAACCATGGGTTTCACACACGTTATAGTTAGGAATTAGCATTTAAAAAACCTTTGAAATTCAGTGAAAAAACCATAGGTTTCACACACGTTATAGTTAGGAATTAGCATTTAAAAAACCTTAGAAATTCAGTGAAAAAACCATAGGTTTCACACATGTTATAGTTAGCTGGACATTTTACTCGTAAAAAACCAATGAAATTGCCCCGTTATAGTTAGTTCAGCTAACTATAACTCGCGCGCCCGCAATGCACTGCTGATGACGTCACATATTACATCACTCATGACATGGTCAGTGACATCACTCATGACATCACTGATGACATCTCAAATGACATCACTGATGACATCACTGATGACATCATCCTTGTGATAGAGTGGCAGACCTCCTCTTCCCCTAATATAACCTTTGACACACACATTCAAAAATAGAAACTACAATGTTCAAAACAATGGACATACCAATACCAGTTAAAACAACCTTTTCAGTAATTCTAAGATCCACATACACATCCACTCATTCACCAACAGTCCAATTCAGTCACTCATACATGTGCTCACTCATCATATGTACTCATACACCTATACATCCTGTTACACAATGCCACTCATCCATAGAGTTACTCACACACATAGTCACTCATGCTAACAAAGAATCAAACATACATTTACTTGCATATACAGTTATACACACACCACCACACTTACTTCTACGGAAACTTACACATACTTAGTCTTTTAAACAATCACTTATAGAAACACATACTTATTCATACAGGAACTCTTTCAATCTCTCACTCTCACATATACTCACATATATACACCAATAGTCACATATACTAGTTTAAAACATATGTAGTTACTCATAAAGACAATATTGAGACAGTCATTCACTCACTAACACACCCATACACACACTCATCCACCCATACAGTCCTGCACACGTGCTGTGTTCAACCCATACAAACAGTGAGTCACTCATTCATGCACCTATGCACTACGTAATACCCCCCACCGAACCATGCAGACACTCAGACTGATACTCAAAAAACCAACTAATAACCTATATAGACACCCATGTAGCTACTCACCAACCCATGCAGCCACTTATACACAAAGTGAGAGACTGATACAGATATTTACATATTTAAACATTACTCACTAAGCCATGTATTCACTATGATACACTTAATCAGTCAGTTACACAATCAATTTTTCAAAAACAAATCATCCATTTAGACACTTATATACCCATTTATTCTTCCATCGACCTTGAGATATACATATATAAAACATATTTAATTTTCAGAAAAACACACATTCACTGGATGATGTCATCAGTGATGTCATCAGTGATGTCATTTGAGATGTCATCAGTGATGTCATGAGTGATGTCACTGACCATGTCATGAGTGATGTAATATGTGACGTCATCAGCAGTGCATTGCGGGCGCGCGAGTTATAGTTAGCTGAACTAACTATAACGGGGCAATTTCATTGGTTTTTTACGAGTAAAATGTCCAGCTAACTATAACATGTGTGAAACCTATGGTTTTTTCACTGAATTTCTAAGGTTTTTTAAATGCTAATTCCTAACTATAACGTGTGTGAAACCTATGGTTTTTTCACTGAATATAGATATAGCTATACATAGATATCTATAGGCATTATACAATTTTTGAACCACAATTCATCAGACACCAAACATGACATTCCTACCTGCTACCAATCAAAAGTTATCACTTATCACAGGTAATAAGGTAACCCAATGTAATCCTATTTAAAAAGAAGGCCTTGCAAAAATGAAAGAGAAATTGAGAGTTTTTCACTAACAGGACATGTAAAACTTAAAAGTGAAGTTCCACTTTTTAACTAAACTGCACCCTTCCCTATTGTCCGTTAAGGGGCTACTCTCCGGCTGCCATGTACAAATTGAAAAAAAGGATTAGGCCTGGCAAATGGTTTATTTTGCCAGCCCACAATGGCAGTTTAAAACAGCATACACAGGTTGCAATGTCAGGCCCTAGACATGTTTTAAAAGGCTACTTAAATTGAGTGGTATAATCAGTGCTACAGGCCCATTTAATTTACAGGTCCTGGGAACCTGCTGGTTGGCATTGGTAAAGTATGCAGAGTCCTAAGGCCAACAAAAGTAAATTCACCAAAACTGGAGGATTGAAGGCAAAACGTTTGGGGTCAGACCCCCCTAAGGCTGATAGGTCTAACACTATCTCCTCCATATGAAAGTGCAGATAACTACCCAACCTCCTTGGAGATTTCATCACCAAGGTGAAAGAACCTGGATAGATGATCAGCATTAGCGTGATCTGCTCCAGGATGGTTCTCCACCATAAAGTCATTCCCTGTAGGGAGATAAACTACTTCAGCAACTTGGGATTCTCAGCCCTCCATCTGCATTAGCCATCTGCTGGACCTGTGGTCTGTCTAAATCTGGAAGGAAATCCCAAACAGATATGGTTTCAGCTTTTATAGTGCCCAGATCAAAGGAAAGGCTTCCCTTTTATTAGCACTTCACATCTGTTCCCCTGGAAGGAACCTCCTGCTGATGAAGGCTACTTATTGGACTAGGCCCTCCTCATTTAGTTGTTCTAGAACAAACCCTATGCCATGATCTGAAGACTCTGGCCTTGAGAACGGGTGCTGGGCACATGGCCTCCTTGAGGGTGTCAAAGGGTTTCTGGCAGGCCGCTGTCCAGATCACTTTCTTGGGCTTCTTATGAGAAATGAGCTCAGTTATGGGGGCAACAATGGTGCCATAGACTTTAACAAACCTCCTATAGTGACTAATGAGGCCTAGGAAGGCCCTCTCCTCAGTCTTATTTTCAGGCCAAGATGGTCCAATCCATGCCTGCAGGGGCTGCACATTGCCCTCACCCATTGGGTGTCCCTGATACAACACTGAACCTTACTCAATCTGGCACTTGTTGGCCTTGATCATCAGGCTTGCCTGTTGCAGAGCCTGAAGCATCTCCTTGAAGTAGGATAGGTGTTCCGCCCAGCTAGAGCTGTGGACAGCTATGTCTTGCAGCTAGGCAAATGCCTCCTTTCCTGCCAGGACCCTGTGAACCAACCTCTCAAAGCTGTCAGGGGCGTTTCTCGGTCCAAAGGACATCACCCAAAATTGAAAGTAGCCCTCTGGGGTAGAAAATGCTGACCTCTCTTTGGCGCTATCAGTCAGGTCAATCTGCCAGTACCCTGACATCCAGTCAAAGGTACTCAGGAACTTGGCTGCCCCCAGCCTGTTGATGAGCTCATCAGCTCTATGGATGGGGTGATCGTCAGTCTTGGTAACTGAACTGAGCACCCTGTAATCCACTCATTAACCTGAATTCTAGGGTGGCACCCTGTGCGGTGGCTTTAGATACCAGTGCCAAGGGACTGGACCAGTGACTACTGGAGTGCTATATCACTCCCAAAGCAAGCATTTTGGAGACATCCTCCTTAGTGCTAGCCCCACTTTGTCTGACAACTTGTACGTTTTGTTTTTCACAATCATAATGTCTCCAGGATCAACACCATAGGTACACAGATGTGTACACCCAGGGAGGAAAACTTCCAATCAACTGCTGACAGGCCCTCTGCTGTTCTGGTGTCAGTTTAGGGGAGAGGTTGACATCCTTTACTGGCCCTTCCAGCTCCTTGGTGGTTAGGAGGTCAGGGAAAGGGTCACTCTCCTCTTTCTCCTCATCAATTATCACCAAGATCATGGTGACCTTAGACCTCTCATAGTGTGGTTTTGGGTGGTTAACATGGAGCATCTGTAAGGGGTTGCTAGGGTTGCCCTGTAGGTAAAGAGCAGGCAAGGCAAGAAGACAGCTCGCTGCTGCCTCAAGAGCTTAGGCAAGCCCATTATCATTCCATTGAGGGTCTTGTTGAATCTCTCAAAAAGCCCATGTGTTTGATAGCAATATTGTGTGGAGAATTTGTAGGTTATCCTACACTCATCTCACATGGACTTTATGTATGCTGATATGAAGTTTGGGCCCCTATAAGACTTTTGGGAACCAGCAGTTAAAGATCTCAGAGGGATTGCCTCTGGGTGTCTAGTGGCAAGGTCAACCACAACTAGGATTAACCTGTTGGCCAAGCCAGTATTGGGGTCCAGGGGGTCAACAATGTTGATGGCCAACCTTTCAAAGGGTGTGCCAATGATAGAAAAAAGGAGCAAGGGGAGCCTGAAGCTTCTTCCCTGCTTTACCACTGGCCTAACAGGTAGGACATGACATGCAGAATGTATCTGAGGCCATCTTCAAATAGGACCAGTATAAGTGGATGACAAGCCTGGCAAATGTCTTGTACTGCCCTAGATGTCCTGCCAGGGGTATATCGTGAGCACGACCAAGTAGGAAGGCCCTGTAGCACTGAGGGACCACGAACACACGGGTTGCCCCTGGTGCAGAAGCCTTAGGCTCACTGTAAAGGAGGATCTTTCTCCCAATATATGAGGAGATCTCCAGATGTGTCATCAGCTGTTTGGGCCTCAGCTTGTTGCCTCAAGTCCCCTGGAGTTGGGTACTCTTTCTGCACCATGCAGACCCACTCAGGCAACCCTAAAATATCCAGGTGTGACCTGAGTTCCGCTTTCTTCTGGACAGTATGCTCTAGGTTTATTGCCTAACAGACAACATACAGGCATGGCAGGGCTCACAGCTAATTTTAGAGGATCTGAGACCCCCCCTCTTAAGGCGAACCAGAGCCACTTGGTAGTGACTGTAAAAGTTGTCTGCAACAACGACACCGTGGAATGCATTGGGTATGACTTGCTCTGAAAATACCATATGACACCTTAAAGTAGTCATGGTGGCTCCTGTGTGCCACATGACATCCTCCCTCTGCACATTGATGATGACCCACTCCCTGTACCTGGAAGAATTTGAAGATATGTGGACATTTAGGTACCAGCTCTTTTTTCCCCAGGGCCACTAAGGTAACGTCTGTGTTCTCCCCTGTGCTAACTGGGACCACCTCCTCCCCAGGTGCTACACTGGCCAAATCCAGTGTGTGCCAACCAGTGGGAAACTGTGCCTTCTTGAGGCATTTGGTGTCTCCCTTTGGGATGCCATAATTGTAGCACTCAGTACACTAGCGGATAAACCTCTCTGTCTGATTCTCAAATAACTCCTTCAACGGATCAGATTGGTACTCGTTACCAGGTTACCATACACTTGGGAATTATTTTTTGGGGGGGCATTAGAGAGCTCTTTATTTTTAAGTGCATCTCCCCCTTATTTCTCCTGGTGAGTACCTTGACTACCTTTTTGGGGATCCCCCAGATGCGTTTTGGGCACTCTGGTGTTGCCCCACAGGTTTGCCTCCTTAGCAAGCTCCCTGGGATCAGTGAGCTTACTATCAACTAAGTATTCATGCAGCTCTGTCAAACAAGCATTGAGCATGTTCTCTCTCAGGAAAAATTGTATAGCACAACATAACCAAGGGCTTTGCTGCCCCTCACCAAGCCACTCAATGCCATGCTGGAATAATCTAAGAAGTCAACCCTAAACTTTCTTTCTTTCTTAAATCTTTATTTCGACTCAGAGAATCATAAAAGAATCATACAGTTGCAATCAGAAAAAACAGAAAAAATAGAATTTAAAATAAAAAACATCTATAGTCAAGAGTGGATACAGCAGCAATTACAGGAATGCTTCAACATAAACCAAAAACCACATAGTAGCAATTTTGAATTTCATTTCGACAGATGGATTCTTCTAATATTCCATACCGCAGCTAGATACTTACTAATGGCAAATACAGTAGGAAAAGATAAATCACTTTTCAGCAGCCTATAGGCGTCTAAGTAATGCCTGAAGCCCCAATTCCTGCAGATGGGAATAATCCACTTTTTCCTAGATTTAGTATATACAGGACAAAAAAACATTAAATGAATAACGTCCTCTAGCTCACTAGAGCAAGCAGGACAATTTTTTCGAGTAGGCGGGTGCCATTTGCTGGTGAGGGCTCTAATTGGAAGCGCGTTGTATCTCCATTGTAAAAGTAATTTTCTCAAGGGAATAGGATTAATATCATTCAACACTGTTTCCAATTTATAGTAATCCTTCGTAGTTAGGAAGGTGGTGGTCATTGGTCCAAGTTTATCACTTGCAAAGGATACAGAGAGATTAGAGTTATAATATAATGCAACCAATTCTTTACGAGATATAGTTGCACAGGCCTCTAGAGGTTTTGTCCACAGGGTCAAAAGGCCCAGCCTAGAAAGTTCGTATTTAACGAACTTAAGCCATGGAATGTTGCCTAAAGCTGGGTGTAAGTAAAGTTCCGTAAGTTCGGAACGATAACTCAAGAGTTCTGGGGTTATCCAAAGACGCCTCCAAAAAGTTAGGGGCTTTACACCAAGTTCCTCCTTTATCGGTCTCAATCCCATGTCGAGCCTTAGGGGGAAAAGCGGCGTACTAGATGGAAGGGCAGCCAAGTTCCGTAAGAATTTGTTTTCCGTAGCGACAATTTCCGGGGCACAATCAATGCCCCAGAGTTCGCCGCCATATGTTAAGGCCCCACGTGCCTGCATTTTATAGATTTCCAGAGGCGGACCGATAGGATGAGTCATGGATTGATTCCATAATTTCAGAATCCCCCCACCCTTTAGGTTAACTTTAAATTTGATTTAATCTGGTGGTGGGACCAAGACATTTTTTCATTCAGGGTTAAACCCAAGTACTCAAAGGTGTGGACTCTCTCTAGGCTAATACCGTTTATGGTGGGATTAGGACGAAGAGACCTGGGGGGATTAAAAATCATAAATTTGGTCTTAGCCGTATTAATCTCTAGCCCTCGATCAATGCAAAATGAGACGAAACCATCGAGGACACGTTGGAGACCCATAGGGGTCTTAGCTAAAAGCAGGGTGTCGTCGGCGAACATAATGGCAGAAATGCCAATGCCCGCAAGCCGTGGAGCATCTCTGTTTGGCACATCGTTTAGATGGGAAATGAGACCATTTACATACAAACAAAACAAAGTAGGAGCCAAAACGCATCCCTGCCTTACCCCTCTTTCGACGGGGAAGCTAGCTGATAGTGTACCATCTCTACCACATCTTACCCTCGCATAATTATTGGTATGAAGGCGAACTAGTATATGCAGAAAAGGGCCCGGAAGACCTAAATCTTGTAACACAGTCCAAAGTTTCGTGCGTGGGACTAAATCAAAGGCCGCACGCAGGTCAACAAAGACTGTGTAAAGAGAGCCCCCCTCAATCTTTACTGTTTTCCAGAAGAGCATACACAATCTAAAGATCTGGTCAGTTGTGGAAACGCTCTTTCTGAAACCAGCCTGATAGTTGCTCAGAATCCCAGAGGTCTCTATCCATTCCATCATACGGTCAAGAATCAACCTCGAGAAAAGTTTCTGGGCAACATCTATCAGACTGATAGGGCTATAATTTCCAGGCAGCAAGGGGGACCCTTTTTTGAAAATAGGCACAACTTCAGCACCGAGCCAGGTAGAAGGGATAGGCAAGCCATCAAGGATTGCGTTGAATAATAATGTAAAATATGGTGCCCAAACTCTAGGTTCATGTTTGTATAGGTCTCCTGGTACCCCATCCAAACCTGGTGCTTTACCTGCAGGAAGCAGAGAAATTGCAAGTTGAATCTCACTTAACGTGAAATTAACCTGATCCTGACTAGGTACAGCATATAGAGGGGCGTCCGAGACAGATGGTAGCCCTTTATAAAGAGAACTGAAGTGGCTTTCCCATGCTTCAGGGGCAATATTATTGTTTACAATTGCGGGAGGTTCGGTTGTGCCAGTAGACACAATCAACCAAAATCTCCGTGAATCTCTAAATTGTAAAGCAGATGTTAAATTATCCCAATTTTCAGAAGCCCACTCCAATTTAGCATAATGTATTAGGGATCTGTAAGTCTGTCTCTTGTGTTGGATGTCAAGCTTACTAGCTTTCTTTTTTATTGCATCCAGCAAATCACTCTTGGCCAATCTGCAGGTCCTATTGTACCAGTGGGGCCGATTTGCAGATCCTTTTTTACAAGGGGCAATTGGATTAAATAGACCAGACAGGGTAGAAAATAATTCCTGATTGGCGCTAGCCAATTTTTCATAATAAATGAAAGAGGAATACTGCTCTGCAATTTCTACAACATTATTTAGTGTAAAAGCCGCTACTGCGTAGACTTGGGATAATTCTTGGTGGTTATCGACCAATTTATTCCATTTAATTCTGCGTTTGTTATTTGTAAGAGTAGCAGAGCCCAATGTCTCCTTATTAGCTGGTGGCAGTAAATCGAGAGGGCTCAGACCTGATAGAGAAACATCCAGTATCAAAGGGTTGTGATCGCTCTCCCCCCTTGAAATGACTTGAAAGTCAAGAACTCTATTCCATTCCTTGGCTTGAACAAAAATATAATCGAGTCTGGCCTCCCTGCCTGACTTATTAAAGGTGGGCCTTGGGGGATTGTCTGAGATGGTTCGTCCATTACAAGCCCTAATTGAATGGACCATTGTCAGGGAAGTAATCTGAATAGCCAGTGGGGCCCATGCCCTAGCCATTGGGCCTGCAACCTGAGGGATGTTCCAGATTTCATCCTCCTCTGAATTTATTTGGTCCACCAGCCCCTCAAGTGGTTCAAAATGGGAGTTAAAATCACCAGCTATAAGAAGCATTATGCGATCAGGGATCCTGGTTAAGACATTTGACAGGGCATCAATCACCCGGGATTCCGCACAAGAACTCACGGGCCTAGCGTACACATTAATCACCGCTAGCTTAGTATCTAAGCCCCAGTCCAATATCAAACATAAAATATCATCGGAGCCATTTTCAAAATTCATAACACTACATCCCAAATGAGTAGCAACCCAAATAGTTAAACCACCTGAGGGACGGCCGCGGCCACCCCACACAGCCGGAATTGAAAAAGTGGCGAAACCCACTCGATGGTAATCTTGTCTTGCCCAAGTTTCTTGGAAACAACAAATTTGATGGAGATCTATAAAGGAGCCCCATATTGGACAATCGAGTTTACTAGATAAACCAGCTATATTCCAAGAAAGGACTTTGTGTCTAGCTATACAATTAGAAACAGCAGCGGGGGTTTTACAGGCAATTGGCTCACCAAAATTCAGCGAAGAAGGGATAATAGTGGGAGAAAGAATAGAGGCAAAACAAGAGGACTGGTGTTTAGAGAGTAGTGGCACATCAGCAGAGGGGGCAAAAGTAGGAGCCACCTGGCCGAGTCAATCAACATCTTCAAGACAGGCATACCTATTGTAAGTTTGATAATCAACACGAAGAGGCTCACCAATGCGGGTGTGCCTCTGCCTACCTCTCAGCAAACTAGGACCGACTTTAAACCAATTGCCATCCATCTCGACCTGAGACAAAGTATTAATTGGGGGATAACATGAGGATAGTGGTAAGGGGTTAATGAAGGCGGTACCAATACTGCCGGTCCAGTTAAGAATGTTGGGAGCAGTTAATGAGTTGCTAAAATTAACCAAAATACAGTCACCCTTGATATTCTTCGTAGTGCTTTCCAACCAAGGAACCCTCCTAACCATTAGAACCTCCGACCTAATGTTTGGGGGAAGAGGCCTATGCATATTAAGCCAGTTAATGACTTTATTTTTTAGGGAAGCATAAGATTCAGACTCAGGATTAGTAAGTTCTGGGACACCAGTTAAAATAACAACGTAGGGTGAAACTTCCGGGGGGAGATTAATTACATTTTTCCTACTTGCTCGGACCATGTTTATTTGAATGTGAGCACCTGGATCCCGAAGAGTTTGGCCCACAACTATATGTCTCGGATCGGGTACTGCAGTCAAAATATTAGTTGAGGTTTTTGATTGACATTGGGCATGTATAGGGGTAGAAATTGGGGGAGCAGAAGATGTGGGCAAAGAAGAGTTAGATGTGGGTTCTGAATTACTAGGTGGAAAAATGTCCTTCCTAGAAGAAGAGTTTATTAGGCCTGAGGGTACGGGGAGGGAAGGGAAATGTGAGTCTGCCTTACTTATTTCGCGTGCAGCATGTGATTTGCTTCTGCTCTCTGATAAGGTTACAGGGGGTGTTAAGGCCCTTTCTATTTCCTTAAGCCTTGCGTCAATAACATCAAACCTAGCAAACAGTGGGGTAAGAAATCCCTTAAAAGCAGTATTTATAATATCGGTAAGTCGGGCATACCCCTCATCAGGTCCGAGATCGCGGTCAGAGACAAGTATAGGGGTATTAGATATCATTGAAGTTAATACCGATGGTGATTTAAAAGCACCACTGGTAACTTGGGCTGGTCTAGTACGTGTTAAAGTGGATGCATTGACAATACTAGTATGAGGTCTATCAAGTCTGGCTTTCTTCCCTCTCTTAGTAATCCCCACGCGTTTCCTTTTAGGGACTGCGCCCTCCTTAAAATACTGGGCACAAGTCGGCATCAAATCAGATGATAAGGTGTGCGTGGTTTGGTCTGTACACTCAGGAATAGATTGAAGAGTGTCTCTACGTGAGGGGGAGCTAGATCTGAGATCATGTAAAACAGATTCAATAGTATGATCAATGCTATCCATTAATGCTGCCTGTGAATCGTCAAGGTTCGAAGGGGAGCCTACGGAAGCAATTAAGCCCAGAGAAGACCTACGCGTGCTGACAATCCCATCGGATAAGCGCCTTTCTAGCATATTCAATTCCCCCTGGATTACAGAGTTGGCCCTGATTATAAAATTGTCCAGAGTACCAGATACAATAGGTTGGGGTCTTGATAATTTACTACGGGTATCCATGATATCAGGCTTCCTCACGCACTATGAGGATGAAGTGGCAAAAGAAAGGGACAGGGCCCGGTCCGGTCTTGTCCGTGCTTGAACGGGCTTAAACGGGCCCGCCCTTTGCCCGGGCTTCGCCCCGGTCTGCGCCCCGCACGCGTCCCGCTTACGCGATGTTAGTCATTGATTTATATGGTTGGAGGAGGGAGGAGGAGGGGCCGGGAAGAGTGACCAGGTGCGCCGACCAGATCTCATAGCTACGCACCCTGGACCTCGCAGTCCCAGCGCTTAGCTCAAGGTAAAACAGGCTCCAAGTATGGTAACGCTGAATAAAAGTGTCCCAGAAGCTCCTCGTTGCAGGGAAATAAAACTATTCAAATCACCAAAGTCCGCGCCTGCGAGCGGCTCCCGCGAAGCGGGGGCCGCGAGGCGTTATGTAGGCGAGGGAGCAGAAGGAGGGGCCGGGAAGAGTGACCAGGTGCGCCGACCAGATCTCGTAGCTACGCACCCTGGACCTCGCAGTCCCAGCGCTTAGCTCAAGGTAAAACAGGCTCCAAGTATGGTAACGCTGAATAAAAGTGTCCCAGAAGCTCCTCGTTGCAGGGAAATAAAACTATTCAAATCACCAAAGTCCGCGCCTGCGAGCGGCACCCCTAAACTGGTTTTAGAGCTTGTGGCTGTCTCTGAACCTAATGAAATACCTTTATGGGGTCAGTCTAAACTTATTGAGTGAGATGACCTCCATGGAAGCATACTGAATCTGTTCCCCCACCTCTAGTGTAAGAAGGGTGTCCATCCATACCAGGGGTTTGTGTTTCCTCAAGCTTGCTCCCCAGTCTCCCTCTGGGACCCTGTGCATTCTGAGAGCTACCTCATAAGTTGAAAAACAGTTATCTATATCATCTTCCACCACATAACTGGGCACCAGGTATTGCATTATGCTGACTCTCACTTCTCTAGCAGACACTGAGGGTACACTGCCACCATTGAAGCTGGACTCTGGCTTTTAGGTCCAGCTCTCTGAGACTTAGCTCATGGGCCATTCTCCTTTCCTCCAAGGCCAATGGCTTCTACTTGAGGGATCTCTTGCAGCAGCTTCCTCCTTGGTTGCCTCCAAGTTTTACTTTAGCCAGATGCAGCTTGAGATGCCTTTCAGAATTTCTGTCCTCCCGCTTCTATGTGAACAGGCCATCGAGAAACACAATACTCCCAGCCCTGGCAGGGAGCTCCTCTTGTTCGGGCTGCTGCAGCTCCGGAACTTTGCCCAGGTACTCCTCTTGCTTTCCCATAGCCTCCCCCTCCTCATCTGCTGTGTCTAGCAAATGGTGAGCCCCCCTTATCATAGGCCCTGAGAGCCCTCTGAAGTTCTTTCTTCTAGAAGCTCATTCAGGCTACAAGTCCCCCCTTCTTTCAGAATCCTCTGAGCTCAGCTACAGTGTAGCCCTCCAAGTTGCTTAGCTGAATCTCCATCCTTGCAGGTAGGGTCACAGGCCCAGGCAGTCGGGTAGAGTGGATTTGGAAAAAGCAAAAGAACCAATCAATGAGAACTTAAACATAGGTTGAAAATGGTATCAAATTATTTATATGGGAGTCAGTGTTACACAAAATCACTGTATGGCACTACACAAACACAAGTATTGAACGCTACTGCTGCCACCAATGTGAGAAATTGGGTTGTTGCTTGAGGAAGGTGAAACCCTACTCAAATAAAATCCTCAATCCTTTTTAGGGAGAACCACCAAAATTCACTAAATTAGCCTATTTTTAACCCTCTGGTAGCTTGACACAAAATCAGTCAGGCTTAAATTGGAGGCGATGTGCAAAGTATTTATGCAGCACACCAACAGTAATAACTTGAAAACATAGCACAAAAAAAATCCCACACTAATTTAGAAAAATAGAGTCAAATCTAAAAAATAATTTGACTCCAAAAGAAAAAAACCCAATAATTAGAACCCAAGATAAGCAATTTTAAAGATTTCAGTTAAGTGCAGTGTCTAAAACCACAAAGCTCCTCTTGTGACAATCTGGTTGTTCCAGACTGGATGAAAGTCAGAAGTTCAGATCAACCACAATGGACTGTGAGCCGGATACAGTGACCAGTGTAGTCCCACTGAGTTACCTTCTAAAGTCCAGTGTGAAGAGTTCCGTTCATAGTAGAGGAGGCTGCGAGGAACAGGGAGAGCAATGTAGATGGTCGTCGCTGTAGCATGAAGATCAGGCTGGGCATCACAGATGGTATTCTCTGTAGCACAAAGATTCTGTCATGCGATGCAGATGGTCATTGCTGAAGCTTCGGGTTGATGGTCACCGCAGATAGTCAATACTATAGTGCAAAGTGCAGATCTTATGTTGTCGGTTATTGCTGGTGGTCACTGTAGCGCAAAGTGAGTTCACAAGAGTTTCATGTTAGCATGCAGTGTGAGCAGCAAGATCTTGACATGAACTGGCCCGTTCACAGTCAGAAAGAACCCAATAGTATGGATTTCTTCTTTTTGTTTGTTGAGGATCAGGAGCTCGCTCCAGTAGAGGCCGGCAGAACTCAGGCAAATCCAGTTGCAGGTTCCGGCATTTCCTGCCTCCCCGCCCTATCCCCAGTGTGCCTGGGGGCACAAACGTGTGAAATCCTTTGTGTGTGAGCGGAGCCAGTGCCTTTGAAGGTTACAGCTCCATCTGCCCTTCCTTCCACATACAGCCCATTCTGCCAACAGCTAGACCCTCTATTGTTATGCTGTAGGGGAGGAATAAACAAAGACCAACTGCACCTAGTCATGTAACCCAGGAAGAGGCTGAAGGCACCTAAAAGTGGTATTTTCAGAATTGTGGCTTGAAATCTGACTTTATCTTCAAAGAGGATTTTGAACTACAATTCCTCAGACACCAAACATGAATTTCCCTCCTGCTCCCGATTACAATTTATCGGTTATTAATTGTAATAGGGTAAACCAGTGTTATCCTATTTGAGAGGTAGGCCTTGCAAAAGGGAAAAAACAATTTGAGATGTTCACTGCCAGAATATATGAAACTTCAATGTACATATCCACTTCTTAAATACACTTTACTGACTTCTGGATTGTTTAGTGGAGACTTATATGGAAAAAAGAAGGTTTAGGCCTTGCAAAAGGCTTATTTTGCCAGGTCAAAATGACAGTTTAAAACTGTGCACACAAGCTGCAATAGCAGGCCTAAGATATGTTTTAAAAGGGTACTTATGTAAGTAGCATTTAATTTGCAGGCCCTGGGTACCTGTAGTACAACCCTACTAGGGACTTTCAAGTAAGTTGAAAGTGCCAATTGGGTGTAAGTCAATTTCACCATGGTTAAAGGAGTGAGAACAAGTACTTTAGCACTGGTTGAATTCTAAGGCCAACAAAAATGAATTCAGCCAAAAAGGAAGCTTTGAAGGCAAATTTTTGGGGAAAGAACTCCCTAAAATGGACAGATCTAGCACCCACATTTGCAAGTGCCTAAAGAATTGATTTCAATTTAAGCAGGCTATGAAAAAGCTTTTCTCAGCTGCATATCTTAAACGAGTTCTTTCAAAATGGGAGTTAGTTAAAGATGATGGAAAACTGTTCACTATAGCTGGAAAAAATCTGTGGAACTTCCTGCCTTAAATATTTACTCAATTTAAAAAAAAAGTTGAATATGTTTTTAAAAATTAATGCACGGAATAATTCACTTTCTAACTTTTCTGATTATATAGGAAAAGTATGATTTTTCCTCTATGTGTATCTTTTAACGTATTATGTTCTTGTTGTTTGTATTATTTTTTAGTTATATGCATATCACTGAGCAATGGGCAGAGCTCACATGGAGTCTCTGGCCAACCACTCCCTGCAATACACAAGCTGGCAATTTGGAGCCTTCCCACTTCTTTGACCTGCAAAGGCCTAAGAAGGTATTCTCCGCATTAGTGTTTCCCCACAGGTACAAGCCTAGCATTTGGGAAACGCTGTTGTTGTAACCTGAGTTGAAGGAACACAAGATGAATGTGAACTATCCATTTTGAAGGAGAACACATTCCTTACCATAACTAAATGTGTTCCATAGTCCCACCTTGCTGACCAAAAAAATACCTGTATTGTACTACCTGTGTGGAAAACACTTTCTTTTCTGCTGTGATCATTAGAAGACATTGTATATGATTTCGATCCATCCCTCGATTGGTATTTGTCTTCTTTTCTAGTTTTTTTTCAATTTTTGAAAAGTCAACTTAATAATAAAGAAAAAGACTTAAGTTAGCTTTAAAAGTGTATGGTTGCCATAATAAATGGTGGGAAACAAAAGTGAACTAAGTTGAATTATCAATAAAGATTTGGCTTCAGTGCTGCTCGCTTTAGAACCTGTTACTGCAACTCTCATCACAGCAATAGTTACAATAAATCAGAATACATATCATATTACAATACCAGCTTGAGTTGTATAAACTTCTTCTGATCACACTTATTTTAATTGACAAGTTTTGATTTTTCTCATTTGTATTGCCGCTCAGTTGCCCAAACTTCGAATGATAAGAAGACTGGCTGGGATTCAAACTTGTGACCTGCAGAGCGCAGCTGAGATCCGTGGCAAGTAGCCACTGCCTGATCGATCCGAAAATTAAGTTTTAGCGGCTACAAAGTGCAACCTTAGCACACGGGCAATAATGTATGTATTTAATAATAAGACCCTGGCTGACTGCATAGAACACTGATGATGAGCTGGTTAACATGTTAACATAAAACCCAAAACGAAAATCATCAAACAATTGCACCAGATGTGTAGTTATGACTGGTGAAACTGAAATACATCTACTATCCCTGCATGTCTGCATCTAATTGCGCATATAGGTATACACTATAGATATTTGCATCAGTATACGAGAACAATACTAATTTGGTTCCTTCGAGGTGTGTTAGATGGCCTTTGAAGGTCCCTTTAAACTCCTGGAGTGATTGGCTTGCCCAAGTGCTTGGTAGAAGGGAGTTCCAGTGAGAGGGCCTAGAAGAGGTGTAGGGTAGTTTAGGCATGAGAAGGAGTATCTGGGTAGTAGTTCATAGATTCTGGACATGTGTGTAGTGAGATAGGATGTCAACAAGGTAGTTAGCTGCTGTGCACTTTGTCATGTTATGTTATGTGAATTTGTAGAGCGCGGCTAATCATCCGTATTTTACTACTTTGAATACATACCAGTAGCTTGTAGTCTATGTCCAAGTTTTTGTTGGAGAGGCAGCCATCCTGGGTGACGGTAAGAGGAGGTGAATTCTCCTTTGATCTTGTGGCAATGTTTATGGCCCTGTGAAGTGATGGGAACACTATTGGGTGGTGTCTTTTGTACACTACTGCATTAGTCAGGTTTTCTAAGTAGTATTAAAAGGTGTTTTGAAATGGGCATTCAGCTGCTGTTGCTCTTCCTGTTATGTAAGATTTCATTTTTATTGACTGGCTGAAAAGAAGCCAGATGTTTCTGGACGAGGGAGGACATTTTAAAGTGTACGAAGGAAAGTAGACTGGTTCTGTTAAGGAGATGGATGCTGATGAGGGAGGAAAGTGCAGGGTCTCAGTGTCAAGTAGCTGAACATGAGTGACCGTAGAGAAATCCATTGCCAAATGCCAGTGAGGAAGTCGAGGCACACGACAGAATGTGGGATGCAAAAGTAGAATAGTAAAAAAAAGAGCCTTTGAGAACCCAAACGAGGCGATGAATCTCCCTGGGAGATGATGCCGAGTGATGAAAGTTTAAGGCCTTTGGACACAGCCGTGCTGTTCAGCTGCTGAAAGCCAGTCGGAGGCAATGTCTTGGAGTGCTATGGACTGTAAAGGGGCTTCGTGAAAGCCTGGTATGTAGCCATTTGTGAGTTAAGCTTGGGATGAGACGTCAGTTGAAGTCCAAGGAAAGGAGAACATTTGAACTGAAAAAGTAGAATACTACAGACAAACTGCAGAATGCTCCATGTGGTGAATAATATGCATAAAACATGTTTCTAGTGTAAACGAATCAAAGTTATGAAAAATACTATACAAGGAGCTCTTCACTGTGGCTGCCATTTCGTAAAAGTTAACAGGTCACATT
The DNA here is from genome assembly GCF_964204655.1 of Triturus cristatus. Lineage (NCBI taxonomy): Eukaryota > Metazoa > Chordata > Amphibia > Caudata > Salamandridae > Triturus > Triturus cristatus. Next base: position 984,474,573 of record NC_140585.1, on the reverse strand, counting down.
TTAACTCTTGATTGCCCATTCATACTGTTATAGGTGACAGAGGTCCGCATATGTTAATGACATCCCCTATTGATGCACTGGAGAAAGGATTCTGTCTGGACTGTGAAGCAAAAGCCGTAAATATTATAAGTAATTCAAATAGGACATAAAGCATGATTCCTTCTCAGCCATGAAGTCATTTTGTTTTACTAATGCTCTTCTAGAAGTAGTCAATATTTGGCACTTTAGTAGAATCCCTTATATGTTCCAGCAATTCTATTTTTATAACACTGGGGTAGCCGTTTGCATTAGTTGTTGTAGTGTTCAAATAGCTAGATGAAAATGCCAAAGAGTTTCCTATTAATTATATAACATGGCAAACTGACTGCATTACTTTGCTACACTATTTGCCTTCCCTGTCATAGCTCAGTCAACCACGCTGCATAATTCCAAAGACCCTGTGCCTCACTTATGAGAAGTGACGCATCACTGCGTGAAAGAAGCAATGCGTCACTTCTCAGTGCGCTCTCCTTGCGACATGATGGATGTGTCATAATTACTGTATGACAAGCCATATGTGAAAGGGCCTGCTGTGAGGCAGGCACAATATATTGATGCATTTGCTTCCTAGAAGTGGCGCACTGCGTCAGTTCTACGAGCCTTACTTGTGTAGGAACACCCCACCTGCATACATTGCGGCAGATTTACAAGAACTGGCGCATCCCTGCATATTAGCAGGGATGCGCCAGTTCATTTGCAACACGTAAAAAAAAAACGGAGCCACCATGGATGCGCCACATTTACAATGTGGTGCACCGTGGTGCAAGCATAGACAAATGTGTGACACATCTGTTTGGCGTAAGGGCATCGCATTACTGGAGTTGTGTTGCAAGTATGACGCAACTCCAGCAATGGTTAGGAATGCCTATTCCTAACATGCTGTGTCACTCCTTACGCCTGCTTCAAGCAGGCGCAAGGTTTTGACGCAGTGGTGTCGTAAAAGTGACTCAGTGAAATCTTGTAGATTTCACTGCGTTGCTTTTACGAGGCTTTCCTGGGTAGGAACGCCCACCCTGCATACATTATACCTAATGCAGGTATAATGTAGTGCAGGACTTTACAACATTACCCATCTCCCTAGATGCGTCACGTTGTAAATATGTCGCAACGTGGCACATTGTTTACGACGCCACTGCGTCACGGAAGTGACGCAACGGTAGCGTAAACTTGTCACAAGGGGCTTGTTAATCTGCCCCATTATACATGACGCAGGTGCAAAGTAGCGCAGGGGTTTACAAAGTGACGATCTGCTTAGATGCATCACTTTGTAAATAGGTCGCAACAGGGGGCATGTTTAACGCCGTCGATGCATCACAAAAAGTGACGCAACGGAAGCGCAAAACTGTTGCAAGACCTCATAAATAAGGCCCCCTGTCTGTAAGTGACAGTGACTCTGTTAAAGAGACAAACATATCTTCTGCATGGAATTTACAACTATATTCCTCCCATAATTGCTGCTCAAATAATTCTCATTCTTACATTCTTGTTTTCATGTTCACTGTTTGGATAAGATTTCCCTATTAAACCTCATTGGAGAATGCTTTGTGTTCTGTACAGCTCTTCTTTCCACCTCCTCTTGTTATTGTACATGCTCCAATCCAAACTGCTGTGCAAAAAATGTAAATAATGATACTTTTTACTCTTTAAGTAAAATAGCATTGTTAAAATTTCGTATAAGTCGCTACTCAAGATTGACAGGAGACTCTGGATATCTAGTTACTAAGCAGTGGCAAAGGTCGCCTAGATTGTTATTCAATTATCCTAAGCATCCTGAGAAACTGTAATGTGCAGCAGCATCACACAACCTCTCGGCCTAATAATCCGCAGAGGACTTCCTTGGAAAAGACATTGCACTACGTTTGCAAAAGATACTTCCTGAAGTAGAAGGATTCGGAAGTGTATTACGTATTACACATTTTAAGTAAACAGGCTTCTTATTGCGCCATCCGGACATGAAATTCTGTGGGAATCCCATTGCTTTGGGTAACTTATAACTTTTCAATTTGCAGCTTTTCACTTGACTAAGATGCCTATAACAAAATGTTTTCTTCGATGGCTCTACATGTTTCCGGCTGCAGATGGGGCAGTTTTTGCCCCAAATACTGTACAGCGGCTTGTGAATCGACAAAAGTTTCTGGAAAGGTATAGAATGGTTTGGCACATTTTAAGGGTAATTTTTGGGGCCCCGTTACAACCACATGCTGCGGGCCCTTGTTTGGAGAAACGTTCTATTCATTATACATTTTTAGCTGATTCGCGCCCTAATGAGTTCAAGCTGCAATGAATTTAATGCTAAAGTGTCAGAAATGATCAAAGGAAGCAGACACACGGAAAGCAATTACTGTATTACTTATGTAAAACACTGCAGCGAATAAATGTGCATACTACATAGCCTATCGCATGGGAAGATTGGAAGCTGCATCCCAGGCACAAAAGATAGTTGTACTATTGGACTGCAGAGCTCCTGGACCTTCCTGGAACTAGAAAAAACTTTAGTTCGAGGCACTACGGATTGCAGCACTATAGATAGAAAATAAAGGCTTCCGGGTCCAGGGATCTTTGGGCTCATAAGCCTTAAAGGTGCTCTACAGATGCTAGCATTCTTAAACACTATATAGTAGTGGTCTAAGGAACTAACAGGCACATGCATCAAAGGAAAAACCGGTCGCAAACGGGCAGATTCTCAGAATCTGCCCCTTTGCAACCAGTATTTTTGCATTTGGGATGCATCATCCCAAATGCAAAAATCGCAATTTAAGGAATCTCTAAAATGCGATTACTTAAATTGCGATTGCATTTAAGGAATCCCAAATTGAGATTCCTTAAATGCAATGCATTAAAGTAAAAAAATGAGCGATTTCGCTGATAGGGGGAGCAAATTACCATGAAGTTGAACTTCATGGTAATTTGCAAAAACTTTGAAAAATGCACTTTTGTGCATTTTTCAAAGTTTCATGTTGCGCACACACAGGGCATGTGTGTGTGCAACATATGTGCACAGATCAATTTCAGGGGTGCAGAAGGGTGTCATTTTGACACCCTTGCACCCTTGAAATTGCATGAGCAATTTGCGACTACCTACTGGTACTCGCAAATTGCTCATGCAATCTCCAATTCATTCCTATGGGCCTGGAGACCCATAGGGATGAATGGGACGGCATTCCTTAATTGCGACTCGCAATTTGAGAGTTGCAATTAAGGAATGTGTAGGAATCGCTATTTTTATAGCGATTCCTACATGCATAGGCTTTTGCAATTCCTTAATTGCGATTCCTTAATAATCGCAATTAAGGAATCGCAAAAGCCTACGTTGATGCATGTGCCAGTAAGCCTGGCTGAAATCTCAGGCACTACATATGCAGCGCTGCTAAGAACCAAAGATGGCTGCGTTCTCAGACACTACTGAAGGCAGAATTATCTGGCACCATAGATGGCAGTGCTGTTTGTCACTAAAGATGACTGTTCTCACATACACTTAAGATGGTTGCATCCAGGAAAGTTGAGTTGTTAGCTTTAATTTCACTGTTGTCCCACCCAAAACAAAACCCAGATGTTAGGTCATACACTAACGGGGTTCTGTGGAAAGATGATCAGATCCAGCCAAAACATGCAATCAGTGATGTCATCGCGTTTGAAATATGTTGAAACCAGGGTCACTGAAATTACAGCGGCTACAGTGTAACTGTCCAACCAACAACTCACAAACTGAAGTATTATGACAGTGGGGCTCCTGAGAAATAGTTTGAGATTTTCTAAATGTCATTATTGGATGCATAATGAAAATGTTAGAAAGTACATCAAAATAACAACTAAAGTGTGAAGCTGACACCACTAGTAAGGAAGGGGAAACAATGGGCTCACTACAAGACACACAGGGGAGTATTTTAGGCTCTTTTTACCGTAGGCTGAGTCACTTCGGACCAAGACCTACTTTCCTATCTGATGAACCACGAGAGATCACTTGCATAGTGCCAAACCCACGACTGTTATATTGTTTGCTGTGATTAAATGCCCCAATCATATCTAAATAAACATTAATCGCGATAGCTCCTCAAAGGACAGAGCCACTTTTATATTCAACCATGTGACCCACCCATTCCATGTACCTTCTTAGGTAGACAGGTTCCTCTTGACAATTCGTTTTGGTTGTTTGGTTCTTGTCATGGACAAGTGTTGAACTTATAGTTAAGTGGCTAACCCTGTTTTCTTGAACATGAATGTTTTCATCATGCAGCAACACTTTCAAATAGAAGAAATATCTATCCTGTTTCTATACTGTTTCCTAATAATACAGTGAGAAGTATGGTGCTGTTCATAGTTATGTCCTGGGTAATTGCATTAGGAAAGTTGCAAACATGTAACATGCATACACCGGAGACATGCATGCTCAGGTCTTGAATGATGCGAATGCATTTGGGAACAATTCAAACTTTTGGGAAATTCAGATTTGAGTGTCCAACAACTCTGGAAAGCCCTCTACGGGGCAGAAGATAGGTGGCCCTTGCAGAAGCAGCTCAAGCACAGACAAGTGGACCGCAAACCTTAGTGCTGCAAAATAGATATTTATTGTTCCCTAGACTCAATAGTATTCCTTTCATGGACCTCAGAAGGAGCAAATGCTGAGAAATTGAACCTGTGACCATTATAGATTATTGGAATGCAAGCATTAATCCAATGAACCACAAAGTCATCTGGAGTATTTTAGTGCGAGAGCCCTTTGTTCTATTCTTGCGAGTGTTTCATTAGAAAAAAACTGAAAAGGCCATGATATGCCGTTGTTTTTACCATAAGGTGTGTTGACATTTTAGGGGTGTATTTCCTCATCAGAATTGCTTTTGCAGTGTCTTTGGATAACAGAACCAACACCCCAGTCCTGCAGCTTATAAGAGTGAGTTTAAAAGCACATACCACTGATTTCCTGATTGTATAGCACATTGTATGAATCTCTGTGTCAGTCTCTGAGACTTATTTGACCTCATCTTTACCAAATTTTGAAGAGACCCTGTTAGACCTGGCATCTTTTGGCGTGGTTTCCCCTGTCTTTTTGCTTCTGACCTCCTGTTTTTGAATGTGGGCTGAACTTCCTTTTTGCTAGTTTAAGGACTCAGGGCACTTTATCACTGCTAAACAGTGCTAAAGTTGATGTGGTCTGTGTCTAGAATGTATTTGGTTTCTCCATGATTGGCGTATTTGATTTACTAAATACATCCCTAGTACATTGCACTACATGTGCCCAGAGCCTGTAAATCAAATGCTACTAGTGGGCCCGCAGCACTGATTGTGCCACCCACATTAGTAGCCTTTCAAACCTGTCTCAGGCATGCCACTCCAGAGCTTGTGTGTGCAGTTTTAAACTGCCATTTTGACCTGACAAGTTCGTCTACTTGCCAGGCCCAAACCTTCCCTATCATTAAATGTAAGTCACCCCTAAGGTAGGCCCTAAGTAGCCCCAGGGGTAGGGTGCAGTATATTTGAAAGGTAGAAAGTGCTGTGACTCTGCCTGTGATCGCACTCTGGGTTCGGGGCACTTGACATCATCCTGCACTTAATTCTTGCTGAGGAACCACATACCTGCATTGCCCAGGACAACGTCGGTCCCACAGGGGGTGAGCCGCTGCTTTATTCAGCTGTTGGGAACTCAGTCTCCCAGAATCTCCTGTTATGTTAGCAGCTGCCTGTAATTTGCAACTACTTAAGGATGCCACAGTCCTGCTGCACGTGGGAAGCGCGTGGGCCATGCTCGGACCAAGCCCGGGCCAAGAGAAGGCCCGTCCTGTGCCTGTCAGCACCTGGAAGAGTCTGGACTAGACCACCTCCCTTGAGGTACTTTTAATAGTTTTTGAAACCCATGAACCCGGGGAGTGCGGCACCTTGACTATATTTGGACAAATTGCATGTAAAGTATTTGTGTATCTGTTTAAAGGGCCACCAATCGAGTAGCTATCTGCAGCATTTTCTTATTTACACCATAGGACATATATGTTATCCCTTGTTTGCATTCTATGGTCTGGTACTCACTAGGGGCAAACGGAAAGCCACAGAAGTATCCCAAGGCACCGCTAAACGCCCTAAGGGCCCTTCTGAACCAGATAATTGTATGTTAAAATAAACAGATCTTCTAATAGTAGAAGTAGAGTCCATCATAGGCACAGATTCTGCTTCTCGTGGCAATGGGGATGTTATCCAAAAAAGCAGGATGGACGTTCCAACGATTCTGAGTCTTTCTAAAGGGCAGTTAAATAGGAACAGTACTAAGAGATCCACAGCATCTATGGCTGATGTATTATTGCCTAAGTAGGATGAGAGTGTTTCAACAGCCCAAAAATAAAGCTGCAGGGGAGACCCCTCTGTTTATTCTATCTCGTGCAGTAATACAGTGCTCCTGTTGGCAGATAGTTTGGGAGAGAAACAAGAACAGGTGTTGGTTGGTCCACAGGGAAATGCACAATCTATATCTAACTTTTCCCAGGCAGATATCGACCATCTTACGGCGGAAGAAAATGTTTTGAGAGTGGAGGAGGAAGAACATAAAGTTTTGATCACACGGCTCACTGCACAATCAAACAGCTTACTGAGGGGAATACTTCCATTAAATCTACTGTTCACGGCCATTTATTGGGCTTCGATTTATATCCACAAACCCCATGAATCTGGTTACATCCCAGGGAATGTGATCTTAGGAAAATTTGATTTCGGCAAAACAAATCTTGGATCACATTCTTAATAAGGGACAGGCTAGGTATTCTCTCGTTGCTGGCAAAACGACCATGAGACCATCTGAGCCTCACTATCATTTTCATCATCATGGACAGCCCGAACACGGGGACTTAATGGATATGGGCAGACCTCTATAAGGGCCTCGCACAGCTCTCATGATAGTCCCCAAGCCAGGCACTCTCTGCGGCAGTTTCTATAGTATATGCTCCAGAGCTTCCTGCTCAAATTCAACAGGAGGAGGACGAGACACTAAAAAGTAAGGCAATACCCTGTCTTCAAAAGGTGAGGGGTTGACAGTCAGTGATTCAGGAGGCTATAGTTGTCCCCAGAAGTCACACAGAGAGGCACATTCAGGGGCATATGTACAAGCCCTCACTGCCACCAGAGCATCACTTTTTTTTTACTTTCCGGTGGCGCAGCGCCTTTTTCCATATTTACAATGTGGTTCTAAGCCACTTTGTGTGGCTTAAGGCCACCTTGTAAATATACTCCATTCTGCCACAGCCCTCTACTGCAAAGGGGCGTGCAATGGGCAAGTTCCAGGCCAAAGGTTAGGCCACCTCCCGATGTGCCTCGGGATAGCGGGCACCTTTATTGGTGATCTGAAGTTGCAGTCTTGCTTAAGATGTCTGTGAGTGACTGCTGCTGTCTTGCTTGCGTTCCAGCGACCTCTTTTTGGTGGTTCAATTGTTGCCGGGGTACCTGCCCAATCCGGGTTCCTGCCCGCCTCCCAACTTGCCTATGACAGGCTGGGTGCTCCCACTTTTCGTCGTCTGGCTGATCACGCTTTATGAGCCTTGTTGTGAGAGACTCCTTGCCACCTCTTCCTTGCTTGATGTTGGGATGCCGGCCTGAGTTCTGCTGGTAGTCTTTCACTCACAATCCTTGCCTTGGTCTGCCCCGAATGCGGCTGGTGGTGCACATGTGCTTCGATGCTGCAGCCAAGACACTTTTCCTCATCAGTGGTTACTGGACTGAGCTGATGAAGCCCTTTGCTGTCTCTGCCACTGGAGTCCTTGTTCTGGTATCCTTGGTAATGGGGCTGAAGCACGCTTGACTCCGTTTGACGGACCTATCCTTTTGGATCAATGTTTTTGCTGCTCACCCTTGTTGCTCATGTCTTGCTGCCCTCCTGTGTTGTTGATCCTGATTCTGCGATCACTTGGTGAGGCACCTGACCCTCACTGGGGTTACTTGCCTTTTTATGTGGATCCTGCCTTTCGACACTGTCACTCTCTGCTCTAATTTATCTATAGTGCTGGTTACGGATGAGGGGATCATACCAAGCTAGTTTCAACACTTCTGTCGGGGTCCCATTATTCATATCAGGCCCACCATTTTGGGATCTTTTCTCCTCTCCCCACGGAAGTTCTAGCCCCTCATTAAATGGCAGCTGTCTCTCTCAACAGAGCAGAAAAGGTTATGAAAAGTTGGAAGGACTTCATTTATACAATGGCACAATTGCAATTCCATAGGGCAGCCATCTTTGAATGGTACAGAGTCCTGCTTCATACTATTAAAGGCTACTTCTATCTGGTCTTCAAATAGAAACAAGGAAGGAACCCAAGCATATAATCAGTTGTTTCTTCTGCAAGGTTACAGCCATTTGGAAGGGGCTCAACATTAATACCCATAGATTACCAAAGAGGTTCACTTGATACCATGTAGGATCCTATTCACCCTTCACCCTCAGCCAACTACATCTAATTTTGCACACAGTCTATTTTTAAACTTTTTACTTTTAAGCCTGACCCTTCTTACGGTTGCACCAATTTTCACCATGGCCTCAATTAATGTATGTTCTAGAGATAGCTTGCTATCACTTGTTGGCTGTAATGCTTTCAAGATTAAATACCCCCCTAACCTTTCCAAAAACGCAACCAAAAACTTAAACCACAAACTACTCAAACAGAACCTTGAAACGCTTTTGTCTGATGCCTACTTCTGCTCCTCTAAAGGAATAGTAGTTAATGATTTGATTTTCTTCACCTCTAGAAGAGCACAATGGAGGAGAGCAATAGCCTCAATGCTCCGAATCAACATCACTAAGAAAACTCCTCATGGCATTAGAATCTCCATAATACTCTCACCTCAGTTCAAGGCTGAAGTAACGATCTACATATATAACAATAGGAACATTCACATTCAATCTTCCGACCCTAATCTTGAATATTTTGTCGATATCTTCATGAGGATTACCAATAAGGTGTCAAACAATGCCCCCACCAGCCCTCTTAGTCAATGTCTTGCCTCCCGTGCAATAATTATAACACCTGCTTCAGCCAATCCTAATGCTACCTCATCTCATATGCCTTGGCTACTCCACTTGCCTCTGGACAACGTTGGAACCATTGTTGCTGAATCTAATCCAGTTTCTCTAAATGATGTCTCCCACTCTCCTCTAGGAACCCACTTATCCGACCTACCTTCTTCCGCAGTTCAAGAAAGTATCTTTAGGAATGCCCTTGGCTCGAGTATCATTGCCTACAGCATAAGGGTGGAGCTATCTATTGCCCACTTTCTAACAATCACACACCATCTACTGCATCTTCTGTTATCCCTTTAATGGATCACTGGACCACAACGTCTAAACCTTCTGGTATCCTAGTAGCGCCCCACTCGATCACCTCATCCTCCATCCCACCAGCAATGACCGACCAACTCAAAATGCAAGTTTAGGACACCCTTTCTAATTTTCCTCTTACCCTCCTTCGAAAAATCACAGCTACTTTGTCATGCCCTAACCCTCTTCTCCCAACTACAAACTTGGATTCTTCCTACACTTCCAGTTCTATTGTAGACGTTCTTTGCTTGAGGACAAGCTCACCTATCTCAAGCATGAACTTCAACTAGTAAAGAGTTACCTACAGAACCTAATACACATAACTATGAAACTAGAGAAGCTGTGGAGCTTAATTTCTGGAATTTCCAGAAAACCAGTCGCTAAACAACCTGATCTTCCAGCTGTTGATCAACACTCGTTGTCTGAATCACCACCCATAAAGAACCCACCTATCAAGCACATGACATCATGTCCTCCTTACCCTAGCTGCTGAACATGCCAACTATTCCCTCCAATCCACTGAGAGAACCCACTCTCAACCTTAGAACTATAAACAAACATAACTTACTACATGTTCCTATAACACACCAAGAGGCAGTAGAAACCAATCACATATCAAATCTATGCTTCTTAACTGCAGATCAGCGGTAAAACACGCAGCTGACATTGCAGATTTCATACTCGCACAAGACCGTGACCTTATGATCTTAACTGAAACTTAGCTCAATGACACCTTCTCAACCATTCGATTCATTCTTGTGCCTTCCAACTATGACATCATCAGATTGGATAGAGCTGACAGAGTTGGAGGAGGTATAGCATGTATCTATCGAGTGTTGCTTACTCTAAAACATGCCCACACTGCTCCAATGTCCTCCTGTGAATACCAAGGCATCAAAATATTGAACAATGACAAGATGTTATACAAACTCCACTTGATATACCACCCACCTGATAATAACCATCGTTTCATTAAGCAATTAATATGGAGACCATCTCATCTAATGCGGACCAACCTCCTAATCAGATCTTCCTTGGCGATTTCAATGTTCACTGGAACCATCCAAATGACCCCTCACTGAACACATTCAAATCCTTCCTGGCTGACCTTACTCAGCATTGCAAAGGCCCTGCCCATAATAGAGGCTCCACCCTTGATCTATCATCTACAAAAATAATATCACAAAACTAGAATCCATCTCAGCCTGTGACTGGTCAGATCACCACCAAATCGCCTTCTTCATTCTGGATACTGTACTAAATAGACAAGATCAACCTCGTCATACAAAACCATAACCATACAAACTTTATTTTGCATTGACCTCCTTCCTCCACTCCCAAACATGACAAATGTGAATGAGCTCATCAATCACTTTATGCAATCTATGTCAGATATTTGTGATGCAATTGCTCCAAGCAGCTTAAAAGAATACCCAGTTGACACTATAAGACCTGGTTCAGCGGAGACGTTAATGAGGTAAGGGATAAACTAGGGCTTGCTGAATGAGCATGGAGAACCTCTCCTTTCACAACACACCTCCAGCCACTGATGTTCATAAGAAGTTACTATAACCAGCTAATACGCAAAGGACTTTTAAGGAAAAGCTAGACAATGCCAAAAGCAGACCCCAAAAGCTTTGTGAAATCATCAAACAGCAAGCTAATGGCAGACCTAACCTCCACCTTAAAGATACTGTGAGATTACCAAGTGGCGACGATTTCCCCATCCATTTAATTGAAAAAAGGAGGAAGATGGAATTAGATCTATAATTCCCCTCTCAACATCCACTAAACCAGGGCAACCTAGTCTCGTCCCCTTGCCCCCTAAGATGTGGTCCCTCCCTCTGATCTCACTATAAAATATAATGCTACATGGGTCACTATTAAACTTCCAGAAGAAGCGGAGATACTCAAAACAGTAATCTCAATAAAACCATCTAGCCACTTCAAAGATTCTCTACCCGCCAAATGTATCTAAGAGCTTAGATCCTCCATACTTCCACTTTGGTCTAAGATTGTCTGTGCTTCTGTATCCTGATTGCCTAAAGATAGGTTAGGTTACTCCAATTCCCAAAAAGCCAAATGCCGACTTACCTGACCTCAACAATTCCTGTCCTATTACTAAAACTATGACACTAGCAAAATTACTTGAGAAATGTGTGCACTTATAACTCAGCAACCACATCGAACAGTTTCAGCTCCTTGACCATTGTCAGGCTGGATTCAGAACTGGTCATAGCACTGAAGCAGCTATGGCACACATTGTAGATGATGCCTTTAGACTACTTGATCGGAACGAACCATGCCTGCTTATACTCCTTGATCTCTCCTCTTCATTTGATACAGTCAAACGTGACAACATGATAAACCTTTTGGAGAAAAGGATGGGTTTATGTGGGCCCGTCCTAAATTGGTTTTCCTCTTTCCTTCATAATAGAGCTCAACGAATCAAGGTCAGTCACACCCTGTAGGACATTACTTCAGTTCCAATGGGAGTACGTTGAGGATCCACTCTATCTCCTAAGTTATTCAACTTGTTCATGGAACCACTTACCGAAATCTTTACACACTGAAATATACAGTACCACATGTACACGGATGACACACAGTTATATTTGAAAATTTCCTCACCTGAAGATGTCAAAACTTTTAACTCTGTGCTACTGAAAATACAACAATGGTTAACTGGCAATCACCTTATGCTCAATACACTCAAGACTGAATTTCTCCTCATCTCCCCCTCCAATCTCTCTACTCCCATGGATGAAAGGCTCAAACAGCTGACAGCACTCGACTGCACCCCGCATGTTATTCATTCTACTAGATCTCTAGGCTTTATTTTGGACAAATACTTCAATATGCAAGAGCACATACCTGTAACTACTAGAGTAGCTAATTACCATTAGAACAATCCAAGAAAAATCAAAGCCTTCTTACCTCCAGATGACTTTTAGTTAGCAGTCCAATCCCTAGTCATCTCCCACCTAGACTACGGGAGTGCCACTCTTGCAGGTCTACCGAAAACCGGGCTGGCTCCATTAAGGGCTACTTTAAACTCAGCTGCTAGGCTGATCACGGGATCCAGGAAACGTCACCACATTACACCGGATCTGAAATATCTTAAATGGCTCCCGTTTGAAGCGAGAATTCAGTTTAAGATTGCCTGCATGACCCAGAAGGCTCTTCATCACAACACACCCATCTACTTGGCAAAAAAACTTGAACTATCGGGTGTTAGTTGCACTCTAAGAAGTTCTAATTCTCTATTGTTGAAGCCACAGAAGTTCAACATAAAGAAAACATATAATTCTTACTTTTGGGGTCTTGCTTCTAGAATATAGAACACAATTCTGCCTGAAACTAAATCTTATCCTTTGATTACCTCCTTCAAAAAAGAATCAAAATTGTTGTGGCTAAATAGATACCTTCAGCAGTAGTTCTTATTTCCTAAAGATCGAACTATCTTGCCTATTAACATTTCTGTACCCCGAGTATTCAAATTAGCTTGAGTTCACTCTATATATTCTGTATCTTACCTGTTTCTTTTTTATTTTTGATATTACAATTTATTTGCTATTTATACAACATACAGCTAACTACTTTTCTAACTGTTTATTGCCTATGTTCTCCATGTCCTAATTTATTTTGCTGATAGCCGGACAGGTCATGTTTGTGTTATATAAAACTCCAAAAATAAATAAATAAATATTGGGTGTTGCTGTGGATGTTCCACCACAATACCCATTGTTTATTGATGCTGCCCTAGATTTACAAGGCTGAGGCAGCGCCAAAAAAGAATGCCATGGAATTCCAGGTGTTAGAATGACGCAACGAGGAAAAATGATTAATTTCTCCTTGTTTTTTGCTAATTATTTTGCTAATTCCATGTGTGCTGCATTCTGCAGCACAAATAGAAGGTGCAAATCACCATTACTGATTGTTTTTGTAAGGAAATGCTTCTCTTACTGCACATAAATAATAGTCTCTGCAGCCAGGCACCCTTGCAACATGGCGGCAGAGTGCCTGCACTGGCCCTAGGCAGCTTTTAGCATTTTGAAAATGTCGTAGCGTGGCGCAGCCAAATTTGGCACAGCTCCGTGCTCCGACATATTATTTTAAAAATGCCCCAAAATATAGGATTACATCTTAAAGAGAAGAACTTAGTGGACATCATCCCTCTTTTTCACAAATATTCATCTTAAATACAGATGGGTGGATGATAGTTCCTAGAACAAACATTGTAATCCCCAGAACATGGAGGTTACAATGTCTCCACTTTGTGAAATTGATTGACTACCCTCCCTAGATGCCATACATGCTCCAATGGAGTTGCAAGTGGATCAGTGGTCGAAGTGGGCGGGAACGGCAGGGCACAGCGTGCCCCTACTTCTTCAATTCCAAGGATTCCGTTCCCCTACTTTTTTTATTTTGAAAAAGCTTGGTGTTTGAGGACAGGCGGCAGAGAAGTAACAGGACTCTGTCTTTTCCTTCTTACCCACAGAAGAAAAATACAGTGTCCACTTCTGCTCTGTCGCTTCAGCTGCCCCCCCTCCACTCTTTCCTTCTTCCCTCTCTGTCTGTCTAGCAGTTCTTCTCTTACTGAAAACCGAGTTTTCAAGACGGGGTTTTAACTCTCTTTCCTCTCCTTTCTTTTATTTGCTCCCCTGTGAAATGGATCCAAAAAAGAAAATAATTTTTGCTGGAAATGTCGTATTTTAAATCCAAAGTGCAGCATCTGGAATAAAAGGTTAAAAATAGGAAAAATAACTAAATAAAGCAAGACAGAGTGGTAGCAAACTGACCAGATTGATTTTATTCACACCCAAACACATTAGCGCCACTTTTACAGAGTTTGCCAGTGAAGCGCTATTTTTGTTTTAATATCTTTGTTTTCTCTGGGCTTGGAACTAGTTCAACAATCCTGGAGGTACTGCAATGTGTGGATTGGAAAACAAAATGTGTACTGCGGCTCTGCGTCCAGGGATGTGGTCTTTTTACCATACTGCTGCTTACGTTTTGTAAGGGTATAAGCAATGGACATTGAAATGGGTCCATTCAGGGCCCTGTAGTCATGTCCTTAACTTTGCAGGCAAAAGCACTCACTGATTTCTGAATTGTGAGTGTAAACGCATTAAGGTAACCATGTTGTTCCTGCTTACATTTCACATGGTTTGCTAAATTTTACATTCCCTATGAGGGTTTGCTATTTCCAGGATGTTGTTACTTTTTTTTGTAGGCCGCATATTGCTCTTGTCTAGTGCGTCATTTAAATTGAGCCGCATCCAGGTGTTTATAGCCGGCAGCAATTGGGTTGTAGTTGAAGGCAGTGTGAGTTTTTCTCAGTGGGGCAGTATGGTGTTCAGCGGGGGAGAGGATGTGGCACTATGGCCAGAGCTACTGAATTTGTAACTGGGGAATCAGGATCAGCCTTAATACCCAGTCCACCAGACCACTCTCCTGAGGGAGCACATTCCTATGCTAGACCATAGAAGGCTGCACAAGACCTTTGAAGCTATAGTGTCTTAGCACCACCAGGTGAACCCTAGCAGTGGCAAGTGTGGGTTAATCTTCAAGGTTTGTCCACCACAATCCATACTGAAGTTCACCTCCAGTCTTGCAGACAGGCATATGAAGCAGTACACCCTAGAGCGACAGTGACTCTGTCACTGAGGTCACAGGACACTTGAGAAGGGCCAGCTCTAGGGCAGTGCAACCGGTGTGACCGCACCGGGTGCTGACTTTGGGTGGAGGCATTATGTTTGCAGTATATTAAGGTTTTAAAAGCGCTTGCTGCCTCCTTCCTGTCCTCCAGCAATTTTCGTCAACAATAAAAATGTCATGATGACTCTGGTGTTTAATGTTCTTCCTAGAGAGAGATCATTTTGTCTAGTGGAAGTTTTGATTCATGGAAAGGTACCTCGAGAGGAAACACAAAGGGCCAGCTTATGGAACACTTGTGGAGTGTAGGCGGGCAATCTTCAGTGCAAATGCTGCTCGGGCTCAGGGCTATAAGTAATCCAAAGCTCAGCTGCAGGAGTTGTTGGAAAGCTGATGCTTCTGCAAAGTGACGTGGTGTCCAGGGGTTCGGTTTGCATGGTCGCCACGAGGGATACGGGCCTCAGACTTGCTGTGGGCACTGATCGACCTCTAAGACCACGGAAACCCACCATCTGTGTTGCAAAATTCTTTGGAGTCTGGCGGGAGCTTCAGAGCTGCAAACCGGTCAGATGTGTCTTTGGTGCCTGCCTTGCAGGGGAATAACTCCTTTACTCCAAGGGAGATTCTGCACTCATCTAGTTCAATGTAGATCGTCGAAGTTCCAGCATTCAGTATCAGAGTTTCGTCCAGGTGTAATCTAAAGTCCTGTAGCCAGGGGATCACCACCTCCCTGTGACAGGAAACCTATTGTTTAGGCCTCCCCTGCCGGAGTTTCGTCCAGCAGCAGGAGGGCAGACTCATGTCTGTGGCTGACAGCATCCATTTTGTGATGCCAGGGCTCTATTAGCTGGTACCGGGTAAACCGGTGCTGTCATGTCTCTCCCTCTAGAAGGGTGGGATCATACTCCCACACCAGTTACTGGTGTGGGGGTATGATTCCAAAGTGTTTGACACCAAATACGACATGTTTTTCTGTGTAGCCATCCCAAAGTTAGCATTTACCATTTGGTTATAATGCACTTAAGAGCGTATGGTTTGGCTGCATCACAAACAACCCCAGAATAAAGGTTACGAAAGCTGCAAAGTGGCTGTGCTCATGCATTGGCACCCTCTCACATAAAACCCAGCACCCTGTCTTCAGGATTGGTAAGGCCTGCTATAGGGGTGACTGATAGGTTTATATGTGTAGTGATATAGAGAGATATAGTGAACCTATATCTCAGTAAGGGGTGCATGCACCACCTTAGCCAGGCTGCAGTAGCAGACCTGTGGTGTCATTTTGGAAGGCTTCCCAGGGGTGGCACAATACATGCTGCAGCCCCTGGTAGGCCTCTGGGGTACCTATGCCCTTGGTACATAGGTACCCCAGATAGATATATAGGAACTTATACTAGGGACTTATAAGGGTACCCCAGAATCCAATCTGGAGTGTACCTATAGTACTTGCAATCAATTTAAGGGAGAATGCCGATAGGCTGGGGTCCTGAATAGCAGCATCCCAGCCAGACTAAGTCGAAAACCAGCAAAACACCAGGAAAAAAGTGGGGGCAACCATGCAGTCAGATTCCACCTTCCTACACAGATCACAAAGTGCACATAATGTAAATAGGTCAGTGGGCTACTGCTTTTGTCAGAGAGATACTTTTGTTACTTGCAGTTTATAAGTTAAAATCCTAACATACATCAGTGAGCTATTAACTTTCATCTAAGAGCTGCATACAAGCTGCAAGGTATAAATTAGAGCGTTATGTTTTTCCCCCCAGTCTTTGATTATCCTAATGTTGCAAAAAGTGTTCTTTTGGACAGAAATCAATTCTGATTATTAAAGAGAACCCCCAACCATGGTATTACGTTTAAAAATTCTGAGTTTATGTTTCTCCAGACCAATCACTATTAAACTATACGACCTAGTAGTATGGTTGTCATGTGACTCCTACACCTTGAAGTCCTTACTCTTGTGTAACATTTTCTATACAGTGATTCACACACATATTGATTGTCAGTAATGTGTGTGATGTAAATGCTCTGACACCCTACACTGGTATGAGTGGTGCTGTAGATCAAATTAAATGCATCTGAGAGAGAGTGTGGTTATGGAGACTTGAGGGGCACTGTTAAATGGTGGTAGTGAGGGAATCCATGGCAGAGGTGGCCATTAGAGGGTAATAACAAACATAATGCACAGGGCACCACCAGTGCTAAGACCGGCCCTGCCCTTGAGGCCAGTCTGCCTCACCCATAGTTTGCTCAATTGGCCTTATTTCAGAAGTAGTAGCTGCAACTCACCAGGGATTGGCAATGCAGAATTTGCACGCACACCAAACTAAGTTCGCAAACTTCACAGTCTCTCTGCTTCATTCACAAGCACTTTTAACATGTGCTGCTTGCTTTGGGGCCACTGGAATTAAATATGCAGCAAAGGAGGACAAAATTATGCCACAGTGTTGACTAAATTATGCATTTAAAAAAAGGCTTCAGCGTAATGCAGTATATTTTCTGATCTTTTATTATTTTGACATGCGTACACATGCTAACAGTCTTTGGAAAGATTTTGCCTTATTAGTACCAGTGTAACATACAAATGTAACAGTGAGAAAGGTGATCAGTCAACCTTTGCAACAAGCCATCCACTCCGCAGCAAAACAAGTCCCATTTTTTATTAACTTTTGATACTTTTGAGCTATAAACAATTTATTAGTTTAAATGGTCAGATCCTGCAGCAGATCTTGCATTAGGAGGCAAATAAGGCAGAGCCATAATTATATAGAAAACATTTGCAAACTAGGATATTTTGCCATTTATGTTTGAACTGCTGTTGTGGAAAAAGGGAGAAGTGCTGATGACAAACTCAATGGCTCGGACACAAATGGCTGGTGCTTCCACATTTTATCATATTTGGGACATTCTGTGATTAGAAGCATATCACACTTTGTGGATGTGTTTTAATGTCAATAACTCTTAAACCTCATATAATCCTGTGTATCCATTGGTTGATTAAACTGGGCAGTGAAATGCCAAACAAATACAAACAATTGGGATATTTGTGCATTCTGGCCGCCCACTGAGCCAATCCTTGGGTTATTCCCGCCCTCTGATTCTCCGCCCACAGTTCCCCTACTTTTTTTCCCCCACTTCGACCACTGAAGTGGATAGACTGGTAAAGGCACCCATAAGTATACACTTTGACGCTGTCACCTGTAGCCGTAGTGTTTTACAAGGGAGAAATCAGCTATGTAAACCTAACCTTATTGCTTTTTCTTTTGTTTCTTCTTTTGCTCCAGATATTGACCACTGTTTTAAAAGTGTTATTTCATGGAGATCTGATTCGTTGTCGTGTGCGCCTACATCTCTGGAACGCATTAACCCTATTGTGGCATTCATTTAATGGAATGTGGCTGGGCTAAGATGGCCCTACCTGATTGGAATACATTTGTTGAAAAGTACGATCTCTGTTTCTTTCAGGAAACTTGGTCTGTGGAGCCTATGTTTAAACCAGGCTAACTGAATTTCTATATTCCTGCCATTCCCAGTACAGGTGGCAGACAGTCAGGGGGTTTAGTAATTTTGTTCAGACCTGCTGTGCACTATATCATCACAAGAATTGATATTGATAGCCATGATCTCCTTGCTATTCAGGTGTCTTCCCTTGTTGTTATACATAATGTTCATTCAAGAGGGATCAGGGGTGGTTGGACATTTAGGACTATTATGCATTTTGAGGACCATCTATATACACTTGCATGACAGTCACAGATAATTTTTGTAGGAGACCTTAATACTACCTATGAGCCTTTGGATAACAAGACTGAAAGTCCGGGCTCTATTGAGGATACGAAATGGGGTATGCCAGCGCTTAATCTTCTACCAATAAGAAGGTGGACCCAAGCTGCTTTACAGCTCAAAGCCTTGTCTTTAGAATTTGGGCTTAGGGCTATTAATGGATGAACTAGATCTGATCCGCGGGGCAGTTACTTAAAAAAACCAGCACATAGAAGCCATATTGATTATATTTTAGTGGACCTCAGACTTTGGACTCCGGTAGAGGATAAAGTGGTGATGGCAAGGCTGGAAGGTGACCATAATCCCCTGTGCCTTACTATGATTGATTTGTGTGATTAGTTCACACACGAACATGCTCTCCTACCCTCTTTAAAGATGAACGATATACACAGCATAAAATGGGCTGAGGTTACTAAATTCCCGAAATATTGTCTGACCTGGAGGATATCTTTATTATAATAAATGGTGATTCTGACACAGTAGTAAATATTAACACCTTCACAGAGTTTCATAATACATTTATTAAACAAATCTTATCATATTTGCTGGCTCCTAAACCCTCTAGACCTGAGACTGTGTTAAAACTTGTTCCTGGTTTAATAAAGATTCTAGGCCGGCAAGAATTTCACTAGCTGATTCCATCAGGAGGAACAACTCCACAAGTATCTCTACAGCAAGGAAAGTGTTTAAAACACTCAAGCAAAAGCCATAAGGGAATGGGAGGATCTGAGATGGCAAAATCAAAAAGAGGATAGCATTTCAAGTGATTCCACCAAGTTCTGGTCCTTTGTAACGTGGAGAGGGAGGTAATGGTCAAGCTGTTACTCCAGCAAAATATACTGCCCCGTCTGAATGGGTTGCACACTTGTAAAACCTATATTCTGATGGCTGTAAAAACTCCTCAGTGGTCAACCCAATTTTTGAAATATCTGCTGATCTCCTACCACTGACGTTTGAAACTGATGGTATTATAGTGCTCTGGACTCCACTGCTAGCGGTCGTGCTGCTGGACCAGGCAAAATACCTATTGATCTATTCAGACATGAGAGGGATAGTTGGTCAAGTATTTACACGCCTTAGCAAATGTAATTGAAAGGTGGGCCCCCATCCTATAGTCTATGAAGAGTCCGGAGATTATTCCCATTTTTAAAAGGGGAACAGGTGTCTGGCAACCAATTATTGTCCAATCAGCCTGATATATTGAATACAAAAGATTATTTGCGTGACTTTATTGAACAAAATCAAACTACGGATTAGGAAATATTGTCTCTGTACCAGGCTGGTTTTCCTTAGAAAACCAGCATGATTGACTAAGTATTTCACTTTTGACTCATTTACTGGAAGGTGGTAGTAGTCGAGAAGGGTAACCTGAACATGGCCTTTGTCAACCTTAAGTCGGCTTTCGATCTGGTTCCTCGGTACAAATTGTGGGAGGTTCTTACGGACATGGGCATGCTTTCTTCCATCCCAGACTTGGTAATTCGTTTGTATGAAAGAAACAATGTCAGAATCTGGTGGGGCAGTCAGGGCCAACTTAGTGCTTGTTTCCACATTGATAAATGTATAAGGCAGGGACATGTCCTGACGCCCACCTTGTTCTCCCTCTATTTGAATGATGTTGTCCAGTCACTTTTGCAATATCCCACTGAGGCGCCCAAGCTGGCCCTAGTAAAATGCCTATATTGCTCTTTGCGGATGACACACTATTAATTTCCAAAACCACAAGTGGGTTTCAAAAATTCCTGTTTCGATTCAAAGAATTCTATGCAGCACGTGGTTTCAAAATTAATACAGATAAGACCAAGTACATGTTGCTCAACCCACTTAAAACTTTCAAAGGCAAACTCGCTCAGGGGTCTGCAGCACTTGAGAGGGTTTATTATCTGGGGGTCAATCTATCATCCAATATGACCTGGAAAGGTCACCTGGATAAAATGGACCTGAAGCATAATCATGGTGTGATCTGCAAAGATCACTCTATGGCCATTAGAAAGCCTATTGCCCCTGCTCTCGGAATTTAAGAGGCAGCAAAAGCTGTTGGATTGGTTCTGTATGGATCTTAGTTATGGGGGTTTATAAACTGTACAATATCAGAGAATACATTTTTTAGGAGCTTAGGAGCTTGGCCCAGCTCCCTGAAAGCAGTAGCGGCTACTCGAGGGAGTGCTGCGGGGTGGTGGGGAGGAGCAGGGTGGGGGGTAGTAAACTCCGGAATTGGGCCGAACGGAGTTGAGTAAAGAGATAAAGAAATAAAATGAATTACATTGCCTGTGCAGCAACGCCGGTGATGCCTCCCACCCTGCCCCTCCCCCGCCCTGCCTCACCGCCCTGCAGCACTTTCTCGAGGAGCCGCTATTGCCTGCCAGTACTCCACTACTTCACATTTTGTTTGATATGAGTAGGAAGGCCATAGCCATAGTGCTAAATGGTGACCTCTATTTTTCCGGAGGAGGATCTGGACCCACTGGCGCTTACTCACTATGCTTCTGCCTTGTTAGAAGTCAAGCATTTGAAGGATCCAATAAAATTAGCTGGCTGGGGAATCTAAAAAAAGCTATACTCTCTTGGCCTCAAAGATTGATGGGAGACCCCAGCATGCTATCCTGAATCTTCAAAAGAACTGCTAACAAAGCTGTCCACTCTGTAGGGGGATCACCACTAACTGGGGACTTTATTGATTTTAAATATACCAGTTCCCTCGACCCCTATTTTGGAGTTGATCTCCACACCTCTGGAGCAGATATTATATTTCCAGTTTAGGGTTGGTACGCTTCCCATAGGATCATTTACCAGCAAATGGAATGCAAATTCATCGGCTCTGTGTCTGGCATGTAATACTGTGGTGGAAACTGACGCCCATGTTTTCTTTGGCTGCCCAGCCTATGAGTTCCTCGTCGGTTCTGGCTAAAGCCATTGTGCAGGGAATTGGGAATACAAAACTATAGTATTGCATTCAGAATTTTACGATCCCATGCCCGCCCACTGTATGCTTGCACTGTGACTAGATTTTTGGGGTGATTCTGGTACATAAGAAGGAAGGCGTTATCTCCACATGTAAGGAATTATTTTATTAAACCTTTGTCGAGCTGTTGATTTGAAAGCTCTTATGCTTCACAGCAATGGTTGTGAGAATATTTAGTATGGCATTAACTCCAAATCTTTTTTATGTACAATTTATAAATGTTTTAGCTTTGACCCATATAACTGATTTAATGTTTTGCATTATGGTGGACTTTTTTACACTGGGCTAATGGATGTATTGCATGTATCTAGTGAGCATTGCTGTCCCTGCATTATATTGTCACTTTGTTTGCCTGGTACTTTTTGCCTCATTCAATGACAATTTCATGATTATTTGCTGTTACTATTATTAAATATTTATGTATATCTGCTGCAATGCTTGCATTTATTAGCATTTTTGCTTACTATGCTGAAAAGATTTTAGATTTGAGCATTGTTGTTTTATCTTTCCTTGAGTACAGAGGACGAAATGCTGTTAGTTCCGTTTCTGTATTTATTGTAGATTTGCACATTTTTTCCCTGCCTTTTCTGGTCATCTAATGCACTGTTCAATGTTTGTGTACAAAATGTTTATGGCACTTGTTGCAGAAATAAAGTTACTATGAAATGAAAGGTAGGGCATGTGCTTTTGAACAATACATTTACAGGTAGTAAAAAACTGCTAAATTAATTTTTCATTGCATCAAGGGCTATCTCTCCCCTCGATTAGCATTGGAGCTGCTTTCTAACACTTTACAATTGTAACTTCCATTTGGCAGCAAATACAAAATTAGATTTTGGCGTCTCTGGACTCACAATTTAAAAACACATCTTATAGTGACGTTGGTTTTTAAATGTCAGGTCTGAAAATTCCACTTTTAGAATGTTGGCATTTCTAATAAATCTGTGCTTCTGCCTGTCCCTAGAACACACATTTGAGTAAGTTGACAGCTGGGCTTTGTGAATTCCCTCTAGACGGTGCCACAAAAAGGGAACTAAGGTGTTCCCGGCATATCCTGATGACTCATCAACAGGCTGATGGGTCTTCCTGAGCTAAAGTGAGAGGGAGGAGATCACACTTGCACCTGAATAGGGCTGTGCGGGTCCACAAACAAAGACCTGCATATTCCCCCATAGTGTATCTAGATCCAGGGCCAGGAACAGCAGGGTCATGTGAACTACAAAGACCTTTCTTTGAAGTCTCCCAACCTCAAAGTCTAAAATGGATATAAGTACTGGATCTATGACACCATATACTCAGAACCCTTCTTGACTGGGGACATTCTGCCTGGAAGAAGTGCTATTGTGCTGCCAGAAAGGACTGCCACTTTGCTGCTGGCTTTGCTGTGCCTTTTGCCTGATGCCTGGTGCTTCTTGCCTGGGAGTGAGAGGACTGGACTTTACTCTCTTCATCCTGCATCTAAAGGTTATCCAAGGGCTTGTTTGGGCTTGCCTCTTGTTACTGTAGTCTTAGCAAAAACAAAGATTTCACCTGCATCTTGCTAGCAACACCTGGGGTCCTCTGCTGTGAGTCCTGCTCTGCCAAGTGGTACCTAATCCAGTCCTGGACCCTGGAAGTGAGTATTAGAGCTGCAAAAAAAAATGAACGCATCAACTCCAATATGTCATTTCAGAACTGTCGCATCCCTGTGAAAACGATGCATCACCTCTGCCTGCACGGCAGCAGAGGTCCCTGCTTGCTGAGTGCATAGTTCATTAATCCCTACTTGCAATTCTGCTGTGACTTTGCAGCTGCACCGCTGAAGAACCACTGCTACATGAGTTTGGACACTGCCTCACCAATGTCCATGGGGCACTGTCCCAAATCCGACACAGTCCCGGCCCTGCGTAGCTTTCAACCGATGAATCGCTTTCAGCACAGCGGTTCAACATTGGTCCTGAGGAACTGACGAACCCCACTCCTGGCATTGACGCATCCTCAATGCCGCACCTTCTTCAAGAACTGGGTCCTCGCACCAGCAACCAATGTATCACCTCCTTTGTGCTGCATCGTCCTCGAGAGCCAAAACCTCAATGACATTGCACCCTCTCTAGGAACTGGCACATCACCCGCGTCTGCGACAGCTCACCTCCTGTGTGCACCTCATTTCAGATGCATCAAAGGCACTGTCAGCGGGTCTGCACGACTCCTGTATCTGGCCGCGGTCCATCGTGGTCAGACTGAACTTTTGGATTTGTCCCGGTCAAACGCGACCAGAAAACCCCAGTTGGAGCTGTTGATTTCAAGCACTGCATTTTGATTTATTCTTGAAAAGTTCATATCTTGGCATGTGTATGTTTGATATTTGTCGTATTGGGATTACCCTATCCCATGTTTATGTAGAAATGGGATGATACATAGGGGTACTAGTTACTGACAAGGCTGTTGTGGTTACCTTACCCCCACTTCCAGGTGCAACTAACCCTCCTCTTCAAATAGTACCTTTATCACCTGTTTAGAAAGATCAATTGTTTTCGTATTTGAGTGTTAAAAGTTAATTTTCTACAACCCCTCAAAGAGGTGATCCTTTCTCTGGATAGCTAAAGGTATTTTGAGCAATGAGGAGGTGTCATTCACCTCTAGCGGGATAGGTAGGTGTTATTCAGTTGCCAGTGAACAGATGCAAAACATTGAATACAAACACATGCTGGCCGACTCCTGTAGGCCAACAGTTGGCGATTCACCCACAGACCAGGGTCTTTATGAAGTCTGTTTAGGAATATTTTGGGAGAGGATGTAGCCTTATGGCTAGAGCAGTCGACCTCGAAGCTGGGGAACGAGGTTCGAGTCTAGGCAACGATGCTCAACATCCTGTGATTCTGGGCAAATCACTTAATCTCCCCGTGGCTAACGAAAAAAAGAATATGAATGTGTCCTTCTTTATTGAAACTGGTGCTCTAGTAAAGCGCTATGATACCCAATGTCTCAGGGCTGGTTCGCGCTATATAAAAAACTAAATAATATGGTGAATGATCAGTTTTCACATGCAAAGTCCGATATGCAAGTGACTTTTCACCAGCTGACTCAGCATTTCAAAGGTTCAGACTGTAGATCTGTCCCTAAATATCTCTTCAGTTCACAAATGGACAGGTCCAAAATGTGTTGGAGATTTAGAGAAGGGGTTCTATGTCGCATGCAGAGGAAACAAATAGAATAAATGGGGCACACCTTTTATTCCCTAGTGAAGGCTGAAATGCAAGAATCAGTGAGGGAGCAGACTTGCTGCAGTAGTAATAGATAAATAAACCTATATGGCGGATCGCTGGATGTATGAATCTGCTTCCCAGGGTATGCTTCAGTGTGGCTTTAAAACATGCAGAGCAATGCGCCTGTTAAGAATGCACAACAAGCACGTTTTACATAGTGTAAAACTGAATGCCTCAGAGCACTCTGAGATACCAAACATACAGGCTACACAAAAATAGATGGGTTTAGAAAATGCTGCGAGTCTCAGTGAAAGTGCACAATGGAATAGAGAGCGTGGTAGACATGAGAGGCACTGAAGACACCTAAGTGTTGTGCATGATACCTCGACATTCTTCAACATCACCGCCACCCAAAGCAAAAACTGATGATAGCTAAGTACTGCTGGCCTCTCAGAGGATAGACTGCGTGTGCATCAGGATAGGCACTGAGTGGCACACTCGCACTGCAACCAGTTTCATCTAAACACACGCCATGCTGCACTCAACCACCTCCATAAACACGGAAAATAAAATCTATCTAAGCTTATAGATCTTTGATCGCAGCATTACAGCACTGCATCATGCAAGGACCCCTGTGCAAGCAGTATTCACTCTCATATGCTTTAAAGTAATTACATGTGCAAAAACTTTCACTTTGTGCAGGTCTTGAAAATGCAAATAAAAACTGCTCATAAGAAGCTCATTCTACAATATTCCCCATCTGCACCTGCTCCCTATTAGTGTGATGCCGCAATAAGAGATTTTGCAAGAAGGGCCACAATCAGCAAAGATGCAGAAATTCAGATAGCTCTGCCTGCCAGCCACGTGTTGTCTCATTTCTTGAGGCCAACATTTAAATGCCACTTGAGACACTCTGGGGCATATTTACAATGTGGTGATAAAAAATTATCGCCGCTTTTGCGGCCGTTCCGGCCGAAAAGCGGCGATAATTTTATCGCCTAATTAGCAAGGCGACGCTAACGCGTGAAACCTTGCTTAAGTGTGGGGTTTCCTAACGCCCAGCTTTGCATCTCTAATGGGATGCAAAGTGGGCGTTCCTGACCTAACATGACAGGAGAAATGTCGCTAAGCGACATTTCTCCTATCATCAAGCCCCACTCTATGAAGCATAGCGTCAGGAAAAGGAGCGATAATCCCTGTTATCGCTACTTTCCTTACGCCTGCTTTAGGACTGACTTAGCCATGATATCCTATGGACGGTGGATATCAAGGCTAAGTTTGTGAGTCCCTATCAGCAAGCTAACGTGAGATTATCGCTGGGTTTCCAGCGATAATCTCACGTTAGGCAGTTAGCGTGAGGATTTTTATCGCTGAGGAGATAAGCGTTGCTAATAGCACGCTATCTCAGAGATAAAAATCCACGTTACCCGGCGATAATTATCCTCACGCTAAGAGCGCTGAGCGATAATTATCGCCTGGTGTTGTTGATATGCCCCTCTGATTGTACTGAAATGGTGATAAATGGACCACGCAACAATGTAATGCAAAGACTCCAGAAGCTCACTACATATGCCCAGCCCAACTAGACATGACTACAAGTGTCACATGCTTGGCAGACCACCCCATGTTCCACTGGTAGATGCGGTCCAGGGACCTTCCCCTTGCTACGTGCAGTGTCGCCTTCCATTACTCCTTCCAGGTCAGAAACTGTGAGGACAGCTTCCATGCGGGGAAGCCTTACTTGCTTACGGATTGTTCATCGGATGGAAGGCAGGGGTCAGTGGACCTGGGCCAGCAGGAAGCCACGACGAGCGCAGCTCATGCGGGAGAGGTGTGTTCTGCCTGGAGACGTGAGATGTGGACTTTATGTAATGCGGAGGATCCACCAGATTTCTCGTCGTAGTAAGGAAAGTGCGCTTTGCTAGGTTAGCGTAGCACATGTTCTGACACCCAGTAGAGGGCCACTGGGTCAGGCACTACCCTTGCCGCGCAGCATTTACAGCCACTTGTCTGTTTTTGCTGGGTTTTGCCCCCTGTACTGTAGAATGCACGACCGGAGCCCCAATATGTCAGCTACTAATTTAACACTTCAGCTTCAGAAGGCTATAAGAAAGGTAGCACGCTCTTCTGCACTACAAAGAGAGAAAGCCGGCAACAATCTACAGTTGGCCATTATGGCAAAATCAATGTTTCCTATGAAACTTTTAATACAACTGGCAGAGGGCAGCGATAACTCAGTGAGTGTATCCCCTGATGCAGATGTAACCCAAATTAATGAGACTGTAACTGAGGTAGTCACAAATTCTCATTTTTTATCCTGTGGCGAAACTGCGGTGTAAGGAGCAACTTGGAAGCATGTAGGAGATGAAGGGGGTCATCTGGTACAGGCGCAGGATGGCCCGAATTTTGAAAGCATATCAAGGGCTGGCAAAAAGGACTATCCACTTATCGCTAAAAATTCAAAAAATGTGCCAGGCTTGTTATCTGCTGAGGACTTAGTTACTGGGGCAGGGAGGAGAGAGATTCAAGAACATTTACCAGAGGAATTAACAAGGAGTGCGGGGACCCTACGTCCGCTTTGTTATTAGATGCTGAGAAAGCATTTTATAGGGTCTCCTGGGATTTTCTGTGGGAAGCCATGAGATGGTTTGGTTTGGGTGAGGACTTCATCAAGGCCATACAGGCACTATAGCAGGCACCCACAGCTCGTTTAAGGTTGAATGGTGGCTATCCAACACCTTTTATTATCCAGCAAGGGACATGGCAGGAGTGCCCTTGTTCACCCCTGCTATTTGCCATATATATTGACCCTTTAATACAGCTTTTCAAGGTTAACAATGGAATTCTCACTATTTTTTGTCAGGGTTTGGCATCCAAAGTTTTGGCTCACGCGGACGATGTCGCTATTGTTACGGCTGATCCCTCTTCTGCATTGATGATGGTGGAGTCAATAGCACAAGATTTTTGCAGATATTCCTGGTATGCTCTGAACAGAACTAAAACTCAAGTTATAAAGAATAGGTATGCCATCATCGATGATCCTCGTGTCACAGAATCAGCAGTATACCTGGGAATAACGATTATGTCAGATCTGGAGAACCTGGTAGCCAGGAATATCGTGCCAGTAATTAGGAAGGCGAGAGCTGATTTTGATAGAATCAATAATCTACATTTATCATTAGTTGGCCGATGTAATGTGGTAAAGATGATGTTTTTACCAAAAATTCTTTACTTATTCAGGGCAATACCGCTGGAATTTGAGAAATATTGGTTTGTAACTTTGGAGGGTATAGTTAACCGAATAATTTGGGCACACGGAAAAACTAGGAGGGTTCTCCGGTTTATGTCATTACCATGGGAGCGAGGGGGGTTCACTGTTCCTGATTTTAGAAGTTATTATTGGGCTGCAAAGAAGAGCCAGCTCTGATGACAGATGGAAAGAATCATTCAAACGATTTTGCTGTTATGTTTGATGACTCTTTTTGAATATAGCAAAACAACAAGTAGCGAGATGCACACCTTATTTTGTGTCCGTGAAAAGTAATCTAAAGCTCAACAATTGTATCCAGTGTAGGCGTGCAATGCCAGGTAAGCGCTCCGTCCAAATGCGCCGCATATGCACAAAAAACTAAGGAACCTATTGCAGCTCCAATACCGGCAGCACAGCCATTAATTCCATGAGTCCAATCAATTAAATCCTAATATTCTTCTTATTCTTAAACTCTTCCATTAATCCTATACTTTTTACTCCGTTTTTTTGAATAATCTTCAATTCATTTTACTCATTTCATTCACATAGAAGATCGCTCATTCAAACACAGGAGGCCAGATGGTATCCAAATGTCACGATTTTATTGAATAACCCAATGCATTTCGGGATTGAATCCCTTCTTCAGGGGTATCTACAATACAAAAAATTAATAGAAATTAACATCGTTGTTGGACTTCAACTTCCCTTTCAATGACACCCTTATGTATTGTTTATAAAGAATGTCGATAATACATGCTGCATTAATCACCCCACTTGTTTGAGCCACACCAATTGTTCTGTAAGAAGCGCAAAATCACACCAGTTGTTCCCTCCAAAACGCGAAATGAATCTATGGACCTGCCTTCTAAACACCTCCAACCTCCCGACCTTCACCTTCCTTTCACTGACCCTCCTTACGTATAACAGACCTCTTGACCTGCTTAAACAGAAAATATTTGAAATGCCCCAAACAATGCTGCCTTACTCCGCTTACCGTGACAAACAGGTAATGCAGTTGCTAATGCAAGTGAGAGGGATTTAATAATGATGGGTGCTTTGTTGATTAGTTGGGAACCTTCGCGATAGTTGTAATTAGCTTGAGCACCTGGAGTTAATGTTGTGCTATGGAGAGTACAAAAACCAGCCGGGAAGAAAGTGTTTTCTTTGCTTCAAGGAGAAAAGATGTGCGTACGTGCACTTTTTAAAAATCTAATGATGTGGAACACGCTTTTGTCAAATCAAGCTGGCAGCGAGAGAAGTTATGCAGTTTACTTACCTTGAAGGATTCACTTTGTTTGTCACGGTAAGCGGAGTAAGGCAGCATTGTTTGGGGCATTTTTGTATTGTAGATACCCCTGAAGAAGGGATTCAATCCCGAAATGCATTGGGTTATTCAATAAAATCGTGACATTTGGATACCATCTGGCCTCCTGTGTTTGAATGAGCGATCTTCTATGTGAATGAAATGAGTAAAATGAATTGAAGATTATTCAAAAAAAAGGAGTAAAAAGTATAGGATTAATGGAAGAGTTTAAGAATAAGAAGAATATTAGGATTTAATTGATTGGACTCATGGAATTAATGGCTGTGCTGCCGGTATTGGAGCTGCAATAGGTTCCTTAGTTTTTTGTCTTTTTGAATATAGGCCATGCTGATAATGATTAGAGGAGTAGCAGGGGAGGGGGGTTCTTCTCTCCTTTTGGAGCGTGTTTAGTTGCTGTATCAGGGCACTCAAACTAGAAGGGGATGGTTAGGAGTAAGGTGGGCCATTCCCCCTTCAAGGATAGGTGGGAACTGGGGGTGTTAGGGTGAGGAGGAGGGTGCAAGTAGTTTGATTTAGACCTTAAAACAAGCAGGAAAGGACTAGTGAAGAGTGCGACTGGTTGGGGATATTCAATTTGTCTTGCTGCTAGATTAAGGGAGGTTCTAATTCCTAATTAAAACAAGTAAAATGTGTAAGATATATGTAGTTTTGTGCAATGTAATGGCAAATAAATAAACAGAAATGTGGGGTTATGGTGAATTGGTTATCTTCATTTGAATCAGAAGTTATTTTTCTGCAGGAGACCCACCTTAAGGATAACAATACGAAACTTTTTATTACCAATATGTACTCGCATGCTTTCTTTGATTCAGCAGGCCTGACTGTGGGCAGGGGGTAGCAATATTTCCTTCAAGATCAGTTGACTGGTAGGTGAAAGAAGTAATAAGGGACAAACAGTGAAAATGAATTTGCTTGAAGGTTTGGGTGCAAACCGTTTCTATAATTTTTCTCAATTATTATGGCCCAGTACAAGATGAAGTCACCTCCTTACAGGATTTGTTTGCTAGAGCAATAGGGCCAGAGAGTCTCTTGATATGGGGGGGAGATTCCAATGTTATTCAGGACCTTAAACGCGATACCACAAACAGGACAAAGGAAGAGCTAAAGCCTAAAACTGCTTTGGTTCTCGACTCTATGAAGCATGATTTTAATCTGATCGATCCGTGGCCTTTGGGTCATCTGGATCAGGTGCAATTTACATGTTTCTCTTTCCAATGTATAATACGGCCTCACAATTAGATTTGTTCCTGATAATATGACCCCTAAACCGGGGCAGTAGGAGTATAATGGCTAATGCCTTCTCAGACCATTCAGTAGCATGTATTACATTAGAAATGGAAGAGCTGACTACCCCAAGGCAGAGGTGGCAGTTTGACAGGACTCTCTTGGCAAGTCAGGTTTGGCTGGAGGAAATGCACATTTTTATTCGAGAGTATTTTTAAGTCAGTCAAGGCCCTTTGAGCTATAGTTATGCTATGTTTAAGACAGCATTTAGGGGCCAGGTGATTGCATTTAGATCAAAGCAGAAGAGGCTTCTGAAAGACCAAATTTGCGAGCTACATGCAACTCTTGATAGTGCTCAAGATGCTTAAGTCAGGGCCGGGGTAAATGAAAGCGCTAATCTAAAATAACGGTTTCAGCAGGGAAAGCAGAAATTAAAAGACTTATTTCTTTATGAAGATATTAATAATGCAGGAACTCTCCAGCAAAAACAGTATGAGGAAAGCCAGTTAGTAGGTAGGCTATCAATTGGTTGACACATCTAAAGCAAGATGTGTCGTGTATTACTGAAATTAAAGATCAAAATTCAAATGCTGGGCAGACAGATGACAATAGAATCACTCAAATATTTTAGAGCATTATACAAATATTTATGAAAACCCAAAGGCAATCCCTAGATCAAGTCTTGGTGAGTTTTTTAGGTTTATTCAGCTCCCACATTTGACAAATGCCCTGGTAGAGACATTACAGGAGGTTATCCCTGTACAAGAGGCTGCTCTTTCTATGCAGAAGATGCCCAACTGTAAAGCTAGTGGAAACGATGGATTTCCTATCAAGGTTTATAAGATGTTTCATAAAGAACTGCTACCTCATTTGGTGGAATTATTTAATAGAACCAAGGAGGGGATGGATATTCGATTGACCTTCAATGGATGCAAGCTTGTTAATAAAGGATAAACCATCTTCATCTACAAGTTCATATTGTCCAATAAGCCTGCTTAATGCAGCCTTTAAGTTATTTGCAAAGATTTGGGCATTGCGTATACTTGGGGTTGGGCAGACGTTGGTTTATAGTGATTAGAATGTATTTTTGCCTAATAAAACAATGGCAGCAAACAGCCATTATTTGGTACAGGAAATATATATTTTTTTCTAGTTGTCAAGAAGAAGCTGCAATTGTAAAGCTCGATGACGAAAAGGCATTCAATCTTGTCAACAGGGAAGCCTTGTTTTTTTAGCTCGCTTCTGGTTTGGATTTCCAGAAATCTGCAGCCCAGTTTTGAAAGATTATTTCTTTCAGCTCTAGGAAATCAAAGAGTTGTTCTCTACTTCAGAAAGTTGGTAATGCAGAGATTGTTACTACAAAGATGTATTCTGCAAAATCCAAATAAGACTACCTATGGTTTCTATTAAAAAACCCTCAAGTGTACAAGAGGTAAGCAGTGTTTATTTGGGTTGTCGAATGCGGCATAAAATCTTTGCTGGAGGGTTGCAAAAAGGGCATGCTGCCAAAATATCATCTGACAGAAATATTGTGTAAGTCTTTCAGGCTGGCTGCATTCACTAGGCTGTGAAGGAAGCACTTTTTTCCAGCATGTGGTGAAAGCAAAATTCTGATAACAGTGCATCTCCAATTGAGTGTACGAACGATATACTGTCAATACGCTGTAATGGAAGCTATGGATAGGTGGCCGCATTCTTGTAACGCCTTTGAAATGGGCTGGAAGATGGTAAAAAAGAAATATGATTAAAAATTTATTTGATTCTGTAGACAGGCCAAATATGTGGCATAAACTGCCTCTCCTTGATATGCTTGCATACATGTTATTGCTTATGATAGACCCCCATATTGGCATCTGGTATTGAGTGTCGATGGGTGCGAATAGGGGGAATTGAAACCGAAAGTCGTGAAGTTAGGATTTTGTCTCAGTTTAGTAGTAGTAAAGTTAAGAGTCCTAACTTTACTACTACTAAATGCCTCCTGTGAATACCAAAAGTAGTAATTTTAGGATTTTATCTCAGTTTAGTAGTAGTAACGGTAGGAGTCCTAACTTTACTACTACTAAATGTCTTCTGTGAATACCAAAAGTAGTAAGTTTAGGATTTTATCTCAGACTAGTTCGGTGAATCGGCCACATTGTTTTTAACCAAACAGAGCTACAGAGACTGCTCTGGCATTGGCATTAGAAGAACTGATTCTCTTTATGGAATGAAGGATACGGCTGCAATCATCCTTCTAGACCTGTTTGCAGCATTTGACAGTTAATCATCACATTTTGTTCAACAATCTTGTGGAAAAGGGTCTGGGAATACAGTGGTGTCCACCTTTTTACTCAGCTTCTCAAGAGATTGTCTACAGAGTACTGCAGGGCTCATCTTTTCACCTACTCTCTTTAAAATCTATCTGAGGCCCTTGTTAGCACAGATTAGATCAGTTGGGTTTAGTATTGTATGATATGCTGATGATACACCATTGTTCTTCAGATTAGAACTACTTGCTCCAGGGTCAGTACAAATCTTCACATTCGGTATTACAGTATCACAAGCATAGATGTCGGTCAATTTTCCAAAGCTTAATTCTGATAAGACTGTACTAGTTTGGTTAGGCAATAATATTTACAGATGAGATAAATCCATTTGGCCCAGCTCCATGGATCCTCCAGTTTTACCCACTGAAAAAGTTAAATCAATTGGTTTCTATGGTGACAATAACGCTCCATGAATCATGAATCTGCCTGCTTCTTTCTACTTGAAATGATAATAAAATCTCGCCCATGTAGAATTGTCGATGGTCTTATCTAGACTTAATTATTGTTTTCTATATTACCTAGGCCTACCTCAATCATCTCTAAAAGTGTTGCATGAGGAGTTGCGACTGCGTTTCAAAAAATAAAGTTACTACTTGTACAGAAATTCAGATCTACACCAATAGTCAGAGATCTCCATAGTGGAAGCCAAGATCTCCCTCTCATCTATGAAATCTTTAGAAAGGAAAGGTGAAGTGTTGTCCTCTTCTCCCTGTCACTTAGCTTGTGGATACACAACCTGAAACCTGCTGCAGCCTCCAAGATATAGCCAACCCCATTCAAAAAGAAGGGTAACTTCACTGCAGAGTAGACCGATTCTGTAGTTACCTTTGTTGTTTATATTTACAGGGAACTATATGGTCTCCTCCATATACCCAGTAGCAGCTGCCACCGAACGGGAGTGGTGAGGTGGGGACGGGGTTGGGGGAAGGGAATGGAAAAAAAATTAAATTACCAGAGCCGGCCGGCAAGCCATCCAGCCACTGTCTCTCCTCAATCCTCTTCCTTCCTCCTGTACCCGAAGGCAGCAGGAAGCAGAGGGTACCACCTGGGCTCCCAGGCTCCCCATAACTGGTCACAACGCTGCAGACAGGTACTGGGAGGCTTTGCCTGTTCCTCACCAGGCTGTGTATTGTAGCCTGGTGGGGAACATGCAAAGAGAGCTTGACTGTCTTGGGCCGGCCAAGCAGTGATGCGCACTTAAGGAGTGCAAATCACTCCGCCTCCTGCTCTTGCTAGCCCCGCCCCACCCCGAGAGCCACTGACTTCAATGAGTAAAATAAAATGATAATAACGATACGTTATTATCATTTTCTTATTTCTTCTGAGCAGTGGGGCGAAGCTCCTCCACCTTAGCGGAATAACTGCCACTGCATATAATCTCAGTGGAGCTAAGAAGATGGCTTTTGTGGCAGGAGGTCTCAAGGAAATATAAAGGACCCCCTGATACAAATAGAATATAATTCCTAGGACAGGGTAATATACAATGCGAAAACAAATTCCTAGGCAATCTAGGCATAAATCAGAACAATTTAGGTGTGTCAAGAGAAAATTAAAAAGATAAGTGTGACAACAAAGTGATATAAAAAATACAAAATTTAATAAATACACATATAGTTAGTGTGGTACACACTAAACATCATCTTATTTTCAGTTGAAATCTAGTTGATATATTTGTCATACATTGAAGGAAATTAACTGTGTTGATTAAAAATGAATCCGACAAAATGATACCGGTAGCATATTCATATTTCTTCACATTAGATAATATAGGTGGCAAATAATTGAATCTTCGACGCGCGTTTCGGCGTGGAACACGCCTTCGTCAGGAAAAGCCACAGATCCTAAAATTAATAAAAAAGACATGCTAAACAATAATATGAAATTGTCATCACACCATAATCTAACATTCATCTGTATTATCATTGAAACACTTAGAATAATATACAACGACTGAATGACCTTTCATTGAACCTAAGACCTCTTTCATTTATTGGAATACAAAAAAGAAGAAAGAAGATTAAAGATGAACAACTAAGATGTTGAAATTAAAGCAATACAGAAAAGCTAAACTTCCCATTTTAGCTTTTAAAATAACCCAAGTGATAATTGATTATATCTAGGAATTCTTACTGATTACTGCAATGCCGGTTGTTTGCTGTGCAGTAGGTAGTCAGATAGAAAATACTAGATAAAAACCTGTGGATTTATAACAAAATATAGAAGGCACATGAATATCATGTAAGCCATAGACTGAATCATAACCATGGTTCATGAAAAAAGGTATGTTTGTTTATGATTACCTTATATAAGTCAATCCAATCCGTGATTTTGTTAATAAAATGAATTTGGAGGGAAAATGAGTGCAACCCAATTGACGATTTCTTAGATGGTCTGAATAGACTTTTATATGAATAATAAAATTCGAAATCTATAATAAGAAAAGATTAAACCAAACGTTAAATGGTTTCAATATGCGATTAATAGTTTCCTGATGGCAAGATGGTATAGCTATGGGAGATTTTACCTGATATTATTCGCTTTAAATCCTCTTATAGGCTTGATAGAAGTTAACACGCAATAATGGCGGTTCACTGTGGGAGATTGTACTCTGCTATAGGGATATACAAAAGAAGAAGACCGTATGTAACCAATGAATGTATTGCCACCAGGTGCGTAGTATCGTTGTAAAAAACATAGATGCGGTAACTATAACAATGGCAAAATTGGAGTACGAAAGGACAGGAACATAGCTGTTTTGTGGCAGGAGGTGACAGACTTTGTTAGTGCAGTAGGGTGGAGGTATGCACCATAGGAGACGCCAAAAGAGTGGCACAATGAGAAGAAGTGCGTGGAGTAGAATTTTTCCGGAATTCAAATGGCAAAGGACATGGACCCTGTCTTTCAATTGTGTTTCCTCTATGAATGTATACTCTCCACCATGCGCCCTGACCTGCTGTATCACCATCTTGCTCCATGGAATCTCAGAGTTAGGCCATGTAAGAAATTAAACCCATCTAATTTACTGTAAGAATTTGATTTATTGGTTCTGACTGATGTGAGTCAGTCACAAGTAATACATTAACAATTGCCTTTTTACTGGGAACCGAGTGCCCCCATTATAGCAGTTCACTCTCTCAGGGTTGAAAAGCAGAGGAGTCCAAGCCAACTCAGGGAACATGGTGTTGGCTAGTAACCCAAATTTGCTGGTATGCGACAACAACACTCACTAAATCACTGTCCAGTCCATGCTATTTCTGTCAAAAAGGCAAAGTACTTTTATTACACACAATCTTAAATACTATGCATTAAATTACAAATAGGTACATAAGGTAGATGGAAATACATTTGGTGACACCAAGAGGTCTCCACAATGCCAGAGCCCAACAACAAACCTGCAGCTCTGGGGAATGCTTAAAATTAATAGGCCCTTTCCCGGGGTCATACTTTCAAGGTCCCATGAGACTTAGGCTAAATAATAACAGAAAAAATGAAAGGAGGCTGCTGGGAAAGTCATTGGTGATGCCCCTGAGCCTCCATGGGTCACCACAAGATGAGTATATGCAAATTGATGCCATTGTGGGGTTTTGTGGGCCCTTCAGACCAAGGATCTGAATATGATATGAGTACCTCAGCACCCTTCATTTTTCATGTGGCCTCGCGCCGCAGACATCTTTTTAATTTCCTGTTTTTTTATCGGTGCCCTGGTCCCCCCCAAGGCCCCCATATGGTGAGGGTGGAGCGCTATAAGTTTGTTTTACTTTTCTTTTCCCTCAAGGGTAAATCTTTCCTGGCAAGTTTATCTAGCCCCATTGGGCCAATGTTCATCATCTTGGGATTGTTTTGCTCATGGTTACCAGCCCTAGTCACAAGGACCACAAGTCTCCTGGCCTCTGAATGTGCTTTTGTTGGGAGCTTGATTTTCAAGTGGTTTGTGTGCCAGTCCTGTCTTATGCATAGCCCCTGGTATTCTTCTCCTGCTGGTGAGGACATCTTACGTGTACCTCTACCACCAGTCAGCAAAACAATCTCCCTGAAGCATTTCCCTAGCCCCAGAGCCTCCTGGCTTCATGATTGGCACAGGTGGATAAGCGGTGTGCAGGATCAGTCCACAGATGTCCTGGGGAAGGCATCTAAGGTCCCCCAGTATGTCCATTCCCCCAACTGTTCTTCAGGGGGCATTAGGGGGTGAGTACCACTGGCCCTGCAGAGATCATCCTGGTCCTGGGGTTTAGCTGGAGTCAAAGTCCTTCCGTCCATCATTGCTGAGTATCAGGTGGCTTCTTCTTCCAACTGGGCATTTCTTTGCCATTATCTCTCCTAAGTCCAGGATTTTCTTCCCCGTGTCTCCCTGATTCAGGGTGCATTAAGTGGGGGTCGAAATTTTCTGGGAACCAGGCACCCGTGGCCAATTTTCGGATGCTACATAATTTCTCCATCCATGTCCCAACACTCCTGCACAGCATTCTGAGACAAACCAAGATGATGACTTCAAGTTGTCTATGGAAAGAGCACCCCTGAGTGCCTCAGCTCTTCTCCAGGATGACATGGCTGCCAGATGCCTTCCCACCAACTCTTCCAAGTTAAACCCCCTCCTATGTTGATTCTAGAAGTCTGTCCCTCCTAATGTGTTTGAGTGGGCCTAGACTGCTTCCCCCCAGGTGTGGTGTGACAAACTAATTATTGGATCAAGTGCTGTTAATTACCATATTGTGTGGAAAGGCCTTTGATCCCCCAGCTGGGAAGAACAGTAATTAGCTCGGCCCAATAAGGGGGGGAAAGGTCTGGAATCGGACTCTGAGCTGCCAGGGAAGTATGACAAACCTTGAGGTGTTTATGTGGGTGCTTCAAATTCATACATGGGCTGCGTGTTTTACCCCTGTGCGGTACTTTGCTGGATCCTGTAGGTGTAAGTAAAGCAAAACCATACTTTAGTGCAGATTCCCCCCATAATGTGTACACAGTGTAAGCAACACAGACCTTCAAAGAGCACTACAGACCTAAACTATGAATGCCCACTCACGTTATAAGGCCTACCCCAGGTCAGAACCAATTCCTGGAGAGTCCCTTCTTCGACAGGCTACCTCTTCAAAGACATCGGGGTGCTCAAGGTGGCAGTCTCACATGTGCAGCCCATACACTTGCACACATGTTCACATGTAATTAGTCTAGAGCCTCTCACCTCAGCTGTGCAGCAGTCACCTTATCTTAAAAGGTGGACACTGGCAGTTAACACACCCAGTCTGATTGTCAGGAATTTGCAGTGACTGAGAGTAAACTTCAGGTGGTAAAAAGTGGAAATTCGAGGGGACTTAATGGGGGAAATCTATTTGCTGCACTTACTATGACATTACTAATTCTCACCCATGTCATACTTTCTTGCTCCCCAAAGACAGGCACACATATCTCCCCTTCATAAATGAGCTCTGTTATTTTAATCATATTGCACTCTAAGGGCCAGATGTACGACCATTCACTTTTGTGATTCGTAAATTGCGTTGAATTGCGACTCGCAATTTGCGACTCGCAAAAGTGAATGTACAACAGTGTTACACTGTTTGTGATTCCCAATGGGGTTGCAATTTGCATGCCTCATTAATATTCATGAGGCAAGCACAATTTGCGACTCCATTGGGAATAGCTAGCACTCCCAGGGATGGTGGCTTGCTAGGGTCAGCAGACCACCATGTCTGTGACTGCTTTTTAAATCAAGCAGTTTTATATTTTTTTTTAATGCAGCCCGTTTCCTCTAAGGGAAAACAGGATGCTTAAAAAAGAAAACTTTTCAGTTACATTTTTTAAGGGCAGTCAGTGGTCCTTGTGACCACTGCCTGCCCTTAAAAAATATTTACGCACACACTCAAAAAGGGGGAGGGGTCCCCTTGGGAGCCTCTTCCCGTTTGCAAGCGGTTTACCTCCAACTTTAAATAGGTGGTAAATTGCAAGTGTTTTGCAACCGCGTATACAGTCACAAAACAATAGTACAAGGCATTGAGACTCGCTATTAGGAAGAGACGCCCCTTCCTAATAGCAAGAGTCGCAAGCGCTATTTTGTGAGTCAGTGCCTCACAAAATAGCATTTGTAGAAGCCTGTACCCTTTTTTGTGGTCACAAACGAGACGATCTTCCATTTTTGACCCCAAAAAGGGTCGTACATATGGCCCAAACTTTTTTCTATAGAGTCCTTATATCAAGGGCATTGGTAGTAAAAACTGAGGCAAGACTAGTCTTTAAAATGGCAGGACGACAATCAAGCCGCAATTCTAAATACATAACTAACACACACACAGGTATGCCACACTTAAATCACTTTCACTAACACATTTAAGAGAATTGTATTTATATGTTTGTCATATGCCAACACCAACATTAGGGTTTCTTTATTGTATGTGCTGAAAGAAATTGGACTCAACCATATCTATATTATACTTGGATATACCTCTAATGTGCTTATATACATAATCTCATCTTTTACTTTGTGTTGCCTGCCCATCAGCCTACCGCCACCACCTCTTCTTCTGCTCTAATCAGTGTGCCAGCAAGTGGACTGGTCACACACAATAGACGGATGGCAGAGCCAGGTAAGTCTTCAGACAGATCAATAAAAATCTACATTACGTTACATAATATAAAGTAATTCTCATGTTCTGCATAGATAAAATCACATGTTTAATGGCTGAAGTTATATGTACTATCTTGCTGTTCTTAGGTCACTGAATATGTCCTTACATATTTTACTTTTTTACTGGTATGTGTTTGTATATGTGCCTTATCAGCCACTAGGTCAACCAATGTCACTGGTCCTTTCCATTGTGTCCACACTATGTTCCACCAGCATATGACGTCAGGGGTGCATACTGAAAGCAATAATTTGACCTTTGACCATTTGCTGGAAAAATAAGTTTGGAAAAGGCATGTTTTACTGTCGCAAATCATTTAAAAAATATTTAATCTTTTACCATTTCTTGAAAATATATGTCCACTGACCTATATCTGTCTATGATTTCAAAATAGAAAAATAACAATATATCCTTTAGTTGGCAAATACTGAGAAAACTCTTACTCATTCACTCACCTAAATCACACACATTCAATCATGCGGGATACAGTACCAATTGAAAAAGCAGTGTGCCAGTAAACCAGAAAAATATTGGAAATGTTATGTATCAATTTATTAAAAGCCTATAAAAAACATTTTAGCTAATTAAAAAAGTTAATCATACAAGGTATATTTATGTTCAAAATCAAAAAAATCACACTATAAATAAACAGATGAACTAACTCAATAACAAAGACAATTAGACAAGAGTATTAAAAAGACACTACACTTTGTCATAAAGTGACCATATCCATA
Organism: Triturus cristatus; assembly: GCF_964204655.1. Classification (NCBI taxonomy): domain Eukaryota; kingdom Metazoa; phylum Chordata; class Amphibia; order Caudata; family Salamandridae; genus Triturus; species Triturus cristatus. The sequence continues at coordinate 984,434,214 of NC_140585.1, read as the reverse complement.
TGAGGTAACATTGGGGCTGGACCCTGATGTACAAAAGACAATCAATATAAAAGTAAAGAGCTGCACAAGATACTGAAGGAATTTACCGCTCCCCAGGTTGAGCGATCTTCTTTTGTACCTACCCAAGACTGGGTCGACTCCATTGCCTTTTTTTTTGATAACAAGATCAAAACTATCTATGCCTCATTTCTCTCTCGGGCAGCCGTTCATGTCTGCCATACCACCAATATGTGTCAAACCAGTCCCTCGCCTCAACAGAATAACATTCCTTTATTAACGGAGTTTGATCCCATAACAAGCATCGAAGTCAGTGAGAGCCTAGGAAGGGTTGAGTCCGGCTCCCCCGCCGATCCCTTTCCTCCCCGTTCCTGTGCCAAAATGTTACCTCTATTTGTGGATATTTTAACCTTTGTTTTCAATCTGTCTTTTAATCAAGCCACATTCCCCCGAAGCTGGAAACTGGCACAGGTGAAGCCCATTCTTAAAAAACCCTCGGCCGACCCTAGCGTGCCATCCAACTATCGCCCTATCTCCTTGCTCCCCTACTTTGGGAAGGTCCTGGAGTTCTTAGTCAATAAACGCCTCACGACCTATCTCGAAACCCACAGGCTCCTCGATCCTTCCCAATCTGGCTTCCGTGCGGCTCATAGCACGGAGACCGCAGTCATTGAGGTAGTGGACAATATTAGACTGGCCCTGGATCGCCGAGAGTCGGCAATTCTGGTCCTTCTGGACCTGTCGGCAGCATTTGACACAATCTCCCACAGTATTCTCAAACATCGTTTGTGGGAGATTGGTGTCAGAGGGAGGGCCCTGGACTGGTTTGCGAGTTATCTGGCAGATCGTTTTACTATGGTTTCTGTGGACGGGATTACTTCCTGTTCCTACCCAGTAACGGTCGGGGTCCCGCAGGGCTCGATCCTCAGCCCAATGCTGTTTAATGTTTACCTAGCCCCGTTGGCTGACATCATCAGGTCTTATGGTTTTGACACACTATCATATACCGATGATACCCAGTTGTTAGTGACTTGTGATCCCGACCAGTCTGATGTCCAAACTCGTTTCAAGAGCTGTTTGACTAAGATCAATGACTGGATGCACTTAAACAGGCTTCAGCTCAACGGTGGGAAGACTGAGGTAATCCTATTCGGGAAGGCCGAACAGTTCTGGACCTGTGACTGGTGGCCTCCAGAGCTGGGTACCTGCCCTTCGCCCAAGCTCGCAGTCCGCAACCTGGGTATTACAATTGATAATTCTTTATCCCTGAAGACACACATAAATCAAGTGCTGGGGACCTGTTTCGGCATCATGCGTCTGCTACGCAAGATTTTCAAATGGCTACCCATAGAAGCCAGGAAACCGCTGGTCCAGGGTCTAATCATTAGTCGATTAGATTATGGCAATGCTTTATTTACTGCACTCAACCAGGATCAACTTTCCAAACTTCAGATTCTCCAGAACACGGCCGCGAGGCTTGTTCTGGACCTCCCTCCACGCACTCCCTCTGCCCCCATTTTGAACACCCTACATTGGCTGTCAATTCGCCAAAGAGGGCGCTTTAAAATCCTATGCCTTACGCACAAGCTAATGCAAGGCACTGGCCCTTTATATCTGGCGAAAAAACTTCAAAGGTACGTCCCAGGACGCTCGCTGCGGTCTAGCTCTAGACCTCTACTTGTCCAACCCCGTGCCCGGACTGCCCGTAATGGAGGTCGCTCTTTTTCATACCAGGCTCCCATGCTATGGAATAGACTTCCTTTGGATTTACTTTCCATAACTGACCATCCACTTTTTCGTAGAAAGCTGAAAACCTGGCTCTTTTCTCAAAAAGCTTAGGCACATTAATATCACGTTACTGCCCGGTTTCTTTATCTTGGTTGCCAGCGCCCTGCGACCTTTGGTGATTTGTGCGCTATACAAAAATCTTTGACATTGACATTGACAATATCCAGTGTGGCAGCCCACTGTGCAGATTATGGTTCTATGGCATCTGATTTTAAAATGCCATATCTAAAAGGCTTGTTTCCCGTTAACATTTGTTATATTTTGCACATTCATCCTCACTCCCAAAGGCACCGAAATATCTTTTATATTATTTTTTTCACTGGCTGTTAGTTCCAGAGAACCATTAGATTTAATGGGGTAACCCAGTAACCCTCAGAACCTGGGTACGTATATGAAAAGGAAAAAATTGGTTCTGTTGGGAGTGAACTTGATTTAAGGGACACTGAATGTATGAAAAGGATTATTACAAAAAAGTGTACCTAATCAAGAGAAAACACACACACATAACAACAATACTCTAAACAACGCAAAGTGATTTTCATTCTCAATATATTTAAGTAAACATAATTGTTATTGCAATATAGACCTGACCCAAAAGACAATACATAAGCACATTTAGTGATCAAATAGTGTACAATAACATAAACAATCAACATAAAGATGACATTATGAACATATACTTAAACAAAAAACACTTTAAAAGAATGATGATCCAGGGTTCGTAGCATATAACACCACAATATGTATTATTCAATATTTCAACGGTGGAATTGCATGGATCAATCAGATAGATAACGTCAACGTTTCGACCCTAGGAATACGTGTAGATTTATACGCATCAAAGGCGGGTCTTCATCAGGACAACAAACACCGGTCAGTCTGTAATTACAGAGCATATAGTCAAAAACTAAAAGTTATGTGTGTGTCTAAGTAGTTGTTCTACAGAGATTACGTGGCTACTGCTCACCTGAGGACTAAGAGTCGATTTTTATAAATATATATCCTTGTGTCGCATACGTTGAAAGTAATCAAAATATCACTGCGCCATGACAAAATTTCAAAATTTCCTGCAATAAATAACGCAAATTAACTATCATGTATGATATATTATATAATCATAGTCCGTAAGGTGACTAATGGCCGACACATACCTTACGAAGTTCCTGCACAGGGCGGACAAGTACCGTCAAGGCGATCAACAATTTCTACAAACAAACGTAATTAAGCCTTCATTAGTGGCATAGTACACAAAGAAATTAATTAAATCGCCACCTATTCATAAATTAAATGCACTTTCCAGGTCTGCGCCTGATTATAAGATACCATCCTTAGGCTGGTATCCTATGTGGGCTGATGCATATATCTACAGTGCCCCATGAATGTAAATTAAATAAATACAGTAATGTCATGGTTAATGGCATACTCAAAATGTCAATACGCAACCAAAGTATTCGAAATTGCGTGGCCTCTATATTGTGAAGCTAAACAAACCGAAACGATTCGGTTAAGAAACGTGCATTTAGGCCCTACAACAACCCGTTACAATAGAAAACTCTGAAATAGACTAAGAAAAGCGAGGGGGAAGGGGGGAACAATGCAGCCCACAGTGAATAATACCCGCCGCTGAAAAACATGTAAATGCCCCGTAACTCACTTAGAGCAGAATGAATCCGCTTCCAATCTCTCACCGTCCGGACAAACAAAGAGCCGAACCGGGCGATACAATCAGCTGTTTAAGTAAACGCGCGCGAAAACTCAGAGTCAGCCAAATAGAAAACACGACACGGATCGTGGGCTAAGGCTGAGTCAAGTGTTGTTCAAAAAACGTAAACTGGATGCGACGTCTCCATGGCCCTGGAATCAAGTCAAAAAGGGGTCCAAAAATGACCTGCTAGAAACGTAACCTCCAACTAGAGAATCGGAATAATACATCAAAGAAAGGGAAGGGCATGGATAGAGAGTGGAAAGTTATTCTCATATATGTTTATACATCGCTTCCGCATGAAAAATCTCGGCGCCAGATTTATTTTGGACTGATTCGCAAAGGGTATTTCTCTAGGGAATATATACAATAAAAACATTGACACGTACAATCGTATCGTAGATGTTGACATATACTGTTTTCAAAACAGTTTGAGGAATTCGCACGATTGCCCGTAGATCACATTAATGAAAAGCATTAGATCTTCCATGAGTGGGGAATCGAAGGCGTTATCCATCAAGATCCATCCACGCTCACATATCTACATTGATGTATTTAGTCTGGAAACAAATCAAATTGACGAACAATAGGATACAGTTTTGATCACATGTTAAGCTCAACATTGAAAGACAGTTGAATTTAGGCAAAACAGATGTGTGCGGATAAGTTCACAATATACAGTAGAAACTTACAATTTATTCATTTGAATGTAAGTCTCCTCGTGCTCATTGAGCCCATGATCAACAGCCTCAAGGATATGTATCCAACGACATTCCTTGTAGTTGAGGGAACTAGCCACATTACCGCCCCTCTGATGTATAGTGATTTTTTCAATAATCCACCATTCAATTTGTTCCTGAGTGTGACCCATATTGATATAATGTTCCACAAGGGGAGCACCTTGTGTCTTGCATTTTATTCTACTTATGTGTTGTTGGATTCTGTTCTTCACTTTTTGAATCGTTTGTCCTACATAAATCAGGGAACATGGGCATCTGATTGCATAGATGACATTTTGACTATTACAGTTCGTGAATTGATCAAGGCTATATGTTTTACCCCGATGTGTAAAGTTGTTACCAGGCACAGTGTATCGACATACTTTACAATTACTACATCTATGATGACCAGTTACGGGTGGTAGACTGAGTAATGATCTAATGTCTGGTTGTCTGGGTGGCTCTAAATATGAAGACACCACATGGTCTTTGATATTCTTAGCACGCTTAAAAGCAAATAAAGGGGGTGCGGGCATGTTGATCTCCGAACCAACTAAATTCCAATATTTCTTGATCACCCTCTTTATCTCATTGCTGCGGGTGTTAAACGTGGTAACACATACCAACTTATCCATCTCTTGGTTCTTGGGTTGTATCTCCAGCAGGGTTTCCCTGGGTCTATACCAGGCTCTCTTTCTGGCTCTGTTGAGGAGTCCCTTTGGGTAACCTCTCTCCCTTAATTTGACTATGAGAATATCAGACTCCTTAAAATAGTCCTTCCTTCTGCTACAATTACGACGTAGGCGCAGAAATTGTCCGTAAGGGAGATTGTCCCTGAGGTTCCTAGGGTGGTGTGAATGATATTGTAATAAGGTGTTTCTGTCAGTTGGTTTTTTATAGAGATTCATTATTATTTTACCATTCTCCTCCTCTAATGTTAAATCCAAGAACGGAATGGAATCTTTATTGTGAGTTAGGGTAAATTGAATGTCCGTACTGCAAGAGTTGAGCCAAGACAAGAAAGACATCAGTTGGTTCTCAGTTCCAGTCCACAGCATAATGATGTCGTCAATATATCGCTTCCAAGCTGTTATATTGTCGATGTATGGGTTGTGATCTGAGTAGATGTTTTTATCCTCGAAATCATCCATAAACAGATTCGCTAGACTAGGCGCGAATCCAGCGCCCATCGCTACACCTCTGCATTGGAAGTAAAAAGTATTCTGAAAGATGAAATAGTTTTTCGTCGTTGCAATCTGTAATAGTTGCACCAAAAATTCCGTAGGGATCCAGTGTGGTTTAGGACGAGTATCCAGTATATTGCTGATGACTTCAATTGCTTCTTTCTGTGGGATGCTCGTATAAAGTGAACACACATCCAGTGTGACGAATAGTTGTGTTGATTTATCAAATGGTTGATTCTCAAATAACTGTATAGTGTGCATCGTATCGCGAAGATAAGATCTTGTTTCCTGCACAAACGGCTGTAAAAAACTATCCAGATATTGATTCAGGGGTTCCAATATTGATCCACATCCGGATATGATTGGTCTTCCCGGTGGTTTTTGTAAGTTCTTATGAATCTTAGGGATGGTGTAGATTGTGGGAATCCTTGGATTATCTCTATTGAGGAACTTGCATTCCGGTTCCGAAAGAAAACCTTCTTCAATCCCTTGATTTGTAAGATCTCTGATCATTTTGGCGATCTCCTTAGTAGGGTCACACGGGCTCAAAGCATAGCTGGTCGTACAACTGAGTTGTTGGTTAATCTCATTGACGTAGTCTTCAGTGTTTTGTATCACAACCGCTCCCCCTTTGTCAGCGGTCTTAATCACAATAGACTTGTTTTCATTCAAAGAATAGAGGGCAAGTCTTTCTTCTTTCGAGATGTTATGTCTAACATATTTTGTGTTGTTCAACAAGTTCATTATATCGCTTATAACGATTTTTTCATAAGCGATGATTTTTTCACTCATTAAATATGCTGCTGGTGTAAACGTGGATACTGCACGGAAATTCGTTGCCGCTGTCTTCTTGTCGTAGTCGCCTTTTTTCAGAAAATAATGTTTCAAACGAATTTTTCTGAAGAATTGTTGTAATTCCAACTTGATATTGAATGAATTAGGCAAAGAGGTAGGCACGAAAGACAATCCTTGTGACAAAACATCATGTTCAGCCTTGCTCAATGGGTATTTCGAGATATTCAATATTGGGTCTTTCTGGTTGATGGAAAGAGGTGGTCTCATTGGCAAGTCATCAGATGTCCTATCGTTAGATGTAGAAGTTACCACCGATATGTTTGTCGTCTGGTTCGAATTTCGCCATGATTCTGCGGAGGCTGTGTTTGAAAACGAACTCTCGTGTTGCCACGTTGGTTGCCCTTCCCTTGATTCCATCTCAGTGGTCTCCTCCAGTTCTGGTCCCGATTGGTCCAGATAGGTTCCCCTAAAAAAGACGATGTAGTGGAAGGGCCAAAGCCGTCCTGGTATGTAGAATGTGACTGATACGCAGTTCCCTGCTGGTAGCTGGACTCCTGTGGTTGAAAACGTGGACCTGGAGGGTAAGAATGCAGATCCGAGCTTGTACTGGGCTGTTCTGGATCGTTGTCTGATCCACTGCCAAAGGAAGAATTTGAGAATGTGGCAAATCTTCTTGTGTTTTGTCTACCACGGTACGAGAAATATCCTTGTGCGTCCTGGATATAGTAATCGTCGCAAATATAGGGATAAGTGGTCTTTTTATCGTATGCCCTGATGTCCTTGGCCAATTTCTCCAGTTTTTTGTTCAAAGTCGTGATATTAAATTCAGCTGTGGCCTTTTCAGCTCTTTCAAGAGCCTCCTTTGCGTTCTTCAATCCTCTATCTTCCAAGATCTCTTTTTTAAGGTCTGCTATTTCTTGTGTCAATTTCTTAGTGTATTCCAGTGCAGTTTCCACACCCAACACCATCCAGTGTCGTGAACAGTTGTTTGCTACGAAACTGAAGCCTTCACGGAATTTGGGCAAATCGATAAAAATTGCTGGTTCATTACGTATTTGAAGTCCCTTTGGTATAATATTTGCTTGCAGGTATTTTGTTAGTAAATGGCCATGCAGGCGTGTACGTATGAGTTTCTTCTCCAATCTTTCCAACCTTGAAAGTTTATCATTTAATGTGGTGTCAATTGGAGTCAGGCCAGTACCTAGATAATCAAATTCTGCTTGCTCTTGTATTAATTTATTAATGTAGTCCTCACTATAGGACAGGGTATCTTTTTCGGACATACTCTATTATTTTGAAGAGGAATCAATAAATGACAGAGAACCCTCGCAGGTAAAAACCTGCACTAGATAACCATTAGATTTAATGGGGTAACCCAGTAACCCTCAGAACCTGGGTACCTATATGAAAAGGAAAAAATTGGTTCTGTTGGGAGTGAACTTGATTTAAGGGACACTGAATGTATGAAAAGGATTATTACAAAAAAGTGTACCTAATCAAGAGAAAACACACACACATAACAACAATACTCTAAACAACGCAAAGTGATTTTCATTCTCAATATATTTAAGTAAACATAATTGTTATTGCAATATAGACCTGACCCAAAAGACAATACATAAGCACATTTAGTGATCAAATAGTGTACAATAACATAAACAATCAACATAAAGATGACATTATGAACATATACTTAAACAAAAAACACTTTAAAAGAATGATGATCCAGGGTTCGTAGCATATAACACCACAATATGTATTATTCAATATTTCAACGGTGGAATTGCATGGATCAATCAGATAGATAACGTCGACGTTTCGACCCTAGGAATACGTGTAGATTTATACGCATCAAAGGCGGGTCTTCATCAGGACAACAAACACCGGTCAGTCTGTAATTACAGAGCATATAGTCAAAAACTAAAAGTTATGTGTGTGTCTAAGTAGTTGTTCTACAGAGATTACGTGGCTACTGCTCACCTGAGGACTAAGAGTCGATTTTTATAAATATATATCCTTGTGTCGCATACGTTGAAAGTAATCAAAATATCACTGCGCCATGACAAAATTTCAAAATTTCCTGCAATAAATAACGCAAATTAACTATCATGTATGATATATTATATAATCATAGTCCGTAAGGTGACTAATGGCCGACACATACCTTACGAAGTTCCTGCGCAGGGCGGACAAGTACCGTCAAGGCGATCAACAATTTCTACAAACAAACGTATTTAAGACTTCATTAGTGGCATAGTACACAAAGAAATTAATTAAATCGCCACCTATTCATAAATTAAATGCACTTTCCAGGTCTGCGCCTGATTATAAGATACCATCCTTAGGCTGGTATCCTATGTGGGCTGATGCATATATCTACAGTGCCCCATGAATGTAAATTAAATAAATACAGTAATGTCATGGTTAATGGCATACTCAAAATGTCAATACGCAACCAAAGTATTCGAAATTGCGTGGCCTCTATATTGTGAAGCTAAACAAACCGAAACGATTCGGTTAAGAAACGTGCATTTAGGCCCTACAACAACCCGTTACAATAGAAAACTCTGAAATAGACTAAGAAAAGCGAGGGGGAAGGGGGGAACAATGCAGCCCACAGTGAATAATACCCGCCGCTGAAAAACATGTAAATGCCCCGTAACTCACTTAAAACAGAATGAATCCGCTTCCAATCTCTCACCGTCCGGACAAACAAAGAGCCGAACCGGGCGATACAATCAGCTGTTTAAGTAAACGCGCGCGAAAACTCCGAGTCAGCCAAATAGAAAACACGACACGGATCGTGGGCTAAGGCTGAGTCAAGTGTTGTTCGAAAAACGTAAACTGGATGCGACGTCTCCATGGCCCTGGAATCAAGTCAAAAAGGGGTCCAAAAATGACCTGCTAGAAACGTAACCTCCAACTAGAGAATCGGAATAATACATCAAAGAAAGGGAAGGGCATGGATAGAGAGTGGAAAGTTATTCTCATATATGTTTATACATCGCTTCCGCATGAAAAATCTCGGCGCCAGATTTATTTTGGACTGATTCGCAAAGGGTATTTCTCTAGGGAATATATACAATAAAAACATTGACACGTACAATCGTATCATAGATGTTGACATATACTGTTTTCAAAACAGTTTGAGGAATTCGCACGATTGCCCGTAGATCACATTAATGAAAAGCATTAGATCTTCCATGAGTGGGGAATCGAAGGCGTTATCCATCAAGATCCATCCACGCTCACATATCTACATTGATGTATTTAGTCTGGAAACAAATCAAATTGACGAACAATAGGATACAGTTTTGATCACATGTTAAGCTCAACATTGAAAGACAGTTGAATTTAGGCAAAACAGATGTGTGCGGATAAGTTCACAATATACAGTAGAAACTTACAATTTATTCATTTGAATGTAAGTCTCCTCGTGCTCATTGAGCCCATGATCAACAGCCTCAAGGATATGTATCCAACGACATTCCTTGTAGTTGAGGGAACTAGCCACATTACCGCCCCTCTGATGTATAGTGATTTTTTCAATAATCCACCATTCAATTTGTTCCTGAGTGTGACCCATATTGATATAATGTTCCACAAGGGGAGCACCTTGTGTCTTGCATTTTATTCTACTTATGTGTTGTTGGATTCTGTTCTTCACTTTTTGAATCGTTTGTCCTACATAAATCAGGGAACATGGGCATCTGATTGCATAGATGACATTTTGACTATTACAGTTCGTGAATTGATCAAGGCTATATGTTTTACCCCGATGTGTAAAGTTGTTACCAGGCACAGTGTATCGACATACTTTACAATTACTACATCTATGATGACCAGTTACGGGTGGTAGACTGAGTAATGATCTAATGTCTGGTTGTCTGGGTGGCTCTAAATATGAAGACACCACATGGTCTTTGATATTCTTAGCACGCTTAAAAGCAAATAAAGGGGGTGCGGGCATGTTGATCTCCGAACCAACTAAATTCCAATATTTCTTGATCACCCTCTTTATCTCATTGCTGCGGGTGTTAAACGTGGTAACACATACCAACTTATCCATCTCTTGGTTCTTGGGTTGTATCTCCAGCAGGGTTTCCCTGGGTCTATACCAGGCTCTCTTTCTGGCTCTGTTGAGGAGTCCCTTTGGGTAACCTCTCTCCCTTAATTTGACTATGAGAATATCAGACTCCTTAAAATAGTCCTTCCTTCTGCTACAATTACGATGTAGGCGCAGAAATTGTCCGTAAGGGAGATTGTCCCTGAGGTTCCTAGGGTGGTGTGAATGATATTGTAATAAGGTGTTTCTGTCAGTTGGTTTTTTATAGAGATTCATTATTATTTTACCATTCTCCTCCTCTAATGTTAAATCCAAGAACGGAATGGAATCTTTATTGTGAGTTAGGGTAAATTGAATGTCCGTACTGCAAGAGTTGAGCCAAGACAAGAAAGACATCAGTTGGTTCTCAGTTCCAGTCCACAGCATAATGATGTCGTCAATATATCGCTTCCAAGCTGTTATATTGTCGATGTATGGGTTGTGATCTGAGTAGATGTTTTTATCCTCGAAATCATCCATAAACAGATTCGCTAGACTAGGCGCGAATCCAGCGCCCATCGCTACACCTCTGCATTGGAAGTAAAAAGTATTCTGAAAGATGAAATAGTTTTTCGTCGTTGCAATCTGTAATAGTTGCACCAAAAATTCCGTAGGGATCCAGTGTGGTTTAGGACGAGTATCCAGTATATTGCTGATGACTTCAATTGCTTCTTTCTGTGGGATGCTCGTATAAAGTGAACACACATCCAGTGTGACGAATAGTTGTGTTGATTTATCAAATGGTTGATTCTCAAATAACTGTATAGTGTGCATCGTATCGCGAAGATAAGATCTTGTTTCCTGCACAAACGGCTGTAAAAAACTATCCAGATATTGATTCAGGGGTTCCAATATTGATCCACATCCGGATATGATTGGTCTTCCCGGTGGTTTTTGTAAGTTCTTATGAATCTTAGGGATGGTGTAGATTGTGGGAATCCTCGGATTATCTCTATTGAGGAACTTGCATTCCGGTTCCGAAAGAAAACCTTCTTCAATCCCTTGATTTGTAAGATCTCTGATCATTTTGGCGATCTCCTTAGTAGGGTCACACGGGCTCAAAGCATAGCTGGTCGTACAACTGAGTTGTTGGTTAATCTCATTGACGTAGTCTTCAGTGTTTTGTATCACAACCGCTCCCCCTTTGTCAGCGGTCTTAATCACAATAGACTTGTTTTCATTCAAAGAATAGAGGGCAAGTCTTTCTTCTTTCGAGATGTTATGTCTAACATATTTTGTGTTGTTCAACAAGTTCATTATATCGCTTATAACGATTTTTTCATAAGCGATGATTTTTTCACTCATTAAATATGCTGCTGGTGTAAACGTGGATACTGCACGGAAATTCGTTGCCGCTGTCTTCTTGTCGTAGTAGCCTTTTTTCAGAAAATAATGTTTCAAACGAATTTTTCTGAAGAATTGTTGTAATTCCAACTTGATATTGAATGAATTAGGCAAAGAGGTAGGCACGAAAGACAATCCTCGTGGCAAAACATCATGTTCAGCCTTGCTCAATGGGTATTTCGAGATATTCAATATTGGGTCTTTCTGGTTGATGGAAAGAGGTGGTCTCATTGGCAAGTCATCAGATGTCCTATCGTTAGATGTAGAAGTTACCACCGATATGTTTGTCGTCTGGTTCGAATTTCGCCATGATTCTGCGGAGGCTGTGTTTGAAAACGAACTCTCGTGTTGCCACGTTGGTTGCCCTTCCCTTGATTCCATCTCAGTGGTCTCCTCCAGTTCTGGTCCCGATTGGTCCAGATAGGTTCCCCTAAAAAAGACGATGTAGTGGAAGGGCCAAAGCCGTCCTGGTATGTAGAATGTGACTGATACGCAGTTCCCTGCTGGTAGCTGGACTCCTGTGGTTGAAAACGTGGGCCTGGAGGGTAAGAATGCAGATCCGAGCTTGTACTGGGCTGTTCTGGATCGTTGTCTGATCCACTGCCAAAGGAAGAATTTGAGAATGTGGCAAATCTTCTTGTGTTTTGTCTACCACGGTACGAGAAATATCCTTGTGCGTCCTGGATATAGTAATCGTCGCAAATATAGGGATAAGTGGTCTTTTTATCGTATGCCCTGATGTCCTTGGCCAATTTCTCCAGTTTTTTGTTCAAAGTCGTGATATTAAATTCAGCTGTGGCCTTTTCAGCTCTTTCAAGAGCCTCCTTTGCGTTCTTCAATCCTCTATCTTCCAAGATCTCTTTTTTAAGGTCTGCTATTTCTTGTGTCAATTTCTTAGTGTATTCCAGTGCAGTTTCCACACCCAACACCATCCAGTGTCGTGAACAGTTGTTTGCTACGAAACTGAAGCCTTCACGGAATTTGGGCAAATCGATAAAAATTGCTGGTTCATTACGTATTTGAAGTCCCTTTGGTATAATATTTGCTTGCAGGTATTTTGTTAGTAAATGGCCATGCAGGCGTGTACGTATGAGTTTCTTCTCCAATCTTTCCAACCTTGAAAGTTTATCATTTAATGTGGTGTCAATTGGAGTCAGGCCAGTACCTAGATAATCAAATTCTGCTTGCTCTTGTATTAATTTATTAATGTAGTCCTCACTATAGGACAGGGTATCTTTTTCGGACATACTCTATTATTTTGAAGAGGAATCAATAAATGACAGAGAACCCTCGCAGGTAAAAACCTGCACTAGATAACCATTAGATTTAATGGGGTAACCCAGTAACCCTCAGAACCTGGGTACGTATATGAAAAGGAAAAAATTGGTTCTGTTGGGAGTGAACTTGATTTAAGGGACACTGAATGTATGAAAAGGATTATTACAAAAAAGTGTACCTTATCAAGAGAAAACACACACACATAACAACAATACTCTAAACAACGCAAAGTGATTTTCATTCTCAATATATTTAAGTAAACATAATTGTTATTGCAATATAGACCTGACCCAAAAGACAATACATAAGCACATTTAGTGATCAAATAGTGTACAATAACATAAACAATCAACATAAAGATGACATTATGAACATATACTTAAACAAAAAACACTTTAAAAGAATGATGATCCAGGGTTCGTAGCATATAACACCACAATATGTATTATTCAATATTTCAACGGTGGAACTGCATGGATCAATCAGATAGATAACGTCGACGTTTCGACCCTAGGAATACGTGTAGATTTATACGCATCAAAGGCGGGTCTTCATCAGGACAACAAACACCGGTCAGTCTGTAATTACAGAGCATATAGTCAAAAACTAAAAGTTATGTGTGTGTCTAAGTAGTTGTTCTACAGAGATTACGTGGCTACTGCTCACCTGAGGACTAAGAGTCGATTTTTATAAATATATATCCTTGTGTCGCATACGTTGAAAGTAATCAAAATATCACTGCGCCATGACAAAATTTCAAAATTTCCTGCAATAAATAACGCAAATTAACTATCATGTATGATATATTATATAATCATAGTCCGTAAGGTGACTAATGGCTGACACATACCTTACGAAGTTCCTGCGCAGGGCGGACAAGTACCGTCAAGGCGATCAACAATTTCTACAAACAAACGTATTTAAGACTTCATTAGTGGCATAGTACACAAAGAAATTAATTAAATCGCCACCTATTCATAAATTAAATGCACTTTCCAGGTCTGCGCCTGATTATAAGATACCATCCTTAGGCTGGTATCCTATGTGGGCTGATGCATATATCTACAGTGCCCCATGAATGTAAATTAAATAAATACAGTAATGTCATGGTTAATGGCATACTCAAAATGTCAATACGCAACCAAAGTATTCGAAATTGCGTGGCCTCTATATTGTGAAGCTAAACAAACCGAAACGATTCGGTTAAGAAACGTGCATTTAGGCCCTACAACAACCCGTTACAATAGAAAACTCTGAAATAGACTAAGAAAAGCGAGGGGGAAGGGGGGAACAATGCAGCCCACAGTGAATAATACCCGCCGCTGAAAAACATGTAAATGCCCCGTAACTCACTTAAAACAGAATGAATCCGCTTCCAATCTCTCACCGTCCGGACAAACAAAGAGCCGAACCGGGCGATACAATCAGCTGTTTAAGTAAACGCGCGCGAAAACTCCGAGTCAGCCAAATAGAAAACACGACACGGATCATGGGCTAAGGCTGAGTCAAGTGTTGTTCGAAAAACGTAAATTGGATGCGACGTCTCCATGGCCCTGGAATCAAGTCAAAAAGGGGTCCAAAAATGACCTGCTAGAAACGTAACCTCCAACTAGAGAATCGGAATAATACATCAAAGAAAGGGAAGGGCATGGATAGAGAGTGGAAAGTTATTCTCATATATGTTTATACATCGCTTCCGCATGAAAAATCTCGGCGCCAGATTTATTTTGGACTGATTCGCAAAGGGTATTTCTCTAGGGAATATATACAATAAAAACATTGACACGTACAATCGTATCATAGATGTTGACATATACTGTTTTCAAAACAGTTTGAGGAATTCGCACGATTGCCCGTAGATCACATTAATGAAAAGCATTAGATCTTCCATGAGTGGGGAATCGAAGGCGTTATCCATCAAGATCCATCCACGCTCACATATCTACATTGATGTATTTAGTCTGGAAACAAATCAAATTGACGAACAATAGTATACAGTTTTGATCACATGTTAAGCTCAACATTGAAAGACAGTTGAATTTAGGCAAAACAGATGTGTGCGGATAAGTTCACAATATAGAGTAGAAACTTACAATTTATTCATTTGAATGTAAGTCTCCTCGTGCTCATTGAGCCCATGATCAACAGCCTCAAGGATATGTATCCAACGACATTCCTTGTAGTTGAGGGAACTAGCCACATTACCGCCCCTCTGATGTATAGTGATTTTTTCAATAATCCACCATTCAATTTGTTCCTGAGTGTGACCCATATTGATATAATGTTCCACAAGGGGAGCACCTTGTGTCTTGCATTTTATTCTACTTATGTGTTGTTGGATTCTGTTCTTCACTTTTTGAATCGTTTGTCCTACATAAATCAGGGAACATGGGCATCTGATTGCATAGATGACATTTTGACTATTACAGTTCGTGAATTGATCAAGGCTATATGTTTTACCCCGATGTGTAAAGTTGTTACCAGGCACAGTGTATCGACATACTTTACAATTACTACATCTATGATGACCAGTTACGGGTGGTAGACTGAGTAATGATCTAATGTCTGGTTGTCTGGGTGGCTCTAAATATGAAGACACCACATGGTCTTTGATATTCTTAGCACGCTTAAAAGCAAATAAAGGGGGTGCGGGCATGTTGATCTCCGAACCAACTAAATTCCAATATTTCTTGATCACCCTCTTTATCTCATTGCTGCGGGTGTTAAACGTGGTAACACATACCAACTTATCCATCTCTTGGTTCTTGGGTTGTATCTCCAGCAGGGTTTCCCTGGGTCTATACCAGGCTCTCTTTCTGGCTCTGTTGAGGAGTCCCTTTGGGTAACCTCTCTCCCTTAATTTGACTATGAGAATATCGGACTCCTTAAAATAGTCCTTCCTTCTGCTACAATTACGACGTAGGCGCAGAAATTGTCCGTAAGGGAGATTGTCCCTGAGGTTCCTAGGGTGGTGTGAATGATATTGTAATAAGGTGTTTCTGTCAGTTGGTTTTTTATAGAGATTCATTATTATTTTACCATTCTCCTCCTCTAATGTTAAATCCAAGAACGGAATGGAATCTTTATTGTGAGTTAGGGTAAATTGAATGTCCGTACTGCAAGAGTTGAGCCAAGACAAGAAAGACATCAGTTGGTTCTCAGTTCCAGTCCACAGTAGAACATTATATCAATATGGGTCACACTCAGGAACAAATTGAATGGTGGATTATTGAAAAAATCACTATACATCAGAGGGGCGGTAATGTGGCTAGTTCCCTCAACTACAAGGAATGTCGTTGGATACATATCCTTGAGGCTGTTGATCATGGGCTCAATGAGCACGAGGAGACTTACATTCAAATGAATAAATTGTAAGTTTCTACTGTATATTGTGAACTTATCCGCACACATCTGTTTTGTCTAAATTCAACTGTCTTTCAATGTTGAGCTTAACATGTGATCAAAACTGTATCCTATTGTTCGTCAATTTGATTTGTTTCCAGACTAAATACATCAATGTAGATATGTGAGCGTGGATGGATCTTGATGGATAACGCCTTCGATTCCCCACTCATGGAAGATCTAATGCTTTTCATTAATGTGATCTACGGGCAATCGTGCGAATTCCTCAAACTGTTTTGAAAACAGTATATGTCAACATCTATGATACGATTGTACGTGTCAATGTTTTTATTGTATATATTCCCTAGAGAAATACCCTTTGCGAATCAGTCCAAAATAAATCTGGCGCCGAGATTTTTCATGCGGAAGCGATGTATAAACATATATGAGAATAACTTTCCACTCTCTATCCATGCCCTTCCCTTTCTTTGATGTATTATTCCGATTCTCTAGTTGGAGGTTACGTTTCTAGCAGGTCATTTTTGGACCCCTTTTTGACTTGATTCCAGGGCCATGGAGACGTCGCATCCAGTTTACGTTTTTCGAACAACACTTGACTCAGCCTTAGCCCACGATCCGTGTCGTGTTTTCTATTTGGCTGACTCGGAGTTTTCGCGCGCGTTTACTTAAACAGCTGATTGTATCGCCCGGTTCGGCTCTTTGTTTGTCCGGACGGTGAGAGATTGGAAGCGGATTCATTCTGCTCTAAGTGAGTTACGGGGCATTTACATGTTTTTCAGCGGCGGGTATTATTCACTGTGGGCTGCATTGTTCCCCCCTTCCCCCTCGCTTTTCTTAGTCTATTTCAGAGTTTTCTATTGTAACGGGTTGTTGTAGGGCCTAAATGCACGTTTCTTAACCGAATCGTTTCGGTTTGTTTAGCTTCACAATATAGAGGCCACGCAATTTCGAATACTTTGGTTGCGTATTGACATTTTGAGTATGCCATTAACCGTGACATTACTGTATTTATTTAATTTACATTCATGGGGCACTGTAGATATATGCATCAGCCCACATAGGATACCAGCCTAAGGATGGTATCTTATAATCAGGCGCAGACCTGGAAAGTGCATTTAATTTATGAATAGGTGGCGATTTAATTAATTTCTTTGTGTACTATGCCACTAATGAAGTCTTAAATACGTTTGTTTGTAGAAATTGTTGATCGCCTTGACGGTACTTGTCCGCCCTGCGCAGGAACTTCGTAAGGTATGTGTCGGCCATTAGTCACCTTACGGACTATGATTATATAATATATCATACATGATAGTTAATTTGCGTTATTTATTGCAGGAAATTTTGAAATTTTGTCATGGCGCAGTGATATTTTGATTACTTTCAACGTATGCGACACAAGGATATATATTTATAAAAATCGACTCTTAGTCCTCAGGTGAGCAGTAGCCACGTAATCTCTGTAGAACAACTACTTAGACACACACATAACTTTTAGTTTTTGACTATATGCTCTGTAATTACAGACTGACCGGTGTTTGTTGTCCTGATGAAGACCCGCCTTTGATGCGTATAAATCTACACGTATTCCTAGGGTCGAAACGTCGACGTTATCTATCTGATTGATCCATGCAATTCCACCGTTGAAATATTGAATAATACATATTGTGGTGTTATATGCTACGAACCCTGGATCATCATTCTTTTAAAGTGTTTTTTGTTTAAGTATATGTTCATAATGTCATCTTTATGTTGATTGTTTATGTTATTGTACACTATTTGATCACTAAATGTGCTTATGTATTGTCTTTTGGGTCAGGTCTATATTGCAATAACAATTATGTTTACTTAAATATATTGAGAATGAAAATCACTTTGCGTTGTTTAGAGTATTGTTGTTATGTGTGTGTGTTTTCTCTTGATTAGGTACACTTTTTTATAATAATCCTTTTCATACATTCAGTGTCCCTTAAATCAAGTTCACTCCCAACAGAACCAATTTTTTCCTTTTTATATACGTACCCAGGTTCTGAGGGTTACTGGGTTACCCCATTAAATCTAATGGTTATCTAGTGCAGGTTTTTACCTGCGAGGGTTCTCTGTCATTTATTGATTCCTCTTCAAAATAATAGAGTATGTCCGAAAAAGATACCCTGTCCTATAGTGAGGACTACATTAATAAATTAATACAAGAGCAAGCAGAATTTGATTATCTAGGTACTGGCCTGACTCCAATTGACACCACATTAAATGATAAACTTTCAAGGTTGGAAAGATTGGAGAAGAAACTCATACGTACACGCCTGCATGGCCATTTACTAACAAAATACCTGCAAGCAAATATTATACCAAAGGGACTTCAAATACGTAATGAACCAGCAATTTTTATCGATTTGCCCAAATTCCGTGAAGGCTTCAGTTTCGTAGCAAACAACTGTTCACGACACTGGATGGTGTTGGGTGTGGAAACTGCACTGGAATACACTAAGAAATTGACACAAGAAATAGCAGACCTTAAAAAAGAGATCTTGGAAGATAGAGGATTGAAGAACGCAAAGGAGGCTCTTGAAAGAGCTGAAAAGGCCACAGCTGAATTTAATATCACGACTTTGAACAAAAAACTGGAGAAATTGGCCAAGGACATCAGGGCATACGATAAAAAGACCACTTATCCCTATATTTGCGACGATTACTATATCCAGGACGCACAAGGATATTTCTCGTACCGTGGTAGACAAAACACAAGAAGATTTGCCACATTCTCAAATTCTTCCTTTGGCAGTGGATCAGACAACGATCCAGAACAGCCCAGTACAAGCTCGGATCTGCATTCTTACCCTCCAGGCCCACGTTTTCAACCACAGGAGTCCAGCTACCAGCAGGGAACTGCGTATCAGTCACATTCTACATACCAGGACGGCTTTGGCCCTTCCACTACATCGTCGTTTTTAGGGGAACCTATCTGGACCAATCGGGACCAGAACTGGAGGAGACCACTGAGATGGAATCAAGGGAAGGGCAACCAACGTGGCAACACGAGAGTTCGTTTTCAAACACAGCCTCCGCAGAATCATGGCGAAATTCGAACCAGACGACAAACATATCGGTGGTAACTTCTACATCTAACGATAGGACATCTGATGACTTGCCAATGAGACCACCTCTTTCCATCAACCAGAAAGACCCAATATTGAATATCTCGAAATACCCATTGAGCAAGGCTGAACATGATGTTTTGTCACGAGGATTGTCTTTCGTGCCTACCTCTTTGCCTAATTCATTCAATATCAAGTTGGAATTACAACAATTCTTCAGAAAAATTCGTTTGAAACATTATTTTCTGAAAAAAGGCGACTACGACAAGAAGACAGCGGCAACGAATTTCCGTGCAGTATCCACGTTTACACCAGCAGCATATTTAATGAGTGAAAAAATCATCGCTTATGAAAAAATCGTTATAAGCGATATAATGAACTTGTTGAACAACACAAAATATGTTAGACATAACATCTCGAAAGAAGAAAGACTTGCCCTCTATTCTTTGAATGAAAACAAGTCTATTGTGATTAAGACCGCTGACAAAGGGGGAGCGGTTGTGATACAAAACACTGAAGACTACGTCAATGAGATTAACCAACAAATCAGTTGTACGACCAGCTATGCTTTGAGCCCGTGTGACCCTACTAAGGAGATCGCCAAAATGATCAGAGATCTTACAAATCAAGGGATTGAAGAAGGTTTTCTTTCGGAACCGGAATGCAAGTTCCTCAATAGAGATAATCCGAGGATTCCCACAATCTACACCATCCCTAAGATTCATAAGAACTTACAAAAACCACCGGGAAGACCAATCATATCCGGATGTGGATCAATATTGGAACCCCTGAATCAATATCTGGATAGTTTTTTACAGCCGTTTGTGCAGGAAACAAGATCTTATCTTCGCGATACGATGCACACTATACAGTTATTTGAGAATCAACCATTTGATAAATCAACACAACTATTCGTCACACTGGATGTGTGTTCACTTTATACGAGCATCCCACAGAAAGAAGCAATTGAAGTCATCAGCAATATACTGGATACTCGTCCTAAACCACACTGGATCCCTACGGAATTTTTGGTGCAACTATTACAGATTGCAACGACGAAAAACTATTTCATCTTTCAGAATACTTTTTACTTCCAATGCAGAGGTGTAGCGATGGGCGCTGGATTCGCGCCTAGTCTAGCGAATCTGTTTATGGATGATTTCGAGGATAAAAACATCTACTCAGATCACAACCCATACATCGACAATATAACAGCTTGGAAGCGATATATTGACGACATCATTATGCTGTGGACTGGAACTGAGAACCAACTGATGTCTTTCTTGTCTTGGCTCAACTCTTGCAGTACGGACATTCAATTTACCCTAACTCACAATAAAGATTCCATTCCGTTCTTGGATTTAACATTAGAGGAGGAGAATGGTAAAATAATAATGAATCTCTATAAAAAACCAACTGACAGAAACACCTTATTACAATATCATTCACACCACCCTAGGAACCTCAGGGACAATCTCCCTTACGGACAATTTCTGCGCCTACGTCGTAATTGTAGCAGAAGGAAGGACTATTTTAAGGAGTCTGATATTCTCATAGTCAAATTAAGGGAGAGAGGTTACCCAAAGGGACTCCTCAACAGAGCCAGAAAGAGAGCCTGGTATAGACCCAGGGAAACCCTGCTGGAGATACAACCCAAGAACCAAGAGATGGATAAGTTGGTATGTGTTACCACGTTTAACACCCGCAGCAATGAGATAAAGAGGGTGATCAAGAAATATTGGAATTTAGTTGGTTCGGAGATCAACATGCCCGCACCCCCTTTATTTGCTTTTAAGCATGCTAAGAATATCAAAGACCATGTGGTGTCTTCATATTTAAAGCCACCCAGACAACCAGACATTAGATCATTACTCAGTCTACCACCCGTAACTGGTCATCATAGATGTAGTAATTGTAAAGTATGTCGATACACTGTGCCTGGTAACAACTTTACACATCGGGGTAAAACATATAGCCTTGATCAATTCACGAACTGTAATAGTCAAAATGTCATCTATGCAATCAGATGCCCATGTTCCCTGATTTATGTAGGACAAACGATTCAAAAAGTGAAGAACAGAATCCAACAACACATAAGTAGAATAAAATGCAAGACACAAGGTGCTCCCCTTGTGGAACATTATATCAATATGGGTCACACTCAGGAACAAATTGAATGGTGGATTATTGAAAAAATCACTATACATCAGAGGGGCGGTAATGTGGCTAGTTCCCTCAACTACAAGGAATGTCGTTGGATACATATCCTTGAGGCTGTTGATCATGGGCTCAATGAGCACGAGGAGACTTACATTCAAATGAATAAATTGTAAGTTTCTACTGTATATTGTGAACTTATCCGCACACATCTGTTTTGCCTAAATTCAACTGTCTTTCAATGTTGAGCTTAACATGTGATCAAAACTGTATCCTATTGTTCGTCAATTTGATTTGTTTCCAGACTAAATACATCAATGTAGATATGTGAGCGTGGATGGATCTTGATGGATAAAGCCTTCGATTCCCCACTCATGGAAGATCTAATGCTTTTCATTAATGTGATCTACGGGCAATCGTGCGAATTCCTCAAACTGTTTTGAAAACAGTATATGTCAACATCTATGATACGATTGTACGTGTCAATGTTTTTATTGTATATATTCCCTAGAGAAATACCCTTTGCGAATCAGTCCAAAATAAATCTGGCGCCGAGATTTTTCATGCGGAAGCGATGTATAAACATATATGAGAATAACTTTCCACTCTCTATCCATGCCCTTCCCTTTCTTTGATGTATTATTCCGATTCTCTAGTTGGAGGTTACGTTTCTAGCAGGTCATTTTTGGACCCCTTTTTGACTTGATTCCAGGGCCATGGAGACGTCGCATCCAGTTTACGTTTTTCGAACAACACTTGACTCAGCCTTAGCCCACGATCCGTGTCGTGTTTTCTATTTGGCTGACTCGGAGTTTTCGCGCGCGTTTACTTAAACAGCTGATTGTATCGCCCGGTTCGGCTCTTTGTTTGTCCGGACGGTGGGAGATTGGAAGCGGATTCATTCTGCTCTAAGTGAGTTACGGGGCATTTACATGTTTTTCAGCGGCGGGTATTATTCACTGTGGGCTGCATTGTTCCCCCCTTCCCCCTCGCTTTTCTTAGTCTATTTCAGAGTTTTCTATTGTAACGGGTTGTTGTAGGGCCTAAATGCACGTTTCTTAACCGAATCGTTTCGGTTTGTTTAGCTTCACAATATAGAGGCCACGCAATTTCGAATACTTCGGTTGCGTATTGACATTTTGAGTATGCCATTAACCATGACATTACTGTATTTATTTAATTTACATTCATGGGGCACTGTAGATATATGCATCAGCCCACATAGGATACCAGCCTAAGGATGGTATCTTATAATCAGGCGCAGACCTGGAAAGTGCATTTAATTTATGAATAGGTGGCGATTTAATTAATTTCTTTGTGTACTATGCCACTAATGAAGTCTTAAATACGTTTGTTTGTAGAAATTGTTGATCGCCTTGACGGTACTTGTCCGCCCTGCGCAGGAACTTCGTAAGGTATGTGTCGGCCATTAGTCACCTTACGGACTATGATTATATAATATATCATACATGATAGTTAATTTGCGTTATTTATTGCAGGAAATTTTGAAATTTTGTCATGGCGCAGTGATATTTTGATTACTTTCAACGTATGCGACACAAGGATATATATTTATAAAAATCGACTCTTAGTCCTCAGGTGAGCAGTAGCCACGTAATCTCTGTAGAACAACTACTTAGACACACACATAACTTTTAATTTTTGACTATATGCTCTGTAATTACAGACTGACCGGTGTTTGTTGTCCTGATGAAGACCCGCCTTTGATGCGTATAAATCTACACGTATTCCTAGGGTCGAAACGTCGACGTTATCTATCTGATTGATCCATGCAATTCCACCGTTGAAATATTGAATAATACATATTGTGGTGTTATATGCTACGAACCCTGGATCATCATTCTTTTAAAGTGTTTTTTGTTTAAGTATATGTTCATAATGTCATCTTTATGTTGATTGTTTATGTTATTGTACACTATTTGATCACTAAATGTGCTTATGTATAGTCTTTTGGGTCAGGTCTATATTGCAATAACAATTATGTTTACTTAAATATATTGAGAATGAAAATCACTTTGCGTTGTTTAGAGTATTGTTGTTATGTGTGTGTGTTTTCTCTTGATTAGGTACACTTTTTTGTAATAATCCTTTTCATACATTCAGTGTCCCTTAAATCAAGTTCACTCCCAACAGAACCAGTTAGTTCCAGAGAGACATGTCCCTCACCATCTTCGATGACACAGGCTAAGCGACTAAAACGGAGGGCTATCCACAAGGCAAGCATCCATGGGAAGAGCAGATAAAACTCCACTAAAAAAAAGTATTTGGCCATATTCCATATGTATGAAAGTCATCTTTTTTGCCCTGCTCACCCCCATTTTCTGACTGATGCTGGTTGTTACTGACTCTGAAAGTGCCTAGGCTCTGCTAACCAGGGCCAGTGTTCTGTCATATCATGGTAAATGGTAATTGGCATAGTTCTAATTGGCCAAGACAACCTCCCAGTAAGTCCCTAGTATGTGGTTAGGCTATAGGTTTAGAGACCCCAGTGGACTTAATGTACTTAAGCTTGCACTTCTGTGGTGTATGGTGTCATTTTAAAGCCAGGCCTGGCTTTAAAATAGAACTGTGTCCAAATCCCACTTTGTAATTAAAACTACCTTCAAAGCCCAAGACTACAGTTTTATTATCTATAATTCACCCCTAAGGTCTGCCCTAGGTGCCCCAAGGGAAGGGTGCGTTGCTATAAAAAAGCATGGACAGTATGAAATATGTTTGATATGCCCTGGTAAGGTAAAACAGGCAAAATCATTCTTCCCTTTTGCGGTGCTGCTAACCCCATAGGCTAACAAGGAAAGGCTTTCTTAAACTTGATAAACTCTAAACTTTTTGGTTCGAGCTATCTAGCAGTGTCATTCAAAAAATCAAAATCATTGTTACAATAAATCCCACAACTTGCTATAGTTGGATTTATTATAAGCTCGGATCCTACTTCCATCTGAAAATCAAGCGCCTCTGCGACCATTTCAACGACCAAAAAACCTGACTCCGTAACCACCACTCTCTCTAGCAACACCAACGGCCGACCATCTCCTGCTGGACCCCAGCCACCACCGAGGACACCACCTCAACCATTAAAGGCATTCAATCAGGAGCTCTCATGGACCCCTGCCCACCACATATCTACCACAGAGCCGCCATCGCTCCCAAACTTCGACGAACCATCAACACCACCTTCAAGACCATCTCTTTCCCCGATGACTGGAAACGGGCAGAAGTCAGACCCCTGCTCAAGAAACCATCAGCAGACTCCACGGACCTCAAGAACTACTGACCCATCTCTCTCCTCCCTTTTGTGGCCAAAGTCATAGAGAAGATCGTCAATGCCCAGCTAACTACATTCATCAAAGAAAACTCCATCCCCAACCCCTCCCAATCCAGATTCCGAAGCAACCAGAGCACCGAGACTGCTTTACTCGCCTCCTCAGACGACATCCGCATCCTCCTCAACCAAGGACACACCACGGCCTTGATCCTACTTGACCTCTCCGCAGCATTTGACACCATCTCCCACAGCACACTCACCAACAGACTTCCCATCGCCGGCATACAGGGTACTGCCCTCAAATGGATCAGCTCCTTTCTCCCCGGCAGAACCCAAAGGATCAGACTGCCACCTTGCCTCTTCGAGCCCACGGAAATCAACTGCGGAGTACCCCAAAGATCGTCACTTAGCCCCACACTCTTCAAAATCTACATGGCCCCCCTCACCACCATGGTCAGACACCACGGACTCAGCATTGTATCTTACGCCGACGACACCCAGCTAATCCTCCCCTCACCAAGAACACCGTGACCACCAGAGCCAACTTCCAGGAAGAAATGAAGGCTGTCGCATCCTGTCTGAGCAACAGCTGCCTGAAGCTCCTCTCAGAGAAGGCAGAAGTCCTCATCCTCAGACCTTCCCCCTCTGCATGGGACAACACCTGGTGGCCCACCACCCTCAGCAGCCCTCCCACACCCAGGGACCTAGCCCAAAACCTCAGCATCGTACTCGACTCCTCCCTCTCCACGACCCGACAGGTCAACGCCATCGCCTCCTGCTGCTTCAACATCCTCTACATACTCAGAAAGACCTTCAAATGGATCCACCCTGAATCAAGGAAGACTGTCACCCACACCCTCATAACCAGCAGACGGGACTACAGAAAAGCCCTCTATGCTGGGATCAACAAGTCTCTCACACACAACCTACAGACCATACAGAACACCCTCTGGCATCCCTCGACAGGAACACATCACCCAACACCTGTGCAACCTCCACTGGCTCCCCGTAGAGAAGAGAGTCACTTTCAAGATACTCATACACACCTACAAATGCCTCCACAACACCAGACCCCGTTATGAGAAAATCTCCTTCCACGTACCCAAGAGAAACCTCCACCAACCTCACCCTCGCCGAAACCCCGCGCATCAGCAAAGTCAGGACAGGGGGAAGAGCATTCTCCCACATAGCGGCCAAGACCTGGAACACACTCTCGATCAACATCAGATTCAACCCCTCCCTGGACATCTTCAGGAAAACACTCAAGACATGGCTCTTCTGCTGAACGGAGCTGCGAAACTCCTCCCCCCCCCCAGCATCTTGAGACCCTCACAGGTGAGTAGCACACTTCATAATTTCTTGATTGACTGAACTATTGCCTAAAATCCATTTTAGAAAATACTATCCTTAAGTTACCAAAGCAGCCCTGTAGCAACCTTCTTTGATTGGTCACCCTTTTACAAACTGCCACCTGAGTAGGTCTGAAGAGGCCAGAGGCTGTAAAAATACAGCCAATTGGTGGGAAGAGTTGTGCTTCCTGGAAAAGCCAGGGAGAAGAAGAGGGCTGGGGAGAGAAGCTGAACTTTAAAGGCAGGAGAACAGATGTCACAGGACCCATGCCAGCTACCACTTTCTTGATCCCCATTAAGATGGGAGTCCCCAAATGAGACCAGGAAAGGGTCTGTAAGGGCAGTGTAGTCAGATGTTAGCCACACTTCTGTTTGAGTTACACAGTCACACACTGCATCGAGAGAATTTCTCTATATATAAGTGCTCAGAGCAGAGGGAGATACCTCTGCCCCAATTGGTTGGGGTGTCCCCATCTTGCCAGTCCAGAATGGAGGATAAAAGTGCTGCAGGAGCTCCTCAGATCACTGCCTGGAACATCAGAAGAAGTACTGCCCTGATGGCCCCTTGGACTGCACCACAGAAGGCTTGCACTCAAGAGGACTGCACCTGCTGCACTCCTCCCACGGCTCCACAAAGAAAGGACTGTGTCTAACCCCAAGGAAAAGAAGTGGACTCCCTGAGCAGCAGAAGGTACAAAAGTGCTGAAAGAAGTCACCTCAAGCAGAGAAAGAGAGGAATACCCTAGCTGACCAGTTACATCTGGATTCTTCTGAACTGCACATGTGCCTTCTAGGAGATTGAGTTCTAGCCCCCAAGAGGCAACCCAGAGTCTCTGAACTATTAGCTGGTGATGCTGGACACTTCTCTCCCTAAAGGAACCAATAATAAACAAGATCTGAAAGTTTGGAAACTTTCTACAAAGTTTTGATCAATCACTCCAGATAGTAGACCAGCTCAATGTTGTCAAGTCGCCGTCATCGACCCGTGAATCTGCCTGACCACACTGATTTGTTCTGCTGAAAGCTCCAGAGCTCCTCGCCATTGACGCCTAGGACAAAGACTTCCAGAGGCTCAACAAGGCCTCTCGCTGCAGTAGGCCAACAACTTCAAATCGAACTCCAATTTGAGGAATCCGAGAACTTGACATTGAGGGACTAAATCAGAAGGTAAACTTTTGACTGGGACCTAGTCCTCTACCTATCCGACCTGCGCTCCTTCGCAGTTGGCCTAAAACTTTGACTTTGTCCCAGTCTAGCACAACCAGTTATCCGCAAGTGGCGGTTTAAGCTTATTGGCGCTAGAATGCACAATTTTGTTTTTAATTTTTTTTATTCATATCTCCGGTTCCCTAAATTGGATTTTTGTCATTTTCATGTAATTTTAAAGATATAAATATTCTCTATTATTTATCGATTTGTGTTGGATTTTTATTGTGTTGTTTCTTTTTCTTACTTACTCTATTGGTGCTATTAAATGCTTCACAAATACCTGTCTCCTAAGTTAAGGCTGACTGCTCATTTGCCAAGCTACCAAGGTTTGAGAAATGTTTCATTTATTGAGACTTGACTGGACCTATTAGTCATTGTGGTATTGTTACTAGCTGAAGGTGAATACCCCCACCTTTACAACTGACACTTTCGGAATTTTAATGCTTCATTTCTCTATGCTCAAAAGTCACCTATAGTTTTCAAATACTGAACAACATCTCCATATAAGGCATTTATACTATTTGGAATGTCAAACATACTAATTATGTTAAACTTTTCTTTTAACAGCTAGAGACCAAGAGAATGTTGAACGGGTCTTGACATCCACAAGTAAAGGTCTCGGTGTAATATTGGAGAATATCCTATCCTCCTCCAGGTTGCAATCTCAGTGGCTTCCACAGCTGATGAAAAAGAGCAAATTGCTTGTCCCACCCAGAAACACTGCTTCAAAAAGACCTCAAGGGTGTGGCCAGCAGTCTCCCCCTTGGTCAAATCTATAGCTAGCAAGTAACCAGACAACAAGTGCAAAGCCATGGATGCTCATACCGGCCATGAAGGACTCTTCTGCACTTACACCTCAGTCCACAAGTCACCCAATTGAATCCTTGCTCTACCCTCCTATGCAGGTGTAACTCCGGTCTTGTCTCAATCTTTCAGGGATATGAAACCTGTGGGGCAGACCATGGGGCTACGGGTGGGGTCAAATACCACCTATGGATCTTGAGACATGAAGCTAGATTTAGACGCAGAGGGGGAATACATACAGGGAAACACAACAGCATTGGTAGTGGAAGATAGTGGTCACTGGATAGCACACGAGAGCTCGTGAGAAGAAGGGATGATTTAACCTTCAGCTCATGAACTTGGAAGAGGAGGAAAGGTTTGAGCTTTAGGTCATTTCTCTCTGGGAGCTCTTGAGTGGAAGAAGGGTAGATTCATGCCCTAATGGAAGAAGTGCCTACTTTTGGGATATCGCAGATGTTTGTTCTTCTTCACAAGGAGAAATTCCATCATCTACCTCCTTTTGGCATGTGGTGTCCAGAGTGACCACCCCTTCTGTTGTATCATCACCCTATAAGCGGAGGCTCTAGGTTTCTAGCTGAGTGTTTCTTGGAGCATGTGCTTCCTCCCAGCTTATAGATGCTCCTGTCTCTGTGGTGGTGCTTTGCTCTTCCTCATGTGCCTACCTAAGAACTGAGGTCTCCTTCTCCTTCCCCCTTCTTTTCTTGCTGTTCCCAGTTTTTACCTCGGCTGCCCACTGAAAACAAAAAAGGAAAATATTTTTTTTTATATGCCCGCATATGTCCCCTCCATCATGTAAATACATTTTTTTCCCCCAATATAATAGTATTAAATGTGATACTGAATGACAGCACATTCCCCTTGGCCATGAAAGCTAATGAAAAGAAGCTGCAACATTTAGCAGTGTGTGTCTATGGTTATCAAAGATATGAAGCATGCACATAATTTATTCACCCTTTAAAAAAATAGATATGATACAGAAACTGAAATATCACCTGCCCACGTGGGATGCCTAGAAAACTAAGACACTGTCACTCTAAAATTCACTCATGATGGGTAAAAGGCCAGATTTATAATTAAATTGGAAAAAAATGTTTCTTGATTGATGCAATCTGAATGAGTTTTACTTTGAAATGTGTTGCTGTGTAGCGTTTAGGGACATTACATGACAAATTCAATTTTATGTATGCAAATTAAGAAACACATGTCAAACATAATGTATAAGACGAGAGTCTGACTTGAAAAACATCACCTAGATTACGTGTTTTAGGTGCATTTAACATCTGGAAGTTAGTCATTGTCAATACTAAGGCCCCAAGGTAGCATGTTTTTTAATTATGCAAAAAAATATTATATGGTGGAATATTCTTTGTACCATCATAATGTACTTTAAAGTATGCAACATAATTTAAAACAATAAAAAGGGCAGAAATATACATCAGTAACAATAAATTAAAGTGACATTTTAGTTCACAGCATAGAATACTTGCAACCTGGGTGGAAACAAGAAACTTAAATATGAGACACGACCCTATTAATGTTTCAAAGCATTTTATGGACGTATTTACTATTTAAAACTCACCACTTTTCTCCTGCTCATGGGCTTTCAAATGAATATGGTAGGTCGGCTGTGCAGTACAGTGCACACAGCTTGGAGTACTGTGTGTCTTAATGGGATGATACCCCAGCATATCCTTTGTCTTCAATTTTATCCAGCGCTGGAAATTCTCTAAGCGCTTGTGACACTCCCTGTTTCTTCAGGCGTGCATGCCCACTGTACTGCAAAAAGAACAGTTGATGGACAGAATATTTAACGATGTCAAAAAATCACCCAACTACAGAGACATGGACCTAAATCCATCATTTTTCGGCTCCCCGTGCCATTTCAGTTTAAACCTAGCCATATGCAAATAGGTTTTGACCCTGCTCCCCATGAGAACAGTCCAGCCCGAGCTGCCAGGCCAGGTCCTCCCTGGAGCAGAAACAAGCATCCTGAAATCAGTTTCGGGGTTTCACCCAACATCAGCCAGGCTAGCTTGAGTCCAGTGGCATGGAGAGCATGGCACCCACGTAAGGGAATACTCGTCCCATTCAGGGTGACAAATGCAAAAAGAACAATTGATGGACAGAATGTTGAACAATGTCAAACATTCACCCTAGTGCAGGCATCTGGGACTAAATCCATCATTGTTTGCTCCCCATGCCATTCCAGTTAAAACCTAGCCATATGCAAATCAGTTTTGACCCTGTTCCCCATGGAAGCAGTCCGGCCCAAACTCCAAGGCAAGGCCTCCCTGGACTGGAAACAGGCATCCTGGGACCAACTTCGGGGTTTCGCTCCTCATCAGCGAGGCTAGCTTGACTCCAATGGCCTGGAGAGCCCGGGACCTACGTACTGCAGCACATTGCAATAGTTTGCCATATCTCAGTCCATGATGAATTGCTCAGCTGCATTTCAGGTCTGCCGTAGAACTGAGGCTATGCCTGGAAGACCACCTTTCATATTATCTCCAATTCCTCCTGAGGAAAAGGGGTAGCCCTCCTTTCATGATTTTCAGTCATTTAGGGGATTTCTGTAGTCAAAAGTGTATCAGGATGGTGGAGGAGGACTGTTTCATGCTCCTTGTATAGCTCAGAATTGGCCTACTTGTTGTTCCTGTATGTCATAGCTTTCCAGTCATAGTAAGCAAAGAACTGTGGCCCAACCATGTAGGTTTTCACCTCCATTATGGAGGTCTCCACCTACATAACGGAACTCGAGAATTCTGCTACATACTTAAATTAAATAGGTATGACAGAAAACAAAAAGGGAAACACGTCTCTGGCTTTGAAAGTATCCCTTGTGTTATATTAAGTATAAATGAAATCAAAAGTTGTAAATGTGGGGGGCGTGGCTTGGCGCCCGAGTGAATGGCGGCACCTGGGTGAAGCTCCGTGATCTGCCTTTAAGACTCAGGGCTTCAAGACCTGCTTTCGCTTCGTCGGAGATGCGCACGGACATATGAAGACCCGGTGCGTGCTCTGGGACCCCAGCTGATTTCAAATGCGGACTGTAATTGCCTTTTCTACCAAAGTGAGTTCTTCAGCGGCTTTCCTTTCAGCGCGGCCGCCATTTTGAATTTATATGCGCGCGAGCGCGTCTCCTCACAACAATGATGAAGTTTCTTTTTTGCTCACCAATGCTCATACATCCACTGTCATTACTTCAAAAACGTGGATTGGCAGTTTTTTTAGGGGAAATTATGGCATTTTACTGCTGTTTCAACCATTTTGGATTTTGTTTTGTTCTCTTCACATCAATGTATGCTGTAATAATCATGGCTGCCATTCCTTTTTCTCCCAGCATGTCCTCAGGCTGCGGTGTTTTTTTATCTTAATGCCAATGCTCTTCTCCTCTATTAGCCTGTTTGTCAAGGGAGTTTGTCCTCGGAAAGCTCAACGTGACCAATGTACTGCCTCACATACTGTTTTTTTCCTTTCAACATCGGTGGTAGAAGCCGCGGTACATCCATTTTGAGCCCTTGTTCGTTTTTGGATATTTATTTTTAACTCTGGCATACCAGTTCTGGGCTGATGGTACGATGGCATGATGACTGGCTGTAATTGACTGTCTTGACTAGAGGAGCCTCCTATGTTTTTCTAGGAGTCACTAATTTGCGCTCCACGCATTATTTGCTGTTTGTGATTCCTAGTATATTAACATTGGCACGGAGCACGAAAACTGTGTTTTATGGGTAGAACGAGGGCACCTCACCCCTCTCTCTCCAAATCCAAACACATTTTTATAAAAAACTCAAAGTTTTTTCTGAATTCTCTAAATTAGAAGAGTCTTTGGCCTGTTCTCCTCACAGTCACGATACAATAATGGAGCCCTTGTCTGCAGCTTCAGGGAAATCCAACACCAAACGCTTAAAAAAGGATCCTCCATTGCCGCCTAAATCGGCTTCACCAGTGTCAATGGAGTTACTATTGGAGGAAATCAGAGCTCTTCGGCCATTCATGGAGGAAACTAATTCTAAACTACAAGTCTTAACGGACAATTGGTCTCAATTGGAAGCTAGAGTCTCGTCAGTTGAACACAATGTATCCTCCTTTAAAGAAACCTGTGTTACTGTTTCTCATCTACACTCTCAAGTTTCTACGCTTCAAAAACAAGTTGAAGACTTGGAAAATCGCAGTAGACGCAACAACCTACGCATTTACGGCCTGGGAGAAGGCCTTGAGGGGACAGACTCTCTTGCATTTTTCAAGTCATTCCTCCCTAAGTTGTTCCATATGCCGGAGGGAACGATCCTTAACATTCAGCGTGCGCATCGGCTGGGTCGTCTTCCAGCACACTCTATGTCCGCACCAAGATCTAGAGGAGTCATCTTATACTTTCTTGAGTATACGGATCTGTTAAAGGTTCTCTCAGCATTCAGAGCTTCTCCTAAAATCACATGGTCTGGCTCATCCCTGTATTTTGCTCAAGACTATGCTAACGCTACCGCCAACAGACGCAAAGCTTTTTTGAATATGTGAGCTCACTTGCGCTCAATAGGAGCCAGCTATGGACTTTTTCATCCATGCCTCTTTAAAGTCACCTATAATAACAAAACCACCACATATGAAGACCCTGTGCATTTACAAAGCTTTATCAATTCGTGCAAACAGAGTGTCATGGACTCTTCTGGTCCTGCATCTACTCTTTGAATGCTTGGTATGGTTTTTTCCATTGACATGCTGACCGAATTCTTGTTTTCTCTTTTTTGATGTTTGGCAGTTTGATTGTTGTTTTTTTTTTCTTCTTTTTTTCCTATTAATAGTGTACCTGAAGATGTTCTTGCTGTGTTTTTCTTTTTGAGATTTCGTCTGTTAATGTTCCTCAATTTTCCTGTTATTGTTCCTTCGTACGGAATATTCTAATACTGATTCTGTTTTGTCGCCACGGATTCCCTACCTTTACTTTATGATGTCTTCTCGGTCTTCTGCTTTGCTGATCCCTGGGTGAGTCATCCATTCCATGTGGTTCCATCCCCTTCCCCGTCTTTGCCTGGCTTCTCCTTATGTAGGTATGTTTCTCTTCTGTACACCCATCCTTTTTGTTTTCTTGTTCTCCTTGTGTATTTCTCTCTTATTTGTTTTCTTTATTTTTCTTTTGGCTGTTGTTGAGTTCCTTTCTTTTTACATGCTCTGTCCTGTTCTTTTTTCTGATCCGTCTGATCTTCCTCTTGAGGTGGTTACTTCTCAGCTCTTATTGTTATTTACTCTTCCCGTCCTATATTTATTTTCTTATCCTTTTCCTTTGAATCAAAGCTCCGGATATATTTCCTCCTGCTTCTTGACTTTTTCTTATAGATTTGTTTATCTTCCTTCTCTACCATTTCTTTGTCTTCTCTCTTACACTTTGGCCCTGGCAACCACTTTTTTTTTTAATATATTGTATTTTCTCTCGGATTATTTCATTGAATCAATTTGCTGTTGTTCCTTCTCCTTGTTTTATTTTACTCCTGAACTGTTATGCCGATGAGATTAGTATCTTGGAATATTAGAGGACTGAATTCCCCCATCAAGCGACAAAGAATTATGTCCCACTTAGTCAAGATGAATGCTGATATTGTATTCTTACAGGAGACCCACCTAACGGAGAATGAGTCGTCAAAACTAAAATGGAGTTGGGTGGGGGAAATATTTTATTCTAATGGTGATGGCAAACGCAATGGGGTTATGATGCTCTGTCATAAGTCACTTGGTTGTAAATTTCTATCAAAGGAATCTGATACAGAGGGCCGTTGGCTCCATGTTAAATTGATGCTGAAGGATGTTCCTGTCTCCTTTTTCAATATATATGGTCCTACTGGGGGCGATTCCTCCTTTTGGTCCTCAGTTGCCCAGCAGATGGCCCTTTGCATGGAAGATAATTTTATTCTAACTGGGGATTGCAATCATATTTTTGATCCCTTTGTTGATCGAAATTCCAAAGTACCATTCATTCCTAACAAACCACATAAGTCCTTCACTCATGCTATTACTCAGCACAAACTTTTGGACGCCTGGAGGTTGTGTAACCCCACCACCAGAGAGTATACTTTTTATTCTCCTGTGCATCACTCTCAAACATGTATTGATTATTTTTTTGTTTCCCACAACATTTCACAAGCACTTTTGCATGCTGAAATAGGACCTATATTGTTATCTGATCAAGCCCCCGTCTCAATTGATTTAGATATTTTACCAAAAGTTAACACGCCCAGAAGATGGAGATTCAACAACTCCCTTCTTTTGGATCCCGCATTCCCTTCCTCATTCTCCACCTTCTTTGATGACTATTTTTCCTTCAATGATTCTACCTCCTTACCTTTTTCAACTATATGGGACGCCTTCAAGGCCTCAGCGAGAGATTTTATTATTAGCTTTGTGGCCAAGAAGCGTAACATTGCCCGCAAACGCTTCAGTGCCCTGCTTCAGGATATTAAGAGACTGGAGCACTCTTTTTACACATCCAACTCAAAAGATGTTCTTGATGCCCTTATAAAAGCAAAACTGCAATTTAATAAAGAGTCTACTGACAGCGCCTCTTTTTACCTCCTGAAGTCCAGCGCAAAATATTATGGTGGGAAAAATAAAACAGGTAAAATTTTGGCCAACTATTTGAAAACCAAACACAATAAACTAAACACCGATTCTATTTTTGATGGGAATTCTATCTTAAAATTTAATGATACGGAAATTTTGAATGAATTCGCACTTTTTTACAAATCATTATATGCTCCCGAAACGAACCTCACAAGCCATAAGCTTTCACAATTCTTTTCAACTATACATAGAACTCAGCAAACTTTTCCTGATTTATCGTCCTTAGAAGTAGACACAACACAACAAGAACTCTTAGAGGCACTTCAACACTTAAAAAAAGATAAGGCACCTGGGCATGACGGATTCACTGTCGAATTTTACCTCCACCTCTCACCTAAATTACTCCTTCTGATTAATTTTTTTAACTCTATAGGAGAATCAACAGGCTCTTTCTCAGAGGCTCATATATGTCTAATACCTAAAGAGGGCAAAGATCTGCAACATTGTAAGAATTACAGACCCATTTCATTGGTCAATATAGATTATAAGATCTTTTCAAAGGCGCTGGCCTTACGCTTGGACACTATCCTACCAAATATTTTAGGCAGGGAGCAATCCGGCTTCGTGAAAGGGCGAGTCATTAATGATAATACTAGGTTGTTTTTTAATATTTTATCTAAAGCTCCGCATGTACAACACTCTCTCGCTGCTATAGCGCTTGACGCAGAGAAAGCTTTTGATAGAGTTGAATGGCAATATTTATTTTATGCGCTCCAATGGTTTGGCTTTAGTCCTAAGTTTATAGCCCTGATCTAGCTTTTGTATTCTAGTCCACATGCTGCGGTTTCTGCTAATGGTCTCATCTCACCCTTTTTTGACCTGGGTAGGGGGGTGCGACAAGACTGCCCCCTCTCTCCTTTTCTTTTTAATTTAGCCCTAAAACCCTTCTTATCAAAGATTCGTCAGAACACACAAATACATGGTTTTCAGATCCCGACCACTAATGTCAAACTAGCAGCCTACGCTGATGATATTTTGCTTTTTATCTCTAACCCCAGTGAATCAGTTCCTGCCTTTCTCAAGGAAGTTCAATCCTTTTCACTGGTTTCTGGGTACAAACTAAATAGTGATAAGTGTGAAATCTTACCTCTGACTAAATTTACTTTTAAAGTTGACTTTGCCTCAACGAACTTTACTTGGAAATCTTCTCATATCAAATACTTGGGATTGAGTTTTACGCCCACGATTAAAGACACAGTTACTTTGTGTTTGAATAATTGTATTAAAAAACTTGCTGATCTTACTACTAAATGGCACCCCTATACCTCTCCTGGTGGGGCTGTTTAGACAATATAAAAATGATGCTTTCCCCTATGGTTTTATATACCATTTCCAACATTCCAGTCCCCATCTCTCCCAAATTATTCAAATCGATTAACTCAGTATTATCTTCCTTCTTATGGAACAATAAAAAAGCTCGTATGTCTCTTTCTAAATTAATACGCCCTAAAACTGAGGGAGGTGTTAATTTTCCCAACTTTCCTGTTTATCAGAAGGCTTTTTTACTAAGGCAAGACTCAAATTGGCTGCTTGACCCCACAGGTGATTGCCCCTTATGGGCGTCAGTTGAAAGTTCGTTTCTGTCCCCCTTTTCATTTCAAGAATATCTCTCTTTTTCCCGTAAACCTCAAACGCTATCTTCTCCCATATTTAAATGTACTTCCAAACTTCTCACTCCTTTACTTCCTTTAACTCCTGATACTCTTGAGTCCTTTTTGGCGCCCACCATTTGGCACAATACGACCCTATTAATAAACAATAAACCCTTCTACTGCAAGTCTTGGAGGCAACATGGTTTGATCTGGGTCCATCAATTATTTTTGAACAATGAATTTATTTCCTTCCCTCTGCTTCGACAGACTTATAACTTGCATGCTGCCATGATTTCTAAATACCATATTCTTCGGCATTCGGTACTTGATGTATACACTAGGCTTACCAGTAATTCTTGTATCTCTCCTACCGCTGATGTACCTACTGACTTATCCACTCTTTTACGTACCAAACCTAAAGCTTCTATTCTATATACTCTTCTCCAATCTAAGGGTTAGCCTAGACAAAAATCCACGACTGAAATCGCTTGGGAGAGAGATTTTAATCTAGTATGGTCCCCGTCAATGTGGAATAAGATTTGGACTAAGATACGTAAAACCTCTAGAACAGCTAGTTTAACACAAACTCTGTTTTATACATACAATAGGCTTTTACTTTCTCCTCGCACCTTAAGTAAAAGATTCTCCAATGTACAAGATACTTGTTGGTCTTGCACATCTCCTGATGCTGATTTGTTTCATATGCTTTTTTCATGTTCATTTGTAAATAAGTTTTGGAAACAGGTTTGGTCTCAAATTAATTTAATTTTTGGTGCCAATGCCCCATTCTTTGTAAAGGACATTTTCCTGGGTAGCCTTTCCCCAATTTGGGATACCTATTAAATTAATGTCAGAATTGTTGATTTACTAATAGCAGTTGCTTTTCAGCAGATAACGACAAATTGGAAAGATTTTACGAAAATTTCCTACAAAGCTTGGTGGTATGATGTATGCCATAATCATAGATTGGATACATTTCTCCTGTTTCCACTACAAATGGCCGTGAAGCGAATTCATTTATGGCTGCCTGTCACAACCTTTTTTGATAAATGTGCATTAAAACACTCCCTACCAACCCCATCCCAGCAGGAAGTACTTAAACCCCCTTGATTTTTATTGCTGTTTTTTCTAGTTTTCATTTATATATGCATTGTGCTCTCCCTGATTATCCTTTTACTGTGTTATTAAATTTCTATCATACTCTTATATCTTCGCCGGAATTTGTACACAATGTATTGTTTCTCTTTTGATTAGTAATATGTATTGTATGTTTCCACCTCATTACCTTTAATAAACTTTTATTCTGAACTAAAAAAAAAATGTTGTAAATGCATTCAGAAGTACATGTATGTGATTTTGAAGATGTGAGAACCCAATCGTACGTGTGTTATATTTTTTTAAACACACTACCGGTGTAGTGTTAGGATGTGTTTTTTAATTCCTATTAGGTGTTTAAATTATTTATAAAGTCATAACATATAAACTATGGACGAATGAGCAGGCAATGGGTTAGTATGTACATATTACACTGAGACTTTGCAAGTTCGGACGTGACATCATGGAGTTCTTAACAGCACGTTGAAGGATGGTATATGTGGATGATGACATAATCTACCATTCATCAGTATGAAGTCAGCTGGGTGACAGTTGAAGGCAAATGAAAATTAGCCTCCAAGAGCTTCAGGCAGGGAAAAGGTAACTTTCTAAAAGTTTTACCTTATTGTTACCTCACTATTTATTTTAAAAAAAAAAAAACTTTACCATTGATTTGGGCTTTTTTAACAAATATTAACAATAGTCCTTGAAATATGTTCATAGTTGATCCCTAACCTGATATAGCACACTTAATATTTAATATTGCTTCCCAGTGTATCTCTATGGGCCAGCCAGCCACCCTACAATAGCTTCTAGGTGCTAGTCGCTGTGAGGGCATGTCTGCAGAGTTCTCCACCAAAAGAGTGGATGCCACCACATGCAGAGGTCTCCATTTCTGGTCTAAATGCAGGAGGGTCTAGTGGGAGAGGTAAATTCTATTTGCTCTATTCCATATTACAGAAACAGGAAAAACTGGCGAACTCCAGAGAGCCGCAACCCAAGAGGGCCACACATGTATCAATCAAATTCAGTAAAAGTGTGAAGTAACGCCACTCATAAGCCCAACATCGTGAATCAGGCCATCCAAGGGTACACTGGATGCCACGATGCCTGCAAGTGCAAATATGCATGGCTTGCAATGAACTGAAGCTGCTGTGCCCAGAAGTTGATTTCTAGGAGGGGTGTGTTGGCTATGCAGCCCGACATATGAACAGCAGTTGTGTTGGCTGTGCACACTGACATCTGAATGGCAGACTAGCTTGATGACTCTAAATCAGGGTATTGGAATGCCTGAAGACAGGCTGAGGGTCTGGTGTGGGCAGGGACCCATGTACTGTTTGCTGGTTTAGAGAGTGTGAACAGAGGCGGAATAGTGTGTGCAGCTTCGCAGATGGAGAACGCTAGTGTGTGGGACTCTAGGTGCTCACATCTGCTCATGAAAATGAAGCACACTGGCATCTGTAAAGAGACCTGCTGAAGAAGATAGAGACCCTCACAACTGGGAGACAGCAGCCCACTTAGAATTACTCAGGTGGATTGGCAGGACAGTGAGCCCCTGCTTGAGCCTATTAAATAAAGAACTAAATGGAGGAGCCCAAAGAAAGACAATAAGCAATGACTAGTTAGACAACCAAGCGCAATGCACAATTATTGTGGCACATGGCAAAACGCATTACCTCAAGTGCTAGTAAAAGGACTGTGGCATCTGAATGAATCAGCCCTTCCAAAAAAAGTCTGCAACACGCATACCATGTGGTAGACTGATGTGGCAGAGATGAATGGACAGTGAAAGAGACGTCGAACATCCAACACACTGTGTCCAGTAGAACTTAGTCGTATAACTTTAAAGGACAATAAAATATAGAACAGCATAAATGCACAGAATGAATGCTGAATGGTTGGAACACAGTGTGTAATTGTACTTTAACAGCTAAAGGTAAACAACAAATATCCTTACAAAATGTGGCCTTAGACCAGTGTGCAGTGTGTAACGCGCTCTATGGCTGTAGATTGCCAAGACTTGAGACTTTTGTGCATGACAAACTTGACAGTTAGTCTAGTTTGCACAAGCAATCGGATAAAAGACTCGAGTAGCAAAATAGGGAAACGACACAGAAAATACCTTATCCAACAATGATGCAAGAATCTATAAACTGGAGAAAATAATTGAAATGGTTCAAAAATAGA
The DNA here is from genome assembly GCF_964204655.1 of Triturus cristatus. Lineage (NCBI taxonomy): Eukaryota > Metazoa > Chordata > Amphibia > Caudata > Salamandridae > Triturus > Triturus cristatus. Next base: position 984,394,556 of record NC_140585.1, on the reverse strand, counting down.
AACATAAAACCTAGAAGACAGATCTAGGAGAAATTATCTCATCATTGTTGGAATGCCCATAATCACATCTACTTGCAAGATGAAAGATTTTGTAGTCATTGTCAATTAATGGGTGCCTGGGTTGAAAAAGGCAAGTACATCACCGTATTTTTTTTTTAAAATATTTTTTTGGGTGATTTTCAAAACAAGAAAATTGGTACAGTGTCAATACAACTCAGTATATATCAGTTAAATAATTACCCAGAGCACTTGTCTCACTGCTCTTCAACTCTACTGAACTACAGCGCACATGCATACATTCCTTAATCTATCTCCGACTAGCCGCGCATCACTACAATACTCAACTATCGTATAAGCAGATCGTTCTTGTTAACAGTCAAAGAGAAACAGTTATAATTAATTGGATGACCTCCTAAACACAAATCAAGCCAGCCCGCACCCCCTTCCCTCCCCGCTCACCCCCTGCCACTGGTGCGTCCATTCTACTTACATCCGGAATTAACTAATACTACAAATTCCTCAGGATCACTCATCCCAATAACCTCAGGACTGTACAGCCCAACCAGTAATCATTCCTTTTTAGCTGATGTGTCACGTGGGTGTGTCGGGGCTATCCCTATTGAGCCTATGGTTCCCGGTTTACTCATCTATGTGTCCGAATCTGAGCCTCCATCCGATCCTGCTTCGGGTGCTTGTAAGGATGTAACTATGGCCTCCCACGCCCTAGCTGACTCCATCGCTTTATCATTTTTAGTCCGTTTAGCATGTTGGAGCCGTATCGTACTTTCACTCATTGCCCATTTGATTAATTATGCCTTCCACCTGGCAGTATTGGGCCCACGCCTGGACTTCCAATGCGCTGTAATATCTCTCTTTGCCAGCAGTAAACCCAGGTCCAAGAACTTACTCGTGACCTTCGTCTTAGATGTATGTGGAAACCAGTGCAATAAGCACGTGCCCATGTCAGGCTCTATTCGTCTCTCTGTGACTTCACATAGCAGGTCAACTACCTCCTCCCAGTATGTTCCCAGTTGCGGGCATCCCCACAGCATGATAAAGTGTATGCCTCACAGGTTCTAAATATTTCTCTATGAAAAATTACTAGCCCAAACTTTCCGTAAAGAAATTAGACAGGCCGTGGACACTGATGAGAGACTCCTGAGGCGGAAAGCCGGGAGCGCGAAAGCTATATTTTTAAAATTGGTGTGATACTTTGTTACTTTTAAATCACTTGATCTCTTTGCACTTCCTCGCTCTTCCCTAAACAGCGGATCCAACGCTGCAACGAACACCTACCTCCTGGTCGCCATTTCCGACGGCGAGGTGAGCCACGAGACACGCCCATCTCTGTTGGCCACGCCCCCTCACCATATGCATAAATAGCGCGCGCCGACAAGAAGCGCGACACTGATGAGAGACTCCTGAGGGGGAAAGCTGGGAGCGCGAAAGCTATATTTTTAAAATTGGCGTGATACTTTGTTACTTTTAAATCACTTGATCTCTTTGCACTTCCTCGCTCTTCCCTAAACAGCGGATCCAACGCTGCAACGAACACCTACCTCCTGGTCGCCATTTCCGACGGCGAGGTGAGCCACGAGACACGCCCATCTCTGTTGGCCACGCCCCCTCACCATATGCATAAATAGCGCGCGCCGACAAGAAGCGCGACACTGATGAGAGACTCCTGAGGCGGAAAGCCGGGAGCGCGAAAGCTATATTTTTAAAATTGGTGTGATACTTTGTTACTTTTAAATCACTTGATCTCTTTAAACTTCCTCGCTCTTCCCTAAACAGCGGATCCAACGCTGCAACGAACACCTACCTCCTGGTCGCCATTTCCGACGGCGAGGTGAGCCACGAGACACGCCCATCTCTGTTGGCCACGCCCCCTCCAACGCCCGGACCATCTAATATAAATGATGTGCCTTGGCAGGAAGCGCAGCGGACGAGCGCAGCGGGCGCGACGATGGCGCGCCGAAGACGCGCTTAAGGCAAGCTCGTCTGCGCTCGTCCGCGACTGTCCGGGGCTAGGGGCACGTCACTCTGCTCATCTTACCATCTATTCCCCCGCCCAATTACGCTGCCTCCGGGGCCCATGGTCGCTACCAGCCTCTACCTGTTCTCGTATTTCGTCTCTTGGCTTGTCTCCGCCTGCTCCTCTTGCCATCCCCCCTCCCCAACTTGCCCTCCCTCTTCCCTCTAGAGGTAATGTTCTTCCTGCTACCTCTAAAACCTTGGCGGCATACTATTTGAACACCCGGTCTGCAGTAGCCCATGCCCACGAACTTTCGGTACTGCTGGACCTTCATGCCCCTGACCTTCTTTTTTTAACGGAAACTTGGTTTTGTGATGACTCCCTCCCTGCCTTACTGGCCACCCTACCAGCTCCATATTACGCCCTCCGTGCAGACCGTCAAAAAGGTAGAGCCGGGGGCAGGGTGGCGGTCATCGCCCGAACCGACCTTCCCTTTCAAACTCTGTCCCTGCCAGATGTCGCTACCACGGAGTATTTAGCTATTCGTACTACTTCCATCACGCCCCCTCTCACCTGCATACTTATCTATCACCCCCCTCAATCCCCTTTATTGTTTCTCCCTGACTTTTTGGAAGTTCTGGCCACTTTTACAGTTAATAACTCTTCCATTCTGCTCTTGGGTGATTTTAATTGTTGGCCCTCTGACCCAGCTGAATGCCCATCCTCAAAGGAATTCTCTGATACCCTTTATTCTCTCAACTTCATACCTCACATTCATTCTCCCACCCATATCAAAGGTCTGATTCTTGACCAGGTTTGGTCCCTAAATTGCCCCGTAGAGTCCCTTACCATCTCGCCCTGTACATGGTCTGACCATCACCTGATCTCTTTTGCTCTTTCCATACACCCCCTGGTCAAGCCCCCACTCCCCAAAAACATCTGGGTTCGTGCCTGGGGACGAGTAGATCCCAAAAGTTTATCCTTCCTACTTACCACCTCTCTTCCTTCCCTGCAATGTTTATCCACCCGTTCCCAGGTCACGGCCATTGAACAATGGCTCTCCTCAGGCTGTGACTCCATCGCCCCCTTGAAACGGGTCTCAACCAAACGAGAGAAGGACGCCAATCAGTGGTTTAACGAAGATCTCAAAGCCACTAAATTGGCGGTACGTCGAGCGGAGCGGGCCTGGAGGAGAAACTACTGCCCCTCTCTACGATTGGAGTTTATTAACATCCTGACCCTATACAAAAAGGATATCCTGGAGGCAAACACCACCTATTTCTCCTCCAAAATCCTTGCAGCCGAAAACCAATCGAAGGAAATTTTCTCGATTGTACACAATCTGGCGCTTTCGGACAGAACCTCTCTTAAGCCCACCCCTTCTCAGGAACTCTGTCATTCCCTCAATAACTTTTTCATTCAGAAAATAGTCACCATCAAAGCTAACATCCCCCCTCCTTCCCCTACTTTTGTGGATCCCCAGTGTCCCCCGCCCAAGGGACAACTCACCACCCTCCCACCTCTGACTAAGGAATCTCTGACTGCCATAATTCCACTTGTCAAATCTGGTTCCCCGTTAGATCCCTGCCCGGCTCATATTCTTCGTCATATCTTCACCAGCTGTTCAGACCACCCCCTTCATCTCCTTAACAGCTCTCTTTCCCAGGGCGTGGTACCTAACCCACTTAAAACCGCAGTCATTGTCCCCATTTTGAAAAAACCGGGCGCCGACCCTTCAGTTCCTGCTCATTTTCGCCCCATCTCCCTTCTGCCGTTCCTGGCGAAAGTACTCGAGCGCCACGTCACCTGCGCCCTGAGCTCTTTCGTGGAGAAGAACAGGGCTCTCGCCCCCCGCCAGGCCGGGTTCCACCCCGCACACTCTACGGAGTCCGTAGTTCTCTCGGTCCTTGATAACCTCAGGGAGGGAATGGATACCAACCAACCCCAGGCCTTGGTCCTCCTCGATCTCTCAGCCGCCTTTGACACGGTGGATCATTCCATCTTGCTTTCCCGTGTCAGGGAGGCGGGGATCGGGGGCACCGCGTTGGTTTGGTTATCCTCCTTCCTGAGGGACCGTACCCAGGCAGTTCGCCTGGGTGATTTTACTGCGGACTTTCGCAATGTTCAGTGCGGGGTCCCCCAAGGCTCCTCCCTTTCCCCCCTTTTATTTAATCTTTATATTTCCCCTCTTATTTTTTCACTGCAACAAATGGAGGTCACCGTATTTAATTATGCGGACGACCTCCAGCTTGTCTTCAATCTTTCCTCTTCCCCCGATTCTGTTCTTAATTTCCAAACCATCATGATTCATATCCGGGACTGGATGAACCGCAACCATCTGAAACTCAACCCAGACAAGACCGAGCTGGTGTTGACGGGTGGTTCATCCAGCCCCTGGTCCCCTCTCTTCTGGCCCACCTGTTCCCTCTACCTCAGTCAAAACTCTAGGCATTAAGCTCAATTCTCAACTCACCCTTCACTTCCAGGTCAGCTCTGTGGTTTCTTTTTCCTTTCTTTCACTGCGCACTATACGCAAGGTGTCCCGTTTTTTCTCATTTGATGCTTTAAAATTGATCACCCTGGCCATGGTCGTATCCCGCCTGGATTATGGCAACGCCCTATATGCAGGTATACCTGCATATAGTCTCCGGCGTCTGCAGCAGATCCAAAACCAGGCGGCGCGCCTGGTGTTCAAACCTCCAAAGTCCCACCATATCACCCCCCTCCTAAAGTCCCTACATTGGCTTCCTGTTCGTGCTCGTGTCCAGTTTAAGCTTGTTTCCATCACCTTTCAAGCATGACTGGGCACGGCACCGGCTTTCATCTCATCTGAGATTATCCCTTATGTTCCATCCAGGGAACTGCGTCCATCTACCCAATCCCTTCTTACAGTCCCACGGTTCCGGAGAAAGAAATGGGGAGGCTCGAAATTTGCGACCCTCGCCCCGATCTTCTGGAACTCCCTGCCTCTCGAGCTTAGAGCTTCAACCCTGTACCCGCATTTCCGGAAACAGCTCAAGGCTCATCTCTTTGCTAAATTCTTCAATTAATTCATTAGCAGTTCATCTTTTTCTTACTTAGCTCCAGCTCCCTTGCCCAGTCCTCTGTCAGTTGTAGCGCCATGAAACCGCTGGTGTACGTGCGCTGTATAAATAATTTTAAATTCAAATTCAAATTGTGGAAGAATATTTTTCAATACACACAAACTCAGTTGCCGGAGTTAGGACTTCATGGGAGGGTTGAAGGCCTCTATAAGGGAAACAACCTAGCTACACATGTGTATTCTCATGTTCATCCTCACTAAAGTAGTCCCAGTAGAATAGGATATAAGTGATATAGCATCAATAATAACCAAACACTAAAATGCTAATTTGCGAAATACACTACTGAGAGAATACACTGAGGAGTCAGAAAGGGAAATTTGTTATATTAGTAAATACCACATTAAAAGGAGGCAGTGAGAGGGAGAATGCCAGTGTAAACAATTAGCAGAATTGGTCTGCAAACCCTGGTCTTCCGCTAACATAGTTGAACTGAATACACCTAGGGGGTGACAGAATACTAGTGGATAGAAATATATTAGAACAGTTTACTAGATTGTATACACATCTATATACACAGCAAGCACACCTTTAATGCTAAACAACATGGTTAGTTAGCTAGACAATATATCCCTGGCATGGGTGACCGATTCAGCACAAAGAATTACAGCTGGACACATATAGGCACCATTCAAAGCATGAAGTGGATAAAGATATGGCAAGACACCCGTGAGTTCTGGGACTATTAGGTCATGGAACCCCAAGATGATTTTCAATAGCGTTATAATGTACGTAAGGGGGTAGATGATTTATTATAATACATAGTCACACCATCACCTTTCACACAATCACTGGCGTAACGAAAGATGAGAGGGGCCTCCCTGCAAGGCTCGTGGGGGGGGCCTCCTGGCTAAATCAGGAGCTCTGCAGCCAGGGTGCTGTGCTGAGGGGGCCCTCTGGAGCTTGGGGACCCCCGCACCACAGGGGCTGCAGGGGCCTGTGTTACACACCTGCACACAATCCACTTAGGGGCATATGTATCAAAAACCGTATTTGCGATTCTCAATTAGCGATTTTTTGAGAATCGCTATTTGAGAATTGCAAAACGGGATGTATTTAAAAATTCGCACATATTTTGCGAATTCTTAATATTCCTTAAATGCGATTAGCAAATTGCAAAATCGCAATTAAGGAATACCTTCCCATTCATTCCTATGGTCCAGGAGGCCCATAGGAATGAATGGGAAGTCATTCTCAAATTGCGATTCACAATTTGCTAATCACAAATTCAGAATAATTTCAAAGGTGCAAGGGTGTCATGATGACACCCTGATGCACCCCTGAAATGAGCATGTGTGCGCATATGGCGCACATACATGCCATAAGGGCATGAATGTGCGCTACATGGCACCTAGAAAAATGCCGAAAAGTGCATTTTTGAAAGAATTCTAAAAATACCACCAACTTGAAGTTGGTGGTAATTTATGATTTCTTAAGGAGAAATCGCACAACTTGGGTGCTTGTTACATAGCATTTAAGGAATCGCAATTTGCGATTCCTTAAATGCTTACGCAAAATTAAGCAATCGCAAAATTAGCGATTCCTTATTTGTGCGATGCGAAAAAGGCTCATACATCGTGTTTTGCGATTTTGTATTCGCAAACGCTGTTTTCTTGCGGATCGCAGCGTTTGGGAATACAAAATCGCTTGATACATATGCCCCCAAAATCCTTTTTGCATTGATCTTTTATATGAAAGAAATAGCATGAGTGCAAACATGAGAAGTACAATTAGAAACTCTTGTACAAAATTTAATATCCCAAAAAGCAGTTAGATATTTGTTGAAAAAGCTACTAGAATCAATTTAATACAAGTCAGATTTTAAATAAAAGTGCTGTACCTCGGAATATAAAGAACCATGCACAGAAACTCCATCTTTTCTATAATTTCCTAAGATGTGCAAACACTAAACATGCAACCATAAATATCTCCTTCCTGCTTATCACTGTCAATCTAGGTAAACAGCAGAAGTAGTAAAAGCAACGTTTGGATTTAGTTTTTTAATCTGCAGCTTTAATTGTGCTCCATTTCTTGCCTTCGACCTCGCTCCTGGCACTGGCAGCAGGACTGGTCACATCAGAACTAAACTGGAATACATTATTATATTTGAGCAGCTATGTAATTTCTTTAGTAGTGGAAACTAGGGGCCAGATGTACAACCCTTTCCTTTGGTGACTCGCAATTTGCGAGACACAAAAGGAAATGTACTAATGTGTCCCAGCCATATTTTGCAATTCGCAATGGGGCTGCAAATGACCTGCCTTATCAATATTCATGAGGCAGGTAGCAATTTGCGACCCATTGGTAATTGGCAATAACACAGTGATAGTGGCCTGCTGGGGACAGCAGACCCCCATGTCTCTGCTTGCTTTTTAAAGAAAGCAGTTTTTTTTATGCTGCCAGTTTTCCTGTAAAAAAAATGTGATCCATTTAAAAATCAAAACAAAACGTTTCAGTTTCATTTCTAAGAGCAGGCAGTGGTCTGTGGGACCACAGCCTGGTCTTAAAAAACATTTTTGCTGCCAATCACAAAGGAGAAAGGGTCCCCTGGGGGATCTCTTCCCATTTGCGACTGACTTACTGCCAATTTGAAATTTATGGTAAATGTGAATGTTGTGGTCACAAAACAATTGTATATCCCCCTATGACTTGCTATTAGTAAGGAACGCCCTTGGCACACCCTTTCCAAATAGCAACTCGCAAAACCTATTTTACAAGTTGGTAAGAGGCTACTGACGCGCAGAATAGGTTTGGTACATGCCACAACCCTTTTTAGTAGTCGCAAATGGGACAATTTCCCATTTGCGACTGCTATAAACGGTCGGAAATGTTACCCTAGGTGGGATCCTCCAGAGGATATATCACGCGAGTGTCTTAAAAATCAAGCGTTATTCCAAGACGTCAAACGTGCATGCTGCAATTACGCAACTGCAAATTTTTTACACCTGACAAGGCAATGCCAAGTGGTCGCCTTATACTGGTCACAAGTATTTAAAGATCTTTGTGAAATGACACTGCAAAACACAGAACTCAGCCTATTGTTGGACCTTCTAGGCTGCACACTTGTGTTATCGAAATTGACTCGCAAATTCGCAGCAATGGCCCACATGTTAGCTAAATGTCGGTGGCCTTAGCTGGTGTAGGGATGTCCCTTCTAGGACCACAGACTGGCACAAAGACTTGCTATATTGAAACAAGGACAGTGAATTGCGTTCCAGTTTGCAGCCACCAACTTCAAGCCCGAGAGATGTAGGTGAACCCCTGCCCGCTGAGACACGCTTTCTCCGAGCTCCATGAATGAAGCCTGAACTATGAACACAGCCTGTAGTTTCCGGCGTTGCGTTGTACAGAAGACCTACCTGCATCTTTCAATTATGTAATAAACTGCGATAAGCAAGATGTGACTGAACGATTCAAATGCTATTTGCCTTTGAATTACTGTGCTCTTGGGTTAATTAGAAAAACAGGGAAAACTGTGCACACAAATTCGCTCCCCGTCGTCGCACCTTGCCAGTGCAGATATTCTGTGGTATACTGGATTTCAAATATCGTATTACTTTTATTGGATTTTTCTCAAAGAGCATTATTTAATATTAGACTGAAACTTGATTGTCTCAGAAACAAGCAAACACATGATCTAAACTATTATTTAGACAAAATGAGAGAGGAAATATTTTTCATATGTAAGGACATTATATACAACGTCTATTAGTAATATGACATTAGAAACAACATATTGCAAAAATTTGCAAGTTAAACTGAGCCCACGCAGGTCATAAGACTCAGACGATGACGCGTTGCATCTCAATTTGAAAATGCACCACAAATAACAGGCATCCTGTCCACGCATGCAACAAAGAACAACGTGTGTCCTCCTATTCCCAAGCACAGGTTTTCGGTAATCGGGCTTCAGTGCGCAGTTCTGTACACAGAGGAGTACACAAGCCATCAGATCCAGCAACCCCCACTTCTTTTGTGAGTCCCCTGACGCGCCGTGAGAAGCCGGAGACCTTGAGGCAAAATGTTAATCATATCTTTCTAAGAACTAGTGGGTCAAATGTTGACTAGTCCCAGCATCAGGCCGAGTTACAGTAAAAACTGTTGTCAGCTAAAAGGTCAAAGCGGAAATTTGTAGGAAAACATTATTCTGTGCATTACTTTAGAACAACTATTTAATGTCTGCTCAAAATGTGCAAGGGACGTTTACCAGTAAACAGTGAATTGCTTCACTGAGACTGGGCGCCTGTTAAACTCACCTTCTCTGCAAGGCGCACAGAAGAAAACCTTCTCCCTAGTTGTTAGATCTTTGAACAACCTGACATAAACGGGGCCACTAAAACTATGCGGTGCTGTGGCTAGGACGTATTCCACGTATTTATGGATTTACCGCACAGGCCACATATGTCATCAGCTGCTTTTTTGTAGACTTTAGCCACAAAAATTGTTCCGAGATCAAACAAGATCAAACGTGCCACAGATAGTGCCGCAGAGTTTGTTGGCAACGAGAGACTGGAACCCTTTAAGCTCCTGATTGCTGCATTCAGGTGTTAAACTGGCTCCAATGAGGTGAATGGTTTTCCCAGGCAGCATAAATGGGCTTTAAAATGACAGACGACAATTCCACTGACATTGTACGTGCTGCATTATGCTGCATAATTTCCCTTTTCTCGCCACATTTGTTAGTCAACCCAGCAACATAATTTACCTTTTATTGCCGCATAATTCCAGTGTCCATGGGTTCAACACACATTCTATTGAGCTACTTTCTTCTAAAAATACTCTCGTAGGCTACGTCTGAAGGTATGGTCGAAAACAGCCACCAGGGGTGGTGAATGGGGGAGCTATTTTAGCAACGATTAAAAGCACTTCTAGCTGTTTTCTGGGACGGCCTGCAGGTAGAGTTTTCAGATGCGATATGACTAACTCAGCCTATCATCCTTCACAAGTCTATATGAGGAGAAGCGTTCAGTTGAGCTTAGAAATGCCAAAAGCGTGGTATTAAGAGCGATAAACTATTATTTTGCTTGTGAATATCATTATTAGTAGTAGTAGCGGTGATGCTGGATGTAGTGGTTGTAGTTGTAGCAGAGGAGAAGGCAAGTCTGGTCCCGATTGCCCCAGTAAGTCCTATTTTTTCCGAGTATCTTCATCCAGAGTATTTTGCTGCTTCCAGTACATACTGATATCCAGACCGGTGTGAGTGGTATTTACTGGATGCATTAAATACTCCATATTTTGCGGACTTCCTCCAAAAATGGGGAGCTACATGCAGAATCGGTGTCACCTGCATCACATTCCAAGTTTCTGAATTTACTGCACATTTTCCACTGTTTCATTTTTGGAATCAATCATTTTGATTGCGTGGTGCATGATCAAAGTTACACAGCTCAACTGCCTACAACCATCGGCCGGCAGAGCGTAACGGAGTACAGGTCTACAGCCCAGAGGGAGACCCCGCGAAGAGACGTTTCAGCTCATAGCATACCTAAAAGGCAACTGCTCAGGTATCACTTTTATAAAAATAAAGGAACAAGAAAATAGACAAACACCCAAGCCCTCCACCCCCCCAAGACCCCCACCCCCTCCGCATCATTCTCTGGCTCCCCAACCAACTCACCCGATGCCAGCGGTCACAGCTCAGGATAATTCAAACTACACTTGTGGCCCCCGCAGGTTCCAAAGGAATGAGCTGGAGAATTTGTAAGTAATTGGGGCACGTTACTTCCCTCATTTCCTTGGAGAGGAGCTGCAGGAATGGACCCCAGAGCTTTGCGTATTCTGACCCTTTCCCATCAATGCTGAGCGAGAGGCGCTCCATTACTAAGAGGTGCCAGAGTCTCTGGATCCAATCCCGCGGGTCAGGTGCGACCGAGGAACCCCATTGCACCAGGAGAACCTGCCGCGCTGCAAGCAATGCTAACCAATTTGTCTGCCCCTCAGCGAGCGTAAAGGAAATGATTTGGGATGAGGGAGTCCCAACAACGTGTGCTCAGGTTCCCGGGGGAATGTAATCTGAAACGCCTCGTCAAGATCATCAAGAACCGCTGCCCAATACCGCACCAGTTTCGGGCAGTGCCACAGCAGGTGTATCAGGGGCCCTGGAAGGCCACACCCCCGCCAGCAGAGGCCTGACTTAGCTCCATCCCAAGACTTGATACTCGCCGGTGTATAGTACCAATAAGCAACCACTTTATAGGCAGATTCCGCACCTGCGGTGTTAGAGGCAGTGTGATGGGTGCAGTAGAAGATATGCTCCCATTCTTTGTGCTTCTGAGGGCGCCCGAATTCAGTCTCCCAGCGAACCTGCGCCTACGACCGCTGGTTCTTAGGACGCGCCACGATCATTGCATACAATTCAGATATGAGCTTACGGTCATCCTTTTTGCAAACTAACCAGCTTTCGAAAGTGGTCAAGGGACGAGACATCAAAGCGAAGTTAGAAGGTTGGGTCACCCAGTGCACCAGCTGCGAGTAATGGAAAGCGTCGGACTCCGGCAAATTAAAATAGTCTTTGCGCAATTGAAAGAAGGGGATCAAGCCATTCAGGTCAAAGAGGGAGCCCACCCTTTTACACCCCTCCTCCCTCCAGCGATGAAAGACTGGGGACGCACACCCCGACAGGAAGTCAGGGTTGTCCACAATAGGTGTCATAGGGGAGGGAAACGTAGTCCAACCCTTGCGCCCCGCTAACTGATCCCACGCTTTGAGAGTCGCGAGGTCACCGGCGACGAATAGAGACCCCATGCCCTGTGCTTGCGTGGAAGCCAAAGTTCATGCCAGACATTACAGCCAGCTACTGTCTGGTCCATAAAGTTCCAATGTTTGCTGGACAGGGGCCTATTTCACTCCGTGACATAGCGGAGACAAGATGCTTAATAATAAGCACCCAAGAGCAGGAAGCCCAGCCCCCCCACAGCTTTCGGCGAGGTAATAAGCAATAGTGCGAGCCTCGGTCTCCTGTTGTTCCACAGGAATTTATTAAGTAGCCCCTGCAATTTCTGAAGGGTACCCGGCGGAGGATGGACTGGGAGCATCTGAAACAGGTAAAGGATACGCAGGAGCACAGTCATTTTTACTGCTGCTAGTCTCCCATACCAGGCCAGATTGAGGCGAGACCAGTCAGAGAGCGATTTGGAAGTTTGATCCACCAACAAGATATCATTGAGGGAGACAGTTTTAGTGATAGAGAAAGTCAGCCGGATGCCCAGGTATGTAATATCGGAGTGCACCCACTGAAAGTCAAAGTCTCGTTGCAGGTCCTGGACCTCATCGTCAGGGACAGAAAGATTAAGAATTTGTGATTTCGAGAAGTTCACTTTAAACCCTGCCACCTTACCAAATTCAAGAAGCTCCGTCACCAGATACCGCATTGTGGAGTGAGGTTGGGTAAGCGAAAGAATAACATCGTCTACATAAAGACTAATTTTGTGGGTGTCAGCGCCAACTTAATTCCCACTATATCCGGGTTCGAGCGTATGCGTTGGGCAAAAGGCTCCATATAGAGTGCAAAAAGTAGTGGAGATTTACACCCATTCACTCTCACCGACGCCTTAGGGGCTGCATAGAGACATTGAACCCATCAAACAAAATTCTCACAAAGCCCAAAGGCCCGCAAGACTGTAAACAGATAGTCCCAGTCCACCCGATCAAAGGCCTTCTCTGCGTCGATGGAAAGGAGAAAGGCCTGGGCTCAAGATCGGTGAACCAGGTCTATAAGGTGAAGAATTCGTTTGGTATTATTCCTGCCCTGTCGCGTTGGGATAAAGCCGGATTGGTACGGATCAATGATACCATCCATCAGGGGGCTAAGTCGCGCCGCTAGGATACTCACAAAGAGCTTTGCGTCAATGTTTAAAAGGGAAATCGGCCGATATGAGCCACATTCTCTAGGGTCTTTCCCAGGCTTAAGGATGACCGTAATCGCTACCTCTGACATGGAGGGTGTTACTTCTCCAGTATCAAGGAAAGAGTTGAAAAGACGTGTTAAAAGCGGAGCCAGCTCTACGCAGAAAGTTTTAAAAAACAGACCTGAGATGCCATCTGGCCCCGGAGATTTGGCAATCTTTAAATGGGCTATCGCTGATATGACTTCCTCTATGTGAATAGCACGATCCAAAGCGTCGGCCGACGATTTAAACAGTTGTGTAATGCGGTAGGATGTGAGGTAGTCCACCATCCCTTCCGAGCTTGGCGCCTCTCTACTATATAAGCTCTGATAGAAGTGACGAAAGGAATCCACAATAAGGGTGTCTGTGGTGTGCTCAACCACCTGGGAGTCCCTAATGGACTGGATCGCTGACCTCTGTGTGCGCGCTCTCAGCCTATGGGCTAACATCATCCCCCCCCTTATCCCCACTAAGGTAAAATTTATGTCGAAGGCGCAGAAGGGCATGCTCAGCTCTATCTAAGTCTAAATGTTTCAGCATGCACTGCTTTGTTTCCAGCTCCTTCCAAACCCTAGAGGCCCCCGTCCGTTTGTGCACGGTCTCTAAAGCTCTCACCTCCTCCTTCGGCTCCGCTCGCATAGCTTTACGTACTCGCGTAAATGCTGCCGCCAGAGCGATGAACTCCCCCCGCACCACTAACTTCAGGGCTTCCCATACTGCCGCTAAAGACGTACTCCCCTGGTCATTATCTGCGAGGTAAGTGGTGATAGTGTCCCTTATTCGAGTAACAACTGATTCCGAGTGGAGCAGTGAATCGCGAAGGCGCCAGCCAAGGGGTGGCGGCGCTTGCCGTGGGAGGTGAGTTGTACCGAAATCAGGGCATGGTCCGAAAGTGAATGGGGGGTGATAGTCGCTGCAGATAAGTGGGGCAGAAGAGAGGTTGATGCTAAAAAGTGGTTGAGGCGGGCATAGGTTTAGTGCGCTGCGGAGTAGTAGGTGTAATCTCGCTCAGTCGGGTGTGGTACGCGCCAGACATCATTCAATCCGCCATCAATCATCCATTGCCTTCCCCCCTGCGATAGTGCGCCCGTGTGATGGGACCGTTGCTCCGACCTATCCATACGTGGATTCATCACCACATTCAAGTCTCCACCCACCAAGATCGATGCATCCGGAGAAGCCAGAACCTCAGAGAGGGCCGCACGCAGGAAGGGTTCTCGTCGTTCGTTCGGGGCATATAGTGACCCTATCGTCAGCTGCGTGTCCCCCCATTGTACACGAACAGCCAGGAACCTACCTTTAATATCAACTACCTGGGAGAGTACTTTGCAGTGTGCGCGCACGCTAAAGAGGATTGCCACCCCATGCTGAGGACCACAATTGTAATGGGAAGCGCTTGTCTCTCATCCGTTTAGTGTCCTTAGAGAGGAGATAGGTCTCCTGAAGCAGACACACATCACCCTCCGCGTTTTCCAGGAGGGACAGGATGGCAGAGCGCTTAACAGGGCTATTCAATCCCCTGACGTTCAGACTCACAACCTTTAAGGCCCTACCCATAGCAGTCAGGGAAGAAGGAGCGATTATCTAGTCGCTCAGTGCCAGAGGTATGAGGCGGATAAGAATGCAGTGACCACGGACCATATATCCACCATGCCTTATTGAGAACTGATGAGGAGCCCCAAAGCAACCCCATAACCCCAACAAAACCCCCTCCCCTAACCCATAATACAAAACAAACACATGAACGAACGGGACTCAGAAGCCCCGTATAGAGACAACAGTCTGTCATGTGGATTAAACGGTGAGGGAAACATGGCGCCATTCTGAGTTACGCAACGCACCAGAGACAGTATAAATCCAACACACAAGGGACAGATGATGGAACTAACTCTCAACAGAGTACGTCCCTCCTCCGGCGCCGAGAAAGAGCCCACCTGATGTCATCTGTGTGTAGCTCAAGGGATGCCGGTATTATCTGTCACCTGTGCAACCGATGTAACAGCCGCTTCTCTCTCCATGAGACGAGTGGACATGTCGGGCTTCGAAGACTGAGGGGATTTCCCGACCCACTGCCAGTCGCCGGAGCGCCTGTGCCGACACGGGGGGGGTACCAGCGTTCCCAGACTGAGAAAAAGACCGTTCCAACCCTAGGACATCATAGGCGACAGCCAGAGAACGGATCTGCAGGAGCTTTCCATGATGTTTGAAGATAAGTCGGAACGGGTGGCCCCACGAATAGGGGATGCCTTGCTCACGCAGATGATTAGTGTTGGCCTTAAAATCTCTGTGTTTGATAATGGTGGATGCTGCTAAGTCCTGGAACAGTGCCGGTTGATGGCCCCGAAATTGCACGGAGTTGATGTCGCGGGCCTTCCGAAGGATTCGCTCCTTAAGTTGGAAATCGTGGACACACACCAGTATGTATGGTGGGGAGCTTTAGCACCTCTCGGCAAGTCAACACGGTGGGCACGGTCCATCTGTATTTCCTGTTCCTCGCTGACCCCCAGGATCTGTCCAAAAAGCCCACTGACATACTCACGGAGGCTATCTCCTTCCCCTTTCCATGGCACCGCCCGGATTCTTATATTGTTACTCCGGGAACGGTTTTCCAAGTCCTCAACGTGGGCTTGAAGATCTAGGTTTTGCTCCGTGAGGCGAATGACATCTTGCTGGAGCTGGTGTAAATCGTCCTCCCGCCCCAAATCGTGCTCCTCAAGGGTAGCGACCCGTTCCCCAATGGCGTCCACATCGCGCCGTACCTCCCGCAGGTCAGAGGAGAGCTGTGAGCGGAGCTCCAGAATATCCTCTTTAATGGCCGAGAATAATTCGATCATAAAAGCTTTGGTTGCCGGATGATCATCATCCTCAGGCTGCGGCGATTGCGAGCCCGATTGGGAGGTGGATGGACCTGCTGATTTCTGCAGGAGATCTTTCAGGGGCTTATCTCTCCTGTTCCTGGCAGAAGACATGTCGGCCAAGGCAAAAACCTATGTAGAGGAACTGGTGGCGTGGCAAGAAGTGAGAACAACCCCCCAGAGAGCAAGATCAAAGCCCACCCCCAGCAGAATCCAGACCCAGTGCCAAGGAAAATCAGCAAGCTACTAATGCGCAGAACCAACCGGCCCACTAGGCAATCCACAGAGGGATGAGTTAAAGTCCTATGCAGAGCGTGGGTATATATCCAGAATGGGGGAGAGGCCTTCACGCCTGCCTCTGCTCACAGGACTCTCCCAGCCACAACCCCACAACGTGCGCAGGGAACAGCCAAGGCGGGCCCCCACCAAGGCCCCAAAAGCCCCTACTGCTCCCAAAGCACAAGGCACCCTACAACCAGCTGAAAATCTCGATGGAGCGGCCCCCTCCGCTCGCCTGCCGGGCCACCCACCACAACACCGACCGCCAATACACAGCCCGTGTACCACCACTGTGGGGGCAGATGCCACTCCGCAACCGCCTGTCGCTCCCCTCTGCACACGTTTACAAAACGAGCTCCACTCAGGGCAGCAGGCTCAAGCAGACCTCACTGTCAGGCCCCCAGACACCACTCAAGGCAGGAAGCCACCGCCCACCGACTCGCGGGCCAAAGGTAGGTCCTCTAAGGACAGCAGCGCAGGTCTCCCAGGCTCTAGACCCCCGCCAGGCCCAGAGAACGACCGCGCGCGGGGTTGCCCACTACCGCAACCGCCTCTCTGACACAGCCAAACAGGGGAGACGCAAGGGCCGACCCAAACAGCAAATCCAGCTCTAGGCCCTCAGAAATGCCCTGCGCCCCCTCTGCCAGCCGCGCAGCACGCCGTCCGCTGACTCGCGGACCGAGAACTGCCACTTGGAATCTGCTGCCCCTGCACTCCTCACCTCAGGATCTCTGGGCCGCTCGCACCTCGATCTCGCCGCTATGCCACCTCTGCTCACCGGGGAATCAAGCACTGCCGCTCCACAGTGAGGAACGTCTAGACTGAGTGACGCGGGGCCGGACCTTCCATGCGGGCAAATGGCGGACGCAGCGCGGGCCCCACCGCTGATTTCGCGCCGCCGCCGGTCTGTAGTGGCTGCTGGTGCTGAGCCCGCACAGGCACCACCTCCGCTGTGCCGAGAGGCGCCCTATAATCAGCCAGTGCACCACAGGGCAGGGGATCGCTGCGGCGGTCTCGATTCACCAAGGCCGCCGGGCCGCAGCAAGGCCGGGCCCGGACTGCTCCAAGGAACCAGCAAACCGCCTCACAGCACAAGAAAAAAATCACACCGACGATGCCAGGGTGGCCAGCAAGCACATCAGGGCGCAGCGTTCGGCTCCGATGGGCACCAGGTGGGATGGTATTCAATGCTAAAGTCGGACGGCGCCGGAGGGACAGGGAAACACGTCTCACTCCGCCGCCATCTTGGTCACGCCCCCTCCACTGTTTAATTTTTTTAACGTTTGACCTGTGGAAACTCGGCAAATGAAAATTGTGGTGAGGAAAAGATTACTGCATTACTGAATTCCAATTCCTGTGCAAACTACTGTTTGCGTAGGGATTGGAATCTGCCCCACCTCATAACCAGGTTCCAGGGTTAATACCATACCTCCCAATTCTGTCAACTTTACCACCACCTTAGGTAATAATCCCTGGATTTAGTGCCCCCACCCAAAGAGAGCTTGTTTAATTTTTGTATACTTGCTGTGTTAGGACCTTATTACGATTGGCCCAGTAATTGATGTGATGTTTATTGCAGTTGATAAAATCCACCATGCTGCATTGGATTTTGTTGAATGGGATACACACCACCCAATTATGGATTTTTGGCGAAAAACATGGAGATTTTGGTGCATTAAGCAACCAAAATACACATGTTCTGGTAAATGCCAGGCATTTTCCCAGGATAACTATAAGCAGGTGATGGAGCACAAAAACCCTGGTCACGGGGGAAAGCAAACCCGTACCGGTATCCTCCCTGCATTACAGACGCGACGCCACACTAACTTATTCACACATGCTGTCATTGGTGGGGCCCATAACACCAACACTCACACTAACCATTCACCGGTCTGCACGCAGCTGGAAGGAAGAGGGGTTCAAGAGCTCGACATGTCAGGGGAACACCTTATACCTTAAAGGGAAAGAAAAGTTAATTTACAAAATATACATCAATGCTCCTTCCACCTACAGATCTCATTCCTAAACATCAAGGCACTCCTCCCACGTGGTCGATGGACCAAATAGTTGGATTGGTTGATGGTGATCTAGAACCAGCTAAAACACATTTCAAGATTTAGATCTTACCCTTCTTAATAAACCACAAACTCATTTCTTGTTAATCAATATCTGTTTATTTAAAATTTCTTAAAGAGTTAGGTTTACATTTGGAAAATGTATATCAAATAAATCGCAGAACATCATATTTACCTAATCTGGCTATCTGAAGTCCTCTAAGTCATTGGGTCTGCATATTCGAATCTGTCGTCATTCGTCTAAAAGTTAAAAATTCTTTGCTCATCACGCTACAGTCTCAAAGGATCGGTAAAGACCAGAGACGTGCAAGCATTTGTCAGTGCCCATAGAATTAGGAAAGGTTCGCCGTCATCAGCTAATTGGGCAGCATCCGGACCATCTAGGATTCAGGAAAACGCTGCAGTCACCCTAAGTAGTAGAGTTCGCGTAGCGTCACCGTCGTCGTCGTTGTCATCGGCAAGAACGATTGATTGAGATTCTCTATTCTACTGTGTATTTTTATAATAAAATCAAAGTAAGAAGATACAATTTGTTATTTTAGTACAGTCCTGGTTGGCTGGTTGCGATCGTCCGATGGGAGCTTTGGAGACTTTAGTACAGTTCGAGGGGTGAGGTCACAAGTTCATTTAAAGTCAGTCCATTCTGGTTTAGTGTGAAAGTCTATTGTCTCTGTCTTGGCCGTCTTCCCACCGTGGCCTTGCTTGGGGTACACGGGGACACAGGTCATGATGAGGCTGTAGAATGTTTTGTCGCAGCTGCGCGGTTCGCTCCGTGCCTCGTGGGACAGTGGCCACTTCGTCGTGTCGCGTTGGCGGCCATTTTGGAATTTAGGCCCAAACGCCAACTTAAGCGAAACAAACACAAAAGAGTAATTAATGCATAGAAATAATAAATCTAATGTTAACCCCTTACTAATCCCTCTATGTGGTTGTATTTATCTAGCGTATAGCAACATTTATAGCAAATATATTCACCCTTTTCGGTCTCCCTCATTGGCAACATTACAGAGACAATACAAAAGCAACATATATCATGCAGTATTATATTTACTACATATACTACGGTTAGTATGCGTACGTATTTTAGTCATAAAGGTTTTTTATCCATGAAATATGAAAATCCCACGTGTAGTTTGCATATTAATAATGTTGATTAATAAACATGCAAACTCGTTCAGTAATATTATAATTAATAGATTATTCAATTAGAATTTTCATGCAGGATAGGGGAGGTATACAAAATTTTGTACTACCCGCTCCATCACAGGATTGATCTACTGATATTTATCACAAACTTCAAAATTGCATTATTGCTGTTTTTTGTAGGGACAATTGCAGCAATTTTGGGCTCATTTGGCTCTTGGACACAAGCTTTATCCAACAGGAGCATTTTCTTTTGGCTTTCTGGACTCTAAGGGTTACATTTTGGTAGGGAGCTTTGGTTTGCTGCTTTGTTACCAGCCCATCCTCGGCCTGGGCTCCTAGTGCTATCTCCTGCTTCTAGAGAATCTTCCACAGCTCCTCCATAGCCAGAAAGCAGAACACCCTCCCTGCACTCCCCAGGCCCCACTTCCTTCTGGCCACTTTTATAGCACCTGTGGCCAGTCCCAAAACGTCCTAAGAAAACCCTCCAAAGTCCCTTAGCAGGTCCATTCCCTGTACTGTTGCACCGTGCCACTGGCCCTGAAGAGACCCATCCTAGTCCTGGATGCCAGCTGGAATCAAAGTCCTTCAGTCTATCTTCCCAGTCGGGTCAGGTGGCTTTTCATTCCAGCTAGACATACTTTCACCATTGTCGGCCCTAGGTCCAGTGTCTACTCAATTGTTTCTACCTTCTGCAGGGGTGTATAAGTAGGGTTGCAAAGTTCAAGGAATGCACCTCTGCCCAATATAAGGGTGCCACATCATTAATCCACCATTGTTTCAACCCTACTGCACAGCATTCTGGGACATTTCAACATGATGACTTAAATTGGTGTATGAAAAGACCTTCCCTGTGAGCCTCTACTCTGGCCAACTGACACAATAACCTGAGCTCTTCCCACCAAAATGTTTGGTCTGACCCTCTTCCTTTGTTTCTGTGTGTATGAGCCTGCCTAGGCCAGATACAGTGTGAAGAGTTAATTAGCAGATGCAGATTACCTCTCCACACCATCCTTTCCCAGAAACTAGGCTAAGAACTGTTAATGGTTCTATTGTGTGTAGGGGTGGGGGAGGCTTTCATCCTTCTGCTGGCCAGGAGACTGTTTATCTTAACCCAGTAGGGGGTACAAAAGATTCAAATGTGATTATAGGCAAGTCAGGAAAATCTGAAAATTCTCAAAGTGCCATAAGGAGTGTATTTAGCACGAACGTTACTGTGGATCTACACTCTCAATTAATATTTACCATAGAATTGATAACTCCCTGGACTATGTAGGCCTGAGTTGGGGGGAAACGGTACTTCTGAGCAGATTTATTCTATAATGTGTAATTCAGTTAAGAACCACAGACTTTCAGTAAGCACTACATATACGTCCTACCCCAGGTCAGCACCAATCCTTCAAGGGTCCCTTCTGTGACAGGCTACCTGTGCAAAGATACCGAGCTGCATAAGATGGTAGACTCAATTTCGCAGCCAATAAACATGCACACATGTGTTTGCTCCTGTATTCACATGTAAGCAGCTCAAAGCCTCTTACGCTAGCTGTGCAACAGGAGACCTTATTTCAATAAGCAGTCAGCTCTTCCAGTCCATTTCCACAGGATTTGCCTTGAGGGAGATGCAGGCTGTGAGACTCGCTCACAGTAAAAGTCCACACATGGGTAGTCAAAGGTAAAAACTCCAGAGGGATTAAATTTGCGTAACCCATTGTTACAGCTAAGAGGTGGGAAAGAAGTATAAGGGCCAGATTTAGATTTAGCCAAAAAGTACTCTATTATAAGCGTGACAGATATCCCATCCACCTTATTACAAGGTCACTTAATCAGGTCCTTAATGATTAAGAGGATGAAGGTTGTATAGTAGCCATGCAGAGAAAGGCATTTACTTCCCTGCCGAACTGTATGCATAACTTTACCAGTAATGTATTCCCAGCTCCTGTTATGTGAGAATTTCAAAATGCAGCTAATGTGAAATTTTTAAATGGCAGGATTTAAGGGAACAGAGACCTTGTCAGATGATGAGATCGGCTCAAAAACTTTATTTCTTGTTTTTTTCAAAAATACACATAGGTTAGCAATCGGGTTTTATCTTGAGCCAATGACATGTTATAGGCATTGTTTGAACTTGCACTTTCTGATTGGCTGATACCGTGCCCCAGCCAGGCAGAACCAACCACTCATGTCAGGGGCGGGTGATTACACAGACTGTATAATTTGCACTCACCCTTGGGTAGCTTGACACTATCAGTCAGACTTACCACAGAGGCAATATGTAAAGAATTGGTACAGCACTCACTCACAATAAATGCCTTGAGCATCACAAAAAAGACCTAATTTCCACGTAAATAAAGTTTGTGTTCAACACACATAATAATTATCACAACATGAACATCATGTATTTCTGGGCATAAATCACATTTGCAATTATTACTAGCAGTACTAGGCCCATCCGTGTTCAAACAACATCATAAATATGCACACTTGGAAAAGTTCCTCATCTACACCCCCCAGCACCCTTATGTGGTGCAACATGTTGTCTACCTCAGGTTTACTCTAGCAATTCATCTAATTCAATACCACACGGTTATAGGGTGCACCTTGGGTCACAACAATATCAGAAATATGTACACACCACAAATGATAACACTTTTTAGCAATACCGCGGGCTGAGGTGATGCAGGGCAGACCAATGTCACCTGTAATGCTATTCTGGCAAGAAAACTATGTATCAGGCAAACTGCAGTTCAGTGTCATGAATCACGGGCGGTTCCCCACTGTCACTCACACACACACACAATTACTCTGCACCGTGACGTGGTGCCATTGTTATCAGACTAGTCTGTATGAAGCATTCGCACTTAGCACCGTAATGCGGTGCAACTGATAACCAGCAGGTGAATTGGTTAAACAGAGCTGACTCCAAGGCCGCAAGCCTCCCTCTTCCTTCCAACTCATCCATACTGTTCTACCCCCACAGATGAGAGACACCCTGTCCTCCCACGGGCACTAGGCCACATGCAGCAGAAGTCACTCTTAGTTCGGGTTCCAGGAAGCAGGTGGGGGTAGGCAGCAAGGTCAATTAGGAAGCAGTCAGCAAAAGGGATTTGGCTACCACTCGAGAAGTTCACCCACAGGATGTGGAGAAGACACTGGCCAAGGGCAATAGACATTCACACCAAAGTAGTCCCCAAGGGCTTTCAGGCACCAGCCCAGGTCTGCGAAGCACAGGTGGGTAATGCAGTGGATGAATTAAGAATGAAGCGGGGGCGCTCGGAAATAGGAGGCACCCTGTCACATATACGTTGTGCGATGATACGGGTCATACCTGACCGTTCCGGCCACACACTATGAAGAGTTGCAAAATTCGTACCTCCTTGGAAATGAGGCATACTGTCCAGTGCACAATGAAATTGGCCATACCGTACAGCTCAGATCACGCACAAAACAAAGAGTTGCAAATTCCGTGCCTTCCTGGAAATGATGATAGGTAAAGGGTAAGCCCAATAAACCCTTGAGGGCTTAGGCGGATGAATTGGTATAGTAAGGTTGCCAACAAGGGATTTTGTTTGTGGTAGCTTAGTTCAATTTCTTAATGGTTAAGTTTTGGAGTGTATTTTAAACAAATTATACACCAACTGTAAATGTTATCAAAAGACTAATTGTAGATAAAAGGTACACACACGGGAATTGTTTTTGTGAATAAAACACAAATCTTTTTATATAAATCAAAGTCAGAAAGGGAGTACAAAAAGAACAATACATTTCAAGCAATACAGCATGAAAGATGGGTTAACTCAAATCCACATTTCATCAAATAACATCTATTTCCAAGTAATTTTAACAGAGACTAATTTCAAAAATGAAAAGAAATCAACTGTGTTTATCTAATGGTGTGGAATTAGATGATGGAGTCGACGTTTCGGTCTTGGTGGCAGAAGTCCGTTAGACCATCTTCAGGACAGTTAGTAATTGCATAATTAAACCCTTTGTGGGTTCAGAGAATCACACGTAGCTTGTTTTTTGTGTTTGTTTGTTGTTGTCAAGGCGTGTTAGTTGATATTATAGCCTAATGGTTGACAAACCTTCTCCTACCAGGAGATTAAACGGGAGAAATCCTCGTTCGTTCTGTTTTCTTGTTCCAGAGCTTTGTAATTTCCAATTGTCGTTTGGGCCAGGCTTTCCCGACCGTGGCAGATTTTTTCGAGCCCAAACAACAATTGGAAATTACAAAGCTCTGGAACAAGAAAACAGAACGAACGAGGATTTCTCCCGTTTAATCTCCTGGTAGGAGAAAGTTTGTCAACCATTAGGCTATAATATCAACTAACACGCCTTGACAACAACAAACAAACACAAAAAACAAGCTACGTGTGATTCTCTGAACCCACGAAGGGTTTAATTATGCAATTATTAACTGTCCTGAAGATGGTCTAACGGACTTCTGCCACCAAGACCGAAAAGTCGACTCCATCATCTAATTCCACACCATTAGATAAACACAGTTGATTTCTTTTCATTTTTGAAATTAGTCTCTGTTAAAATTACTTGGAAATAGATGTTATTTGATGAAATGTGGATTTGAGTTAACCCATCTTTCATGCTGTATTGCTTGAAATTTATTGTTCTTTTTGTACTCCCTTTCTGACTTTGATTTATATAAAAAGATTTGTGTTTTATTCACAAAAACAATTCCCGTGTGTGTACCTTTTATCTACAAATAGTCTTTTGATAACATTTACAGTTGGTGTATAATTTGTTTAAAATACACTCCAAAACTTAACCATTATGAAATTGAACTAAGCTACCACAAACAAAATCCCTTGTTGGCAACCTTACTATACCAATTCCTGGAAATGAGGCGCAAAGTCTGGTGCATGTAGATATTGGTCATACCAGACAGTTACAGTCACACACAGGTGCAAGTTCAGCAATACTTCATGAAGTAGAATGAGTCACTACTATGGTTACGCCCTGCAACCTGTGAATTGGACACCGCAACAATGACAAGCAGTCGGCATGTTGCATGAGTGAGATGTGGCACGATCGACGAAGCAGGCCACTTGAGTTCCGCAACTGGTTAATCCGCTCACCACCCACAAGACATTTATGCATTCCAAGGCCGCTCCCGATGAGGGGGTCACACGCCTTAGATGCGGGCCAGACTTTGGACTTCGCAGAAGGCAATCCAGTATCCAAATACAGTTCTTAGTTTGATGCCACCGTTGTGCCACCAGTGGGAATCCAGCCGACAATGTGGGCACTTGAGAGTGCTCCATGCTTCAGGTATCACAGGTAGACTGTGTAAGTCTCTCTTAGGATATCTTTGATGTCCCTGAGACCTTAAAGAGAACAGGGAGCAAGCTCGTCAAGCCATTAGAGAGCACACTTTAGGGTGCCACACAGCAGCAAGTAGTCAACCCAGGCCAGCCACTATTCAGGAAAGGCACATGGTCCCTTTCAATGGCAGTAATCCTCCTTGTGCACAACAGAGTCTTCTGAAAATGTTCACTACATAGTCCAGGTTCTCTGGTCCTACGTCCCCATAGGCGTATCTCACACAATGCTGAAGTATGGCACCAGTAGTTATACTGGGGTGTGCCTTTGAGGTATTGGGTTGGTTCAAAGGGCCTCCCTTTGAACTACAGACGTGTCCCCTAAATGTCAGTCCTGTCTGCCATGAGGCCTTGGAATGCAGATCTTAATCTTTAGTGGGAGCACGATCTGGCTTCAAAGGCCAAGTGTCAAAACCTCCTCCTACAATCTCTGCAGCCTAGCCCGCAAATGGCAGAGGTCTGTTATTACAATTGAATGTCCAATATTTTATAGCTATCCTCGGGGAATGCCCAGATGTGCTTCCCAACCTCCAGTGTGGACAGGAGCCAAGCACCAAGGTACCCAAAGAGATTAGAGCTCAGAAATGCCCACTTTCCTGTAGTAATACAATCTAAAATGAGTTCTGTTGAGTGAACCAATTGCTTAGTAAACAAAATGCAATAAATGATACACCACAATGTCTTATATATAAAAATAAAAGTCAAAGTGAAGTCTAATAGGTGATGTTAGACACCAAACAAAAAATCAAAAAACACAGTAAACACAGATTCAGTTGTTCATAGAAGATATAAGATATTTTTAATCACTACTTTAGTATATGGCTGCGACTTATATAAATTAAAAAATAAACAACATAAATAATGTGATTTTAGTGAGTCAAGTGACATAAGATGCAAAAAGGTGCTACACGTAGATGTACAAGACATGCAAATTACAACCACATATACATTTAATGAATCAATGTGAGTCTTTCCTTCTATAATTATATCTCATGCTCTAACAACATCCTTAAATGGTCCTTTTTCTTGGTATGGAGGTCAGGAGACTAAGTACATAAACTGAACAGAAAGCGCATACATCTCGACCCAAGGGTATGCGCAATTCAACAAGCATCACAGCGGATCTTCCTCAGGACTGATAACAGTAGTGTGAACAGCCAATATAGGATTAAATAATCCAGGGCGAGTTAGGTGTGTTATGTCTGCCTCGTGTACACAATTCATACAATTAAGACCAATATGGGGTGCCCACAAATAATGGTAGACTCACCAAATGTGAACAAGGTCAGACTTCCCACAGGGTAAGTTATGGCTTCATTAAGGGGTGAAACATCGTCATCCAGCCAGAATCACTTTAAAGCAACCTAAAGGAGATACAGAAGGTTTTATAAGTTAACCTCATCATGTTAGAGAAACATTGTCAGTTTAAAAGATGAGCGCAGTGGTAAACTTACCACAGGTGAGTTGAGATTATATAAATGCATTAGGCGATAGATCATTAGTCCATGGTTTTAAGGATTCCATTCTCCATTTGGAGTCTTAAAGAATGAATCAATGGTGGGCAATTGATAAAGAGTTTATAAAGATCTGAATACAGTGGGGAAAAAACAGTGGTAGAGGACCTTCTTTATCACCGTTAGATTATTTGGCGAGTCCACCATTATTTGTGGCCACCCCATCTTGGCCTTAATTGTCTGAATTGTGCACAAAAGTCAGACTTAACACATCTCACGCACCCTGGAATATTTTATCCTATATAGGCTGTCCACACTACTGTTATCAGTCCTGAGGAAGACCCGTTGTGATGTTTGTTGAATTGCGCATACCCTTGAGTCGAAACGTTGATGCTTTTTGTTCAGTTCATTTCCTTAGTCTCCTCACCCCCATACCAAGAAAAAGGAACATTTAAGGGTGTTGTTAGAACATGAGATATAATTATAGAACAGACTCACATTGATTCATATTATGTATACGTGGTTGTAATTTTGATGTCTTGTAAATCAACCTGTAGCACCTTTTTGGACCTAGACTCACTAAAGTTACATTATTTGTACAAGTGACAACCATATACTAAAGTAGTGATTATAAATACCTTAAATGAACAACTGAATCTGTGCTTACAGTGTGTTTTGAATTATCGTTTGGCGTCTAAAAGCACCTATTAGACATCACTTTGAAATGTATTTTCATGTATAAGACACTGTGGTGTATTATTTATTGAATTTTGTTTTCTAAGCAATTGGTTCACCCAACAGAACTCATTGTAGATTGTATTATCAATACCCAGGTTCTGAGGGACACAGGGTTTACCCCATTATCTTTAATGGTTCTTGTAGTAGCATTTCTGCACAAATTATGACAAAGCCACCTTTACCACTTGGTAAGGGGTTGTCCCTGCAAATCAAACGATATGAAACAAATTTGGACTGCTCCACTGCAACCCACTATTGCAGTCTGAACTTATTTCAACCGTTTCCTAATGTTAGCCTACGGGAAGAGCAAACCTCATAGGCAGTGAAAACATGCAAGGGTATTCCTCACTACCTGGTCAGCTGTATTCCTCATTACCTGGGCAGAAGACACATATGTGTACCTGCCCTGCCTTTCACCTTCCACTCGTTTCACCCCTCGGGGTACTTGGGTGGAGGTGAAAGGTCTTCTCAGGATGGCTAGTTATTTAAACAGTTCAGCCTGAGTAAATGCAGAATTGCACACATCAGCCTGAAATGGCAGGCTCGACACGTCGTTAAGAGCACCATCAGTGCAGCACACACCAGCATGCAATGGTAGTCTAGACAGGTAATTAAGAGCACCATTGGTGCAAGGACATACACCAGCCTGCAATGGCAGGCTGGATGCATACTTGCAGCCCCATGTAAGCACCACTTCCTAGCATGTGTAGGAAGGGTGCACGCACCTTTGCACTGCATTTACAGTGGGAAAGTGCCCCGGGCCCTAAGGCCCTAATAGGAGAATCAGCAACACCTGAGAAGAGAAAGCAAAAAGTTTGGGGAAATGCTACCTGAAGGGTTCAGGACTAAACTATATGTGTTACTCTTTGGTCAGGGATAGTTTATTTTTAATCAAACAAAATGATTCAAGCTCTTTATCCTTTTCACAAATTCACCTGTTAGGGCTTTGGTGACAGAAATACATTGGACACAGGATGAGTGTCATATAATTGTGCTTCATAATACAATCAAAAAGAAGAAGCCCATTTTCTCTGTCTGGCTGAAGTCTCTGTAAAAGCCTCTGCACCATTGTAGTGTTCAAGGAACATGTCATTTCAGGCCCCTCTCAAAGGGCTGTCCCGACACACACACCCTTCCATCACATGCATCACCAGTCAGGTGATCCTCCACATAAAAGAGAAGCTGGATGCATGTGCCCTCACTTCAGTTACCAGCCAGCACTCCGCCCCCATGTCATACTTCATCTAATGAGGGGCTGGGGGCCACAATGTTACAACATGACATAACTAATATCATGGTAATGGAGCAGTTTGTAGTGATATATGTTTACAGAGACCAGAGGTGGGCAGTGGCAAGGAGAGGTGAGTAGGGATGGGCTGTTGTGAGAGTTCTAAGCAGTGATGTGGGCAGTGACAGAAGAGGTAAGGCATGATCCCAGTCAAGGTAGTGATAGGATGGAATGTCATGATGGACCTTAACAGGAGAGGGAGGGGACAATGAGAAAATAAGTAAGCATGAAGCAATAGGAATGCCCTAGTCCTATGCTACCTATTGCCCCAGCACAATCCCCACCCTGCAACATCATCTGCGCTCATTACATTTAATCCCCTTCCCCATATGAGAGTTTGAGTTGAGCTGACTTGAAAACATTTTGTTCAGCAGGTGCTCATCATTACAAAGTTTGAAGACAGCATCTGCAATCACAGTCCCTGTCCTGCATCACCTTCACCCTTTATCCCTTTTGGGAGCAAGATCGGCCTGACTCCTGAGTTTATCTAAGTTCCCTTCACTTTATCAATATTCACTTTTTATTCATCCGATAAGTTTTGTTTGGGTCTGAGCAGAAGATTTGAATTGGATTATGCAATGTAGGTTCAGATTGTAAAATGTTCGGATATGGTGGCCTATCCTAGGGTCTTTACCAGTTCACTGCTCTCTTATAGGGGCACACTCTGTTTGTGGGGAACCCCACACTGGATGTTAAGGAGACTTGGTTACTGCTCGCTCTCTCATTCACTTCACCCTGAAGCGATGCAGCAGTGTCCTGATCCAAATTCACAGAAAGGTGTTATACATTCCAAAAGAAAGAACGGTAGCATAATATCATAGCCAAGATGTTGCCTGACAGAACTATCTCCATTGCATTTAATAATGATCTATTCCCAATGGCTTGATATTTTTGTGAACAATGTTTAGGAGAGGGAGTAGATCCGGTCTGGTGGCTAGAGCCTTTGACTTTGGAACCTGGGCACCCACATTCGAATCCCTGTCTCAGTGCTTGACTCAACATTGTGGGCCAGATTCAGAAAGCTAAACTTAGAAGTTTATGATTGTTTGTTATTCACAAAGGAATTTTACTAGTAGTACCTTTACGACTGAGATCTCCCCAGACATAAAAAGATAGGATAGTCCCATCTTTTTATGAGCGGAGACTCTGTGGTCGTAAAGATACTACTAGTAAAATAGCTCTAAGAATTGTAAAAAACTGTAAACTTACACAAACGTGTAAGTTTAACCTTGTGACTCAGGCCCCTCTGGGATTTGGGGGAGATTGCCGAGAAATGTATTGTGTCAATTGTATTTCTGTAATCCCCACTTGATGTACACTATCTTGTAGATCATCTCCCATCTCCCCATGTAATGTACAGTGCTCTGTTACTTTCTAGTTAGGTTTGTACTACATAAATGGCAATACATACATACAATATTTCTGTCAGACAATATTTGTAGTAAATATAATATGACAGTTAACTTTAAAAATCAAACCAAGTTTAGACAAGCTTTCTCTCGGGAAACCCATATCCATACAATATCTAAGCAGGTCTATATAGAGTTTCTGAAAACAAAAAAGCATGTTTGCGGCATTGTCACAGGAAAATGAAACTCTTTCTCTGTTCTGATCCTGAAGGGCTTTCATGTAACTCCATATTGTTTATGTTACTGTTGTACTTCTGAAAGTCAGTCTCACTGCTGGTGTGCCAGATCTGGAGAAGCCCAACTGACCTACGCTGTTTGCAAGGCTAAATCAACTCTACTGTAATTTAAGGAAAGGTCTTGCTTTTTTGCAATTTGATGCTACGATCACGCCTGACTTGTATCTCCTATGGGGGTAAGGGAAGAAAGGAATCTGGAGGTAAATGAATGATGGCTTGGTCTACCTGGATTTGTGTATCTTTCACAACTTACTTCTCCAGTCTCACAAATGTAAATATTTTAGTACCCTTTTATATATTTCATTTTGTATTTGAGAAATCTTTGAATGCATGGTAACTTTCTCACTGTTTTGGTAAATACAAACCTTCCTGAGAAGGAAACTATGGTGAGCAATTTACCAAAGGACCACTTTACCAAATATAATCACAATTAAAACATTAGAATGTTCCAGATAGAAACTTCTTTTCTTTTGATATGTGCTATTTGCAAAGACTGCTCCCAATTACCTCTTATATCCCCCTTTTTCTGCTGTATACCAGGAGGTTAGTTGCAGGTATTTGAATCTGGAGAAACTACTTCCAACTTTTGCTCTTAAAACCTCCCAGGGGTGGGGTCCTTCTACAGATAGAAGCTTTGACCAGGTTTTGATACCCGCCCTTTTTATTGGAATTGCAAGGCTATCCTTCAAAAAGAGTGTGGTCCCCGGGGAGTCCCAAATCGGGGCAAAGTCTGAATAATATCCGATCCCCCATCTGCATCTAACCATATACCAAATGGCAAGGCCGGCCTTAAGAACTGAATCTGGATTATCCTCCGCAGTATGTAGTTTGGAATCAATCCCCCTTCGAGCCTAATATTGAAGATCTTTATGAACCTTCACTGAAGATTCTTTACAAATTTGTCAAACCGGCCAGTTTAAAGAGGAATTATTTTTTTGCCTTTAATTGACTCTGCTACACACTATCCTCCCCCAAATGCCCAAGATGCAACTTTCTGAATGCAAATGATATCCACATATTTTATGAATGCCCTGATCTAAGAGCGTACTGGAAGGGAGTGGGGGAGGCTTTACGGGGCATTTTTAAAGTAAAAATTGAGGTCAGTGCTTCCCTGGTACTATTTGGTGATGACGGTGTGTTGGGGAAGAATTTGCAGCTGATACACAGAGGTTTACTGCTATAACTGGTATTGCTGGCTCGGAGAGAGATTTGTATGAAGTGGAAAGAACCATGGCCCCCAATTTTTGAGGACTGGCTTAAAGCCACGTTCGCCATGGCCCGCTTGGACCAAGGAGGAGTAAGTGAGAGCGGTATGAACATTTGGCAAACTCTAATGTCTTGGAGTTCGGAATTGAGACTGGTATAATTCCCTCTGGTTCTCTTTGGGTCCTTTGATTATACCAAGCCACCAACAAAGGGGCTGGGCTGGTTTAGGCCTAAGCAAATGCAGCGGCCATCGGGTGCACAGTTTGGTAAGACGGCTTCATTACAAGAATTGCAGATACTTATTGGTGAGAGGAGGACAAAAAAAAAAAAAAGAACATTAGAATGTTGGGACCTCCAATGAAGTGGTTCAGGGCTAATAATGGCCAATATAAGCCTTAT
Source organism: Triturus cristatus (assembly GCF_964204655.1). Classification (NCBI taxonomy): domain Eukaryota; kingdom Metazoa; phylum Chordata; class Amphibia; order Caudata; family Salamandridae; genus Triturus; species Triturus cristatus. The sequence goes on along the minus strand of NC_140585.1, from coordinate 984,363,179 downwards.
GCTCCAAAATTCCAATGCTTGTATTTGTTTCTCCCCTATTAATTCAGAACATTCTATTCTTAGTTGGTGAGAATTTTAATAGCCTTATTGTCCTTCTGCCTCAGTTTATACTACTTGTTAAAGGCTCTCGCCTGCAGCTTGGGCCTATAACTCAGGCCAAGTGTCTTTAACAACTGGTATAACCTTGGACAGGGGGCTATAAGACTATTTTGCATGCAAGAGGCAGCAGGATTAATAGGGTGCTTGTAATGCTTCTCCTCTTGATTCCATGGGTGGCAAAGAGCATACTGCCAGATGTTGGTCCCACTGTTCCGCAAACCAACCTTTCTCTTTCCCTTCAGTCATTTTGCAACCAACTATTGTCACAGACAGTACCTTTTATAAATATGGTAGCCAGACTGGAGGAGAGGCAATTGCGTCTGCATGGATGCATTTTGTGCTATAAGAGCAGTTTTCTTAGGACCAGTGTACGGGGTAAGGGGTGAGGTATTACTGATATCATTGGGCCTTCATTACAAGACCGATTCATAGTGCATGCTCTGCGATGGAAGCTCTCCATAGGTGGATGCACATAGTACCACATGCCAATGAAATGGACTGGAGGTTGTCGAAGAAGAAATGCTCCTTTGTGCAGACCGAAATGTGAATGAGACTTTCTTTAAATAAAGGCTGAAGGGATTATCCTAAACTAACAATGGCTGAAAGGGACTTTGTGCACACATACTCTCACTGTTTGCGGCTGCGTGGGAGAGTGGACAGTGTGCGCACACACACTGTATTGCTGTGTAGGAGAGTGGACAGTGCAATGTCACAAAGCAGCTATTTCAATTGCTGCACTGTGTTGGAATGCTACAGAGCACCCAACCATTTTTGGGAAACGTGGAAAGGCTAAATTCGCACTCAGTTCTGATTTCTGCTCATTTCTTAAAACATGGTAACTTTGACTGAAGGGCAAGGAAAAGCATGCATTAATCCCATTACTGAGTGTCAGATGAATAATCTCGGCATACTTCATTTGGCCACACTTTGGAAGGGGACAGTCTCTCCTGCCCACAACAATATGAGGATGTGTTAATCGCTCAGCATGTCTCAGAGGAGCTTCATGTGTGCAGGTTCTGTCTGAATTGTGGTGCGTAGCCTGGAGTACAGTTACAAATGTTTTTACTTTTTTAGGGCAGTGATAACTTTATTTTATTGCAAAATTGTTTTACTCTTTTGGGAGAGTCCTATCCAAGCCCTTCCTTAAATTTCATGTATCTAAAACCATGTTTGAGTAATTATTACTCATTTTCCCACCACTCCCCTGGCCCTTCCCACATTACTGCCAAGTTGTACGCTTATGTGTGCAGAGGTCTCTGCCACCGTGGTGGAGAATGCTGCACAAAAATGATAGGAGTGGCAGACATCTCTGGCTGTGAGTATCTGAATTTCATTTACTACTGTAATACTACTTTATGTACCACTTAATGCAGTTTGTGAATCAGGCACTCTAAGAAATTGGGTTACTGGTTGTGGGTGAGGGGGGTGGTCGGGTAAAACTCGACTCAAGAAAGAACCACAATCCTTTTCAGGATGAAGCCATAACCAAACCCCTAATTACCCTGTGCCCAACCGTCTGGTAATTTGGCACAAAGTAATCAGGCTGAACTCAGAGGCAATGTGTAAAGCATTTATGCAGCACTTCAAACAGTAATAATGTGAAAACCCAACACAAGAACAATCCCACATCAATGTAGAAAAATAGAGTAGAATTTATTTGACACCAAAACGACAAAAAGGCAATTAGTAGAACTGGAGACATGCAGTTTTAACCCTGTCGGTGTGTTGGATGCGCGGGAGTCGTCCAACGCAAAAGGGCTCATGTGCGTTGGACGGCTCCCACACGTTTAACGCCATGGCACAGGAAATCCCTCTTGTGTGGGCACCAGAGGGATTTCCTTTCCTCCTAAACATCTTCCCCAACTCCCAAGGCTGTTTACTTTGTTTCACTGAACTGACAATCAGTGTGCACATCGCGCTGATGTCATGTTAGCCCCCCAGCATGTCCAAAGACAGGAGGGGTTTCATTGGAAAGGGGAGAATCTCCCCTTTCAATGGTACCCCTCCCTAGTGGATCGCTGCTTGGGTATAGCCTCAGGAGGGCGTTCACCCAGCAGGGATCGACCATTAGACATCGGGGAGGGGGGAGCAACCCAGTGGGCAAGCGCCTTTGCTCCAGCCAAAATAATTTGGGGAAAATCAGTCTTTCTGACCCCCTGGGGAGCAGATGGGAGCAATAGCCCCCTCCGGAGGGGGTAGAAAGCACACTAGATACTAGGGATTATTTTTTTTAATGGTATGTAGGGGTGGGGGCTCCCCTTAATGGGCATGCCAATGCCACCACCCCCAAATAAATTCCACAGTCTTTCTGCCTCTCCTATGAGGCAGATGGGGGCAATAGCCCCTGATCTGCCCCCCCTCCCCTCCGGGAGGGCAAAAAGCCCACTAGGCACCAGGGATTGTTTTTTTTATACGTAGGGGTGGAGACTGCCCAGAATGGGCTTGCCAATGCCCCCACCTCAAAAAATGTATCACTGCCTTTCTGCCCCCCTGGGAGGCAGATGGGGGCAATAGTCCCTTACCTGCCCCCCAGGGGGGCAAATAGCCCACTAGGCACCAGGGAATGTATTTTTTTATACATGGGACTGGGGGTGCCCAGAATGGGTATGTCAATGCCCCCACCCCCAAACAAGTTAGCAACAGTCTTTCTGCCTCCCCCAGGAGGCAGATGGGGGCAATAGACCCTGACTTGCCCCTCAGGGAGGCAGGAAGTCCACTAGGCACCAGGGATTATGTTGTTGTTGTTTTTTTTATACGTAGGGTTGGGGGCTGACGAGAATGGCCATGGTAATGCCCGCACCCCCAAAAAAGTATTTCTGCCTCCCCCCCAGAAAGCAGAATATGGCAACAGCCCCTTATCTGCACCCCCCAGGGGGGCAGAAAGCATGCTAGGCAACAGGGATATGTTTATGGGCATGTTAGGGAGAAGCCCCATAGGCAAGGGTCGCCAAAATTAGAGATCACTTCCAGTTCAGTGGTCATCTTTATACCTACAGAGGAACCAGAGTCATGGCTGTTCCTCTGAAGACACCAAAGGTTTGGTGGATGCCTGCCGTCAGTTTCTATGGCCAGCCACTAAATGTTTTGGCTTTCAAAAACAACCTCCCAATGTTGGAGATTGTTTTGTTACAAAAATAACTGAAGACCACCCTCAACCCAAGAGTTTTTTCCCACCGTGCGTCAAGAGGGTCATTATTTCAGTTTTTCTTTTCATCGCTGCCAATTTTTACATGACAGTAACTGACAGAACAAGCATTGGCATAGCCAATTGGTCTCGTCTATGGCTTTGCCAATATGTTCTACCTATGTTTTACAGTCGTGTGGTTGCTATTCAGTAGGGATAAACGTTATTGGTGGGAAGGGGCATTGAGTGAAGTGTTCTAAAGTGGAGTAGAGTGTAGTGTTATGGAGCTGAATGAAGTAGAGTGGTGTGGAGTTGAGTGTTCTGTTGTGCTATGTAGAGGGGTGTTGTGTAATGTAGGGAGTATAGTATCGTATAGTGAAAGGGCATAGAGTTGAGTGCAGTAGATTGTTAGAGTAGAGCAGAGTTTTAAAGTGGAGTTGAGTGTGACAGACTGCATATAAAAGTTCACCCTCATGCACTAAGCAAGAGTCTGACTTGCTGCAATGAGACAAGTACAGGAAATCAAAATAACCCGGCTGAATTCTCCCGAAAATCCAGGCTGCACAACTGTTATGTGGTAAGACGACCCGGATTCACTTGAATAGATTCAATTTCCTTGCTACACTCAGTGTGATCCTGAGCAAGTAGCTGCTTTGATCTGTGATATGTCCATCAGTATCTTCACCGAAGCAGTGGCACTTACTTGTCTTGGACCTCCGCGTATAAGACCAGAGCTACGAAATCTGTATTCAGAGTTTCAAAGCACTAGATCTCATCAGGCCTGGACCTTTACCTGATACCTTGACCTCCAGCTTCTAATTAGACAGAGGGTGCCATGATCTATAGAAAGTGCATGGAAGTTCTTTGTACCCTGAGAGAAGCTCCTGCCTGAAGGCCACGCTGCACAGTCTGTTTCTGGGTGGATACAGGAGGGATCGGTCGGCTGAGTGAGGCTTGGGCCAGAAAGGATGGCAAATCCTGATATCTAGTGCCCAGTTACTTCAAAGCAAGCACACCAGAACTACAACACCTAGAGTGCACCAAGATGACAAATCGATCGGACAGCATGGCAAACCTTGCTCTAAACACCTTAAAGGGCTGTTAGGTTTGTTCCCATGTTGTTTTATCTGATGTACACCATGCCATCCCATGTACGGAACGAGGAACTAATTCCACTTTCACATTGAACCCCTGGGGGAAAGCCAATAACATGGAAAACAGACAACTCTTAACGTCCCCTATGACACTGATCCAGAGGTCAAAGGGAGCCGGAAGCCGCACTGGAAAGGGAAATGTTGTAAGCCATTCAGCGAGAGTACTGCAGAGAAACGTTGCATTCGTGAAAATACAGACTAATGATTCGGTTCGTTTTTAGTTTCCGTACAAAAATATGCAAAATTTATTCTACATATAAATGAAAGTAAGTCTAAAAGTTATTTTATGTTTTTTTTTAAAATGCAGTAATGGACAAACAAAGTGAAATGTCTTGACATTTTTAAACATTGTAAGCTGTTTTAATTAGTTTCAACTCTCTTCTGCTAGCAGTACATGCAACCAGGGCCATTCTATCATGAATTCATTAATCACGTTCACCGAGTCAAAGCACAGATATTTTTTGTGGGTGCTGGAATGATGGGAGGAAGTGAAAAACAAGGTGACGATGCTCGTTGGATTCCTGCAGTTCTGTGTATTATTTACAAGCAATGACAATTATTTTGCAACAGGAAGAGCTGTTGAAGTCAATGATGAGACCGAAAAATATATAATCTACAAGAATGAAACACATTTTAAAATCAGTATAAACTTGTAAGTCAGGTACCTTAAATGTCAAAAATCCAAAGTGGAGTGTGAAGGGGTGGACTGGCCAATTTGGACATCAGTAGGCTTCTGGACAGGGTGGGGTTTGTAACAGGCCAGCAGGCCTAGAAAGGTTGGTCCCAGAGATTGGGCTTCCATTTTATTAACTCTGAGCCAGTTATTTTGTCATTAACAGGAATTACTGTTCAGCTGACTGGCATGTGCCTGTCCTACCTTCCTTTGATAACCACAGTCCTGTCAGTGTGATTGACGATGCCCCAGCCATAGTGGTTGAGCTACTGGTCTGTACATGCGACTGACTTTTCCCCAGCTCTACCAGCAACACAGAAGCACGAGACGGTCTGCAGTCAGCTGAGTTTTCCCCATCTTAAAGTCCACCGTCGTTTTCGTATCCATCTGTTGAAAATGTCATAATTTGGTTTATAAGGCTGGCTAGTTTTTCAATATTGCATACCCTGATATAAACGCTGAGAGAAAAAATAAACAGTTTTGACGTCATTTGGGAAAACCAGCATCATGTGTTTCTTAAAATAAAGCAGCCTAGCCGCTTTCAGTCACTAATTTACATGTTAACACTGTCCTTAAAAATAACACAATGATTATTGGAATGTTATGTATTTTACACCGCGCTTTGTATCTTGCATCTGTGAGCTTCACAAAACTGCAGATTGTGGGTCACTGTCATCCAATATACTCCTTTTATAGTCCTTGAAATGATTTAGCATTTTAACTGGTGGTAAAACGCCGATGTTTGCAGCAAGATCTTATACTGCTCGCCAGAAACAGCGCCTTAAAAGCAGGCACTGAGTCACTGCGCTGTGAATTTTTCTGCCAACAGTTTTACAATAAGTGTCATTTTGTTTCTAGAGAGAGTTTGTGGCTGTTCTCCAAACACACATAATGTAGTCAGCTCCTGTCTATATTCTGATGAGACGCACTAAGAAAATTAGGTGTTACTTAGCCATAAGGCAACTGACAGAAAACATGTCTTAATGTGTTGAGTCTTATTGTAAATTGCAAGTGGAAAGATCACCACAGTTTTTTTAACAATCTGCCTGCAGATTAACACAACTAACAGAAGCGAAGCAAGCACATTTAGTGGATAACGTGTGTCAATTATATAAACAACCCGTGCATTCAACAGTGCTCATAGATAAGTTAAAAGCGTCGTGGTCTCACGTGATCTAGGTATTTTTCAGCTCTATGCACCCAGGAACCTTTTTAGGTCTCGCTGGGCCAGCGCATGCGCTGCCCTGCAAGAAATTTAGTGTATGGATTTTCAAAGTGCTGCCACAGGCTTTTGGTGGCCTAGCGCTTGCGTTCACGCGAGCGTGCATGCGCGCAGCCGTCATGTGGGTTTCTGTCAAGGCTCATTAAGCCTTGCGTGCCTCAATGAGCTTTCACTTTCGTGCTTGTTGTTTTCGCATGGACTTCAAAGTAGCAATGCAGGTAGGGCCCTAATTTCCACGGGAAGATCAGGCTGCCGTTGACTGTCTTCTGGTTGCTGTTCCTGCAGGTGCCTGTGATGTTGTTTGTGTTATTGCTTCCCCTGCAGTCTCAAATGTCACTTCAAAGGCTGCCTTCCTACGCGCACATCTAAGAGCCTTGTAATTTAAATGGTGTGTAAACACTGGGGCTGCACTGAGCTCCAGGGCGATTTTGTTTCCAGTCAAGGCAACTTGTTATATAGAGTGAACTATACTCGAAGGTTTTAAAGCGCTTTACAATGAGCAACGTACACAGCACACATCTGCCAATTCCTTAGCCTTTTAAGCACCCCTCGTTGCAGAGTGTGGGCTGATGGTTTATCCAAGGAGGGTCTCCATGGGGGAGAGGGGTGTCAGCTGACCAGCCTTAGCCACGGCAAGAGTTAAAACAAACCCAGCATAAGTTGCTTTCTTTTTCACGCTCTAAACCCTCATCCAACACCACCTAGACACACAAGTTGAGATAGCTGCTGGTCTTCGCCAACTGCCCTATTTTAAGTCAAAGAGGCGCCACCTGCGTGGACACCTCTCTACTCTAATCTCCGATACCACCCGGTTTAAAGCAGGCTACCAGACACCCCCCCACCCGCATGACCAACTGGCCCCAGGCTCTAACCTCCAACCCAAGCAGAATTTCTGACCCCTACACCTCTGGGCACTCGGGATCCTTCCAATGTCTACCTCCCACCTCCCCCCCTCACCCCTCCGCCCAGCTGGATGAAATCTCCCCTCCCTTTCTCCTAAACAGAGGCAGGCTGCTCCGACTCACGCAGGTTTCTCTTATTATTCTAATTATTATTAGCACACTTATAAAGCGCCTGGTTACACTCAGCCAGTGTGTCCCCGCACTACGGTGAAAGCCGCTAAGGTAAGCTACCGGACCATTATCCTGAAGGAAATAAATGAGTCTTCAGATTTATCTTAAAAACGCCCTCCAAGGGTTTCAGTCGCAGACTCAGAGGAAGTTTATTCCAGAGTTGTGCTGCCAAAAGACGAAAGGAACGATCCCCCATCCTGACTCTCTTCACAACCGGAACACATACCAACCCTCTCCCCTCAGATCTTAGGCGGCGGGTTGGGACATAAGGAGTGAGAAAATCGAGCAGACAGGCCGGCGCAGTCCCATGAATAATGCGGTGGCAGACACACAATGCCTTGAACCAGACTCGTTCACGGATCGGTAACCAATGGAGGGAAGCAAGAGCCAGCTTCGATGGGGCTCTCCTAGGACGCATCAGAACCAGGCGAGCTGCTGCATTCTGCACACACTGGAGTCTCCGCATACATTTTCCTGTTACACCCAGATACAAGATGTTACCATAATCGAGGCGAGATGTCACCAGGGCATGGACTAAGGTCTTCCTGGCTGCAATAGGCAGCATATCCAGGGTTTTGCGGAGGCCCTTCAAAACTCCGAAGCAGGAACCCGCAACCCGTCTGGTCTGGTACTCAAAGAGGGATTAGAATCCATCCATATCCCCAGGATTTTAGCCTGGGCACAATGCACCGGGGTGGGCCCCAGGCTCTGCGGCCACCAGGCTGACGACCACACTGATGGTGCTCTCCCCACCATCAGTACCTCGGTCTTGCCACCATTCAACTTCAGACAGTTATTGTCCATCCATGATGCTAGCTCTTGCAAACATGCCACGAAGTTGGGTGCTGCCGAGTCCTATTCCTGTGTCAGGGAGACCACCAGTTGGGTGTCTTCAGCAAAGGATACAACCCTAATCCCGAAACCATCCGCGATCTCCGCTAAGGGAGCCACGTACAGACTTTGGAACCTTATAAGTATTTAGCTATGCAGCACAATATCCTTGGTGCAAGAACATCAACTGTTGCATGGCTAAACACTTATAAGGTCCCAAAGGCAAGACCTATTGTCTATGCCAATGCTTGTTTCTTTTTATTAGAAGTTGACATTGGAGTTGACAGAAATAGCAGCTCATAAGATTTTCTGATGAAATAGGCATCACAGACTGGAAGTGAGTTAAGTCAATGCCTCTCCATAAAATTATAAGGGCAGAAGCAGACAAAAGAAATAAGCAACAGCTTGGTAGGGGGGCAAGGACAGAGGCAACAAGCAACAGAGGGGAGGGGGAGGGATAGATAAAAAAACAAATACATTCAGCCGAGCACGACCATCCGAAGGACAATTCAGGGTTCGGTGCATGCTCTCTATCAAAGGGACAAGAGCCGTCCTTTGAAATCAAACGCAGTACAGGGGTTTCTTATCGCTTTACAAAACAAGCAAATGCGATCTCAGGGGATAGTTTAACAGGTTAATAACACAAAGCTTAAAGGAAATTTATTCAGAGCAATGCGATTAGAGCGCCCAGCATTACAACAGAAATACAGCACAAATGTAGTTTGCTCTTTTCTGACACAAAGAACTTGCCATTCTCTGTAGAAACCTGAGCCAGTCCACGGCCATGACAGCTGTGAGGAGCAGGGCAGGCATGGACAGCAGTGCCCACTGCTCTGAGGCCTGGCTCTGCTGTGAGGTGGCTGGAGCCCTGTGACTGATTGGTAGGGGGAAGGAAGAGCAGAGAAAGTGGAGCCAGGAAATACACAATAAAAACGAAACCAGCACAGTGCTGGTGAAATGCTAGCAGTGCTGATAATAATTGTCGACATTATCTATCAGAATTATCTAACAAGCAACCAAGTGGGAGGCAGGGCAGGGGAGACAGCAGTAAAACAACTGTGGTGTTCAGAAGGGTGGGAGGAAGAATGCCATATTTAAATGTAAGAAGCTAGGGCACTGAAGCTGAACACAGACATACCCTAACATAGAAGGAAACCAAGAAAGAAGAGAGTCCCCCAGAGAACAGATAAAGAACCATAGTGGAATGAGACAGTACTTAGTCCCTGCTGCATGGGAGGAACGTAAGAGAGAAAGGAGGGACAAAGAGGCAGGACTGACCACTGGCAAGCAAGGATTTTTGAAGGACACTGACACAAATAAATCAAAAAATGGGGGTTGGCTTTAACCCAACATAAGGAATTACAATAGGTCTTGAATGCTCGACATAAAAAAGGACAACAGACCATCTGCTCTAAATAGGGCAGGTGGAGTAATGCCCTTACCTTGATGGCCAGCAGTTCATTGGGCCTTCAGAGTAAGCTCTCTGTCCACAAAGCCAACGCAAGCAGTGCTGATGGAAAGCTGACATCCCACCTGACTCTAAATTGGGCGGGCAGGCCAAGAGCTTGGAGGACAGGGTACTCCGTCACATTTGTGATGGAGTACCCTATCTACCAAACTCTACATCAAGCCCTTAGTCATGTAAAAGTTCATGCTGCCCATTATGTCAGTAAAGGATATTTGAACAAAAATAAGGCGAGAGTTAAACGAAAGTCTCCACATGCTCATTAAAGGCTAGTGGTTATGGTAGAAGTTTTCATAATAGTATTACTAAACATTCCCGCCATTGTTGTAGTGGTCCACAGAGTTTACCATAGCAAAAGGATAGGAGTAACAGAATACCAGTAAATACATAACCCATGCGAGACATCTGGCCCTGTGCGCTGTTCCACAGGTTATACCATATTTTTCTTTCGCTGGAAGACGAAATGCAGAGCAATTTAGAACTCTTGATTATGGTGTACCATCATCATCATATGGGGTAAAACCCCTTCATTTAGCGCCACAATCCAAATGAGACTGTGTTACGTTATAATATCCAAGCCGTTTCGTTCCCTGCAATAACCAATTCTGCTACAGGTCCAAGAAGCCTCTCTGAACCTTTGTGCTGTAAGTGTGAAAGGATAGCAGGGCAGGCCACATCCATATGATTCTATACACTCACAACAGATGGGCACAGAATAACTATCCACCACAGCCAATAAGAACGGTAAACAGGAAATGGGCCAACTTGTCTTTTAAAGTGTGCACACCAAAGTACACTGCACAAGCTTAACATTAGTGGACACCAAAGGGCAGGTAAAAGTCCTGCGGCTAGGATGTTGAAGGCACTGGTCCGTACTAACATACAAAACAGTCCAAGTGAACTTTTTTGTGATAAATTAAGCCAGATGTCCACACTTGCAAATCTTGGTAAGTTTCAATTCTGCCTGTTGACTTTATTTATTTTTTTAGGTTATTTTTTTTTAAAATAGAAACACGATATCATGTCAGGCAGCCCTGGGAGGTAGAACAACATAATTATTTCAAGGGAATGAAGGTTTTATAGTAGCCAGATAGAGAAAGGAATTTTCTCTCTTGCAGAAGTGTTTGTATATCTCTAGGGTGTGTGTAACAGCAGCTCCTGTCACCTGGGAGTTTCAAAGTGTAGAGCTAAACTGGAATTATTCTGCATGGGGTTTAGGATATCATAGAACCTGTCAGAAGATGAAATCTAAACATAAACTCTATTTCTTATTCTATAACACATATTGTTTAGGTGTTGAGTTAAAGCTTGAGCGAAGCGCATTTTATGGGTATATATCTCTTTTTCGTCAGAATTAGTGTAATATTTATCAGGAGACCACTTAAGCCTCTGGAGTGTTTTTATAAACCCATTGGTTAGGGCGCCAGTGACAGAGGGATAACAGACTCAGGAGGATATAGTGCAAAGGCGTTTTATTAAGAATTATACCAAAGAAAAAGAAAACATTATTTAAAGTTCGAAAGGAACTGAAAATCCTCCAATTTCTGTAGAATACTAAATACAGAGTTCAATTCACAGACTGAATTCTCTTCATATGAATATCACAGTGATGGAGAAAATTCAACTGGTGGATTCTACTCCATATTTAGGGGCAGATTTACAAGGAGCTGACGCATCTTCAGTTTCCTTGCGTCCCCGCCGAATGTCCTAGCGCCACTATGGATGCGCTGTATTTACAATACAATGCTCCATGGTGCAAGGATTAACAGATGCGTCAGTAATTCTGACGCATCCGTTGGCGCAAAAGTGACGCATTGCTGGAGTTGCTCATGAAAGTGACGCAACTCCAGCAATGCGACACAATAGATGGGTGAGTCCCATTCAAAAAGCCCTGCGTTATTCCTTACGCCTGCTCTGAGCAGGCATAGGGATTTTGATGCAGTGAAAGCATAGAGTGACGCATTGAAATCTTGTAGATTTCACTGCGTCAGTTCTACATGGCTTTTTGCGTGGGAACGCCCACCCTGCATACATAATACCTGACGCAGGTATAATGTGACGCAGGGCTTTACAACGTAACGCATCTCCCTAGATGCGTCATGTTGTAAATGGGCCGCAACATTTACGCCGCGGCTGCATCACAAAAGTGATGCAACGGTGGCGCAGAAGTAAGGCAAGGGGCTTGTAAATCTGCCCCTTAGAGTTTCCTTCAGCAATAGGATTTTCAGTTTCCTCAGAATGTTACATGAGTTACAAGTCTGTATACAGACTGGAGTCTCTGCAATAGCCTCTAACATTCATTGACAAACCCATTGGAGTGTGCTACCTCTGCCCAAATGGCATTTCGTAACTCCATCCCTCGGCCAGTCAGAGCTCTGCTGCAGTGCTGCACCCCCCTACATCCCCGTTACAGCAGTGCAAAATATCCGAGTAAATGTCTCGATATGTGGGCCTGTTGAGTGCATCGTCGGTTTACCCTGGTACACACTTTCATTTAGAGTCCCTAGCACAGAAAACAAACCGTGACCCTATTAAAGCAAAAAATGAGCTGTTTCCAGAGCAATTCAACACTCTTGGGGCCTTATTTACAAGCCCCTTGCGCCACAAGTACGCCATGTTTTCCCATTTTAAAAGTGACGCACCGGCGGTTCAAGGGGATCATAAATAAGGCCCTTGGTGCTTGCTCATGCACCCTCATAGGCATAGTAGAGAAAGAGAAAGCAGTGGCGCATACGTGATTCACCTCAAGCAGCCGCGGTCGGTAGTAGGAGTACCTGCAGGGCGGTGACGTGGGGAGGGGCAGGGTGGGGGGTAGTAAACTATGGATTACGGAAGTTTACAGGTAAGTTAACATATAAATTAATAAAATAAATTTTGTTGCGTGCACTGCATCGCATTTGGGGATGCAGTGCACGCAACGAAATTCGTTTTATTAATTTATATGTTTACTTACCTGTAAACCTCCGTAATCCATAGTTTACTTCCCCCCACCCTGCCCCTCCCCCGCCCCATGTCACCGCCCTGCTGGTACTCCTACTACCGACCGCGGCTGACCTCAAGGTTTCTCTGTTCATAGTCTCAAAAACCCTTTGGAGGTGCCTTTGCGGAAACATGTGTTTCTAGCAAGCAGAAGTCACGCAAAGTTTGTTTAAACATATTAGAATGGGACAATCCATTGATATGAAGCCTCTCAATGCTGATAGTAAAGTAGTTTACTCCCACTCTAATAACGTTCTGACATTTGTTGGTAATAATATGAAACTACTGTCCCTGATTTACAGCTGAAATCAATTATCTTTCAATTGTGTTGGGGCTACTTATGCCATTTCTTTGAAAGTTTGCGTGTCTTCAAAATACTTATACACAGAAAAGTAACATAAATGTAAAATGTTTTAAATATTGAACTCTTTCCAGTCCACTCAAGTACTGTTTGTGTAGTAATTCCCCTTCTTCTGTGTAGTATAGCAATTCTTATTCTTCGGCACTGTCTCCCCGGATATTTCACCTTTTATAGGCTTTATTTTTGGTGATTTTATTTCTGTGTACTGTGACATTGTCATTTAGTGCCACAGTGTATGTGCTATGGTTTTGAATATATACTTTCATTATGGTTACACCCATTTAGTTTATTACATTTTTCAGCTTGGCTATGGTAATTTTGCACCCGAAATGTATTAATAGTGTGGTCGTTAAATGGCAAAAGTGTGCTGCAGTGTATGTGTGCATACCGCTCACTTGCATGACTAAAAACGATGGGGCTTATTTACAAGGCCTACAAAAGTCACCTTGCTTGACTTTTTATGGCCTTGTACATATGGGCCCCTTTCACGTATTACTCTGCATAAAAGGGCCGTTCCATGGGTGTTGCTATGGGTGTTCCCATCAACGTTCATGGAACCTGACAAATTCCCAGATTTACAAAGTGTTGTAAACCTGGGAATGCGTCAGAATGCTATGCATCCCCAGGGGAAGCATGGAGTGGTGCAACGAGGAGAAATACTTGTATTTATCTTTATTCTTTGCTCTTTCTATGTGTGCTGTATTCTGCAGCACACATAGAAGGAGCAAAACCCCATTAATGATTGTTTTTGTGCAGGAAGGTGTCCCTTTCTTCACAACAGCAATCACCCCAGTAACGCATGCACCCTTGCACCATCATGCAAGGGTGTCTGCGTTGATGCACGGCTGCTGTTTGTGCTCCGGCGATGGGGCGAAGGACCGGAATGCGCCATATCCTGTAGATACGAGGCATTCCTGACTTTTTATTCTGACACAGGGCAGGAAGCTTGCTGTGCTGCCATGCGGCAAAATATAGTAAATGAGGCCCTATGGCTCCAGATAACATCATGGCTGCAATTTAAAACCACAGCTGTGAAAGAGGGCAATGTCAAATATAGGACCCACACCAAGAAAACCTACTTTTACATATTAGCTAAGTCACCCCTAAAGTGTGTATTGCAAGCTCACATTGCTTAGTGCTCAATATATAAAAGTGGCAAACACAAAGTAGTATTGAAATGGATGTCCCAACAGTGAACAATTGCAAAATCTATGTGCCCCTCTGGAGGATTAGCTACTTTTCCAGTAAGCAAGTCTGATTGTGAATAAAAATTGATTTTCATAATTCAGCATGGAAAAATGAAAGAGCAGCAATTCAAAATTTCCTTTCAATTGTTATTTACTCTTCAACATCATACAAGAATTCACCAAGCCCCCCAGTGAAACCTCTGATGTTCCTCCCTCCCAGGACCTCAGGTACAACTTCGCCGAACAGAGCCAAGGCACTGACACAACACCGGCTACCAGCCACCCAGATGACCTGCAATGCCTGGACCCCTGCTGCCACAGAATACATCGCAAAGACCATGAAGGGCATACACTGCGGAGCTCCCATTGACCCCTGCCCGCTGAACATCTTCCACAGGGCTGCCTCTTGCACCATCAACTGATCCCTTGAAACAGGCACATTCCCTGAAGGCTGGAAACGTGCAGAAGTCAAACCCCTCCTCAAGAAGCCCTCCGCTGACCCGACGAACCTCAAGAACTACAGACCCATCTCTCTCCTCCCCTTCGCCGCCAAAGTCACCGAGAAGATCATCAACAACCAGCTCACAAACTTCATAGAATCCAATTCGATCCTTAACACTTCCCAATCCCGATTCTGCAGCAACCACAGCACAGAGACCGCCTTCCTAGCTGCCACAGATGACATCCACACTATTCTCCACCAAAACCACACAGCAGTCTTCATACTACTAAACCTCTCAGCAGCCTTCAACACCATCTCCCACCGCACACTAGCTGCCAGACTCCATGGCACTGGCATACAGGTAACTACCATAGACTGGATCTGCTCCTTCCCCGCCGGCTGTACTAAAAGAATCGAAATTCTGCCCTTCCTCTCTGAACCCACAGAGATCAGATGCGGAGTACCCCAAGGATCCTCCCTCAGCCCCATGCACTTCAACATCATGGCCCCACTCACAACACTCATCAGAAAAAACGGACTCAGCATAGTGTCCTACGCCGACGACACCCAACTCATCCTCTCCCTCATCAAGGAACCTGATATCACCAGACATAGCTTCTAGGAAGGAATGAAGAACATCACATTCTGGTTGAGCAGCAGCTGCTTGAAGCTCTACTCAGAGAAGATAGTAGTCCTTGTCCTCAGATCCACCCCCTCCTTAAGGGATGACATCTGGTGGCCACACACCCTGTGCAACCCCCCACCCCGATGGACCACGCACAAAACCTCTGCATCATACTAGGCTCATCGCTCACAATGAACTGCCAGATCAACGCCTGCTTCAAGACCCTCCTTATACTCCGAAAAACATTCAGATGGATCCCATACAAATCCAAAAACACTGTCATGCACGCTCTCATCAGTAGCTGATTGGACTACAGCAACGTGGTATAGGTAATTTCAGGAATTTCCCATAAAAACTGTAACTTGAAATCCACAAAATTATGAAAATTACACTGGAGTAATTTAAATTTTGTACAGGCCTAGTCAGTAGCGACCATTTAGCAGAGCTAAATCATATGGGATGGACAGGAACAGTTAGCAACACAAAGGGCTTCCAAAATGACTTTTCCATTAAAGTAGAAATTCCCAAATAGGAACACAAGGAACTGAAGCCATTCATTTACAGAACCTCATCAGACATTTTTCTGTGCTCCAATAGAAGGGAAACCTGGTTGCAGGAGAACAAGAGGTTAGATTCCCTCATTTAAATGCTTGCATTGCAGAATATCAACCACAAAAATATTACTATACAAATATATTGCAGAAACAATGTCGCAATACAAATTATCAACATCACATACTTACATTGAAAAACACAAGAATATTAACTACAAAAATTTTGCGCACCAAAAAACAGCATTGCATCACTAAGTATATATACATATGGCTAACAATATAATAATTCTAAAAAGAGTGTTCCAATAAATGTTATAAATGTGTAAAAATACATATTATACAGTAAATATTCACTCTAATTTCATAATATTACATGTTTTTTATTTAATACTAAAACTGTAACCATAAAATACCCGTAAAAACAATATAAATAAATGAAAAAATATAATTATAAATATATAAGCATACATTAAATAAATATATTTTCAGTATAAAACTGAATATCAATAATTCATAGTATATGTTAAAGTCAATATGATCAAATACAACTATTATTAATTCTATAACAAAATTAAGTACAACACAATAATTAAACCATTAAAATTCAATCTTGCAAATATCTTCACTGAAATAGTCAACTCAAAACACATTAAACATATTTTATTTCTAGTAAATACAGTGTTTAAAATTAAAAAGTATAAAACTTTTGAAAATACATATTTATAAATAAACAAAATCGAAATATAAATAGAAAATATGCAAAAAATAAAAATAAAACCAAAATCTAACCCCAAAACAGTAGAAAAAGATATACCAATACGTGGCCATGAATCAATCCTACAAACATAAGGAAAAATGCTCACAATTAGAGAGGGGGCTCACATTTACTATTCTAAATTCAATCTAACAGACAGTATGAGAAACAAATCCATTAAGGGGTCAAATACACTATTTTAACTCTCATCTAACAAATGTTCTAGAAAGTACAAACATTCTGGGAGATGGGTTAGATTTGATATTCCTACTCCACTATAACAAACACTGGTGAAAATGCATGCTTGGTGGATGAGATTGACTATTCTAGCTCCAGTCTAATAAACATTGGTGAAAGTTCATACTTTGAGGAGTGTGATTTAATATTATAACTCCAACCTAACAAAATTTCGGAGAATTGCAAACATGAAGGGAGAGATTAACTATATTAACTCCAGTCTAAAAAACATTGCAATAAGTGCACATAATTGAAGAAGAGTTCAAATGTACTATTTTACCTCCAATTCAACACAAATCAGAGAAATTACATACATTTGGAGGGAGGCACATTAATTATTCTAATTTCAGTCTAACAAACAGTGGGGTTATTGCCTATATTGGAGGCCAGATTCTTTGCTCTAAATCAAGCCTAACAAACATGAGGAATAGTGCATACATTGGAGATCAGATTTACTATTCATACTCAACTCTAAAAAACACTGGAGGATTTGAAAATATTGTAGTGGTGTGACATTTACTCTTCTAACTCGAACCTAACACAGTTTGAGGAAAGTTCATACATGTTGGAGGGGGGCAGAATCGCTATTCTAACTCCAGTCTAACAAACATTGAGAAAAATGCATTGATGGGGTGGGGGAATTAACAATTCTAACTGCAATCCAGCAAAGATTGGAGAAAGTGAATACACTGGGTGGAAAAGATTTACTACTCTAACTAAAGCACCCCAAGAATGATTTATTTTTGTGCTCGGAGCCACAGCGGGGGACTAATACTCTAAACTCCGTGGACCATGGACTCAAGCCGGCTGACTGCAGGAGCAATCAAAGACGCGGTGAGGCTGATGCCGACTGCGCCACGCCGAGTGGTGGACATAGCCGGCAGTGCGACGCCCAGAGCCATTCAGCCACATTCAAACCCCCAGCTGCCCGGTAAAGATACCAGTTGGGAATAGTTTTTTCTTTTTTAAAAGTGGCTGATGAAAAACACGATTTTTAAACAACAGCTGCAGTTCTGAGTTGCATCCCAGAAAATATCCTGTAACTTCCTCCCTGCTCCAGTAAAAAGGCACCAGGAGCCCATACAGCAAGTTCCTGCCAGCAGCCTGTACAGGGGACTACATTCCCCTAGAGACCTTGCACCAGGGGAGTGCCAACGTATGTTTTCGCAGTGCCCTGAGGCACATAAAATCACCGTGGGGCCCCCGCAGCGCGGGAGCCTATACAGCAACTTCCTGCCAGCGGCCTGTAACGGGGACAACAGCCCCCTAGAGACCTTGTGCCAGGGAGGCTCCAACGTGTTTTGGCAGCACCCGGAGGCACATAAAATCACAGCGGGCTCCCGCAGCGCAGGATGAGCTTGGGCGTGCAAAGCCCGGAGGAGGCTGGGCTGGGCCTACCTCTGTTGTTTTCCCATCTGAATCTGGTGATAAAGACATCTGGAAAACATTGGTTGAAGATGTGTTAAGGTTAAAAAAAAAAAAAAGAAAACCAACGCAAGCTATAAAACACACTGATACAACTTTAGATGGTTTTCTTCAAAAGGCGGTTGGGGCTATCAATATGGAAATAGAATTTGCGGAGCGTAGACACTCAGCAGTCCCACTCCCTGACCTACAGCTTCAGCCCCCTCTGACTCTTATGTAGCCGTGGCTGACACTCATGTCGGTCAGAGGTTACAAGTCCCACTTTCGCCAAATGTTGTAATCCTGGACTAGAGAGACCTATGTATTACACAAAATGGAACTGAGCCTATCCCCCCCTCAGCCATGGTAGAGACTGGGCCCCAGCTCAAAACAGGAAGAAAAAGGAAACCTACTGAATTGGCAGGAGCTGATCAAAGACTGAAAGGCCACTCGCCAAGGGTAAAGAGATCCAAACAAACCCTCCCGTGTAAATCTCTTGCTGGGGGAGGAAGAATTGTAACACAGGATGAAACGGACATATCCACTGACAGACTCAGTAATGTAGTACAGGAGGCTTTGGCACCTATTTTAGCATGTCTACTTTGCATAGAAGAGCATCTTGTCCTCCTAACGAATGGCTTAGGGAAGATAAAGATAACAGGAAAACAAAATGATATGGTCACTGGACCAAGCTGCACTAATAAGAGGGTAATTGACGAGGATGTAATACGCGTTGGTGATACTCTGAGAGGGTTGGCCCCTTTAAGTGACATATCCATCATAAATAACCAACACTCCCCTTACTACTTATACGAAACAACTGCTCATATTGAGATGACAGAATAGATTGCCACTCCTTAAATCCACGTTATTCATCCATACCAACCACTTTGATGCACACTCCGGTCTGAGTGAAATTGACTGACTGCCGGTATGCGCTAGAAGTGCAGCCGTAACTGAAGGATCTAGCTTACAATGTACCAATCTAGAGAGAGCTTCATATGTTGTTGAGATTGGTGGAAAATCACCTGTGGAGCCATCTGGTACCACCCCGTCCAACCTCATTAACATTACTAAGAACATAGCTCAATCTGGAAGGTGCTTTTGGTCTCCTACCTCCATTCTTGATGATAATCTTGGAGGCGAGGGGCCTGTCCGGGCAACTATTGCTGCTAGGCCTGTTTTTAATTCCACATTGGTGAGCATGATGAATCAACAACACACTATTCACCCATTTAAAATTATCTCCTGGAATATTGCTGGTATTCGCACAAAGTTGTTAAATGAAGAGTGGCTAGAGTACATTAGGGGCTTTGATATCATCTGCTTCCAGGAAACATGGCACTAGGACAACATTGTAATGGACGGTTATTGTTCATTTACCATCCACGCAACACCCTCAGTGGCAGAGAGGGCTAAAGGTGTGCTGGTGCTACTAATTTCTGTAAAATATGGGTCTGTACAAGCCTCTGTCATTACGTCCTCACCCTGGTACTAACTAATCTTCATTTCTAACCTAATTCGGATTCAGTTATTGCTGGTAAACTGGTACTATAATATCTTTGATCACAACAGTTGCTATGTAATTGAAACCCTCCAGGCAGAAATCAATACTATTTCAGGGAGGTGGCAGCCTCTATGCATCCTCTGGGTGAGGGATTTCAACTGCACTACCTGCACGCACAGCACCAAACGAGTTTGTGGGCTACTGGACCTAGAGGACCAGCCTCAGTTGCATTTTATTCATACACCACAGGGCAAGACCTTAAACTCTATTAACCCCTTCCCCGCTCATGACAGAACCACTCCGTCATGAGCCACGGTTGCGCTGTGCTCATGACGGAGTGGTTCCGTCATGCTGCGGCCGTTGGCGGCCGCTCCGCCCATGCGGCGCTAATTCCCCGCCTGTGCGGGCGATTAGCGCAGTGGGCGGAGACGTGACGGAACCACTCCGTCATGAGCACAGCTCAACCGTGGCTCGTGACGGAGTGGTTCCGTCACGAGCACAGCGCCACCGCACCTGCCCCCAAACCCCCCCAGCGCCGCGGCGGAATTCCTGCCGCGGCGAAGGGGTTAATATTGACAATATACTGGGACTTGTAAACGATCTGGCCTCCAGCCTTGTAGCACAGTGCCCCACTTATAGGGGGAGTTTCATAGATTTTATGTTCATATCAAGGAGGTACTTGCCACTTGTTGGCGTTTTTAAGTTAGAACCAGGGATTATAATCCCCTAACCATTTCCCTTAGCACATTAGCCTTGGTAAGGGAAAGGCGACGGCCGCCCCATTCAATATGACTGCAACAAAGGGGTAAGACTAAATTGGGGTAAAAAAAAACTATAGCAAATGTGGACTCTATCATGTGATGTCTACAATATAATGTTACCTCAGTTGAGATCATTCGAGACTTTGAACTCATTTGTGCAGACGTAGCGAAAAGACTTGCTAGACCCATACAGATGAAGGAATCTCAAGAGAGGTGGTGGTTTAACACAGAGTGTTCCAGAGCACATAAGAATTTTAAAGTGTCCCTTCGGCGAAATCCTCATGATAGAACCCAAGTCAAAAGTGCAAGACAGGCATATAAAAGTGCTATTACTCAAAAAAAGGAAGAATTGTGAAATTAGCCTAGGAAGATTTGGAGAGAGCAAGTGCCCTTAAAGATTCTAAAAGTTTTTGGAATATCATTAATTTTTTTACAGATTAAGTTGGGCAGATGGACTCTCCGATCATGGTGGATTTGTGGAAATTCCACTTGTCCACCATATTTAATCCAAATTGTGTTCAATTAGATGAGGAAAGTAAGGATCCACCCCCAGACCTAACCCTGGCCGCTCAACTAAGTGTGTCCCTCACTGTGGCCGAGGTTGAGGAGGCTCTAGCAAAAGGAATTTGTATGAAGGCCCCAGGCCCCGACGGGGTCCTTCTATATTTGTTTAAAGCAATCCCAACATCTGGGCACCCCTGCAGACCAATGTTTTTAAATCAGTGGTGATTGACCCCATCCCAGTATCTTGGAAGAAGGCCATCGTGGTTCCGTTATTTAAAAAGGGTAATAGGAGCGATCCAGCCTGTTATAGGCCAATCTTCTTCATTGATGCCACTGCTAAGGTTTTGGGGAGGGTTGTTCTCGCACGACTTGAAACCTGGGTGACAAGTACCCTGTCAAGGACGCAATATGGCTTCAGGAGGGGGTTGGGCACTACAGAGCAGTGCCTCAACCTGCCTTCATGGACTTGTCCAGCTCTTTTGAGACTGTTAACAGTGAGAAGCTGTGGGCCCTAATGGGGACAATGGGTGTTGAGGAGACTCTTATCTCCTTTCTACGTAGGTTTCATGCCTCCATCACAGTCGCCATAAGGTATGGTTCCCAGGGGGAAAAGCCGAGGTCTATCGTTTCTACAGGAGGTGTACGGCAGGGGTGCATTTTAGCTCCATTTCTCTTTTTAATTTATACCAACGGTCTTGAGGCATTTTTAATATAGAAGGATCTTGATTTCCCCCGAATAGATGGCAATCCAGTCCCACTATTATCATACGCGGATGATACTGTGCTAATGACTTTGACAGCAAACAGCCTTCAAAAGTCACTTAATGCTTTTACTGATTTCATTTTGGGTTTTGACTTAAAAGTCAATTTTATTAAATCTTATATTATGGTGTGCGGCCCCAAATCTATTAAAGCAAGAAAATTTACTGTAAGATAAGCTGACTAATTTCACATACAGAGGGAATCATTTTAATAATACTTTGAATTGGGGTCCCCTAGTCACCGCCAGGGCCCATCAAACTAGCAGGGTAGTGGAGGGGCTATTTTGCCTCAAATTGGGTCACAAACCGGTGACAGAGTTGGTCACCTTATATAAAGCTAAATATTTATCTGTCACATCTTATGGGGCAGGAGTTTGAGGTCACCATAAAAGCCGCCAACTACAGGTTGTGGAAAATTAATATATTAAAAGGCTATTGATGACCCCTAATAGTGCCCCCCCCAATCTTTTGTCATCTTGAGTTGGGGCTGAATTTTTTACAGGACCGATTAGATATTTCCCCTCTTCTTTTATGGGCCAAAATGTGGCTGTCAGAGGATCTAACATTTACAAGGGACGTTATCAATGATTTTATTCAACTAGATAGTGCTCTGTCGATCCCTGGCTCCGCTTTGTGAGAGACAGACTCCATGAGATAGGTTTGGGGCACTAGTACGACAATCCTGCTAGTATTAACTTAAATGCGAAAACAACTATAACAGAGGCATATCATTCTAAGGCATGTGAGCTACGCTCACAAGGGGAGGTGTCAGGTCCTTTGCGTTTGTAAGCTGTTCAACAGCAAGTTCATCTTACATTTACTACCAATGCCCGGATTTGAGTTCTTTTAACTAGATTTTGCTTACGCGCATTGCACTTTCTAGTGGCAGTCCTAAAACAGAGTGGATGGGTCGACAGACTCACACCTCACCCTTGTGATAACATGGCAGTTCAGAGCACCCTGCACTTTATGTTGTTTTTCCTACTCTATGTAGAGCCGAGAGAAACATTTTTGGCCCCATGTTTGAGGAAAAAACGACCATGTACTTTTATTGAGGCTTTAATGTTTTACACTCTTTGGCTACACTTGATATTTCCACTGCTGTGACCAATTTTATTAAAGTTGCTATGATCATTAGAAAAATCTATGAATTACAATAGATGATTGTGAATGAGGCAACCTTTTAAATTTTATCTAAGTATTAATGAAACTTTAGGAGTGATGTCGTAGCATGATGTATCAAGTACTTGATGCTAAGAAGATCTTAGCATCCTTGGAAATGATTGTATTGATTTTATCCTTGGCACTGATCAAATATGTTATGTAGAAACTTTTAGATTGTAATGTATGTTTGTTTGTGTATACTTTTATGGTCTTTGAAGCCTAAAAAGGTTAATTTAAACCTTGAACCTATCTAAAGTCTAATTAGAATTTGAATTATACTAAATGACCAGTACATCCAAAACTTTCCCATAAAACACACAGATATTAAAATGATTCTCTCTATAATAAATGTCACAATGTATTTTCTTTTTTCAATTTATTATATATATAAATACAAAATTATTCTTAACACAAAGAAAACACAATCAAAACCACAAAATATCACTCTGCCCATTATAAACAACATTTTGTTAAAATATATATTAAATAATAATCAATATAAAAATTGAAATTAATTGCAAAATAATAATAATGAATAACCAATGCATAAATTAATTAACATCAATTATTACACCTTTTACTTACAAAATTGCCAACCCAATCCCCCCAATAAACCCTGTGATTTGAATTTAAAATGACATACTTAGGGAACATATTTATTAAAATATTATAAATGTAAGAAATTGGAGTTTTATGGGGGTAAGAACCCATTTGAACAAATATTTATAATGCTTGTCAGGGTGAACAACTGAAGTCACTAAATAAAATCAGTGCTTAACCCTCCTGTAGCTCCGCACAAAGCAGTCAGGTTTACTATATAATCAATGTGCAAGGAATTTATGCAGCACTCAAACAGAAGTAAAGTGAAAAAAACAAAAGAAGAATCCAAAACTAATTTATAAACTTACACCATATTTTAAGAAATAAAATGACATAAAATTAACAAAATTCCTCTAAGTATAACTAGAGATGACTTTTTAATATTTGAGTTCAGTCAGTCAGTCAATACTTTATTTCGGCTATATATAGCCATAAAAGTCAAATACATGAACAACAATACATATAACTCATGACATACAATTTACATACAATTAATGAGGGTGAATATTTCTCCATGGTTAAGCAATACCAGATAAAATATAAATAAGCATATTAAATTATCTAAAAGCCAGAGTCAATAAAATTAACAATGCTAAAAACTGAGGTAGACTTAATAGGTTAAAACTATGAACAGGATGATCCTTAATTCCTCCTTCTACAGATACAATTTATAACCGGAGCGTTTCCTAATGATATATACGTTGAGTAAAAATCTACTTATACCATATACCATCACTTGAGAGGGATTAGATTTTAATATGCGCTCCGCTACTTTGTATGACTCAACCCCCATATTTCTACAAAGCGGTTTAATCCAAGAGGTCCTCGGTTTCTTATAAGCAGTGCAAAAAAAGAGTATATGGGGAATATCTTCCCTGGCCCCAAGAGAACACATAGTACACCCATCCAAGCCATTTTCCCCAGCCCACCTACATGTATAGGAGTTTATCAATAACACCCCATACCTAAATTGTAGGTAGAGAGATTTTGCTAAAGGGGGGGCAATCTCATCCATAAATTCCTCAAAGTTAGGTGAATCTTTTACATTTAAAAAATTTTGAGACAAAATGCCTATACGAGAGCCCAGAATTATTTCACCATTAACATGGGACCAAAAGGTAGCTTTAAGGAGTTTTTTGGAAGACTGGGTTAAATTGTGGGGCTCCTCCCAGAAGTTAAGGAGCCCTAATCTCTTGAGTGACGTAAAAATATACTTCAACCATGAGGTTTTCAAATACACATCCAGCTTAATTAATTCAATCAAACCAGCCTTGTAATCTCTCAGCTCAGGGGTTGACCATACTCTTATCCAATACAATAGTGGTCTTAATGAAGCTAAGTGCTCTGTTCTTTTAAGATTAATATCTAAAAACAAGGGAACAACGGGAGTACGAGTCGGTACTTTAAGTAGACTCCGCACAAATTTATTTTCAATCAGCGCGAATTTGGTGGAGTTACAGTATCCCCATATCTCGGCACCATAGAGGGCTGTTGATTGAGCCTTAGCTTTAAAAACCTCCAGTGCCGGTGAGATGGCTTTGGAGCTACTTGCTCCGTCAACCTTTAGGATAGGAAGTGAGTTTTGTTTGAGGGACAATAGACTTTTGTTCTGCTGGCCTAGCCAAGTCAGTTTATTGTCCAACAACAAACCCAGGTAATTAAAACTTTCTACCTGTTCCAGTATACGGTTCTCTAAGAACAAGTTTTTCCTAGGCGTTTTTGTTGGGTTTAAAGCCATGTATTTTGTTTTGGTTGGGTTGATTTCTAACCCCTTTTCCACACAATAGTTTTGGAAGGAGTTAACCAAATTTTGCAAGCCTCTCGGGGTCTGGGAAATAAGGATAGTGTCATCGGCGAAAAGTAAAGAAGTGATTGGTTCACCATCTAGCTTCGGGGAGTCATGGGCACAATTCCTCAAGTATGTTGGAATATCATTAACATACAATGAGAACAATGTCGGTGCTAGTACGCAACCTTGACGCACCCCTCTATCTACGGGGATCGCTTTAGATAGTTCTCCAGCTTTTCCCCATCTAATTTTTGCGTAGTTCCCTGTATGGAGTTTGATGAGTTCGTTTAGAAGTTCACCAGGAATATCTAACTTCTTTAATGTGGACCACAACAACCTACGGGGAACAAGGTCGAAAGCTGCCCTTAAATCTACAAAAGCCACGTAAAGACTACAATGATTTATCTTGACATATTTCCAGCAAATACACATAAATCTAAACACCTGGTCTACTGTGCTAATTTTTGATCTAAAACCTGCTTGGTATTTGGACAATAGTTTTGTCTCCTCAATCCAATCTAAAATCCTATTTAAAATATGTCTGGCAAAAATGTTTTGTAAAACATCTATTAAACTAATAGGACGGTAATTGCTCGGATCATGGCGATCTCCTTTTTTAAAAATTGTTATAATTTCTGCCCCTTTCCATGATTCTGGAATTGGTGTACCGGCCACAATCGAATTACTTAAAAAATTAATATATGGCCCCCACACTTTAACATCGTGTTTCAGTAAGTCACCAGGAATTTTGTCAGGACCAGGGGCTTTACCTATTTTAACAGCTAGTAGTGCCTGGTCTGTTTCCTCTAAGGTAAAATGCAATAATGTGGTACTACTATCTAAAATAATATCTACATTGTCTAGGGACAGATCATCCTTACTAATCGTATAAAGTTTAGAAAAGTGATCACACCAAGTCGATTCGTCCAAAAATATGTCCTTGGATGATCTACCCTTCTTATTCCCTTTAGAGATTAAATTCCAGAACGTGCTTTGGTCATGTAACTTAGCTGCAGTTAATAAATCGTCCCATAAATTAGCATCCCATATTTTTTTAGCTTGATTCAAAGTATTTTTGTAGGCCTGTCTTGCATTTTTAATATCACATTGGCTCCCATTTTTTACTGCACAGATCAACTGTGATTTTGCAACCCTACAATCTTGGTTATACCACTGATTTTCTAACTCTACATGGTCCATAACTTTATTCGCTTCTTTCTTATAGACCTTGCTCAAAAGGGGGGATAGTGCGTCGACCAACTTCAAATGTAAATTAAGAACTCCCCGGGTGCCTAAGAAAGGCATTTGGGTCGACCCAATGATTTCACTGAATTTATCATAAATGTTGGTCAGTGCTTCTTTTTTCCCCGCAATATAAGACCATTTTATGGCACGCCTATTGTTAGAAATTTGTGTATCTCCAATCGGAGAGTTTAATGGACCTGCTACAGATAATCTAAGAAAGAAGAGAGCAGAATCTAACCATAATTGGAGGGGAAAGTGATCACTCTCCAGTCTAGAATCGATCTTAAAATCGATTAGTGATCTCCATAAATTCCTAGAGGCCATTACAAAATCAATATGAGACCTAAGGCTTCCCTTGAAATAAGTGGGAGCTGCTGGGGTATCTGAGGGGAAGCGGCCGTTACATGATCTTAAATCATGTGACACAGTCATCTGTAGGATCTGTGTGGCAGCTATTGTACTTTTAGCAAAGCTTAAAGCTTCCAGGGGCATTATGTCACTAGCCACATCTTGTTCATCAAACAATCTATCTAGAACCTGAATAGGTTCGTATCTACAATTAAAATCTCCGCAAATTAAAAAAAGATCATTGTCTCCCAATTCCTCCAAGGTGGAATCCAAAATTTCTATCACCTTGGATTCTCTATTAGATGGGTATGGTCTATTGTATATGTTTATTAAATAGATAAGACTTTTCTTACTAGTCACAATTTTTAATCCTAATAGATCAGGGCAGGAAATAGACAACTGGCTAACCTCTATTTCTAAGGAAACCTTGACCCAAATGACCAACCCCCAGACGCTCTTCCCCTGTTTGACGGTGTCGCTTTGGAGCTAAAAGTTTTATAACCCACTCTATAGGGGGGTTCTACCATCCAGGTTTCCTGAAGGACAATAATATCATGTGGGACACACACTTGATGGTATTTTTACCAATAACCCATACATCACCATTAACCAAATATTGCCTTTAACATGGTCTGATCACTTTGCCATTTTATTTGATATTAAAACTACAACACCGGCTACTAAAAGAACAGCCCTGAATTCCCACCTAACCACTAGAGACTGGAAAAGTTTGGATTACATTCAGCTTGAACAGACTCTCACTGAGGCCTTTTTGGATATAGACACAGAAACTGATCCCAACTTGGCAGCCACGAGATATACCTCCACGCTTGACAAGGCTTTCTCTACACTAGTTCCATCTAGAACAGTCAAGCACATCAGGAAGACCCCTTCGGCCCCTTGGTTCACCGAACAACTTAGACTACAGCGACAATATTGCCGTAATCTTGAGCGCCATTGGCGCAAACACTATAACGCTTCAGATAAAACCACATACACAGCAGCACTCCATAACTATAAGCAGAACATAGCTACAGAGAAAAACACTTATTATACTACCCAAATAAATCAAGCCAATTGTAGCATGAAGAAACTGTTCGAAGTCGTGAACCATCTTGCTGAACCATCTAATCCACCCACTGAAACATCTCAAACTTTCTGCAACACTTTGGCTGACTTCTTCTCTGAAAAGGTCACTTCCATATTTAAGGACTTCTCCCCAAACCTGAACCTAACTGAATCATCCAACACTCAACTGAACGTGAACCCCATAGCACTCACGGAATTCACCAAAATACAGTCGCACCATATCCATAAACTAATTCTGTCAATCAAATCGGGTTCCCCACTGGACCCATGTCATCCTTCTATATTCAATACTATTCCAGACACTATCACAACTCCACTGACACACATCTGTAACATTATGTTTTCAACAGGTCTATACCCATCCATTTGGAAAAACACTATAATCAAACCACTTGTAAAAAAACCATCACTTGACCCTTCATTACCATCTAGCTATCGCCCTATTGCATCTCTGCCGTTTCCAGCCAAAATCATTGAATCAGTCATGAACAAACAACTGTCTGACTACATCCAAAATAACAACTTATTGGATGATACTCAGTTTGGATTCCGACAAGGACATGGAACAGAAACTGCCTTGATTAAGGCTGCAGATGAAATAAGAACCGCTATGGATAGTGGAGGACAGGCTGTCTTGATTTTGCTAGATCTATCGGCGGCCTTCGACACGGTCGATCACTCTACTTTGATCGGCCGTGTCGAGGCCATCGGTATTAAACACAAAGCCAGAGATCTCATCACTTCATTCCTGGCGGATCGCAAGCAGGCAGTTAAGTTAGGCACTTTTACCTCCCCCTCTTTTAGCCACCCTTGTGGAGTTCCGCAGGGTTCCTCGCTAAGTCCGACTCTTTTCAACATCTATGTTTCGGACTTAGCGAGGGTAATAAAAGCCTACAACATCAACTTAACAACTTATGCCGACGACACCCAGCTGGTACTATCCATACACAAAAACGGTTCTCAGATAGCAGCAAACTTCAAGGATGGCATGCGGGCTATCAGCAGTTGGATGGCCTCCAACTGTTTAAAACTTAATTCATCTAAGACGGAGGTCATGCTTTTCGGTAAGATTGAGCCTCTGTGGTCTCCTTTATGGTGGCCGGAAGAACTGGGGACCCCACCCCAACCAGTCAGTAAAGTAAGAAACTTGGGAGTAACATTTGATGACAAACTTTCTTTTCATCACCATGTGAACACCATAGCCTCATCATCATTTAACATACTAAGGAAAATAAAGAAACTTCTCCCATATCTTCCCACATCCACAGGAAAAACATTAATCTCCACACTGGTGTTTTCACGCATCGACTATTGCAACGCCCTCTTCCTCAATGCAAATAAAAAAATCATTTCCAAATTACAAACAATACAAAACGCCTCAGCTAGAGTTCTACTAGGCATTCCAAAATTTAGTTCTGTCTCTAGATACTTGGACGAGTTGCATTGGCTTCCGGTCAGGAGTCGGACGAAATTTAAGGCCCTTTGTATCGTCTACAAGGCAGTAAACAACACGGGACCAAAATTTCTTAGGACATCACTCAAGCCTTTATCAACCTCCAGAACGCTTCGCTCCAACACTGCTCATCTGCTCCATATACCCAGAACAAGGAAAGTCAACTGGGGAGACAGATGCTTTACTGTTGCAGCTGCAAGACTGTGGAACTCCCTTCCTCTTAACATAAAATCCAGTCCTACGTTGATTACCTTTAGAAAGCAGATAAAAACATGGCTGTTTTCCCAAAGTAAAGACTGTTCCTAAACCATTCTAAAACTGCCCAAACTCTCACATTGGTAACATTTATAGCTCCTAGCGCCGAGACACCCATGGGTAATTGTAGCGCTTTAAAAATCGCAAAAATAAATAAAATAAATAAATAAATAAATGTCTATCAAAAAATAAACATACTGCAACGTCCAACATGTTCCTAAAGAGGCCAGCAATATTCCATGACAGTAGGCTAACATTAGGATTCACAAATGTCCTTAAAGGAGGTTCCCTTAATCCAGTGTTGTTGCTAACAATATCAAACACTGGAACGCTATCTACCACCACTTGGTGAACGTCAGTGTCGATTTCATCGCCTAAAGGCTTTACCCATGCTGGAATTAACCTTGGAGCTATAGCTAGACCAGCTACAGCTTGCTCTCCCCACTTATCTCCAAAAGACCCAACTATAGGTAGTGGTTGCCCATCCAATGGCTTAGATGGAAGCCTCGGTGCCACCCTAACTTTGGAATCAAGGATTTCACTACCGTTTAAAATCTCTAATGGGTGGGCAACCATTAATGGGAGTACAGTTTTATTTTTACCGACCTCTGGGAGTCAATCATTTTCATCTAGATCGCTCAACACTGTGTATCTATTCTCCATAGGAATTTCAAATGATAATGGGTTATTAATACAAGTAAGACTTCCCCTAGTTGTTTTTTGTAATGGTCTATCTAGGTATCTGTAGAAATAGCCCAAAGAATGTACACGCACAGCGTTTTCTCCTAAAACAAGAGAGGCTGCCCTTAAAAGGGTGGTTGCCACATGTTGGGGATGTCTAAAATTTATTATAACACAATCCCCCTTACATGTTTCCCTTGTGTTACCTAACCATTCGACTCGTCTGGTTGACAGTATTTGATTTGAAAAATTGATAGGAAAACCGCAATTTTTGTTTAACCAAGCAACTGATTTCCTCTTAAGTGAGTCATGTGTTTCGTATGGAGATTTAGAGGTTACGGGGTCAGGTGAAGGGACATTAGACAAAATAACCACATATGGTTCGCAGGCTGGAGGGAGATTAACGTAGTTTGATTTTTGTAGAGTAACTGTAGGTCCCTTGCGACTAGGTGTAACTGTTTTAGTTCGAATACCATCACTAACAGGTTGCAGTAATCTCTTAGAACCAGTTAAGGTCCCCTCCTCTATGGGGGGTTCCGAGACAGTAAAAACAGGTTGCAATGGCGCCTTAGGCAAAACAATAGACTGTTTTAATTCGTCTAGAAGACCACCCAGCCTCGATACCTCTATTGTCAGGGTTTCAATTTTATCTATGAGAGGCTTAGTCATAAGCGCTAGTTTTTCATCTAGAATTTTAGCTATAACTTCCGGGAGTGTAGAGTTCTCAACCTCGATAAGTGTCTGTGTTTTAGCATTAGCCACGGTAATTCTCCGAGACTGATCTTGTGGAACCTTGTGGTGCACACTACTCTTCTTAGGATGAGACTTTCTACACTTCCTAACAGCTCTTTTCGGAGGAGATGGAAGGGATTCAAGCTCACTTGGGGGCTCCAATAAATCTTGACTTGGACTAGCGACATCATTGCCCACAGTGCAATGAGTCAAATTCCCCACTGGAGTAGCTTCAGTTAAAGAGTCCCCTGTAGCTGGCTTATGAATACTATCATCTGTACATAGCTCAAAATTGTCTACCAAGGTCTCCTTCCCTAACGACTTACGTCTTTCACTATTAATTATACTGACCCTTTTAACTAAGTAATTGTCCATTGTTACTTTTGCCTTTGCCATGACAACAATAACAGTTACTGATATAATTGGCAACACAGAGAGAGCACCAAGAGAGCAGGATCAACACCAGTACAATATAAGCAAACTAAATACAACAGTAAGGTAAATGTCTTTTACAAGGGAGACAAAATCTCTGTGGCTCAGTAGGATCTATATAACTATCCCATTGAACACTCGATTATAAATTATGACTGACTATATCCATTAGCATTACTATACTTGCAATATCCTTGTCCTTAGTACAATCAAGGGGGTAGCCCAACCCGACCTCCTACGGCCTCCTAACGGCCACACAACGGCCCGCCCTTTGCACGGGCTTAGCCCGGCGTCGCCCACGCGCGTCCCGCGATGCGGAGGGCGGAGTCAGTTTTGTAGCGCCTTCGGGTGTGAAAATGCGGCACTTCCGGGGTGGCAAGGATCTTGGGAAATGTAGTTCCACTACTCTCCCCCCACACGGCGGTCGCGTTTGTCTGGCGACAGCGGGAGGGAGACTCGTAATCACAAGAAGGCAGCCCCAAGGATCAAAAGGCACCGCAGGTAGGAGTAGGAGCACACCGAGGTACTTTCTGGCTCGCAGCAACAGCCCCCGCTCAGCCGAGGGCGGAGTCAGTTTTGTAGCGCCTTCGGGTGCGAAAATGCGGCACTTCCGGGGTGGCAAGGATCTTGGGAAATGTAGTTCCACTACTCTCCCCCCACACGGCGGTCGCGTTTGTCCGGCGACGGCGGGAGGGAGACTCGTAATCACAAGAAGGCAGCCCCAAGGATCAAAAGGCACCGCAGGTAGGAGTAGGAGCACACCGAGGTACTTTCTGGCTCGCAGCAACAGCCCCCGCTCAGCCGAGGGCGGAGTCAGTTTTGTAGCGCCTTCGGGCGCGAAAATGCGGCACTTCCGGGGTGGCAAGGATCTTGGGAAATGTAGTTCCACTACTCTCCCCCCACACGGCGGTCGCGTTTGTCCGGCGACGGCGGGAGGGAGACTCGTAATCACAAGAAGGCAGCCCCAAGGATCAAAAGGCACCGCAGGTAGGAGTAGGAGCACACCGAGGTACTTTCTGGCTCGCAGCAACAGCCCCCGCTCAGCCGAGGGCGGAGTCAGTTTTGTAGCGCCTTCGGGCGCGAAAATGCGGCACTTCCGGGGTGGCAAGGATCTTGGGAAATGTAGTTCCACTACTCTCCCCCCACACGGCGGTCGCGTTTGTCCGGCGACGGCGGGAGGGAGACTCGTAATCACAAGAAGGCAGCCCCAACGATCAAAAGGCACCGCAGGTAGGAATAGGAGCACACCGAGGTACTTTCTGGCTTGCAGCAACAGCCCCCGCTCAGCCGAGGGCGGAGTCAGTTTTGTAGCGCCTTCGGGCGCGAAAATGCGGCACTTCCGGGGTGGCAAGGATCTTGGGAAATGTAGTTCCACTACTCTCCCCCCACACGGCGGTCGCGTTTGTCCGGCGACGGCGGGAGGGAGACTCGTAATCACAAGAAGGCAGCCCCAAGGATCAAAAGGCACCGCAGGTAGGAGTAGGAGCACACCGAGGTACTTTCTGGCTCGCAGCAACATTGAGTTAAAAAATAGCTCCAGAAAGCACAAAGCACCGGCTGTGGGTAGTTAGTCGCCCTATACCTGGTCAAAGTCAAAAGATTAGGCTGACCGCAATAGATCACCGATCGCAAATAATTCGAGGGGTTCTGTACTTCAAGTCCTTCACAAAAAGGTGGTCATTCCAGACCAACCAACTACCAATTCCTTGTTTTTCCTAATGCAGATGCAAAGATATTTATGAAAATATTGCACCAAGAACTGTTGATGTCATTTGAGAAGGGAATATTTACGCCTTTCACAAACAAGAATGAGGAAGCAGAGTGTCACAGTTGACAATATATTAGCATTTGCAATGATGGCGTATAGCATAAGAAGTGAAATGTATGTGTATGTTTTATTGATTATGCTGTGACATTCAGTAACATGAATAGAAGAAATCTGTGGGATTTTGTTTGCTAATTCTTGAGTTACATAAAAATACATGGGGTCAGTGGACATGGATAATTATAACGGCCTGTTTGCTAATATCTTAACATCAAAGGATCTGAAACAAAGGAGTGTTGTTGCATCCTTCCTGTTTAAGATATATAGGGCAGATATCAGCACGGTTTTGAAAGACGTTCAATGCTTTTCACAGATGTAGTGTGACAGAGGTGTCAATTAATTAATCTAAGCAGATGCTGTATTAACCTTGGACTACACCAAATAAGGGTTACAACCTCTGCTGGATAGATTGCATCTATATAAGCAGAGATATAATTTCAAATTGAATAGCATTAAAAAGAAAGTAGGTCATTTGAATAAAAGGCAATCACTTGGAAAAGCATTGGTGCTCACTGCTGGGATGAAATTCATACATGCACAGAGTAAAAGTACCTAGGAATGGGTCCAGATTCCTCTTTAAGTTACCCATCTTAAAACTCTTAAACATAGAGTAACTAGCAATGATTTTGAAGTGTCACTTCTATATAAGTTTATGATTGACCCAATGATTTCACCTATCTTAAAGGTCCATACTTTTAATGATTGTGTATGATAGCGTGGTCAGAATAATTTAAGTTAATCACTCACTAATGAGAAAATAAACATTGTGTGAATTGACAAAATAATTTGTAAATACAAGAGCTTGTGCTACGGCAGTACTCTTTTATGTCCTCTTACATACCTTTGGGAATCAACCATGAAACTTTCAACTTACTATTAGTAAAAGAGCAAAGAGAGCACATCCCTTTCCATTTGTACTAATTGTATATCAACATTCTGTGAATAGTCCCATTTAATCCCCATTTTAGATGTTTCAGAGCTAATTTACCAATGCATCTAAATGTATGTTAACGAGGTCTATAGGAGTACTACTTTACATTCTCCAGCATGCTTTTGAAAAAATGCAGCTGTGTGCGTAAATCCTATAGCAAACTTCTTCCATAGTATTACCTCATGAGTAAAATGATGTTAACTTTAGGACAGGAGTTAATTTGATTTTGATTCGTGTTCATTTTGATCACATAAGCCAAAGGACATGTAGAAAAAAAGTTTGTGTCAATTCCTGTTATGAAATGCATAGCATTTCACATATTTGTGTCCCCTTTCTCTGCAATGTGCTGTAGACACTAAACAGAATGTAGTGGATGTTTGGTTTACTGACTTAATAATCTATGAATAATGTAATGTGCACTACTGTAATTAGATTTGTTTGTCTAGCCTTGAAGATTTTTAGCACAGCATAACAAGAAAGCAATTCTTTTTCTCTACTCCAGAGGCAATCAATTTTCTTTTGTATTAAATTGGGTTTGCATAGTGTGATTAATGCTGCATTTAGTTTTTGCAATTAGGGCCCGGTTTCACACCACATTGGTCTTAATATGGTATTGTGGAATATATTTAAGTGCAAATTTGTTTTTTTAGGATTTAGCACAATTATAGTAGAAGATTATGAATGAGGACCCTTGTTAGAGGGTCACATTCTCCTATTTATTCTTTGGTGTGACGGTTGTGACTAACACTGTTTATAGATTCTGGAAAGAGGAGCACTAACTAAAATACATCAGTTTTAATAAGTTTACAGAGGACTATAGTTGGGCGTAACTGTACAATGTAGTTTATATCCAGTGTAAACTGCAATAAGATCATTTATTGATGATTTCTGAACTGTATCATGGCTCAATGTATTGAGTTGCAATGGATTAAATAAACTCGCAATACGTTAATACTAGTATTAGATTTAATTACTTTTAGTGTATTTTTAACCTGCCTGTAAATGAATGATTTAGGTGGGGTTCCCTAGATTGTGTGGCATGCTTGCAAAAGGAACAACATCTAAAAAAAACTCTCAGAGTGGGAGAGAATGTTGCTTTGTCAAAATAATGGTTTCTACATTTATCAGTGATTGCCTTTTAATAGATGGATTTAACTTCCATCGACAGCCATAAGAAAGGGCATCTGATGTATTTAAAATTCTTTTCACGACAATAAATATAACATACAAAGACAGCCTTTTATATGAGTTCTCTCAGTTGTGGAAAATAGGCTGTTTAGACATTTACACCGATATTTCCGTCAATAAAACCTTATGGTTGCTTGTGAATAGTCTGGAAGAGTACCTTAAGTGGGCTTGTCAGGATGTAAAGTGAATGTTTTTATAGTGCTCACTGGGGATGCATGTCGTGTTGGAATAGGATCCATATATCTGATGTCATCCTTCTCCTAGACATCTGCAAAAATGCCAGGATAAATACTAATATTCCTTATATTTGTAAAGCTCTGAATCCAGCCCGTGTTGTTTACAGCTTTTAAAGTTTCCAATCGTATTCTGTTCTTGCAATCTTCTAATATATGCTCCTGTGAAATGAGGGATTCTTAGATATGTTGCCTTAGTTGAGACTAATGTAGCCTGATTGACTCATACCACTCACGACTTGCTAATATTGGGACAGATTCACAAAGGTATGGTAAAAATTTGTGAACTACCCAAAGTGTAGTTGCAAATTTACAGGGTTAGGTGTAACTAACTATGCACATGAACAGCTGTCCATAGTTTAAGATTTGGTGCTAGTTTACATGAGTGCCAGATGTACAGCACATATGGTGTAATATAGACCAAATGTGAATGACATTCAAGTAGAATGTTGATTTACAACTATGTTCTTGATGTTATATGATCAATGTTAGCAAAATACATACATTAATCATTCATAGTGTTAGCAAAACGGTGCAGTGGCTTAACGTTTGTTATTTTTTCTAGTAAATAGGAATTGTCACATAACTTCTTTGTGCTTTTCTTCTCACATTCTAAATAGTTCCTGGCAGAAACATCTAAATGTGTTAGGAGCTAGGTTAGGTGTAGCAGAAGCATTCCTAAATATGTGTCAGTGTCTAAAAAGTTGGATTTGTGGGTGCTGACCAGGTTGTCTTAGGATGTTATATGTTAAGTTTTTGTGACTTTCCAAAGTGTGCCCAATTTTTCCATTCCATTTACAATTTATGTGTGCAGTATGTAGAGATATGCTGCACATCTAACACATGTTTGAGCCGCATTATAACCCTTCAGAGTGATCAAAATATCTTATGAAAGAATATAGATGGATATGACTGGACAATCCTAACTCACATATGCCATCATATTTGGCAACATGGGTATCCCAATCCCTGAAGAACAAGGGACTCAATTTGTAGCAATGTCACTGAATCAGGTCCAAAAGGTGATGCACATTAGGGCCTTAGCACCTCAGTGTACTGTCCTCAGACCAAAGGGTTTGTTAAAAATTGAACAAGAAGTTAAAAACAAATTCTCAAGCAATTAATGCTAATTGATCAACAACACTGTAAGGATCTAATAACATAGGTACCACAGGCTATTCCACCAGTTTTTGCATTTTAGAGCACAGCAATAACATCAAGATGTATTCATTAGGCAAAAAGCAATCCATAATCATACATGCGAGTGAGACTCAAATTCCCTCGCCCCCACCTTATTCCATAATACTGGTTTGACATTGTCTCAAACAACAAATCCAATCTATGAAGCTATTATGATCAGCATTTGCATTAACAAAATACATGAATATTTAAATTTAAATTTAAATATTTAAATAGCCTTCAAAAATAATTTTCAAAGTATGATTAATCAAAAATAGGTAGAATTGCATGCATTAAAAACTATTTTCTAAATGTCATGTTGATCAGAAAAGCTGGCTAAATTATAATCATAATGGCTTGGATCGTCAATCGAATGTTTCTAGGACAAGATGGCCAATACTTACAATTAATACATGAAAGAAAATTGATTATTGTTTGGATAGTATGTGAGTCCTCTCAAACAATAAGTCCACAATCTTGGCAGGTACAACACACAATTTCAATAAACAAACCTGGCATATGGAAGGTAGGATTAATTTAAGGAAAAGTGTGTATTTAGTCCCAAAATAGTTAAAGAGTAAAAATACAACACAATAAAAATCCCACAACCAATTTCCAAAAATAGAGAAAACTTTGATAGGAAAAATGACATATAAATCTGATAGGGGAGCCAGAGATATCAATATTTAAAGTATTAAACCAAAAAGTGTGATATGAAGTAAAGCACCAAACCAAAAGTCGCGTGTTGAAGTTGACCAGAGGCTCAGAGTGATTTGTGGACTTCTGTGATGCAGCAGAAGTAGGATGCACCAGAGGGTTTTTCCATGCCAAGATTTTGCCTTTTGACTTAGGGTCTGATTTAGAGATTGGTGCTCCTTTTTACAAGTATATTAGACTATAAGGCACTTTTGGTAAGGTAGATAGGTTATCTGTCACATGTGTGTCAGAGTACCCATTCACCAATGTCTATATCAGGCCCTCTGTCTATGAAATTGAAGTCAAGATCCTCCAGCAGGGCTAGGTTGAAGTCCTCTCGAAGTGGGATAGCTGTTAGATGAGGTGCCACTAAATCAGCCGGTTTTGTGAGAAATGCTCCGAGCCGGAAAATTCAAATTATGCAGCTGCCAAAGTCTTCTCTTCGGGCAGATACTTTTCTAGCATATGCCAATTTTAAATACACACTACTTAGTGGGCTACAGGTCCTACTTTTGGGGGTGACTTATTTATTATTAAAAAGGAGGGTTATTTGCAGTCAAAATGGGTAAATTTGACAAATTCAATCCTGCTGCACTTAGGCTACACACTTAGGCCTGAATCCATGTTTTCTTTGTCTGGATAGTGGATGACGTAACATGTGCGATAATACACTGATGACATTCAATTTCCAATGCCCTTGGTGAACTTTACTACACCATATACTATGGCCTTATGGAAAAGTTAAAAATGCCAATAAATTCCTACACTCACCTGCTCCTCCCCCATTTCAATCTTAATGGGACTCTATCTATAGCTTCTTTACAATTTCCATGGATGCCTCTCTGTGTTATCTTTTCTCCTCTTCGGATCCTTAATTTGGTATGGCACCACACGAGAATGCATGCATAAGTGTTGAACTTGGCATTTTTGGTAGGTTTATCCCCTGAATTTTTGCTTTTTGGTCCCCTGTTTTGGACTTCGTTTTTGCTACTTTAGTGTCTCTGCGCACTTTTTCTCTGCTATTCAGTGCTAAAGTGCAAGTGCTCCGGCTGTAAATTGTGTTATGATTGGTTTTCTATGATTGGAAGCCTTTCAAATGTGCCTCAGACCTGCAGTGTCTGTGCACAGTTTTTACTGCCATGTCAACCTGGCAAGTGCACCCACTTGCCAGGCCCAAACCTTCCCTTTTCTTACATGTAAGGCGCTCCTCAGGCTCTGCACAATGCTGTCACCACCTTATGTAGTGAAGCTGGACTAGAGAGGATAGAACTAGTTTCTACTGAACTCAGACTCTTTTTGCCTAAACCATCAAAGGAAAAAGCAGAATAACTATTGGGGACCTGACCTCAGAACTTTAGAATTTATTTGGAATAAGGAACCTCCCCAAGAAGAAGAGCTGGAGAAGCTGTGAGGAGGAACTACCACTTTGCTGTGTGCTTTGCTGTTTTGGACTTCAGTGGCTGCTTCTGTCTTGGGCAGTGAAAGGCCTGGACTGGACTTTCTGCAACTTATTTTCCTGAGTGTCTTCAAGGGCTTGAGGTAGAGCTTGGACTATGTTCAAGAAGTCTCAGGAACAGCAAAGTTTTCAAATTCATCTGCTACTAGCACTGGGAACTGTGTGTTTTGTGCTGCAACACATGAAAAAGCAACCAAACGCCGTCAACGATACCACTGCTGGCTCCATGACCTGTTGGCACCGCAAAGAGCATCACACCGCTTCGCACCGCAACCGTGGTCTCACCGACGACGACGGCCGATGCCGCCTCGCTTCACATCTCCACCCTGGTACTCCCAACAATGCTGCTCCATGCCAAAATCGATGCTGTGGCCTACATGTTGGCCTGAGGACCCCGCTCGTAAGTTAGTCGACCCACCAGACTTTTCCACACCGCAGCCTTGGCCTACTGAGGCCAGCACTATTGACTTCAGATCGTCTGCCGCTGACAGAGCTTCAGCAACGACGGCACTGCTGCTTGCACCGTGAATTGCAAGAACAGAGACGAGCATCACCCCACTTCGCACTACAGCCCTGGTCTCACAGATGCCGCTGGATGCTGTCACCAAGCCGCTGCCTGCACCGTGACCTGAGGGCATCACACACCGCTGCACTTTTGCACCACAGCCCTGACACCTGCCAACACAGTCGCTCCTGACTTCAACCTCACGGAGTTTGATCTGCAATGCATGTGGCTTCAAGGGCCCAATGACTCATGCACCGACTTCCAGAACCGATGCCTGCCGATGCCGCCTCTTCTGAGCTCATCGCAAGGTCCACAACGCCATGCAGTTCCAACGTACTGTTTGTGGGTCTTTCCGACACTTTACCTGGCCCGCAACACCACTGTCGGCCTGAACTTTTGCATTTGTTTGTTCACAACGCCACAATAGCCCCGGATGGAGCTATTGACTTTAGGGAACTGTATTTAATGGTTATTTTTACAATATTTTTCTTTTGATTATTGTATGTTAGATTTGTATCGTTTGGGTCTTGTTTTACACAGTTAAATATTGGCTATATTTATAAAACTGGTGTGGTGTCCTTTTGAAATGTTTTCACTATATTACTGTGGGCTATGTGCAAAGGCTTTACACATTGCCTCTAAGTTAAGCTTGACTGTTCGTGCCAAGCTACCAAGAGGTGTAGTCCCCTTACCCTGACTAGAAGGAAGATCCCTACTTGGACAAGGTGCATATCCCTGCCAACTAGAGACCCCCATTTCTAAAACTAAGTTATTTAGAAACTTTTTCAACTCTTTAAACATATTTCTTTTATGATGGAGAAAGTTCAACTGATGATGCTGTTCTTGAATTTCTCACTTTGGAGGGGATCCAACATCATGCCAGCTCCTTGTGACAGATTTTCTTGGTGACGTGGCCTCATTTCTATCTTCAAATATATTGGCACATCCTCCCAAAGAGTTTGGGTTTCCCTTTCTGCTTATAAATAATAAATACATATTTATCATTGCAAAGATCACTCCCACGTTTGGAGGATAGCCTCTCATTCAACTTTACTTGATACTATGGCCTCATTTATGAAATTTCCAGTATTTCTCTTGGGTCAATGATATTCTCGCAAAGGACTGCTATTTTCTATTTGTTTATTTTCCAAAGAGGTGACCAGAAGCCTCCATCCTTTCCTCAATTGCTAACATTTACAAATATAGGCAAAATGTGTACTTCATGTGAATTGCCCCTAGCAACGCCTCAGGCACTGAGGAGGACAGTTTTTACATTTTCAAACTGCTATTTTAAAAAGTGGTTCGCATCACTCAATGTGAGCATCTTCAGTATATTGAAATTCCTCCCCCTGACATTGTGCCATGCTCGCGCCCGTCCACACACTTCGGTGGGAGCTGGAAGCTGGGAGTGCGCGGAGAGTGGAGTTCACGGAGAAAGGCGCCTCAAGTAGCCTCACGAACAACAAGGACTTGTTTGGGATTGCATGTAGCTTTGGCAGCAAAAGACCAGTACGGTCATTTGCCATCTGCTGCCCTAACTGCGCCCTGCATTTTAGGTCTGCTCTACAGCTGGTGAGTTCCACTGGGACAGTACGGCCAGTCCGGTTGAGGCCGATGTTGTAGCCTCATGAACGACATTGCTGCTGTTGTCTGTTGATCACTGTACGAGTTTGCTCGTGGAGGTGGGAGGATGCGGTTGTACGGCAGGGCAGTGGGAGGGCAGCTACTGTGGTGCAGTGTGCCACGTGCTGCAATAATTCTCCAATTTGTTTCACCCCATCATCGACTACCTGTGTTTCCTGTATTTCCTGCACTGCCTGCATTTCCTGCATATTCTGCATTACTGCATCACTGTATTTCCTGCCGCTTGACTGTCGGGCGGTGGTGCTTGAGGGAGATTTATCACTCTAACCTAACCCTCATTTCACCTACGTACATGGGAAAGCACTAAATGGACAGGGAGCAGGATAATAATCATGATTTACCCAGGAGTAATACTACCTTGGGTGCTTTTCTGGTATGAGCTGTGAATGTTGTTGTGAGGGATATATACTTAGTTGAGAGGCGTCTATAGTTGGTCATGGAAGCAGGGCAAATAAAAATCAAAAAAATTAATTGGGGGAGGTAGGTGTGAGTGGAACCTCCCTCCTGACCACATTTTGGGCCCCAGGCACCCCATCACACAGGGCAGGCTACCTTAATTTAGGGGGAGGTGCATGGAACACCCCTGCCAGAGAAGATGGGGGCTCTGGGGACCCCATCTCCTGGCACCCATCACATTAATTAAGGGGAGGCGGGGCCTGGCCTCCTCGTTGAGCCTTAATAGACCCCAGGGACCCCATTTCTCTAGTCCAAATTCATAACAAATGTGATGGAGCGTGTGACCCCCCTTACAAGCATTAAAAGTTCCCAAGGACTACATCCCGAGGCAGAACTAAACTTTAAAGGGAGGGTTTATTCAGCCGCCTCCCAGAGCCTGTTAAGGCTCTGGGGGTCTCATCCCCAGGTGCTGGCTCAAATACTGTCTCCTGGGGAGCCCAGCGATGGGACAAAGTATTTTCACTGCTCCCAGGATCATGGGCAAGGAAACATACGTTTGTGACTGGCACTGGGTCTACCCCATAGCCACCAGCTTGTTGTTTGGTGAGTGTGCCAGGTAGGCATTAGGGCACACATCTAAGAGAAAGTTAGGCCCGGGCGGGGTCCCCAGGGCCTACCAAGGTTTGGGAAGTAGGCTGAATACCCCTAGCCCTTTATGTTTACTGCGGCCCTGGAGATGGGGTCCTTGGGGCCTATTAAGGTTTGGGGAGGAGGGCAGTGTGCCCCCTACCCTTTTCAAAGGAATGAGGCCCCAGGGAATGGTTTCCCCAGGGCCTTGAAAGGTAGAAGGTGGGAGCCCCCCCCCTCCATTTTAAGTTAAATGCCGTCCCCGGGAACGGGGTCCACAGGCCTATTAAGTCTCCTGAGGGTGGGCTGCATGACCCCCTCCCCTTTTAAAGGAATTTGGCCCTGAGGGATGGAGTCTCTGGGGCCTATTTAAGGCTCAGGGAGGGAGGCCTGTGCCCTCTCCTTAACATATATGTATTGATTCCCCAGGGCGGGGTCCCAGGGGCAGTTTTGACTTGGGGAGGGAGGCTGTACACTCAATACCCACTTTCCCTTAATTAAAAAAGCCCCTTTGGGGAGGGGGTACATGGAGTAATTCAGCCCGAGGGATGGGGTCCAGGAGGCCTATTAAGAATCGGGGAGGAGGGTGCACACCACCTCTCTTTAAGTTGGCAGCAGCCCCCTCCCACTTAAAATATATGCTTTGACTTCAGGGGATAGGGT
Organism: Triturus cristatus; assembly: GCF_964204655.1. NCBI lineage: Eukaryota > Metazoa > Chordata > Amphibia > Caudata > Salamandridae > Triturus > Triturus cristatus. Next base: position 984,320,331 of record NC_140585.1, on the reverse strand, counting down.
CCTGGATGCTACATTTAGCTTGGGGTGGGGTTGGGGGGGTTCTGTGCCCACTTCCTCTTGATTTAAAAAAAAAGACCCCGGTGATTGAAGTCCCTTGAGTCTCAACAGACTCGAGAGGGGGGCCTAAGGTACAGTGGCGGCTCCTCCGCTAAGGCGGAGGAGCATCTCCCCACTGCTTTTTTGCAGTGAAAGATAGAGAAAATAAAATGAGAACAACCTATGTTATTATCATTTTATTTTCTCCTACTTCCGCACACAGATTTGGGTGAGGGGACGGGAGAAGTGGTTGCACCCTCCTAAAGTGCGCAATGACTGCTTGGATGGCCCTCCCAGGCCACCCAAAACAGTCATGCGCACTTCGCATCTTCTCCATGCAGGCTGCATTGCAGCGTACATGGAGAACATGCTCAGGCCTCCAGTCAGCGTCTGAGCGCCAAAAAACGGTGCTCAGACCAATCACAATGCTGCTAAGGCAGCGTTGTGGTTGGCTGACTGGGAGCCTGGGTGTGCTTCCTGAGGTGACTTTAAGCGAGGGAGGACAATGGAGGAGAGACGGGCGAGGAAGCGGTGAAAAGGTACATTTTTATTTTCATTTTTTCTTAGTGCTTCCCCCACATCCTTCCCCCCATATCCTTCCCCCTACCTCATGCATCCCACCCCCCTCCTGCCCCTCTACCTCCGATCAGTGCCGGCCAACTCAAGCCCTCACCATGCACTGCTAATTACCCCACATATTACATCACTCATGACATTTTCTATGACATATTTGATAATATTACTGCAACATTTGCAATCAAATTATTGATGAGAAAACTTTGCATGGTAGGAATGTGAGTTATCGCTACCTTACTGCATGAGTTATAGTTCTATAAGATAACTATAACGTGAATTTCCAGTGTATTTTTTCAGTTCAAAATATTACATTGTCACTGAAATGTTAGCTTAAAATTCCGCCGCGGTGCGGGAGTTTTATTGAGTGGGCCGGGCTGCGTCGGCCAACGCACGTGCGCAGCACTAGCGAGGTAGTGCTCACGACGGTCGTTGGCCGACGCACGCATGCAACGGGCTAAATGTAACGTTACTTTAACCTTTGGTTTTATCATTGAATACTCCTGTATGTCAACAGAACGATGCAATAAACATACAGATGCAACTGAGAGCAAATATTCATAGCTGTCAAAAATGTAATAACTGTGAGAAAACAGTACAGCAAAATCTCATTTATATAAATGGCTTTCAAAAAATGCTACAGTTTAATTGAATGTTCCTTTGGACTCGCACATATGCAAGCCATTGTAAGAAGCAGCCAAAGGAAACTTACCCTGGAGGATGACATTCTTGTATTTTCCATTAACCATAATTTTAAGAAGCAATAAAGAAATGGCATCTGTCTTGAAATCACAGTGTTTATTTTTCATACCCAGAGTTTAAATATGAAAAATATCCACAAAGTCTTCAAAATCTCAATTTCAGAAAAAAGAATAAAAATAGCAAAGCCAGGTCAAATATCACTTGTTTTGACTGTAGTAATTCTTCACATTTCTTCCTTTTCATAATCTGAATCTGAAGGCTGGTCCTATTGGCTGATTTACAACACCTGCCACTTTATTCATGTCTCCATGGATTGCAAAATAAGATTGTAAGCCTGGGGAGAGGACACTATGTCTAGTTCCTGTGGGATGAGACAAGATTTACTACGATATTTAACTTTATGAACAATAGAAAACATCTGGGACTTTGAGCACCAGGAGTTACAGAAACTGGCAGACAGGTTAGTCATGAAATACTTCCACATGATACTGCCGGTGGAGCTGGGCTGCACTGACATGAAGTCAGGAAATTCTGTCTCGACTAGAGCAGGCTCCCAATCACGAAGTGTGGTTAAGTAAAGAACAACAATGACCATCAAATAAAAAGGTACAATATAACATAAACCTCCCTTGGAAATACTGTGCCATTCAGTTTAAATAGCACCGATATTTGGAAACTTTGCACTGGATTTAGGACATCTTGGTGAATAGCAACTTTACAGGGCACTGATGAACAATATAGAAACATTATTTGCACCCATTGACCAGGGCGAAAAATGCCAGTTTATACGTTGGTTCAAGACTGGATCATAATGAAAATTTGTCAGGTATTCCTGGAATTCATGGGATCTGGCCATAAGCGGCTTGAGTTCCTGTTATGCTTAATCCCTTTTTTAACGTCTCCTGTCGTTGAAAATGAGACGTGTACCTCTAATATGGAGTCTGACTAAATCCCTTTAAATATTGCTGTGCCAGTCACTGGTCCACAGTCTAGCTACTGCAACATTTCGTCGTATAATGAAGCCATGGCAGTGTATCAAATTTTCCAAGAGAAAAAGCGATCTAAACGCATAATATAATAACTCACTATGGCGCATATTCTCAAGGACCCCGTTAAAAATGATCGCCGGTTTAGCGGCATCAAACTGCCGCTAAAGCGGCGATAATGGGCTTGATAATATGCCCTTGAGAATTCCAATAGAAGTCCATGTTCTGGTGTGAACATGGGCTTCTATTGGAATTCTCCAGGGCATATTATCAAGCCCATTATCGCCGCTTTAGCGGCAGTTGACTGCCGCTAAACCGGCGATGATTTTAACGCCGTCCTTGATAATATGCCCCTATATTTGCACAAAGCAAGCACCACACAGACTTCCTAGTAGGGGCTGACAAACCTTTCACGGGTTGGACAAGCGGCAGAGGTGTGGTCTAAGGGCAGGTTCTTGATCTTAGGTTCCTGGGTTCTGGTGTTGTCATGCAGGCTTTGACACTTAACAAGCATATCTAGATGTTCTGGGCAACCCAATTCATATTTCTGGCTTGAAATTGGAATTGTGTGCAATACATTACAAACGTGCAATGTTAAAACTGTGCAGCCTCTTTCCTAGAATACTATAGTGGTCACATGGCGATATGCCCTTGCCAATGGCTCAGAGGGGTAAAAGAGGGTAGGTGGTAGCGCCGTCATTGAGTTGAGGGCAAGCAATGTCAGTTCTTCTGTCACAGTGAAACTAATTACCACAACAGGGGTCTCTAATAGCATACATCAGAATCAATATTAGGGACCCCAATGTTCTATTGAAGATTATTACCTTGAAACTAAACTAAACTCAAAATTCATTTTTTTGTCAGATGTGTCTGTCTCGTAGGATTAAAATGCTATTTTTAACTTCAAATTGGACTCTGACATTTTGTTTCCAAATATTACGCCATTCAGGGTTTCTCACATAGGTAAACCATGACAGGGCCTCGGTTTGCAATTACCTCAACTTGGCCTTTCTGCCCAGATTCCCGGGGCTAGAACTAGAAGAGCCAATCAACCCAGCCGAGCGAATGGTACACCTCTCTCATGGGTGTCGAGGTTGTGGCATGCACCGGCACTGGTGGGGCCTTTTCAAGCCTCCGTCTTGTGAATATCTCTTGGAAGTTCTCCTTCATCTTGGTCCATGCCCTCGGTGTAGGTCTCTCCTGCATAAGGCCCCTGATTTCTTTGGGAGACTTCGCCACCAGCCCTACTGAAACATCTCAGCACTCCAACTGAGTTTCAATTGTGATTCCAATAGTTTACATTTCCTTGATTACAATCTCTTCAAAGGATCATTTTACTTGGAAAGTAATCACTGGAGGAGCGCTAATATGTCTGTGCGGCCACTTTTTTCTCAGTTTTCATCAATAACTTTATCTGTCAGAGTTGGAACTCTTCTAGATGAATTATAGTCACTTTTCATTCAGCCTGTGTTTCATGTATTTGGCGTGTCACTTCAATGCATGAGATTTATATCTTGCCTTTCACTTCCAAGTTTAATCAATAGTATTGTATTGCGTCGCTGCAGCTCAAAATCAAGTTGCAGGGTTGATGGTGATATGTTGTTTCTCTTTTAAGATTATGATTTAGTATAATATATATTTCAAATGGGATCTTGCAATTTTGTTTCATAGATTCACCTTTCTTTCTTCCTTGTAAACCTCGGTTTTTCCAAGTGTACGTTTTTTTATAGTTACTGATGTCACGAAACCAGAGGAATTTTCATTTGTGGCATGACTGATCATAAGTGATATGATCAGAAACATGAACAGACATGTTGATCAGGCTAACTTGTTCCTATCTACATATAAAATGTGCCTGATTAACCACGGAAATTCAAAATCCATACATTGTGAGTTTCTGCAAATAAAAGCGTGTAGGTTTTCACATTCTAGAGCATTGACAAGATCCCAATGAATGAGCCCCAGAAATTAAATCTGTCCAGCTGTACCTATCTAGCAATCACCATCCCTCCAAACTTAATTTGCTTTTCCATCTTTCCCTTTTTCCTTTCGCCACCGTAAAAACATTTCTATGGCGAGAACATTTATGAGCATTTTTTACACTTTACAATCTATTTGCACATTTATCCCAACACGTTACATAACTTAAGTTAGATGTCCTAGCAGAGTTGCGAAAGTCCTTGTAAATGTTTGTGGATACCCACCAATAAATACCTTTGTGGTTTTCCCCAGTACTCTCAGTGGCCATTAACCCTGGAACTGTGCTCCTTGCTGTCCTATACTCAACTTAACACTTTGCAAAATGTGGGTCAACTTCCAAGATTCCACACAGTAGCAGCTGTAATTTGCAGTGGGACAATTATGCAAATCCTGTATCCAAGAATTTGTGAATTTCAACCAGAAATTGTACTTTAAGCCACTGTAAATCAAACTCCCATTCCATCAAGCAGTATCGTGAGCTCATATACCAAATAAAACACCCATAACTTTGTCTCTCAATTTTCTTTATTCCTTTCTATCTTCTATTCATTTTTTATGGAACATATCTTATTTTCATTGCCAACTCTGTAAACAGTGAAATCATTTATTTATCGAAGAACATAAAATAAAAGAGTATGATGACTTTAATGCCAGTCATCCCTAGAAAAGTTTCCCTGAAATGTAATTCAGTAAATCTGGACTATTTTGCCAAGGACAGAACTTTACTTAAGGACATATCACATTTCGGACTCTGACAATACCATGCTTGAGTTCAGCTCCCAACTAAGCGAATTAACTCATTAGAACAGTATGAGAATTTGCTGAAGCTAGTGTTTTTCTTTCAAATATCAGTGATCAAATATCAGAGTAAAAACAAAGTTACCTCGTTTAAGACAGACAGATGTGGAAGTTACTTGGAATGCCCTCTGCATTCAGCATCTTTCTAGGAAGATCTCTAATAAAACTTGGTGAACAAATCAGACGAAACAAAAACAAAAAGCCATTTTTAGCAGCGACTACACTGGTGAAAAAGGGGCAGTAAAAATTAACATATCCGTTATTTAATCAAATGTGTGTTTTTTAAAGTAACTTGAATGCTTCTTGCAATACCTAAACAAGCACTGGCAAATACAATAAGTATGGCGTTTTCAGTCCCCCTTGCAGTAATTTTTTTGGTTCAGTTTGTCTTCGTTTTTGCAAACATTTATAGTTTTTGAAGCTGCCGGGTTTTTGTCAATCTAAAAAAAAAAATACATTGACTAAAGGCAAAAAAAAATGTGGTCTAAAAAAAAGCACACATTTCCATAGTAATCCCTGGCACTGAAGAGAACTACTTTGTGTGAGGATGTGCTCATTGTGTAAGGACAGAATGCTGTAAAGGGAAGTCAGTCAATGGCTGAAGTGAGCTGACTCATTGCCCCTTGATGCATGCTTGAGTGGTTTGGGAAAAAATGTGACTGTCACAACCACAGAAAAGTGGATGAAGTGGGGCTGAAAACCCCTATAAGTAACTACATCATACACATACCTTTAGTAAAATCAAAAGGTCTTGGCTAACACAGACCTAAAAAAGCCAATTATTTTGCCATTGGCTGCCAGCCTCCTGCTTTTGAGAAAGAAGGAAAGAAAGAATGAAGGCAAGAAAGAAATCAGTAAATAAAGAAAGAGGGAACAAAGAGATGAAGAGAAGAAGAAAAGAAGAGAAAAAGAGAAGAAACAAAAAACAAAGAAACAAAGAATGAAACAAAGAAAGAAACAGAAATAAAAAAGAAAGAAAGAAACAAACAAACAAACAAAGGAAGAACAAAATAAGTGGATCAAGTTCTACAATGAAAACAACAGAAAGGCTAATGTTCTTCCAGGGCAAAGTTTATTAAGGAACCATTGGTGAACTTGAGTTCAGAATAAATGTTATTCTGAAGAATTGTCAGTTTCTGAATTCACAAGTATAATATTGAAGCTTTCAGTTTGTGTACTGCATGCCTAGTAAAATAAGAATAGATTAATACAGAGCAGTTTCAAATGGATGCAAACTGTTGTGCTGTGAAATACTAGCAGTCAAATAAACAAAGGGCACTTCAAAAGGAATTTGCAACAGCATTGATGAGAGCTGATAAAGCGTGGAATGTGGTCTGTGCTCACATCTGATAGAGCAGTCCTTCTTTAAACTGGGGCTCTAACACAAAGGCAACACTAAGTAATTGTAAAGTAAAAGCAAGCATTGGCAATGCCAATAGGTTTTGCTTTTGGAACCTGTTAGAAATGGGGGTCTCTAATTGGAAGAGGTAGGTACTTTTGTCCATATAGGGATCCTTGCTTCTAGTCAGGGTATAGGGGACACACACTTTAGATAACCCCTGCTCACCCCCTGCGTAGCTTGGCACGAGCAGATAGGCTTATCCAATGGGCAATAGGTAAAGTATTTGTACTCAAAACACACAGTAATACGGTGATAACACCACAAAAGGCCACAACACCAGTTTAGAAAAAAAAGTATCTGTATATAAACTCAACAAAACCAAAACGGCAAAAATCCAGCATATAGATAATAAGATATGACTTTAGAACAGTTATTGCAAAAATAAAAGTTGTAGAAAACAAATAGCTCCACCTGGGGCAATTGCAACGTCATGACAGCAATAAATCTAAAGTCGCTGCCGACCGCGAGGAGCGTGGGGTCAGGCATGGAGTCACACGGACCCCCAACCAAACAGTACCTTGGAAACAAAGTCCATGATGATGCACAACATTGTGGAGGTGAGGGGTCGGTGCAGAGGTCGAGGCCAGCTCCCTTGCTACAACGGGGGAGGCGCGGCATTGTACTTGCAATGGGTGACGAGTCGGGTCCAAGACAGGGGAAGGCAGGCGGCTGCATCGGTGTTGAGGCATCGGTTCCGGTAACCATGTCAAGTCAGCGAGTTTGTGGAGTTACCCTCAGCGGTAATCTGAGCCGCAATAAAAGGATGCAGGCACTGGCAATGACGGAGTCGGTGCGAGCGATGGCATTGGGAAATGCCCATAAATACAGGCATTGAAGGGCGTTGGAGCTGTGGTGCAGTCTGGGTGGTGCGTCGTTCACTTAACGAGTGGTGCCCCTGACCTGGGTGCAGGTCAAGGCATCGCTGACGGTGTCGGAGACAGGTTTTAATACTTCTGATCAATTTCTTCCAGCTCCCACTAACAGGAACAACCTCCAGAGGCCCAATACTGGAGTAGGTACCTCCTAGCAGGTCAGAACTCTAAGGAGCAGAGTTCAGGGGATCTGAGGGTAAAGTCTTTGTGTCCCTTAGACTTCAGAACAGGAGGCCAGCACACTCAGGTCCTTGGAGATTCTACAAGCAGGTTCATAGCAACATTCTAGTCTTTGTCCTTTCCTTGGCAGACACACCAACTGCAGGCCATCCCCACACAGCACACAGCAAAGGGGCAGTACTCCTCCTCTCACTTCTTTAGCTCTTCTCCTTGGTAAAGGTTCCTCTTGAGTCCACAAGTGAGCTAAAGTTATGGGGTTTAAGGTCTACTTCTTATATACCATTTTGCATTTAATCTCTTTGTGCAAAGGTCTCTAAGCCCAGTCCAAACCAGATCTGTCCTCACTTGTGCAGCATGACCACAGGGGTTGGAGACAGCTTTGTGCAAGGGAGACAAGCCCTCTTCAGGTGAAAGGAAATCTCTTCCAACTACTCTAAATGCAGCCAAGCCCCATTCAGCTCAGCTCTGAGCCATCCAGGAAGGGCCAGGCACACCTCAACCCCCACAATGGCTTTCTACAGTGAATTCACATCCATAGCCCCTGTCACTCCAAAACCAGACAGCCAATCAATAAACAGGCAGAGGCACACAGAATGGTTAAACAGGAAAATGCCTACTTCTAAAAGTAAAAGACAAGCAAATGATGGACAGAATGCAAAAGAAATCAAAACATTCACTCCAGTCAACAGATCTGGGTTAAATCCATTGTTCTTTTGCTCACCATGCCATTCCATTTTAGACCCAGCCATATGCAAATCATTCTTGACTTTGGGCCTCGTGGGAACAGGCCAGACCAAACTGCTAAACCAGGTCCTTCCTGGACCAGAAACAATCCTACTAGGAATGGTTTCGGGGTTTCACCCCTCAGCAGCCAGGCTAGCTTGAATCCAGTGGCACAGTGAGCCTGGGACCCACGTCTGGGCATACCTGGCACACTTAGGGCGATAGAGCAAGAGACACACAAATGATGGACGGAATGCAGAACAAATTAAAACATTCACCCCCAGTCAACAGATTTGGGTGGTGTGGTGGTCAAAATAATGATGGATTTAATCCAGATCTCTTGACTGGGGGAGATTGTTTGAATCATTCCGCATCCTGTCCATCATTTGTTGCAGTTAGGCTTTCTAAAAGTGGCATTTTCAAACACATAATTTAAAAAGAAGATTTACTGAAAGATGTGTTTTTAAATTCTGAGTTCAGAGAGCCTAAACTTTATTTCTCTATCTTATCCCAATGGAAAGTTATACTTTAAAGATGTTACAAAGTACCTCCCATTCAATCCCATGGGAAAAATAGCCTTTCAATAGTGAAATTGGCAGTATTTCAGCATCAGGACATGTCACACAGACCAGTCCATGTCCTATCTTTCACATACACTGCACCCTGCTCATGTGGGTACCTTGGGCCTACCACAGGGGTGTGTTGAATGTAAGAAAAAGGGAAGGTGGGTGCACTTGCCAGGTTGACATGGCAGTTTAAAACTGCACGCAGACACTACAGTGGCAGGTCTAAGATACCTTTTCAGGGCTACCCATGTGGGTAGTGAATCAGTGCTGCAGGCCCACTAGTTGCATTTGATTTACAGGTCCTGGCACACTCAGTGCACTTCACTAGGGACTTACCAGTAAATCAAATATGCCAATGAGATAAAACCCATTGTAATAACACAGGGAGCACTTGCACTTTGACACTGACCCTGATCAGTGGCAAAGTTCCCAAAGCATCCGAGCCAGCAAAAAAAAAATCCAGCACAGCATCAAAAATACTGGAGGAAGAGGCAAAAAGTCAGGAGAATCCATGCCAAAGATGCTAAGTCTAAAAGGATCCTATAAGTGTTTAGCCAGAGCTTTACCAATGTCTTTAAACTATGTTGTAGAGCAATGTGGCTGCTGTTGTAAAGTTATAATAAAAAAGTGTTAGAAGTATTTCTGTTATCTTATATGTAACCAAGAAGAAATTATGTACAACTGAACTAGCCTATTAAAAAAGAATTAACCTAAAAAAAATATTCTCGTTGTTTGTCCTTACAGTGCTGGCAACTTCTTCCTTCCCATTCTAATGCTTGTTTGTTGAGGTGCTCATGTGTCCTGAGGACCTCAGGACTGAAGAGGACTTCATCCCGAGCAGCAGTGCCCCAGGAGGTGTGTTTGCAGAGTGATATAAAAAGGGGGTGTGGCCCTGATCCACTCTCAGTAATCCAACTGTGTGCAGCTTACTGGAGGTACCTGGTGGGCTAGTTGGCCCCAGGGACCATTAGGAAGCAAGGGGACTCCATCCCCCAACCAAGAGCGCGCCTGGAGGTGTGTTTGCAGAGTGGTGGACAAAGGGAGCATGGCCTATGTCCACCTGTCAGCCTTCCCACTATATGAGGCATACTGGAGGTATCAGGTAGGATATTTGGCCCCTAAGGACCCCAGCAGTGAAGGGGACTTTAATCCCCATCCAACAGTGTGCCAGGGAGCGCGTTTGCAGGGTGGTGGGGAAACTGGCGTGGCCTGCTACGAGAACTGTTATGTTATGTTATGTTACATACATTTGTAATGCGCACTGCTGCCCCAGCTAAGGGGCGTCCAGGCGCAGAACTTAGCAATGCTGCTGTGTGGGACTTACTGGAGGTACTAGGAAGGGTCCTCTGACCTCCACTAAGTCTCGCACATTGGGATTGCTAAGAGGTCTTCAGAGTCCATGGCCCCCCTTTCTCCACCACTCGGCAAACGCACCTCCTGGCACAGTACTCATTGGGGGATGAAGTTCACTTTACTCTTGAGGGACTTTGGGGGCCAAGAAGCCCCCCTGGTACCTCCGGTAAGTCCTACGCAGCAGAATTCCTGAACGCTGGTTGGAGGCCCAGCCCCCTTTCTCCACCACTCTGTAAATGGACTACCAGTTAAAGAAGCATTTGTATTGTAATAAGTCTCGCATTTGCAAGAGTTTGAGCTATTGGCATTGTAAAGGTAAACATTTTTTACTAATGTTTTTGGGAGTGGAATGGCTGTACATTGTGTGTAGTGGACTTATGTAGTATGTTGTGCAGAGAAATTATGTGGATAGAAAGTATGTGGTATTAAGTGTATAGGAATTATGTAGAGTGGGATTATGTGTTATGGAGAGTAATTATGTGGTATGGTAGTCTGTCTTGTGGAGTGGTAACGTCAGGTTTAGTTTTCCTCATTTCCATAGAAGCTAAACTATGAACTCATTGAGACAAAAAAAGAAGGCATCACTGAGGAGCAGTTCTGGACCTAGTCAGAGGTATGAGCAGGGCCACTGGAATAATGCGACTATTTGCCTGCACCGACATTTAGCACAATTATATATTTTCTTCATTAGCCATATAATCCATCATCTGCTGCCTAATCTGCAGATTTTAACAAAAAAAGCCTTGTTTCTAGCTCACACATTACCAAAAATGCTGCAACGAGTTAAATAGCCTGGTGGAAGGGCCTTTGCAAACCTAGAATTGCCACCTGTTACTTATTGCAACACATGGGTGTTGAATTGGTACTAATGGTGTGCAAGCCACTTCTGCTTCTTTCTGCACCTTTCTTGCATCTATCTCTTTTTCTGTTGCTTCTTTCTGCACCTTTCTTTCTTTTTCTGCACTTCTCTTACCCTTCTGCAAATCTTTTCTACTTGCTGCACCTATGTTGCCTCTTTCTGCACATCTGTTGCCTCTTTCTGCACCTCACTTGCTTCTTTGTGCATGCCTCTTTCTGCACCTCTTTTGCCTCTTTCGGAACCTCTGTTCCTTCTTTCTGCACTTCTTTTGTTTCTTTCTGCATCCCTCTTGCCTCTTTCTGCTCCTCTATTCCTTCTTTCTGCTCTTCTTTTGTTTCTTTCTGCAGCTCTCTTGCCTCTTTCTCCACCCCTCTTCCCTCTTTCTTCACCCCTGTTGCCTCTTCTGCACCTCTCTTGCTTCTTTCTGCACTTATCTTGTTCTTTCTGCACCTCTCTTGCTTCTTTCTGCCCCACATGTGCTTCTTTCTGCACATCTCTTCCCTCTTTCTGCACCCCTCTTGCCTCTTTCTGCACCTCTGCTGCTTCTTTCTGCACTTCTCTTGCTTCTTTCTGCACCTCTGTCCCTTCTTTCTGCAACCCTTGTCCCTCTTTCTGCCACCTTTTCCCTCTTTCTGCTCCATTCTTGCCTCTTTCTGCACCTTTGTTCCTTCTTTTAGTACTTTTTTGTTTCTTTCTGCATGTCTCTTGCTTCTTTCTGTACCCCTCATGCCCCTTTCTGCACCCCTCTTCCATCTTTTGGCACCCCTCTTGCTTTTTCTGTACCTCTGTTCCTTCTTTCAGTACTTCTTTTGTTTTTTCTGCAACTCTCTTGCTTCTTTCTGTATTCCTCTTGCCTCTTTCTCCACCCCACTTCTCCCTTTTTGCATCTCGGTTGCTTCTTTATGCACTTCTCTTGCCTCTTTCTCCACCTCTCATCCATCTTTCTGCACCTCTTTTGCTTCTTTTTGCACTTCTCTTGCTTATTTCTGCCCCTCTCTTGCTTGTTTCTGCACCCCTCATGCTTCTTTCTACACCCCTCTTTCCTCTTACTGCACCCCTCTAGCCTCTTTCTGCACCTCTGTTGCTTCTTTCTCCTCTTCTTTTGTTTCTTTCTGCACCTCTCTTGCTTCTTAATGCACCCCTCGTGCCTCTTTCTCGACCCCTCTTGCCTCTTTTCTAATCTTTGTTGCTTCTTTCTGCACTTTGCTTGCCTCTTTCTGTGCCCCTCATTCATCTTTCTGCACCTCTTCTGCTTTTTTATGCACTTCTCTTGCTTATTTCTGCCCCTCTCTTGCTTGTTTCTGCACCCCTTGTGCTTCTTTCTACACCCCTCTTCCCTCTTTCTGCACCTCTGTTCCTTCTTTCTGTACTTCTTTTGTTTCTTTCTGCATGTCTCTTGCTTCTTTCCGCACCCCTTGTGCCTCTTTCTGCACCCCTATTTCCTCTTTTGGCACCCCTCTTGCCTCTCTCTGTACCTATGTTGCTTCTTTCTGCACTCCTCTTACATCTTTCTGCACCTCTGTTACATCTTTCTGCACCTCTGTTCATTCTTTCTGCACCTCTCTTGCTTTTTTCTGCCTCCCTCTTGCAACCTTCTTCACCCCTGTTCCCCCCTTTTGCATCTCTGTTGCTTCTATCTCCACTTCTTTTGCCTCTTTCTCTAACCTCATCCTTCTGTCTGTACCTTTGTTGCTTCTTTCTGCAATCTTCTTGCTTCTTTCTGCACCTCTGTCGCTTCTTTCTGCAACCCTTGGGCCTCTTTCACACCCACTTCCCTCTTTCTGCACCCCTCTTGCCTCTTTCTGTACCTCTGTTCCTTCTTTCTGCAATTCTTTTGTTTCTTTTTGCACCCCTCTTGTTTTTACTGTATATCCCTCTTGCCTCTTTCTCCACCCCACTCCCCCCCTTTCACCATCTCTGTTGCTTCTTTCTGCACTTCCCCTGCTTCTTTCTGTACCTCTTTTGCTTCTTTATGTACCCCTCATGCCTCTTTCTGTACCCTCTTCCCTCTTTCTGCACTCCTCTTGCCTCTTCCTGCATCTCTGTTTCTTCTTTCTGTTCTTCTTTTGTTTATTTCTGCACCCCTCTTGTCTATTTCTGCACTTCTGTTCCTTTTTTCTGCACTTCTTTTGTTTCTTTCTGCACCCCTTTGCCTCTTTCTGCATCCCTCTTGCCTCTTTCTGCACCCCTCTTCCCTCTTTCTTCACCCCTGTTGCCTCTTCTGCACCCCTCTTGCTTCTTTCTGCACTTATCTTGTTCTTTCTGCACCTCTCTTGCTTCTTTCTGCACCACATGTGATTCTTTCTGCACATCTCTTCCCTCTTTCTGCACCCCTCTTGTCTCTTTCTGCACCTCTGCTGCTTCTTTCTGCACTTCTCTTGCTTCTTTCTGCACCTGTGTCTCTTCTTTCTGCAACCCTTGTCCCTCTTTCTGCCACCTTTTCCCTCTTTCTGCTCCATTCTTGCCTCTTTCTGCACCTTTGTTCCTTCTTTTAGTACTTTTTTGTTTCTTTCTGCACCTCTCTTGCTTCTTTCTGTACCCCTCGTGCCTCTTTCTCCACCCCTCTTACTCATTTTTTCATCTCTGTTGCTTCTTTCTGCACTTTGCTTGCCTCTTTCTCTGCCCCTCATCTGTCTTTCTGCACCTCTTTTGCTTCTTTCTATACTTCTCTTGCTTATTTCTGCACCTCTCGTGCTTCTTTCTGCACCTCTGTTGTTTCTTTCTACACCCCACTTACCTCTTTCTGTACCCCTCTTGCCTCTTTCTGCACCTCTGTTCCTTCTTTCTGTACATCTTTTGTTTCTTTCTGCACATCTCTTGCTTCTTTCTGCACCCCTCGTGCCTCTTTCTGCACCTCTCTTCCTTTTTTCACCACTCTTGCCTCTTTCTGCACCTCTGTTGCTTCTTACCGCACCTCTGTTGCTTCTTCATGCACTCCTCTTGCTTCTTTATACACCTCTCTTGTTTCATTCTGCACCACTTGAGCTTCTTTCTGCACAACTCTTCCCTCTTTCTGCACCCCTCTTACATCTTTCTGCACCTCTGTTCATTCTTTCTGCACCTCTCTTGCTTTTTTCTGCCTCCCTCTTGCAACCTTCTTCACCCCTGTTCCCCCCTTTTGCATCTCTGTTGCTTCTATCTCCACTTCTTTTGCCTCTTTCTCTAACCTCATCCTTCTTTCTGTACCTTTGTTGCTTCTTTCTGCAATCCTCTTGCTTCTTTCTGCACCTCTGTCGCTTCTTTCTGCAACCCTTGGGCCTCTTTCACACCCACTTCCCTCTTTCTGCACCCCTCTTGCCTCTTTCTGTACCTCTGTTCCTTCTTTCTGCAATTCTTTTGTTTCTTTCTGCACCCCTCTTGTTTTTACTGTATTCCTCTTGCCTCTTTCTCCACCCCACTCCCCCCCTTTCACCATCTCTGTTGCTTCTTTCTGCACTTCCCCTGCTTCTTTCTGCACTTCTTTTGCTTCTTTATGTACCCCTCATGCCTCTTTCTGTACCCTCTTCCCTCTTTCTGCACTCCTCTAGCCTCTTCCTGCATCTCTGTTTCTTCTTTCTGTTCTTCTTTTGTTTATTTCTGCACCCCTCTTGTCTATTTCTGCACTTCTGTTCCTTCTTTCTGCACTTCTTTTGTTTCTTTCTGCACCCCTTTGCCTCTTTCTGCATCCCTCTTGCCTCTTTCTGCACCCCTCTTCCCTCTTTCTTCACCCCTGTTGCCTCTTCTGCACCTCTCTTGCTTCTTTCTGCACTTATCTTGTTCTTTCTGCACCTCTCTTGCTTCTTTCTGCACCACATGTGCTTCTCTCTGCACATCTCTTCCCTCTTTCTGCACCCCTCTTGCCTCTTTCTGCACCTCTGCTGCTTCTTTCTGCACTTCTCTTGCTTCTTTCTGCACCTGTGTCCCTTCTTTCTGCAACCCTTGTCCCTCTTTCTGCCACCTTTTCCCTCTTTCTGCTCCATTCTTGCCTCTTTCTGCACCTTTGTTCCTTCTTTTAGTACTTTTTTGTTTCTTTCTGCATGTCTCTTGCTTCTTTCTGTACCCCTCATGCCTCTTTCTGCACCCCTCTTCTATCTTTTGGCACCCCTCTTGCTTTTTCTGTACCTCTGTTCCTTCTTTCAGTACTTCTTTTGTTTTTTCTGCAACTCTCTTGTTTCTTTCTGTATCCCTCTTGCCTCTTTCTCCACCCCACTTCTCCCTTTTTGCATCTCTGGTGCTTCTTTATGCACTTCTCTTGCCTCTTTCTCCACCTCTCATCCATCTTTCTGCACCTCTTTTGCTTCTTTTTGTACTTCTCTTGCTTATTTCTACCCCTCTCTTGCTTGTTTCTGCACCCCTCATGCTTCTTTCTACACCCCTCTTTCCTCTTTCTGCACCCCTCTTGCCTCTTTCTGTACCTCTGTTGCTTCCTTCTCCACTTCTTTTGTTTCTTTCTGTACCTCTCTTGCTTCTTAATGCACCCCTCGTGCCTCTTTCTTGACCCCTCTTGCCTCTTTTCTAATCCCTGTTGCTTCTTTCTGCACTTTGCTTGCCTCTTTATGCGCCCCTCATCCATCTTTCTGCACCTCTTCTGCTTTTTTATGCACTTCTCTTGCTTATTTCTGCACCTCTCTTGCTTGTTTCTGCACCCCTCGTGGTTCTTTCTACACCCCTCTTCCCTCTTTCTGCACCTCTGTTCCTTCTTTCTGTACTTCTTTTGTTTCTTTCTGCATGTCTCTTGCTTCTTTCTGCACCCCTTGTGCCTCTTTCTGCAACCCTATTTCCTCTTTTGGCACCCCTCTTGCCTCTCTCTGTACCTATGTTGCTTCTTTCTGCACTCCTCTTGCTTCTTTCTACATCTCTCTTACTTCTTTCTGAACCACTCATGCTTCTTTCTGCACCCCTCTTCTATATTTCTGCACCCCTCTTGCTTCTTCCTGCACTTCTTTTGTTTCTTTCTGCTCCTCTCTTGCTTCTTTCTGTACCCCTCTTGCAACTATCTCCACCCCTGTTCCCCCTTTTGCATTTCTGTTGCTTCTTTCTGCACATCTCTTACCTCTTTCTCCACCCTTCATCTCTCTTTCTGCACCTCTGTTGATACGTTCTGCACTTTTCTTGCTTCTTTCTGCTACTCTGTCCCTTCTTTCTGCAACCCTTGTGCCTCTTTCGGCACCCCTCTTCCCTCTTTCGGCATTCCACTTGCCTCTTTCTGCACCTCTGTTGCTTCTTTCTGCACTTCTTTTGTTTCTTTCTGCACCTCTCTTGCTTCTTTTTGTACCCCTCGTGCCTCTTTCTCCACCCCTCTTACTCCTTTTTTCATCTCTGTTGCTTCTTTCTACACTTCGCTTGCCTCTTTCTCCACCCCTCATCTGTCTTTCTGCACTTATGTTGCTTCTTTCTGCACTTCTCTTGTTTATTTCTGCACCTTTCGTGCTTGTTTCTGCACCTCTGTTGTTACTTTCTACACCCCACTTCCCTCTTTCTGCACCCCTCTTGCCTCTTTCTGCACCTCTGTTCCTTCTTTCTGTACATCTTTTGTTTCTTTCTGCACATCTCTTGCTTCTTTCTGCACCCCTTGTGCCTCTTTCTGCACCCCTCTTCCCTTTTTCTGCACCACTCTTGCCTCTTTCTGTACCTCTGTTGCTTCTTTCCGCACCTCTGTTGCTACTTAATGCACTCCTCTTGCTTCTTTCTACACCTCTCTTGTTTCATTCTGCACCACTTGAGCTTCTTTCTGCATAACTCTTCCCTCTTTCTGCACCCCTCTTACATCTTTTTGCACCTCTGTTCATTCTTTCTGCACCTCTCTTGCTTTTTTCTGCCTCCCTCTTGCAACCTTCTTCACCCCTGTTTCCCCCTTTTGCATCTCTGTTGCTTCTATCTCCACTTCTTTTGCCTCTTTCTCTAACCTCATCCTTCTTTCTGTACGTCTGTTGCTTCTTTCTGCAATCCTCTTGCTTCTTTCCGCACCTCTGTCGCTTCTTTCTGCAACCCTTGGGCCTCTTTCACACCCACTTCCCTCTTTCTGCACCCCACTTGCCTCTTTCTGTACCTCTGTTCCTTCTTTTTCCAATCTTTTTTTTTCTTTCTGCACCCCTCTTGTTTTTGCTGTATTCCTCTTGCCTCTTTCTCCACCCCACTCCCCCCTTTCTCCATCTCTGTTGCTTCTTTCTGCACTTCCCCTGCTTCTTTCTGCACCTCTGTTGCTTCTTTATGCACCCCTCATGCCTCTTTCTGTACCCTCTTCCCTCTTTCTGCACACCTCTTGCCTCTTCCTGCATCTCTGTTGCTTCTTTCTGCACTTCTTTTGTTTATTTCTGCACCCCTCTTGTCTATTTCTGCACTTCTGTTCCTTCTTTCTGCACTTCTTTTGTTTCTTTCTGTACCCCTTTGCCTCTTTCTGCATCCCTCTTGCCTCTTTCTGCACCTCTATTTCTTCTTTCTACTCTTCTTTTGTTTCTTTCTACTGCTGTCTTGCCTCTTTCTCCACCCCTCTTTCCTCTTTCTTCACCCCTGTTGCTTCTTTCTGCCCCTCTGTTCCTTCTTTCTGCACTTCTCTTGCTTCTTTCTACACCTCTTTTGCTTCTTTCTGCACTCCTCATGCCTCTTTCTGCACCCCTCTTCCCTCTTTCTGCACTCCTCATGCCTCTTTCTGCACCTCTGTTGCTTCTTTCTGGACTTCTTTTGTTTCTTTCCGCACCTCTTGCTTCTTTCTGCAACCCTTGGCCCTATTTCACACCCACTTCCCTCTTTCTACACCCCTCTTCCCTCTTTCTACACCACTCTTGCCTCTTTCTGTACCTATGTTCCTTCTTTCTGTACTTTTTTGTTTCTTTCTGCATGTCTCTAGCTTCTTTCTGCACCCCTCGTGCCTCTTTCTGCACCCCTTTTCCCTCTTTTGGCACCCCTCTTGCTTTTACTGTACCTCTGTTCCTTCTTTCAGTACTTCTTTTGTTTTTTCTGTAACTCTCTTGCTTCTTTCTGTATCCCTCTTGCCTCTTTTTCTACCCCTCTTCCCCTTTCTGCATCTCTGTTGCTTCTTTATGCACCCCTCATGCCTCTTTCTGCACCCCTCTTCTCTCTTTCTGCACTCCTCTTGGCTCTTTCTGCACCTCTGTTTCTTCTTTCTGTCTGCACCTCTCTTGATTCTTTCTGAACCCCTCTTCCTCTTTCTTCACCCCATTTCCTCCTTATTTTATCTCTGTTGCTTCTTTCTACACTTCGCTTGCCTCTTTCTCCACCCCTCATCTGTCTTTCTGCACTTATGTTGCTTCTTTCTGCACTTCTCTTGCTTATTTCTGCACCTCTCGTGCTTGTTTCTGCACCTCTGTTGTTTCTTTCTACACCCCACTTCCCTCTTTCTGCACCCCTCTTGCCTCTTTCTGCACCCCTCTTCTCTCTTTCTGCACTCCTCTTGCCTCTTTCTGCACCTCTGTTGCTTCTTTCTGTCTGCACCTCTCTTGATTCTTTCTGAACCCCTCTTCCTCTTTCTTCACCCCATTTCCCCCTTTTTTTGTCTCTGTTGCTTCTTTCTACACTTCGCTTGCCTCTTTCTTCACCCCTCTTCTGTCTTTCTGCACTTATGTTGCTTCTTTCTGCACTTCTCTTGCTTATTTCTGCACCTCTCGTGCTTGTTTCTGCACCTCTGTTGTTTCTTTCTATACCCCACTTCCCTCTTTCTGCACCCCTCTTGCCTCTTTCTGCACCTCTGTTCCTTCTTTCTGTACATCTTTTGTTTCTTTCTGCACGTCTCTTGCTTCTTTCTGCACCCCTCGTGCCTCTTTCTGCACCCCTCTTCCCTTTTTTGCACCACTCTTGCCTCTTTCTGTACCTCTGTTGCTTCCTTCTCCACTTCTTTTGTTTCTTTCTGTACCTCTCTTGCTTCTTAATGCACCCCTCGTGCCTCTTTCTTGACCCCTCTTGCCTCTTTTCTAATCCCTGTTGCTTCTTTCTGCACTTTGCTTGCCTCTTTATGCGCCCCTCATCCATCTTTCTGCACCTCTTCTGCTTTTTTATGCACTTCTCTTGCTTATTTCTGCACCTCTCTTGCTTGTTTCTGCACCCCTGGTGGTTCTTTCTACACCCCTCTTCCCTCTTTCTGCACCTCTGTTCCTTCTTTCTGTACTTCTTTTGTTTCTTTCTGCATGTCTCTTGCTTCTTTCTGCACCCCTTGTGCCTCTTTCTGCAACCCTATTTCCTCTTTTGGCACCCCTCTTGCCTCTCTCTGTACCTATGTTGCTTCTTTCTGCACTCCTCTTGCTTCTTTCTACATCTCTCTTACTTCTTTCTGAACCACTCATGCTTCTTTCTGCACCCCTCTTCTATATTTCTGCACCCCTCTTGCTTCTTCCTGCACTTCTTTTGTTTCTTTCTGCTCCTCTCTTGCTTCTTTCTGTACCCCTCTTGCAACTATCTCCACCCCTGTTCCCCCTTTTGCATTTCTGTTGCTTCTTTCTGCACATCTCTTACCTCTTTCTCCACCCTTCATCTCTCTTTCTGCACCTCTGTTGATACGTTCTGCACTTTTCTTGCTTCTTTCTGCTACTCTGTCCCTTCTTTCTGCAACCCTTGTGCCTCTTTCGGCACCCCTCTTCCCTCTTTCGGCATTCCACTTGCCTCTTTCTGCACCTCTGTTGCTTCTTTCTGCACTTCTTTTGTTTCTTTCTGCACCTCTCTTGCTTCTTTTTGTACCCCTCGTGCCTCTTTCTCCACCCCTCTTACTCCTTTTTTCATCTCTGTTGCTTCTTTCTACACTTCGCTTGCCTCTTTCTCCACCCCTCATCTGTCTTTCTGCACTTATGTTGCTTCTTTCTGCACTTCTCTTGTTTATTTCTGCACCTTTCGTGCTTGTTTCTGCACCTCTGTTGTTACTTTCTACACCCCACTTCCCTCTTTCTGCACCCCTCTTGCCTCTTTCTGCACCTCTGTTCCTTCTTTCTGTACATCTTTTGTTTCTTTCTGCACATCTCTTGCTTCTTTCTGCACCCCTTGTGCCTCTTTCTGCACCCCTCTTCCCTTTTTCTGCACCACTCTTGCCTCTTTCTGTACCTCTGTTGCTTCTTTCCGCACCTCTGTTGCTACTTAATGCACTCCTCTTGCTTCTTTCTACACCTCTCTTGTTTCATTCTGCACCACTTGAGCTTCTTTCTGCATAACTCTTCCCTCTTTCTGCACCCCTCTTACATCTTTTTGCACCTCTGTTCATTCTTTCTGCACCTCTCTTGCTTTTTTCTGCCTCCCTCTTGCAACCTTCTTCACCCCTGTTTCCCCCTTTTGCATCTCTGTTGCTTCTATCTCCACTTCTTTTGCCTCTTTCTCTAACCTCATCCTTCTTTCTGTACGTCTGTTGCTTCTTTCTGCAATCCTCTTGCTTCTTTCCGCACCTCTGTCGCTTCTTTCTGCAACCCTTGGGCCTCTTTCACACTCACTTCCCTCTTTCTGCACCCCACTTGCCTCTTTCTGTACCTCTGTTCCTTCTTTTTCCAATCTTTTTTTTTCTTTCTGCACCCCTCTTGTTTTTGCTGTATTCCTCTTGCCTCTTTCTCCACCCCACTCCCCCCTTTCTCCATCTCTGTTGCTTCTTTCTGCACTTCCCCTGCTTCTTTCTGCACCTCTGTTGCTTTTTATGCACCCCTCATGCCTCTTTCTGTACCCTCTTCCCTCTTTCTGCACACCTCTTGCCTCTTCCTGCATCTCTGTTGCTTCTTTCTGCACTTCTTTTGTTTATTTCTGCACCCCTCTTGTCTATTTCTGCACTTCTGTTCCTTCTTTCTGCACTTCTTTTGTTTCTTTCTGTACCCCTTTGCCTCTTTCTGCATCCCTCTTGCCTCTTTCTGCACCTCTATTTCTTCTTTCTACTCTTCTTTTGTTTCTTTCTACTGCTGTCTTGCCTCTTTCTCCACCCCTCTTTCCTCTTTCTTCACCCCTGTTGCTTCTTTCTGCCCCTCTGTTCCTTCTTTCTGCACTTCTCTTGCTTCTTTCTACACCTCTTTTGCTTCTTTCTGCACTCCTCATGCCTCTTTCTGCACCCCTCTTCCCTCTTTCTGCACTCCTCATGCCTCTTTCTGCACCTCTGTTGCTTCTTTCTGGACTTCTTTTGTTTCTTTCCGCACCTCTTGCTTCTTTCTGCAACCCTTGGCCCTATTTCACACCCACTTCCCTCTTTCTACACCCCTCTTCCCTCTTTCTACACCACTCTTGCCTCTTTCTGTACCTATGTTCCTTCTTTCTGTACTTTTTTGTTTCTTTCTGCATGTCTCTAGCTTCTTTCTGCACCCCTCGTGCCTCTTTCTGCACCCCTTTTCCCTCTTTTGGCACCCCTCTTGCTTTTACTGTACCTCTGTTCCTTCTTTCAGTACTTCTTTTGTTTTTTCTGTAACTCTCTTGCTTCTTTCTGTATCCCTCTTGCCTCTTTTTCTACCCCTCTTCCCCTTTCTGCATCTCTGTTGCTTCTTTATGCACTTCTCTTGCTTCTTTCTGCACCCCTCATGCCTCTTTCTGCACCCCTCTTCTCTCTTTCTGCACTCCTCTTGGCTCTTTCTGCACCTCTGTTTCTTCTTTCTGTCTGCACCTCTCTTGATTCTTTCTGAACCCCTCTTCCTCTTTCTTCACCCCATTTCCTCCTTATTTTATCTCTGTTGCTTCTTTCTACACTTCGCTTGCCTCTTTCTCCACCCCTCATCTGTCTTTCTGCACTTATGTTGCTTCTTTCTGCACTTCTCTTGCTTATTTCTGCACCTCTCGTGCTTGTTTCTGCACCTCTGTTGTTTCTTTCTACACCCCACTTCCCTCTTTCTGCACCCCTCTTGCCTCTTTCTGCACCCCTCTTCTCTCTTTCTGCACTCCTCTTGCCTCTTTCTGCACCTCTGTTGCTTCTTTCTGTCTGCACCTCTCTTGATTCTTTCTGAACCCCTCTTCCTCTTTCTTCACCCCATTTCCCCCTTTTTTTGTCTCTGTTGCTTCTTTCTACACTTCGCTTGCCTCTTTCTTCACCCCTCTTCTGTCTTTCTGCACTTATGTTGCTTCTTTCTGCACTTCTCTTGCTTATTTCTGCACCTCTCGTGCTTGTTTCTGCACCTCTGTTGTTTCTTTCTATACCCCACTTCCCTCTTTCTGCACCCCTCTTGCCTCTTTCTGCACCTCTGTTCCTTCTTTCTGTACATCTTTTGTTTCTTTCTGCACGTCTCTTGCTTCTTTCTGCACCCCTCGTGCCTCTTTCTGCACCCCTCTTCCCTTTTTTGCACCACTCTTGCCTCTTTCTGTACCTCTGTTGCTTCTTTTCGCACCTCTGTTGCTTCTTAATGCACACCTCTTGCTTCTTTCTGCAACCCTTGGCCCTCTTTCACACCCACTTCCCTCTTTCTACACCCCTCTTCCCTCTTTCTACACCACTCTTGCCTCTTTCTGTACCTATGTTCCTTCTTTCTGTACTTTTTTGTTTCTTTCTGCATGTCTCTAGCTTCTTTCTGTACCCCTCGTGCCTCTTTCTGCACCCCTTTTCCCTCTTTTGGCACCCCTCTTGCTTTTTCTGTACCTCTGTTCCTTCTTTCAGTACTTCTTTTGTTTTTTCTGTAACTCTCTTGCTTCTTTCTGTATCCCTCTTGCCTCTTTTTCTACCCCTCTTCCCCCTTTCTGCATCTCTGTTGCTTCTTTATGCACTTCTCTTGCTTCTTTCTGCACCCCTCATGCCTCTTTCTGCACCCCTCTTCTCTCTTTCTGCACTCCTCTTGGCTCTTTCTGCACCTCTGTTTCTTCTTTCTGTCTGCACCTCTCTTGATTCTTTCTGAACCCCTCTTCCTCTTTATTCACCCCATTTCCTCCTTATTTTATCTCTGTTGCTTCTTTCTACACTTCGCTTGCCTCTTTCTCCACCCCTCATCTGTCTTTCTGCACTTATGTTGCTTCTTTCTGCACTTCTCTTGCTTATTTCTGCACCTCTCGTGCTTGTTTCTGCACCTCTGTTGTTTCTTTCTACACCCCACTTCCCTCTTTCTGCACCCCTCTTGCCTCTTTCTGCACCCCTCTTCTCTCTTTCTGCACTCCTCTTGCCTCTTTCTGCACCTCTGTTGCTTCTTTCTGTCTGCACCTCTCTTGATTATTTCTGAACCCCTCTTCCTCTTTCTTCACCCCATTTCCCCCTTTTTTTATCTCTGTTGCTTCTTTCTACACTTCGCTTGCCTCATTCTTCACCCCTCATCTGTCTTTCTGCACTTATGTTGCTTCTTTCTGCACTTCTCTTGCTTATTTCTGCACCTCTCGTGCTTGTTTCTGCACCTCTGTTGTTTCTTTCTATACCCCACTTCCCTCTTTCTGCACCCCTCTTGCCTCTTTCTGCACCTCTGTTCCTTCTTTCTGTACATCTTTTGTTTCTTTCTGCATGTCTCTTGCTTCTTTCTGCACCCCTCATGCCTCTTTCTGCACCCCTCTTCCCTTTTTTACACCGCTCTTGCCTCTTTCTGTACCTCTGTTGCTTCTTTCCGCACCTCTGTTGCTTCTTAATGCACTCCTCTTGCTTCTTTCTACATCTCTCTTGTTTCATTCTGCACCACTTGAGCTTCTTTCTCCACAACTCTTCCCTCTTTCTGCACCCCTCTTACATCTTTTTGCACCTCTGTTCATTCTTTCTGCACCTCTCTTGCTTTTTTCTGCCTCCCTCTTGCAACCTTCTTCACCCCTGTTCCCCCATTTTGCATCTCTGGTGCTTCTATCTCCACTTCTTTTGCCTCTTTCTCTAACCTCATCCTTCTTTCTGTACGTCTGTTGCTTCTTTCTGCAATCCTTTTGCTTCTTTCTGCACCTCTATCGCTTCTTTCTGCAACCCTTGGGCCTCTTTCACACCCTCTTCCCTCTTTCTGCACCCCTCTAGCCTCTTTCTGTACCTCTGTTCCTTCTTTCTGCAATTCTTTTGTTTCTTTCTGCACCCCTCTTGTTTTTACTGTATTCCTCTTGCCTCTTTCTCCACCCCACTCCCCCCTTTCTGCACCTCTGTCCCTTCTTTCTGCACTTCCCCTGCTTCTTTCTGCACCTCTTTTGCTTCTTTATGCACCCCTCATGCCTCTTTCTGTACCCTCTTCCCTCTTTCTGCACTCCTCTTGCCTCTTCCTGCATCTCTTTTGTTTCTTTCTGCACTTCTTTTGTTTATTTCTGCACCCCTCTTGTCTATTTCTGCATCCCTCTTGCCTCATTCTGCACCCCTATTCCTTCTTTCTGCTCTTCTTTTGTTTCTTTCTACAGCTGTCTTGCCTCTTTCTCCACCCCTCTTTCCTCTTTCTTCACCCCTGTTGCTTCTTTCTGCACTCCTCATGCCTCTTTCTACACCCCTCTTCCCTCTTTTTGTACTCCTCACTCCTCATGCCTCTTTCTGCACCTCTTTTGCTTCTTTCTGCACTTCTTTTGTTTCTTTCTGCATCTCTTGCTTCTTTCTGCAACCCTTGGCCCTCTTTCACACCCACTTCCCTCTTTCTGCACCCCTCTTGCCTCTTTCTGCACTTCTGTTCCTTCTTTCTGCACTTCTCCTGCTTCTTTCTGTACTCCTCATGCCTCTTTCTGCACCCCTCTTCCCTCTTTCTGCACTCCTCTTGCCTCTTTCTGCACCTCCATTGCTTCTTTCTGTACTTCTTTTGTTTCTTTCTGCACCTCTTGCTTCTTTCTGCAACCCTTGGACCTCTTTCACACCCACCTCCCTCTTTCTACACCCCTCTTGCTTCTTTCTGCACCTCTGTTCCTTCTTTCTGCACTCCTCATGCCTCTTTCTGCACCCCTTTCCCACTTTTTGCACTCCTCTTGCATCTTTCTGCACCGCTGTTGCTTCTTTCTGTACTTCTTTTGTTTCTTTCTGAACCCTTTTGCCTCGTTGTGCACCTCTGATCCTTCTTTCTGCACTTCTTTTGTTTCTTTCTGCAGCTCTCTTGCTTCTTCCTGTACCCCCTTGCCTCTTTCTCCACCCCTCTTCCCTCTATCTTCACCCCTCTTCCCTCTTTTTGCACTCCTCACTCCTCATGCCTCTTTCTGCACCTCTGTTGCTTCTTTCTGCACTCCTCATGCCTCTTTCTGTACCCCTTTCCCACTTTTTGCACTCCTCTTGCATCTTTCTGCACCGCTGTTGCTTCTTTCTGTACTTCTTTTGTTTCTTTCTGAACCCTTTTGCCTCGTTGTGCACCTCTGTCCCTTCTTTCTGCACTTCTTTGGTTCTTGCTGCACATCTCTTGCTTCTATCTGCACCCCTCGTGCCTCGTTCTGCACCCCTCTTCTTTCTTTATGCACATCTCTTGCCTCTTTCTTCACCTCTGTTACTTCTTTCTGCACTACTCTTGCTTCTTTCTGCAATACTCATGCTCCTTTCTGCACCCCTCTTCCCTCTTTCTGCTCCCCTCTTGACCCTTTCTGCACCTCTGCTCTTTCTTTCTGCTCTTCTTTTGTTTCTTTCTGCAACTCTCTTGCTTCTTTCTGTACCCCTCTTGCCACTTTCTCCACCCCTGTTCCCCCTTTTTGCACCTCTGTTGCTTCTTTCTGTACTTCTCTTGCTTCTTTCTGTACTTTTCTTCCTCTTTCTGGAGTTCTGTTGCCTCTTTCTGCACTTCTCTTGCTTCTTTCTGCACCTTTCTTCATCTTTCTGCACATGTTCTACCTATGTAGGCATATTTAGAAATTAGCATTGAAAAAAGCCTTAGAAATTCACTAAAAAACCAAAGGTTTCAGGGACATTATACAGACCCTCCAGGATTTCGCGATTTGCAAAATAATTGTGAAATCGGCAGTTTTGTAAAAATGCAGCGATTTTTACAAAACTGCCCGCAAAATCCGACCCCTTCTATTGGCCCAGTGGCTCTCGCCATGGAGCCAATAGAAGGACGGGTCCTCGAGTCCTCACAGCAGACAGGCGAGGTGGAGTGCTTATTTACACCCCTCCACCCCTCACCTGCCCTGCTGCTGCTTCCTTCTTCATCTTCTGGCTGGCATTGAGGGGTTCCCAGGTAGGTCTCCTGACCTGTGCTTCCTTCTTGTTGTTGGGCCCGCCGCGTGACCGGTGTGCGGCGGGCCCAGGTGGCATTCTTTGGGCCAGCCACACAGGGGCACACGGCGGGCCCTGGGGGCAATTTTTAAAAATAATTAAATGTTGGGCCCGCCGCGTGCCCGGTGTGCGATGGTCCCAGGTGACATTCTTTGGGCCCGTCACACACGGGGCACGCGGTGGGCCCTGGGGGGCAAGTTTTTAAAAATAATTAAATGTTGGGCCCGCCGCGTGCCCGGTGTGCAGCGGGCCCAGGTGGCATTCTTTGGGCCCGCCACACAGGGGCACGCGGCAGGCCCTGGGGGCAATTTTCTTAAAAATATGTAAATGTTGGGCCCGCCACGTGCCGGGTGTGCGGCAGGCCCAGGTGGAATTCTTTGGGCCTGCCGCACACAGGCACGCGGCGGGCCCCGGGGGCAATTTTAAAAAAACAAATTAAATGTTGGGCCCGCCGCATAAACGGTGTGCAGAAGACCCAGGTGGCATTCTTTGGGCCCGCCGCACACAGACACGCGGCGGGCCCTGGGGGCAATTTTTTGTTAATAATTAAATGTTGGCACCACCTCCTGCCTGGTGTGCGGCGGGTCCAGGTGTCATTCCTTTGGGGCCAGCTGGTCATGCGGGCCCAGGGGGCACATGGGGGTGCTGTAGTTTTTAAAGCGGTGTAGTGGGGGAGGTGGCAGTGATGTGGGACAGGTGCCATGGGAAGGGCTAGCCAAGCCTGTTGTAACTAATTTTTCTTCTTTTTGTAGAGCCCCGGAGGAAAGAATCTGCTGGTTGAAGAGCCGGTGCAGAGCACAGGTACGTTTTGTCCCCGCCGCGTGCCTGGTGTGCGGCGGGCCCAGGGGGGCATTCTTTTGGGGCCAGCTGGTCATGCAGGCCCAGGGGGCCCATGGGGATGCACTGGTTTTTAAAGCGGCGTAGTGGAGGAGGTGGCAGTGATGTGGGACAGGTGCCATGGGAAGGGCTAGCCAAGCCTGCTGTAACTCTTTTTCTTCTTTTTGTTGAGTCCCGGAGGAAAGAATCTGCTGGTTGAAGAGCCGGTGCAGAGCACAGGTAAGTTTTGTCCCTGCTGCGTGTCCGGTGTGCGGCGGGTCCAGGTGTCATTCTTTTGGGGTCAGCTGGTCATGCGGGCCCAGGGGGCACATGGGGGTACTGTGTCTTTTAAAGCGGCGTAGTGGGAGAGGTGGCAGTGATGTGGGACAGGTGCCATGGGAAGGGCTAGCCAAGCCTGCTGTAACTCTTTTTTCTTCTTTTTGTAGAGTCCTGGAGGAAAGAATCTGCTGGTTGAAGAGCCATTGGGCCGTCTGGCAACTAATATATGCTTTCTGCTGCACAGAACGGGTACGTTTTGGTTTCTGTATACTTCCAGGGAGATGAATACCACATATGCTAAAGCGCAGAAGCTTGAGGTCGCCACCCATATTTGTGAAGCCCTACTTGCGATGGTTGGGAGCGCTGTGCATGGTTTGGTGATGGGATTTTGCGTGATCATGTAATTGTAATTGTAATTTTGTTTTTTGTATTTCTTGGGGCTGGTTTGGGGCTGTCTTGGGGTTTTTCCTAGACACCCGACCCGTTAAGCACTGTTGGCCCCCGCCCCCGAGTGTAAATGCCGGGCTTATGTGCTCCTACAAAGTACACTTGTACAAATTTGTTTTGAGCGGTTAGGTTTCACTTTCTTTGCAGGTGGCTCATCCTTCCCCTTCTTCCCGTTTTTGCCCAAATGTGATTTTTTCTTTGCATGCACTTTGGGGCACGGTTGTTTTTTTGGGGGAAACACTTTTGCCTTATGTTTTTTATGTTTACCTCGCACCCCCACTGCCCTCCACAGATGACTCAAAGTTGCCTAGCGGGACCACACAAGTGTGCCATTTCCCTTCGAAGGACTTCTGCCTACCTGTATGTTAATGCGCAATGTATGCAACTTTGCTTCAGAGTTACATGCATTTTTAATTACGTTTAAGCTTCGTTTTCTTAACTTTCCATCCAACAATTGCAATGTCCTTTTCCCCTTTGTAACACATCTAGTAACACCAAATATATTTGTAGGTGAGTTACGTGAGTGCACCACAAGCCTGAGAATTTTTGGATTCCAAGAGAGCAACATGCCACCACAACAAAAGCACGATGGAGAAGTTTCTGCAGCCTATGAAGACTGGGAAGCACCAATCACATCTACCTACCCATTTAACCATAGCAGATCGGTCCAAAGAGTACAGCGCTGTGATGCATGCTGATGGTGGGGTGCTGTTTTGCAGTGTGTGCAATGTGGCGGTGGACCACATCCGGAAACACACAGTTGATATGCATGTGAGGTCCCAAAAACACTTGAATCGCTGTTCAGATGATCCAGACCCTCACTCTTCACCAAAACGTGCCCTTCAGATGACTGTGAACTCACTTTTCACAAAGAGTACAGCTGCCGGTGCCTCAAACCAGGAAATTATAAGTGAGTGGGTCAATGTCTGCACAGCACTGAACATTCCGCTGAGCAAAACCGACCACCCTGTGTTGCGCAAGTTTCTCCATGAGCGAGTACGAAATGGTGGAGCAATACCTGGAAGTCATCAGCTTCAAGAATGTTATCTCCCAGAGAGATATATAGTAGCAAAGAACGAGCTGAAAGAACACTTGCAAGATCAGAAGATCAGTGTTATATTTGATGAAACACCTGATGTAGAAGGGCGTTGTATATTGAATGTGTTATTTGCAGTGGTCTCTGCGCAGGGTCGCCGTAAGATCCACACCCACCTAGCAGACACAGTGTTCCTCTCACAGTGCATCCATGGGACTGTCGTGCAAGCAGTTATGAAGGTGCTCACAGAGTACAGCATAGCCTTTCAGGACGTTATTTCCTTTAACACTGACAATGCGACATACATGCTCAAGGCATACAACACTGTTTTGAGAAATCTGTACACAAACTCCGTACATATCACCTGCTTGGCACACATAATGAACCTTATTGGAGAGTCATTTAGGAAGCCTTTTGTGGAGCTAAATGCTTTCCTTCTGTACTTCTCACGCATCTTTTACATGGCCGGTGCAGAAAGAGAAGGTACCTGCACCATCTTGCTGAGAACCATGGGATGAAACAACGGATGGCACCTGACCCTTGCAGTACCCAGTGGAATTCTTGGTTTGCTGCTCTCCAGTACCATTCCAAGCATTTTGAGGCCTATGCTGGGTTTGTTGAGTCTGAGATGCAACTCAGCAAGTCTCCCACAGATTCCCTTGAAAATCTGCAAAGGATTTTGAACAGCGACCAAAGAAACTGCATTAAAGTGCAATTGGACATTGTGGCCGAAAAATGCCAAAACATTTTACATCTGATGGACTTATTCCGGAGTCAGACACCAGTGACAATGATGGTGTATGATTATTTGGAGGACCTTCACATGGACCTAACAAACAATTCAGTCCTCACTCTGGAGTCACTACAACCATTTCTACAGACCACTGCAGGGGCTAAATTAACTCTGACACAGAAAAAAAGATAACAGCCCAGCTTCATGAACCTTTTGAAAATTCTCTGGAAAAGGCGGGCAAATACATGGGGGAGGCCCAACCAGGCATTGGGTTCTTGAAGCAAGTGCGCCTGTTCAATCCTGCACGACTCTGCATCCTGCCTAAGGACAAGAGTGCATATTCTGCCATCCCTGGTTTTAGTGAAGTTCCCGAACAGGAGCTTTGCCTCTACTTTGAACATGTAGGCCCAGAAGCAGTACAGGCATCTGTTTCTGGGGTGATTGACACTGACCTCTTTTGGCGTGGGATGGCTGACCGCATTCCAGTCCTTTCACAGCTTGCAGTGTGACCAGTTCTGCAGATGCTGAAAGGTGCAACAGCATCTACAAAATTATTTTGTCAGCTAGACGACGGTCCCTCTCAGAGCAATCTATACGGGCATTATTGTTTTTGCATTATAATCAGCAGCACAATATTGGGCTAGATTTGGACTGCTCAGAAGAACTGCAAGATTAACACGTCAAGCATACAGGTTTCGTGGGCATTTATTCATTAACAGGTTTATGTCCTATATGTAGCCACAAAGTGTCTACATTGTAAATAAACCAAATATACATAGCTTCACGTTGTTACATAACTCAAAAACGAAGATATCTGTGTAGGAAAAACTGCCAAATAAAATGCCGCAAAATTGCCGCTAAATGTCCATATTTGTGCCACTAAATTTCCATATTTGTGCCGCTAAATTTGCTAATCCATGCCGCTATATCATGGGGGGTCTGGATTTATAGTTAGGAATTAGCATTTATAAAAACCTTAGAAATTGATTGGAAAAACCACAGGTTTCAGGGATGTTATAGTTAGTTGGACATTTCACTCATACAAAACCAAAGAAATTTGTGTGTTATAGTTAGTTGAGCTAACTATAACTCGTGCCCCCACAATGCACTGCTGATGACGTCACATATTACATCACTCATAACATGGTTAGTGACATCACTGATGACATCTCAAATGACATCACAGATGACATCACTGATGACATCATCCACTTAATATTTGACGCACCTCCTCACACCCTAATATAACCATTCTCGAAACCATAGACACACCAATACCAGTTGGTACATACTCACTCACTGATTCATAGATCTACACACATCCACTCATGCACTGATACAGTCACTCATACATGCAGTCACTCATCAATACAACCTCTGTTAGACCTGGCATCCTTGGTGTGATTTCCCCTGACTTTTCGCCTCTACCTTCTGTGTTTTTGATGCTGTGCTGGATTTAGTTTTTTCTGGCTTAGTTGCTTTGGGCACTTGGCCACCGCTGATCAGTGTCAAAGTGCAAGTGCTCCCTGTATAAATTGATATTGTGATTGGTTCTCCCTGATTGGCATATTTGTTTACCAGTAGGTCCCTAGTAAGTGCACTACCCGTGCCAGTGCTGGTAAATCAAATGTTACTAGTGGACCTGCAGCACTGATTGTGCCACCCACATGAGTAGCCCTAAAAAGGTGTCTCAGGCCTGCCACCGCAGTGCCTGCACGCAGTTTGCTAACTGCATTTTGACCTGGCCAGTGTACCCACTGGCCAGGCCTTACCCTTCCCATTTCTTACATATAGGACACCCCTATGGTAGGCCCAAGGTACCCCCCTGGGCAGGGTGCAGTGTATGTAAAAGGTGGGACATGTACTGGTGTGTGTACCATGTCCTGATAGTGAAATACTAGCAATTTAGTTTTTCACTATTGAAAGGCGATCTTGCCCATTGGACAGAATGGGGAATGCTGTGTAACATTTTACAAGAATATCTTCCCATAGGAGTGAGATAGAAAATTGGAGTCTGGTATTCCTGAACTTAGAATTTAATAACACAAATTCTGTGTTTGTTAATAGCACTTTTAGAAGGTGGCTATTTTCTTGTTCAACCTTTCTGTGTGCCTCTGCCTGGTTGTGGATTGACTGTCTGGCTTTGGAGTGACAGGGGCTGGGGGGCCTCCAAGAGTCTGGGTGAGTCGGCCTGGGCTGAATAGGTCAATCTGCATTTGGAGTGATTGGAGGAGTAGCACCTGTCCCTGACTCGGGCTGTGCCTGCCTTCCCCAAAAGATTGGCTCCACCTCCTGCGGTGCGTCTGAAGACCCTAGCCCACACTGACAAAGGAAGAAGTTGTGCACTGGCAGAGTGCACCCAGAACTGGTTTGGACTGGGTTCAGGACCCCTTACACCTAGAGACCAAAGACATTTGGGATATAAATATTTGAGCTGAAACCCCTGCATTTGAGATCATCCTCAATTTAAGAAGAAACCTTTGCTGAGGAGAAGAGCAGAAGAGACTGAGAAGAAAGACTGCCCTTTGTTCTGGGGCTGACCAGCAGTTACTGTTCTGCCAAAGGAAGGAAGAGGACTTTGCTGTGTGTTGTGTCCCCTGCATGAAAGGAAAATCTCCAAGGGCCTGAGGAGAGCTGGCCTCCTGTTGTGGAAACTCAGGAACAGCAAAGTTTCCAAAGATCTCTACAAACGCTGTGTGAGTTTGTCGGGGCACAGCGTGTACCTATTGTGAAGCCTGCATCGTGATTGTGTCCACGATGCTGTGCATGTGTCAGTGCACAGAGGGAAGCCACAATCAACTGAGAAGCCGTCACCGCCGCTGGCCCGAGTTGTCAACAAGATTGTAACCATCTGAGGAAGGGGGAAGCCACAATCCCCTGAGAGGCAGTCACCGCCGCTGGCCCGAGTCGTCTGCAGGATCGTAATCGCCAAAGTGGAAGAAGCTGGACTGGAGCGTGATCAGCTGCGAGGTGTCTCCTAGCAACAGAGACACCTCCGACACTCAGCCACCCAGCAAGACATCAACTTCCCTGGCAAATGAGCATGGCTGCATTCCCACCTGGAAGAAGCTACCCCCGTGCAGTGGAAAGAGGACCGATGAGACAGAGTCCTGAGGAGCCGTGAGCCGGTGTGTTTCTCGTCTCCCAGGTAATGCACAGAGTTGCGCACTCGACCCACCACCTGGGGTGCCACTGGGAACTGTTGCGCGCTCTTGCCCTGATAATGGCCCGTACCGGCATAACTGGAGTTGCGGTACCAGGGCCCCTTTTCTGTCACCTGATATGGTTGTGAGCATTTGGGGGCATACTGTCAATATCGCTGGCCGCGGAGTCAGCTGTGGGGAAGCCCTGAAGGGTTCAATGCCGCCAGCATCATGCCCCGGTGCCGCGTGATGTGCACTATTAACAAAGCATTTACTAAAGAGAGGAAATACAGTCTCTGCAAGTGACTTATTTTTTTTAGACTGTTTTTGATCCCATCATATTTGCCTATAGGTATACCAGTTCATTTATTTTTTGGGGTAACATCTGTGCAAAACAGAACCTTACAAAGAATATTTCAAAGAATAGCTTTAATTGTGTATGCTGGATTTTTGTCATGTTGGTCTTGCCAAGTTAGATAAAAAGATTTTATTTTTCTAAACCTGTGTGGTGTCCATTTGTGGTGTTATCACTGTGTTACTGTGAGTGTTGGTACAAATACTTTACACATTGCCTTGAAGATAAGCCTGTCTGCTCGTGCCAAGCTACCAAGGGGGTGAGCAGGGCTTATCTAGAGTGGGTTTCCCCCTTACCCTGACTAGAATCAAGGGTCCCTATTTGGTCAAAGGTACCTACCTCTGCACTCATACACCCATACAGACACTCACATACTGCCACTCATCCACAGAGATACTCACACAACTAGTCAGTCACCCAAAGACTCAATAACACTGCCATTTACTCACCAATACAGTTACACACACACCACCTCACTTATTCATACAGATACTAACACATACTTATTCTCGTATACAATCACCGACACAAGCACACACTCATCCATGCAGCCACTCTCACAATCACCCACTCTCACATATAGTCACTTATATACTCCAACATTCACATATACTGCCTTTCACATATGTAGTTACTCACACATTTACCACTGAGACATTCATTCAGTCACCAATATAGCCATACGCACACTCACTCACCCATACAGCCCCTTGCAGATGCACTCATGAACTCATACATGCATGGAATCACCTACTCACACATCCATGGAGAGGGTCACACACCCCCCACCCACCCACACACTAAGGCACCCATACAGACAGCCAATCATTAACCCATATAGACACTCATGTAGCTACTTACCAACCCATGGAGCCACTTACACACCAACTGACAGACTGAAACAGACAGTCACACAGATTAGGCATTCACCCATCCATTCACTAAGACACATTTAATCTCTCACTTAAACACTCAGACATGCACCCACTAAATCATCCATTCAGAAACTCATACACCCACTCATTCTTCAATACACCTTGGCGTATCTATAATTGATTTTCTTATACCTTTAAAAACCACTCAGGGTCTGGATGATGTCATCAGTGATGTCATTTGAGATGTCAGCAGTGATGTCACTGACCATGTCATGAGTGATGTAATATGTGATGTCTTCAACAGTGCATTGCTGGGGCGTAAGTTATAGTTAGCTAAACGAACTATAACGGACAAATTTCTCTGGTTTTGTGCCAGTGAAATCCCTGAAACCTGTGGTTTTTTCAGTTAATTTCTTAGGTTTTTTAAATGCTAATTTCTAACTATAACGTCCCTTTTTTCAGTGAATGTATATATATATATATATATATCCAAACAAAACCTCCTTCTCACATCAAAGGAGGCATACCGACACTGGTTAGGTTCCAATTCACGTAGTTTTAATTGTGAAACAACACGAAGGTAAGAGGCTCCCAAATCCCAACGTTTCTGCTCTGGGCGAGCCTTGATCACGGGAGGCAGTCTCTGATTTCAAAAGGGCCCACGTGGTTTCCCTTCCTATCTAAGTGGGCCGTATTATCATGCAGAGTGCGCACAGGGAAAATTTCAGCATATCACAGGTGAATTGCGCCGTCGTTTCAATTGTGTGAATGACATGCTGCGCAAACCACTTCTTTAAATAACAATTTCCCTGAGCACATGATGCCTGGTAAGTCTCTGACACAGTTCGTTTTTCAATTTCACCATTACTTGTGGAAAGTCACTCTAACCTGCAATAACGGAGAAACTCCTTCTCCTCCCAACTCGCCAACACACTGTGAAAGCATTCCCAGGGGGGGTGCAGGTCAGGCTCCAACAATAAATCCATCCAAATTGCCCCGCAAAACAAGCCTAGACCTTGAAGGGCGGTCGGTGCCAACAGTGCGAGGCTTCTGGTAAAAATCCAAACAAAATCTCCTTCTCACATCAAAGGAGGCACACCGACACTGGTTAGGTTCCAATTCACGTAGTTTTAATTGTGAAACAACATGAAGGTAAGAGGCTCCCAAATCCCAACGTTTCTGCTCTGGGCGAGCCTTGATCACGGGAGGCAGTCTCTGATTTCAAAAGGGCCCACGTGGTTTCCCTTCTTATCTAAGTGGGCCGTATTATCATGCAGAGTGCGCACAGGGGAAATTTCAGCATATCACAGGTGAATTGCGCCGTCGTTTCAATTGTGTGAATGACATGCTGCGCAAACCACTTCTTTAAATAACAATTTCCCTGAGCACATGATGCCTGGTAAGTCTCTGACACAGTTCATTTTTCAATTTCACCATTACTTGTGGAAAGTCACTCTAACCTGCAATAACGGAGAAACTCCTTCTGCTCCCAACTCGCCAACACACTGTGAAAGCATTCCCAGGGGGCGTGCAGGTCAGGCTCCAACAATAAATCCATCCAAATTGCCCTGCAAAACAAGCCTAGACCTTGAAGGGCGGTCGGTGCCAACAGTGCGAGGCTTCGGGTAAAAATCCTCCTTTTGAAATCAGAGACTGCCTCCCGTGATCAAGGCTCGCCCAGAGCAGAAACGTTGGGATTTGGGAGCCTCTTACCTTCGTGTTGTTTCACAATTAAAACTACGTGAATTGGAACCTAACCAATGTCGGTGTGCCTCCTTTGATGTGAGAAGGAGGTTTTGTTTGGATTTTTACCAGAAGCCTCGCACTGTTGGCACCGACCGCCCTTCAAGGTCTAGGCTTGTTTTGCGGGGCAATTTGGATGGATATATATATATATTCACTGAAAAAACCATAGGTTTCAGGCACGTTATAGTTAGAAATTTGCATTTAAAAAATCTTAAGAAATTCACTGAAATTACCATAGGTTTCAGGGACATTATAGTTACTTGGATATTTGACTCATATAAAACCAGAGAAAATCGCCCGTTATAGTTAGTTGAGCTAACTATAACTCGTGCACCCGCAATGCACTGGTGATGACGTCACATATTACATCACTCATGACATGGTCAGTGACATCACTCATGACATCACTGATGACATCTCAAATGACATCACTGATGACATCATCCAGTGAATGTGTGTATATATATATATATTTATATATATATATATATATATATATATATATATATATATATTCACTGAAAAAACCATAGGTTTCACACAAGTTATAGTTAGCTGTACATTTCACTCGTAAAAAACCAATGCAATTCCCCCGTTATAGTTAGTGCAGGCAACTATAACTCACGCGACCGCAATCCTCTGCTGATGCTAATACTGTATTTAGACACTTATTTGCCCATGTCTTCTTCCATTAAATTTTAGCTATACATATATTACAAATATTTTTTTTTCATAAAGACACATATGTCATCAGCAGAGGATTGCGGTTGCGTGAGTTATAGTTGCCTGCACTAACTATAACGGGGGAATTTCATTGTTTTTTTACGAGTGAAATGTACAGCTAACTATAACTTGTGTGAAACCTATGGTTTTTTCAGTGAATTTGCAAGGTTTTTTAAATGCTAATTCCTAACTATAACGTGTGTGAAACCTATGGTTTTTTCAGTGAATTTGTACGGTTTTTTAAATGCTAAGTTACTTTACGCCATTCGTGGCGTGCGCGCCCAGTTAACGCAGTTCATTCCGTGCGCGCACCGTGCGCGCACAGTGAGCACGCGGTGCGCTTCGCGCACCGCGCGCCCACTTTACGCAGTTAGTGCCGTGCACGCACGGCGGTCACGCAGTGCGCTGCGCGCACCGCGTGCCCACGTTACGCGGGATGGGCCATGTACACACGATGCGCTTCGCGCACCGTGCGCACATGGGGGACATATTATGCGCTTCGTTGTGAACGTTATTCATTTGAACTTTCCATTGCTAATTATATACCATGCACAAATGGTGCCCTCCGGGCACCATTTGCACACGGGGTGGGGAAAGTGTGGATAACTTTTTTTTTTTAAAAATGTTTTACCGTACGCGTACGGTAAGCGTAATCGCCGATTTTTCGAAAAAAAATAAATTTGTTTTTTTGGCCTTGGGGGGTGTTTGGGGACACATATATGGATGCTGGGTGTTTAAGAACTGAATATACTCCCCCTGTAGATGTTTTTTATCTTGGTTTTTGCAGCCCCCCTCAGAATGCGAGAGAGAAAATGGCGGCCGCCGCTTCCTGGTTTCGACCGATTCGAATGTTTACTTAGATCGAACAGCCAATCAGAATCGCGCTCGCGCACGTCACCGTACGCGTACGGTAAGCGCACGGTAAGCGCACCGTAAGCGCACCGTAAGCTGGCTCAGATATATATATTGATTTAAAGGCTATTTTCTCAGAATCTACTGAACAGATTTACACCAAACCTACAAAAGGCACTTCCTTGACCTGAGGACTACCTCTCTGCCAAATTTCATTTAACTCTGTTCAGCCGTTCGGGCTGTAGCTGTGTCTAAAGGTCCTATGGAAAAATGCATGGGAAAAACGCGTTTTGGGACCCCCCTTTTATCTCAGCCCCCGCTTGACGAATCCCCCCGAGACTTTCAGGGTAGGAGCGGAGCGTAGCGCCCCACCTATTTTGAAAATTTCGCGAGGATTCGTCAACCGGCGCCAAAGTTATTCAAAATAGAATGTTGCGGTTTACCTATGGTAAGAGGGTCCTAACTATAACTACCTACTGGCGACCGCCAGTAGGTAATATGTATATATATATATATATATATATATATATATATATATTAATGTATACTTTTTCTGAGCTGTATCTTCTGACTAAAGCCACACAACACATGCAGACCTGTGAAATGAGCTACACTATTTAAGCATTTTTAAATGTGGAAAAAAGCAGAATGCTGCTGAAAAATTAAACAAATGGTGTAAAAATCAGCTGTGATACAACCATAGCCTGTACACTTCCCAGAGACCGTATGCTGTATACTATGTAACGTAGGGCTTATTAAGCATGGCTTACGCTATGTCCTACTAGTTTCAGGTAAGATCAACCAACCCACACTGCACCAATCTGAGTAATGGACAGTGCTGTGAAACGGAAATGGAAGGACGGTGCTAAAATAAGAGCCCTTTTTATATACGTTATGTCATTCTAGTTTCAGGTAGGGCCAAGCAACCCACACTACAACAATCTGAGTAACAGACAGTGCTGTGAAAAGAAATGTGTGGGGGGACTGCTACAATAGGAGCTTTGTTTATATAATGTGCCTGAACCACATGTATGGAAATGTCCCAAACAAACACAGCTGTTCGTTTTCAGAAGACAGGCCAGGCCGATCCAAAGTAGCATGTACAACAAGGAAAGTGGTGGTGTTTTCATCAAGTGAAGCACAAGGTGCTCAAATAAACAGCTGATCTGGGCTGTATCCACAAAACAGGAATGTGCACTTAGAGTACGAAACAGCCACTTGCAAGCCACTTTTCACTCACATACTGGAACTTGTAAATCTTCCACTGAAAAAGTATTGAGGTTCTTTGTCTCACTTGTGTCATTAATTTATCCCACGAAGGTAGCACAAGGTGGGCGAGATTCATCCACTCTACATGGTGGGACACAAACACAGGTTTGTAACCACTCAAGGCATCTACAGACTCCCTCCTCCATTCGTTGATGCTCAAAACTGCACCATTGGTCTCACCTTTACCTCAAAGTTCGACAGGCTAAATGGCGCAAAAGTGTGCGATAGTTGGTACTTCCCACCATGAACGGATCTCCTCCAGAGTGAGGGTTGGCAGGGACCCGGGCTCCTCGTGGGACTTGTTTTCTCAGGAGCCACATTCCGGAGAGCACATGGGTATGAACACCTCACTCCCCAGCATGCGTGCTGTTGGGAAGAGCAAAGGGATATGGCTGAAATAAGTATGAATAGAATAATGTAAAACTAAATGACTGCTGTAACAGAAAACGACTCACTGCATCAATAAACAAAGACTGGAAAACACGCCCCAGACAAACAGGCAGTGTTAAAATACATTTGCTGAATTGGCGAGTTATAATATGCATTTGCTACAGTGTAGAAAAAGAAATGCATTTTCCTTGCAAGAGAACCGCGGTGAGTAATCAATTTGCTATGAAACTACATAATAAAGTACTTATCCCATACGATCACGGTGGGAGTGACCCATGACTGTAGCTTGGTGGGGGAGTTGACATAGTTCATTTTACACTGGGTTGTGACAGGGATGGCATCTTGGTGCGTTTCTGAGGGACAAAATGCAAAAATAATGTAAAAAAATTCCTCTAAACAAAATGTTGACTCTGGACCCAGGAACTGTTGGGAGAAGGAGGCAGCTGCAGCCCAGGAGAGGGAGCAAGCAGCTGTATCAGGGGAGCCCGAGAGAGTAGGGGGAGAAAAGAGAGCATGTGAAAGATAAAGCGATCTTTTGAATTTAAAAAATAGTTCCTGGACAGAAAGTCAAATAAAAAATACCGGAAGCCCACATGTCCTGGGGCAGTACTCTGGAGAGCGAACAACTTGGAAAAAATGAGGCAACAAGAAGCCAAAGTAAC
The DNA here is from genome assembly GCF_964204655.1 of Triturus cristatus. NCBI lineage: Eukaryota > Metazoa > Chordata > Amphibia > Caudata > Salamandridae > Triturus > Triturus cristatus. Next base: position 984,280,989 of record NC_140585.1, on the reverse strand, counting down.
CAATAGCAAGCAAGATTTCTTGCAAGACAACCAACTAGACCAATTCAAAGTGATAGGAGGAGTCAAACTCCACAAATTACATACAACAGTTCATCATGCAGTGCAAGTGCTGTAGACTTGATCTAACAAAAGCACTAGCAATAAAGATAACTAACAGATATGGGTACGTGCTCGTTGTAAAAGAGCAAAATGCAGTAAACGTGAAGGTAACCAGTGGGTAAGGTAGGCTTACCCATGGCCCCAGGCTGTATGCTGTAGTGGGCATAAACAAAATGTGAATGACAGCAAAAGATCAATTAATGATGAGAGGTGGCTGAAAGTCCTTTTAAGTAAGTATGTTATACATTATCATGTTAGCAAGATCAACAGGTCTTGGCTAACACCAGAAAGTGGAAGTTTGAAGAAAAACAAATTACAAAGAAGCATGACGACATAAAACAGAAAAGTAATCTGAGAGTTTAAAGATAAAATAGTATGTTTTCTGCTTATTCTACTTTTTCCTGCGACCAAAACAGGAAGCAGTAATAGAGGAAGTAGATGACAGGGGAGAGAAATAGAAAAAGAAATAGGTGACAGCAAACGGACAATGAAAGAAAGAAGGCTAGGCTAATGATGTAAAAGGAACTAGAGATCAGCAGCAGTAGCAGCTCTGATGAGCCGTCATGTAGTTTAGTAACCAAAATAAAAAATGCAGCTATAAACATTGACCACGGCACGCATTTGTGCACATTTTGTCCAGCTCTGGCGGAGCCAACGGGGGAAAAAACTACAACGCTTTTTTACATTATATTTGTTCCAAAACCTTTCCCAAGGTATTTTACAAAATGTAACAAACGTCTACCCTCTAGCTATGAATCTGGACAGGCCTATATCGGGCCTGTTATAAGAAGTCCGATAGGTGGCATTATTTTATTTTACTGGCACATTCAATTTCAAATATGAATGACTCAATCAAATCTATTATACAGTGTGACTAAAACACTCTAAATATTTGATGCTATTTTGATAGCGATTTTTATTTGTGGTGAGTTTATTCTTTGCCATTTGGGGCTGGGTTAATGCTTTATCAACAGAAATACCAACCACTAATGTGGCACTCCACCGGGATCTATCATCTGCAGAGCAATCAAGCTTGTAGCTATAACATTCTCTGATGTCAAAGCATATAGGCTCAGAGACGGTACCACATGAGTGCGATTCTAGGAAGCTAAGTAGGAACAAAACCCATAGACACACTCACGTATTACCATGGTGGTAGGGCTTTAAGTGGGCTGGGTCTCATCGGTACTAAGCACTGGCAGTTTTTTAAAGGGGGCCTTGAAACGGTCTCTATCTGGCTCTGTTTTGTGCCCTGGCACAGGCGGTTTGTGTTTTCGGGACTGCAGTGACAGCAGGCACATCGATGTGTGCGTGCTCACGCCTTCACTTCTCACTAGTGGAGGTTACAGCATGACGTCATGCCAGGTGAGCTTTGTAGGGAAGGAAAATCCTTTAAAGAGAGTCATTTTCTCTCTGGATTTTCCTTTTTGAAACGCGGGGGGAAGCAACAATGTCGTTGTGTCAACAGGATGTAGTGACCCGGGGCCATGGCACTAGGACCCTGCAGGAGACTAGGTGGACACTCAGGGAACCGGACACCACCTCCGGTCAAGGGTGTGGGAGGGAGCATTTGCAGGACGAAAGGACACGTGGGTAGACGTGGGTGGGCCCAGCGCAGTGTAATACATATGAATAAAGCATTAAAAATCCTTACCTGCCTCCCGAGTGTTGTGGGGCTCAGGACACGACAACTGGTGAACGAAGGCGGGATCAGAAGAGCAGCAGAAGTGGATCATATATCGTCCCCGAAAACGCGACACAACCAGGAGCCCGCCCTGGACCGCTGACCAACACAAGGAGCATCGTGGCAAGTGGCGTGATGCTGCGGAAGAAGAAGCAGAGCCAGGAGCCCACCCTGGTCCGAGTCGTGCAGCTAGACAACAGCGACGTGAGAGCCCACCCCGGCCGCCGAAAATTGCGGTAAGAGCGCTGTGAGGCTGTGCGCATGGAGAAATAAAGAAGGCATCTGCCAGCAAGCAGAAGAGCAGGCGAGAGTGCTTGAAGGAAACTGGAGAAAATACGCGCGTTTAGTTAAACTAAGTATTGCGAGAGTGGCGGCCATCTTGAAGTCAGGCAAATAAGCCAATCAGAAGGCAGAACCAAGTGGCGGCCATTTTGAAGTCAGGTGTCCGTTGAAATATATAGGGAAACTGGAAAACAGTGTAAAAAAGACTGAAAATAAGAGGAAAACAGTGGAATAAAGCAGGATAAGGAGAACAATAAAGGGACAAACAAAGAAATTAAGAAAATAAAGAGGAAGAAGAATAGAAGAGTGTCAGAGAAAGAAACTGAGTGATGATGAAAAGCAGAGCACGCATGCAGTCTTCCGCAGGCCACTACCGTTCAGCCTATCGGAGCCACAAGCAGGCATCCGGTGGGAAAGATGGATCAGAAAATTTGAGCGTTACATGAGTGCCACAGACGTCCCGGATAGCAAGCAACTGCACCTGCTTCTCAATCTCGCAGGGGATGAAATAGAAGATCTGTCATTAACATTCCCCGCAGATCAAACAGAGTATTATAAGGGAGTGATACAATGTCTCACACAGAAATTTGACCCCCAACGAAACGTTGATTTTGAAAGATACACATTTAACACGGCATGCCAGCAAGGAGAAGAGAGCCTAGATGATTTTGCAACGAGACTGAGAAAACTGGTCACATACTGTGAGTTTGACAAATTTGACAATGAGCAAGCTATAAGACTGTGCATCATCGAAGGTTGTCAATCAGTGGAGTTCCGAGCATGCATTCTGAAGGAACCAACGACGCTGGAAAAGATATTGACGATGGCTTGCACAGAAGCACGGACTACAGAACACGCCAAGCAGATGGAGATAGGAAAGGAGAAGAGAGTGGCTCAAGCACATCGCGTCACTGGGAACTTCAAAAAGAAAGAATTTCAGGCGCCAGTCCCACCAAAGAAGGGCGCACAAACATGCTACCGATGTGGCCACGAATTCCCGCACGTCGGTGCTTGCCCAGCAATAGGCGAGAAGTGCAGGAAGTGCAATAGGGACAATCATTTTTCAAGTACGTGCATGACCAGACAATTTAGAAATGAGAGGGGCAGAACAATGAGACCACGGATAACTAGCAACAGGTACGCCCGACACATGGAAATGGCTAATCGTAGTTCCTTTGACGAAGCAGAAGAAACGGCAGCACCTGTGAGGGAGGCGAGACTATATCTAATGTCAGAGGCCCAAGAGAAGCCAATGGGACAGAGCACGTTCATCTAGTGGAGAAACAACAAATAAAGAAAACAGCCACTGTGGACATTGGCGTAGGGGACCACCAAGCAAAATGTGTGCTTGACAGTGGAGCGACATGCAACATCGTGTGCATGTCAGAACACAAGAAAATGAGAGTGAAACCACAGCTATCAATGTCGACCGTAGATGTATTCACATGGGGCTCCAAAAGCCTGGTAGAAAATATGGGAAAGTTCACAGAAACTTTCACATACAAAGGCAGGTCCTACCGAGAAGAAATACGTTTGCTCAAGGGTGACATCCCAGAGTCATGCCTGCTAAGCAATGTGACGGCACAGGTGATGGGGCTGCTGGCAATGACATACCACATGTTGGAAACTGAGAACATCCTACAAGAGTACCCAGCCATAATGAAAGGTCTTGGTAAGCTGAAAGGAAAACAGATAACATTACACATCAATGAAGCAATCAAGCCGGTGGCACAACATCATAGACGAGTACCAATTCACCTACAACCACAAGTAGAAGAGGAAATAACTAGCCTACTAGCGCAAGATATAATTGAACCTGCCGAAGGGCCAACACCTTGGGTGTCTCTGATTGTGGCAGTTCCAAAGAAGAACACATCAAAAATCTGCATCTGCATGGACATGAGGACCCCAAACACCGCAATTGCAAGAGAACGTCACCCGGAGCCACACCTAAATGACATGATCACCTGCCTAACTGGAGCCTTCAGATTCTCGAAGCTGGACTTGTGCAAGGGGTACCATCAATTAGAACTGGACCACCAGTCCAGGTACATCACGACATTCTCCACACACCTGCGTCTATTTAGATACAAGCGACTGAGTTTCAATCTCATCCGCTGCGGAGATATTCCAGGAAACAATATGGTAAGTGATAAGGCCGGTACATAACAGTCTAAACTATAGTGATGACATTTTGGTATTTGGGAAAACAGACTAAGAACATGACACTGCTTTGCGTCAAGTGTGCACACAACTGGAGCGAGCGGGCCTAACACTGAATGGAGAAAAATGCGAGCTGGGGAGAAGGGAACTACTGTTCTTCTGACACATCTTCTCCAAACAAGGGATGAGGCCAGACCCCAGCAAAGTTGAAACACTGAAGAACGCAAATACCCCGACTGATGTTGCAGAAGTAAGATCATTTCTGGGGCTCGCCAGCTACTGTGCGCGGTACATACAGGACCTTGCCACAGTGAGCACACCACTACGAGAACTGACCAAACAAGGACAGAAGTTCATCTGGTCTCAGGAATGCAACAAGGCATTTGAGGAAATAAGACAAGCAGTGGTGACTGTGGAACATTTGGCCTACTTTGACCCCCTGCTCTGCACTGAACTGACAGTCGATGCCAGTCCAGTAGGACTAGGGGCAATACTAGCTCAGCACCTGCCAGGAAGAGATTCACAACGGAAAATTGTCGCGAATGCAAGCAAAAGCTTAATAGACATTGAAAAGACATACTCGCAACCAGAAAAGGAGAGCCTAGCAGTAGTATGGGCATGTGAACACTACCATATGTTTATCTACGGGAAGTCATTCACCATTATAACTGATCACCAGGCGCTAGTGATGATCTATGGCAGCCCGTCAGCCAAAATGCCACCCAGGATTGAACGCTGGGGCATAAGGTTGATGGACTATGACTTCACCATTGTGCACAAGCCGGGGAAAGAGCACAACCCGGCAGACTACATGTCGAGACACCCATTACCACAAGCACAAGAAACAACATCGATGGCAGAGGAATACGTCAACTTCATACTAAACAAAACATCCTAGCACCGATAACACTCGCGGAGCTAGCAAGAGAAACAAAGGAAGATGCCACACTGCAAGTGGCCATGGAGGTAATGAGAAGACAGAGATGGAGACACATTAACAATAATTGCACCTGGGGAGCAGGCGTATGCAAGGAAGAAGTGCTAGCTCTAAAGAAGGTACACGAAGAACTGTCGGAGACAGACACAGGAATACTGATGAGAGGGACACGAATAGTGATACCAAGCTCACTCAGGGGGCAACTGATAAATCTGGCTCATGAGTCGCACCGAGGCGTAGTAGCAACGGAAAAAATGCTAGGAGAGAAAGTATGGTTCCCTGGGCTAGATTGCATGGTAGAAGACACCATAACGACATGCCACCTCTGTCAAGTGATAGGACCACCGGTTAGGCACGAACCACTAAATATGTCAGAACTTCCACGAGCAGTGTGGACAACACTAGCAGCTGACTTCTTTGGACCACTAGAAACAGGCAACTACCTGCTGGCGGTCATTGATGAATGTTCACGATTTCCAATAGTACGACAGGTCCCATCGACATCGGCAACAGCAACATTACCGATGCTAGATGACATATTTGCAGCCTGGGCTTCACCAGAAACACTAAAAACAGACAATGGTCCTCCATTCTCAGGAGAGGAATTCCGCAGATTCATGGTTTATCTGGGATAAACCACAAGAAGATAACTCCGTTGTGGCCTCAGGCGAATGGAATGGTGAAGAGGTTCATGGGGAACATCAAAAAGGCAGTTCAAAGGGCGAAGCTAGCACAGATATCACTTAGCCAAGCTCTGTGCCAAGTACTACATGACTACAGAAACACCCCCCACAACTCAACTGGAAGGTGCCCAGCAGAGTTAGTACTGGGAAGAACAAGCAGAACGAGGCTTCCACACATAGAAGCAACAATGGCACCAGATCACAGCAGCATTGCAGCAAAAGACAGAGAGGAGGAAGAAAAAATGAAAAGATATGCAGATGCCAAGCGGCACGCCAGCTCGTCAGATCTAAAGGAAGGAGACACGGTGATAGTGCGTCAACGACAACAAAGGAAATCTGACAGCATGTTCTCCAAAGATCCGCTAATAGTTACCAAACTGAAGGGACCAATGGTCACGGCAGAGTCAGAACATCAGAAGATAACACGGAACAGTTCACATTTCAAAGAACTAAAAGAGAAGAAAATGGAAGACCCGGATAAGGAAACAGCAGAACAAGAAGAGCAGGAGCATAACAAGAAGGAAGGAGACAATGATGAGGGACCAGCAGAAGAGCACCAGACGGATGCCGGCCCGAGAAGGGCATGCAGACGTCCAAAACGAATTACTAGAAGAAATGTGATGATGGGAGGCACACCGACCTGTACCAGGGCAGACTTGCATCTATCTCTATCTACACATCTCTGTGTTTCACTTTTCTCGTCACTTCTTTGTGACAAAGAGGGGAGATGTAGTGAACTGGGGGCAGGGCACTAGGACCCTGCAAGAGACTAGGTGGACACTGAGGGAACCGGACACCACATCCAGTCAAGGGTGTGGGAGGGGGTATTTGCGGGACAAGAGGACGCGTGGGCAGACGTGTGTGGGCACAGTGCAGTGTAATACATACGAATAAAGCATTAAAGATCCTTACCTGCCTCCCGAGTGTTGTGGGGCTCAGGACACGACACAGGGCAAAGCCAATAGTCTTGACTTGTTGGAGGTATGATGTTACTTGTATCATATACCTGGATGCAATGACAGAAACAGCAAAATACAAGTCGGACGGCACACTATGCTAAGCACAGATTTTTAGCTTAGATGTTTTTAAGCCACGCCCTTAATTACATTGGCCACGCCCCTTTGAGAGACCCCCCCAGTTTTTTCATCCTACTTAAGTCCTGCATGGTGGCATTGAGTACCACATATCAACATATTTTAATGATGCAAATTTGTGCCATTCGCCCTTGACAGACTTCCTTTCCATTAATTCTTCTTCAATGCCTACTTCTAACGCACAACAGGTGGCGTCTATGGTGTGTTTGTGATAGTTAGTGCTTATGATCAGAGAAAGGCTCTTATTGTCAAGTTGAGCCTCATGGCAAATGTATTTCCTTTTTACCCCTTACCTGGCATGTTCCAATGAAACTGTTGCTAACTCCTTGTGGCCTTTTGGAATCCATGCCCTCACCAGTCCCAAAAGTTTATTTTTTTAATAGGAAACAGCACTATGTTGGTCAATCACACTGGGGAAGTGCAAAATGCAGTTCGTAACAAAGCTTCCGATGAAAAACTTCAAGCTCACCTCGCGCTCGAGCTGAAACAGAATGAAGAGCTGCAAGTGAGTTCACTTGGACTATATTTCTTACGAACGCAGTCTGAGGACGCCTGATGACACGCACGCCTCAGACGCAGAGAGATACGTAGCATCTTTTCTGCTTGCATTACCTGGAAAACCCGGCAGTGTGTTGCGGGCCAATGGATAATAAAACACTAGGTGGGTGTGTGGGTTATATCGAATACTCTCCACTGCATGCCTGCCCGGGGAAAAAATATATTTGTCCCTGAACGCGCTAAAACGTACATGTTGAGAATGCAGACAGATACAGTGCATCTTCTCGGCATATGTTATCTGGAAAAACCGTCAAGAAGTGCTCGGGTTTCGCCGGCATATCTTCCAACTCCTGACAGTACCGATGAGTGATTGTGAATATTATATACAAGAGGTAAATTCAATTACACCGAGTAGGCATCTAAAAAATACACTGGAGAGAGAAAGTTTACATGTTGAGAAAATCCTTACTATGAACACAGGGGTGCACCGTACACATTGACAGCATGCCTGCTTATAGTAAAAATATGCCTTTATGTGTATGTAGCGAAAAATATATGTGGGTGCTGAGTATGTACATGTACCAAGCTCCTGATCAGGCGTCTTCATGTATGCCAAACAATTACTACTGGCTACAAAACATGACACACCGTAAGATATATGCAACTTAGCCATTAGTGACGTAGCCCCTTAGACTTGCAAGTATATACTAATCATTCTGTCCTTTAGGAATAGAGTCCAATAAATGTATCCAATTGCATTCACGTAAATTCAATGTCAATCCAATGTCTCCTCCTTTCGGTTGTGTTCACCTTTCTCCAGCACTGGCCATCTTAGGTTGTTTCAGCATGTTGTTCAGTTGCTTGAGGTGTTCCACTAAAGGCCCTCCAGGAGCTTTATATCTGATGCAACTGCAGTGCTGGAGGATATGTTGTTTGACCTTCTGCGTGGCCTGTTCCACGGAAGGGAATTTGCAAGAACACATTATGATATATGCAACATTCATGCTATTACAGTTAAAATGATACCTAAGGTCATATGTCTTATCCTGATACTCAAACCACTTTGTCTTAGTGCATAGCTGGGAAGTTTACTACTGCATTTGTAAATCCCCAAATATAGACCAGTCTGACACGGTCTCATTCCTCGGCCTACTATGAGTCAAACGAATATGACTTTATCCTGTATAAAATATTGAACTACCTGTAATGTGATTCATTAGTCATCAAAGGAATGTATGACGTTACTACGCCATCCATTACCCAGCAGTAGGTTACAACGCGGACATTACATCGTCCGCGTTGTTACCATGCATGGCTTTACATCGCAAGTCGTTTCTACGACTTGCACTAGATGGCGCGCTGCACTTAGGAATAGTATAAATTACTATTCCTACTCCAGTTAGCGCAACAGCAGGGAATGTGTTGGATTTAAAATCCAATACATTCCCTGGTGTTGGGCGCCATCTAGCGCAAGTCGTAGAAACGACTTGCGATGTAATGCCATGCGTGGTAACAATGCAGACGATGTAACGTCCGCGTTGTAACCTACCTGCGTGGTATTGTCAGCATTGTAAACGCTGTTTCCCCATCAAAGGGTTTGCTTTTTCATGTTGCCACATGGACAATCGAGGCTCCTCGAGGGAGTGCTGCGGGGCGGTGGGGTGGGGCGGGGGAGGGGAGGGGCAGGGTGGGTGGTAGTAATCTCCGACATATGGCCGACCAGAGTTAAGTATATAAATAAATAAATAAAAGAAATTACATTGCGCCGGCTGCAACGCCATTTGCGTTGCAGCGCGTGCCATGTAATTCGAGGGGCCGTGACTGCACATGGACTTGTATGTGATGTTGCCATTCACTATGGGGTTTCTGCAGCTTTATGCTCAGACAAACAGCATGCCTGTTAGCTCTGGGGGTCGCTAGTTGGCAGAGGTAGGTACCTTTGTCCAAATAGGGACCCTTGCTTCTAGTCAGGGTAAAGGGGATACACACTCTAGATAACCCCTGCTCACCCACTTGGCAGCTTGGCACGAGCAGACAGGCTTATCTCAAAGGCAATGTGTAAAGCAGCCACGGTCGGTAGTAGGAGTACCTGCAGGGCGGTGACGTGGGGAGGGGGAGGGGCAGGGTGGGGGGTAGTAAACTATGGATTACGGAGGTTTACAGGTAAGTAAACATATAAATTAATAAAACAAATTTCGTTGCGTGAAGGAACAGGTTGGTGGAGTGGTGCACCGCTTATTAAAACGTCAATGATGGTTAAAGAGTCAGATAAGCCTTAGTAGGTGATAAGTCCCTTTTATTTTCAAAGACAAAGATTAGCCAGCCAACGCGTTTCGTTCATAAAATGAACTTCTTCAGGGATGTAATTTACAATGAAAACACATAAATAGTGTGCACTCAACAAATACCTGTGTACACATTTGAGCGTGCGTACAGTATGGTGACACAGAAGTGAGTATGGAAACAGATACAAATAATCCGAAATAGGAAGATTAAGTGTTGGGAAGGGGAAGAAGTGAACTAGTGAACAAGTCACATGTGTATGATGAAAAATGAGGGGGGGTTGAAGGAAAGGAAGGGAAGTGAGGGAAATAACCAAAAAAGGTGGTTTGAAAAACAAAGGTAGTGACATCTTAAATATAAATAGAATTGACATTAAACATATTTCTAGGGTTATGTAGTTTAGATCAAATCTCTAGAGTCAAAGGACCAAAGACAAAAAAACAGCGAAATCAGGAAAACATGGCCAGGCACAGAAAACAGTGTCTTATAGCAAAAAGGTGTAGATTATAAAGCAATTAAAGGCGGGTCATTAAAATCTTAATCTGTGAAGATATAGGTATAAGGTGTATAACATTAAATGCTGTTGGTATTACATGAAGATCCGAAAAACTTAGAGGCACTAGCAAACTGAATATAATAATAGTAATATGTCATACTATATACTGTTGGTGTTTAGCCAAAAAACAGAAAAGCACAAAACACTGGCATGATGTTAAAAAAGTATGTCAAACACTTTTCACGCAAAAAGGAAACGTGAAAAAGGAATATGGAAAAAGGAAAGAATTAAATAAACACACACTGGTCCTTGAATGAGATAAACTAGTGCTCCCTGTCCCCTTGTTTCATTGAACATATGTGAAAAATGTATGCATAGTCTTAGTAATATAAAAAAATTTCGTTGCGTACACTGCATCCCCAAATGCGATGCAGTGCACGCAACGAATTTCGTTTTATTAATTTACATGTTTACTTACCTGTAAACCTCCGTAATCCATAGTTTACTACCCCCCACCCTGCCCCTCCCCCTCCCCACGTCACTGCCCTGCAGGTACTCCTACTACCGACCGCGGCTGGTGTAAAGTATTTGTACCAACACACACAGTAACACAGTGAAAACACCACAAAAGGACACAACACCAGTTTAGTAAAATAAAATATCTTTATCTAAACTAAAATGACAAAAATCCAACATACACAGTTAAAAATATGACTTTCAAAAGGTTTCACAAACTTGTACCATAGAAAAACTATGGATGCGTGACTTTTACACCAAAAGACCTGTAGATGCGTCAAAATTCACAAGGGCAAACAGCCGCAGAGTCAGAAACAAAGAGTTGCGTCAACTTCTGAGACCTTGGGGAGGCGATTCGACAGTTTTGCAACATGCAGAGGACGAGTTGCGTCGAATCCGGTCTGTATGGGGAGTGATGCGTCGATTCTTCGTGACGGTTCGGGTCCGCAGGTGATGCGTCGGGAAAGCTTGCCGCACAGGTAGGTTGCGTGGAAATCCGGGATGCGTCGGCAATCAGTGTGGTGGCATCGAGCAGCAATGTGTCTGTCCTCTTCAGCCACGATCCCTCGATGCGTCGATTCTTGCAGAGGCGACAGGTGCTGCATCAGTTTTTGCAGCTGTGCGGCAATGCGTGGAAATACTTCTCGTGCCGTGAAGATGCATTGGAAAAACAGCCACAAGTAGAGCGATGCGTTGATTTCTGTATTTCTTTAAGTTTCTTCTTTCTTCCAGCTCCCAAACAGCAGTAGCAACCTCCAGAGGCCCCAAAACTGGCACAGGCACCTCTTGGCAGGTCAGAACTCACATCAGTAGAGTTCAGGGGAGCTGGGGTGAAGTCTTTGTGTTCCTGAGACTTCATAACAGGAGGCCAGTACACACAGGCCCTTGGAGATCTCCTTCAAGCAGGGGACACAGTACACAGCAAAGTCATTCTCCTTTCCTTGGCAGAAACAGCAACTGCAGGCCAACCCCACACAGCACACAGCACACAGCAAAGAGGCAGTACTTCTCAGTCTCTCCAGCTCTTCACCTTGGCAAAGGTTCCTCTTGAATTCCAGGAATGATCTAAAAGTCTGGAGTTTTGGATCCAATACTTATACCCCAAAATGTCTTTGCTCTCTTTGTGCAAGGGGCTCTGAGCCCAGTTCAAACCAGTTCTGCCTTCACTGGTGCAGCATGACCACAGGAGATGGAGACAGCAGTGTGCAAGGGAGACAGGCTCCATTCAGGTGCAAGGTAAATCTCCACCCACCACTCTATATACAGCCAGGGTCTATTCAGCTGAGGGCTGGGTCATCCAAAAAGAGTCAGGCACACCTCAACCCCCCCCCCGAGGCTGTCTACAGGGAATGCACATCCTCTGTCTCTGTCACACTGAAACCAGACAGTCAATCCACAAACAGGCAGAGGCACACAGGATGGTTGAACAAGAAAATAGCCACTTTCTAAAAGTGGATTTTTCAAACACATAGTTTAAAAACCATCTTTGCTAAAAGATTTGATATCAAAGTTCCGGGATACCAAACTCCATTTTTTCATGTTATCCCTATGGGAAGATATGTTTGTAAAATGTTACAAAGCATTCCCCCATTCTGTCCTATGAGGCAAGATAGCCTTTCAATAGTGAAAAACTAAATTTGCAGTATTTTCACTATCGGGGGGGGGGGTAACTTGGGCCTACCATAAGGGTGTCCTATATGTAAGAAAAAGGAAGGTTAGGGCCTGGCAGGTGGGTGCACTTGCCAAGTCGACATGACAGTTAACAAACTGCGCACAGGCACCGCGGTGGCAAGACTGAGACATCTTTTCAGGGCTACTCATGTGGGTGGCACAATCAGTGCTGCAGTTCCACTAGTAGCATTTGATTTACCAGCCCTGGCACACTCAGTGCACTTTACTAGGGACCTACTGGTAAATCAAATATGCCAATAAAGGAGAACTAATAACACCAATTTACACAGGGAGCACTTGCACTGTGGCACTGATCAGCAGTGGCAAAGTGCCCAAAGCATCTAAGCCAGAAAAAACTAAATCCATCACAGCATCAAAAACACAGGAGATAGAGGCAAAAAGTCAGGGAAAACCACACCAAGGATGCCAGGTCTAACAATGCCTTATGTATTTAATTTCTTAGATTGGCATATTTGTATGAGTTTACAAGAAAGGTTTACATTTCGGTTCTCGGTTGGTATGACTTACATTTCAGGTTTCAGTTCGCTAGTCGGACGATTTCTCTGTGCTATGCACTTTTGTTTGAACACTTGTTTTATAGTGATATGTATACACTCATACTTCGTTTATCGTTCGTGTTAAGTAAAATAGCAATTATTTTCTGCTTTTGAAAGTCATCTAGAATGCGCTTGCTTTTGTTTGAGTATGTAGAAACAGGCAAAAGGAAATTTTCTTACAGTGTTCTACAGGACATGTTAGTTTCAGCAGTTGGCTGCTTGCAGGGAGGATCACACCATACCAGATATTATTTCTTCTAGTTTTCTATCCACATCAAAGCCTTGATTATATCACAGATTAACCTCGTTTATTTGTGGCTATGGGTTAACATTTTGCTTCCACTATTTCCTCATTATAGGAGGTACCTCTTCCTGTTTTTGTTGCAGTTCGCATTACACCTGAATGCTGCTATAAAATGTCCATTGCTCTGATGCCCTCGGAGCACCTTCCTGGGTTGCTTGACACACTCTGTTCAGGTTCATCCCTCGATTGTTGTATTTCCGTGGTGCCATATGTCGCACCAGCACGGTTCACTCGTCCTCGGCCTTTCCAGTCGCACTCACTCCTGTCAGATTTTCTGTTTTACAGGATGCATCAGACCACAGAATTTGGGCGAGTTCGGCCGCATCAGTGGCTAACACTCGCCACATATTCTAGATAACCGAGCAGGTTCGCTGGGAGTACACAAGGCAATGTTTTTGAATGCACATTTTATTTGAATGTGAGGCAGTTTGCAATTCCGTCCACCGGGTACGTGCATGGCAACAGTTGGGAACTGCTAATGGGTATATTCCAAGGAATATTAGTTAACTAAAGCACCAAAATTGCGCACATTGGAGTATAGGTGTTCCAAAACTGCTACAATAATGTGGACTGTGTTAAAATATTAAAGTGCGACTATTAGAATGCCACAATAATGTCATTAAATCACTCACACTGTTACCAGGTAAGCAGCCAGGTAGACAAATTTGGCAGCAAAAAATCACAGTATACATTTGTGCATATGTGTAATTCTTATGTAAAAAAGTGATGGATATATTACAATTACATATTGAAATCCATTTATTACCTCCCATGTTGCTAGACGAATCATATTGGGATAGTCACCCCCCCAAATAAAACGGTCCTTGTGTCCATTTAGCAACGCATTTATGTCCATGTTGCACGAACTGGAGGCTGGATATTCTATAAGATGCTTAAGACAGAGGTTTTGTTGGAGCCTTTACATGTTCCTGCCAGTGTCTGATTGTGACCTATTTATCTGCTGGAAGGAGTCAGTGTACGCAGATAACAGGAAGGTGGGACAAATAAGGCTGGCTGGATACACCTCTTGCTTCCTTTAGCCTTGGCTTCAGGGTGTGGGAGAAGCGTGCCCAGTGTACTGAGGCATCCTCAGCGGAGAGCGTTGTTTGGCGATAGTACACGTGGTATGATGGTTAAATAGATTTGCTAAGTCACACTTTGCTTTCAGCCAAATAAATGACCACTTGGCGCAGGGTAACTGTAGTGATTTTCTTTTGTTGTTCGTAGCATCTTAACTGATTTTAATCAATCAATCAATCAATCATAGCATTTGTAAAGCGCACTACATACCTGTGAGGGTCTCAAGGCGCTAGGGGGGGATGCTGCTACTGTTCGAAGAGCCAGGTCTTGAGGAGTCTCCTGAAGGATAGAAGGTCTTCGATCTGCCGTAGGCGGATGGGGAGGGTGTTCCACGTCTTGGCGGCGAGGTGGGAGAATGATCTGCCAGTGGCGGTCACTCTTCGGATGCTGGGGATGGTGGTGAGGGCATGGTCTGTGGAGCGGAGCTGGCGGGTGGGGGTGTAGAGGCTGAGCCGGCTGTTGAGGTACGCTGGTCCGGTGTCGTGGAGTGCCTTGTGTGCGTGTGTGAGGAGCTTGAAGGTTATCCTCTTGTTGATGGGGAGCCAGTGCAGGTCTTTCAGGTGGGGTATGATGTGGCTGCGGTGGGGGATATCCAGGATCAGGCAAGCGGAGGCGTTCTGGATGCATTGGAGTCGTTTCAGGAGTTTGGCCAGGGCTCCTGCGTAGAGTGCGTTGCCGTAGTCCAGTCTGCTGCTGACGAGGGCCTGGGTGACCGTCCTTCTAGTTTTGGTTGGGATCCACTTGAAGATCCTGCGAAGCATGCGGTGGGTGTTGAAGCAGGAGGAGCAGACGGCGTTGACCTGCTTTGTCATGGAGAGTGTGGAGCCGAGGATGACCCCTAGGTTTCGTGCGTGGTTGGTGGGTGTAGGGGGTGCTCCTAGTGCCGTCAGCCACCAGGAGTCATCCCAGGCTCTATGAAACAAGGCATCATGTTCCTACAGCGAGTCCTAAACATATCAGCTGACAGACATTACACGTGTCATGAACTTTATTATGAACAAACACAAACAAGTAGAGCAATAATGAGACCACAAAGACACTTCTCCATAGTGGGGGCCCAAAAGCATATGCCGAGATAAACAATTGGCAATTCCATCCTTTTCCATACATCTGGAGTAGGAACAGCCTTTATTTACACCGATTATAATCAACAGTATCTACATTAGCGACCTTCATTTCTTTCACAGCAGAAGTAGCCCATGCGGCCATACTTAGTACAGTACACAATGGGGTATATTCACAAGGACTTATCTCCGATTTATCTCCACCTTAACGCATCAAAAGTGGAAATAGATTTAACACCCCATTCACAAGCCTGTGCAAACTGCAGACACCACCAGTATTCCAGCGATAACTGCCCCAAAAGTTATCTCCATGGTGGACACCACCAACTAACCCTAATGAGATGCAGCGTAGGCGTTCCTGTGCAAAAACACACGAAAAAACCAGGACACCACTTTCACAACGAACTGCCAGATCTACGATGCAAGTCAGAAACACGCGATAAGCCGCGGTAGCTGCAGGTGTAAAGCCGGACGACTACCTGCAGTAGGCAACAATGCCCCACACACAGCCACACCTGAAGAACAAACGATGCCATGGAGCTACTCATCATGCAGCTGGAAGCCCCAAAAGGGCCACAACACCCACCGCCACCACCCCTGGACCCGGACCCACCCCCTCGAACCACCACAGAGGCAGCGCAGTGTAAGACAGCGGACCTACCGAAAATACACCACTTCCACAGACCTAACGCCCGAGGAAGTCATTGCCCACTACAGGCTCAAAAGGACGACCATCATCTGCATCATGACCCACATCGGCCACAGGTTGACTGTCCCAACACATCAGAGAACCAACATCCCTCCACAGACAAAGCTGATGGCTGTGCTGCACCTGTTGGCCTCTGGGACCTTCCAACCAACAACTGCCAGGGCCGGAGGGGTCTCACAGCCAGCCCTATCAAAGTTCATCACACCTGTCCTGAATGCCATTGGCAGCTTCATACCCCAGTACCATCACTTCCCCCACACTGCGCAGGAACAGCAGGAGACCAAGCAAGGCTTCTACACCATAGCTAGTTTCCCGGCCGTGTTGGGGGCAATAGACTGCACACATGTCCCACTTGTGCCCCCTGCGGATACTGCACACCATTACCGCAACAGAAAGAACACGCATTCCATCAATGTGCAGGCAATAGTGGACCATCGGGGACTCTTCACCAATGTTGTCTCAAACTACCCAGGCAGTGTGCATGATTGCTTCATCTTCCAACAGTCCATCATCAACCAGCGCTTTGAGGCTGGTACCTATGGAACTGGACTGCTTGTTGATAAGTGCCAAATCAACACACCACAGAACCTCAAAGCCACCATCACACAACGCACAACTGTGGGAATACACATGTGACCAAACCACATACAACATGTCAATCAACATGACCACCTACCAGACACGACAACAATACTCCATGGTGATGCTGGGCTACCCATGCACACAATACAGCTATATCATGGCACCACAGCCACACAACAGCTGAATGTGCGGAGATGCGGAATGCAGCCATGTGCGAATGATGCAAGTGATCAGTGAATGGGAATGTACACAACGACAAGTAAGGCGTGGATGTGCAGGACAGACATGGGTATGCAAACAACAGATATGGCCATGCAGACGACAACTGCTGGTGACTGGAGAGTTGTGAACAGTGGATGTAACCATTGCACCCCAGGCCGTGGGTCAGGTAGCGGAAATGTCGCTCGCTGCGTCCACCCCCTGAGTGCGTGAACGTAGTGGGTTGGCCCTGAGTACGTCAGGGCTGCGCACAAAAACCCCATGGCACAGAGTGTGGTTCTGACCCGAAAAGGCCAATGTCACCAACAGGGCGCACCTCTCAGTCCGCCACGAGGCCGATGCCATGAGTAGCGGGGCCTGCGACCCTGTGCGCCTGCTGCACCCCAGGACCCTCCAAGGACGCACTGCTCACCTGCCGACACCATCGTGTGTCAAAGAGGCCCCACCATGTACCGGTGCAAGCTCAAAGCCCCAGTCCCACAACCTCTGCAGCCTCCGCAGACCATCGCTGGCCCCCACGATGCTGGGCCACATTACTCCTTTCTCATTGACATACTCCACTGGCGTCCTCTTCGTCCCAGTAGGTCCCACATGTGGAACTGTGTCCTGAGTCCTGAATGGCAGTGACCCCAAGTCTGTGGCAGGAGCCACAGCACCAGACTCCCTTCTTCGATCAGTGAGGCATAATTCCATATTGCAGGGCTGTGACACGTGGTGCCACTAACCCTGTTCAACACAAACCAGTGACACGCGGATGAGGGCTCAGGCCTACCCTGCGGTCCAGTAGGTCACACACGTGGAACTGTGTCTTGGGTAAGATGTGGAGGAGTCCACATCATTGGACACGCCTCATTTCAGGGGGCATCCCCTAACAGCACTGGTGCCACTAACCCTGTGCGCCGTGAGTGACCGTCAGCCTCCGGCGGAACATCGTTGGTGTCTGAGCCTGTGGCCTGGGGATTGTCATCAGCAACGGGCAGGTACAGGCTTGGTGTCTGGCATGAGTCTGTGGCATTCATATCCGCCATGTTGCCAGACACAGCTGGCATGTGCCCTCTGCATCATGCCCTGGGGGTAGACCTCCCATTCTCCCCCGAGACACTCCGCGGAAGGCACCTTTGACTCATACGAGACCCTGCTCTGCCCTAATGACCCTACCCCAGTCTCCCAGCGTCCAGTGGCGTTGGGCCCGTGTCGGCCACTGTGCATCCGGGGCGACTGACCCTGTGCGACTCAAGTCATCCCCCCTTGTTGTTCTGACATTGCATTTCTGAGTGCCTGATGACTGTTGGAGTTGTTGCCAGCACCAGCTACTCCCTGGGGGCTGGCTTACACTCACCCCACACACAGCCAGCACGGGCGTCACTGGATTGGTGGGCCTGCCATCACATCCTGCCGAACCAAGTATCAACTCTTTTCTCCCTGCACTGTCACAGGTGATCAAGGATATGAACTCTGCCCTTGGATGATGACACCCCTCCGAGACGCGAACACATCCGCCCAGAGGCAGTACAATGTGGCCCACATACGCACCAGGGGCATCGTTGAATGCACATTTGGTGTGTTGAAGTCACGTTTCAGGTGCCTCAACGGCACAGGTGGAAAGCTCCTGTACAGCCCGGACATCGTGTGCAAGATGATCGTTGCATGTTGTGTGTTGCGCAACATCTGTGTACACACCAATACCCCTTGGATCCCAGTTCCAGAAGTACCGGACGATGATGGGGACAATGGGGCAGGTGGCCCACATCCCACTGCAGCTGCGGCAGGAATGGTCCTTAGGAACACCATCATTGGCAATTTCTTCTCATGAGCACGTCACATTGTGGGTGTCCCTGGCAATCATGCGACAGTAGAAAATGTCCAAAAGCACAGCAAGTGTGAATTAAACATATTGACAGGTTACAAGTTGTACTTCTACATTGTCATATCAAAGATTCCTGCTGTGCCAGAGGTGATTTGCCATGTTTTGCACATTTGCAGCACCAGTTGTGTCCTCTGTTCTGTTGTGGAGGTGTTGCTGTTTGTACCAGGATGTTGTCAATGTCGAGGTGCACTTATACTTATGTGTGTATGCTGCACGGTGGGTAATTCGCTCCTGCGGCTCTGATTTGTCTGCCACTGGTCCCTTTCATGAGGTGTGCCTGTCAGTTCGGTGCTGAGATGTTGCAGACTTGGGTAACTTGTGCTCTTTGTCGAGTTGTGACTCTTTGGCATGGTTTGTCCGTAGATGTGTCGTTGACGTTAGGGGTTGTTTGTGCAGGTGGTTGTGTCTGAGTGTGACCTGCTCCTTTCCGGTTGTGGTCCACACTCAGCCACCTCAGTGTCGTGCCGTGTACATTGTCATGGTGATTGGACTGCAGCCATGTTACTCGTCATGTGGTGTCTCCTGCATTGTCAGTGTGGCTGATGTATATGCATGTTTGCTGTGTTTCGCACGTGTGCATGTGTTGGTTGTGTGCTTGGTGATGTGTTGGGTGGGTGCCACTTTGGGCACATGGTGTACGTGGGACTCCTTGGTGTTTGTGTGTGTGCTGAAGTGTTCCTGTCGGATCAGGGACATGATCCTGAGTCATTGTGGGTGTGCAGTGTGTTGCCCTTAATTGTGCATGCGTGCCATTGTGCCCAGCTCCCTCGTCCACCCCCTCCCTGGTCGGTGCACATACTGTTGATGTGGTGTTGGATCATGTTGGATGGTGTCCAGATCCCCGAATCCTGTCACGGTCTCCCGACTGGTGACTGTGGCCACCATCTTCTCCATGTCTTTCGGCTCCTGGTGTTCTGCTGCCCCCCTCCTCCGGGGTGCGTTACTGCTTTCGTGTTGGCAGCGAGTTTCAGCTTGGTTTTGCCATTCACATCAGTCCTTGTGCTCTTCCATTGACCTCCTCTGCCATGCGACAGCATTCACATGGTGGTGTGCCATCTTTGGCTCTTAGTTGCCAATACATGTTGGAGGTGATGTACAGATGGCGGTGGTGTTCTAGCTCATCTGTGGCGATAATCGGGTTTTCCTGGTGACTCTGAAGAACCAGAACCTTTTGGGTCTGGCGGCGCAGGGTACGCCCTCTGTCCTCGGAGTTCACCTGCTTCGCTACACAGACACACAGGACACTCTGTCGGCGTTAGAAGATTGGATTTATTTAGCTGCAGCTAGTACAGTTATCCTAGAAGTACACAAAGTAGACTGCCACTTCACTCTGTGACGCATCAGATTAAATACTATACAGTACATAATTATTAACGAGACACACTCCCCAAGCATAGAAGAAAAGAGCCAATAGGGAAAGTGGAAAAACAAAGTGGAACCAATAAGAAAGGTTCGAAAACAGAAATATCAGATGACTCGAAGAGACCTCTCCTCCAACTGTGTTTGTCATCCCACCCCGAACTTATTCATTAACAGATTATAACTAACTTGCAGGTGGTGAGATATGCTTGTGTGTATGGAAGGACAGTCGTGACACGAGAGAATGCTAGCAGGAGACAGTGAAGGCCAGTTGATAAGATATGATCAGGAAAGAATAGTGTGAGCCTACAGATAGTTGAAACAGGGATTAGGAAAGCCAGACAAGGATTAGTGTACTCGGCTAGTCCAAACACCAGCTTCGCAAATAAGGCCGAGGACGTATTTCGACACCAAGCTACGGGAAAAACAGAATAGACTTCATTTGCCGTGCTGCCTGAGTGATGGCAACACAAAATGGCGGCGGGTCACAAAATGGCGGGTCGATTTGATCGTGATCGAAAATCGAAGTTCCTCAGACCCTCCTTTTGCCAGACCTCAGGCAAGATAGACTCACGTTAATCTGAGTCCACGTCAATAGCCATGAGATCATCGAGCTGTTGCTGTAACATCATTCTTATGTTTTCCGTTACCGGTGGTTTGAGTTTTGGGATGCACAGAGTAGCACAAAGATCACAGATAGCGGGACAACAGTGCATACAGAGTCAGCAAGAAAATACAATGGTCAAGATTATTCCAAGGAATGTCAATGTTTCCAACCCCATTTGGACAGTAGTCCCCAAAACCATTCCGTTAAAGACCAATCTCCTTCGTCCTGATGAATAGACTCGGAGATTATGTGCAACTTGAAGATAGCTTGGTATACTGTCGGAGCGTCATTAGGAATGAAAATTCAGCAGCTTGACCCGATCAATTTACATACTCCACCACGATCGGCAAGAATAAAGTCTAAGGCAACTCGGTTTTGTAAGGTCATAAGACGATCTGCCTGTAGTTCCGCCGTGATATTACTTAAGGCTCCTACAGTGATGTCTATTGTAGTCTCTACGACACGGACCAGTTGCCTTATATTTCTGCTGTTGGCCATTGGACCCCAGAAGGGAAGGAAACCTTTAAGGAAATCTCCTCCCTCTTGTCCCGCGGTGTCTTTGGAGTCAATAATTCCTCGGCTGAAACGGGTTCGGTGATAATTGGCAAAGGCAGTGTAAGTAGGAGGAAGAAGGAAGGCTATGGAGCAAGTACCAGAGAAACCCGTTGGTAACCAAGTATAAGCTCTATCATAGCAAACGAAATAGGTGCCTTGAGACGGTACTAGAGGAGGTGAGTTTGGAGAGGAATAAATGTACGTGTAGGAACAGTTACTCTTTTGTGCAGTGTCAGAAGAACGATTGTTTATCTGTAAACAGAAGTTACCTTGATGCGGTATAGTCCAGATTAGCGAGGATTTTCCATTTCCTACTTTATTACTAAGACTCGACATGTATTGGGTGACGTTCCAATTGGTGTATGCTTTCCTTTCATCAATGGAAATTTTGCTGTTCTCCATGATTTTAGCCATAACTACCATACCCTTAATCAAGGAACTGTGACTAAAATCCGGATAATTAATTTGTGAAGTAACAGACCGTCTGAATTTACTTTGATATGCATTGGAGAAAATAACGAAGAATGCCCAAACAGAACCCTCATAGGAAAAAGGAAGAACTAGATATGGCATTCCTTTCTCGGTGGTATGTGGCATAAGTCCACATACCCAATAATCAGTTGTGTTAACCACTAATTGATGCTGGTGTAATAGTTGGATAAAGGAATTGTTGTAATACTCGGTTCTTCTGACAAGTTCATGTGAAGGAAAAGTATGAAAGAGGTGTGTAGAGATAGTAGAAGAAGGCAAAGAGGAAGAAGGGGAGGTATTTCTTGGCTGCAAAACATAAACTATCCAACAAATAATCGCCAAAGCAATACATAATGATATAAAAACACATAGAGTTATACTAAAACGACTGTACATTATTTTACAAGATGCTTTCTTCATTTCATTTCTTCTCTCTTTATTACTTGGTGTAGTTTCCATTTTTACTAGTGGATGCTCACGGCAATCTTCCTCAATCACTGAAGTCACGATGCTCTACCGTCCTATGACACTGAGGATCCTGCAGACCTATTGTCACTACTCAGGTCGTGACCTAGACTCCTACCGTGACCCTGCAACCTAATCAGAACACTGCACAAGGGAGAAGAAAGTCTCAATCGTTCTTTTGTCTGGGCCTAAGGTTGTAGCGCTCCTTCCCCCGAACACTCTGATCTCGAAACAATGTTCTTGGTTCAGTCGTATTCAAGCGACGATGCGATGGAATTGCTTCTTGTAAAATGTCGTCGTCCTCTTTCTCAGACAATGTCCCATTCAGGTGTGCATCGCTAAAGGGTACAAATCGTGGAACTGTTTCACCTTCACAGTCACCAACCCCTCTACGAACCCACTGATCAAAAGGCAAAGGCAAAGGTACTTTTTTGCAATGCACACCGTTAATCCAGTTCTTTTTTCCTTCAACTTTGACGGCTGTTCTTGCCGTAAGTAACACCACTCGAGGCTCACGCCACCTGGGCTGCAGGTTTTTTGTCTTTTGAAAATTCTTCACACAGACCCAGTCACCTGGTCGGATGGAATGACCTGGGTCTGTGGAGGCCTCCGGCAGAGCACTCTGAACCTGTTGATGAAGAACACGCAATTTAGTTGTAAGGTCATACAGATAGTCAATCAACATTGGATAGGGCAAGTTAGAGAATTTTTTAGGGCGAGGTATTCCCCATACATTGGCCGGACGGCCAAATACCTCTTCATAAGGGCTAAGTCCCAAACGAGAGTGTACTGCAGTTCTGGTGGATAGCACGGCAAAGCATCAGGCCAATTAAGTCCCGTACTTGCTTGAATCTTCGCTAATTTCAACTTCAGAGTTCCATTGTAACATTCTACTAAACCCGCTGATTGTGGATGATTTGCCGCGTGGAACTTTTGCTTAATTCCAAGACCTGCACAAACTTTCTGCATGACTTGGCCAACAAATTCGCTCCCATTGTCACTCCAGACAATGTGTGGCAAACCAAACCTGGGAAAGAACTCTTTTAGTAGGATTTTAGCTGTGGATAAAGCTGTATTATCTTTCAAAGGGTATGCTTCTATCCATCTCGAAAAGGCACATACTATCACCAGAACATATTTGAGATTGTTGCATCAATCCATATGGATGTAATCGATTTGCAACACTTCAAATGGGTATGTCGGAGGAGCAAAGTGACCTGCTGGAGTTGGGGTTCCCTTTCCTGGATTGTAAATTAGACAAACAATACAATGCTTTACTACATTGTCTGCACATTTTGGGATGTTCTCATTTCGCCACACTGGGGCCAAAAGTTTACAAATGCCTTTTGCACTAAGGTGAGCTGGACCATGAGCCATAGAAACCACTGGGAGTACATAAGCATCCGGTAACAACCAACGTTGATGTTCGGATAATTCTATCCAACAACCCATCTCATCCAACATTCCCGTACTTTCTCTCCACTTGCTCAACTCTCTTTCTGAAGCCTCTTTCTGAATCGTTTTCTCGCTTTCCACTGTATTCTCACACATTCCTCTCTCTCTGACCCAATTTGCAGGACCTGCCATATACATTCGACTCGTTGAATCTCTCGCTGTTTTCTTTGCTGTTTCATCAGCAAATGCATTTCCTCGTCCAACATCATCCGTAATCTTCTTGTGTGCGCTACACTTCACTATCGCTATTTGGACGGGTAAAGCAAGTGACTCGACGAGATCAGTCACTAACTGACCATGCTGTATTTTGGTGCCATGTGAAGTTAGGAATCCCCTTTCCTTCCAGAGACGCCCAAAACTGAACGCGACACCAAAGGCATACTGACTGTCAGTGTACACGTTCACTCTTTTCCCTTTCGATAATACACAAGCTCTCATCAGTGCTATCAACTCTGCTGCTTGCGCTGAATTGTGTCTTATACATGCAGTTTCCACAATCGTATGTAAGGTAGTTACAGCATAGGCTGCAACCGTATCTCCATTAGGCATTTGAAAACAAGAACCACCTACCCATAAAGTCCCATCTGGATTCTCTAACGGTGTGTCTCTCAGGTCAATTCTCCCTTTTGTCTCTTCCTCAGTACGGAAGAAACAATCATGCTGATCCTCAACACTCTCCTCATTTGGAAGGGGCAACAAAGTAGCTGGAGTCAGGGTATTACATCGTTTGATGTGTACGTGACTAGCCAAAAGCGTCAGCTCGTAACCAGTTAAACGTGCACTCGTAAGATGTTGTGTTTTCGTTCTGTTTAGCAAAGTATCCACTGCATGTGGCACCATGACAATGAGAGTGTTATCTAACACCATTCCAGCAGACTGTCGGATAGAAATTGCTGCGCCTGCTGTGGCTTTGAGACAACTGGGCAATGCTTTAGCTACAGGATCTAATGTAGCCGAAAAATAGGCACATGGCCGCTGTCTGTCTCCAAATTGCTGTGTCAAGACTGACAATGCACAACCTTCTCTTTCGTGAACATACAGCGTAAAAGGCTTAGTGTAATCTGGGGTGCCTAGTACAGGAGCAGAACAGAGAGCAGTGCGTAAATCAGTGAAACTCTTTTGGCACTCATCAGTCCAAGGAAGGGGCTGAGGCGTATCTTTTAAAGTGAGTGCTAACATAGGTTTGGTGATCAAAGAGAAGTTAGGGATCCACTGTCTACAATAAGAAGTGATACCCAGAAAAGCACGTACTTCCCTTTGTGTGGATGGTACAGACATTCGTGCAATCGCTTGAATTCGTTCTGGTGTCAATCGCCGTCCCTCCTTTGATAGGAGATGACCCAAGTAGGTAACCTCTCGACAAACATACTGTAGTTTAAAAGGTGAAACCTTGTGATTTAGTTTAAACAAGTGGCGTAGCAGTGCAACAGTGACATTTTTACAAATCTCTTCTGAGTCAGTGGCTACTAACAAGTCATCCATATACTGGATGAGAGCAGCACCAGACGGCAAATGAAAAGTATCAAGATGACATTTCAAAGCTTGACTATAAATGGAGGGACTTTCACAATAGCCTTTAGGTGCGCGTTTAAACCGGAAGCTTCGGCCTCCAAGAGAAAAACCAAAAATGTCCCTACTCTCTTCCGCAATGGGAATACTGAAGAAAGCATTCTTTAGATCGATAACAGAAAACCAAGTCACTGTGGAAGGTATCATAGTCAACAAGGCAGTGATATCTGGAACAACAGGGAATTGAGGAATCACAATTTTGTTTACTTCTCGCAGATCAATCACAAACCGGTACACAGGAGGCTGAGAAGGATCAGTACGTTTAAGAACAGGAAGAATAGGACTATTGCATGTGTTACCTCTCGTTTTTTCAACCACATCCTTCCGAATTAGGTCATGAATGATTTCCAAAAGTGCTTTTTCACCTTCAGCAGAAATTCTATATTGTGGGACACGTGGTAATTCAACATTGGGCTTGAGAGTAACAACATAAGGCGGTATCTCAAGACAACCGACATCATTCGGACCCGTGGCCCAAAGTGCTGTTGGAAGAGAAAGCAACTCAGGAGGAAACTGATCTTTGGACAGATACATTGGGGAGATCAACTTCTGACCTAGAGTGAGATGTACGCCAGAAGGAGAGCAATATATTGTAGCATGCATTCTTTTCAATAGGTCTAGACCCAACAGATTCTCACCACAACCATTCGTCAACAAAAGTGGAGCTTTCAAATCATAAGGACCAACTGAAATAGGCAGAGGACAAGAAACCGGATTGCGAACAGGGGCGCCAGAGAATCCTACAGAAACATTCGTTAAGCCAGACAAAGGTGCCCCAGGGAGTTTAGAATGAATGATAGAACTTCTCATTGCTCCAGTATCCAAAAGAAATGGCTCTGATACACCCATTGTAGTGACGTTAACATAAGGACCATTTTGATCTACTGGGATTGGCACAACTCCTCTACTTTGTCTATGGCTGTCCTAGTTGGCATGAAGACTCTCATTCACGCCTTCAACATAATGGTTTTCATTATAATACTGAGTAGATCTCACATTCTGCTGATCAAAGTAATTCATGGAATTGGAAGAAGGAAGGGCACGCTGTTCTTGAGTTAACACACCTCGACCTCTACCTCTGTTTGCTGACTGGAGGCCAGCACGACCTCGTGGAGCAGATAAAGCTCCATTGCGCTGTAATAAAACCGGACAACTACTCTTAAAATGACCTTCCTCTTTACAATAGGCACATTGATTAGGACCTAACAAAGGTCGCGGAATGTATGACTCAGATTTCTGATACAACCTTTGAAACTGCGGGGGCTGTTGAGTCTGAGGCTGAACATAACGTGGAGGATAAGCTTGCTGCAAGAGAACCTTCGTTTTTAAATCTTTCGTCTTTTTCTCTTGCTTTTCTTTTTTTTCTTTATCCCTATTCTCATAATATTGTGCAGTAGCCAATATCTGAGCAGAAGAAGAAACAGCCCAAGAACTTTCTGAATCTTTTAATTTGTGTGACAGCTCGGGAAGTAAATTGAATACAAATTTATCCACGAATAATCGCTGTCCACCCTCGGTAGCCATGTCCTGACCACTGTGATTGATAAATGTCTCTTCGAAACGAGTAAAGAAGTCAGAGACACTTTCATCTTTCTTTTGCTTGCATGCTGCTAACTTATCCCAATTAACTCTCAGTGCAGGCATCATAGTTTTCATTAACGTAATGATTCTACCAGGAAGTTCCGAGATCATAGCGTCAGGCTTTGCGCCACACTCTATCTGTATCAGCTATAACATTCCAAGTAGCACCTAGTTCCTGTGCGTGATCCTCTCTACGAATCTTAGCCCATATTGTCTGTGGGACGACATTACCCATCAACATATCGATGTCTGCTAGATTCATAATACAAGCATCGATTGTCTGCGATAATTCTTTATAATAACCTGCAGGGTTCTTACGAGGATCTGGTAGAGTCTGCTTAAGAGCCAAAACTTCAGATCTCTTCCATGGCACATGTACCCATATACGCTGAAAGTGAGCAGGAATAGCTGGATTAGCACCTACTCCCGCAAACTCTTCCTTCCATACTGAAGGAACCTCTCTCATAGGGTAATTTTTCGACATCAGTTTAACCGACAGATCGGAATCAAGAAAAATCTGAGAAAACAATAAGGATCTATGAGAGATAAGTGTTCTTACAGCTTCCTCAACTTTGGAACCTACAATAAGTCCTTTTTCAAAATCAACTTGAACATCTAACAGATCTTGTGAGATCGGACTCGAACTCACATCTTCCCATTCTTTAATGAGAATGTTGCACATTACATTAAAAACATATCTCTGCGTAGGCGCATTCCATTGCGAAAAGGTAGGCAAAATATCAAGTACACTATATTGTGGACCCTTCTTGATCCACCTTCGTGCAAGAGAGTCTAGCTTCTCTCGTTCCTCAAAATCTGGAAACTGGCTATGAGATTGTCTTCGAGCAAAAGCCGGAGACACATTAAGAGCACCAAAGAAAGGAGATAGAATACCAGTGACAGAATCTGTGAGACGCTAACACACAGACGGTGAATTAGACATTAGAATTGGAGACAGAGTATTAGGAGAACTAACAGGAGAAGGACTGGAAATTACAGGAGGAGCAGAAGGCAAAGGAGAGCTAAGATCAGGAGATGACGGCTGAGAAGTTGAAACTAATGGTAAAACCGGCAAGGGCGGTAATACTGGAGGAGGCAAATGCTGAAGAGCCGGAACCGGCGGAGGTACTACCAGCAACTGGGCAGGCTGTAACGGCTGAGGTACATTGGCATTTTGCGCATAGGGTGGAGGCAACCTTAATAAATGAGACATTAGGGGATCCTCTTCTATATCTTTCTTATTATCAGAAGGAGAAACAGGCAACACCGGATAGCATTTATCTATCGCCATACGATGTTGTCTTTCTGAAATTTCAGTCGCATTGTTAATTTCATCATTTTTGAACTGTTGGGCAGCCTGTATAATTGTCATACCCTGTGCTTTCCTATCTCGTTTTGCTTGTTTAATTTCTTTCTGTTTGGCTTCCTTATGCCAAAGGCGGAAAGAGTCAAACATTGCCGGCCGGGCTTTTCTTTTGAATAATACTGCTTCCAAATTATCTAGCACATCAGGATCAAAACTACCGTTTTCTGGCCATTTGAGAACACCATCTTTCTTCGTGTATCGAGTCCATGTCTTGTTAAAAGCAATGGGGCCGATGCCATGTTTCGAATAGAGCTCATATGTGGGAGTTCCAACCGAAGGAATCGGACAAGAGTCCTCAAGTCGGGAGTCCCGATTACAACCAAGACAACAAATTCTTCAAAACTTAGTCAGACCAGGCATTTCACAATGTCTCTGGACTGTTCACAAACTTCAAGGGAGTAAAACTCAGTTTACGCAGTACAAATGCACTTACCCTAGGCTTTAGCCTTTGCAAACGCTAAATCTAAGTAACCTAAGGACATAAAACAAAGAACCAAATTGTGGGCGTGACCCACGAAAATACTTAACTAAGGACATCTTCTTCCACCAACAGAGGCCCGTCTATCGTCTCGCCTTACCATACATCACCAAAGGAATGGGCCAAAGCAGGGCGGCAGTCAGGGCAGCGGTCGTCAGTAGCCGTCAGGAAGGAGTAACCGCGCTGCAAAAGACCTTTGGACCACTTTCGACAAGCAGGGGTTGCTTAGTGTGGCTCGCGAACCCTCCAGAACTTTCTTGCGGGGTTCCTCACGACCTTCGAGCAGAACCGGTACCACTGAAGCCGCCCAACGTTGGGCGCCAATTGAAGAACCAGAACCTTTTGGGTCTGGCGGCGCAGGGTACGCCCTCTGTCCTCGGAGTTCACCTGCTTCGCTACACAGAGACACGGGACACTCTGTCGGCGTTAGAAGATTGGATTTATTTAGCTGCAGCTAGTACAGTTATCCTAGAAGTACACAAAGTAGGAGACTGCCACTTCACTCTGTGGCGCATCAGATTAAATACTATACAGAACATAATTATTAACGAGACACACTCCCCAAGCATAGAAGAAAAGAGCCAATAGGGTAAGTGGAAAAACAAAGTGGAACAAATAAGAAAGGTTCGAAAACAGAAATATCAGATGACTCGAAGAGACCTCTCCTCCAACTGTGTTTGTCATCCCACCCCCGAACTAATTCATTAAAAGATTATAACTAACTTGCAGGTGGTGAGATATGCTTGTGTGTATTGGAGGACAGTCGTGGCACGAGAGAATGCTAGCAGGAAACAGTGAAGGCCAGTTGATAAGATATGATCAGGAAAGAATAGTGTGAGCCTACAGATAGTTGAAACAGGGATTAGGAAAGCCAGACAAGGATTAGTGTACTCGGCTAGTCCAAACACCAGCTTCGCAAATAAGGCCGAGGACGTATTTCGACACCAAGCTACGGGAAAAACAGAATAGACTTCATTTGCCGTGCTGCCTGAGTGATGGCAACACAAAATGGCGGCGGGACACAAAATAGCGGGTCGATTCGATCGTGATCGAAAATCGAAGTTCCTCAACTCTACCCCGTCTTCCTCTTCCTCTTCTCATTGGTCTTCCACGGGCCCTGTATTCCTGGGTGTTCCTCCGTGGGGATTGTGGGGTTCAGGGTGTCCTCTACAGTCGGTCAGGGGGCATCCGTTGTACTCCGCAGTTGATGTTTTCTAGTGGCATCTTCCGTATGCTGTTCTTGTGTTTTTTCCCGCTTTACGAATGGGTATTGCTGGCCTCTCGCTGGTTGTCACTGTTTTCTTATCGCGTTTGGGCAGTTCGTATCTTTTTACGAGTTGGGGTTTGTGTTTTTATCTCTGTCACAGTGGTTGTATCACAGACATTGGCCGCGTTTTCGGCAGACTATCCCATGGTACCGCCGTGTTGTGAATTCCATGTTGACACAGGGTTATTTTCCCACAATAGGCTACGATGTGTAAAGTTGCGTTAACATTTTTTTGAGATGTTTAGCACACGTTCTTGTGAATATACCCCAATGAGTAGGAGAAAACAACCCCATTTCTATGTCTGAGCTTCACTACACAAACTTTCCCACAGTGTTGCTGCTCTCCTTTCATGCGGTAACCATTCCACCAGGCGTTAACACTTCCGCCTGGTACGCTGCGCGTGGCTATTCCCCGCTGTAATAACGCTGTCATAGGGTAGGCGGCGCTCGTCCCCGGCGTGGTACTTGAGTAAACACCTTGTGTCAGTGAAGAGGGTTTCATCCGTCTGTGGGAAACTTCGGCTCGGGATGACGGTACCCAAGAGCGTCAGAGTTTCCTCTCGTGGTCGCCAGATGGGAGCTGTAATCTGTGGCATGCCTCCAGTGTAACCCACAGGGAAATGGAGGCGACTGGAGACAGACTGTCATTTCAGCAGGATCGGTGGAGAGCTGAGAGAGTGACTATTGGCAACATCACAGGTGGCCTTCGGGAGCCGCTTTGGCGGGGAGGGGTGTTACGGAGGCACTTTACGACGTTCTGTGGGAGCCCGGAGGCGGTGAGTGAAGGGGCAGCCAGGATTACCAGCAATACCCGTTGGAATCCAGGGGAGTGGAGAGAATCCTGAAACATGGCACCCACCGTTTTCACCCATGAGTGCAACTTTTGGACTAGGACTCATATGCACCCCGCCATTTTGGGACAATCTCCTAAAGACACTTTTGTCCTATCCACCATCTTAGCGACCTTGGTCCGTACCTCAGGTCCAGCCGGTCTCTAGCTGGGCAACCTTTTGATCGTCTATATTCTCCACGGATCTACTCATCGTTTGTGAATAATGCTGATGCCCCTGATCCCATCACTCATCACCCCCTCCCCTACCTCTTCCCTCCCTCACTCTCTTTCTACCTCCCCTATTCCTCTCCTGTCTCCCCTGAATTTCTCTCCCCTTGCCTGCTTTTTCCCTATGCCTGAACCAGGCTTCTGTAACTCATAAATATATATATATATATAAATATGTAATATATAATATATAATTGTCCAAGCCTAATCGCTGTTAAAATGTAATCGTGAGTGAATTTACTATTTGTATATATAGAACTCTAACCACTAGTATATGTAGTAGACCTAGTACCTACTACCATTCCTATGTGATTTTGAGTTTTTCCGTTTGTATCTCTTCCTTGAGTGACTTTACAACTTGTACATTTGCAATTTCCTTCTGTTTGTATCTCTTCCTTGAATGACTTTACAACTTGTACATTTGCAATTTTTTCTGTTTGTATCTCTTATGTAACTCATGTAATCCAGAGTCCTTAAGTAACGCAACTGGTTCTTTTGTAAAGTGCTCTGACACCTTCGGGTAATGTTCGCGCTATATAAAATCGCATTAAATGATAAATAAATAAAACAAAATAAAAAAAACATGTAGTACAGTGGCCAGGGTTGTAAAATAGCTACACTTTCTGCTGTCAGCAGACTAAACCCAGATCTAGCCATGCCAAGCGTTTGACCAAGGAAAACATATCCATCGGTGGTCTTGTCAAGGTCTCGTGACAGGAGATAAAGAGGCGGGTATTCCAGTTGAAGCTAAAAACCTAATTGTCTACAGATGACAAACAAGCATTACCAATGCAATCGGTTTCACGTTTGTGAAAGTTAGAGCTATTGGTGTTGTAAATGACAATGCTTTTTACTTATGTTATTTTGTTTGCAGTGGAGTGATTATTTAGAAAATGAGAGTTAGAGCTATTGTCTTTGTAAATGTAAATATTTTTTACTCGTGTTATGAAGTGGAGTGGATGTATTTGGTGTGTAGTGGAATTATGTAGTTCCCATCCTGATAATGTGAGCATTTAAGAAGCAGAGGTGTAGTGTAGGATGGATGGGTTGGTGGAATGATAGATGTTTCTATGAACGCTTGAAAGGATGGATACTGATATGAGTTCATGGATAAATGTCTGGATGAGTAGATGAGTGAAAAGATGGTAGGTGATGCATGGGTAGGATAGTTACAGATGGTTTATATAGAAACAGAAATGTAATTTCACATCCTCTCCCCATCGAAAAATGTTTGCATGTAGCAGCGTCAGCAATAAAATAAGAAATACCCCAACACAGTGGCTACAAGGCGAAGGCGCGCCTAAGGCAAGCCCGTCTGCGCCCATCCATGCCTGGACGTCGCCAGACGCCAGGCATGCTGCCAGTTCCACTTCCGTGACGCTAAGCTACACAAGGGAATCGCTGATATCTATTGACCAAAGTATATACCCATGTAATCCTCATCCTAGATTAGCGACGGAGGGGCCCTTCTGTTGCTATAGGTGTAGGTATAATTCTTACTCCGCACCGCCCCCTTCACCCTCCAACGCGATCAAGACCCCTTTTAAGACTCTATATTTGAATGTGCTCTCTCTCGTTAAGCACTATAACGAGATCTATGACCTCATTGAGCACGAGTCCCCGAATGTGTTTTTTGTCACCGAAACTTGGCTCAATGAGGACACAGTAATCGAACCTGGCCTCGCTCTTCCTTTGGGATATTCCATTCGAACCATTATTAGAGAAACCAGAGGTGGGGGGTTGGCGGTTATTTTTAAATCCCCCCTGCACTGGATTTTTGTCAGGGAGGACGTGGTAGGGTGTGAGTGCGCCCACTTTACCTTCTCACTCAACGCTAATTTTTCCTTTTCTGGCCTCTTGGTTTATCGCCCTCCTGGCCCCTCGGCAGAATTCAAAGTAGCGATTATGGAAGCTGTTCACGCATTGGCTATGAGAACAGCTAATTTTAGCTTAATTGGCGACCTAAACATTCATTTTGATCTTTTGTCAGACTCGGAAGTCAGCACCTTGATTGCAGATTTTGAAGCCTGTCAATTAAGACAACTGGTACTGGGACCCACTCACATGGCTGGACATCTACTGGATCCAGTTTTTTCCAACATCCCCTCCCTCCAGGTTCAACCTCCCAGCCCGGTTTGTTGGTCCAACCACTACCTCATTGCCATCTCCCTCCCCCAGGTGGGGGCCACGCCTAGAGCTCCCCCCAGGGCTACTCTCAAACGCTGTCGGCACAAACTTAGGCTGGATGATTTGTTGGCCCTTCTGGCTTCCCGTCCCCCTATCCTTGATACCAACCCAGAACAAGCCTATAATACTATTTGTGAGTGGATTTATGCGGCATTAGACTCTCTTATTCTTGCTAAATGGTCTAAGGGCCGCGATTCTGGCTCTAACCCTTGGTACTCGGATTCCTTGGCGGCCATGCGGACTGTCTGCAAACAGCGCGAACGAGCATGGAGGAGGAATTACTGCCCTTCAGATAAAAAACAGTACCTGGATGCTATCAAATGTTACCACAAAGCCATACAGTCAGCGCGAGCTGCCTTTATCACCAACAAGATAGCATCTAGCAACAATCCTACGAAATGCATTTTTAAGATTCTCAGTGACCTTAAAAAGAGGAAGGATCCGCCTACCTCTCTCGTCACTTCGGGTCAACACTGTGAGGATCTGGCCTCCTACTTTGTGCAAAAAGTAGGAACCATCTATAAAACCTTCCCCAACTGCTCTAGGGCTTTAGAGAGCCCTTTAATACCAATATCTAACGCTACACTAGAGGCTATTCCCTCCATCTCTCAGGAGGGGTTTCTTGCTTTGAGCACCAAAGTTAAATCAGGCTCTCCTCTAGACCCCATGAGACCGGCTCATTTCAGGGACTGCTTACCCGTACTTCTTACACCTCTACTACTGACCATTAACTCTTCCTTCAGCAAGGCACTGGTCCCTGTGTCCTGGAAGCAAGCCAAGGTGCTTCCATTGTTAAAGAAACCGCTACTGGACCCCACTAAGCCTGAAAACTTTCGACCGATCTCTCTCTTGCCCTGGGTCGCTAAAGTGGTGGAGGCCCATGTCAATAAAGTTCTTTCTGACTTTTTAAATAACAATAAGATCTTAGACTGGTCTCAGAATGGTTTCCGCGCCGGCCACAGTACCGAAACAGCTCTCCTTGCGGTAAGTGAGCATTTGCGTTCCATCCTAGATGAAGGTCAAACAGCGGCACTCATATTGCTTGATTTGAGTGCCGCGTTTGACGCAGTCTCTCATAGGATCTTACTGCGCCGGCTAGAGAAAGCTTGAGTAAAAAATCTTGCTCTGGAATGGTTCCGCTCTTTCCTGTCAGACAGCTCATTCAAGGTTTATGCCCCCCCTTTTGCTTCTTCCATCCAGCCCGTTGAGCAGGGGGTCCCGCAGGGCTCGGCCTTAAGTCCGGCTCTGTTTAACCTTTATGTTCAGCCTCTGGCAGCAGTCGCACGCGACCATGGCCTCACCTTGGTCTCTTACGCGGATGACACACAGATGGTGGTGGCTCTCTCGGATGATCATGCTAACGGTGCCACCCAGTTTCGGAAGGGCCTCGAGGCGGTTGCTGGCTGGCTGACGGAGAACTGTCTTCAGCTCAACGCCAGTAAATCCGAGGTGTTACTGGTGGGGAAGGATAAGGGACTTTGGAACACTCAGTGGTGGCCTTCTTCTTTGGGCCCTGCACCTACCCCTAAGCAGGTGGTAAAGAACCTTGGGCTTTGGCTTGATTCTACCCTGGGTTTCCAAGATCACACCAAAATAATCGCAGGCACCTGTTTTGGTCTTTTACGTGGTTTAAGGCCTATTTTGGGGTTCTTCAACGCGACTATACGTCAACTTATAGTCCAGGCTACCATTTTAGCCAGACTTGATTATGCGAACTCTTTGCTGCTAGGCGTCAATAAAGCGGAATTGAACCGTCTGCAGTGCGTTCAGAATACAGCTGCTCGAGTTTTACTTGGACTCTCAAGAACGTGCTCTGGAACGGATGCTGTTCGCCGCCTCCATTGGCTCCCTATCTCAAAAAGGGTTGAATTTAAAACCTTATGCCTCACCTTTAAAATTCTAAAGTTTTCTACACCCTGAGATCCTGTCGTGCTGATTACTCCTTACGTACCTGCCCGCATACTGCGATCATCCGAATTGATCTTGGCTTCTGTCCCCCGAGTTAAGCGAACCAGAGTTGGGGGCAGGTCCTTCCGTCTTCTTGCTGCTAAGCTGTGGAACTCCCTCCCCTTGAAAATCTGCAGCTTAGATTCTCTGATATCCTTCCGGAAGGCTATCAAGACTTTTCTCTTTCCCATGGCCTAACCGGACTTCACTTGGAAACTGCTGTCAGCGCCGGGACGCCCCTTCGCCGGGGCAGCTGTGCGCTTTATAAATGGTTTAACATTAACAAGTCTGACTGATTGCAACATGCAGAGAACTACTTGACTCAGGCTGCGATGGTCTCAGCTGCTCAGAGGCAACAGGTGGCCTGGTTAATTTAACGCACTTAAAAAAACGAACCCACAAATGTCTCCTAACCATTTTCTACATGCAAAAAACCTGGAGCAAAGGTACATGTGCAAAAAGATATCCACACTATGGGTCCAAGAGTGTCCCTGCACAAAGAAACGCCTGCTGGGCATTGTGGTCCACAGAACAAATGTCAAACCCCCCTTGTAACTTTAGTGCATTGCTACAGCTTCATGTTATATGTGCAACCAAACCACATATTCTAGTTCTTAAAATATTAAATTGACATATCTATATCCTACAATGAAAATGTATCAGATGACATAATTCCAATTATAGATAGCATGCAAAGGCCATATCAGCGATCTTCATATACTGAATTTTAGGTATGCAGTCTCTGTTACTTAGCACCTTTCTTGTGAGTTTACCAACCCTCCCGCCTCCTATATCACACACACTATTCCTCCTGGGAATGTAGCATTCTATGTCAGGGGAATTCCTGCAACAGTAAGGACATGTATAATAGACTTGTTCCACTTAAAGGAACTGAAACTTGTGATACGAGCCTAAAAGCGCAAAAAATCCCCTGCCTTAAAATAGGGAAGCATGGCTGGCTGGATTATGATTACTCAACGTACAAGGTACAAGGAGACCAACCTGGTGCTGTCACGGTACGCCTTCATGACAGAATGGGTACACACACTAGAGTAAGGATCATTCAGTGAGAACATGGCGTGTGTTCAGGCTGTCACGTGGTTATGACGGACACTAATGGCTCGGTAACCTAACAAAGAAATACACACTACAGTACCTGTAAATTTGATGGTGATGCTGCTGACTCCCGCTACACTTCCTCCGTATTGAAGTATAGGTCTTCCATCTGCGTCACAGCATCACACTGGGAAACAGCCTTTAAAACGAGGTAAATACATAGCATGCCTTTGCCTCGCATTTTTTAGCACGCATATTTTTACCGCAATTATGCATTTACAACCCATGCAAATACCACGCATTTAAGGTAAGTTGAGGGGGGTGGAGGGTCTCCCCCCACAAATACATTGTTTTAAAATCTAAAATCAATGTGTGGTATTGGCATGCGATGTAAATGCATAATCGCGGTAAAAACATGCTTGCTAAAAAATGCAAGGCAAAGGAATGCGATGTATTTACCAGCGTTGTACATTCGTACAACCCATCACACTTGGCCCCACCCACTCCTGGCTCCCATTGAAGTTTAGTGAGGTATGAGCCCATCGTTCTCCTATCTGATTGCCTAAATGCGGCTGCCCTGGCACCCGCGGGGTGCCCTCAGGAGGGTGGTCCTCTAGTGCCAGCAAGGTACCAGCCCACCCCCCTTCTTCTAAGTGTGGGGACCCCATTGGGAGGAGTCCCCCTACCCTGGCAGCCAGGGGCTGCGGCATGCAGGATGCGTCATTTCCGGGGCGTGAGGAACGGGGGGTATATAGGCCTCCCCCACCCACTGGCCTTCCTCTTTGGCGCCCTGGAAACGCCGTCTCCCACCCTACCGCTTACCCGGCGTGGAAGCAGTGGGGGAGGCATAGAATGTTGTAATGTTGTTCTTTTTTGTTGCAGGTGGAGTTACAGGGCGATCTGGAAGCAAATGGGTACCTCTGCGTGGCACCATAGGGGGTGCCAGAGCCCAGGAGCCTCATGGGAGGTTCCTGGAAAACCATGTCGGCCCCTCGTTAGTCCTTCGGGCGGTTGTGGGCCTGAACAACCAGGGGCTTGCCTTGCTACGCTCTGCCCTGAAAGGGGCATGAGTAATAAGGGACCGTGATCCGGGAAGAGGATCACCTAAGGGGCAGCACTGATGGGGTTCGCCCCAGTGCTGCTTGGCTCATCAGGCGGGCAGGCGGCCCAGATGGTTGCCTGCCCTTGGATTGCCCGTAAGATTGCCCACCATTTTACATAACGGTGTATGTAATAAACCTGCAGCAGTTTTTTCCCAAATAAAAATTGTGTGGTGTGTTTTATTTATGCGTAGAACATGCATACTATTGTGGTGGGGTGGGGAGTGTTGCCTACTGCTGGTGCTATGACCCATCCTTCAGTTAACCGGATCATATGCACGGAGCGAGTAAACAAGCTAGTCTAAGTCGCTTTGTATTCTGTGTCATAAGGAAGGGTGATAAAAACAAGCAGCAGACTGGCAACAGCACCTATCCTGGCTCTCATCCTCCTGCTGCACCTCCACTGCCGCAGGCCCGCAGGATTCCTTCTAAGGAAACCCGTGGCCTGAACATGCCCTTTAATGATGCCATGTGGGAGTAAGGAGAAGTGGAGTTTAGGGCATGGAGCAAGATCCGGCTCTCACACAAAAATGAAAAAAGAGTACGAAAACAGTTATAAAGCAGACACTGTACAACATAAAAAAATAAAATATTATGAATATAGCGGCAAACAAAGCACCCGTTTAGTATGATATAAATACAGTCAGAATAAAAACAGAAACGGAATGCAATACAGAAATAAAAAAAATAAACAAGCAGCGCGTGGAAGTACGCAGCGGCGTCCATGAAGGGGGCACCGCACTGAGCCAGGAAAACCTGTGCAGCAAAACTAAAAGAGTGCACAAACACAAAGGGAAAAGCCCTTTTGTGAAAGGATACCCATAATAGGCCAATACTCCAGGGGAGGAGCAAGACTTCAGAAGGTGTTACATAGAAAGCAAAAACACTATTCAGAAGCACACTTTTGTGAGTGATGCTCTCCTTAACCAATCAGCAGCAAAGGGGCGTAACGAAAGGCCACATACTGAATACAGCATGTCTTCCAGACAGCGCATGTGCTGTCTAGGCTCGACGTAAAAATAGGGGGTGAAAATTGGAATGGGGTGGACCCCTAGTGTTATTTCGGGAGGTGTCTGGTTGCTTTGAGGAGCCACGCCTAGTGGTGAACCTGTTACTCTTGCCCCTGCAAGGCAAAGACTGTCCCAGGTACAGGAGCCAGAAGCCTTCGAGCATCACCACCATGCATTTGTCATGCCCCAGGGAGGAATAGTTAGTCTATTGTGGACGTTAACGGTCTATGGCAAAGGACAGCAGACAATTCTCCATTCAGTATACATCCAGGTTTTAGTCCAATCGTCATAACAGCCGTTTGGATTTATGCCATAAAGTTTGTCTAGTGCATGTCAGCGGGAAATCATCCTATATGTCCATAAATCTTTCCAATTGATCATTATGCCTCTATATAATTCGCTCAATTTCTCATATGTGATACATTTCCCTCAGTAATGTCTCTTGAGGTGAGGATTTGTCTGTTTGACAAAATCGAAGTATGTATATTTTCACTCCCATCAGGACTGTGGTGAACCATCTACCTCCGCGCTCCTTAAGTGCCGGGTAGTCTAAGGTGTCATGCAGAAGTGCTGCTCTTTTAGTCAACTGAACTGTAGTGATTTTAAAAGGGCACAATGTGTGGTGTGACTGTGGCAAAGCAAGTTCAAGCAGCTTTTATGGTTTGGTCATAAGTTACGTTTTCATTAAATACAACATTACTAGAAAGTAATTCACAGAGAAAGTGTGTCTTTTCCGGAGAAGAATTAATCCCCGGGATAAACACATTGCACCAGGTCCAACTGCTAAGCTAATCATCAAGGGATACATCTGAGTGGATAAATCTGAGTGGCACATTTTCAATATCCACAGCAATTGGCTTTACGTAACAAAGGAATTTAAAGTAATATGTGTTAGCTTTGGTTGTATTTTGTGTGTACTTCAAGAGCATCCCTTAAACCCATGAGAAGAATCTGGGCAATATATGATTATCAGAGGTGTTAGACCTGTAATCCTTGGCATGGTTTCCCCTGTCCTTTTGCTTCTACCTCCTGTATTTTTGACTGCATGTTGGAGCTTCGTTTTATACTCGCTATATATAAATCACATTAATAGATGCCTGGGCTAATAAGTAGTAGTAGATCGAGGTCCTGGCATTTAATACATGATGTCCTGTCATGAGTTGGCATTTCCGTTATGATATAAATGGGCTGCTTCATGAAGTTTATGTAGGGGCTAATATTGGGGTCAATAGCCCCTAAAAATGGCACTTCCATGGCGATGCAAATTTATGACACTATTTGGGGATAAAAAGCTAGCTTATCTAACTGAGCTAGTCTTAGTATATAGGCAATAATGAACTTTCAAGTTCACTAAATAATACGTTTTATGCACTACACGTCGGGAATTTTGCCATTGAATGAGACAAAAATAGGACTGTGATACTTGACACTCAGATCATAACTTTATATACTTTACAGATTCACATTGGAGAAGAATTCATATGTCCTATACAAAAAGCGAAGTCCATAGTGAAAATATTTATTGATCGCATAGAGACCTATGCAAACAACTACGCATGACTTTAGTAGTAAGTGACTTTATATATTTTTTATGCACATGAGAAATAGGCCATTATATATTGTCCCTATTGCGAAATCAAGATATATACATATTAATGAATAATGGGCAGTAATCCACATATTCTTAAATGCATTATTGCTCTAAATTTATTGTTTGTCAGTATATTGTATATTATGAACTTTTGATTTGTTAATACAACGAACATTTTGCGATTGTATGTATGTATATAATATAAATATATGTTGAGTCAAAACCCAAGAGCTATTGAATTATATGTTTATAATATGATCATAGGATGCGCCAAAGCCAAAATGCTGAGATATAAATGGTTTTTGTCTATAGGTTTACGGAATTTCATTTTGGGTGCAGACAATATTGATCTGGCACCATATTCACCATCAAAAAAAGACAGCACGTTGATGAAGTATGAATAGCGGCCTTAGAGCAATTTATTAATATAAATAACAACTTGACTTAATTTAGAACTAAGAGCGATTCAATGTATGATCTATGATTTTACTTATTGATTATGAGATAGCCATACTGAATTGGGTCTCTTAGGTAGAGAATACACTGACTACAGAGTGAATACAGTCACTGCAATACCTTAAAGTATCACAGAGTAGAGATGCTTCCTCCCTAGCAAATTAAAGCTGTGAAATTTTAGGCACCATATAAAGTTGATTCCCAGTCTACTTAGCATGCAATGAGAATATATTTTTATTCATAAATATGAATTGTGTCATTGATAGAGTATTATGACATACAAAATGATATAAATTGATGTTCATGTGATACATAGAGCTCCACGCTAATGTTTTTAACATATAAATACTGTATATATGAGTTGTAAATTTAGATTTGTAAATAGTGTTTTTATAAATTGCTTTCTAGCCCTGAAGAAGTCCCATGAGGGATGAAACGCATTGGCAAAGCAATCATTTTTTGGTGTTAAAGGAAGATAATTGAACTTCAATAAAGAATGGAATAAAAGCTTCAATCAAGACTTACGTCATTTTTAGACAAATGCATGCATGGGAAGCCCAATAACTGTGTTTTTGTAATGTTTCCATCATAATAAGCCATATTGTATTGGGAAATATGAAATATACATTTCTCGGGTGCAGGATCAGTGTATAGTTTTGTAACGGTGGTTTTTAACCACTAAATTGGGTGTATGTGGGTCACACCCTAGATCTTACTGCACCGAGGTTTAATAGTAAATCATCAGGCAGATTTATTGGTGACGTTTGGCGCTTGGTTCCTTAAAAGCTCTGACCCTGTCCTTTGGTTAATGGAGCTTCGTTTTAGCTGGTTTTTGAACTCTAGGCACTTTACCATTGCTGTTCAGTGCTAAAGTTCAAATGCTCCCTGTGTAAATTGTGATTGTATTTGGTTATCCATAATTGGCACATTTGATTTACTGGTAAGTCCCTAGTAAACGCAACTGTGCGTGCCAGGGCCTGTTAATCAAATGCTGCAGGTGTGCCTGCAGCACTGATTGTGCCACCCAC
The DNA here is from genome assembly GCF_964204655.1 of Triturus cristatus. Lineage (NCBI taxonomy): Eukaryota > Metazoa > Chordata > Amphibia > Caudata > Salamandridae > Triturus > Triturus cristatus. The sequence goes on along the minus strand of NC_140585.1, from coordinate 984,239,593 downwards.
ATGGGTAGCCATGTAAACGTGTCTCAGGCCTGCCACTGCAGTGTCTTCAAGGGCAGTTTTTAACTGCCATGTTGACCTTGTAAGTGCACACACTTGCCGGGCCAAAACCTTTCCTTTTCTTACATGTAAGGCACCCCTAAGGTAGGCCCATGATCGCCCTATGGGCAGGGTGCAGTGTATGTGAAATGTAGGACTTGTATAGGTGTGTTTTAGATGTCCTGATAGTGAAATACTGCTCATTTCATTTTTCACTATTGCACCTTAGAAGTGTAACTTTCAATTGGGAAGAGATAGAGATTTAGAGTTCTGTTCCCTGAACTCAGGATTTAAAAACACATCTTTCTGTGAAGGTGTTTTTAAATTGTGTGTTTGAAAATGCCACTTTTAGAAAGTAGGCATTTTCTTGCTTTGCCGTTCTGTGCCTCTGCCTGCCTTTGGAATCCACGTCTGGCTTAGACTGACAGTTGAGCTGTCTGTGCATTCACTCTAGACTGTCACACAAAGGGAGTTCAGGTAAGCCCTGCATAACCTGATTGCTCATCACTGGGCTGATGCCCATTCCTGAGCTAGAGTTGTCACTTACACCTGAATAGGGCTGTGTCTGTCCCCTCACCAGTACTGCCGCGTTGCTGTGTTGCTTTCCTGGGTTGGCCTGCAGTTGCTGCTTTTGTCCTGGAGAGGAAAAGGACTGGACTTTGCTTTGTATCCAGCTTGAGTAGATTCTCAAAGGGCTTGTGTGTGCATGTCTCCTGTTAAGAAGTCTCTTAGTCCTCAGAGACATTACCTGCAGCCCCTGGACTCCTCTGCTGGGAGTTCTGACCAGCCATATGCTGCCAATTCCAGTTCTGGACCTTTGGAGGCGGCTTTGCTGCAAAAATAAGAAAATCCATGTGGCTACCCTCCACGCCTGTTTTTCCTACCACAAGCTTGCTGTGCAGTTGAAAAACCAATGTATCGCCGCATGGCAGCCAAAGGAATGATGCAGTGCCTGTTTTTGGCTAGGAGAATCAACGCTATACAGGTTTGCATGGCTCCAAATTTGCCGAAGCCCAAATCCCTAGTACTCTCTCTAACGTCCGAGACACCTGCTCTGACTCCAATGCAGGCCCAGCTGTCTGGCTGAAAAACCATTGCATCAACGTGCTGGTGCTGAAGGATCGACACAGCACCTGTTTGCAGCTCGGAGATTAGACCCCAGCGCATTTGAATTTTCCATGCATCGCACCTGTGCTGCAAGTTTCAAGCGCAAAGCCCCACAGAAAGGACGCATGTTTGGATTTCGACGGTAATCATCATTTACCACAAATTCTTTACCCCGCAGGGAATTACAACGCGGTTGTTACAACAACCACGTTGTAACAACGCATACCATTACTCCATTAGTCAGAACAATGACTTGCGGAGGGGGCAGAAGGTGTTGGATTTAAAATCCAACACCTTCCTTACTGTTGCACATACTGGAGTTGGAATAGTAAATTATATTATTAAAACATCCAGCCCCCCCCCCCGAGCAAGTAGTTGTTACGTTTGCAGGGTAATGGTATGTGTTGTTACCACGTAGTCGTTATAACGACTGTGTTGTAATTGCATGCGGGGGAAAAGCATGCTGAATACAGTGGCATATTCGATTTAGACGCATCCCTTTTTCCTCACAGTAAGGAATCGATGTAACACTTCTCCTGCATCCAGCAGAACCGATGCCTCCATTCTCCAGGGACTCAGGAATCGACGCATCGCTGTGTTTTCCAATGCTTCCCTCCTTTGCGGCTGTTTTTCATCTTGGATGACGCATCAAAGGTACTTTGTGCTACAATCACCACATCTTTGAGTTCTATGGACAGAATTGCTTAAACCTTTAAAAAGTGATATCTGGAGTTCTGTATCTTGAATTTTTGCTGTTTTGGTCTTATTTGGTTTAGATAAAGAGTGTTTATTTTTCTAGACTGGTGTGGTGTCCATTTGTAGTGTTTTCACTGTGTTACTGTGTGTTTTATATACAAATGCATTAGACATTACCTCTGAGATAAGCCTGACTGCTCGTGCCAAGCTACAAAGGGCATGAACAGGGCATATCTTGGGTCTGTAACTCCCTTACCTTGACTAGAAGGCAGAGTCTCTACTTGGAAAGGGTGCAAGCCACTGCCAACTAGAGACCCCCATTTTGAAACAAAAGGGAACAATGTTTGTTCTCACTCGTATCATTCATAAATACGTTCAGTAATGCAGCATACCACCATCACATTTACTCAGGAGAGATCTTTTATACTTAAACTATTCATCAAGTAACACTGTCCAAAACCATCACAGTATGTGAATGCAATGGTTCCTCAGTGCAAGACAACTACAACGAACAATTAGTTAGAACAAAAAAGCGCTACAAATAGGAATTCTTGTGTGTATCTTCACAACAAGCAACTTCATACACTTTGTATATTTCCAAGAGATCTAATATAGTTTGTTTTTTGTTTGGTGCTCAACGACGTTTTGACCCTTATCCCAATAAAGGGGTCTCATTTAGGAGTGGGCGGAATCTTCTGGCCAATCAGCGTTACTCTTTAATGAAGAGTCCTGGCCAAATTATGGCATCACCGCGTGGCAAAAATGTTCACACACAAAGCTCCAAGATATTCAAGCTGGCAAACGCTAGTGAGAGTTGGCGTCTATAAGCAAGATTTTATAATGCGGGCAGTCACGGGCATTGGTGAGCAGTCACAGTTGGAGATCCGCGGTTCGACTAGATTTGTTGCTACTGCAGTAGATTTTCTACTTGAGGGGCAGCAAAATCAACTTGAATGGGCTGCGCTCTTGCGCAATGCATGGTGTCGTTTGCCATGATTTTCAGCGCTCCTTGCGCTACCAGTACTAAATTGTAGTGCGAGCAGTGTGAGCTGCATATTTTCTGGCCATTGGTGGAAGTCCGTGGAATCTAGCAGAGTTTTTCTCCAATTCTGCAGAGTGAAACTCTACAAGTTCCGCCCACCCGTACTCTCATTAGGACAGTTACGGTGTAGGCATATGTGTAATGGATAATCAAAATGTTAGCTATGTGTTGTGCAATACTTATATGTTGTACAGTAGAGAAAAGGAAAATGGATGAAGGATACCTAAGAGACCAAACATCCAAGATTAAATGTAGGTGGATCCTGATAAGTGGAAAGGTGAATTAGATGCCCAATTGTGCAGTGCTCACTCAGGGGTCGAAACCCTGAGCAGTGGATGTGCTTAAACAATGTTAAGCAGCACAAAGCATAAAGGGATGGCCGGGCGGGGCAGGGACCCAAAATGGGCCTGACAGTTTTCCACAATTGGTCCTGTATACAAGAATTCCTCGACGAGCAAAACAGTGTGGTCACAGTCCCTGACACTGTCTCTAGCTTTAATGAAACAATGCCTGACTGTGGAGAAAAAGTGCTGATTAACTAGCCTATTCCCTTGGTACATAGTGGAGATCACATGGAAGCAAGTCTAGATGTTAGGAAAGTTTAGAACCTGCTTTGAGGTTAAGTGAAGGCATCTGGAATGCAGAATGCCTTTTTCTGATTTAGGATAGAATAAAATAAAATATTTATAATACACTGTTTATAATCGAGAAACAGCATGGTACAGAGGTTCATTCATAAGTGGAATGGTTGAAGGTCTTATTAGGTTCAGGCAAACAGAGATGAACTCTGACTATCGGAAAGTGGAATGGTTATTGGTGATCCATTCCAAGGGACCCAAATTGAGTCCTGACAGTGAATGTCCTTGTAAAGGTGTAATCACAAGGAGTGGACTTCTGAAATAACTTGTGCCTCAGATGGCCGAGAAGTACACTTCACTGGTGCCTTGGAGTGTATTTAACACACAGTAGCACATTTGTACACTTAAATGTCAACAGTGAATGTTGGTGGCCCTCCCAGTGTGACACCTGGAGCACAGATTATCCCTATTTTTTACAGGGCACATAAAGCAACCAAAAGCAACCAAACGTTTAAGCTGGGTTCAGGAAGCGAGGCACCAGCCAGCACATTGGTTTTTACTAGTCCCTACTATAAATTATCTACTAAGCTATATTTTGTAGCAAATTCCTGTTGAGTTCACCAAACTTTATCTTCTGATTCTCCTTCATAACAGTGTTCTTTGAGGACGTAGCTTAACTCTGCTAATGGTGTATTTTCAGGAACGGCACCTTATTTTAAGCTTACATATTGATGTATCTCAGGGTGTTGCTTAAACATGGGATTTTCTTTATACAACAGCTGATGGAACACACACAGAGTCACCTATTACCAAATGTTTCCTCCAATAAAAAGCCAAACCCATTGGCTTTGTCAATGCTTGTTTAAAAGGGAGGCACACAAACAGAGTTGTTTTCAGATTTTTTTGGTTAGTTCTCCTAAACAAATACAAAGAAATACAGCTCCATATGCATAGCATCTCATTAAGATGTAGTTACATGTCATGTAAATATTTATCATTAACTCAAAAGAGGGTCTCAATTTCAGAATAACGTGGATATCAAGTTAGGTAACTGTGTCCCAGTGTGAAAGTGTCATTGTGGGATGCAGGAGCGTAGTAAATGTGCAAATGTATGTGAAATGTCTACGTTATACAGTCCTACATGTACTAAGTATCTCTCACCATAGGCTTCGCCATGCGCTACTGACAGTGTGTTATTGTTATTTGATTGCAGCACTGGGGGTGTCTGGGGCATCCTGTGGTACCCTCTCTTGGGTTTCTAGTAGCTCTGGGGGGACGGCATGGCATCCCGCTCGATTGGTGCTGTGAAGGCTGCCAATACTATTCATTTATCTTCCAGGGGTGTCTTTCAAAGGCCTCTGGCCTCCTCTATTTTAAGGGCTGTTCCTTCAGCAGACACCCAGCTGACTACTTCTGTCAGCCACCTGCTATGTGGAGGGGTGTCCAGGGACTCCCAGTGATGTGCTGTGTCCCTGCGGGCAACACTGATGGCAAGGCCCACATGCTTGTTCCCTGCTTTCTGCTTCTGATGTCAGGTGTAAAAGCATATCAGGCAGATTTCTGCCATATGCCTGCCTCATTTGCTGAATGTCCTCTCTAAGTCCACCATGACCCTTACCCGGAAGGAGGCAATTACCGGGCAATGCCATACCATGTGCACAAAATCAACATCTGTAAATCTCATCTGGCAGCAGTGAGATTGTGTTTGCATAATTAAGTTTAGCCTGTGTGTGGTGTGTGTGGTGAGGTATGTCATGTATAAATACCTGAATTGCTTGTATTTAAATCTTATGTTCCTCGACACTGTGTATGAACACTCTAGCGTCTGTTCCAATTCCTTGTTCCTAAGAGTTCTACCCTGGAGTCCTTCCCATTTGAATCGGGCACTCGGCAAACCATCGGAGAGCGCTGAAAACAGCATCCTGAAACAGTCAAGATATACGTCGGCATCCATCCCCAATGGTAAAGAAGGTCTGTAGTACTTTATCCATCTTTGGTTCAGGGTCAATGTCCCTAATATGTTTTGTGGTGTTTGGACAAAATAGCAAGTTGTAAATATTGGGAGTCAGAAATATCGGAAATAAAATATTGTGATACATGAATATAGTAATGCAAGTATATTGTTGAGAATATCGTATTTGTTGAGTTAAATGATATAGTTTTGAATATTATTGATGTTTTTTATTGATGTTTTTATTATCCTTTCAGTAATATGGTGGTTTCATAGTTTTTGAAAGTTTTTAATGTGTTTTAGTTGATATATTGATTTTATGTGTTACTAGGTAGGGATATAGGGTGGGAAGTTAGATAACAATTAATTAACTATTAATTATTTGTAAATTAATTATTTAATTGGATTTTAAATATGTAAATAATAGAATACTGCCTTACTTTTAATGCATTTTATTTGCAGTCTGCTAGGTTTGTAGGGGTACAAAGCTTGAAGTTAACTAATAGCTAATGAACAATTATTAGTTGTCAGTTAAATATTTAATAGACTTTAAATATGTAAATTATGGAATACTTTTGTTTTTTAGTTATATTTTAAGTGCTGGCAGCTCGGTTTTTATGGGTATAAGGTGGGAAGTTAGTTAATTATTATTTGAGTATTATGTATTCATTGATAATTATTGAATAGTATTTATGTAAACTGATTAATTGAGTTATTGTTTCCAGTTTCTGAAATACATACATATATGTGTATAATTGTATTATATGTTAACTAACAATTTTTATATTAAAAGTTAAGTTTTTTTCTCTACATTCATGTGGTTACTAGTATTCTTGCTTTCCTACTCTTGCCCCGACTGAAGTTGGGATAGTAAAATACACCCCTACGAGGTCCAACACTTTCCCTACTGTTTGACGAACCGGACTAGGAATAATACATTTTAACCCTCCAAAGTCTAATACTTTTCCTACTGTTTTACTGTTTGGAATAGGAATAGTAAATATAATCCATACAAAGTCAAACGCTTTGCCTACTGTTGCTTAGACTCGAGTTGGAATAGTAAATTTAACCCCTCCAAAGTCCAATGCTTTCCCTACTGTTGCACCGACTAGAGTAGGAATAGTAAATCTAACTCCTCCGAAGTTCAACACTTTCCCTAATATTGCAGTGACTGGAGGAGTGATAATAAATCTAACCCCTCGGTAGACCAACACTTTCCCTACTGTTGCAAAAGCTAGAGTGGAAATGGTATATTTAATATTCTTAGACTCCAATAGTTTTGATAATTTTGGTTGAAAAGATTTTACAGCATTACAAATTGTTTTAAAAAAATATTGTATATTATTTGTTATTAATTGTACATTTATTTTAATGTTTATAGTATTTTTAGTGAATACGTTTTTGGGGGTTTTAAATTTTGTATTTTTTATTTATTGTCTACATTAGTTAATACATTTTTTCTTAGTCAATTGTTTATAATATTTATAGTTTTACTGTATATGTGACATATATATATATATATATATATATAAATATATATATATATATAAAACACAACATAGATTTGTTTTGTGCATATATACATATTGCATAACATAGATTTGTTTTGTGCATATATATATATGCTGCCGCTATGTGTTTGTGAGAAGACAGAAATAAACGAAGCGGTATTTTAAAGAATCCTGTAGTCCGTGCTCTGTTCAGTGCCCTACCAGCGAGCAGGTGCGGCTTTGAAGGAGTGCTTTGCGATATATGTATATATATATATATATATATATATTATCTACTGGCGGTCTCCAGTAGATAGTTATAATTAGGACCGAGTTCCCATAGGAAATCTGTTATATCATGTTATAGTTAGCTGGACATTTCACTCGTAAAAAACGAATGAAATTCCCCCGTTATAGTTAGATCAGATAACTATAACTCGCGCGCCCGCAATCCACTGCTCATGACGTCACATATTACATCACTCATGACATGGTCAGTGGCATCACTCATGACATCACTCATGACATCATCCTTGTGATAGAGTGGCGGTTGCGCGAGTTATAGTTATCTGAACTAACTATAACAGGGGAATTTCATTGTTTTTTTACGAGTGAAATGTCCAGCTAACTATAACATGTGTGAAACCTATGGTTTTTTAAGTGAATTTGCAAGGTTTTTTAAATGCTAATTCCTAACTATAACATGTGTGAAACCTATGGTTTTTTAAGTGAATTTGTAAGGTTTTTTAAATGCTAAGTTATGTATGTATTATTATATTTTTTATATATTTATTTTACAATAAACTACCTATGTATTTAGTTATAGATTGACTGTATCCTGTAATATGGAATGCCTCATTTAAAATGTTTTTTTTTTTAAAGGTTTTTCACCGTGCGCGCACCCCGCGATTTTTTGAAAAACAAATAAAATGTTTTTTTCACCCTTCGGGTCCTTCAGGGACCCCCTGACAAAGACTAGGGGGTCAGGAACTCTCTACCCTGCCCCCTTTTCACGTTCTCCACCTTTCTTTTTCACTGTCACACACCAAACACACAAAATGGCGGCCGACACTTCCTGATTTCGACCGATTCGAATGTTGACTGACATGTAACCACCAATCAGAATTGCGCTCGCGCACGTTAGGGTGCGCGCACGGTGCGCGCACGGTGCGCGCACGGTGCGCGCCTATAGATATTTATGTACTTTTAAATGCAATTTTCTCAGGAACTACTGAACAGATTGACAGCACATATGCAAAAGGCACATGCCTGACCTGAGGACTACCTCTTTGCCAAATTTCAAGTAATTCTGTTCAGCCGTTCGGGCTGTACCTTCGACTAAAGGTCCTATGGGAAAATGCATGGGGAAAACGTGTTTTGGGACCCCCCTTTTTCTCAGCCCCCGCTTGACGAATCACCCCGAGACTTTCAGGGTAGGAGCTGAGCGGAGCGCCCCATTAGTTCTATGGGAACTCGGTCCTAACTATAAGTATCAACTACCGGTCGCCAGTTGATAGTTATAGTTAGGACCGAGTTCCCATAGGAAATCTGAAAATTCTATTTTGAATAACTTTGGCGCCAGTTGACGAATCCTCGTGAAATTTTCAAAACTAATGGGGCGCTCCGCTCAGCTCCTACCCTGAAAGTCTCGGGGTGATTTGTCAAGCGGGGGCTGAGAAAAAAGGGGGGGTCCCAAAACACGTTTTCCCCATGCATTTTCCCTTAGGACCTTTAGTCGAAGGTACAGCCCGAACGGCTGAACAGAATTACTTGAAATTTGGCAAAGAGGTAGTCCTTAGGTCAGGCATGTGCCTTTTGCATATATGGTGTCAATCTGTTCAGTAGTTCCTGAGAAAATTGCATTTAAAAGTACATAAATATCTATAGGTGCGCACCGTGCGTGCACCGTGCCATGCGCGAGCGTAATTCTGATTGGTGGTTAGATGTCAGTCAACATTCGAATCGGTCGAAATCAGGAAGTGTCGGATGCCATTTTGTGTGTGGCAGTGAAAAACAAAGGTGGAGAACGTGAAAAGAGGGCAGGGTAGAGAGTTCCTGACCCCCTAGCCTTTGTCAGGGGGTCCCTGAAGTACCCCGAAGGTAAAAAAAACATTTTTTTTTTCAAAAAATCACGGGTTGCAAAAATTCATTCAAAAAATAGAATTAAAAATCAAGTTTAAGTGTTTAGATGTTGGTTGGCTCTAAAAAGAGCCGTTGTGTTCATTGAGTGTTTTTTGGTACCTATAAGTAAGTACCGATGCAGAGTCTTTAGTTCAAGAGGAAGACTCTGTTCCCTTCATCTGTGAAATGTACACCATCTCCTCTATCAATGCCTTGCCACTCCCCTCACTATTTCTTCTTATTTCCTGGGAAAAGGAGCTGAACAGGTATCAATTTTACTTGACAATGGCAGAACAGCAGTCTACTTCAGGGAGTGAGGAGGAGATCTGGATGCACTCAGAAGCATTGGTTCATAGTAGATTCTGTTCCAGAATCTTCAAACACCACACCCACTCCCCTCACTATTTTTTCTTATTTCCTGGGACAAGGAGCTGAACAGCTATCAATTTTACTTGAAAATGGCAGCACAGCAGTCTACTTCAGGGAGTGAGGAGGAGGACTGGATGCACTCAGAAGTTGTCTTTCAGTAGAATGGCAATATGAAAAGAAAGATAGTTGTAAAATGGAGGCTTACATACTTTTTTTTAATAAAAAGAACTCATTGGCTGTTTCAGACCATTCAACACTAAAAACTAGGCTGTATGTTTACATTTTTAAAAGCATGTTTTGTATTGGTTCAGAAAAATGTGTTCCCACAGAACATTACTTTGGATTTGCTGTTAGGTTTGAAAAGTCAAGCAATCTTGCTCTTTGGATTAGAAACATTGTGTGCTGAACTTCTGACCTCTCTGCTCACACCAGTGTTCCATGATCTGTTGCTATGCTAGCAGGCAGAAGTCATGTTTGGGGTAGGAATCATTTGGAAAGGGTTGAAATTTGCAAGCAATAGAAATGTGTGTTTCCATTTAAAAGAAAGTTGGAGAACGTGAAAAGGGGGCAGGGTAGAGAGTTCCTGACCCTCTAGCCTTTGTCAGGGGGCCTCTGAAGGATCCCGAAGGGTGAAAAAAACATTTTATTTTTTTTCAAAAATTCGCGGAGTGCGTGCACGGCGGCAAAAAATTCGTTAAAAAAATAGAATTAAAAATCAAGTGTAAGAGTTTAGATGTTGGTTGGCTCTAAAAAGAGCCGTTGTGTTCATTGAGTGTTTTTTGGTACCTACAAGTAAGTACCGATGCACAGTCTAAAGTTCAAGAGGAAGACTCGGTTCCCTTCCTCTGTGAAATGTACACCGTCTCCTCTATAAATGCCTTGCATGTTGTAACACAAGTTGTTGTGGTATATAGAACCCATACCATAGACTCTGAGGAAAGCAGAAACAGACTTATTGACGTGCTTTCTTGCTTTCTCAATCTGCGGACAATATTGGTTGGACCAGTTCCACTTTTGCCTTTGGCATATATTAGAATATACAAAGGTAGTTTGTGGAAAAAGTGACATCAATTGCACAAAGGTGTCCTTAACAAGCATTTCCAGACCTACCCTAGTTAAAGTACCTAGGTCATTTCCACCACAGTGCAAAATTATAAGGTTAGGCTGTGGGAGATGTAGAAAGGATTTCACCAAAGGCATTAATTGGTGCCACTTTAACCCTCTCTGACCAATCCGTTTAATGTCTACATTTGGCAAAGCAAGGTCTTTCACAATACCTCTTTTTTCTGCATACTTTTCACTCCAGGAGATATAGCTATGACCTACAATCCACACTGTGAACATCTTTCAAGGAGATCTGGATGCACTCAGAAGGTGTCTTTCAGTAGAATGGCAATATGAAAAGAAAGATAGTTGTAAAATGGAGGCTTACATGCTTTTTTTAATAAAAAGAACTCATTGGCTGTTTCACACCATTCTACACTAAAAACTAGGCTGTATGTTTACATTTTTACAAGCATGTTTTGTATTGGTTCAGAAAAATGTGTTTCCACAGAACATTACTTTGGATTTGCTGTTAGGTTTTAAAAGTCAAGCACTCATGCTCTTTGGATTAGAAACATTGTGTGCTGAACTTCTGACCTCTCTGCTCACACCAGTGTTCCATGGCCTGTTGCTATGCTAGCAGGCAGAAGTCATGTTGGGGGTAGGAATAATTTGGAAAGGGTTGAAATTTGCAACCAATAGAAATGTGTGTTTCCATTTGAAAAAATGTGGGAAGCAATGTGATTTGAAGTTAACATGTATATGTGTGAAACAAGAGAGGGAAAGTTTGCCATTTACTGGTTCTGGTGAGAGGTGTACAGCTCAGAGACTCTGGCTCTGATAATCTGCTGTGTGAGTGCCACATTTCTTTCTCAACTAACTACTTTTAAAGGTGAGTTATGAATTTGAGAGGGGATGTATGTGGTGCATTTTGATATAAATAATAGAAATGTGTTTCTTCTTTTAAAGTTGTGTTTTACATTTTATGTTTTGGAAGATATTTAACTGCCTTGAACTTGTAAGATATTATGGAGTATGTCTTCACCATAAGTTAAGGTGTACTGGTATCACTCAGGAATACTGTTTTGTGCCTAGAATCACATCATGAGTCTGTGTGCACACAGGAATTGTTGTCAGAGATTTAATTCGTGTTGCTCTTGTTCTGTAAGACTTGCACTCGCAGGAAAGGGGCAGCTTGTTTTCTTGAACTGTGATGGTTAGCATTCAGCACAAATCAATATCTCACAAATGAGAGGCAAATGCTAACACATTTGAAATCAACATGGTAGATTTTCCTTCCACTCCTGCAATGGGTGAGGTAGTTCCTACATGTTCAAAACTCTAATTAACCCTTATCACACATGTACTCTTACATACATCTCTGCAGTCTTCATGCAGTTGTGAAAGCGTCCATGCAGATCTCTCTTGCACCTGACAATACACAGTCTCCAGAAGTACGCTCTTAGCATACAGCCAGCTGATTTTCCTGCACTCCCATGCTTACTATTCAGCACTGTGTGGTATTTCAGATAGCAGTGTGTAACGCTAACACATTCAACGTCACCAAGGCTCATTTCCTTTGCTCTAGTCTAATCACTCAACCAGGTTCCACATGCTCATGGTCTCAAGTAGCTGTTAGGACATGTGCTCTTTTCTGCCTCTCTAAACTATAAGGAAAATGTGTCAGGCTGTTACAGTAATTATCACTAGCTCTACCACAGTAGTAAATGTGCTTTGAAATTGCCAATCAAATATCGTTTTCTGCCTAGAATCACACCATGAGTCTGTCTGCACACAGGAATTGTCGTCAGAGATTTAATTCGTGTTGCTCTTGTTCTGTAAGACTTGCACTCACAGGAAAGGGGCAGCTTGATTTCTTGAACTGTGATGGTTAGCATTCAGCACAAATCAATATCTCAGAAATGAGAAGCAAATGCTAACACATTTGAAATCAACATGGTAGATTTTCCTTCCACTCCTGCAATGGGTGAGGTAGTTCCTACATGTTCAATACTCCAATTAACCCTTACCACACATGTACTCTTACATACATCTCTGCAGTCTTCATGCAGTTGTGCAAGCGTCCATGCAGATCTCTCTTGCACCTGACAATACACAGTCTCCAGAAGCACACTCTTAGCACACAGGCAGCTGATTTTCCTGCACTCCCATGCTTACTATTCAGCACTGTGTGGTATTTCAGATAGCAGTGTGTAACGCTAACACATTCAACATCACCAAAGCTCATTTCCTTTGCTCTAGTCTAATCACTCACCCAGGTTCCACATGCTCATGGTCTCAAGTAGCTGTTAGGACATGTGCTCTTTTCTGCCTCTCTAAACTATAACGAAAATGTGTCAGGCTGTTACAGTAATTATCACTTGCTCTACCACAGTAGTAAATGTGCTTTGAAATTGCCAATCAAATATCGTTTTCTGCCTAGAATCACACCATGAGTCTGTGTGCACACAGAAATTGTTGTCAGAGATTTAATTTGTGTTGCTCTTATTGTGTAAGACTTGCACTCGTAGTAAAGGGGCAGTTCATATGATAGGATTTGAAAAGCTCAAAAAAAATATAGTAATATATTTAAATTACATAAAGGTATTTTTTTTTAAGTTTCTTTTAGGTATTGCTGAACAACACTGAAATAAATTAAACATGCCTATAAAATTAAGAAAGAGAAAAGAACAGCAAAAACATCTATATTTGAAGACAACTGGACAGCACAAATTAGTTGAAGAACCTCACGTTGGAAAAAAGAAAAAGTCTTCTGGTAAACAGACTAAGGATTTTTTTAAAAATATCCGCAAACATAGAAAAAAATGTAAAAAATATCTCCACTGCAAATAGTGTTTCAAGTAGAAAACAACAAGACAATAGAAAGAAAATACTAAATGCTAATGTACAATCAGAAGCAAGAAAGAATGACTTAAAAAGAAAAACAGAATTTCAAAACATTCGTAGCAAAATGTTTCAGAGAAGAGTGATGTTCAATTTGCTAAAGGATGTGAAAAAATATAGGAAGAAAGCAAAATTTTATAAGAAAAAGAAACATATTGAATCAATTGTTGCAAAGGCTTTGGAATTAAAAAGAAAACTATTCATTTTAATTTTGAACAGGATCCGTACATTAGATAAAATAATCAATGTAATGAAGTCAAAAAGCAAAAGGAAAAGAATAGTGAAAAAAAATAACTTTTGTAAAGTGTTCTTAGGCGAATGGAAGCATAGTTCAAGTACTGAACCATTTTTTAATGAAGAGAGTTATCTTCAAAGTAATAGTTTGCTGCATGCAGTTGACACCAGTGGTAGAGCTTATGAAGTTAAAGATGGTTGTGTAATGGAAAAGGAGAAAATGGTTCCAAGAAATGAGGAAGAAGTGTTAGCTGATGAGGTTATGGGGAAACGTCCTAAAGCCCCAGTGTACACTTGGAATTGTAGTAGTATTTGTACTGTACGCCAAGAATCTATTGATAAATTACGTGACTTTCTAAGAGAATATAGTAAAAAAAGTGTTAAACAGAAGATTAAGGTGCTTCAAAGACTAGATCCATGCAGAGTGAGAAAGGACATTCTCTGGCTTGTCTTTCTAGGAAAGTTTGTCAAAGTGTTTTTCACCATTTTAGGATGCTGGCAGTACATCATACTGAAATGAGAAAGTTTGTGAGAAGATTGTATTTTGCTAAAAGTCCAGCACTAAAGTTAAATGAGTTGAATAGTGCTCTGTTCCGTGGATCTGTATCAGATGTAGAGAAGGTTACTGATGATATTCAGTTTTTTTACTTTGGTCCAGAGCAAGAAAGTGCAGGAATTGACACAGTTATTGAGGAAAATGTGGAAGAGAATGTAGAACTCACTGTTAGTAAAAATTTTGAAGATCAAATGACAAAAATTTACTATCATCTCTAATGAAAGACCAAATATTACTTGTATTTGTTGCCGGAGAGGCCATTATAAAACTCAAACAAGGAATGTTGATCTCTATAAAAAAAGTGAAAAAGAAAATAATTATGAGTGGAAGGATTTTGCTACATATTTATTTCTGGAAAATTGTTTTGATTTGGGTGAAGATTAGCGTATTTGTAAATACTGTTATAACAAGTTAGAAGAAAATAAAATGCCAGCTAGAGCTGTACATAATAATTTAGAATTGGTTGATATTCCTCCAGAACTTCGTAATTTAAATACGTATGAGTCTATACACATGCAATGTGTCCATCCGTTTCAGACTATAGTTCGTATGGAGCCCAAAACAGGTAAATTACCTCCTTCAGATTTACAAAGAGGTTTAAAAGGAAGAGTTGTCTATTTGCCATTAGATTTGAAAAAAAATATTGAAACAATTGATGCAGATAGTTTGGAAACTGAACCATTAGTTATTCTGGTTAATGGTGTACCTACAAAGAATAAGAAAATTTGGCAGGAGCTAGTAGATGTACGAAAAGTACAAAGAGCAAATTTATATTTGAAAAGAAATAATAAATGGTATGAATCAATTTATATGGATGAAGATGAAGAAGTTTTACTAGCAGACAAAGGAATACCAACTGGGCAAATTGAAAAAGTGGATAAGTCAAAAGAAGAAGAAATTTATGAACATTTCAGCATACATCCTCTTCATTCTAAAGAAGTTATGGGAAACACTATTGATCTGTTTCAGATGAAAAAAGCAAAAGGAACTCCCGTGAGTGTATGGGAGGAGAGCTTGGAAGCTCGTTGTTTTCCCCAGCTATTTCCTAGAGGAAAAGGTGGACGATATGATGAACGTCCAGTACAGATTCCTGCTTCTGAGTATCGGACTACAAGATTATATGCAGAAGATCCAAGATTTCGTCAAAGTATTACTTATTTGTTCCATCTTGTATTTGAAAGTGACTTGTCTGCACTATCTTATGCAGTAAATCACATTTTAAAAACTGGAGTACATCTACATAATGTGTCTGCAAAGGATTCTATGAACTAAGTGCAACAGCGAGATGATCATATGGAATCTCAATTGATTAATCTGATGGCTTGTCAGCGCGGGACTAATGAATATTGGTACCGACGCCATGGAGAATTGAAATGTATGTTACGGAATTTAGGAACTCCTACATGGTTCCTTACCCTAAGCTGTGCTGAGTACGCTTGGGAAGATTTACTTCGAGAGGCAAATTCAAATATTGAAAACATCCAATACAAGACACCAGGAGAATTGTGCTCATTGGATCCGGTTAATGTTTTCAGATATTTCAATCATAGATTTGAGGCTATGATGTCCTTCATCTGCAATAAAAAAAATCCACCTCTTGGAGAAGTTGTGGATTTCTTTTGGAGAAAAGAGTACCAAGCAAGAGGTGCTCCTCAGATTCATATGCTGTTGTGGATCAAGGAAGCCCCAAAATTTGGAACAGATTCTGATGATGCAGTTTTATCTTTCATTGAAGAATATGCAACATGTGCTATACCTAAAAGCACAGAAGGAAAAAACTTAAAAGAGCAAGTTTTACGTTTCCAAAGTCATCGGTGTGGAAAATACTGTGGACGAAAGTACAAGAGTAAAGATAAATTCTACACAAAATGACGATTTGGATTTCCACGACCTGTTCTTTCAAAAGGAAGAGTAAACAGTTTTATGTCAGCTGTGCGACATACCATTACAAGAAAATCTCCCAAAAATACCTACAACCTAAGAAGAAAAGAAGAATCAAAATATATAAATGACTACAGCCCATTCATTTTATCCATGTGGAATGCTAACATGGATATTCAGTATGTAGCTGACAATTCTACTGCTGTTGCTCGGTATGTCACATCTTACATCACTAAATCTGAGAAAACGGAATTGAAAGAAATGTGGGAAGAGATTTCTCACGAGAAGACTGTCAGTAAAAAGCTATACAGTTTCAGTTTAAAGATGTTATCGCATTGAGAAATTGGGTCATACGAATGCTCAGATAGGTTATCATCTGCAAGTCTGTACTCCAAATCCAGAAGAATAATTTGGGTAAGTTTAGGCCTTGCAGGAATGCGAAATCGGGTACTGAAATCTATTCGAGAAATTGAATTTTTAGCAGAGAACGAACCAGAAAGTACAGACATTTTTAAAACAAACATGTTGGACACATATTACCCAAACAGAAGTCATCATCTTGAGAACATGTGTCTCTATGAAGTGCTGCAGAACTACATTTTTAAACGGAATGCCACAGAAGACATCAACAATGGAAAATATAAAGTCATTGGTGAGGAAGGATGTTTGGTGAAACAAACAAAAGGAAGTTTGATTAATCACAGGAAGCTGAGTTGCGACACTACTGACAAAAAGGAATTTTACTACTTAGCACTTTTACAGCTGTTTAAACCATGGCATTCAGAGGATAAATTACTTGGAGATTTTCAGAGCTATGAAGATTCCTTTAATGCATGCAAAGATAACATAGAATGCAGTACTTTCTCAAATTATGTACAAATGTTAAATGAAGAAATTGAACAAGAAGCTACAATTGCAGCTGAAGTAGCTAGAGACAGTTCTCAAGACAGTCAAAGTTCTGGTACGCTCAGTCAAGATCCCCTAGGACAACCAATCGTAGAAAATGAAGCTGCAATAGCCATGACTGAAGTGGAAACAGCTATGAATCAAGCTCAGGAAGATTTAATAGACTTACCAAATTTGGAACAACAACTGAATGATGAACAACAACAAATTTATGAAGAAGTCACAAAACAAATTGATCATGGATTACTACATGAAAATAAAGAGTGCGCATGCACATCATTTGAACCAATCAGAATGTATGTGAGTGGACAAGCTGGAACTGGAAAAAGTTTCTTAATTAAAGTAATTAGAAGCTACCTACAGAAAAAAACTGATTCAACTTTGTCTTGTGTTGTTACTGCTCCAACTGGGTTAGCAGCATATAACATAAAAGGAATTACCTTACATTGTTTGCTAATGTTATCAGTAGAGCCTAAGAACAAAATAGAATACCACAAGCTAACAGGAGAAGCATGTTTTGAAGTTTCAAGAGTGTTGAAGAAAAGGAAAGTTCTCATTATTGATGAGGTAAGCATGGTATCAAACTTAATGCTTGCCTTTGTGCATTTGAGAATGCAGCAAATTCTAAAGACAGACTATGACGTGTTATTTGGAGGAAAACATGTTATAGTTTTTGGGTATCTACTGCAGCTCACTCCAGTTAAAGGACAACCAGTATTTAATACTCTTACACATGAAGACATGAAAAAGTCGTTAGGAAGTATAGGTAATGTGAATATTTGGTCATACTTTGAGTACAAAGAACTCATTACCAATATGCGGCAAGCAAATGATGATGATTATGCAAGTATTCTCAAAGATATCAGAATTGGACTACTCACAGAAAATGGCAGAAAAGCTTTACAGAGTCGATTGCTATGTATTTTGTTTCCAACAGAACAAATAGTTCCAGAGAAAATATACAAGGAAATTGCAGAAAAAAATACTGTAATCTGCTTAATGCCAATGCTACATGAATGCTCTAGATTCAATTAAGAACTTTTGAAATTGGAAAATGAAGAGATTATGAAAATGGAAGCCGTGGATAAAATACAGCATGAAGGAATAACTATTACATTAACAGGCAAATTGAAAACTAAATTGGATTCTCTAGAGAAAATCATATCGAAAACAGCTGGTTTAAAAAAGAATCTTTATGTATGTATGGACTGTCGAGTAATTTTAAGACGTAATTTGAATGTAGAAAAAGGTTTAGTGAATGGAGCTATGGGTAAAATTGTGGGTTTTGTTAACTACCAAAAAAAAGATGGAATTGAATTTTTAAAAATAAAATTTGATCAGATTGAAGACATTAGTCGTTGTTCAGTTCGTTTTTTGCTTGTGAAAGACTCATATGTACGTAGGAAGCAGTTTCCGTTTTCTCTAGCCCATGCTGTAACTATTCACAAATCTCAAGGATTAACTGTAGATAGTGCTTTTGTAAACATTGGATCTAGTGTGTTTAAAGAAGGTATGGCATATGTTGCTTTGTCACGAGTGAAAAAATTATCTGGTTTATTCATGATAGACTTTGATGACTCAAAAGTTAGTGCTGATGCAAATTGTGTAAAGGAGTATAACAGATTAAGAAGAAGCTATGCTCCTCATTTAGGTCAGTATCCTGTGTTTGAAAAATGTGTTGTTTGTCAGAAAAGGAGAATTGAGAATATCTGTAATGGGGATATACAGAAGAGAAAACAAAAGGAGAGTGATGTGATTGCAAGCAAAAAGAAAAAGGACAATGTTGAAGAGGTAGTTGGTTGTCATTTTGAAAATAGCTCTGGTGTCAACTGCTACGCTAATGTAGTGCTGAATGTTGTATTTTATCTTGAAAGTTTGCAAGAGCAGATAATACTAAATCATGAAAAAAGATTTTGTTCTCTGCTGAGTTTCCTTTATGAGAAGCTGAGTAATGATAAAACTAAAATAGAAAGTGCTTCTGATGTTAGAAATCTTTTAGATGTATGTTCTGGATGTACACAGTTTACTGAAAATGTCCAGCAAGATGCACAGGAATTCTTAATGTATATGCTTATGGTACTGGAAGATGAAGGGGTAGAAATAGAAAATATGTTTGGTCTCTCTTATAAATGGGAACATTGTTGTGAAAACTGCTTGAACACATGCAACACTAATGTTGATTCTGAAAGGTTCATACATTTAACATTACCAGAGAGTAAATCAGTGACTTTTAGTAAATTAGTTAAAGATGCAAATCACAACATGGAATGTTCTCAATGTAAATCAGAAATGTTATCAACGTTATTTTTAAAGAAATATGGACAGTATATAATTTTAATGATGCAACGTTGTAGAGCTGATGGAACAAAATTGGTCACTTTTATAAAGAAGTTTGTAGGAAATCAATTATCAATATCAGGAAAGACTTTTGTTGCAGTTGCAATAATTTTCCATGATGGACCTTCTATAACTTCTGGTCATTACACAGTTTATCTAAAATGTGAAAAAGGCTGGACACTGTGTAATGATTCTCAATTGATTTTCAAGCAACGTTTGCCTGCAGAATTACCAAATTCCTACTTAATTTTTCTAAAACCAAAATTTTAGATACAAATTGCAGCATCTGAAGAAACCATTATTTCGATTTTATAGGATTACCATTGGATATTTCACCTAAAAAGGGTTTAAAAATTACCATTTGGCCTCATGGAAAGGTACATTTTTCTATTGTGGACTTCTTTGACAGATATTATTTTGGTGTATGTGCTTAAGCAACAAGATTTACAGACGTTATTTATTGCAAATAGTTATTGTTCTTAGAGGATATTTTTAATATATATGTTACATTTCTATGAAGGTATGTGTTACTGAGGATAGATTCAGGGCTTTTTTAACCCCTTCCATGCTCATGACGGAACGGTTCCGTCATGAGCATCGGTTGAGCTGTGCTCATGACGGAACCGTTCCGTCATGGCCCCGCCCGCGCTCGAACCCTTCAGCACCGCGGAGGAATCCGCGCAGCGCTGAAGGGGTTAAACAATCTTTCAGATTGTTTATTTTTTGCCCGCTGTTAAGTGATGAATGCAATTGATATCACTATTTTCAGTGAAATTCAACATATTCTGAAAACAGCAACAAAAGGGCAAAAAATTACTTTGTTAAATATGAAAATATGTGTACTGTATTCTAAAATGTATTGTTAAATATTACTACTTTTTTTCTTTTTTTTCAGATCGAGAAAGAAAATTTAGGAAATTGAATCCATTTTTCTTGTACTTAAAAAAACCCATTTATTTCTAATTAAGTTATTTTGTTGGTCAGGTAAGTTTAAAATATCTGTATTTCTCACCCCTTCACTTTCATGCTCCCTTTTCATCACTTCTCCTCACTCTGCTTTTCTCATTCCCCTTCCCTCTCTCCTTCCTTTACTGCTCTTTCGTAACTCCCTCACTCCTTCTCTACTACTCCCCTAGGTTTACTGCCTCCATCACTATTTTTTCAACCATGTTTCTCTCCCTGTCTCCATATGTCTCAGTCATTCTAACTGCCTTAATCCTTCTCAGTTCCTTGCTCTCTGTCTCAGTTTCTGTCTCTCTCCCTTTGTCTGTCTTACCCTTAATTTCCTTAACATCTCTGGGGCAGATTTACAAGCCCCCTGCGCCACCACTATGTCACTTTTCATGACGTACCTGGTGGCGCAGGGGGCTCCTCCATATTTACAAGGAGAGGAAAAGCCACCCTTTGTGACTTTTCCTCTCCTCGTAAATACAGCCACTTCACACGCAGCACTGTGCGTTGAAGGGGCGTTCCATGGGTATTGTTGTGGGTGTTCCCACGCAACACCCATAGAACTAGATACATCTCCAGATTTACGAGAAATCGTAACTCTGGAGATGCATGTGAATGCTACGCCACCCTAGAGGTGGCGTAGCGAGGCACAACGAGGAGAAATGTTTTCATTTCTCCTCGTTTTTTCCTCTTTCAGTGCGTGCTGCATGCTACAGCACGCATTGAAAGAGGAAAACGCCTCTTGTGATTGTTTTTGTGCAGGAAGGTGTCCCTTCCTGCAGAAGAACCATCTCCCCACCACGTAGGCATCCTTGCAGCATGGTGCAAGGGAGCCGGCGCATGGCTGCAGTTTGTGCGCCAGCGCAGGGGATGCATAGAGATGCGACATATTCTTGTAAATATGTCGCATCTCTGTGCTTCGAAACTAACGCAGCACGGCCCAGCAAAATTACTTGCTGCACCGTGCTGCGTTAGTTTGTTATAAATCTGCCCCTCTGTTTCTACCACTGCTCCTCTCTCCATCACTCATTTTCCATCTATGTTAATTTTGTAACCTTCTCTGTCATTCTCCTTCCCTCACCTTCCCTAACTGTCACTATCCTTTACTCATAGTCACTCCTATTCTCCTACTTCACTTCCTCCTGTCTGTATCTCACACCCCATCACATTTTCACATTTTTTCCTTCACTCTCCCTCACTCTGCTTTGCTCATTGAAATCCTGACTCCCTTTCTCTCACTCCAGTTTCCTAAATCCCTCCATCCCCTCACTCCCCATCTCTCACTTTCTCTTACCCCCTTTTTTAATCCTCATACCTGTTATCTCACCATCACTCCACTTCTCTTACTTTCAATCCCTTTACCCTGCTGTACTACATCCGCTTCGTCTGTTACTCCCTTTTCCTATCTCCATCCCTTACTCCCCTTTTCTCACTCCCCCCTCCCTCTGTCTCCATTACTCACTGCCATTCCCTTACTCATTCACTTTTCTTACCTGTATCCTCCACCCTTAGTCCTTTTGTTACAGTCAGTCTTTCACTTCCCTTTCATGACTGATTATACTTTCCTTTTCTCACTCATTCTGTCAGTCCTTTCCTCCTCTTCACTCAGTCATTTCAATCATTTCAATCATTCATGTATACACTACACATTCATTCAATAAAATTACAACACAGTATATTAGGAATATAGCTCTTCTTGGAGAAGTGAAGTGAGTTCTGAAAAGAACTGTTTTTTTGTCTTTTTTGTTTTGTATTTGTTTTTAGTTTTTTAACAATTTTGTATTTTTTTGATTTTTTTAGAGCAGCAAAAAAAAACAGGGAATGAAAAACTGTTCAACAGGAACAAAAACAAAAAATGAAAAAAATTATGGAGTGGAGCATGCGTGCTGCTGTATTTTGTTCTCTATTAAGTTAATGCTGATCTCACCATAACAGACAACAAAATTGCACACATTGCACCGTATATGAACCTTCTGGAACAGAGGGTGAATATCCAGAGGTCTTGAAGCAGGTGAATCTGCGGCCGCAGATGATGTGCTCGGCTGAGCAGCTGGAGGGTTGTCTCTTGTGGCTCTTCTAAACTCACGTGCATAAGCCACAGGATGCACTGTTTGGAAGTGCCTCAACATAGAATGAATACTAAAGGAGTATTTTGTTTTGGGATCTCCTCTAGATAAGACAACTCCACAAACAGTGCATGTGACTTTTGGGGCATTCACCTTCTTCTGGCCCTCTGGTAAAGTAAAAAACTTCCATATGAATGAGTCCTTTTGTTTTCTCTGCCTTCGTGGCACAAAGGTCTCCTCTTCACTCCCTGATGAAGATTGCTGTTCTGCCATTTTCACGTACTGGAAAAGCTGTTCAGCTCCTTCTCCCAGGAAATAAGAAGAAATAATGAGGGGAGTGGGTGTGGTGTTTGAAGATTCTGGAACTGAAACTACTATGAACCAATGAAAAGTGTTGTTTCGTAATCACATGACTTGCCGTGCGCGCACCGTGCGCACACCGTGCGTGCACGGAGCACGCACGGAGCACGCACGCATGCGCACATGGAGCACGCACAGAGCACACACGGAGCACGCACAGAGCACGCACGGAGCACACACGCATGTGCACATGGAGCACGCACGCATGTGCACACGGAGCACGCATGGAGCACGCACGTATGCGCACACAGAGCACGCACGGAGCACGCACGCATGCGCACACGGAGCACGCATGCGCACACGGAGACGGTGCGCGCACAGTGCGCGCACTGTGCACGCACCGCGAAAAGCCCTAAAAAAAAACTGTTCATATGTTTATGGAAGATATTAACTATGCTGTTCAACTTTATCGAAATTCAAAAAAAAAGAGCTGAGCCATTCCATATTACAGGATACAGTCAATCTATAACTATATATATAGGTAGTTTATTGTAAAATAAATATATATAAAATATAATAATACATACATAAATTAGCATTTAAAAAAACTTGCAAATTCAGTAAAAAAACCATAGGTTTCACACACGTTATAGTTAGGAATTAGCATTTACAAAACCTTTGAAATTCACAGAAAAAACCATAGGTTTCACACACGTTATAGTTAGGAATTAGCATTTAAAAAACCTTGCAAATTCACTGAAAAAACCATAGGTTTCACACATGTTATAATTAGCTGGACATTTCACTCATACAAAACCATTGAAATTCCCCCGTTATAGTTAGTACAGCTAACTATAACTCGCGCGCCCGCAATCCACTGCTGATGACGTCACATATTACATCACTCATGACATTATCAGTGACATCACTCATGACATCACTGATGAGATCTCCAATGACATCACTGATGACATCACTAATGACGTCATCCATGTGATAGAATTACCGCATCTTCTCACACCCTAATATAACCTTTGATACACCAACTCAAAATTTCAGAGTTCCATTCTCAAAACGATAGATACTGCAATACCAATAACTACATACCCACTTATTAACTCTTAGGTCTACATACACCTCCACTCATTCACCTGTACAGTCACTCATATTTACAATCACTCCATACAAGACTATCATATGCATTTATACACCTATATAGACATTCACACACCACCAATCATCCATAGAGGTACTCTCACACCTAGTCAGTCATGCAAATAATCACACTCCCATTTACTCACCTATGCGGTTATACACACTCAAGTTCACTTACTCATAAAAATAGTACCACATTCTTACGCTCTTATAGAATCATTGATACAAGCACACACTCATCCATACAGTCACTCTCACAATCACACACTCTCACATCTACCCACTTATATACTCTTACACACATATATACTGCCTTTCACATATGTAGTTAGTAACAAATGTACCACTGAGATATACATTCAATCCCTAACACACCCATACATACACTCACTCAACCATACAGTTCATCACAGATGCACTCTTAAAACCATGCACCCACTGAATCACCCACTCACACATCTAGTCACAGAGTAACACACACCCTACCCACACAAACACTTAGGAACCCATACAGATACTCAGACAAGCAATCAATAACTCATATAGACACTCATATAGCTACTCACAAAACCATGCAGCCACTTATACACCCACACATAAGACCATACAGACATTCACACAGTTTAGTCACTAGTCTGCAGTAAGATACATTTAATGACTCAATTATAGAGTCAGCTACGCACCACAGAAAATCATCCATTTACACACTGGTACACCCACTTATTCTTCAACAGGCCTTTCCCTATATATATTAAACATATTAAAACTGTTCAGAAACACATACTCAATGGATGACGTCATCAGTGATGTCATCAGTGATGTCATATGAGATGTCATCAGTGATGTCATGAGTGATATCACTGACCATGTCATGAGTGATGTAATATGTGACATCATCAGCAGTGGATTGCGGGCGCGCGAGTTATAGTTTGCTGAACTAACTATAACGGGGGAATTTCAATGGTTTTGTACGAGTCAAATGTCCATCTAACTATAACATGTGTGAAACCTATGCTTTTTTCAGTGATTTATATATTAGCACACACTCCTCAGACACTCAAGGGCCCTTGGGTTGGAGCTTATTTGGAATAAATCATCTTTGCAGATTCCATGAGTGTCTGGGTACTTCATTGTGAGAGGACTGCATGCTTGAATTTGAGGGCCACCTGAGTCCACCTCAGACTGCTGTTGAGGCTGAAGGAGTACACAAACATATATATTTATGCGTATGTGTCTTTAAATATTTACATATAGTATTAAATGTTAGTGGAATGCATTTAATGTACCTAATATTAAATGTATATATTAAAATATTTAACATTTACTACTTTAAACGTTTTACAAATTTGATATTTTTGTTTATTTTGGACAATATAACTATAGGAGCACAATATCCTGGTAAAAAATATTTTTGATACAATATTTTTAGCACAATATTGCATCAATGATCCATGTTTCAGTAGTGCTTGCATAATCACACCGTATGTCAGGAACTGTGAGCCAGGTAGCCCACTATCAGTCATAAAACTGTCCAGGCTTCTAAAGGCTCTCTCCTCATAAAGGTCTCCCAGAGTGATGATACCTGATGTCATGCAGTCCTGCATCTGTTTGACTGTGAAAAATCCGCCTCTTGGCATGGGCACCACTGGTGCATATAATGGGTCCCCTGGGCCAATGCATATCCCCCATTTCCAGCAGCGGAGGCCATTAGTCAGGTTTCAGGGCCTTCGATTTGGGCCTATTTTCACTCCAATCAGGAGCATCACTAAGGCAAACCTTTATGTGGTCCCCGAATTCACCCACTTCCTGGATGTTCCAACCTGCCAACCGCCAGCAGGCCATTGCAGTTGCACCGCCAGAAAGTAAAGTTCACATTCAAGTACGCCTGTCCCCCAGGCTGGATCAGACATTGTAAGGTGCAAAGCACCACCGTCTACCCTGCTTTCTCATAACTGTTCTCGCAGTAGTATGTTGAGTGACTTGACTTATTTCTGCGGGACCTAGACTTTGAGGTTGGTGAAATAGCGTAGTACTCTGGGTAGCATGATCAATTTGATGAGGGCAATCCTGGTCATGATGGGCAACTTCAAAGTGTGCCAGAATGCCACACAAGTATGCAGTCCCGCAGGACCCCACCTAGGTTGTCCTCCAGCATGTCTGTATCTGATTAGTAAATCTTGGCCCGCAGGTATTTAAGGACCTATGCCCCCACCTAATCCCCAAGCACCACACTGCTGTTGGGGGCTCCAGCTGGTCCTGACTTACTGGGAAGGCACAAGTCTTTGCCAGTTGGTGCAGTAGTCTGAGATGGTGCCCATGTCTTCCAGACGTGCAGTGCTCCACTGCACTCCCTCTGTGCATTTCGGAGATAGAGTAACTTATCATTGGCATACAGAAAGATCACATGTTCACCATCCTCTGGTGATATGCCCCTCCCTGGGACCTAGATAAGGAGTATGCTGGCAAATTATTCTTCCGCTAAAGCAAATAATAACGGGGAGAGAGTGGAGCCCAGCGTAGTACCCGGTGTAACGCAAACATCTCTGTTATGTATCTACCAACTCAGACTCCGGTCTCTGTGCCGGAGTACAGGAGCACCACCCAACTGTCCCATCACACTCCCAGATTCATGCTATTCATAACTGCCCTCAGATAGCGCCAGTGCAGTGTCTCAAAGGCTTTGCGTATATCAATGGATGACACCACGACCTCCAGAGAGCAGGAAAGCTCTGTTTTGTCAAGGACACTGCACAGTCTCCTGATATTATGCAAGGTGCTGTGCTGTGGGATGAAACCATTCTGATTGTAGTGTATTAGGTGCTGTAGGTGGGACAGCAGACGGTTGGCCAACACCTTGCTCAGGATCTTATAGTCCACATTCAAAATTGAGAGCGGCCTATAAGCTGCAGCTTCCTTCAAATCGTTGGTCAATTTTGGTGCAGACACTATTAGAGCCTCTCTGGTTGTGGCTGAGAGAGAGCCATGGTCCAGGGCCCCTGCATACACCTCCTCTAGCCTTGGAGCCAGAGGAATTCATAAGTCTATTCAAATTCTGCTGGGTAGCATCTGTGCCCGATGTTTTCCCTCGGGCAAGCTCCTTAAGGGCACCTTGGATTTCACATTCTGTCACCGACCCTCCCGATGCCTTGCTGTCAGCTGCGAGCAACAGTGGTAGGGTTGCCCAGTCCAGGTAGGTACCAACTGTCTCGGTCAGGGTCAGAGTCTCAGTATAATACCCTGTAATGCTGAGTGAAAACCCAGTGGATCTCCCGCTGGGTGCAGACTAACATGCCAACCTGACCTGCAATGTCAGTGATGGGACTTCCCCTCTCAGTTGGCTGAACCAGCCAAGAGAACACCCCACATGCTCTGCCCCCCATGTAATCTCTCATTTTCATCTGTCAAGGGCTCTCAGTCTCTTTAGGGTAGTGGGATTTTTCTCTTACTCCTCCATTTTTCTAGGTCAGATTGCTGGGTCACGCACATGCTCTTTCTCCAGTTGCATGATTTCATTCTCCAGTCTCAATAGGTCTGTCTCTAGCATCCTTTGAACACCCACCAATTGTCCAAAGCAGAATCCCTGCACCACTGCATTAAAGGCATTCCATTATATATTGGTGTGTGTCACTGTGTGCCAGTTGTGTTGGAAATAATCGCTTATTAAGTCCGCGAGGGGGTTACGGAACCTAGGCTTCTGCAAATGTGCTACACATAGCCTCCAGGGTAGGGATAGGGGCACCTGTTGGTCCCAACTAGTGCTCATGAGTAGTGGCTTGTGGTCCAAAATCGTGTGGACTAAGTATTCCATGAATGTATTGCGATCATCAATTCCTGGTGAACACACCAGTCTATCCAAATGGACATGACAGTGTGCACCACCAAACAATAGGAGTATTCCCTCCTTCCAGCATTCCTCCTCCTCCAGTTGTTGCCCAGGCTCCACTGATGCAGCCAGTCGCTGACGTTTTGGGACGTTTGAACACCCAGCAAGTCCACTATTGGGCGGCACCGATCTGTCCATGTCTGTGTCCAGCACACATATACAGTCTCCCCCTATCCTGGGACAGCACCGGTGTCAAGGATTTTAGAATCTGGGTTTGTCCCATATTTGGGCCATAGACACTGCCCTGTGTCAGCTACATACCATTGAGCCTCCCCTATACTATTACATATCTAACTTCTGTGTTGATAGTAGCCCTTAGGGGTTCAAAGGGCATACCTGGTCTAATCTATATTAGCGCCCTCCATGCAAAGGAGGGGGGAGTAACCTGTGTCATGTACCTCTTCTCTCCAGCATCTTTTAAATTTGGGTATATCCCCATCGACCATGTATGTTTCTTGCAGGAAAGCCACATCCACATCCCTGAGCTTCAAAAAAACAGTATCTTTTAGCGTATACTGGCAGACCCCAGCCCTCGCATGTTGCATGGGAGGAGAGTGTATCTATTCTCCCTGCCATTGTTCATCAGGCCTGGGGTTCTCCCTCCAGCCACCCTTAGTCTTCTGCCTGGTGTATAGGCCCTTAGCTTGAAGGTGCATGACTATACAACAAATCAAACTCATGTTCATATACTGACTTAAACCAGACCCTTACAGCGCGTTTGGGGGGGGTTGGTTATGGGGTAGTGGTTGAAACACTTTCCAAAAATGCTGCAACACCTGCAGTCCGTCATTGCCACAGTCCAGGAGGATACTCTGGCCCACTGCCCATAACCCAGCTCACCAGTGGCAGCAATGAAATGTGTCCTTAAGCAGTGATCCTCCTCCTCCGGTTACTCCCCCAAGTGTTGCTCCATTTAGTCTAAGAGGAGATAGGGCTTGCCTTTCATCGCAATATGTCCCTCCATCCTATTTCACCTTCTCATAGGTGTGATCTGTGGGCCCGCATCCTGGACCTCTCTGAGGATGAGTGTGCAGTGTGTTCACTAGAAGAGGAACTTGCCAGGGCAGCAAAGTTGTTTACTGTTTCGAGCTCTGCAGCCTGCTCATGTTCTACAAGGGCCCTTGATGGCATCTTAGGTCATCCATTGCTTCTCCTTCTTCACCTTTGCCGCTTCAGGAAGAGTGGTTTGTTACAGCCACCCACATCCATGCCTGTCTTGTAGGTTTCCAGCCAGTTCCAAATGCTTGCGGGGTCATCAAAGAACAGAGCCCGGAGCCCGGTCATCGGCTCGTATCTTCAGGAAGGCAGGGAAGAGCAACATGTACTTCAGGTCAGCATCACGCAGCTCCCTCTTCACAGCTATAAATGAGGCTCTCTGTTGTTGAATAGCAATGGCATAGTCCAGGAACTTCGCCACCACAGCACTGTCAAACTGAAAATGTCCAGGTAGCGGGCCCGCTGTAGTATCTGGGCTCTGTGACTGTAGTTGAGCAGATCACTACATCCTTGGTGAGATTGGACACTCGCACCTGAGGTTTTGTAATATTCAGGCCCATCTCCTTCAGAGATTCTTTGTTACGTTTGAGTTTGTCTACAAGTTTGTGTTGGTCATCACGCAGAATACTGAGGTCAAGGGAAACCTGATCAAATTTGTGTGCAAGGAATTTACAGGAGTAGTTAATGGCATTAAACATCTGTTCCGAATTTATCTGCTGGCGCCATGTCCCGCTCTCTCACAATGGGTGGTGCCAGTTCATCTGGTGAGTCTCAACACAAGGGGGATATCAGATACCTCAATGCTGCCCTCCGTCTGGGGGTGCTTCATAGAGTCTGTGCGGCCCATATCTTCTCCCATGTGGTGCCCTTCAGCAGTCAGGGGCCTTACAAAGAGCATCCAGTGATCTCTGTTCATATTCGATCCTGGTAGTGTACAGTAGTGCGGAGTCATAGGGCATTTCCCCAGTTGTCAGGGCAGCCATGAGGCAATAGTCTCTGATACGGGCCCTCTAAAGCTAAGGGATGCACTCTATTTCCATCTCAGCGTGTTCCAGTACAAGTGTCCCTATCCCCACCAACTGCGTTTGGTAGTCTCCAAGGTACGGGGCCCCTGTTGTGACAGACGGGATGCCCAGAACCCCTTTACCAGGATCACTGTCTCCAGAAGCTCCTGTGCACAAATGGGAGGCAGAGGGCATCAGCTGATACCACCCGGTGCTTTCAATATGGAGGGCTCCAATCCTAGAAATCTGCAGACGGTGCCCTACTGCTGCAGGATTTGTCTTCTGGTGGACTCTCAACCAGGGCAGGCTACTCCTCACAGCTTGTCGTACCAGCAGGGCTCTATCTCCCGGTGGGCCCTCACCCTGAGTGGGCTAGTCCTCATAGATTGTCACGCCAGCAGGACTCATCGATTTCCTGGGCCTGGGAGGGTTCTCAAGCCTCGCTCCCAGGCATCATGTCCATAGAGGTGTCTAGCACTCTTCTCTCAGGGAAAGCAAGGGCAGGTGGTATCACTAAAGGGTGAGGTTCCCCATGGTCCGACAAGGGGGAGGAGGCCCCAGCCATTCTCTCCGTGCACCCTGCCCAGGTAGGGCACCAGCCCCTCTGCAAGTTGCAAATGGTGCTCCACTGCCACCGGCTTTTTCCCCATCTGGACCCCTCACTCTGCATAGGTTTCACTGACCGACTCAACACACGTCCACTTCAGCGCCGGCCTGGGCTCCTCACAGCCGCAATCGTCACTCACGGCCGGTGTGTGCCATTTTATGTGAAGGCACTGGAAAAAGCCCTGATGGTTCTCTGCTCACCAGGCTGACACCGGTAGGATGGCCACCCATCCGTAATTTTCACAGATTGTCTGTAAATTAGCCCTAATGTCCGTGACAGCATTTGCCCATTATTTTAGCCTTTCAGCTAAAGGACAAAAGTTACACCATTTAGATTCCTCAGCTGAAGTGGAAGGGAGGAAGTCTCCTGTGCTGCGTTCCTGAGGGAGGGCAGACAGCTAAAAAGAAAAAAAGCCTTCTTGCCAGTGTGTCTGCTTCCCCAAAGAAATGCAAATGTGTGCAATTGGTTAATTTGTAACTGTAAAGGCTGCTCTGGAGCCGGTCTAGGCGTTAATAGATAGAGTCAATTGAAACTTCCTGAAGACAAAGATATTTTCATTTTGCGCGGTATTGTAGGGGTTTTCCAAGCTGAGCTGTGGCCTGCGAGCTTTTAATGGACAGTTATAAAAAAAAATTCACTAGGTACAATACGCATATTACTGAAATCTATATCTATATAAATTTATATGCACATTTCGTGGCAGCCTAGATTATACTGTGTGTAATGCACATTTAAACGTTTGAAATAATGACTTAAACAATCACAGTGCTTTCAGGGACTTCCTAGCACAAAAAATACATGTCACTTTTCCCTACTACACCAAACAGGATTGAGTTCTATGGGTCTCTGGTTGCACACATAGACATCTGTAGTGATCACATTAAACATCAGAGGTTTCATAACACAGAATAGTGCATTTCCCACTGATTTGTTTACCTTTCATTTATTTTTCACTCCAGGTGCACATTATTTTATATGTAGTTATACTTAATAGTCAAAATAGTTAAAGAATATATTTTTTTCTTTTTAGCCACACCTTTGATTCCGCCTCGGTGCTCACTGACCCCGTCTCCATTGCAGTATCCATACTTTGGAACTGATCAGGATGGCGGTGAGACCGCCACCAACAGCCTGTTGGTCGCGGTCTCACCACCATCATAAGCAAGTTTCCCACCCGCCACATTAGGATGGCGGGCGGGTTGTTGGCGGTCAGAAAGACTAACCGCCACGCATCCGAAGGGCTCCTCGAGCCTGCCGGTATGTGGAGGGCCTTGTATTCCCTACAATGGTGGTGGAGCCTACCAGGCACCACCGTAGGGATAGCGATATTCCTTTCCTCCCACCTGTTCATGACAGTTAACCCATCATAAACAGGCAGGCAGAAAGGGACACTGGGGGCCCGTAGTGGGGCCCCTTCTTTCCTGGCCCTAATCTGTGGGCACTGGGAAGGCACCCATGGTGCCCCCCCTACATATCCCTGCACCATGTGGCAGGCACTGTATGGTGCCTGCCACGTAGTGCAGGGATATGTACAGTGTCCCTTTTTTGTATTGGGACAGGTGCTGCAGCCAGCAGCACCCGCCGCAATGCAAAATAAAGCCATTGCGACCGAGGTAGTGGCTTTTGCCTTCTATGGGACCGCTGACAGCCTGTCGGCCGGTCCCATCTGCAATAGGGTGGCGGCCGCCCATTATCCTAATCAGACCCATAGTTTATTAATGTACTTCAACTGCTTCATTGAATAGCATAGAGGTGGGCAAACCAACAAATTAACAAGGAGAGCCGAGCCAGAGGTGAGCTAAGGGTCAGGCTTGGATCTTAGAGCCCATGCATGAGTTAAGCCTTTATATGTTTGCTATGTATATCATATAACAAACATCACGTAAAATATGATAAAAACACTTCAAAATTCAAACAAAGTGTAGTTCCTTAACGTGAAGCATTGACGTTAATATGTTGCATTATAGTCTAATAAATCAAATGCAATAGGTTTCGTACAACTGGTTTTCAGAACTCACATATTTGAAAGTGATTTCACATGCATTAAAGAAGGAAAAAGAGTTTGGCAAAGTAAAGTATTTGCCTATGATCACACAATTTGAGCGGGGAACCCACATTTAATCTAGGTTTCTAAATTAACTTTGTACAAATCAGCTAGGAAATGCGTATGTATTTGTGTTTCCCTATGTTAAGGCTTTGTTTGTATTTGTGCACTTTTCTGTAGTTTATTATACTGTGAACTCGACCCAAAGGTGTTGGAGCACGTTACATGAGCACTACTTACATTACACTAGGTTATATCCATTGTTTATAGCCATGAGGAGATTATGCGGTTCGCCCAGAATCACAGGACGTTGAGCCAATGCTGTGACTCAAACCTGATTCCCCAGTTCCCAGCTTGGCAGCCCTGGCCCTACACCACATCCTGGCTAGATGGAGGAAGCCAAGCATAAGCCATATGAAAGCTCAGCTTGTTATGGGCTCGAGGTTCCAACAGGACCAAGAGCTAAGCCAGATCCAGGCTTCAGGCTCGAGCCTGGCTCAAGCTTTCAGTGGCTCGCCCACCTCTAGAATAACTATATAATGTCCAAAAAGCCAGTGATGTTAGCACATGATGTCCTACTTTCCCTTACCTTTATTATGGACCTTGTGTTTGTTGATATTGTGTCAGATTGACCTGTGATCTGCATTTATTTAGCAAAGTTGCTCATCTTACAGAAATGTACAAAAACACTGTCGTCTGGTTTTAAAGAGGTGTTGAGGAAAATAAATGAATCTACTCAGTGGCTTAAGTGCATGAGCATAGGGTTTCTTCATGTTAGTGAATTCACAGGTTCTAATAAGGCAAGAGAAAGTCATGCTAAATAAAGCCGGGTGGCATTGGGTAGAATGGTTAGTTGGAGATAATGAGTAGTGCAGTAAGTTTCCCTTAAAGTCTTTATTGGTAAACCCTGTCTCATGCAGGGGGCAGCTAGACAGCCAGCGAAACACCCATTGGAACTGTGCAGCTAAATAGTAGTGTTCTACATCCAGATGGGCTAATCCACCCACAGTCACCGGTAGCTGTAGAGTGGAAAGAGCTACCCGGTGGTGCCCCGGCCCGAATATAAGATGCGGGATGTGTTGAGGAGTCTGAAGAAGGAACGAGGGATGAGCAGGCGAAGATTTGCAAAATAATACAATACAATAACCGGGGTACCGCCACCATCTTCACTAGTGCCACATGCTTTATTACTGAAAGCGGAAGATTAGATAAAAAACCAAACTGGGCTCGGAGGGACCGCGTCACTCTGCCCAGATTTTCATCCTGGAAATCAGTGGGGGAATGGTAGATAGTAATCCCTAAGAATTGAAAGGTAACTGATTCCCATGTTCAAACTGAGGTCGAATTGTATGTAAAGGGTAAAACACTACCACGTGTTAAAGAAATACTTTGAACATTAAAAAATCTTTATCATGTTCTTACATTTTTGTTTGTGAATTTGCATCCCAAATATTTTGAAGAACCTGCATATACTTTAGCATTTAGAGATGAGCCAGATCACTGGTTTAGCCTTGGCTCAGCTGCAGAACCATTTTAAGACATGGACAGAGTGGGCAATTGCCCAGGGCACAACCTTCTAAGGGGTCTGACACCCAGTCCCCCTTCACGAGCATGACCAGTGGCCCATAGCACCAGCCAAGTTTGTCAGGGTGGTGGGTGCTGCTCGTTCAACCACTTGACAGTGCCTCTTCTGTTTCTCTCCTCTATGTTGAGACAAATCCCCAAGAACACAATACTTTCTGATACTAATTGTGGGACCATCTTGTCTGATTCTAGGAATTTTCCCACCTTGTTCTTGTCTTCCTTATTTGCCTGTTTTTTAGCAACAACCCTTTGAATCAATTTTTGGGATCTAACATCTGATCTCAATTTTATCCTGCTCTCTAATTCTATTTGATTGGTGGGTAAATGTAGAGTCTCGGATGCATACTCTAGTGCTGTGAGAATACAGACAGTAGTGGGTACCTCAAATCCTGACAGTAGGGGTGAGACTCTTGCCCACATCATGTGCTCTGTCTCACTAATTCTTTTTAAGTTTAATGTCCACAGGAGAATGAGGTGAGCCAGATGTTTTTTTCAACTTGTCGAAACTAGAAGATGGTCACTTATCTAAATGTTTCCCAAACTGTTTGCATAGATTTTAAGATGTTTAGAAACATAATCAAAATTTTGATTCTGTTGCTTTCTCCCCAAGGAAGATTGGATAGATTTTGGTTGGAGTGATGACTTTGACACCGTGCTCAAGGGCATTACTTTACTACTGATAATACTGACATAATGTGCCACCTGAATGTAGCATACCCAGAGGAAATCACATTTAAAAAAAAACCATAGTGAATAAGTAGTGCTGTGTAGAAATCAAGAAGTATTGCACTGATAAAGTAGTGGGGTATAGCCTCTCCTTGGATGTGATCCTAAAATTGACCTTTTGTCCTGAATTTTGAACCTTTATCCTGAATTCTTTAAGGTACTGTCCAGAATTTGCGTCCATGCCAGGTGGTCATCCGAGACACCGGTCCTCGGAAGGCACACCAGGGGTCTGCTCCAGTCCTGCAGAGTCGGGCCCCGTTTTCCGTTATGATTGCAGTGCCAGTGGGCAACAGGATTACTCAAGTTCAGAGGTGGCTGGCAGAGCACTCAGTCTGGTGTTAGCATCTTCTTGCGTGGATAGCCAGGCCCAACAGGAATGCAAACAGAGTTAGGAGAGAGAGTATGACCTAACGGCTAGGGCGGTTGACCTCAGAGCTCGGGAACCGGGTTCGAGTCTTGACAGGGACGCTCAATATTCTGTGATTCTGGGCAAATCACTTAATCTCCCTGTGCCTAACAAAAATGAATCTGTAACATAACTGGTGCTCATGTAAAACGCTCTGATACCTTCGGGTCTAGTTTGCGCTATAAAAAACTCCACACAGAAAAAGAATCTATACAGTATTTTCTCCCAAAGTGCATTGTTCACTGCATGACAGATGTAATGATGCGCGCTGACTAAACAGGTCAGGCACTAGGACCGGCCTGAGTGGGGACCAGGGCGGGTGGAAAAGGAGGAGCAGAGGGCTAGGGACGGCAGTTAGCCGTTAGCCCTGCATGAGGAAGTATCGAATAAAAGAAGCTGACCACCTATACTCAGTGTCCGTGTCCTTGGTGTCCACAGGAACACTACAACAGGCATCTTGCTCGTCCTGCTACGTTACATGGTTTACCTGTCCAGGAATAGAAAGTCTTTGAGGCCTATCATTGCAATTTTACCGTGATCTTTCTCTTCTGGCCTGCCTCGAAGATGCCCCTCTTTACTCCTGTTCTTTGGAGTAAAGTGATTGCAAGCACCCAGGATACGCTGCCTGGAGTCTACTGGCACTTGTAGGGGAGGCAGACGTTGAATTTAGGATTCTCTTGAGGTCTCTTCTTTTCAATGTGTTTGGGCGACTCTACCTTTGTAATGCAGAGAATAGAGTGTGCCCTCCATTTTAAATTGGTGCATTTTTTCCTGTACATTTGAAAATGCGGTAAAGCAAAAAGCACGTGCTTTGTTTGAAGTAAAAGTTCTGCATTGAGGAAGCAGAGCTATAAAACCATTTTTGATTGAGGAAAGCTAGTTCCCCAGGCTGACGTATAAAGTGGAACGTAAACACACGGACCTGTCAAGCTGTCGTGGTTTCGCCTGCCACCCTCCTTCATTGCTCATACGTCCTTATCCGTGTCCGCCCCCGAGGGACGCACCCGAGGCACGGCGCGGCTCTGAACATCCGCACAGCAGGCAGGCCCTCCTGGGAGCTCCCTGTCTAGCTTCGACTTCAAAATCCCCCTTTATCAGTGTCACAACACACTAATGCAATTAAAAACGTCTTCTATAAACTACATTCCGCGCGTGTATAGCGTGCTTTATTGTCATAGGCAGTGGGAATTTGTTTTTCTAGTGATCCTGAACAATTTTGATCTATTTCTAGAACCGTTAAAAAGCATAATGCATACCATATATGTTGTATTTATCTACTATGCTTAATATAAAAACTTTTAACTAGAAAGTAAAGTGATTGCTAAAAATCACACTTTCACATTTTTCGTCAGAAAATGTGTTTAGGTATTTTGTTTCGGACAATATGGCAGTTTATGAACTAAAAATACTGAATTTGTGTACCACGGAATGCGGAACATACAGTTTGCTCATGCAGTTATACATCCAAAACCCGCTCACGTCATCAGTGTCAGACTTCCATTTTCTGGACAAGCAGCGAACAACATGTCATACAGGGTGAACTCTGGTCTCCTGCCATGGCTCAACCACTAGACATAGAATATATAAATAATTATCCCTCGGCCATCACCCCATTGCTAGCTTGCAGGTGTGCCTGTGGAAGCTTGATCCTGCTGCGTTTCTAATTCGTGAGGGCTACATCATTTATTTAGTAAGCGCGGTAATATATGCAGCTTGTGTTGTCAATTTGCAATTTTTCGGGGAGAGACTTGGTCCCAGGCGTTACAAGTACAATATGTGATTTGTGGTGGTTAGAGAGAAGCTTTCTGAAACCATTTGGAATTTAATTGCCTTTGGATCCTCTGGCGTCGTTTGTATTGTTGCTAGAACCCCAATTCCCTTTTCTGATGATTTGAAGTTTGTGTTTATTGAACATGTTAATTTTCTTAGAAAATAGAAATAAAAACACTTTGAAATGTTCAACAAATGTATGTGCCAGCATTTACAAAGTACTTACCTACCTGGGGAGTACTGTTAAGTCGGGTTAGGAGAGGAGACACGATAATATATTTTTAATTACAGAATTACAATTAATGTATTTATATTTCTTGGAACGGGAGATTCACTGATTAGCCCAAAATCACACGATTTTCAGTCAAACGACTAGACCAGAATTTTAGAGTCAAATAGAGGTCTTGAGGTTCCAAAGTAGGCAAGTTAGTCACTAAACCACATCACCGCCTCATTTAATGGGGTGGGGCTGTAAGGTTGTTGATTGGACAGAGAACATGAATCGGTTATCCATATATGTGTTAGTGGGAGTACACGTTTTCTAGCCCTTTTCTTTTTACAAATCACTATTTTCAGGTGTGCTAATCCAATTGGCCCCACTGGACTGAACCAAGACTACAACTCCCACAATCCACTCATTAGTTAATTGAAAGCACAGGCCTACAGAAAAGATGTCCCAGTTGCATGGAGTCATCTGATAGCCCTACTCATGCCATCACGAACGATCTGAGGATTATACTACTCAACAGACAAATTAAATTGTTGTGTGTGATGCCCCTTTTCCTCGTTTACAGCACATGTACCTTATTTGCAATCCACAGCAACACAGTGCTTTGCTGCCCCTGTTGGTGCCATCATCAAGGAGCTTCCTAAACTCACAGTATGCCCTGATAGTTGTCAGGGCTGTATTATTGTACCATTTTCTTATAGGGAACTTTTAAGTCTTGATGGAATGCCATTATCAAGCCCCGACTATGCCCAGAGCCCCATTCCACCCACAGCTCCATATAAGTGCCTGCACCCAATCAAAAAAGCTTCTTGGTACCCTGACACAAAATGCAGCCCATTGCACATCGCTTGTTTTTCTGCCCTAGACCATCAAGCATCATGTGAAATAGTGCATCAGTGGGTGGATATGTGATGTTAGGACACAATAGCGGATAAAAAAAATATTGCAATACCAAAATATTGTGTAATGAATATCAGGATGTAAAAAATATCGTGGATAGAAATATCAAAGGTAAGAATATAATTTTAGGTGTTGTTTTTAATATCACTGTAAAAATATTACAATATTGTTGTATAGAATATCTTTTTTTATTTTTTTATGTGTTTATATATATATTTATTATTGTATTATGTTTTATTTTAGTTGTTTATTTATTTGTTTGATTAGCGTGTTTATTAAACCAATTTATTTAAGCTTGAATTTTTATGTTACTGTGTTATAGTAGTAGTAGATTGGGACTTTAGGAAATAAGGATAGGGAGTTTAAAATGAATATATTTAAATTTGATTTTATGTGTAATTTTTCTTAAAGAGCAAATTCATTATTTAATATTTTGGGAAAATTAACAATGTAATTCTAAATTGTATAATGCAAATATGTATTTCAACTTTGTATAACAATTCATTTTAAAACATACAATTAACACGTGTTTTTGTAAAATTAAGGGTTTTATATTTGCATTGCTTTTGATTTGAAATTTGAAATATTTACTTTGATTCTTAATAAGTTGTGTGTTAAAAATGGTTTTATTTTAAATGTAGATACTTTTATAAACGTATACATAATTTTTGATATGTAAATTGTGAATGGCAAATTATACTCAGTGTGTAGTAAGTATGACATATTTATCAAAAATATATTTATATGTATATCTATTGTATTTTACAAATACAAACATATTTTTACTAGTAGTGAGAAATTTCATATTTATATATAAAACAAGGAAGTGAGAAAATATTTTTTTTAAGATTTAATAAATATGTTTTAAAATTTGTATTCATTCTAATCATATTTGTATGTAATGTAAATATATTTTTGGAATTTGTAAATTTTCGTTATGTGCAGTTTTATGCTGCCATTTTTTTATTTACATTTTGATTCATTACTAAATATGTCATTTAATTTTTTATTTGATAGAAAAACAAAATGTTATTGGTTTATATTGGACATACATATTTTTTTGGGGGGTAAAATGTGTTTGAAGTAAATTTTGTTATTCTATAAATAAATAGTTATTATGTTTTACTATGGAGTATGTATTTTGTATGAAATTCTTTTAGTGCCTGATTATGAGTTTGGTGAACGGGAAACTCCGTCACAAACATGACAGATATCCCATCCACCATATTACAATTCCATTATATCCTATTGAACTTGTAATCAGGCGGACGGGATATCCGTCACTTTTGTGATGGAGTATCCCATCCGCCAAACTCATAATCAGGCCCTTGTGTCTCCTTCCTTCTCCTCTTTGGTTTTGATCAGAGCGGGAGGAGTAAATGTTAACTCTTTAGTTTCCAACACATTCCCCAAAATGGTTTAATTTGGAGACAGAATCATAAATGTGACCCCTTAAGCTTAAGTGTCCAACACCTTCACCAAAATGGTTTAGATTGGAGTGGAGATAGTAAATGTGACCCCTTTAGTGTCCAACACCTTCCCTGAAATGGTTTAGATTGGATGGGAACAAGTAAATGTGACACCTTTACTGTTCAACACTTTTGCCAAAAAGGTTTAGTTTGGAGTGGGAACAGTTAATGTGACCCCCCTTAATGTCCATTGCCTTCCCCAAAATGCTTTAGATTGGAGTGGGAATAGTAAATGTAACCCCTTTAGTGGCCAACACCTTCACCAAAATGGCATAGATGAGAGTAGCAATAGTAAATGTGACCCCTTTAGTGTCCAGCACCTTCCCAAAATGGTTTAGTTTGGAGTAGGAATAGTAGATGTGACCCCTTTAGTGTCCAACACTTCTCCAAAATAGTTTAAATTGGAGTGGAAATAGTAAATGGGACCCCTTGAGTATCCAACACCTTCCACAAAATGATTTAGATTGTAGTGGGAATAGTAAATGTTATCCTTTTCGTGGCCAAGAACCTTGGTCAAAATAGGTATGTTGGACTGGGATTAGGCAATGTGACCCCTCTAATGTTTAACACTTTCCCGAAAATGGCTTTGATTGAAGTAGGAATATTAAATGCATTTGTTAAAATGTTTTTGTATGCAGTCGGAGTAGTAAATGTATTCTAATTATTGTCCCAGATTATAAGAGAAACAATTTGCATACGAGTTGGCAGTGCACTTATAATATGATAAAGATACACAACACAGTTTGTAATGTTCCTTATTTTTCTTATATTTATTTATTGTAAATATTTCCATTTTTTAACATACATGATTATAATTATATAAAATAATTTTTATATTGATTTATAAACAATATTTTAATAAATTGTTAGTATTAAATAAACCATGTGAATAGTATTTAAACAGGTATGTGTTTTGTACATTTTACTATAATTTTAAATTTTTTCAATTTTTATACTTTAACACAGTTATTTTAGTACTTCTTTTAATGGTAATTGTTGATATCATTTTTTGTGTATATTAAGTCATTGCATATTTTTATATACAAATATTTAATTTATACTTTCCATTTGTTCACAAATGTTTCCAAACATTGTTTACATGTTTACCAGTTTGTAAATATTCTTACATTTTTCGAACCATTTTCTAATCATTTTGTTCATATATTCCCATTGTTTTCTATGGGGGATAGTCTTTTTTTTGTTTTATTTAGCGGACTTTTTTTACAGCTACCATTTATTTTGCAATCAATTTGTCTTATTTCTACTCTATTTTCATGGAAGGTGGTCACAGGAAGGTTCTGCTGTTCGTGGGATCAATAGATAAGACCTTTTTAAAGGCTTTTTAAGGGTTTTTATTATAGGTGGAGTTGTAAACATTAGTTGTAGTGTTGTTTTGGGGTTTTTCGTAGATTAAGTTGTATTTGTTATGGTGTCATATAGTGTGTGCGCCGAGGAGTAGGTAGAGCTTGTTAGTAATACATTGTTATACTGTATTATATTATGCCATGTTCTTTTTGATGATTAAGTTTGATGTGTATGTTATGTTTGAAGTTACTGTTTTTTGCAGGTGGGTGCTGTGGATTTGTTTGCAGGGTTTCAACTGCCATTGTCTTTTATGGATATTTAGAACTAGCGTTTTTATTTTTTTTAAAGGAAATCAATTTTGGTTTGCAGTAAACTAATATTTCTTACCTTAACTTCCTCTCTTTTTTTCAGTTTTCCAGGAGTGTTTCTTTTTTTTAAACTTTTTCTATTTTTTTATGGTTCATGAGGATTTTGGACCGCTTCCATGGATGTCTATTGCGCAAGTTTATTTTGACATATTTTCTTTGGG
Organism: Triturus cristatus; assembly: GCF_964204655.1. NCBI lineage: Eukaryota > Metazoa > Chordata > Amphibia > Caudata > Salamandridae > Triturus > Triturus cristatus. The sequence goes on along the minus strand of NC_140585.1, from coordinate 984,198,417 downwards.
CATCATGGAGATTCCCTTTCAACTTCTGATGGATTATACTTTTTGATTTCATGGATATGGAGGATTTCCAGCTTCAGAACAGCACAATGCTCTACATGACAAAGGACCAGCATACCTGCACCACAGACTCACATCCCACGCACCCGCCAAAAAACTCTGATCCTCCCAAATCACTCTCATCTCTGTCCCCAGGATCCACAAAACCAGATCAGGAGGAATGTTGTTCCCCTTCCTCGCAGCCCAGACCTGGAACACCCTGGCCCAGCACCTCAGGCAATCTTCGTCGCTGACACTATTCAGGAAGGACCTCAAGACCTGGCTCTTCGAACGATACTCCACCCAGTCTGACTAGCAACCCCCTTCCTCAGCACCGTGAGACCATCATGGGTGAGTAGCCCCGCTTTACAAGTCCCTGATTGATTGATTGATTGATTGATTGATTGAACATCAAGTACTGTTTAAGTTGTTTTGTCTGAGTGGGAAATGTTCTATTTTGTGAATTATAACAATTTTATATGAATAATATTTGTTAAAATATATTTTATTTGTTTCATTGATATATATATTCACTGAAAAAACCACAGGTTTCAGGGACATTATAGTTAGAAATTAACATTTAAAAAACCTTAGATATTCACTGAGAAAACCACAGCTTTCAGGGACGTTATAGTTAGAAATTAGCATTTAAAACCTTAGAAATTCACTGAAAAAAACACAGCTTTCAGGGACGTTATAGTTAGTTGGACATTTCACTCGTACGAAACCAGTGAAATTCGGATGTTATAGTTAGTTCAGCTAACTATAACTCGCACCCTCGCAATGCACTGCTGATGACATCACATATTACATCACTCATGACATGGCCAGTGACATCACTGATGACATCACTGACGATATCACTCATGACATCACTGATGACATCATCCAGTGAATGTGTGTTTCTGTATAGTTTAAATATGTTTAATATATATAGGCAAAGGTGTTTTGAAAAATGAGTGGGTGTATGAGTGTCTGAATGGATGATTTAGTAGGTGCGTGACTGACTCTATAAGTGAGTGATTAAACATATCTTACTGAATGCATGGGTTAGTGACTAAGCTGTGTGAATGTCTGTATCAGTCTGTCTGCTGGTGTGTAAGCGGCTGCATGGGTTTGTGAATAGCTACATGAGTGTATATATGGGTTATTGATTGGTTGGCTGAGTATCTGTATGGGTGCCTGAGTGTTTGTGTGAGTGGGGGTGTGTGACTCCATGCGTAGATGTGTGAGTGGGTGATTCACTGGGTGTATGGATTCAAGAGTGCATCTGTGATGGACGGTATGGGTGGGTGAGTGTGTGTTTGGGTGTGTTGGTGAGTGAATGGCCGTCTCAGTGGTACATGTGTGAGTAACTACATATGTGAAAGGCAGTATATGTGAGTGTTTGAGTATATAAATGACTATAAGTGAGAGTGAGTGATTGTGAGAGTGGCTGTATGGATGAGTGTGTGCTTGTATCAGTGGTTGTATAAGAGCGTAAGTATGTGTTAGTATCTGTATGAGTAAGTGAGGTGGTGTGTGCATAACTGTATAGGTGAGTAAATGGGAGTGTGATTAATTCTTTGCATGACTGACTAGGTGTGTGAGTAACTCTATGGATGAGTGGCAGTGTGTCTATATAGGTGTATGAGTTCATATGTTAGTCTTGTACTGATGAGTGACCAAAAGTATGAATGACTGTATGGGTGGGTGAGTGGATGGGTGTGTAGCTGTAAGAATCAGTGAGTGGGTATGTACTTATTGGTGTTGGAGAGTCTATGGTTTTGAGAATGGCAGTCTGCAATTTAGAGTGGGTGTATCATTGGTTATATTAGGGTGTGAGAAGATGCATCAAATTATCATGTGGATGATGTCATCAGTGATGTCATCAGTGATTTTATTTGAGATGTCATCAGTGATGTCATCAGTGATGTCACTGACCAAGTCATGAGTGATGTAATATGTGACGTAATCAGCAATGCACTGCAGGGGCACGAGTTATAGTTAGCTGAACTAACTATAATGTCCAAATTTCACTGGTTTCGTACAAGTGAAATGTCCAACTAACTATAAGGTCCCTGAAACCTGTGGTTTTTCAGTGAATTTCTAATGTTATTTAAATGCTAATTTCTAACTATAATGTCCTTGAAACCTATCGTTTTTTCAGTGAATTTCAAAGGTTTTTTAAATGCTAATTTCTAACTATGCCTACAGAGGTAGGAAATGTGCAGAAAGAGGAAGAAAGGCGCAGAAAGAAGCAACAGAAATGCAGAAAGAGGCAACAGAAGTCCAGAAAGACGAAGGAAGGTGCAGAAAAAAGCAAGAGATGTGCACAAAGAACCGACAGAGGAGCAGAAAGAGGCCTTGCTGCAAAGTCATCCTGTGCATCCAACTGTTTGCTGACGGGTACTGGTGGTAACTGACTCTGACTAACCAGGCCTAGAGGCAGTGCTATGCTAAAAGACACTTAGACTACAGTAAAAACGCCTACATACACTAGGGAACACTATGCGTTGGGGTACCCCTGTGATTGACATGACCGCCTCTGTAAGGACCTAGTACATATTAGGGCATGGGGATTCAAACTACCTCTAAGTCAGAGGTGCAGAAAGACGCTTCTGTAAGTAGAAGTCACATTTGCAGAGTTGTGGAGAAAGGGTGCTGGGTCTCCGACCAGCACTCAGGAATTCTGCTGCATAGGACTTAGACAAGGTAACAAGAGGGCTTCTAGGCCCCCAAAGTCTCTCTGTAGTAAATTGGACTTCACCTCCTATCCCGTAGTCTGCCAGGAGGTGCGTTTGCAGAGTGTTGGAGAAAGGGGGTATGTCCTCCTTAGACGTCTTAGCAATCCCACTGTATGGGACTTACTGCAGGTAACAAGAGGGGTAGTTGGCCAACAACGACAACCTTGGGGGCCAACTACCCTTCCTATTACCTCCAGTAAGTCCCACGCAGCAGGATTGCTAAGTTCTCATAGCATGCTACACCCCCTTTGCCCACCACTCTGCAAACATGCTCCCTGGGGTGCTCTTGGAAGGGGATGGATGTCCCCTTCACTGCTGGGGGTCCTTTAGGGACCAACTAGCCTACATCTTACCTCCAGTAAGCCCCACACAGTGCAAAATAGAGCAGATATACAAACGTTTGCTTTACCTGCTCCATCAATCCCCCCTTTGGTGATTTTTAATATCACCATAAATCCCTTACATTTTGATAAAATGTATAATAGAAATTAATTCAGTTCTCTTAAGTTTTGCTAGGTCACATGATTGTTTCCCCTGTTTCATCCTCTCTTGTCTTTTTATGCACATTCTCTTTCCATTCTTCTAATTCTATATCTTCCATTTTGTGTTCCTTTCTTTCTTTCTTTCTCTCTCTCTTTTCTTAGCAGCTTCTCTTTTTATACGATTTTGTAATTTTCTTCTTTCACTACATAAACATCCTAGTCTCAGAATTAATACTAAAAATATCACACAGGTTACTGGAATTAAAATCTTACCAATAAATGTACTACCTAATTTTAGTAAAAAGTCCTTGATAGTAGAAAACCCTTTCCCAATCTTTTCCCAAACACTTTCAACCTCCAGTGGAATAATCTCCTCGTGCAAATCAGTTATATTCTTTATATATGTCTTCAAATCTTGACTTTCGTCAGGAATATAAGTACAACAATATTGAACCTTCAGCATTCCACAGACTCCACCCTCTTTGGCCAAAATAATATCAAGGGCAAGTCGATTTTGCATCACCATGGCACGCATGGCAACCATTTCTGTATTTAGCAATAAAAATCCTCCAGCAGTGCTTGTTGATAAGCGATCCACTACTGTTGACAAGTTTCTAATTTTGTGTGCATTCAGAGATATTCCAACGGCTGGTATTAGTGCTCCAAAAATATCCCCTACAATTTCTGCCCAACTCTCTCTCCTCCTACGTTTTAGTTGTCTACCTATCTCATGTGCACCATCTTTTCCCCTTCCCACATGAAATATCTTTGGGTAAACCAGGCCTAGGTAACATGTGCCATACCAATGGTCAGGTAATCGATAATAAGCTTTGTTCCCGCAGATGAAATATAATCCATGAAACACCGGATCATTTCCTCCTTTAAATCCTCATCCACCCATGATTCTATAAGTATCATGGCAGTCACTCGCACCTATGAAATAATTATCATACTCTGTTTGATTTCTTCTAATACACAATTTCCCTTTCTGAGGTCAATCTAAAGCCATAGCTGGACTAGTTTCTCCTTTCAAATGTTTTTCTCTTTCAACATCCCAGACTGTCTTCTCTTCTTTTCCCTCAGGTATCTTCCTCTTCATTTTGATTCTCCTTTCTTCTACCATATCTAAAAGTATTTTCTTCCTTCTTCAAACTACAAGTGAGATTATTTTTAAATATTGATTCTAAAGTTAATTCTCTAGTTTCTAGGAAAAAGTCACCCAAAACTTTACCAGGTTTTACTCTATTTAGTTCAGGAACTACGGGTACTTGTGAAAAAAATGTTCTCTATATCAGAAAAATAATATTCTAGTTTCCATGTTTTATAAAACAAACTTGCTAACACACTACATGTTATTCCATATGTTACTGGAAGGTGATGGTAAGTAACTCCCTCAGACACTAATGCAGGCAATTGCATGCAGACGTAGCAATCTCTCACATTTTACATATTCATACAACGATTTTGAGAAAACATTGTTAGAAAAATCAGTTATGGACCTATCTTTATGTAAGTAAGTTCTATCTATTCCTCTAGTTGGATTAATATCATGAATCTTCTCTACATCAGTCTTATTTTCGCTGTGACCTTCTATCGTTTCAAACGTTACTTTAAATGAGACTATTAAAGCTAACACACTCCACAGAAGCATTAGTAATCCTGTACAACAGCAACACACCTTGCACCATCTTCAAAGGAACACACACGTAGATTTTCTACTTTCGGTGTTTGCCATTTCGGAAAATGATCAGTGTCTTTTGACTTAGCCTCATCTACACACAACTAGTTTCGTCTAAACCCAAGGCTCTAGGCGCCTACTTGGTTCTTTTCGGATATGTCTCTTGTTCGGTATTTCAAAATTCTCTTCTGGAACACCTTGGTTTCCTCAATTTGGCATTTGATCGTCTTTCACTTTGCTCTCACAAACTTGATTCAGAATTTCCTGAACATCCGTCTCTTCTCCGATGTCGGACAAGATAACTCTCAGGATTTCCGATTCCTCATCTTCCTCAACCACTTCTGATATAGTCACCCCTAGATCCCCTTGGCTGTCTGCTTCCTCTTGTACTTCAGGAAGTGCCACGTATGACCATTATGGTGACTTATACTTCTGGTTAGGCTTTCTAGTCCATTTTCTTTCCTCTGATGGTGTCTGTTCAACGTCCCTTGATTTCTCTTGGCTAGGCACCTCATTCACTTGTTCAGCTCTTTTTCAATCGATATCTCAATCTCTTTATCTTGTTAGGCCAAACTTCCTCCTTCTCTGGCCTTTTCACTTCTCTCAGTTCTCCATGCTCTTTTTCTCAAAACTCGACCTTCCGGTACTTCGTCGTCACTGTCCTCAGATTCAGTTCCACCTTAACTCTTACTTTCAGTAGTCTTTCTTTCCACCACTTCCTTTTTCTTATCTACTTCTGTCCCTCCTCGTGTTTCTTCAACACAATCTTCCTGCTGACTAACTGTCCCTTCTTCTACCTGGATGTATGGTTTCCCTACACCTCCTCGGGGGTCTTCCGCAACAATCTTTCCCTCTCTCTCTGTATCTGGTACCTCACCATCTACCTCAGCTTTTTCTGGTGTAATTTCTCTTGTTTTCTCATGCGGAGCTTCTTTATCAAAAATTTCTTTGACAGTTTTGTTTACTCTTTCATTTACTAGTACTGGTTCAGTATCTGATTCTGAGCTAGTGTCAGAAATTTGCAATCTCCTTCTTAATGGTAGATTCTCTGGTGCTATAACTGGACTTGATTCTAACTCCCCCCTTTCAGGAGTTGGTCTTGTTCTTGTTTCTTCTGAATCTGACTCAGAACTGGTATCGGATTCCTCAAAGTATTCTTCTTCACTGTTATCCACTGGATTTGGAATTCACAAGGTGTGACTAGTATGAATCCAATTCATTACTCCTGCACATTTCACAGATCTCGTCGTGGTCAAAATTACCTGGTGTGGTTTACCCCACCGTGGGACCAGACAATTTCTTCTTCTATGCACTTTACTTCTCACCCAGTCACCTGGGCTTAGATCATGAGCTGGCTTCTTTTCAAGAGTGGTTGCATCCAAACCAACCTGATGAAATACAGAATGAACGGAATCAGCCAACCCCTTGCAATAATCCAACACCAAGTCATCAGATATAGGCAATAGTTTGTTGACTGGAATGAAAACATGTCTCATTGCCCTCCCCATTACTATTTCATGGGGACTCAATCCAGTATTTCTATCAGGGATAGATCTAATTGTCATGAGTACCAGAGACAAGACATCAGGCCATTTCAAACCTGTGGCTAAACACATTTTTCCCAATCTGTTTTTAATGGTGCCATGTACTTGTGCCACCACACCAGAAGCCTCTGGGTGATAAGCACAATGCAGTTTCTGTTGTACATTCAATGCTTCACAAATCAGTTTCATTATTTCATTATGAAAATGTTTTCCTCTATCTGATTTGATCGTAACTGGAAAACCAAATCTGGGAATGAACTCTCTCAATAGTAGCTTTGCTACAGTAATTCCATCACTTTGTCTAGTTGGGTATGCTTCCACCCATTGAGAAAACAGACAAACTACCACTAAAACATACCTCAACCTATTACAGGGGGGCATTTCAATGAAGTCAATCTGCATTCTTGTGAAAGGCTCTCCTTCTCGTCCAATCTTTCCTAGACTTACCACTGTTTTTCTTCCAGGATTGTATTGCTGACATATAAGGCATCTCTGACATAGGCTCTCAGCTACAAGTCTAAACTTGCCATTATACCATGTCTGTTTGAAAAGTCTGATCATAGCATCTCTCTCTACATGTGCTTGTCCATGATACATCCGTGCCATGGTAGAAACCATGCTATCAGGCATGACTGGTATTCCATCACGATAAACCCAAACATGATCTGTCTCTCGTGGTGCACATCCTGCTTTTATCCACTTTTTCCTTTCCTCATCTCCTGCTTCTTCTTGTAACTGCCTCACCTCCTCCCATGTATTTACAGTGTTCGTAAAAAGCAAGGGACATGAATTCATTTCTTTTTCCCTTACACAATTTACAGAATTCTGATTTCATGCACAATATTGTGCCATGTCATTAGCAAACTCGTTTCCCGCCGATATATAATCAGCAGACCTCGAGTGTGCAGCACATTTTACTACTGCCAATTGCTTAGGCAGCTGTATTGCCTCAAGCAACTTTCCAAGCACTTCAGCATTCCTTATAGGAGTTCCACTTGATGTCAAAAATCCTCTTTGGGACCAAATTTGCCCAAAGTCATGCACCACACCAAAGCCATACTGACTATCGGTAATCACAGTCACTCTCAGATTCTTTCCCAACTTGCACGCTCTTGTTAATGCAAATAGCTCCGCAACCTGGACCAATTTTACTCCTTTCAGACAAGATGCTTCCAGTACAGCTGCTACAGTACACACTGCGTATGCTGCACTCAAATTTCCCTCGTCTGTTCTCAAGCATGACCCATCCACAAACATCACATAGTCACTTTCTGTCAGAGGTACATCTTTTATATCAGGGCGTGGCTTGGTACAAAAATCAAGTACTTCCAAACAGTCATGATCCACATCATCCCTGACTTCTACTTTCTCAGCATCGGGTAACAGTGTTGAAGGGTTCACATTCAGACACCTCACAAGGCTCACATTTGTTGCACCTATATGACTTTCTCATATTTAGTTAGACGACTATGTGTCATAAACTGAGTGCGGCTCCTAGTTAAAAGGATCGCCACATCATGAGGCACAAACACTCTCAAAGGATATCCCATCACAATTGCTTCACTCTGTTCCAGACTCTTACAAGTAGCTGCTCCAGCTTTCAAACATCCAGGCAATGCTACAGCTACGGGATCTAGTATAGCTGAAAAATATGCAATTGGTCTTCTCAATTTTCCATGTTTCTGTACTAGTACGGAAAGTGCACATCCATTTCTTTCGCTGCAATAGAGCTCAAATTCTTTCTCATAGTCAGGCATGCCAAGAGCTGGGGCTTCACACAAACCATCTCTCAATAGTTTAAAAGCCTTCAACTCCTCTTTATTTAATTCAATGGGATCTTTTACATTACTCTTTGTCAAACGTGCCAGAGGTTTTGCAATCAATGAAAAATTACTAATCCACTGACGGCAATATCCAACCATTCCAAGAAACATTCTTACCTCTCTCTGAGTCATTGGGGCTCTCATTCCTTTGATTATCCTGATTCTATCTGCAGTCACTTTTCTTAGCCCTTTTTCAGTTTTATGGCCTAAATACTGTACTTCCTTTTGACAAAATTGTAACTTTGACGGGGATACTTTAAGTCCTCCATCTGCTAAATGATTCAGCAATGCAACAGTATCCACTACGCAAGCTTCTCGAGTTCTCGATGCCACCAATAGGTCATCAATATAAACTTTCGGGCATTTTTAAATCTTCTAAGGACTTCTTCAAAATCTGATTAAATATCGATGGACTTTCTGTATATCCCTGTGGGATTCGGCACCATGCCAAAGTATGTTCGCCAAACCGAAAATCTGTTGGCTATCAGGGTGCAATGGAATGGAAAAGAAAGCATGACACAAGTCAATCACTGTGTACCATTCTGCATCATGAGGAATCTGATAGAGAATCACAGAAGGATTTGGTACAAAAGGGACAACATGATACAACAATTTAGTTCACTTTTCTCAGGTCTTGTACTATCCTGAAAGTTCCAATAGGCTTTTTCAGACCGATAATTGGTGAATTACATGGACTGCTCATTATTTCTCTCAAAATACCTTGTTCAATCATTCTGTCTATTATAGGAGTAACTCCTGCAATTATCTCGGGTGTCAATTTGTATTGCAGAATATTTGGGTAACTTACTCCTTCCTTTACAGTAATTTTTACGGGATCTACATTTTTTATTAATCCTACGTCTTCTCCCGTGATATCCCATACCTCCGTTTTCACTGTTTTCTTCAATTCCTGAGGCAATTCCTTGGGGTCAAATACAGCAAATGCCTCGGTAACTTTAGGTTCCATATTAGCAATAGTCATTTTGTACAGTATATCCTCATCAGGAGTCTCAAAGGCTATGCCATCAGGAGTACAGAAAATTGTGCAGTTAATTTTGCAGAGTAAGTCCCGTCCTAACAAATTTACAGGGCTAGTATCACACACGACAAAACGGTGCATCTCAGAGAATTTCCCTATTTTGACCTTAACTGGTTCACTAAGATACGTTTGTATCTGTCTGTTGGATATTCCAACTACTTGGATTGTCTCATCTGAGAGAGGAAGACTTTTAACATCAGCTGCTCTAACAGTTGAACGAGTAGCACCAGTATCTACCAGGAAAGTAATGTTTTCGTCATTTATCTTTCCATCCACAAAAGGGCCTATCTGGTCTACTTCCAGAGTTGCACCAAGTACGCACTCTTCTTCCTCTCCTCGGCACCTTCAATAACTCTCTTCTGACTCACTCTCATCGCGTTGTAGCCAATACTGCGAAACAGCACTAGCGCGCGGCATCTTAGTTACCTGTTCTTCGTTGTAGAATCCTGTCTCATTACTAAATCTCTGAAGATTTACGCTCTGTGGAAAAGGCGGTTTTCGCACCTGACACTGTTGGGCATCAATCTGCTGCTGTTGCTGTGGTTGACAACTCACCTCATTCTGCATCTGTGGATTCAATGATGCATTATCGCCATTAGCACTTGGGGGTGATTAACACTCGGTTTTACAATGCCCTATCTGTCCGCAGTTATGACATGGCCACTTCTTTTTGGCTTCTTCTATACTAATCTGTCCGTTCCCTTTCCCAATATTGGGTTTCTGTTTCATATGGCTCATGCCATTTGCCTGTTCAATCAGTTGAGCTTCCTGTCTTTCTGCCACTTTCACTTGAGCCCACATGGCTTTTTCTTTTAACTTACGTTGCTTGGCTTCAATCTCATCGCAAAAATATTTTGCATGCCTCAATACTTCATCTATTTTTTTATTTTGCCAATCTACAGTATTTTGTTTAATCATTTCACTTACTTCAGGTCGCAAACCGTACGCAAATCGATATACAAAATGACTCAAATCTTTCTCACTCAAATTTTCATCACCACTGTCTTGTTTAAAAGCCAATAACAATCTGCTCCAGCGGAAAAGGTGCACATTTTTATCATATCCTCCCTGCGTCACAGATCCGTCACCACAATTTTTCATACACACACGCATTCATTGGTGTGGCCCATAACACCAACATTCACACTGTCGCACTCGTATCTGCACACAGGGAGGGACGATGAATCCGCTGGACATGTGGGGGGTACCTTATTACCTATAGAGAAGGAAAATGTATATTACAGAATATACATATTTGCATCACCGCCTATAGGATCCTAACCTTAACATCAAAGCACTCCACCACTTGGTCGACGGACCAATTAGTTTGACTGGTTGATGGTTATTTAGAACCAGCTAAAACACATTTATGCTTCAGAATCCTCTAATCTCCTAATGGAAAAACCACAAACTCATAATATCTGTTAATCAAATTATTGTTTATCTAAATCTTATTTTCAATAATATAATTAGCATTTTCGGTCAATCAAATTTGAAATTTTGTCAATCAACACAAATCACATGACATTTTATATTTACCTATTCTTGCTATTGGGCTCTTTTCTAATTCAATTGGCTCTGCATAAACCGAATTCTCTGCTCAATTGTCCCAATTAAAGCAGGCCAAGACTCAAAGTCCGGAAACGTTCATAGCTCAGCACGTCACAGTCCCAAAGATCTCCAAAGGACCAGGAATCATGCAAGCATGTAGCTCATCAGTCATCGCCTGTGGGGTCGGTAGGGGTGTGCGGTAAACTCCTCCCTATTCTATTACCATTTTTATAATAACATTCTGGATAACATGAAACATTTCTTTGGCAATCCTAAAGTCTAATTGGTCCATTTGGAGAAAATTTTAACATCATCCAACTTTCCCAGAGATTTTGGTCCTCAAAGAAGTGCTGGGTCACTTCCTCGGTTCATGTCATAACCATGCAACATTGCTGTTTTCCTGGTTGTGGAATTTCATTGTTTCTTGCATTGATTTTTACTAACTGAAGTTTGACAGTCCTCCATGTTCCTATCCTTGACCAGGAACTGCCATCCGAGTCTGCGCAGTAGACATCGCGGTCACGAGATGGTGGCTACTTCTGAACTCCATTTTGAATGTCATGGCTTTGCAGGCCCGAATGCCAACTTAAGCAAAACAAACACAAAAGAGTAATTAATATGCGGAAATGAAGATTCTAATGTTAAACCCTCACTAATCCCTTTATGTATTAGTATTTTCCTAACTTATAGCGACATTTAAAGCAACACTACTCACCCTTTGGTCCTTGCAGGAACGCAAAACATCACAAAAGCAACATAAATCATGCAATTTTCTATTACCACATCTCCTATTATAAATATTCATACCATATGAGTCATTAATTTATTCTGCCATGCAAATAGCAATGAGTCCCGCGTATAATTTTGCGTTTACCAAAAAATGCAAAGTGTTGGTTAGTATAACACACCACTCAGTTAATTCAAATAATAATATAAATCGATTACGTAATTAGTATATTCATGCACAATAGAGAAGGTATACAAAATGTTGCTTTACCTACTCCATCAGGTGGACAAAGGCCAAGCCCCCTTTCCCCACCACTCTGCAAACGTATCTCCTGGCGCTTTCTAGGTTGGGGTATTAAGTGCCCTTCAATCCTAAGGGTCCCTGGGGGCCAACTAGCCCATCAAGGACCTCCAGTATACGCAACAGAGCTGTGTTGCAGAGAGGTGGTCCAATGCAACACCCCCTATCTACACAACTCTGCAAATGCAGCTCCCCTTGCTCAAAAGCAATCCGGCTTTGCTTCATTGAAGCAAGAGCAGGATGTCCTGCTCTCGCTTCAATGAAGCAAAGCAGGGTTTGCTATGGCCGGGCGGGATCTGCACGGCCCCCGCCCTGCCATAGAAAAAAGTAATGTCCCGGGGTTAGGCACCCCGAGACATTGCAGTAGCCGGCCTTGGGGGTGGTGGTCCCCAGGGCCATCAAGGGATCCAGGAGGGGGGCAACATAGCCCCCTCCCAACTATTTAATGCCCCCAGGAGGTGGTGGTCCCCGGAGCAAAGGGGTCCACAACGGACCCCCACATTTGAATATTGATTGCCCCGGGGAGGTGGAGGTCCCTGGGGCAGTGTGGGGAGAGGCGGGAGCCCCCCACATACTTTTTGTTTTAATTGCAACCCCAGGCAGGTGGCAGTCCCCAGGGCATGGGCGGCCAGCGAGGCCCCTCTCCTTTTAAATTTGAATGCCCCGGCAAGGTGGCAGTACCCGGGGCAGTGTGGGGGGCCATGTGTCCCCGCATTTAAATTAATAAGCCCCTGGGAGGTGGCGGTCCCTGGGGCTGTGGGGGCCTCCATGGGCCCCTGCAAATTAATCATCGATTGCGCCCAGGACATGGCCCACCCGGGGCCTTTTTTATTTTCACAGCACGATTTGCAACCCCAACGCGAATTCTGCCATTTGTTTTTTAAAAAAGAAGCATTTTTGGGCCCTGGGGGTCATTGTGGGGCCCCCTGAGCAGGCCTAGGGGGTCAGGGTGTTTCTACCCTGCCCCCTTTTCTTCTTTTTCAACCTTTTTCACACTTTTTGCTTGTGACTCGGCTACCGAACAGCTGAACGGAATTACACAGAATTTAGCAAAGAAGTAGCCCTTGGTTCACACTCGTGCCTTTTGGTTAAATGGCGTAAATCTGTTCAGTAGTTGCTGAGAAAATCAAAAGTAAAATCATAGATATATCTGGGCGGAGCCTAACCACATATCTCATCGTGAGATCTGATTGTCTGTCAGCACTTCATCCAAGAAGTGTTGGCAGCCATCTTGGGACCACTATACATGATAGCACCTCATTAAAAAGCATTGCAGTTAATAGAAGGTTTTAAGACTTTAGTTACATTATAAATCATTTGTTGATGGTACCATACTCATTTTAGGAATTGTGGTGTGTTCTAAGGTGATTTTACCATGTGAAAAAGCCTTCTGTTGGGATATCATGAATCATGTTTGAGAGAAAACTATTATCTCATGCTTTTCCAACAGAGGTTTGGAAGGTGATCTATAAGCTAAACTGAGAGCATATTTTCTGTAAATCCACATTATCTTTCTCAGTCATGTGAGAATGAAGTCTGACATTCTCAGTATAACATGTACATCCAACAAGGGCAGAAATTGTCAGTTGATTCCTTTGTGTTCTACTGCAGCTTCTCAGAGTGTTCTAAAGAACAACTAGAGCACTAACAGTCCTACTTAGGACAAACGTATTGCACACCTGAAGCCATCTTGATTGGAATAAAGTGGTAACTCTTAAAACATTTAATTTAAAAAGGAACAAAGTGAGGGGGTTCATTTTGCCATAGAAAGTATGATTAGTGCTGCAGAAAGAAAAATTAGGGCACATTTTGAATGACTTCTCAAATCCTCTTCAGACTGAAACATGCACTTTCAATACCAGCAGCAGACTTCCCTGGTGAGCAGTAGCTTTACTACAGTGATCTAATGAGCAACTAGAGTGCTAACATTCTGAATTTATGGCAAATGTGTGACACATCTGAATGCCTTCTTGATAGAATCAAAGTAAAAAAATGAAAGTATTTCCTACTGAGGAGACTGTAGTAAATGAGGGAATTAGGAAACTTCATAACAAATAGGTCTCCCAAGATGGCCAACAGAAAGAAAAGAGCCCAAAGGTAGCACAAATATCACCCAGATGTAGCCCAAGTATAGCCCAAAGACAGACTGTTCCAGAGTGTTCTAAAGAACAACTAGAGCGCTAACAGTCTTACTTATGACAAAAATATGGCACACCTGAGGCCATCTTGATTAGAATAAAGTGGTAACACTTAAAACATTTAATTTGCGAAGGAACACAATGAGGGGGTTCATTTTGCCATAGAAATTATGATTAGTGCTGCAGAAAGACAAATAAGGGCACATTTTGACTTCTCAAATCCTTTTCTATTTCATTACAAAATTCTGACATGCAGACTGAAACATGCACTTTGAATACCAACAGCAGACTTCCCTGGTGAGCAGTAGCTTTACTACAGTGATCTAATGAGCAACTAGAGTGCTAACATTCAGAATTTATGGCAAATGTGTGACACATCTGAATGCCTTCTTGATGGAACCAAAGTAAACAAGCATTGAAAATGTCATAGGTCTCGCCCTCGTTTAAGTTAAAGCAATTCTGTTTGTAATTAGGTGGCTTTTTAGCTTTGCTTGTATTAGTGATTTTCAAACTTTCATGTACATAAAATGCAAATGTATACATATATTTGTATATGTATGCATGCATTTATATTTGTATTTATATACATATGCAGATTATATATATGATTATATATGTATGTATATATATATATACACATACATATATATAAATGCATATGCATATATATGCATATACATATGTGCATATGTGTGCGTGTAGAGAGAGGTAGAGGTGTAGAGGTGTAGAGGTAGAGAGGTAGAGGTAGAGAGGTAGAGGTAGAGAGAGGTAGAGAGCAGAGGATGAGTAATAGAGAGTATAGAGTAGAGAGTGAATAGTAGAAAGTAGTAGAGATTAGTAGAGAGAGTAGCAGAGAGTGAGTAGTAGAGAGTAGTAGAGTGAGTAGAGTGAGTAGTAGAGAGTGAGTAGTAGAGAGTGAGTAGTAGAGAGTAGTATAGAGTGAGTAGTAGAGAGTAGTAGTGAGTGGGTAGTAGAGAGTGAGTAGCAGCGAGTAGTACAGAGTGAGTAGTAGAGTGAGTAGTAGACAGTAGTAGAGAGTGAGTAGTAGAGAGTAGTAGAGAGTGAGTAGTAGAGAGTGAGTAGTAGAGAGTGGTAGAGAGTGAGTAGTAGAGAGTGAGTAGTAGAGAGTAGTAGAGAGTGAGTAGTAGAGAGTGAGTAGAAGAGAAAGAAGTAGAGAGTAGTAGAGAGTGAGTAGTAGAGAGTAGGTGAGAGTGAGTAATAGAGAATGAGTAGTAGAGTGAGTAGTAGAGTGAGTAGTAGAGAGAGAGTAGTAGAGAGTGAGTAATAGAGAGCAGTAGAGAGTAGTAGAGAGTGAGTAGTAGAGAGTGAATAGTAGAGAGAGAGTAGTAGGGAGTAGTAGAGAGTGAGTAGTAGAGAGTAGTGGAGTTGTAGAGAGTGAGTAGTAGAGAGTAGTAGAGAGTGTGTAGTAGAGTGAGTAGTAGGAAGTAGTAGAGAGTGATTAGTAGAGTGAGTAGTTGAGAGTAGTAGAGAGAGTAGTAGAGAGTGAGTAGTAGATAGAGTAGTAGAGAGTAGTGGAGTAGTAGAGTGTGAGTAGCAGAGTGAGTAGTAGAGAGTAGTAGAGAGCAATTAGTAGAGAGTGAGTAGTGGAGAGTGAGTAGTAGAGAATAGTAGAGAGCGAGTTGTAGAGAGTGAGTAGTAGAGAGGGAGTAGTCGAGAGTCGTAGAGAGTGAGTAGTAGAGAGAGTAGTATGGAGTGAGTAGTAGAGAGTAGTAGAGTGAGTAGTAGAGAGTGAGTAGTAGAGAGAGAGTAGTAGAGAGTGAGTAGTAGAGTAGTAGAGAATGAGTAGTAGAGAGTAGTGGAGAGTAGTAGAGTGAGTAGAAGAGAGTAGTAGAGAGTGAGTAGTAGAGTAGTAGAGAGTAGTAGAGTTGTAGAGAGAAAATAGTAGAGAGTGAGTAGTAGAGGGAGTAGTAGAGAGTAGTAGAGTGTGCATAGTAGAGAGTGAGTAGTAGAGAGTAGTAGAGAGCGAGTAGTAGAGAGTGAGTCATGGAGAGTGAGGTAGAGAGCAGTAGAGAGTGAGTAGTAGAGAGTGAGTAGTAGAGAGTGAGTAGTAGAGAGTGAGTAGTAGAGAGAGAGTAGTAGAGAGTAGTAGAGTGAGTAGTAGAGAGTGAGTAGTAGAGAATGAGTAGTAGAGAGTGAGTAGTAGAGAGTAGTAGTAGTAGAGAGTAGTAGAGAGTGAGTAGTAGAGAGTGGGTAGTAGAGAGCAGTAGCGAGTGAGTAGTAGAGAGTGAGTAGTTTAATTTAAAAGGAACACAATGAGGGGGTTAATTTTGCCATAGAAATTATGATTAGTGCTGAAAAAGGAAAAATTAGGGCACATTTTGAGTGACTTCTCAAATCCTCTTCTATTTCAATAAAAAATTCTGACATGCATACTGAAACATGCACTTTCAATACCAGCAGCAGACTTCCATGGTGAGCAGTAGCTTTACTACAGTGATCTAATTATCAACTAGAGTGCTAACATTCCGAATTTATGGCAAATGTGTTACATATCTGAATGCCTTCTTGATTGAATCAAAGTAAAAAACTGAAAGTATTTCCTACTGAGGAGACTGTAGTAAATGAGGAAATTAGGAAACTTCATAACAAATAAGTTTCCCAAGATGGCCACCAGAGACAAAGGAGCCCAAATGTAGCACAAATATCACCCAGATGTAGCCCAAATATATCCCAATGACAGAATGTCCCAGAGTGTTCTAAAGAACAACTAGAGCGCTAACAGTCTTACTTATGACAAAGGTATGGCACACCTGAAGCCATCTTGATTAGAATAAAGTGGTAACACTTAAAACATTTAATTTGCAAAGGAACAAAATGAGGGGGTTCATTTTGCCATAGAAATTATGATTAGTGTTGCAGAAAGACAAATAAGGGCACATTTTGACTTCTCAAATCCTCTTCTATTTTATTAAAAAATTCTGACATGCAGACTGAAACATGCACTTTGAATACCAACAGCAGACTTCCCTGGTGAGCAGTAGCTTTACTACAGTGATCTAATGAGCAACTAGAGTGCTAACATTCAGAAATTATGGCAAATGTGTGACACATCTAAATGCCTTCTTGATGGAACCTAAGTAAACAAGCATTGAAAATGCCATAGGTCTCGCCCTCGTTTAAGTTGAAGCAATTCTGTTTGTAATTAGGTGGCTTTTTAGCTTTGCTTGTATTAGTGTTTTTCAAACTTTCATGTACATAACATGCATATGTAGGCATATATGTATATGTATGCATGCATTTATATTTGTATTTATATACATATGCAGATTATATATATGTTTATATATGTATGTATATATATATTCACTGAAAAAACCATAGGTTTCACACATGTTATAGTTAGCTGGACATTTCACTCGTAAAAACCAATGAAATTCCCCCGTTATAGTTAGTGCAGGCAACTATAACTCACGCGACCGCAATCCTCTGCTGATGATGTCAGATATTACATCACTGATGACATATGTGTCTTTATGAAAAATAAATATTTGTAATATATTTATAGCTAAAGATACAGCATTAGCATCAACAGAGGATTGCGGTCGCGTGAGTTATAGTTGCCTGCACTAACTATAACGGGGGAATTTCATTGGTTTTTTACGAGTGAAATGTCCAGCTAACTATAACATGTGTGAAACCTATGGTTTTTTCAGTGAATTTGCAAGGTTTTTTAAATGCTAATTCCTAACTATAACGTGTGTGAAACCTATGGTTTTTTCAGTGAATTTGTACGGTTTTTTAAATGCAAATTTTTTTTTGAGATTTTTGGTAAACCTATGTATAAAATAATATATGTACTATATCCTGCATTATGGAATGGTTAATTTTTTTTTTTATGCATTTTTTTCCGTGCGCGTACGGTAAGCTGACGCTACGCGCTCCGTACGTCATAAGTACGGTGCGCTTACGTGATACGATGCGCGTACGGTAAGCTGACGCTACGCGCTCCGTACGTCATAAGTACAGCGCGCTTACGTGATACGTACGTGACGTACGCGTACACGCATGCGCGTTGCGCGGAAGCAACATCGCGGTTACGCAGGGGTGTGTAATGCGCATGCGCGAGTGCGTCTTACGTACGCGCTTCGTAAGCGCTCCGTAAGCGTCACGTTCGCGCATGCGTACTTGTTTCCGAGCACGTACCGTAAGCTTACGGAGCGCGCACGGTAGGTCATGTGATCCACAAAGAACACTTTTCATTGGTTGAAACTACTTTCAGTTCCAGAAACTTCCCACACCACACCCATTCCCCTCATTACTGCTTGAGATCCCCTAGGAGAAGGAGCTGAATTGACATTGAGATACAATGGAAGAGCAGCAGACCTCTTCTGAGAGTGAGCCTAGCAGCACCATCATCAGACAGAGAAGTAGGAAACAAAAGGATTCTTTTGTGTGGGAGTATTTTACTTTTCCAGAGGGGCAGAAAAAGGTCAATGCTCCATTGGTCACTTGCACACTTTGTGACCGTGTTTTATCTAGAGGAGATCCAAGGAAGAAGTATTCCTTTGGAAATCACTCTATGAAGAGACACATTAGGGATAGACATCCCAGGACCTTTGCTCGACATACTGGAGAAAACTCTTCAGTAAGTCACCTGAGCCCAACCTCAGAAGCTCAGCCGAGTACATCATCGGCAGCTCAGCTGAGCCCTTCCTCTGAGGTGGGAGCATCACCTTCTTCTGCTCCTCTGAACGTTAACCCTTGATTTGGGAGGGTTGCAATGAGGTGTACAACGTGTTGTGGTCTTAATGTTTTTGGGGAGACCAGTGTTTCCCTTATTAACAATAAGATAGACCAGCACGTTTGTAGACGCTCATAATATTCCCTTTCTTTCTTTCCTCCATCCCTGTATTAACCCAACGGCTCTTTTAAGAGCCAACCTTACCTCCCTTTTTTTTTTTTTTTTTTAAGCTTTCCTTTTTGAAAAAATGTTTTTGCCGTGCGCGCATGGTACGCGTAATAGTTACGCGAAGTTCGCGGAATTTCTCCATTTACGCCGTGCGCGTACGCTGCGCGCATTCGGCGATTTTTGAAGAAAAAATTAAAATTATTTTTTGCCCTTGGGGGTCCTTCTGGGACCCCCTGACAAAGGCTAGGGGGTCAGGAACTGTCCAGCCTGCCCCCTTTTCACGTTATCCACCTTTGTTTTTCACCCCCTCAGACTGCGAGAGACAAAATGGCGGCCGACACTTCCTGGTTTCGACCGATTCGAATGTTTACTGAGATCTAACAACCAATCAGAATCGCGCTCGCGCACGGCAGCGTGCGCGTATGGTAAGCTTATATATATTGATTTAAATGCTATTTTCTCAGGAAATACTGAACAGATTTACACAAGACCTTCAAAAGGCACATCCCTGACCTGAGGGCTACCTCTCTGCCAAATTTCAAGTAATTCTGTTCAGCCGTTCGGGCTGTAGCTCGGACTAAAGGTCCTATGGAAAAATGCATGGGGAAAACGCGTTTTGGGACCCCCCCTTTTACTCAGCCCCCGCTTGACGAATCCCCCCGAGACTTTCAGGGTAGGAGCGGAGCGGAGCGCCCCACCTATTTTGAGAATTTCGCGAGGATTCGTCAATCGGCACCAAAGTTATTCCAAATAGAATTTTGCGGATTTCCTATGGAAACACGGTCCTAACTATAACTATCTACTGGCGACCGCCAGTAGATAATACACATACATATATATATAAATGCATATGCATATATATGCGTATACATATGTGCATATGTGTGCGTGTAGAGAAAGGTAGAGGTGTAGAGGTGTAGAGGTAGAGAGGTAGAGGTAGAGAGGTAGAGGTGGAGAGTAGTAGAGAGAGAGGTAGAGAGAGGTAGAGAGTAGAGGATGAGTAAAAGAGAGTATAGAGTAGATAGTGAGTAGTAGAAAGTAGTAGAGATTAGTAGCGAGAGTATCAGAGAGTGAGTAGTAGAGAGTAGTAGAGTGAGTAGAGTTTGTAGTAGAGAGTGAGTAGTAGAGAGTGAGTAGTAGAGAGTAGTATAGAGTGAGTAGTAGAGAGTAGTAGAGACTGGGTAGTAGAGAGTGAGTAGTAGCGAGTAGTAGAGAGTGAGTAGTAGAGTGAGTTGTAGACAGTAGTAGAGAGTGAGTAGTAGAGAGTAGTAGAGAGTGAGTAGTAGAGAGTGAGTAGTAGAGAGTGAGTAGTAGAGAGTAGTAGAGAGTGAGTAGCAGAGAGTGAGTAGTAGAGAGTAGTAGGAAGTGAGTAGTAGAGAGTGAGTAGCAGAAAGAGAAGTAGAGAGTAGTAGAGAGTGAGTAGTAGAGAGAAGTAGAGAGTGAGTAGTAGAGAGTGAGTAGTAGAGTGAGTAGTAGAGAGTGAGTAGTAGAGAGTAGAGTGTAGTAGAGAGTGAGTAGTAGAGAGTGAGTAGTAAAGAGAGAGTAGTAGAGAGTGAGTAATAGAGAGCAGTAGAGATTGAGTAGTAGAGAGTAGTAGAGAGTGAGTAGTAGAGAGTGAATAGTAGAGAGAGAGTAGTAGGGAGTAGTAGAGTAGTAGAGAGTGAGTAGTAGAGAGTAGTGGAGTTGTAGAGAGTGAGTAGTTGAGAGTAGTAGAGAGTGAGTAGTTGAGTGAGTAGTAGGGAGTAGTAGAGAGTGATTAGTAGAGTGAGTAGTTGAGCGTGGTAGAGAGCGAGTAGTAGAGAGCAAGTAGTAGAGAGTGTGTAGTAGAGAGTGAGTAGTAGAGAGTAGTAGAGAGTGAGTAGTAGAGAGAGTAGTAGAGAGTGAGAAGTAGAGAGTGTGTAGTAGAGAGTGAGTAGTAGAGAGTAGTAGAGAGTGAGTAGTAGAGAGTAGTTGAGAGTGAATAGTAGAGAGTGAGTGGTAGAGAGAAGTAGAGAGTAGTAGAGTGAGTAGTAGAGATTAGTAGAGAGTGAGTAGTAGAGAGAGTAGTAGAGAGTAGAAGAGTAGTAGAGAGTGAGTGGTAGAGAGTGAGTAGTAGAGAGAGTAGTAGAGTGTAGTAGAGTAGTAGAGAGTGAGAACTAGAGAGTGAGTAGTAGAGAGTAGTAGAGAGCGAGTAGTAGAGAGTGAGTAGTGGAGAGTGAGTAGTAGAGAGTAGTAGAAAGTGAGTAGTAGAGAGTGAGTAGTGGAGAGAGAGTAGTAGAGTAGTAGAGAGTGAGTAGTAGAGAGTGAGTAGCAGAGAGTAGTTGAGTAGTAGAGAGTGAGTAGTAGAGATTGAGTAGTAGAGTGAGTAGTAGAGAGTGAGTAGTAGAGAGTGACTAGTAGAGAGAGTAGTAAAGCATAGTAGAGTAGTAGAGAGTGGGTGGTAGAGAGTGAGTAGTAGAGAGTAGTAGAGAGCAAGTAGTGGAGAGTGAGTTGTAGAGAGTGAGTAGTAGAGAGTGAATAGTAGAGAGTGAGTCAATCAGTGTCAGTCAGTGTCAGTCAATCAGTGTCAGTCAGTGTTAGTCAGTCAGTGTCTGTCAATCAGTGTCAGTCAGTGTTAGTCAGTCAGTCAGTATCAGTCAGTCAGTGTCAGTCAATCAGTGACAGTCAATCATTGTCAGTCAATCAGTGTCAGTGTCAGTCAATCAGTGTCAGTCAGTGTCAATCAGTCAATGTCAGTCAGTCAATCAGAGTCAGTCAGTCAGTCAGTGTCAGCTAGAGCAGCTCTGCTGACCTGGTTCTCTAGCTCTAAAGCAGCTCTGCTGACCTGGTTCTCTCCCTCTAAAGCAGATCTGCTGACCTGGTTCTCTGGCTCTAGAGCTGCTCTGCTGACCTAGTTCTTAGGCTACAGAGCGGCTCTGCTGACCTGGTTCTCTGGCTCTAAAGCAGCTCTGCTGACCCGGTTCTATGGCTCTAAAGCAGTTCTGCTGACATGGTTCTCTGCCTCTAGAGAGTAGTAGAGTAGTAGAGAATGAGTAGTAGAGTGAGTAGTAGAGAGTAGTTGAGAGTGAGTAGTAGAGAGTGAGTAGTCAGTTCTCCTGACATGGTTCTCTGCCTCTAGAGAGTAGTAGAGTAGTAGAGAATGAGTAGTAGAGTGAGTAGTAGAGAGTAGTTGAGAGTGAGTAGTAGAGAGTGAGTAGTGGAGACCTGGTTCTCTGGCTCTAAAGCAGCTCTGCTGACCCGGTTCTATGGCTCTAAAGCAGTTCTGCTGACATGGTTCTCTGCCCCTAGAGCAGCTCTGCTGACCGGGTTCTCTCCCTCTAGAGCAGCTCTGCTGAACTGGTTCTCTCCCTCTAAAGCAGCTCTACCGACCTGGTTTCTCTGGCTCTACAGCAGCTCTGTTGATCTGGTTCTCTAGCTCTAGAGCAGGTCTGCTGACCTGGTTCTCTGGCTCTAAAGCAACTCTGCTGACCTGGTTCGCTGCCTCTAGAGCAGCTCTGCTGACCTGGTTCTCTGGCTCTAAAGCAGCTCTGCTGACCTGGTTCTCTCCCTCTAAAGAGCTCAGCTGACCTGGTTCTCTGGCTCTAAAGCAATTCTGCTGACCTGGTTCTCTGCCTCTAGAGCAACTCTGCTGACATGGTTCTATGGCTCTAAAGCAGCTCTGCTGACCTGGTTCTCTAGCTCTAGAGCAGCTCTGCTGATCTGGTTCTCTGGCTCTAAAGCAGTTCTGCTGACCTGGTTCTCTCCCTCTAAAGCAGCTCTGCTGACCTGGTTTTTCTGGCTCTACAGCAGCTCTGCTGACCTGGTTCTTGGCTTCTAGAGCAGCTCTGCTGACCTGGGTCTCTGGCTCTAGAACAGATCTGCTGACCTGGGTCTCTGGTTCTAGAGCAGCTCTGCTGACCTGCTTCTTAGGCTGTACAACGGCTCTGCTGACCTGGCTTCTCTGGCTCTGTAGCAGCTCTGCTGACCTGGTTCTCTGCGCTCACGATGCACGCACCCGACTTCGCAAAAATATATTAAAAAATATAATGTTTATTATAAGTACAAATATATTATTTTTATGAATATCTTTGATAATCTCTTGTGATGTTGTCAGTGATGTCATTTCAGATGTCATCAGTGATGTCACTGACCATGTCATGAATGATGCAATATGTGACATCATCAGCAGTGTATTGCTGGCGTGCGAGTTATAGTTAGCAGAACTAACTATAAAGGAGGAATTTCTATGGTTTTGTATGAGTGAAATGGCCAGCTAACTGTAACACCCGTGAAACCTATGTTTTTTTTCTGTGAATTTCTAAGGTTTTTTAAATGCTAATTTCTAACTATAACGTCTCTGAAACCTATGTTTTTTTCAGTGACTATATATATATATATAAATATATATATATATATATATATATAACTAGAACTATAACTCGCGCGACCGCCACTCTATCACAAGGATGATGTTATCAGTGATGCCATGAGTGATGCCACTGACCATGTCATGAGTGATGTAATATGTGATGTCATGAGCAGTGGATTGCGGACGCGCGAGTTATAGAACTTCATTGGTTTTTACGAGTGAAATATCCACCTAACTATAACGTGTGAAACCTATGGTTTTTTAAGTGAATTTGCAAGGTTTTTTAAATGCTAATTCCTAACTATAACGTGTGTGAAACCTATGGTTTTTTCAGTGAATATATATATATACATATATATATTCACTGAAAAACCATAGGTTTCAGGGGCGTTATAGTTAGCTGGACTTTTCACTCGTACAAAACCATTGAAATTCCCCCGTTATAGTTAGTTGAGCTAACTATAACTCGCACGCCCGCAATGCACTGCTGATGACGTCACATATTACATCACTCATGACATGGTCAGTGACATCACTCATGACATCACGCTTACTGGAAGCACCTGGTGGGCTAGTTAGCCTCCAGGGGCCGTCAAGATTGAAGGGGAATTATTTCCCCAACTTAAAACGCGCCATAGGGCGTGTTTGCCCACGTCACCTCAGGCCCCGTCCCCTTCCTTCCCCACTGAGTAAACATGCCCTGTGGCCGTTTTTTAAGTTGGGAGATTAAGTCCCCTTGAATCCTGAGGATTCCTAGGGGAAAAATAGCCCACAAGGTACGTCCAGTAAGCGCCATTGCGGAGAGGTGTAAAAAGGGGCACGGCCTGCACCACCTCTCTGCAACGCAGAGCAGTGGCACTTACTGGAAGCACCTGGTGGGCTAGTTGGCCCCCAGGGTCCCTCAGGATTGAAAGGGAATTATTTCCCCAACTTAAAACGCGCCACAGGGCGTGTTTGCACACGTCACCTCAGGCCCCGTCCCCTCCCTTCACCACTGTGTAAACGCGCCCTGTGGCCATTCTAAGTTGAGAGATTAAGTCCCCTTGAATCCTAAGGGTCCCTAGGGTCAAACTAGCCCACTAGGTACCTCCAGTAAGCGCCACAGAGCTGCGTAGCATAGAGGTGTAAAAAGGGGCGTGGCCTCAGAACACCTGTCTGCAACGCAGCTCCCTGGCGCACACTGGAGATACCTGTTGGGCTAGTTGGCCCTCAGGGACCCTCAGTATTGAAGGGGAATTAATTCCCCAACATACAACTGGCCAGAGGCGCATTTGGAGAGTGCTGTAAGGAGGGGGCGTGTCCTCCAGCGCGATGCCGGTCTTTTATTTATTTTATTTTTTTAAGAAGGAGGGCTGTGTGGCCCCCCTTCTTTTTCTAATTTACTGGCCCTGGGGACCCCATCCCCCAGGGCCTGCACCCTAATTTTTTTTGTTGAAAAAAATACATTTGGCCCTCCCAAGGCCTTAATCGGCCCCGGGGACCCCAACCCCCGGGTTATGGCCTTTTTTTTATTCAAATTCTTTAGGAGGGGGCTGCGTTGCCCCCCTCCTCAGGCCACTTATGGCTCCGGGGACCCCATCCCCCGGGGCCAGCCTTTGTTTTTTATTATTTTAAAAATATATATATTTATAGAAGCACCTAGGACATGCTGGACAAACCGTATGTACCTATCACCATGACGATTTGCGTGATATTCATTAAAAGGCGACTATGCATAGAATGAATCCACATGGAATGTATTTACACCGCTAGTGAAGCTCTGACGTGTCTGACGCCCTACCGTGCCTAATCCCGGCGCCCCTGCCGGTGGGTACTCTCCAAGTAGACACCCTTGTCGTTTATTTATACAAACATGGGTAGCTATTGACGGGCATATTTAATATACACGCACACAAAGCCATTCAAAGGGGATTCGACAAAAATTCAACCAAACTATGCAAGAAACCCCCCTCACGGTTAATAAAAAACACATCCACCGCCGGATATGTAATACTTTTTATTTTACTCTCTGGAAAGGAGACGAACCTCACTTGAGAGTCACAGCGTGCTCCTGGCTGAGCCCAATGCTGTGTTACACCCACCAGTGCCCGCCGATTGCCTCACACCTCTGTGTTGTATTCCACCAGCTAGTGCGTATGCTATGACACTCTCTAGCCCATGTGCACTGTAACACCACCCCGTGAATATGTCATGCCACACTTGCCTTCGCACGGGTTATATTGCCCCATCTAACGTGCCTTCCTCGATGTGTATGTTATAACGCACAGCGCTGTGCCATACATATCACAATCTGGGATCCATATCTTTGTCACAGTGCATATGCAACGTTACACTCCCCAACACATATTTTATATTACAATTTTAGAGACTAGTTATGTTACACAACACTGCCCTGTGCATATTACACTCCATGGCGCATATCGCATAGCACGCGCTAGTGCCTGTGCTATCTCGCGCTCTCCAATGAATCTGTCATTGCACACAATGTATTGCATATTATATTTCACGCCCGGTTCATCTTATGTCACACTTTTTGGTGCATAGTTTATACCATATACTACATCTAGTTTTCATTTTCAATCGTGCTCTCAGGACTATGTTCTATATCACACTGCGTCCACCTACCCTTTTCACGGGCATTACATTTTGCGATGGGGGTGGAGGGTCAGGGGGTGTTTCTGCCAAGTGAGCCCGGAGTCACAGTCACAAACGTCCTCTTCTTCCTGAATAAAAGTGAGAGATTATGCTACAGAGACACATTTTAAAAACAATAAAGTTCCTAATACCCACCTTCTCTGAACACCTTCTCTGAACAGTTAGCTTGCTGCCCCATTCACCTCCTCCCTATCCTCTGTTGTCTGAATCCATGGACTAGCCTCCTCCCTCCTGCCATGCATGGTCTGATGTGCTGCCACTGCCCTTCATTTAGCATGATGTACCAGTCCACTCCTCCTGCCCTCCATTGCGAAATTCTATGGCCCATCATTGACCTCCTGCTTAGCCTCTGTGCTTATCTTGCTGCCCCTATTCTCCTACCCTTGCCCTCCGATGTCTTTGTGCATGCCCCTGCTCCATCCTTTTTGCCCACTATGTTCCATGGACCTGCCACTCCAATCTACTCTGAGTGTTCTGTTGAGCTGCCACTCCCCTCCCACCTGCCTAGCATTGTCAGATGACTGTAACCTGTCCCTGCCACCTCCACCCTGCCTGTCCACATGCCATGCCCCTATCCCCTTCCTCCTGTCCTCCATGGTCCATTTTACTGCCACACCCTTCTGCCCTCCCTTGATCTGTTGTGCTGCAACTGCTCCTCCTGCCTGCCCCGTGCGGTCTGTTGTGAGGCCCCTTCCCCTGAACTCTCTTGTCTGTGCCCAGGTCCTGACCCTCCCTTCTATCCTCCATGGTCCTTTGTGCATGCCCCTGCACCCTCCTTCTTGCCCATCATAGCCATTGTGCTGCTACTAACCCTCCCGCTTGCCATGCATGGTCTTCTGTGCTGCCATGGCCCCTCCCACCTTCCCTGTGTGGTCAGCTAGCTGCCCCTGACCCCTCCCACCTTCCCTCCATGGTCTGTGTGTATGCCACCATAATCTCATTGTTGCACTCCATGGTGTGTCTTGTTTCTAGTGCCCATCCTGCCTGACCTCCATGATCATCTTGCTGCTCCTGCCCTGCCACCTTGCCCCCAGCCCTCTGTTTCCATGTGCAGACCCCCTATTCCCTCCCTCCTGGCTTGTCTGTTCCATTGTAATGCCCCTGATCCGTCCCTCCTGCCCTTTATGGTCTGTTATGCTGCAGCGTTCTCTCCTGTCTGTCCATTATGGTCAGCTAGCTACCATTGCCTCTTTCTCATCTGTTCTCTGTTGTCCATGTGCATGGTCCTGTCCCCTCCCTATTGATTTCTATGGATTGTTGTGCTGCACTCCCGTCCCGCATGCGCTGTGTGGTGTATTGTGCTGCTGCAAACCCTGATGCCTGCCCTGTATGGTCAGTTTGGTGCACCTCTCCATGTCCCTCCTGTCCTCTGTTATCCGAGTCCATGTCCCTACCCCAATTCCTCCTGCCTACCATGATTCAATGTACCATACTTGCGAACATTTTGGACTTGGTAAGAGGGAGATTTTGAAAATAAATGGGGTATTGATTTTCCCCTTTGAGTTGCATTGAAAAAGAGGAGATTGTAGACAGGAGACAGATCAAATAAAGCCCATTTGAGCTTAAAAACATTTGACGTTTTCTGGCTGAAACGGGTCTGTTGGCATGTATGGTGTACTACCACTGCCTCTTCCTTCTGCCCACAATGGTCTGTAATATTGCCACAGCCTCTCTTGCCAGTCCTGTATTGTTGGTTTATTGCCCCTGCCCCCCTTTCCACTGCCCTCCATAGTCTGTTGTACTGCCACTGCCCTTCCTGCCTGCCCAGTGTGGTCAAATTGTTGCCTCTGCACTCTCCTACCTGCCTTCAATTTTCAGAGTCCGTGCCCCTGGCCTCTACCTCTCAACAGTATCCCAATGAACAACTAGATTGCTAACATTCTATATTTATTACAAAAGTGTGGAACGCCTGACGTCATCTTGATGTAATCAAAACTGTAACACCTAGAGTATTTCCTTTAGAAATTACATATATGAGAGGGTCTTATTTGCATCAAAAATTATGGTAAGTGCTCTAAAAAACTAAAATGAGGACATATTTTCTGAGTTTTCAAATAGCGACAAAGAACTTTTAAATTATTTTTAATCTTTATGTTTTTTTATCCAGTTGACCACTTGATTAAATGTTGCACCTTGGTGAGAGGATGTGGTGTTACTTCCAGAGCTGCAGACTTTGCAACTGGGGAACCAGGTTGGAGTTTCTACTTCAGCTCAACATTCTGTGATTGTGGTCAAATCACATAATCTCCCCATGTCTACAACCAAAATGAATTTGATCTTGTGTGATGTAACCAATGCTCATGTAAAGCATTCCAATACCTGACAAGTCTGCACTATATAACACTGCAAATACACAAAAAATAAGTGTTTTGCACACTTCTGTCATTGGGCTACATGTGGGCTACATCTGGGTGATATTTGTGCTGCATTTAGGCTCTTTTGTGTCTGGTGGCCATCTTGGGAGATTTATTTGTTATGAAATGTCCTAATTTCCTCATTTACTGCAGTCTCCTCAGTTGGAAATGCTTTCAGTTTTTTACTTTGATTCCATCAAGAAGGTATTCAGATATGTCACACATTTGCCATAAATTCTGAATGTTAGCACTCTAGTTGCTCATTAGATCACTGTAGTACAGCTACGGCTCACCACGGAAGTCTGCTGCTGGTATTAAAAGTGCATGTTTCAGTCTGCATATCAGAATTGTTTAATGAAATAGAAGAGGATTTGAGAAGTCACTCAAAATGTGCCCTAATTTTTCTTTCTTCAGCACTAATTATAATTTCTATGGCAAAATGAACCCCCTCATTGTGTTCCTTTTTAAATTAAATGTTTTAAGTGTTACCAGTATTTTCCAATTAAGATGGCTTCAGGTGTGCCATACTTTTGTCATAAGTAAGACAGTAAGCGCTCTAGTTGTTCTTAAGAACACTCTGGGACATTCTTTCATTAGGCTATACTTGGGCTACATCTGGGTGATATTTGGGCTACATTTGGGCTCTTTTGTCTCTGGTGGCCATCTTGGGAGCTTTATTTGTTATGAAGTTTCCAAATTTCCTCATTTACTGCAGTCTCCTCATTGGGAATACTTTCAGTTTTTTATTTTGTTTCCATCAAGAAGGCATTCAGATGTGTCACACATTTGCCATAAACTCTGAATGTTAGCACTCTGGTTGCTCATTAGATCACTGTAGTAAAACTACTGCTCACCAGGGAAGTCTGCTGCTGGTGTTCAAAGTGCATGTTTCAGTCTGCATGTCAGAATTTGTTTATGAAATAGAAGAGGATTTGAGAAGTCAAAATGTGCCCTAATTTTTCTTTCTGCAGAACTCATAATAATTTCTATGGCAAAATGAACCCCCTCATTTTGTTCCTTTGTAAATTAAATGTTTTAAGTGTTACCACTTTATTCCAATCAAGATGGCTTCAGGTGTGCCATACTTTTGTCATAAGTAAGACTGTTAGCGCTCTAGTTGTTCGTTAGAACACTCTGGGACATTCTGTCATTGGTCTATACTTGGGCAACATCTGGGTGATATTTGGGCTACATTTGGGCTCTTTTGTCTCTGGTGCCCATCTTGGAAGATTTATTTGTTATGAAGTTTCCTAATTTCCTCATTTACTGCAGTCTCCTCAGTAGGAAATACGTTCATTTTTTTTACTTGGTTCCATCAAGAAGGCATTCAGATGTGTCACACATTTGCCATAAATTCTAAATGTTAGCACTCTAGTTGCTCATTAGATCACTGTAGTAAAGCTACTGCTCACCAGGGAAGTCTGCTGCTGGTATTTAAAGTGCATGTTTCAGTCTGCATGTCAGAATTTTTTTATGACATAGAAGAGGATTTGAGAAGTCAAAATGTGCCCTAATTTTTCTTTCTGCAGCACTAATCATAATTTCTATAGCAAAATGAATCCCCTCATTGTGTTCCTTTGTAAATTAAATGTTTTAAGTGTTACCACTTTTTTCCATTCAAGATGGCTTCAGGTGTGCCATACTTTTGTCATAAGTAAGACTGTTAGCGCTCTAGTTGTTCGTTAGAACACTCTGGGACATTCTGGCATTGGGCTATACTTGGGCTACATCTGGGTGATATTTGGGCTACATTTGGGCTCTTTTGTCTCTGGTGGATATTTTGGGAAACTTATTTGTTATGATGTTTCCTAATTTTCTCATTTACTACAGTCTCCTCAGTAGGAAATACTTTCAGTTTTTTACTTTGATTCCATCAAGAAGGCATTCAGATGTGTCACAAATTTGCCATAAATTCAGAATGTTAGCACTCTAGTTGCTTATTAGATCACTGTAGTAAAGCTACTGCTCACCAGGGAAGTCTGCTGCTGGTATTGAAAGTGCATGTTTCAGTCTGCATGTCAGAAATTTTAAATGAAATTAAAGAGGATTTGAGAAGTCACTCAAAATGTGCCCTAATTTTTCTTTCTGCAGCACTAATCATACTTTCTATGGCAAAATGAACCCCCTCATTTTGTTCCTTTTTAAATTAAATGTTTTAAGAATTACCAATTTATTCCAACCAAGGTGGCTTCAGGTGTGCCATACATTTGTCATAAGTAGGACTGTTAGCGCTCTAGTTGTTCTTTAGAACACTCTGGGAAGCTGCAGTAGAACACAAAGGAATCAACTGACAGTCTCTGCCCTTGTTGGATGTACATGTTTAACTGAGAATGTCAGACTTCATTCTCACATGACTGAGAAAGATAATGTGAATTTACAGAAAATATGCTCTCAGTTAACTTATAGATCACTTTCCAAACCTCTGTGGGAAAAGCATGAGAAAATAGTTTTCTCTCAAACATGATTCATGATATCACAGCAGAAGGCTTTTTCACATGGTAAAATCACCTTAGAACACACCACAATTCCTAAAATGAGTATGGTACCATCAACAAATGATTTATAATGTAACTAAAGTCTTAAAACCTTCTATTAACTGCAATGCTTTTTAATGAGGTGCTATCATGTATATTGGTCCCAAGATGGCTGCCAACACTTCTTGGATGAAGTGCTGACAGCCAATCAGATCTCACGATGAGATGTGTGGTTAGGCTCCGCCCAGAAAAGGCACATGCCTGACCTGAGGACTACCTCTTTACCAAATTTCACGTTATTCTGTTCAGCCGTTCGGGCTGTACCTTCGACTAAAGGTCCTACGGGAAAATGCATGGGGAAGACGCGTTTTATGACCCCTGTTTTTTCTCAGCCCCCGCTTGACGAATCACCAGGAGACTTTCAGGGTAGGAGCTGAGCGGAGCGCCCCATTAGTTTTGAAAATTTCACGAAGATAAGTCAACCGGCGCCAAAGTTATTCAAAATAGAATTTTCAGATTTCCTATGGGAACTCGGTCCTAACTATAACTATCTACTGGCGACCGCCAGTAGATAATATATATATATTGACTGAAAAAAACATAGGTTTCATAGGCCTGGGCAAAAATTTCGTTCCGTTCGCGGAAATTCCGATAATTTGACATTTTCGCGTTCTGCGGAGAGCGCGAAAATGTCAAAAATTCAGGTTTCCGCAGCTTGGCGATAATTTGTTTCTTGCTCGCGCTGTAAAATAATACATTCTCGCGCGCGCCCGATCGCCTTACCTGAATCCCTGCATTCGCCGACAAGTTTTCTTGATCCGGTCGCGTTCTCCATGAGAATTGCTATTGTTTCCAGCCATTTGCGCGGTCTCGCGACGTCATGCGTCGCGCGATCACGTCTTTCTTCTCGCGATCATGCACCGCGAGACAACTCAAAACATGATGGCCGCGCCCGCAAGCAACCACATGGGTAAGTTGGCGACCCGCAACCATGCATAAAATCTCGCGAACATGCCGGAAAAAAACTTCCGCATTTTCGCAATATTTCCGCTTGTTTGCGATAATTTTAAACATTTTCACGATAATTTGCGAAAGTTAATTTCACAAATTCCGCCCACCCCTATTTCAGGGGCGTTATAGTTAGGAATTGGCATTTAAAAAACCTTACAAATTCACTGAAAAAACCAAAGGTTTCAGGGGCGTTATAGTTAGCTGGACATTTCCCTCGTGCAAAACCCTAGAAATTCCCCTGTTATAGTTAGTTCAGCTAACTATAACTCACGCCCCCGCAATGCACTGCTGATGACGTCACATATTACATCACTCATGACATGGTCAGTGACATCACTGATGACATCACTGATGACATCTCAAATGAAATCACTGATGACATCACTGATGACATCATCCAGTAGGTATGCGTTTCTGTACAGTTTTAATATGTTTAAAATATATAGGGAAAGAGTGGGTGTACAAGTGTGTGAATGGATGATTTTGTAGGTGCGTAACTGACTCTTTAAGTGAGTCATTAAATGTATCTTACTGCAGACTAGTGACTAAACTGTGTGAATGTCTGTATGTGTCTGTGTGTAGGTGTATAAGAGGCTGCATGGCATGGTTTTGTGTATAGCTATATGAGTGTCTATATGGGTTATTGGTTGGTTGTCTGAGTATCTGTATGGGTGCCTGAGTGTTTGTGACTCCATGCATAGATGTGTGAGTGGGTGATTCTATGGGTGCATGGTTTTAAGAGTGCATCTGTGATAGACTGTATGGTTGGGTGAGTGTATGTATGGGTGTGTTAGGGATTGAATGTATATCTCAGTGGTACATGTGTGACTAACTACATATGTGAAAGGCAGTATATATGTGTGTAAGAGTATATAAGTGGGTATATGTGAGAGTGTGGCTGTATGGATGAGTGTGTGCTTGTATCAATGATTCTATTAGAGCGTAAGAATGTGGTACTATTTTTATGAGTAAGTGAACTTGAGTGTGTTTAACTGCATAGGTGAGTAAATTGGACTGTGTTTAATTACTTGCACGACTGACTAGGTGTGTCAGTACCGCAATGGATGATTGGCGGTGTGTGAGTGTCTATATAGGTGTATAAATGCATATGATAGTCTTGTACAGAGTGACTGTAAGTATGAGTGACTGTACAGGTGAGTGAGTGGAGGTGTATGTAGACCTAAGAGTTAATGAGTGGGTATGTAGTTATTGGTATTGGAGTATCTATGATTTTCAAAATGGCCGTCTGAAATTTTGAGTCGGTGTATCAAAGGTTATATTAGGGTGTGAGAAGATGCTCTAATTTATCACATGAATGATGTCATCAGTGATGTCATGAGTGATGTCATTTGAGATGTCATCAGTGATGTCATCAGTGATGTCACTGACCATGTCATGAGTGATGTAATATGGGACGTTATCAGCAGTGCATTGCGGGGGCGCGAGTTATAGTTAGCTGAACTAACTATAACAGGGGAATTTCTAGGGTTTTGTACGAGGGAAATGTCCAGCTAACTATAACGCCCCTGAAACCTTTTGTTTTTTCAGTGAATATATATATATATATATATATATATATATATATATATATATATATATATATATATTCCAAAAATTTACAGAGTAAGAATGCACACTCAGAAGTCCATAGTTAATCACCAGGTTTAATCCTGTAAACCGCTACGCGTTTCAACACAAAAGTGTCTTGAGCACACGAATTTTCACAGTAATACATGACGTGCATAAATAGACAATAGACAAATGTGAGCATTCCTGCTTTTATGGCACACCGGTACAGTCTGTAGGTAATATCAAAGCAAAGTAACTTGTACTATGAAAGGACGTCACCGGATATCCCAGCGCTGCCGCTTGAAGGGGCGTCCGCGCAGTCACAAAGTATACGCGTGCCTCCCCTCTTCGCCCACGTCGTCTAGGAAAACAGGCTTACCTTCGTTGCCGTACAGCTTTGCGTTTCACCCACATCCAATGCTTTAGAAAAATTCTTCTTTCTTTTCTGTGGCCGGCATACGATCCCTATTATGCATAATGTAGACAAATCTGGGTCCTTCCGGGATCAGTCCCGTTGTCAGTTATGGCTTATGATTTGATTAAATGAGTTAGGCTTTGACAGAAAAGTGCAGTCCTGAAATATGTAGATTGTGTGCAGTTCCCTTACCACTTGCAAAGTAGTGAATGAGTTTTGGTAAACTCCTAGGGATAGTGGTGCTTGTCTAGAATCACACTGTGCGTCTGTGTGCATTTTGGAACCACTGTGAGAGAAGTGTTTGGTAACATCGTGTATTTGCTGACAGATATTTGTTTTAAAACCTGTCATGTTGTCAAGTTTTAGTAGCATTAGAAGCCAGTCTTTGCTTATGCGTTGATTAAATGAGTCAGGTGCGCGGATCCAAAAACATTGAAAAAATATATATATAAAATAAAGTTTTGCACATATAGTTAAAAAAATATTTTGAAAAATATAAAAACAATATTGAATGTAGTCATGCCTATGTATGCGCGATAAAGCATTAGATGACCGTTCTAAGATGGCTGCCATTGGTGATGTCAGACGTAGGGTGCCGAATTGAGTGCCTTTTCTATGTCTAGTGAAAATTTGTGTGATCAAGACACTTTTGTGTCGAAACGCGTAGCGGTTTACAGGATTAAACCTGGTGATTAACTATGGACTTCTGAGTGTGCATTCTTACTCTGTAAATTTTTGGAATAATTACGAACCGGCTTGGGGTTCCTAGTAGATAGTTATAGTTAGGACCTATTTTCCATAGGAAATCCACAACATTCTATTCCCAATAAGTCTGGCGCCGGTTGAGCAATCCTCGTGAAATTTTCCAAACTTTTGCCCAGCTCCGCTCCGCTCCTACCCTGAAAGTTTTGTGGTGATTCGTCAAGCAGGGGCCGAGAAAAAAGGGGGGTCCCAAAATGCGTTTTCCCCATGCAATTTCCCATAGGATATGTTGTCGCAGCTACAGCCCGAACCGCTGAACGGAATGACACCAAATTTGGCAAAGAGGTAGTCCTCAGTTCAGACTCATGCCTTTTGCATATATGGTGTGAATCTGTTCAGTAGTTCCTGAGAAAATTAGAGTTAAAAGTACATAAATATCTATGGCAGGGGAGGATCCGCGGACCCTACCTGCACCGTAAGCGCACCCTCCCCGAACAAAGCGCGCACCCTCCCGATCGCACGCTGAATGCTAATTGGCTGTCGAGTGTCTCTCTACATTCGAAACCAGGAACTGTTGGCGGCCATTTTCTGCCTCGGTAGAAGCGAGGCTGAAGAAGCAAGGGGAAAAAGTGTGTAAAACATATAAAGGGGGCAGAGTGGAAATACTCTGACCCTCTAGAGGTGCTTAGGGGGTCCCAGAATGACCCCCTGGGGCCCCCCTTTTTTTGTTTTTTAAACGGCGAAATGTGCGCACGGTGCGCGCATCCTAACGCGTTGGGTGCACGGATTCTCTCGCGTTGGGTGTGCGGATCCACGGAAATGTTTTTTGAAAAAAGACAAGAAATCATTGGTTGTATGACTACTTTCTACACTGAAAGGTAGTTTGTAGTTTTCTGTTTTTTAAAGGTATGATTCTTATTGGTTAACAAAAACAGATTGTAAGGAACATTATATATGATAAGCTGATATGTTGAAAAGTCAAGCACACTTCCTGTCTTGTTTAGTAACATTGTGTGCTGAACTTGTGACCTGTGAGCTCAGTGCAGTGTTCCATGACCTGTTTCTATGGTAACAGGCAGAAGGCAGATTGGGGGAAGGGTTGAAATGTATTTCAGTTGGAAAGGGTTGAAATGTTTAACCAATAAAAATGTGTGTTTGCTTTTGAGATTATGTGTGAAGGATTGTGATTTGATGTTTACATGTATATGTGTGGAAAATGAAAGGGAAACTTTTCCATTCTTTGTTTTTGCTGAGAGGTGCACAGTGCAGAGATTCTGTAAAAGAAAATATGGTGAGTGACTGATATACTTCTTAATCTACAAAAGAACTTGAAAGATGAGTTATTTAATTGTGAGGGGATGTATGTAGACTATTTTGATTTTAATCAGACTAATGTATTTCTCCTGCTAAAGTGTAGGGAGTACTTTTTTTCTCTACAATCTTATTGACAGTGTGTGTGCATGTAGAAACCATTCTGTGATAAGCATTTGTGTTTTTCATGTGTTTGACGACAGATAACTGTGCTGTTGGTAGAATTAGAAACCAGTCATTGTTTATGAATTTGTGAAATGAGTTATGTTTCTAAACTAAAATGTAGTACTCCTACTACATGAAGAAATGTGTTTTGGTATAGTGCAAGGGATAGTGTTGTTTGTCTAGAATCACACGGTGAGTCTGTGAGCATTTGGGAACCACTGTGAGAGAAGCATTTGGTAACATCGTGTATTTGCTGACAGATAACTGTTTTAACCTGTCATGTTGTGAAGTTTTAGTAGCATTAGAAGACAGTTATGGCGTATGATTTGACTAAATGAGTTAGGCTTTGACAGAAAAGTGCAGTCCTGAAATATGTAGATTGTGTGCAGTTCCCTTACCACTTGCAAAGTAGTGAATGAGTTTTGGTAAACTCCTAGGGATAGTGGTGCCTGTCTAGAATCACACTGTGAGTCTGTGTGCATTTTGGAACCACTGTGAGAGAAGTGTTTGGTAAAATCGTGTATTTGCTGACAGATAACTGTTTTAAAACCTGTTATGTTTTCAAGTTTTAGTAGCATTAGAAGCCAGTCTTTGCTTATGCGTTGATTAAATGAGTCAGGTGTGTGGATCCAAAAACATTAAAAAAAAATATATATAAAATAAAGTTTTGCACATATAGTTAAAAAAATATTTTGAAAAATATAAAAAAATATGTTTGAAAAACTCATTGAGTTCAAATAATATTTTTTCATTTTTAAAAGAATTGATTGAAAAAATAAGTTTAAAAAATGGTGATGAAAAAGTATTTTAGAAAAAATTTAATTAATGAAATTGACACACTGAATTTGAAAAATATAGAAATCCAATCAAAATCATTGAACATGATATCTTCAGAGATAAGTTATAGCTAGGAAATTCACTGAAGAAACCATGGGTTTCATGCACGTTATAGTTTGGAATTGGCATTTAAAAAACCTTTGAAATTCACTGAAAAAACCAAAGGTTTCAGGGGCATTATAGTTAGGAATTGGCATTTAAAAAACCTTAGAAATTCACTGAAAAAACCATAGGTTTCAGGGGTGTTATAGTTAGCTGGACATTTCCCTCATACAAAACCCTAGAAATTCCTCTGTTATAGTTAGTTCAGCTAACTATAACTCGCACCCCCGCAATGCACTGCTGATGACGTCACATATTACATCACTCATGACATGGTCAGTGACATCACTGATGACATCACTGATGACATCTCAAATGAAGTCACTGATGACATCATTGATGACGTCATCCATGTGATAAATTAGTGCATCTTCTCACACCCTAATATAACCTTTGATACACCGACTCAAAATTTCAGACGCCCATTTTGAAAACCATAGATACTCCAATACGAATAACTACATACCCACTCATTAACTCTTAGGTCTACATACACCTCCACTCACTCACCTGTACAGTCACTCATTCTTACAGTCACTCCGTACAAGACTATCATATGCATTTATACACCTACATAGACACTCACACACCACCAATCATCCATAGAGGTACTCTCACACCTAGTCAGTCATGCAAATAATTAATCACACTCTCATGTACTCACCTATGCAGTTATACACACTCAAGTTCACTTACTCATAAAAATAGTACCACATTCTTACACTCTTATACAATCATTGATACAAGCACACACTCATCCATACAGCCACTCTCACAATCACACACTCTCACATATACCCTCTTATATACTCTTACACGCATATATACTGCCTTTCACATACATAGTTAGTCACACATGTACCACTGAGATATACATTCAATCCCTAACACACCCATACATACAGTCACTCAACCATACAGTTCATCACAGATGCACTCTTAAAACCATGCACCCATAGAATCACCCACTCACACATCTATGCATAGAGTCACACACACCCTACCCACACAAAAACTCAGGCACCCATACAGATACTCAGACAACCAATCAATAACCCATATAGACACTCATATAGCTATTTACAAAACGATGCAGCCACTTATACACCTACACACAGACACATACAGACATTCACACAGTTTAGTCACTAGTCTGCAGTAAGATACATTTAATGACTCACTTATAGAGTCAGTTACGCACCTAGAAAATCATCCATTCACACACTTGTACACCCACTCATTCTTCCACAGGCCTTTCACTATAAATATATGAAACATATTTAAACTTTATAGAAACACACAGTCACTGGATGACGTCATCAGTGATGTCATCAGTGATGTCTTTTGAGATGTCATCAGTGATGTCATCAGTGATGTCACTGACCATGTCATGAGTGATGTAATATGTGACGTCATCATCAGTGCATTGCGGGGGCGCGAGTTATAGTTAGCTGAACTAACTATAACAGGGGAATTTCTAGGATTTTGTACGAGGGAAATGTCCAGCTAACTATAACACTCCTGAAACCTATGGTTTTTTGAGTGAATATATATATATATATATATATATAACTTTTGGCATGACCTTGAACTCTAAAATCTGGTTTAATCTTCAAGTTTTCCTATGCTTTGCTTTCAATTTGTGGATATGTTGCATTATGGGATATGCAGTTTTGGTTGAGGTCAAAGCATGCGCTGGGAAGTTGATTTACCAAGCAATGTTCACATTATGTGTTTCCTTCCATTCCCGGGGAAGCTGGTGCCTCATATTCTATCCCGATGCCTGAGATTTAAAATTATTGTGACCGGAGATCACAGGAACGGAGCTGAAGTGAACTTTTGCTCTTAAAATACAGGTCAGAGGTGATTTACTGACGGAGCGGTTTCCGGTGTTTTCTCCCATTAACTGCATTGTATGTTTTGCCAAGGGACTTTGGAGGGGACATTTACAAGCATGAATGTTTTTAATGTGCATACATCAGTTTGCATTTCATAAAGGGCAGCATGTTTTGAGAGTTTTGGCGTCATATTAGTAAAACATACCAGTGCTCTACGAATTGTCACTAGGACATGCTTCATCTAAGGGTGGACGATACATGCATTTTCAGTGCATGCATATTTCGGAAGATTTGCGCACTATGCTGTTAGTTACCGATCAAGCTTTTAAAAAATGTAGATTCTATCTTCTATGTCTACCCAGATTCTATTGAAGGGGAGGGCTATATATCTCACTTTTGTATGGTGCCATTAGGATTGACAAAGCCTGGGCAGGCGAAACGCGTCTCTGTTTTTTCCTATGGGATTGAGGCTGATCTGATTCAATAAAACAGATGCCATGTCCTAACTGCCTGGAGTCCGTGTCTCCTTCCATTGTTCTCAGTTTCTGTTTATTTCAGTCGGCCATAACGAGTTTCGGTCCAGCTGGACCTTGATCACATAGCAACGCCGATATTTTTTACAGCCCTTTTAAAGTGACGAGTGCTTATTGTGATTGGTGTTAAGCAATCGACATGGAAGACATACTTTCTAGTGGTGTTTGAGTATAATACAGTGCGATTTGTTCACTGTTTCATTAAACTTGTTTTCAAGACTAAATACGTTGTGCATTTCTTTAAGAACACATGCTCTTTTACCCATTTAAATATATAGATAGAAAAATCATGGTACATTTCCACAATACTAATGATAAAACACCATTAAAAATAGGTCAAATATCATAGAATAAATAGCTGAATAAATAAATATATATTCATTATTTAAAATTTCCGAAATGCCATAAAATATTATATAAATAATTCCTTTTCAAGTGAATGGGGCATATGAGAAACATCCATGCTTAATGCATTGTCGTTTTTCCCTCTTTTTCCTTGCTGCACTGTTACTTCTGAGTCCCACTTCAACTAAGATGTGTCCCTTAGGTGGGCTCCCCCACATTCAGTCAATTCCTACTGTCTAACTTGATTAATTTGAAAGTGCTTGTGCAACTATAATATAAGATCCCCTAATTTTTCACCAGTGGAAGCCCAACATTTATCTACAAGTGATTGGGTGCTAAATATTATTAAAAGTTAAAAAAACACTATTTTTTGTGGTTAAGGCCAGTTAGGCAGCCTCCATCTTTCAAGGTTAAATACCAATGCAAATTCATTCCTAGTTAAACTTCTCTGATTTCCCAGCTTAGGTTGGTGCTAATAATGTGGAATTAGGTTATGAGATAACGGGGTTTGTTGAGAGATGGTATAGATGTTAGTTCCTATTGTAAGCAGCTGGGGTCTTACTGTCAAAGTTTAGGATGTACCTAGTCTCAAGTTTCCTAAGTTCCCCTTCTCTATCACCTCCCCTTCTATTGTGGGGTATAGTGTCAACGAGGTAATACGAGAAGTGTTTGAGATTACTTTCATGCATTTCCGGAAAATTTCTTGCTACTGGGTACGTTGGGTCATAATTATTGATGGCCTGATATGTTGTAAGATTCTTTTAATTGCAGGAAGTTTTGTGCTTTTCACATATTTAAGGTTGCATGAACATTCCAAAACATATACGGCATTTTCAGTTTTACAATGAAGTGGCTTACTAATTTTAAGTTCTCTTTCACTGAAAGCCGTTTTCTATGTTTTTTTATTCATGGCATATTGGCATGCCTTGCAGCTTTTGCATTTGGTGAATCCGTTTTGTACCCACCATTTTAGTTGATCAGTTGTTTCCGGACTACTGCTCACTAAGCTATTGTGCATTGATGGTGCTCTTCTGTACGTGATACCCAAGCTATGTGGTAATTTAGCCCCTATAACCGGGTCACGATAGGCCAGTTATGTTGCATGATCTTTTTAATATTTTTTTCTTGAGCATTGTTAGCTAGGAATAATCTCAGTTCCATACGGTCTTTTTTCTTTTTAGTTTTTAGTAAAAAGGCATTTGTTTTGACTCTGAGATTTAGTGACTGCAGCCTCTATTGTTTTTTCTGGAATACCCACGAGATAAAAGTCTTCTCTTGCTTTCCTGATTTGCTTTTACTAAATATGTGGGGTTGCTGCAGACTCTTTTGAGTCGCAACATTTACCCAAAAGGGATACTTGCAACAAAATGTCTCAGGTGGAAGCTCGAGGAATGCAGCACCGAGTTTCCGGCTGTTTCCTTCCTGTTTACTCTAGTTTCTAGTTTATTGTTCTCTAGGTATACCTCCACATCCAGAAAGTGAAAGTTCTTGTCACTAATGACTGAAGTGAAGCTTAAATTGATGTTGTTGTTGTTCATGGCAGTAACAAATTCTGTAGCTTCCAACTCAGAGCCCTACCACACAATAAGCAAATCATCAATGAAGCGATACAGTAGTTTCACATTTTTGTCCATGTAGTGTTTATGAGTGATGCCTAGGACCAGCTCCTCCCACCAGCCCATAAACAAGCAGGCATAACTGGGGGAGAAGCTGGCCCCCATAGCAACTCCATGCATCTGCTGGTAATATGTTTTATCAAACATAAACACATTATTGTTCAAGCAAAAACTGATCATGTTGACTAACATCATACTGTGTGGGGACAGGGCTGTTTTGTTCATTCCAAAATAATATTCAATTGCACGTATCCCGTCTTTATAGTTAATACAAGTGTATAAAGTCCTTCAATTTTAAAATAAAGTCACTAGTGTCTCTGATGTATGAGGTCAATCGTTGTACCAAATCCTGTAGAAAGAAGTCGATGTATTTTGACACGTTTTCAAGTAGGCTATTTTGTGCCGATATAATTGGTCTTCCCGGTGGCTTTTGGGCGCTTTTATGTAACTTGGGGATAAAGTAGATATTTGGAACTTTAGGATTTTATTTTCTTATGAATATGTATTCATCCATTGTTAAAAGTCCCACACTTTTCCATGCCACTAGTTTGCCATAGAAGTCATTAGATATCCCTCTCAATGCCAATGCATTAGTTATGCGATAACATGCCCTGTCATTCAATTGGGATAAGGCTTCGTCCACATATTCTTTCTTTGCCCATAAAACAACGTTGCCTCCTTTATCAGAGCCTCTAATGGCAATCTAGTTGTTTTTCTGTAATTTGGATGTTAGTCAACAATTTTGCCAATTTCTGTTATTAGATTTTCTTTTGGTGTTTTGTATCTTGAAGTTCAATTTCTTTATTTCATTTGTAACATTTTCATTAAATATATATATATATATATTATCTACTGGCGGTCGCCAGTAGATAGTTAGAGTTAGGACCGAGTTCCCATAGGAAATCTGAAAATTCTATTTTGAATAACTTTGGCGCCGGTTGACTTATCTTTGTGAAATTGTCAAAACTAATGGGGCGATCCGCTCAGCTCCTACCCTGAAAGTCTCGGGGTGATTCGTCAAGCGAGAGCTGAGAAAAAAGGGGGGTCCCAAAACGCGTTTTCCCCATGCATTTTCCCATAGGACCTTTAGTCGAAGGTACAGCCCGAACGGCTGAACAGAAATACTTGAAATTTGGCAAAGAGGTAGTCCTCAGGTCAGGCATGTGCCTTTTGCTTAAATCCGTTCAGTAGTTCCTGAGAAAATCAAAAGTAAAATCACATATATATAAGTGTTGGCAGCCATCTTGGGACCAATATACATGATAGCACCTCATTGAAAAGCATTGCAGTTAATAGAAGGTTTTAAGACTTTAGTTATATTATAAATCATTTGTTGATGGTACCATACTCATTTTATGAATTGTGGTGTGTTCTAAGGTGATTTTACCATGTGAAAAAGCCTTCTGCTGTGATATCATGAATCATGTTTGAGAGAAAACTATTTTCTCATGCTTTTCCCACAGAGGTTTGGAAGGTGATCTATAAGCTAACTGAGAGCATATTTTCTGTAAATTCACATTATCTTTCTCAGTCATGTGAGAATGAAGTCTGACATTCTCAGTAAAACATGTACATCCAACAAGGGCAGAGACTGTCAGTTGATTCCTTTGTGTTCTACTGCAGCTTCCCAGAGTGTTCTAAAGAACAACTAGAGCGCTAACAGTCCTACTTATGACAAACGTATGGCACACCTGAAGCCATCTTCGTTGGAATAAAGTGGTAATTCTTAAAATATTTAATTTAAAAAGGAGCAAAATGAGGGGGTTCATTTTGCCATAGAAAGTATGATTAGTGCTGCAGAAAGAAAAATTAGGACACATTTTGAGTGACTTCTCAAATCCTCTTCTATTTCATTAAAACATTCTGACATGCAGACTGAAACATGCACTTTCAATACCAGCAGCAGACTTCCCTGGTGAGCAGTAGCTTTACTACAGTGATCTAATAAGCAACTAGAGTGCTAACATTCTGAATTTATGGCAAATTTGTGACACATCTGAATGCCTTCTTGATGGAATCAAAGTAAAAAACTGAAAGTATTTCCTACTGAGGAGACTGTAGTAAATGAGGAAATTAGGAAACATCATAACAAATAAGTCTCCCAAAATGGCCACCAGAGATAAAAGAGCCCAAATGTAGCCCAAATATCGCCCAGATGTAGCCCAAGTATAGCCCAA
The DNA here is from genome assembly GCF_964204655.1 of Triturus cristatus. Classification (NCBI taxonomy): domain Eukaryota; kingdom Metazoa; phylum Chordata; class Amphibia; order Caudata; family Salamandridae; genus Triturus; species Triturus cristatus. The sequence continues at coordinate 984,155,072 of NC_140585.1, read as the reverse complement.
TGACAGAATGTCCCAGAGTGTTCTAACGAACAACTAGAGCGCTAACAGTCTTACTTATGACAAAAGTATGGCACACCTGAAGCCATCTTGAATGGAATAAGGTGGTAACACTTAAAACATTTAATTTACAAAGGAAAACAATGAGGGGATTCATTTTGCCATAGAAATTATGATTAGTGCTGCAGAAAGAAAAATTAGGGCACATTTTGACTTCTCAAATCCTCTTCTATGTCATAAAAAAATTCTGACATGCAGACTGAAACATGCACTTTGAATACCAGCAGTAGACTTCCCTGGTGAGCAGTAGCTTTACTACAGTGATCTAATGAGCAACTAGAGTGCTAACATTCAGAATTTATGGCAAATGTGTGACACATCTGAATGCCTTCTTGATGGAACCAAGTAAAAACTGAAAGTATTTCCTACTGAGGAGACTGCAGTAAATGAGGAAATTAGGAAACTTCATAACAAATACATCTCCGAAGATGGCCACCAGAGACAAAAGAGCCCAAATGTAGCCCAAATATCACCAAGATGTAGCCCAAGTATAGCCCAATGACAGAATGTCCCAGAGTGTTCTAACGAACAACTAGAGCGATAACAGTCTTACTTATGACAAAAGTATGGCACACCTGAAGCCATCTTGATTGGAATAAAGTGGTAACACTTAAAACATTTAGGTGCCGATTCCGATCCGGTAAAACCCGGGTACGAATGGTCGTACGGAGCGTTTTTTCCGTCCGACTCGAACCCGGGAAAAACACCTTACAAATTCGCAAGTACGATTCGCACAGAAATACAATTTCCGTACGAGTCGCAAAAAACACAGACCGGCAAAAAAATACACACCAATCTGATTCTGGACGGCGCATATGCGACGTCCGGATGGAGTCAGGCAGCGTTTTACGGACCAGCAAGTACGATTCGTGCCGACGTCACTCCGCACGCAGCATTTTTTACGGGAGCCAAAAACTGCCGGGAAATTGAGGACGACGCGAACAAGAAGCACCGGTACGCGACGGACAGCGATGGACCCCAACCTACGCGTCATCCCGGTCCTCATAGCCTATGACCTCGTGTTCAGAAACCGACGCAGACGCCGCAGAAGGTCAAAACAACCCGCAGGGACCAAGGGGGGGGGAGGGGTGTGCAAGGGGCAGTAAACATAACCCACACCCCACAGAATACTAATACATCCTGCACATTAATTACCTCCATGGTCTGGTCACATCGGGGGGCGTGTCCACCAATCCCACATCCCGCCACAATGGAAGTGGATGTGGTGATGTAGAGGTACGCGTGTACGGCCCGTACCCACGCCCCCGGAGCGTGGGTACGGGCCATACCACGCGTACCCCTACATCACCGCCACTATGGTGGTACGGCCCGTACCCACGCCCCCAGAGCGTGGGTACGGGCCATACCAGGTGTACCCCTACATCACCGCCACTATGGTGGTACAGCCCGTACCCACGCCCCCAGAGCGTGTGTACGGTCCGTACACGCGTACCCCTACATCACCACTACAATGGTGGTAGGGCCCGTACCCACGCTCCCCAGAGCGTGGGTATGGGCCGTACCACGCGTACCCCTATGTCACCGCCACTATGGTAGTACGGCCCGTACCCATGCCCCCAGAGCGTGGGTACGGGCCGTACCACGCATACCCCTACGTCACCGCCACTATGGTGGTACGGCCCATACTCACGCCCTCAGAGCGTGGGTACGGTCCGTACACATGTACCCCTACATCACCACTACAATGGTGGTACGGCCCGTACCCACGCTCCCCAGAGCGTGGGAATGGGCCATACCACGCGTACCCCTACGTCACCGCCACTATGGTGGTACGGCCCGTACCCATGCCCCCAGAGCGTGGGTACGGGCCATACCACGCGTACCCCTATGTCACCGCCACTATGGTGGTATGGCCCATACCCACGCCCCCAGAGCGTGGGTACGGTCCGTACACATGTACCGCTACATCACCACTACAATGGTGGTACGGCCTGAACCCACGCTCCCCAGAGCGTGGGAATGGGCCGTACCACGCGTACCCCTACGTCACCGCCACTATGGCGGTACGGGCCGTACCCACGCTCTCCAGAGCGTGGGTACGGGCCGTACCACCATTGCAGTGGTGATGTAGGGGTACGCGTGTATGGACCGTACCCACGCCCCCAGAGCGTGGGTACGGTCCATACACGCATACCCCTACAGACCCAATACATGATGGATACAAGGCGTACACACGCCACGGATGTAGGTGTACGGCTTGGTGCAGCACATCAGCTGTAAATTGGGGGGTGTATGCCCAGGACAGCAGTGTACCACAGCAAGGGCGCAGGTGGGTGGGTGGGGGCAGAGGACCCCCAGCAGTGCCCAGACATATGAGGGGTGTGTGCCTATCACTCCCAGCAGTGCCCAGACATAAGAGGGGTGGGTGCAGAGGACTCCCAGCAGTGGACAGAGACATGGGGGTGGGTGTAGAGGAGTCCCAGCAGTGCCCAGACATATGAGGGGTGTGTGCCTATCACTCCCAGCAGTGCCCAGACATATGAGGGGTGGTTGCAGAGGACACCCAGCAGTGCCCAGACATATGAGGGGTGGGTGCCTATCACTCCCAGCAGTGCCCAGACATATGAGGGGTGGGTGCCTATCACTCCCAGCAGTGCCCAGACATATGAGGGGTGGGTGCAGAGGACTCCCAGCAGTGGACAGAGACATGGGGGGGTGTACATCATTATCAGATGACCACAGCTCCATGGGTGAATGTACGTATCCCTAACTTAGGACAATGATGATAGTGCCGTAACAACACATCACTGACAGCAGTGTCCCACTCCCAGGAGGAAGGAGATCTTACCCCCACTGCATGACACACCACATGTGGGTGTGAGGACAAATAACACATGCATACCCACCCCTGGCAGATGCAGCACAATACACACACTGAGATCAAGCCACAAGACTGTATAGTCATGTCACTGCCTAACAAACTAAGAGAGCCAAAGAGAACACACACTGTCACGCACATCCCAGGACTGATAGGAATGTTCAGGTGCTGGGCTAGCCACCAAGATGTTGTCTGTCATGGAAGGAATAGTGTGGAGTTCCCACAGATACAATGGCCACAATTGTGAGTCAGGTGTTCAAATACCCAGCAGAACAAGTACCATATGTGTACTAGGCTGGGATTACACACATGCATTGTGCGGAAAAGGGACCATGTATCCATGAAGGCACGGCAAAATACACAAGTACAGTGAGTACCAAGGATGGTACAGACGATGCAGCCGGACACATTGCTGAGCAGGCATGGCCAGAGTTGAAGGAATCCATCACCAACAAAGGACATGTAGACTAAGGGCAACACAACAATTGTGCAACTCTCTGCAGGGGAGATGTCAAGTGCCACAGAGAAAGGAACACCCCTTGGGACAATGTCTTCAAACACAAAGAGCATACACAACAAAGAATCTTTGCAGAGATCGCGTGATGGCACGCAGATACCAGGTTCCACCCTATGAGCAGCAGACCACAACATTTCCCTGAAACATAACACATGCCCACAACCCCAACTCCTGTAGCATCAGCATCAACATCAATACCTGAAATGCAAGACTTTTCCAAAGAAAAAGAAAGTGCTTTATTCAGCATGAAAATAATAATGTGTAAACGAGACTATTCACAAAGGCCAATGGCCAGTCCATATCATCAGTCCTTGGGGGGGGACACATGGCCATGCGTCTCCCCTAGCTTGCTTGCACATCACAAGACTGTGTCGTCGACTGAGGGGGGGCATCATGTGGAGAAGGACCAGGCACCGCAGGGACAGGAGGGGGAAGGGTAGGTGTTGTGGGCGCAGGGACGGACGACTCCACCACAGGGGGTGGGGCAGCGCCAAAGGTGGAGGCGAGCTCAGCGCTGCACACTTCTGCCAGTTCTTCAAGCGTCTCCCCTGCACCCGGAGAAACAACAGGCCCCAAGGAGGGGGGGGTCGGAGGGATGGGTTGCAGCGCTACTGGGGGAGGTGGTGGATGGGCTGGGGGACTTAACTCCCCCACCCGTGGAGTGCCGTGACCGTTTGCGTCCAGGTGAACTAGTGGGGCTGAGGCCCAGCAAAGTAGGACTCCTTCTCCGAATCTGGGGCAGGGGAGCCAAGGGGAGTGACATCGGAGGGACTGGGGAGTGAGTCATGTGGATAAGGACTGTGGCTGCGTGCCTGCCTGTGTGCCCCAGACCCAGTGGGTGTGCCTGCTACCCCCTGAGTGTGCGTGTCAGGAGGTGTGCGCTTGCCCTTACGTGGTGGTGTGCTGCTTGTGTCTGGTGGGGTGCGTGTGTGTGGATGTCTTGGTGTGCTTGGGACAGGCATGGGTGTTGGACTTGTGGATGGGCCAGGGGTAGGGGGGGAGGCAGTGCTGCAGGTGACTCGCTACTGCCGTCAGTGATGAGTCCAGGGACCTCAGCAACATCCGTTGGTCAGACATCGCTGATGACATGCCCTCCATGTAAGACACCATCTGGGTCAGCAGTCTGGTGTGGCCATGGAGGACAGTCAGGATCAAAGTCTGCCCAACTTGCAACTGTCGCTGAATGTCCACAGACTCGGCAGTGAGCGCAGCAGGGGGGACAGGGGCAGGGGGTGCGGTGCCTGGCACGAAGGAGACATGGTGTGGCCTAGCACGGACAGAAGGGACCCGAGCTAGTGGGAGGGCGGTGATGGGAATGCAGGGGGCGGCGAGAGATGTACTGCTGCTGTCAGCTCTGGGAGCAGCCTCCGCCCCCTCTGGGAGCTCAGCCTCGGACCCGTCTGCCTCGTAGTCTGTGTTGGTACTGGGCAGGTCCTCCGCCTCGCTCCCCTCGCCCTCCGTGCCACTAGATCCCACCGACTCCACAGCAGTGGTGGCACCACTGCTCGATCCCTCCTCCACGTCCATGCCGGTGTCTCCCTCGGTGTCCTCCGATGATGCTGTGGGCAAGGTGAAGAAACAGGAAAAAATCAGTCACCTGTATACATCTGACACATGAGTCCAAACAAAATAGGCAACAGTGCATATCAGGAAAGGCATCAGGAGTAACATCTAGGATACTCCCCACATATGTAAGCCCTGCACTCCCCAGTTGGTTGACGCACCATGCCACTTGCAAACAATGAAAATTAGGACACAACAGCAAATAATTTGAAATCACAAGATCATGAGAAGCTAGTGTCTGGGATCAGTTGAGCACAGCAAGACTATGAAAGCATGCCACCTCTTGTTCACTGTGAAACAAACAGTATTGTCGCACCCAAGGCCAAATACCACATGCCAATGCAGAAGGTGTCCCCACACTCTGAAACCTGTGAGTACTTTTGACACCACAAAGAAATACATTGTGACTCCTGGAGAATCACAACCCTTTACAAAATGTACATGTCTAGCATGTGTGAATGTGGCACTCTGTGAACACAACATACATGTGTCTGTATAGCAGAAGTCACACAAGGAGGTGCACACCAAACTACATGTACACAGTCATTGTTTGAGCTGCCAGACTCATTCAAATCAGCCACTGTTAGGCAGAAAAGGCGTAGCAGTAAGTACATATACATGGCACCAGGGTGGCTGGATGACTTGCCACTCGTAAGTTGGTATCAGCAACAACCAAGGACTAACCCAAATGCTAGCACACTGTGGGAACATGTACATGTATGAACTCCAAACAAGTGTTGTTCAAACTGTGCCTTACTTTAAAATGTGCCAGCGTGTCCCTGGAAAGTGTAAAGGTGGTGTCTTGTGCACTTCCTTGGGAGACATCTGTCATGCAGGCACATCATTGTCCTTCACAACCAAACAACAAGGTCAAGCATATGAAACATTGAGACATGTTGACAGGTGTAGTGAGTGCCAATGGACATTTTCTCAGAGTAACAACTTGAATAATGTCATTTGTCACATGGATATCCGTCACCTGGTCACACAGTTGGCTACACATATGACCTACTGACTGCCATCTGGTGTGGCACACATGTCCACACCCAGGACAATGCATAAGCTAATGGGCCTGCAATTGTTTAGCAAAAAAGCCTAGCTGTACTGTGGGTTCCCCCTCATGTCAAGCCAGAATGTACCCACAGATGTCAGCACACAAAGTCACAACTGTGTAGCATCTGAACCACACACAGGTGCCAAAAATGTCCAAGCAGGATACATGATTGCCAAGAACTGACACAGGCAATGAAGCACCAACAGCAAGCACTGGCCAACATCACGGGGGCACTGCACGATGACTTTCTGTACTGCGAATCATCACACACAAGTCAGAACTTGCAATGAAACATCAGGGTTGAACATGTACGCCCCTCCCGCGCACACCCACCCATACCTGAGTCAATGTGGCTGATACCAATCAAGAAGTGAAAGCTCTTATTCAGGGTTACAATAACTGTGCTTGAAAACTAGCTTCATTAACACGACATCACCTTGTAGGGCTGGCAAAACATATTGGTCACAAACAAACATCAACAGATTGTTGTGAATAGCCACACAGGCACTGCCCAGTGTGAGTATGCACAAGCAAACTGCTGTATCCCTGTCCAGTGGGCAAATGTATCACACATGTGACACTACTACCTAGGCCAGGGAACAATGCCACAGAGGCAGAGCCATTATGAACCCACAGTGAATGTGCACAGTGTTGGATGACACACATGAGTAGGAGGGCAGGCTGTGTCAGGGGACTGCAGTGTGCACACTGCTCCATGGTCCTGGAATGAGCTGACTGTTACAGGAGCAACCGTCCCGGCACTATGCATATATCCCACTCATGCACATCATGTCTGAGGCCACAACATTGGTAATGCATGCAGCAAGTCTGTTCATTTGAAACCTCACACTCCTATGTTGGGACTCAGCACCAGTGGCAACAAATATGCACCCCCTAATGACTGTACAGGACAGGGCACAGGCAGACCACCCCCACACTTGATAAACTGGCAGCCTAGATGACCATGTGTAATAGTGATAACACACAGACCAGGTAACACATGTCAAGGAGGGGAAGGGAGGAAGAACAGCACAGGTTGACTGTGGGGGAACAGGATATGCACTGCACATATATACCCTGGCAGTGTCTCCAGGCGACTGAGCAGCAACAAAAGCTGGCGACACCCAACAAACACACATGTGCCTACCCCCTTCCTGCTGCTGTAACTCCTGTATCCGCCTATCCAGGTCAGGGAAGACCACCGCCAGGACACGCCGCATCTGGTGGGTCAGGCGCCGGCGCCCGCCATGCTTGCGAGGAGCCTCCTCCTTCAGCATGACCCGGGCGATCCTCCGGGTCCAGCACTGGATGTCCTGCCATCTCTTCCTCACTTGTGGCAGGCGCCGACTGCGACCCTCTGCCGATTGCACGGCCTTGACGGCATCCTTCCAGATCTTCCCCTTGTGGTAGGGGATAGGGATACCTGTGTGGATGACAAAGTGGGACAACATCACTACACCTGCACCATGTCACAGAGACACACATTAGAACATCTTAGATTTGTAGAACAGGGCATAGTATGCTGGCAAGTATTAGCACATCAGTCATAGGGACTTTTTCCACTGGGGACGCACCAATGCACTACATGGCATAGTAAGTACACAGGTGGCATGAGGGGTGCGAACCAATCCCTGATCATGGCACACACTATGCATCCCAAGCAACACAAGGCTGATGGACAGCACCGCAAAGCAGTCACATGCCCCAGGCCACTGACGAAACCTCAGCAGAGTACACAGACACACACATGCATACATCAATCACCTGCCATTGGCAACAGCGGATGCAAACATCACTCGCCGGGGGGGTCACAGGTGTGGGGCTAGCTCAGCAAGTCAGACACACAGCACAGCTTCCTCCACACATCAGATGGATTGAGCAGTTGCCTCCTCCATGCAGCTGTGGTGCAACACTCCACATAGACACTCATCCACATGACAAGAAACATTCACACACATCAATGTCCAGGGGGCGTACACATCATTTGGACACTCTCACCACTCTCACCACAGCTCCACTCAACTCTCACACACATCTGTGGGTGCAGTCACCTGTCACACCGGGGTGACCACTGAATCACCGCAGGACAATAGAACAAGAATGCCCAAGAGGATTGGATTTGACTGGCGGAATGTGCCATGCACTATGTAGTGAATGTCACAGTAAGCACAATGCAAGTGAGGAGTGCACACATGAACTACATCAAGCCCTGCATGAGAGACATAAGCCATCCCCACCCCCGGGACCCACTCCACCCAACATTGCATGTCTGTCACAACTGGCCACAATGGCAGAAGTGACAGACACAATAAAGGTGCACAGGCAAAGGTACTGGAGTCAGCACTCACCTGCTCCCCTGGTCGACCATATAGCATGGGGTACTGTAGGAGGATCACATCCAGCAGGGCCTCGTTCTCCTCCTGGGTGAAAGGCTGGGCCCTCTCCACAGTCCTTGACATGGTGCCAGAGGGAGACAATACAGCAGCAGTGGTATCGACTGACATGTTGTGCAGGCAAGTGCCCTCTCATGGGTTCTGCCTGCCTTATATCTGCCTTGCTGGCCTATTTCATTTACAGGAATACACAGTGATTGGTCAGACTCATTTGCATCCTACGTTTCCTCCAATCCCTTTAAACATACACCAGTGACAGCCTTTGCATCTTTCGATTTTGCAGCATCATGTCAAGTCAACAACCACTTTGCAACAATGTTAAATGTGGCCAACTGATTTTTCCGGATCACATGATGTAAAATTTTGAACTTGAAACTCGGTATCCATGACAACCAGCATGCATTTAGGCCCTAATACTTGTCCCTCACGTCTCCCCATTGTAATTCTTAAATCCCCACACAGGTACGGTGATTTTCACACGTACCCCTAGGGCACCGTCACTACAGTGATACGGGCTGTACTCATGCGTGTACGGACCGTACACGCGTGAGTACGTGCCGTATCACTAGGCCCTACGGTAACACAACTATAGTGATCGGCACGTACTCACGCGTGTACGGCCCGTACACGCATGAGTACGTGCCGTATCACTAGGCCCTACGGTACCCCCAACTATAGTGATCGGCACATACTCACGCGTGTATGGCCCGTACACGCGTGAGTACGTGCCGATCACTATAGTTGGGGGTACCGTAGGGCCTAGTCATACGGCACGTACTCACGCGTGTACGAGCCGTACACGCGTGAGTACGTGCCTATCACTATAGTTGTGTTACCGTAGGGCCTAGTGATACGGCACGTACTCACGCGTGTACAGGCCATACACGCGTGCGTACGTGCCGATCACTATAGTTGTGTTACTGTAGGGCCTAGTGATACGGCACGTACTCACGCGTGTACGGGCCGTACACGCATGAGTACGTGCCGATCACTATAGTTGGGGGTACCGTAGGGCCTAGTGATACGGCACGTACTCACGCGTGTACGGGCCATACACACGTGAGTACGTGCCGATCACTATAGTTGTGTTACCGTAGGGCCTAGTGATATGGCACGTACTCACACGTGTATGGCCCTACACACGCCCTCAGAGCGTGTGTACTGCGTTTCACAGCTTACACTGGTGATAGGAGGCGCACACGAAAGGAATGGAGGTGTCAGACTCGCACAAGGCTGTACATCAAGTCATTGTCAGTGCAGTCCTTCATGTGCATGGCCTAGGTGTGTCAGGCAGTGATGTGGCACATGTCTCCTCATGTTGTGGCACAATAGATGTGTGATGAGCTGTTTACACATGTCATGTGTGATGGGGCACTACATTGCACACTTTCCCTTCACACTTTGCACATGTGTGCATGTGCAAAACATGTGTCAAGCACTGCATCACTGGTATGGCACAGTCAGCTACACCCGCAACTGTACCCTGATGGCAGGTACACGTATAATTACACCTCACATGTGACTCCCAGTGTGCCACGATGTGACTCTGTCATGTGTGTGTCAAGTGTTCCCATGAGCTTTCCGTTGGCGTTCCGTCAACTCCATCTGCTGTTGCAGCATCCAACATGTGTCTGTGTGCATATGTGCATGACACACATATACGCACACCATGCCACATGTGGACTCAAATGTTACATGTGTCATGATGGTTCGAAGATGACTTCCTGACATGAGGCAATATCTGCGTTGTCTCAATGGCTGTGACATCAGTTTTTGACATGGACCCCTTAATGGAAATGTGTGTCATCTGTCCATTTCCAGATAACATGTGACCTGTGCGTCTAGACTCCCGCCAGCTGTCTGTATGAGATGACATCCTTCAAATGCTGATATGTGGATGTCTGTCACTCATGTAATGTGTCTGTCTTGTCACTTACACTGGCCAACAGCTATTTCATGGCATGTCACGTCAACATTGCCATGCAACTATTGTGGCTGGCTCTTCGTAGGAGTATCACCTGGCTGCCCCACGTGTCCTGGATGTATTGCACAGCATAGACTCTGTATTGAGCAGATGTGTATTAGCTGTTGAACATGTGCTCACCTCAGTGACATTGGTGTGGTAATGTACTCACTCTTCGTTATTCCTTCCAAATCTCTGCAGGGCACCGCCTCTCCCCAGACGAATGCCAGACCTGGATGCCATGCGTGAACATGACTGCATACGCAGATACCGCTTCTCGTAAGAGTTGACCCGCCGGCTTGCACCACACCTCCAACCACAACACAGGTATCCTACAGCTCTGACCTCCAAGGTGAAGGTGATGGCAGCCCTACATGTTTTTGCCACCGGCACGTTTCAATTGACCATAGCTGATGTCGGTGGCATGTCCCAGACTATGTTCAGCCGTGTCCTGCATGATGTTATAGAAGCCATGTTGGTGCACCTGGATGAATTCATCCATTTTCCCACTCATGAGCAGTTGACAGGTGTCAAGGGTGAGTTCTATGCCCTAGGAGGGATGCCTCATGTAATTGGGGCCATTGATGGGACACATGTGGCTTTGGTACCACCACAGGCACAGGAGGTAGCCTATAGAAACAGAAAACATTACCACTCCATTAATGCCCTTGTGGTGTGTCTTGCTAACGTGCTGATTTCCCATGCCTGTGCACGTTTTCCAGGGTCCGCACATGATGCATACATCATGAGGCGTAGCAGGGTGCCAGAAATGATGCTGCAGCTGCACGCGGAACGAGCATGTCTTGTTGGTGGGTATACTCTGTTAGTCCTGTGTTCAGCGCTATCTTCGTATCTTACGGCATCTCCTGACCCACTTCTTCACATGATGTTTCCATGTAGGGGGCTCTGGCTATCCCAACATGCCATGGCTGATGACGCCTCTCCGCAACCCCAGAACAGCTGCAGAACAACGGTACAACGACACCCATGGGCAGACGAGGCGCGTGATTGAGAGGACGTTTGGACTCCTGAAGAGCAGATTCCGGTACCTCCACAAGACCGGCGGCGCCCTCCCATATGCCCCGGTGAAGGTCTGCAAAATCTTCATTGTGTGCTGCATGCTGCACAACATGGCAGTGGAGAAGGCCGTGCCACTCATCCTTGATCCGGATGAGCAGGATCATCCACCCATGGAGGATGAAGGGCTCGGGCACGGGGCAAGTGAGGATGAGGATAAGGATGAGGATGAGGACATCCGGAGTCAGCTTATCCGCAACTTCTTCTCATGATGGTGAGTCCCTGTGTCTGAGTGTGCACGCTTTGAGCCTTGTGTGGCATGTGTTGCAATGTGTGTGTCGAGCTGACTGTGTGCTAAGTGACTTGGAGGTGTGTTCTGATGTGTCATTCAAGTGATGATGTTATTCCACACATATTAGCTGGGACACTAAATTTGTTAAGGGCATGGTGACAACATCATTCCTGTAGAGTACATGTACATGACTGCGGATTACTAGCTCTTCGCTGAATTGTTGTGTGTCTGTCCTCCCCAGGTTCTTGCAGCTGTCGTCTGCTCATGTCATCATTGCCCTCCTGCTATTCCTCATGAGTATTGCAACGTGTGCTGGATCAGAGTCACATGCACAGACATGGTGAAAAGTCATTTGGGGTAAGGAGTGCAGCAAGGCATTTTGTTGGTGGTACGTGTTTGTGATATGTGGGGACTGCTCCTGTGCATACATGTCGACTCACCATGGGCCACATGACGTGTTGCATGGCTCCCATGAATTGATGGTCACCCTTCCTGACAGTCATCTGTAATGGTGTGTGGATTCTGATGAAGGCATCAATGTGTGTATAACGTCCCTCAGGAACATACGGGATGCTAATGGTGGACATAGTGTGGGACATCCCATTATGAGGCTCAATGGGGAATTGTAGACTCTCCGTGTGCAGCAAGGGGTGTTAGTCTCAACCCCTTCACTTGTGTGCCAGCTCAGTAGGATTTACACATCTGTGTGTTGAAGGGGGTGTCCAGTGAAGGTCACACATGGTCAGCCAAATGACCTGTGAGTCTGTTCCAATTGATGCATTTCCCTTAGTGTGAGGCTGAGTAATAAAGGTGTTCGTCACACTCCAAGGTGCCTCATCTCTGTCAATGCAGGTCTCTTGCCACTTTGCATGCGGCATATCTGGCATAGTTGTGGAAGATTATGCATAGGAGTCCATGTGTAGTTTAGCAACATGCATGCAGTTGCTCATGGGTTAGGCTCCCTATTGGGCATGTAGTACATGGTTGTGTATGTTTTTTGGCATGTTGGTCCACACAATGGGCCATCAACAGCTGCTGACGGTGTGTCTCCTGTGCGCAGGTCGGCCTTCAGTTTCCTGATCTGGTGTCATGCTTCTTTGGTGATTGTGCATGCATTGTCTCTGGGTGTGCCATGTGACACTGGACACTCCTTACTTTACACACGCGCCTGTTGCAGTTGTCCTTCTGACATCCTAGTCTATGTGTGCAAATTCTGTCATTTTGCAAGGAGATGCCGCCTGCTGCTGCGGCCCCTGCAGCAAGGGCCAACAGAGTATCCAGATTTGGCAACACACACGCCTCCAGGATGCTCCTCCCTTCCTCCCTCCACCCATTCATTTTGCTGTCCTCAGCTTGTGTATGCCACTGTTGGCACCACACGGTGCCAAGGGCTGGACCATCAGCACATGCAAGGTGCACATTGCACCACCATCCTGTCCTTGCATAACCCACATCACACTACAGTCTGATGTATCAGCCACACTCCAAGCTATGTCCATCCGCACATCTAACGCCTGCTGTCAGACATACCCTGGGCACACACACGACACCTTTGCATGCTGAGTGTGCAACTCCAACTGCCTACACTGCGCTGCCCCGCCTTCCAGGCCCTGTCACACCAATCAGGTCACGTCCCTAATACTCCCCACCGGCTCTGTAGCCCAGCAAGGGCATGGGAGTGGGACTCAAGGCTTCAGCATGTAGTATGGTGTCATCGCCTGGGACATGGCACAGGTATCATCTCTCAGCATGTCAATCTACAGAGTGTCCAGGACCCCCCTCTCCACCATCACATGCGCACAGCACCTCATCATCAGCTCGTATGCCATTGACAGCCAGGTGCTCCTCACCCTCAACAAAGACACAGACATTGGCAGTTCCATCATTCAAGTATGCATGAGATCTATTGATGAATGGCTGCACACGAGCCACCTGAGGCTGGACTTGTACAGGACTGAGGTGAACATCAGAGGATTGTCCCCTTCCAGCTGGGTCAGGTGCCTGTGTCCCACCCGCAAGAGCCCTGCACAAGCACCCAGTGGCCACACACACAAGATGGTGTGCATCATGTTTGGCTCGCTCACATATGCCATGCAAGTCCACAGCATCTGTACCTCATGCTGCAACGCCCTCTGCATTATGCACATGATCCACAGATAGATCCACTCCAAGAAAAGACAGACCATCCCCCAGGTCCATGACAACATCCGTGTCAAATACTGCCCTGCCCTCTACGAAGCAAGTACATCCAAGCTCCCAGGAAACTGGTCCACTTTCAGGGGGCATCTGCACACCTCAGATTCAACCTCCTGCGCCCCAGCCACCTCACCGTCCACCATGGATAGCTGCAATGGATCACTGTCTGCTGCAGGGTGACCTCCACACTCCCCACCCACACTCAGGAGGCAGTCCACAACCCCGACCCCAACCAACCTTGTACGTCTGTCATCCTAGATCCCGTTGGGCCATCTCCGTGCATCCAACCATGCCCTGGCCACCGTTGTTCACATCCACCGTACTCCAGCATACAGGACATTGTTCTCCCACCTGGCCACACATACCTGGGACTCCCTCCCCGGGAACCTCCACATGAGCCATGACCTCTACACCTTGATGATGATCTCCCAAATAGGTCTCTCCGCACAGTTTAGCAAGCCCCCCCTCAGCAGCCAGCGGCCATCACAGGTGAGTGTTGTGCTCCATGCCTACATTGAATGATACCTTGTGACCCATGTGTGTCCTGTACCAGACTCTGATCCCAGGGTATAGATGGCTGGAGATGGTTCAACACTCAGGCATAGTTTGACATTTCCACACACATATGTCGTTGAATGATGCAAAATGACAGGAACGTCTCATGTCCAAAGTGAAATATTTATTTGCGGTGGGGTAAGTGGTTTGGTAGATGCAATTAGGTGCTGTACCGGGGGAATAGAATCCAAAGTTCACAGGGGGAGATGGTATCCTTGGCATTGGAAGTCATCAGAGTCCAGACCACAGTGTTGGTCATCATTGGTCAGACTGTGACCAGCAAGTCCATGTGGCAGAGAATGTCATTGGATGAGGTGCTGCTGTTGCGCCAGAGGGCCAGGTGCCAGGCCAGGTGACCTGGGAGATGGGGATGGTCCGCTGACTCTCACGGTCTTTTCCGTGGACGACCCACCTTCCTCTGGGGACCCTCAGATGCAGGCCTTGACGATGCTGGGGACGCTCCGTCAGATAAATCCTCCTCCTCCTCCCTCCCTGTGTCTGGTGCTGGTCTACGCCTGGTGGCACAGGGAGGGTTTGCCAGGCTTTGGGCGATCTGACGGAGTGATTGGCTCACATCCCTGTGCACCGCCAGGAGCTCAGCCAGTCTTGCCTCCATCCGTCCTTGGTGTTGTTGATGACTGGCATGATGCTCGACCTGCAGGTTCTTAATGTCATCGAGGGTCCCCTGCATCTTGGAGAGTCTTGACACGACCTGGTTGATGCCTCTGGTGTCACGCCGGTATGATTCCAGGATGTTGCGTATGTGTGACATACCGGTGTCCTGAGCTGGCTGGTCAGGTTCGCGCCTCCGCCTGCCTCCACTCCCACCACCCCTGCCCACTTGAGCCTGGCCTGCCCTTGTGGGCACATCGGGTCTATGGGACCCCTGAGGGATGGCATTTGCAGGGTTGCCTGCCTCCTCCTGGGTGCCCGGAGAACCTTGTCCCTCCTGGTCAGACTGGCTCTGTTGTTCAGTGGGAGCAGGGCTCCTGGGTGTGTCCTGGGATGTGGCAGGAATAGGGGTGGTGGTTGGCACAGATGTACCTGACGCAGGTGCTGCAGGGGCTTGGGCACCAGAGGGTCCAGGTTGGTCGGGGTCATCCACGGAGTGGTGAGAGTCGTCGCTGCTGGTGGGATCGTCTTCACGCGGTGCCTGGGACTGTGATTCTTCCCCCCCAGTGTTGGGGGGAGATCGACGACGTTGCCCTGTGTGTGAGAGAGAGACAATGTTAATGGTGTTTCATGCAACATCTATGTTTCATACATATTCAAGTTGACACATTTCCTCCAGGTAGTTGGATGTGCCTAGCATTCATCTCAATGTCCACTTGGGGATGGGTATGTTGCGGGGCACAGATTGGGATGTTCTCCTGAGTGTTTGACCTGTAGATTGTTTGCTATGATGCTTATTTGGCTCTGGATCGGTCTTGTTGTGTCACATGTCACATTGTGGGAGTGTGTAAATCCGTTGCCTGCCCCGGGTGTGTGCGCTTGTGTTAGGGGGGGTTGTGACCGGGCCTGCTGTTGTGTGTAGTGTGAGTTGTCATTGGGTCTCCCAGGTGATGTGTCTGTCCCATCATGGTGCATGCTGGCATGACAGTGAGTTCCTGTGCTAGATACCTGTGCTTGTGGAGTTGGTGTTTGAGTGTAGAGTGGTCCCATTAGGGACTTGTGCTGCATACAGCAGGGCCAAGTGTCATCTACCTTGTCAGTACTTTGCCAGTCCCTGTGCATTGTGCATGGTTATGTACCTATGCCATATGGGCTGAGGGCATTGGTGTCTGCTTCTCATTTTCACAATGTGTTGTGTGGGGCCCACCATCCCAGCCTCCCGGACATCCAGTCTTGTGTTTGTGGTTGTTGTAGGCTTGGACATGGCCTTGCCTTGATTTGTGAAGTGTGCATGGAGACGTTAGTGGCATGAGCGTGGATTTTGAGTGTGGTTGTTTGCGGTGAGTGCTTGGGGGAAGTTGCGTGCATTTGGTGTATATGTGGTGTGGACCCCATTTGCTCCCATGTTACGTAAGTTGTTTGTGTACTCACCAGGCTCTGTACTCCTTCGACTCCCTGTACTCCCACCGGCGGTAGCAGGGCCATCACCTTCTCCTCCCAGGGATGGTAGTGTACGGGTCTGCGGGGCGGCCCACCTCCAGTGATGTTAGTCTGGGCATATTCTTCATTCATTTTCCTCTTGACCGCCCTGCGCAGATCGTACCACCTGGCTTGGCATTCATTCCTGGTCCTTCGGATGGGCGCAACAGCATTCACCTTATCGACGATCCTCTGCCACATAGCAGATTTTTCAGCTATGCTGGTCTGTCTGACCAATATTCCAAACAGCTGTGGCTCGACTCTGATGACTTCATTGACAAGGAGGTCCAGCTCCGCCGTTGTGAACTTTGGATTCTTGTCTGTGGGCATGGTGTGGGGTGTGGGTGTGGGTGTGGATGGTTGTGGGTGTGTGGGTGTGAATGTGACAGTGTGTGTGTGAATGTGTAGAGGGGGATGTTTGTGGAGGAGGTTGTGTGAAGGTGTGTGAGTGAAGGTGTAGTGGAGGTATGAGTGATGTGGAGTAGTTTCTCTGTGGAGTTGTTTGAAAGTGGGGTCTGGCAACAGTGGGTCTGTTGCAAAGGCTCATGGGTTGTGTGTGTGGGCCCTTTTTATGGGTCCATTTTTGGGTGTGGCTGTGTTTGAATTTTGGTGGGTGTGTTATAAGTGGTGGTTGTGATTTGGGGCCTCTGTTTGCCTGTTTGGATGTGCCAGGTCAGTCATTGAGATGTATTTTGTCATGTAGACGTGTTTTGTGGTGTTGTGCGAGTCGAATTGACCCTCCTTGTGCTGTTTTACAGTGTCCTGGTTCTGCAAGAGTCATTTTTGCGTATGCACGATCCGTACATACGCGATGCTGGGTGAGGGTGTTGGGGTACGGTGTTGGAGTGCGGCGCGTATATGCGGTGGGGGTTCGGTGCGTACACATGCAGCCCTGGGGTACGGCGCGTACATGCGGAGGTACGGCGTGCATATGGGGGGGAAGGTGCGTACATGGGGGAGGGCGCGTACATGGGGGGTACGGCACGTACAGGTGCGGGCTGGGGTACAGTGCGGACAGGGGGGGTAAGGCGCATACATGGGGGGTACGGCGCGTACATGGGGGTACGGCACGTACAGTTGTGGGGCTGGGGTACAGTGCGAACAGGGTGGTGTACGGTGCTGACATATTTAGGGGTGGGGGGCTGTATGGCTCGTACACGGGCATGAGTTTACCCGGGTACATGTGTGCTACTGCGTTGGCTCCGTACGGGCCTTTTTACGTGCAAATGTGTATTCGGACGGACGGTCTGGATCGTACTTGCGCGCTCGGACTTGTGTTTTACGATTTGCACGTTAAAATGTCCGGCTCACTCTCGTACACTTTTCCCGACGATATTCGGACGTGAAAACTTTCCGACGCACTCTAGTAGACTTTTCCCAACGCTATTCGTAGTTATTTTTCACGGACGAATCGTACTTGGCAGTTTGTACGGTACTTATACGACTCGTACGTAAAAAAAGACGGATACGGGTCGTACGCAAATTATTTTTAACGGATCGGAATCGGCACCTTAATTTACAAAGGAACAAAATGAGGGGGTTCATTTTGCCATAGAAATTATGATTAGTTCTGCTGAAAGAAAAATTAGGGCACATTTTGATTTCTCAAATCCTCTTCTATTTCATAAACAAATTCTGACATGCAGACTGAAACATGCACTTTGAATACCAGCAGCAGGCTTCCCTGGTGAGCAGAAGTTTTACTACAGTGATCTAATGAGCAACTAGAGTGCTAACATTCAGAATTTATGGCAAATGTTTGACACATCTGAATGCCTTCTTGATGGAACCAAAAAAAAAACCTGAAAGTATTCCCACTGAGGAGACTGCAGTAAATGAGGAAATTAGGAAACTTCATAACAAATAAATCTCCCAAGATGGCCACCAGAGACAAAAGAGCCCAAATGTAGCCGAAATATCACCCAGATGTAGCCCAAGTATAGCCTAATGACAGAATGTCCCAGAGTGTTCTTAAGAACAACTAGAGCGCTTACTGTCTTACTTATGACAAAAGTATGGCACACCAGAAGCCATCTTGATTGGAATAAACTGGTAACACTTAAAACATTTAATTTAAAAAGGAACACAATGAGGGGGTTCATTTTGCCGTAGAAATTATGATTAGTGCTGAAGAAAGAAAAATTAGGGCACATTTTGAGTGACTTCTCAAATCCTCTTCTATTTCATTAAAAAATTCTGATATGCAGACTGAAACATGCACTTTTAATACCAGCAGCAGACTTCCGTGGTGAGCAGTAGCTTTACTACAGTGATCTAATGAGCAACTAGAGTGCTAACATTCAGAATTTATGGCAAATGTGTGACATATCTGAATACCTTCTTGATGGAATCAAAGTAAAAAACTGAAAGCATTTCCTACTGAGGAGACTGCAGTAAATGAGGAAATTAGGAAACTTCATAACAAATAAATCTCCCAAGATGGCCACCAGACACAAAAGAGCCTAAATGCAGCACAAATATCACCCAGATGTAGCCCACATGTAGCCCAATGACAGAAGTGTGCAAAACACTTATTGTTTGTGTATTTGCAGTTTTATGTAGTGCAGACTTGTCAGGTATTGGAATGCTTTACATGAGCATTGGTTACATCACACAACATCAAATTCATTTTGGTTGTATACATGGGGAGATTAAGTGATTTGACCACAATCACAGAATGTTGAGCTGAAGCAGAAACTCCAACCTGGTTCCCCAGTTGCAAAGTCTGCAGCTCTGGAAGTAACACCACATCCTCTCGCCAAGGTGCAACATTTAATCAAGTGGTCAACTGGATAAAAAAACATAAAGATTACAAATAATTTAAAAGTTCTTTGTCGCTATTTGAAAACTCAGAAAATATGTCCTCATTTTAGTTTTTTAGAGCACTAACCATAATTTTGATGCAAATAAGACCCTCTCGTATATGTAATTTCTAAAGGAAATACTCTAGGTATTACAGTTTTGATTACATCAAGATGACGTCAGGCGTTCCACACTTTTGTAATAAATATAGAATGTTAGCAATCTAGTTGTTCATTGGGATACTGTTGAGAGGCAGAGGCCAGGGGCATGGACTCTGAAAATTGAAGGCAGGTAGGAGAGTGCAGAGGCAACAATTTGACCACACTGGGCAGGCAGGAAGGGCAGTGGCAGCACAACAGACTATGGAGGGCAGTGGAAAGGGGGGCAGGGGCAACAAACCAACAATACAGGACTGGCAAGAGAGGCTGTGGCAATATATTAGACCATTGTGGGCAGAAAGAAGAGACAGTGGTAGTACAACCATACATGCCAACAGACCCTTTTAAGCCAGGAAATGTCCAATGTTTTTAAGCTCAAATGGGCTTTATTTGATCTGTCTCCTGTCTACAATCTCCTCTTTTTCAATGTAACTCAAAGGGGAAAATCAATACCCCAGTTTTTTTTCAAAATCTCCTTCTTGCAAGTTCAAAATGTTCGCAAGTATGGTACATTGAATCATGGTAGGCAGGAGGAATTGGGGTAGGGACATGGACTCGGATAACAGAGGACAGGAGGGACATGGAGAGGTGCACCAAACTGACCCTACAGGGCAGGCATCAGGGTTTGCAGCAGCACAATACACCACACAGTGCATGCGGGACGGGAGTGCAGCACAACAATCCATAGAAAGCAATAGGGAGGGGACAGGACCATGCACATGGACAACAGAGAACAGATGGGAAAGAGGCAATGGTAGCTAGCTGACCATAATGGACACACAGGAGAGAAATCTGCAGCATAACAGACCTTAAAGGGCAGGAGGGACGGATCAGGGGCATTACAATGGAACAGACAAGCCAGGAGGGAGGGAATAGGGGGTCTGCACATGGAAACAGAGGGCTGGGGGCAAGGTGGCAGGGCAGGAGCAGCAGGATGACCATGGAGGTCAGGCAGGATCGGCACTAGAAACAAGACACACCATGGAGAGCAACAATGAGACTATGGTGGCATACACACAGACCATGGAGGGAAGGTGGGAGGGGGTCAGGGGCAGCTAGCTGACCACACAGGGAAGGTGGGAGGGGCCATGGCAGCACAGAAGACCATGCATGGCAAGCGGGAGGGTTAGTGGCAGCACAATGGCTATGATGGGCAAGAAGGAGGGTGCAGGGGCATGCACAAAGGACCATGGAGGATAGAAGGGAGGGTCAGGACCTGGGCACAGACAAGAGAGTTCAGGGGAAGGGGCCTCACAACAGACCGCGTGGGCAGGCAGGAGGAGCAGTTGCAGCACAACAGATCAGGGAGGGCAGAAGGGTGTGGCAGTAAAATGGACCATGGAGGACAGGAGGAAGGGGATAGGGGCATGGCATGTGGACAGGCAGGGTGGAGGTGGCAGGGACAGGTTACAGTCATCTGACAATGCTAGGCAGGTGGTAGGGGAGTGGCAGCTCAACAGAACACTCAGAGTAGATAGGAGTGGCAGGTCCATGGAACATAGTGGGCAAAAAGGATGGAGCAGGGACATGCACAAAGACATCGGAGGGCAGGGGGAAGGAGAATAGGGGCAGCAAGCTAAGCACAGAGGCTAAGCAGGAGGTCAATGATGGGCTAGAATTGGGCAATGGAGGGCAGGAGGAGTGGACTGGTACATCATGCTAAATGGAGGGCAGTGGCAGCACATCAGACCATGCATGGCAGGAGGGAGGAGGCTAGTCCATGGATTCAGACAAAAGAGGATAGGGAGGAGGTGATGGGGCAGCAAGCTAACTGTTCAGAGAAGGTGGGTATTAGGAACTTTATTGTTTTTAAAATGTGTGTCTGTGCGAACTACTTAAAATATGAACAAGTATGCAGCATAATCTCACTTTTATTCAGGAAGAAGAGGACGTTTGTGACTGTGACTCCGGGCTCCCTTGGCAGAGACACCCCCTGACCCTCCACCCCCATCGCAAAATGTAGTGCCCGTGAAAAGGGTAGGTGGACGCAGTGTTATATAGAACATAGTCCTGAGAGCACGATTGAAAATGAAAACTAGATGTAGTATATGGTATAAACTATGCACCAAAAAGTGCATAGTTTGGTCGAATTTTTGTCGAATCCCCTTTGAATGGCTTGGTGTGCGTGTATATTAAATGTGCCTGTCAATAGCTACCCATGTTTGTATAAATACACGACAAGGGTGACTACTTGGAGAGTACCCACCGGCGGGGGCGCCGGGATTAGGCACGGTAAGGCGTCAGACACGTCAGAGCTTCACTAGCGGTGTAAATACATTCCATGTGGATTCATTCTATGCATAGTCACCTATTAATGAATATCACGCAAATCATCATGGTGATAGGTACATACGGTTTGTCCAGCATGTCCTAGGTGTTTCTATAAATATATATATTTTTAAAATAATAAAAACAAAGGCCGGCCCCGGGGGATGGGGTCCCCGGAGCCATAAGTGGCCTGAGGAGGCTGGAAGCATTGCTACTGCCGCCCTGTACATTCTAGACATAAGTTGTTCTCTGCCAGTATTCTTAATAATTAGCGTCAATGTGGGGAAGTCAGGCGGTCCTAAGGGGTAGGTGGAAATCTGATATCGCAACATCCCTAGTAGCCTATATACATTGAACTGGTTCATGAATGTGGCCTCCCGAAATCAGGCATCTTCAGCACAGGCAAATACATGTCCGCTGGGAAATACATCCCCGAACGCAGCCAGGTTAAATTTAGACAAGGTCCACTGTACCATTACCTCCTGAGTGATAGACACCCATAGTTCCCTGCAAAGGGGAGTGCTGGAGAATAGAGCAGTTTTGCCCCGGTTGCCTAGGCAAGTTGTTTCCAAGCCCAGCTAGTCGTGGACAAAGTTTGAAGGTCCAGTGGATAACGTTTTAGACTGACCGGCAGTAGTGCCGATAGGGAAGTGGGGTGAGACAGATCGGCCTCAGGACGCAAATAAGGGACCTGGGAGTCAAAATGAAACCAGTGCCTTGAAAAGCTGCACTGCGCAACCAGATAATAAATACGAAAGTTCGGGATTCCAAACCTGCCTTGCTTATATGGCAATGTCAGGATGTCCCACCGAACCCTGGGCTGTTTGCCACCCTATACCAGTCATATTAAATGGGAACAGAGTGTGGCAAAGCAGCCCTTGTATAGAGGTATTGGGATGTTTTGAAATAGGTATAAGGACGGCGGTAAAACAAAAATTTTAATCAGAGCAATTCTTCCTGCCATGGCTATTGGCGATTTCAGCCATCTCTCAATCTTGTCACCCAATTTCTCCATCGCTGGACCATAATTGAGTTGGAGTATTTGAGCCGGGTCCTTGTGTATACAAATCCCTAAGTATTTAACTGTATCGTCACACCATTTTAATGGAAACACTGCGTTCCGGTTGCTGGGCGCTTTGGTAAGCAGGAAAACTTCAGATTTGCACCAATTAATGTGCAAGCCAGAAAGGGCACTATAACGGGGGATCTCACTAAGAATGGGCTCTAGGTTTTTGTCAGGGTGCCTCACATATAAAATAATATAATCTGCATATAGTGTGATTAGTTGCGTGCCCGTCTTAAACTGTATACCCCTGTGAAAGTGATTGGTGTACTAGAGGGTCCATTGCTATTACAAATAGAAGAGGGGAGAGTGGACATCCTTGCAGAGACCCCCTCGAGAGTGTGAAAGAGGCTGTTAATGAACCATTCAACCACACACGTGCCAAAGGGCGCATGTATAGCAGTGAGACTACCAATATATACCTCGGCGGCATCCCCAGCCTCATGAATGTAGCCTGAAGAAAGGGCCATTCTAACGAGTCAAAGGCCTTTTCAGCGTCTAAAAGGACTGCAGCTGCTGGAAGTGAAGGTGCAATCCTATGTAGAGTAGCGAACAGAGTACGGAGGTTCAGTGCAGTGGATCTATACAAGATGAAGCCAGCTTGGGCTGAACATATCATTTGGTCGACTATCAAGGCCAGCCTGGTGGCTAACATTTTAGCCAAAATTTTATAATCAAAATTCAGTAACGGGAGTGGACTATACAAGCCATAATGTCTGGAATCCTTACTTGCCGTAGGGAGAAGTGTGATAACTGCCTCGCGTAGTGTCAGTGGGAGTTCGCCGGAGTCCATTGCCTCCTGGTAAATGTCAATTAGGTGAGGGGCCAATGTTTTCTTAAATGCCTTATAAAAGCAGCTAGAGAAGCCATCAAGACCCGGTGCTTTCGAGCTGTCCATAGCCTCTATAGCTTGGACCACGTCGTCCACGGTGAATGGCTCTGCCAAGAATTCCCTGTGGGCATTCTCCAGCCACACCAGTGCTCTTTCGTCCAAACAACTATTACTGGTTGAGGCGTCCGGGGAGACCTTGGTTGCGTACAGGTCTTTGTAATATGATAATACTTTGTTCTTAATGCCCACACAATCTGATATAAGCTCACCGTCGTCACCGAGTAAGCTGGTGATGTACGTTGGACCCCTATTGGGTTGTATCAGCCTAGCTAGCATACGTCCGGGCCGCTCACCTTCCCCATACCTCCTGGCTACCACATATTTACCCAGATATTGGGATTCGCGTTCTGCCGCCTCATCAAAGTCAGCTAGGAGTGCTGTCCGTCGCCTCAAACCAGAAGTCGTCTGTAAAGCCCCCCGGTCTGCATCTATTGCCATCAGTTGGGCTTCGATCATTGATAGAGTATTATGAAAATCTTTGAGTATCCCGGCACCTTTTAAAATACACACACCCCGTATGAACGCTTTGAACGCTTCCCATAGTGTGGCATTCGTTTTTACTGTGTCTGTATTTATCTCAAAGTACTCTTGGCTTAATTCAGCCTCAAATATTGGGTCACGAAGAGCCATCTCCGGGAATCTCCATTGCCCCGTCCTCCCTCTCGCACCCAGGACCTTCAACCCAATTAAAACTGGAGCATGGACTGATAAAGTATGGGGAAGGTGGCTCGTCTCACTCAGCCATGCAGTCACACTTGGGGTAAGTAGCCAATAGTCCAGCCGGGTCCACGTGGAGTGAGGGGCAGAATAGTGTATGTACATTGGCTTGTCTAAATGTAGATGACGCCAAGCATCTGTTAGCTGGTACATTGCATATCACACTAGATAATGTGCATATAGCCCTAGGATTCGTATCTAGTGTTGTGGCTGTGCTATCTAGTCATGGATTCAATAAAATATTTAAATCCCCTTCCATGCATATCTGTTCTGCCCCTATTCTGTCGATGTTGGCATGGAGCTCCGCGAAGAACTCCAGATCGTCAACTTTAGGGGTGTATACGTTGCGAGGAGTATGGTGTTCTCCAAGAGCCACCCTTTCACTAAGAGATATCTGCCCGCTTGGTCCGAGTAGGCCTCCACCACCCGAAATGGCACCCTCTTGTGTATTATAATAGAGACCCCTCTTGAGTATGTACTATAACCCGCAAAATATCGGTTTGGACCCAACTGGCGGCAAAGCCAGGGGGGGCATGAGGGGGCAGATGCGTCTCCTGAAGAAAGGCAATGTCAACATGATGGTGCCGTAAATAATGCAGTACTTGTTTGTGTTTACGTGCATCATTGAGCCCTCCCACATTACAAGACATCAACATAATGTTATCAACATGATTATTACTATGTATCATCATCCAAACTTGAGACAATCCATTGTGTGAACCTACCATGAAATTATACACTCTGAGCATAAGTCTGCGGAAAATAAATGCAAGCAAATATTTTGAACAACCCCAACCCCTCCCACCCCCACCCATCCCCTCATCCTCATCAAGGGGGACATCCCAAATCCCAAACAGAGATGTAAACATGGTGCTAAGATCTTCTAGTAACCAGACAAAGTAAAGGTGCTTCAGCACAAGGGGGTGGCAATGCTACGCCTACTCCCCGTTTGCATAATATCTCTGAAAAATGAAACAGTTATTTTGGCCGCTTCCATGATGGCCAGCGAGTTATCAGTCCCATTATAGTACTGAGATTAGCCAATACTTTTCAGTAATATGTGTTACAGTTAGTCCATCAGCTGGCGGAGAACAGTGCAGCACTGGTGGGCGTCCAGTAGCATCAAGTGATTGGAGGAATTCTTTCACTGCTGAGGGTGGGTCGAAAATTCAGGCCCTGCCATCCACGTCCACACTCAACCTTGCTGGATATAACATCCCATATTTCAGGCCAGACCGGCGCAGAGCAATTCTGACCATTGCACATTTCTTACGGGCGTCTTGCACCATTGACGTGAAGTCTGGGTACAGTGCAATCAATGACCCCTGCCATTCCAGGGCTCCCCTTTTCTGGGACATGCACAAGGCAGTGTCCCGATCCTTAAAATTCAGGAGCCGTGCCATAATTGGACAAGGAGGGCAACCAGGGTTGGGCCAGGGACCAAGGGTGTGGTGCGCTCTTTTGACAACGAATGTTGTAGTGAAGGCGCCCCGACTAAATAAATCAGCCAGGAGTCCTTCCACAAACCCATCCAGGCGGCCAGTGTTCGTGGACTCTGGGACGCCCATGATGCAGATATCGTTGCGTCTTCCCCTGGCCTCCAAGTCCTCATTCTTAATGGCTATGGTTTTGAGTACCTTTCCCATTCTCTCTAGCCTTTTAGTAGCCTGTGTGGCACCATTTTCAAGGTCTGAAATCCCGCCTCAGCAGTCTCTAATCTCCCTTCATGTGGATCAAGCCTGGCTCCCATTTTATCCAGCCGTTTATCCAGCGCATTGAAGCGTGTGTCCTGTGCTTTAAAGCCAAACCTAAGCTCTGTCATGAGCGCTTCATTACCCTGAGGGTTGGCCTCTGTGGGGGGCAGCGGCATCACCTCCCTACCCCATGTGTCGATCCCTCCACCATCCTTCTAGAAGTTAAGTTTCCTTTGTTTGGGGTCGCCTTTGTTCATATCAAGTCTGCGAAGGATCTGCCATGGGTCAATAGGATTAGCTCGCCCTTGGTGGTCTCCGTGTCAACACCACACTTTCGATGGGTAGGCGAGCAAGCAAAGGCACCTAATCTGCCTCAATTAATTTTCCCCCTCTCCAACGGGGATCTTCCTGACTTTCTGTGAATCGTAGGCCCACTTTAATGCCAGGTTGTGACCTTTCTCTCCTCCTGTAAGCAGAACCAAACGGCTCCCCTCCTTGTCTGCCCTTTCACAACCTGAATCGTGGAGCCATAGATTTAATTTGCCAAGGCAAATGGATGCATTGACCCTAATAAGATCTTAACAAGCCATTGTGAGTGAGGCTCATTGTGAGTGAGGTTTAAGTGTGCAGACCGAGGCGGGCAATCAGGAGAGTGGTGATACTTGCCACGCTGGCACGGCCGGTCGGCCAGCCCCCAGGCTCACCCATGGTCCCTGTCATCACGGGTCCTCCAGAGGGTTGTCAATTGGGCTCACCAGTATTCCGGTGACATGCCTGCCAATCTAGCCCATCCTCGATCCCCCACGCAGCGTTCCGGGCCAGGCTTCTGCTCACATCTGTGCGGCCATCTTGTGCACAATCGTATACAGGCCTCCAGCTCTCGCGTTTGTTGATTGCTGTGCACGTCCGCCCGATGCTGGCCTGGCTGAACAATTGAGTCCCCGGCATCACTAGCATACGCTTCCTGCCTGGGCCCGCCTCTCCGTAGTTCCCAACTCTGGACCACGGGGTCGGATTCTGCCCATTCCGGGATCCCTGCATAGCTGATTGCGTTGGGAGCATGCCTGCGCCCCCGCTGTTGTAGATATGTGCCGCTACCGCCTGGGAGTTCAGCGGAGCTCCAAAGCTACGCAGCAATCTTGGTCTGCAGCTTGGCCACATCCCCTATATTGTATTTACTTCAGGGCTCTAATGGGGTGGGTTTTTTTCAGTTCAAAACATTAGTGTTGTCATTGACATTTTCACCTAACTATAACGTCACTTTCACCTTTGTTTTTTTTCAACATATGTTTTTCCTCACAACTAAAAAATTAGTCACACTCCCAAAATCAAGATCAATTCTTCATTTAATGCATAAAATCATGGATTGGCAAACAAACGCTCAATGCATTTCGGTCCCCATGGACCTTGATCACAGGTTGATGTTACAGTTCTACTTCGCTGCTAAAATCCCTTATTTTCAATTTTTTTCTCCAGGACTGGAAAATACGGGATATTAACATAGAAGCAGGACTGTAACATCAACCCATGATCAAGGTCCAGTGAGACCAAAATGTGTCAACGTTTGTTTGCCACGAAGTGACTTCATGTATTAAATGAAGAATGAATCCTGATTTTGAAAGTGAAACTCGTTTTTAGTTGCGAGCAGCAATTTAATTGATAAAATGTTTCAGCGACGCATTCCAGCGGCAGGAGTTTTGCACGACCGGGGAAGGAAGAGTGCTATGGCGCCCACACACAGAGGATCAGATGTAGCAGAGATATGTGTGTGTGTGTTCGGTGAAAGTGTGTTAAAACATAACATTCTAAACTCAAAAAATTCCCCAGTTATAGTTAACTGAAGTAACTATGCCTTGTACATTCGCCATAAGTGATGTCATTAATGATATCATTTCACTTGTCATCAGTGGTATTACCAATGATATCATAAAGCATATCATGGGTGATGTAACATGTGAGTTCATAGGGTTTAATCTTAATTAATTCCAATCAGATTGAATACCTGTAAATACGTAACCTCAAACTGTATTTGCAAAATCCTGGATATCATTACCCAATGAAAGAGACTAGAGGAGCAATGGGCGATCAATGGGTATTGTATTTGATAAAAGGGTACTCAGCAAACACAAAACAAATTGGGAAACAAACAAGAATAAGTCGTAAGCGATGTACAGAAATATAAGTCATTTAAAGGAAAATAAATTGTTATGTTAACAGGGGCGGCTCCTCCACTAAGGCAGAGGAGTGTCACCGCACAAGAAAAATAAAATGATAATAACAGCATGTTATTATCATTTTATTATTCAATACTCCTCTGTAGGGGTGGGGCGGACTGGCCTGCCTACAGAGAAGGGGGAGTAATGGTGGGCACTTTCCAAGTGTGCATGACGGTTTGGCCGGCCGTCTTGGGGCAGCCAAACTGTCATGCCCGCTTGGCATGTTCTCCATCAGGGTGTGTTGCACAGCCTGGGCGGTGAACATGCCCAGGATCTCAGTCCTGATCTAAGCGCCGAACCAGTCCACTCAGACCAATCTAAATGTTGCGATTAGCAGAGTCGTGATTGGCTAGGGAAACCTGGGTGCTTCCTGTTCCTGCATCAACGAAGAATAAGACAGAGGAGAAGCAGCAGGTAAGTTAAAAAATGTTTTTCCTTTTCTTTTTTATACCCTCCTGCCCCACCACGACTTCCCCGTAGCTGCTACTGGATGTCACTAACCAAGGCTGGGACTCATTGATCTGGGGATTGGACCCAAAGATATAACAAATCATCCATCCAAAAACAATAGGAAAATAAAAGAGAAATAACATAGATGTTCTCTGGACCTCTTCTCTGGTTAGAAGATGACGGCTGACAGAGGAAAACTGAAAATAAATAAGGGTGACCTCAACAGAAGGTATGGACAAAAAGAGCAGACCAATCAAAGTCATTAGGGGTAAATATTAGGGGGAAAAGGAAGGGCAGCGTGCATCTCCATGAGAGAACTCTTGATGGCCTCGAGGGAACCATACAAAAAGGACAATTGATGGACAGAATGTTGAACAATGTCAAACATTCAACCCAGTACAGAGATCTGGGCCTAAATCTATCATTTTTTTGCTCCCCATGCCATTCCAATTTAAGCCCAGCCATATGCAAATCAGTCTTGACCCTTCTCCCAATGGGAACAGTCCAGACCGAACTGCCAGGCCAGGTCCTACCTGAACTGGAATCAAGCATCCTAGGACTGGTTTTGGGGTTTTACTCCTCATCATCCAGGCTAGCTTGACTCCAGTGGCATGGAGAGCACGGGACCCACGTCTGGGCATACTCGTCCCACTCGGGGTGACAGATGCAAAAAGAACAATTGATTGACAGAATGTTGAACAATGTCAAAGATTCACCTCTGTACAGAGATCTGGGCATAAATTAATTGTTTTTTTGCTCCCCATGCCTTCTCAGTTTAAACCCAGACATATGCAAATCAGTCTTGACCCTGCTCCCAATGGGAACAGCTCAGACCGAAGGGCCAAGCCAGGTCCTCCCTGGACTGGAAACAAGCATCCTGGGACTGGTTTCGGGGTATTACGCCTCTTCAGTAAGGCTGGATTGATTCCAGTGGAATGGAGAGCAGGGGAACCACATCTGGACATACCCATCCTACTAGGGATGACAAATGCAAAATTAACAATAGATATACAGAATGTTGAACAATGTCAAACATTCACCCCAGTACAGAGATCTGGGTCTGAATCCATCGTTTGTTTGTTCCCCATGTTATTCCAGTTTACACCCAGCCATATGCAAATCAGTTTTGACCCTGCTCCGACTGGGAACAGTCCAGACCGAACTGCCAAGCCAGGTCCTCCTGGGACTGGAAAGAAGCATCCTGGAACATGTTTCGGGGTATTACTCCTCTTCATTCATGCTAGCTTGAATCCAGTGGCATGGAGAGCACGGGACCCACGTCTGGCCATACCCATTCCACTCGGGGTGACAAATGCAAAAAGAACAATTGATGAACAGATTGTTGAACATATCAAACATTCACGCCAGTACAGAAATCTGTGCCTAAATCTATCACTGCGCCACTGGATTCAAGCTAGCATGGCTGATGAGGGGTGATGCCCCTAAACCGGTCCCAGGTTGCTTGTTTCCAGTCCAGGAAGGACCTGGCTTGGCAGTTTGGGCTGGACTGTTCCCATTAGGAATAGGGTGAAGACTGATTTGCATATGGCTGGGACCAAATTGGGGTGGCATGGTGAGCAAAAGAACGATGGATTAAACCCAGATCTTTGTGACTGAGGGTAAATGTCTGCATTTTTCAGCATTCTGACCATCATTTGTTCCTTTTGCTTTTGTCGCCCTAAGTGGCAAGGGTATGCCCAGACATGGGTCCCGTACTCACTGCATCACTGGATTCAAGCTAGCCTGGCTGGTGAGGGGTGATGCCCTGAAACTGGTCCCAGGTTTCTTGTTTTCGGTCCAGGGAGGACCTGGCTTGGGAGTTCGGGCTGAACTTTTCCCATGAGGCACAGGGTCAAGAGTGAGTTGCATATGGCTGGGTCCAAACTGGGGTGACGTGGTGAGCAAAAGACCGAAGGATTAAACCCAGATCTTTGTGACTTGGGGTGAATGTTTACATCGTTCAGCATTTCGTCCATCATTTGATCCTTTTGCTTTTGTCGCCCTGAGTAGGAAGGGTATGCCCAGACATGGGTCTGGTGCTCACTGCGCCATTGGATTCAAGCTATCCTGGCTGGTGAGGGGTGATGCCCTGAAACCGTTCCCAGGTTGCTTGTTTCCGGTTCATTGAGGACCTGGCTTGGCAGTACGGGCTGGACTGTTCCCATGATGCACCGGGTCAAGTCTGAGTTGCATATGGCTGGGTCCATACTGGGTTGGTGTGGTGAGCAAAAGAACGATGGATTAAATCCAGATCTTTGTGACTGGGGGAGAATGTTTGCATTGTTCAGCATTCTGTCTCTCATTTGTTTCTTTTGGCCTCGAGTGAACAGACGTAAGAAGAAAAAGCCACGGAGTATATGACTAGCTTTGGGGTCATTACAAAGAAAGAACTGCTATCTATTCTTTCCTGTGATAGATTGTAAAAGTTTTAACTCTACTGCTAACACTATAATAGTCACAGCCATTATACACATCACACTATTTAATCGTTTTACTTCCTTCTACTTTGGAGCACTCTTCTTATTTCTTTTAACTTCACTTCCTTGACTGTTCAAGCCAAATTTGCAGTCATTATGCAGAAATACAGGTTAAAACCCTCTTATATAAGTTACAGTTTATGCCGTAACACAGTTTGTTTCCAGTTTGACTTTTGATATTAAAATATTGGTTGAAATTTGTACTTTGTAGATTGACTAACTTTTTGATCCCCTTAGCAACACTTAGGTGCAAAATAAGTCGACTTTGCCAACAGCCCAAAACCTCACTCCCCCAACAATAATTTGGCGATTCGTACAACCAAAAAATGTACAGATTTTCCACAGTTGTAAATTTAAGCGTAGGGGCCAAATAAAAGGAGAACGATAATGTGTGGAAACTGGAAAAGTCGAAACTTTTGTGCGGCACGCAAAACATATTTTTCATGAGCATTGCCACCGAGAAACGCACATTCACTGTTTCCAGGCCGATTAATTAATGTGAAGGCGTTGGGGAAGGAGTTTCTACACCTGGGGAATTATTTTCAGGTAGACAACAAGATATATCTTAAAAAATATCTGTCCCCGAGTTTAAAGGACGAAACTTTGCTAGCATAGTATAAGTATTTCTAGCTAAATCTGTCATTTTCATTTGGACTGTCTGTGCATAACAAGCAACACAAGTTATAGAGCTCGTAGCAATACTACTAAATGTAAAATTGATATTGTATTTGAAGTCGCTCCATCTGTCCTTAGTGCAATATTGAATTGTTAAATTGAAAAATGGTAACCCAAGATAAGTTCTCGAACTTTTGCGCATGCAGCAGTTTTGTATATAAAATGTCGGTTGTTAATTTCAAGCATGTGTGACCTTTGTTGCTTTAATGGTGGGTCTCTCTCCAGTAAACACTACTCACAGTATAATGTGGGGAAAAGTAAAGCACATTTGTCCCCTGTAGGTCTACATTTTTGCTAACATAATGAGATGCACATGGAGAAGCTTTTCACAAAGCTTGGCTTGGCAGATGTTTAACAATTATATGCATTTACTTTTGTGATATGTTTGAAAAATGTTCATATTGCTAACATGTGTACAGCGAAATCATATGGAAATGTTCTGTGCTGACACTTTATCTAGCACCAAAAATATCAAGTGGAGAGTGAATCACTGGTCCTGAAAAAACCAGGGTATGCAATTTCAGTACAATGTACTGTTAAGAAACCCTCATTCACGTTTTTGCAGATGGAATAAAGAGGTATATTTTGATTCTCCGCTCTGTCGTTAGCAACGTGACAGCATCATCATCGGGTTACTAAAATGCTTCCTCCCCCCCGGAGGTTGCCCCGCTGGTTATTACAGTAGTGATTGTTGAAAAAAAGGGGTGTTCGTGTATGGTGAAGTGACGTGTAGTGAAAAATATTAAAAAACTCGTAAAACCAGTACGCGCTTTTAATTATACTGGGTTCGAGATGGTTAAAAAAATTACTCTGTGTGCACAGGTTAGACTAGTTACGGTCTAGTGCACTAAAAAAGTGTCCATAAAAAGGTCGACATGTTTCAGCCCTCTATAATGCCCCAAAGGGTCAAGTGGGCTTTCTTCAGGACCTAGCAAAGTGACGGGGACCCTGATCTTCACGGGTCTCCAGTGAAAAACGTGGAAAAATTGTTCCACACGTCCTGTTCAATTTGAACCTTGTATCCCTGGTTGTGGGCTACATTGGGTGATAAGGAAGGTCGTTCACGCTCTTTGATATGATAGAAAGAAGGAAGGAGGAGTACATAAGAGGCACATTCAGATAATACATTACAGTTTCGTGGCGGCGTCCTCGTGTGCTCCTTCCTTTACCTTTACGGCGTGGGTGCGCGACCAGTGCTGACACTGCCTCCTGTAACCCGGTATTGATACGGGTACTTCTTTGACAAGGGTTAAAAAGGAAAAAGCATAGAGAAAGAAAGAGGACTTGGAGTTCATTACGAGACAAATCAGTATCTTTTGTCAACGGCCCCACATTTGTGAATTAGATAAAGTTAATGACGTTCACCTATTGTTATAAACAACGTAATGTAGTTGTTAACATTAAAACCACTATTAGAAAAAAGAAAAAAGGTGGAAAAAATATCTCATTGTCCACGACACAAATTTGTCTTTTGAATAAAGTTATATTCGCACAGTTCTTTTTCAATATTGAACCGCGGAAGGGAGAAGGAATATCCATTGTTTGAATAAAATGATATCCATATAGTTAATTCTTAATGCTGAGCCACGGGATATTATCATTCAGCCCATGTATGTGTGTTCCAAGACGATAAACCCACCTTTGCTCCTTCTCATAGAGTATTTTTTCTGCATTGTAATTCCTTGTAGTCAGGGTCTCCAAAATGACCCATTGTAGGTCAATGACAGTGTGTCCTTTTTCCAAGTAGCGGCTACTCATTTTGGTAGTGCTCTTTTTGCACTTGACTTTACTCCTGTGTTCGCAAAGTCTTTGCTTGACTTTGCGACACGTCATTCCAATATAGCGTAAATCGCAAGGACAGGTGATCATGTAAATGACGTGGGTCGTGTTACAATTGGTGTGAGCTCTGATTGTCCATTTCAAATTTGGCAACAGTTGTAATATTTTTGTCGTCGTTGTGAGATGACAAACAGAACAGGAACCACATGGGAAGTGTTCAATTACAAGTGTATTGTTCCAGAGTGTAAGTGGAGCCTCATTGATAGGTTTTGCCGGTGGCCTTGTGTGTACTAACATATCTTTTAGGTTTTTTGTTCTTTTGTTAGAAAACCTAGGTTTAGGCCATCGCAGGGAGCCTGAAGTTAGAATTCTCCAATTCTTATTGATGATCTTTTTGACATCATTAGATACCGTACTATAGGTACTAACGCAGGTAATTAGGTCTTTTGTAGGTTCTTTGACTGAAGTGTCCAAAAGGGTGTCCCTTTGTTGATTTCTGGCCCTCTTCTGACACTTTTTGATGGTACTTACGGGATAGTCTCTGTTCTGGAGTTTGTCACAAAGGTCCTTTGCTTGGTTCTTATAGTCCTGAATGTTACTACAGTTCCGTCTCAAACGGAGGAACTGGCCATAAGGAAGATTCTCTCTCATTGGGCGTGGGTGAAAACTTTTATATGACAGGAGACTGTTTTTTGCAGTAGGTTTGAAGAATGTTTTTGTCTGTATGGTGTCATTTTCAATAAAAATTGTCACATCCAAAAAGTCTAATTTGTTGGAACTTGCTGTGTAAGTGAACTTCAGCCATTCGTCCCTGGTGTTCAGCCATTGATGGAAGCACTCCACAGTGACTTTCTTTAACATATTCAGGAAAATGTATATTTTAGTTACAACCTATGACGTTAAAAATTATATGAAACTCCCACACCTTTATATTAAAAAAACAATACTTTATTTTAGTTCTTTGTTGTCAGATTGTCATTAAGTGAATACATCCACTGTATTCCATTCCCTCCTATCCACATACTCAGGACTGGAGTGTGGAGCAAAGGCAGCGCCCGCGAAAAGAGGTCTCAGTGCCCTCATATAAAGCATATAAAGCGAGCTTCTCTTGACGAGGCCTGGGGGTGGGTTCTACTCTGAAAGGAATTTTGTAGGGTAATTAAATGAAATGTTGCAATTTATAACATATTTTGTTTCAAATACTCGGTCTAAAAGGCCGTCTACTTTACAAGCTCTTTTGCGATTCGTGATTGACAGCCACAACTACCCATAACATACGGGCCTGTAAGAAAACGGTGTGCCCTTATACAAAAAAAGACACAAACAGCAAATATTTGTGCTACTTTCAACAGAGTGCTCCTGATAAAATTAGATTAAAAAATGTCATTGAAAAATCTGAACTAGAATAAATGACAATGTAAGTAATGTGGTAGGTCATCCAGTTATTATTCCTGTGACAGTATATAGCCTATAATAATATATGTATAAGAAAAAAATCTCAGCACCGACGCTAATATTTGACATGTTGCCCAACCATATGCTACAGTACAGTCAGTATATATCAGAGTGTTGCTCAAACATTTCATGCTGCTGCTAATTATTCAAGAATGCTGTTCACAAATTCCACAGTCCTGTTTACAGCATGATTCTCACTGTGCCAGCCTGACTGGGATGCTGCAATACGGAACACATTGTAATGTGTGTTTCCAAACAGGATCCCTGGCATCACATTCAGTGCTATTATCTAGCCAGAGTCTCTCACACAACATCAGTGATGCTGGTTTCCACACAAACCCTGCCCCTAGTATGTAAGCACAAGTAGCAAACCAATTTCCACTGCAGAATGCAAACCACATTTTTCATGCCTATGTACACTACTCCTTCCAAAATATATAAACCATCTTTGCCTCATCTGTTTTTACGCACCCACTATCAATGTCTGGAAGACCATGTCCCACGTACCCTGGATTTATACAGCACTCTCTTCTGAAACTGCCACCCTCGACTGCAGAGTGGAATACTGCAGAGCCATCCCTAGTAGTTTTCTGGTTATACCAAAATACCTTGTCTATCAAGGGAGACTGCCTACCTTTTCCACTTCTACCCAGAGAGGTAAACAGTAAGAAGCACCCCTGCAATGTAGCTGGAGGGCATCAGTGGGCTGCAGCTCTCCTGCTAGAAACCAGTAAACCACCAACAGAAAAAAATGTAATCACTGTGGTCAGTAGTTGGTGGAGACTTCCATCCTTCAGCTCTGAAAACTGAGTTGTGGAAATTAATTTTGTACATTGCACATGATGGTTCTACAGTGATGAAGTAGGATTGATTCTTCATCCATGGAGTAAGTCCAGGACCAGAGATGCCCAACCAATATAAAAAAAGAGCCTTGACAAAACTATAGAAATGTATTGGAAAATAAAGCAACCTCTCCTTTTAAGATATAATAATGTAAATCCTATGTAATGTGTGTGTATATATACATATATTCACAGAAAAAAACATAGGTTTCAGGCCTGATATAGTTAGGAATTAGCATTTAAAAAACCTTAGAAATTCAATGAAAAAACAATAGGTTTCAGGGCTGTTATTGTTAGCTGGACATTTCACTCGAACAAAACCATTGAAATTCCTCCGATATAGTTAGTTGTACTAACTACATCTCGCGCGCCCGCAATCCACTGCTGATGATGTCACATATTGCATCATTCATGACATGGTCAGTGACATCACTGATGACATATCAAATGACGTCACTGATGACATCACTGATGGCATCATCCACGTGACCATCCACAGGCCTGAAACCTATGTTTTTTTCAGGGAATTTCAAAGGTTTTTTAAATGCTAATTCCTAACTATATCAGGCCTGAAACCTATGGTTTTTTCAGTGAATTTCAAAGGTTTTGTAAATGACAATTTTTAATGTATTAATTGTTATACTAATTTTTTTGATACTGATTTACTACATTTGTTAAACTATTTATTTTTAGATATATTTTTTTTAATTACATTATAATTACATTATACATTACAATACAAAATATACTTTCTGAGAATGAATTACTTTAGTTTAAATACTTGGCAAATAGGCAACAGACTTAAGTACAGTAGTTACAGTTGTTGCAATGGGCAACACAATTTCAAACACAAAGCAACATTGAGCTCAATGTGAATTTCTAGTTAAATCCAATTAGTTACTTTATGGATTACTTTTCTAACCACAGGACTGGACTCTAGATTCAGTCCTTGGACATCTCCTGTACACAATTGAGTAAAAGCGTTTTGGTTACAGTAGATATTATTGTACTTTAAAAGTTGACACTAAGAAAAATTTTCACATAGAATCACCAATGTTATCCTATGGCAGAAAATTCGCTTAGCAGGTAAGTAGTGTTATCATTACTTTTTCTTACTTAGTGGTGGATCCTGGATCCAGCACTGGCCAACCTCCTGTAAACAGTTGAAAGAATGTGTTTAAGTCATACAGACGATTTTTTAGGAATATTTTTAGTTTGTAAAAATAGACAGAAAACTTTCTGCTGAAAACCACACAATAGATTCCTATGGAAGGAAATGCAAGTTACTAGTACGTACGCTTAGAATTATTTTTCAGGGTCAGTGCTGGGCTAAAAGATGCAGCACTGGGTTCTCTCCTGATTACAGGTGAGTAAATCGGAATTCGTAGTTCGGCTGGTTTTAGAGGAATATTTGTACAAAGGTGAAGGAAGGGGGCGGGGCCTGATGTGATGTGTGCAAACACGCCCTGTGGCGCGTTTTAAGTTGGGGAATTCATTCATCTTCAATCCTGAGGTCCCCTGGGGGCCAACTAGCCCACCAGGTACCTCCAGTATGCGCCAGGGAGCTGCATTGCAGAGAGGTGTTCAAAGGCCACGCCCCTTTTTACAACACTCTGCAACGCAGCTCCGTGGCGCTTACTGGAGGCACCTGGTGGGCTAGTTGTAATTGTCAGCTCCCAAGTTGCCCAAAGAACAGCACTCAAACGCCAGCATTTGGCTGTAAGCCTTTATTCAGGTATGCACAGTGTCCCGTCTGCCAATTCCTATTGACAGCGATTCCGTCATGTTTGGCCTGACGCGTTTCAAAGGTTAATCCCTCCTTCCTCAGAGGCTGTTGACGGAAAAGTTTACGCGTTTGTTGCCGGTTTCAATTCCACCATATTTATGCTTGATTCCACGCCCATTAATTAGGCTGCTTGTTGAAGTCTGTGGGGCATTATGGGGAATGTAGTGCCAGAAACCACTGTTGCCGCAAATGGCTGCGCTAATTCCCTGCCGGATCAAAGAAGATTTTCAAGCCCTGGATGGGCCTCAGCACACGGGACCCGTCTTTAATCCTTGGCTGGTGATCCACAAAGTAGCTCGGTTAGATACCAAGCTTCGTGGCCCCCATTAGATTCGCGGGGGTGGTGCGCGTTCGGCGGCTGGACTACCGCCTGTAAATGTCAGCTCCCAAGTTGCCCAAAGCAAGAACAGCACTCAAACGCCAGCATTTGGCTGTAAGACTTTATTCAGGTATGCACAGTGTCCCGTCTGCCAATTCCTATTGACAGCAATTCCGTCATGTTTGGCCTGACGCGTTTCAAAGGTTAATCCCTCCTTCCTCAGAGGCTGTTGACGGAAAAGTTTACGCGCTTGTTGCCGGTTTCAATTCCACCATATTTATGCTTGATTCCACGCCCCTTATTTGGGCTGCTTGTTGAAGTCTGTGGGGCATTATGGGGAATGTAGTGCCAGAAACCACTGTTGCCGCAAATGGCTGCGCTAATTCCCTGCCGGATCAAAGAAGATTTTCAAGCCCTGGATGGGCCTCAGCACACGGGACCCGTCCTTAATCCTTGGCTGGTGCTCCACAAAGTAGCTCGGTTAGATACCAAGCTTTGTGGCCCCCATTAAATTTGCGGGGGTGGTGCGCGTTCGGCGGCTGGACTACCGCCTGTAAGTGTCAGCTCCCAAGTTGCCCAGACGGGACACTGTGTATACCTGAATAAAGGCTTACAGCCAAATGCTGGCGTTTGAGTGCTGTTCTTGCTTTGGGCAACTTGGGAGCTGACATATATATATATACATACATATATTATCTACTGGCGGTCGCCAGTAGATAGTTATAGTTAGGACCGAGTTCCCATAGGAAATCTGAAAATTCTATTTTGAATAACTTTGGCGACGGTTGACTTATCTTCGTCAAATTTTCGAAACTAATGGGGCGCTCCGCTCAGCTCCTACCCTGAAAGTCTCGGGGTGATTCATCAAGCGGGGGCTGAGAAAAAAGGGGGGTCCCAAAACGCGTTTTCCCCATGCATTTTCCCATAGGACCTTTAGTCGAAGGTACAGCCCGAACGGCTGAATAGAATTACTTGAAATTTGGCAAAGAGGTAGTCCTCAGGTCAGGCATGTGCCTTTTGCTTAAATGGTGTAAATCCGTTCAGTAGTTCCTGAGAAAATCAAAAGTAAAATCACATATATATCTGGGCGGAGCCTAACCACACATCTCATCGTGAGATCTGATTGGCTGTCAGCACTTCATCCAAGAAGTGTTGGCAGCCATCTTGGGACCAATATACATGATAGCACCTCATTAAAAAGCATTGCATTTAATAGAAGGTTTTAAGACTTCAGTTACATTATAAAGCATTTGTTGATGGTACCATACTCATTTTAGGAATTGTGGTGTGTTCTAAGGTGATTTTACCATGTGAAAAAGCCTTCTGCTGTGATATAATGAATCATGTTTGGGAGAAAACTATTTTCTCATGCTTTTCCCACAGAGGTTTGGAAGGTGATCTATGGGCTAACTGAGAGCATATTTTCTGTAAATTCACATTATCTTTCTCAGTCATGTGAGAATGAAGTCTGACATTCTCAGTAAAACATGTACATCCAACAAGGGCAGAGACTGTCAGTTGATTCCTTTGTGTTCTACTGCAGCTTCCCAGAGTGTTCTAAAGAACAACTAGAGCGCTAACAGTCCTACTTATGACAAACGTATGGCACACATGAAGCCATCTTGGTTGGAATAAAGTGGTAATTCTTAAAACATTTAATTTAAAAAGGAACAAAATGAGGGGGTTCATTTTGCCATAGAAAGTATGACTAGTGCTGCAGAAAGAAAAATTAGGGCACATTTTGTGTGACTTCTCAATTACTCTTCTATTTCATTAAAAAATTCTGACATGCAGACTGAAACATGCACTTTCAATACCAGCAGCAGACTTCCCTGGTGAGCAGTAGCTTTACTACAGTGATCTAATAAGCAACTAGA
This sequence comes from Triturus cristatus, assembly GCF_964204655.1. NCBI lineage: Eukaryota > Metazoa > Chordata > Amphibia > Caudata > Salamandridae > Triturus > Triturus cristatus. The sequence goes on along the minus strand of NC_140585.1, from coordinate 984,115,065 downwards.
GTGCTAACATTCTGAATTTATGGCAAATTTGTGACACATCTGAATGCCTTCTTGATGGAATCAAAGTAAAAAACTGAAAGTATTTCCTACTGAGGAGACTGTAGTAAATGAGGAAATTAGGAAACATCATAACAAATAAGTCTCCCAAAATGGCCACCAGAGACAAAAGAGCCCAAATGTAGCCCAAATATCACCCAGATGTAGCCCAAGTATAGCCCAATGACAGAATGTTCCAGAGTGTTCTAACGAACAACTAGAGCGCAAACAGTCTTACTTATGACAAAAGTATGGCACACCTGAAGCCATCTTGAATGGAATAAAGTGGTAACACTTAAAACATTTAATTTACAAAGGAACACAATGAGGGGATTCATTTTGCCATAGACATTATGATTAGTGCTGCAGAAAGAAAAATTAGGGCACATTTTGACTTCTCAAATCCTCTTCTATGTCATAAAAAAAATTTGAAATGCAGACTGAAACATGCACTTTGAATACCAGCAGCAGACTTCCCTGGTGAGCAGTAGCTTTACTACAGTGATCTAATGAGCAACTAGAGTTCTAAAATTCAGAATTTATGGCAAATGTGTGACACATCTGAATGCCTTCTTGATGGAACCAAGTAAATAACTGAAAGTATTTCCTACTGAGGAGACTGCAGTAAATGAGGAAATTAGGAAACTTCATAACAAATAAATCTCCCAAGATGGCCACCAGAGACAAAAGAGCCCAAATGTAGCCCAAATTTCACCCAGATGTAGCCCAAGTATGGCCCAATGACAGAATGTCCCAGAGTGTTCTAACAAACAACTAGAGCGCTAATAGTCTTACTTATGACAAAAGTATGGCACAGCGGAAGCCATCTTGATTGGAATAAAGTGGTAACACTTAAAACATTTAATTTACAAAGGAGCAAAATGAGGGGGTTCATTTTGCCATAGAAATTATGATTAGTGCTGCAGAAAGAAAAATTAGGTCACATTTTGACTTCTCAAATCCTCTTCTATTTCATAAACAAATTCTGACATGCAGACTGAAACATGCACTTTGAATACCAGCAGCAGACTTCCCTGGTGAGCAGTAGTTTTACTACAGTGATCTAATGAGCAACTAGAGTGCTAACATTCAGAATTTATGGCAAATGTGTGACCCATCTGAATGCCTTCTTGATGGAACCAAAATAAAAAACTGAAAGTATTCCCACTGAGGAGACTGCAGTAAATGAAGAAATTAGGAAACTTCATAACAAATAAATCTCCCAAGATGGCCACCAGAGACAAGAGAGCCCAAATGTAGCCCAAATATCAGCCAGATGTAGCCCAAGTATAGCCTAATGACAGAATGTCCCAGAGTGTTCTTAAGAAAAACTAGAGCGCTTACTGTCTTACTTATGACAAAAGTATGGCACACCTGAAGCCATCTTGATTGGAATAAACTGGTAACACTTAAAACATTTAATTTAAAAAGGAAAACAATGAGGGGGTTCATTTTGCCATAGAAATTATGATAAGTGCTGAAGAAATAAAAATTAGGGCACATTTTGAGTGACTTCTCAAATCCTCTTCTATTTCATTAAAAAATTCTGATATGCAGACTGAAACATGCACTTTTAATACCAGCAGCAGACTTCCGTGGTGAGCAGTAGCTTTACTACAGTGATCTAAGGAGCAACTAGAGTGCTAACATTCAGAATTTACGGCAAATGTGTGACATATCTGAATACCTTCTTGATGGAATCAAAGTAAAAAACTGAAAGCATTTCCTACTGAGGAGACTGCAGTAAATGAGGAAATTAGGGAACTTCATAACAAATAAGTTTCCCAAGATGGCCACCAGACACAAAAGAGCCTAAATGCAGCACAAATATCACCCAGATGTAGCCCACATGTAGCCCAATGACAGAAGTGTGCAAAACACTTATTTTTTGTGTATTTGCAGTTTTATATAGTGCAGACTTGTCAGGTATTGGAATGCTTTACATGAGCATTGGTTACATCACACAAGATCAAATTCATTTTGGTTGTAGACATGGGGAGGTTAAGTGATTTGACAACAATCACAGAATGTTGAGCTGAAGCAGAAACTCCAACCTGGTTTCCCAGTTGCAAAGTCTGCAGCTCTGGAAGTAACACCACATCCTCTCGCCAAGGTGCAAAATTTAATCAAGTGGTCAACTGGATAAATAAACATAAAGATTACAAATAATTTAAAAGTTCTTTGTCGTTATTTGAAAACTCAGAAAATATGTCCTCATTTTAGGTTTTTAGAGCATTAACCATAATTTTGATGCAAATAAGACCCTCTCATATATGTGATTTCTAAAGGAAATACTCTAGGTATTACAATTTTGATTACATCAAGATGACGTCAGGCGTTCCACACTTTTGTAATAAATATAGAATGTTAGCAATCTAGTTGTTCATTGGGATACTGTTGAGAGGCAGAGGCCAGGGGCACGGACTCTTAAAATGGAAGGCAGGTAGGAAAGTGCAAAGGCAACAATTTGACCACACTGGGCAGGCAGGAAGGGCAGTGGCAGCACAACAGACTATGGAGGGCAGTGGAAAGGGGGGCAGGGGCAACAAACCAACAATACAGGACTGGCAAGAGAGGCTGTGGCAATATAATAGACCTTTGTGGGCAGAAGGAAGAGGCAGTGGTAGTACAACCATACATGCCAACAGACCCGTTTCAGCCAGGAAACGTCCAATGTTTTTAAGCTCAAATGGGCTTTATTTGATCTGTCTCCTGTCTACAATCTCCTCTTTTTCAATGTAACTCAAAGGGGAAAATCAATACCCCAGTTTTTTTTCAAAATCTCCCTCTTACCAAGTTCAAAATGTTCGCAAGTATGGTACTTTGAATCATGGTAGGCAGGAGGAATTGGGGTAGGGACATGGACTCGGATAACAGAGGACAGGAGGGACATGGAGAGGTGCACCAAACTGACCCTACAGGGCAGGCATCAGGGTTTGCAGCATCACAATACACCACACAGCGCATGCGGGACAGGAGTGCAGCACAACAATCCATAGAAAGCAATAGGGAGGGGACAGGACCATGTACATGGACAACAGAAAATAGATGGGAAAGAGGCAATGGTAGCTAGCTGACCATAAGGGACAGACAGGAGAGAAAGCTGCAGCATAACAGACCATAAAGGGCAGGAGGGACGGATCAGGGGCCTTACAATGGAACAGACAAGCCAGGAGGGAGGGAATAGGGGGTCTGCACATGGAAACAGAGGGCTGGGGGCAAGGTGGCAGGGCAGGAGCAGCAAGATGACCATGGAGGTCAGGCAGGATGGGCACTAGAAACAAGACACACCATGGAGAGCAACAATGAGACTATGGTGGCATACACACAGACCATGGAGGGAAGGTGGGAGGGGGTCAGGGGCAGCTAGCTGACCACACAGGGAATTTGGGAGGGGCCATGGCAGCACAGAAGACCATGCATGGCAAGCGGGAGGGTTAGTGGCAGCACAATGGCTATGATGGGCAAGAAGGAGGGTGCAGGGGCATGCACAAAAGACCATGGAGGATAGAAGGGAGGGTCAGGACCTGGGCACAAACAAGAGAGTTCAGGGGAAGGGGCCTCACAACAGACCGCGCGGGGCAGGCAGGAGGAGCAGTTGCAGCACAACAGATTAGGGAGGGCAGAAGGGTGTGGCAGTAAAATGGACCATGGAGGACAGGAGGAAGGGGATAGGGGCATGGCATGTGGACAGGCAGTGTGGAGGTGGCAGGGACAGGTTACAGTCATCTGACAATGCTAGGCAGGTGGGAGGGGAGTGGCAGCTCAACAGAACACTCAGAGTAGATAGGAGTGGCAGGTCCATGGAACATAGTGGGCAAAAAGGATGGAGCAGGGGCATGCACAAAGACATCGGAGGGCAGGGGGAAGGAGAAAAGGGGCAGCAAGCTAAGCACAGAGGCTAAGCAGGAGGTCAATGATGGGCCATAGAATTGGGCAATGGAGGGCCGGAGGAGTGGACTGGTACATCATGCTAAATGGAGGGCAGTGGCAGCACATCAGACCATGCATGGCAGGAGGGAGGAGGCTAGTCCATGGATTCAGACAACAGAGGATAGGGAGGAGGTGGATGGGGCAGCAAGCTAACTGTTCAGAGAAGGTGGGTATTAGGAACTTTATTGTTTTTAAAATGCGTGTCTGTGCGAACTACTTAAAATATGAATAAGTATGCAGCATAATCTCACTTTTATTCAGGAAGAAGAGGACGTTTGTGACTGTGACTCCGGGCTCACTTGGCGGAAACATCCCCTGACCCTCCGCCCCCATCGCAAAATGTAATGCCCGTGAAAAGGGTAGGTGGACGCAGTGTTATATAGAACATAGTCCTGAGAGCACGATTGAAAATTAAAACTAGATGTAGTATATGGTATAAACTATGCACCAAAAAGTGTGATATAAGATGAACCGGGCGTGAAATATAATATGCAATACATTGTGTGCAATGACAGATTCATTGGACAGCGCGAGATAGCACAGGCACTAGCGCGTGCTATGCGATATGCGCCTTGGAGTGTAATATGCACAGGGCAGTGTTGTGTAACAGAACTAGTCTCTAAATTTGTAATATAAAATATGTGTTGGGTAGTGTAACGTTGCATATGCACTGTGACAAAGATATGGATCCCAGATTGTAATATGTATGGCATAGCGCTGTGCATTATAACATAGGCATCGAGGAAGGCACGTTAGATGGGGCAATATAAACCGTGCAAAGGCAAGTGTGGCATGACATATTCACGGGGTGGTGTTACAGTGCACATGGCCTAGAGAGTGTCATAGCATACGCACTAGCTGGTGGAATACAACACAGAGGTGTGAGGCAATCGGTGGGCACTGGTGGGTGTAACACAGCATTGGGCTCAGCCAGGAGCACGCTGTGACTCTCAAGTGAGGTTCGTCTCCTTTCCAGAGAGTAAAATAAAAAGTATTACACATCCGGCAGTGGATGTGTTTTTTATTAACCGTGAGGGGGGTTTCTTGCATAGTTTGGTCGAATTTTTGTCGACTCCCCTTTGAATGGCTCGGTGTGCGTGTATATTAAATGTGCCCGTCAATAGCTACCCATGTTTGTATAAATAAACGACAAGGGTGTCTACTTGGAGAGTACCCACCGGCGGGGGCGCCGGGATTAGGCACGGTAGGGCGTCAGACACGTCAGAGCTTCACTAGCGGTGTAAATACATTCCATGTGGATTCATTCTATGCATAGTCGCCTTTTAATGAATATCAGGAAAATCGTCATGGTGATAGGTACATACGGTTTGTCCAGCATGTCCTAGGTGTTTCTATAAATATATATATTTTTAAAATAATAAAAAACAAGTGGCCTGAGCCCCCTCCTAAAGAATTTAAATTAAAAAAAGGCCATGACCCGGGGGTTAGGGTCCCCGGGGCCGATTAAGGCCTTGGGAGGGCCAAATTTATTTTTTTCAACAACAAAAAATTAGGGTGCAGGCCCTGGGGGATGGGGTCCCCAGGGCCAGTAAATTAGAAAAAGAAGGGGGGCCACACAGCCCTCCTTCTTAAAAAAATAAAATAAATAAAAGACCGGCATCGCTCTGGAGGCCACGCCCCCTCCTTGCAGCACTCTGCAAACGCGCCCCCTGGCCAGTTGTAAGTTGGGGAATTAATTGCCCTTCAATACTGAGGGTCCCTGAGGGCCAACTAGCCCAACAGGTATCTCCAGTGTGCGCCAGGGAGCTGCGTTGCAGACAGGTGTTCTGAGGCCACGCCCCTTTTTACACCTCTATGCAACGCAGCTCTGTGGCGCTTACTGGAGGTACCTAGTGGGCTAGTTTGACCCTAGGGACCCTTAGGATTCAAGGGGACTTAATCTCCCAACTCAAAAAACGGCCACAGGGCATGTTTACACAGTGGGGAAGGAAGGGGACGGGGCCTGAGGTGACATGTGCAAACACGCCCTATGGCGCGTTTTAAATTGGGGAAATAATTCCCCTTCAATCCTGAGGGCCCCTGGGGGCTAACTAGCCCACCAGGTTCTTCCAGTAAGCGCCACTGAGCTGCGTTGCAGAGAGGTGGTCCAGGCCGTGCCACTTTTTACACCTCTCTGCAACGCAGCTCTGTGGCGCTTACCGGAGGTACCTAGTGGTCTAGTTGGACCCTAGGGACCCTCAGGATTCAAATTAACTTAATCTCCCAACTGAAAACAGCCACAGGGCGTGTTTACACAGTGGTGAAGGGAGGGGACGGGGCCTAAGTTAACGTGTGCAAACAAGCCCTGTGGCGCGTTTTAAGTTGGGGAAATAATTCCCCTTCAATCCTAAGGGACCCTGGGGGCCAACTAGCCCACCAGGTGCACTCCTCTGCATTGCAGAGAGGTGGTCTAGGCCGTGCCCCTTTTTACATCTCTCTGCAACGCAGCTCAGTGGCGCTTACTGGAGGTACCTAGTGGTCTAGTTGGACCCTAGCGACCCTCAGGATTCAAAGGGAGTTAATCTCCCAACTTAAAACGGCCACAGTGCGTGTTTACACAGTGGAGAAGTGAGGGGACGGGGCCTTAGGTGACGTGTGCAAACACGCCCTGTGGCACATTTTAAGAGGTAGTTTTAATCCCCTGCCATATTAAATACTAGGGGCTTACAGAGGAGGTCATGCTGATCACAGGGGGACCCCAACGCATAGTGTTCCCTAGTGTATGTAGGTGTTTACACTGTATTCTGAGTGTCTTTTAACATAGCACTGTCTCTAGGACTGGTTAGTCAGACTCAGTTACCACCAGTATCCGTCTGAAAAAGTTGAGGGTACAGGATGATTTTGCAACAAGGCTTCTTTCTGCTCTTCTGTTTGTTCTTTCTGCACGTTATCCTTCTTCCTGCACTTTTCTTCGTCTTTGAGGACCTCTGTTGCTTCTTTCTGCATTTCTTTTTTTTCTTTCTTTGCGTTTTTTCTTCTTTCTTCACATGTCCTATCTCTGTAGGTATAGTTAGAAATTAGCATTTAAAAAACCTTTGAAATTCACTGAAAAAACTATAGGTTTCAGGCATGTTATAGTTAGGAATTAGCATTTAAAAAACCTTAGAAATTCACTGAAAAAACCATAGGTTTCAGGGGCGTTATAGTTAGCTGGACTTTTCACTCATACAAAACCATTGAAATTCCCCCGTTATAGTTAGTTGAGCTAACTATAACTCGCGCGCCCGCAATGCACTGCTGATGACGTCACATATTACATCACTCATGACATGGTCAGTGACATCACTCATGACATCACTGATGACATCTCAAATGACATCACTAATGACATCACTAATGAGATCATCCTTGTGATAGAGTGGCAGACCTCCTCTTCCCCTAATATAACCTTTGATACACACATTCAAAAATAGAAACTACAATGTTCAAAACAATGGACATACCAATACCATTTACAACAATCTATTCAGTAATTCTAAGATCCACATACACATCCACTCATTCACCAACAGTCCTATACAGTCACTCATACATGAACTCATCATATGTACTCACACACCTATACATCCTGTTACACAACGCCACTCATCCATAGAGTTACTCACACACATAGTCACTCATGCTAATAAAGAATCAAACATCCATTTACTTGCATATACAGTTATACACAGACCACCACATTTACTTCTACAGAAACTTACACATACTTAGTCTTTTAAAGAATCACTTATAGAAACACATACTTATTCATACAGGAACTCTTTCAATCTCTCACTCTCACATATACTCACTTATATACACCAATAGTCACATATACTAGTTTAAAACATATGTAGTTACTCATAAAGACACTATTGAGACAGTCCATCACTCACTAACACACCCATGCACACACTCATCCACCCATACAGTCCTGCACACATGCTGTCTTCAACACATACAAACAGTGAGTCACTCATTCATGTACCTATGCACTACATAATACCCCCCACCGAACCATACAGACACTCAGACACTCATACTGATACTCAAAAAACCAACTAATAACCTATGTAGACACTCATGTAGCTACTCACCGACCCATGCAGCCACTTATACACAAAGTGAGAGACTGATACAGATATTGACATATTTAAACATTACTCACTAAGCCATGTATTTACTAAGATACACTTAATCAGTCAGTTATACAATCAATTTTTCAAAAACAAATCATCCATTTAGACACTTATATGCCCATTTATTCTTCCATCGACCTTGAGATATACATATATAAAACATATGTAATTTTCAGAAAAACACACATTCACTGGATGATGTCATCAGTGATGTCATTTGAGATGTCATCAGTGATGTCATGAGTGATGTCACTGACCATGTCATGAGTGATGTAATATGTGACGTCATCAGCAGTGCATTGCGGGTGCGCGAGGTATAGTTAGCTGAACTAACTATAACGGGGGAATTTCAATGGTTTTTTACGAGTGAAAAGTCCAGCTAACTATAACGCCCCTGAAACCTATGGTTTTTTCAGTGAATTTCTAAGGTTTTTTAAATGCTAATTCCTAACTACAACGTGCCTGAAACCTATGGTTTTTTCAGTGAATATATATATATATACATATATTGAATGCTACCACAAAAGTGACAAAGTGTCCCTCAAAATCATGTATAGCGACTATTACATGAAAGTAGCATGGAAAAATGCAGTGTTGATCACATCTTCGGAATACAAGTTCTTACGATTAGACAACCCCATGACACCTAGCTCATATTTCATACCAAAGATCCATAAAGACCCGAAAAAACCCCCAGGAAGGCCTATCATCTCGGCCTGGAATAGTCTCCTTGAAAGAACCTCTCAATATATAGACTATTTCCCTCAGGATTTGGTTCAATAACTTCCATCATATATTAGAGACATGGGTGACTTCCTAACTAAAATACAAGATCATACACAAAATTTCATATGGAATGATGATTTGCTGCTAATCACATTGGATGTAACTTCGCTATTTATGTCCATTAACCATCTTGAAGGACTCAGAGCGTTAGAGCACTTTTTAACATTAAGACCGGTTGACTGCTTACAACATAACAAAATGTTCTGTAATATGGTTGAGTTCTGTTTATGCAAAAATATATTTCTATTCCAAAACACCCTCTACCAACAACAACATGGTGTAGCGATGGGGGCCAGCTTCTCCCCCAGCTATGCTTGTCTACACATGGGCTGGTGGGAGGAGTTGGTCCTACAGAAAGAACACGCCACACATGTTAGAAACAACATCAAACTCTTCCTGAGGTATATGGATGACCTATTTTTAATTTGGCAGGGTACGAAACTAGAGGCTGAAACATTCATTAAGATGATTAACATCAACAATCTGAACCTGCACTTCTGAGGTTCCATCAGCTCACAATCCGTCATCTTCTTAGATGTCCAGGTACTCATAAGCGAAGGGAAGATGGAAACTAGCTTGCATAGAAAATCTACAGCTGGCAACTCGGTGCTGCATGCAAGGAGTTCCCACCCTCATCACTTAATACAAAGCATACGTTACGGTGAGATGCTTCGGCTGAAGCGTATTTGTAGTCGAGAGGTTGACCTAAAGTCTGCCCAGCTAGCTAGTAAACATAGATTTCTAGCAAGAGGTTACTCGAACAAATGTATAGACAAAGCCATTGAAAAAAGCAACACGGTCGATAGAGTAACCCTACTCAATAAACCTCCGAAGATGAAAAGTAACAGGGCAGGGGAAAGTGACACTTTTAGATCATCCTGAGTACAACAGACTGGAGAAAGCAATAAAAAGCATAATCAGAAGAATCTGGCCCCTGATCCTAGGTGACCCTATTATAGTCCCCATGCTCCCAAACAGAGCCTCTATCACCTACAGCCGGGCTCCCTCTATGAAGGATGCCCTGGTACACAATGACCTAAGTAGCCAACCTACAGGTACATGGCTCTCCCAAAGAATGGGATTTTTTAGATGCAAGACATGTAAGGCTTGTCAATTTGGTGTAACTAAAACATCTTACAAAACACCATTTTGCAAACAAGAAAAACAAATTACTAAAGCCTTAACATGCAAATCAGACCATGTAATTTATGTACTGGACTGCCCTTGTGGCTGTGCTACGTTGGCAGCAATGTGCTGAAAGGACACAAAAGGGTGCTCCAGCACATAAGAGCCATCAAGACCCGAGATCCAGCTTACCCGTTGGCCCGCCACTTTGGCAAGATCCACAATGCAGACCCCAAAAGGATTAAAATACTATCTGGTAGACACCATCCTACCCAACAAGAGAGGAGGCAATAGGGAGAAAGTCTTCAGAAGTTTGGAGACATGCTATATTTTGAAATTCGACTCCAAACAACCACAGGGCTTGAATACCACGGAGGAACTGCATGCATGTCTATAAGTTGGTAACTGAGATAACAACAGGCAAATCTCCAGTAGGTGGCAGCTACTGTAGGATTAACATTATTAGGTAACTATTCAAGTAAAAGACAGACCGCCAAACCACCCTCGATAATTTTAGTTTTCTACATGGTTTAAAAGGGTTTTAACATATCTGCACGTTAGGTCAATTATGAGCACATAGTACATTATTTACTATTATGCACCAAGCACCTTGATCCATCATAGGTAAACAACTAAGTTGTTATCGCCAACAGTACTGTACTTGCACTAGAACTTTAGATCATTACCTGACATGTGGGTATTGAAGCCAAGATTAGTTTGTCGCTTTACTAAATCAGAAGACATATTTTATTTCACATAGTGGATGTTTTAACAGAGTCTTCTATTGCTTTTAATACAGATAAATGAAAACTGTTTGGAATTTTAAGGCATTTTACAGGTTTTTATGACATTAACTGTTGATTATTTAATGAGTTTTATATTTACATCTGTATATATGTCACAACCCTGAACAAACTCATGCCTGACTTTACCACCAGTCTGTTGTTTACATCTATGAAATGCACTTGTCACTTTTAGAAAGAAAAAAAGAGGAAATAAAAAAACACGCACCTATATGCAAAATGGTATTTAAACGAATCTGTTACAGTGAAGCGCATCATGTGATCAAGCCCCTTAGGGGTTGAAACGCATCATGGCTGCTGGTGTGTGGTAAATAAAATATCACGCTGTCATAATTTTTTCAGATATCAATAAGATCATGCATAAAGCAAGAGGCTGAGTCTGTGGTATCAGATTCATAAAGGGCTTTATTCCAATAACTCGAGTCAAAGGGAGAATATCTCCATCACCAAAAAGGATCTGGACGGGGCTGAAAAGTATTCTCAATATTCTCAAAACATTATTCACAGAGTACAGTATATATACATTTCTCAATTGTACGTAAGCAAGAGAGCAAGAGAGAATGAGATAAGAGCATGTGGGCGTGTAAGTAGGCGTGAAGGTGGGCGTCCATGTGGGCGTCCACTTGATGATAATGGGTAAATTGTCATGTGTGGGTGGATACCTGGAGATGATTTCGCAATGTCAGCAGAAATACTTGGCAGAGATGCGCGCGCAGCAGCATGACGTGTGATTGACGCGCAACTAGAGGGTGAAGGGGACTTGACATTTAGCTCTACATGTGGAGACAAAAAGTCTGGGGTTATGTCAACCTAATCCCAAATCATATCTAATATCCTATGTTTAAAGAACTATGTTATCCACAAGGGAAGGGCTCTCGGACAGAATCTATTCTATACTGACTGTGTGTGCGTGTACAAGCGTCTAAGTGTCTACACTGAATGCGAGGGGATGGGAATATTCCATGGTGACAGGGCTATGAATTACTTGCATGAGGGCAGAGAAACCGGGCCTTTTGCTTGGTAGCTGGAAGAATGTTTACTTAAACTACTAGACAGGAATGCATCGGCTGAGGAGCAAAATAGATAATTCGAAGGTGAAATACAGCTTCTTGGCAGGCAGGCGAAAACTGGCCGAGGCAGGCACCGTTAGCTGCACAGGGAGTAGGACAAAGTTCATGGATACAGATGCGAGCTCAAACTGATGCTGTCAGAGGCAGAGAGCAGGGAAAGGCTTTGAGGACAGAATCGGGCCTACTCTGCCTGAACTGCAAAAATGGAGTAACTTAGCCATAAAAAGTCGGTGGCCTTTCATACTTAGGAATCGAATATCCAGCCCATTCATGGCGGATCTGACAGAGGACATGTTAACGGTGGACGCACATGTGTTTGTGTCTTCGAAACTGGAACTGGAGGGAACATACATGTACTTGTAACATGCATATAGAACCGTTGGGGTCCAAGATAGGGGACATAACTGGTCAGGAGAATCCACATTTCCACATTCCCTCCTTGTCCCCTACTTGCCCTTCAAGAAACATCAATCTTCATTAATCCATCGATTTGCTCATGGAGCATCATTTCTTCTTCTTTCTTCTTCCGGGATCTTGAGCGAAAACCTTGATGTGGAATACACGATGTCGCTCAATTTGAAAAATTATTTTTACATACAATTTGCACTCAGGGGGTCATAATCTTACCGACTTGACCCAGCACATTGGCTCACTGGACCATCAAGAACACAAACCTGTATTCATGAAAAATTGGCAAATTCGAAATACCCACAATTCTTTTTCCAAGCTAAACTTGTCACTAATTATTTTTCGTTAACACTTTGTACATTAGGGGTGTCATCAAATCACAGGAGTTGCTCCTTCTCTAGCTGCACCCCTCTCAATTTCCTATTGACAATGTAGTCAAATGTTGGACCATGTAAACACCAGCTATGCGCTGTTCATTTGGTGGGGGGCTCAAGAACCTTTGGGCTACTATGTAATTAATATATGTATTATAACTGGTCTTTTTACTGGGGCCACTCTTGCTGGGTCCTCTGAAAGGACGGGATAAATACCAGCAACGTCAGTATTTCTTTTTCTGTCAGCCTGCGCTCATTTTACCAGCTCAAATTCCTCCTGTAACATCTCATCCTTGGCTTTTCCAGACTCCAGTCCACTCCTCTCTGCTTCGTGAAACACTTACTCTGTCCTTCTATGTCACTCCGTGCGCCAAAAACTCAATGGCATCCTTCCAAGCTGGTCTACATTTCCTCTTTCATAAGAGTGTTTCGTTGTCTGTCTACTTGTTCTGCTTTTACTCAGATACCTTCCTCAACTAACACGTTTTCTCGGGCTTTGTCTGAATCCTCCATACTTTTCTCTTCTTTTCTGAGCGCTTACTCTGTGCGTCTATGCTATTCTTTACGCCATAATTCAACAGCGTCTTTCTGTGACTGTCTAGCTTTCCTCTTCCACAACTCTTCTTCGACTTTCATGATACATTCGGCATCCCAGGTCCCAGCTACGGGCCATCTCTGACTTTCTGGTAACTCTTTGGTGTAGTCCACCCATAGATCAAGGAATAATATGGCGTCTAAGCCATGCTTGTGATAAATAAAATGTCCTGGAGTGTCCCTAGGAGGAATAGGAACTGCTTCTTCAAGCACCCCTTTTCTGGTAGTAAATCTGTCTTAACTTCGAGAAGAGCGGCATATTGACAACTGATCTGATACTTACTCTTGAACTCACTTAATACGAAAAAAACACAATAATGAACAGTGAACAATGAACAATCATTCATACCACAATATTTGAACACTTTAAACATTAAACATTAAACATTTTAACAACGACCGACAATGATGACAGTCTGCCTAACTAATCACCACGCTGAATTCTTGACAATAACTGAATACTTCGGAATACTTGATATACTGCTAAACAGTACATATACACTGCTAAACAGTGCAGACCGGATTTGTGTACCCAAATCCGTCTTGACCGGCACAACCTATGTGCGCGTCAACACGCCTCCCCGGCGATGGTACTCACCGAGTAGCTCCTTGAAACGGAAGGCCTCAGAGAATGGACTGGACTCGACGACTGCGGACATCGGACCCTCTGGACATCGGGACTTTGAAAACCTGGTGGGCCTCTATACCTCGGACGCAGCTCTCTCGCAGGTGGGCTCTGGGTAGACAATCTGCGTTCCTCACCGCCTCGTATGGATGCCTGGTCGCAGTCTGTCCCCTTCGGTGGCCTGAGGGAGTTGGCGGGAAAACCCGCGACGTGCACGCTTGAAGTCCATCACGGCTATGGAAGGGGGCAAAACAGGACCTTCATCTCCGGCGTGTGGGGAAAGAGATTAAACTGTTCGGGCGCCATTCTGTGGTAAATAAAATATCACGCTGTCATAATTTTTTCAGATATCAATAAGATCATGCATAAAGCAAGAGGCTGAGTCTGTGGTATCAGATTCATAAAGGGCTTTATTCCAATAACTCGAGTCAAAGGGAGAATATCTCCATCACCAAAAAGGATCTGGACGGGGCTGAAAAGTATTCTCAATATTCTCAAAACATTATTCACAGAGTACAGTATATATACATTTCTCAATTGTACGTAAGCAAGAGAGCAAGAGAGAATGAGATAAGAGCATGTGGGCGTGTAAGTAGGCGTGAAGGTGGGCGTCCATGTGGGCGTCCACTTGATGATAATGGGTAAATTGTCATGTGTGGGTGGATACCTGGAGATGATTTCGCAATGTCAGCAGAAATACTTGGCAGAGATGCGCGCGCAGCAGCATGACGTGTGATTGACGCGCAACTAGAGGGTGAAGGGGACTTGACATTTAGCTCTACATGTGGAGACAAAAAGTCTGGGGTTATGTCAACCTAATCCCAAATCATATCTAATATCCTATGTTTAAAGAACTATGTTATCCACAAGGGAAGGGCTCTCGGACAGAATCTATTCTATACTGACTGTGTGTGCGTGTACAAGCGTCTAAGTGTCTACACTGAATGCGAGGGGATGGGAATATTCCATGGTGACAGGGCTATGAATTACTTGCATGAGGGCAGAGAAACCGGGCCTTTTGCTTGGTAGCTGGAAGAATGTTTACTTAAACTACTAGACAGGAATGCATCGGCTGAGGAGCAAAATAGATAATTCGAAGGTGAAATACAGCTTCTTGGCAGGCAGGCGAAAACTGGCCGAGGCAGGCACCGTTAGCTGCACAGGGAGTAGGACAAAGTTCATGGATACAGATGCGAGCTCAAACTGATGCTGTCAGAGGCAGAGAGCAGGGAAAGGCTTTGAGGACAGAATCGGGCCTACTCTGCCTGAACTGCAAAAATGGAGTAACTTAGCCATAAAAAGTCGGTGGCCTTTCATACTTAGGAATCGAATATCCAGCCCATTCATGGCGGATCTGACAGAGGACATGTTAACGGTGGACGCACATGTGTTTGTGTCTTCGAAACTGGAACTGGAGGGAACATACATGTACTTGTAACATGCATATAGAACCGTTGGGGTCCAAGATAGGGGACATAACTGGTCAGGAGAATCCACATTTCCACAGGTGGAGAGAGCGCATAAACTTTGATTTCTTTACACCAAATTGTGGTCCATGCTCCGGTGTATTCGTGAGATAGGCAGAGTGTCCTTTGAGATATATATATATATATATATATATATATATATATATATATATATATATATATATAACGCTCTAGTTAGGACCTATTATCCATAGGAAATCCGCAACATTCTATTTGGAATAACTTTGGCGCTATTTGGAATAACTTTGGCGCCGGTTGAAGAATCATCGCAAAATTTTCAAAAGTCGTGGCCCGCTCCGGTCCGTTCCTATCCTGAAAGTCTCGGGGTCATTCGTCAAGTGGGGGCCGAGAAAAAAACGTGCAGAATGTAAAAAGGGGGCAGGGTAGAAACACCCTGACCACCTAGGCCTGCACAGCCCTGCCCAGCCCCAGGGACCGCCACCCCCAGGGCTTTATGTAAATATGTGGGGGGCTCTCTGCCCTTCCAGCCCCGGGGACCGCCACCCCCGGGGCTTCAAAACTGAATGGCTGGTGGGGCTCAAAGGCCCCCACAAAGCCCCGGGGACCGCCACCCCCCAGGGCTTTGTGAAAATATTTGCGGGGGGCTCACGGCCCCCCCGCAGCTCTGGGGACCGCCACCCCCCGGGGTTTGTGTATTTAAAAACACAAAATACCCTGTGTGGGGGGGCTCAAGCCCCCCACACGCCCTGGGGACCGCCACCTCCCCGGGGCTCTAGATATGTAAATTGAGCGGTCCGTGACGGATGCCCCAGCCCCCGGGACCACCACCCCCTGAGGCTTTTGAACTTGGTGGGAGGGGAGCCACACGGCCCCCCCTGGTGCCAATGATGGCCCTGGGGACCGCCACCTCCCCAGGGCCGGCTCCTGCAGTGTTCCGGGATGCCAACCCCCGGGACACTGTAGTTTGATATGGCAGGGCGGGAGCCTCGCGGCTCCTGCCCTGCCATAGCAAACTTGGTTTGGATTTTGAAAAGAAAGAGCAGGGAAACCTGCTCTCTCTTTCAAAATTCTAACCAAATTGCTTTTCCACACACGGGGAGCTGCATGTTAGCAGCTCCCCATGTGGAAAAGCAATGCCGGCTCCCGCAGGAGGTGGGGAGCTGGCGGGGCACCCCCAACGGAGACCCCCTGGGGATGGGGTCCCCGGGGCTATTAGTGGCCCAGAAGGGGGGCCACGCAGCCCCCCTCTCCCCAATTTTTTTAAAAAAATAAATAAATAAATTAGATAGGCGGGCCCCGGGGGATGGGGTCCCCGGCGCCTTCAGTGGCCAGAGGAGGGGGTAAACGCAGCCCCCTCCAAAAAAATAAAAATTAAAGAAAAGCCATGCCTTGGGGGATGGGGTCCCTGGGGCTGATTAACTTAACTTAAAACTTACCACGGGGCACGTTTGCACAGTGGTGAAGGGAGGGGGCGGGGCCTGAGGTGATATGTGTGCAAACACGCCCTGTGGCATGTTTAAAGTTCAGGAATTAATTCCTCTTCAACCCGGAGGGCCCCTGGGTGCCAACTAGCCCATCAGGTACCTCCAGTAAGTGCCACAGAGCTGCATTGCAGAGTGTTGTAAAAAAAAGGGCGTGGCCTCTGAACACCTCTCTGCAAGGCAGCTCTCTGGCATGTACTGGAGGTACCTGGTGGGCTAGTTGGCCCTCAGGGACCCTCAGGATTGAGGAGGAATTAATTCCCCAACTTAAACCATGCCACAGGTTGTGTTTGCAGACATGTCACTTCAGGCAACGCCTCCTTCCTTCACCACTGTGCAAACGCGCCCTAAGGTCCCTAAAGGCCAACTAGCCCAACAGGTATCTTCAGTGTGCGCCAGGGAGCTGCGTTGCAGACAGGTGTGCAGAGGCCACGCCCCTTTTTACACCTCTCTGGAATACAGCTCTGTGGAGCTTACTGGAGGTACCTAGTGGGGTAGTTTGACCCTAGGTACCCTTAGGATTCAAGGGGACTTAATCTCTCAACAGAGCGGCCACAGGGCGGGTTTACACAGTGGTGAAGGGAGGGGACGGGGCCTGAGGTGACGTGTGCAAACACGCCCTGTGGCGCGTTTTAAGTTGGGGAAATAATTCCCCTTCAATCCTGAGGGCCCATGGGGGCCAACTAGTTCACCAGGTGCTTCCAGTAAGCAGCACTGTGCTGCGTTGCAGAGAGGTGGTCCAGGCGGTGTCCATTTCCTTTGCAAGGCAGCTCTGTGGTGCTAACTAGAGATACCTGATGGGCTAGTTGTACCCAAGTGACACTCAGGATTCAAGGGGACTTCATCCCCCAAATGAAAACAGCCATAGGGCATGTTTGCACACGTCAGCTCAGCCCCCCTCACTTCACCAGTGTGCAAAAGCACCCTGTGGTGCGTTTTAAGAGGTAGTTTTAATCCCCCTGCCCTATTATATACTAGGGGGTTACAGAGGAGGTCATGCTAACAACAGGGGTACCCCAATGCATAGTTTTCCCTAGTGTATGTAGGTGTTTTAACTGTATTCTAAGTGTCTTTTAGCATAGCGCTGGCTCTAGGACTGGTTAGTCAGAGTCAGTTACCACCAGTACCAATCTGAATAAGTTGAGGGTACAGGATGATTTTACATCAAAGACTCTTTCTCCTCCTCTGTTTGTTCTTTCTGCACATCTTCCTTCTTCCGGCACTTTTCTTTGTCTTTGAGGACTTCTGTAGCTTCTTTCTGCATTCATTTTTCTGCTTTCTGTGTGTTTTTTCTTCTTTCTTCACATGTCCTATTTCTGTAGGCATAGTTAGAAATTAGCATTTACAAAACCTTTGAAATTCACTTAAAAAACCATAGGTTTCAGGCATGTTATAGTTAGGAATTAGCATTTAAAAATCCTTAGAAATTCACTGAAAAAACCATAGGTTTCAGGGGTGTTATAGTTAACGGGACATTTCACTCTTACAAACCATAGAAATTCCCCTGTTATAGTTAGTTCAGCTAACTATAACTCATGCCCCCGCAACGCACTGCTGATGACGTCACGTATTACATCACTCATGACATGGTCAGTGCAGTGGTGTTTGGGTAGTGTAGGGGGTCATGCTGGGTTAGTCTTTTAGGGTTTAGGGTAGTGCAGGGGTCATGCTGGTGGTAGTGTTTTAGGGTTTAGGGTAGTGCGGTGGTGTTTGTGTAGTGTAGGGGGTCATGCTGGGGGTAGTGTTGTATGGTTTAGGGTAGTGCAGTGGTGTAGGGGGTCATGCTGCGGGTAGATTTAGGGTTTAGAGTAGTGCAGTGGTGTTTGGGTAGTGTAGGGATTCGTGCTGGGGGTAGTGTTTTAGGGTTTAGGGTAGTGCAGTGGTGTTTGTGTAGTGTAGGGGGTTGTGCTGGGGGTAGTGTTTTATGGTTTATGGTAGTGCAGTGGTGTTTGGGTAGTGTAGGGAGTAGTGCTTGGGTAGTGTTTTAGGGTTTAGGGTAGTGCAGTGGTGTTTGTGTAGTGTAGGGGTAGAGCACAATATCCGTGGACAAAGGGGATCCTGACTCTTTTGAACGCTCCGCCAATTGAATAATTTGGGTCAAGGGCCCTACCACGTCCAAGACCTATCAATTCCTTTCTTGGGATCCCTCATATACTTGGAGAAAAAGGTACATAGTTTCTCATCAATTTCAGGCATGTGTGCCGCCTTCCACTTTAGTGAGGGCCTGGGGCATTCTCCCCTCATCCTATTCCTGACCCCCCTTTCAAGGGGTTGATGGATTTTCCCCACCGCATACTCTGCCACTTTGGTGTCAGGGGTTCACTCCGCCTACTTAGGATGGTAAATTTGGGTAGACTCAAACATGTCCGAGTGGACCCCGTCCCCAACCCAGGACTGAGAGGAGTGGGACTCTGGATGCCAGGTATGCCCCGAGTCCTTATCCTCATCGGAGGAGAAATCGTCCTCCGATACATCTCTCCCTCTAAGGGAAACCCACCGTCGGGGTCTACAATAGTGGTGACAGCGTCACAATTTTCCTCTAACTACTCCTCCTCTCATCAGGGTCCATGTTTTAGCATTCGCGCATTCTTGAGGAAGGTCTCCGTAAGTTTCACAAATCCTTCCATGTGCCCCGCGTTATGCTTAACGGTCCTTTTATTCCCCATCTGGGAGCTACTGGGACCCGCCACCACCAGATCTGGGTCACTGAACACCCCAGGGATGCTTTTCACCAGCTTATCAACCTGATCCCTAAGAGGAGCCAGCACCCTAGAAATAGCTAGAGAGATGGCTTGGTCCACTGCTGGAGGGAAAATATGGGGGGCCATTCCTCCTCCACTTCCTGGTAGGAGGAGTAAAAATGGTCTTCTGGAGAAGACATGACAGCAGAGGGTGTGAGCACAGAACAAATGCCCTTAAAATCCTTAATTGCAAAAACCTATAGGGGTTAAGCCCAACGGACCGGGGCCAGGTAGAGCTATTCAAAATTCAGAACACAAAACAATGAACCCGGCTCCGTACTACCGTACACTCCTACTACTCATGGAGTAACGAACAGTCAACTATTTTATCTCTTCAAAATGGAATTTTTATTAGACCATTCCTGTTTCTTATTAATTTAAAAATTGATCAAAACAATTTTTTGGACTGAAAAAGAAACACAGACTTATCAAATTTACACATGAACTTACACGTATATACAATTCACATTAACATACACCTAAAGACAAAAATGGACTTAGACACTGTGAAAAAATTATTGGCAACAGCTTGCAACATGACAAAAGCAGCAAATGAATTTGAAACTTAAAATCCTTAAGGCAGCCCCCTCGTCGGTGCTCCAACAGCTGGGCTTTCCCCGAAGCTGTTATAAAAATAGACTCAGGCGCAATACCAATTAACATCACTAGGTGGCGCTGGTCACTAACGTGGCCGTGTGGGGAAATCACCGCGTAGCGGTGTCAAAATTAGGCGAGGGTTGGTCGGGAATCAAGTGGACACTAAAGGAGTGACCGGATTCCTAAACGCGCGTAAAGACCAGCGGGATCGCTCGACGGAGCTGCCTCGCTCGGCCAGACCCGCCTGACAGGATCTCACCGCGTGCAGAGTGGACAGCGGGAGAAACTGCGAGGGGAAGAATGCTCTCGGGCAAGAGCCTGCTGCGCAGGGAATGTGAAACAATACCAAGGCAATAATGCTAATAACGTGCACAAGAAACCGCTATCCAAACAGCAACAACGTCAGATTAAGCCAAGAATGTAAGGAATGCACTTAACTGGCGAGCAGTGAAGAAAGAGGAAGCAGAAGGGACATCACGATATTATATACGATAGACGGTGATATGATTGGACTATTGTTGCCTTGGAGACTAACCCCCTAATGGTTCATGGGTTGTGTAGTCTTTTGTTTAATGATTGTTGTGTTACGTTTTCTTTGAACTGCTATGCAAATAAAGTGAGGAAAGATATGCATAATCCTCGCCTCCGTCCTGCCATAGAATTCATTAAACTTTATTCGATCTGATTTAGAAACATAGATCATAAAAGTGTACATAAAAACAGTAAATCCTCTTTCCTAATACAATACAGTGAGAATTAATTAAAACCAGTAGGTAAAAAGGGGTCCAAGTAAGATGTAATGCTCCAATACCTGACCAGTCTGCACTATATAAAACTGCAGAAAAACTAAAAATAAAAAGTGTTTTGCACACTTCTGTCATTGGGCTATATGTGGGCTACATCTGGGTGATATTTGTGCTACATTTGGGCTCTTTTTTCTCTGGTGGCCATCTTGAGAGACTTATTTGTTATGAAGTTTCCTAATTTCCTCATTTACTGTAGTCTCCTCAGTAGGAAATGCTTTCAGTGTTTTACTTTGATTCCATCAAGAAGGCATTCAGATGTGTCACACATTTGCCATAAATTCAGAATGTTAGCACTCTAGTTGTTCATTAGATCATTGTAGGAAAGCTACTGCTCACCAGGGAGTTAACTGGAAGTCTACTGCTGGTATTGAAAGTGATTGTTTCGGTCTGCATGTCAGAATTTTCTAATGAAATAGAAGAGGATTTGAGATCTCACTTAAAACATGCCCTACATTTTCTTTCTGCAGCACTAACCATAATTTCTATGGCAAAATAAACCCCCTCATTTTGTTTCTTTTTAAATTAAATGTTTTAAGTGTTACCAGTCTATTCCAATCAAGATGGCTTCAGGTGTGCCATAATTGTGCCATAAGTAAGACTGTTAGCTCTCTGGTTGTTCTTTAGAATACTCTGGGAAGCTGCAGTAGAACACAAAGGAATCAACTGACAGGCTGCTCCTGTTGAAATATAACAGGAAGATATTTGAGATCTCACTTAAAACATGTCCTAATTTTTCTTTCTACTGCACTAACCATAATTTCTATGGCAAAATGAACCCCCTCATTTTGTTCCTTTTTAAATTAAATGTTGTAGGTGTTACCAGTTTATTCCAATCAAGATGGCTTCAGGTGTGCCATACTTTTGTCATAAGTAAGACTGTTAGCTCTCTAGTTGTTCTTTAGAACACTCTGGAAAGCTGCAGTAGAACACAAAGGCATTAACTGACAGGCTGCTCCTGTTGAAATATAACAGGAAGATATTTGAGATCACACTTGAAACATGTCCTAATTTTTCTTTCTACAGCACTAACCATAATTTCTATGACGAAATGAGCCCCCTCATTTTGTTCCTTTTTAAATTAAATGTTTTAAGAGTTACCAGTTTATTCCAATCAAGATGGCTTCAGGTGTGCCATACGTTTGTCAAAAGTAAGACTGTTAGCGCTCTAGTTGTTCTTTAGAACACTCTGGGAAGCTGCAGTAGAACACAAAGGCATCAACTGACAGGCTGCTCTTGTTGAAATATAACAGGAAGATATTTGAGATCACACTTGAAACATGTCCTAATTTTTCTTTCTACAGCACTAACCTTAATTTCTATGACAAAATGAACCCCATCATTTTGTTCCTTTTTAAATTAAATGTTTTAAGTGTTACCAGTTTATTCCAATCAAGATGGCTTCAGGTGTGC
This sequence comes from Triturus cristatus, assembly GCF_964204655.1. Lineage (NCBI taxonomy): Eukaryota > Metazoa > Chordata > Amphibia > Caudata > Salamandridae > Triturus > Triturus cristatus. Next base: position 984,092,710 of record NC_140585.1, on the reverse strand, counting down.
CATACTTTTGTCATCAGTAAGGCTGTTAGCGCTCGAGTTGTTCTTTAGAACACTGGGAAGATGCAGTAGAACACAAAGGAATCAACTGACAGTCTCTGCCCTTGTTGGATGTACATGATTTACTGAGAATGACAGACTTCATTCTCACATTACTGAGAAAGATAATGTGAATTTACAGAAAATATGCTCTCATTTTAGCTTCAGTTTTCTCTCAAACATGATTCATGATATCCCAGCAGAAGGTTTTTGGGTAAAATCACCTTAGAACACACCACAATTCCTGAAATTAGTATGGTACCAGCAACAAATGAATTCTAATGTAACTAAAGTCTGTTATCACCCTTTATAGTTCTCCTTTTGGTAACCCTCAAAATCTTCGATTCACTACAATGTATTTCAATGGGGTACTATCATGTATATTGGTCCCAAGATGGCTGCCAGCAATTCCAGGATGAAGTGCTGACAGCCAATCAGATCTCACGATGAGATGTGTCGTTAGGCTCCGCCCAGATATTGAAAAAAAAAAAAATTCTAATTTTTCATGAACTACTGAACGTATTTACACCATTTAACAAAAAGGGATCTTTCTGAACCAAGGGCTACCTTTTCGCTAAATTTGGTGTAATTCCGTTCAGCAGTTTGGGCTGTAGCCGTGTTTTAAGTTTCCTATGGGAATTAACATGGAGAAAACACGTTTTGGGACCCCCATTTTTTCTCAGCACCCGCTTGCCGAATCACCCCAAAACTTTTAAGATAGGCACTGACCGGAGCGCCCCACAAGTTTTGAAAATTTTGCGAAGATTTGTCAAGTTATTGGGAAAAGAATGTTACGATTTTCCTATGGATAATAGGTCCTAACTATAACTACCTACTGGTGACAGCCAGTAGGTAATATATATATATATATAGAGAGATATATATATATATATATATATATATATATATATATATATATATAAAACCACTCTCTGTACACCAACTTGCAGCACTCGTAAATGGGTGCCTGTCGGGCGGGGGTGTACCCGCCTTAGTATTTCGCTACCAGTTCCACTGGGTAATCATACCCGTCAAGGATGACAGCACTCACGGGGGATGAGTTCCAAAGATTTGTTCACAGCTGAACTCTGAACTCTGGGCATACAGACACGTTTCGGCAATCCACCTTCGTGCAAACATTGACGAAGGCGGATTGCCGAAACTCGTCTGTTTGCCCAGAGTTCACCTGTGAATAAATCTTTGGAACTCATCCCCCGTGAGTGCTGTCATCCTTGATGGGTATGATTACCCAGTGGAACTGGTAGTGAAATACATATATATATATATATATATTCACTGAAAAAACCATAGGTTTCACACATGTTATAGTTAGCGGAAATTTTACTGATAAAAAACCAATGAAATTCCCCCGTTATAGTTAGTGCAGGCAACTATAACTCACGCGACCGCAATCCTCTGCTGATGCTAATACTGTATTGAGACACTTATTTGCCCATGTCTTCTTCCATACATTTTTAGCTATACATATATTACAAATATTTTTTTTTCATAAAGACACATATGTCATCAGCAGAAGATTGCGGTTGCGTGAGTTATAGTTGCCTGCACTAACTATAACGGGGGAATTTCATTGGTTTTTTATCAGTAAAATTTCCGCTAACTATAACATGTGTGAAACCTATGGTTTTTTCAGTGAATTTGCAAGGTTTTTTAAATGCTAATTCCTAACTATAACGTGTGTGAAACCTATGGTTTTTTCAGTGAATTTGGACGGTTTTTTAAATGCTAAGTTACTTTACGCCATTCGTGGCGTGCGCGCCCACTTAACGCAGTTCGTTCCGTGCGCGCACGGTGCGCTTCGCGCACCGCGCGCCCACTTTACGCAGTTAGTGCCGTGCACGCACGGTTGGGCACGCGGTGCGCTACGCGCACCGCGTGCCCACGTTACGCTAGATGGGCCATGTACGCACGATGCGCTTCGCGCACCGTGCGCACATGGAGGACATATGATGCACTTCGTTTTGAAAGGTAATATTTTAATTTTTCATATATGTTATAAGCCATGCACAAATGGTGCCCTTCGGGCACCATTTGCACACGGGGTGGAGAGAGTGTGGATAATTTTTTTTATTATTATAATTTTTTTTAATATTTTAGTTTAACTCATCTTTAATAAGCCATGCACAATTGGTGCCCTTCAGGCACCAATTGCACACGGGGTGGGGAGAGTGTGGATCATTTTTTTTTTTATAATTTTTTACCGTACGCGTACGGTAAGCGTAATCGGCGAAATTAGCGAAAAAATAAAAATTCTGTTTTTGGCCTTGAGGGATATTGGGGGGCTCCCTCAACATTGCTATGTGTGTGGGAGCTGTCTAAACAGCCCCTTTACATGTTTTTGTGCTTTATATTTTAAACATCACTCTCAGTGCGAGAGAGAAAATGGCGGCCGCCGCTTCCTGGTTTCGGCCGATTCGAATGTTTACTAAGATCTAAGAGCCAATCAGAATCGCGCTCGCGCACGCCACCGTACGCGTACGGTAAACGTACCGTAAGCGCACCGTAAGCTGGCTCAGATATATATATTGATTTAAAGGCTATTTTCTCAGAATCTACTGAACAGATTTACACCAAACCTACAAAAGGCACTTCCTTGACCTGAGGACTACCTCTCTGCCAAATTTCTAGTAATTCTGTTCAGCCGTTCGGGCTGTAGCCCTGTCTAAAGGTCCTATGGAAAAATGCATGGGAAAAACGCGTTTTGGGACCCCCCTTTTATCTCAGCCCCCGCTTGACGAATCCCCCCGAGACTTTCAGGGAAGGAGCAGAGCGTAGCGCCCCACCTATTTTGAAAAATTCTCGACGATTCGTCGACCGGCGCCAAAGTTATTCAAAATAGAATGTTGCGGATTTCCTATGGAAACGTGGTCCTAACTGTAACTACCTACTGGCGACCGCCAGTAGGTAATATATATATATTCACTTAAAAAACCATAGGTTTCACACATGTTATAGCTAGCTGGACATTTCACTCGTAAAAAACCAATGAAATTCCCCCGTTATAGTTAGTGCAGGCAACTATAACTCACGCGACCGCAATCCTCTGCTGATGACGTCAGATATTACATCACTGTATTTAGACACTTATTTACCCATGTCTTCTTCCATTAATCTTTAGCTATACATATATTACACATATTTATTTTTCATAAAGACACATATGTCATCAGTGATGTAATATCTGACGTCATCAGCAGAGGATTGCGGTCGCGTGAGTTATAGTTGCCTGCACTAACTATAACGGGGGAATTTCATTGTTTTTTTACGAGTGAAATGTCCAGCTAACTATAACATGTGTGAAACCTATGGTTTTTAAAGTGAATTTGCAAGGTTTTTTAAATGCTAATTCGTAACTATAAGGTGTTTGAAACCTATGGTTTTTTCAGTGAATTTGTACGTTTTTCTAAATGCTAAGTTATGTATTTATTAATTTTTTTTTTCAGGTTTTTCACCGTGCGCGCACCGCGAATTATTATTATTTTTTTTAAATTCGCAAGGTGCGCGCACCGTGCACGAACCGTGCGCTTCGCACACCGTGCTCGCGCTTTGGGCACTCGGTGCGCTTCGCGCACCGAGCACCCATGCTTCGCAGTCCGTGGGGTGCGCGCACGGTGCGCGCACCTCGCGGTTTTTTAAAAGAAAATAATGTTTTTTTCTCCCTTGGGGGTCCCTCTGTGACCCCCTGACCAAGGCTAGGGGATCAGGAACTGTCCACTCTGCCCCCTTTTCAAGTTCTCCACCTTTTTTTTTCACCCCCTCAGATTGCGAGAGACAAAATGGCGGCCGACACTTCCTGGTTTCGACCGATTCGAATGTTTACCGACATCTAACAACCAATCAGAATTGCGCTCGCGCAGGGCAGGTTGCACGCACAGTGCGCACACGGTGCGCGCGTATAGATATTGATATGCTTTTAAATGCTATTTTCTCAGGAAATACCGAACAGATTTACACCAGACCTGCAAAAGGCACTTCCTTGACCTTATGGCTATCTCTCTGCCAAATTTCACGTAATTCTGTTCAGCCGTTTGGGCTGTAGCTGCGACTAAAGGTCCTATGGAAAAATGCATGGGGAAAATGCGTTTTGGGACCCGCCCTTTTTCTCGGCCCCCGCTTGACGAATCACCCCGAGACTTTCAGGGTAGGAGCTGAGCGGAGCGCCCCATTAGTTTCGAAAATTTCGCGAGGATTCGTCAACCGGCGCCAAAGTTATTCAAAATATAATTTTGAGATTTCCTATGGAAATTAGGTTGTAACTATAACTATCTACTGGCGACCGCCTATATATATATATATATATATATATATATATATATATATATATATATATATATATATATATATATATATATAGTTCACTTACAAAAATAGTATCACATTCTTACGCTCTTATAGAATCATTGATACAAGCACACACTCATCCATACAGTCACTCTCACAATCACACACTATCACATCTACCCACTTATATACTCTTACACGCATATATACTGCCTTTCACATATGTAGTTAGTCACAAATGTACCACTGAGATATACATTCAATCCCTAACACACCCATACATACACTCACTCAACCATACAGTCCATCACAGATGCACTCTTAAAACCATGCACCCATAGAATCACCCACTCACACATCTATGCATAGAGTCACACACACCCAACCCACACAAACACTCAGGAACCCATACAGATACTGAGACAAGCAATCAATAACTCATATAAACACTTATATAGGCATTCACAAAACCATGCCGCTACTTATACACCAACATACAGACACATACAAACATTTACACAGTTTAGTCACTAGTCTGCAGTAAGATACATTTAATGACTCACTTATAGAGTCAGTTACGCACCACAGAAAATCATCCATTTACACACTTGTACACCCACTCATTCTTCAACAGGCCTTTCCCTATATATATTAGCCATATTAAAATTGTTCAGAAACACATACTCAATGGATGATGTCATCAGTGATGTCATCAGTGATTTCATTTGAGATGTCATCAGTGATGTCATGAGTGATGTCACTGACCATGTCATGAGTGATGTAATATGTGACGTCATCAGCAGTAGATTGCGGGCGCGCGAGTTATAGTTAGCTGAACTAACTATAACGGGGAAATTTCATTGGTTTTTTACGAGTGAAATGTCCAGCTAACTATAACATGTGTGAAACCTATGGTTTTTTCATTGAATATATATATATATATATATATATATATATATATATATATATATATATATATATATATATGTAAAACAAGATCCTCCTTTCGTATCCTCAATCTATTGCAGGGTGGCGCGAGACCGGCGGAGCAAAACCGGCACTTCAATATTTATTAAAACGGAATCCCACTCGCGCTCTCGGATGGCAGTTGGCAATTAGACAACGAACTTCAATCCAAACAAAAGGGAGTTTATTCACTTCATAAACTCGCCGTGACGCGTTTCGCCACTGTCGTGGCTTGTTCACACAGCGATACACCGTAAAAAACACCATTACATACTTTCGCCTTTCATAAACAAAGAAAGAGGACTATATCCTCGCAACATCGCTGGGAAACTTATGAACAAAACGGTCGCCATTTTGGCAAGTGCAAAATGCAATGTTACAAACAAAGTATAAATGTTGAATGGCACCATTGTTTACGTAGCAAGGGGCATTTCTGGAGGTGCTAAAGTACTGGATCTTTCAACTGATTTGACTCTTTCTGTTGCTTTTTTAAGAACCCATGATGGATACCCTCTTGCTCTGAATCTTTCAATCATTATTTTTTCTTCCTTTTGGTAGTCTGATGTTAGTAAAATGGTTAAAACATATTTTTGAACATATGCGTGCGATTACCAACCAGGATAGACAATATCCCATTGCCCGACATTTTGCAAGCCATCATTTCTCTGATCCCACTAAACTAACATACTATGCTATTGAACAGATCACACCCAAAGTCAGAGGGGGTAACAGGGTTCTAAGACTCAGACAACGGGAGTCGAAACACATAATAGGTATGTGTACCCTTTTTCCGAATGGCCATAATCTTGATGAAGAAATGGCAATACGTCTTCAAAATGAATGATTGTATATATTGTTTTAATTTGATATCATAATTTTCCCTATGACTTAATCACATCTGTATGTATTATCTTCTTAACAGGAAGGAAGAAAGGGTGGTATGGCTGACCCAGATTGAGATCTCTGCTCATTCCCCTCAGATCATCCGACGGTTCCCTCTGTGTGAGATAAGACCAATTGGTTCATGATTTTAATATACGGGTGATATAAGGGATGAAGACACCATACTTAGATAGCCTTACATACATTAAAACACCCACTAACAAGGGTTGAATCACAATGTGACTGAGAAACCATGTGAGCAGGAACTTTGCAATATCATGTAGAACGAGGGGCTGTTTGTCATTAAGGTCAAAAGGTAAATACATATAATAACGAGACAGGAACGTTCCTATGTCGATCAGAATTCTGGTAATCTCAATTAAGTGAAGCTTGTTCATATAAACGAACGAACTACTACCAACTTTGTGACATAAACAAATTTCCTATGTACTAATTATTTTTGTACCATATTGGAATAACTATAGAAATTTTGACAACTGTTTCTATGTCATAATGCCCCTTGCTACGTAAACAATGGTGCCATTCAACATTTATACTTTGTTTGTAACATTGCATTTTGCACTTGCCAAAATGGCGACCGTTTTGTTCATAAGTTTCCCAGCGATGTTGTGAGGATATAGTCCTCTTTCTTTGTTTATGAAAGGCGAAAGTATGTAATGGTGTTTTTTACGGTGTATCGCTGTGTGAACAAGCCACGACAGTGGCGAAACGCGTCACGGCGAGTTTATGAAGTGAATAAACTCCCTTTTGTTTGGATTGAAGTTCGTTGTCTAATTGCCAACTGCCATTCGAGAGCGCGAGTGGGATTCCGTTTTGATAAATATATATATATATATATATATATATATATATATATATATATATATATATATATATATATATATATATTTTGAACATTCAGCCTTAAAGGAGTAGAGATGTCCTCATCACTGAAATTGGAAAATCATGTGTGGATTTACTTTAGTACCAAATTAATCATTGATGAGGTTTTAATCCTTAACTTAATTTTATCAAGTACAACTTGTAAATGAGCCAAATCCGATTTTCAATCACAACGTTTGTAGATGAGCCGAGCCAGCACGTGTTTTCCGGTGTACTGCTGGTTCCTCAGGGCTCTAATAGTGGGAGTTCTTTAGTATGTTATGTGATGCTGTCTCCAAATAGTCTAATTTCAGCACATCTCCAAATATTCTTACCTTTATCACCAACATCATACCACAAATATCTCAACTCCAATCTAGGTCAACAGTCGCAAAAATTCTTCTCACACCCTTTCGATCTTGCCCACCATTACATATAAGATTCCTCAATATTAAATATCCTCCAGTACTCCTGTCAACAAGCAGCATCTCTTCCATGTGAGCATTTACATTTATTGTTACATTAGTTTTCAAATTCAAAACAGGTTATTGTTGGACATGACATCCATGGCAAGGTTTCCCCACAACTTTGTGCCTTCCATCCTCCTGTTTTTCCTGAATTCGTTTTTGCTGGCTTTAGGACAGTGCACACTTTGCCACTGCTAACCAGAGCTAAGGTGCTTGTGCTCTCTCCTTTAAACATGGTAACATTGGCTTACACCCAATTGGCACATTTGATTTACTTGCCAATCCCTAGTATCCCTAGTAAAATGATACTACAAGTACCCAGGGCCTGTTAAGTTAAAGTTACTAGTAGGTCATCAAAAGCAAAAGGAGCAAATGATGGACGGAATGCTGAACAATGCAAACATTCACAACCAGTCACAAAGAACTGGGTTTTATCCATCATTCTTTTGCCCACCACGCCACCCCACATTGGACCCAGGTATATACAAATAAGTCTTGACCCTGTTCCTCATGGAAACACTCCAGCCCGAACTGCCAAGCCAGGTCTTCCGTGAACCGAAAACAAGCATCCTGGGACAGGTTTCGGGGTAACAGCCCTCATCAGCCAGGCTAGCTTGAATTCAGTGGTGCTGTGAGCACAGAACCCACGTCTGGGCGTACCCTTTCCACTTAGAGCAACAAATGTAAATGGAGCATATGATGGACAGAATGCTGAACAATCCAAACATTCACCCCCAGTCACAAAGATCTGGGTTTAATCCATTGTTCTTATGCTCACCACGCCACCCCAGTTCAGATCCAGCTATATGCAAATCAGTCTTGACCCTGTTCCTCATGGGAACAGTCCAGCCCAAACTGGAATCAAGGGCCAAGTTTCTAAGGAAAAGGGTACTGGGCCTGGTGAGCCAGCCCAGCGAACTCCAGAGGTGCAGCAGGAATCTAACCCTGATGGGGAGGATCTGGCCTCTGTGGTAGGGACTCCATCCCTGCTAAGGCTGTCAGATTTGGCAGCACTGACAGGAGCAAGTTGATCCTCCAGGGAAGAGTTCAGAGAGGGAGAGAGAGACTGTCCCACCTTTGAGAGCTTGAGGCGGACTGCCTCTAAGCAGGAAGAAGGGTATGCCAGTGGGTTTCACAGAATCTACTGGGAAGATGGACTGCTTTATACTGAGGCCAGAAACCTCAAGGAGGGGGCCACCAGGAGGGTGGTGGTGCCCCAGAAGTACAGAGTTTTTAATTCAATTCAATTCAGCTTTATTCGGTGCATACAAAGATCGCCAAAAAAGCACAAAATTCATACAACATCAATATCAATAAAAATCACAGTTCATACAATATAAGAATAATAAAAACGAACAATATTTCATTGATAATTTTCTTTCATAAAATACAGTTGCTTGTTTTTTAAAATGGGATATATATGAGATTTTAGGGGCTTGGGATTCTCTCTATGTATTGTACTTTCAGTTATAAGGGTCTATGTTTACGCAGCTAAATTATATTGTCCCCATTCTCATATAATAAAGCTTCCAAAAAGTAAGGTCTTTTCTTTTCCCAATTGCACATTGTAAGTATCTAATGACGGAGTTGATAATTTTTGCATTTCCTAAATTACAAATAAAAGTAATTAAAGCATGTTTATAATTAAAGAGTCTATTAGATAAAAATAAGGGCTTTAAAAACGATTTCCGCATATCTATATAGAAATTACAAAATAGGATAAAGTGCATAGTTGATTGTGCAGATCTTCCATCACATGGGCAGTTAGGTAATTTATGGCTCAATTTTTCCATTTTTGGGAAGGCTACTATAGAATGTAGTGTATCTGCTCCAGACACTTTCCCGTTTGCGCTTTTTTCCAGAGAAGTTTTTATCTCTTCTGGAGTTATTGGGGTCATACCGACTGGTTCTATGATTATATATTTATCTTCTGTGGCAGTTATTCTTTTTGTAGCGCCTGGGTTAAAAATATGCTCAAAATGAGATACCCAAGATTCCGGGGCAATAACAGTATCAATTTTTGTTACACTATTCTCATTGAAAAAAGGATAATTTACAGTTTTCCCGAATAGCACTTGGTCATTTGTGGCTGCCGCTTGAGTTAGTTTTTCCCAGGCCCCCTCAAGTATCTCATTTTTCCTTTCTATTAAGGCAAGATGATAATCTTTCCTCACCGTGCGAATCCTAATATTGTCTCTTGGTTTTTGTTTTAGCGCCAGTTTCAAGTCTCTATTTAATTTTGAACATAGGTGGTTAAACCATCTAGGGTTGATGTTACACATTTGCTTTTTCCTTTTAGTTGTTAGATCCCCTGCGATAAAGGTAGTAATAGTACAAAAAGTATTTACAGTTGCAGGGGCAGTAGAAGAGACTTCGAGGCAGATATCAATATCACCTTGTGATTTCCCCAAAAACTGTTCCATAAAGATCACTGGATTCACTCCTGTCCATTTTATGGAGACTCCATTATTGCCATTAGTGGCAATTTCTTCATTCAGTTGTTTACCTCTTATTCTAGGAAAAAGATCTAGCCTGATTGTGATAGTTAACGGGTTATGATCACTAAAGAGGCTGTTTTCAATATAAGAAGAAATCACCTGGTTACAACAATTAGAAGAAACAATAACATTATCTATATTTGAGGACGACCTACTTCCTACAAATGAGGGTACCAAATATTTTCCATCGGAACCTATTGGTTCTAAAACAGAAAGATCATATTTGTGCATCATATAATTAATTGTCTCACCATACCCATCGTGCACAAAGTGTGGTATCCTATCCCCTAGAACATCATAATACCCACAGAGTTCGCCCCCATCATGAGCACACTTAACACAGTTAAAATCGCCCGCCCAGAAAAGATTGTAATCCCCTTTAACGCCCTTCAAAAAGTTATCCAAACCATTTTCCAGCGATATCATAACTTTAGTTTTAGTCCTGTTAAAAATATTGTTATAAAAATGTATTATGACAAATGTGTGGCTTTCTGGCGAGCGAAGTTCCAAAAATTGATAATATTCGGGCGAGTCAAAGATTTTACTTAAGGCTAGTGGTGATGTGACCACTATCAAGGTTGCAAGGCCACCTTTTGCTCTTCCCATGTTTGACGGCCTAGCATTGGTGCTGATCGTTTGAAAGCCGTCAATAAAAAAAGGCTCAGTGCACCATGTCTCTTGAATTAAAATGATCGTGTATTTATCTAACATTTTTAGCCAAACCTCGTCCTTGAGGTTACTTTTAACCACTGCTATATTCTAGGTCATAAATTTAAATATTTCAATAGTTGGTAACAAGGGCCACTGCTCTCCTGTTCGCCATTTGGTGGATGTCTAATGGCATAGGTATGTGTTTTAGCAATACCCTCTTGTGAACCCAAGACCATTTGATATTCTTGTTCATTATTAATAGTCAAATTTATTACATTTGGGGTATCTTCACTGGCAAGCATATGATCCACATCACCTGTCCACTCTGGCTGTATGGTAACATGCATATCGGGTGACCAAAAATTTGCGTTTTCACCCAGGCTCAATCTCCTTTGCTCACCCCTTATTCATCTAAGTCAGTCCACTTCGCTACATCTACGGAGTGGAGAGTATCTATTATACAAAGGGAGATTTAACATCGGTTGATAGCTCTGTTTAGGTGGTTGTTTATTTGGAATAGGATTGCAGAAGAAGCCAAGTGGGACTGCCATGATAAACTCTTTTGAAGCCAGAGGAGATCCATTATAATTATCCGCAAGGTAATTTAACAAATTACCCACCAACTTATGGTTTCAGAAATTAACAACTATGCACTCTCCATCGCATGATTTTTTAGAATCACCCACCCAATCGACTCTCCTTAGCGTGATTATGTCTTGATGGAGAATATGCACCCCGACAGCACTATTTATTGCAAACCAGTGAACTAGATTTTTTAACGTTTCATACATTTCTCTCTGGTTTGTATTTAGCTTTGGAACATTTTTTAAAACTATAACACATGGTGTAGCCTGGGGCGGGAGATTAAACAGTAGTTTACGGTTGGGGTTCATCCTCACCAGGAAATACTCTGCTAGATAAGGGCATAGTGTTAAGCTTTCTCGCAGATTGGAGATTGTCATGGGATTTAGCTTCTTTATCCGCTCTCTGATCTACAACCGATCGTACTATATTTTCTCTATTCAAAATTGGCATATTTGTCTCGTGAAATTCCCTATGTACAGCCTTATCAATAGTAGTTACACAATCCCTATCCTCTGTATCTCTACTCGGTAGATTTCGATCTAATCCTATGACGCCAGATATTTTATATTGTATATTTGGCAATTGTTTGTTAAGAACCAGATCAGTTATGAAAGCAACGTCTTTCTGTAGAGATTTAATTTCAGTCATAAGACGTCTTTCGATGTTATCTAATTTACCGTGAAGTTTTTAAAATACTTTTCATAATCATGTTCCACCTGGCTATCCTTGTTACAGTAATCCCTTTTAGGAATAGGTTTGGTGACCCCCCTTTTATTCTTGGGTTTGGGTTTTATCGTAGTGGTGGAAATGGGCTTAGTTGCCTGCCCCTCCACTGTTTTTTCCATCAGAGGAGTTGTGACAATTGTGACAATCTCCGATTGATTCTTTTTGGAACCAGTGTTATGTTTCATACAGGTACCCCGATATAGGCTTAGGTAGTAACTAAACCTTTCATCTATATTTCCCTTGCCATTACATTACATAATGGTCTTGGTACTGACCTAGTTTCGGTACTGCTTAAAGGACGTGGGGTTTTCTCTGAAAAACTAGCCTCATTCATTATGCATGAGAATTCTGCGAATCTCAGCAGGAATACCATCTCCTGCATAATAAGTATGTATGAGGGTCATTCCTTCCATCATCCTAGTCTGACCTGACACAGCAAGGTAGATCCCCTGAGGGTACTACTTTGGGTATATAAACACCATATCTTTGCTGAGGCAGGGAGAGGGGAAAGAGGACTTCTATGCTGACACACTGATGCGAGACGCTGAGGTTCCTGCACACAGACATTCCAGCTTGCAGTGGTCTGACATCCCTCGCGGGGTGTCTATCTCAAGACGTGTATGCGGCTCCACACCTACATACATGTAAGGTACACTTAGGTACATCTAGATAGGGCTGCATTGTAGGAGTACGCATTTTATTGTCATGTATTTTCATACCTGTCAGTATTCATTGTTTTAGCACTAGGGTAGGAATCTACCATCCTTTTACTCTATTGGTGCTTACAATCATTTATAGCTGTTTCTGTCTTATGGTTGTTTCAGCACACCTATTTTACACTAGAATGACGCTGGTTCAATAAATGCTTATTTGAAAACGTCCCCACCGTTTCTTCTGTGTGTTTCTCTGAGACAAAGTGAGCATGAGTAACTGAGCGATAAGTACTGTACTGTTTCCACGATCCCTGATGGGACAGAGTTGTAATGTTCGATAGTTGCCAAGAACAATTCTCTCCTTGGTAAGAGGGGTTTATAGTGGAATGTGAGCTAGCTGGTCTACAGGCTAACATACCCAGTGGGGGTATCTGGAATCAGTGTGGACACCAATCCCGCAGTGTATGTTGTCTAAATATGCAGATCCTATATAGGTTTATAGGAACTACACAACACTGGTTGGTTAACCATTTCTACCGGCCCCATATGTCTAAAATCGTTAAGGAGTTTTGCAGCTCCTATGTCACCTGTCAGGCCGATGGCAAGGCAGGGGACAAGACACATGCTCCCCTAATACCACTGCCAGTAGTTGGGGTTCCTTTTGCAAGGGTTGCAATGGACATTGTTGGTCCCATGGAACCATCCAGCATACTCCTGCCATCTAGTGTTGGGTCCGGATGTTTGCAAGTTGTTTTTCTTTGAAGAGTTCTTTTCCGGTCACGAGGCAAGATGACCCATCCTTTCGGTCAAAGTGCGCATGGCTATCGACTCCCTTGTTAGATTCTTTTCCCACAAGAGGGTGAGAATGGAGTAAGTAAGTGTAGTATAGAGATGTCCATGCATATATAATGTAAATATTAAGAACTGCAACAACCATAAGTGTCCGGGGAGGAGGGAGGGCACATGTGAACCTACAGTTGTACTTGCCAAGAACAGATGCATACAGGGTAAATTTGGATTTTGGCTTAGAGAGGCTATACATGGCCTCCACCTATCAGGTGGCCTAGATACACTACAGAACTCTGCCCTATTTGGCACTTACGTTCCTTAATAGACAGACCTGTCTACTGAATGGCCTAAAGCTCTTCCCTCAGTTGGCTTAAGTGTTCCCCCAGGTAGAACTATATACAGCTATATCATCCAGATAGGGGTAGAAAGGCTGGGCGAAGAGGCATGAGTAGTGTTGCCAGTGACAGGGAACAGGAAGTGCCAGTACAAGGGGAGAAATGGGGATGAGAGTATCCATCAAAAGGTGTATAGTAGCATTCCCCCGACTATTCATAGAAAAAGAAAAAGAACAACACAAACAATAACAAGCCAACCGGGGCAAGTAACTCCATTCAAGTCCTGGAACGACCTATGAGTCGGTGCATGGGTCATTCTGGAGAAGCCACTCTCCAAAAGGATCAATCGAGTAGGGGTCATGGAACGATGGGCAGATCCATGGAGTCCCCACCTCCGCAGTTAGCGGTGTCAACCCAGCTGCATTCATAGAAGTTATGTGAGAGCAGATCTCAGGCCAGACCCGGCACAGCACCTCCATCATCAATTGAAGCAGTGTTAGTGTTCTTTGGGGCAGAGGCAGTGGTTCCTGTGGGTAGGGCAATCTGACTTAGCATTGTGATAGGGCGGGGGCTCCGAGGCCCTTGTGCTGTCGCCCCAGAGGATACAGTCTTATAGAGGTTGAGGTGGAGCACCTTTCAAAAGTGTCAAGTCTTGTATGTTAGACAAAGGCTGAAGTGGAGTGGGCCAGTGAGGATGCACCTTCCAAGGAGTGGAGATGTTGGCTAATATCCTGCTTGGTTTTGAGGGAAATCCACTCCTTGTTGCGTGGTGTAGGTTGGGAAGATTTTACTAAGGACTATTCCTGGCACAGGGTCTCGCTATTTAGTGCCTGTAGTGAAAACGGGCTGTTCTCTCATGGCTCATATTGTATGTTCACAAATTTCTTAGCCTCCCTTAAAGAGCTAACCACCTGGCATCTGCCCTCCCATGGGGAGATAAGGGTAGAAGGGTGGCCCCATTGAAACTTGACATTAAGTTCACAAAGCCTGTGCGTGACAGGTTTGAAGTCCCTGTGCCGTTGTTGAGTTACAGGAGCGAGATCTTGGAATATCTGAATAGAATGGCCCCTAAAGACGAGGTCTGCTTTGCGACATGAGGCTTGCAGAATAGCTTCTTTTTTGTTGAAAAAGTGCACCCGCATGAGAATGTCCGGGACGAACTCCAGGAGTCCCAGGCTGAGATAGCATGGTGGGCTCTATCCAAGGCAGGAGGGGAGGACTCGTCCCCCCTGGATCGCCTGTAGGAGATCAACCATGAAGGTCATGATGTCCGATCCCTCCGTCCCTTTGGTGATTCCCCTGATACAAAGGTTATTCCTTCTGCTGCTATTTTCCAAATCTTCCTTCTTTAGTTGAAGTTCCATTTGTTCCTCCTGTAAAGTAGCCATTCTCTGCCATAGGTTTTCCTGATCTTCAGAGCGGGTGTCTACTGTGAATTCCAAGTTGTCAACGTGTCTGTCTATTTTTGAGATGTCATGGTTAAGTTCATGTAGGCAGGTTTTAAACTCCGATTTTAGGGAACTAATTTCAGAACTAATTTCTTGCAAGAAGTTATTCATATAGGCATGAGTGAGTGCGGCAATGGAGGGATCTGCAGTTACAATCACTGATGAAGGATCGTTAGAGCTCATGGTTGAAGGAGGCGCTTTTCGCCACAGAGAGGTGACAGGATTGTCCTTCGAGAGGTTGGCAGAGGTCTTTTTGATAGACTTGCCTCATGGCACGGCAAGAGGGTATCACCATATCCGATGGACGGTGGGTGGGATAGTGGGTGGTGCCGGTACAGCCCGGTCTGTGTGTGGAGGACACCACCAATCATACAGGTCCCAGAGTGAACTTGTCTCGGCCAGGCACAGGGGAAAGCCAGGACAATGTTATATAGAGCAGAAGAGTTAGGCCCCTTAGTCCACCCAAGCAGCCTGAATGGAATCCAGATGTAAGCTGAGGGGTAGTTAGAAGCCAAGCACTGTGTCAGGGGCAGCCAGTCCCTGTGTAGTGGGTCGTCCCAGGGACCCACAAATCGAGAGATAGCAAAGAGAAGGAGACCAGGCAGCCCTATTGCAGGAGAATCTACAGGAGGCCAAACACAGGGGCTGATGTGGTGGCTGGTTAAGTCCCAGAGTAGCAGTTCAAAGTGTATTCAGGCTAGGTGTGCCTCCCAATTGGAACATATGGGGTGTGGTGGTAAGAGAGAGAGCCCTTGAATGTCCTTTCATATGTCCCTGATGAAGGGGAAGATGATGCCCCGGATGGGGAAGAAGCTCTGCTGTGCAATGTCATATCCCTCCAAGCAGTCAGAGAGTGAGGCAGGGCACCACCAACCAAGGGTGAGTTCCTCCCCCATCAGGACCTGTGACTGAGCACCAATGTGGGATGGTGATGTCTGGATTAGGGAGGTTGTCGCCTTACTGGGGTGCAGTCCAGGCCGCAGAGTGAGGTGGAGTAGGCAGTGCAAGAATATCCCAAGCTGGTGATGGGGCAAGGCCAGGCCTAGAGCCGAGTCCAGTCCAGGCTCAGCTGTACATCCCTAGAGCCGACGCTTACCCCCTCTAGCAGTGCAGCACCGAACTCCAGAAGCGGTGAGGGAGACGGAAATCCCTAGGCACTCAGATGTACAGGCTGCAGTTGGCCCCAGGGTGGCGGCAGCCCAGCTGAGGTCAGCACCAGGCTCCATGTGCCACCCCCATGCCAGGCAGAACACTGGTGATCAGGGTACAATGAAGACAGGACACCTGTCCAAGCCAAGTAGCGGCCCGCAGCGCATTGAGCAACACCCACCGGGCCAGTTTTGGCACTGCAAGCGATGCCACAGCAAGACGTAAGATGGTGGTTCAGGCCAGGCCGGCCTTGGTCAGAGGCAGTGGGTGGAGCGTCGTCAGGTGGGGCTGTCTCCAGAACCAACCCCAGGCATCCAGAGGCAACAGGGGTGTCAGGGCTCCATTGGGGTAGTAGTCTTGGCCCAATGCTGAAAACATTGGTGAGAGAGTGGAGACACTCTGGAAGTTGAAGTCTGCATGCCAGAACCTCTGTCCAGGCCTCTAACCCCCAGCTGCTCTTCTTCCAGAATCTCGCTTGATCAGCAACCCATGTCTTGTAAAGTGAAACATACTCTTCTAACAAAGGAATGAAAGTGGACAGTATTTTTTGCACTGTAGATCAGGTATTGTGGCACATATATACTCTTTTGAGGACACTATCTATTTTTGCAGCCTTGGATTAACAGCCAAGCACAGGATTAAGCTCTGAACCACCTCATATGCTTCTTCGTTCACACCGGTGAATCTTTGCACCGCCTTTTTCCACTGGTCCTGTAGCAGATTCAGCAATGCGATTGCTTGGATCATCATACTGTCCTCCTTGCTGGCTTCCTGTGTAAAAGCCTCTAAAGGAAGTAGCATTTGTATCAGGCACCTGACTGGCCCCAATTTTTCCACCTTCATTATCATGCTTTTTCCAGTTGAGGGAAATTGTGGATTATCGGTCTGTACTGCTCGAATAGGCGTTGCAGCATGTAATAGGTTGAGTTCGAACATGTTGCCACCTCCTGAATGAGGGTTTTAACAGGTACTCTATGAGCACCCTATATGATCCTCATCTGTTTCCTGGCTTTAAAATAATGGCTGAAGTGAGTGCAGATTATTTGGCAGGTGGCCAGTATGTTTCTAAATTCTTTTTATAAAGTCCTGCAAAATCAGGTTGATGCAATGCGCCAGACACCGGCCCTTAAAATAGCCACCATCTGCCGTGGCCTTTACTATATTACCGCTATTATCTGTGGCAACAAATCCAGTTCTGAGACCCCTGGTTTGAAGCCATTTAAAAAATATTTCTGTTAATCTCTTCCAAGATGTTTACAGCTGTACGAGATTTATCCATGGCGAACATCGTTACTGTCCCATGCCACTGAGTGCCCTTAAAACGTTCTTCAGTGCTGAGATCTGGAAATAGCTATTGCCTAAACCCCACAAAAGAGACCAGTTTGCAGTGACAGACATGTCGTCAGTTGCTTGACAATTGGTCCACATGTCTGTCATCAGGTGGATTGTGTGAACAGCACACTGTTCCATAGCTTGGCCTACCAATTGCAACACATCATGATGGAGACCTGGAACATCAACACTAGCAAAATATGTCAGGCTGGGAACCTTCCACTTTTGGCAGATGGCCACCACAAATCCTAAAAATCCCACTCTTTCCAGAAAAGAAAAAGGGAGGATGTCCAGTGCTAATATTTTAGCGAGCTTCCAGTTGTACAAAGTTAACATTGGGTGGTTATGTTCGTAGAGCCAATCCTGCTTTAACATATTAATAGTAAATTAGATTTCTTTTGTTTGTGGTTACACTGACACAGCCGTTGCACTCGGAAATTGTTGATTTACCTTTTTCACACATTTAAATAATGTTTGCACTCTCTCACACTATTCTTTTGTGGTTTTGGAAGTTGCCAATGATGAGAACTGGAGCACACTGGTGAAAACCTACCAGCAGCTCCCACCGTGGTGTTTCCGTGAGGCACTTCCAAACCGTTGCACATTTTCTCTTCTTTTGTGATTTGCACGCTATTGGTTATATACTGGGGAATGAGACTGAACAATTTTTAAATAAATGGACAGGAGCACCTAGGATTGGACAGCATTGTGGAAGCTGTTGTTTAATATTAGAGCCATGGTATGGCGTGGGGTATGCTCACAAGGATTGTCCCTTATTAGATCAGGTTCTTTTTTGATTGAATATTATGAGAGGAGGGAGAACTGATCTGTATCCCTCTGCAGCTCCTTTTTGTGTATGGTATTGAGAACAGCGGACCAGCCGTGAGAGCTTTTACTTGAGTTAATCACCTGAGACGTGATCTCGGTGAGATACATGGTACACTGTTTTTGGCACAGTTCATGTGTTTTGCTCACTCGGTATGGAAATTGAAGTATGGATAGGAACTTTTTTGCCTTTTCAGAAAATCAGATAGCTTTAATTCTGTCAGGCCCCTTGCTATTGCCTGATGCCCCTCTGATTAGTACTACATCTGCCCAAGAGGAGTGGGATAAGTTAACCAACCTTAAGAAACACCAGATTAGGGTTGCGCTTCATGGTGCACTTATGACAGAGTATTTGCGGGCGGGGGCAGCACCAGTGAGTTTGTTGGTATGCATTGAGCCCCAAAAAATTCTTGAGGATAAGAGGTTCCGGGTTGATTGGAGCTATATTGCTATCAAATGTACCCGGGACTGGCTTATCCTCACTATTAATACAGCCAAGAGGCTGAGTGAGGATCTCCTAAAAGAAATACTTGAACTAGAGGAGGCTATTAAGGTTGACACTACTATTGTTGATACAAAAGAACAACTTGCGAGAATTCAGAGTGACCTGGGAGATTATAAAACATATATGGTCCATCAAAAAATAAAGGGGTTAAAACGAAATCTGGAACGGTATACTCACGAGTGGGCCTTCACCTACACAGAGGATAAATATTATCAAGCCACCACTGAACAGGCATATCAACCGCCGGGCCAAAGCGGTGGTCGCCGTCAGGGTAAGAGGATACCACAGAACTGGACATTCGACAGCACTAGCAGTAAAGAAAACGAAGTTAGTGCACAACCCTCTACTTTGAATCAGAGTATGGTGAGGTTTAATCCTCAGGAAAGATCAAACGAGGATTTAGGGGCACTACTTCGGTCTTTTTTAGGACAGCGCCAGGGAGGCCAGAGAGGGGGAGGTCAGAGAGGAAGGGGGAGGGCACGCCAGAATTTAGATCAAACATGGCAAACCTTTTCCCCACGAATCACATGCAGCCGAACCAGAACACCCCAGTGAATATTCTAGACAATGACATAGTAGTGAACCTTTCAGACCACCTGTTTACGAATGATGAGATCCTGGTCCTCAACAAGGGACTTGGGTTCATGCCCACTCCAACGCATATTGAGAACAAAGAAGACTCGGGTCCTAAAACCTCCTGGACTGTAAATACAAGAGAAAAGAGTGTGTCCAGAAGGACTAGTTTGCACACTTTAAATAGAATACCCTAGACCATCAATTCTAGGGTTCCTTGCTTTATTTAGCTTATTTTAAATTATTTAGATTAGCGAAGCAGTAAATATTTTTTCATGTCTTAGAAAAGAAAGCTTCCATTTACAGAACACCACATTTACAAAAACCCATTCATACACAATGTTATTATTCCACTTAAAAAACGAAAAAATTCAAAGACAAAAATGACAAGTGAAACAAACTTAGACAATCGTGTGAAATAACATTAACATTGAAAGTACAACACCAGTCCTAGTTTTTACATAAGGCACCAAGCGGACGTTAGATTCTTAACTATACGTTGTTAATTGTCCTGCGCATGACAGTTTTAAATGTAGGAGGGAGTTTTATGAACTTATGACGAGGATTAAGCTGAGGACGTTTTTCGTGGAAAAAGAGCTTGGTCCCCCTTTGCTCTACTCTACGAATTTACATCGGCCCTCCCAATTTTGACCCCCCCCGAGTAGCTCAGTAGGGCCCGAAGTACAGGTTTTTGAGCAAAAAGTATTGCAGGACATTGCTGACTTGGAACAAACTGAGAACCAACGAGTTTTCAGTATTATGAGCAGTGCCGATTGGAAAGCAGTGAAGTTCCTACAAAATAATGAATTACTAACCATCAAACCGGCTGATAAACGCAGGGCAGTGGTAGTAATGAACACGAGTGATTATGAGGCAGAAATATTGAGGTTACTAGGAGTACGCCAGAATTATAAACCTCCGGCACGAGACCCAACAGGGGATCTTCAAGAGTTGATTATAAAACTGGTGACGGATGCAAAAGAAAAAAAGTGGATAACATACAAAGAGGCAGAGTTTTTAGGAAATCTTAAACCCAGAACACCGGCGTTTTAGATTCTGCCAAAAATCCACAAAGCACAGAGGCCTCCACCAGGACGCCCAATAGTTCCGGGCATCCAATCTGTGATGGAGCCACTGTCGCAGTTTGCAGATTTTTTTCTTGAGGAATGTGTTGTCTCCCAACCCTCATATATTCAAGACACTACGGATGTTTTAAACATCTTAGATACACTAGAGTATGACCCCGAGCAACAACTTTTGGTCACGATTGATATTGAATCATTGCACACAAGCATACCCCAGGATGCAACGCTGGTGGCAGAGGCGCGGGCACTTGGGGAATGTGAGTGGTTTTATGATACCCCACAATCTTTTGTTTTACAATGTGTGGAGGTAACCCTTACAAAAAACTTTTCGATGGGGGCAACTCTTGCCCCCAGTCTGGCCTGAATTTATGTAGGCCAGTTTGAAGCCAACTATATCAATCATCCATCTAATCCCTTCCAGAATAACATCTCTCTCTGGAAGAGATTTATAGATGACGTGCTTTGCATCTGGACAGGGACAGAAGATAGCCATGGAAGTTTTCTAGAGTGGCTGAATGGGCTAGACGAATACCTCAAATTTACATGGAACATCAGTAGGGGTACAGCCACCTATTTGGATTTAGACATATGTGCAGTGGAGAATAAACTTCTGATGAATGCCAATCAAAAACCAACAGATAAAAATTCTCTATTGCATTATAGATCATTTCATCCATGAGCACTTTGGGATAACTTACCCATGAGTCAGTTCCTGCGTTACCGCAGGAATTGTACATCAACCCAGAAATTTGCTGAACAATCTGCAGAATTGGCGGTAAAGTTAGAGAATCGTGCCTATCCTAAGAAGGTGGTTAAAAGAGGCAGGAAAAGGGCACTCAATACACCTAGAGTGGCCCTACCTGAGAGGAATGTGAAGGAGAAAAGGGACTTTCTGCCGGTGGTCACCACGTTTGACCCTTTGTCAACCAAGATTCGTCAAATAATCAGAAAGCACTGGTCTCTGTTAAGTACCAGCAGTTTTAAGATGCCTCAGCCGAGGTTTGCATTCAGAAGATCTAAGAACTTGCGTGACCAATTGGTGAACACCTGCCCGATTCAAGAGGTCAAAAATTCAGGGCTTCCCTCTGGATATTAAACTTGTGGGGGGTGTTCTGTATGTGAGCTGACAGAGGTGACAAATAGTGTGCAATTGGCTAGTGGTAGAACTTGGTATTTGAATAAACTCACCAATTGTAACACTCCAAATGTCATTTACAGATTGACATGCCCTTGCAGGTTGCATTATATTGGATTGACATCACACAAGATTAAGATAAGAATCTAAGAACATCTGAGCACGCTGAAGGTGGGGAAGTTGACCACCTGATTAGTGTGTAATTTCCAGGAGCAAAAACACAATTAAAAAGATATCAGATGGATTGTACTGGAAAGAGTGATGGGGGACACATATAACATTGAGAGCAGATTGGCCACCAAAGAGGCACGTTGGATATATCAGGAAGAGGTGGACCAACGAGGCTTAAGCAATGTTATTGAGTGGAACAAAGTGGGGACTCACTCCTGGTTTGTCCTATGACGAGGATGTTTTCTGAGAAGTAGTATAGTTTTACACTATACTGTCAGGCTCAATATCGGTGCGTATGTACCTGTCGGGTCATTTCTTCTTCTTTTTTGAGGGACAATAGTAGGGTCAACCTTAAAGTGCTAGTTTTGACCCAATGTAAATATTGGGACATGTCATGAAAGTAGAGTGTACCCCTTGAATACTGGAATGACTCGATTGAGAGTTTCAATATATTCTAACTAGGTTGGTAAATTGTATGGGAGGAGGATGTGGCCGCCTGTGGAGAAGTTATGCAGAACATTGATGAAAATAATGAGGTTGTATCCTATATTTAGAAAATACTAGTCTTAGGTGGCTTGTGAACCAGTAGAGAGTAAACTCCCAGAGAGAGATATATACACTGTTAGCTATTGACCTTGAGCTATTCAAACTAAGTTCGGGTTTACATACGAGTATCGCTATGATTCCCATTTCAAAGATGGTGCCCATGGAAATGGTCACATGACCGGGACACACCGGAAGAGGGTGGGCGTGTTATAACATTCACGCCTGAGTTATGTGTTTAAATAGAGGCACAGCAAGAACAGTTGTTCTGCGTGAAGTCCGAGGCCAGACTCAGGAAATTTAGCGGTAAGCGGGCGGATAGATTTGACTAATGGTGGTTGGTTAAAGGAGGAAAAGGGGTCTTTTAATGGAAGCGGTGATGAGTAGTGTGGTAGTATACAGTGGCCGCTGCTCTGAATTGGCTTGTGCAGATGAGGCCAGCACATATACATACTTAGCCCTTGTCCTAGTTTAAAAGACGCAATAAGAGGCCAGCGCTTTACATATGTAGCTTCTCTCCTGTTTTTTTTAAAAAAGTAGTCTGAGGCCTGAGTTGAGGGTGGTAGGGGTTGAAATCCCGTATCCCTTTGAATAACGTGAAATTGGGGGAGTGTCACTATGAATATACCACCAACGACAAGAATTGTTTTTTTAACAGGTTGACATAAAGCCACCGTGGTAACATGTTTGGGTGGTGTGGACGTGTATACATCCCCAAGGAGAAGGGTGTTGTTGGTATGCATGGTGGAGGCAACCACCTGGTAAATATTCCATATGTGTGAGCAGCAAATTCCTATTAAACACACTTTGCGTGTATTGGTTTTAAAATCATGTACTGTGCTAACTTTGTGTTACGTGTTGTCTGTGTCATATTTCCCCAGGTATGTTACTGAATTGACAGTGTGGAGAGGACTGACCCCTAGACCTGTAGAAATTGCCGGAAGTTTGAATGGCAATGAAACACGTTGGCCTTTCATAAAAAATGATGGTCTGAGACAGTATATCTTGGTTTTTAAATTGAGCAGACGCATGGCAGTGATTAAAATTGATGGTTTTGCCAGTGGTCGTTTAGCTCGTTTTTAGCTTGGAGAAGCGAAAGTCAGTGGGAATTTTGCTTCTACAGAAGGGGGTCAGAATAGGGTTGCCAAAGGAAATTGTTCCAAGTGCTTGATTTGCCCTTTTCACACATTTAAATAATTTTTGCACTTTCTCACACTATTCTTTTGTGGTTTTGGGAGTTACCAATGATGAGAACTGGAGCACACTGGTGAGAACCTACCAGCAGCTCCCATGGTGGTGAATCCGTGAGGCACTTCCAAACCTTTGCACATTTTCTCTTCTTTCGTGATTTGCACGCTATTGGTTATATACTGGGGAATGACACTGAACAATTTTTAAAATAAATGGACAGGAGCACCTAGGATTGGACAGCATTGTGGAAGCTGTTGTTAAATATTAGAGCCAAGATATGACTTGGGGTATGCTCACAAGGATTGTCCCATATTAGATCAGGTTCTTTTTTGATTGAGTATTCTGGAGAGAAACAGGAGGTGGTAAACTCAATGTGCACCTTGGGGGAATCACTGTATGTGGCTCAGGTATCTGCATCTGAGTCTTGTGCCATTTGGAGGTTGCTGATACGGATGATGCCGGCACACTACAGGGACAGGGCTGCTTTGTATAATGCCAACCTCCTCTTCTTCCTCATGACCACCTTTGTCTTATAAGACTGTTCACTGAGCTGCTTCCCCTCTCTTATCACTACCACAACCACCTATCTTTTTAAGGTACTCCTCCCAAGTGATTGTGTGATGTTTTTTCAGATGGAACCTTTAGCCTCCAGTACCATACTGTGAAACTGGCTTAACTCGACGAACATTTTCGTGGCAAATGGAGCATATTGCAATGATATCCTCCTGCTTGCTAATCATAAAGAAATCCCAAATGGGGAGGATAACTTTTTAGTGTGAGATTGCCGATTCCTGAAGAACTGGAGGTGGGTGGCTTTGTCATTTACCCTCTTTAGGGTGTTCTTCGACTGTGATAGTGGTGGATGCAGGCCTCGGTGAGGGTCTTACAAATATGGAAGCTGGTGGTGATAGAAACACAACCTTCTGAGCAGGTTGAACTGGAGGGGCCATCTCGGTGTCCTCTTAGCCACCCTCTATACTGACAATAACTGGCTCATTGTCATCACTGTCACTTTCCATAATTTTAAGGTTTTTAGGAACTTTCCTTTTCCCTTCTCCCTTGGTACAAGTTTCGGACTTGGCCAAGGTGCAATCCATGTCCACTTCATCTGAAGGGGGCTTGGAGAAGACGGTGGAGTACCCTTTCTTTTACTTGCTGGAGATTGTGAAGCCAATAGTTGAAGAGCAAGATCTTGCTCAGCAGGAATTTCAACCTCCTGTTCTGCTGCAACATTGGGAAAAATAGATGCTGGCTGCAGCTCCTATTGTCCACGCTCCTGTGATGATTGGGTACATTGCAGCTGTGACAAATCGAGTTCAGACTCACTGTTCATTGCAATGACTACAGTGGCTGCTTTACTGAGAGACATGGGCTTGAGGTTAGCCTTAGGTTGTGGTGGTGCTGTTGATGATGCAGAAGTGCTGCTCCCAGCCTTTTGCTGCCCAGAGGAGAGTGCAGCCAGTACACCACATGAGGGTGGCATGCTAGTGGTGGTAATATCCTTCTTATTCTCCTCCTCACTTACCACTTTCTTGGCAGGAACACCCTTCTGTGGGGTCATCTTCAAATTCTATCTTAGCACTGGCAGTTGCCACTTAGCTGTGCAAGCGGGAACAGAGGAAGTCTCAGGTGGTTTCACTGCCAGCCTTCTGTCTGGCAGTACTAAATGTGATGTCTCTTCTACATCTAAAAGCAAACAAACAAGAAAATAATTCACTGAACCATGTCATCTGTAGTTTGAATCTACAGACAATATGATTTAGTGAGGTCAAAATCACAAATAGTGTATTCATTCCAAACCATGATATATTATTTCAATAACATACACATTACAAAGGTTACAATAGGTTCCTGAGGATATACAAATTGTTAATTCAATGAATATAGCCTCAATCAGTACTATATTTTAGCCTTTGATCCAGCCGGAAAAAGGCAATTTAATATGCAATTATATAAAAACATACAAAATCATGTGAATTAATAACAGTGGGACATAAGCCTTATTTATTTGAATACATGTAATAATAATGTGCTCAGCCAACACTGAAAAATATATGAAGCATTAATTTGCCCTTCAGTATTTGGATTCATTCTGGCACATGCATCAAAGGAAAAACCGGTCGCAAACGGGCAGATTCTCAGAATCTGCCCCTTTGCGACCGGTATTTTTGCATTTGGGATGCATCATCCCAAATGCAAAAATCGCAATTTAAGGAATCTCTAAATTGCGATTACTTAAATTGCGATTGCATTTAAGGAATCCCAAATTGAGATTCCTTAAATGCAATGCATTAAATTAAAAAAATTAGTGATTTCGCTAATAGGGGGAGCAAATTACCATGAAGTTGAACTTCATGGTAATTTGCAAAAACTTTGAAAAATGCACTTTTGTGCATTTTTCAAAGTTTCATGTTGCGCTCACACATGCCCTTAGAGCATGTGTGTGTGCAACATACGTGTATAGATCAATTTCAGGGGTGCAATAGGGTGTCATTTTGACACCCTGGCACCCTTGAAATTGCATGAGCAATTTGCGAGTACCAACTGGTACTCGCAAATTGCTCATGCAATCTCCAAGAATGAATGGGACGGCATTCCTTAATTGCGACTCGCAATTTGCGAGTCGCAATTAAGGAATGTGTAGGAATCGCTATTTTTATAGCGATTCCTATATGCATAGGCTTTTGCAATTCCTTAATTGCGATTCCTTAATATTCGCAATTAAGGAATCGCAAAAGTCTACGTTGATGCATGTGCCTGATTGTCTTTTGCTCCTGGTATTTGTAACGTTTTCTCTCTCTATGTGTATTGTGGACACCAAATAGAGCGTAGTGCAATGTGTGACAGGTGAGAGTTTTTGTGTATCGTCTGAGTGATATGAGATGGAAGTAGATATGGATGAGAATTTTTTAATGTGTTTTGACTGGGAGACAAAAACTTGTGTTCTGCGCGATCAATTGAGTATTAGTTTTTGTTATTTTGTATTTATTGAAAAAATTTATATAAGGTGTTCAAATGTACTTAGAGAATGGTATATTAAACATGTATACATTTATGTATTAGTTTATGCAAATTATTTTGGGGCATGTGGTTTGGTCTTCTTGGGAAAATTTGTCTCAGATAAGAGCAAGATATTCTGCTTCCAGTTACCAGTGGCAGGGAGATTTCCTTTTTTTGTTTGATTGTTTCATTGTATTATCCCATGTTCCTGTGCCTAAAGTATTTCAAGGGCCCTCTATTGTTTTTTGTAAAAAAGGTCTCTTCTTGTATCAATGTCCCTAGAAAATGGCTTTGATAAGTGGAAGAAAAGAAACACACTGGCTACACAAAATGGCCGCCCTGGCACATGACTACTAAGGGCTAAGACATGGACAACAAAAAACACATGCAGGCCTATGGCCAAAGCAAGGCACACTAGATACACAAAATGGCGGCCCTCGCACATGGCCACCATGGGCGGAGGAGGTGATATCAAAGAACACTTGCAGTCCTATGGCAAAAGCAAAGCACACTGTCTACATAACATTGCTGCCCTGGCAAATGGCCACCAAGGGCGAAGGAATGGACAACAAAGAACACATGCAGGCCTATGGAAAAGTGAAGCACACAGGCAACACAAAATGAACACCCTGCCACATGGCCAGTGGCCACTAAGGACAAAGGCATCGACTGCAGAGGCCATATGCAGATGTATGGCAAAAACACACTGACTACACAAAATGTCCGCTGGTACATGTTCAAACAACAAGCAAGCAAGCATAGACAATGGAGAGAACACACGCAGGCCAGTGGCAAATAGCACACCAGCTAAACAAAATTGTCACATGGCATGGAGAAGAAAGACAAAATGGTGACCTATGGCAAACACACACACACACAAATAGCCACTTTGCCAGCAAAGCAAGGACTCAGAAACAAAAGGGGGAGGTAGAGGAAAAAGAAGTAAACTCATCCTCCAGATTAAATGTAAACAACCAAAAAGAGTCCCTACAGGGAGAAAAGGACAAAAGAGTAAGGACAACAACCTCTTTGTGAAAAGGAAAGAAGTTTTCCTTTCAAGTAACCCTAAACCACCAGGGTTGCCCCTTGGTGGCATGTTTCATCATGGGGTTCATCCCTAACCTGCTACGGTAAAGGGCATGCTATGACCAGCGGAGACGCAGGAACGCTAATTGTTTGATGTTCCTGTACACCTATGCTGGTTGAAATAGTATTGGAGTGGGTTTTTCAATGGTCGTAAAAAGGGATTAAAAATATCTAGCTAGTGGGAAAAGGTTAGTTTATTCACTCCCCTAGCTGAAATGATTTAAATATGGGGATGGTGGGAAATGCCAAAGGTATATGATCTACCGTTTCCCGGGTCATCTAGTTTCAAGCCCTACCCCAAGGCTTTTCTTCAGGACGTAAGGGGGTTGCTCCCACTCCTAAAGTTGAACACTTTCTGAGTCATCACAGATAAAGAAAGAAAGAAAGAAATGTTTAGAAAGCACCCAGTTGCTCTGTTCTAATTCTCAAAATCTCTACAGAGGGTGGGAAAGAAAAGAGAGTCATTAAAATATGCACGGCCCATGGGCCATATCAAGTTTTGTTTTTCATGCGTTAAATCGTGATTAGTGATATATTTCTCAAAACACTTGAGCACACTGTGAAATGAAATTGTTATGTGCGAAAAAATGAATACACAATACGCAAAACAAGGAACAAACACACACTGTATACACACACTGCACTAGATCCAAAATAGGACTGTATTGTCAACTAAAAAGAATTATAATTACATACATGAAATAAGGACCCTATTAGGCCTCATGAGTACAAATCAGGGAAGGAGGAACGCCTGTAGTCAGACTCTGTGAGTTAAGGAACAGAGTTTACCCCAAAAGAATGTTAGATGCAGTAGAAGCAATTCGTCCTCCATCTTGGGAGGTACAAGAGGCCCGGTTAAGAATTCAAATACTTACTTCATCAAGGCTACTCCCTCACTGGGGAAGTGACTCCTTCGCCCGTGACGTCCTCATGGCGGTTGCAGGTAAGACTGCTAACCTGCTCAGGGAAAGGAATACTCACTTCCTGCTTAGTGGTGCGCCCAAAGGACCTGGGTGCTTCACTTCATGTTATTGAGGTGCACCCGAAAGGGACTTGTTAAAGGCTATTCGATCTTTGAAAACGTATACCAAGGGTGATCATTAATCTGAGAAAAATAAATAAAAAGGCACCGAGGGCTGTGTACTTGCCAGAAGTGAAAAGGATATCAGTTAGGAAAAAGATCACAGAGGCACAATGTATATTGAAACTGATACGGGAAAAACTATTGGGAACAAGAAAACATTGAGAAGACTTTCCGAATAGCGTCAACATTTTGTGTGAAGAGAGACCTGGATATTCTCATAAACTGCTTATATTACACACTGGTCCAACGTGCCAGGTGGTGGAAGTAGGTTACCTATGTGATATTAGCACACGCTGTTGTCGGTGTCCCTATGGGATGGAATAGAGATACATCCCCGTCTAGTTACTGATGGGGATATAGGTTGGCAAATACCAGGAGTGTTGAAAAAGCACTGTGGGGGTTTGCAGATGCTGTACGGTCAGTTAGGTCGAACCATCAAGGACTGCTGGGAAAGTCATGATACAACAAAGGTTTGGGTATCCCTGGATGATCATACAAATGTGCCCCATGGGATGTTCTCATTCAACTCCACTTCATATGTTTTCAGTCTATAAACCCAACGTTGTTCTTATTCGAATGTGTGTTGCTTCTCTATTTATTGGGTGGCCATTTTAGTAGTTGCTCTTTGGCATCTGAGATTGTTCTGATGCTCACAGATTCTGGTCTTGATTTTTCTTGACGTCATACCTATGTAATGTAGGTTACAAGGGCAGGTTATCATATAGATCGCCCGTTCAGTGTTACAGTTGGTGAATCTTCTCATTTCCCATGTTGTGTTTTTGCTAAAGGTGATAGTTTTTCTGGTTTGTGTCAGGTGATTTACTCTGCAGTTACCACATGTGTGGTGTCCGCAGATTGGAGTAATTAAACTATGGCCTGTCAACCTTTCGCTAGGGATGTGTGGTCATGTGTGTACGAGCCTGTCTCTGAGGTTACGGCCTCTCCTGTGGGAGAAGATTGGTTTTGGTAGCGGTGTGCCACCACCATCCAGAATACGCCAATGTTTGTTGATAATCTTGATCACTGCATTGGATGCGCATTTGTAAGTGGTAACATAAATTGGACGAACTTCTTTCTCTTTCAGTGTAGGGGGCTCCAAAAGGGCTTCCCTGTTGTTATTCTTTGCGCTCTTCATCGCCTTACTCAGGATGCTGGGCGGGTATTTGAATGCTTTTAGCTTGAAAGCCAGGTCTGTAGGTTGTGATTTGTAATCACTGAGTTCCAAACAGTTGTGTCTCAGCTTTACAAATTGTCTGAAAGGCAAGTTTTCTCTCTGGTGTCTAGGGTAGTAGGCAGAGTAGGCAGTTTTTGGCTGTAGGTTTGAAATGTTTAGTGGTTTTAAGGCCCCCCTCGTGTGAGAAAATGTTCAGATCTAGGAAAACAACCGGCACGAGGAAGCACCCAGGCCTTTTGGGCGCAGCACGAAACAGGAAGTGAGTATTCCTTTCCCTGAGCAGGTTAGCGGTCTTCCCCGCAACAGCCATGCTTCCCGCGTATATGAAGCTACCCACCAAGTTCCTCCGGCATCTCCGGAGCCAAGGGCGAACAGGTCTCTTCCCCAGTGAGGGAGTAGCCTTGATGAAGTAAGTATTGGAATTTTTACCCAGTCCTCTTGTACCTCCCAAGATGGAGGACTAATTGCTTCTATTGCATCTAACATTCTTTTGGGGTAAACTCTGTTCCTTAACTCACAGGGTCTGACTACAGGCGTTCCTCCTTCCCTGATTTGGACTCATGAGGCCTAATAGTGTCCTTATTTATTGTATGTATTTATCATTCTCTTCAATGGACAATACGGTCCCATTTGGGATCTAGTGCAGTGTGTGTATACAATGTGTGTTTGTTCCTTGTGTGTCCATTTTTTAGCGCATCATTTCATTTCACAGTGTGCTCATGTGTTTTGAGAAATATATCACTACATACGATTTAACGCATGAAAGACAAATGGTTGATAAGGCCCGTGGGCCGTGCACATTTTAATGACACTCTTTTCTTTCCCAACCTCTGTAGAGATTTTTGCGAATTTGAACAGACCAACTGGGTGCTTTATACTATGCCTTTCTTTCTTTATTTATTTGTTATGACTCAGAAAGTGTTCGACTTTAGGAGTTGGAGCAACCCCCTTAGGCCCTAAAAAAAAGCCTTGGGGTAGGGCTTGAAACTAGTTGACCAGGGAAACGGTAGGTCATATACCTTTGGCATTTCCCACCATCCTCATTTTTAAATCATGCCAGCTAGGGGAGTGAATAAACTAACCTTTACCCACTAGCTAGATACTTTTAATCCCTGTTTTATGCCCATTGAAACACCCACTCCAATACTATTTGAACCACCATAGGTGTACAGGAACATCAAATAATGAGTGCTCCTGCATCTCCGCTGGTCATAGCATGCCAATTTCCGTAGCAGGTTAGGGATGAACCCTATGATGAAGCATGCCACCAAGGGGTAACCCTGGTGGGTGAGGGTTACTTGAAAAGAAAACTTCTTTCCTTTTCATGAGGAGGTTGTTGTCCTTACTCTTTTGTCCTTTTCTCCCTGGAGGGACTCTTTTTGGTTATTTACAGCAATGAAAGGAGACATGGTAAACAAAGAAGGAAACTCTACCATTATTTCAGCAAAGCCAAAAACCAAAATTATTTCAATTCAGCAACCACAAACATCCCAAGGGATCAAATACTACCCCACCAAAATACACTTTAACACTTTACATAAGAATGTGCAATACAAAAAAAAAAACATTTTGCTTGTAATCCAAGGCCATTCCCAAATCAGCAGATGTTTTAAAAAAACATATACACAGAAACAGTTGTTTAATATATACCCAATGTCTAGTAGTAGTTGGCTGACTGTGGCCCATGGGCAGACTAGGCAACACAGTAAAATTAGCAAAATAGTGCAAAATTCACAAAGAAGGAAATGGGGAAAAATACTTTGAAAGTTTAAAATCAGGCCCTCAGCCCTCCCACAACTGTGCACACTTTTTCCCTTAGAGAAAACTAAAAATGTTAATGCAAAATAGGCACATACTAAAACTCCAGGCCACCAAAATCAAATTTAAACATTGAAGAAAAAATTAAAGAAAGGTAAAGAAAAATTGGTGCATGCCTTCCATCAAGCAACAGATGTATCCAAAAGTTCTTCAAGTTACTTGATTTCTCACCAAAAATCCTTAAATTGAATGGTATATGCAGCAGGGATTGCAGACAAAGAGGAGAGTGATCCCTTTACCTTTAAATTCAAAAGAAAAGTGACCAAGGGATGGACAAAGCAATGCGGGAGCCGTCTTGACAGGAAGAGACAGTTGAAGTCTCTGTCGCACTTCCTTCCTCTTGAAAAAAAGTAAAATGAAAATATGCATTTCTTGCTAAAGAACTACCTGAACTGTCTGTTCGGGTAGAATACTTACTCGAAAACTCAAATTTTTATTTGATTTTGCTGCTCCTTGTAAAGAGAATCTACTTGATAAGCAGCCCTCTGAACGTGACTACTCGTGACTACCCGCATTAGAAAATGGCAGCAGAATGTTTCCTAATGACCAGAAATTGCTCTATTGGACGTCAAATCTCGCTCAAGCTCACCAGCTCACTTGCTGAACCTGACGTTGTTTACGTCGCCATTGCTTTGCTTGAACGAGAGATGAATTCCACCACACAACGATGGCGGAATCTTGCCTGAACACCGTGTTGCAAGAGCAAAATGGAGAGACCAACTTCTGCCAATTCCCCTTGTATGGGCCTTGCATAGCCTATAGTGCAGGGTGCTGTGTATTTTAAAAGTTGGACCTGGACGTTTAACTTGTATATCTCCTGGTACTGAAAAACTCTTCAATTCGTTTTTTACTACTGCAAGGCCAGCCGTACCATAATGAAGGATGCTCCCCATATCTGAGAGTCACTGTCTACTCTTTATTACTCTCGCAGTCATGCACATTTTTCACCATACAGCATTGGAGGAGGTCGTGGCCCTCACGCTCGACAGGTGACAGTCTAGTTTCTGCAAGTAGCGCGAGTGATATGCTTGTATGATGGACGCTGGAAATTGGAGGAAGATGTAGTCCTCATACTGGGAGGGTGATTGCCAAGTTTTTGGGAGTAGCGTGAGTGACGTGCTCTCATCACGCTCACCGGATGCCTTTTATATATATATTCTATTTTTGAGATTTTCTGATCCAGATTGATCTGGTTAGGTAAGACAATTTATTCTTCAACATTATCTAAACATTTTTTCAAATCGTTTAAGACTGACTGTCTGTGTACTTCTTTCTGTAGGTTGCTACCAGTTCTTTGTCCTGATGAAGACCCCAGGTGATTGGTCATGAAGGAGGTTGAAACTCTGACCATATCTTTAATTGAATGAATTTCAAACGCTAATGCTCATATCATTGAGTTTGCCACTGATTGATGTTTTTTATCCTATGGGTAATGGCATAGTGTACATATTGTAAAGAATCATTCTTTGTCTTTTTTGTTGTATTTTATGGCTCACTGTATGGCACTTGCACTGCGTTGTCACTTGGACCACCTACGTTAGCCTACATTATGATGATCAGTTTATTACTTTGTATTTGATGACTGAATTGCAAATCTACTATCTTCATTTATGTAGATATTTTTGTCTTTCTTACACTTGTTCTTATCTGATAAGATTGACACATTACCAGATAAAATCGCTCTGAAAGTTTTCTGGCAGAACACTTTTTCTAATTGTACTTTATTACCCTTGTTTTGGGAAAACAGGGTGCCACAGTTTTTGGTGGAACTTTCAATTGGGAGCCGGTAGGAATGACCAGTTTGGTGTCTAATGATTTGTTATTTAAAATCCTCTTTAAAGGTAAAGTCAGATTTTTAGTCACATTTCTGAAAATGCCACTTTTACAAAGTTGTGCAAACTATACAGGGTTTGGGCCCATAATCAGTAAGGCTGGGCCACTCTAAACTCTAACAACACCTGAATTGCCAATACTGACACACATTCACAAACTCACTTCAATTCGTGATCAAACAACGTAATCACTGCGCTAACTATTTATTTGAACAATTTAAAAAAATTATTTTGGGGAATCCGTTTGACACGATTTCACAAGTTGTTTTTCATATACAGTACAAACAGTCAAAAACAAAAGCAATCATGGCATGCATAATCGATACGATACACATAAAACAAATATATGAACAAATTTATACAAAACAACACAAATAGACACTCAAAAAATAGTTGTGCCCTGTATTCTGGGTTTCATGAGTAGGTGTAGCTGGCAGTTGGTCTTTGTATATTGCTCCCAGACGGTGAGCCAAAGAGGGAATAGGTAATGGCAGGATGGGACATCTCTGACTTGATGGGGGGAGCTGTCCCCTACCACACGTACACATCCCAAAGTCTCTGCCTGAGCACACTCACATGGGGTTTGACATGGCCGGACTGGGAACCACTACCGGGGGGGGGGCGGGGGGGGGGGTGGTAATGCTGCCGAGCTCTTTTCCAGGGCCGGTTTTGGCCGATTTTGTTACAGGGCCGATTTTGCAAAAACGGCCCTGTAACAAAAACAGCCCCAGGGGCCCAAAACCGGCCCCCACCCATGTGGCGCACCGGGGGATTGCCCGGTGCCCGCTACGGCCAGTTCGGCCCTCGGGTTCGACACTAGTCTATTATGTCCCCAGACAAGATGGGGCACGGCAGGGAGGCAGGTAATTCCAAGCAGCTATAGGGGTGGAAACCTAAAGAACTTTCTCCCACTTTAAAGCTGGCGCCAGGTATAAATATTGGACCCTCAGATCCAACTCTTCAGCACACCTATGGATACTACAGAAGAAGACTGCTGTGCTGCTCTGCTGACAGAATGACTGCTGCACTGCTTGCTACAAAGGAAGTATGCACCCTTCATCTCTGACTGAAGTGATTCAAAGGGTCAGCTGACTGACCTCCTGTTCAGAGCTACAGGGACCTAAAAAGCTCCAGAGGTGTCCCTGCATCTGCCCAGCTGACCTGCTGCCTGGACATGCAAATGGACCTGCCTGAGCCATGCTGGCCTCTGCTGGAGGGATTTCTGGGTCCCCAAGATGTGCCACTCAGGTTCTGAACCTTTGGTGTCGCATCAGTTGAGCTTCCTCTCCAAGCAAAGGCTCTATGCAACAGTGAATGGGCTTGTTCACACTAAGATCGTGCTGTCCTCCCAAAGAAAAGTTCCAGTGAAACAGACTCTCTGCACCATAGCAACCACCAGCAGCAATGGACAATGCGAGATCAGCACTTCGCACTACAGCATCGACATCCTGTGGTGACTGTCAACACGAGACTCCTGTAACAACTGTCTGCAACACCCGACAGGATCTTTGTGCTACAGTGATGAGCATCTGCGACGCCCGGCCTGCTCTTCATGCTACAGTGATGACCCTCCCCCACGCTCTCCCTGCTTCTCGCAGCCTCCTCCACCACCTATGGAACTCTTCGCACTGGACTTCTGAAGGAAACTTTTTCTGCGGGACTAACCTGGTCACTATATCCAAATTACTCTCCATTGCAGTTGACCTGAACTTGTGATTTTCACCCACTCTTGCATGACCAGATAACCGCGAGTGGCACTTGTTCTACTGGTTTTGTAATTTTTGTCTCAATTAAATTATTAAATTTTACTCTATTTTTCTAAATTTGTGTGGGACTTTTTTTGCTGTGTTTTCTCTTTATTACTGATTGAAGTTCTGCATAAATACTTTACACATTTCCTCTAAATTAAGCCTGACTACCTTTTTGCCAGAGGGCTAAGCACAGGTTAATTTGAGGTTTGCTTGTGCTTTACCCTGACAAGAATTGCAGTTGCTGCTTGAGTAGAGTTTCAATGCCTCCAACTAGTAACCTAATTTCCTACAGTTATTAAACTACTTTCGAAATAAATATTAAATATGTACTTTTTTATTTTTTGAACATTAAAGTATATTTATTTATATTTGTATCTATTTTAAATAAATGAATTAGCATTATTTGATATGGATTTTAATTTTAAATCCCAACCTCCATTATTTTCTTTGGGAGGGTGTTGCTCTAACAGCAGTTAGCCAAGTGTAGTGCTGGACTTGCTACTGTTATTCTAGTAACTTAAACTCAGAGGGGTATATTATCAAGAACGGCATTAAAATTATCGCCGCTTTAGCAGCAGCAAACTGCCGCTAAAGCGGCGAAAATTAACTTGATAATATGCCCTTGAGAATTCCAATAGAAGCCCATATTCACACCAGAACATGGGCTTCTATTGGAATTCACAAGGGAATATGATCAAGCCCATTATCTCCGCTTTAGCGGCAGTTTCCTGCCGTTAAAGCAGCGATAATTTTAACGCCATTCTTGATAATATGCCCCAGAGTGTGTGAGTACTGGCAAGTAATAAACTTAGTCAAGGTGTGAAATTACTCAAAAGTGTAAGTTACATTTGTGAATCAGGCCCAATGTCTCCATAATGTGAAAGCTGTCTTAATTGCTAGACCATCTTTGTCTGAAATGATTTAATTAATCTCTTCAGAATTCAGTTTCCTGAATAATAAGCCGCAGGACAAAAGTGACCAGAATTTGGATTTTAATGTGGAAAAAAAGGCAACAAAATCAAAGTTGCAAGTATATGCAAATGTTGCTTTGGTTAGGATTCCCTAGAAAAACAACTGAAGACAAGAGGCGTTTGGCAAAACAGCAACAGTTTGTTTAATTAATTAATGCGGTTGGGAAAACAGTTACAGGCATGAGATCTGAGGACTGTCTCAATTTACATTGGGTTTGCGTGCATCTTAAAAACAATTCTACAACAAGACATAAAAGCTTCCAGCATACCACATATGGTGAGGAATGTTGGTTGTTGCCTTAGAGTCATAAATTAATGGTCAAATGGTTACTGCAGATGGGTTTCGACCTTCCATGAACACATTGCGGCTAGTGGTGAATGTGTCCAGTTGTTTGGCATGGTTAGCTCGTGATCACTATGTGTGCTGGGTCCTGATTGGCTATGTGTTCCTGACTCATGTGACTTATGACTTAACTGTGTTATTCCGAAGTATGCGTACCCCCCTCGGTCCATGTGTGCTTTATGGGGGGGGGGGGGGGGGCAATCTCTCCTGAACATTGTAATGTTGCTGCGCCTATCTGGGAACAGATCAAGAGTTTCCTGTCCTTGTGTTTGCCTGCCAGCTATGCTCCCTCCTACCTGCAGCCCATCAATCAGTGTTACCGGGTCTAGGTCGCTGGGCCTGCCTGACTATATACTAGCATGTCGAGGTAGATGTGGAGTTCAGGACGGTTGATTTTAATATTAAGGACAATAGTTCCTTTTTTATCAATAGATGCATTTCAATCCATATTAACATTAACACAAAACAAGGCTGAAAAGGATCAGGGTTCATAGTATGGGTGCTGCAGTAAAGCATTATTTCAGACTGCAAAAGGTTTCAGCTCCTTTTGACTATAAGAAGGTTACAAACTTTTTTAATAAATGAATATTGGAGAAGTTAATTCAGAACACTAGGTTACACATAGCTGATAAAAGTCAGCAAAATGTAGAAAACATTGACTATAATGCACTGACTGAGGTAGAGGTCATTAAAAGACTGCTACCGCTTGTTTGGCATCCATTGATAGACCTTTATGACTAATAATGAAACCCAGATATTCAATAGTTGAAAAACTTTTAATTACACTTTTCTGCCATGCCATACAATTGATTCTCAGGGCCAGATGTACGACCATTTGCTTTTGCGACTCGCAAATTGCAAAAAATTGTGATTCGCAATTTGCAAGTCCCAAAAGCAAATGTACAACAATGTCAAAGACACTGTTAGCAATTCCCAATGGGGTAGCAAAATGCAAGGCTCATGAATATTAAAGAGCCACTCGCAATTTGTGACCCCATTGGGAATGGCTGGCCCTCCCAGGGATGGTGGCCTGCTGGGCTCAGCAGACCTCCATGTCTGGGACTGCTTTTAAATAAAGCTGTTTTTTTTTTTTAAATGCAGCCTGTTTTCCTTAAAAGAAAACGGGATGCATTTAAAAAATAATCAAAGGAAACATTTTTGTTTCATTTTTTTAAGGGCAGGCAGTGGTCCCTAGGAATACGGCCTGCCCTTCAAAAATATTTTCCCATGCATTCCCAATGGGGAAGGGGTCCCTTTGGGACCCCTTCCCGTTTGCAAATGCTTTACCACCTACTTAAAGTAGGTGGTAAATTGCAACTGTTTTGCGACCACAATTGCGGTTGCAAAACAGTCATACATAGGGCTCAGACTCGCTATTAGGAAGGGACGCCCTTGAAATGCCCCTTCTTAATAGCGAGTCGCAAATCCTAATTAGCGAGTCGTAAATAAATTGACACTCGCTAATTAGGGCGTGTACATGGCCCTTAGGTATTTATGCATGTGCAAATGGGTCGCAAACCCGTTTGCGCATGCAAAAATACATCATACGTCTGGCCCTTCATCTTTGCAGCGCAGAACTGACATAAATGATATGATCTTCCCAGGTGTCCAAAAAAGAGAATGCCACTGATGAAGACCAGCACCAATATATCTTTGTAATCTCTGAGAATGTCCTTGATGAAATAATAGACACACAATTGATGGACGAAATGCAGATCAAATCAAAACATTCACCTCCAGTCAAGAGATCTGAGTTAAATCCATCATTCTTGTGCTCACCATGCCACCTCAGTTTAGACCTGGCCATATGCAAATCAGTCTTGACCTTGTGCCTCATGGGAACAGTCCAGCCCAAACTGCTAAGCCTGGTCCTCCCTGGACCGGAAACAAGCATCCTAGGACCGGTTTTGGGGTCTCACCCCTCTTCAGCCAGGATAGCTTGAATCCAGTGGCATAGTGAGCCCGGGACCCATGTCTGGGCATACTTGGTGCACTTAGGGTGAGGAAGCAAAAGACACACAATTGATGGACGGAATGCAGAACAAATCAAATCATTCACCCCCAGTCAAGAGATCTGGGTTAAATCCATCATTCTTTTGCTCACCATGCCACCCCAGTTTAGACCTGGCCATATGCAAATCAGTCTTGACCCTGTGCCTCATGGGAACAGTCAAGCCTCAACTGCTAATCCTGGTCCTCCCTCGACCGGAAACAAGCATCCTAGGACAGGTCCCTTGCTCACTGTGCCACTAGATTCAAGCTAGCCTGACTGAACAAGGGTGACATACCCTGAAACCGGTCCCAGAATGCTTGTTTCCGGCCCAGGGAGACCCAGGCCTGGCAGTTCGGTCTGGACTGTTTCCATGGGGCACACGGCCAAGACTGATTTGCATATGGCTGGGTCCAAACTGGGGTGGCGTAGTGGGCAAAAGAACGATATATTTAACCCAGATCTTTTGACTGGGGAAGAATGTTTCCATTGTCAGCATTCCGTCCATCATTTGTTTGCTGTAACACTTTTCGGCCAGGTAAAAGTTGTGTTGTGAGTTACATGAGGCAGCCAGGTAGGGTTCTATACTACAAGAGGTTATTGGCAA
This sequence comes from Triturus cristatus, assembly GCF_964204655.1. Lineage (NCBI taxonomy): Eukaryota > Metazoa > Chordata > Amphibia > Caudata > Salamandridae > Triturus > Triturus cristatus. The sequence continues at coordinate 984,053,325 of NC_140585.1, read as the reverse complement.
GGAATATGTATTCTTAATGGTTGATGTCAGAAGAGCCACTCACCAGAGCAAGACACACTCACATATATGTCCTTCAGTGACCCGTCTTCGAGAAGAAATCATTTGCATTAGAAAATGCAGCCCAGCGTTTTCGCTGTTACAAATAAGCTCTGACCTCAGCTGATCGCAGCTCTTGGATAGGGTTTTAAATATAGACCCACATGAAACCAACAGAACATGCACTACAGCATCCCAGTTCAAGAAGCTTCGACGGAGAGGAGTTCTCCTGCTTATCTGATTTCTTTTTTGGCTAAACTCCTGTTCTCTTCCGTTTCTTTTACCTGCTCTTGTTTACCTTAGAAAGTTGTCTCCAGAAGAAAGTGCTAATAAAAAGTAAAATTTTTGTTACATCAAGATTTCAAGGATTTGTAAAATGTATCCAGAATAAATGGAGTACTACATGTACTCATAAATGAAGAATAAACATTGTTTATTCTTTTTTTTCTGTGCAATACTTTGGAAAACAGGCTCAAGACTGGATTGACAAATGATTATGTTTATTTAAAAGCTTTCTAGAGAAAACAAGAATGGTGCCACTTGTAACGGAGAGCTTTGTCAATTCTGAAAAAAGCATTGAATAACTAAAGAAACCCACATGATCAACTCTTTATGGGAAAGAGGATGGACATCAATTCTCTGAGTGATTAAATTTTTTTTGTTAAATGTGACCTTTATTTGGAGCAATTGTAGCCCTGGCCCCTGATACATATAACGTGAACTCTGCAAATGAGTGTGACAATACTTTTGGTCTTTCCAAGGACAATGTAATAGGACAAAAAAACGGATGAAGAAATCTATTTTTCATTAAACATTTAAGAAATTTGGGGTTAATGCTGCTACTTTTTAGGGAAAAACCCATTCTGTGGAACAACCGCGGATATTAAATGCTCTTTAAAAAATGGGATGTGGGGTATTTACCAAGGAGAATTAATATTGAGGTAAGCAAATTAAATTTGACTACACATTCGTTTTTTTGTGTGTGCAGGTACACTCCCCATAAGATATCTACAGGTCTAGCTGATAGGAACTACAGAGACACAACACACAGAGATGTTTAAAGGATTGAAGACCATTCTTTCCTCTCACTCCTTTTCCACTCTCTCATGCATTCCTTTGAGTTTCCAGATAGGATGGCATTTATTCTTCCGGTAACAAAAGGGTGCAAGGGCAGGTGGAGTTATTCATCCTGTTCCTACATACACGCTCAGGTGCATGACAGCGATAGGATTGAGTGCTCTGTAATTGAGTGCCATGTAACTCTGCACCTTTTTTAAGTTCAAGGAAGAAAGGAGACGCTATTGTAGACTAGGAAGGTCTAATAAATCCACTTGCCAGATATTTGCCTAAATATTTGCATAGGTTTTCTGATTCTCTGAGAGCAAAGATCCTGCTGCAGGGTGCAGGGGTACCCGATCCGTGATCAGTGCAACAATAATGAGGATGCTGTGGTGGCAAGGTTTCGGCTTTCTTTTTGCTAAGCACATTCAAGAGATCAAGATATTCAATTGGTATTACCAATGCCATATCAGCAGCTGTGTAGAACCGGTAACTGCAGTAGCAAAGCCTGAACACTCCCTTGATGCAACCTTTGAATTATCATTGCTCTTAGGTACAAGCCAACAACTAGATCTGCATCTAGGAGAGAAGGGCAGTACTGTTCTTTTCCAAAGAATTCCCAAAAGAAACTGAAACTGTAGTGCATCAATCAAAAGAACCATCCATGGATCTAACATGTTCTGGTCTATCTTTTTATTATTATTATTAATTCCATTATTTTGTATTATTATTTGTAAGGGGCCCACCTACTTACACAACCTTCTAACTCCGTATACCCCCACCCGTCAATTAAGATCTAGCGGGATGGGGCAGGTTAGTATACCAATCATCAGGCGAGCAAGGATGGGTGGTCGCTCCTTTCGCTTTTTGGCGGCACAGCAGTGGAACAAACTCCAGTGGGGGCTCCGGCTGGAGGCTTCAGAGGCGGTTTTCTGCAAGGAGCTTAAAACTTATCTTTTTCCCGTAGATTAGACCACTGTTGTCTTCATCCTCTGAGGGGTCTGTAAATTATGTAATTTCTGTGAGAGTGCTGCTAGGCTTGTAGCGTAGCGCGGGGACACACTAGCCTAGTGTAACCAGGCGCTTTATAAGCTTGTTTATTATTATAAATGAGTTCATAATATTGCAGTACAATGAAGTTACCTTAGTAAAGTACATTTTGTTGTCAACATGCCAACGGGTGTACATAATAGCATATAGTAAATAGTATATGATAAGATTAATTGTTGAGTCCCTAAATTCTTGTGCGGGGAGAGAAGGACAGGAAAGAGATAAGAGAGAGAAGAAGGGAGGGGCACAGTTGGTTGTTATTGAAAGTGAGTCTCATGTGTATTCAGGGAGGAATAATCTTTTGTCAATAAAGCTTTTTGGCCCTTGCAGTAACCAGAGGTGAGCAATCCTACCTGAAGAGGCAAATTTGCTGAAATTATCTCAGTGCCACTAGATTAGTGCGAATGGCACTGCGCGTTGCTGTGTGAGTGCAGGCATCCTTTTTGAAGATTCAGGCAACGTCGGAGCTCGTCCCGTTGAATCACAACTCGATGTGCAGGTTTATTTAAGCCTATATCATCCCCATTTGGGCGCTGGTCTCATCACAGGCTCAGAACCTCGTTTGTCCCGGTTGGGATGTTCCTCTAGGTGGGTTTATTCAAGCCAGTAAGCTGTATGTTTAATAAGCTATCAATACAGAAAGTTCTAAAAATAAGGAAAAAAAACAACTAACGGGACTCCTTTGTTTTCCTTATTGGCGGCACAAGATCCACTTGAAAATGGCCACTAAGTTTAAATCCCTGTCACGTCACAGGAGCTGAGATGAGATTCCATCCACCATGTTAGATAAGAATAGTCCAACCATTCGTATCTCAGTATAGCATACATACATCACGGGTCTCCGACCAGTAGCTCATGAGCTACTTTAGCTCTCCATCTACCTCTGAGTAGCTCACGTGTGCAGCGCAGTTTATTAAATTAGAAAGCTTTTGCTTGGTTGAATTATTATACATATTTAAAAATGAGATCATACAACACTAATAATATTTGTAGCTCTCACTGCTTTTCTTTGAACATAAGTAGCTCTCAGTTCAGAAAAGTTTTCAAACCCCTGGCATACATCTTGACTGGTATAAAGTGGGTTTTAAGTCAAATTTCAGATACATGTAGAGTAACAAATGAACAATATATTAGTTTGAAACCGATATCTACAGAATGTATTGATCTAAGAAAGTGTAACAGAACAACACATAATTACTGTGAACAATTGATCTTCCTATTCCATCTGAAGCAATTAGCACCCATACCTATCTCACTTTAACACATTGCCATAGCGATGTTACGGAGCTAATCAATGAGTTTCTAACACTGTTACAGTTAAGCGCAGGACTTTTTTAGTATGTTACAGAGATACCTCTTTGCCTTTAGAACCCATCGCGCCCTGCCGATATCAGGGCCCAGCGGGAGTGGCAAGTCAGAGTAGGGAAGTCTAATGTCTCTGTTTTCTATCTTATTCCTGTCCCTTTTCCCCATTTTCAACACTGGCCCGCTTATTCTTGTATATGTGGTCATCACTTCCCTTGTGTCCAGCATATAAGGTTGGTACTTTCTGACACCCAAGCAAATTAATGACTAAGGGCTTAGCAAGCTCTATAAGTGAAATATTCTTGATAGATGATTTAAAGTTTTTTATGACAGTAAAATAAATATTTAGTTATGTTGCAAATAAAAAGAAGTAAAGGACACGGCATCTTCTAGTCAAATTGGAAGTTAAGACTGATCTTTAGGCACAGAACATGAATTATAGTTTTTAATAAAGTCATATTTGGGCAGCAAAAAGAAGGGAATTTGTTTCAGGGGGTCAGCTTAGATTTAGCCAACTCAAGAGCCTTGTAATGGGTGTGGAGACATGGAAGGAAGTTAGGAGAAATGGTATGGATACAATGGCACTAAAGGAAGACATTAAAACTCAATTCCCTGAAAATACCTGTCTAGTCTAGCAGTAAGTAACACAAGCTTTGGAAAATGTAATTGGTATGAGTTTAATATCTAATACATGGGGTAAGGATGTGGCCTAACGTCTGGGGCGGTCGACCTCTAATCTGGGGAACCCGGTTCGTGTCTCGGCAAGGACGCGTAACATCCTGTGATTCTGGGCAAATCAATTAATCTCCAAATGCCTAACAAAACAAGCATTGGCATAGCCAATAGGTATCGCCTTTGGGATCTTATAAGTGTTTAGCCATGCAACAGTTAATGTTGTTGCAGTAAGGCTATTGTGCTGCACAACTAAATACTTATAAGGTCCCAAAGGCGAGACCTATTGGCTATGCCAATGCTTGTTATTGACTTGGCGCTATGCTGTCCTCGCTGTTTATTTACTTTCTGCACCCGTGGCGCCACAAATGGTACAGTCTAAGCTCTCGGCGCTCATTCCTTATACCTCAAGTGTGACCCCAGCCATATATTGCCCCCCTTCCCTCGATGGTTCGGAAATGCAGCGATGCAGCACCACCTTCCCGCCCGTGCACCTCCACCCCCCACTTCCCTGCCCTACCACCTCACTACACCATTCAGCAGCTAATAAAGCGCCTCTTTGATGCTGGTGTGACTTCCAGCACTTTAGGAAGTCCATCTGTGCCGCCAAAGGAGGCGAACCAAGTACAAAGAGAGCAGCTTGGGACGTCCAAGGGCCACGAAGAGGAAAACAGTATTTTTTAGCAGCCACAGGGGTATCAAGGAAAAGAAGCAAATCAAATAAGTGTGACCATTTAATTGGGAATAAAAAGGCATGCGATTCATTAAAAAAAAACAAAAAAAAACGAAAATACAGTTTTTGCAGCGACTCTAACTTAAGCACTCACTCGAAGAAAAATAACGATATACTCGCAAAACCAGTTTAAGGTTTCAAAGAAGTTAAAGAGAGTAAGGTGTATATTTACGGCGTGTGGACAAAATAGAGATTCGGTAGAGTACGTAAATAGTACTATGTGGATAAAAGCAGATTAGCAATAATGAATGAACACAAATCCCAAGTGAATAAAAACAAGCATTGGCCGCGCGCGTGAGACGCCATATGTGGTGGGGAGGGGGAGAAGCGGGAGTTGTGTGCACGCACGGCCAAAGCTTGGAAAACAAGCATTGGCCGCGCGACGCAGGTGGAAAAAGGGAAAGCTCCAGATGGCGCCTCGGGCGCTGAAGCTGCCGGGTGCGCGCGTGCACGCTCGCGTGAACGCAAGCGCTAGGCTGTGTGGCAGTGCTGCAGCGTGGAACATCAAATTCCCCCTTCGTCACAGACCAATTACTTCAACATCAAATTCACTCATATACATTCAGTGGTGGGGTCCATAACACCAATACTTACACTAAGTTGATCTGTTTTCTTAGGGAAATAAGCTTCCAAACGCTGACATGAAGGGAATACCTTTACCTTACCCTAAACACATTGACTTCAAACCTAAGATATCCCTCTCATAAGGAGATGGATCATTTAGTTGTTTGTAGGTTTAGTTTCACAATCATTTATCTAGTCTTTAAATCCCACTAAATTCTCTTCTTAAATAATCCATACAACACATTTGTCAATTAATCAAATATTCTTTATCTAAGAAATATTGCAAGAAACGTTAGAGATCATCATCAGCATTTCAGAGCATCAGATTTACCTATTCTGGCTAAAGTCGTCCTCTAAGTCAGTCAGTCAAGGAAGAATTTTATTAAGCAAGTTAGGCCGCAATTTAGTCTCTCAAAGATTCAGGATAACAGCTGTCCAGCAGTGTCACCGTCCTCTCCGTCAGCATAACGTGAGGAAATCAAGTTCTTCAAGAAGAGCGAGCGCTAGTAGTTCAATTCCCTACCTACTTTTATAACGAAAATAATGTCAAAAAGTATCAAGATTGGGGTTTAGAAAATCCTGATTGGTCGACTTGGGGTTAGGAGATGCAGTTCTCAGGGTGTCAAACGATGAACTCATCGGACTTGCTGGTTCCGGTTTTTAAATCAAGCATTGTCTTTGGTATTGGCTAGGTTCCCGGAGCTTCCTTGAAGGGTACATGTTCTCCTGGGGTCAGGTCTAGGCCACTGCTGCTGGCGTTTACGACTGCGCACTTCACCCAGAACCTCGTGTTGTCAGGGCAGTCACGTTTAACGTCTCATTCAGCCATCTTGTTTTAGGCCGAAATGGTCAATTTAAGCAAAAGAAACACAAATGTGTAATTAAAACATAGAAATGGCTAATAAAATGTTATCCCCTTGCTAATACCCATATGTGTGTGTATTTATCTAGCAGAAGCAGAGCGGTTAATACTTACGAAATAAAGCACAAATCACAAATACATTACCAAAACAACATATAACATGCAATATTCTAATTTTCTACTATTAATATGCGTACTCAAGTTAGTTTACAATTAATATAGCCATGCAAGGTGCCATTCCCACGTGTAATTCTTTTGTTAATATAATTGGTGAGTTATCACTTCAAACGAATTAATAATATTACAGTTAATAGATTATTCGGATTAATATAAACATGCAGAATGGGGGGGGTATACAAAATATTATACTACCCGCTCTAGCAATCCCCCCTTTGGTGATTATATCACCACACTAATAAAAAATGTTGTATCCCTTTTACGGAAATTTAAATTGATTTCTTCTTTCGTTCATATTTCAGTTTCCCCTGTTTCTTGTCTTTTTGCTGTTTTATACATGCTATCCTTTAACTCTTCTAGTTCTCTTTCTTCAAATTCTCTTTCTTGTTTCTTATCCCTTCTCCTTAAGTTTTCTGTTGTTATTCTTTTCTGATGTTTATTCTTTCTACAACAAATACAACCTAGTCTAATTAGTAATACTAAGGTAATCACACATGTTAATGGAAAATAATATCTTACCTATAAATGTACTACCTAATTTTACTACAAAATCTTTAATAGCTGATATTTTCTTACCAGTCTTCTCCCAGACACCTTCAACCTCCAGTGGTACAATTTCGTCATGCAATTCTGTAATTTTCTTAATATAAATTTTCAAATCTCTACTTTCGTCAGGAATGTAAGTACAACAATGTTGAACTTTCAGCATTCCACAGACTCCACCCTCTTTTGCCAATAATATATCAAAGGCAAGTCGATTTTGCATTACCATAGCATGCATGGCAACCATTTCAGTATTCACCAATAAGAATCCTCCAGCAGTGCTTGTTGACAAGCGATCCACTACTGTTGAAGTTTTCTAATTTTATTTGCATTCAGAGATATTCCCACTGCGGGTATCAGTGCTCCAAAAATGTCACCCACAATTTCAGTCCAAGATTCTGTCTTACTACGTGCTAAATAACTACCTAAACTATGTACACCATCTTCTCCTCCATCCATGTGAAAAATCTTTGGAAAAACCAGGGCAACATGACGTGCCACACCAATGGTCTGGCAAACGCTAATATGCCCTGTTCCACAAATGAAATATAGTCCTGGAAATACTGGATCTGTTCCACCTTTAAATCCCCATCCTCCCATGATCCGGTATGTATCATGGCATTCACTATTCCCTAGAAAATAATTGTCATACGCCGCCTGATTCCTTCTTATACACAATTTCCCTTTCTGAGGCCAATCTAAAGCCATAGTTGGACTCGTTCCCCCTCTCAAGTGCTTCTCCGTTTCTACATCCCAAACTGTTTTCTCCACTTTCCCTTCTGAAGCCTTTCTTTGAATTTTCAATCTCCTTTCTTCAACCATATCCAAAAATGTCTTCTCCTCTTTCTTTAAACTGCAAGTCAAGTTATTTCTAAATATATATTCTAAGGTTAATTCTTTAGTCTCTAAGAAAAATTCACCTAATACATTTGCAGGTTTTACCTTGTTTAGTTTGTTAATTGCTGGTACTTGTGAAAATATAGTGTCTACATCTGAAAAATAATACTCTAATTTACCTGTTTGATAAAATAAACTAGCTATTACACTACATGTTATTCCATGTGTTACAGGAAGGTGATGATAAGTCACTCCTTCAGATACAGATGCAGGTAATTGCATACAAATGTAGCAATCCCTTACGTCCATTGTTTTTACATATTCATACAACAACTTTGAAAACACATTATTAGAAAAATCTGTTATTGACCTGTCTTTATGTAAATAGTTTTTATCTATTCTAGTTGGAACTACCTTTTGAATTTTCCCTATATTATTTATGTTATCACTATGTCCTTCTAATGTATCTACAGTAACTTTAAATGAAATTAGTAGAGCAAGAATGCTCCAAAGAAGCATTAATAATCCTGTACAACAACAACACATTTTGCACCATCTTCTAAGGAAGGTACATCTACTTTTGCTATTTTCTATGTTTGCTATCTTTTCTAAAATGAGCCGTGTCTTTTGACTTAGCCTCTTCTACTTCACAACTAGGTTCTAACCCAAGGCTTCTAAGCACCTACGTGGTTCTACCAGTTTTTGTCTTTTTCAGTATTTTATTGTTTTCCCATCAGTAACTTCCCTGTCTCATTCAGTTTGGCATCGCATCATCTTTCACTTTCCTCTCGTTTTCAGCATACAGGTTGTCCTGAACATCCGCTTCTTCTCCAATATCGGACAAGGTAACTCTCAGGATTTCTGATTCTTTGTCTTCCTCAACCACTTCCGGTACAACCACCTCTGGATTTCCTTGGCTATCCGCCTCTTCCTTCACTTCAGGCAGGGCCACATATGTCCATTCCGGTGATTTATACTTCTGGTTAGGTTTTCTTGTTTGTTTGTTTTCTTTGACTACTGTCTGTTCTTCTTCTTTCGATTTTTCCTTACTCGTTACTTCATTTACCTGTTCAGCTCTTGGCGAATTTACACGTGTCGGTCGATATCTCAGTCTCTTTATTTTATTTGGCCACACCTCGTCTTTTGCCGCTCTTTTCAATTTACTCCCTTTATCATTCTTTTCAGTTCTCCAAGCTCTCTTTCTCAGAACTCGGCCTTCTGGTATTTCATCTTCGCTTTCCTCAGACTCTGTTTCAACTTGCTTTTTACCTTCAACGAGTTCTTTTTCCACCTCTTCTTTTGTTTTCCCTACTTCTGTCCCTCCTTGAACCTCCGTCACGCAATCTTCCTCCTGACTACTTGTCCCTGCTTCTAACTGGATGTTGGAGTTCCCTACACCTCCTCGGGGGTCTTCCGCAATAATCTTTCCCTCTCTCTCTGTAACTGGCACCTGTCCATCTAAAAGTGTTGTTTCAAGTGGAATTTCTCTCAATCTTTCATCTGGCACCTCCTTCTCACGGATTTCTTTTATTGTCTCTCCACTTTCCTTTCCTTTGTTCTTTCCTTGTTCTTTCTTGGAAGAGTGTGCTCTTTGCTCTGTCTCTGAGTCTGAACTGGTATCAGAAATCTGTAACCTTCTCCTCAGGGAATTACTTCTGGGGACCAAAGTTAACCTTGGCTCTGTCGCCCCCCTTTCAGGGTTTTCTCTTTCTTTGTATTTTGGCTCTCCGTCATCTGACTCAGTACTTGATTCTGATTCATCAAAGTACTCCTTTTCTTTACAGTCAACTGGATTTGTAATTCTCAAAGTATGACTTGCATGGATCCAGTTCTTCAATCCAGCACACTTCACAGCTGTTGTTGTAGTCAAGATGACTTGCCTTGGTTTTCCCCACCTGGGAACCAAACAGTTTCTTCTTCTCTGTACTTTTATCCTTACCCAGTCCCCTGGGCTTAGATCATGAGCTGGCTTCTTTTCAAGAGTGGTGGCATCCGCTCCAACCTGATGAAACACGGAATGAACTGCGTCAGCCCAGCTTTTACAGTATTCCAATACCATGTCATCAGTTATTGTCATCAGCTTGTTGACTGGTATAAATACATGTCTCATGGCGCGTCCCATGAGGATCTCATGTGGACTCAAACCAGTAGTTCTGTCTGGTATTGATCTAATAGTCATGAGTACTAGAGGCAAGACATCGGGCCATTTCATACCTGTGGCTAAACACATTTTCCCTATTCTGTTTTTGATAGTACCAGTCATTTGTTCTACTACACCAGAAGCCTTTGGTCGGTAGGCACAATGCAGTTTTTGTCGTACATTCAATGCTTCACAAATCCGTTTTATAAATTCATTATGAAAATGTCCTCCTCTGTCTGATTCAATTGTTACTGGGAACCCAAACCTAGGTAATAAATTCCCTCAACAATATTTTTGCCACTGTCATTCCATCATTTCTTCTTGTTAGGAACGCCTTCACCCACCTAGAGAATAGGCAAACCATCACCAGGACATACCTCAACCTGTTACAAGGAGGCATTTCAATGAACTCCACTTGCATTCTGGTGAAAGGCCCTCCCTCTCGACCTATTGTTCCTAGACTCACCACTGTCTTTCTTCCTGGATTGTACTGCTGTCAAATTAGACATCTTTGACAAATACTTTCCGCCACAAGCCTGAACTTGGCATTATACCAAGTCTGTTTAAATGACCTAATCATGGTGTCTCTCCCTATATGTCCCTGTCCATGATACATCCGTGCCATGGCAGACATCATGCTATCAGGCATAGCTGGTCTTCCATCTCGATAGACCCACACATGATCTTTCTCTCTTGGTGCACATCCTGCTTTTACCCACTGTTTTACTTCTTCCTCTCCTGCTTCTTCCTGCAATTGTCGTACCTCATCCCATGTTCCCACAGTGTTAGTAAACATTGGAAAACAAGAAATCAACTCCCTCTCCTTTGCCCGATTGATTGAATTCTGATTTCGTGCACAATATTGCGCCATGCCATTGGCAAATTTATTTCCAGTGGCAATGTAATCACCACTGCGACTATGAGCAGCACATTTTACCACAGTCAATTGCCTAGGCAGCTGTATTGCCTCAAGCAACTTTCCAACCACTTTAGCATTCTTAATGGGAGTTCCACTTGAGGTCAGGAAACCTCTTTGCAGCCAAATTTGGCCCAAATCATGGACCACCCCGTAGCCATACTGGCTATCAGTTATCACAGTCACTCTCACACTTTTCCCAATCTTACATGCTCTGATCAGGGCAACAAGTTCAGCTACTTGGGCCGACCTAACTCCTTTCAAATAGGATGCTTTCATCACTGCTGCAACTGTACATACCGCATATGCTGCACTCAGCACTCCATCATCTGTTCTCAAACAAGATCTATCAACAAACATGACATAATCACTTTCTGGCAAAGGGTCATCTTTTATGTCAGGTCTTGGTTTTGTACATAAATCAAGTCCATCCAAACAATCATGATCTGCTTCATCTCTTACCTCCACATGCTCTACATCAGGCAACAATGTTGAAGGATTCACATTCACACATCTCACGAGACTCACATTTGTTGCACTCAAAATTACCTTTTCATACTTAGTCAGTCGGCTGTGCGTCATATACTGAGTACGACTCCTTGTTAAAAGAATCGCCACATCATGAGGCACAAACACGTTCACAGGATATCCCATCACAATTCCTTCACTCTGTTCCAAACTTCAACATGTAGCAGCTACTGCTTTCAGACACCCAGGAAGGGCTACAGCTACTGGTCCAACATGGATGAAAAATATGCAATTGGTTTCCTCAGTTTTCCATGCTTCTGTACTAGAACAGAGAGTGCACATCCATTTCTCTCACTGCAATACAACTTGAATTCTTTATCATAATCAGGCATACCTAATGCATGCGCTTCACACAATCCTTCTCTCAACTTCTTGAATGCTGCCAACTCCTCTTTGTTCAAATCAATAGGATCTCTCACATCACTTCTTGTCAAACGTACCAAAGGTTTTGCAATCAAAGAAAAGTTTCCTATCCACTGACGACAATATCCAACCATTCCCAGAAACATTCTCACTTCTCTTTGGGTCATTGGTGGACTCATTCTTTTTATGATCCTTATTCTGTCTATGGTTATTTTCCTGTGTCCTTTCTCAATGCTATGTCCCAAATATTGGACTTCTTTCTTACAAAATTGTAATTTCGATGGTGACACTTTTAATCCTCCATCTGCCAAATGATTCAGCAAAGCTACCGTGTCTACCTCACAAGCTTCACGAGTTTTCGATGCCACAAGTAGGTCATCGATATACTGGACTAGTACTGAATTTTCAGGCATTTCTAGACTCTCCAAATATTTTATTCAATAGCTGATTAAATATTGAGGGGCTTTCTGTATACCCCTGTGGAATTCGGCACCACGCCAAAATACGCTTGCCGAAACGAAATGCAAACATTTGCTGACTGTCATGGTGCAATGGGATGGAAAAGAAAGCATGGCAAAAATCAATCACTGGATACCATTCTGCGTCATGAGGGATCTGATATAAAATCACAGATGGATTCGGTACAATGGGACAACATGGTACAACAATTTTGTTTATCTTTCTCAGATCTTGCACTATCCTGAACTTCCCACGAGGCTTTTTCAGTCCCATTATTGGTGAATTACATGGGCTACTCATTATTTCTCTCAAAATTCCTTGTTTATCATTTTCTCAATCACAGGAGTAACTCCTTCAATTATTTCAGGGGTCAATTTATATTGTGGGACATTTGGGTCACATACTCCTTCTTTTACAGTTATCTTTACTGGATCTACATTCCTCATCAATCCTACGTCTTCTCCTGTAAAGTCCCAAACTTCTGCTTTTACTGATTGCTTTAATTCTTTCGGTAATTCGTCAGGGTTAAATAAGGCATAGGTTCCTGTAACCTCTTTCTCACTGTTTGCCAATGTCATTTTATACAACACATCATCATCTGGTGTTTCAAAGGCTATTCCATCTGGAGTACAAAATATAGTGCAATTCATCTTGCACAATAAATCTCTACCTAACAAATTCACAGGACTGGTGTCGCACATTACAAATCTGTGCATTTCATAAAATTTCCCTATACTTACTTTCACTGGTTCTGTAAGGTAGGTTTTAATCTGTCTGTTGGACACACCAACTACTTGGATCGTTTCATCCGAGAGAGGAAGATTCTTAACATCAGCTGATCTAACTGTTGATCGAGTAGCACCAGTATCCACTAGGAAAGTAATATTTTCATTATTAACTTTTCCATCTACAAATGGGCCTGTCTGGTCTACTTCTAGAGTTGCGCCAAGTACGCACTCTTCTTCCTCCCTTCGGCACCGTCAATAACCCTATTCTGAATCGCTTTCACCGCGTTGCAGCCAATACTGCGAAGCAGCGCTAGCGCGTTGCGGCTTATTTACTTGTTCTTCGTTGTAGAATCCATTCTCCTTACTATACTTCTGCCAATTTTTGTTCTGTGGAAAAGGTGGTTTTGGCACCTGATTCTGTTGTGTTACACCCTGCTGTTGTCATTGCTGTTGACCACTCACCTCATTCTGCACCTGTGGATTTAATGATGGATTTTCATTGTTAGTACTTGGAGGAAATTTACACTGGGATTTCCAATGCCCTATCCTACCGCAATTATGACACGGACATTTCTTTTTGGCTTCCTCAATATTCCCCAGGATGAAATTTTTGTTTCGACCCAGCTTGTTCCGCTAATTGTGCTTCCTGTCTCTCTGCTACTTTTACCTGTGCCCACATAGCCTTTTCTTTCAGTTTTTGCTGTTTTGCTTCAATTTCATCACTGAAATATTTAGCTTGCCTCAATACTTCGTCTATTTTCTTATTTTGCCAATCTACCGTATGCTGTTTTATCATTTCACTAATTTCTGGACGAAGACCATATACAAACCTGTATACGAAATGACTCAAATCCTTGTCACTTAAGTTTTCATCTCCACTGAATTGTTTAAAGGCTAAAATTAACCTCTCATAATAGGCATGTACTGATTCTTTGCTTTCCTGATGTGTTCTGTCAATTTTCACCCAATCTTTCTCTTTAGGGGGTACCTTGTTCTTCAAAAATGCCATAACCTGTTCGTATTTCTTCATTACCTCGGAGTCTGGAGCTCCTGTCTTTGGATCCCTTGGGTATTCCTGTGTCGGCCAATCTATTACTATTTTGCATTCTGTCCATAGATCTGCTGGTACTATTATGTCAAACAAGCTATTCAGATCAATCCACAATACCTTGGATAGTTTCACAAATCTGTCCACCTGTCTATACCACTCGACGGGTTTTTCACGTAGTCGAGGGAAGTCATTCGTAAATGACAAAATATCCTGTCTAGTCCACGGGACATGTACATATCCTCCTCCCGGAATCTCTCTCATAGGACATTCTGTCACAACCTTCCTCTTTCTCTCTCACAGGATAAGCTGAAAACGTTTTGTCTGAAACTTCATCCCGTTTGCGATGCCATCTGCTTTTCCATTTGTCTACATCTCCCCATTTTCTCAACAAAATAATTATCTCTTTAATCTGACCTATTCGTCCTGTGGTATTCATGTTTTCAATGAATTTTCCGGTGAAATCTACTCAATAGGGTTTCAGTAGGGCTTTTACCTTTTCAATATCAATACCCATCTCATTTGCCACTTCTTCTAATCTTTCATGAAGACTCTTCGCTCTCCAAGTTACGCTTTTGCACAGAAATAACAACTCCTCATCTTGGTAAGTTTTTAACTTCTCTGTCGGGATAGTTCCTACTATTAATTCTTCTAGTACCATTCGTAATTTTGCCACATCTATTGACTGAGATTCCTTGTCTTTTTTTTTGCAAGCTTCTCAACCATTCACTCAACTCCTCTGTAGACGGTCCTACTGGCTTTTCTACATTTCCTTGTCCAAAATGTTTTTGAGTTTCTGACATTGTCTCTATCATTGTCATACGTTTTTCTGCACAGTTTTGACCTACAAACTGGTTATTTGAAAAATTCGGTTCAATCATACTCATATTCTGTCTCCATGGATTCTTGCTCTGACTCATTCTTGGTTGTTCAACCGGTTTATTAATTTTATAAGGGACTGTCAAACAATGTTCGCTGACTTTCTGCTCGTCAAAAATAGGCATTACTGGACCTATCGTTACTGGTACAGTTACCGCTTCTAAATTCTTAGTCAATTCTCTTATTATCTCGGTTAATTCTAGGGTTGTTTTTGCTAATTCTGCAGAATTTCCTCCATCCAATTTTCCTCCAGACTTCTTTTCTACCTCTCTAATGGAATTGTTTCTTCCCAAATCTTGGAACTCTGGTTTCGATTTTATGATTCGTACTGTTTCTTTCATTGGGGCCCTTGGGGTTAATATTTCTGGTTCTGGTCGGTATGGTGGTGGATTCTTGTAAAACATATCATCAAGAACATCATCCTCTGACTCATTCATTTCATACCCTCTCGATTCTACATTATGCCTCTTTTCTACACACTTTCGTCCTTCATTCTCTCCTGCAGTTCTTACGGGAAACAAACCCTCAGTCATACTTGCATTCCGCCACCTTCTCATTCGATCATCATGCGTCTCATGTCCGAATGATCTGCCAAACAGGTACCTATATCCTCTACCATTTCTCTGTCTTTCTCGGTCATGCATTTCGTCTTCCCACTCAAAGCCTTGAATTGAGTTGGTCTAGGTCTAGGTTCTAAATTCATCATTTTCTCTCTCACATTTCTCAAAACAGCCAAATTAAATGAACCATGCTCTGGAAAAGCCAGCACTCCGTCCTTTTCGGTATATTTTACCCAGTTATCTAACCAAATACAGGTGTGATATCCATATTTCGCAACCATGAAGGATGCAGGGGTTTTCGGTGGAGGAAGTAATTGTCCTTCCCTAGTTATGATTGGTTTGTCCTTCTTAAACCACTTTTGAATTTTACCAAACCAAGGCTTTTTCTCCTTTTCTGGTGGATCGTAGTACATTTTCCCTTCTTTTGTGTCTCACTAGTCTCCTTTACAATTGTACAGCTTCTCTATCCAATCGCAGCGTGACTCACACTAACGCACCAATCCGGAGCATCTACGTCACTATCACAATCCTCAAATCCCAGCGCAACTGACACTAACGCACCAATAGGGAGCGTCTACGTCACCCTGTATTTCCCCACTCCTTGCGCGACGCACACTAAAGCACCAATCCGGTGCGTTTTACGTTTCTGACCGACTGTCCAATCTCAGTGCGGTCGTTCTGACGTCAGCACCGCTGTGGCAGCTCCTGCTCCTGTCTACCCCTCCTTTACAAATCTGCTCAGTACGTTTTTTGTTTCAATTTCTACAATTCTGTTAGTAACAACATAAAAACGTCTCCATTGTCCGCTTCGCTAACCAAGGAATAGCAATAGACCTTTCTCACGAGAATTCCGTCTTTCCCGAGAGCAGCGTTTACCTCTGCCCTACTAAGGAATCGTTACTTCCGTTGATAAAGTAGCACATCCCTCTACTTCACCTTTCTAACAAGCATTAGCTAACCGTTTCTCCAGAATTAAGACACATAGTTGGAGACCCAATGCTCCTGAGAAATAAAACTAGAGTTTCACAATTAACCTGAATGCCTTTACATTCACGCACTTTCACTCAAGAAAAATGTAGTTCATTCACACAGAATCCTGTCTTTCCCGAGAACAGCGAACAGTCTGTTCTACTACAGAATTATGACATACGTTAACGAAGCAGCGCTTCCCTCTACTTTGTCCTTCTAGCAAGCTCAGAGAATACCTATTACCTTTCCAGTGATAAGCGTTATCGGAATGCCAGTTGGATTCCTGGTACCTAAGACCAGAATTTCACAGGTAACCTTCGCTATCATACACACTTCTCTCACACAGAAAATGTCTCTAATGGCAACACACGGCGATGTCATCGAATCGAACCCAGACAATGCGTCGTGCAACTTCAATCGTCACACGTTTTCTCCTGTGTACCTACAGGATAACAACAATTCCGTCTTTCCCGAGAACAGCGCTTACCTCTGCTCTACTACGGAACCGTTACAAACATCCGACTTCCTACATCCCAGAAGCCGTGCAAACAACATAAAACTCAACACGACTCACCATAGAGTGTTAGTAAATAAACCAATATCAATAACCAATAATCAATAAGCTATTTACAAGCAAATCACCAAACCAAAACAATAAAAACCATCTTCTTGCTACCAGAAAAACTGCTGCAGCGTGGAACATCAAATTCCCCCTTCGTCACAGACCAATTACTTCAACATCAAATTCACTCATATACATTCAGTGGTGAGGCCCATAACACCAATACTTACACTCAGTTGATCTGTTTTCCTAGGGAAATAAGCTTCCAAACGCTGACATGAAGGGAATACCTTTACCTTACCCTAAACACATTGGGGCAGATTTATGTTTCCTGGCGCATCCCTGCAAATCAGCAAGGATGCGCCAGGAATGATGTGTCCCGCAAGTTTACCCTTGCGCCACACATGATGCGCCGCATTGTAAATGCGGCGCATCATGGCGCAGGAATAAACAGATGCGTGACGCATCCTATGGCGTAAGGTTGGCGCAGTGCTTCAGTTGCGTCGCAAGTGCGACGCAACTCCAGCACTGTTCCAACCTACCCTATCCCTAACATGGTGCGTCAAGCCTTACGCCTGCTTCAAGCAGGCGCAGGGTTTTGGCGCATCAGCGTTGGGAAAGTGACTCAGTCAAATCTTATAGATTTGACTGAGTCACTTTTCAGGGGCGTTCCTGTGACGGAACGCCCCCCCCTCTGTCGACACGCCCACGTGAAACCTGACGCAGGTTTTATGTGGCGCAGGGCTTTACATCGTGACGCATCTCCATAGATGCGTCACGATGTAAATATGGCGCAACGTGGCGCAGGGTTTACACCGCCGCTGCGTCACAAAAGTGACGCAATGGCGGCGTAAAAGTGGCGCATCTCCAATATAGATCTGCCCCATTGACTTCAAACCTAAGATATCCCTGTCATAAGGAGATGGATCATTTAGTTGTTTGTAGGTTTCGTTTCACAATCATTTATCTAGTCTTTAAATCCCACTAAATTGTCTTCTTAAATAATCGACACAACACATTTGTCAATTAATCAAATATTCTTTATCGAAGAAATATTGCAAGAAACGTTAGAGATCATCAGCAGCATTTCAGAGCATCATATTTACCTATTCTGGTTAAAGTCGTCCTCTAAGTCAGTCAGTCAAGGAAGAATTTTATTCAGCAAGTTAGGCCGCAATTCAGTCTCTCAAAGATTCAGGATAACAGCTGTCCAGCAGTGTCACCGTCCTCTCCGTCAGCATAACGTCAGGAAATCAAGTTCTTCAAGAAGAGCGAGCGCTAATAGTTCAATTCCCTACCTACTTTTATAACGAAAATAATGTCAAAAAGTATCAAGATCGGGGTTTAGAAAGTCCTGATTGGTTGACTTGGGGTTAGGAGATGCAGTTCTCAGGGTGTCAAACGATGAACTCATCGGTCTTGCTGGTTCCGGTTTTTAAATCAAGCATTGTCTTTGGTATTGACTAGGTTCCCGGAGCATCCTTGAAGGGTACATGTTCTCCCGGGGTCAGGTCCGGGCCACTGCTGATGGCGGTGACGCCTGCGCACTTCACCCAGAACCTCGTGTTGTCAGGGCAGTCAGGTTTAACGTCTCGTTCAGCCATCTTGTTTTAGGCCGAAATTGTCAACTTAAGCAAAAGAAACACAAAAACTTAATTAAAACAGAAATGGCTAATAAAATGTTATCCCCTTGCTAATACACATATGTGTGTGTATTTATCTAGCAGAAGCAACACTCAGAGCAGTTTATACTTACGAAATAAAGCACAAATCACAAATACATTACCAAAGCAACATATAACATGCAATATTCTAATTTTCTACTATTAATATGCGTACTCAAGTTAGTTTACAATTAATATAGCCATGCAAGGTGCAATTCCCACGTGTAATTCTTTTGTTAATATAATTGGTGAGTTATCACTTCAAACAAATTAATAATATTACAATTAATAGATTATTCGGATTAATATAAACATGTAGAATGGGGGGGTTTACAAAATTGTATACTACCTGCTCCAGCAGCAGCACTTTCAAAACCCGTACACTAAATGTCTCGGCCAGTCCAGCGCATGCGCTGGATCAGGCGAGACCTAAAACTGAATGTGTCCTCATGTAACGCAACTGGTGCTCGTATAAAGCCTCTGATACCTTCAGGTCAAGTTTGCACTATATAAAGCTTTGTTAAAATGTATTAAAATTAAAAATAAATAAAAAAATAATACATGGAGAAGCAGTATAAGTACATCAAAGCCAAACTATATTGAAGGCTCCCTTGTCTTCACTACATTACTGTTTGCGTTTCTATGTGAAATGAATGTCGGATGGCAAGGAAGCTTTAATTATAGTCATTCTTCCTATTAACTTAGCCAACCAACTTTCATTTCAAATAGAAAGAAAACACAAATATAATGAAAGCAAGTGATGCTTCATTATAATCAGTTTTTTTCATTGTGGCACTGATGACAAGCCGCCGAGATGGAGGGGCAGAGGACGGAGGGGTAAAAGAAGGGCAACATTGGAGGCAAAGGAGGGGGAAGCAAGAGTGAGCGGGCACAGACTAATCAAGAGTGATCCAAGAGGGAGGAGTGGGAGAAAGGAAAGCAATGAAAGGATTAAGGCGAGCAGAAGAATCGCCACAAAGGGGAAAAGTGTTGTTGGCTTTACCTTCGATATATAAATACACCTGACTCCGAGAAGGTTCTGAAGTGTTTTGAGATTGCCATCCTGGGGTGAGCCTTCCTTATAGGTCAACAAGAGAAGCCAATAAACACTCAAGAGAGGGTCAGTCTCAAACCTGGGCACTGGTAAACTGATAGAAAATCTGCTGCAGTAAAATCTCATTAAAAAATGATTGGATTTGATATAGAATGTAGGCAGGCATATAGAATTGTGTGATGAACAATGTGATGTACTGTATGTACGCTTGAAGTGTAAAATAGTCACTTGTGCTTAGCAATGCAAACATTTGATAGGAGGCAGAAGGATGCACTGAAACTGCCAATGGTATTAGGGTGAGAGAGTAATAGTCTACTGGGCTGAGACAAGATGTGATTGACAAAGTCTCAAGCCAATGGCTGAAAGAGGGTGATTGAAAAAAAGCTAATTGTTAAAGTAGGCGGCCCCAAGTATATTAGACACAAAAGGTATTTTCGACAGCTCAGCTGTCAAACCCCAGACTTAAAAAGGGAAGTATGCAAAGAGCAGGGAAGAAAATATAAAGCAGATAGGCTCAGGTTACCAGCAAAGCCTATGTCTATCCCATTGCCACACGCACACACACAACACACACGCATGCACGAACACACACACACGCGCACACACACACTCAAAAAAACTGGCCACAAGCCCTAAAGATTGACAGACAAGTGATGCATAAATAAAATGCCGAAATATACAGGTGCAATATCACCACCTCAACTAGCCTGTGCTCACGCCTCGGTAATCACTACACAAAACGTGAGAGTGCCCAGGATAATTTATAAACGGGTTTAGTACACTGAAGAACATTGAAAGAGTGCATGGCTTCTTCTGAAATGAGTGTTTTCAACATTTTAAGTACAATTCCCTGATGACAGACAAATTCCTGAATTACCGTTGTTCAATTTGACACGTTTATCTCTTTTAAGGAGTAAATGACCTGTCTTCATGGATACTAAATGCATGTTAAGTTGTAATGGTGGTTAGAAATGTGTTGAGGCCATCCTGAGCACAGAGTGAGAGAGAGAGAGAGACAGAGAGAGAGACAGAGAGAGAGAGAGAGTGTGATCAATGTCAATTAACTTTCGCACAACTTTCGCCAAATGGTGATTTTTGTAATTGTGTTTTTTCCTCTCATATAAAGAAGAAAACTAAGAAACGACACCGGAATACACCTTCCACCGTTCCTCAGTAGGAAATGAATAATGTGAAATCGCTTATTCGTGGGAGACGACTATGCTTTTAGCTGCATTAGACTAACCCCGGGCGTAGCACTACGCTTCGCCCACGTAGTGTACGTAGCGCTGCCTGCTTCGCACTTTCCGAAGTAGGCGAAGCAGGGCAGCGCTACGCACACGCCGAGGGTGAAGCGTAGCTGCTTGCCACCCGCCACCCACCTCCCGCCTGCCCTCCTTTTAATAATATCAGCAATGAAAAATAAATTAAAGTAAAGCGACTTACCGTAAGCGCGGCGTCTCCGGGGCTCCCTCTTTCTGTTTCTAATTTCTTCTGGCAAATGCGCATGCGCGGACACCCGCGCATGCGCATTTCTTGCGAGAAATGCGCATGCGCAGGCGTCCGCGCATGCGCATTTGTCAGAAGAAATTAGAAACGAAGAAGAGGGAGCCCCGGAGACGCCGCGCTTACGGTAAGTCGCTTTACTTTAATTTATTTTACATTGCTGATATTATTTAAAAGGAGGGCGGGCGGGAGGTGGGTGGCACGTAGTGGGGCTACGCGAAGCGCGTAGTGTGCGTAGATTTGGGCACACTACGTGCTGCTTCACGTAGCCCCACTACGCCCACTACGCCCACCCTTACATTAGACACCATGTCCAAAAGTAGTTTGTCCCGTCACAAAGGGATTCCTGATTAGTGAATATTGTGGCTCCACCAATCAGCTACCTCGTTCTGCCCATAACAATTCCTTCTTTGTGCCACAACATTGAGAATGGAATGCATGGTCTGATATAGTTAGATTTGGAAAGGAAGAATAACACAGGAAGTGTTTTAAGTTAAAACGACAATCATATTTTACTCACTGTTTTCGACAGTACAGAGAAAGAGGGACCACTGAGGTCCTATGTGGGCATAGCTTAAACATTATAGGCACTGCTTCAGGACCCTGACTCTGGCCTAAAATGTGAATTTCACAAATCAGCATGATGGCTGAGGTCAGGATTTCGATTTGTATTGAGTAATTTGCTTCTGTGTCTACCTTGCTATCCCTTGATTTCTTCCTATCCTGTAAGTCTCTACTTACATTTCTCCCCTTAGCTCACGCGTTCCTTATGCATTGCCAGGCTTATTCCTGATGTTTTTACCCTTCGATGTCTTTGTACTCCCAACATCTCTCCCCTCTCTCCTTTACTTTGCCTCATCTTATTTTCATCTGTCCCATCTCTTTCTCTTGCGACTTCTAATTGGCTGTTCATTTTCCTCTTCCTTTCCCTCTATTGTATGCATCCCTACTTTTCATACTGCATCTTCCTACCATTATCTTCCATTCATTGCTTCTTTTCTCTGATATTAATGCACTTATTCGAGTCTCCTTACTTTTCCATCTTCATGTTTTGCTACCCTCTTAAGAAGCAAGTCTTCCCAGGCTGTATATTGCTGCACAAGTTCAGGTATATTTTCGTGATATGAAGAATGAGAAATATATCCAAGCAGAGTGTAACGATTAACACATTTTGCATACATAAACTATTGCCAATTCGTACAACACATGGCAAGTGTCGGCTGTTTGCCAGTAAGGTGGAACATTAAGGGGGCGGTCTCATTGATGATACCCGTTTTTAACAGAGTGCTGTAAACAGAGTTCTGTCAAATTTAAAACGTTTCCTGTTATTTTTGAAGCTTCACTGCCTCTTTCATAGACAATTATACTTTGTCTTTCCACAAGTGTTTTCAAAGATCTTTAAGGTGTACCCTGCAGACGCTGCAAAAAACGGATTACTGACACTAAATATTGTTGTTTCTGACAGGGTGTCCGGGTTTAGATGACTTCGCCACCTCATGGCAGAGGGACAGAGACATGCACCGCACACCGACTCTGAGAGCCAGACTCCTCCCACTCCAGCAGTGCCAATGACAAGCGAGCGGCCATTGTTAGGTCTCGCCAAGCGGCGCACTGTGCATGATCTGCTCGCTTGCAAGACTATTGTCGTCGGTTTTGCTTCGGAAGCGTGGTGGAAGCTCCACCCATGCGTCAAAAATGCGTGCTTTTAATTGCGAGGGAGGCATGTTTGTACCCTTCCTGTCTCCTGTTTGCCGTGCCTGCGCGGACAGGAGATGTGCACGCGTACGGCTCGCGGAGTTTCAGCACAACGCGGGCATGGCGCGCTTTCACTTTCCCTCCCTCCCCCTGTCGTCTCCAGATCATCTCGGAAGCTCTCGGGGACCCTGCACAGCGTCAGCAGTCTCGGAGTCGGCTCACCGTCTGTGATTCTGGACAAGTCACTAATCCCCGTCTCTTCCGCCTTGTTTATCCTTTTCCCATAGTTGCGTTCTTCATTTTTTATGGGCTTCCCGAGGCGGTGGGCAAAGTTAGCTGCGCCGGAACTTTATTTGGAGCTTATGCTGCCGCGCCTTTTATTTCTCTGGCGCGGCTTGTTCTATAATGAGGCAGTGCAGCGCAGCAGCACCGCTCTCTGCCTCCCAACAGCAGCCACCTGCTTCTGCAGCCCATCCGGGCCATGGTCCACTTCCTGCTCCAAAGAGAAGGTGAGCACCCTCACCCGCTGAGCCCAACGCGCTCTGCCTCAGTGGGCAGCAACACGGAGCCGGGCGGCGGCATCAGTCCTGGCAACAGCCCTCCAATCCTTGGCGCAAAAAGCGGCAGTCCCACCGGCTCGGAGCTCGCAGTCGGCAGTAGGGCCCCTGGTCGGACGCGGAGGTTGGTAGGGTTTGGCTCGAAGCTTAGCTACGCCTTCTAATAACTGCAGACAATTTTATACCAGTACTGGCCCATAGCAACGATTGGTCAGAGATTTAATGTCAAGCATTTCACGATAACTTTCTTAGGACTATCAAAATAACATAAGAAAATGTAGATGTTTGGACAAAAATATGTTTTTATTGCCCTTCCAGTATAATAGAAATGTGTTTTTTTCTTCAAAACGTGAATCTTACATTAACAAGGCACTGACTGTTCTACACTATGTAGTGACCCATTCAGTTCACCTTTTGTCAGCGATGATGACCCTGGAGTACAGCACAATCTACGGGGAAGGTTCTCAGAATTAGTATTAAGCCCAGGTGCTTACACACTAGAGCCGGTAGGGGGCACTGGAGTCCAGCTATGAAGACACTTCCGCTACAACCAATGTGCCCGTGACCCGTAGCGTCCGCATATTGCACATAACGCTATAGAAAAAGGCAAAGCTTGCTTTCCTCAAAGAGTGCACTGTGCAAAATCAACCTCCCCCTCCCCATCTACTTTAAATGTTAATGTTCTGATAATCTTGGAAGAGCAGTAAGAAGGTGACTGAGACAAGGTTCAGGAGTGCCGTGAAAAGAACAAAAACAAAAAAGCAGACAAGGGCGCAAGCAGCCTTCAGAAAAAAGGTTTACATTTTCAAAAAAAGAGTTCACGTCCTACAGACTGTTGTGTGAGGCCCCCATATGCTGAAGGCTGACCCTGGTAAAAAGTATAGTATAACAAGCATTTGCAATGCTATAGGTCTCGCATTTGCGAGAGTTTGAGCTATTGACATTGTAAATGACAATGCCTTTTATTCATTTGATTTGAAAACCTGCAAGCGGTGCATAAACACGCACTTTGTACGTATAGTCCTTGCTTACAAGAAGCAAGGCTGGCAGTAAAAGAGACTGCCAGCCTTGCTTCTCATAACCAAGGACTATAAGTACAAAGTGCTTGTTTATGCACAGCTTGCAGGTTTTCAAACGCATAAATAAAAGGCATTGTCATTTACAATGCCAATAGCTCAAACTCTCACAAATGCGAGACCTATTGCATTGCAAATGCTTGTTTTTACATACGCAGGAGATTCATATAGGTTGTGTCCGCAGATCTGCCTTCCACTGCTCACGAATAATGGGTGTGAAAAACAGTAAAGACAGGCAGAGAACAGATCTTTTTTCACTCCCTCCCCATTATATGTCCCACGCATTGCCACACCCTTAGCTCTCCAGCAGCCAATAGGAGGCTAGTTATAGGTAGGGGGGCTCGAGGAGGGGCAAGTTCACTTCAACCTTGACGAAGACTATTTCCTTTAACAATCTCTGGAATGTTGCAGGAGATAAATCCAGTCGGTGTAAATGGTAAATATATGCAGTTCACAAAAAAAGCATATTTTGACCAGAGTGCTCCCTAAAGATCGAAAACAGGAACCTTCACACTATCAACCAGAGGCACTGGAAGTAGGGGTGTGTGAGTGCTGCAGCACACCCAAAATAAGCAAGCTGGAGTTCAGAAAGTGAATGAGCACTAGAGATGACTTTAAATTCTGGTTTTAGCTTGTCACATTTGCTGTGTGTTCAAAGACAGGCCAAATACCAGACTATGGCCTAATTACAATGTCGGTCAGAAAGCCTCCAACCACTAGTTGGAGGCTTTCCGACCGACATTGTAGGATAAGAGTCCAACCTCTGTATTATAATGACGTCAGTAGGAATTAAACTGGCTGGGGAATCCGACGCGGTTCCGACGAAGGCCTCATAATCCATTAAAGACGGCATTTCCTCCGTCGGGATTATGATGGCACTTTCCGACAGCAGTTCCCTATCGGCCTTTCTGATATGTGACTGCTGTTGGAAAGTGTCTTTGGAGGCCCCTTTGTGGGGAAACAACCATTTTTCTATGGGAGCTTATGCTGTGGCCGATTCTGCCCACTGCACAAGCTACCATAGAAAAATTGATGTTTCCGACTATACTGTGTGCGGTCGCATCCAAATGATGTCGTCAGAAACGCCAAAAAATACAGTCTTTTGCATTGCATGCGTTTGGGTAACTCCTCGACTCGCCCACTTTCTCCACTTTGCCTTAACTTTAGTGTACATAAATTAAGCACCAGACGTTTATACTAACACATCAATGACAGACTTAATTCTATGTAAGGTTGCAAATTGACTTTGTTTCGGAATTCACCCACTCCTCAAGGAATCTTGATGGAAAGCTGAGCCTTTCCATGAAAATTTCTTAGGAAATGACATGATTTCCAATTTGGGATTTGATTTCCTCTGTTCTTAGTTCTCTGTGGTAAAGAACTCTGTTAAGGGGGAATGGACTTCCCTGTGTCAAGACACATTTTTCTTGCTTATTTTTATCCTCTACTATGGGGTAAATAATATATTGCCCCGATGAGAAACCCCTTCACATACACTCCCACCAATTTTAGGGGTGATCAGTTCTCCTGTCCGTATTGGAAGGGGAGTTATGCCATGTATATTTGCCTTTTGCCTCATGTATATTTACTGTGTGTTGAACTTCGCTTTTGCTGGTTTAGATGCTTTGGGCACTTTGCACTGCAGTTCAGTGCCGAAGTGTGAGTGCTCCCTCTGTAAATTGTTGTCATGGATTAGTGGTTCCATAATTGGCTTATTTATTTAACTACTGAGTCCCTGGTATGGTGCGCTGTGTGTGCCCAGGGTCTGAAAATGAAATGCTGCTAATGGGCCTGCAGCACTGATTGTGCCTCAGACACAAGCAGCCTTCCAAAAGGTTCTCAGACCTGCCATTGGAGTATCTGTGTGCAGGTTAGTACTGCTATGTTGACCTGGCAAGTGCAGCCACTTGCCAGGCCCCAACCTTCTCTTTTCTTACATGTGAGTCATCAATAAAGTAGGCCAAGGTACCACTGTTGGAAGGGTGCAGTGTATGAGAAAGATAGGTCATGTGTGTGGCATGTCCATATAGTGAAATATTGCCTGTCCATATGATATAATGGGAGATTGTTTATAAAATCTTATATAACTTTCCATGGGGACAAGATAGAAAGGTAAAGTTTAGTATGCCTGAATTCGGAATATAAAGATGCATCTTTTAGAAAGGATGATTTTTACATTCTGTGTTTGAAAATACCACTTTTAGAAAGTTGGTATGTTCTTGGTTTGCCATCCTGTGTGCCTCTGCTGGTTTGTGAATTGGCTGTCTGCAGGGGCTGGGGATGTGAATTCACTGTAGACAGCCACTGAGGGGGAGACGGTTTGAGGTGTGTATGAGTCAGGGCTGGGCTTAATAGACCTGAGTTGCATTTAGAGTAGAGAGAGGAGATTTCCTTTCACCTGAATGGGCCTGGTCTGCCTTACACAATGCTGCCTCCACCTCCTGTGGGGAAG
Organism: Triturus cristatus; assembly: GCF_964204655.1. NCBI lineage: Eukaryota > Metazoa > Chordata > Amphibia > Caudata > Salamandridae > Triturus > Triturus cristatus. The sequence goes on along the minus strand of NC_140585.1, from coordinate 984,026,334 downwards.
CTACACCAGAGAGGACAGAACTGGTTTGGACTGAGCACAGAGCCTCTCTACCAGAGAACAAAAAGAAATGGACTATAAATATTGGGGCCCATACCCCTAATCTTTAGATTACTTCTGGAATTCAAGAGGAACCTCTGCCAAGCAAAAGAGCTGGAAAAACTGAAGGACAAGTACTGCCCCTTTGCGGTGTGCTGTCTGGGGTTGGCCTGCAGTGTCTGATTCTGCCAAGGAGAGGATAAGGACTTTGCTGTGTGCTGAATCTCCAGTTTGAGAAAGATTTCCAAGGGCTTGAAGTAGAGTGTGCTTCCTGTTTTGAAGTCTCAGGGATACAAAGACTTCACCACCAGCTCCCCTGAACTTCCTTTCTGGGAGTTCTAACCCGCCAAGAGGTGCCTGTTGTTGAGTTGGGCCTCTGGAGGTTGTTCCTGCTGCTGGGAGCTGGAAAAGAGACGCAACTATGAGAAGCGCAACGCATTTGCACCTGTTTCCGATGCATCGATGAAGAAACCGATGCAGCACCTGCCCACGGCTGGAGACAGCACCACACACCGAATCCGGTGCACCGAACTCCGAAGTCTGAAATCACTGCACCGATTCCAACACAAAATGGGCTGCCATGTGCCAACGCAAGCACCCTTGCACCATGGCGCAAGGGTGCCTGTGTTGTGGGGCTGATTAATTTTGTGCTGGAAGGGGTACCTTCCTGCACAAAATCAATCAATTCAGGCGATTTCCTCTTTCTATGTGGGCTGCATAATGAAGCACACATAGAAAAAGGAAAAAACAAGGAGAAATGAATTTTTTTTCCTTGTTGCGCCTCCCTAATGCTACCCCTGGGGTGGCATTAGATTTTGACGCATTCCCAGGTTTACGATTTCTTGCAAATCTGGAGTGATTCAGATTCCATGCTTTTACGTAGGAACACCCACAGCAATATCCATGGAACACCCCTTTCATGCAGTGTTCTGCGTGAAAGGGGCACATATTTACACGTGGCCTTGTAAATATGCCACTGCATATTGTGCCACTGGAATGTCACTGGAATGTCAAAAAATTATGCTCTGGAGGCGCAAAAGTGCCACAAGGGGCCCTTATAAATGAGGCCCTGAGTGTGTATTACAATTGTGGAGATCGCGGAACCCGTGACAGAGATGTCCGCCCCGTAAAAGGGATTGTCCTTGTCAGGAATCCCTTTGTGATTTCCTGAGAGGAGTACACAATTTTGAATATGGTCGTAAACTTAAGTTTACAACCAAATTCACCTTAGTGAATAATGACCCTAATTTGCCCTTTGGTGCATATTTCACTCATGTGTAAATGACTCTTTCGTGGTTTTTATCACACTCATCAACTACGACTATCAATTTAGAGCCGTCTCCAAAAGCTTTCTGTATCTGTGAATTTGGAAACAGTATTATTGCAAAATGCTCTAGGCACTGAAGGTCTTCACTCACTGAATATTCGCCAAACAATTAACACATCAAAACTCAAAACCGTGTCTACCTTGATACCATTACATACTTTTAAAATCTTCCATTGTATGGCACAGAAGTGGGCTTAATAACTATTACTGAAAGAATGCGTCCCCATAATATTTCATTTAATGACTTTCATTTGTTTCTTAAACTCAGGTTAGCCTACTAATACTCCACATTATAAGAAAAAGTAGCGTAGATTTGCGTGGGATTAACTAAATTGACTACATTCCAACATAGTGTAGGACCGAAAACAATGAGCAGCATACAACAGGGGAAAAGCAGGTTGGTTCCAGTTTCCATAGCAATTGCATTATATATATAACAATGGAAACTTCACAGCTGCCTGGTTGTTGTGGAAGTAAATCTGTTTCCAAGCCCAAGCCTGCGCTATATTTACACTTGTCAGCATATTTTACAATGGAGACAGCCATTTAAAACTGAGGATTGTCAGGACCGTCTCTGTGATTTCCATGTGTCATCTGGCCAAGTAATTGTGTGCCTGCTCTGCCCAGGAGGGAGCATGTTGCTAAGAATGGGGAGCTGAAGGTGCTTTTGCAAGACATCACTTTCCAGTCAGAGCAGGTCACCTTGAATTGGACCATTAAGACACTCACTCTCAACATCCGATAGTGCTGATTGGGCGCACGTGTGTGAATTTATTTCTTTTTTTTAATAACAAATTTTGTTTGGTTATTTTGCAACACGTAGGGGTCACAGCCCCACCAAAGCATGAAAGGCGGAAGGATAATTTGCTCCAAAAACTATATTTCTGACTTACAACAACACCCATTAAACATACAGGTGTAATAAACATATAACATACAGACAGTCTCAGGTCTCCCCATTTGAGCAAATGGTGCATTTGTCGTAGCGTTCATTATAAAACATGGCGATACAACCAATATAAAATATACATTGGGAACATTGAAGCTCCAGGAAAGTAGGGCCATTCTCAGGGATCTACCTCTGGCAAAGGGGGGAAGGTTGATTCCACGATAATCCGCCCATCGAGTCCATATTTTGCAATGTTTCGCAGGGCACCCTCGGGCCTCAAAAACAGCAATCTCAGCCCCCATACATTTATTGAGCTCTGTTTTCCATTTGCCTAATGTCAGGGGAGATGTCGTCTTCCACATTTGCGCTATGTCCCTCTTAGCCACAGTGAGAGCTAGAAACAGTAGGCGCTGTTTGTACCGATTTCCCCCAATATCATCTGTCGAGTGTAATAGGAAGAGTCGTAGATCTAGTGGGAGGTCCCACGACAACACCTCGTGGGACATGATCTGATCCTATGCCAAAAGGGCTGTAATGGCGAGCAGTTCCAGACTGGGTGTAAGAATGTCCCCTCCTCCCTCTCAAACCTCAGACATGTGGGGGATGGGATAACACCCATCCGCCACAGACGAACCCTTGTGAAATATGCACGGTGTAGATACTTGAACTGGGTGAGAAGATAGCGCATGGAAACTGCCGCGCCCCTTGGGCTAGTTATGGCTTCGGCCCAGTCGTCATCTGTCAGTTCGGGTATATCAGCCTGCCATGCAAGTCGTGTCTTGTCTTGTGTGGTAGGCGTATGGGTCATCAGCGTCTGATATATTTGTTATATTTTGTGAAGTCTGAGGTCTCCCATAAGCAATCAGCTCTCTAGGGGCTGAAAGTCAGGGAGGGCCTCTAATGTTCGGATCTGAGGGATAAGTGCGTGTCGGAGTTGGAGGAATTTGTAAAATTGTGATTTATGTAAATCAAAATCCGTCTGTAATTGTTGGAACGACTTCATTGTGGTACAGCGTAGCATGTCCCCGAGGGTCAATATCCCTACTCGATCCCATCCTCCGAACCCCTTCAAGATCGCCATGGAGCGAAGATATGTGCCTTGCCACAAGGGAGTCAATCGGGTAAGTGTTCCCTGCCAACCCATCTGTCGGATCTTAGCCCGCAATAGCTGTATCACCACCCTGCCAGCCGGTGGCAAGTGATCCAGATGGGTGGAACTGTACAACAGGTGAAGTAGAGGGACCTGGTCCATCACGCATTTTCAGCCAAATATGTGGGGTCTGTTGGGGAATTATATCACCATTCGTTTATTACCAGGATGTGAGACGCAACGTAGCAGGCCTAAATATCTGCTGCAGCAATCCCTCCGCAATATGTGGATTGCGTACATGTATGGAGCGCCACTCTGACAGCCCCACCGTTCCACATAAATTTATTTTGTATGGCAGCGACTTGCGTAAACCATGAGCGTGGAATGGGGTATGGGAAGTTCTGGAGGCGATATAAAACCCGGGGCAGCGACACCATCCTAAAAATCGCAGAGCGCCCATACAGGGAGAGAGGGAGTGAAGACCATATTGAGGTTTCGCTGTTGAGGCCAGCTAGTAATGGAGTGATATTGCGCGCCCAGGAGACTTTCGGACACAAGAAGATATATATGCCAAGATATTTGAAGCCATCTGTCGCCCGGGAAAGTTGTGATGCCAGGCGTCGTGGCCTTGATGTCCGCATACCGGGAATAATTTAGATTTGGCGGGGTTAGCGTGAAGGGCCGTAGTCCCCCTGAACACTCTGTGGATTTCCAATATGCGGGGTCCCGAATACCAGGGATCTGTCATGATGAAGAAGACATCGTCTATGTATAATGCTATACGGTCAGAGCGCGACCGGGACCACTCGAAACCCCCAAGGACCGGGTCGCTCTTAACACATACCGCCAGGGGCGCAATTGCAAGAGTGAATAATAATGGGGACAGGGGACAGCCCTGCCGGGTACCCCGCTGGATAGAAACAGGCTGTGAAAGGTGTCCTGCAACACGGATCCACGCTGTCAGGTCTGTGTATAGCAGGCGTGTGTATGCCAAGAAGTGGGGCCCGAAGTTTATCGCCTTGAGTAGCTGAAATAAATACACCGAGCTCAAGGAGTCGAATGCTTTATCTATGTCTGCGAGGAGCAGGGCGGCTGGCCGGCCTAACGTCGGGGCTGCCACCATGGCATTATGAATGCGTCGAATATTATGACGAGTAGCCCTGTGCGGCATAAAGCCCGACTGATCTGGATGGATCAGGTCAGTGATACAGCTCCGTAGGCGACCAGCCAACACCTTCCCCAACAATTTGGGTTCAAAGATTATAAGGAAAATGGGGCGGTAAGATGAAGGGTCATCCAGGGGTCGGCTGGGCTTATGGAAAAGCATGATTTCTGCATGAAAAAACTCTTATTTGGTAGTGATGGTTTAAACAGCTGCACATCCAAATCCAATAATAAACAGTCTATATTGTTGCAACAATTTATGGTGCCTCTCAGGGTAAATGAACATCCCACTACCAGAGATGTCAAAGAAACAGAAGTTCTCCTAGGAGAGAATCTGTTCTAACATGTTTTCGCATACGAGTATACCCCGGCACTCTAAAGTTTTTATAACAGTATGTGTTACAGATTTGTCAAAGCCAGTTCCACAATTGTTTGGTGGAATCACTATGGTGATGCTTAGTTTCGTTATAGCATCAAAAATTGTGACCACACTATGTTATATCCTTCTCTCAAGAAAAAACATCATACAGAGATTTTTTTAGCAAAATTTAATCTCATATATGGCATGAGAATTTCATATACTATACTTAAAATTGACAGGTTGTGAATAAACAAGTTAAATCCATATAAAACATTTCATAATTAAATGAAAATGTTATGTTCTCTAAGAATCCAAATGATGAAGTTGACTTCCAAAAACAGCCGACACGTGTTTCGTTACTGTGAGTAACTTTCTCAAGGCTGTGAACAAAGTTTGGAAAAGACAAAGGGAAAATAAAAGAGTTGTTAAGTATCACAGTTTGCTTTCATGTCTATGAAAAAATCCTCAACCATTGGGGAATGAATTCATTATTGTCTTTCTCAAAGGAAAGAAAGTAAGTGCATGATGTTCTTTTATTAGTCTCTTTACAAAGCCCACACACTCTGTGTATTTCGTGAGTTGATTTATTACGACTAATGCATAAGCCGAAAAGAAAGAACAGAAAGCCCCAAAAAGTCTGTGAAGTCTTGTCGGAGCGGGATACTACTTCAGAAGTATTAATACACCAAGATCAGTAATCCGAAGAAACACCGTGATTGAATGAAGAGAAAGAAAAGCACTATGTTATTCAAAAGTGGTTCAGGGAGCCATAGGTTTTAAAGAAGAGTGTGACAGTGTTAGGAAAGGATTTCCAAGATCACAAGATATAAAAGACAGAAAGGCTACCTTGGATATCATGTACGTTTGTGTTGGAATACACCATGGGCGCAGTGTTATCCAAAAAGTCTGTGTATGATCCGTTACTATTGGACCAATCCTAGGAGTAGAGATGAAAAGTGGTTATTTCGAACATATAGAAATTCGTGTTCATTGTGAGTACTCAAGATTGCTTTATTGGCACAAGTGCTCCTAATACATAGCCAATTCTAACCTTCGTTTAATTTCCTCCTGTCCTGTGCGTTGGTATTGACCAACAGCGTGAGCACAGATTCGTCTCAAAAAGACTGAATATGATCCGTTTCTCGCTGGATTAGTCCTACAAGTATGTTGAAATGTAGGCATTTAGAACGTATAGATATAGTGCTCATTGTAAGCGCACTGTAAATTTTCACACATGATTATCATAATGATTGGTGACTACTGACCTTATTTTCAATCGCTCCTATGTTAGTGCATGAGCTGTATTCCAATTGTGGTTACTAGATAAAAGCGTTTATAAAAGATAAAAAGTTTGTTATGAGCTGATGTCATACTTCTTTATAAGAGCAGTTATTGAGAGTAAATAAGAAGACATTAGAGAGAGATTCCGTTAGGCTTTTATAGTTACAGAGTCTATTCTCTATATGAGAAATTGATCCCACGATGGCGCAGTCTATCGTCTATCGACGAATCTACCAAAATTATATCGAAAGAGATGTGTATGTAAACGCATCTCCGCATTTGAGTATATCACCCCAATGTAGCCAGTTTTTTGCTCTGAAAACACTGAAGGTTTAATCGGAGTTATTCCTCATGTGGATACCCAGAATCACTTAAAATGTTCAAAACAGTCTGATGCAGCCCTGATTACTAATCTTATCCTTGCGACATGTTGTCCTAAATTCCTTCGTTAATTCTTTTTGGCACTCGGGGAGAATTTTCCTTGCTGCAACCGAGACTACCAGTTTGGTGTCTAACTAGTTCCTTTTTACGTTCGGTATGTGTCATATTTGGAACGTCTAGTTCGCACGGATTTTATTGAATGACAGTCCTTCTTGGAGTGACTATATCCCTCTGTATACGCCACAAAATATTCTCAGCCCTAAACGTAAAGGGGGATAACTAAAGCGATGGCAAGGTTCCCAAATAGTATGCGAAATACTTACTAATCACAAAAATGCTGTTTATTTCTCTTTTACTGCTCCTAAAAACAACGACTATGATAGGTCCCTGTGGAAAAGGCAAACAATATCGTTATTTATCTTTGCCATTGCTGAAAATTACTATCTCTGAAGGCTATTATATCGAGAAATGTCCAGAGAAGCCCAAAGTTGCAGTACTTACTTGTTTCTTACAAGCAACGAGCTGTGAGTCCGGCTTCGATTCGTAAAGGTGGCCATGATCAGTGTGCACCGCTCTTTAAAGGCAGAGGTCAAAGATACAGTAAAAGGACTATACAGCTTTCCTCATGTTCCCAGAAACAACAGTGAAGGCGGACTGGTGAATTTCGAACGGAAACACCTCCGCCATTTTGGAATAGTCACGTCAATGTCCAAAATTAACTAAAAAAGACGTTGAATCCTACATATTACTCCTATTTCAAGGGTATGTATTTGAAAAGATCAAAAGAAAAGTCACCATAGTGTCTGTTTCCCGTGGTGCCTATTAGATCAATCTCACGCGAGGTCAACAGGCCAGAAATCAATCGTAATCCAAGTTGGAAATACTGTCAGCATGTGTTCGGACACTAGTTGCTAAGAGGTCCTATACTGTTCTTTCTAAATCTGACCTGGTGGGTTACACAATATTCAATCCCTGGGTTAGCGATGTCATTTGGGAAAGGAAATGTCCCACGCACCAAAGGGTGATACCCTACAGAAAGATATCTGTGAAGAGTAGTTAGTGTGTCTGGCATACATTAAAACAATAGTTACTATATACAAAAACAGACAAGTCAGAAAAGATGTTACATTCCTCCAGGTATAGTTATGTAGATTACTAAATAGGGTACATCCAAGTCAGAAAGGATATAGCATTTTTGCGGCTATAGTAAAAGTGATTGTACACAACGTGAGGTAACATGTTCTATGGTATACAATCTACTGACACATATGAAATCACACAGTCACTTGTTTTCAATGTATTTTACTTTCTGTTACAGTTATCATTTTTAGAGGTTAATTATAAAAGACCCCCATTCAAAGATTATCTCAATTCTCCAAAAAGACATGTAATTCTCTGTCATAATTTATCCCCTGTTCTACCACCCGAAGGCGTATTATCCATCTGGCTTCCATTTTTCTAAGGGTGGAGGTGCGATCTCCACCTCTAGGGTCATCATATGCTTGGGCAATCCCGTGAAATTTGATGTTCATAAGGGACGTGTTTGGATGGACTGTGTTGAAGTGGATAGACATGGGATAATTGGAGTTGTTATTTCGTATGGCCCTTATGTGTTCTTGTATTCTTTCTTTTAGGGCTCGTATAGTACTACCAATATATATCAGCCCACATGGGCATTTTATACAGTAGACTATGTATTTCGACTCACAATTCATGAAGTTCCTAATCACATAGGTGGTCGATGTATTGTAACAAAACTCTTTAATGCCATTGCTGGCCAGAGGGCACATATTGCAATGAGCACATTTAAAGAAACCTTTCGGTTTTGTTGGTAACCAGGATAAAGTTTTGTGTCTAACAGGTAAGTAGCTGGAGCATAGGATATCTCTTAAGGTTTTATTTCTCCTATGTACGACACTTGGTTTTTTGTTAGATGGGATTTGTCTAGTAGGAGAAGATGCCAATGTTTAGAAAGAATTTTGAAGATATTATTACTTTCCACATGGTGATCTGTGATTTGACTCAATCTATTGCTCTTTGTTTTGGACGTTCCGTTACATTTTTTCTTTTTGAGCAAAGTCTCTCTAGGTGTAAGAAGTATTCGTTTTTTGGCCGGTTCCGTTAGGTTGGGCCATAGCCTCTATCAAAGAAGCGTTGTTCTAATTTGTTAAGCTCCTGTGTGAAAACCTCATCTTCGCTGCAGTTTCTACGTAGGCGAATCATTTTGCCGAAAGGAATGGCTTTAATCTGGGCTTTGGGGTGTGCACTTGTAGCATGCAGGACTGCATTGCATGCTGTGGGTTTCCTAAAGAGTTTTGACATGATTTTGGTACCCTTAGTATAGATTTTGATGTCTAAGAACTCAATCTCTGAATTGTTAATATTAGAGGTAAAGTTCAGATTAAATCTATTGTCATTTAGATAGTCAGTGAGTATTGTAAACTCTGATTTATCACCCGCCCAAATGAAGAAGATGTCGTCAATGTACCGACCCCAATATACTATGTTTTCTGTCAAATTTGGGGGGCCGTCAGACCAGACGTGTTGACTCTCAAATTTACCCATATATAGATTTGCTATTGAGGGCGAAAATTTCGACCCCATCGCCACTCCCATGGCTTGTCGGTACCAATCGCCTTGGTGTAGAAAAACGTTGTTTTCCAGCACTACTCGTGTCATGTCCAGAATCATTTCTGTGTGCCCGTATAAGGTTGCATCTCTTTTGTAAAGAGTGTCTTTCAGAGCTAGTAGTCCCTGCTCCCAGGGAATACTGGTGTATAGTGCTGAAACATCTAGGGTGGCAAACGACATGTCTGGCAACCATTCTATATCCTCTAGTTTGTTTAACAGATCCCTGGTATCTTTCAAGTAAGATGGAAGGTTGACCACAAAGGGTTGGAGAAAGTTGTCTATGTATTCCGATAGGTGTTCCGTTGGTGATCCTAGGCCTGACACTATTGGCCTGCCTGGAGGAAAAGTGGCTGGCTTGTGTATTTTCGGGAGGGTGTAAAAGCAAGGTGCTTTGGGTGTTGGTACAAATAGATACCTAACCTCTCCGTCTGTAAGTAGTCCTTGTTTATGCCAAATTTCAAGTTTGGATTCTATGAGGGTGGTGATCCTTTTCAAAGGATTAGTAGGCAGTTTGATATAAGCCTGTTTGTCCTGTAGTTGACTATTTATCTCACCTATGTAGTCTTCCTCCCGCATAAGTACAATATTCCCACCCTTGTCCGTTTCTTTCACTATCACCTCTGTGTTGGTGGCCAGTGTTTTGAGTGACAAGTGTTCTTGTTTGGTGAGATTGAATCGGTATTGCTTGTGTGTATCTCTCAAGTTATCCTCTAGAATATGTAGGTCTTTAGTTACTGCTCTCTAAAAAGCATCAATCATATTATCTGACGGTAAATTGGGAACAAATTTTGACTTCATTTTCAAATCACTATCAATATTGGCGTTGGATTCTATGCCTAGATCTTTTAAAACATCGAACATTGACACAGAGCTGTCGTCTAGAGAAGAGAGGGTGAAAACATTTTCGATCTCACTTATCGTTTGGTTACATGGTAGTGTCTGAGAAACAATGGGAACAGCACGAGTCGGATTTTCTTCAAAATATTTTTTTTAATTTTACTTTTCTGGTAAATTTATATAGGTCCACATGAATATTCACAAAATCAGGTTTGGCTGTAGGGCAATAACTGAGTCCTTTTGTTAATACTTTTTCATCACATGCTGTTAATTGATACTGAGACAAATTTAAAATATTAACATTTTTTGAAGGTACTTGTCCAACACCCTCACTATTCAGTTCTGTGGAGTTAGTCGGAATCAATTCTTTGCATTGCGGGCTGAGGATCTTGTGTTTGTAGCTCCTTCCCTCCCGCCCATTCCGGCCCCTACCCCTTCTTGTTTTTTTGGGGCGTCCCGGTTGTAGGTATTTCGTGACCCTTTGCGGAACTGATTCATCTCCTCTAAAAAAGATGAGGTGGTAAGATCCGCATTGACACCAGAGACAGTGGGTTCTGGTTCTGTTGTGGTGCTGTTGTCACTTCGGATACTGGAAAGATCCGAATCGCTTGTGGAAGCAATGGTTGTTGGTCGACTTATAGTAACATTCTTATCTACATTTTTGGGTCTGTCTTCATCGAATCTTTTAGCAAAAGTGAAAACTCTGCCGTTTTTGTAATCTGTCTCGTCTCGTTTGAACTTCCTCATTTTTTTGTCTTTTATGTACAATTGATAGCTACTGAGAACTCCCTTTAGTATCTGGTAGTTCTTTTCTGTGGCTTCCGGCAAGTTTAAGTTTTTTATTTCCAGTTCCAGTTAGTAATTTGTTACGCTTACGTTCCGCGTGGCAGATCAAGACATCCATCATCTTGTATGAGGAGGTGGTAATTAATTCCTCCCATTCTTTTAATAGGTCGGGGTCCAAGTCCTCAAAAGAGGGAAATATAATGACCCGTAATCCTCTAGGTATTTGTTTGATGTCTAGGTATCTTTTTAAGGTAGTGGAATCCCACCACCTGGATAACTCCTATTTTTTCAGTCTTTCAAGTTTGATAAACTTTAGTCTTAGGCCTTCCTGTTCATTAATTACTTTTGCTTTAGTAACATTTCTAGTGTCTCCTGTAAAGAGATCCTGAAAGATTTTATCTCTTTCATCATCATATGTGGCCATTATGAACACTGAAGTGAGTGAACGTCTAAATTGGTTGTTTGGGATTAATAGTTAAAGCTTGCAATGCAAAAAATGGAGTGCCGACTACCACTTGAACTTTACATGGCGCCAGTCCCTAGGCAGAATAGCGAGTTCCGTAGCCTCCTAAATGGTCGCCAGCAGATGAGGCCCTAAGGTGTGTATGTTCGGCCTCAGGAATTCCATTGGGAATCCGTTAGGTCCGGGAGCGCGACCAGGATGAAGCGCGTTGAGGGGCCCAGTCAGCTCATATGTCATGATAGGAGCGTCTAGTTGTTCGCGGAGATGATCAGGGAGGCGTCGGTGGGGATGTCTACAAGAAATTCGGCATTAAGTTGTATCGAAATTTGTTCTAGCTGTGTATATAGGGTTGCAAAGTGCTTGCAAATTCTGCAGCGACACCGTGCGGCGTTGTGTGCAGGGACCCATCTATACCACGAATAGCAGGGGTAACGGCCGGGAAAGTGTCTGCCTGTCAGAGTCTGTAGAGCATCCCGCTGGACTTTTCGCCACATTGATAAATCCGGCGTTGCGACGCCACCCAGATCTCCCTCGCTTCGCCCATAAGATGCTGCCTAAGATCCTGTTGCACCTTCAGCAGATTCCGTCGAATAATAAGGTTGGAATCTAAATTGAGCTGGGAGGCCAACAACGCTTGACAAGACTCTAGAGCCTCCAACTGCTCCCGTCTTGCCCGCCTCTCATTGATGTGATAGCTAATGGCAGCACCGCGGATTGTCAGTTTAAGGGCTTCCCACGCAATAGTCCAAGAGGGGGCAGTGGGGCAGTTATTCTCTAAATATGTAGTGACTGCTTTGTGGAGCATATCCTGATATGCGGGGTCCCGTAGGTGCCACGGGGACATACGCCACTGAAAGAGGGGTTTCCAGGAGTGGGTATGAAACTTTAGACTAACCGGAGAATGGTCGGGTAACCCTCGGGGCAGATGGGTCTCATGAGAGAACCTATGAAGATGCACCCGGGGAACGAAAAAATAATCTGATCGCGATTGTGACCCATGCACCGTGGAGAGATAAGTAAAGTTGTGTTCGGTGGGATGATATTCGCGCCATACGTCAGCCCATCCCAAGGTGGAGACTAGGGTATATAGCTTAGTTGGGCCCATTAAAGGTGCACTGTCTGGACTACGTTGGCACTCTAGTGGCCCCATGGTATCGTTCCAGTCGCCCCCTAACAGAGTCAAGCCCTCGGTTATGTCGCCCCAGATTCCCAACAGTTTATCAATAAACGTAGTTCCTAGAGGAGGAGGTGCATAGATACTGCCTTTGGTTACCTGTTCCCCGAACATTGTGATTGTAACAAAGAGGAAGCGGACCTCCAGGTCTGCCTTGTGTGCAATGTATTGGAATTGAACTCTACGGGGGATAAGAATAGCCACACCCCTGGAGCCCCGAGTAAACCCAGCCTGGTATACATGATGAAAACCGAATCGTGCTAGGCAGGGGGCCTTAGTGCCCAATAAATGGGTTTCCTCTAAAAGTAGGATATCAGCCCCATATCTTTTGGCCTGCTGTAAAATTGCCCCCCGTTTCACTTTGTTAAGGAGACCCCTGACGTTCCAAGACACTACTGTTAGGTCCCCAATGAAAGTAGCAGCACCTGACATCAGCACCTCTTGAAATTAGCAGGAAGAGAGCACGGAGATCATTTCCAAAATGAGCTGTCTGTAAAAATAAACATAAAAACTCTAACATATGGAAAACAAAATTTCCCCAAGACCCCACCACACCCTACCCAACACTGCCACAAAATAGGAGTATCTGTCTAGGTGTGCGAAACAGAAGACCCCCAACAGGGGGACCACCCATACCCACACCAAAGGATCCCTTCCCACCCCACAACCATACGAAACAAGGGGCACAATAAGTCTGTGGTAAGCAGTCCCATGGTCAAACCCCACGCCCACCCAGAGTAGACTATTATTATCGAGGTCCTAAACAAACCAGTCCCAAATTAACTTGCGGTTTGATCTCTTATACAGCCCCGGGATGGTCAAGGTGGCCGCTCCGGACTCGCCGACTTCCTACTTGATCCGGATCCTCGTCGTTTTTGGGACTTGTGTGGCCGTTGACTGCGTCAGTTGCGAGACGAGTCCGAATCAGCCACAAGTGGAGAGTTTCGTCTAAGCTGAGGGCGCTCATCCATCCATGCAAAAACGGCCTCGTGTATCAAAGAAGAATGATTTGGAATTGTAGATAACGTGCATCCTGGCTGGATACAGCAGCATATATTGCAAGTTCAGCTCACGCAGCCTGCGCTTCGCAGCTGTGAAGGATTAGCGTTGTTGCTGGACCAGGCGTGTGTAATCCGGGAATACCATAATGAAGCGAGAGTCATGTTGAAAGCCATCCTTGTGGGTCCTGGAAAATTGTAAGATTGCATCTCTAGCGGCATAGTTCAGGATTTTGGCAATGACTGGCCTGGGAGCTGCGCCAGGGGGAAGCTTTTGCATCAAGGCGCGGTGGGCCCGCTCCACCACGAAGGTCGAGGAGAGGAGATCGTTTAGTATGATGTCTGTGAGCCACTTGGCGATGAAGTTGGTCATCGAAACGACTTCGCATCCCTCTGGTAGTCCCACAAAGCGAAGGTTGGTTCGTGCGGCCCTCTGCATCCTACACCCTGGAGGCCAACTCCTGCGACACCACCGTGAGCTTGTTCACCTTTTTTGAAGAGTGGACACCGTGTCATCCCCCGTCAAGACTCAGGTTTCAGCCTCAATGATGCGGTCCACAGCCTTGCGAAGGTCTTGACGTAAAAAGGATACCTCGGTCCCCACCGCACCGATCTTGGCATCCAGGGTGTCTCTGGCATGATTGATAGCTGCCAGGAGGGCTGCGTTATCTGGAGCTGTGATGTCCCCTTCACCACCCGCGGCCCCCCCAGTGGGCACTGTGAATTGATCAATGGTGCCCTGTTTGGGACCTGCGCCCCCAGGTCTGTCCTTGCTCATCTTTGGAAGCAGCCCTGAACACGTGGAAGAGAAGCACTGCAGTGCAGGATTTGGTGTTTATGACCAGGCGGGCAGTACCAACGACAGAGAAGAACAGCAAGCCTTTCGGGTATGCCAGCCCAGACCACCCAACAATTGAGGCACCGAGGGTGCCCAGTCAAGCCAAGGCGTCAACCATCACCCCCGCAGCACGGTCGCAATGGCCGCAAACAGCCTGTGACAATCCAGGATCTTGGAAGGGGGTATCTGTCCACACACAGGGCCCCCCTTGGCCCTCGCCAGGCAGCGGATCTCTCAACGGGGTCCCGGCGGGCCAGCGACCCCACACAACACTTGTCCAGTTTGTATCACGCCCAGGGTGGTTGCGGTGCTCCGGGCCCCATCCTCAATAGGGCCTAGCAGCAGCGGGACACAGCCGGGGCAGCAGACAGCGCACTCCACCCGCGCAGCCGCTCAGTCGGGGGACAGGCGAAGAGAGGGTGGCAGCAGCAGCGAGGAGCAACACGCGGGTCAGCACTGGCTGCAACACTCACCTTGTGTGTCTGTCAGTGTGTCTCACGCACTCCATCCACCCCTCGACAGCGGCACCCCTCCACACCAGATCAGATTGGCCCAGACGGCCGCAGGTACCGGTGCCGCCCCAACGGCATAGTCAGGATAAGTGTGGGCTATGTCCTGCATAGGCCGCGCAGCGGCAGCACTCTCCCACCATGTCGGGAGCCCCCAGGTGTCCCGCACTGCAGTCTCGAAAGTGGAGGCACTCCCCCCTCTGGCCCCCACGGCCAGGCACCTCACTCACCGATGGGAGGAAGGGAAGGCTCCGGTATGCCAGCAGCAATCTCCCGGGCCGACTCAGGCCCCGGCCCCTCACTCGTCTCCTAAGGCCTCACATGCAGCCCCTTCGTGGTGTACGGCCGCTCCAGGGCTCCAGCAACCAGCTGCACTCTTCAGGCGGGTTCGACCGGGCCCGGCACCTCAGGGGGCACCGGTCGGATCCCCACGGCGTAGGCGGCCAATCCAATGAATGGTGGTGAGTGCTGTAAACCGGTCTGGCCGCACCTCCAGCCACGCGGGTGATCAAAATGGCAGATCTCCGCAGGGGGAAGGGATGGCGGAGCCCCCACCCCAGGCCCGAGCCCAGTTGCCGCTCTCACACGGGGCCCCAGGTAGGCACCGGTGCGCTCCGCCAGCTCCCCCCGGCCCGTAGAGCCAAAACTGCTCCACAGATCGCAGCACAGCATTCTGGCCGGGTCGTCGGAAGAAGGCTCAGCCCGTGCCTCTCCGAGGCACTTCTCGCCGGGGTTCTCCACTCAGGCACATCGACCCCAGGTAGGAGCAAAGCACAACACCCCTGGGCAGTTATGGCATCGGCCACGGCAATCTGGTACTCCTCTGGGCAGGATTAATGTAGGATTGCGGAGGATTTACGGCGTGGGTGGACAGAGCCCGATCAGGCTGCGTCCGCCATGATGGCTACCCAATCCACGCCCCCCCGTGAATGTATTTCTACATGCAAATTTTACCTGGCAAAGCTGGGGGGAATTTCCCCCAGATTTTTAGTTTTCAAGCTTAGAACGGGGAAAGAATGTGGTATTACCAAGTTACCCTTATTTCGAGTTACTCACAATGTGGAAGTATTACCGTAACCTTATATACTCAACCGGCACTGGTATAGCCCCCAAAATAAATAGCAACTCATTATGAATTCCTCAATGACTAACTCTAGATTGTGATGAACTCACTTCAGGAAAGTCAGCTCTCATGAGGTGTGCCAATGAAAAAAGAAGGTTGCTGCTTGGTGTTTCTATACACCATTATGTGAAAATCTCCCATAAGCAACAAAGCCATTATTTTAAAAAAGTGAGCAAGAAATCCTTAAGCACACATTTTACAGGAGAATGGACAGAAGTACCCTACAGAGCTGTGTGGGAATTGGGATCAGAGGGCACTTCAGGGGTTATAAAAAGCAGATGAAAGGAGTAACTACTTGGACCTAGATTCTGAAATGTCCTCTCCAAAAATCTGTGATCTAAATGTTATAGAATAAAATGATTGAAAGAAAAGCGTTTCAGACTCACGGTTAACTGCACTGAACACAGAACAGGGGTCCCTACCCAAGAATTTCGGACACTGTTAATCACCCGTCTATCTGGTCTCTAACGCCTGACATTCTGTTGTACTTCTACTCCTCTGTCATGCACCCTAAGGAGATGCATAGGGTGCGAGGCATCCACTAGCTGACTTGTAATGACCGGCTGAGGGCTAATCCTATAGTGCAGCTTGTGTATCTAGAGTATGATGAAGGCACAAGACTTGGTCCAATGCCCTATGGATGTCAAGCAAACATTTTTGGAAAAGAATATGCATGAATATTTGTCTCTGCAAGAACAACGAGCACTGACCGATAACACCATGTGGGGTTTATCAAAATGTATTATAAAATCATTGGGTGCACCACGTAACAGCAACTCTTCCGAGTATACTCTGGTGGCACTGCTCCCATGAAGACTATTTTCTTCATCCTGAAACTTCTAGGGTGCAATCACCCATTCAGACAATTATGTCAGTGACTTGCTTCCACTTGAGAGAACTGAGCTCTGTGAAATCTAGAGACAAGGGTTACTCTGTTCAGCTGGCTAAATTCTTTACACATGCTAACCTCCTTCAACCCCTCTGTGCCAAGTCATGAAAATTATCCAGCTGGAAGCTTTCTTCCCACCACTTGTTTCCCTATAGATTATACTACTGCCACAGTCTTCTTGGGAGGAAATGTGGCTTATTGGCTAAAGCGGCTAACTTTGGACCCTGGAGAATCAAGCCCTCATTTACAAGGCCCCTGCGGTGCCGGAACGTTACTTTTATTGATATTCTGGCAGCAGTGCCATATATACAAGACCATTTGAAGCCACCCTGCATTCCTGCCGTTTTTGTTGCCTTAGGGTAGCTCATCAGGTCAGGCGTGTGGTGCCGCCCTACAGTAAAAGATTGCAAATGAGGCCCTCCGTTTTGGAATCCTGGCCTCGGCGCTTGTATCAGAATCGTGTGAGTCTGGACAAATCACTTAATCTCCCTGTGCCTAAAACAAAAAATATATAGGGCCTAAGTTACAATCTTTTGACATAGGGCAGCACCACAAGCCTTCATGCTGCTCCACCCTACGGCAAAATTAAAGGTGAGGAATGCGCGGTATCTATAAGGTATTACTCATTCCTATCTTCCCCACACCAGCAATCAATTGGCTGCCATGTGCCAATGCAGGTAACTGTGTTGAAGGGATGATTGTTTTTGTGCAGGAAGGGAAACCTTTTTGCACAAATACAATCAATGGAGGCGATTTCCTCCTATATGTACTACTGGATGCAGCACGCTTAGAAAGAGGAAAAAAAGAGGAAACAAAGTTATTTCTCCTTGTTGCACCTGCCCTACACCTGCACTGTGGAGGCGGAGGCTTTTTGTACAGTTTCAGGTTTAAGAAACATTGTAAATCTGGGGATGTGTTCAAATGCCATAGGTGTTACGTGGGAACACCCACCATATCCGTTATGGAACATCTCCCCATTGCAGTGTGAGGCAACGCAGCAACTTGCACTGTATTGCCTCACCCCATATCTACAAGGCCATGAAAAGCCATGCAAGGTGGCATTACGTAGCCTTGTGTATATGGCCCTGCACTGTGCGCCACCAGAACATCACTAAAAGTGACGTTCTGGTGCGGCAGGGGCCATGTAAATGAGACCCATAGCGTATGACGCATTTATGTTATTCCCACTTAATGTACACGATCTTGTAGATAGTCTCCCAGTCCCAACCCCATGTAATTTACAGTGCTTTGTTGCGTCTTAGTTAGGTGTGTGCCGTATACATACATGTATACTTCAATGCCTCCTCCCAGCAATAAACATTCATTATAGAACCCTATCCCTTAAACACTATTGGGGGTTAACCTTATGTTTTCAGCTGTGGTATTTTTTTTTGCCCTCCGTAAATTCCTAGTTAAAAAATTCAGCTTAAAATAGTTTTGAGTTCTGTTTGCATCAACATTCTAATATGTACCTCTTGGACTGTTTTGAGTGTGTGCATTGTGTTTCTTGCATCTACAGATTCCTCCCATAGTGATACGTTTTGTGCGCAAATGGCAACGTATTACTTAGAGAGACCTAGGATCAGCTGTGTGATGTGCATAGAAGCAACGGTATAGAAACTAAACCATCGCCCCCTTTCTTCCACTTCCACCTGGCCAGCCGCTTCTTTACAAAAGGTTTCCAGTTATCGCATCACAGGCATAGCAGAGAGCATGTTTCCTGTCAGTTACCTAGAGTTTCTTTATTAGAGTAGACACAACGCAGAGTGGATACAGCTGTGAGGGGAAGGGGCATCATTTTGCAATAAGGAGCACGTTGTTCTGTTGTCAGATCAAAGCGAGGCTTTCAGCTCAGTTTCCTTCTTATGGCATTACGTGAACCCAGAGAATGCCCATGGATTTACTTAAAGGTAAAAGAATCCCTAGGAGTCTAAACATGAGCTCCGTTTAAATGACCCTTCGAGATATTCCTTCGTATTTCGATACATTAGGATGCAGTGGTAACCTCTCTCTGAACTACCTGCCGTGAAATGCTGTAGGATTATACAATTGTTGCCCATTTTCAAGCTTAAACGTAAAAATTATGTTTTTAAATAAGATAATTTCTGTATCTAATTTTCAAAAGTGTTTACATTTGGAATATCTTTACACACATTTTCTTTTAAATGTGCCTTTTTTGGAAAATGCACAATAATGCCAATCTCATCTTGATTATTGACTGGCATGCAACGGACTGGAGCGAGTCAGTTTCTATCAATGACATTAGAAAGGATACAAGAGGAATAGGGCACTTTACAATGCAAACATTAACAACATATGCCTTTACAACGCGGTTTTTACATTGCAACATCCATTACAACTCGTGATTTTACAACGGATGCCATCACATTTACAACTCATACCATTACAACACATACCATTACAATGCATACCATTACAACGCATAATACTTTTAGGGCAACAGTAGGGTAAGTGTTGGATAGTGTAGGGGTAAAAATTACTATTCCTACTCCAGTGAGTGCAAGAGTAGGGTAAGTGTTGGATAGTGTAGGTGTAAAAATTACTATTCACCATTCCTTACCTTATAATGCGTTGTAATGGCATGCGTTGTAGTAAAATGTGTTGTAATGGCATGCAATGTAAAGGCAGTTGCGTTGTAATGACTGCGTTGTAAATGTAGTGCGTTGCAATGGCTGCGTTTTAATGGTTGTTTCCCTACAAGAGTAATCATGGCAAGGGCTTCAGGCTCTCTTTTTTGTTTGCAGTCTATATGTCTTATCATAAACACTGGCCAAACAGTAAGACGGGGAGTTAAAGTCTTTCTTTCTTGTTCATTAGCATTCTTTTTTGGATTCTCAACGTAGTTCCTATTAGAATATGACAAATAACATTGTCAGACAACCAATAGATCCATGAAGAGAGAGGCTACTTGATATTCAATTTTGAATTATCAGTCGGGTGTATCTGTCCTCCCCCTTACCATGGAGCTATGTATGGTCATGTATCCTGCTCAAGCTAGCACAACCAGTGTGCCGACTGTGAGAAGGTTTATGTGTGATTTCAATGTGGTTTATGCTCTTAGTATTGTGTGCTTTATGTGATTGTTGATAAAAAGATACCCCCAGGAGCCTCAAATCTTTGTGTGTTTGTGCGGGCAACTCCAAGCTTTATAAACCTCTTTCCTGAGGAGCGCACAGAGTTCATCCCATTATCCCAGTCTTGGCAGGAAGTGGGAAGGGCTGCTTCCATGCTATATCGAGTTTTACAATATAGCATCCCATTCCTATTAATTTACGGTTGCTCTTAGAGCAAATCATAGTTCTTATGTCCTCAGAATGTACATTTTGGATATAAGGTTGATGAGTTGGCGAATCACAGTTGCTAGTGAGTCTTGCACTTATTTCCAAAATATTTGGATACAGGAACAGCCCACATACGTTCTAGGAATGTGCAAATAGTTCGCCATCGTAGGCTCGAGGGAGCGGTTCCCATTCTCATCTGTAGTAAGTTCTATGCAGATAGTTAAGATGGATTAATCAGAGACTGGATGATGCGGCAAGGACTCATCGGGCCATTTGGGCTTCTGCCCATTCAGTATCTTCAATGGGGCCAAGGTCTCCCTCCCAGTGTGCGTAAAGGGGCTTAGTGGGGTTGGGGCCTTTGATCACTAGTGAGAAGTAAGCTTTGATGTACTGTCCTGAAGTCCCCAATATTAAGTAGCCCTCCTAAGGGTGAAGTTCTGGAAGGTCTGTCAATTTTTCCGTTTGCTTCATGGCATGGTGCAATTGGAAAATTCATTAAAACTGCAAACTGTTTAAGTTGAACTCCACCTTGAGCGTGTCAAAGGATTGTGTATACATTGAATGCCACACGTCTCTGAGGGTAGAGATTTCAATGGGGTCCCAGTTGCCAAACCCTTCCCTACAATCCTACATCCCCTCAGCAGAGAGTCGAGTGCCCAACCGCATGGGGGCTACTTGTGACTATTTTCAACAATCCTATGTGTTTGAGAGGATGCCGGCAAGCCTTCATGGTGACCTTTGTGTTCCCTGGTAAGGAGTCTGTGGATCCTGTCCCCTATAGATGTTCGCTGTGCTGCATCCCCTGGGACGAGGTCCAGTTCTCAGTAGTGAGAGTGAGTAGGATCCAATCTCTGTAAATCCAATAACTAATGGTGACTATGGGGGCAGCCCAGTAGTATATTTGCATGTCAGGAGTTTCTATGCCACCCTCATAGACAGTCAGTGTAAATTTGACAAGGGAAATTCTGGGATGCATCTCGTCCTGTAAATAATCCCTTGTGTCAGATTTTAACTTTCTGAAAAGGTTAAGTGAGATGACGTACGTATGGTTTTGAAGTGCGTGCAGCCATTTAAGTTGATTTAACATTTTTTAAAGTGCATTTCTCCTAAGTATGGAGACTAGTAAATCTGACCAATTGTGCAAGACTTCGTCAGTTATGACAAACAGTGGATTTATATTTAAATCCTTTCTTGTGGTGATTGTGTAATATGCATGCCTAGGTATTTAAAGCTTCTCTGCTTTGTAGCAATGTTGGTTGCCCAGTCCTCCATACCCATGCAGTCCCCCATGTGCACAGCATAAATTTGTCCCAGTTTACAATTAGGACTGATGCTCCAGTACATAGCTTTCAAATTGTCATCATTTGGTTGCTGGTTAGACGGGGGGCATTGCATAAACAGAAGGACATCATCTCCTTTCAGGGTCATATGATCTTCCATCAGTCCGTTCCATTAAAAGTCCCTCAGTAGGTTATTAACTCAGTCAGAGGCTCTATCAGCAAGGCAAAGACTAGTGGTGAGAGTCGACATCCCTGTCTCATGCCACACTTGATCATAAGGGATCTGATAGTGTTCTGCCTATCTTTATTTGGATCCATGTGGCAATGTAAACTGTTTTGATGCAGCCTATGGAATAAGTTCTGAAGCTCATCTTGCAGAGTACTTGGAACTGAAACTCCCAACTAATACAATTGAAAGCTTTTTCAAAGTCAATCAGGACCAGCACATATGACTCCTGGAGTACTCGGCATCTAGCAAGTGCTAAGTGCAACCATCTATAATTATACCTGGTTCTCTGCTCAGGCATAAAGCCACATTGTCTGTGTTTGTGAACTATGTGTGAAATAAGTGCAATTAAATTGTTTAATTAAACAGTTTGCAAGTACATTTGCCAGTATATTTTGCCACAAAGTTAATGAGGGAGATCCGCCTACAGGAGGATGTGAGCTCTGGAGTTACCCCATTTCAGGATGAATACTATGGCCAACCTGTTGAAAACTAAAACGGCGATATGATTAAGCATTTACTAAAGACATGAATTCTCCTTCCTTAGAACATGTTTCTCGTCTTATGTTGACTAATGTCTGGACTCCATTTTGTATTGTCATGTCTTCACGTGCTTTGCACGAGAAGAGTCCTATCTTTTTGTTAGTTGCTCTTGTAATCTGCCTAGTAACAGTCTATAAATAGCTCCTTTGTCCGTCTGGCGCATGCCCAGACTTGACCACATCTGTTATCAGTTAGTCCTTGCTTGACCATGTTTTCGCGGGCTCAGGAAATTGCTGCCTCCGCCCACATATTGATTCTGTATCGAAAATGTCCATAAAAGGTAAAGAACTTTGCCTCATGTTGTATCCACCCACTTATGAGCCCCTCTGTTGTGTATAAAAGGGGACCGTGTACGCAAGTTCTTTGTGCTACTGTATGCAATACTGAAGAGTGTTGTATAGGTTGTAGGACCACCCTTAAGGGTTAATAAACTTTGTCTTTGTATTTGCAGTTTCCGTGCCAACTTCCTTCTAGTTTTCGTTACAGGAGAGCGAACCCTTGTATTCTGTGGGCCTAGCTGGGGCCTGTATTCTTCAATTGGCGCCCATCACGTGGGGCTCATCGGCGACTCGGATGCTCGAAGGACTGGTCGTGACGAAGGTGACGAATTTGGCCGGGGATGTGATCACTGCCAGCTGCGTTTTTAGTCCTGGCATCCCGAGGTTTCTTCCTTCCCTTCCGAACTGACCTTCTGGGTGGCGCCGCTCCTCGACTGAGACCTCTTCTGTCGGTTTGCCGCGACAGCCATTTGGGCGAATTTTGGAACTTGGCAGTTGGAATCTGGACACTCTTGATTGGTAAGAACCGTTGTACGGTACTTGCTCCGAGTTTTGAAGCCTGGGTTGGCTATTTGAGTTTGATTTGTGATGACCGGTCATATTTTGTATTGATTACTGTGAGAATATATGCGTTGCAACACATATAGGCAGGTAATGTGGAGATATTTCTCCGGAGTTGTGTAAATCTTAACGGCGCAAAGTTTAAGTGCCATTTTTGATAATACTGCATATTTTGCATTATTTTTTAGCATGCCTGCTTTTAGTGCACTCCGTAAGTGGTGCTGCTGTTTTGGAAACCGGTTAAATCTCGAGGAATCTGCTCCAGCCCCCCCAGAGGGGACTCCTAATAGGGATATGTATGTGAAGCATGGTCTTTCCTCTATAATGTACAGCACAGTGTGGAGGAAATACACCAAAAAGGATCCTGAGTTGCGATGGCCTTTGTATGGATCGTTTGATATGCGTAAGATTGAGTATGTGGAACAGTGTATGTGTAAACGGCATGCTCGGCAAGACATGTTTGAATGTGTACGGTTATGGGTGAAGGAAGTGCGTGAACGAGAGAAACGTGAGAAAGCGCTGTTTGATAAAGAGCAACGGAAAAATGATCATGTGAGAGCGCAGGAAGCGAAGCGTCGGGAAGAAAAAGAACTGGCGGAGAGACAGGAGAAAGAGCGTAGGTTGCAAGTCTTGGGTCAATATGCTGTCCGCCAGCCACTTTATCCTGTCCTTACTAATCTTGAAGATGATTTTTATTTATTAGATCGCTCTCCGCCCCCTTATGTTGGCGCGTCCGCCCCGAGATCACAGGATTCTGGATCGGTATCGGATAAGGTAGACACGCGGTCCATGTTATCAGTAGAGCGTATGGGTGAGCTTCGGAAAATTTATTTGCGTGCGCTTAAAGGCAAGCTACCCCTTTCTGAATTGTTGGAATCTGTGGGAAGTTGGCAGGATAGAGAGAAGCTGTATTTTGCGGCAGTTTTTTCTGATGAAGTGATTACTGCCTTTCGGAAATATTCTGATGTTTTTGAGCCTGATGCTGTAGTTTCAGATGCTAAAGCATTACGTAACGGTGTTTTTTCTCCCTCTAAGGTACCCGATGCGGTCCGACGGCTGTTTGCATTGCGGGACGCGGCGTTTGAACTTAAAGAGAAAGCGCATCTAAAGGCAGGGGAGACGGAGCAATCGGATTCACGTACTGGCGGCGACCAATCATCTACCTCCCATTCAGATAAGACTGAACTAGTGCATGCTAAACCGATGCGAGAGGCGGCACCTTTGTATGTTCCTCCTAAAGGAGCAGGAAATAGTTCAGATATATCTTCCCCCGATGCTAGGGGATATTTTGTGTATAATTGGGTTTATACTCCCTGGCATAGGCCTGATGTTATGGCATTAAAGAATGCATTGCCTGACCCCCGCAAGAATCCAGTGGCCTTTTACGAAGAGGTCGAAGGGGCTTTGAATTCTTGTACTATGACTTTAGCAGATATAGATTTGTTCTTTGGCCTTATTTTACCACCGGATATGTGGCGATCTGTGCGGAAGGTGGATGATGCTACCGCTTTTAAGGCCAAATGGTCTGAGATTGAGGATGTGGATAGGGAGAGAAAACCCGCGCAAAAACCACCCCAGCTTATTTTAGATCTTCCCACTGCTATTTTGACTAAATTGAAAACAAATATCCCCCCTAAAAAGATTGATTGGAATATGTTAGCCTCGTGTAAACAGAAGGTTGACGAACCAGTTTCAGACTTCTTTACACGTTTTGAGGAGACATTTCATGATTTCAATGGTCAGTCACTTACGGATGATACGGGTCGACATCTCTTTGTCGATAAATATGTGGTGAATTTATTACCGGGAATAGCAGCTCGTTTAAAAGCGAGTGAAAGTTCTTGGTCTACCTCGTCTCCAGCATCCCTCCTGACTATGGCTCAGTATTATGAGCGTCAGGAACAAGAAGCGAAGGGGCATGAGGAGAAGAAATCGAAAGATTTGAAAACTAAGGTGATGTTAGCACAAGTGTATGGTCCGCCTCGTCGGGGTGTCGACAGAGGTAGAGGAGGATTCTATGGTCCCCCTTCCGGTCGGTCAGATGTTAATAGAAACCAATGTGCGTATTGTAAACAGTCGGGTCATTGGGCTAGAGATTGTCCGGTACTATATGCATCTCGTCAGGGACGTGGTCAGGGACCACCGAGAGGTAGAGGGGGCTTTTCGAATTTCAGAGGAAATTCCAATGATCGTGCTCGCTTTGAGCCTAACGCGCAGCAACGAGATAGACCTAATGTATTTGATCGGCAAAATCAGTATCAAATGTCTGGGAATGACCGCCCTGGGAATCATGATTCGCAGCATGCATAGGATTGCGTTGGATGGGGGTTGGAATCAGTTGAAGTACCGGTTGATCAGAAGGGTCCTTATGTTTCAGCAAGCGTTTTGGGTTCTACTGATCGGTTCCTAGTTGATACAGGAGCTACTCGCAGTGCACTGTCCAAACAATTGGTTCCGAGGGCTCCCCCATCTGGCTTAATGGTTACATCGGTAGGGTTTGATGGTACACTCTCTCGCAGCCCTCTTTCCCGACCCCTTGCCTTCCATGTTGACCACTTTTCTGCACCCTGTCCGTTTTTGCTCGCTCCGAACACGCCCGACAACATTATGGGTCTTGATATGCTTAAGCACTTCCGAGCTACGATCCGTTGCTCCCCTACTGGAGTACGTGTGATCTTAAACGATAATCACCCCCTGACAGACCGGATGTGTGTGGTTGCGGAGGATACTGCATTCGCTTCCCTCCCTCGTTCTTTATGGGCCACTTCGGATACTGATGTGGGACAGATGGTGATTCCGCCTGTCCACATTAGTGTCCAGGAGGGTGCGGTGTTACCTCGCCTCCCTCAGTATCGTATTTCCCAGGAGGGGGAGGAGGCACTCATACAGATTGTGCAGGATTTGATTAAGGTGGGAGTAGTGGAGGAAGTTCCCTATAATGTTTGCAACAGTCCTATTTTACCCATTTAGAAGGAAGATACCGATACCAGGGTTTATCGTTTTATCATTGACTTAAGGTAAGTAAATAAGATAGTGATACCTCAGTATCCAGTGGTTTCTGATATCACGACGTTACTCACTTTGGTCCCGCCAACGGCGACCACGTTTTCAGTTATTGATTTGAAAAATTCTTTCTTTTCGATTCCTATTCATCCTGATAGCCGATATCTTTTCGGCTTCACTTTGAATAATAGGTCTTATAGATTTTGCAGAGCCCCTCAGGGTTATACAGAGAGCCCTAGTATTTACAGTCAAGCATTGAAAAGGCAATTGGATTCCTTTGTTCTGCCTGAGGGTGTCGCCCTTATACAATATGTCGATGACATCTTGTTGGCGGCTGACACCCCTGAGCTGTGTGAGAAGAGTACGTTATCTTTGCTTTCCTTTTTGGCATCTCACAATCACAAAGTGTCGAGGAAGAAATTGCAATTCTGTAGACCAAAGGTGACTTATTTGGGTCACCTTTTGTCTAAGGAGGGGCGTGCACTCACACCAGATCGTATTCAAGCAATTTTGGACACGCCAGTACCTTCCACACAGAAGGATGTGCGTGCATTCTTGGGTCTTGCCTCTTTTTGTAGGCAATGGATATTGGGGTTCTCACACATAGCTAAGCCATTGTTAGCACTTTTGACAAAAGACACTCCGATTCCCCTTCCCTGGTCAAATGAGTGTGAAATTGCCTTCCAACAATTACGGCAAGCCCTTTGTTCAGCACCAGTGTTAGGTACCCCTGATTATACGAAGCCCTTTTCTTTGTATGTGCATGAGAAAGATGGATGTGCATTATCAGTTTTAGTGCAGATGCACGGCGACAAGCATCGCCCTTGTGCATATTTTTCGGCTGTACTTGATCCTGTTGCCCGAGCATTACCAGGGTGTTTTCGCTCGGTTGCGGCGACAGCTGTGTCAATACGCCAAAGCGAGGGAATCGTGTTATCTCACAAACTGTTGGTATTAGTTCCCCATGCTGTGGATGCCCTGCTTAATCAGACAAAGACGCAGCATTTGACTAGTGCTCGTTTAACGGGATATGAGTTGACGCTTCTGGCTCCTCATATTACGTTAAAGAGGTGTGCAACGTTAAATCCAGCCACATTGTTGCCGTTCCCGGAAACTCAGTCTGAAGCACGGAAAACACATGACTGTATTCTTGTGACTGAGGAACAGACAAAGGGTCGTATTGATCTCCAGGATACGCCCTTTACAGATGTAGATGGAGAACTATGGGTGGACGGATCATGCCTGAAGCTACCAGATGGTACAACTTCAGCAGCGTATGCAATTACCACATTACAAACAATAGTGGAGACAGCACGCATACCGCAGAAATCAGCTCAAGCAGCGGAACTGATAGCATTGACACGAGCATGTGAGCTCAGTGCAGGATTGTGTGTGAATGTTTATACAGATAGCCGCTATGCCTTCGGAGTAGCGCACGATTTCGGCCTACTCTGGAAGGAGAGAGGGTTTCTAACGTCACATGGAGCACAGATAATGTATGGAGAGTTAGTTCACAACCTTTTGACTGCACTAACATATCCAAAGAAGATTGCTATAGTTAAATGTAGTGCCCATAAGAAGGTGGTTGATAAAGTTGGAGAAGGGAATGCTTTAGCAGACCGGGTGGCGCGAGAGACTGCGATGCAGCCTGGTGCTACTGCAATGTATGTTGTGAAATCGCAGACAGAAAGATGGCATGATGCCAGGAGAGAAGTGTTGGAGATACAGAGGACCGCTTCCGATAAGGAGCGGGAGCAATGGTCTAATGATGGAGAATTAGATGATGAAGGGTGTTGGAGAAGTAAGCAGATGGATAAATGGAAGTTACCCACAGCCTTCGTACAACCTATGGTTCAGATGGCACATGGACTAGCGCATGTCGGAGCTTCCGCAATTGTCAAATTACTCACACGAGTTTGGAAGCATCCGGAGATCGCTAGTACGGCAAAGAGGGTAGTGCAGACCTGCATGATTTGCCTAAGGTACAACCCAGGAAAGGGAACACGAACTCCAGCAGGAGGATTTGCAACACCTACTGCACCCTTTGAGGTTTTGCAGATGGATTACATTCAGCTTGAGCGCTGTAACAATCTGAAGTATGTTCTAGTAGTGGTTTGTGCCTTCAGTAAATGAGTGGAGGCATACCCTACGAAAGACAATACTGCAATGACTACAGCCAAGATGCTGTTGAAGGAGTTTTTCCCTCGATATGGTGTTTGCAGATTGTTGAGGAGTGATAACGGACCTCATTTTATAGCAGACGTTATCAAGTATGTCCTTAAAGGCCTAGGCATTACTCAGAAGTTCCATGCAGTGTTTCACCCACAGTCTGCGGGACTGGTTGAGAAATATAACGGTACTTTGAAGCTTAAGATCGCGAAGATCCAAGCTTCGACTTCTTTGACTTGGCCAGATGCTTTACCGCTGGCATTATTGTCAATTAGATCGATACCGCATTCTCGGACCGGTCTCACACCTTACTAGATTGTGTTCGGACGCCCAATGAATATTTGGGGTCCACCAAAACCGCAGTTAGTGTATGATGTACCTTGTGTAATGATGAGTGATTATCTGGCACAGTTAACGGATAATTTGGTTTCTATTCATCAACAGGTTCGAGAAGCGCTCCCTGATCGGTCCACAGGTGAAGGTCATAACCTCCGACCTGGCGATCAGGTTAGGATTAAGGTATTCGAAAGGACGAACAGTCTGGAGCCGAGATGGGTTGGTCCTGAACAAGTCTTGCTCGCAACGAGGACAGCCGTGCGAGTTTTCAATCGGAAGAACTGGATCCACTCCTTGCACTGTCGTAAAGTGCCGCCTGGATTGGTGGAGCCTGCTGTGTTGACCGACCATCGAGAAATCCTGACTGCGGAGAAAGGCCGTGCTGTGGAACCGAACGACACTGAGGAGCTCTTCCTGGACCAAGCGATCTCTGGAGGAGGAAGATATCATCTTCGACCGAGGAAGTGATTTTTTTTTGTACCCAGATACGTTGTCAGAACGGCCCTTAGGTTAGTGAAACGGAGAGCCAATGAGGCAAGGGGGGGGATCAGCCTTGCATTAGTGTAGTGACACCCGTCTTGGCCCGCTGGTGAAGAAATCAACGGCTGCCTAAGGGGAAGAGTTCTGACAACCTTTTAGTTTCAGGAAGATATTGACTTTTTACTACAAGATGGAAAAGAAGAAGATTCTTTGCTCGACAAGCTTTATTATCATTGTAGCTATTGTTGGTATAACCACATGGTTTGTTGAGGATGTGACTCCTGCCCGTGAGTTGCTTGTTTTGACCACTCCAGTGCCTGAGGAGCACTACTTTTATACCCTTCCGTATCAAGAATTGAAGCATCGTCAGTCTTATTTGAATAACACTTTCATCCAGATGTTGCATCATACCCATGTTGCCACGAATGCTACGAACTGTTGGATATGTGGTATGATGCCAGCTCATCAGAAGAAAGGAGGAACGCCGTTCATACCTCTTCCTTTCTCTCATAATGGCTCTTGTAGAGCATGGTATACTTTGCTTTTTGCCACACGGAAACCCACAGTGGGACGATTACTTTTCAGACTTAATAAGGAATGTCATCAAGATAAAGATGGCTACCCACAAGCGAATGGGACAATATGGGAATGGGAAGAATATCGACCAGACAATGAATCGATCCCCTACATTTTCACGAATACCAGAGACACTGTAGGGAAGGAACGGTTCGTGATTCAAGTGGCACAAGCTCAAGCGGACCTGTGTGTCCAAAGTGTGGGTTATATTCCAGTTGGTGTTAGTGACTGCATTATTATACTGAACATCGATGGATTAAATAATAGTACTTTCTTAGCCTCCCATAACACATACTTCGTATGTGGGAATAAGGGCTATTATCGCTTACCAGCCGGCTGGTCCGGAGTATGTTATGTAGCGTTTTTATTACCTCCTGTATTCTTAGCACCTGCGTCTTATCATAAAGATTTGAAGTTGCTGAATAATGTGACTGTAAATAGGTATAAACGTACTCTATCCATTGATGATGTTGATCAAACTGATACTAGCTTACAGCAGTATGTTGATTTTAACTTAGGATTGTTTTTCTTTGTTGGAGCTGCCCTAAATAGTAGGAAGGTTCGAAGATTGACAAGAGTCGTAGAGGCTGTGACGAATCAAACCGCTGCTGCTCTTGGGAATCTTACGGAAGAATTACAAATTACTAGAATTGTTGCATTACAGAATCGTATGGTATTAGATGTTATGTTAGCTGATAGAGGTGGAGCATGTAAAATTATCGGAAGTAGTTGCTGTATGTTCATTCCTAATCATACGCCATCAGTTTATAACGCTATTAATAAATTGCATAAAATCGCAGCTGAGATTCATACAGAAAATGGCACTTGGTCCTTTTCTGGATGCTTTTGGGCATTGATCACTACATGGGGATGGAAGGTTTTAACTGGTCTCTGCATTATTGTAGCAGTTCTGTTTTCTTGTTGCATCTGTGTCCAGTGTGGTCCTTTACTCTGTTCTCTATGTGTGTCATTCTGTATTCCTGATAAGAGAGCTATCGCCAATGTCACCTATCAGAAACATTTGAACAAAGAGGTGGAAGAGATGATGAAAATTGACATATATGATGATTATCCTAATAAGCCGAATGTCTTCAGTAAATGCTGAAAGGGTCGTCTGTTGAAAACTAAAACGGCGATATGATTAAGCATTTACTAAAGACATGAATTCTCCTTCCTTAGAACATGTTTCTCGTCTTATGTTGACTAATGTCTGGACTCCATTTTGTATTGTCATGTCTTCACGTGCTTTGCACGAGAAGAGTCCTATCTTTTTGTTAGTTGCTCTTGTAATCTGCCTAGTAACAGTCTATAAATAGCTCCTTTGTCCGTCTGGCGCATGCCCAGACTTGAACACATCTGTTATCAGTTAGTCCTTGCTTGACCATGTTTTCGCGGGCTCAGGAAATTGCTGCCTCTGCCCACATATTGATTCTGTATCGAAAATGTCCATAAAAGGTAAAGAACTTTGCCTCATGTTGTATCCACCCACTTATGAGCCCCTCTGTTGTGTATAAAAGGGGACCGTGTACGCAAGTTCTTTGTGCTACTCTATGCAATACTGAAGAGTGTTGTATAGGTTGTAGGACCACCCTTAAGGGTTAATAAACTTTGTCTTTGTATTTGCAGTTTCCGTGCCAACTTCCTTCTAGTTTTCGTTACAGGAGAGCGAACCCTTGTATTCTGCAGGCCTAGCTGGGGCCTGTATTCTTCAAACCCATGCAGATCATCTGGCAAGGATCCTGTGTGTGTCACTTCATTAAATAAGGTTAGGAGATGAGGGTTTGTAAGGAAGGCAAACTTATTAAAGAATTCCGTTGCGAGACCGGTAGGGCTTGGGGTCTTCCCCGATTCCATTCATGCAACCGCTTCAGGAATCTCTTCTATTGTGATAGGTAGATCCAGTTATTCTTGATTACCTGCACTAACCATTCTGACTGAGAGATCAGTGATTGTGGGGGTAAGCCGTTCTGCCAGTGGAGAAGCGCACAAGTCATCAATGAGCTGTAATCATTGGTATATGTGTTTGCTATGTCCATCACTGTAAGGACCATGTCAGCATGAGCAGTGCAGAGACTGGGGATTATTCTGTTTGCCAGCTCTAGGGCTGCCAACCAATACAGGAGTTTCCTGGGTTTATCTCATGAGGGATACACAGGATTTTCCATGGCCATCCAATTATGCCAGGCCATATCAAGGACTAAATCTATCAGGTGTGTTTGGGTGGCTTCCAATTATCTCAATAACGGTTGCCTCCTTGGAAAGCTGAGTCTGTTCCACCAGCTCCTTCACCTTTATCAGGCTTCCATTTTATGTGGGATATGACTTTGCCTCTGACCACCATCTTTAAAGCCTCCCAGAGAGGGATGACTGATTCAACAGATCCAGCATTACATTACATTCTAAGTAATCATTAATGTCTTCTTTGATGAACTCACCAAAGTCATTGTCCAAAAGACCGCAGACACTAGGGTGCCAGCCCTTCTGTTATGGTAAGCTTGCCTGTATAGTTGAAGCATGCTGGGGGTGTGGTAGGAAATTCCTTGACGGAGAATCTCTGACCCTGCCACATGCCTAATATCAATAGGCATGAATAAATGATCAATTCTGGAAAGGGAGCTGTAAGCTTCAAAATAGAATGCATACCATAGCACTTCTGGGTGACAGGTTTTTCACACATATACATGCCCAGCAAATTGAAGATTTAAGCAGGCTAGATGTACAGTATTGTATGGAGGGCTTAAGGTGCCAGATATCTCTTTGCTTGTTCATGACACCATTAAAGACTAAAGACCCCACCAATGATACATTTGCATAGAGGGGTACTGGAAATTGTTGTGGTCAGAGTTTGCAGTGTAGCATGAACTAAGGCTGCTGGGGCATAGACACAAACTAGTGTCGAACTTTCATCCTCTAGTTTTCCAGACACTGCTATATAGATACTCACTGGGTCTATTTGTGTTTGCTCTCAGACAATGGGAAAGCATTTATGAAGGACTATCTCAAAAGTGACAGAGTACTCTCACCACTAAACTCTTGGTCTGCCCCCCTCCCTATTTGGTGTCTGACCAAGTTTACTCCGACGCAAGCCTTCCTCTGATGATCTGATGAAGTGGGACCATATGAGCAAGCATATAACACTGTTCACCCTTTTTAGGGTGGATGGCATTATGTGTTATTTTCCTGTTCATAATCTCCAGGTAAACCTTTTTAAAATATGACAGGAACAGCTGTGACAATGTTTCCTTTCATTGCAAAGAGATGTCCGTGGGGCCGGTGAACATCTCTTAATTTGGCTGGTGGAGTAAAGTCAGCGTGGCTGATGTAAAGTCCCCCTCTGCCCTGTCTGCATATACTCCATCCGCCAAACCCTAAATCGGGTCATTAGTCCAATTGTGGTTTTCACAAAGCAATGAGGGTCTGCTATCACGAAGCTGGGATTGCGGACCCAATTCATCTGTTAATTCTTCTACTACAGATGCTCCTTGTTTCTCCTGGTTTGCCTGCTGAGCCAGCTTCAATTTTCTTCTGCGCCTGTCTTCTGTGCCTTTGATACTTCTGGTCACGCATTTCATTTGTAGTTCTTTGATTGTTTGGGTCTACCCCTTGCCCTTAACAAGGAATTCAAATTTGTCATTCTTCTAGCCAATAGTAGTCACTGATCTGTGTCACCTGGTAGATAACTCTAAGCTTCACCGGTAAAGAAGCATGAATTTCAACTGCATAGCTCACAGTTTGTGATTCAATTCATATGACCTGTGTTGCTATTGTACTATGAGAGTCATATTTTTGGATGACTCATGATAGATTGTCTCTTTCTGTCTGGTCCGTATGAGAATTGCGTTCCAGTCCATGTAATTAAGAATATGTGCTATGAGAGGTCTTGGGGGAGTCCCTTTGGGTCCCTCTACCCCTTCTACGATGCCCAAGATTACTGTGTTGTTATATCAGGTCCTGCCTTTTGCATCCTCTACTTGCAAACTTTGGATCATGTCTTTTCGGTGCTTAAAATTCTCCCTTCAGTATCAGTCGCATAGTCCGCTAGATTGTGCAGGTCTTGATGCAACAGTTAGAGATCTAGGCCAACCTCCCCCATTTTGCTTTCTAGCGATGATCTTGTGTCTTGTATTGCATAAAGAGAGATCATAATTGACAGAGGTTTGCACCTTTGTCTAAGTAGGGACCCTGGCTTTTAGTCAGGGCAAGGGAATTACACACTTTAGATAACCCCTGCTCACCCCCTTGGTACCTGGGCACGAGCAGACAGGCTTTCCCAAAGGCAATGTGTTAAGTATTTGTACCCAAACACACAGTAACACAGTGAAAACACCACAAATGGACACCACACCAGTTAAAAAAAAGAACTTCTCTTTATCAAAACCAAACAAGACCAAAACAGGAAAACTCCAATATACAGGTATCAAGATATCACTTTTAGAACAGTTATTTAAAAAATAGCACTTGTAGAAACAAAAAGCTGCACCTAAAGCTATTACGATGTTGTGACAGGCATATACCCAAAGTAAGGCGTCAACCTGTAGATGCGCAGCATCGGGCATGGAGTCGCAAGGATCCCCAAACAACAGTACCTTGAAAACAAAGTCTATGGACTAGGAAAGTGGATGCATGGTGTCGTGGAGGTGAGGCGTCGGTGCTGAGCGGAAGCTGATTTCCTATTTGCCATAGGGGAAGTGACACGTCGACTCCATGATGAGCCTAGGTGTCGAATCCAGGACAGGGGAAGTTAGGCAGCGTAAGCTGTGAGGCGTCGGTTCCAGTGAGGCGATCAGGAAGGGCACGTGCAGGTAAGAGCGGTGGGGCGGGATGGGGTGGGACTCGACAGACGACAGCTGGGGAAAAATAATTATTTATTTAATTTTCCTTTGTCGCCGTCTGTCGAGACCCACCTCACCGCTCTAACTTCGACAGGCCGCTCCCGGATGCAATGCGAAGTCGAAGAGTTTGTGAAGTCATGTCCTGTCATGTTCGAAGTCATGTCCGTTATCAGCTCCACAATAACGTGATGTTGGCGCTGGCAGTGATGGCATTCGGTGTGAGCGTTGGCATTGGAAAGGCCGATAACTGCAGGCATCGGAGGGCGTCAGCGCTGCGGTGCAGGCGGGGCAGGCGTTGTGCACATCACGAGCGGTGCCCCCAACCTCAGTGAAGGTCGAAGCATCACTGGTGGTGTCACTGGCAGCGTCACTGGCGGCGTCGGAGTTGTTTTTCTTGCTTTGCAGCACTCACCACACAATTCTCAGTGCCCAGAAACTGGAATTGGCGCCCTTTTGAATGCAGAAGTCCACAGAGGAGTCCAGGTGCTTGTCAGTTGGTTGCCAGTGAAATATTTGTGGCTGTGAGACTTTAGAACAGGAGGCCAGCACACACAGGCCCTTGGAGATTCGTATTCAAGCAGGTTCACATCAATGGTTCTGTCCTTGTCCTCTCCTTGGCAGAAGCAGCAACTGCAGGCCAACCCAGCAAAGGACACACAACAAGGGGGCAATGCTTCTCCTTACAGATTGGCAGCTTTTCTCCTTTGAAGAAGTTTCTCTTGAGTCCAGAAGTGATCTGATTTTCTGGGGTCTAAGGTCAAACACCTATACCCCATTTTCTCTTTGTGACAAGGGCCTCCGAGCCGTGCCCAAACCACTTCTGTCCTCTCTGGTGCAGCATGACCACAGGAGGTGGAGACAGCATTGTGTAAAGGAGACACAGCCTATTCAGGTGCAAATGAAAACTCCTCCCACCACTCTAAATGCAGCCATGGTCTATTCAGCCTAGCAATGAGTCACCCAGGAAAGCAGGATACACCTAAACCCCCCTTGTGGTTGTTTGCAGTGAACGCACATCATCAGCTCATGTCACTTTAAATCAGAAAGTCAATACATACACAGCAGAGGCACACAGAATGGTTAAACAAGAAAATGCATTGCTAAAAGTAGGATTTTCAAACACACAATTTTAAAGCCATCTCCCTAAAAGGATGTGTTATTAAATTCTAAGTTCAGACAGCCTAAACTCCATTTCCCTATCTTGTTCCAATGGAAAGTTATACTCGTAAAACGTTACAAAGCAACTCCCATGTTAGCCTATGGGACAAATACCCTTTCTATAGTGAAAAACGAA
The DNA here is from genome assembly GCF_964204655.1 of Triturus cristatus. Lineage (NCBI taxonomy): Eukaryota > Metazoa > Chordata > Amphibia > Caudata > Salamandridae > Triturus > Triturus cristatus. The sequence continues at coordinate 983,990,677 of NC_140585.1, read as the reverse complement.
ATTAGCAGTATTTCACTATCAGGACATGTAAAACACACCAGCACATGTCATACCTTTCACACACACTGCAGCCAAGGGGGTACAATGGGCCTACCTGAGGGATACTTTACATGTAGGAATAGGGAAGGTTAGGTCCTGGCAAGTAGGTGCACTTGCCAAGTCGACATGGCAGTTTAAAACTGTGCATGCAGACACTGCATTGGTAGGTCTGAGATACATTTTCAGGGCTACTCATGTAGGTGGCACCATTAGTGCTGTATGCCCACTGGTAGCATTTGATTTACAGGCCCTGGACACACACAGTTCACTGGACTGGACTGGGGACTTAAAAGTAAATCAAATATGCCAATCATGGATAACCAGTCAGAATAACAATTTCCCTAGGGAGCACTTACACTTTGACAATGATCTGCAGTGGCAAAGTGTCCAAAGCAGCTAAGCCAGCAAAAACGAAATCCAGCATACAATCAGAAACACAGGGGGTAGAGGTCAAATGTCTGGGGAAACAATACCAAGGATGCCAAGTCTAACAACCATGTTCGTTACTTCACTTGTGCTATTGTCCACTGGTCCTGGTGCCATTGGCACTAGCTATGAGTCAAATGGCTTAATGTATTTATAAATGTTTCCTGCGTGAGTGGAGATCCCGCTGTATCACTCACCATTGTGTTTGTTAAAAGGGGGCATTCAGATTCTACAATAGGAGCAGCCCATTAGCAGAGTAGCAAGGGGAATCACAAAGTTTACAGAGAATAACCAGTGTCGGATTGGTAACACGGGCAATCGGGAAATGCTAGATGGGCGGTGTCCAGTTACAACTGTGGGCTGCTTTTTTTAGCAGTCTGGGGGCCGATTTGGGTGGTTTCTGCACTGTTCGGATACCACCAGCAGCCCAGTGGGTGCCTGAGTGGCCTTGCTGGAGGCAGATGGGCATCCATTACCTCCCTTTTATCAACGGGCAGAGGTGTCACACCCTTTCTCTCACTGGGCTCGCCCGTTAATATATGCCTAATGAGCTGGGTGCAAGGGGCCGTAGCATAAGTGGCCTCACTTGTTTTCAGGTGTGTTTCACCAGTGTAAACTAATCCACGCATTTTTTTTAGCCCTCTCCCCCCTTTTGAATAAAATTTCGGTGATGCAGTGTTTTGGGGAAAGATGATATGTAAATGTGGTCCACTTTTTTTAGCGTGCCCGGCCCGATTTTTAATCCCAATCCAACCCAGAGGATAACCCTCTTACCCAGAAATGACACTAGCTCTGACTTTGGATTGTGGATATGGTGCTCGCCTGGAACGACTTAGTTGTAACCTAGTCCCCCACCAGTTCAGGTGATTAGTAAAGGTGTTGTGAGTGATGAAGTGAGTGTTCCTACAATGTGCCGTGGCGATGAGGGAGGAGCCCGTCAGACAGCTGCCTATTGGAGTATCACTGATAGAAGGGAAGGCGTAGCCCCAAATGTCAATTCGTTTCTCTCAAGCTTCAGTGGGCAGTTGAAGAGGCATCTGGTGTGCTTAGAGGTACCGGTAAAACTCAAGGGTTCATCCTCCAGCAGGTGCCAATAAGAGGAGATCAAGACTGGCTGAAATGTTCACGTTTCAATGACACGGGAGTCCTAAAATTACTTCCGTTAGTACTTCGTAGTTGCTGCATGTAGCAGTTTCCTATCACCTGTGTTGGGGGGAGGGGGAAGTACTGCCAGGGTCCTTAGTATTGGTTTCTTTGAGGCCTTCACCTGCCACTAGTGTGTTTAATCGTGGTGTGTCTTTGTAATTGTGAGGGTGTTTCATGTGGCTGTCCAGTCTTCCAGAGGCCAGCCTCCTGCACGCATCCTGCAGACCCCTCCCGTGGCCTGGTTTATCAGGGGGAGGATGTTCTCTCAGCATTGGTTTGAGAGGCAGCCCCTTACTTATGGAACCGGAAGGGGCGTGAGAAGCACACCGGGGCCCCAACCACACCTGGGCCTTTTACATTCGCAGCCACCGTCAGCGCCAGCCTCTCCACGTGTCTGTGACCCCGCCAAGTCTTCTGAACTGCAACAGGCCGCATACAAGATGCTGGCCCTGCCATTGCAGCGTGGCCTGTCAGGGCTGCGGGGATCAACGGCGCCCTCTCCTGGGCCCCCATCAATCCCACAGCACAAGGTGGAGTTGAGGCTTCGTACCTGAGTCACATGATAAGGTTTTACCCCTCCCCTGCTCATGACGGAGCCCTTCCGTCATGAGCCACGGTTGCCGTGTGCTCATGACGGAGTGGTTCCGTCATGCCGCGACCGTTGTCGGCCGCTCCGCCCTCGCGGCGCTGTTTCCCCGCCTGTGCGGGGGGACAATGCAACTGGGCGGAGTCATGATGGAACCACTCCGTCATGAGCACAGCTCAACCGTGGCTCATGACGGAGTGGCTCCGTCATGAGCACAGCGCCACCGCGCTGCCCCCCAACCCCCCCCAGCGCTGCGGCGGAATTCTCGCCGCAGCGAAAGGGTTAAAGCAGAAGTTTAGGGCTCAGACACGGAGCTCAGGTATGGCAGCAGCCAAGCCACAAATACATTCTTTCTTAAAAAAAAAAATCCAAATTTATTCCACATCATGTTCCCATTCACATATATAAAAAGTCACAATAGTAAGACGTTTCTCTTCAAGGGTACGATGCAAACGTTGATAGTCAACACTGATGACAGTTATGGCAGTTACGGAGTTTTCAGTCTTCCTATGACATGTATTTCTTTGACATTACAAAAGTAACATTACAAATACTGTATGATTTCACCAACCATTATTCAATAGCATGGACTGAGTCGAGGAGCTGCAAATAACTAAATGATAAAGAGAACCACAATAGAAACATAAAAAGTGAAAACAGAAGAAGAAAAGGATATATCGTTAAAAGAGTATGGCATTAAAGTTACCATCGGGGGAGTGGTGGTAAAAAACAACTTAGTAAGACTATAGCTTGCAAGAGGGAGGGATTCGAGGTGTCTGGTGAGGGGGCATAAGAGTTACAGAATCTTCGAATAACGCCTGAGCATACCAGACTGCTGGCAGACTACTTTCTCAACCGTCTTAATGTTGTATACAAGGAGACATTTCTGTGAAGGTTGTGTTTCCACAAAAGAAGAGAAGCATCTTCTTTGGGGGGCAGGTTTGATGCGGGTGGAGATCCTTTTCGGTGAGGCAGCTGGTCTTCAGAACTGCAGGATGGTCCCTCTTTTCTGCTGTGCCTGGATGTGTTGCTTCTATGGCACCGGACTGCTGCCTGCTGACCTCTGACCTCTGACCTCTGAAGACTGCAAACCATCATTCACTGCATGCACCTTCATTTAAATATTGTTACTGTTTTGGGTAAATAACTGACCATATTTAACCATATGAGTGCACAAACTACCATATGAGTGCACAAACTAGGCAAGTGACATAAGAGTTAAATACCACATGTGAGCAGAAGTGAGGCTTTTGGCAACTCGCATGTAGAGCAGCAACACAGCATCTGGCCCGCATTGCAGCACCGCTGCACCACAGCCCACGCCAGCCGGTGGATTTGCAATCCTGGAATTCAAATGTAATAGGTGACCTTAGGGAAGCCCGCTGCCAATATGCCTGGTTAAAGCAAAGTCCAGCCTCATCATATTCAGATTTAAGACAGGTTATCTCAAACCCACTTGCATATCTACCGAGGTAACATTAGCTGAACACTTACTTACCTTACAAGTTGAAGCTGCAGCAGCGTGACTCACGGGTAAAGACTGCAGCATTTAAAAATCCACTTTTTTAACCCTGGGTTAGGATGAACGAGAAATGCTAAGGTTGACATATTACTGTCTTTCAAATAAAAGTTTAAGGCATGTTTGCTCACGTATTGTCTCGCTCCCTACAGTTAATCCTAAATCCCATTCCTTTACACTTCCCTCCAGTCAATGAAGGGTGCGGAGGTGAGGATGGCTGACTGATCCAGGCTTATCCCAGTACCACAAACTCCCAGGACATTAGCCATCTCCTGTCTGACAGCTTTAAGTTCAGGCAGAATGTCACTGATAAAAGGACTGTGCTCACAAATAAATCACAGATAATGTGTCCCTTTAGTTTGTGAACCTTTAATCAGAGAAGGGTAACGCCGACAAAGGCCAGTCCACACCTGGAAGCATTTTGCTTTTAATGACACATCCCCTGTGGGTCCCTTTGATCTAACCTAACATATAATAACTTAATGTGCATTTTTAGAGTACACAAGCACCCGTAATGGTATCTTGGCACTGAATAACGAATGCTTATTGATACCCACTTCAAGTAAGAGGGTTACATGGACAGCTAGTTAGCTCACTCAATGGGAAGGGGTCTGCTTCTCTGTGATTGTGAATGAGTGGGCTTGGGTTAGTGTGAAGATGCTAGGAAAGGTATAACCTCAGACAAGAGTCTGTCACCATTTTGGAAGACTGAGAAGAAAGGCCTTGTGGGATTGATTTTGACATAAAACACATGAATCACAGGAACTGTCGAGAAATACAGGAGAGAATTGTATTGAAGCGAATCTTAAACATGATTTGACGAGAAAAGTAAGCAAATCTATATGCCAACTACTTCAACCACTCTCACCACTGAGGGCTGCTGGTATCGTATAGACAAGAAGACGAAACCTGCATTTTAGGAGAAAAAATGGCGGTGCTTGGAATAAGAGTGAGGGATATTCCTTTATGAACCTTTGACTTTAAAGCAACACTGAGGACCAGGCAAGCTGGTCTTTTGTTGACCCCCGAAGGCAAAAGTATGTCCAGGAATGTCCACTACAGCTAACTAGCATTTAAGCATTTACTATACAGGAGAATACGGGAGAGTCTGCTGAATTGTCCTGGTGAAAATCAGCAAAAAAGTAGGAATTGGACTTTTGGCTGTAGTCTTGATGGAAGAGTAGGGGGAGTCTTTCTCCTACCACTGAACCCATAGTCCGGTGTCCAAGGAGCAATCCCTTAAGATCTGGGACATTTCAAGCCACCAGCAAAAGAAAAAAAGAGAACATTTGCTGAAAATTAGGACTTTTGTTTTCTTCAGCTATTTTTATAAACATGGACACCTCCTGAACTGTGACAGAGCCTTGTTTCGCATTTTACTGAGCAGGTGTACTGCCATAAAGTGGTGTTCCTTTCACCCTACCACTTCTTGGGATTCCCATGCCCCCTTTAGAAATGGGGAAACTGCTAGGTTACTGCCAGTAGAGCCTAACCTGGGTCTTCACAAAGTATCCGCTGATCCGACAGTCCATTAACCACAAGACAATTGGATTATAGTGGTGAATGGCACACCCCATTTAGGGCAGTGTGACCGCCACCATTTATATATGGCTGTCTCACTCTCACAAGGCATGGTGGACCCCAAGCACGGAAAATGTAGAATGGCCATAATATGCAGGAAGTAACTCACTGCACATCATGGCCATTTGTTTTTTGGTAAGAGAAAACAAATTTCCTTTTTAGAAGTTTGTTTTCTCTAACCAAAAATGTTTGCCGAGGGGTGCTTTAATTATGGCACTCAGTAGGCAAAACTGGCAGACCTTAATCAAGGGTGTAATAAGCCCTCATAATGTTTCTATAAGTATTAATTTTGAAACTGGGAGCATTGCCATAATTGCTAACAACAAATTACATTTTTTGTGAGATTTTAATTTTTTTATTGCTCCTTTTTCAAAATTGTCTTTATAATTAGATCAATTTTTTGGAGAGAAAAAAATTAAAACTTTTATGTAAATTAATGATATGCTGTCCACATCCCCCAATTCAATACCGACAAGGAAAAGTTATTCCGCAGTAGTTCATTTTTGAACGTTGCAATTAGATATGTCCCTAATGCATTTCGTGCTGTGTTAGCCCTTCGTCAGGGGAATTAACTGCAAGCAAAACAAAACAAAACAAAACAAAATTGATTCTTTAACACACAGCCAGGATGAAAACAATAAAAATCACATGTTATGGACAAGCATACTAAAGTAGAATGACAAATCCAATGAAGTGCAGCGCATCACCGGATGCCAACCTTGAACAGGCATCCTGTATCACAAAAAATGGTGCACCGTGCAGAGCCTGACTGGGAAGCCAAAGCAGCCCTGGCTATTTTGTCACTTGAGCCCTGGGGGGGGGGGGGGGGGGGGAGGGGGAGCAAGTGCAAAACAAGGCTGCTTTTGGTATTGTGGGCCCATAGTGCTGCATCACTAGGCGCGGCTGGTACAGGTAAGAGCGGTGGGTGGGGTGGCGGGGGGTCAGAGGCGAGTCGACATACAACGGGATAGGGAAAATAAAATAAATAAATAAAACCAATTGCCTTGCACTCGCCACATAGCCGACTTGGCAATGCGACGAGCGCAAGGTAAGTAGTTTTATTTATTTATTTAATTTTCCCTATCCTGTCGTATGTCGACTTCCCCTTCCGACTCACCCTCGCCCCTCCACCCCGCCCTCGCCCCTCCGCCCCACTGCTCTTACCTGTAGCGACCGCGCCTGAGCACCACTGCAAAACCGGTCCCCAATAACAAAACCACCCACACTGCTGCAAAACTGGCCCCACCCATCTTACACTGCACTCAGGCACCTCCTCTCACCCGGTTTCTACACTCTACCACAATCTCTACAAAGATGTTGGAGCCCTTCCATGCGCTGCTCGGGATAAGTGGTCAGCGGAGCTCGGGCTAGACATTACAGATCAGCAGTGGGAGTACTGCTGCATACAGACAGAGCGGGCTTCCTCTAGTAGTAGGCTTCGCCTCATGCATTATAAATTCCTACACCGCACCTATTATACATTATACAAATTTGAGCTCACGGACAATAACTGATGTGACAGATGCCGAACAGAAGAGATTGACTTTTTACACTTAGCCTGGGAGTGTTGCTCAGTCAATACTTTTTGACAGCAGGTGTTTAGCGCACTGGGATCGATGATTTCCACGACATTGCAGGCCTCACTCTCCTGGCATTAATTGGGTATATGGAACAACTGCTGATAGCCTACCGTAAATTTGCATCTCTCACCCTATTGTTGGCTCGCCGGCGGGTGGCCTGCAGGTGGGGTCGTGGCAGGGCACCTAAATTTAAGGAATGGATTGCAGACCTGATATTCTGGCAAGAACAAATACACACATATGCCGATTTGTTACCAACTTCCTCTCGTCCCCAGGATATTTGGGGGCCACTACAATCATATCTACTGGAGCATCCTGTTGAGAACTCGGGGAGGTAATGGGAATAGACAGGTGCCCAGTCCTGTGCAAAGACATGAGTGGAATGGTCCCTGTCGCTCCCTCATGATTATTAGCAATTATTAGTTCAAGCCTCCTATCTTGTAAAGTTGTCATATATCGTGTATCAAGGATGTGGACTGCTATGTATTGCTGTTTATTGCCCAATTTTGCTGGGACAGTTCATTACTTTTACACAATTGATTTGTTTGAGCTGTGCTTCATTTACCCTGACGTGAAACATCGATGTAATGTGTATAGTCATTCCTAAATGATGTGATTTTTTTTTCTTGTGCAAAAAATCTATTAATAAAGTGTTAAAAAAAATAATAATAAAAAAATATATATTACCTCACAGTATCCATAAATGCCTTTGTAAATCAGTTGCCGTGTTGAGGAGAGTGAAAATGCATAGGCGTTGGAAGTACTGGTTGGGGGTGCTGCAGCACCACTAAAATAACTATGCTCAGGTTAGAAGGTCAACCAGCAATGAAGAAGCTTTTTTATCTTTGTCTAATTTCCTGACAAGTTGCTGCTTATTCTTTTAACATGGAGATTGGTGTTTACTTCTCTTTCCCTAACTGCACTTCGAGAGGTTTTTGTACACTGAGCTATCTGACAATCTTGCTGGGGTACAGGGTGTGCCAAGGAATAAGAGTCAGGATGTCAATTTTTAACACACCACATTTGAATATCTGTAAATGAACTGACATGTGAAGGAAACACAGGTTTGATTAGGATCAAAACAAATCAAGACACTTTACTTGGTGATGCGCAAATGACAAATATGCGCTGAGATCTCATTTCCACACATTATCGTTTGCGCGTTATATAGTTTTATCAGTAAAGTTGCATGCTGTGCATGCTTTGTGCCCAGTCCAATGGAGAATGTGCGGTCTGTAAATGACAGTGTGTTACAGCACCATGTTTTAGCAATATATATGTGTTCCAAAATGCACCACCAGCTACATACCTCACACCTACCACTCTGCTGCTGAATGGACGTGGCTCATTGGCTACACTTGTTCTTTGTGTGACGCTTGGATTTTTCACAATCCCTAAGACCTTAGTGATGTACCATTGATGACAGTACCCCCTCTCTGAAAATTGTTCCAGCACAACTGTAAATATGATAACAGAATGAGCCAATTAAACAATATGAATGCATCACATGAGATCCAAAAAAAGCAAAGAAGAATTGTGAAAGAGCAAGTCAATGCTCTGCACTCGTGGGACAGTTGATTGCGGACACATGCATGGAAAACTCAATGAGAACTATTTACAGAAGGGATTATAAAATGGCGCGATAAACGTTTACAGCATTCTTCTCTCAGCCAGATCTAAAGTTACTCACTTTCTAAGAGCAACGTATTTATTTGAAGTTCTTTTCAAATTGGTAATGACCGTAATTTATCTTACGGACTTAAAGTTGGCAGGAACCAAGCAACTTTCCCTCCTCGAATAGTCGTGACCTTAGGAGCTGGGGGAAATATATTTAGAACAGACACACAGGGTCTGATGTGCAAAAGATGTGCACCAGCGCGAGCATTGCTCGCATTAGGCAGATCTGACGTATGCAATTGCGTCAGTTCCCAACGCTCAGTTTACAAATGTGCATACACAAATGGGCACAAGTCACATACATCCGTTTCCGCAAAGTCAGGGTTCATGTAGGATTCTATGGAAGCACAAACCTGACTCACTTGGGAATGGGCAGCAAATACACGCCACACATATCCAAAGCACTGAGTCACCAAATGTGTCAATCACACATGGGTCATACTTAACCCCAACTGGCGTGGCAAGAGTGCCGAGGCAAAGAAAACGGGGGGGCCTGTACCCATGTCAGGAAGTGAAATCCAGCAACAGTTAGTTGAGCTGTTCATGCCCTCTCACTTCCCTGAGCCACGGTGCCACGGCACCTGCTGCACTGCTGCTAGCTACACCACACACACTGCCTCTTTGAACATGTCTCGCTCTGACCAGCACACTGTTTAGGTCTCGCCTTGCTATCGCGTAAGCGATCGCAAAGCGAGACCATAGTAAGGAGCATTTAAAAGTGCTCCGAAAAGCGGATTGCATGGCGAGCACGCGCACAATCACGCGCATCGCGCCTAGTCGCGGCCCGTGGAGGGAGTTCCATGGGGCGGTAAGGCGGGGCGGGGGGGTCTAAAAACCGGAATATGGATAATTGCAGGTAAGTAAACAATTAAATAAATAAAACAAATTTCGTAGCGCGCGCTGCATCGCATTTTGCGATGCAGCGCGCGCTCCGAATTTCTTTTTCTTTATTTAATTGTTTACTTACCTGCAATTATCCATATTCCGGTTTTTAGAACCCCCCACCCTGCCCCTCGCCCGCCCCGCCTTACCGCCCCACGGAACTCTCTCCACGGGCCGCGGCTGATCGTGCCGCCATGCAATCCGTTTGGCATCGCACTTCAAAGGGTCCGCTCCCCCGCCTGGAATGCGCTCCCCCAACCCCGCCAAACGCGCGCGCCACGCTCCGCCGGGCTTGTCTTGTTTTAAGGACTTGTGCCCTGTATATCTGGATGCAATGACAGAAACAGGAAAATACAAGTCGGGCGGCACACTATGCTAAGCACGGATTTTTAGCTCTCGTGTTTTTAAGCCACGCTCTTAATTACATTGGCCGCGCCCCTCTGAGAGACCCCTCCGTTTTTTCATCCCACTTAAAGCCCTGTGTACAACAACAGCACGTGCAAACACAAACACGCTTTGCCGGATGAGCACTGTCCCTATAGGTTTTGTGGAGTGGTATACAAAAGCAAGCCTGAAAACAGACCTATTAACATCCTTATTATATATACACTTGCCTGCAGCTTTGTGAATACCCTCGCGCCGCCGTACACACACACTCATCCCTTCTTCCCCATGCAAGAACCCGTCTCTAATTTCCACCTTCCGCGCTGTGGCGTCCCTCGCTTGTGCTTATCATATTATTGAAATAATAAGTATTGACTGAGACTCGAAAACAACTTCTCAATTTTCCTGAAAATTTAATTACAGTTTGTTGGACCCGGCCCTTCTGGCAGGTTCACCCCCGAAACTTTTTGCTTTTTATGGGTGACTTGGTGTAATGATTTTTGGTTTCTGCGCACTTTACCGCTGAGTCCCAGGGTAAAGTGCGTGCGTGTTGTGTGGTTGGCCTGCCCTCCCATAGGAATGCATGGGGGAATGTATGTGTCCTGGTAGTTCCTGATGCGTGGGGTGTGCAGGCCCGAGTTTGGTATGTGCGGACTCGTGTGAGTGAATGCTGCGCGATGATGTGTGCGGCGTGCATGTACCTAGTGTGGAAGTGCCACTTCTAGAAGTGGGCACTTCGGTGTGCAGTATGAAATGTGTGGCTTGTCTGGCGATTGGCTGGTGGAGGTCATGTGACGGACTAGGGAAATCCCCAGGGACAGGAGGAGTCACCCAGTGGTGAATGGGAGTTTAGCATACTGATGGCTGGGGAGGAGTATACCTGGGTCCTGAATAGGACAGGGCTTTCCCCACACACTGCTGGCTCCGGCCCCTGTGGTGCGTCTGATGACCCTGGCCTGCCAGTGAATAGGGAGAGGGGCTGAGCAAAACAAAGTGCTCAGGAACCAGATGTAACTGGTTCGCCCCTTCCCTGCACCTTGCAGACAAAGAATTTACTGTATAAAAAGGGGCTGTGTCCCCTTACATTGGGTGTTCTCTTGCAGGATCATCTGAGGGGGGCCTGCTGCTGCTGGGCGCCAGGAGAGACCGCCACTGGGGACTGCCTCCCTGCTGGAGGGCCCTGTGAGCTGGCTCTGGGCCCAGTCTTTGCCCCCCTGCTCTTGAGAGACTTTTTGCTGGACTTGCTATTCCTAAGCGCCTGGGAGCGCTCCTTTGACTTTGTAGCGCTGGGCGCGCTGTGTTGCTTCCTAGCGCTGTGTGCGCTTTGATTCTGGAGGCCGGTGCCCACCCGGCATTGTTATCACCCAAGCGGGTGCCTACCCCGCTGATCGGTGTGCTGGCGGGTGCCCACCCCGCTTATTTGCCTGACTACGTTGCGGGAGCCTACCCAGTACTGCCGTCGAGAAGCCGGGCCGCCGCGCTGCCTGCAGCGACCCGGAAGCGGAAAGAAGTCACGCCTGGGGGAGGGCGGGACAAAGAGGCCGTACGTTGGTAGAGGGAAGCGGACGGGAGCCTACCCCGCGCTTCCCGGAGCAGAGAGAGGAGAAGTGCGGCCGGAGCTGGTGCGGAGGGGGCGCAAGGCACATTGTCGGTGCCTGCCCCTCCGCGTTGCAAAGAAGCCTCGGCGTCCATCGTCCGCCGAGAGAGGAGACGACGCGGGAGTCCCCGGAGAGCAGCCCGGTGAGTACAAAGGGCTGGGGGACTCCGCGCCTGTGCTGGGGGTGCGGGGGCAGTTTTCATAGAGCCCCGTGTGGCTCCAACATGGTGGCAGTGTTTTGTCGAGCCCCGGGAGGCTCCCACGATTGGCCAAGTATTTGTTTAGAGCGCAGTGCACGCTCCAACAGACAGGGGCATTATTCTCCCGAGCCCCGTGAGGCTCCAACGTTGTGGGGCATTGGTTGTGCAGAGCCACGAAGGCTCTAGGGGGCATTTTGTATGGACAGAGCCCTAGAGGGGGCCCCAGAGGCACGCCGGTGCCTGAGTTCGTTCCACAGCTGCCCAGCACTTAGTGGGCAGCTGCCACGTTTAGGTGGGGGACATTTCTCGTTTTGGTCTGCGCAGCTGGCGCAGCTTTACCGGACACAGGGCGTCTTAGCCCTGACAAGGCCAGTTGGCCTAGAGACTGCCACAGGTGGTGGCTCATGAGAGTTTCTCGCTAATGTTCTTTCCTAGCACCTCTGAATGTTTTATGCATCATGTGTTTCCTTTTATGACACCGCTGAATGTAGTTTCTGCATCATGTGTTTTCTTTCAGAACACCGCTGAATGTTTTATGCATCATGTGTTTACCTGCCCGGCACCTCTGAATGAGTTTATGCGTCATGTGCCATGTTCTGCACCTCTGAATGTTTTATGCATCATGTGTAATGTGTGTTTTCCCCTACAGGTATTGTGATACTTAGGTGGTTGTGTTCCCCTGGTACCGGTGGTACTAGGGAGGTTCTGAGTCCCTGCGTGATAGTCTCCTAAAGTGGTTAGGGTTGCGTAGGTGGTACTTTCTTGTTACCAGTAAGTACTGGTTGTGTGCTATATATATGTTATTTTTGTGCTACAGTAATTTTATATTTGGTGCTAAGTGCTAAATATCTAAAAGTGCTAATTCGTGACAGTGGTCCATGTGGCCGTGTCCCCTGTACATATAATCCCTTGTAAATTCTGCCCGTGCCTGTTGGCACATTGTAAAGTGTGTGTTTTTATCTAATGTGTTGTGTATAATACAAAGGTTATTTTTATAGAATACCTTGTGTGGAGTTTCCTTTGTGGTGGGCCTTGAGTGTTGTTGCTGGGTGCGCGCGCAAACGCTTTACACATTGCCTCAGAGATAAGCCTGACTGCTCGTGCCAGGCTACCAAGGGGGTGAGCAGGGGTTATCTTTGGCGTGTAACTTCCTTGCCCTGACTAGAGTGGTGGTTTCTGCCTGGCTTTGGCGCAAGCCCTAGCCAACCAGAAATCGCCAGTTCTAACACAGTTCGTTTATTCTGCTGATCGATACAGTTAAAATCGGGAGGATTCCAGACGCCCTGCTCGCTGCCGTCCTTCCTAGCACACGGTGTCTATCAGCCTGATGTGATCATTGCCCCAATCAATTCTTTGAAAGCATTTAGCAGGCCTGATAATGAACTTTTGTCAAAATAGCCTTACAGAGCAATAAATGAGAGCAGATTAATATTTCATCGTAAAGCGGGGCGGGGTTTAACACTGAAAAGTTGATGCATGTTTTATGGAGATCTTTACTCATCTCTTCTGTCCGGGGAGAGGGTGGGCTGCGCCACCGCGGTGGAGCCCAGCCGCCCCCAGAGAGCCTCGGGAGAGGCCCGGAGATTCCCTGCTCCCCCTGGGGCTGTGCTTGTGCGGTTTCTGTTTGTGTACGGGATGGTGTTGGGAATCATATAGCGCCACATGTTACTCAAGGGTTTGTGATGGTGCCAGGATTTTCAGGGCACCAGGGATAATGCTATTTTGCCTCTGGAGCGCTCCTATGAACATTTGTGTTTTTGGATGTCCGCTGATCTCTATTGGCTACTGCCTTACCCTATGGAAGCGGCTATATCTTAGAAGCTTTATGATACTGCTAGAACCACTGTGGACATGGCCACATGGTCAGTTTACAAATAGGCTAATATACAAACCCTTATTCATCAGGGCTTGAAGATACATTCCTCTCCCCTGTACCGAACTTATTTCATTCCTACTATGTGTACGATCCAGATGTGTTCAATATTCGCTGTCAAGTGCTGCATAATTGCCAATGCATAATAGGCACTTAAAACAACTTCCCAGACACACGTTTCAATACATTCATCTAGGGCACTTGATTCTGCTTACAGCCAACTACTGCTACCTTTTCAGCCACTCAGCATATTTATTTCTGAAGCTGCTATAAAAGCTCACAATCTTTTTTGCATGAAGGGTCGGATCCAAATATTGAGTATGGATTTGGACTTATTGTTTTAGGTCTGGTATTGGCCAATAACTTTTGATTTTACTAAATTACACACACACACATACTTATGAATATACTTATATTCCACTACTTATGTTTAATCCACTACAGCCTGGGACAATGAGTCCGCCCACTTCAGCCATTGGCCATCTTCACTGTGATTGACAACATTCTTCTCCTTCTCACATTCCTACTTTCCTTCAGTGCCAAGGACTACTAAGCCAAAGTGTCACCAATACCATATTTTTGCTTTGCTTTTTTTTCTTTTGCTGATCTATAATTGGGAGGGCCTGACTGCTCTGCCAAGAATAAACTTCACAAAAATAGCAAAACAAAACCGCATTTACAAAGCCAAAAGGCTGGCAGCCAACAAAAGTCCTATTGGCTTTGACAGTGCTTGCTAGTAGGGTGCATATTTTCTTCCATGCGCAATGAAAAAGCCTGTGGACTGAGAACCCTGTTATCCTTCCCTACGGTGATTAGCGAATGTCTTCAACATTCCCTTTAGCAAAGACAAGTGAACCAATACTTCTAGCCTATCTTGTTTGTTTCTGAAATTGAGGAATAGCTGGACTCCCTTTAAAAGGTGACAGGAAAACAGCACACTGCACTGGCCCTTGCCTTCCAAGCCCAAAATACACATATGTATGACTTCTGTAAACTTGCCAACGTGCTGGGGTGTTTTATGTAGTGGTTATTAGTGGTAGTTGGGTTTAACATGGAAATCATTCAGTGCATTCCCTCCAGTCTCGTTGTGGTACATCATTTGGAAGTGGTCATCAGTCGGGGTATGTATGTTTATGTGAGCTTATGCAATGGCTGGGGGGATGGTTGAATAGGCAAGAAGAGATCGGGTGCTGTCATGCTGCAGGGCTATGGTTTCAAATAAGCAGATTGTGATCTACAGGGTGAGGCAGCCCCTACTTCTTAAATTCTAAAGATTCCGTTCCCCTACTTTTTAGGTCTCGCCTGACCCAGCGCATGCGCTGGTCTGGCGAGACTTATTGAGAGGGCTCCAAAAAGTGCTACCAGGCCAGCCTAGAGCTACAGTGCATGTGCGCGGGCGCGCGCGCCACTTTTACAGCGATTACTTTCACTTTAGCGGCCGCACGGCCGCTTTGATGTTTGATCGCGATCACTTTTTCACGGCCGCTTGGCATAGCCAATAGGTCTCGCTTTTGGGACCTTATAAGTGTTTAGTTATGCAACTGTTGGGGCACAGCGACGACGATGCAAGGAGAGGCATCCCGCCGCTGTCAATCGCTCCTATTAAAAGATGGACTCAAAACGTAATAGACCTCAATGCCCTTTGTTTGGAGTATGGCATTAGAGCCACCAATGGTAGATCTAAGTCAGACCAAATGGGCGCCCACACATATAATAGAATTGGCCACTCCTCCAGGATTGACTACATCATGCTGAACTTTGGTTTGTGGCTATTCCTGGTGGATATGGAGGTTCGTCCATCTATTGACAGTGACCATAATTTGTTATCTCTATCCCTGTCTCCTTTCTGGAAGGGTAATTCTGCTCCCTTAATTCCCCACCTGTGGAAACTAACACACGAAGTGTGCCCCTCAAACTGCGGCAGGCGCCTGAAATGGAAGAATTTTGCTGGCAATGAAGCCAAGATGCTGGAGGCACAAAATATATTGGCTAATATCATCCTAAGCCTAAACTCCCCTTCTATCAGTGCGCCTGAGATATCCGCAGTTTTTGTCCAAACAACAAAGTCTATAGGTGAGCTATTTATAATAAGGGACACAGGAAAGGGGGCTAACATGAGAGCCGGTAGGAAGGGTCCAGTCGGGTGGTTCTCAGACGCATGTCGTTCTACTAAAAGGGAACTACTCAAGGCAGTAAAATCTAAGAATAGAGCCCTGGTTTGCGTTGCAAGGGGTAACTATAGGAGGGCCCTATTAAAGGCTAAGTTAGATTGGGAAGACCAATTTTGGTGCGACCTTAAGGCCGCAAGCTCAAGGAAAGACGCAAAGGGTTTCTGGGACCTATTGAGATCTAGGGAGAAACCTGTGGACACATTGATACCATGTAATGTCCCCGAGAGTGCGTGGGTCGACCACTTTTCCCAACTCTACTCAACGGCTCAGGAAGAGGGGGATGGTTTGAGTACACGACAACCCCATGCATCTCCCCAGCTAGAGGATGTGCCTCTGTTTACACCTAAGGAAGTGGTGGGGGCGATAAATAGTCTAGTGCCCAACAAAGCTGCAGGTCCGGATGGTATTCCTGGAGACTTGCTTCGCTCCAACCCGGACGATTGGGGAAAAATTATCTCTGCCCTATTAAATTCTTGTCTTGAAGGGGCAATTCCCCCAACTTCATGGAAGGGAGCGGAAGTCGTCCCAATCTTTAAGAAAGGTTGCCGGAACGACCCAGCCAACTACCGCCCAATAAGTCTTTTAGATACATCACAAAAGGTGGCAGGTAAGGCAATCTTGTCCAGGATCTTGCATTGGGTAGAGGAAAAGGGCATTCTCTCAGACTTTCAGGCTGGCTTTAGATCTGGCACGGGGACAATTGAGCAATCCTTCCGTCTCATGATGCTATACTGGAAGGTTGTCGTATTGGCCAAGGGCAGTCTGTATCTTGCCTTTATAGATTTGCGGACTGCCTTTGACCTAGTTCCCCGCAGCCAACTCTGGAGAGTGCTTGATGAACAGGGTATCCCACCCTATTTGCTAAACCTGTTGATAAACTTGCATGCTGATAATTTTGCGCAGATCAGGTGGGGTAACCAGGGGCAAAAAACAACACGCATCCCTGTAAATAGGGGGGTACGCCAGGGTTGTGTCCTTGCTCCCACCTTGTTTTCCCTGTACGTCAATGGAGTGGTAGAGCACCTGCTACAACATCCTGCAGACGCCCCATCCCTGGCAGGTAGGAAAATACCTACCCTCCTCTTTGCTGATGATACCCTCCTGATCTCCAAAACCCCGGCAGGTTTGCAGAGCTTATTAGCCAACTTTAAGTCTTTTTGTGACATGAGAGGGTTGGTTATTAATACTGCAAAGACCAAGTACTTGGTTCTCAACCCTCCAAAGAAGCTGGCTAAACCACCTACTGTAGATCTTGTTGCCCTGGAAAGAGTCTCAGAGTTCGACTACCTCGGTATTCGGCTCTGCGACTCCATGAGCTGGAATTGTCATCTCCAAAAAATGCTATTGACACACAAGAGGGTGGTGGGTGCTCTGCTCAAAGAACATCGTGCAACTTCCTCAAAACCCATTGCTGCTGTTCTGGATATCTATAGGGCAAGGGGTGCTAGTGCTGCTCTATATGGGGCTGAACTTTGGGGGACCCATAAGGCAGACCATCTTTCCCGTTCGGAAAGCAAGTTCCTTAAAGATTTAATGGGGCTCCCCTACAGCACCCCAACCCTTCCTCTGTTTTTGGATATGGGTATTCGGCCAATAAGCGATCAGGCTAGACTTCGCCCCCTTCTACTATGGGCGAGATTATGGAGAACACCAGAATTGTCCAGCTATGCGGATGGCCTAACCGATGTGCTGGGGTCTTCTGATTGGGTTAAGATCCCATGGCTGAGGGAAGTCAAGCGTCTCCTCTGTAGCCTTGGCCTCGGCGAGGATTGGAATAACAGAACTGCTCCTCCTAAATTAGAGCTAAAAAACATTTACTGGAGCTGGGTAGCTGGCTCTAGAAGCAGTAATACTAACTTGTGTAGGTCCTCTATGGACTTTCTACTGATCAAGGAAGTGCACTTCTGTGAACCTTACTTGGATATTATCTCAAATTGTAAGGACAGGAAACTCTATTTCCAATTCAGGGTAGGCCTACTCCCTGTTGGAGAATTGACCTCCAAGTGGAAAGCTCCATCTCAGACAATTGCTTTTTGCCCCTTTTGTGAAACAAGGCCCGAGTCTGTCCCACACTTTTTGTTTGAATGTCCGGCTTATGCAGCCCCTCGGAGCCGATGGCTTAAGCCTCTCTGCAGAGAACTTGGAACTAGATTCCATGTAGAGGCTTTGCGCATACTAAAAAATGACCCACGGCCCCTTTTTGCTTGTGGGTTAGCAAAGTTCCTAGGCTGGGCTTGGCGTATTAGGTCAGTGAGGCTTTCGTATCTTGTTTAATCTGATCTTATTCACAAATGTCTTTGTTTTTATGTAATTTATTGGCACCAGTAGCTGTTCTGAAACATTGTCTAACTATTTTGCACTGGTTCCTTTTATCATTTTATTGTGTATTATCTCATTGTGTATTATTGCTATTCTGCTTTTTAAGATATATCTATATCGAAATAAAGCCTTCTTGACTGACTGACTTATAAGGTCCCAAAGGCGAGACCTATTGGCTATGCCAATGCTTGTTTTATATTGTAACAAATAAATACAAAGGTTGGGAAATCCTCCGTCTGTTGGTTGAAATCGTGTCCTGAAGATTTTGCACTCTGACAAGCGTAAATAAAGAGACCCATGCATGCATCAACAGCCGATGAATATGCATAAGCCGGGTCCTCGTCCGATCTTCTGCTCATTCATCCGGAAGGGAGCTCACATCGGCACTAATCTGTGTTTGTGAAATACGTGCGAATATGTGAAGTTAATATTTGTGCAAATATTTGTGAATTAGGTCTAGACTGGCACGTTGCGACCATCTCATTCAGTTACTCAAAATGATGTCAATCGGTTTTTTTTTTCAGCGCGTCTATAATATCAAAGTAATCTTGTTTTCTTTTCCTTAGGAGTTCAATCATTTGCTTCATGTGTGTCAGTTTAATTGAGTAATGCTTTATTTTCCATTATCATGACATGTTACACAGCTTACTGCTATAGTACTTGCCGAAATGTTTCCAAGATTAGAAGTCACACAAAGATAAATGCATCTAAATGAGCACAGTATAGATAGTTTACACTAATAATAGCTTGCCCAAACCAGCTGACACAAAGTACCTTATCAAAAAAAATTACCCTAAACAACTTCATAGCAAAGCAATTTGCAAAAAATAGCTTGCTGGAAATAGTCAACGAAGTTCACATTTCTTCCATTTGGCACGTAAACGCATGTAAAATAGCACGCACAGCCTACTAAGAAGGAACCTGTAGCTTCCGTCACACCCCACAATATTGAATAACTAGTTAGTCATCACAGACAGACTCTACTGTAAGATTGTTACTGGGACAGTTCAAAGTTCATACTACACTACTTCTCTATCAGGTGTTTTTCAACAAGCTATTTAGATGAGAGGCCATTTTGAGTCCGGTATGAACCAATACTCCCTATTGTGCGAGCTGTTTTTAGTCAATACCATGACAGACACTGAAAGAAAAGTAACACATTCTTAGTGGTAAAGCTGGGCCTTCTGTGAGAGCTGGCATCAAGAGTAGGATGGAGAAAAGGAGGGTACCTTTGCGTAGTAACAATGCCTGAAAGTAGCTCAGTTGCCCTGTTTGTGGAATGAAATACTGGGATTAGTGTGCCACGGCTTGACTCGAAATTCATGATCTGGCATGATTGACATTTTTTGCTTATGAGATTCTCTTTAGAAAAGTTTACGAATCTGCTTGCGAGATTCTCTTTTTTTCTCTTTTCTGAAAAGTTGTTTAGGTTATACAAAATAAACCACTTTGGTCAACATCTCCAAATATCTCTTTAGCAATTCTTGCGAAAACTGGGGCAGATTTACAATTACTGGTGCATCCCTGCAAATCAGCAGGGATGCGCCAGTTATTCTGCGTCACTGCTCCGCCACCATGGATGCGCCGCATTTACAATGCGGCGCACCATGGGGCAAAAATGGACAGATGCGTGACGCATCTGCTGCCGTAAAGGCGGCGCATTGCTGGAGTTGCTTCGCAAGCGTGACGCAGCTCCAGCAAGGATCGGGGGTGCCCTATCTTTAAAATGCTGCGTCAATCCTAATGCCTGCTTCAAGCAAGCGCAAGGTTTTGACGCAGCACGGCCTTAAAAGTGACTGAGTGAAATCTTGTAGATTTCACTCAGCCACTTTTAGGAGGCGTTCCTGTGCCGGAACGCCCCCCCGAGCGCTGAAACGCCTACATGTGGCGCAGGGCTTTACAACGTGACGCATCTCCCAGATGCGTCACGTTGTAAGTACCCCGCACCATGGCGCTGGCTTTGCGCCGCCGCTGCGTCACAAAAGTGACGCAACGGCGGCGTAAAAGAGGCGCAAGGGGCTTGTAAATCTACCCCATAGTATACACATATTGAAGGAAGCTCATCCACCCCCACTCCAATATCAGTCAAGAACATTGGATTCATACAAATCCAAATTGTACTCTGATCATCATTCTCTTTCGAGAATGTACAAGGGTTTACAATTTTTAACAACTGAGATTAAGATCAGGCATAGCTGTAGCGTGACCGTGCCTACCCTAATTATATTTGCCCTCTTTTGCCCAGATCAAACTAATATCCCTTAGAAAACACTGTCAAGTACCCAAAAAATGTCCTATCTAAATATAAAGAGATAGTGCGTTCCTAAGTATGAGATCATTTATCTTCAACAGAAACAGGGACTGCGTCCATACAATACCTAGAAATGGTACATTAGGTGAACCAGCCCACAAAGTAACAGTGTTTGCAAACAACCCTTCAAAACTCTTCAAAACCTACAGCAACATGTCCCCTCCCTTAGGTAGTCTACCCTGAGCAACGAGGAGAAGGCGATTGTTTCTCAAATAATAAATCCTGCCCATATCTAACATACCCAATCTCTCAATTTTCTGGAGTATACAGATAGTTTGTTCAGCCCTATATGGTACTAAGCCTCTTGCTGACTGACTCTCCTTATTTTAGTTACCAACTCATCACGTCTGGGGCTTTCTGGAGACTTTCAGTATGTGGTAATTACCATGTAGGCCTGGGCGGAGTTCTGCTCTGTTGAAATCCGTGCAGAGTGGAAAAATCTCTTCCGCGCTCCGTGGAGTTCTATGAGCAGCAGAGGGTGGTAAGTTGCGCTGCTATCCTGATTTTTAGTGCCTGGAGTTTGTCCAATGCTGTAAAATTACAGTGAATTGCACTACGCATCACGCTAGAGGGCGCTGCTTCTTTCTGCCACTCAAGTAGATATTCTACTTGAGCGGCAGCTTTCTCAACGCAAACAGCAGATTTCTCAAAGCGAGTGGTCGCGACCTGCAGTGACCACCCCGCATTGAGAAATCGTGCCCGGAAGAGGTATAGCTTTCGATCTTACTCGCTCGCTCTCACCAACTTAACGTTGGTGAGCCATGCAAGAGAAAATACTCTGTTCCGCGTCACTATGTGGATTTTTGCGAAACTCCGCGTTCTGCGCGGTCACAGGGTGTGCACAACTCCGCGGACTCTGCCAGCAGAACGTAATTCTTTGCCCACTCCTTAAAGTGACATGGCAATAAAAACAAATGGGCTTATTTATGAGAGCCCTGCATCACTTTTGCACCAAGTAAAGTGCTGCATGCGTGATGCAGGGCTCTCATAAAGGTTTATGCTTTGATGGCATTGGGGTGGGTTTTCCCTTACTACATCCATGTAATTTGACGCTGCCCCAGATTTACAAAGTGATGTATAACTGGGGAAGTGTCAAATCCGTACAACTCACAAGGTGAGAGGCAACGAGGAGAAACATGATTATTTCACCTCATTTGTTCCTTTTTCCATGTGTGCTGAATTCTGCATCCACAGTTCATTTGCTAAGCTAAATCCCTCACAGAAATCCCCTTTTTTTAAATATTGCTAGATCAAACCATTTATATATTGTCCTGTCAGTCAAGCTGGGCAATAAACGGCAGCAATACCACAAGGACATTTCTGCATTTATAATGGGGATTCTATGTTTAGAAAAAAACTTTCTTTTGTGTAGTCCATATGTAATTCAGAGACTTATACCTAACCATCTTGGGGTTTTTTGAAATTTTGGCACACCAAGGGAGATCATGTATGTCGTGGTTATTCACCATGAGTGTGAGGACTTAGGGGCCCAATAGCATGGCGGGCGGATCACCACCGCCCGACCGGCGGTGGCAATCTGCCCGCCAAAACACCCAGCCGGACAGCCTTTTACCCCCACCACATTAGCATGGCGGGGGTACCGCAGCGGCCGGTCTCGCGACAGACGGAAAGACCGTCTGCCGCTTCTCCGCCGGTAGGCAATTATCCCAATTGCCTACCGGGCAGAAAAGGCCTGCAATGTAGTGGCGGTGCCTTGCCATTCATAATATGATGATGGCTGTTTAATGCCTTTCCATGGCAGAGAATCCGCCATGGAAAGGCAGGCAGATTTTGCTTCAGGGGCCAGTTGCGGGTCCCCAGGGGTTGGGGGGGCTGCACTTGGGGGTTACCTATGGTACCCTCCAACATTGGCATGGACAAGGTGGCAGGCACAGCATGCATTTACAACATTGTGGCGGGTGCTGCTGACAGCACCGCCCGCCACAATGTTGTATATGCGGAATGCGACCGCCACGGTGGCTGTCACATCCTAATCGGCGGTGCGGGACCGCTGCACCACTGGCGGCCGGTCCCAGCACTGCTAGGGTGGCGGGCGGACTCCGCCTGCCATCCTAATGGACCCCTTAGTTATCAAAGCTGGAGTTCTTCATGGAGAGACGGTACAGTCTTAGTATGAAAGACACCATATAATACCGCTAAAAATCAGGGAATCATTCGTAATCATGTGTAACCTTTCAGCTGAACACAGGGACGTTTCTGGTTCCACACAAATGCAACCAAAACCCATTCCAGCTAAACAAAAAATAAGATTCTAAGCTGCAAGAGACTGCCAAAAGAAGTAACAAAAACAGGTAAGATTGACATTTTAACAGTGGCGGCTCCTCGAGGGAGTGCTGAGGGGCGGGGGCGGGGCGGGGCGGGGAGGGTGGTGGGTAGTAAACTCCGGCAAACGGCCGACCAGAGTTGAGTAAATAAATAAATAAAACAAACTACATTGCACGCTGCATTGATGATTTGGCTTTCAAAGGCGCACAATGTAATTCGTTATATTTATTTATTTATTTACTCCGGTCGGACGTATGCCGGAGTTTACCGCCCACCACCCTGCCTCTCCCCCACCCCGCCTCACCGCCCACAGCACTCCCTCGAGGAGCTGCCACTGCATTTTAATTATAGCTATGCAGCCAATAATTGATACCAGAAGATTCTTTGCTATTTCCAGAAGGTTTATAAGGCTCTTCATAAAAGGATTAATTAAGGTCCCCCAGCTGCTCCAAATGGATCCCTAAATAACTTTTTGGGCCAGTTCTGTAATTTTCTCTCAGAGCTAGTGAGAAGACTTCGGGGGAGGCGTTAAACAATAATCACTCAATCTTTCCATGGCTCATTAATCTTGTAGCTTCCCAAGTCAGCAAATGTTTTACTCATTTGCAGAACCTAATTTATATCAGTCTGGGTAGGAGATAGAAACAATGCTACATCATCTGCATTCAGCATTATCTTGGAAACCCCAGACAGGGGTGGCAAATGTGTCTAATCTGATGAATATGCTGAGCCAATGAGTCAATAAACAATCTAATTATAAAGAGGAGAGAGGGCATCCCTGCCAGCTATCCTGCTCAAGGATTATTTGACCCACAGAGGAATTAGTAATAATCAACTGAGGGTGAGCCCCCTGATACAATGCACAGATGGATCTCATGAGCTGGGCTGGAAATTGGAATTTACCCAAGATTTGAAATAAAAATCTCCAGCCCATGAGAACAAAAGCCTTTTCAGCGCCCAGTAAACTAATGGTCAGCTATATAGCATCAGCCTTGACAATATAAATACATTCAGACATAAAATGGGTATTTGCATATAAATAATAAATCCATTTTGGTTACTAGGATAAGGGGATGGGCAAAAATAATTAACTGATTCACTAAAGGTATATAACTTATAAGGCCCAATTGCATGTCTGGTGATCCTGGGACCGCCATACTCATAGTGGGGCGGTGGTGGGGGTCTTCTGACTGCGACATTATGACCTTGGCGCTCATGCCGCCCTGGAACCGCTGACTCCAACAGGGAACCCCCATTCCCAGGCAGTAATATGCTTGGCAGGACCACCCTGGTCCCGCCAAGCATAATATGACTTTCCTCACCGCCACTAATTTCATCGACATCTGCACAACATGTGCCCCCCTGTGTGCATGCACCCCCAGTTCCAGCAGATCATGTACTTCACAGTCCATGACGTGCTGGAAATTCCTTTGATGTTCCCATTGCAGTGCGTATGTTATAGGCACCGCAGTGGGAATGCCAAAGGAACCACCTGCTAGTATGGCAGTGGGGCAGTCCGCCTGCCAAAGCGCCAAACTCATAATTTGGCCCATAATCAGAATTCAAAAGGATTTTAGGTCTATAGGATATAGGTTCCATCAATAATTTCCCTTGTTTGAGAAAGTTAATCAGTGCTCCTCTGGGATTAGAATCAGGGAACCACCTGCCACTAAGCAAATAATTCAAAAAAGGTGGTGAGAGGCATTCCAAAGCCATCATTCCATGGAGCTTTACACCTTGGGAGCTGTCCTATAGCTTCCCTTACCCCTTTCTCCAATATGGGACTAGTTAAAGTGACAGATACTAAGTTCAGCCCTTAAAGAGGGTAAATTCAGACCTTTAAGGAAATGACCAATCTGCTGCTACAAAGCCAAATGCCCTAACTAGTCATCATGATATTGACAATAATAGTCATAATCATAAAAATCTGTTTACTTTCATCACTCTCTTCTGTAAATTGCTTAGTCCAGGAGTTTTTAACTCGTATGATTTAATTCGGAAATGTTCTTTCTTTTGCCTCTCTGGTCAAAAAACGACCCACAAATTCTCCCTTCTTATTGACCTGGGGCTGAAATGTCTGGATATTAACCATCTCCCTTTGGAGATAAAAATCCCTAACCTCCTCCGACACTTACCGCCATCTTTCTTTTATAGAAATATCAGACCTATTTGTAACCATGGCTTGGAAGTCCGCATCCACCCCCTTCTGTAAAAAACAAATCTCTTCTATCTCTTTCTTTTATCTAAACACTTTGATTGGATTAAAAAGTCCTCTAATAGTGCACCTAAAATCCTCCCACATGGTTGACGCATCAGTTGTCAACTCATTAACTTTAAAATATTTCCAAATTTCTGAATTATTTAAACCAATACAATCTTTTTCTAATAGAGGTGTTTTATCCATAATCCACCTGTAAGATTTCATATGTGCAGCAAAAGCACAAATTCAAATTACTGCCATGTGGTCCTAAAAAATACTGACATGGTGCGAAATACCTATATTAGAAGGAGAAGAAGTCCCTAAAAACATATCAATTCTGGAGGTGGAAGGAATGTGTTTAGAGCAGCATGTATGGGATCCGGCGGTTGCATTTCTCACACTCCAAATATCACACAATCCTAGACGGGAGCAAGTATCTTTAAAACGTTTTTCTGTGTGTCTGCTATATTGCGTCTGGGATGGTCCAAATGGTAAAAAGTCAAACACCCCCAAAAGAACCTTGCATGGCAAGCTACAAAGCTCCCACTCAACTTCTTGAAGAAGGCTACAATCATCATACCCTGTGCCATAATAGGAATCAAGATTAATTCTCCAGCCTCCTACCTCCACCAGAGGAATGTCCCGCTTGATCTTTAATAATCAGGTGCTATTTTGCCTGCAAATATTTTTTAATCAACATTTGCTTCCCCCTTTGACTAGCCATAGCCGAGGAGAAAATCATATCCCATAACTATTGATTACAAAAATAGAATTTCCCTATACTTATAATGGTAAGCACAAAAATACTGAAAAAATATATATTCTTTCACACTAATATAGTTGCAAATCATAATAAAATATCTTTTTTAATATATATATATATATATACATGCATACATACATATATATGTATATATATGTGTATATACACACACATATACATATATATATATATATGTTTAACGCAAGTACCCCTAAGTGGTCGGCACACTCGGGACTGCTCTTCTCCACGGGTGGGTGTGGTGGGAAATTCCCCGCTCTCAGCCAACATGTTTTGGGTATTCTAACCTTTCTTCACAGGCAAATTCAGGAAAATGACGGCAAACAAGGCACTCACAGGTAATCCTTCTTTTATTTCAATATTCCCCAAAGCATTCTGGGACCGGTAGTACCCGAATATTAACCCAAATGGGCGCCGTCATCTTTCATTATTAAACAATCACCAGGGGGAATATATATATATATATATATATATATATATATATATATATATGTATATATATTACCTACTGGCGGTCGCCAGTAGGTAGTTATAGTTAGGACCCTGTTTCCATAGGAAATCCGCAACATTCTATTTGGAATAACTTTGGCGCCGGTCGACGAATCCTCGCGAAATTTCCAAAATAGGTGGGGCGCTACGCTCCGCTCCTACCCTGAAAGTCTCGGGGGGATTCGTCAAGCGGGGGCTGAGAAAAAAGGGGGGTCCCAAAACGCGTTTTCCCCATGCATTTTTCCATAGGACCTTTAGACACAGCTACAGCCCGAACGGCCAAACAGAGTTACTTGAAATTTGGCAGAGAGGTAGTCCTCAGGTCAAGGAAGTGCCTTTTGTAGGTCTGGTGTAAATCTGTTCAGTAGATCCTGAGAAAATAGCATTTAAATCAATATATATATCTGAGCCAGCTTACGGTGCGCTTACCGTGCGCTTACGGTAAGCTTACCGTACGCGTACCGTGACGTGCGCGAGCGCGATTCTGATTGGCTGTTAGATCTTAGTAAACATTTGAATCGGTCGAAACCAGGAAGTGTCGGCCGCCATTTTCTCTCTCGCACTCTGAGGGGAGTGGAGGAAAAGCAAACTCGGAAAACAATAAAAGAGGCTTGCTAGACAGCTCCCAACCACCCAGTCATGTTTATGGTGTCCGCAAAGGACCCACAAAGGCAAAAACTTAATTTTGTTTATTTTCGAAAAAGCGCCGAATACGCTTACCGTACGCGTACGGTAAAAAATAAATAAAAAAAACCCAATATCCACGTTCTCCATACCCCGTGTGCAAAAGGTGCCCGAAGGGCACCTTTTGTGCATGTCATATGGACTGTAAGACCAAGCAATAGATAACCTTTAACAACGATGCGCCTAATACGGCCTCCGTGTGCGGACGGTGCGCGAAGCGCATCGTGCGTACATGGCCCATCTAGCGTAACATGTGCACGCGGTGCGCGTAGCGCACCGCGTGCCCACCCTGCGTGCACGGCACTAACTGCGTAAAGTGGGCGCGCGGTGCGCGAAGCGCACCGCGTGCTCACTGTGCGCGCACGGTGCGCGAAGCGCACCGTGCTCGCACGGAACGAACTGCGTAAAGTGGGCGCGCACGCCAGGAACGGCGTAAAGTAACTTAGCATTTAAAAAAACGTACAAATTCACTGAAAAAACCATAGGTTTCACACACGTTATAGTTAGGAATTATCATTTAAAAAACCTTGCAAATTCAGTGAAAAAACCATAGGTTTCACACAAGTTATAGTTAGCGGACATTTTACTGATAAAAAACCATTGAAATTCCCCCGTTATAGTTAGTGCAGGCAACTATAACTCACGCGACCGCAATCCTCTGCTGATGACATATGTGTCTTTATGAAAAAAAAATATTTGCAATATATGTATAGCTAAAATTTAATGGAAGAAGACATGGGCAAATAAGTGTCTAAATACAGTATTAGCATCAGCAGAGGATTGCGGTCGCGTGAGTTATAGTTGCCTGCACTAACTATAACGGGGGAATTTCAATGGTTTTTTATCAGTAAAATGTCCGCTAACTATAACTTGTGTGAAACCTATGGTTTTTTCACTGAATTTGCAAGGTTTTTTAAATGATAATTCCTAACTATAACGTGTGTGAAACCTATGGTTTTTTCAGTGAATATATATATATATATATATATATATATATATATATATATATATATATATATATATATATATATATATATATATATATATATATATATATATATATATATATATATATTTTCCATCAAAGTGCCCAAAAGCATTGAAAGGGAACATGACGGCGCTTCTACCACTCGGTTTTCTGCCTCGCTGCAACTCGCATTGCTGTTTCCTTTTAGCTTCAAACCGTGCCGACGCGTTTCGAGGCTTCCACGCCTCTTCTTCATGGGCTTGCTGGGATAGCATTGACGACTCACCTTTCTATTACTTCCATTACTTTAATTTATGCGATCGCCTCCAGTGGGTGTTGACATAATTAAAATGTCCGTTAATGCATGGTGGGACATATAGTCTCTGAAGTTGAGTGAAAGTATTCCTTAGTAGGTTCAATGCAATAAATTGTGATGGCACTGACGAAGGCGGAATCGCTGAAACGCGTTTGCCTAGGAATAAAAGAGGAATCGTAACCGTGTGTGCTCCTTGGTCTCTTTGGTGGGGACCTTTTGGTGGTAATATATTACGTGACGGCCACGGTCACGGAGGATGCACTCGCCCACAAAGTTGTTCGGCAGTTCAGTGGCATTTGGTGTGAATAGTAAGGAGCTGCCAGAACCGCCGCTGACCTATTGATTGTTGCATTCGTTGACACAAGGTCGCCACTACTGTAGTGGATGGGATTGAGGATACCAATCGCACCCCAGCGAAGCAACTTCATAATAAGGTCAGAGCACGGCAGGGCGAGGGATTCGCTCCACGCTTCAGATGGAACTTACCTGCCACATAATGTCTTTTTGCCAGCATCGAGTGCATCTACAAAGATTCATTTGAAAATTGAAATGCAGAATTGGGTATAAAAAGACATTTAAACTTACTACCAGGACTTAAATGGGCAGGTTAAGATGGCCGACACGGGCAGGAACTTTCAGGAAATCGACCCGTAGTCCTTCTTCCATCGTGACAGTGCGACTGTCCAATGAAAAGGGACAATGTTGCCTGGTGAAATGTGGGGAATAAATTGTGATGGCACTGACGAAGGCGGAATCGCTGAAACGCGTTTGCCTAGGAATAAAAGAGGAATCGTAACCGTGTGTGCTCCTTGGTCTCTTTGGTGGGGACCTTTTGGTGGTAATATATTACGTGACGGCCACGGTCACGGAGGATGCACCCGCCCACAAAGTTGTTCGGCAGTTCAGTGGCATTTGGTGTGAATAGTAAGGAGCTGCCAGAACCGCCGCTGACCTATTGATTGTTGCATTCGTTGACACAAGCTCGCCACTACTGTAGCGGATGGGATTGAGGATACCAATCGCACCCCAGCGAAGCAACTTCATAATAAGGTCAGAGCACGGCAGGGCGAGGGATTCGCTCCACGCCTCAGATGGAACTTACCTGCCACATAATGTCTTTTTGCCAGCATCGAGTGCATCTACAAAGATTCATTTGAAAATTGAAATGCAGAATTGGGTATAAAAAGACATTTAAACTTACTACAAGGACTTAAATGGGCAGGTTAAGATGGCCGACACGGGCAGGAGCTTTCAGGAAATCGACCCGTAGTCCTTCTTCCATCGTGACAGTGCGACTGTCCAATGAAAAGGGACAATGTTGCCTGGTGAAATGTGGGGAATAAATTGTGATGGCACTGACGAAGGCGGAATCGCTGAAACGCGTTTGCCTAGGAATAAAAGAGGAATCGTAACCGTGTGTGCTCCTTGGTCTCTTTGGTGGGGACCTTTTGGTGGTAATATATTACGTGACGGCCACGGTCACGGAGGATGCACCCGCCCACAAAGTTGTTCGGCAGTTCAGTGGCATTTGGTGTGAATAGTAAGGAGCTGCCAGAACCGCCGCTGACCTATTGATTGTTGCATTCGTTGACACAAGGTCGCCACTACTGTAGCGGATGGGATTGAGGATACCAATCGCACCCCAGCGAAGCAACTTCATAATAAGGTCAGAGCACGGCAGGGCGAGGGATTCGCTCCACGCTTCAGATGGAACTTACCTGCCACATAATGTCTTTTTGCCAGCATCGAGTGCATCTACAAAGATTCATTTGAAAATTGAAATGCAGAATTGGGTATAAAAAGACATTTAAACTTACTACAAGGACTTAAATGGGCAGGTTAAGATGGCCGACACGGGCAGGAACTTTCAGGAAATCGACCCGTAGTCCTTCTTGCATCGTGACAGTGCGACTGTCCAATGAAAAGGGACAATGTTGCCTGGTGAAATGTGGGGAATAAATTGTGATGGCACTGACGAAGGCGGAATCGCTGAAACGCGTTTGCCTAGGAATAAAAGAGGAATCGTAACCGTGTGTGCTCCTTGGTCTCTTTGGTGGGGACCTTTTGGTGGTAATATATTACGTGACGGCCACGGTCACGGAGGATGCACCCGCCCACAAAGTTGTTCGGCAGTTCAGTGGCATTTGGTGTGAATAGTAAGGAGCTGCCAGAACCGCCGCTGACCTATTGATTGTTGCATTCGTTGACAGAAGGTCGCCACTACTGTAGCGGATGGGATTGAGGATACCAATCGCACCCCAGCGAAGCAACTTCATAATAAGGTCAGAGCACGGCAGGGCGAGGGATTCGCTCCACGCTTCAGATGGAACTTACCTGCCACATAATGTCTTTTTGCCAGCATCGAGTGCATCTACAAAGATTCATTTGAAAATTGAAATGCAGAATTGGGTATAAAAAGACATTTAAACTTACTACAAGGACTTAAATGGGCAGGTTAAGATGGCCGACACGGGCAGGAGCTTTCAGGAAATCGACCCGTAGTCCTTCTTCCATCGTGACAGTGCGACTGTCCAATGAAAAGGGACAATGTTGCCTGGTGAAATGTGGGGAATAAATTGTGATGGCACTGACGAAGGCGGAATCGCTGAAACGCGTTTGCCTAGGAATAAAAGAGGAATCGTAACCATGTGTGCTCCTTGGTCTCTTTGGTGGGGACCTTTTGGTGGTAATATATTACGTGACGGCCACGGTCACGGAGGATGCACCCGCCCACAAAGTTGTTCGGCAGTTCAGTGGCATTTGGTGTGAATAGTAAGGAGCTGCCAGAACCGCCGCTGACCTATTGATTGTTGCATTCGTTGACACAAGGTCGCCACTACTGTAGCGGATGGGATTGAGGATACCAATCGCACCCCAGCGAAGCAACTTCATAATAAGGTCAGAGCACGGCAGGGCGAGGGATTCGCTCCACGCTTCAGATGGAACTTACCTGCCACATAATGTCTTTTTGCCAGCATCGAGTGCATCTACAAAGATTCATTTGAAAATTGAAATGCAGAATTGGGTATAAAAAGACATTTAAACTTACTACAAGGACTTAAATGGGCAGGTTAAGATGGCCGACACGGGCAGGAACTTTCAGGAAATCGACCCGTAGTCCTTCTTCCATCGTGACAGTGCGACTGTCCAATGAAAAGGGACAATGTTGCCTGGTGAAATGTGGGGAATAAATTGTGATGGCACTGACGAAGGCGGAATCGCTGAAACGCGTTTGCCTAGGAATAAAAGAGGAATCGTAACCGTGTGTGCTCCTTGGTCTCTTTGGTGGGGACCTTTTGGTGGTAATATATTACGTGACGGCCACGGTCACGGAGGATGCACCCGCCCACAAAGTTGTTCGGCAGTTCAGTGGCATTTGGTGTGAATAGTAAGGAGCTGCCAGAACCGCCGCTGACCTATTGATTGTTGCATTCGTTGACACAAGGTCGCCACTACTGTAGCGGATGGGATTGAGGATACCAATCGCACCCCAGCGAAGCAACTTCATAATAAGGTCAGAGCATGGCAGGGCGAGGGATTCGCTCCACGCTTCAGATGGAACTTACCTGCCACATAATGTCTTTTTGCCAGCATCGAGTGCATCTACAAAGATTCATTTGAAAATTGAAATGCAGAATTGGGTATAAAAAGACATTTAAACTTACTACAAGGACTTAAATGGGCAGGTTAAGATGGCCGACACGGGCAGGAACTTTCAGGAAATCGACCCGTAGTCCTTCTTCCATCGTGACAGTGCGACTGTCCAATGAAAAGGGACAATGTTGCCTGGTGAAATGTGGGGAATAAATTGTGATGGCACTGACGAAGGCGGAATCGCTGAAACGCGTTTGCCTAGGAATAAAAGAGGAATCGTAACCGTGTGTGCTCCTTGGTCTCTTTGGTGGGGACCTTTTGGTGGTAATATATTACGTGACGGCCACGGTCACGGAGGATACACCCGCCCACAAAGTTGTTTGGCAGTTCAGTGGCATTTGGTGTGAATAGTAAGGAGCTGCCAGAACCGCCGCTGACCTATTGATTGTTGCATTCGTTGACACAAGGTCGCCACTACTGTAGCGGATGGGATTGAGGATACCAATCGCACCCCAGCGAAGCAACTTCATAATAAGGTCAGAGCACGGCAGGGCGAGGGATTCGCTCCACGCTTCAGATGGAACTTACCTGCCACATAATGTCTTTTTGCCAGCATCGAGTGCATCTACAAAGATTCATTTGAAAATTGAAATGCAGAATTGGGTATAAAAAGACATTTAAACTTACTACAAGGACTTAAATGGGCAGGTTAAGATGGCCGACACGGGCAGGAACTTTCAGGAAATCGACCCGTAGTCCTTCTTCCATCGTGACAGTGCAACTGTCCAATGAAAAGGGACAATGTTGCCTGGTGAAATGTGGGGAATAAATTGTGATGCAACTGACGAAGGCGGAATCGCTGAAACGCGTTTGCCTAGGAATAAAAGAGGAATCTTAACCGTGTGTGCTCCTTGGTCTCTTTGGTGGGGACCTTTTGGTGGTAATATATTACGTGACGGCCACGGTCACGGAGGATGCACCCGCCCACAAAGTTGTTCGGCAGTTCAGTGGCATTTGGTGTGAATAGTAAGGAGCTGACAGAACCGCCGCTGACCTATTGATTGTTGCATTCGTTGACACAAGGTCGCCACTACTGTAGCGGATGGGATTGAGGATACCAATCGCACCCCAGCGAAGCAACTTCATAATAAGGTCAGAGCACGGCAGGGCGAGGGATTCGCTCCACGCTTCAGATGGAACTTACCTGCCACATAATGTCTTTTTGCCAGCATCGAGTGCATCTACAAAGATTCATTTGAAAATTGAAATGCAGAATTGGGTATAAAAAGACATTTAAACTTACTACAAGGACTTAAATGGGCAGGTTAAGATGGCCGACACGGGCAGGAACTTTCAGGAAATCGACCCGTAGTCCTTCTTCCATCGTGACAGTGCGACTGTCCAATGAAAAGGGACAATGTTGCCTGGTGAAATGTGGGGAATAAATTGTGATGGCACTGACGAAGGCGGAATCGCTGAAACGCGTTTGCCTAGGAATAAAAGAGGAATCGTAACCGTGTGTGCTCCTTGGTCTCTTTGGTGGGGACCTTTTGGTGGTAATATATTACGTGACGACCACGGTCACGGAGGATGCACCCGCCCACAAAGTTGTTCGGCAGTTCAGTGGCATTTGGTGTGAATAGTAAGGAGCTGCCAGAACCGCCGCTGACCTATTGATTGTTGCATTCGTTGACACAAGGTCGCCACTACTGTAGCGGATGGGATTGAGGATACCAATCGCACCCCAGCGAAGCAACTTCATAATAAGGTCAGAGCACGGCAGGGCGAGGGATTCGCTCCACGCTTCAGATGGAACTTACCTGCCACATAATGTCTTTTTGCCAGCATCGAGTGCATCTACAAAGATTCATTTGAAAATTGAAATGCAGAATTGGGTATAAAAAGACATTTAAACTTACTACAAGGACCTAAATGGGCAGGTTAAGATGGCCGACACGGGCAGGAACTTTCAGGAAATCGACCCGTAGTCCTTCTTCCATCGTGACAGTGCGACTGTCCAATGAAAAGGGACAATGTTGCCTGGTGAAATGTGGGGAATAAATTGTGATGGCACTGACGAAGGCGGAATCGCTGAAACGCGTTTGCCTAGGAATAAAAGAGGAATCGTAACCGTGTGTGCTCCTTGGTCTCTTTGGTGGGGACCTTTTGGTGGTAATATATTACGTGACGACCACGGTCACGGAGGATGCACCCGCCCACAAAGTTGTTCGGCAGTTCAGTGGCATTTGGTGTGAATAGTAAGGAGCTGCCAGAACCGCCGCTGACCTATTGATTGTTGCATTCGTTGACACAAGGTCGCCACTACTGTAGCGGATGGGATTGAGGATACCAATCGCACCCCAGCGAAGCAACTTCATAATAAGGTCAGAGCACGGCAGGGCGAGGGATTCGCTTCACGCTTCAGATGGAACTTACCTGCCACATAATGTCTTTTTGCCAGCATCGAGTGCATCTACAAAGATTCATTTGAAAATTGAAATGCAGAATTGGGTATAAAAAGACATTTAAACTTACTACAAGGACCTAAATGGGCAGGTTAAGATGACCGACACGGGCAGGAACTTTCAGGAAATCGACCCGTAGTCCTTCTTCCATCGTGACAGTGCGACTGTCCAATGAAAAGGGACAATGTTGCCTGGTGAAATGTGGGGAATAAATTGTGATGGCACTGACGAAGGCGGAATCACTGAAACACGTTTGCCTAGGAATAAAAGAGGAATCGTAACCGTGTGTGCTCCTTGGTCTCTTTGGTGGGGACCTTTTGGTGGTAATATATTACGTGACGGCCACGGTCACGGAGGATGCACCCGCCCACAAAGTTGTTCGGCAGTTCAGTGGCATTTGGTGTGAATATATATATATATATATATATATATATATATATATATATATATATATTATCTACTGGCGGTCGCCAGTAGATAGTTATAGTTAGGACCGTGTTTCCATAGGAAATCCGTAACATTCTATTTGGAATAACTTTGGCGCCGGTTGACGGATCCTCGCGAAATTTTCAAAATCGGCGGGGCGCTCTGCTCTGCTCCTACCCTGAAAGTCTCGGGGGGATTCGTCAAGCGGGGGCTGAGAAAAAAGGGGGGTCCCAAAACGCGTTTTCCCCATGCAATTTTCCCTAGGGACCTTTAGTCCAAGGTACAGCCCGAACGGCTGAACAGAATTACTAGAAATTTGGCAGAGAGGTAGTCCTCAGGTCAGGGAAGTGCCTTTTGCAGGTCTGGTGTCAATCTGTTCAGTAGTTCCTGAGAAAATCAAAAGTAAAATCATATACATATGTGGGCGGAGCCTAACCACACATCTCATCCTGAGATCTGATTGGCTGTCAGCACTTCATCCAAGAAGTGTTGGCAGCCATCTTGGGACCAATATACATGTTAGCACCTCATTAAAAAGTATTGCAGTTAATAGAAGGTTTTAAGACTTTAATTACATTATAAATCATTTGTTGATGGTACAATACTCATTTTAAGAATTGTGGTATGTTCTAAGGTGATTTCACCATGTGAAAAAGCCTTCTGCTGGGATATCATGATTGAGAGAAAAATATTTTCTCATGCTTTTCCCACAGAGGTTTGGAAGGTGATCTATAAGCTAAACTGAGAGCATGCACTTTTAATACCAGGAGCAGACTTCCATGGTGAACAGTAGTTTTACTACAGTGATCTAATGAACAACTAGAGTGCTAACATTCAGAATTTATGGCAAATGTGTGACATATCTGAATACCTTCATGATGGAATCAAAGTAAAAAACTGAAAGCATTTCCTACTGAGGAGACTGCAGTACATGAGGAAATTAGGAAACTTCATAACAAATAAATCTCCCAAGATGGCCACCGGAGACAAAAGAGCCCAAATGTAGCCCGAAATCACCCAGATGTAGCCCAAATATAGCCCAATGACAGAAGTGTGCAAAACACTTATTATTTTGTGTTTTTGCAGTGTTATATAGTGCAGACTTGTCAGGTATTGGAGTGCTTTACATGAGCATTGGTTACATCACACAGGAACAAATTCATTTTGGTTGTAGACATGGGGAGACTAAGTGATTTGACCAGAATCACAGAATGTCGAGCTGAAGCAGAAACTCCAAACTGGTTCCCCAGTTGCAAAGTCTGCAGTTCTGGAAGTAACAACACATCCTCTCCCCTAAGTGCAACATTTAATCAAGTGGTCAACTCGATAAAAAAACATAAAGATAACAAATAATTTAAAAGTGCTTTGTCGCTATTTGAAAACTCAGAAAATATGTCCTTATTTTAGTCTTTTAGAGCACTAACCATAATTTTGATGACAATAAGACCCTCTCATATATGTAATTTCTAAAGGAAATGCTCTAGGTATTACAGTTTTGATTACATCAAAATGGCGTCAGGCGTTCCACACTTTTGTAATAAGTATAGAATGTTAGCAATCTAGTTGTTCATTAGGATACTGTTGAGAGGCAGAGGCCAGGGGCACGGACTCTGAAAATTGAAGGCAGGTAGGAGGGTGCAAAGGAAACAATTTAACCACACTGAGCAGGCAGGAAGGGCTGTGGCAGCACAACAGACTATGGAGGGCAGTGGAAAGGGGGGCAGGGGCAACAAACCAACAATACAGGACTTGCAAGAGAGGCTGTGGCAATGTAATAGACTATTGTGGGCAGAAGGAAGAGGCAATGGTAGTACAACCATACATGCCAAGAGACCCGATTCTGTCAGGAAACGTCCAATGTTTTTAAGCTCAAATGGGCTTTATTTGATCTGTCTCCTGTCTACAATCTCCTCTTTTTCAATGTAACTCAAAGGGGAAAATCAATACCCCAGTTTTTTTTCAAAATCTCCCTCTTACCAAGTTCAAAATGTTCGCAAGTATGGTACATTGGATCATGGAAGGAAATGGGGTAGGGACATGGACTTGGATAACAGAGGTCAGGAGGGACATGGAGAGGTGCACCAAACTGACCCTGCAGGGCAGGCATCAGGGTTTGCAGCAGCACAATACACCACACAGGGCATGCGGGACGGGAGTGCAGCACAACAATCCATAGAAAGAAAGAGGGAGGGGACAGGACCATGCACATGGACAACAGAGAACAGATGGGCAAGAGGCAATGGTAGCTAGCTGACCATAATGGACAGACAGGACAGAAAGCTGCAGCATAACAGACCATAAAGGGCAGGAGGGACGGATCAGGGGCTTTACAATGGAACAGACAAGCCAGGAGGGAGGGAGTAGGGGTCTGCACATGTAAACAGAGGGCTGGGGGCAAGGGGGCAGGGCAGGAGCAGCAAGATAGCCATGGAGGTCAGGCAGGATGGGCACTAGAAGCAAGACATACCATGAAGAGCAACACTGAGACTGTGATGGCATACACACAGACCATGGAGGGAAGGTGGGAGGGGGTCAGGGGCAGCTAACTGACCACACAGGGAAGGTGGGAGGGGCCATGGCAGCACAGAAGACCATGCATGGCAAGTGGGAGGGTTCGTGGCAGCACAATGGCTATGATGGGCAAGAAGGAGGGTGCAGGGGCATGCACAAAGGACGATGGAGGATAGAAGGGAGGGTCCGGACCTGCGCACAGACAATAAAGTTCAGGGGAAGGGGCCTCACAACAGACCGCACGGGGCAGGCAGGAGGAGCAGTTGCAGCACAACAGACCAGGGAGGGCAGAAGGGTGTGGCAGTGCAATGGACCATGTAGGACAGGAGGAAGAGGATAGGGGCATGGCATGTGGACAGGCAGGGTGGAGGTGGCAGGGACAGGTTACAGTCATCTGACAATGCTAGGCAGGTGGGAGGGGAGTGGCATCTCAACAGACCACTCAGAGTAGATAGGAGTGGCAGGTCCATGGAACATGGTGGGCAAAAAGGTTGCAGCAGGGGCATGCACAAAGACATCGGAGGGCAGGGGGAAGGAGAATAGGGGCAGCAAGCTAAGCACAGAGTTTAAGCAGGAGGTCAATGATGGGGCATAGAATTGGCCAATGGAGGGCAGGAGGAGTGGACTGGTACATCATACTAAATTGAGGGCAGTGGCAGCACATCAGACCATGCATGGCAGGAGGGAGGAGGCTAGTCCATGGATTCACACAACAGAGGATAGGAAGGAGGGGGATGGGGCAGCAAGCTAACTGTTCAGAGAAGGCGGGTATTAGGAACTTTATTGTTTTTAAAACGTGTGTCTGTGCGAACTACTTAAAATATGAACAAGTATGCAGCATAATCTCACTTTTATTCAGGAAGAAGAGGACGTTTGTGACTGTGACTCCGGGCTCACTTGGCAGAAACACCCCCTAACCCTCCACCCCCATCGCAAAATGTAATGCCCGTGAAAAGGGTAGGTGGATGCAGTGTTATATAGAACATAGTCCTGAGAGCACGATTGAAAATGAAAACTAGATATAGTGTATGGTATAAACTATGCACCAAAAAGTGTGATATAAGATGAACCGGGCATGAAATATAATATGCAATACATTGTGCGCAATTACAGATTCATTGGAGAGCGCGAGATAGCACAGGCACTAGCGCGTGCTATGCGATATGTGCCTTGGAGTGTAATATGCATAGGGCAGTCTTGTGTAACCTAACTAGTCTCTAAAGTTGTAATATAAAATACGTGCTGGGGAGTGTAACGTTGCATATGCACTGTGACAAAGATATGGATCCCAGATTGTAATATGTATGGCATAGCACTGTGCATTATAACATAGGCATCGAGGAAGGCACGTTAGATGGGGCAATATAACCCGTGCGAAGACAAGTGTGGCATGACATATTCACGGGGTGGTGTTACAGTGCACATGGGCTAGAGAGTGTCATAGCATATGCACTAGCTAGTGGAATACAACACAGAGGTGTGTGTCACTCAGCAGGCAATGGTGGGTGTAACACAGCATTGGGCTCTGCCAGGAGCGCGCTGTGACTCTCAAGTGATGTTCGTCCCCTTTCCAGAGAGTAAAATAAAAAGTATTACACATCCGGCAGTGGATGTGTGTTTTATTAACCGTGAGGGGGGTTTCTTGCATAGTTTTGGTCTAATTTTTGTCGAATCCCCTTTGAATGGCTTGGTGTGCATGTGTATTAAATGTGCCCGTCAATAGCTACCCATGTTTGTATAAATAAACGACAAGGGTGTCTACAGGGATTAGGCACTGTAGGGCATCAGACATGTCAGAGCTTCACTAGTGGTGTTAATACATTCCACGTGGATTCATTGTATGCATAGTCCCCTTTTAATGAATATCACGCAAATCGTCATGGTGATAGGTACGTACTGTTTGTCCAGCATGTCCTAGGGGTGTCTATAAATATATATTTTTTTAAAATAATAAAAAACAGTGGCCGGCCCTGGGGATTGGGGTCAAAAAAATATAATTAGGAGACAGGCCCTGGGGGATGGGGTCATCAGGGCCAATAAATTAGAATAAGAAGGGAAACCACACAGTCCCCCTTCTTAAAAAATTAAAATAAATAAAAGACTGGCATCGTGCCGGAGGCCACGCCCCCTCCTTGCAGCACTCTGCAAACGCGCCCCCTGGCGAATTGTAAGTTGGGGAATTAATTCCTCTTCAATACTGAGGGTCCCTGTGGGCCAAATAGCCCAACAGGCATCTCCAGTATGCGCCAGGGAGCTGCGCTGCAAACAGGTGTTCTGAGGTCAAGCCCCTTTTTACACCTCTCTGCAACGCAGCTCTGTGGTGCTTACTGGAGGTACCTAGTGGTCTAGTTTGACCCTAGGGACCATTAGGATTCAAGGGGACTTAATCTCTCAACTTAGAACAGCCACAGAGCGCGTTTACACAGTGGTGAAGGGAGGGGACGGGGCCTGAGGTGACGTGTGCAAACACGCACTATGGCACGTTTTAAATTGGGGATATAATTTCCCTTTAATACTGAGGGCCCCTGGGGGCTAACTAGCCCACCAAGTGCTTCCAGTAAGCGCCACTGAGCTGCATTGCAGAGAGTTGGTCCAGGCCGTGCCACTTTTTACACCTCTCTGCAACGCAGCTCTGTGGCACTTACTGGAGGTACCTAGTGGGCTAGTTGGACCCTAGGGACCCTGAGGATTCAAATGAACTTAATCTCCCAACTAAAAACGGACACAGGGCGTGTTTACACAGTGGTGAAGGGAGGGGACGGGGCCTGAGTTAACGTGT
Organism: Triturus cristatus; assembly: GCF_964204655.1. Lineage (NCBI taxonomy): Eukaryota > Metazoa > Chordata > Amphibia > Caudata > Salamandridae > Triturus > Triturus cristatus. The sequence continues at coordinate 983,950,888 of NC_140585.1, read as the reverse complement.
GCAAAAACGCCCTGTGGCCTGTTTTAAGAGGTAGTTTTAATCCCCCTGCCCTATTATATACTAGGGGCTTACAGAGGAGGTCATGCTAATCACAGGGGGACCCCAACGCATAATGTTCCCTAGTGTATGTAGGTGTTTTCACTGTATTCTAAGAGTCTTTTAACATAGCACTGGCTCTAGGACTGGTTAGTCAGACTCAGTTACCACCAGTATCCGTCTGAAAAAGTTGAGGGTACCGGATGATTTTGCAACAAGGCTTCTTTCTGCTCTTCTTTTTGTTCTTTCTGCACGTTATCCTTCTTCCTGCACTTTTCTATATCTTTGAGGACTTCTGTTGCTTCTTTCTGCACTTCTTTTTTTTCTTTCTGTGCATTTTTTCTTCTTTCTTCACATGTCCTATCTCTGTAGGCATAGTTAGAAATTAGCATTTAAAAAACCTCAGAAATTCACTGAAAAAACCATAGGTTTCAGGGGTGTTATAGTTAGCTGGACTTTTCACTTGTACAAAACCATTAAAATTCCCCCGTTATAGTTAGTTCAGCTAACTATAACTCGCGCGCCCGCAATGCACTGCTGATGACGTCACATATTACATCACTCATGACATGGTCAGTGACATCACTCATGACATCACTGATGACATCTCAAATGACATCACTGATGACATCACTGATGACATCATCCTTGTGATAGAGTGGCAGACCTCCTCTCACCCTAATATAACCTTTTATACACACATTCAAAAATAGAGACTAAAATGTTCAAAACAATGGACATACCAATACCAGTTACAACAACCTCTTCAGTAATTCTAAGATCCACATACACATCCACTCATTCACCAACAGTCCTATACAGTCACTCATACATGTACTCACTCATCATATGTACTCATACACCTATACATTCTGTTACACAATGCCACTCATCCATAGAGTTACTCACACACATAGTCACTCATGCTAATAAAGAATCAAACATACATTTACTTACATATACAGTTATACACACACCACCACACTTACTTCTACGGAAACTTACACATATTTAGTCTTTAAAACAACAATCACTTATAGAAACACATACTTATTCATACAGGAACTCTTTCAATCTCTCACTCTCACATATACTCACTTATATACACCAATAGTCACATATACTAGTTTAAAACATATGTAGTTACTCATAAAGACACTATTGAGACAGTCATTCACTCACTAACACACCCATACACACACTCATCCACCCATACAGTCCTGCACACATGCTGTTTTCAACACATACAAACAGTGAGTCACTCATTCATGCACCTATGCACTACGTAATACCCCCCACCGAACCATGCAGACACTCAGACTGATACTCAAAAAACCAACTAATAACCTATATAGACACCCATGTAGCTACTCACCAACCCATGCAGCCACTTATACACAAAGTGAGAGACTGATACAGATATTTACATATTTAAACATTATGTGCCATGTATTCACTATGATACACTTAATCAGTCAGTTACACAATCAATTTTTCAAAAACAAATCATCCATTTAGACACTTATATACCCATTTATTCTTCCATCGACCTTGAGATATACATATATAAAACATATTTAATTTTCAGAAAAACACACATTCACTCGCGGGCGCGCGAGTTATAGTTAGCTGAACTAACTATAACGGGGGAATTTCAATGGTTTTGTACAAGTGAAAAGTCCAGCTAACTATAACACCCCTGAAACCTATGTTTTTTTCAGTGAATATATATATATATATATATATATATATATATCATCTACTGGCGGTCGCCAGTAGATAGTTATAGTTAGGACCACGTTTCCATAGGAAATCTGCAACATTCTATTTGGAATAACTTTGGCGCCGGTCTACGAATCCTCGCGAAATTTTTAAAATAGGTGGGGCGCTGTGCTCCGCTCCTACCCTGAAAGTCTCGGGGGGATTCCTCAAGCGGGTCTGAGATAAAAGTGGGGTCCCAAAACGCGTTTTTCCCATGCATTTTTCCATAGGACCTTTAGACACAGCTACAGCCCGAACGGCTGAACAGAGTTCCTTGAAATTTGGCAGAGAGGTAGTCTACAGGTCAAGGAAGTGCCTTTTGTAGGTTTGGTGTAAATCTGTTCAGTAGATTCTGAGAAAATAGCCTTTAAATCAATATATATATCTGAGCCAGCTTACGGTGCGCTTACGGTGCGCTTACCGTCTGCGTACGGTGACGTGCGCGAGCGCGATTCTGATTGGCCGTTAGATCTTAGTAAACATTCGAATCGGTCGAAACCAGGAAGCGGCGGCCGCCATTTTCTCTCTCGCACTCTGACAGGGGGTTGAAAAACAAAGGGCAAAAACATGTAAAGGGGCTGTTTCGACAGCTCCCAAGCACCTAGCCATGTTGAGGGAGTCCCCAACGATCCCCCAAGTGAAAAAAGGCAATTTTAATTTTTTCGAAAATTTCGCCGATTACGCTTGCCGTACGCGTACGGTAATAAATAATAAAAAAAAAAAAAAAATATCCACACTCTCCCCACCCCATGTGCAAATGGTGCCTGAAGGGCACCATTTGCGCATGGCATATCACAGCAAAGCAAAACATATATTTTACCTGTCACAACGATGCTCATCATATGTCCTCCATGTGCGCACGGTGCGCGAAGCGCATCGTGCGTTCATGGCCCATCTAGCGTAACGTGGGCATGCGGTGCGCAAAGCGCACCGCGTGCTCACTGTGCGCGCACGGTGCGTGAAGCGCACCGTGTGCGCACGGAACGAACTGCGTTAAGTGGGCGCGCACGCCATGAATGGCGTAAAGTAACTTAGCATTTAAAAAACCTTGCAAATTCACTGAAAAAACCATAGGTTTCACACATGTTATAGTTAGCTGGACATTTTACTGATAAAAAACCAATGAAATTCCCCCGTTATAGTTACTGTAGGCAACTATAACTCACGCGACCGTAATCCTCTGCTGATGACATATGTGTCTTTATGAAAAAAAAATATTTGTAATATATGTATAGCTAAAATTTAATGGAAGAAGACATGGGCAAATAAGTGTCTAAATACAGTATTAGCATCAGCAGAGGATTGCGGTCGCGTGAGTTATAGTTGCCTACAGTAACTATAACGGGGGAATTTCATTGGTTTTTTATCAGTAAAATGTCCAGCTAACTATAACATGTGTGAAACCTATGGTTTTTTCAGTGAATATATATATATATATATATCCTTCTGGAGGTCACCAGTAGGTAGTTATAGTTAGGACCTAGTTTCCATAGGAAAAAAGTTTGGGGATTTGCCAATATTTTTGGGGTCATTTGACGAATCTTCGCAACTTTTTTCAAAACTAATGGGGCGCTCAGGTAAGCTCCTGTCTTGAAAGCTTCTGGATGATTCGTCAAGCGGGGCCCGTGAAAAAATGGAGTCCCAAAAAGCATTTTCTCCATGTTAATTTCCATAGGAAACAGTTGTTGCAGCTACAGTCCGAACTGCTGAACGGAATTGCACCAAATTTGGAAGAAAGGTAGCTCTTGGTCCAGAGTGCACTCTTTGTGTTAAATGGTGTAAATCCGTTCAGTAGTTCCTGAGAAATTCACATATTTAAAATATTAATATCTGGTGGCTGCGGTGGATCCGCGAGCCCTCCCGATCTCGAGCCGGACGCTGATTGGCTGCTAACAGTTCTAACCAGGAAGTGTTGGCAGCCATCTTGTGACTCGGTTGAACCGAATCACAAGGAAAAAGGTAAAAAAACAATTAAAAGAAAGAAAAGGGGGCGGGGTAGAAACACCCTGACCCCTTAAGGCCACAAAAGAGCACTTCTGGACCTAGTCAGAGGTATGAGGAGGGCCACTGGAAATATGCGAGTGTTCGGCTGCGATGATTTGTGCATAATTATATATTTTCTGCATTTGCCACATAATCCATCATCTGCCGCATAATCTGCAAATTTGAACAAAAACAACCTTGTTTCTAGCTCAAATGGTTCAAACATTACAAAAAATGCAGTGATACGTATTACAGCATGGTGGAAGGCCCCTTGAAAAGCTGTAATGGTCACCTATTACTTATTGCTAAATGTGGGTGTTAAATTAGTACTAATAGTGTGCAAACCTCTCTTGCTTCTTTCTGCACCTCTTTTGCTTCTTTCTGCACTACTCTTGCCATTTTCGGCTTTTCGCTTGCTTCTTTCTGCACCCCTCTTGCCTCTTTCTGTACCCCTCTTGCCTCTTTCTGCAGCTCTCCTGCCTCTTTCCGCACCTCTCTTGCCTTTTTCTGCACTTATCTTGCCTTTTTCTCCACCCCTCTTCCCTCTTTCTGCACTTCTTTTGCTTCTTTCTGCACCTTTCTTCCTCTTTCTGTACATGTCCTACATATGTAGGCATAGTTAGAAATTAGCATTTAAAAATCCTTAGAAATTCACTGGAAAAAAACACAGGTTTCAGGGACGTTAAAGTTAGGCTCACATTACACTCTTACAAAACCTTTTAAATCCTGACAGACACGAAACTATTGAAGATACAGATAGAGACAGCCAAGTACTCGGCGATGCTATGGAGGTACGGTTGGTGACCACCTTCAGCAAGCAAGCCAAAGCTATCAAAGCCATCATTAAGAAGCAGTGGCCGATAGTTTTGACAGATGTAACATTAAAAAAGGTCTTTCCAAAAAGCCCCACCATTACATTTCACAAAGCATACTCTATGCGGAATGATCTAGTCAAGAGCAGCCCCAAAACGATAAAAACAGATATTTGGCTTTCACCTAGAAAAGGTTATTTTAGGTGCAGCTCGTGTAGAGCCTGCAAATTTGGCATCAATACCTCCACATATAAATCACCCTTTTCTGACAAATCTTACACAATAAGAGAACATTACATGTGTAGGACTGATCATGCAGTGTATGTGCTCAGGTGTAGCTGCGGGCTGTGTTATGTGGGAAGCACTAAGTTGCAAGTACACGTACATATCCTGCAGCACCTCCGTGCAATAGTGAACTCCGACTCAGCATACCCTGTTGCCAGACATTTCAAAGCGGTACATGACAACAATTTGGAATGTCTACAATATTTTGTCATAGACGCTGTATCCCTTAATAAAAGAGGAGGCAATCGGGAAAAACAGTTGCGCCAGCTAGAGTCTAAATATATTGTAGAGCTGGATACCAAGTCTCCATCTGGGCTGAATATCAGAGAAGATTTACACAATTTTCTATAAGACAGGGGCTGCAACCATGAGGGTGGGAACAGATCATGGGGTCGATTCCGATCCTGGAGAAACCGGCTACGAACCGTCGGTCGGAGCGTTTTCTCCGTCCGACTCGTACCCGGTAAAAACACAATACAAACATGCAAGTACGATTCGTACGGAAACACCATTTCCGTTCGATTTGTACAAAACACCGACCGATACAAAAACCCATACAAATGTGATCCGGGAAGGCACGTACGCGACATGCGGACGGAGTTAGGCAGCTTTTTACGTACCAGCAAGTACGATTCGTACCGACAGCTCTCCGGACGGCTATATTTTTACGGCACACAAAAAGTGCCGGTAAAGCTAAGTACGCCGCGAAGCATGAGGAAAAGGGGGCCCGGTACGCGCCGAACACGCCCCCAGCCCCCCCGTATGTCTGCGCCGTACCCCCAGCGCCCCCCGTATGTCTGCGCCGTACCCCCACCCCACTCGTATGTCCGTGCCGTACCCCCAGCCCCTCCCCCGTATGTCCGCAACGTACCCCCATCCCACCTGTATGTCCGTGCTGTACCCCCAGCCCCCCCCGTATGTCCGCGACGTACCCCCACCCCACCCGTATGTCCGCACCCTACCCCTAGCCCCCCGTATGTCCACGCCGTACCCCCACCCCGTATGTACGGTGCGGACCCCCCCCCATATGTACGGTGTGGACCCCCACCCCCGTATGTATGGTGCGGACCCCCAGCGTGTAGCTGGGGGTCCGCACTGTACATACGGGGGTGGGGGTCCGCACCGTACATATGGGGGTGGGAGTCCGCACCGTACATACGGGGGTGGGGTGGGGGGACGTCGCGGACATACGGGGGCTGGGGGTACGGCGCGGACATAGAGGGGGCTGGGGGTACGGTGCAAACATAGGGGGGGCTGGGGGTACGGCACGGACATGGGGGGTGTTCGGTGCGTATGCAGGCACATGTTTGGACGTCTCCATGGTTGCTGTGGAGGTTCGCTCCGTACGGTGTTTTTACCATACGGTTGTGGATTCGGACGGACGGGACGGATCGTACTTGTGCGTTCGGACATCGGTTTACAGAGTCGTACGTAAAAACGTCCGGGGATGTGTCGGACACTTTTTCCGACCCGAGGACGTGTCGGGGTATATTCCCAATGCGATTCGTATGGTGTTTTTTACATACGAATCGTACTTGCCAGTGTGTACGGGACTTGTACGATTCGTATGTAAAAAAATCCGGATACGATTCGTACGGGGAATATTTCTCCAGGATCGGAATCGACCCCTAAGTTTCTTAATTACATCTAGATACTCCTTTTTTTGCAATTTTGAAAATTCCAACATATAACATCAGGTACAAATTGATCCATTGTGTTGACTTAGCAGATACAATATGAATTTGTTATAATAGGTTTAACAGAGGAATTTACAGGAAGTTGAAAAAAGGTATTTGTACTAAGCCTGGGCAAAGCACTACGCTACGCTTGCGTAGTTTGCGAAGTTCGCGCTACTTCGCACTACGCGAATTGCACGTAGCACAGTGCGAACACGTGTAGCGAAGTGTTGCGTAGTGCTGCGGTCATTTTTTGCTTGCTCACGGTCCTCAACGTCAAGTTGGCGACCGCGAGCAAGCAAAATGACATCCCGGCGAGACTTTTTCCTTGTTCGCGATCAGCAACATCAAGTTGGTGATCGCGAGCATGGAAAATAAACCTCCCGGCGAGATTCCCAACGCGAGGATGTCAGGTTTCTCATTGCGAGTGGTCGCGTATGCCCGCGACCGCTCGCGATGAGAAACTACCAGTTCGCGTTGAGAAAGCTGCCGCACGAGTAAAAATCTACTCGAGCAGCAGAAAACTACAGCTCGCAATGTGCAAGATGCCATTTTCAATGATTGCACAGTGCCGGTTGCTTGTCCGCACTGTGCAATCATTGAAAACGACATCTGGCACAGTGCAAACAAGGTACTACGCACTTCGCGAAGTGCTACGCGTAGCTCGCATAGTGCGAACTGCACTTTGCATAGCTTCGCGAAGTGCTACTTCGCGAACTACGCCCAGGGTTAATTTGTACCTGATCAATATTAACATTCCTGTATTTCATTATATATAGACATTACTGTCGCCATATGATCCCTTTGATTTTAGATTTTTTACTGCACTTTTGCACATTAATTGCTTAATTTGCACTGTTTCACTTTTGCACGTCCTCGTACTGTTTAGGCATTAGCACTTTGTATTAGGCCCTGTCTCTCCTTTTGCGAATTTGCACTTAAATAAATGGCACACATGAAATGAAGAAATGATGGGGCAGATTTATGAGCCCCTTGCGCCACTTTTGCGTCACTTTTAACATGGGAAAAGTGACGCAAAAGTGGCGCAAGGGGCTCATAAATCTGCCCCGATGTATATAAAGTCAGTATGTATTTGTATGTTAAATTTTTTACTGGTTATATAGACATATTGCTGGAACGCACATAGATTAAGATCAATTTACATACTAATAGGAAGTTGTTTTAATAACACAGGTATTTAATATTTTTAGCATCTTTAGCAAAGTATTAAGATATTTTCCTGTCTATTAATTATATCTGTATTTGTACGTAGTATAGAACATATCTACCATCAAGTATGCAATGATCATAGCACAACTAGCACTGGGCTCTTTATTCATTTTTAAGATTGTGTCCATCTATCCGTATTTGTATGTGCTTTATTAATTGTAAGATTGTTTCCATCTATTAATGTTCAAGATACTAGATGCATGCATTACAAGGCCGATCAAAGTGTTTGATTTACCCTTTCCAAACGATAGACCTTAATGTATAGTATGCTCTCTGTGTCTATTTGTATGCCGATCATGTTACCGGAAGTTGTATGTTGTCTTTAAAAATTCAGCTTTTGAATACGTTCGTTATGTGATCAAGGACACAGCCTGTGTCCGAAAAGCATCAGAGGCATCATCCTTTCACTCTGAAAATAAATCACTTATATTTGGCATCAGTGATATACAGAGTCCGTGTTCCTGTTTCTGCGTACATGCATGAGGATATTGCTAGTGGATATATGTATATGTATGTATGTGTATATATATATATCCAAAAGCTGCTCATCACTTTGAATTCTTACAGCAAGCAGATGCGGACCACGGAGTAAGTGCTTTAAGATGCTTTAATGTCGGCCATAACGCGCTTCGGTCCAGCCAGACCTTGATCACATGACAACGCTGCTACGTTTCTTCGACCTTTTCAAAGTGCATTACGTTAACTGTGATTGGTGCAAGGTAATAGACATAAAATATCCATTTTGCCTAGCGATTAAAGTGCCTAAATTGATAGTTAAATACTACATCAATAAGAAATATACATTTTTAAGCATAATACACAGACAAAGTAAAACCATTTTGGTAAAAACAGTTCAATAAATACATGTTATCCATACAAATATTACAAATAGATATATAAATATATAATTATTATGAATAATGGAAAAATTGTACATTTTTAAGGAACCTATCGATTTCTGTCCCAGTGTCACACGAGTTAATCCGTAAACCATTCTGTGCTTCTGTTTTGCAACATAACATTGTATGGTTTAATTAGTGTATCGCCCAGTGCTCATGTATAAAGGCATTTAATAAGAACATCAAATTGCAAAGAATCCCTGCATAAGTGCAGCAGTTTGATTATCCCCTTGTTAGTTCTTAATCGTTTTCTGGATCTGTCATTTATAAAGTGCAAGTAAAAAAACATAATTTTTCCTTTCATTTTCCTGTTTTTAAAGAAAACTAAAAGTGTACCATAGTGCCTCAGAATGCTTAATTACCCCATAATGTGCAATATATATTAAAAAAACACGATGGTTTATGGTTACGGTTGGACAGCAGCCTCCTTCACTACTGTGCCAAAATGGCTCATCTTGTTGCGTTCCCATTAATTAGTTGCAGTTTTTACCTCGGAAAATAAAATTACCAATGTTTCTTTTAAAATACATGAGGTTAAAATTCAAGCAATGAGACAATGCAGCAGATGTAAATTGATTCAGAGGAGTATGTATCTTAGTTTAAACAAGTGTAAAGGTCTTCTGTATTATTTAAGCCCCCAGGGGTCTTACTGTCTAAATTCAAAATAAATCTGGTCTTTAGTTTTCTGAGCTGGCCCTCCCTGTCGCCTCCTCTTTTAGAAATGGGTATGGAGTCTACCACATAGTAGGAGAAGTCTTTCAAGTTGTTATCATGTACTTCCCGAAAATGTCTGGTGACAATGTAGGTGGGATCACAATTATTTATAGCTCTAATGTGTTGCTGGATTCTTTTTTTAACTGGGAGTTTTGTACTCCCTACATATTTGAGCTTACATGAACACTCCAAAATGTAAATGGCATATTCTGTTTTGCAGTGAAGCATTTTTTTATATATCAGTTTCTTGGTCGCCATATGATCCCTTTGATTTTTGATTTTTATACTCCTCTTTTGCACATTAATTGCTTAATTTGCACTGTTGCACTTTTGCACGTCCCGGTACTGTTTAGGCATTGGCACTTTGTATTAGGCCCTGTCTCTCCTTATGCGAATTTGCTCTTAAATAAATGGCGCATATGAAATGAAGAAATTATGTATATAAAGTCAGTATGCATTTATATGTTACATTTTTTACGGGTTATACAGACATATTGCTGGAACGCACATAGATTAAGATCAATTTACATACTAATGAGACATTGTTTTAATAACACAGGTATTTAATATTTTTTGCATTTTTAGCGAAGTATTAAGATATTTTCCTGTCTATTAATTATATCCGTATTTGTACGTAGTATGGAACATATCTACCATCAGGTACGTAATGAGTATAGCACAACTAGCACTGTGCACTTTATTCATTTTTAAGATTGTGTCCATCTATCCATATTTGTACGCAGTATAATACATATCTACCATCATGTGAGTATGAGTATAGCATAAACAAGCACTGTGCACTTTATTCATTGTAAAATTGTTTCCATCTATTAATGTTCAAGATGCTAGATGCATGCATTACAAGGCCGAGGAAAGTGTTTGTATTACCCTTTCCAAACGATAGACCTTAATGTATAGTATGCTTTCTGTGTCTATTTGTATGCCGATCATGTTAGCGGAAGTTGTATGTTGTCTTTAAAAATCCCGCTTTTGAATACGTTCGTTATGTGATCAAGGACACAGCCTGTGTCCGAAACGCGTCAGAGGCATCACCCTTTCACTTTGAAAATAAATCACTTATATTTGGCATCAGCAATATACAGAGTCCGTGGTCCTGTTTGTGCCTGCATGCACAAGGATATTGCTAGTGAATATGTGTATATGTATATATATATATATTCACTAAAAAAAACATAGGTTTCAGGGGTGTTATAGTTAGCTGGACATTTCCCTCGTACAAAACCCTAGAAATTCCCCTGTTATAGTTAGTTCAGCTGACTATAACTTGCGCCCCCGCAATGCACTGCTGATGACGTCACATATTACATCACTCATGACATGGTCAGTGACATCACTGATGACATCACTGATGACATCTCAAATGACATCACTGATGACATCATCCATTGAGTATGTGTTTCTGAACAGTTTTGATATGTTAAATATATAAAGGTAAAGGCCTGTTGAAAAATAAGTGGGTGTACAAGTGTGTGAATGGATGATTTTCTAGGTGCGTAACTGACTCTATAAGTGAGTCATTAAATGTATCTTACTGCAGACTAGTGACTAAACTGTGTGAATGTCTGTATGTGTCTGTGTGTTGGTGTAGAAGTGGCTGCATGGTTTTGTGAATAGCTATATGAGTGTCTATATGGGTTATTGATTGGTTGTCTGAGTATCTGTATGGGTGCCTGAGTGTTTGTGTGGGTAGGGTGTGTGTGACTCTATGACTAGATGTGTGAGTGGGTGATTCAGTGGGTGCATGGTTTTAAGAGTGCATCTGTGATGGACTGTATGGTTGGGTGAGTGTATGTATGGGTGTGTTAGTGATTGAATGTATATCTCAGTTGTACATGTGTCAGTAACTACATATGTGAAACGCAGTGTATATGTGTGTAAGAGTATATAACTATCTATATGTGAGAGTGTGTGATTTTGGGAGTGGCTGTATGCGCCATAGTGCAAGGATATCTGTGTCATGTGCTGTTTGTTTTTCTGCAGGAAGACACAGAATTTGTCAGTATTTTTATAAGTAAGTGAACTTGAGTGTTTTTAACTGTATAGGTGAGTAAATTTTACTGTGATTAATTATTTGCATGACTGACTAGATGTGTCAGTACCTCAATGGATGATTGGCGGTGTGTGAGTGTCTACATAGGTGTATAAATGCACAGAGTGACTATAAGTATAAGTGACTGTACAGGTGAGTGAGTGGAGATGTATGTAGACCTAAGAGTCAATGAGTGGGTGAGTAGTTATTGGTATTGGAGTATCTATGGTTGTCAAAATGGCCGTCTGAAATTTTTAGTCGGTGTATTAAAGGTTATATTAGGGTGTGAGAAGATGCACTAATTTATCACATGGATGACGTCATCAGTGATGTCATCAGTGATGTCATTTGAGATGTCATCAGTGATGTCATCAGTGATGTCACTGACCATGTCATGAGTGATGTAATATGTGACGTCATCAGCAGTGCATTGCGGGGGCGCGAGTTATAGTTAGCTGAACTAACTATAACAGGGGAATTTCTAGGGTTCTGTACGAGGGAAATGTCCAGCTAACTATAACACCCCTGAAACCTATGGTTTTTTCAGTGAATTTCTAAGGTATTTTAAATGCCAATTCCTAACTATAACGTGCCTGAAACCTATGGTTTTCTCAGGGAATTTCAAAGGTTTTTTAAATGCCAATTCCTAACTATAACGTGCATGAAACCTATGGTTTTTTCAGTGAATTTCAAAGGTTTTTTAAATGCTAATTCCTATCTATAACTTATCTCTGATTATATCATGTTTAATGATTTTGATTGGATTTCTATATTTTTTAAATTCAGTGTGTCATTTCATTAATTACATTTTTTTTAAATACTTTTTTATCACCATTTTTAAATGTATTTTTTCAATTATTTCTTTTAAAAATTAAAAAATATTATTTGAGCTTAATGGGTTTTTCAAACATATAAGCACCACTATCCCTAGGACTTTACCAAAACTCATTCACTACAGTGGAAGTGGTAAAGGAACTGTACACAATCTACATATTTCACGACTGCACTTTAATGTCAATGCCTGACTAATGTAATCAACGCATAAGCAAAGACTGGCTTCTACTGCTACTAAAACTTGACAACATGACAGCTTTAAAACAGTTATCTGTCAGCAAATACACGATGTTACCAAACGCTTCTCTCAAAGTGGTTCCCAAATGTACACAGACTCACAGTGTGATTCTAGACAAGCACCACTATCCCTAGGAGTTTAACAAAACTCATTCACTACACTGGAAGTGATGAGGGAACTGCACACAATCTACATATTTCATGACTACACTTTACTGTCAATACCTAATTCATTTAATGAAAGCATAAGCCATAACTGTCTTCTAATGCTACTAAAACTTCACAACATGACATGTTTTAAAACAGTTATCTATCAGCAAATACACGATGTTACCCAACGCTTCTCTCAAAGTGGTTCCCAAATGTACACAAACTCACAGTGTGATTCTAGACAAGCACCACTATCCCTAGGAGTTTAACAAAACTCATTCACTACAGTGGAAGAGGTAAGGGAACTGCACACAATCTACATATTTCACGACTGCACTTTAGTGTCAATGCCTAACTCTTTTAATCAACGCATAAGCAAAGACTGGGTTCTAATGCTACTAAAACTTGACAACATGACAGATTTTAAAACAGTTATCTGTCAGCAAATACACAATGTTACCAAACTCTTCTCTCACAGTGGTTCCCAAATGCACACAGACTCACAGTCTGATTCTACACAAGTAGCACTATCCCTAGGAGTTTACCAAAACTCATTCACTACAGTGCAAGTGGTAAGGGAACTGCACACAATCTACATATTTCACGACTACACTTTAGTGTCAATGCCTGACTCATCTAATCAACGCATAAGCAAACACTGGCTTCTCATGCTACTAAAACTTGACAACATAACAGGTTTTAAAAGAGTTATCTGTCAGCAAATACTATTACTAAATGTTTCTCTCACAGTGGTTCACAAATGCACACAGACTCTCTGTGTGATTCTAGACAAACAATACTATCCCTTGCACTATACCAAAACACATTTCTTCATCTACAAAGAGTACTACATTTTACTGCAGAAACATAACTCATTTCACAAATTCATAAACAATGACTGGTCTCTAATTCTACCAAAATATAAAAACTGCATAGTTATCTGTCTACAAACACATGAAAAAAACAAATCCTTATCACAAAATGGTTTCTACATGCACACACACTGTCAATAAGATTGTAGAGAAAAAAAGTACTGCCTACACTTTAGCCGAAGAAATACATTAGTCTGATTTAAAAAAAAATAGTCTACATACATCCCCTCACAATTAAATAACTCACCTTTCAAGATGTTTTGTAGATTAAGAAGTATATCAGTCACACACCAGATATCAGTCACACACCAGATTTTCTTATACAGAATCTCTGCACTGTGCACCTGTCAGCAGAACCAAAGAATGGCAAAGTTTCCCTCTCATTTTCCACACATATACATGTAAACATCAAATCACATTCCTTCCCACATAAATTCAAAAGCAAACACAGATCAGGATGGCGCTGCCCAGGCCCCGGTACCGGCGGCACCACACCACCCTCCGTCTGGCATCTTGCCTCCATTCAGTGAGTCTGCGGACCCCACCACAGCCACACCTCAATGGAAAACATGGCATGGCCGCCTAGAGAACTACTTCATCGCGACGCGGGAAAAGGACGGCGCAGTGAAGCGCTCACTTCTAATTCATTATGCAGGAGAAGAGATTTACCTCCTGTTCAAGCACCTACCGGACACAGGCCCCCCCGATGACTATGCTGCAGCAGTCACCGCTTTGACGCCCACTTTGACCCCCAGATGCACTCGGATTTTGAACACTTTAAGCTTAGACAAGCAAAGCAAAGGGAAGGCGAATCCGTTGACGCTTTTTATGCACGACTAAGGGAGCTGGCCGCAACGCACCTCATGGGGGATCGAGCAGAGCCCAGCTGATCCTAGGGATACGCAGTAAGACCCTACGCAGCCTCATCTTAAGGCAACCAAACATACTAATGAACGACATCCTGGTGCTAGCACGGTCCCATGATTTGTCAGCAGCACCGGCAGAAGAGATGGATGTAGCCTTGATGAGGGTGCCAGAGAAGGGTGCCACGGTAATGACGGAAAAGGCAGATGCAGTCAGGATGAAGGACAGGTCCTACAGGCAATGAGAGCGTCAGCCACAGACCCCAAAGACCCACTGCGGTTACTGTGGGTACGAGGAACACCTCTCGCAGTCATGCCCGGCACGAGGTAAGACATGCACCAACTGTAGAATTGCAAATCACTTCGCATCCGTGTGCAGGAGGAAAATGCGGTGTAAGGAAGGGACCCGGCCGAAACCGATGAGACGAATGGACCGCCAGCTGTCGCAAGTCTCGTTGACCTCTCAACCTGGGAACAAGAAGAGAGAACAACCTGCCTACCAAGAGGATGCGTCCACATCAGAGGACGAAGGAGAAACATATCTAGTCCCATTCTTCAGAGCCCTGAAAAGCAGACAACGAGCCCAACCCCGCTGCACAGTCCAAGTTGCTGGGTCTGATGTCAACACAGTGATCGACACCGGAACCTCGGTAACAGTGATGGGAATCCAGCAGTACAACAGGCTGAGCCCCAGACCAGCACTCAGACCGTCAAAAGCCAAAATATTTGCATACGGCAGTGACACGCCACAACCGCAGAAAGGCAAGATGACTGTGCCAGTACAGTCAGGAAGTGACAAAATCACCATCAATATTCACATGATCAACCAAGAGGTGGACACGCTACTCAGCAGCCACGCAGCCAAAGACCTGGGACTGATAATGTTCGCCAGGAAAGTACAACTAGACCAGACAACAGAACTACTCGACCAATTCAAAGACCTATTCAAAGGGCTAGGTAAGATCAAGAGGGCTCCAATCAAGCTACATATAGACACCTCTGTCCCACCGACAGCGCTGAGACACAGGAGGATCCCATTTCACCTCTGGCCGCTGGTAGAGGAGGAGCTACAAAAGCTCGAAGACTAGGGTGTCATCGAGAAGGTGTCAGGAGGTATAAAAGACTGAATTTCGGCATATCATCCGCCGCAGAGATCTTCCAAAACGCAGTGAAAGAAATCCTGGTCGGACTCCCTGGTGTTCTGAACGTGAGTGACAACATCCTTATCCACTCAAAGACGGTTGAAGAGCACTACCAACACGTGAGAGCGACACTGAAGCCACTATCAGAACACAGAGTCACATTGCACATGGAGAAGTGCCTGCTATTCCAACAGACAATTGAATTCTTTGGATACACCTTCATGCAAGAGGACATACAAGTTGACCCACGGAAATCCCAAGCGATCAAGACTGCAGCTGCACCACTCACGGTTGCCGAGGTCCATAGCTTCTTGGGCATGGCCACGTACTGCGGCCGCTTCATCCCTGACATGGCCACCCTTGCGGAGCCTCTCAGGAGCCTCACCCGTGCTGATGCCATGTGGAGATGGGGTCAGGCTGAAGAGACAGCATTTCAAGCAGTCAAGAAAGAGCTCCTCGACCACACCACGCTGGTGTACTTTGACCCCGCCGCAGAGGACCGAGATACTTGTAGACCCCAGCCCTGTGGGCCTAGGGGCAGTCCTCACACAAGAACAAGAACCAGGGAGATGGGCTGCCCTAGCCTACGCTAGCAAAGCGCTCACGCCAACGGAGAAGCGATACTCGCAGATTGAACGGGAAGCCCTGGCGATCCGATGGGGATGCAGACACTTCCACTTATACGTCTGCGGACACCCCTTTACCATCGTCACAGACCATCAACCTCTGGTGCCGCTTTTCAAAGCATCGGTGCTCCACCCTCCCCCATGCATCGAGAGGTGGGCTATCGGTCTCCAACACTATGACATGGAGGTGGTCTACCGACCTGGGGCCAAGAACCCGGCTGACTTCCTATCAAGGCACCCAGACATAACCAAAGAAGAGAAGGGAGAATAGAACAGCGACGACACAGAAGCACACCTGAACATGCTAGCAGCCCTGACATGCCCCCGGGCACTAACACTAGAAGAAATAACCACTGCGGCCAAAGATGATCCGGTGATGTCCTACGCCCAGAACACCATCCAAGGAGGGCTATAGAGACAATTCCTTCAGTCAGCGAACACGTGGTCTAGCCCAGAAAAAGAAAGCCTGGTGCACATCTGGTGAGTAAGGAACGAACTGAGCCTCACCCAAGGGGGACTCCTCCTCCGAGGGACTCGGATCGTCTTCCCAGCGACCCTGCAACTGCAGGCAACACAACTGGCTCACGGAGGTCACCAGGGGACGGAACGGATGAAAGCCCGCATGAGAGAGAAGGTATGGTTTCCAGAAATGGATGCCCGGATCGAAGAACTAGTCCGCAAGTGCTCGTCATGCCAAATCACAAGCGGACCCGAGAAACCAGCACCCATCCACACAGAAGAGCATGGGCAGAGCCCCTGGGAAAAAGTGAGTGTGGACTTCGGGAGTTTTCCTGATGGGCGAGCCACGTTAGCCCTCATTGACAGTTACTCCAAATACCCAATAGTAGAGGTAGTGACCTCAACAGCTTTTCTGCATGTCGGCCCTGCTCTGGAGAAGATATTTGTAATGTTCGGATGTCCAAAGGAACTCCGCAGTGACAACGGACCCCCATTCCAAGGATACGAATTTCGTGAATTCAAGCACCACCACGGAATCCAACACCGGTGCATCGCCCCCCAGTAGCCACAAGCAAATGGGGAGATTGAACGGTTCATGCGCACAATAAACAAATCGATTTGCATCGCAGTAGCAGAACAGAATGACCCTGAGCAAGAACCTCAGAGGTTACTACGGGAATACCGGAGCACGCCACACTGTTCAACGCATCAGGCTCCATGGCCGCTCATGTTCTCCGGGCCACGCCGGCACGGTATTCTCGCTGCCCCCGGGTGGTCCCCCCCTCCCTATGACGAAGAAGGAGCATTCCGAAGAAGAGAGAATTGCAGCAGCCAGGCCAGTCGAGCCCGGAGAGTGGCCTTCTGCCCAGTCCGGCCCAGGGACACCGTCATTCTGAGGGACAGAATACCAGGAGGCAACGAACAAGGCCACTGGACAGTGATCGGCCAGCAAGGACCAATGGTGACTGTTGAGAAAGCCGGAGAACGGGTGACCCGCAACATCTCTTGGTTCAACCAAATAGACCCACCTGACCCCTCCCCACCGGCGAGAACAACACGGAGGAGGCTGAAGAGCGTCTGGACAGTCCCCCAAGGGCTGTGGATCAACAGTCTGACGAACCTCCCGTGCCGGAGAGCCAAAGTCATCAAGGCCAACCGAGACGTGGCCCCTACCCCCGGGACACCGGCCCCCACACCCCTGACTAGCAGAGGGGCCACCAGGTATGCGCTGAGAGCCAACCCGCCGCCGAAAACCCCCCTAAGACTCTGCACCTGTTAAGTAAGTGAACAATCAGACTTTTCACACCATGGTCGAAGACTGAGTTGAGATGGGATGTAACTGTTGGTGCACCAGCTTTCCCTGCTGGTGCGCGTTCCGTAGCCCCGCCCCTGCGTTCACGCCGGCAGGCGTGAACGCGTAATAAATAAAATAAAGAAAGCGGAACTGCGACGGCAGTCCGCTCTAAGCCTCAACAGCGTGTGGGTGTGGGTTATTTTGCAGCACTCTTCTGAGCACTGTGTAGCGGGCAGAGGGAGGGCAGACCCCCCCCCCTGTTGTAACAGACTCCTTGCCACATTTGGCTGGGTCTGGCTACTGATTGGGGTCGAGAACTATCAGTTAAAATCCTGGTTTCTGTGCATGTCTGTGTTGTGTGATATCAGGCACATCACTCTGTCTCTCAGTGTATTGGTCTGACAGGCTGATTTAGAACCGGGCTATATTTTGATGGTAGACTGTGAGTAAATACCTGTACATTTACATCATACATGAAGGATCACAGCCACAGAGTACATCCACAGGCTCGTTTGATATCTCTCTGTTCGGGAGGGTGGGGGCGGGTCTCTGCACAGGTGAATCCGAAAGCTGCTCCCTTGGCACAAACAAGTAATGTCAGGTAGAGGTGGGAGGGAACGGAAGGATGAGGAACCATTAAAGACATTGCAGGTTTCCTGCTCTGGGTGCACACACACACACACACACTGTCAGCAGGATAGACAGGGAGTGGGTCACTGCTGCAAGCTTCACAGGGATAGGGTTTCAGCCAACACCTCGCCCCAGCACCCTCACCCTAGTCTCTTGACACTAAAAGCTCCCCAGCCACCTCATCCTGCTGTCACAGCTCCTGTCTGAACCCTCCTCACATCCCTTGGGGTTCAGACCTCACAACATGTGTAGTCCCCCCAGAGATCCATTTGATGACCAGGAATGCATCTGCTCTTACAGGATGAATCACCGGAGCAGCTGAGACTATTACAAGCAAGCTGCACTGAGGCATTAACATGTGCTGCAGTTATACAGGGCATGTAAGGGGCGACCAAGACTACTGAAAACAAGCTATGTTATCCAAGGGTCACCGGAACTCAGAGGGGTATCTGAGACTAGTAAAATCAAGCTACCACTAGGGCATACCACATGTGCCAAGAGTTAATGTACAAAGAAAAGGGCAGGTGAGATTACAGACAGTCCACTGTCACTGACATCTAGCAGTGTGTGTGCGAGGGTCACTGGGAAGGGAGAGGGTAGACAAAACTGTTGGCTGCACCTAACACCTAATGTTCACACTGTATTCCAAGTGTCACCAGGACATCATTGAGGCATCCGTTAAACTTTACCTCTCAGAAGCAATAACACAATGTGCACTTGTGTGAGCAGGTACAACGGCGACCGCATCTGACAGTGGCTAAAGCACATGCGTTGTTTCAGTTTTATAAAAACAATTCCTTAAGTAAAACACTAATAGGTTATATTTGCAAGCCCCACTTTAAAGTCACGCATTAATAGTTATCACTTTCTCATTGTATATAGTTTTCACCATGGATGGAAACTCATTCTCTCGGGGTTCCTATGTACTTCTTAGGTAACAAGGGAAGTGTTGGAATCAACCTGTTGCTGCCAGTGGGGTGCGCTTGTGTGAGTACTAAAGGTGTGCCCCTCTGCCAGGCTGAAGAGGTGGAATACATGTCCACAGGTACACGGAAAGACAGCCACGTTTGGATCCTGACTGAAAAGGCAGAGCCCTTGGTGAGCAGTTAAACAGTTGCACAGCAGGAGCAGAGTTCAGAGGGGTATATTTATCAAGAAACGGCGTTAAAATTATCGCCGCTTTAGTGGCAGAAAACTGCCCCTAAAGCGGTGATAATGGGCTTGATAATATGCCCTTGAGTACTCCCTTAGAAGCCCATGTTCTGGTGTCAACATGGGCTTCTATGGGAATTCTCTGCGGCATATTATGAAGCCCATTATCGCCGCTTTAGCAGCAGTTCTCTGCCGCTAAAACAGAGATAATTTTAACGCCGTGCTTGATAATATACCCCAGAGTTCTTTTATTTAGCTTACAGAAAATCAAATATGACCGTTTAATGTTGACCATAGAATACCACTTGATCACTAAATATGTAGTTGTGCTTAAATAACGGTTTGCTTAAATTGCCACTTGAAACGAGAAATTTCAAAAGAGATATCATATTCTTTTTTAAGGAAACATCATGTTCAAAGTTTTAAGATGCACAACGTTTTGCAGAACTCTTTCTCGAACTCTTAAGTCTTGGAAACATGAAAAAGGTGTGTGGTTTCTTCCCTTCCTTAGGCGGTCAGGGGGGCACCATATGAGCTCTAGCAATAAGAGTTCTACTTGGAGTTCTTTAAGCACGTACGCAGAAATCAGCGTAGTCACTGCCTTAGTCATGTCCAATTCTGTCTGCCATTTATCGTGAACTCTCACCAGACGTAGGTTAGACCTCTGTGACTTGATATTCAAGGTCCTTGAGCTTTGCATTACTACTTCTCATTTGTAGAGTCACCTCTGATCGAGTCCCTTGCTTATCTTTCATGGCTGATGCAGTCAGCTCATCTTCTTCACAGCGGGTGTTCAACTCTTGCATCCTTTCATCATCATGCCCAGTTTTTGGGCCTCCTTTGCTTCCTGAATTTCTGCTAACAGTAGCTGAAACATTGCAAAGTTTTTACCGCCGAGTTCTCCTGTCTCAGCAGGAAGGGGTTGCACAGTAGGTGTTGGTCAAGCAAGTTGAGCCAAACCTTAGGCTTGAATCATAAATAACTCTTTTTCTTCAGTCAAGGAACTCTACCTGATGGGAGAAGTACGGTATTTGTCAGACATGGCTGCTGAGAGTACCAAACCCTCTCCAATAGCACAGATTTGGAACTCTTGCAGTTGTGTGCAATCAGTTATCTTCTTCTACCGTCACCTCCATCCCCCCCAGAGAGAAATAGGAGTTGCTGAACTCGTAAGATCTCCTCACCAGGCCTAGAAAAAATTGGATATTGTGGGCAGATGGTGCTCTGCTCATCTGGGCCAGCAGAAGGGAGGAGTTGTTTGGCATCTCTCTCCAGGCTTTCACCACTTTTGATTAAGGGGACCTTATATTCCCAATTACACTCCATATTGCTCTCTGCAGGAACAGTAATGAAAACAGCTCCGGGCTTACCACCCTGCCCCAGCCGGACCGCAGAGTGTTGTGCAGCTTCGTGGTTACCCTGCAGGAGTCCTGCTGACCCTCCAGTAAGTATCTCTGTCCTGGTGGCTTCTGCCATTTTGCACTCCTTTCCTAATGCTGTCAAAATCTCATTTATGGGGTCTGGAAGTGAGATCCTTGAAGAAGGCAGAGCTTCAGACTTATAGGTTTCGCTCACCCTCAGGAGCTACTGGTTTTTCACTTTGACAAGAGGATTATCCTGGTAAGGTTTCCGCTTCCTTATCGAAGACTTTCTCTTGAGCATCCTATACTCAAACATCATCCAACAGCATGCAGTCCCACCTTGTTTTACAACTGTCGAGGAATGTAGGCCTCAAACTAACCTGTGCTCAACCCTCTGGTAGCTTGTGTGGTTCCTAATAATCCGTAGGGTCTGCGCATTTGCTTGGACAACATAAACTAGGGGCTTAGTGCCAAGACTAATTCCGGGCACCCCTGCAGGATATATTGGCCTATAAACCAGCAAGCTCACAGTGCCACCGTAAGCCCCCTTAACCTACCAGGGAGCGAATGGTTTCTGGCAACCACTGAGCATTACAACCCTGACCCCTCAGAGATCGAGAAACAGTTCAGATCCTTTCACTCACTCACTTGTGCTTACTCAATCTCAGCGAGGTATACAAAGAATACGCAGAGGGACGTTTTCAATATATTTATTGAACCAACATTATTCTTGTATAAAATACATGTGCGGCAATGATTAGTAGACAGAAGCAGATAAAAGTGATTACATGCACCAAAAGCGTAAATAGTAGAATATTTCTACCATGGTACTAAAACAATGTATATATGCAGCCATATAAAACAAGGCAGTAATCAAACGTACTTCTATTATGCAAACCCTACTCTAAGTTTACATAGAGTGTGTATAGGTGTGGAGCCAAGAATCCCCCCAAGGGATTATTCAACCCTATTACCTGGTGGGAGAGAATGAAGGACCCCGCCGTAGTCACAAACAGAACACCCCTGACAAGAAGTCAGACCGCTGCATGGTGAATTCTCAGCATGCAAGTACCCCTTGTGCCAGCTGAAGTGACCCCTCTGCTAATCTTTTGGGGTGCTCATCTTTTATAATAGAAAGCTGCTTTGCGATGTGCGTATAGATTAGTGATGTTAAGGATTTGTAGATAGCCCTGTCACCCCGTGGATGAAGATACAGACTACATTTGTACATAGTGCGAAAAGTGACCTTGTACATGATGTTCAGGGCATTGTGATAATGTTGTGCTAAGCTAGATGTGTTTAATTCCAGGGAAAATAATCCAACATTGTTGTGCACGCAAATAGGTGCAAAAGGTCACAGCTAAAGTGTTATTGTAAGGACAATGTGAGAATTGAGCTGCTTCGCTACATGGGTCTAACTCGGGAATATAACATAACTTAGGGGCAATATGTAAAGAATGTATGGAGCACTTCAGAAAGTAATAAAGTGAAAACACAACACAAGAAAAACCACACATCAATTCAGAAAAATAGAGTATAATGTAATAAATGATTTGAGACCAAAAGAAGCAAAAATCCAATCATTTGAACCGGAGATATGCAGTGTTAAAGATTTAAGTGAAAAGTGTGCCTAAACGCCAACTGTGTTTATCTGGTTGAACCGGGACAAAGTGACAGGTTTAGGCCAACCACGATCGAGCAAGGACCAGATGTACAAAGCTTTTTTGAGGTTGCAAACAGTTCGATTCCCTGATTCAGTCCATTTGTGATCGCATTAAACGATTTTGTAATGCACAATGCCCAATTTGCAATTCGGTACCCTTTTACCAAATCACAAATTGGGCTTGCGATTCGGTATTAGGAAGGGGAGTGTTTAGGGCCTTCCTCCCTGATACGGAATAGCAGTGGTATGTGTGAATATTTTGCAACCAAAATACGGTTGCAAAACATTTGTATTTTACTACCTACTTCAAGTAGGTGGTAACCCATTACCAAATGGGAAGATGTCCCCAAGGGGCCCCTGAGTAAATGTTTGGAATTTTCTTTTTTTTTTAGAGCAGACACAGTTGGCCCACGGTCCGCTTCCTATGCTTACAAAATGTTAAAGGAAACTATTCATTTTTCATTATGAAATGCCTCCCATTTTCCTTTGAGGAAAATGGCCTGTATTTTAAAAAAAACTAGCTTTATTGAAAGGCAAACACAGACATGATGGTATGCTGACTCAAACAAGCCACCATAACTGTGGTTTTTGCGATTCCCAATGGGTTTCAAACTGCGATCTACCTCATGAATAATAATGAGTTAGGTCTATTTGCAACCCACTGGGAATCACAAAATGTGCTAAAAACAAATTTGTACATTGCTGTTTGCGATTACCAAATAGCGAATCTAAAACATGTGCTATTTGGTAATCACAAACACTTACCTTGGTACATCTAACCCCAAGTTTGGCCCGTGGGTCAAAGTACCTTAAATCCTGGCTGTGAAGCATTGCGAGATCGTGTATGGAGGATGCGTCATGCAGCAGCGGTTGTGATGAACGGTGTGCTGCAGTGCGAGGTCGAGTGTTGAGGATGTATCACACAATGGGTATTCCGGGGAGGTGCAGGGCAGTGAAGCAAGGTCCTGTGTTGAGGCGGTTCCAAGGAAATAAAGAACTGGGATGTGAGAGGTCCTACATCGAGGAGGCATTGCATGACAGCGGTTCCAAAGAGCAGTGGGTCCTGCATTGGGAATGTGTCACACAACGGCGGTTCTGATGCAGAGCTGCAAGGAGATGTGTTACGTTGTGTTGGCTTCTAGATAGACCACAGCTGGGCCTGCAGAGCCCCTTCAGACCCTCTTCAAGCCCTCTACCAAGGGTCCAGGACTGGTATGGCATCACTTGGGGGGCAAGACTCCCAGCAGGCACAGTCCAGATGCTGGGTTCCAGGAGGTTGGAGCCTTTTCTGTCCCTGAGGCTCTGATCAGGAGGCCAGCAAAACAGCCCTTGGAGTCACCCTGGTGGTCCTATGTTCCTAGGTTCAAGGTGCAGGTCCAGTCCTTCTCACTCACACAGTAGAGCAGCAGGGCAGCAAGGCAGCAGAGTAGCAGTCCTTCTTGCAGAGCAGTACAGCAGTCCTTCTGAGTCTTCTGCAGGTTCAGTTTCCATATTTGGTGCCAGTTTTGAAGAAGGAAAAGATTCTGTAGGTCTGTACCCACGGAGGCATTTGGAATTTCTTGCCTCCCTGCCTTGGCCCCATAATCTCTGGCAGCTTAAAGGACCAGTGTCAAACCCTTCATAAGTGTACTCAGCCCAGCACTTTGTGATGTACAACTGTGGTAGGTGACAGCTCCACTCCTCTATCAATTCATAAATGGCCCATCTTGCCAACACCTATTCCCCCATTGTTTGTCTAATCGCCTGGAAGCAATGCACAGAGACCACCTGTTTACTACACCTAGTAATGTGACCCAGGATATAGGTTGCATGCACCAAAAGGTTAGGGCAAAAAAGCAGCAACTTTCTAAAAGTGGCATTTTCAGAATTGTGACTTAAAATATATTCCATTACAGAGAGTTTTGAATTGCAATTCTTAAGTCACCAAACTCGACATTCCTACCTGCTCCCAATCAAAAGGTATCACTTATTAAATGCAATAAGGTAACCCAATGTTATCATATGGGAAAGACATACCTTGCGGTGATGAAAGCTAAATGTAAGAGTTTTTGACGATCAGGACATGTAAAAATTAAAAGTACATGTCCAACTCTTTAGATACACTTCACCCAGCTCTATCAGCTGTTTAGGGCCTACCTTAGGGGATGGCTTATATGGAAGGTTTGGGCCTGGCAAAAAGGTTTATTGTGTCCTGTCAAAAAGGCAGTTAAAACCTGCACACACAAGCTACTTAAGTGGATAGTACAACCAGTGCTGCATGCCTACTAGTAGCATTTAATTTACGGTCCCTGGGCACATTTAGTACCACTTTACTAGGGGCTAACAAGGAAATTAATTGTGCCAATTGAATGTAAACCATGTTTTAGGGAGAAAGCATACTGACTTTATCTTTGGTTAGCAGTGGTAACATGCATAGACTCATTATACCAACAAAAAAGGGATCAGCAAAAATGGAGAAGTAAGTCAAAAAATGTGTGGGAAGACCACACTGCGGGCTGACAGGTGTATCAGAGAGCCTTTCATTATTCTTAAATAGAAAAGGACTGCTGTATTGTCTTTCTTCCAAGTGGACAATCTGTTAGTGTAACTGTAGCTTTTTTTTTTTAAATGAGCACCCACCACTAATTTCTCCCACCAAGGTTTTCTTTCTCCCTGTTCATATCCTGTACCAGGCGCTGCCCCAAAAAATTGCAATCCACCAACCTCACACTGCACAAGGCTTATCACCTTCTTGCCTTTACCTGCCCTTTTGGACTCCAAGTAGTTGCTTCCATGAGAGAGAAACTATGGGAGGGAAAGGCGGGACTGTGGGCTTGTGGGCGTACGAGCCATCTTCAAAACATATAGGGTGGCAGCATCCATCAACTGCTCGAAGGAGGGATTAATTGGGCACCAACCAACAAAAGTATTCCGATGGGAGCCCTGATTGAGAAACGGTGCAGCCAAATGTAGCAGAACACTCCGTATAAACCAGTTTGGCAAGGCAAGATTAAGAAAGAAGAAACAAAAGGGAAGTACCATGGTAACAATAGTTATTATCAAAAAGGTGGTCCCTATGGGAGAAATGTAGCCTTGCACTTCCACAGCAATAGTATTGTCAAGAAAAACGCTTTACTACGTTATCTTAATTTAAGCAGTCAATGCATTTATTTATGGTAATAGAATAAGGACACACTATTTACATAT
This sequence comes from Triturus cristatus, assembly GCF_964204655.1. Classification (NCBI taxonomy): domain Eukaryota; kingdom Metazoa; phylum Chordata; class Amphibia; order Caudata; family Salamandridae; genus Triturus; species Triturus cristatus. Next base: position 983,924,973 of record NC_140585.1, on the reverse strand, counting down.
ATTAAATTGGACATGGTGCTCCAAAATAGTGACGATTCAGTTAAAGTGTCTCAAGTGATAAAACAGGAGCGCTTGTGCTCAATACAAAAATATATACATGTGCCTGATTGGGATAATGTGTTGCTGTTCATGACACTCATGCTGTGAGTATCAGAACCTCAATCATAGTTCCAAATCACTCCACATCTGTTGTTGTCAACATTGCGATCCTTTGGCACAATGACTTATAGAAGGGTCATCTTCAGGGCTAAGGTAAAAAAGGAGTCACCAGAGGTTTGAAGCACAGGGACCCTCAACCTTCGATGTATCAGTCTTACGTACAGGGGCAAGTTTCTGCTAACTGTTTAGCAATGAGTCAGATTTGGGGTATATGGACCCTCAGCCGCAGGTGTGTCAATTACAATTTACTTCAAAAAGACTCAGCAGGTAGAGAGCAAGAGTCAGGAGACTGGGGTGCAGGTATCCATAATCAGGTGCGTATTGATCCAGGTCCCTCAGAAAAACCACAGCAGACTAAAGGCAAGTAACTACCAAAGATTACTGGCACAGCTGGGATGGGCCCTCCAACACAGGTTATCTCTGAATTCTGGACGAAAAGAAGAAGTTGGGTCGGCATCCCAGATACTCCCTGCTTTCTTAAACAAGCATTGGCAAAGCCAATAAGTCTCGCCTTTGGGAACTATTGGCTTTGCCAATGGTTTTTAGCCACGCTGAACAGCACCTGGGATGCTGTGCAGCATGGCTAAAGTTAAAAAAAAAAGATTTTTTTTAAAACCTTTGACTCGGCCTGTCTATGTATTTTACATCAATATTTTTGCTCCTTGCTCCAGACAACAGCCTTAACCCCAGTCAATCAAATAGGGCTTTAACTTTGCACTACTGTGGCCTCTTTAACTGCTAAGTATATCAATCAACACCTGAAGGGCACTAGTTAACTTTTACAAAGTGTCTGGATTATGCAGCATTGCACACAGTTTACAGTAATTGTAATAACTTTTCATCCTTTTGAAACAAAATAGTTTTGCTAAAATCTGCAAATTATACAGCAGATGATAGATGTCACATCGTACGCAGATGACACGCAAATCGTAGTGTCTTTACTTCCAGGTCGGGAAAGGGGGTTGGATTTCAACTTTCAGTCTTGTATGTCGGAAGTGGGGCACTGGATGGCTAGTAACTGTCTTAGGCTGAACTCTAATAAAACCGAGGTCATGCTGTTTGGGAACAACCCCAATTTCTGGACACCCTTATGGTGGCCGCCGGAACTGGGGGCCCTCCCCTTTCCCGGTTGATAAGGTAAAAAACCTCGGGATGGTGGTGGATGCCAAACTTTCCATGGCCGCACAGGTTAAAGCGGTAGCCTCCAAAACCGGGTACATGCTGAGAATTCTGACAAAAAATCCTGATTCTGCTCCCACCTGAATGCCGTAAAACGGTGGTTATGGCCCTGGTAATATCTAGATTAGATTATTGCAACAGTTTGTACCTTAATATACAGGAAAATCTGTTGCATAGATTGCAGTTATTGCAAAACGCTGCTGCTAGACTTCTAACAGGCATTCCCAAATTTGCTCCCATTTCAAAGGCCATCCGAGATCTGCATTGGCTTCCAGTTAAAAGCAGAGTCCAGTTTAAAGCATTGTGCCTGGTTTTTAAGGCCTTACATGAGGAAGGCTCTGATTTTTTAATAAAACAATTTAAATGGTACTCCCCACCGCGGCGGCTTTGATCATCTGATGCGAAACTGATTATTGTCCACGTGATAAAATAGGCCCGCTGGGGCGGGCGTAGCTTTTCCTTTGGTGCGGCTAAGCTATGGAACAGGCTGCCTCTCCACCTGCGACGCATCGATAGCCTGCTGTGTTTCAGAAAATCGCTGAAGACTTGGCTGTTCGTGAACTAAAGTTTTTTCACTGCCTGACCGGTCAAGGGAGGAGTGGATAAGCGCCAGGACACCTACTTGGTAATCGCGCGCTCTACAAATCGCTATAACATAACATAACATAACATAGGCAATGAAGATTGCATCAAAATAATACTTATGCAGAAAATACTGCAAACCCTTCAATTGCAGTTTTTTATCTTGCCTTGCACCTACCGGGGAGTAAATAACACCAACCCATTAACACTTTAAAAGGTTCAAGCATCACTTTTTCTTCAATCCGCATCTACGGTAAATGTGCTAAGCACAATAATTCTGTTTGTTTTTCAGTTTTTCACTTTGAATCGAACACAATCATTTTACATTTGAACGTTATCCAACGATTTACTATAGGCACACGTTCTTTATCCAGTTTTAAGTGTTGTAATATTTATTGTGTTTGATACTTCCAAAGTATGTTGAATTGTGTTCATTTTATGGGAGAACGGGGAGAGGATGTAGCCCAATGGCTAGGGCGGTCGACCTCAAATCTGGGGAACTGGGTTAGAGTCTCGGCAATGACGCTCAGCATCCTGTGATTCTGGACAAATCTTTTAATCTCCCCGTGCCTAACAAAAATAAATGTGTCCGTCTGTACTGAAACTGGTGCTGATGTAAAGCGTTCCAATACCTTAGGGTCAAGTTTGCGCTAGATAAAACTACGAGGTAAAAAAAAGGAAACATGACCTTATATGCTTATATACACAAGTTATTCAGTCATTCATCCTCATAGCTCCCAAGTGGCTCTCTGACGTCTGTCATGCTCAGCGAGTCCTGACTTATTAGTCAACAGGACATTTTAATGCCATGTGTGTAATGGGGAACTGGGAACTACAATTCCCAGAAGGCAGGGTGATAATAATTCGAACACGGAGTCGCTCCTGTGCCATGAGTTCAAGCTGTATTTCACCCCTACTGCATTGTTTTGTGGAAGACAAGCTTTTTCTCTAGTTAGTTTTTGTTTTAAATCAGTGCAAACCGCATGTTTCCTCTTAGAGTGGAGCTGATGAGCGTCATTCGTGGAGTAGTTTGCAGTTCTGCAGCACACTTATTTCAAAAGGAGTTTTCAGCTTTTTTTGTAACACACTTCAACCCGACGAATGCATGGAGAGACGCACGCATTTATTCTTTGTTAAGCATTGCTCGTTGGACAGCCCCAGCCAATCGGAAAGAGCAAAACCGTAAGCAAGCAACAAAGGGGAAAGTAGAAAAGGCGGGGGGCAATTCAAGCAACAACAGAGGGAGGGGGCAGAATTTTGAGGATGAGTAAGAGTATTCACATAAGGTAAACTGGCTCAGAGGGATGGAAGGTCAAAACAAGGAGGAGGGGCCACCAAACACTGTACAGTGTGATGGTCAAACATTAGGTTCTCTGAGTGAAATCACCAGGGACGGAATTAAGCATGCAAAGGAGGGGCATTTACACAAATGCACCAATAACATGCCAGCATTTCTGAATGCCACAGATAGTAACCAATGGCAATCAGTGGGTTTGCCAACCCCCACAGTAGAGATATAACAGGTCGATGGAAGCTCCACCTAAAAAGGGATGAACGTCTATGTGTAGTAAGCTTTATTCACTTTGTCACCTCTCTTCATGTTTGAATCAAATGTCGACTCAATTCCAAGTTAATTGGACTTTCTACTGATCAAAGGGCTTTGAAATCATTAGTAGACTGCACAGAGCCTGCAGGCCGGTCCGTCACCTTCTTTGCCGCCGAAAATAGTTGAAATAGTGGCTTCATGAGCTATAATTGTTATCTTCCAATGCAGGATCTTTCCTACCTTTTCCTGGTGCCACAGATTGCCCTGGCCACTCAACTGCTTTTCTGCAGTAGCATTTACACAGAGCAAAGTAGAGCTGCGAACGCCGAGGCAGACTAGGGGGCATATCAACAAGGGCTTTATCTCTGCTTTTTTGGCTTTAAAAGCCAAAAAAGGAGAGCTAAAACTAGCACCCTATCAACAACAGGGTGCTAACATGCACATTTGCATGTTAGCACCCTTTTACTCTACGCTTCCCCTTGCATCTCTAATGAGATGCAAAGGGGGCGTTCCAGAGTAAAATAATAGGAGAAATGTCGCTAAGCGACATTTCTCCTATTATCAAGAATGTCGCTAACTCTGTTAGAGACAAAAAAAGTAGCGCTAACCGCGGTTAACGCTGCTTTTTTAGGTCTGGTATTTTTCAGACTTAGCCATGATATCCTATGGAAGAAGGATATCATGGCTAAGTTTGCCTGTCCCTATCAACAAGGTAACGTGAGATTATCGCTGGGTTTCCAGCGATAATCTCACGTTATCAGGTTATCGTGAGGATTTTTATCGCTATTGAGATAAGCGTTGCTAATAGCACGCTATCTCATCGATAAAAATTCACGCTAGCCGGCGATAATTATCCTAGCGCTAAGTGCGCTTAGAGATAATTATCGCCAGTTGTTGTTGATATGCCCCTTAGAGTCGCCAAGACGGGCTCCAGGCTGCGGCCAGTGCCTGTCGGGAAATCCTCCGTCCGTCATCCCGTCCTCTTACGAGATCCTCATGTATAATTATAAGCTATAATTAAAGTCAGAATTTAAAGATATATTTATTTTAGTTTTTTTTAAAAAGGAAGCCTACCTGATGTATAGCACTATGGTGGTAGAGACAGCCATAAACCTTTGAATAATTAATGATGTAATGTCACTAATGCTAACATTTTATGAACATTGTACTCAGGAAGTTGCACAGATTCAACTGAAACATTTAGTTAAAAAACACTAAAATGGTATGATGGTGTCCGTGTTAAAACTGAAATGTAAGTACTTGAGCACATGAAAAGTGTAAGCACGCAGATTTGCATGCAAATGAGTCTGTTTGAGAACTGATTGGAGAATCCTTTTTTTTAAACTTTCTTTGTGGAATTTTCAGTACTGCAATAAGCACCAAAACAACTGTCACCTGCAGCCGCAGTCCGTGGAGGGAGTTACGTGGGGCGGAAAGGTGGGACGGGGGAGGGGCAGGGTGGGGGGTACTAAACACCGGAATATGGATAATTGGAGGTAATTAAACAATCAAATAAATAAAACGAATTTCGTAGCGCGCTGCATCGCATTTTGTGATGCAGGGCGCGCAACAAAATTCGTTTTATTTATTTAATTGTTGGGTGACTTGCAGCCCCTGCACCTCTCATGTGCTGCAGGGCCCCACTGTGGCCTCCTGTGTCTGCGCCAGTTCCCCCTCAAACACCATGGGGGCCCTACTTGAGGTCAGGTCACTATCCCTCCAGGCAGCTTCCCCCTAAACTCCAGCTACAACTTCAGGGGTTCTGCTACCCAGCCCCTGATAGCCTGGCCCAAGCGGGAGGAAAACCACCTCAGACAGGAAGCCGCAACCACCCTTGCAGGCAAAAGCACCCCCCTCACCATCTGTGCCACCATGTCCCCCATGTTGGTACCTGTTGGACCCGGCCCTTCTGGCAGGTTCACCCCGAAACTTTTTGCTTTTCATTGATGACGTGGTTTAGTGATTTTTGGGTTTCTGCGCACTTTACCGCTGTGTCCCAGGGTAAAGTGCGTGCGTGTTGTGAGGTTGGCCTGCCCTCCCATAGGAATGCATGGGGGAATGTATGTGTCCTGGCAGTTCCTGATGCGTGGGGTGTGCAGGCTCATGTTTGGTATGTGCGGACTCGTGTGATTGAATGCTGCGCGTTGATGTGTGCGGCGTGCATGTACCTAGTGTGGAAGTGCCACTTCTAGAAGTGGGCACTTCAGTGTGCAGTCTGAAATGTGTGGCTTGTCTGGCGATTGGCTGGTGAGGTCAGGTGACGGACTAGGGAATTCCCCAGAGTCAGGAGGAGTCACCCAGTGGTGAATGGGGAGTTAGCATGTTGATGGCTGGGGAGGAGTGTACCTGGGTCCTGAATAGGACAGGGCTTCCCCCACACAATGCTGGCGCCGGCCCCTGTGGTGCGTCTAATGACCCTAGCCCTGCCAGTGAATAGGGAGAGGGACTGAGCAAAACAAAGTGCTCAGGAACCTGTTGGAACTGGTTCGCCCCTTCCCTGCACCTTAGACAAAGCCTTGTACTGTATAAAAAGGGGCTGTGTCCCCTTACATTGGTGTTCTCTTCCAGGATCCACTTGAGGGGGGGCCTGCTGCTGCTGGGCGCTTGGAGAGACCGCCACTGGGGACTGCCTCCCTGCTGGAGGGCCCTGTGAGCTGGCTCTGGGCCCAGCCTTTGCCCCCTGCTCTCTGAAGGACCTTTTTGGGTGCTGGACCTTGCTTATAGCGCCTGTGAGCGCTTCCTGGACTTCGTAGCACTGTGCGCGCTGTTTTCCTGGACTTTGCCTTGTTTATAGCGCTGGGAGCGCTGGTTTGCTTTATAGCGCTAGGCGCGCTGTGATCCTGATAGCGGGTGCCCACCCCGCGATTCTGCCGTGCTTGGATTCAGCTTGCGGGTGCCCACCCCGCTTATTTACGTGTATTTCGAGGGAGCCTACCCCTCTTACGGCCGGAATAATCACCGCTGCAGCCCGGTCCGGGGAAACCCGGAAGTCAGGCAACCTTCGTGGAGGACGGGGGCGGGACTTTGAAAACAGGAAGCGGACGGGAGCCTACCCCGCGCTCCTGTGCAGTGAGGAGTGCCCGGGTGAAGGAGGACGTCGTGGGAGGAAGCGGGCGGGAGCCTACCCCGCGCTTCCCCCAGGAGAGAAGGACTGCTGAGGCGGCGGGGCCCCGAGGCACATTGTCGGTGCCTGGCCCGCCGCGAGAGAAAGCCGTCCTGACGCCGGAGTCCCCAGAGGAGAGCCCGGTAAGTGGTGAAGGGCTGGGGGACTCCGTATGTGTGGGACTCCGTAGGATCAGAGACCTTGCCGAGGTCTGAGCGCGTGGGGCTCCAACAACGCCGCATCACTCACGAGCCCTGTGAGGCTCCAAAACGGGGCGTATGGGTTTCTGAGCCCCGTGGCTCCAACGGAGGGGCAAAGTGTTGTTCACTCGAGCCTAGAAGGCTCCAACGACGGTTCCACTATTGGTTTAGAGCCCCGTGAGGCTCTAGGGGGCATTTCAAGTGGCGCAGAGTCCAGAGGGACTCCAACGTGTGGGGCATTGTTGCTTCTCGAGCCCAGTGAGGCTCCAACGTTGTGCCGAGCCACGAAGGCTCTGGAAGGCACCTTGTTAATGGTCAGAGCCCAGAGTGGGCTCCAGAGGCACGCAGAGTGCCTGAAGTTCGTTTTCCAGCTGCCCAGCACTTAGTGGGCAGCTGCCACGTTTAGGTGGGGGACCATTCTTGTTTTAGTCTGCACAGCTGGCGCAGCTTGACTGAACGCAGGGCGCCCTAGCCCCTACCAGGCCAGTTGGCCCAGGGACTGCCACAGGTGGTGGCTCATGTGGAGTCTTGCGCAATTGTTCCTACTTGCACTGTGGTAAATAATTTAATTACCGGGACTTAATTTGGTACAGAAACATAATAAAACAGCTCAGTAAATAAGAGGCAGAATCCGTGGTATTAGAGGTTCCGAATGGGCTTTATTCCAATGATCGATTATAATCGGTTGCTCCAGGTTCCGTCACCACGAAGGTTCAGGAAGTGAAGTACATACATTATTGACAAGAAATGACTTTTATAGAACATACATTACAATGAAGCGAATGCGGTAGGCGTAACAATTGATAAGGAAGATGACGATTCACATACGTAACCGAAAATGGGCGTAATGAGGAGTAAAAAGGAACATAATTGGTTATGATGTCATATATAGGTGGATCTATAAGATTATACTTGGCATAGATGCGTGCGCAGCAGCATGACGTGTGATTGACGTGCAACTAGGGGGTGAAGGGGACTTGACATTTTGCTCTACATGTGGAGACAAGAAGTCTGGAGGGTCAAGTCAACCTAATCCCAAATCATATCTAACATCCTATGTTTAAAGAACTATGTTATCCACAAAGGGAGGACTCTTGGACAAAATCTATTCTATACTGACTGTGTGTGCGTGCACAAGCGTCTAAGTGTCTAAGTGTCTATATGAGATACAAGGGGCAGAAACCTTCCATGGTAACAGGGCTATGAATTACTTGCATGAGGACAGAGAGGCCGGGCCCTTTGCTCGGTAGCTGAAGGAAATGTTTACCTAAACTACTAGACAGGAATGCATCGGCTGAGGAGCGAAGCAGATAACTCGAAGGTGAAATACGGTTTTTTGGCAGGCAGGCAAACCGGCCGAGGCAGGCACCGTTAGCCGCACAGGGAGTAGGACAAAGTTCATGGATACAGATGCGAGCTCAAACTGAAGCTGTCAGAGGCAGAGAGCAGAGAAAAGCTTGATGGCAGAATCGGGCCTACTCGCCTGAACTGCAAAATGGAGTAACTGAGCCATATAAAGTCGGTGGCCTTTCGTACTTAGGAATTGAATATCCAGCCCATTCATGGCGGATCTGACAGAGGTCATGTTGACGGTGGACGCACATGTGTTTGCGTCTTCAGAACTAGAACTGGAGGGAACATACAGGTACTTGTGATTCATACATGGAACCGTTGGGGTCCAAGATAGGGGACATAACTGATCAGAAAAATCCATATTTCCACATTCCCTCCTTGTCCCCTACTTGCCCGTTAAGAGATATCAATCTTCATCAATCCATTGATCTGTTCATATAGCATCATTTGTTCTTCTTTCTTCTTGCGTGATGAATGAAATCCTGGTGGTGGAATACACGATGTGGCACACAGACCACAGATCGCTGGTCCACATTGTAGACATAGACAGCAACTGAATAGTATGAGAAGGCCAATACCTAGGAAAGATAGGACCTTCCATCCAAAGGTAGATAATACACTCCAAAACCAACCGGACCAAGTCCAGGTGCCTGGGTTCTGGTGTATCTGGCTTACAATCTTATGAAGGCGAGTTATGGCCTTATACACAGATGGCGAATTTTCTGGTATGAAAATGCAACAGCTTGATCCTATGACCCTACAAGCTCCGCCCCTATCAGCCAGGATGACGTCAAGGACAAGACGATTTTGAAGCACAACAATCCGCATAGCAGACTGCTCTTCTGTTAAATTGCCTAAAGCGGAAATAGTTTCATTCACTACTGCTTCAAGGGTTCTAGTTAATCTACGTATCAGCTTACTATTAGTAACAGTACCTATATAGGGAAAGAGACCTTTATTGAAATCTGTGTATTTTTCCCATGCTGTTTCAGTGTAATCGACTATTGGGAGATCTCTCCTTACTCTACTATTTACTAAATGAATATTTCTGTGATAATCAGGAGGAGCTAAAAAAACAGGTGGCAAAAGGAATCCAATATAGCAAGTACCATCCCAGTCTAGAGGCAAACGTACATATGCCGTCTGACCACATATGAAATAGGAATGGCGGGAAGCTCTAAATGTGGACTTGCCTTGATCACTAAACTCTACTACAGTCGTGCATTTACTATGGCCCATATGTATGGAACCATTTTTCTTTACACATAGTTCACCCTTTACTGGAAATATTGACATAGCGGGCAAAATTGGAGTAGTTTCGGATTCGACATTTAGGATCATAAGATTAAGCGTGAAATTACCTAATCCATACACTTCATTTTCTAGATCAGTTCCTGTTCTCTGGGGAAGTCCCTCCTTGTTGGGGTAGCAGACCTTAAGCAAAATTAAGTTCAAATTTCCCCATACCCAGTTATCTTGATAAACTGCAGAATTCGAATCTAGAGAATTAATTAAACTAAACCATGCTCCACAGGAGCCGTTGTGTGTGAACGGGTATGGAAAGAGAGGTAAAATTCCTTTATAATTCTGATAGGGAGGGAGTCGGCCACATATCCAACAATTTGTAGCATTGCTAACCTGATGGGAATGATGTAACATACTAATAAAAGTGTTATTGCGCAGCGCAAATCTGTAAGACAACTCAAGCGGAGGTAATTCACTAAAAGAATGTTCAGCAGTAACATTGTAAACATGTCTAGAAATAGGATAATATATGTGCAACAATATACTTGCAGTAATTATTAAAAGACTCAAGAAAAATAAAATTAATAACGTCATTATGCAATGGCTACGCAGTGATTTACAGTACGCCTGTCGTTTCAACATTTTTCGCGATTTTCCATGATTCAGGTCTAAGAGATACATGTCGGAGACAGATTCAACCGTTTCACCTTGGAGAGGACTTAAACAATCAAATCGTCCGACGGTTTAGGCCTGAGTTTCAGTTTATAAAGTTCCTGACTGTTGGCCTCAGCCAAAGGTAGTTTTGAGTCAATGGGTGAAGACACACGAGGTGGGCTATTCACATCCGAAGGAAGTCCATGAAATTTCTTGATATGACTTGAATGCACCCATCCTTTTCTGCCTTCGATCTTCACGGCTGTCCTTGTGGTGAGCAGGACCAATTTGGGTGATCTCCACCTGGGCTCCAGCTGAGTCTTTCGGTCGAAATTCCTCACAAGAACGAGGTCCCCCGGAACTACGTCAAGGGGTTTCACCTCAGTGTTGTCGGGAAGGGCTGCAGCTACCTGTGAACGACAAGATTGTAGTGCAGACATCAAGGAAGCCAAGTAATCTGTCAGCATATTACAGTCAATATCAGTTATTTTTCGTGGCATAGGCGTCCCCCACATATTTGGTGGTCTGCCGAAGATCACTTCATACGGGGATAGCCCTGTTCGAGAGTGTGCTACCATTCTCGTGTAAAAGAGTGCAACTGGTAGTGCTACTACCCAGTCGACACCTTTTTCCCTGCATATTTTGGACAATCTAATTTTCAGGGTCTGATTATGTCTTTCTACAAGACCTGCTGCCTCAGGGTGTCGGACACAGTGGAATTTCCACTGATAACCTAACAAAAGTGAAACATGTTTCATTAGTTCGGATGAGAACGGCTGGCCGTTATCTGAGTGAACAACACGTGGTAAACCGTATCGTGGGAAGAATTCTCGAACCAACTGTTTGGCAGTAGTCGGGGCAGTGTAATCTGAAACCGGGTATGCCTCCGTCCAACGGGAAAGAGCACAAACAACTACGAGAACGTATTTGAATCCTCGACATCGTTCCATCTGGATATAATCCATCTGGAGGACTTCAAAAGGGTGATCAGGAGGATGAAATCCACCCTGTTCTACGGGAACGCTTTTTCCTGGGTTGAACTGGCAACAGATCATACAGGTACGGACCTTTTGTTTGGCTGCTGCTCGTAAATGTTTATTGAACCAAATGTGTTGAATGCTATCTAGCATAGCTTTTTCTCCTAGATGTGCTGGACTATGTATAGTGTTAATTATAACTTGGACCATTGAATCAGGAAGGAACCACACAGACTTTTCCTTCATCATCCATCCTTGATCCGTTTGGGTCCCTCCTAATTCGGTCCATTTCTTTATTTCATCTGGTGTAGCATGTGTCTGGATGTCAATTACGTCAAAAGTAGGATCTTTAACTGTCATACAATGTGTCGGCGTCGGGACTATTGTCTTTGTTATGTCGGATGTTTGTGTTTGAGCAGTCTGTTTGGCTGTTCTGTCGGCTAGATCATTGCCTTGAGAAATGATATCAGTGACTTTCGTATGAGCTTTACATTTCATAATTGATATTGCAGTCGGTAGATGTATCGCATCTAATAAAGCATGAATGAGGGGTCCGTGCTGAATGTGGGCACCGTGGGAAGTTAAATAACCTCTCTCTCGCCACAGCACGCCGAAGTCATGTACAACTCCGAATGCATAACGTGAATCAGTGTATATGTTGACTTTTTTATTTGTGGCTTGAATACAGGCTTGTGTCAGAGCGATGAGCTCTGCGGCTTGAGCTGACAAAGTATTTATACGATTTGCTTCAATGACTTCAGTATCTGTTGTGACTGCGTAAGCAGCCACTAACTCTCCTGTATTTGTTCTCATACATGAACCATCTACATACAATGTCAGGTCTGGGTCTGACAATGGGACATCGGTTAAGTCTTGTCTGGGTTTCGTCGTTATAGTAATAACTTCAATACAGTCATGGGCTAGTGGGTCTGTTCCGATTACTGGCAAAAGTGTGGCAGGATTCAATGTGTTACAGCGTCTGATTTCTATATGTGGCTGGAACAATGTAAGTTCGTACCCTGTAAGTCGCGCTATAGTCAAGTGTTGTGTTTGCGTTCTATTTACAAGAACCTCTACTGCGTGTGGTACTTGAACTGTCAATGGATGTCCTAACACTATGGCATCGCTTTGTCTGATTGCTAAAGCTGTCGCTGCCACTGATTTTAGGCATGCAGGCAAAGCCTGAGCTACGGGATCTAATGTACTGGAAAAATAAGCACATGGTTTGTGTGCTCCTGCTTGTTCCTGTGTGAGTACTGACAAGGCAGTACCTTCGCGTTCTGTAACAAAGAGTGTAAACTGTTTACTGTAACATGGTGTTGCTAAAACAGGTGCCTGACATAAAGCTTTCTTTAGGCTTTCAAAAGCTTGTGTATGTTCCTGAGTCCAAGGGAGAACAGTTGATGTGGCTGCCTCCTGTGTTGTCAACTGAATGAGCGATTTTGCTAGAAATGCATACTGAGGGATCCACTGCCTACAGTATGAAGTGAGGCCTATGAAAGCCCGTACTTCCTTTTGTGTCTTGGGTATTGGCATGTTAGCTATTAACTGAATGCGGTCGGGTGTAAGCTGCCTTCCCTCCTTGGACAGCGAGTGTCCAAGATAAACAACTCGCTGGACACAGAATTGCAGCTTAGAAGGGGACACCTTGTGTCCCTTTTCAGCTAGAAATTGTAAAACTGTCAGTGATGCTTGCTCACATTCGCGTTCGCTTCTAGCGGTGATCAACAGATCATCGACATATTGAAGCAAGGCAGTGTTAACTGGCATGTGGATACTGTCAAGTTCTCGTTTCAGTGCTTGGCTATAGATGCTGGGGCTTTCTGTAAATCCTTGAGGTGCGCGTGAGAATTTAAAGCTACGTCCATTTAAACTAAATCCGAACAAATATTGGCTTTCCGGATCTATTGGGACGCTGAAAAAGGCATTTTTGAGATCAATTACAGTAAAGAATGTTGCTTCGGAATCAATGGCTGTCAATAATGACGAGATATCTGGGACCACAGGGAATTGTGGCACAATGCACTTGTTTAATTCGCGCAGATCAATAACCAATCGATATACTGGCGGGGCCTTTGGATCTGTTCGTTTAAGAATCGGAATTATTGGTGAATTACATACATTGGAGTCTGTTTCCACAACTACTCCTTGGGCAATGAGCTCGTCAACGATTTGCAGCAAAGCCACTACAGCATCTGGTGGTAACTTGTATTGTCGCATTCGTGGTAGTACCACTCCTGCCTTTAATGTGACTCGATATGGTGTAATATTCATGCAACCAACATCAGTAGGGCCTTGTGCCCATAGATGTGTAGGTAAAGTCTGCAGTCGGGGATCCATGTCTCTAGAGACATAGTGACCTTTAAAATCACGTAAAAACAATCTTACTCCTTCCGGAGAACAACATATTATAGCTCCTAGAGCTTTCAGTGTTTTTATTCCTAACAGATTTTCTGGACATGATTTAGTAAGCAATAAATCTGTAGTTCGGGTCAAAGGTCCTATCGTAAGTGGAAGAGGTTGTGACACTTCATTAACAATAGGTTTTCCTGAAAAACCAAGGGAAATATTCTGAGAGCCTGAGAGGGGTGCCCCTGGAACTTCACTACGTTTTATGGTTGTTCGACTTGCCCCTGTATCGAGTAAAAATTTTCTGTCTTGGCCTAATAATTCACTATGTACATAAGGTCCTTCTTGATCTACAGGGATCTCGATAAGGGGTAAGTCAACTTCCCTCTCTAGGCTGGTTCATGCGTATCGTTGGTAATCAGGATAGTCGTACTGTGCGGTTTGGTACAGTTGTCGTGTCGTGGTTTGTGTGGCAGCAACAGGTAGCGCTGGTGCAGCCGGCACAAACTGTACAGACTGTGGTGGAGCTGGCATGGACTGTGCGTGCTGCGGGGCTCCTTGTTCATTCTGATCCTGTCTAGGTGGCCGTGGTCTTTCTTTTGTATTACCTATGGCGATATTATGTTTCAAAACTGGACAATCGTGTACGTAATGACCTGGCTTTTTACAATAATTGCATGTCCCTTTTACAGGTCCTGCTGAATCACCGGAATGTGTCATACCCTTTTTATGTCCTTCAGCTGGAACTGTCTGAGAAACTAGCATTTTCATTTTTGTGTCTTTCATGCGTCTGTGTTCATGTTCTTGTTCCTCTCTAATTCTATTGTGATGGTACTGTAACATTTGTAACATTTGTGATGGAGTGTTACCTTGCCAGGTACTCTCGAATTTTAATACTCTATTCTTTACTTGGGGCAGGGCATTTTCTACTAATTTTGTTACAAACAGATGCGGGTATGATTCGCTACTTGCTTTTATGCCACTATTTATACCAAAACATTTTTCAAATCGGGCATAGTAATCACTAGTGTCTTCATCTTGCTTCTGTTTACAGGCTGAAATTGTACCCCAATCTTCCTTTTTCGTAGTTAATAAACGTGGCAGTACCTGTACTAATAAACCTGGTAGTGCTTTAGTTTTATCCCCAAGTCCTGCTCCTGCAGTTCGGGCCTTTTCTTCTGTTTCTAATACTGACCATTCTATCTTTTGGTCTCCTACCTCCCACTCTTTTTCCCTGAGTTTCTCATAAATGCCAGCAGGCATTAATACCTTTAATATTGTCATAATGTCGGGATAGGTATACTCTCCCATGAGTAACATGTCTTTAATTTCTCGGTGAAAACCCGCTGGATCTTTGTCATGACTGGGTACCACTTTCTTCATTTCTAACAATTCTATTTTCGATATGGGCGTGTATACAAATACGCGTTTAAACTCATTGTCCTCGCCCTTTATTGGGTGTACTTCTCGTAAAGGATTCTGTCTGTCCATGTAATACGTGGTTCTTTCCTTAATGGGTAGTGAAACATGTTCTGAACATACAAAAAGAATGTATTGCTTTCTTGATTCTAGTATTTCTTTAATTAATTTAGTACCTGAACCTCTCCATCTATTCATGAGTAATTCAGTCAATATATCAGGTAAGGGACCAGGGTCCGAATGCTGACTCTGATATAGTATAAGGAGTTGTTGAATCATATAAATCCCAGCTAAACGCTGTTCATCTGGGGTGAGATTCAAAAATGTGCGTGCTACTGTATCATCACTATATTTTCCGGGACTGTCAACCCAATGGACAGCTGACCTGGCTAATTCTTGTTCATCCATAGAATCGAAAAAATGATAACCCCTTCGTTCTCGGAGTAATTTGTCAGCTGCTTGGAACGAATGCTCGTTAGACCTTATATGGACTATGGGTGTTGGGAAACTCCTGTTATTATCTGGACATATCGGACGTATCGGGTCAATAAGACATCTATTACTATTACAAGATCTTCCTCTACCTACATAGGCTATGGTGTCTGACTGTCCTGTGGGCAGTCCTGATCCTTCTTCCTCGCTTTGTTCGAACTGGTCTACCGCTAATCTTTCTTCGTGTAGGCGTTCGATTTCTTTTCGGATCTTTCGGCACATGGCTATTATACAATTCTGCTTATCATGTCTTCCTTCTGATATATTCTGACTCCATCTGGTAAGAATTTGCATTGCTTCCGGGTCTACCCCTGGTCGGTCTTGATTTCTGATCACACAATTTATGAGGAAACGTAACAGTTCCCCCTGTATCTCCACTTTCTGATATTCCATAGCTCTGTTAATACATTCAGAATCTCGCCCTGTTTGAACAAAATGGTATATATTATCTAGATGCGCAGTCATTCCTGGTAGCTTCCCTAAATACACCGCGGCTCGTCTGATGCGTAATGATGCCAGGGTCATTTCGTCCTCTTTGCCGGGCACAGGGTCATATCTACAATCTATGAGAAGTTCCTTAAGCGTACGGGCATTTATGAGTTTGGGTGTACGTGAATGTGCTGACTCTTGAAAAGTAAGTTTATTTATTCTGGGTGGCGTAGAAAAAATGTTGCTAGTACCTCCCGTAGCCCCATCTGGGGTGTCGGGCGTGAAAGGATTCGTTGAACGCGATACAGCAACTATAGGTGTAGACACAGCTATAGAAGTATCTGCAGGGACAGATGTAGAAACAGATGTGCTTGCCGGAACTCGTTGCTGTAGAGATACGGGTACTGGATCTTGGCGGTGAACCTCCCTGGCAGGCGGTCTATGTGGGGCGGAATTAGCATACTCGGGAGCTGCGTCATCTAAATATGAGGAAAGAAAAACATCTTCTGCGGTTCTAGGATGCCCCTTAGGATGTACCTTTATTGGAAATAATGGGGTTGGCAAGTCTTTCGGTATCTCTGGAGTAGCCTTAGGTAATCCTTCGGCCAGAAGGGGATACATACCATTCATAAGGGCATTTCTTTGTCTGTCTACTTGTTCTGATTTCACTCGGATACCTTCCTCAATTAATAGATTTTCTCGAACTTTATTTGAACTCTCTTTATTCTTCTCTTCCTGTCGGAGTGCTTTTTCTGTACGTCTATGAGATTCTTTACGCCATAACTCAACGGCATCTTTCTGTGACTGTCTGACTTTCCTTTTCCATAACTCTTCCTCGACTTTCATGATGCACTCTGCATCCCAGGTCCCCGCTGCGGGCCACCTCTGACTTTCTGGTAATTCCTTGGTGTAGTCTACCCATAAATCAAGAAATAATATAGCGTCTAAGCCATGTTTATGATACATGAAGTACCCTGGAGTGTCCCTAGGAGGAATAGGAACGGCTTCTTCGAGTACCCCTTTTCTTGTTGTGATCTGTCTTAATTTTGAAAAAAGCGGCATATTGAGAACTGATCTGATACTTGATTTAAAACAAACTTAATACAGTAAACACGATAATGAACAGTCATTCACACCACAATATGCAGAACGTACTTAAAACATTTAACATTTAACATTTACCTGAACAATCAACAATGATGACGATCTAAGGAAAACTTAAATCACTAAACATAATACTCGACATTAACTGAATTATATACTTGATATACTGCTAAACAGTACAGATACACTGCTGAAACAGTGCAGACCGGATTTGTGTACCCAAACCCGTCTTGACCGGCACAAACTATGTGCACGTCAGAAAGCCTCCCCAGTAATGGTACTCACCGGGTAGCTCGGAAACGGAAGGCCTCGGAAACTGAACTGAACTTGAACCGGACTGGACTCGACTCGAACACTGCGGAGACTGGACTCGACTTGAGACTTCGGAAACTGGTGGGCCTCTGTATACCTCGGATCTTGCTCTCTCAGCTAGGCTCTGGTCGGGATACTTCGCACTTCTCACCGCCTCGTCTGGGTGTCGATCGCAGCCTCAGTCGCCCCCGCTTGACCGGAGGGAGATACAGGAAATCCTGCTGGTACGCGTTATTGTCCGTCCAGCTGTGGCAGGAGACCGGGCCTGCAACTCACCGCCGGCGCGTGAGATGAGAAAGTGTCCCTATTCGGGCGCCATTCATGTGGTAAATAATTTAATTACCGGGACTTAATTTGGTACAGAAACATAATAAAACAGCTCAGTAAATAAGAGGCAGAATCCGTGGTATTAGAGGTTCCGAATGGGCTTTATTCCAATGATCGATTATAATCGGTTGCTCCAGGTTCCGTCACCACGAAGGTTCAGGAAGTGAAGTACATACATTATTGACAAGAAATGACTTTTATAGAACATACATTACAATGAAGCGAATGCGGTAGGCGTAACAATTGATAAGGAAGATGACGATTCACATACGTAACCGAAAATGGGCGTAATGAGGAGTAAAAAGGAACATAATTGGTTATGATGTCATATATAGGTGGATCTATAAGATTATACTTGGCATAGATGCGTGCGCAGCAGCATGACGTGTGATTGACGTGCAACTAGGGGGTGAAGGGGACTTGACATTTTGCTCTACATGTGGAGACAAGAAGTCTGGAGGGTCAAGTCAACCTAATCCCAAATCATATCTAACATCCTATGTTTAAAGAACTATGTTATCCACAAAGGGAGGACTCTTGGACAAAATCTATTCTATACTGACTGTGTGTGCGTGCACAAGCGTCTAAGTGTCTAAGTGTCTATATGAGATACAAGGGGCAGAAACCTTCCATGGTAACAGGGCTATGAATTACTTGCATGAGGACAGAGAGGCCGGGCCCTTTGCTCGGTAGCTGAAGGAAATGTTTACCTAAACTACTAGACAGGAATCCATCGGCTGAGGAGCGAAGCAGATAACTCGAAGGTGAAATACGGTTTTTTGGCAGGCAGGCAAACCGGCCGAGGCAGGCACCGTTAGCCGCACAGGGAGTAGGACAAAGTTCATGGATACAGATGCGAGCTCAAACTGAAGCTGTCAGAGGCAGAGAGCAGAGAAAAGCTTGATGGCAGAATCGGGCCTACTCGCCTGAACTGCAAAATGGAGTAACTGAGCCATATAAAGTCGGTGGCCTTTCGTACTTAGAAATTGAATATCCAGCCCATTCATGGCGGATCTGACAGAGGTCATGTTGACGGTGGACGCACATGTGTTTGCGTCTTCAGAACTAGAACTGGAGGGAACATACAGGTACTTGTGATTCATACATGGAACCGTTGGGGTCCAAGATAGGGGACATAACTGATCAGAAAAATCCATATTTCCACAGCACCTCTGAATGTGTGTTGATGCATCATGTGCCATTGCTTTTACACCTCTGAATGTTTTATGCATCATGTGTGTTCCTTCCGTGCACCTCTGAATGTGTTTTGATGCGTCATGTGCCATTGCTCTACACCTCTGAATGTTTTAGGCATCATGTGTTTTCCTTCCCTACACCTCTGAATGTGATGCATCATGTGTAATGTTCTATTACCCCTACAGGTATTGTGATACGTAGGTGGTTGTTGCTTTCTCCTAGTGCAGGTGGTGCTAGTGAGGTTCTAGTTCCCTGCGTGACAGTCTCCTAAAAGTGGTTAGGGTTGCGTAGGTGATACTTTCTTGTTACCAGTAGTTACTGGTTGTGTGTTATATGTGTATTTTGTGCTACAGTAATTTTATATTCTAAAAGTGCTGGTTCTTGACAGTGGTCCATGCGGCCCTGTCCCCTGTATATATATAATCCCTTGTAAATTCTGCCCGTGCCTGTTGGCACATTGTAAAGTGTGTGTTTTTATCTAATGTGTTGTGTATAATACAAAGGTTATTTTTATAGAATACCTTGTGTGGAGTTTCCTTTGTGGTGGGCCTTGGGTGTTGTTGCTGGGTGCGCGCGCAAACGCTTTACACATTGCCTCAGAGATAAGCCTGACTGCTCGTGCCAAGCTACCAAGGGGGTGAGCAGGGGTTATCTTTGGCGTGTAACTTCCTTGCCCTGACTAGAGTGGTGGTTTCTGCCTGGCTTTGGCGCAAGCCTTAGCCAACCAGAAATCCCAGTTCTAACATTGGTGATCAGCGGTGGGATTTGGACTTGCGTTTGCGCTGTACCGCAGCAGCGACTGGCTACACCACAAAACTCTGCATTAGATAAATCACATTTTAGGGATTATTGTTTTTGAGTCCCATTATTTCCTCTCCTAAAGGTGTCCTTTTTGAATCATGTACTCCTGCGTTAGCTCAGACACTCAGGTTCCTTGTGTTAAACTCTTCTCAGGAACGTCCGCCAAAATGGAGCCTGCTTTTAATTTCTGTGGTCTGTTTAGATACAGTAGGTTAGAGTTGGTAAGGTTCTGTGAGGAGAGGGACATAGAGGTGGGTGAGTTAGATACCCAGTCCAAACTGAGGGACAACCTGATCCTTTGGCAAAAGGATGAGTGGGAGCGAGAGCGCAGTGAGGAAGATAGGGCCTGGGCCGCACGCCGAGAGGGTGGTGGGTCTGAGGGGAGCCCCGAAGATTCAGAGGAGGAGGAAGGTTACCTGACAGGGACGCCAGTAGAAAGTGAAGACCCCATAGATAGGGAGTCCCTTGCTGGGTCCAGTGTCAGGAGCAGCACCCCATCCCTTTACCTGTCCCCAGAGGAGTGGAGAGATAGGAGGGAAGAGAGGGAGCATCAGCTGGCCAAGGAGATGGCGCAGCTGGGTGTGGAGGAGAGGATGGCGGAGGCTGAGAAGGCCTTCGCCAGGGAGAGATTAGCTCTGGAGGGTAAGTTGTCCCCAGAGCGCAGTGGTAGTTTTCTGGATTCACCAGTGAGGGTAGAGTCCAGTGGTGGCAGCGATAGAGAGCCCAGTGCAGAGAGTCCCAGTTCACCCAGTCTGGTACCTGTTTCCCAAGAGGAGGAGTATAGGTTGAAGTTCAGGGGCAGTAAGAAGCTGTCTCACCAGGATTGGGGGAATTTTGTGGATGACTGTTACGATGCACTGTGCGATTGGGTGACGGTTAACGCGGTAGAAGATTTGGATGAAATGTTCAATCTGATTATCAAAGAGCAAGTGCTCAGTGGTTGTTGTCCCGAGTTGCGCCAACACCTGTTGGGGTGTGGGTTTGCTAGTCCATGGGACCTGGCCAAGGAAGCAGAGCGCTGGGAAAGTGCCCCAGGTTCTGAGGAGGTATGGGAGAGTACTTCCAACAGTAGTAGCTCAGGTATCTTCCCATCCTGGATGGGGGTAGAGGTGCAGAGTAGCCCAGCTAGGTCCCAGAGTAGTGAGAGGGGTGTAGGGGTTCACGGCCTATCTCAGCGGAGTAGGAGTGAGCGGGTGACTTTGAGTCCCCAGAGGCCCGAAACCCAGTCTCAGAACCTGGATGGTTTCTTCAGGGAACACCAGGTAGGGGGCCTAGGCTGTCCTGTTAGGCCACTTGAGGAGGATCGCCCAGAGTATGGAGAACCTGGAGTCTCTGTAAATAGAGCTCCAGTGGTTCTGGTGTCTGGCAGTACCGCTCCAGTAGGGAGGGTGCGGAAGTCCAGCGAGAGGAGTGGCATGGGGCTGTGTCCCCCGGTGGAGGAGCCAGTGGGTCAGGGACCAGCCGGTAGGGCTGAGTCTCCTAGAGGTGACCATGGCGACTACACGTCTGTCCTGGGGGATCTTCGCGCACTGTCAGGTGGACAGGGGGCGGGAGATCTGCGCCAGGCAGACTGTCATGCAACATATGAGGCATATGTTACTCTTGGGGGGATACTGTGTGAGTCCCCAGAAGTCCTGGAGTGCCAGGCAAGTATGCAGCCGAAGGTTCTAGACCAGAGGTTGGGAGGCCAGGTTCAGGGTCAGCCTGACCTGAAGGGCAGGACGACTGTAACCAGTGTCCTGACCAGTGCTTCTTCCAGAGGTACCGCCCCAGTTGGTAGGGAGCAGGACTCTGGAAGGGGGTGCAGAGGGTGGGAGAGCCCATCTCTGACCCCGGTGCAACCTGAGGGGTTAAACCCTAGGTTGGTAGACCAGTTCTCAGGGAAAGGCCCTGAGCTGGTGGGAAAGTTGATTTCTGAGGGTGCCTCTCAGAGGAGGAGAGGACGGAACCCTAGAAGAAGAGGTAGGGGGAGGAGAGCCTCGCCCGTGACTTGTGGTCAGCTTGAGGGTACAGACCCTGGGCTGGAAGATAAGTGGATGTTTAGAACCGCCCTGATTAGGGGTAGAGTGGAGAATGGCTGCTATGTGCCAGGGGTTACTACCCCCCACTCTGTGGTTAGGCAAGGATCAGTGGCGCCTGGATGGCCTAGGGCCTGGTCCTGGCCGCGGACAGCTGAGGAGTACCAGTGGGGTAGCCCAGTTGGTCCGCCGAGTTCTTTTAGAAGGAATTCCATGGGTTCAGAGTGGCGTAAAACCGGAGAGTGTCCCTGCCGTTGCGGGCCTGCGTCCGTGTTTTGTCGCCCAAAGCAGGGAAGACCTTCACGGTGGTGATTGGTCTACCCTGCGTTTTGGCTGGAAGGGGGTTGTGTTGGACTCGGCCCTTCTGGCAGGTTCACCCCGAAACATTTTGCTTTTCATTGATGACGTGGTTTAGTGATTTTTGGGTTTCTGCGCACTTTACCGCTGTGTCCCAGGGTAAAGTGCGTGCGTGTTGTGAGGTTGGCCTGCCCTCCCTTAGGAATGCATGGGGGAATGTATGTGTCCTGGCAGTTCCTGATGCGTGGGGTGTGCAGGCTCGTGTTTGGTATGTGCGGACTCGTGTGATTGAATGCTGCGCGGTGATGTGTGCGGCGTGCATGTACCTAGTGTGGAAGTGCCACTTCTAGAAGTGGGCACTTCAGTGTGCAGTCTGAAATGTGTGGCTTGTCTGGCGATTGGCTGGTGAGGTCAGGTGACGGACTAGGGAATTCCCCAGAGTCAGGAGGAGTCACCCAGTGGTGAATGGGGAGTTAGCATGTTGATGGCTGGGGAGGAGTGTACCTGGGTCCTGAATAGGACAGGGCTTCCCCCACACAATGCTGGCGCCGGCCCCTGTGGTGCGTCTAATGACCCTAGCCCTGCCAGTGAATAGGGAGAGGGACTGAGCAAAACAAAGTGCTCAGGAACCTGTTGGAACTGGTTCGCCCCTTCCCTGCACCTTAGACAAAGCCTTGTACTGTATAAAAAGGGGCTGTGTCCCCTTACATTGGTGTTCTCTTCCAGGATCCACTTGAGGGGGGGCCTGCTGCTGCTGGGCGCCAGGAGAGACCGCCACTGGGGACTGCCTCCCTGCTGGAGGGCCCTGTGAGCTGGCTCTGGGCCCAGCCTTTGCCCCCTGCTCTCTGAAGGACCTTTTTGTGTGCTGGACCTTGCTTATAGCGCCTGTGAGCGCTTCCTGGACTTCGTAGCGCTGTGCGCGCTGTTTTCCTGGACTTTGCCTTGTTTATAGCGCTGGGAGCGCTGGTTTGCTTTATAGCGCTAGGCGCGCTGTGATCCTGATAGCGGGTGCCCACCCCGCGATTCTGCCGTGCTTGGATTCAGCTTGCGGGTGCCCACCCTGCTTATTTACGTGTATTTCGAGGGAGCCTACCCCTCTTACGGCCGGAATAATCACCGCTGCAGCCCGGTCCGGGGAAACCCGGAAGTCAGGCAACCTTCGTGGAGGACGGGGGCGGGACTTTGAAAACAGGAAGCGGACGGGAGCCTACCCCGCGCTCCTGTGCAGTGAGGAGTGCCCGGGTGAAGGAGGACGTCGTGGGAGGAAGCGGGCGGGAGCCTACCCCGCGCTTCCCCCAGGAGAGAAGGACTGCTGAGGCGGCGGGGCCCCGAGGCACATTGTAGGTGCCTGGCCCGCCGCGAGAGAAAGCCGTCCTGACGCCGGAGTCCCCAGAGGAGAGCCCGGTAAGTGGTGAAGGGCTGGGGGACTCCGTATGTGTGGGACTCCGTAGGATCAGAGACCTTGCCGAGGTCTGAGCGCGTGGCGCTCCAACAACGCCGCATCACTCACGAGCCCTGTGAGGCTCCAAAACAGGGCGTATGGGTTTCTGAGCCCCGTGGCTCCAACGGAGGGGCAAAGTGTTGTTCACTCGAGCCTAGAAGTGTGGAAATATGGATTTTTCTGGTCAGTTATGTCCCCTATCTTGGACCCCAACGGTTCTATGTGCATATCACAAGTACATGTATGTTTCCTCCAGTTCCAGTTATGAAGACGCAAATACATGTGCGTCCACCGTCAACATGTCCTCTGTCAGATCCGCCATGAACAGGCCGGATATTCCATTCCTAAATATGAAAGGCCACCGGCTTTATATGGTTCACTTATGCCATTTTACAGTCCAGGCAAGTAGGCCCTGATTCTGTCATCAAAACTCCTTTTGCCTTCTGCCTCTGAAAGCTCCAGTCTGAGCCTGCATCTGTGACCATGAACTTTGTCTCATTCTCTGCGCGGCTCACGAAGCCTGACATCAGCCTATTCTCTGCCAAGAACTGTATTTCACCTTCGAATTATCTGCTTCCCCCTCAGCCGATGCATTCCTGCCTAGTAGCTTAAGTAAACATTCTTCCAGTCACCGAGCAAAAGGCCCGGCTTCTCTGCCCTTATGCAAGTAATTCATAGCCCTGTTACCATGGAATATTCCTACCCCCTCGCATTCAGTGTAGACACTTAGACGCTTGTACATGCACGCACAGTCAGTATAGAATAGATTCTGTCCGAGAGTCCTTCTTTCTTGGATAACATAGTTCTTTAAACATAGGATGTTAGATATGATTTGGGATTAGGTTGACTTGACCCCCCAGACTTCTTGTCTCCACATGTAGAGCTAAATGTCAAGTCCCCTTCACCCCCTAGTTACACGTCAATTACACGTCATACTGCTGCGCGCGCATCTAGGCCAAGTATTATCTTATAGATCCACCTATGTATGACATCATAACCAATTATGTTCCTTTTTACTCTTTATTACACCCATTTCTGGTTACGCAGACAAATTGTCATTTTCCTTATCAATTGTTACGCCTACTGTATTCGCTTCATTGTAATGTATGTTCTATAAAAGCCATTTCATGTCAATAATGTATGTACTTCACTTCCTGAACCTCCGGGGTGATGGAACTTGAAGCATCCGATTATAATCGATTATTGGAATAAAGCCCATTCCGAACCTCTAATACCACGGATTCTGCCTCTCATTTTACTGAGCTATTTTATAATGTTTCTGTATCAAATTCAGTCCCGGTAAAGGAAAATTATTTACCACATGATGGCGCCCGAACAGGGACACTTTCTCATCTCACGCGCCGGCGGTGAGTTGCAGGCCCGGTCTCCTGCCACAGCTGGACGGACAATAACGCGTACCAGCAGGATTTCCTGTATCTCCCTCCAGTCAAGCGGGGGCGACTGAGACTGCGATCAACACCCAGACGAGGCGGTGAGAAGTGCGAAGTATCCCGACCAGAGCCTAGCTGAGAGAGCAAGATCCGAGGTATACAGAGACCCACCAGTCCGAAGTCAAGCCCAGTGTCCGACGAGTCGAGTCGAGTCCAGTCCGGTTCAAGTTCAAGTTACTGAGGCCTTCCGTTTCCGAAGCTACCCGGTGAGTACCATTGCTGGGGAGGCATTTCTGACGTGCACATAGGTTGTGCCGGTCAAGACGGGTTTGGGTACACAAATCCGGTCTGCACTGTTTTAGCAGTGTATCTGTACTGTTTAGCAGTATATCAAGTATTCCGAAGTACCTAGTTATTGTCAAGAATTAAGCTTGGTGATTAGTTATGCAGACGATCATCATTGTTGTTTCAGTTAAAGGCTTAATGTTAAATGTTTAATGTGTTTAAAAACGTCCTGTATAGTGTGGTATGAATGACTGTTCATTATCGTGTTTATTGTATTAAGTCTGTCCAAATTCAAGTATCAGGTCAGTTGGTCAAAATCAGGTATAAGGTCAGTTCTCAATATGCCGCTCTTTTCGAAATTAAGACAGATCACTACTAGAAAAGGGGTTCTCGAAGAAGCCGTTCCTATTCCTCCTAGGGACACTCCAGGGCACTTTATGTATCACAAACATGGCTTAGACGCTATATTATTTCTTGATTTATGGGTAGACTATACCAAGGGATTACCAGAAAGTCAGAGGTGGCCCGCAGCGGGGACCTGGGATGCAGAGTGCATCATGAAAGTCGAGGAAGAGTTATGGAAAAGGAAAGTCAGACAGTCACAGAAGGACGCCGTTGAGTTATGGCGTAAAGAATCTCATAGACGCACAGAAAAAGCACGTAGACAGGAAGAAAGGAATAAAGAAAGTTCAAATAAAGGTCAAGGAAATCTATTAATTGAGGAAGGTATCCGAGTGAAATTAGAACAAGTAGACAGACAGAGAAATGCCCTTATGAATGGTATGTATCCCCTTCTGGCCGAAGGATTACCTAAGGCTACTCCAGAGATACCGAAAGACTTGCCACCCCCATTATTCCCAATCAAGGTACATCCTAAGGGGCATCCTAGAACCGCAGAAGATGTTTTTCTTTCCTCATATTTAGATGACGCAGCTCCCGAGTATGCTAATTCCGCCCCACATAGACCGCATATCAGGGAGGTCTCACGCCAAGATCCAGCACCCGTATCCCTACAGCAACAAATCGAGTCACAAGTTCCGGCAAGCACATCTGTTTCTGTATCTGTTCCTACAGCTACTTCTATAGCTGTGTCCACACCTATAGTTGCTGTGTCACGTTCAACGAATCCTTTCACACCCGACGCCCCAGATGGGGCCACGGGAGGTGCTACTAATATCTTTTCTACGCCACCTAGAATAAATAAACTTACTTTTCAAGAGTCAGCGCATTCACGTACACCCAAATTCGTAAGTGCCCGTGCACTTAAAGAGCTTCTCGTAGATTGTAGATATGACCCGGTGCCCGGTATAGAGGACGAAATGACCCTGGCCTCATTGCGTATCAGACGAGCCGCAGTGTATTTAGCGAAGTTACCAGGAATGACTGCGCATCTAGACGAAATATATCATTTTGTCCGAACAGGACGAGATCCAGAATGTATTAACAGAGCTATGGAGTACCAGAAAGTAGAGATACAGGGGGAACTGTTACGTTTCCTCATAAACTGTGTGATCAGAAATGTAGATCGACCGGGGGTAGACCCGGAAGCAATGCAAATTCTTACCAGATGGAGTCAGAACATATCAGAAGGGAGACATGACAAGCAAAATTGTATAATAGCCATGTGCCGAAAGATCCGTAAAGAAATAGAACGCCTACACCAAGAGAGATTAGAGGCAGACGAGTTCGAACAAAGCGAGGAAGAAGGGTCAGGACTGCCCGCAGGACAGTCGGACACCATAGCCTATGTAGGTAGAGGAAGATCTTGTAATAGGAATCAGACTAGATGTCATACTGACTCAATACATCCGATATGTCCAGATAATAACAGGAATTTTCAAATACCTATAATTAATATAAGGTCTAACGAGCATTCGTTCCAAACCGCCGACAAACTACTCCGAGAACGAAGGGGTTATCATTTTCTCGATTCTATGGACGAACAAGATTTAGCCAGGGCAGCTGTCCATTGGGTGGACAGTCCCGGAAAATATAGTGATGATACAGTAGTACGCACATTTTTGAATCTCACCCCAGATGAACAGAGGTTAGCTGGGATTTATATGATTCAACAACTCATTATACTATATCGGAGTCAGCATTCGGACCCTGGTCCCTTACCTGACATACTGACTGAATTGCTTATGAATAAATGGAGAGGTCCAGGTACTAAATTAATTAAAGAAATTCTAGAATCAAGAAAGCAGTATATCCTTTTTGTATGTTCAGAGCATGTTTCATTGCCCGTCAAGGAAAGAACCACGTATCACATGGATAGACAGAATCCTTTACGAGAGGTGCACCCAATAAGAGGCGAGGACAACGAGTTTAAACGCGTATTTGTATATACGCCCATATCAAAAATAGAATTGTTACAAATGAAGAAAGTGGTACCCAGTCATGACAAAGATCCAGCGGGTTTCCACCGAGAAATTAAAGACATGTTACTCATGGGAGAGTATACCTATCCCGACATTATGACAATATTAAAGGTATTGATGCCTGCTGGCATTTATGAAAAACTCAAGGAAAAAGAGTGGGAGGTAGGTGACCAAAAGATAGAATGGTCAGTGTTAGAAGCGGAAGAAAAGGCCCGAACTGCAGGAGCAGGACTTGGGGATAAAACTAAAGCACTACCAGGTTTATTAGTACAGGTACTGCCACGTTTATTAACTACGAAAAAGGAAGACTGGGGTACAATTTCAGCCTGTAAACAGAAGCAAGATGAGGACACTAGTGATTACTATGCCCGATTTGAAAAATGTTTTGGTATAAATAGTGGCATAAAAGCAAGTAGCGAATCATACCCACACCTGTTTGTAACAAAGTTAGTGGAAAATGCCCTGCCCCCAGTAAAGAATAGAGTATTAAAATTCGAAAGTACCTGGCAAGGTAACACTCCATCACAAATGTTACAAATGTTACAGTACCATCACAATAGAATTAGAGAAGAACAAGAACATGAACACAGACGCATGAAAGACACGAAAATGAAAATGCTAGTTTCCCAGACTGTTCCAGCTGAAGGACATAAAAAGGGTATGACACATTCCGATTCAGCAGGACCTGTAAAAGGGACATGCAATTATTGTAAAAAGCCAGGCCATTACGTACACGATTGTCCAGTTTTAAAACATAATATCGCCATAGGTAAAACACAAGAAAGATCACGGCCACTCAGACAAGATCAGAATGAACAAGGAGCTATGCAGCATGCCCAGGCCATGCCAGCCGCACAACAGCCAATACAGTTTGTGCCAGCTGCACCACCGTTGCCTGCTGCTGCCACACAGACAACAACACGACAAATGTATCAGACCGCACAGTATGAATATCCTGAGTATCAGCGTTACGCATGAACAAGCCTAGAGAGGGAAGTTGACTTACCCCTTATTGAAATCCCAGTAGACCAAGAAGGACCTTATGTACATAGTGAATTATTAGGCCAAGATAGAAAATTTCTACTCGATACAGGGGCAAGTCGAACGACCATAAAACGTAGTGAAGTTCCAGGGGCACCCCTCTCAGGCTCACAGAATATTTCCCTTGGTTTTTCAGGAAAACCTATTGTTAATGAAGTGTCACAACCTCTGCCACTTACGATAGGACCTCTGACCCGAACTACAGATTTATTGCTTACTAAATCATGTCCAGAAAATCTGTTAGGAATTAAAACCCTGAAAGCTCTAGGAGCCATAATATGTTGTTCTCCGGAAGGTGTAAGGTTGTTTTTGCGTGATTTTAAAGGTCACTATGTGTCTAGAGACATGGATCCCCGACTGCAGACTTTGCCTACACGTCTATGGGCACAAGGCCCTACTGATGTTGGATGCATGAATATTACACCATATCGAGTCACATTAAAGGCAGGAGTGGTGCTACCACGAATGCGACAATACAAGTTACCACCAGATGCTGTAGTGGCTTTACTACAAATCATTGACGAGCTCATTACCCAAGGAGTAGTTGTAGAAACAGACTCCAATGTATGTAATTCCCCGATAATTCCGATTCTTAAACGAACAGATCCAAAGGCCCCGCCAGTCTATCGATTGGTTATTGATCTGCGCGAGTTAAACAAATGCATTGTGCCACAATTCCCTGTGGTCCCAGATATCTCGTCATTGCTGACAGCCATTGATTCCGAAGCAACATTCTTTACTGTAATTGATCTCAAGAATGCCTTTTTCAGCGTCCCAATAGATCCGGAAAGCCAATATTTGTTCGGATTTAATTTAAATGGACGTAGCTTTAAATTCTCACGCGCACCTCAAGGATTTACAGAAAGCCCCAGCATCTATAGCCAAGCACTGAAACGAGAACTTGACAGTATACACATGCCAGTTAACACTGCTCTGCTTCAATATGTCGATGATCTGCTGATCACCGCCCGAAGCGAACCTGAATGTGAAAAAGCATCACTGACAGTTTTACAATTTCTAGCCGAAAAGGGGCACAAGGTGTCCCCTTCTAAGCTGCAATTCTGTGTCCAGCGAGTTGTTTACTTGGACACTCGCTGTCCAAGGAGGGAAGGCAGCTTACACCAGACCGCATTCAGTTAATAGCTAACATGCCAATACCCAAGACACAAAAGGAGGTGCGGGCTTTCATAGGCCTCACTTCATACTGTAGACAGTGGGTCCCGCAATATGCATTTCTAGCAAAACCACTCATTCAGTTGACAACACAGGAGGCGGCCACATCGACTGTTCTCCCTTGGACTCAGGAACATACACAAGCTTTTGAAAGCCTAAAGAAAGCTTTATGTCAAGCACCTGTTTTAGCAACACCATGTTACAGAAAACAGTTTACACTCTTTGTTACAGAACGCGAAGGTACTGCCTTGTCAGTACTCACACAGGAACAAGCAGGAGCACACAAACCATGTGCTTATTTTTCTAGTACACTAGATCCCGTAGCTCAGGCTTTGCCTGCATGCCTGAAATCAGTAGCAGCGACAGCTTTAGCAATCAGACAAAGCGATGCTATAGTGTTAGGACATCCATTGACAGTTCAAGTACCACACGCAGTAGAGGTCCTTGTAAATAGAACGCAAACACAACACTTGACTATAGCGCGACTTACAGGATACGAACTTACATTGTTTCAGCCACACATAGAAATCAGACGCTGTAACACATTGAATCCTGCCACACTTTTGCCAGTAACCGGAACAGACCCACTAGCCCATGACTGTATTGAAGTTATTACTGTAACGACAAAACCCAGACAAGACTTGACCGATGTTCCATTGTCCGATCCAGACCTGACGTTGTATGTAGATGGTTCATGTATGAGAACAAGTACAGGAGAATTAGTGGCCGCTTACGCAGTCACAACAGATACTGAAGTCATTGAAACTAATCGTATAAATACTTTGTCAGCTCAAGCCGCAGAGCTCATCGCTCTGACACAAGCCTGTATTCAAGCCACGAATAAAAAAGTCAACATATACACTGATTCACGTTATGCATTCGGAGTTGTACATGACTTCGGCGTGCTGTGGCGAGAGAGAGGTTATTTAACTTCCCACGGTGCCCACATTCAGCACGGACCCCTCATTCATGCCTTATTAGATGCG
Organism: Triturus cristatus; assembly: GCF_964204655.1. Classification (NCBI taxonomy): domain Eukaryota; kingdom Metazoa; phylum Chordata; class Amphibia; order Caudata; family Salamandridae; genus Triturus; species Triturus cristatus. Next base: position 983,894,532 of record NC_140585.1, on the reverse strand, counting down.
ATACATCTACCCACTGCAATATCTATTATGAAATGTAAGGCTCATACAAAGATTACTGATATCATTTCCCAAGGCAATGATCTAGCCGACAGAACAGCTAAACAGACGGCTCAAACTCAAACCCCCGACATGACAAAGACAATAGTCCCGATACCGACACATTGTATGACAGTTAAAGATCCTACTCTTGACGTGATAGACATACAGACACATGCTACACCAGACGAAATAAAGAAATGGACTGAATTAGGAGGGATTCAAACGGACCAAGGATGGATGATGAAGGAAAAGTCTGTATGGTTCCTTCCTGATTCAATGGTCCAAGTTATAATTAACACAATACATAGTCCAGCACATCTAGGAGAAAAAGCTATGCTAGACAGCATTCAACACATTTGGTTTAATAAACATTTACGAGCAGCAGCCAAACAAAAGGTCCGTACCTGTATGATCTGTTGCCAGTTTAACCCAGGAAAAAGCGTTCCCGTAGAACAGGGTGGATTTCATCCTCCTAATAATCCTTTTGAAGTACTCCAGATGGACTATATCCAGATGGAACGATGTCGAGGATTCAAATATGTTCTCGTAGTTGTCTGCGCTCTGTCCCGTTGGACAGAGGCGTACCCGGTTTCAGATTACACTGCCCCGACTACTGCCAAACAGTTGGTTCGAGAATTCTTCCCACGATACGGTTTACCACGTGTTGTTCACTCAGATAACGGCCAGCCGTTCTCATCCGAATTAATGAAACACGTTTCACTTCTGTTAGGATATCAGTGGAAATTCCACTGTGTCCGACACCCCGAAGCAGCAGGTCTCGTAGAAAGACATAACCAGATACTGAAAATCAGATTGTCCAAAATATGCAGAGAGAAAGGTGTCGACTGGATAGTAGCGTTACCAGTTGCACTCTTTTACATGAGAATGGTAGCACACTCACGAACAGGGCTATCCCCGTATGAGGTGATCTTCGGTAGACCACCAAATATGTGGGGGACGCCTATACCACGAAAAATAACTGATGTTGACTGTAATATGCTGACAGATTACTTGGCTTCCTTGATGTCTGCACTACAATCTTGTCGTTCACAGGTAGCTGCAGCCTTTCCTGACAACACTAAGGTGAAACCCCATGACGTAGTTCCGGGGGATCTCGTCTTTGTGAGGAATTTCGACCGAAAGACTCAGCTGGCGCCCAGGTGGAAAGCACCCAAGTTGGTCCTGCTGACCACAAGGACAGCCGTGAAGATCGAGGGCCGCAAGGGCTGGATTCATTCAAGTCATATCAAGAAATTTCATGGACTATACTCGGATATAGACATTGTGCCCTGCACTACCTCACAGACTGATTCAAAACTTCCTTTGGTTGAAAAAACTGAAACTGAACTTTACAAACTAAAGCTTAGGCCCAACAAGTCGAGCAATTTGATTGTTTAAGTCCTCTCCAAGGTGAAGCGGTTGAATTGTCTCTGACATGTATCCCTTGGACCTGAGTAGAGAAAATACCCGGAAAATGTTGAAACAACAGGCGTATTGTAAATCACTGCGTAGCCACTGCATAGTGACATTATTAATTCTGTTTTTATTAAGTCTTTTAATAATTATTACAAGTATGTTGTTGCACATATATTACCCTATTTCTAGACATGTTTATAATATTGCTGCTGAACATTCTTTTAGTGACTTACCTCCGCATGAATTGTCTTATAGACTTGCGCTGCGCAATAACACTTTCATTAGTATGTTACATCATTCCCATCAGACTAGTAATGCTACTAATTGTTGGGTGTGTGGTCGGCTCCCTCCCTATCAGAATTATGAAGGAGTCCTGCCATTCTTTCCACACCCATTTACACACAATGGCTCCTGTGGAGCATGGTTTAGTTTAATCAATTCCATAGACTCAGACACAGCAGTTTACCAAGATCATTGGGTATGGGGAAACCTGAACCTAGTTTTACTCAAGGTCTGCTACCCTGACAAGGAGGGTCGCCCCAAAAGAACAGGAACTGATCTAGAAAATGAAGTATATGGATTAGGTAATTTTACACCTAATCTCATGATTCTAAATGTCGTATCCGAAATTGAACTAGTCTTACCCACCATGTCAGTATTTCCAGCGAAGGGTGAATTATGTGTAAGAAAAGTTGGTTCCATACATATGGGCCATAGTAAATGCACCACTACAGTAGAATTCAGTGATCAAGGCAAATCTTCATTTAGAGCTTCTCGCCATTCCTACTTTGTATGTGGTCAGACTGCATATATGCGTTTACCTCTAGATTGGGATGGTACCTGCTACATTGCATTCCTTTTGCCACCTGTTTTCCTAGCTCCTCCTGATTATTATAGAAATATTCATTTAGTACACAATAGAGAGCGGAGAGATCTCCCAATTGTCGATTATACTGAGACGGCATGGGACAAGTATGTAGATTTTAATAAAGGCATCTTTCCCTACATAGGTACCGTTACTAATAGTAAGCTGATACGTAGATTAACTAGAACCCTTGAAGCAGTAGTGAATGAGACTATTTCCGCCTTAGGCAATTTAACAGAAGAGCAGTCTGCTATGCGGATTGTTGTGCTTCAAAATCGTCTTGTCCTTGACGTCATCCTGGCTGATAGGGGCGGAGCTTGTAGGGTCATCGGATCAAGCTGCTGCGTATTCATACCAGAAAATTCGCCATCTGTATATAAAGCCATCACTCGCCTTCATAAGATTGTAAGCCAGATACACCAGAACCCAGGCACTTGGACTTGGTCCAGTTGGTTTTGGAATGTGATATCAGCCTGGGGATGGAGAGTTTTATCCTTCCTAGGTATTGGCCTTCTCCTACTATTCAGTTGCTGTCTATGTCTACAATGTGGACCAGCGATCTGTGGTCTGTGTACCAGCTCGTGTATTCCACCACCAAGATTTCATTCGTCACGGAAGAAGAAAGAAGAACAAATGATGCTATATGAACAGATCAATGGATTAATGAAGATTGATATCTCTTGAAGGGCAAGTAGGGGACAAGGAGGGAATGTGGAAATATGGATTTTTCTGGTCAGTTATGTCCCCTATCTTGGACCCCAACGGTTCTATGTGCATATCACAAGTACATGTATGTTTCCTCCAGTTCCAGTTATGAAGACGCAAATACATGTGCGTCCACCGTCAACATGTCCTCTGTCAGATCCGCCATGAACAGGCCGGATATTCCATTCCTAAATATGAAAGGCCACCGGCTTTATATGGTTCACTTATGCCATTTTACAGTCCAGGCAAGTAGGCCCTGATTCTGTCATCAAAACTCCTTTTGCCTTCTGCCTCTGAAAGCTCCAGTCTGAGCCTGCATCTGTGACCATGAACTTTGTCTCATTCTCTGCGCGGCTCACGAAGCCTGACATCAGCCTATTCTCTGCCAAGAACTGTATTTCACCTTCGAATTATCTGCTTCCCCCTCAGCCGATGCATTCCTGCCTAGTAGCTTAAGTAAACATTCTTCCAGTCACCGAGCAAAAGGCCCGGCTTCTCTGCCCTTATGCAAGTAATTCATAGCCCTGTTACCATGGAATATTCCTACCCCCTCGCATTCAGTGTAGACACTTAGACGCTTGTACATGCACGCACAGTCAGTATAGAATAGATTCTGTCCGAGAGTCCTTCTTTCTTGGATAACATAGTTCTTTAAACATAGGATGTTAGATATGATTTGGGATTAGGTTGACTTGACCCCCCAGACTTCTTGTCTCCACATGTAGAGCTAAATGTCAAGTCCCCTTCACCCCCTAGTTACACGTCAATTACACGTCATACTGCTGCGCGCGCATCTAGGCCAAGTATTATCTTATAGATCCACCTATGTATGACATCATAACCAATTATGTTCCTTTTTACTCTTTATTACACCCATTTCTGGTTACGCAGACAAATTGTCATTTTCCTTATCAATTGTTACGCCTACTGTATTCGCTTCATTGTAATGTATGTTCTATAAAAGCCATTTCATGTCAATAATGTATGTACTTCACTTCCTGAACCTCCGGGGTGATGGAACTTGAAGCATCCGATTATAATCGATTATTGGAATAAAGCCCATTCCGAACCTCTAATACCACGGATTCTGCCTCTCATTTTACTGAGCTATTTTATAATGTTTCTGTATCAAATTCAGTCCCGGTAAAGGAAAATTATTTACCACAGAAGGCTCCAACGACCGTGCCACTATTGGTTTAGAGCCCCGTGAGGCTCTAGGGGGCATTTCAAGTGGCGCAGAGTCCAGAGGGACTCCAACGTGTGGGGCATTGTTGCTTCTCGAGCCCAGTGAGGCTCCAACGTTGTGCCGAGCCACGAAGGCTCTGGAGGGCACCTTGTTAATGGTCAGAGCCCAGAGTGGGCTCCAGAGGCACGCAGAGTGCCTGAAGTTCGTTTTCCAGCTGCCCAGCACTTAGTGGGCAGCTGCCACGTTTAGGTGGGGGACCATTCTTGTTTTAGTCTGCGCAGCTGGCGCAGCTTGACTGAACGCAGGGCGCCCTAGCCCCTACCAGGCCAGTTGGCCCAGAGACTGCCACAGGTGGTGGCTCATGTGGAGTCTTGCGCAATTGTTCCTACTTGCACCTCTGAATGTGTGTTGATGCATCATGTGCCATTGCTTTTACACCTCTGAATGTTTTATGCATCATGTGTGTTCCTTCCGTGCACCTCTGAATGTGTTTTGATGCGTCATGTGCCATTGCTCTACACCTCTGAATGTTTTAGGCATCATGTGTTTTCCTTCCCTACACCTCTGAATGTGATGCATCATGTGTAATGTTCTATTACCCCTACAGGTATTGTGATACGTAGGTGGTTGTTGCTTTCTCCTAGTGCAGGTGGTGCTAGTGAGGTTCTAGTTCCCTGCGTGACAGTCTCCTAAAAGTGGTTAGGGTTGCGTAGGTGATACTTTCTTGTTACCAGTAGTTACTGGTTGTGTGTTATATGTGTATTTTGTGCTACAGTAATTTTATATTCTAAAAGTGCTGGTTCTTGACAGTGGTCCATGCGGCCCTGTCCCCTGTATATATATAATCCCTTGTAAATTCTGCCCGTGCCTGTTGGCACATTGTAAAGTGTGTGTTTTTATCTAATGTGTTGTGTATAATACAAAGGTTATTTTTATAGAATACCTTGTGTGGAGTTTCCTTTGTGGTGGGCCTTGGGTGTTGTTGCTGGGTGCGCGCGCAAACGCTTTACACATTGCCTCAGAGATAAGCCTGACTGCTCGTGCCAAGCTACCAAGGGGGTGAGCAGGGGTTATCTTTGGCGTGTAACTTCCTTGCCCTGACTAGAGTGGTGGTTTCTGCCTGGCTTTGGCGCAAGCCTTAGCCAACCAGAAATCCCAGTTCTAACAGTACCTCTGCAGCACTCCTCTCTGCTGCAGCTCCAGGGGTCCAACCCTGAATCACTGCTGTGGGCCCAGGGCATCACCAGTTCCCCGGGGCATTTCCCCTCCAAGTGTTGTCCTTTTTGAGGCCCTGTCTGAGGGTCCCCTGCCGCTACAGCCCAGCCTTCTGTCCCTTGCCTTTGGGCCCTAGGGCCCCTTTCAGCCCCTGCCTGTCAAGTGGCACTAGTCGGCTGGTGTAGTGGTGGCCCCCACCAGGGGTCAGGGCACCATTGCGCCTTTACTCCTCGGTTCGCAGCCTTCTAAAATACTTTCACCTGATGCAGCCACCATCTTGCCTGGTTCAGTGGCCTCCACCTTGTCTGGCTTTTCTTGGCAACCGCCAGCTCGGGCAGGAGCAGGCTTGGTCAGGAGAGGTCTCGCCTACCAGTCAGTGTTGGCAAGAAGATTTATTGTCAGCTTAATATGCGCTAAGAACCCGCTAATTGTTTTTCATTGGTTAGTTCTATTTCCACTGTAATTTGCTTGTTTCCTATTCACAAGCTTGTGTGGGCTTTACTATATGTCCTTCCAATGCTCACTTTTTAGGCACTGCTTATTTTAAGACTCCATTAAAGTGCATGTGTTTTCCTGCTATCTCCCTCATGTGCTTTTTTTGCCATCCCTGTGGCTTTGCGTTGCTCTCTCGTGCCCATGTTCTTCTCCTCAGCCCCTTTCCATGATGCACTCAGTCGAGTGTTTCCCCTCAAGTTGCATTCTCACCCATGTGCTTCTGCACTAGCTCCACATTGCTCTCTCACCGCACACTTCATGCTCTCTTTCATGTTTTGTCACATCCCCTACTTGTGCCTTCTATGTTGCTTCAGCTCACGGCTAGCCCTCTGCGCTGTCTCCTGGCCTCTATGTTGTTGCCATCCCCACTGCCCTTGTTGTTGCTTTTGCACCAAACTCTGTGTTGCTTCCACACTTTACCAATCCAACTAGGAATACAAAAGTGCAGAATACAACAAAGTTACACAGCTGGTTGCACCATAGACTTTTTTTATACTTCATTTCAATATTTTGCAAGGGCAAGACTTATCGGCTTTGCAAGTGCCTTATGAATTTCGCCTGTGTGAAATCCTTGTATTTGATGTATCTTAAAAGGAGATTACGAGTTCCCATTGCTGACTTACTGTGTTCATTCTGTTTTGTGTGGATTTTCTTTTGTTTGTTAACTTCCTCTGGCTGCATGCATCTATGATGCTTCTAATAAAGCTGTTCACACTGTTTAAGTCCCATTCAGTGTCAAGATAAGATCTCTTGCCATGGAAAAAGCAGACAGCTTCTAACAGTATGCTGAAATGCTTTCTTTTTATTGCTTAGTTCTGTTAAGCAGATGCTTTAGCCTTAGAAGTGGCACTTCCTATTCATGCCTCAGTGCCTTTCTTTGCACTTTGTAGGCATTATCGGATTGATTTTTTTCAACTTAATCTTTTTGGTCATTATGATCAAATTCTAAATGTTGTAATAAACATTGCATGTTAAAAATAAAGTTAATATACAAGAGCTATGCCATATTTTACTACTAAACAGGCAACCAGAAGTACATTTACCTTGCAGACAACAGGGTCATGATTTGAATGGTGCAGCAGGTGCTGTAGCAACGGGCCCAAAATTTGTCATAAACTCCTCTAAACACATAATATTGCTGTATTTTCAAACTATACAGGCAGTCACAAGGGCAGTTATCTGGCAAGCGCTAGGGTCATGATTTCAATAGTGCAGCAGGTGTAGTGGCACTGGGACCAAAAGCTCCAGGCAACCCACTAAACACTGATTATTGTTATATTTTAAAACTAGACAGGCTCTCACAAGTGCAGTTATTTTTCAGGCACTACGGTCATGATTTGAATGTCACAGCAGGTGCAATTTCAGTTACCTTGCAGTTAAAAGGGACTTGATTTAAATGGTGCAGCAAGTGCAGAGCCACTGGGGCCAAAAGTTGTCATAACTCCACTAAACATCAAATATTGCTATATTTTACTACTAAACAGGCAGTCACAAGTGCAGTTATCATTCAGGCACAAGGGTCCGGTACAACAGGTGCAGTGGCACTGGGCCAAAAAGTTGGTAGAAATCCTCTAAATACCAAAAACTGCTATATTTTACTACTAAACAGGTAGTCACAATTGCAGTTACCTTGCAATAAAAAAAAAGGATTGAATTAAATGGTGCAGCAGGTGCAGTGGCACCGGGCAAAAAAGTTGTCATAACTCCGCTTGACACCAAATATTGCAGTATTTTACTACTAAACAGACAGTCACAAGTGCCGTTATCTTTCAGGTACTAGGGTCAGGGTTTCAATGGTACAGCTGGTGCAGTGGCACCGGGCCAAAACATTGTCATAATGCCACTAAACACCAAATATTGCTCTATTTTACTACTATACAGGCAGTCACAAGTGCAGTTATTTTGCAGGCAACAGGGTCATTATTTGAATGGTGCAGAAGGTGCAGTGGCACTGGCCCCAAATGTTATCAGAACTCTCAACAACTAATATCACTATATTTTTCAACTAAACAGGCAGTCACAAGTACAAATATTGGGCAAGCGCTAGGGTCATGATTTCAATAGTGCAGCAGGTGCAGTGGCACTGGGACCAAAAGCTCCAGGCACTCCACTAAACACTGTTTATTGCTATATTTTAAAACTAAAAAGGCAGTCACAAGTGCAGTTGTCTTTCAGGCAGTGGCACCGGGCCAAAAAGTTGTCGGAACTCCTCTAATCGCCTAATATTGCTATATATATTACTACTAAACAGGCAGTCACAATTGCACTTAAGTTGCAGTTGAAAGAGGCTTGTTTTAAATGGTGCAGCAAGTGTAGTAGCACCGGGCCAAAAGTTGTGATACTTCATCTAAACACAAATATTGCTGTATTTTACTACTAAACAGGCAGTCACAAGTGCAGTTATCTTGCAGGCAACAAGGTCATTATTTGAATGGTGCACCGGATGCAGTGGCTGTGGGTTCAAAAGTTGTCAGAACTCCTCTAAACACCTAATAATGCCATATTTTACAACTAAGCAGGCAGTAGTAAGTGCAGTTGTCCAGCAAGTACTAGGGACATGATTTCTATAGTGCAGCAGATGCTGTGGCACCGGGACCAAAACCTCCAGGCACCCCACTAAACACGCAATATTGCTTTATTTTATTCCTAAACAGGCAACCACACGAGCAGTTACCTTGCAGACAACAGGGTCATGATTTGAGTGGTGCATCAGGTGCAGTGGCACCGCGCCCAAAAGTTGTCAGAACTCCTCTAGACACATCATATTGCTATTACATCAATTAATTCTATTATTTCCCTCTTTCATTTCGTTTTTCAACTTTTGCTATTACTTACCCGCACTATACCACAAGTAACAGCACAGTATATTGCCTTTTTGTACATAAAAAAGTAATAACACTTCAAAAGACTTTCTTTAACTTATATTGTACAACTACCAGTACTCAGCAAGTTACAACTTACAACAAAAAACAGCTTATTATAAATCATAGCCAATGCTTGTTGATCTTTATGTTCATTGTTCCACTCTCAAGGATACTTAAAGACCAGCTTCTCCCATCCTCACCTTCATTTAAAGAGAAGGCTCGTGGCTGGTCCTGATGCATAGTGCAGCAATGCGTTCTAACCACATAAAACACTAAAAACTAAACGTTCAACTAATAACAGCATTTGAAAAACCTTGAAAAATAATACTTGCATCTACGTCAACTACACGTTAAGGCATAGGTCGGGGTAGTTTTAATAACTTTAGTTATTTTTTTTTAGATTACTATGCCTTTTTTAAGCTGTGAAGGAGTATAGTGGTAATGGTATAAACAAACAATCACCTAAAATCACCAACTGCAAATCTCAGGGGGTTTGAGTCTATGCTCAGCTGTAAATCGGTGACAGGCATCAAGTGAGTCATAGCACCGCAGGACAAAACATGAATAGGCAAGGTGACAGTGAGTGACATATATTTCCCCATTTATGCAATTTGCGAAAGGCAAAGAGAAAAATATATGTAAAATTCGCCAACAACTCAAAACCATGAACTTTGTACGGTCACAGTCCACTAAGCACCTTTCTCTGTACGGTAGATGCGAAATGGTTGCAAAATCTAATGCCTGTGTCACAAAATCGATGTTTAGAATTCAGATTCAGTTCTATTTTTACAACACTGTATGGCTTGCTATGAAGAGCTAGTTGTACTGTGGAAGAAGTATTCAAGACCCAACATTTAGAATGGCTGCGTAACAATGGCACAGATAACACTGTCGAGACAGCAAAGAAACTGCATTGTATACATTTGATTGGCCCATCTACGCAGTCCTACAATGTCTGACCGGCATGCTATTGCCCAACGTATCCCTATCAGGACACTACCCTTTCAAATCAAGTATAAAATAAAAAAGAAGAGAGATGTCACTCGAAATTAAATTCAGTTCTGTTCTTTTAATAATCAACTCTCTCCCCTGCAGCTCCGCATCACCGCCGCCTTGCCGCAGAGCCTGTGGAGGGTTTGCGCCGGCAGCCCAATTCTATTCCTGCCTCAGAGGTGCTCCCATCTCTGCCTGCCTGGTGTCCCCTCTCGCCCTCTTTTTATTTAACTTAATGGTAATTTCATTTTAACTCCTAGTTGCCCCACTAGATGTTTTCTCCTGGAGATTTTTATTTTCATTCTTGCTTGCATTCACTGCCGGGGTCCTGCTGCTACTGCCCGCGGCCCCTCCCCCCCACACAGCCCCTGCTCCCACCGCCCTACCTCTCGTCCCGCCCTCCCTCCTCGTCTTAATGGTAGGATAGGATAGGATAGGATATGTGTTTGTAGAGCGCTCGTATGCCGTGGCGTCTTGGCGCTAAGGTGAGTACCTGTGTTAATGCCCACAACAGTCGCCTATGCTGTAGCAAACAGCCAGGTCTTCAAGTCTCTCCTGAAAACTAGTCTGTTAGGTTGGAGACGCATGGCTGTAGACAGTGAGTTTCATAACTTTGCTGCGCAGTGGGAGAAAGCTCTCCCACCCCATCTTGCCTTCCTAACCCTGTCCAGATGGAGAAGACCCAGGGTGCTAGATCTTAATGATCGAGCGGGGATATAAGGTCTAAACAATATCTGCATGGCCTTAGCTCCTCCTCCATAGAAAGTTTTATGGACCAAACATAAGGCTTTGAATTCAACTCGACGCTGAATTGGAAGCCAATGCAAGGTTCGGATTCCAGCTGAGGTAGATTTACCCCTTGGTATATCTAGGAGTAATCTGGCAGCAGCGTTTGTAATGATTGAAGCCTGCTCATTTGGGATTTATTAATTCCCAGTAGCAGGCCATTACAGTAATCTAACTTGGAAAGCAAAAGGGCTACTACCACTGACTTCTGCAGTTCCTTCCCAATAAAGGGAAAAAATCTTCTTCAAAGTTTTAATTAAAAAGAAGCAAGAAGAGGTGAGACTATTTACTTGGGCAGAAAAAGTTAATTTACAATCAAAGATGACTCCTAATCTTAGAAGCAGGGGTGGGACATTCCCCAGCTGTCATTGGCCACCAAGATGCGTCCCATCGAGGTTGCCCCTGGCCAAATTCAATGACTTCTGTCTTGTCTGTATTCATTTTTAGGAAGCTATGGTTCATCCAAGTCATAATCTCCTCCAAGCAGGCATGAAACCTAACAGCCATATTCTCTGGATGTTTAGCCATGGAGATTATGAGCTGGGAGTAATCTGCATATGACGTAAATGCAAAACCATGCTTCCTAATCAGACAGGCCAGGGGCAGCATATAGATATTAAAAATAGTGGGTGATAATGCTGAGCCCTGGGGAACCCCACAGGGCAGATGGAAGCTCTCTGATTGCAGACCCTCCCAATGCAGGCTCTGCACTCTCCCGTCCAAAAAAGAGGATAGGAGGGACAGAGCTGACCCCCCAATGCCCACATCTCGAAGCCGCTGAACCAACACCGTATGGTTTACGGTGTCGAAAGCTGCCGACAGATCAAGCAGTACCAGGACCGCATTTCCCCCTTGATCAATTATTCTCCGGATCTCCTCAGCGACTACGATCAGAGCAGATTCGGTCGAGTGGTTAGATCGAAAACCATGCTGAGTTAAATCCAATACTTCATTGGTATCAAGGTATTCTCTCAGTGTTCTGTTCATTGATTTTTCCAAAATCTTGGCCATTATGGGTAGACCGGCGATCGGCCGGTAGTTCTTGGGCTCCGTTGGGTCTAGCGTAGGTATTTTTAAGATGGGCCTGATCGTGGCCTTTTTCCAGCATGCTGGGAAGCTGCCTAACTCCAGAACCTGATTGATTAATGGCGTCAATTCATCACCAATCCTATTAACAGCCAAGTGTAATATCGTTGCAGGGCAGGGGTCTTTAGGTGATCCAGATTTTATGGAGAGGAGCAATTTACAAACTTTGTCTCGGCTAATCACTGGAAAACTAGTTAATTGCTTCATGCGTGGTTCTACTGTCAACTGTGATGGCTGTAATGTTTCTGAGAACTGACAAGCTTCAGAGAGGTTATCATAGATAACTTGTACTTTGTTTTGAAAAAAGGTTGCTAGCTTGTCACACATGATTTGATTGGGATGAAAAGTAATGCCAAGTTGGGATTTACAAAGCAGATTTACTGTTTTAAAAAGATCCCTAGTGGAGTTTCCAGATTCCTCAATTTTAGTGGCAAAAAACAGCTTTTTTGCCTCTATAATTGCCTCCTTGTATTGTTTAAGGGCAGTATTATAATTCATTTTCGCAATCTTGTCATAATCCTGCCGCCACCTTCGTTCGGCTGTTCGACATTTCACCTTTAGGGCCTTCAGATGGGGGTTATACCAAGGAGAAGTGGGATTATGTCTCCTAATGGTAGACCATTTGTCAGGGGCTACCTGGTCAGCAGCTGTCTGAAGCCAAACGTTAAATTCAGAGGCTGCCTCGTTGCTATCTTTGGACAGCGTCAGGGGCCTTGGCCAAGAGCTACTAGCAAGTCATCTGCACTGACTTTATTCCACCGTCTGGAACTTTAGTAGGTTTTATTTGTTTCCCCAGAGATGGCAATGGAACCTTGATCTTAAAATAAACTGCATAATGATCTGTCCATGGGAGAGGTGTGACTCTTACCACGAGTATTTTAGAGTTATTAGAAAAAATACCATCTAGAATATGACCCGCCTGGTGGGTGGGCTGTGACCAGCTGAGTAAATCCAAAAGTGACAAGATTGTTAAGTAGCCTCTTTGTATCTGTATTGTCAGCAAGATCCAGGTGAAAATTAAAATCCCCAAGTAACATGAACGGGGCAGAGTCTGTTTGTGACTCTAAGTAAGTCATCAGAGACTTAGCGAATTGCACTTTGGGACCAGGGGGGCGATAGACCAGTAAGCCCTGAACATTCATGGTATGGTTAGTACTAATAATAAAATGCAGGGCTTCTGCCGGGAAATCCTTAATGGTAGATACACGCAGTTTTATATGTTCCCTGTAAACAATAGCTATGCCCCCCCCTCTTCCCTCCTATCTATCTTGTGAGGTCGCTGCATAGCCTTTTGGCAGTGCTATGTTCCAATCAGGACATGAGGCGTTATCTGTCCACGTCTCAGTGAGAAAAATTATGTCAGTGTTCATACTTTGAATCATGTCCTCGAGCTGGTATTTGTGTTTACCTAGCGATCGAATGTTGAGTAACACACATTGCAGATTCAGTTCCTGAACATGAAAGTGGTTACCAGACACTTTATGCATGGAGGGGGAGCCAATTTGGGTATTGTTAGACCTGGCACCTTGGCGTGAGTTTCCCTTCCACGTTTTGTTGCTGTGCCTCATCTGTTTATGGTGTTGGCCGCTCAGAGCACTGTGCCACTGCCAACCAGTGCCACTGTGCAAGTGCTCCCTATGTAAAATGTATATGTTGGTTGGATTCCATGATTGGCTTATTTGGTTTACTATCAGACTCCAGTAAAGTGCACCAGGAGTGCCAGGGCGTGTAAATACAAATGCCGCTAGTGGGCTTGCAGCACTGGTTGTGCCACCCACAGAAGCGGCCTGGTAAAATATGTCTAAGGTCTGCCATTGCAGAACCTGCGTGCAGTCTGGTACTGTCATGCTGACTGCGCAAGTGCACACACTTGCCAGTCCCTAAACCTTCCCTTAACTTCATATTAGTCACCCCTATGGTAGGCCCAAGGGCAGGGTGCATTGTAAGCATAAGGTAGGACAAGCCCTGATGTGTGTGGCATGTCCTAATAGTGAATTACAGCCATTTTCGTTTTTCGCTATTGTAAGGCTACCTGTTCTCATAGGCCAGAATGGGCTGTTGAGATTGTTACATGCTATGATCCTAACAGACCCAGAGAACATGGTAGAAAATCGAGTTTAGTATGCCTGAACTCAGAATAATAAGGTACCTCTTTTAGTAAGGTTTATTTTAATATTCTGTGTTTGCAAATGCCACTTTTAGAAAGTTGGCCTTTGCTTGCCTAACCATTTCAGCCCGCCTCTGCGTGATGTGTATCTGCTGTCTGGCTTGTGTGAGTGACAGGGCTGGGGAAACCCAGATGGGCAGGGCTAGGTAGCCTGGTGGTGAATAGGAAGATTGGCAGATAGATGGGTGGGAGGAGTACACCTGGACTCTGAATAGGAGTGTGCTCTGCCACCACAATGCTGGCTCCACCCCCTGTGGAACGTCTGATGGCTCTGGCCTGCACCCTGAAAGAAACAGCCTGCATCGCAAAAACAAAGTGCTCAGAAACCAGACTGAACTAGGCAAAGGCCCCCCTGGCCTGAGAGAACAAAAGAAATGTAGTATAAATGTAGGAGCCCTGCTCCCAAGAAATCAGATCCTGTTTGCGCCAAGAATAACCTCTGCCTGACGAGAAGGACCTGGGAAAGCTGCATGGAGGACTACTGTCTCTGACCTGGGAGACTGGCCTGTGGTGGGTGCCTTGCTGCAAGAAGGAGTGGAAAAGACTGAGAAAGACTTTAATTTCAACTTGTGCTTTTGTGAACAAATCTCCAAGGGCTTGGAACCGAGCTTGCACCCTGAACTGAGCCCCAGGACCATTGGGCTCTTTCCCCCTTCAACACTGAGCTGCTGGACTGCCTGTGCTCGTGCCCCGCTGACGCCGTCGCTGAGTGTGCCTCGCTAAACTTTTCATTGCCCTGAAGTGCCTCGAGTCCGTGCTGGTGCCGCCCGACACTGCGTGCCTCTGCCAAGTGAAGCCGTAGCTCGCACCGTGTCCTGCTGGGGCCGCCCCGCACCTGACTCGCTCTCCCCTTCACGACTGAGCCGCACCACCACTGCCGACAACTGCCACAACCTCGCATTGCAGTCCGGAGAGACTACGAGCGTACACTTGCTCTGTGTCTCACCCCCGAGGCCGCGCCGCACCCGAGAAGCCGCCCTGTACGTCGCGTACAGGCCGCTGAGTGCCGTACTGCTGCCCCTGAGGAAGCAGCCTCGCTAACGAAGGAGTCCCCCGTCCCGGACTTTGCCACAGCCCGATCCCTCCGCCGCACCTCCGGAGGTCCCGCCCCAACGCCCCGCATCGCAGCGCTTGCTGAGAGACGGACCTGCCAGCAGGAGCTGCCGACGGCCGTCTTCGTGTGGCCCCGCATCGTTCCAACCCACCTGTCAAGTATTTTGTGCGCATCGCACCTACGAGTGCACACCGCAGACCCGAGGGTCCGTCACATTGAAAAGACCCGTAATTTCACCTCGACCCCCAGGGGGCCGCCCCGAGAAATACGTGCTGCACAAGCCTGACTTTAAGCTTTTATAAAGAGAACTCTTGAAACCAAAACAGTATTGTGTGCATCCTACAACGTTATTTGTGGTCTTGTACATAAGAATCGATATTTTCATAAAGCCTACATATTTTTATAAAAACCTGACTGGTGTCCATCTGTGGTGCAACTGATATGTTTACTGCGTGTATGCCCTCAAATGCTTAACTGTATAAACGCCTGGGGATTAGCCTTGTCTGCTCGTGCCACGCAAACTTGAGGGTGAGCAGGGGTTATTCTTAGGGGTAATCCTACGCCCTGACTAGAAGTGAAGGGTCCCTGCTTGTCGCTGGTACCTACCAACACCAACCAGGGATTCCCATTTCTAACAGGTATCCCTTTGGGTACCCATGACTCCACCCTCCCTCCCTCCTACACTAGCAATGATCCTCCCAAACAATATGAGCAATTAGTACACTTCATTTTACTCAAAAGAGTTAGATCATGGTCCTAAGTCCAGAGATAACAGCTGTTCCCTGCTATAAACTCTGGAGCGCAATTTGCCAGGGGTTATGGCGTTTCAGACGCTGACGGGCGCAGACGGGCTTGCCTTTAGCGCGCCTTCTGTGCGCCAGCGGCGCGCCCGCTGGGCACGTCCGCTGTGCATCCGCTCCAGCGCGTTAATGTAGCTTCCAGATGTGGGAGAGAAAAAAGACTAGCGCGCCAACCCTTGGTCAGTGCGGGCCCGCTAACATCCGGGTTCCGCCAGGGTCGAGCGCGAGGAGGGAGGCGAGTGATCAGGGAAACGAAGGTAGGAACTAAAAACAGTGACTGGTTTCTGCTAAAAGTATAGTAATAGTAAAATTTCACCCAATACAGGCAGCAGTAAAGTGCAGAGTGCAATCAAAGTATTTAGCGATGTTGAAAACAGTTTAAAAATGGCAAGTAGCAGCAGTACAGAATATCAGCAATCAAGAACTTCTACCACACAGGTTCTCACACCCACTGCGCGTCCGTCCCAGCGCATTAATGTAGCTTCCGGATGTGGGAGAGAAAAAAGACTAGCGCGCCAACCCTTGTGCAGTGCGGGCCCGCTAACATCTGGGTTCCGCCAGGGTCGAGCACGAGGAGGGAGGCGAGTGATCAGGGAAACGAAGGTACGAAGGTAGGAACTAAAAACAGTGACTGGTTTTGGCTAAAAGTATAGTAATAGTAAAATTTCACCCAATACAGGCAGCAGTAAAGTGCAGAGTGCAATCAAAGTATTTGAAAACAGTTTAAAAATGGCAAGTAGCAGCAGTACAGAATAGCAGCAATCAAGAACTTCTACCACACAGGTTCTCACACTACTGCGCGGTGGCGCCGCTGGCGTGTCAAAGCAAGCCTATCCGCGACCCGACCGCAGCCAGCACCAGGGACCCTGGATCTACGAACGCCCACCGCTACACCGCCGCCCTCCTCGCACTCAACCCAGGGAAAAGCAACCACTGCCAAAAATCTACGCCAAACACCACCCACAGCCAGTTCTCCTGCCTACACTGCCAACTATCCTTCACCATCAACAGCCCCCCATGACCGCTGAACCCACGACATACGCCCGCACCACCAAAGCCCTGACGTGAATCCTCCTCAAAGTGCACTCCCTTCACAGACACGCCAAGGAGATCTGGGACCTGCTCGACACCCTATCGCCAGACGTCGCCTTCTTCACAGAAACCTGGACCAATGCCAACACAGCCCCCGACATCGCCACCACCATCCCCGACAGATACAAGATCCAAAGAAAGGAAGGCCCCCACCGCCCCGGAGGATGACTCGCCATCGCAGATAAGAGGTCCCTCCGACTCGCCACCTCCAGTACGAACAACCCCCTCTCCAACACAGAGCACCTCCACTTCCAGATCCAAACCAGCCCCAGAACAACGCTGCACGGGACTCTCATCTACAGCAGACCCCCCTGGACCTCGCGCCTCTTCCACCACCACCATTGCCGACTTTGCCGCACACCTTGCCATTGCCTCCACGGACTACCTTCTCATCGGAGACCGGAATTTTCATCTCGACAACCACAGCGACCCCGACTCCACCACCCTCCTCGACAACCTCGCCAACCTCGGACTGAAGCAGCTCGTCACCACCCCTACCCACAGAGCCAGACACACCCTAGACCCCATCTTCGCAGGAGGGACAAACATCCTCTTCAGCCACACCACGCAGCCCCTCTGGACAGACCACCACGGTATACACTTCACCTTCAACTCCGCCACCGCACCCAAACCCGCGCTGCGACCACCACAAAGGAACTGGAGCAAAATCACAGAGGAACACCTCAACACCACCCTCCTCCTTGACCCCCCCTCCGCCATGACTGGTGCCAACTCCGCAGCCAAAGAACTACACTGCTGGATCTCCAGCTGTGCTGACAAGCTCACACCCCTCTGCCACCCCATCAAAAAACACCCCCTGAAGGCCGCCTGGTTCACCACGGACCTCCAAGATGCCAGGCGCTCCTTCAGATGTCTTGTGAAATTCTAGCGGAACAGGAAAACCACTGAAGACCAGAATAACTACATGAACACCATGAATAAATACCACCAGCGCATAAGAGCCACCAAGCGGACCTGTATCAAGAACAAAATCCACACCAACGCAAAAGAACTCTACACCAGTTCACCAAACCTCCCAGCAAAGCCACGGACGTCACACCTTCTCAGGACCTCTGCAACAAGCTCAGCTCCTACTTCCACCTGAAAATCAAGGACCTATACAACAACTTCAATGAACAGACTCCAGACACCACGTCCCTCTCCACCACCCACAACCAGCCGACCGTCACCACCTGGAAACCTGCCACCACTGAAGAGACCACCATGAACACCCACTAAGGAGCCCTCGTGGACCCCTGCCCTCTGCACATCTACCACAGAGCCGCTGCCGCCAGAGGACCCGAACTAGGCCAGACCATCAGCGCCTTCCTCGATTCCGGCATCTTCCCTGCTGACTGGAAGTGGGCAGAAGTCAAACCCCCTCCTCAAGAAACCCTCGGCTGACCCGATGGACCTGAAAACTACCGACCCATCTATCTCCTTCCCTTCGCAGTCAAAGTCACTGGGAGATTCATCAATGTCCAACTGACCACCTTCATCAAAGAGAACGCCATCCTCGACCCCTCCCATTCCAGATTTCAGAGCAACTACAGCACCGAGACCGCCCTCCTCGCCGCCACCGATGACATCCGCATGCTACTCGACCAAGGCCACACTGTGGCCCTCATCCTACTAGACCTCTCCGCAGCCTTCGTGCACCATCTCCCATTGCACTCTTGCAGCCAGACTCCACGACGCCGGTATACGGGGAACCGCCCTCGACTGGATCTGCTCCTTTCTCTCTGGCAGAACCCAAAGGAGCAGACTCCCTCCCTTCCTCTCCGAAACCACTGAGATCAACTGTGGAGTACCCCAAGGATCCTCGCTCAGCCCCACACTCTTCAACATCTACATGGCCCCCCTCGCCGCCATCGTCAGACAGCATGGACCCAGCATAGTATCTTACACCGATGACACCCACCTCATCCTCTCTCTCATGAAGAACCCCGAAGACACCATACTCAACTTCCAAGAAGGAATGAATGACGTCGCAGCCTGAATGAGCGACAGCTGCCTAAAACTGAACTCGGAGAAGACAGAAGTCCTCGTCCTTGGGCCCTCGCCCACTGCGTGGTACAACTCCTGGTGGCCCCCTGCCCTCGGAAACCCTCTCACCCCGACGAACCACACCCGGAACCTGTGCATCATTCTAGACTCCTCCCTCACCTTGACCTGCCAGATCAAATCCGTCGACTCCACCTGCTTCAACTCCCTCTGCATACTCGGCAAGACCTTCAAGTGGATCCCCCCGAATGCAGAAAGACCGCCACCCACGCACTCATAACCAGCAGATTGAACTACGGCAATGCCCTCTATGCCGGAATCAACAAAACCCTGCTGCACAAGCTCCAGACCATCCAGAACACTGCAGCCAGACTCATCCTCAGAACCCCACGACATGAGAACATGACCCAGCACCTACGAGACCTCCACTGGCTCCCCATCGAGAAAAGAGTAACATTCAAGCTACTCACCCACGCCTACAAATCCCTCCACAACATCGGACCCAAATGGCGCAACGAAAGAGTCTCCTTCCACGTACCCAAAAGGAACCTCCGCTCTGCCGACCTCGCCCTTCAGAGACCCAACGCATCCGCAGAACCAGAGCAGGTGGTAGAGCCTTCTACTATGTTGCAGCAAAGATGTGGAGCAAACTCCCAGTCAGCATCAGACGCTCCCCCACCCTGCACACCTTCAGGAAGAACCTCAAGACCTGGCTCTTGGATTGATTCAGAGTCGCAAACCCCCCCCCCCCCCACACCACCCAGCACCTTGAGACCCTCTCGGGTGAGTAGCGCACTTTATAATCCCCTGATTGATTGATTGAATATCCTGTTGATCATCTAATACTTAGAGGAGCTTTGTTAGTTATTCTTGCATTTTCTTTATTCTTTCTATTCTATGTTGGCATTTTTCGAATGCTATAAAGACAGTTTATATTTTTATTTTCCTGTCATAAGATTGATATATTTCAACATTGTGAGCTAGATCCCCGTATAAATTCTCATCAGTGATTTCTTACCCATACATATTTTTGTCACTTCTTAAGCGCTTATGCAATTTTCCTACCGCCATACTTCAAAAGGTAATTTTTCAACCTCGCCTACCCATAGTCCAACCTGCCATGTGCTCTGGGGTTTGGCGCAGGCCCTGGCATTCTATAATTTTTCATTAATATTTTTAAGGGTTTGCTACCCTGTTTTTGGGTCCGCAGATCCACAAACTTCTGTATCCGAATTGGTCCCCAGGGGGGGCCACGCATCTGACACTAGGACCCCAAAGGTTGCCTAAAAAGTGTCCAGGAACCCTAGGGGTGGGTTCATAGACCTCAAAGGGGGGCACACTTGGTCCACAAGTCCATCAATCGCATCCATGACTGCTGCAAATAAAGAATTCCATTTTATTCCAATATTGGCAGCCCCTTTAGACTCACCATACCAGAGCCAGGAGAACGGGTGATGCCCCGGCCCTGTTATGGCTCTTTCATTTATTTTTGAAGCACACAGGGAATGAGACCCCACATCCTTTAATGGCGCCCTCAATAGTTTTTTTCAAGTTGAGGCCAACCAAATCAGAGAGCGTTGGGTCTCCAAATCCATTTTGCGTTTGTGAACCTGAAATAAACAAAGGGAGAAAATGCAGCCTCGTCAAATTAACCTATAGATTTTCTTTGATCATTCATGGATTAATAGTGTAGATATCTCCATCTTTTTGAAAGCTTGATTAATTCTGCTCAATCTGTGACCTACAAAAAAACCTATTCTAATGCCAATTTCCCAAAATGTGATCAACGGATCTGCACCAAATCAATCAAAGGCACATCCTTAAGTGAAGTTCTACTTTCATGCCATGTTTGGCGCAAATTTCTTCAGCTATTTTTCTACTAACAGATTCCTCTAAAAATTGCGATGGGGAAAGTCACTCTTTTGTCCCACCTCCACTAATGCTGAATCCAAATTGGATGAGGAATTTTAATTTTTGAAAGTTTCATGCACATTCGCAGAACAGAGCCAAGGTTATTAGCAAAAGAAAAATGCTAACTATAACGCCGGAATTTCTATGGTTTTTTACGAGTGAAATGTCCAACTAACTATAACGTCCATGAAACCTATGGTTTTTTCAGTGAATATATATATATATGTCTATATATATATATTCACTGAAAACACCATAGGTTTTACACACGTTATAGTTAGCTGGACATCTCACTCGAAAAAAAACAATGAAATTCCCCCGTTATAGTTAGTTCAGCTAACTATAACTCGCACGCCCGCAATCCACTGCTGATGACGTCACATATTACATCACTCATGACATGGTCAGTGACATCACTGATGACATCACTGATGACATCTCAAATGACATCACTGATGACATCACTGATGACATCATCCAGTGACTCTGTGTTTCTGTAAAATTTAAATATGTTTTATATATTTATAGTGAAAGGCCTGTGGAAGAATGAGTGGCTGTGCAAGTGTGTGAATGGATGATTTTCTACGTGCGTAATTGACTGGAAAAGTGAGTCATTAAATGTATCTTACTGCAGACTAGTGACTAAACTGTGTGAATGTCTTCATGTTTCTGTCTGTTGGTGTATAAGTGGCTGCATGGTTTTGTGAATAGCTATATGAGTGTCTATATGGGTTATCGATTGGTTGTCTGAGTATCTGTATGGGTGCTTGAGTGTTTGTGTGGGTAGGCTGTGTGTGACTCTGTGCATAGATGTGTGAGTGGGTGATTCCATGGGTGCATGGTTTTAACAGTGCATCTGTGATGGACTGTATGGTTGAGTGAGTGTATGTATGGATGTGTTAGGGATTGAATGTATATCTCAGTGGTACATTTGTGACTAACTACATATGTGAAAGGCAGTATATATGCGTGTAAGAGTATATAAGTGGGTATATGTGAGAGTGTGTGATTGTGAGAGTGGCTGTATGGATGAGTGTGTGCTTGTATCAATGATTGTATAAGAGCGTAAGAATGTTGTTAGAGTCGGGGATCTCTGGTTGGCGCAAGGTTGCCCTTGTGTCAAGCAGGAACCCTCTCCTCCACGTCAGGGCGCAGGATAACCCCTCGCGAATGACCCTTGCTCACCCTCTAGGTGCGTGGCGTGAGCAGCCAAGGCGATTCCTCAGGCGTTGTTGGTTAAGCACTTACAATTGTACACACAGTAAATACATTAATCCCCCCAGAAACGGACACCAGACTTGGATATATATAAAAATACGTTTCTTTATGTAAAAATAAGGTATATATATCTCAACAGACTTATCACAAGACCAATAACGTTTTCGCTAGGCCACCAGGTTATACAGCAGGCAAATGTTCTTGGTTCGTAGTTTCTTTACTTGTAGTTCCAGTACTCACAGAGATCGGTTCCTGCGAACGGGGAAATAAGGCGTTGCGGGCCCCGAGCCCGATACTGGAACTTCTTTCGTGATGTGGAGAGTCGGCACAGGTCGGTGCGACTCTCAGCTTGGGAGTGTTCTTGGGTCCTCAATCAGCAGGTGTGGGCACGTAGGCAGGCGCGGCCAGCGACCCTTTAGCACGGCGGTGCAGGAGGGTCTCCACAGCGGGGGCGGCGCGGCCTGAGATGTCCGGGGATAGCGAAGCGGGGTCACAGGGCACAGTCAGTGCAGCTGGACGACCCGGCGTAGATCACAGTCGTCGGACGGCTTCCGGCAGGAGGGGTGATAGCGCGTTCAGCGCGCTCCAGTAGCAGGCGGTGACAGGGATGCAGGCGGCCTGGCCCGGGGACAGAGAGCGGCTCGGGACGGAGCGGGGCTCTCACGGGTTTGAGGCAGGCGAGCTTCTGGGTGTCACGGCCCTAGGAGGGGCGATGAGGGGCGCAGTCTCTTTTCCAGCGGGATGCACACACGGCTCGAATTGGAGGACGAGCAAGAAGCACAAAGAACCCACTGTTCCTGGGGTTCAGTTCAGGGGGCAAGCTCAGATCAAGCCCTTGGAGAATGTTCAAGCACAAAGTAGCAAAGTCTTTTCAGTAAGTCTCCTCCTCTCCTTTCTCAGCAAGGCAAGCAGCAGGCCAGCTCCTCCAGCGTCTTCTTCTCCTTCTGGTCGGGCAGAGGTTCTTTGTGGTAAACAGGATTCTGATTTCTTAGGAGCCAGGCTCCTACTTTTATACCATGATTCTTTTGTTCTTTAGCGCCAGGGGGCCTAGGCCTGGCTCAGTCCAGTTCTGGAGCACTTTGTTATTGTGACTCTGCTCTTTCCTTTCAGCAGCAGGGCAGAGACATCAGCCGCCCCACAGGGGGTGGCGCCGGCTTTGTGGTGGCAGAGCACAGGTCTATTCAAGAGTCAAGGTGTACTCCTTCCACCCATCCAGGTGTAATCTCTCTACCCACCACCTGGCAGCCAACCTGTCTCTGGGGATTCCCCAACCCTGCTCCTTACTGTTGCTGGGCAGAACACACACACACAGCAGAGGCGGACTGAGATGGTCAGGTCAGTAAATACTAACTTTCTAAAAGTAGTATTTACAAACCCAGGATATTAAAATAAACTTGACTACAAGAAGTATTTTATTATTCTGAGTTCAGGCATACCAAACTTGACACTCTACCATGCTCTCTGAGTCCACTGGGGTCACAGCGTTGGCGTGATCCCAGCAGCCCATTCTGGCCTATGGAGAGCAGGTAGCCTTCAATAGTGAAGAACGGAAAGGGCGGTAATTCACTACTAAGACATGCCACACACACCAGGGCATGTCTTACCTTATGCCTACAATGCACCCTGCCCTTGGGCCTACCAGAGGGGTGGCTAATATGTAGGTAAGGGAAGGTTTAGGGACTGGCAAGTGGGGGCACTTGCGCAGTCAGCGCGACGGTCCCGGACCGCGCACAGGGTCTGCGGTGGCAGACCCTAGACACATTTTACACGGCCGCTTCTGTGGGTGGCGCAACCAGCGCTGCAAGCCCACCAGCGGCATTGGCATTCACGAGCCCTGGCACCCCTGGTGCACTTTACTGGGGACTGACAGTGAATCCAATAAACCAATCGTGGACATCAATTACAGGTACACTTTACCTCGGGAGCACTTGCACTGCGGCACGGATTAGCCGTGGCGCAGTGCCCTGAGCGGACAACACCAGCAAAACAATCGAGGCACACCATCAAAAAGTGGAAGGGAAACTCACGCCAAGGTGCCAGGTCTAACACGTGTCCCCTCCAGCTGAAATGTGGGGAGAACTACCCTTGCCCAGGGGGTTCCTCGTCACTAAGGCGGAAATACCTGGACAGACCGTCAGCGTTGGCGTGATCTGTACCAGGACGGTGTTCCACCGTAAAGTCCATACCCTGTAGGGAGATGGACCACCTCAACAGCTTCGGGTTTTCACCCCTCATTTGCATCAACCATCTGAGGGGCCTGTGGTCCGTCTGAACCCGGAAGTGAGACCCAAACAAGTAGGGTCTTAGCTTCTTCAGCGCCCAGACCACAGCAAACGCTTCTCGCTCAATTGCACTCCACCTACTTTCCCGTGGAAGTAACCTCCTACTGATGAAGGCTACGGGTTGGTCCCAGCCCTCCTCAGTCATCTGTGAAAGAACAGCCCCCACACCATGCTCTGAAGCGTCTGTCTGGACTAGGAATTCCTTGGAGAAGTCAGGGGCCAAGAGCACGGGCGCCGTGCACATGGCAGTCTTCAAGGTGTCGAAAGCTTTCTGACAGGTGTCAGTCCAAATCACGTTCCTGGGCTGCTTCTTCGAAGTCAGCTCTGTCAAGGGGGCAACGATCGTTCCATAGCCCTTGACAAACCTCCTGTAGTACCCAGTGAGCCCCAGGAAGGCCCTCACTGCGGTCTGCGTCTTGGGGGGTTCCCAAGCCAGGATGGTCTCAATTTTGGGTTGCAAGGGTGCCACCTTGCCACTCCCCACTTGGTGTCCCAAGTACACCACGGAACCCTGCCCGATCTGGCACTTGCTTGCCTTGATCGTGAGGCCTGCTCGGCGCAGCGCCATCAACACTTCCCAGAGGTGGCGCAGGTGTTCAGGCCAGGTGGCACTGAACACTGCGATGTCATCCAGGTAGGCGGCACTGAACGCATCCAGCCCAACCAGTACCTGGTTGACCAACCTCTGAAAGGTGGCAGGGGCATTCTTCATCCCAAATGGCATGACTCGGAACTGGAAGTGCCCATCTGGTGTAGAGAATGCTGACCTCTCTTTGGCCCCATCGGTCAAGGCGATCTGCCAGTACCCAGACGTTAAATCAAACGTACTGAGGAACCGGGCAGCCCCCAGCCGATCAATGAGCTCATCAGCTCTGGGGATGGGGTGCGCGTCAGTCTTCGTGACTGAATTGAGTCCTCTGTAGTCCACACAGAACCGGAGTTCAGGTGTGGCTCCCGGCGCAGCAGCTTTGGGGACCAAGACCACGGGGCTGGACCAAGGACTGCTGGAGGACTCAACCACCCCTAGCGCAAGCATTTTGGAGACCTCCTCCTTGATGCAAGCTCTGACCCTGTCAGTTACCCTGTAAGCCTTGTGCTTCACAGGTAAGCTGTCTCCTGTGTCCACATCATGGACGCACCAATCTGTGACACCAGGAACCAGGGAGAATCGGTCGGAAAATTGTCCCAGCAAGTGGCGGCAGTCTTCCTGTTGTTCGGGCGTCAGGGTGGGTGAGAGGTTAACTCCATCCACTGACCCATCTTTCTCAGAGGCCACTAAGAGGTCAGGAAGAGGCTCGGTCTCCTCTTCCATTCCATCATCAGTGGCCAGCAGCATGCCCACTTCGGTCCTCTCTAAGTGGGGCTTAAGGCGGTTAACATGTAGGACCCTTAAAGGGTTCCTGGGAGTCTGCATGTCCACCAAGTAGGTGATAGGACTTTTGCGCTCCACAACCTCAAATGGACCTGTCCACTTATCCTGAAGTGCACACGGCTCCACTGGGGCCAAGACCCACACCTTTTGTCCAGGTTGAAGCTCTACCAGAGTGGCATTCCGGTCGTACCACCGCTTCATCTCCTCCTGGCTGGCTTCCAGATTTGCCTCAGCAAGTTGCCTGAAACGCCGAGTCTGGTTTCGGAAGGCCAGCATGTAACTATATACATTCTGGGGAGGTTTCCTGGGAGATTGCTCCCAGCCTTCCTTTACCAAACTCAGAGGTCCTCTTACCGGGTGACCATACAGAAGCTCAAAGGGGCTGAATCCTAGAGACTTCTGTGGCACCTCTCGGTAAGCGAAGAGCAGGCATGGCAAGAGGACGTCCCACTTACGCCTCATCGGACCGTCCAGGCCCATGATCATGCCTTTGAGGGTTCGGTTGAATCTCTCAACCAACCCATTTCCTTGGGGATGGTAAGGAGTGGTGAACTTGTACGTTACCCCACACTCCTTCCACAGGGATTTCATATAGGTGGATATGAAATTGGTCCCCCTGTCGCTCACCACCTCTAGAGGGAATCCCACTCGGGAGAAAATTCCCATCAGTGCCCGTCCCACCACGGGGGCCGTCACTGTCCTCAGAGGGATGGCTTCAGGGTACCGGGTGGCATGGTCCACCAAGACCAGGATGAACCTGTTGCCCAGGGCTGTCTTGGGGTCCAGAGGCCCCACAATATCAATACCCACTCGTTGGAATGGCGTACCGACCACAGGGAAAGGTTGCAGAGGAGCCTTGTGCTTCCCTCCGCTCTTACCACTTGCCTGGCAAGTCTGACAGGTTCTGCAGTAGGAATCGGAATTCTTGTGCATTTGGGGCCAGTAAAAGTGGGTGACAAGCCTGTCATAGGTCTTGTCCATCCCCAAATGTCCTGCTAAAGGCACATCATGAGCCAGCCCCAGTAGGAAGGTTCTGAACTTCTGGGGTACCACCAGCACACGGGCTGACCCAGGTTCAGCAGCCTTAGGCTCGGAATACAGGAGGTCACTCTCCCAGTACACGTAGTGTGTTTTGGCCTGAACACCATTGGCCTGGTCTGCAGCCTGCTGCCGCATACCCATGAGAGAAGGGCATTCTTTCTGCTCCCTGCAGAATTCCTCCCTGGAGGGACCTCCTTCTTGCTGCCAATGGGTCAGCTCAGGCAGATCTCCCAGTTCGGCAATCTGTTCCCCGGTAGGCTCCAGAGTATCCCCCTCAGGGTCTACTTCCTCCTGGGCCGTGGGAACTTCGGGGGCCGGTTTCCCGCGCCTCCTGCGCCTTCTCCCTAAGGCCGGTTCCTGGACCTCTCCCTCAGGCTCCAGGACCCTCTCAACACCCCTACTGGCTGCCATGGACCGGGTGGTCACGCACGCCCAGTCGGGTAGACCCACCATCCTCAGATGCGTGGTCTTCTCCACCTTTTCCCAAGGGGAGCTCTCCAGGTCGTTCCCTAGCAGACAATCTACAGGCATGTCAGTTCTCACAGCGACTTGTAGAGTACCAGAGACCTCCCCCCACTCAAAGGGAACTTGAGCCATTGGACAACGACTCTCTACGTTGTCAGCATTGACAACCCTACAGTAGGCATTGGGTACAATCTGCTCTTGAGACACCAGGTGTTGCCTCACCGAGGTCACGCTGGCTCCTGTATCTCTAAGAGCCTCAACCTTCCTTCCATTGATGGTCACCACCTGCCCATATTTCTTAGTGTTAGAGGGCAGGTAGGTTACAGGGACCATCTCACTGTCTCCTAGCGAGACTAGGGTCATCTGCCCGGGACCCCCACCCTCCTGGACTGCTACTTCCTCCCCAAAGTTAACACTAGCTACTTGCCGGGGTGGAGCACCAGTGGGTGCGGTCTTACCAAACAGGCGACACTTAGGATCAGAGGCAATGTGGCCCGGATCGCCACACTTATAACAATTGAAGGGCCCCTTTGGAACAGGTCTACCTGTCGGGGCCCCGTTCTGCTGCGGGGTTGGGGGAGGCTGAGAACCCTTCTGCTGGTTCCCTTGGGAATTACTTTGGGGGCCTTTTTGGAACCCCTTCTGTTTACCCTTGTCCCCCCCACTCTTCTGCTGGGGACCCTGCCCACCTTTGGCGGAGTCTCCCACTTGACCCTTGTGGACCCTGGTGCTGAGCCAGCGGTCCGCCTCCTCAGCAAGCTTCCTCGGGTTGGACAGCTTGCTATCTATCAGGTGCTGGCGTAGCTCAGGAAAACATTGACTGGACAAGTGCTCCCATGCAATTAAATCAAGCAGCCCTTGATAATCATTCACTTTGCTACCCTTCACCCAACCATCCAGCGCTCTGCAGAAAAAGGTCACATATTCCACATACGTACTCTCAGGGATCTTCTTGGTCTCCCTGAACCTCTGTCGATATAGCTCCGGAGTTAACCCATACCTGGTCATTAAAGCTTCCTTCATATGGGGGTATGAGGTTTGGACTTCTAAGGGCAAATCTAACAGTGTGTCCCGCCCTTCAGCAAGGAACCTTCCCCACAACCCCGCTCCCCAGTCTTTCTCAGGGACCCGGTGTGAGGACATGGCCACCTCGTAGGCCCTAAACCACTGCCCTATGTCATCCTTTCTGAAATACTCCTTTACTACATCTTTGGGGATGTACACCTTGGACTCTACCTGCGCTGGTGGAGTGCTGCCACCAGAAGGAGCGGTGTCCAAACTTTTCGCCTTCAGCTCCAACTCCTTCAATCTGATATCGTGATCCATTTGGCGTTGTTGTGCCTCCAGGGCCAACTTCTGCTTTTCCATTTCCATTTGTCCTGCCAACTTTGCCATCTCCATTGCATGCGCCCTGTCGGCTGCCCTGTCTGCCAGCTCCTCTGGCGACCGGACTCTGCTGGGCTCCTCAAGGTTGTCGGGTGGAACGATGTCCCCCGCATTCCGTAGGTCTCGTGACTCCTTCCAGGCTCTCAACGCCTTGGTGTACTGGGGCTTCCTCTTGCATCCAGCATGGGGGACTCTGAATTTTACACTGTAGCCTTTCAATTGCTCCATCGTGTAGCCTTCCAGTCTCTCCCAATCCACCTCATCTATTCCAGAAATCACGGAGAGCGCTCTTCCAGCAGAGAGCGAGCCAGGCATGGTTGCAGTAATGGCAGATGTCTCAACAAAGTTCAACAATTACAAACCTGTGGCTGCGTTATTTGGTCTGCTCTCACTATCTGGTGATTAATAATTCACTGTATGCAAATTACAAGTGCAAATCCGAAATCCCAACCGCTGCCAACAATGTTAGAGTCGGGGATCTCTGGTTGGCGCAAGGTTGCCCTTGTGTCAAGCAGGAACCCTCTCCTCCACGTCAGGGCGCAGGATAACCCCTCGCGAATGACCCTTGCTCACCCTCTAGGTGCGTGGCGTGAGCAGCCAAGGCGATTCCTCAGGCGTTGTTGGTTAAGCACTTACAATTGTACACACAGTAAATACATTAATCCCCCCAGAAACGGACACCAGACTTGGATATATATAAAAATACGTTTCTTTATGTGAAAATAAGGTATATATATCTCAACAGACTTATCACAAGACCAATAACGTTTTCGCTAGGCCACCAGGTTATACAGCAGGCAAATGTTCTTGGTTCGTAGTTTCTTTACTTGTAGTTCCAGTACTCACAGAGATCGGTTCCTGCGAACGGGGAAATAAGGCGTTGCGGGCCCCGAGCCCGATACTGGAACTTCTTTCGTGATGTGGAGAGTCGGCACAGGTCGGTGCGACTCTCAGCTTGGGAGTGTTCTTGGGTCCTCAATCAGCAGGTGTGGGCACGTAGGCAGGCGCGGCCAGCGACCCTTTAGCACGGCGGTGCAGGAGGGTCTCCACAGCGGGGGCGGCGCGGCCTGAGATGTCCGGGGATAGCGAAGCGGGGTCACAGGGCACAGTCAGTGCAGCTGGACGACCCGGCGTAGATCACAGTCGTCGGACGGCTTCCGGCAGGAGGGGTGATAGCGCGTTCAGCGCGCTCCAGTAGCAGGCGGTGACAGGGATGCAGGCGGCCTGGCCCGGGGACAGAGAGCGGCTCGGGACGGAGCGGGGCTCTCACGGGTTTGAGGCAGGCGAGCTTCTGGGTGTCACGGCCCTAGGAGGGGCGATGAGGGGCGCAGTCTCTTTTCCAGCGGGATGCACACACGGCTCGAATTGGAGGACGAGCAAGAAGCACAAAGAACCCACTGTTCCTGGGGTTCAGTTCAGGGGGCAAGCTCAGATCAAGCCCTTGGAGAATGTTCAAGCACAAAGTAGCAAAGTCTTTTCAGTAAGTCTCCTCCTCTCCTTTCTCAGCAAGGCAAGCAGCAGGCCAGCTCCTCCAGCGTCTTCTTCTCCTTCTGGTCGGGCAGAGGTTCTTTGTGGTAAACAGGATTCTGATTTCTTAGGAGCCAGGCTCCTACTTTTATACCATGATTCTTTTGTTCTTTAGCGCCAGGGGGCCTAGGCCTGGCTCAGTCCAGTTCTGGAGCACTTTGTTATTGTGACTCTGCTCTTTCCTTTCAGCAGCAGGGCAGAGACATCAGCCGCCCCACAGGGGGTGGCGCCGGCTTTGTGGTGGCAGAGCACAGGTCTATTCAAGAGTCAAGGTGTACTCCTTCCACCCATCCAGGTGTAATCTCTCTACCCACCACCTGGCAGCCAACCTGTCTCTGGGGATTCCCCAACCCTGCTCCTTACTGTTGCTGGGCAGAACACACACACACAGCAGAGGCGGACTGAGATGGTCAGGTCAGTAAATACTAACTTTCTAAAAGTAGTATTTACAAACCCAGGATATTAAAATAAACTTGACTACAAGAAGTATTTTATTATTCTGAGTTCAGGCATACCAAACTTGACACTCTACCATGCTCTCTGAGTCCACTGGGGTCACAGCGTTGGCGTGATCCCAGCAGCCCATTCTGGCCTATGGAGAGCAGGTAGCCTTCAATAGTGAAGAACGGAAAGGGCGGTAATTCACTACTAAGACATGCCACACACACCAGGGCATGTCTTACCTTATGCCTACAATGCACCCTGCCCTTGGGCCTACCAGAGGGGTGGCTAATATGTAGGTAAGGGAAGGTTTAGGGACTGGCAAGTGGGGGCACTTGCGCAGTCAGCGCGACGGTCCCGGACCGCGCACAGGGTCTGCGGTGGCAGACCCTAGACACATTTTACACGGCCGCTTCTGTGGGTGGCGCAACCAGCGCTGCAAGCCCACCAGCGGCATTGGCATTCACGAGCCCTGGCACCCCTGGTGCACTTTACTGGGGACTGACAGTGAATCCAATAAACCAATCGTGGACATCAATTACAGGTACACTTTACCTCGGGAGCACTTGCACTGCGGCACGGATTAGCCGTGGCGCAGTGCCCTGAGCGGACAACACCAGCAAAACAATCGAGGCACACCATCAAAAAGTGGAAGGGAAACTCACGCCAAGGTGCCAGGTCTAACAAATGTGGTACTATTTTTATGAGTAAGTGAACTTGTGTGGTGTATAACTGCATAGGTGAGTAAATGGGAGTGTGATTAATTATTTGCATGACTGACTAGGTGTGACAGTACCTCTATGGATGATTGGTGGTGTGTGAGTGTCTATGTAGGTGCATAAATGCATATGATAGTCTTGTACGGAGTGACTGTAAGTATGAGTGACTGTACATATGAATGAGTGGAGGTGTATGTAAACCTAAGAGTTAATAAGTGGGTATGTAGTTATTGGTATTGGAGTATCTATGGTTTTGAGAATGGACGTCTGAAATTTTGAGTTCGTGTATCATCGGTTAAATTAGGGTGTGAGAAGATGCAGTAATTTATCACATTGATGATGTCATCAGTGATATCATCAGTGATGTCACTGACCATGTCATGAGTGATGTAATATGTGACGTCATCAGCAGTGGATTGCGGGCGCGCGACTTATAGTTAGCTGAACTAACTATAACGGGGGAATTTCAATGTTTTTTTTCGAGTGAAATGTCCAGCTAACTATAACGTGTGTGAAACCTATGTTTTTTTCAGTGAATTTGCAAGGTTTTTTAAATGCTAATTCCTAACTATAACGTGTGTGAAACCTATGTTTTTTTTTGTGAATTTGCAAGGTTTTTAAATGCTAATTCCTAACTATAACGTGTGTGAAACCTATGGTCTTTTAATTGAATTTGCAAGGTTTTGCACGGTGCTTGCATGCGTACGTGCTCCTTGTGCGCATGTGTACGTGCTCCACGTGCGCATGCGTACTTCGTGTGTGATCCGTACGCGCGTGCTCCTTTCGCGCATGCGCGCGTGCTCCGTACGCGCATGCGTGCCTGTACTGTGCGTGCTTCCTGCGCGCACCGTACGCGCACTGTGCGCGCACGGCAAGTCATGTGATCAAGAAACAACACTTTTCATTGGTTTATAGTAGTTTCAGGTCATGTGAGTAAGAAACAACACTTTTCATTGGTTTATAGTAGTTTCAGTTCCAGAAACTTCCAACACCACACCCACTCCCCTCATTATTACTTCTGATTTCCTGGGAGAAGGGGCTGAGCAGCTTTTCTAGTACTTCAGTACTTCAGAATGGCAGAGCAGCAGTCATCTTCTGGGAGTGAGCAGGAGACCCTTGTGAGACAGAGACAGAGGAAACAGAAAGACTCTTTTATATGGCAATTTTTTACATTTCCACAGGGGCAGAAGAAAGTGAATGCTCCCAAAGTCACCTGCACTCTTTGTGATCGTGTCTTATCAAGAGGAGATCCTAAAAAGAAATACTCTTTTAGTATCTTCACTATGATCAGGCACGTTAGAGATGTACATCCTGTGGCTTATGCTCGAGCTGCTAGAGAAAACCCTCCAGCAGCTCAGCCGAGCACATCCGCAGCAGCTCAGCCGAGCACATCATCGGCAGCTCAGCCGAGCACTTCATCTGCGGCGGCAGCTTCACCTTCTTCGGTTCCTCTGGATATACACCCTCTGTTTAAGAGGGTGCATATACGGTGCAATGCGTGTAATGCTCTCCTCTCCCATGCGGACACCAGCATTCCGCTAATAGAGAGCAAGATACAGAAGCACACGTGCGGCACCCTATAATTTTTGCCATGTCTTTTTTTTCCTCTGTCCCTCAATTAACACAACGGCTCTTTTTAGAGCCACCTAACATCTAAACACTTACATTTGTTTTTTAATTCTATTTTTTTTAAGTTTTTTTCCCGCCGTGCACACACCCACGCAACCCCACGATTTAAAAAAAAAAAAAATGTTTTTTTCACCCTTCATGGTCCTTCAGGGACCCCCTGACAAAAGCTAGGGGGTCAGGAACTCTGTACCCTGCCCCCTTTTCACGTTCTCCACCTTTCTTTTAAATGGAAACACACATTTCTTTTTTTTGCATATTTCAACCCGTTCCAAATGATTTCTACCCCCAACATGACTTCTGCCTGCTAGCATAGCAACAGATCATGGAACACTGGTGTGAGCAGAGACGTCAGGAGTTCAGCACATAATGTTTCTAATCCAAAGAGCAAGATTGCTTAACTTTTCAAACTTTTTTTTTTTTTAATATATATTTTATTTTACTTTCAACATTGCACATTTACATTCATTAATACATATTCCCCCTGATAGAGGTATCATACACACCATTGAGACTTTATCCACAAAATTTAAATTTAAGTAATCGTATCACATCATAACTTGACTTAATAAAACAAGAAAATTCACAAAAAACAAACAAGACCCCCTCGGTCTTCTATTCTCTACCCTATCCCGTCCCTCCACCGTGCTAATGGCTTCCATATTCTTAAGCCTAAGGCTCTCCCAATTCTTCCCTTCCTGGCATATATAGGTTTTTCTAAATTAAATATGGAGATTAAATTTGCCAACCATATTTGCATGGAGGGAGGGGTTACGTCTACCCATGCCCTGGCTAGAGTTAGTCTATACACCGCCATAGCCATAAATAAAAATTCTTTATCTAGCTCGCTATTTCCGATCCCCAATAATATCATCAGGGGGTTTAACGATACCTGTAACCCTAGTGCAAGGGCAAAAAAGCTCTTAATATCCCTTTTTAACATGTATAATTGAGGACAGGTAGCAAACATATGGATAATATCTGCTTCTGACGAGCTACAGCGAGGGCAGGTAGTCCCACTAGAACCACCCCATTTAGCAATTCTATCTGGGGTATGGTATGACGAAAATAATGTTTTATAATGCTGCGATTGCAGGGAGGCCGAGCATAGTATGGTACATCCCAGTTCCAGCGACTCCTGGAAATCATCTATTCCCCCTTGAAGTTTCTCCACCCACTTATATTTATATTTATCTAGATCATCCACTTTAGTTTTAACTAGAATAGCATACGCTGATCTAATCGTATGTTCCCCACCTGAACTCAAGATCTCCAAAAAATCATTGGTTTGATACCCTACTGAGCCGCCCTGCTTTTTACCCAAAAAACTCCTAATCTGTAAATACTTGAAGAAGTCCCGATTACTTAAATCAAATATGCTTGCAAGTGTACTAAACTGCGCTATTCCCTTTAAATCTCTTATATCCCCAAGTTTCTTAATTCCCTTTTCGTCCCATGCAGACATAACTGAGTCCGAAAATATTTCGGAGGGAAAGGATCTATTATTATAGAGTCTGACACATCTATGAAATCTTCCCATCCCCATTTTTTTCAAAAATGCATTCCATACTTTAATAGCCGCATCTAGAGTTTTAAATTGTTTCCTTCTGAGACAAGCAAAATCTGTATATTCTAATAAACAATTTTCTGTCTCTTGACCCAATAAAATTGCATAAACCTCCGTCGACGAAGAGTTAACTTTCTGTAGAATCCCCCCTCCTCCAATTAAACCCTGCATGTATTGTAGAGCAGATGCCAAATAGTATAATCTAAAATCGGGAGCACCCCATCCTCCTCTTTCTCTAGGTAGAGACATGAATCTGTACGCTCTACGTGTTTTTCCGTGTGCCCATATGAACCTGTTAAGTATACCCTCCTGCATGTTAAACCATTTAGATTCAAGGAATAAAGGAATTGCTCTAAATAAATAGAGGAATTTTGGCAAGATTGTCATTTTCACCACATTAGTGACTCCGACTAAGGAGAGATGTAAATTATTCACTCTATCTAAGTCTAGTTTTACTTTAGCCAAGACAGGGGTCATATTTACCTCAACAATAGCATCAATGTTAGCTGCAATTACAATACCCAAATATGTAGCTGACATAACCACCCTGGGGTCCGTGCAGACTGTATATTTATTTTTGACTATCATAGTCTTTGATTTATTTAAACTATAACCCGACACGTGCCCAAACTTGGTGGCTTCTCGCTCTACCTCTATTATAGCCATAGCAGGGTCGGGTGTTAGTATCGCCACGTCTTCAGCGTATGCAAGGATTTTGTCAGTCAGTCAAAGCTTTTATTTCGGTAAAATACCATAAAAAGACATAAATACATATATACATTTAAACATAATTAAATAAACATTGTGTAGAGTGTAATCCATTAAAACATTAAAATATTTTCATAAAAGATACAGTGAAAAAGCGTGGTTTTTCCACAAAGACAAGTTATTAAAAATTGATCCAGGGCCAAAGATGTACACGCTACACCTCAAAGTACTGTAGTGGCAATATAGGTAATACTAAAATCAGGAGAAATGGGTGGCGGAAATCATAAATTTGGACCTTGTAAACACTATCAATGGAGTAGTATCATATTTCAAAATTCTAAACACCTCCTTATAGTCCCTGAGACCCCTAGACTTGCATAACTGGACGATCCACTTTTTTCTTGCAATGATATATAGAGGGCAGAAAAGGACAACATGCAACTCTGTTTCACAGGTAACAGTACAAAAAGGACACGTGCTTACGGGATCCGAAACGTTAGACCATCTATGTGTGAGATCCCTCAGCGGTAGCGAGCCGTGTCTAAACTGGATGTAGAGTTTCTTTGCCAAAGGTGGTTGGATAACGTCCAGGAACACTTCAAACTGGGGACTAAACTTAGTATCCAGAAAAGTGTCAGTAAGCCTACCCAGGGAGGAGTGGAATAGAATTCCCTTCCTATATGATTTCAAGACCTCCCGCAGTGAATTCTTCGAAAGTGCACGGCAGGTCTCTTCCGGGGCGGACCATAGGTTCCCCATCCCAATTAAGTTGCAGAGGTTCTTTATATAGGCAAGCCAAGGGATCTTATCCGATTTTCCCCTTGCCAATATATCACCAAGATCATACCTATAGCTTACCAACTCCGGCGTTGACCAAAGACGCCTCCAGAACTGGAGAGGACGGTTCAGGGCAATCTCTTCTATGGGAACCAGACCCAAATCCCATCTCAAAGGAGTTAATGGAGTGCTGACAGGTAGTTTCAGCAATCTCCTAATAAAGGAATTCTCAGTAGATGAGAGGGAAGCGGGAATGGAATATCCCCATAGTTCAGCGCCATAAAGCGCTCCTCCTCTAGCTTGAGATTTATAAATTTCCATGGGGGGGCCCAAAGGTTTGAAAGAGGTGTTGTTAAACACCTTCAGGATACCCCCCACTGATTGAGCTAGTCTCAAATTGGCCTTCGCCAAATGGGACCCCCAATTCATTTTATCATTAAGGGTCACCCCCAAATACTCAAAAGTGGCAACCCTATCCAGCTCAACATCTCCCAGCTTAGGGTGGGGGCAGTTAAATGAATTGGAACCGAAAACCATGAATTTAGTTTTGGAAAGATTCAGTTCCAGATCCCTGATTTTACAGAAGGAGCAAAAGGCCTCTAATGTACGCTGGATGCCCATGTAAGATTTAGATAACAAAAGCGTGTCATCAGCGAACATTAGGGCCGGGACCTTACGCCCCGCCAGTACAGGGGAGTCCAAGTTAGCGGTGCGCAAAAGAGACTCAATCAGCCCATTGATAAAAAGGGAGAAAAGAGTGGGGGCCAGGACACAGCCCTGCCTCACACCCTTTTCAACCGGGAATGGCCCAGAGATTTCCCCACATCTCCCGTATCTCACCCTTGCATAGGTGCCGGAGTGGAGGCGTTTGAATAAGTGGCAAAGGTAGGGGGGAGCACCCATCTCTAACAAAAGGGCCCATAGTTTTTCCCTTTGGACCATATCAAAAGCGGACCGAAGGTCCACAAAAATCAAATACAGATTACCAGCGCCCATGCTGACTGACTTCCAGTAGATCAATAGTAATCTAAATAATTGATCGATAGTGGAAACCTTAGCACGGAACCCCGCCTGTAGGGAGGTTAGAATTTGTTGATCCTCCATCCAGGACTGCAATCTGGATAAGAGGACTCGGGCAAACAGCTTCTGTAAAACATCAATCAAGCTTATGGGGCGGTAGTTGGCTGGATCCAACGGGGAAGATTTTTTGTAAATGGGTATAATTTCTGCACCCAACCAGGTGTCCAGGATTCTAAGGCCCTGCAAAATGGCATTAAAATACACGCAAATGTAAGGGGCCCAGATTTTTACATCACTTCTGTACAGGTCGCCAGGGATCCTGTCAAGCCCCGGAGCTTTCCCTACTGATAGGGAGTTGAGGGCCAATTCTATTTCTGAAAGAGAAAAGGAACGGCTCTCAAGTTCTTCCTGGCACAACTGGTCCATTGCAATATCAATCCGCGAGGTGCCCGGATCGGGGCCACCCGAGGAATTACTGACCGAAAAGAGGGGTTGGAAATGGGCAAGCCAGACCTCCTCGCTGAGATTAGGAATAATTGCAGGGCTACTGGCTACCGTGCCCGTTCGAACAATGTTCCAGAACGCCCTCGAGTCACGGTCTACTAAAGCTTGCAATAAATTTTGCCACCTTAGATCCTCCCACTCGGATTTTGCTTCCTTGATCAGGTTTTTGTAGGTGGCCCTCGCCGCCCGGATACTAGACAGGGTACCCTCTTTTACTTCTTTTATCAGGGCAGTCTTAGCCCGCCTACAGGAACCATTAAACCAATGCTCGGGCCTAAGGGCCCTTGGTTTTGAGGCAGTAGGGCTATAAAAGAAGCCAGCCAGGCTGCCAAGGAGATCCTCATGAATTATCTGGAGATCGAGGAGGCGGGACTGTGGGATGTCCCCGGTGGGGCTCAAGAGGTGGGAGACTGCTTCCAAAGAGCAGGTCACACTGCTATATATATCTGCAAGCTTTAGGTCGTCGGACGCTACCCTTGCCCACCTAATCCGTCTACCACCTGCCGCTAACACCAGATTCTCACTATATGATGATGATTGGAGCTTAGAAATTCCACTGCCACCGATCTTGTTAACCAATTCCAGTGACAGTAGGTTGTGATCGCTATCGACCCGTGGAATAACCGAAAAGGCGGCCAAATGGCCCCAAAATTCCACGTTCACCAGAAGATAGTCGATAGTCGAACAGCTCCCAGGTCTGTTAAAAGTAAAAGACCCCGGCACGTCCGGGCAAAGTCTACCATTGCAAGCCCGCAAGGAGTGTGCAATGGTAAGCTTATTGATCTCAAGGGCTAGAGGGGAAAGACGTTTGGCAGGATAGGTAATGGGGTCTGGGATAGATAACTTTCATCCTCGTCACAGGTGGGGGAGGGGATCCCAAGAAGGGGTTCGAAGTGACAATTAAGATCTGCACCAATTAATTTATGGGACGCAGGTGGAAGAGAATGTAATACATCTTCCAGGGCGCCCAAAATCGACAGACCCAGCTGTACCGGGTGAGGGCGCAGGTAGACATTTATTACTACCAGCGAATAACTAGCAGGGAAAGTGAGTAGCAAACATAAAATGTCAGGGGACTTTGAATCTAGTAACTTTACTGAGCACCCCAGGTGTGTTGCAACCCATACTACTAACCCCCCCGAAGGTCTTCCTCTCGCCCCTTGAACTGCTGGGGCCGAAAACGATGCATAGCCCACCCTCCATGGTATAGACCGTAGCCATGTTTCTTGGAATATGCAGATGTCGTAATTGTCCATTAGCTCTCCCCACTCGGAGTCAGAGAGTTTGGACTCCAATCCAGCCACATTCCAAGACCCAACTAGAGGTCTTCGAGTAGGTGTGCGGGGAGGGCTGTCAGCCAGAGGGGGGGAAGAGGGGGGGCGGTGGGAAGCAGAATGCTCAAGGGGGCCCAACACGGGGCTTCCCACCATGGCGCTGGGGATCAAAGATGAGGGAGAAGAGGGCCCAAGGCCTCTCTCCATGCCAAGAGCAGCCGAGGGGAGAGCCGTCACCACACCAGAAACGTCCCTGGCCTGATTCCCCCCCAAAGGCATATACCCTCCCTTACTGAGACTCAGGGGTGATGGTCAGTCCACAGAGTTGAGCAGGTCGAAACGGTTTTCGACCGGAATATTAAAGTAAGTGTTATGAGAGGCCTGATGAAAGTACGGTAATTCCACTGGATTCAGAGTATTGGAGATGGAATAAAAGTACCCCAAATGCGATGTGTCAATGGCTCCTGTTTTGTGGTGCCCACCCTGCTCCAGTATGTGTCCTACTACTCTAGGGTCCCTAAAATTAATCAGGACACAATCCCCACCAATGTCCTTTGGGCGGGTCCCCAGCCAGTTAACCCTCCGAACAAAGAGGATCTCCCCTCTCCCTGCTCCCTCCAATGGTCTATTTTTGGACAACCAGTGGATGACTTTATTTTTTAATTCAAAGTAAGATTCCCCCCTTCCATTCATTAGTGGGGGAACTCCAGTGAGCACGGTCACATAAGGTGCTGCCTCAGGGGGAAGCTGTACTAGAGGAAGGGAGCCTTCCGGACTCCGTAGGGCTCGGTTCCCCCCCCCCAGGAGGAAGGATCCTATCCCCGTCCGAACTCCGAAGGGCTGAGTCCCTACAACTAAGGGACTGTTCGCGTGATGAAACAACAATAGGGGCTCGGGGCAAAGTCGGGGGCATACGAGGACCAGCAGGGAGGGAAGGGGCAGTTGGCTGCACCGATGGAGGCTGGACTAAGTCCGTAGCTGTATGGTTCAAGGGTGAAAATGTCTGGCTTAGGGGGATAGGGTTGTTAGGCGTTACTTGAATACCAGCACCCTCCGAACTACCCATGTTGTGCTTTAGATCATGGTTTAACTGCTTCTTCCCGATACCTTTGGTATTAACTAGAGATACCAACCTGTCGATTTTAGATGACAGGGTTTTTAAGAGGAGGTTTAGGGACTGATCTATATGTGACTGTAGGTCAGTTAATAAAGTAGTCACCCAGGTCGGAGGGATAGTGGAAGGAGGGTGATGGGTCGAGGCCGAAAGAGCAGGGCTGTCTGCAGGGGGGGCTGGTAAAAAACTCCTTTTTCTGAGTTTCTGTTTTCTTTTTCTTGGCTTTACCTGCTTAGTGGGGGCCACTATAGAAACAAAGGAGGATGATGATGGGCCAGCTTCCTCTTGTTCAGGCTCATCTATTTGTGCCTCAGCGCACGGTAATTGTGTAAACGAGGGCAACATAGATGACATCGCATCAGGATCCACCTGGTATGAAGATAAGTCAGCCAATCCATCAGAAGGAGGGGCCATATTAAATGCCGGGGTAATCGACAACCGTCTTTCGGTGTTTTCAATGGCTGTAGCCACCACCCCAATTGTCTTCTGCAGCATTTTATCTATCGCTGTGAGACTGGGGATCTGCGGATTGGAATTGGCTAGCTGTCTGGTCATAGGGCGACTGACTGTAGGTTTAGAGTGCTTCCCCATGATTCCAATGAAACCAACAGCGAAAGTAATGCAATAAGAAACACAAATACCTAACATACAAACAATGTAAGATAAAAGGAACACACTCTATACACAGCGAAAGACTGACGAATACTAAATAAAATGAATTAGCCAATGGAGGTTAGTTCAGACTGACCCAAAATGCAGAGCTAAGAGGAGCGGACCAGCCCGGCCTCCTTTGGCCCCTGACGGCCACAGACGGCCCGCCCTTTGCCCGGGCTTAGCCCGGCGCCGCCCGCGCGCGTCCCGCGACGCGGAGGGAGCCGATTGAATTTAGCGCCTCCGGGCGCGGAAGTGCTGCCGGGTGGGGGCGGAGCCACAGAGAGTCTTGGGAGTCGTAGTCCTGTACTCCCTACGTGTGGCGGCAGGTCTGCAGCAGCAGCGGTAGTAACACGAAGGGCAGCAAGCACCCCAGCACAGGAGAAAGGGCGTCTGTCCCCTCGCGCTCCGTCGCGGTACTCAGGTAGGAAGCCTGCCCCTCGCGAATGAATCACCAAACACTCCCGCTCCACCGAGGGAGCCGATTGAATTTAGCGCCTCCGGGCGCGGAAGTGCTGCCGGGTGGGGGCGGAGCCACAGAGAGTCTTGGGAGTCGTAGTCCTGTACTCCCTACGTGTGGCGGCAGGTCTGCAGCAGCAGCGGTAGTAACACAAAGGGCAGCAAGCACCCCAGCACAGGAGAAAGGGCGTCTGTCCCCTCGCGCTCCGTCGCGGTACTCAGGTAGGAAGCCTGCCCCTCGCGAATGAATCACCAAACACTCCCTACAGCTCTCCCGGAGCTTCAGCAGCAGCTAAGGATTTTAACTATTCTACCATTCAAGACCATTGGGGGAATTCCACCATTTCTCTCCAGGTGTCGTAGTAATGGTTCAAGAAATAAAGCAAACAGAAGTGGGGACGAGGGACAACCCTGTCTTGTCCCCCTACAGATCTTAACTACATCTGAGTACCCTCTATTAACTCTGACTCTAGCTGAGGGTCCTTTATATAAAGCTTGTATAGCTGTTATGTAGCCTTGCCCTATACCACACCATCTCAGGACTGCCCAAAGGTACTCCCAGGCGACCCTATCGAAGGCCTTTTCTGCATCTAAAAACAATGCTGCGATAGGGTCGCCTAGGGTTCCTGCAGCATCAAACATTGTGATAACTGTCCTGACATGTTGGGTGGTTCCCTTGCCTGGAATAAATCCGTGTTGTGACTGGCTTACAAGCTGCTCTATATTCTGCGCAAGCCTTGTCGCGAGAATTTTAGAGTAGATTTTAACGTCAGAGTTCATGAGGGTAATCGGTCTATATGAGGCAGGAGAAATAGGGGACTTCCCTTTTTTTGGAATAACAACAATATCCGCCCCCCCCCAAGACTCCGGGGGGGTACCTCCTTGCTGTGTGTAGAGCATTATATGAGTCATCTCAACAAGCAGGATATCCTGAAAAGTTTTATAAAATTCTACTGGAATTTGATCCGGCCCCGCAGCTTTCCCCCAGGGGAGACTCTCCAGTGCCCCTCTAATCTCTTCCACTTGTAAAGGGGCATCTAGCATCTCCCTATCCTCTGACAAAAGAACAGGGGCAGAAATGTCAGTGAGGTATCTTCCTATGTCAGTCGGGTCCCTTATTTCTTCTAAAGAGTACAAGTCAGTATAAAACTTGTGAAATACTTCTCTAATAAAGTCTGAGTCAGTACTCAGGTTTCCCTGGGAGTCTTGTATCTCCTTAATGTCAGCCTTTGCTGCCCGTTGTCTAGTTCTAACGGCCAAAATATGCCCAACCCTCTCACTTAGCTCATAGGTATCCCGTTTATGTACAAGATATTTTTCAGTGGCTTTTGCAATGATGCCCTCCGTAGCATCCCCCTTAAGAGTGACCAGGCTGAGTATATAAGGGTCAAGTGGTATTCCCTGCATTATAGCTGTTGCTAAATTTCATTCTGCTACAATTAACTTAAGCCTTATACCTTCCAAATGCCTTTTTTCCCTTTTCCTCCTTGCGATTACAAAACTCATCGTTTCCCCCCGAACTCCAGCCTTAAAGCAATCCCAAACTGAGCCGGGGGATGCCGTACCTCTATTATCTTCCCAGTAATTTGTTATCCAGCTCTTCATATGATTCTGGTATGCCTCGTCTTTTAATAAACTACGCTCAAAAGTCCACTGTGTTTTTATAGTATTTATCTGAATGGTGTTTAGGGTTAAAACAAGCGGGTTGTGATCAGATATAACCCTAGGTTGTTTCTCTATTTTTGAGTTACAAATTAAAGAGTTAGATATCAGGAAGTAGTCCAATCTGACTAATACTTTGTGTGGTGCGGAATAAAATGTACTGCCATCTATATTGGGATGGTACTTCATCCAAGGATCCCCTAAAGAATTGTGCTGGGTCATAGCAGCAAGGGCTCTATATGATTTCTTCTTTCTTCCTAAGTACCTCCCACTAGGTTCTATAAAAGAGCTTCTCGGGTCATGGATATTGAAGTCTCCACAACATACAATAGGTTCTGGCCACTGTGGCATTTCCATATCCATGTACTGCCAAACATCCGGGTCATCTTCAGTAGAACCATAAATATTGACTAATGTGAATCGTGTCCCTTTAAAGCATAGATCCACCATGACCCATCTTCCCCATTGGTCCTCCTTTTTCCTATGCACCACAAGATCCCTAAGTCTTCCTAATATTGCTACCCCCCTGGTTCTAGTATATTGTCTACTTGCTGCAATTACATCAAATCCCAATTGTTCCAACA
Source organism: Triturus cristatus (assembly GCF_964204655.1). Lineage (NCBI taxonomy): Eukaryota > Metazoa > Chordata > Amphibia > Caudata > Salamandridae > Triturus > Triturus cristatus. Next base: position 983,851,457 of record NC_140585.1, on the reverse strand, counting down.
GATATGACTGCGATGCTTCGATATGCGTCTCCTGGAGGCATACTAAGTCTAGCTGTAAGAATCTCAACAGCCCTGCAACCTTCGCTCTTTTCCTATAGTCATTAAGCCCACATGCGTTAATCGAGGCTATTTTACAAGGCATTGAAAGATATCCAAAAATTCTTTCTCCAAATCGGCCATATATTGAGAATATAACAATCTGCATTCTTCTGTGATAGTCTACATCGTCTAACTTGAACATACCATGTCCTCCATCCGAAGGGTAGTGAAATATTGTGCTTTATCCTATTCTGCAAATACCAAAATTTTAGCCCTTGAGGTAGTGCCCCCCACCCCCACCCCCAACCCTCCCCTCCCCCCGCCCCCCCTGTACAGGCAAATAGGTCCGCAGGACCTATATGTGGCCGGTCCGGGCTGTGACAGTCTCACCCCCCTCCCATCCCATATCTCCTTACAAACCCTGTTTTTTCAGCTCATCTATATACTGCTGGGCTTTGATCTCTGAAAAAAAAATCATGATTCTTCCTCTAGTGACCACTTTTAACTTAGCGGGGAACAATAAATAGGCTTCTGACCCCAACCCCTGAAATGATGAGATCAACTGCCTCAACCTCCACCTCCGTTCAACAGTCACGTGGCAAAAATCAGGCCTGGCAAAAAAGGAAACACCATCAAATGATCTTTTAGAATCTGGTCTAGCCTTCTCGATTATTTCCTGCCTTAGCAGATAATTGCCTAAGTATACTAGAATCGCTCGAGGAAAGGCTGTACCCCCTCCACCGCCACCTTCAGCCCCCTGTTTTTTTCTGAGAGTGAAAGGAAATCTGTGTGCTCTCTGGACTTCTCTATCCCACTGCCACTGGGACTCCGGAAATGCACCCTTAAGAAGGTTAATCACATAATGTCTTGCGTCCGACCCTTCCACCCCCTCGGCCACACCCAAAATTCTGACGTTATTTCGCCTTTGGCGGTTTTCAAAGTCCTCCATTTTCCACTGAAAGTCCTCTGCCATCTTCTCATGCACTGTTTTAAAGCTCTGCCAGTTAATATGGTCATCTTCTAACTTGCTAGTGCGCTCCTCTACTTCGGTGACTCTTCCTACCAAATCCTCATATAATTTGTTTGTTTTTCTTAATGAAGACTGTATTTTTTTGGCATCCTGTCTTGCCTTCCGACTTGCAGTTCTAGCCTCCGTTTGCATCTGTTTCAGTGTGCTAAACAAAGTGTCAAGAGAAGCGGACTGTTTCAGTAAGCCAATACTGTCTTCAGCCTGGTACACCTGAGAGGTGCCCGAATAATCCCAGAGCAACCCCCTTTCGGTGTCTCCCGTTCCGCTCATTTGTACGTTGTTTAGTTTCGGCTTTCGTTGTCTTTTTCGCAGGGTCGAGTCTTTCTCTGTACCTATATCCTCCTCAGAGGAGTTACTATCCGAGAATGATGTCTCATCATCATCTTGATCCTCTGAAACCTCCTCACTTATTTGCGCAGAGTCTGAGTCTTCGTTAAGGGAAAAGAATTTCTCTCCTTCACCTGAGACCACCTCCACTTTTTCAGTTATCGCCCCTCTAGAGTCCTGTAATCTCTGTCTGGCTATCTCTTCCTTTTCCCCCAAGCTAGCAGAGCTTCCCCAGGTAGTGAGGGTAGTGAGGGTCTTATTGAGGGTCTTCTCGGATGAGGTTTGTGAGTTTTCGGGGGTTTTGGAGGCCAGTAATTCAGCTTCAAGTACCATAATGGCACCCAACATATCAGTGTCCTCGTGCTTGCTCCCCCCGTCCCCCCTATCCCCTCTCTCACCAGATGTTGTCAGTCCAGGCTCAGTGCAAGGAGGATTTACAGAAGAGTCCAGGTTAACCTGCAATGTCCCATTCTCGCGTTCTCCCCCGAACTGCTGCTCCTGTCCGAGTTGTTGCTGTTGCTTAGCAGCCGAAGCGTCTGCAACTGACGTGCCTGCCGCGTCTCCCGCGTCCTCGAGGACGCTTCCAGGAACGCTGAGTCCTACTCTGTTGTGGCCGAATTCGCTTGGCGCTCGACTGCTGACAGGTCTGGAGAACGCTTCTGTCAGGGTAGGTTGCCTCAGAGGGGTCTCTCTATAATTGGCTTTGTTTTTCGTCCTCTCCGTCTTCTCCGTCTTATCTGTACTTGTGACATATTTCAATGTCGGTTTATTCCTGGCATCACCTGAGTGACAGCCTGCTCCAGTGTTTCCGACGCTGTCAGTTTTTTCCCCCCCTCTTCGTGTCTCCGTCGCTTTTTTGCTATTACTCTGCAATGCCGCCTTTCGTATAGCCCCTTGCTCCTTTACTCCGATGTCCAGGGCAGCCAGCTCAGTTTGATCTTTTAGGGAGTAAGTACAAGTTTGTTCCTTCGTCTTCATTTTTTCCTTCGCTTCTTTTGTTTTATCAGTTTTAGAGGGTCGGGGCGGCATCCTGGTTAACTGTATATATCTTGCCTTTATACAGTCGACGACCCTGCTGAATCTTCGCCAGCTTTCTTTCAACCAGCCTAATTCCGCTAATATGTAGTATTTGACCCCCGTAATGAGTGTCGGCATCGGTAAAGTTTTCCTAGAATCCAGGTATTATAACCAGGTTAAAGCTGAGAGGAGGATAATAAAGAACCCAGCAGCTTCATCTGAGATGGGAGAGAGATCCAGGCGACTGCTCAGCACAGCTCACTCGTGGCCATCTTGCCCTCCGGAGTAATGTTCTGTGGGAACACATTTTTCTGGACCAATACAAAACATGCTTTTAAAAATTTAAACACACAGCCTAGTTTTTATTGTAAAATGGTCTGAAACAGCCAATGAGTTCTTTTTAAAAAAAAAAAGTATATAAGCCTCCATTTTACATCTACCTTTCTTTTCATTTTGTCATTCTACTGAAAGACACCTCAGAGTGCATCCAGGTCTCCTCCTCACTCCCTGAAATACACTGCTGTTCTACCATTTTCAATTAAAATTGATTGCTGCTCAGCTCCTTGTCCCAGGTAATAGGAAGAAATAGTGAGGGGAGTGGCTATGGTGTATGAAGATTCTGGAAGAGAAACTACTATGAACCAATGCTTCTGAGTGCATCCAGATGTCCTCCTCACTCCCTGAAGTAGAGTGCTCTTCTGCCATTTACAACTAAAATTGATACCTGTTCTGCTCCTTGTCCCACGAAATAAGAAGAAATAGTGAGGGGATTGGCAAGGCATTTATAGAGTAGACGGTGTACATTTCACAGATGAAGGGAACAGAGTCTTCCTCTTGATCTTTAGACTCTGCATCGATACTTACTTTTAGGTACCAAAAAACACTCAATTAACACAATGGCTCTTTTTAGAGCCAACCAACATCCAAACACTTAAACTTTATTTTTAATTCTCTTTTTTATACGATTTTTTTGTCGCATCTCTATGCTTCTCCTGCGCAGGCGTACAAACTGCAGCCATGCCCCGGCGCAGGCTCCCTTGCACCATGGTTCAAGGATGCCTGCGTGGTGGGGAGATTGTTCTTGTGCAGGAAGGGACACCTTCAGTCATTCTAACTGCCTTACTCCTTCTCAGTTCCTTGCTCTCTGTCTCTGTTTCTGTCTGGCAGTTAGAATGACTGAGACACATGGAGACAGGGAGAGATACATGGTTGGAAAAGTAGTGATGGAGGCAGTAAACCTAGGGGAGTAGTATAGAAGGAGTGAGGGAGTTACGAAAGAGCAGTAAAGGAAGAAGAGAGAGAGAAGGGGAATGAGAAAAGCAGAGTGAGGAGAAGTGAAGAAAAGGGAGCATGAAAGTGAAGGGGTGAGAAATACAGATATTTCAAACTTACCTGACCAACAAAATAACTTAATTATAAATAAATGGGTTTTTTTAATTGCTAGAAAAAAGGATTAAATTACCTACATTTTCTTTCTCGATCTGAAAAAAAAGAAAAAAGTAGTAATATTTAACAATACATTTTAGAATACAGTACACATATTTTCATATTTAACAAAGTAATTTTTTGCCCTTTTTTGCTGTTTTCAGAATATATTGAATTTCACTGCAAATTGTGAAATCAATTGCATTAATCACTTAACAGCGGGCAAAAAAATTAACAATCTGAAAGATTGTTTAAAAAAAGCCCTGAATCTCTCCTCAGTAAAACATACCTTTATAGAAATGTAACATATATATTAAAAATATCATCTAAGAAAAATAACTATTTGTAATAAATAACGTCTGTAAATCTTGTTGCTTAAGCTCATACACCAAAATAATATTTGTCAAAGAAGTCCACAATAGAAACAGTTACCTTTCCATGAGGCCAAATGGTAATTTTTAAATTCTTTTTTGGTGAAATATCCAATGGTAATCCTATAAAATCGAAATAATGGTTTCTTCAGATGCTGCAATTTGTATCTAAAATTTTGGTTTTAGAAAAATTAAGTAGGAATTTGGTAATTCTGCAGGCAAACGTTGCTTGAAAATCAATTGTGAATCATTACACAGTGTCCAGCCTTTTTCACATTTTAGATAAACTGTGTAATGACCAGAAGTTATAGAAGGTCCATCATGGAAAATTATTGCAACTGCAACAAAAGTTTTTCCTGATATTGATAATTGATTTCCTGTAAACTTCTTTATTAAAGTGTCCATTTTTGTTATATCAGCGTTGCATCATTAAAATTACATACCGTCCATATTTCTTTAAAAATAACGTTGAAAACATTTCTGATTTACATTGAGAACATTCCATGTTGTGATTTGCATCTTTAACTAATTTACTAAAAGTCACTTATTTACTCCCTGGTAATGTTAAATCTATTAACCTTTCAGAATCAACATTAGTGCTGCATGTGTTTAAACAATTTTCACAAGAATTTTCCCATTTATAAGAGAGACCAAACATATTTTCTATTTCTACCCCTTCATCTTACAGTACCATAAGCATATACATTAAGAATTCCTGTGCATCTTGCTGGACATTTTCTGTAAAATGTATACATCCAGAACATACATCTAAAAGATTTCTAACATCAGAAGCACTTTCTATTTTAGTTTTATCATTACTCAGCTTCTCATAAAGGAAACTCAGCAGAGACCAGAATCGTTTTTCATGATTTAGTATTATCTGCTCTTGCAAACTTTCAAGATAAAATACAACATTCAGCACTACATTAGCGTAGCAGTTGACACCAGAGCTATTTTCAAAATGACAACCAACAACCTCTTCAGCATTATCCTTTTTCTTTTTGCTTGCAATCACATCAGTCTCTATTTGTTTACTCTTCTGTACATCCTCATTACAGATAATCTCAATTTTCCTTTTCAGACAAACAACACGTTTTTCAAACACAGGATACTGACCTAAATGAGGAGCATAGCTTCTTCTTAATCTATTATGTTCCTTTACACAGTTTGCATCAGCACTAACTTTTGACTCATCAAAGTCTATCATGAATAAACCAGATATTTTTTTCACGCGTGACAAAGCAACATATGCCATACCTTCTTTAAACACACTAGATCCAATGTTTACAAAAGCACTATCTACAGTTAATCCTTGAGATTTGTGAATAGTTACAGCATATGCTAGAGAAAACGGAAACTGCTTCCTAAGTACATATAAGTCTTTCACAAGCAAGAAACGAACTGAACAACGACTAATGTCTTTAAGCTCTTCAATCTGATCAAATTTTATTTTTAAAAATTCAATTCCATCTTTTTTCTGGTAATTAACAAAACCCACAACTTTACTCATAGCTCCATTCACTAAACCTTTTTCTACATCCAAATTACTTCTTAAAATTACTCGACAGTTCATACATACATAAAGATTCTTTTCTAAACCAGCTGTTTTTGATATGTTTTTCTCTAGAGAACCCAATTTAGTTGTCAATTTGCTTGTCAATATAATAGTTATTCCTTCATGCTGTATTTTATCCATAGCTTCCAGTTTTATAATCTCTTCATTTTCCAATTTCAAAAGTTCTTGATTGAATATAGAGCATTCATGTAGTGTTGGCATTAAGCAGATTACAGTATTTTTTCCAGCAATTTTCTTGTATATTTTCTCTGGAACTATTTGTTTTGTTGGAAACAAATTACATAGCAATCGACTCTGTAAAGCTTTTCTGCCATGTTCTGTGAGTAGTCCAATTCTGATATATTTGAGAATACTTGCATAATCATCATCATTTGCTTGCCGCATTGGTAATGAGTTCTTTGTACTCAAAGTATGTCCAAATATTCACATTACCTATACTACTTCCTAATGACTTTTTCGTGTCTTCATGTGTAAGAGTATGAAATACTGGTTGTCCTTTAACTGGAGTGAGCTGCAGTAGATCCCCAAAAACTATAACATGTTTTCCTCCAAATAGCACGTCATAGTTTTTCTTTAGAATTTGCTGCATTCTTAAATGCACAAAGGCAAGCATTAAGTTTGATACCATACTTACCTCATCAATAATGAGAACTTTCATTTTTTTCAATACTCTTGAAACTTCAAAACATGCTTCTCCTGTTAGCTTGTGGTATTGTATTTTGTTCTCATGCTCTACTGGTAACATTAGCAAACGATGGAGGGTAATTCCTTTTATGTTATAGGCTGCTAACCCAGTTGGAGCAGTAACAACACAAGACAAAGTTGAATCAGTTTTTTTCTGTAGGTAGCTTCTAATTACTTTAATTAAGAAACTTTTTCCAGTTCCAGCTTGTCCACTCACATACATTCTGATTGGTTCAAATGATGTGCATGAGCACTCTTTATTTTCATGTAGTAATCCATAATCAATTTGTTTTGTGACTTCCTCATAAATTTGTTGTTGTTCATCATTCAGTTGTTGTTCCAAATTTGTTAAGTCTATTAAATCTTCCTGAGCTCGATTCATAGCTGTTTCCACTTCAGTCATTGCTATTACAGCTTCATTTTCTACGATTGGTTGTCCTAGAGGATCTTGACTGAGCGTCCCAGAACTTTGACTGTCTTGAGAACTGTCTCTAGCTACTTCAGCTGCAATTGTTGCTTCTTGTTCAATTTCTTCATTTAACATTTGTGCATAAGTTGTGAAAGTACTGCATTCTATGGTATCTTTGCATGCATTAAAGGAATCTTCATAGCTTTGAAAATGTCCAAGTAATTCATCCTCTGAACGCCATGGTTTAAACAACTGTAAAAGTGCTAAGTGGTAAAATTGCTTCTTGTCAGTAGTGTTGCAACTCAGCTTTCTGTGATTAATCAAACTTCCTTTTGTTTGTTTTACCAAACATCCTTCCTCACCAATGACTTTATATTTTCCATTGTTGATGTCTTCTGTGGTATTCCGTTTAACAATGTAGTTCTGCAGCACTTCATAGAGACACATGTTCTCAAGATGATGACTTGTCTTTGGGTAATATGTGTCCAACATGTTTGTTCTTAAAATGTCTGTACTTTCTGGTTCGTACTCTGCTAAATATTCAATTTCTCGAGTAGATTTCAATACCCGATTTCGCATTACTGCAAGGCCTAAACTTACCCAAATTATTCTTCTGGATTTGGAGTACAGACTTTCAGATGATAACTCATCTGAGCATTCGTAAGAGCCAATTTCTCGATGCAATAACATCTTTAAACTGAAACTGTATAGCTTTTTACTGACAGTCTTCTTGTGAGAAATCTCTTTCCACATTTCTTTCAATTCTGTTTTCTCAGTTTTAGTGATGTAAGATGTGACATACCGAGCAACAGCAATAGAATTGTCAGCTACATACTGAATATCCATGTTAGCATTCCACATGGATAAAATGACTGGGTTGTAGTCATTTATCTATTTTGACTCTTCTTTTCTTCTTAGGTTGTAGGTATTTTTAGGCGATTTTCTTGTAATAGTATGTCGCACAGCTGACATAAAACTGTTTACTCTTCCTTTTGAAAGAACAGGTCGTGGAAATCCAAATCGACATTTTGTGTAGAATTTATCTTTACTCTTGTACTTTCGTCGACAGTATTTTCCACACCGATGACTCTGGGAACATAAAACTTGCTCTTTTAAGTTTTTTTCTTCTGTGCTTTTAGGTATAGCACATGTTTCATATTCTTCAATGAAAGATAAAACTGCATCATCAGAATCTGTTCCAAATTTTGGGGCATCCTTGATCCACAACAGCATATGAATATGAGGAGCACCTCTTGCTTGGTACTCTTTTCTCCAAAAGAAATCCACAACTTCTCCAAGAGGTGGATTTTTTTTATTGCAGATGAAGGACATCATAGCCTCAAATCTATGATTGAAATATCTGCAAACATTAACCGGATCCAATGAGCACAATTCTCCTGCTGTCTTGTATTGGATGTTTTCAATATTTGAATTTGCCTCTCGAAGAAAATCCAGTAAATCATCCCAACCGTACTCAGCACAGCTTAGGGTAAGGAACCATGTAGGAGTTCCTAGATTCAATAACATACATTTCACTTCTCCATGGTGTCGGTATCAATATTCATTAGTCCCACGCTGACAAGCCATCAGATTAATCAATTGAGATTCCAAATGATCATCTCGCTGTTGCACTTTGTTCAGAAAATCCTTTGCAGACACATTATGTAGATGTACTCCAGTTTTTAAAATGTGATTTACTGCATAAGATAGTGCAGATAAGTCACTTTCAAATAAAAGATGGAACAAATAAGGAATACTTTGACGAAATCTTGGATCTTCTGCATATAATCTTGTAGTCCGATACTCAGAAGCAGGAATCTGTACTGGACGTTCATCATATCGTCCACCTTTTCCTGTAGGAAACAGCTGGGGAAAACAATGAGCTTCCAAGCTCTCCTCCCATACGCTCACAGGAGTTCCTTTTGCTTTTTTCATCTGAAACAGATCAATAGTGTTTCCCATAACTTCTTTAGAATGAAGAAGATGTATGCTGAAATGTTCATAAATTTCTTCTTCTTTTGACTTATCCACTTTTTCAATTTGCCCAGTTGGTATTCCTGTGTCTGCTAGTAAAACTTCTTCATCTTCATCCATATAAATTGATTCATACCATTTATTATTTCTTTTCAAATATAAATTTGCTCTTTGTACTTTTCGTACATCTACCAGCTCCTGCCAAATTTTCTTATTCTTTGTAGGTACACCATTAACCAGAATAACTAATGGTTCAGTTTCCAAACTATCTGCATCAATTGTTTCAATATTTTTTTTTCAAATCTAATGGCAAATAGACAACTCTTCCTTTTAAACCTCTTTGTAAATCTGAAGGAGGTAATTTACCTGTTTTGGGCTCCATACGAACTATAGTCTGAAACGGATGGACACATTGAATGCGTATAGACTCATACGTATTTAAATCACTAAGTTCTGCAGGAATATCAACCAATTCTAAATTATTATGCACAGCTCTAGCTGGCATTTTATTTTCTTCTAACTTGTTATAACAGTATTTACAAATACGCTGATCTTCACCCAAATCAAAACAATTTTCCAGAAACAAATATGTAGCAAAATCCTTCCACTTAGAATTATTTTCTTTTTCACTTTTTTTATAGAGATCAACATTCCTTGTTTGAGTTTTATAATGGCTTCTCCAGCAACAAATACAAGTAATATTTGGTCTTTCATTAGAGATGATAGTACATTTTGTCATTTGATCTTCAAATCTTTTACTAACAGTGGGTTCTACATTCACTTCCACATTTTCTTCAATAACTGTGTCATTTCCTGCACTTTCATGCTCTGGACCAAAGTAACAAAACTCAATATCCTCACAAACCTTCTTCACATCTGATACAGATCCACGGAACAGAGCACTATTCAACTCATGTAACTTTAGTGCTGGACTTTTAGCAAAATACAATCTTCTCGCAAACTTTCTCATTTCAGTATGATGAGATGCCAGCATCCTAAAATGGCGAAAAACACTTTGACAAACATTCCTAGAAAGACAAGCCAGAGAATGTCCTTGCAAACCAGTATTCTCTCTCACTCTGCATGGATCTAGTCTTTGAAGCACCTTAATCTTCTGTTTAACACTTTTTTTACTATATTCTCTTAGAAAGTCACGAAATTTATCAATAGATTCCTGTCGTACAGTACAAATACTACTACAATTCCAAGTGTACACTGGGGCTTTAGGACGTCTCCCCATAACTAGGGGTGGGCGGAATTTGCGTAATCGCGTTACGCAAATCTCCGCAAAACGGTAAAAAATCTCCGCGAACATGCAGAAATTCTGCGAACACGCGGAATTGATTGTTCGCGATGCTTTTTTCCTGTTCACAGTTGCTGTTTGCGTGCTCGGGGAGAAATATCTCGCGAACACGCATTTTGAGAACGCGAACAAGAAAAAATTTCGCGAAGTCGCGGAAAGCAGAATTTTGGGCAATTTCGCGTTCTCCGCGGAAAGCGAAATTACCGAAATTCCGCAAATTCCGCGAGCGGAACGGAATTTACCGCCCAGGCCTACCCATAACCTCATCAGCTAACACTTCTTCCTTATTTCTTGGAACCATTTTCTCCTTTTCCATTACACAACCATCTTTAACTTCATATGCTCGACCACTGGTGTCAACTGCATCCAGCAAACTATTACTTTGAAAATAACTCTCTTCATTAAAAAATGGTTCAGTACTTGAACTATGCTTCCATTCTCCTAAGAACACTTTACAAAAGTTTTTTTTTTTCACTTCTCTTTTTCTTTTGCTTTTTGACTTCATTACATTCACTAATTTATCTAATGTACGGATCCTGTTCAAAATTGAAATGAATAGTTTTCTTTTTAATTCCAAAGCCTTTGCAACAATTGATTCAATATGTTTCTTTTTCTTATAAAATTTGGCTTTCTTCCTATATTTTTTCACATCCTTTAGCAAATTGAACATCACTCTTCTCTGAAACATTTTTCTACGAATGTTTTTAAAATCTATTTTTCTTTTTAAGTCATTCTTTCTTACTTCTGATTGTACATTAGCATTTAGTATATTGTGTCGATTGTCTTGTTGTTTTCTACTTGAAACACTATTTCCAGTGGATATATTTTTTACATTTTTTCTTTGCTTGAGGATATTTTTTATAAAATCCTTAGTCTGCTTACCAGAAGGCTTTTTCTTTTTTCCAACATGAGGTTCTTCAACTAATTTTTGTTGTCCAGTTGTCTTCAAATATAGATGTTGTTGCTGTTCTTTTCTCTTTCTTGATTTTATAGGCATCTTTAATTTATTTCAGTGTTATTCAGCAATACCTGAAAGAAACTAAAAAAAAAAAAACCTTTATGTAATTTAAATATATTACTATATTTTTTCTGAGCTTTTCAAAACCTATCATATGAGCTGTCCCTTTCCTACAACTGCAAGTCTTACACAATAAAAGCTACACAAATTAAATCTCTGACAACAATTCCTGTGTGCACACAGACTCATGGTGTGATTCTAGGCAGAAAACGATATTTGATTGGCAATTTCAAAGCACATTTACTACTGTGGTTCTGCAAGTGATAATTACTGTAACAGCCTGACACATTTTCCTTATAGTTTAGAGAGGCATAAAAGAGCACATGTCCTAACAGCTACTTGAGACCATGAACATGTGGAACCTGGGTTAGTGATTAGACTAGAGCAAAGGAAATGAGCCTTGGTGATGTTGAATGTGGTAGCGTTACACACTACTATCTAAAATACCACACAGTGCTGAATAGTAAGCATGGGAGTGCAGGAGAAGCAGCTGCCTGTGTGCTAAGAGTGTGTTTCTGGAAACTGTGTATTGTGAGGTGCAAGGGAGATCTGCATGGACGCTTGCACAACTGCATGAAGACTGCAGAGATGTATGTAAGAGTACATGTATGATAAGGGTTAATTGGAGTTTGGAACATGTAGGAACTACCTCACCCATGGCAGGAGTGGAAGGAAAATCTACCCTGTTGTTTTCAAATGTGTTTGCATTTGCCTTTCATTTGTGAGATAGTGATGTGTGCTGTATGCTAACCATCACAGTTCAAGAAAACAAGCTGCCCCTTTCCTACGAGTGCTAGTCTTACAGAAGCACAGCAACACGAATTAAATCACTGACAACAATTCCTGTGTGCACACAGACTCATGGTGTGATTCAAGGCAGAAAACGATATTTGATCGGCAATTTCAAAGCACATTTACTACTGTGGTAGAGCAAGTGATAATTACTGTAACAGCCTGACACATTTTCCTTATAGTTTAGAGAGGCAGAAAAGAGCACATGTCCTACCAGCTACTTGAGACTATGAGCATGTGTAACCTGGGTGAGTGATTAGACTAGAGCAAAGGAAATGAGCCTTAGTGATATTGATTGTGTTAGCATTACTCACTGCTATCTGAAATACCACACAGTGCTGAATAGTAAGCATGAGAGTGCAGGAGAAGCAGCTGGCTGTGTGCTAAGAGCGTACTTCTGGAGACTGTGTAGTGTCAGGTGCAAGAGAGATCTGCATGGACGCTTGCACAACTGCATGAAGACTGCACAGATGTATGTAAGAGTACATGTGTGGTAAGGGTTAATTGGAGTTTTGAACATATAGGATCTACCTCACCCATGGCAGGAGTGGAAGGAAAATCTACCATGTTGATTTCAAATATGTTAGCATTTGCCTCTCATTTGTGAGATATTGATTTGTGCTGAATGCTAGCCATCGCAGTTCAAGAAAACAAGCTGCCCCTTTCCTACGAATGCAAGTCTTACAGAACCAGACCACCACAAATTAAATCTCTGACAACAATTCCTTTGTGCACACAGACTCATGGTGTGATTCTAGGCAGAAAACGATATTTGATTGGCAATTTCAAAGCACATTTACTACTGTGGTTTTGCAAGTGATAATTACTGTAACAGCCTGACACATTTTCCTTATAGTTTAGAGAGACATAAAAGAGCACATGTCCTAACAGCTACTTGAGACCATGAACATGTGGAACCTGGGTGAGTGATTAGACTAGAGCAAAGGAAATGAGCCTTGGTGATGTTGAATGTGGTAGCGTTACACACTACTATCTAAAATACCACATAGTGCTGAATAGTAAGCATGGGAGTGCAGGAGAAGCAGCTGCCTGTGTGCTAAGAGTGTGTTTCTGGAGACTGTGTATTGTGAGGTGCAAGAGAGATCTGCATGGACGCTTGCACAACTGCATGACGACTGCAGAGATGTATGTAAGAGTACATGTTTTGTAAGGGTTAATTGGAGTTTGGAACATGTAGGAACTACCTCACCCATGGCAGGAGTGGAAGGAAAATCTACCCTGTTGTTTTCAAATGTGTTTGCATTTGCCATTCATCTGTGAGATAGTGATATGTGCTGTATGCTAAACATCACAGTTCAAGAAAACAAGCTGCCCCTTTCCTACGAGTGCTAGTCTTACAGAAGCACAGCAACACGAATTAAATCTCTGACAACAATTCCTGTGTGCACACAGACTCATGGTGTGATTCTAGGCAGAAAACAATATTTGATTGGCAATTTCAAAGCACATTTACTACTGTGGTAGAGCAAGTGATAATTACTGTAACAGCCTGACACATTTTCCTCATAGTTTAGATAGGCAGAAAAGAGCACATGTCCTACCAGCTACTTGAGACTATGAGCATGTGTAACCTGGGTGAGTGATTAGACTACAGCAAAGGAAATGAGCCTTAGTGATATTGATTGTGTTAGCATTACTCACTGCTATCTGAAATACCACACAGTGCGGAATAGTAAGCATGAGAGTGCAGGAGAAGCAGCTGGCTGTGTGCTAAGAGCGTACTTCTGGAGACTGTGTATTGTCAGGTGCAAGAGAGATCTGCATGGACGCTTGCACAACTGCATGAAGACTGCACAGATGTATGTAAGAGTACATGTGTGGTAAGGGTTAATTGGAGTTTTGAACATATAAGATCTACCTCACCCATGGCAGGAGTGGAAGGAAAATCTACCATGTTGATTTCAAATATGTTAGCATTTGCCTCTCATTTGTGAGATATTGATTTGTGCTGAATGCTAGCCATCACAGTTCAAGAAAACAAGCTGCCCCTTTCCTACAAATGCAAGTCTTACAGAACCACACCAACATGAATTAAATCTCTGACAACAATTCCTTTGTGCACACAGACTCATGGTGTGATTCTAGGCAGAAAACGATATTTGATTGGCAATTTCAAAGCACATTTACTACTGTGGTTTTGCAAGTGATAATTACTGTAACAGCCTGACACATTTTCCTTATAGTTTAGAGAGGCAGAAAAGAGCACATGTCCTAACAGCTACTTGAGAGCATGAGCATGTGGAACCTGGGTGAGTGATTAGACTAGAGCAAAGGAAATGAGCCTTGGTGATGTTGAATGTGGTAGCGTTACACACTACTATCTAAAATAACACACAGTGCTGAATACTTAGCATGGGAGTGCAGGGGAAGCAGCTGCCTGTGTGCTAAGAGCGTGCTTCTGGAGACTGTGTATTGTCAGGTGCAAGAGAGATCTGAATGGACGCTTGCACAACTGCATGAAGACTGCAGAGATGTATGTAAGAGTACATGTGGGGTAAGGGTTAATTGGAGTTTTGAAAATGTAGGATCTACCTCACCCATTGCAGGAGTGTAGGGAAAATCTACCCTGTTGTTTTCAAATGTGTTAGCATTTGCCTCTCATTTGTGAGATATTGATTTGTGCTGAATGCTAGCCATCACAGTTCAAGAAAACAAGCTGCCCCTTTCCTACGAATGCAAGTCTTACAGAACCAGACCACCACGAATTAAATCTCTGACAACAATTCCTTTGTGCACACAGACTCATGGTGTGATTCTAGGCAGAAAACGGTATTCCTTGGTGATACCAGTACACCTTAACTTATGGTGAAGACATACTCCATAATATCTTACAAGTTCAAGGCAGTTAAATATCTTCCAAAACATAAAATGTAAAACACAACTTTAAAACAAGAATCACATTTATATTTTTTATATCAAAATGCACCACATACATCCCCTCTCAAATTCATAACTCACCTTTAAAAGTAGTTAGTTGAGCAAGAAATGTGGCACTCACACAGCAGATTATCAGAGCCAGAATCTCTGAACTGTACACCTCTCAGCAGAACCAGTACATGGCAATCTTTCCCTCTCTTTTTTCACACATATACATGTTAACTTCAAATCACAGTGCTTCCCAAATTTTTTCAAATGGAAACACACATTTCTATTGGTTGCAAATTTCAACCCTTTCCAAATGATCCCTACCCCCAACATGACTTCTGCCTGCTACCATAGCAACAGGTCATGGAACACTGGTGTGAGCAGAGATGTCAGAAGTTCAGCACACAATGTTTCTAATCCAAAGAGCAAGAGTGCTTGACTTTTCAAACCTAACAGCAAATCCAAAGTAATGTTCTGTGTGAACACATTTTTCTGAACCAATACAAAACATGCTTTTAAAAATTTAAACATACAGCCTAGTTTTTAGTGTTGAATGGTCTGAAACAGCCAATGAGTTCTTTTTATTTTAGAAAAGTATGTAAGCCTCCATTTTACAACTATCTTTCTTTTCATATTGCCATTCTACTGAAAGACACCTTCTGAGTGCATCCAGATCTCCTTGACAGATGTTCACAGTGTGGATTGTAGGTCAAAGCTATGTCTTCTGGAGTGAAAAGTATGCAGAAAAAAGAGGTATTGTGAAAGACCTTGCTTTGCCAAATGTGGACATTAAATGGATTGGTCAGAGAGATGTCATCAGTGATGTCATCAGTGATGTCACTGACCATGTCATGAGTGATGTAATATGTGACGTCATCAGCAGTGGATTGCGGGCGCGCGAGTTATAGTTAGCTGAACTAACTATAACGGGGGAATTTCAATGTTTTTTTTCGAGTGAAATGTCCAGCTAACTATAACGTTTGTGAAACCTATGGTTTTTTCAGTGAATTTGCAAGGTTTTTTAAATGCTAATTCCTAACTATAACGTGTGTGAAACCTATGGTTTTTTTAGTGAATTTCAAAGGTTTTTTAAATGCTAATTCCTAACTATATCAGGCCTGAAACCTATGGTTTTTTCAGTGAATTTCAAAGGTTTTCTAAATGACAATTTTGAATGTATTAATGGTTATACTGATTTTTTTATACTTATTTACTACATTTTTTAAACTATTTATTTTTAGATATATTTTTTTAATTACATTATACATTACAATATAAAATATACTTTCTCAGAATGAATTACTTTAGTTTAAATACTTGGCAAATAGGCAACAGACTTTTAAGTACAGTAGTTACAGTTGTTGCAATGGGCAACACAATTTCAAACACAAAGCAACATTGAGCTCAATGTGAATTTCTAGTTAAATGCAATTAGTTACTTTATGGATTACTTTTCTAACCACAAGACTGGATCCTAGATTCAGTCCTTGGACATCTCCTGTAAACAGTTAAGTAAAAGCGCTTTGGTTACAGTAGTGATTTTTAAGGAATATTATTGTATTTTAAAAGTTGACACTTAGAAACTTTTTCCCATGGAATCACCAATGTTATCCTATGGCAGAAAATTCACTTAGCAGGTAAGTAGTGTTATCGTTACTTTTTCTTACTCAGTGGTGGATCCTGGATCCAGCACTGGCCAACCTCCTGTAAACAGTTGAAAGAATGTGTTTAAGTCATACAGACGATTTTTTAGGAATATTTTTAGTATGTGTACGTTTCAAAAATGGACACTTAGAAAATTTTCTGGTGAAAACCACACAATGGATTCCTATGGAAGGAAATACAAGTTACTGGTAAGTACGCTTAGAATTAGTTTTCAGGGTCAGTGCTGGGCTAAAAGATGCAGCACTGGGTTCTCTCCTGATTACAGGTGAGTAAATCGGAATTCGTAGTTCGGCTGATTTTAGAGGAATATTTGTACAATGGTGAAGGAAGGGGGAGGGGCCTGAGGTGACGTGTGCAAACACGCCCTGTGGCGCGTTTTAAGTTGGGGAATTAATTCCTCTTCAATCCTGAGGTCCCTTTGGGGCCAACTAGCCCACCAGGTACCTCCAGTATGCGCCAGGGAGCTGCATTGCAGAGAGGTATTCAGAGGCCATGCCCCTTTTTACAACACTCTGCAACACAGTTCCGTGGCGCTTACTGGAGGTACCTGGTGGGCTAGTTGGTCCCCAGGGACCCTCAGGATTAAAGAGGAATTAATTCCCCAACTTAAAAAGCGCCACAGTGCGTGTTTGCACAGATCTCACCTCAGGCCCCGCCCCCTACCTTCACCACTGTGCAAACGCACCCCGTGGGGTGTTTTAAGTTGGGGTATTGAGTCCCCTTGAATCCTGAGGTCCCCTGGCGGCCAACTAGCCCACCAGGTACCTCCAGTATGTGCCAGGGAGCTGCCTTGCAGAGAGGTGTTCAGAGGCCACACCACTTTTTACAACACTCTGCAACGCAGCTCCGTGGCGCTTAGTGGAGGTACCTGGTGGGCTATTTGTCCCCTAGGGGACCTCTGGATTGAAGAGGAATGAATTCCACAACTTAAAACGTGCCACAGTGCGTGTTTGCACAGTATCACCTCAGGCCCCGCACCCTACCTTCACCACTGTGCAAACGTGCCCCGTGGCATGTTTTAAGTTGGGAGATTAAGTCCCCTTGAATTCTGAGGTTCCCTGGCGGCCAACTAGCCCACCAGGTACCTCCAGTAAGCGCCAGGGAGCTGCGTTGCAGAGAGGTGTAAAAAGGGGCGTGGCCTCATTACACCTCTCTGCAACGCAGCCCCCTGGCGCATACTGGAGGTTCCTGGTGGGCTAGTTGGCCCCCAGGGACCCCCAGTATTGAAGGGGGATTCATTCCCCCTCTGCAGGCACGCCAGGGGGCGCGTTTGCAGAGTGGTGTAAGGAGGGGGCGTGACCTCCGGCCAGATCCTTTTTATTTCCCCCCCCTCTGTTTTTTAGAAGGGGGCTGTGTAGCTCCCTTCTTTTTCTTTTTTTTTGTCCCTGGGGACCCCATCCCCCAGGGCCTGCCCCCAATTTTGATTTTCTTTTTTTTTTTTTAAACGGGAAGGGGGCCGCGTGGCCCCCCCTCCCCAGGCCATAATTTGCCCCGGGACCGCATCCCCCGGGGCATGGCCTTTTTTAAAAAAAAAAAATTTGGGAGGGGGCCTGGCCTCCGTTGGGGGCCGTGGGGGTCCCCAATCCCCCCACGGCCCCGCCGGCTCCCCACGTCCTGCGGGAGCCGGCATTTCTTTTCCACATGGGGAGCAGCTAACATGCTGCTCCCCGTGTGGAAAAGCAATCGTCTTTGGTATTTGGAAGAAAGAGCAGGTTTCCTGCTCTCTCTTCCAAACACCAAAGCAGTTTGCTATGGCAGGATGGGAGCCACGAGGCTCCCACCCTGCCATAACAAACAGCAGTGTCCCGGGGGTGGGCACCCCGGGACACTGCAGGAGCCGGCCCTGGGGGGTGGCGGTCCCCAGGGCCATCATTGGGTGGTGGTCCCTGGGGCTTTGGGGTCCGTAACGGACCCCCTATTTTACATATTCAGTGCCCCGGGGAGGTGGCGGTCCCTGGGGCGTGTGGGAGGGCTCGAGCCCCCCCACACAGGGTTGTTTATTTTTTTTCTTAAAAAGCCCCGGGGGGTGGCAGTCCAGTAGATAATATATATATATATATATATATATATATATATATATATATATATATATATATACAGATGCATAACCAATAAAGGCATAAAGAAATAGCAACAGATCAAGCATTTCTCACTATTAAAACATAAGCATGATTAAGACATATTAAAAAAGTTTAATGCCAAACAGAAAAAGCATCTTTTTGGTAGAAACAGGTGGACAACGGGGAGGCGGGTGGGACAGTTAGTAATCTACAGGCAGATACTGTATCCACCAGAAAAAGCGTTACCGCAGGTTAGTAACTTGCTCTTCTGATGGATACTTCTGCCTGTTGATTCCTCACCTTTTGAATAGAATCCTCAAGCCGTACCTCACCCGGAGGAGGGTGTCCACCTGACTAGACCAAAGAATCTTGCAAAACAGATCGAGAAAAATGGTCATCCCTCCTAACCTCCGAATCCAATAATTATCGAATAATTTTTAGTCGAAATTATATTGAAAATAATATTTTAAAAATACTTTTATTAATAAATTTAGACGAACACTTAAAGGAAAACTTTTATTTATAATTAATTTCAATATATTTCATACTTTACAAATTACACCGAAGTCGCGACCCCAGCACGACTTTTCAAAATGGCCATCGGAATGCATGCAGCCATCGTGTAGGGTGCGCGAATGGTGCGCGACTTCTGTATAATATTTTTTTTTTAAAGAAAGAATATAGTTTTCCTAACTAAAAATGATTCACAAGTTTTTTAAATATATGTATATGTATGTATATATATATATATATATATATTATATATATATATATATAAAAAATAAAAAAAACATAGGATTGAGGTACATTAGACTTACATATTTTCATTTAAAAAAACCTTTGAAATTCACTGAAAAAACAATAGGTTTCTGGCACGTTATATTTAGAAATTAGCATTTAAAAAACCATAGAAATTCACGGAAAAAACCATAGATTTCAGGCACGTTATAGTTAGAAATTAGCATTTAAAAAACCATAGAAATTAACTGAATAAAACATGGGTTTCAGGAACGTTATAGTTAGTTGGACATTTCACTCGTACAAAACCATAGAAATTCCGGCGTTATAGTTAGTTCAGCTAACTATAACTCGCGCCCCCGCAATGCACTGCTGATGACGTCACATATTACATCATTCATGACATGGTCAGTGACATCACTGATGACATCACTGATGACATCTCAAATTACATCACTGATGGCATCACTTATGACATCATCCACATGAAAATCTGATGCACCTCTTCACACCTGAATATAACCTTTGATACACCCACTCTAAAATACAGACTACCATTTTCAAAAAAAGAGACACATCAATATCAGTTACTAAATACGCACTGACTGATTCCTAGGTCTACACACACCTCCACTCATTCACCCATACAGACACTCATACATGCAGTCACTCATCAATACAGCACTATCATATGCACTCATACACCTATACAGACACTCACACACTGCCACATATCCAGAGTTACTCACACACTTAGTCAGTCATGCACAGAATCAATCATACTTCCAATTACTCACCTATGCTGTTATACAGACACAACCTCACTTATTCATACAGATACTAACACATAATTACTCTGTTATAGAATCACTGATACAAATACACACTCATCCATGCAGCCAATCTCACAATTACTGACTCTCACATATAGTTATTTATACACACCATCACTCACATATACTGCCTTTTCCATATGTAGTTACTTGCCCATGTATAACTGAAACATCCATTCACTCACCAACACACCCACAAACACACTCACCCACCCATACAGCTGTATCCACATGCACTCTTGAACCCATACACCCAGTGAATCAACCACTCACACATCTATGCACAGAGTCACACACCTCCCACCCACCCACACACACACTCAGGCAGCCATACAAATACTCAGGCAAGCAATCAATAACCCATATAGACACTTTCACACAGTTTAGTCACTAACCCATGCATTCAGTAAGACACATTTAATCACTCACTTATACAGTCAGTCACGTACCTACTAAATCCTCCATACAGACACTTATACACCCACTCATTCCTCAATACAGCTTGGCATATATATAAAACAACATTAAACTTTACAGAAACACACAGTCACTGGATGATGTCATCAGTGATGTCATCAGTGATGCCATTTGAGATGTCATCAATGATGTCACTGACCATGTCATGAATGATGTAATATGTGACTTCATCAGCAGTGCATTGCGGGGGCGTGAGTTATAGTTAGCTGAACTAACTATAACGCCGAAATTTCTATATGTTTTTTTCAGTTAATATATATATATATATATATATATATATATATATATATATATATATATATGTATATATCCAAAGTTTGCCAATTCAGGAGAGCCACATACAGGTAGGTTAAAATTGCGTTTAATTTCAAAGGCTGCAGCATGTCGAAGGTCAATCTTTACAGAGAACTAAACTGCCTGACGCGTTTCATGCTCTGCGAGCATTTCTTCAGAGGTATTCCATTAGCACACACAGCATAGGAGGCAGTACTTATCTCTTCAATCACCTGCCACAGTGGGCGTCGGCTCGCGCTGAGCCTGATGGTCCGTGTAGTGCCTCAAGTTAAACTCCAGTAAGCTGCTTTGCATTGTGCCAAAAAATAAAACAAAATTTAAACCCCAGTGGGTGTCTGCAAAGCGTCCTTTCAGTACAAGTTGCACCTTATACCCCTTGAAAAACGACCTCCTGTCCAACAACTGGTTGCCAAGTAGCTCCAGCCTGGTCCATCACAACATGGCAGGGCTCCTCCCACGACCGGGCCGGCCGTTTAAACATCAAAATCCAAAGTTTGCCAATTCAGGAGAGCCACATACAGGTAGGTTAAAATTGCGTTTAATTTCAAAGGCTGCAGCATGTCGAAGGTCAATCTTTACAGAGAACTAAACTGCCTGACGCGTTTCATGCTCTGCGAGCATTTCTTCAGAGGCATTCCATTAGCACACACAGCATAGGAGGCAGTACTTATCTCTTCAATCACGTGCCACAGTGGGCGTCGGCTCGCGCTGAGCCTGATGGTCCGTGTAGTGCCTCAAGTTAAACTCCAGTGAGCTGCTTTGCGTTGTGCCAAAAAATAAAACAAAATTTAGACCCCAGTGGGTGTCTGCAAAGCGTCCTTTCAGTACAAGTTGCACCTTATACCCCTTGAAAAACGACCTCCTGTCCAACAGCTGGTTGCCAAGTAGCTCCACCCTGGTCCATCACAACATGGCAGGGCTCCTCCCACGACCGGGCCGGCCGTTTAAACATCAAAATCCAAAGTTTGCCAATTCAGGAGAGCCACATACAGGTAGGTTAAAATTGCGTTTAATTTCAAAGGCTGCAGCATGTCGAAGGTCAATCTTTACAGAGAACTAAACTGCCTGACGCGTTTCATACTCTGCGAGCATTTCTTCAGAGGCATTCCATTAGCACACACAGCATAGGAGGCAGTACTTATCTCTTCAATCACCTGCCACAGTGGGCGTCGGCTCACGCTGAGCCTGATGGTCCGTGTAGTGCCTCAAGTTAAACTCCAGTGAGCTGCTTTGCGTTGTGCCAAAAAATAAAACAACATTTAAACCCCAGTGGGTGTCTGCAAAGCGTCCTTTCAGTACAAGTTGCACCTTATACCCCTTGAAAAACGACCTCCTGTCCAACAACTGGTTGCCAAGTAGCTCCAGCCTGGTCCATCACAACATGGCAGGGCTCCTCCCACGACCGGGCCGGCCGTTTAAACATCAAAATCCAAAGATTGCCAATTCAGGAGAGCCACATACAGGTAGGTTAAAATTGCGTTTAATTTCAAAGGCTGCAGCAAGTCGAAGGTCAATCTTTACAGAGAACTAAACTGCCTGACGCGTTTCATGCTCTGCGAGCATTTCTTCAGAGGCATTCCATTAGCACACACAGCATAGGAGGCAGTACTTATCTCTTCAATCACCTGCCACAGTGGGCGTCGGCTCGCGCTGAGCCTGATGGTCCGTGTAGTGCCTCAAGTTAAACTCCAGTGAGCTGCTTTGCGTTGTGCCAAAAAATAAAACAAAATTTAAACCCCAGTGGGTGTCTGCAAAGCGTCCTTTCAGTACAAGTTGCACCTTATACCTTGTTTTATTTTTTGGCACAACGCAAAGCAGCTCACTGGAGGCACTACACGGATCATCAGGCTCAGCGCAAGCCGACGCCCACTGTGGCAGGTGATTGAAGAGATAAGTACTGCCTCCTATGCTGTGTGTGCTAATGGAATGCCTCTGAAGAAATGCTCGCAGCGCATGAAACGCGTCAGGCAGTTTAGTTCTCTGTAAAGATTGACCTTCGACATGCTGCAGCCTTTGAAATTAAACGTAATTTTAACCTACCTGTATGTGGCTCTCCTGAATTGGCAAACTTTGGATTTTGATATATATATATATATATATATATATATATATATATATATATATATTATCTACTGGCGGTCGCCAGTAGATAGTTATAGTTAGGACCCTGTTTCCATAGGAAATCCGCAACATTCTATTTGGAATAACTTTGGCGCCGGTCGATGAATCCTCGCGAAATTTTCAAAATAGGTGGGGCGCTACGCTCCGCTCCTACCCTGAAAGTCTCGGGGGGATTCGTCAAGCGGGGGCTGAGAAAAAAGGGGGGTCCCAAAACGCGTTTTTCCCATGCATTTTTCCATAGGACCTTTAGACACAGCTACAGCCCGAACGGCTGAACAGAGTTACTTGAAATTTGGCAGAGAGGTAGTCCTCAGGTCAAGGAAGTGCCTTTTGTAGGTCTGGTGTAAATCTGTTCAGTAGTTCCTGAGAAAATAGCATTTAAATCAATATATATATGTGGGCGGAGCCTAACCACACATCTCATCCTGAGATCTGATTGGCTGTAAGCACTTCATCCAAGAAGTGTTGGCAGCCATCTTGGGACCAATATACATGATAGCACCTCATTAAAAAGCATTGCAGTTAATAGAAGGTTTTAAGACTTTAGTTACATTATAAATCATTTGTTGATGGTACCATACTCATTTTAGGAATTGTGGTATGTTCTAAGGTGATTTCACCATGTGAAAAAGCCTTCTGCTGGGATATCATGATTGAGAGAAAAATATTTTCTCATGCTTTTACCACAGAGGTTTGGAAGGTGATCTATAAGCTAAACTGAGAGCTTATTTTCTGTAAATTCACATTATCTTTCTCAGTCATGTGAGAATGAAGTCTGACATTCTCAGTAAAACATGTACATCCAACAAGGGCAGAGACTGTCAGTTGATTCCTTTGTGTTCTACTGCAGCTTTCCAGAGTGTTCCAAAGAACTACTAGAGCGCTAACCGTCCTACTTGTATGGCACACCTGAAGCCATCTTGCTTGGATTAAAGTGGTAACTCTTAAAACATTTAATTTAAAAAGGAACAAAATGAGGGGGTTCATTTTTCCATAAAAAGTATGATTAGTGCTGCAGAAAGAAAAA
The DNA here is from genome assembly GCF_964204655.1 of Triturus cristatus. Taxonomy (NCBI): domain Eukaryota; kingdom Metazoa; phylum Chordata; class Amphibia; order Caudata; family Salamandridae; genus Triturus; species Triturus cristatus. Next base: position 983,827,391 of record NC_140585.1, on the reverse strand, counting down.
TTAGGGCACATTTTGAGTGACTTCTCAAATCCTCTTCTATTTCATTAAAAAATTCTGACATGCAGACTGAAACATGCACTTTCAATACCAGCAGCAGTTTTCCCTGGTGAGCAGTAGCTTTACTACAGTGATCTAATGAGCAAAAAGAGTGCTAACATTCTCATTTTATGGCAAATGTGTGACACATTTGAACGCCTTCTTGATGGAATCAAAGTAAAAAACTGAAAGTATTTCCTACTGAGGAGACTGCAGTAAATGAGGAAATTAGGAAACTTCATAACAAATAAGTCTCCCAAGATGGCCACCAGAGACAAAAGAGCCCAAATGTAGCCCAAATATCACCCAGATGTAGCCCAAGTATAGCCCAATGACAGAATGTCCAAGAATGTTCTTAAAAACAACTAGAGCACTTACTGTCTTCATTATGACAAAAGTATGGCACACCTGAAACCATCTTGATTGGAATAAACTGGTAACACTTAAAACATTTAATTTAAAAAGGAACACAATGAGGGGGTTCATTTTGCCATAGAAATTATGATTAATGCTGAAGAAAGAAAATGAGGGCACATTTTGAGTGACTTCTCAAATCCTCTTCTATTTCATTAAAAAATTCTGACATGCAGACTGAAACATGCACTTTTAATACCAGGAGCAGACTTCCATGGTGAACAGTAGTTTTACTACAGTGATCTAATGAGCAACTAGAGTGCTAACATTCAGAATTTATGGCAAATGTGTGACATATCTGAATACCTTCATGATGGAATCAAAGTAAAAAACTGAAAGCATTTCCGACTGAGGAGACTGCAGTACATGAGGAAATTAGGAAACTTCATAACAAATAAATCTCCCAAGATGGCCACCGGAGACAAAAGAGCCCAAATGTAGCCCAAAATCACCCAGATATAGCCCAAATATAGCCCAATGACAGAAGTGTGCAAAACACTTATTATTTTGTGTTTTTGCAGTGTTATATAGTGCAGACTTGTCAGGTATTGGAGTGCTTTACATGAGCATTGGTTACATCACACAAGAACAAATTCATTTTGGTTGTAGACATGGGGAGACTAAGTGATTTGACCAGAATCACAGAATGTCGAGCTGAAGCAGAAACTTCAACCTGGTTCCCCAGTTGCAAAGTCTGCAGTTCTGGAAGTAACACCACATCCTCTCCCCTAAGTGCAACATTTAATCAAGTTGTCAACTAGATAAAAAAACATAAAGATAACAAATAATTTAAAAGTGCTTTGTCGCTATTTGAAAACTCAGAAAATATGTCCTTATTTTAGTCTTTTAGAGCACTAACCATAATTTTGATGCCAATAAGACCCTCTCATATATGTAATTTCTAAAGGAATGCTCTAGGTATTACAGTTTTGATTACATCAAGATGATGTCAGGCGTTCCACACTTTTGTAATAAATATAGAATGTTAGCAATCTAGTTGTTCATTAGGATACTGTTGAGAGGCAGAGGCCAGGGGCACGGACTCTGAAAATTGAAGCCAGGTAGGAGGGTGCAAAGGCAACAATTTAACCACACTGAGCAGGCAGGAAGGGCCGTGGAAGCACAACAGACTATGGAGGGCAGTGGAAAGGGGGGCAGGGGCAACAAACCAACAATACAGGACTTGCAAGAGAGGCTGTTGGAGGGAAGATCTATTACGGGTCAAGGAAGCTAGGGGCGGTCCCCAGAGCCCCGGGAGCCACCACAGAACTGAGCAGGAGAGTGAGTCAGGGACAAAAGGGGCACCTTAATTTGAGCCGGGGTGCCTAGGAACGCTTGCTCCAAAAATGAAGAAAACAGACATATGAGACATGGAATTGGAGGCAGAATACAATGGCAGTTTAATGAGAAGATGCAACTTCAAAGAAACCGCAGAATAGAGACATAAAGTACAAAATACAGAATCCAGATAATCATACAGCTGTCATGATATTCTCTGTATCTCAATTAATGGACTGACAGAGAGAGAGAGAAAACACATCTATAAATGCATCATGAGAAACAAGTTACACCAAGGAACATGTTACCTAGGAACACTCACATTTACTCTTAGAGCAAGCATTCCTGCAATTACAATACAACATCTTTTAAATGCAAAAGTAAAGAGAACAATGGTTAAACATAACATGACATTTCATATAGGTAAAATAGAATAAGATACTTCAAGCAAAGCAGAGCAAGACATTTTAAGCAAAGGAAGACAAGAGCTCCCAGTTCTTGGGGAAAACCTGCACAGCCTGTTAACCTACATACAGACGGCGAGGTTGTCCGTTGATATCTGTGGGTGATCCCTTTTTATATCATTTTGTGGGCTCCTTTGCACGCTACATCTACCTACGTATGCTACCCAAAAGCTTCGTCTGCAGATTTTACCAGACATTTCGTCATTTACCCACTTAATGCTGACAATGGACTGGGTGAAAAGGTCAGTCTCTCAGGCCAATCGCTTATCGTAAGTTCCATAGAGCAAGCAGAAAATAATGGGTATTGTACAGGAATTCAATATATTCATGTATAAAATCTCCTCAGTTCTCCTAACTTGATGCTCTGCGGTTGCCACTTCCTTAAAAGCGGGAAACCTGCCCAGGAAGCAAGTACCAGTCCAGGATGCAGCCTACTGTATGTCGACAGCTTCAGGGGGATGTTGAACTTTGATACCGAGCACGGAGCACTCGGGTAGGGTGGGGGCTACTAGTTTGGAGCAGAAGGCCTCGCAGACCTGCCTTCAGACTGCTATACACTAAAATTGCAGAGCTATGGTCAATTTAACAAAGAGGCCTACATATTGAACAGAAGGGCCTACACAGGGGTTTTATTCTGGCTGAGTGGTAAGGATGTCTCAGGATAATTATATAGCAACACAGGACCCGCTGGTCAATTTAATACGGCCTACAAATGCGGCTGGCAGGGCAAGGACAAGGGTCTCATACTTCAGGTGTGGACAGAACGGGCCAGGGGCCCCCTGTGATACAAAATCTACCCTCCTTCAAGGCTGTGGCAATGTAATAGACCATTGTGGGCAGAAGGAAGAGGCAATGGTAGTACAACCATACATGCCAACAGACCCGATTCAGCCAGGAAACGTCCAATGTTTTTAAGCTCAAATGGGCTTTATTTGATCTGTCTCCTGTCTACAATATCCTCTTTTTCAATGTAACTCAAAGGGGAAAATCAATACCCCAGTTTTTTTTCAAAATCTCCCTCTTACCAAGTTCAAAATGTTCGCAAGTATGGTACATTGGATCATGGAAGGAAATGGGATAGGGACATGGACTTGGATAACAGAGGACAGGAGAGACATGGAGAGGTACACCAAACTGACCCTGCAGGGCAGGCATCAGGGTTTGAAGCAGCACAATACACCACACAGGGCATGCAGGACGGGAGTGCAGCACAACAATCCATAGAAAGCAAGAGGGAGGGGACAGGACCATGCACATGGACAACAGAGAACAGAGGGGCAAGAGGCAATGGTAGCTAGCTGACCATAATGGACAGACAGGAGAGAAGGCTGCAGCATAACAGACCATAAAGGGCAGGAGGGACGGATCAGGGGCATTACAATGGAACAGACAAGCCAGGAGGGAGGGAGTAGGGGTCTGCACATGTAAACAGAGGGCTGGGGGCAAGGGGGCAGGGCAGGAGCAGCAAGATAGCCATGGAGGTCAGGCAGGATGGGCACTAGAAGCAAGACACAACATGAAGAGCAACAGTGAGACTGTGATGGCATACACACAGACCATGGAGGGAAGGTGGGAGGGGGTCAGGGGCAGCTAACTGACCACACAGGGAAGGTGGGAGGGGCCATGGCAGCACAGAAGACCATGCATGGCAAGTGGGAGGGTTAGTGGCAGCACAATGGCTATGATGGGCAAGGAGGAGGGTGCAGGGGCATGCACAAAGGACGATGGAGGATAGAAGGGAGGGTTAGGACCTGTGCACAGACAAGAAAGTTCAGGGGAAGGGGCCTCACAACAGACCACACGGGGCAGGCAGGAGGAGCAGTTGCAGCACAACAGACCAGGGAGGGCAGAAGGGTGTGGCAGTACAATGGACTATGTAGGACAGGAGGAAGAGGATAGAGGCATGGCATGTGGACAGGCAGGGTGGAGGTGGCAGGGACAGGTTACAGTCATCTGACAATGCTAGGCAGGTGGGAGGGGAGTGGCAGCTCAACAGAACACTCCGAGTAGATAGGAGTGGCAGGTCCATGGGACATGGTGGGCAAAAAGGATGGAGCAGGGGCATGCACAAAGACATCGGAGGGCAGGGGGAAGGAGAATAGGGGCAGCAAGCTAAGCACAGAGTTTAAGCAGGAGGTCAATGATGGGGCATAGAATTGGGCAATGGAGGGCAGGAGGAGTGGACTGGTACATCATACTAAATTGAGGGCAGTGGTAGCACATCAGACCATGCATGGCAGGAGGGAGGAGGCTGGTCCATGGATTCACACAACAGAGGATAGGGAGGAGGGGGATGGGGCAGCAAGCTAACTGTTCAGAGAAGGCGGGTATTAGAAACGTTATTGTTTTTAAAACATTTTGTCTGTGCAAACTACTTAAAATATGAACAAGTATGCAGCATAATCTCACTTTTATTCAGGAAGAAGAAGACGTTAGTGACTGTGACTCCGGGCTCACTTGGCAAAAACACCCCCTGACCCTCCACCCCCTATCGCAAAATGAAATGCCCGTGAAAAGGGTAGGTGAACACAGTGTTATATAGAACATAGTCCTGAGAGCACGATTGAAAATGAAAACTAGATATAGTGTATGGTATAAACTATGCACCAAAAAGTGTGATATAAGATGAACCAGGCGTGAAATATAATATGCAATACATTGTGCGCAATGACAGATTCATTGGAGAGCGCGAGATAGCACAGGCACTAGCGCGTGCTATGCGATATGCGCCTTGGAGTGTAATATGCACAGGGCAGTGTTGTGTAACCTAACTAGTCTCTAAAGTTGTAATATAAAATATGTGCTGGGGAGTGTAACGTTGCACATGCACTGTGACAAAGATATGGATCCCAAATTGTAATATGTATGGCATAGCACTGTGCGTTATAACATAGGCATCGAGGAAGGCACGTTTGATGGGGCAATATAACCCGTGCGAAGACAAGTGTGGCATGACATATTCACGGGGTGGTGTTACAGTGCACATGGGCTAGAGAGTGTCATAGCATATGCACTAGCTAGTGGAATACAACACAGAGGTGTGTGGCACTCGGCAGGCAATGGTGGGTGTAACAAAGCATTGGGCTCTGTCAGTAGCGCGCTGTGACTCGCAAGTGATGTTCGTCCCCTTTCCAGAGAGTAAAATAAAAAGTATTACACATCCGGCAGTGGATGTGTGTTTTATTAACCGTGAGGGGGGTTCCTTGCATAGTTTTGGTCGAATTTTTGTCGAATCCCCTTTGAATGGCTTGGTGTGCATGTGTATTAAATGTGCCCGTCAATAGCTACCCATGTTTGTATAAATAAACGACAAGGGTGATTAGGCACGGTAGAGCATCAGACATGTCAGAGCTTCACTAGTGGTGTAAATACATTCCACGTGGATTAATTGCATGCATAGTCGCCTTTTAATGAATATCACGCAAATCGTCATGGTGATAGGTACGTACGGTTTGTCCAGCATGTCCTAGGTGTGTCTATAAATATATATTTTTTAAAAATAATAAAAAACAGTGGCCGGCCCTGGGGATTGGGGTCAAAAAAATATAATTAGGAGACAGGCCCTGGGGGATGGGGTCATCAGGGCCAATAAATTAGAATAAGAAGGGGAACCACACAGCCCCCCTTCTTAAAAAAATAAAATAAATAAAAGACTGGCATCGTGCCGGAGGCCATGCCCCCTCCGTGCAGCACTCTGCAAACGCGCCCCCAACAGGCATCTCCAGTATGCGCCAGGGAGCTGCGCTGCAGACAGGTGTTCTGAGGCCAAGCCCCTTTTTACACCTCTCTGCAACGCAGCTCTGTGGCGCTTACTGGAGGTACCTAGTGGTCTAGTGTGACCCTAGGGACCCTTAGGATTCAAGGGGACTTAATCTCTCAACTTAGAACAGCCACAGGGCGCGTTTACACAGTGGTGAAGGGAGGGGACGGGGCCTGAGGTGACGTGTGCAAACACGCACCATGGCACGTTTTAAATTGGGGATATAATTTCCCTTCAATACTGAGGGCCCCTGGGGGCTAACTAGCCCACCAAGTGCTTCCAGTAAGCGCCACTGAGCTGCATTGCAGAGAGGTGGTCCAGGCTGTGCCACTTTTTACACCTCTCTGCAACGCAGCTCTGTGGCACTTACTGGAGGTACCTAGTGGGCTAGTTGGACCCTAGGGACCCTCAGGATTCAAATGAACTTAATCTCCCAACTAAAAACGGACACAGGGCGTGTTTACACAATGGTGAAAGGAGGGGACGGGGCCTGAGTTAACGTGTGCAAAAACGCCCCGTGGCCTGTTTTAAGAGGTAGTTTTAATCCCCATGCCCTATTATATACTAGGGGCTTATAGAGGAGGTAAGGCTAATCACAGGGGGACCCCAACGCATAATGTTCCCTAGTGTATGTAGGTGTTTTCGCTGTATTCTAAGTGTCTTTTAACATAGCACTGGCTCTAGGACTGGTTAGTCAGACTCAGTTACCACCAGTATCCGTCTGAAAAAGTTGAGGGTACAGGATGATTTTGCAACAAGGCTTCTTTCTGCTCTTCATTTTGTTCTTTCTGCACGTTATCCTTCTTCCTGCACTTATCTTCGTATTTGAGGACTTCTGTTGCTTCTTTCTGCACTTCTTTTGTTTCTTTCTGTGCATTTTTTCTTCTTTCTTCACATGTCCTATCTCTGTAGGCATAGTTAGAAATTAGCATTTAAAAAACCTTTGAAATTAACAGAAAAAACCATAGGTTTCAGGCACGTTATAGTTAGGAATTAGCATTTAAAAAACCTCAGAAATTCACTGAAAAAACCATAGGTTTCAGGGGTGTTATAGTTAGCTGGACTTTTCACTTGTACAAAACCATTGAAATTCCCCCGTTATAGTTAGTTCAGCTAACTATAACTCGCGCGCCCGCAATGCACTGCTGATGACGTCACATATTACATCACTCATGACATGGTCAGTGACATCACTCATGACATCACTGATGACATCTCAAATGACATCACTGATGACATCACTGATGACATCATCCTTGTGATAGAGTGGCAGACCTCCTCTCACCCTAATATAACCTTTGATACACACATTCAAAAATAGAGACTAAAATTTTCAAAACAATGGACATACCAATACCAGTTACAACAACCTCTTCAGTAATTCTAAGATCCACATACACATCCACTCATTCACCAACAGTCCAATACAGTCACTCATACATGTACTCACTCATCATATGTACTCATACACCTATACATCCTGTTACACAATGCCACTCATCCATAGAGTTACTCACACACATAGTCACTCATGCTAATTAAGAATCAAACATACATTTACTTGCATATACAGTTATACACACACCACCACACTTACTTCTACGGAAACTTACACATACTTAGTCTTTTAAACAATCACTTATAGAAACACATACTTATTCATACAGGAACTCTTTCAATCTCTCAATCTCACATATACTCACATATATACACCAATAGTCACATATACTAGTTTAAAACATATGTAGTTACTCATAAAGACACTATTGAGACAGTCATTCACTCACTAACACACCCATACACACACTCATCCACCCATACAGTCCTGCACACATACTGTGTTCAACACATACAAACAGTGAGTCACTCATTCATGCACCTATGCACTACGTAATACCCCCCACCGAACCATGCAGACACTCAGACTGATACTCAAAAAACCAACTAATAACCTATATAGACACCCATGTAGCTACTCACCAACCCATGCAGCCACTTATACACAGAGTGAGAGACTGATACAGATATTTACATATTTAAACATTACTCACTAAGCCATGTATTCACTATGATACACTTAATCAGTCAGTTACACAATCAATTTTTCAAAAACAAATCATCCATTTAGACACTTATATACCCATTTATTCTTCCATCGACCTTGAGATATACATATATAAAACATATTTAATTTTCAGAATAACACACATTCACTGGATGATGTCATCAGTGATGTCATTTGAGATGTCATCAGTGATGTCATGAGTGATGTCACTGACCATGTCATGAGTGATGTAATATGTGACGTCATCAGCAGTGCATTGCGGGCGCGCGAGTTATAGTTAGCTGAACTAACTATAACGGGGGAATTTCAATGGTTTTGTACAAGTGAAAAGTCCAGCTAACTATAACACCCCTGAAACCTATGGTTTTTTCAGTGAATATATATATATATATTACCTACTGGCGGTCGCCAGTAGGTAGTTATAGTTAGGACCCTGTTTCCATAGGAAATCCGCAACATTCTATTTTGAATAACTTTGGCGCCGGTCGACGAATCCTCGCGAATTTCTCAAAATAGGTGGGGCGCTCCGCTCCGCTCCTACCCTGAAAGTCTCGGGGGGATTCGTCAAGCGGGGGCTGAGTTAAAAGGGGGGTCCCAAAACGCGTTTTTCCCATGCATTTTTCCATAGGACCTTTAGACAGGGCTACAGCCCGAACGGCTGAACAGAATTACTAGAAATTTGGCAGACAGGTAGTCCTCAGGTCAAGAAAGTGCCTTTTGTAGGTTTGGTGTAAATCTGTTCAGTAGATTCTGAGAAAATAGCCTTTAAATCAATATATATATCTGAGCCAGCTTACGGTACGCTTACCGTAAGCTTACCGTACGCGTACGGTGGCGTGCGCGAGCGCGATTCTGATTGGCTGTTACATCTAAGTAAACATTCGAATCGGTCGAAACCAGGAAGCGGCGGCCGCCATTTTCTCTCTCGCACTCTGAGGGGGGGGCTGTAAACAAAGGCAAAAAACATATAAAGGGGCTGTTTAGACAGCGCCCATGCACATAGCCATGTTAGTTGAGTCCTCAAAGATCCCCCAAGGCCAAAAACGGTAAATTTTTATTTTTTGAAAATTTCGCCGATTACGCTTACCGTACGCGTACGGTGCGCTTACGCTAAAAATTTTAATAAAAAAAAAAAAACACTCTCTGTGCATGGCATATTATTGTCATCACTTACAAAATAAATTTAACAGATTACCTATCACAAGGAAGCGCATAATATGTCCTCCATGTGCGCACGGTGCGTAACGTGGGCACGCGGTGCACGTAGCGCACTGCGTGCCCACCTTGCGTGTACGGCACTAACTGCGTAAAGTGGGCGCGCGGCGCGTGATGCGCACCGGTTGCTCACTGTGCGCGCACGGTGCGCGAAGCGCACCGTGCGCGCACGGAACGAACTGCGTTAAGTGGGCGTGCACGCCACGAATGGCGTAAAGTAACTTAGCATTTAAAAAACCGTACAAATTCACTGAAAAAACCATAGGTTTCACACACGTTATAGTTAGGAATTAGCATTTAAAAAACCTTGCAAATTCACTGAAAAAAACATAGGTTTCACACATGTTATAGTTAGCGGAAATTTTACTGATAAAAAACCAATGAAATTCCCCCGTTATAGTTAGTGCAGGCAACTATAACTCACGCGACCGCAATCTTCTGCTGATGACATATGTGTCTTTATGAAAAAAAAATATTTGTAATATATGTATAGCTAAAAATTTATGGAAGAAGACATGGGCAAATAAGTGTCTAAATACAGTATTAGCATCAGCAGAGGATTGCGGTCGCGTGAGTTATAGTTGCCTGCACTAACTATAACGGGGGAATTTCATTGGTTTTTTATCAGTAAAATTTCTGCTAACTATAACATATCTGAAACCTATGGTTTTTTCAGTGAATATATATATATATATATATATATATATTCACTGAAAAAACCATAGGTTTCACACATGTTATAGTTAGCGGAAATTTTACTGATAAAAAACCAATGAAATTCCCCCGTTATAGTTAGTGCAGGCAACTATAACTCACGCGACCGCAATCCTCTGCTGATGCTAATACTGTATTTAGACACTTATTTGCCCATGTCTTCTTCCATACATTTTTAGCTATACATATATTACAAATATTTTTTTTTCATAAAGACACATATGTCATCAGCAGAAGATTGCGGTCGCGTGAGTTATAGTTGCCTGCACTAACTTTACGGGGGAATTTCATTGGTTTTTTATCAGTAAAATTTCCGCTAACTATAACATGTGTGAAACCTATGGTTTTTTCAGTGAATTTGCAAGGTTTTTTAAATGCTAATTCCTAACTATAACGTGTGTGAAACCTATGGTTTTTTCAGTGAATTTATACGGTTTTTTAAATGCTAAGTTACTTTACGCCATTCGTGGCGTGCGCGCCCACTTAACGCAGTTCGTAACGTGCGCGCACGGTGCGCTTCACGCACCGTGCGCGCACAGTGAGCACGCGGTGCGCTTCGCGCACCGCGCACCCACTTTACGCAGTTAGTGCCGTGCACGCACGGTGGGCACGCGGTGCGATGACAAAGCAAGAAAGCACGTCAACAAATCTGTTTCTGCTTTCCTCCGTGACTATGGTATGGGTGCCATTTACCACAACAACTTGCGTTATGACATGCAAGACATTTATAGAGGAGATGGTGTGCACTTCAATGATGAAGGGAACAGAGTCCTTAGACTCTGCATCGGTACTTACTTGTAGGTACCACTAAAAAATCATTTCATAAACACAACGGCTCTTTTTAGAGCCCCCTAATATCTAAACACTTAAATCTGAATTTCATTTTTTTTTTTTTTTTCTACCGTACGCTTACCGTAAGCTTACCGTACGCGTACCCCGTGATTTTTTTTAAAATCAATAAATGTTTTCTTTGTACTTTACAGTCCTTCTTTGACCCCCTCACAAATGTAAGGGGGTCTGTAACTCTCCTCATTGCCCCCTTTTCTTGTTTTCACTCTTTTTTTTCTGAGTGAAACACACAAAATGGCGGCCGCCGCTTCCTGGTTTCGGCCGATTCGAATGTTTACTAAGATCTAACAGCCAATCAGAATCGCGCTCGCGCACGCCACCGTACGCGTACCGTAAGCTTACCGTAAGCGTACGGTAAGCGTACCGTAAGCGGGCTCAGATATATATATTGATTTAAAGGCTATTTTCTCAGAATCTACTGAACAGATTTACACCAAACCTACAAAAGGCACTTCCTTGACCTAGGGACTACCTCTCTGCCAAATTTCTAGTAATTCTGTTCAGCCGTTCGGGCTGTAGCTCGTTCTAAAGGTCCTATGGAAAAATGCATGGGAAAAACGCGTTTTGGGACCCCCCTTTTATCTCAGCCCCTGCTTGACGTATCCCCCCGAGACTTTCAGGGTAGGAGCGGAGCGTAGCGCCCCACCTATTTTGAGAAATTCGCGAGGATTCATCGACCGGCGCCAAAGTTATTCAAAATAGAATGTTGCGGATTTCCTATGGAAAAGGGGTCCTAACTATAACTACCTACTGGCGACCGCCAGTAGGTAATATATATATATATATATATATATATATATATATATATATATATATATATATATATATATATATTCATATTGCTTCCAATCCTGGTTTCTCTCATGCAAAAGAGGCACTGACTCCGTGGGATGCTATTCAAAGAAAAATCTTTATTCCATACAATGTGGACTAGACGCGTTTCGGCCTTGCTCACGGTATATATATATATATACAATTTCCACTCAGTGGCTATGTCTTCAGTTATTTTATTCCAGTAACGCGTTTCGACTGCTCCTGCTCCGCAGTCTTGATCACTGACTTCCATTTGGGGTAAAACAAACAATTATGTATCTGCAGGTATACTCTCAGACAAACACTATGAAAATCTCATGCATCATTCCACAGCACCCCCAATATTAATCAAGTCAAATTCCACTGAGTTACCAAATAGTTCAAGTCTTTAATATCAAATGTTCACAGGTAGAGTTTAAAGCAACCTATAACCTGAACAGGATCTGTACAAGAAGTGACTCCTTAAAATCATCAATTAAAACCATAAACAAATTATCACACTCCATATACATAAAAACAATTTCATCAAGATAATAAATCAGAACAAGGGAGAAAGTACACATGACTAAAACATCTGTCTTTGTATCTTGCTAGTCAATGTAAATCACACATTTTGGACACATGATTGTTGAGACGATCACCATCTATTGTGTCAATGTGTTCATCAGATTTAGCAAAACATAGGTGTCTATGTGTTTCGGTGGTCATCTTCTTCCGGACAACGATATCTTCCATATATGGGTACATAATGTCAAAATATCCCTGTATAAAAACATATAAATCCAGCAATTATCTTTCAAAATTTATTGATATGGTGTATTTCTTCCCATCATTTAACACTGTTACATCAAGTCAAGAACAAATTAACCATCAGATGGTATACAACTTTAAACAAGAAAAGTTGTATTGGGGTTACTCATTCAGTTTTTGGGCGATAACCATCAAAGAATATCCAGAATCCCTTGCAAACCTCAAAATCTGGCTAAAAAACATATTTTCCTCACATTTCTGTGATGGAAAAACCATTCCATTTCATCAACTACTCACATTCCAGATACCCCCTTCCATTCCTCCATTCATATGCCATTAATTTTTACTCAAACCACCTCACATCATAAAATGCATCCCGCATCAGCCATTAATGGCACCACCCAAAGAAAGCTTTTGTCTTTTGTGTTCTCAATTGATCATATGAGTCCAATATCCTCAATTATATCCAAATCTTTATGTTTAGAGGGTCCTTAAGTTCAGAAGTGGGCCCAATTACTGTGGGGAAGATAATGAAGTGGTTTTAAATGCCCCATTTCTTCATATGACACTTTAATTAAAGCCCAAAACTACCATCCCCTTGTGATTATAATATATAACTGCTCCAGGTATCCTACCTTTTGTTAAAAGAGAATGTCCACATGTATGGGCTAGGGACTAAAATGTTCCTACCAAGGGTAGATTGACCAGTGGGTCCTGATTTTTCACAGACGTTCAGGTTCCCAGTGCCTACAAAAAAGTTGTATCAGAGGATTTACTCACGAATGGGCTTTTGTGTGGAGGAGGGCAAATATAGCCCCAATGGAATCTGTCTAGTGGGTTCTTCATACACTCTCCTCCATGTTTAGATATTTTTTTTTAGTTTAAAGTTACCCACTACACTATCGGGGCTATATAATTTCCCCTCCTTTATTCGCCGTGCTCATCTCTATAGAGACAGTAATTATGTCAGTACAGTATTAACAAGGTACTTTCCAAGAATTGTGACCCTATAACTCTAGTATAGTCATTAGTTCTTTGATTCGTTAAATTCTAAAAATTAAACATATGGAACGCAATTGTTACTGACATGTTAACATGTCAGATTAGTATTGGGCCATGATTGAGCTCTAAACATCGGTTACCAGCCGTTTCCATCCGACTAGCAGTTTATGCACCGTCCACCCGCTGCCCGTGTAACGGTTAGTCATTATTTTCACCCCATCATGACTCCAAAATGACTAAACAGAAATTCACTAAGTTAAGAAATGTAATAAATCACTACATGTCTTCAAAATATGGTGCTCAGAGGGTTTTCTTATTTGATTTTTCGTCAGTGCATCACACATGACACAGACTGTATTCTTTCATGTGGGTGTTCAAACAGCTTCCTATATATGTACGTGTGTGTGTGTGTGAGTGCCTTCCCAGTGATACACATTAATGATTAATGATTGCAAATATATTTGACATTAATTGACATAGGCATCCTCAGCTGATCGAATAACAAATGAGGGAACAGCCCACTGTAATAAACAATGTAATGTAAATGCTGGCAAAAAACACTCCTTAGTATTGTGCCAGACCTTAAAACACCGGAATATTTGAGGATCTTGATTTTCAAATTGCCTGTAAAATATACTGCATTGTAGGTAACATATTTGAAATATTATTTAGGAAAAGTATTAATTTGACCCAATTAAAAAAGTGAATTTGGAGCGAGACCCTCTCACCCCACCTTGGAAATCGCAGGGCTTCATTGCAATACTCATCTAGTGAAAGATGACCTTGGTATCAAACCATTTTTAAGGACTGCTTTTTGCAAACAGCCCTGCATTGATATTATGCTGTTCTTTGCTACCACCAGCCCACAACGTATTATTATGGAAAACAGAAGTCAGATATGAAATAGCTCATTTAAAAATGTAGTTTGAAGTAATCTTACAAGTGACCCGAACCACCAAAGCCACATGCAGTAAATTAACATTGTAGTGACCTGGGGGCAGGGCACTAGGACCCTGCAAGAGACTATGTGGACACTGAGGGAACCGGACACCACATCCGGTCAAGGGTGTGGGAGGGGGTATTGCAGGGACGAGAGGAAGCGTGGGCAGACGTGCGTGGGCACAGCGCAGTATACTACATATAAATAAATCATTAAAAGATGCTTACCGGCATCACAAGTGTTTATGGGGCTCAGGACACGACAACTGGCGAACGAAGGCGGGATCTGAAGTGCAGCAGAAGTGGATCGGATATCGTTTATCGTTGTGTCCCTGAAAACGCGACGGAACCAGGAGCCCACCCTGGACCGCTGACCAACACGAGGAGCATCGTGGCGAGTGGCGTGACGGTGCGTAAGAAGAAGAGGAGCCAGGAGCTCACCCTTGTCTGAGTCATGCAGCCAGAGAACAGCGACGCGGGAACCCACCCCGGCCGCCGAAAATAGCAGTAAGAGCGCTGTGAGGCTGTGCGCATGGAGAAATAAAGAAGGCATCTGCCAGCAAGCAGAAGAGCAGGCAAACGTCAACACCCGAGAGTGCTCGAAGAAAACTAAAGCAAAAGACGCGCGTTAGTTAAGCGAAGTATCACGAGAGCGGCGGCCATCTTACAGACAGGCAGATTGGGTCAATCAGTGCCAGAACCAAGCGGTGGCCATTTTAAGAGGTCAGGCAAAGCGAGAGGAACAAAAGAAACATCGCAAGCCTACGGCAGCCATCTTGGAGTCAGGCAAATAAGCCAATCAGAAGCCAGAACCACGTGGCGGCCATTTTGAAGTCAGGTGTCCATTGAAATATATAGGGAAACTAGAAAACAGTGTAAAAAAGACTGATAAAAAGAGGAAAACAGTGGAATAAAGCAGGATAAGGAGGAACATAAAGGGACAAATAAAGAAATTAAGAAAATAAAGAGGAAGAAGAAAGAAAATGAGTGATGATGAAAAGCAGAGCACGCAAGCAGTCTTTCGCAGGCCACTACCGTTCAGCCTATCGGAGCCGCAAGCAGGCATCCAGTGGGAAATATGGATCAGAAAATTTGAGCGTTACATGAGTGCCACAGACGTCCCGGATAGCAAGCAACTGCACCTGCTTCTGAATCTCGCAGGGGATGAAATAGAAGATCAGTTATTAACATTCTCTGCAGATCAAACAGCGGATTATAAGGGAGTGATACAGTGTCTCACACAGAAATTTGACCCCCAACGAAACGTTGATTTTGAAAGATACACATTTAACACGGCATGTCAGCAAGGAGAAGAGAGCCTGGATGATTTTGCAACAAGACTGAGAAAACTGGTCACATACTGCGAATTTGACAAATTTGACAATGAGCAAGCTATAAGACTGCGCATCATCGAAGGTTGTCAATCAGTGGAGTTCCGAGCACGCACTCTGAAGGAACCAACGACGCTGGAAAAGATATTGACGATGGCTCGCAGAGAAGCACGGGCTACAGAACACGCCAAGCAGATGGAGATGGGAAAGGAGAAGAGAGTGGTGCAAGCACATCGCGTCACTGGGAACTTCAAAAAGAAAGAATTCAAGGCGCCAGTCCCACCAAAGAAGGGCAAACAAACATGCTACCGATGTGTCCTCGAATTCCCGCACGTCGGTGCCTGCCCAGCAATGGGCCAGAAGAGCAGGAAGTGCAACAGGGACAATCATTTTTCAAGTACGTACATGACCAGACAATTTAGAAATGAGAGGGGCAGAACAATGAGACCACGGATAACCAGCCACAGGTGCACCCGACACATGGAAATGGCAAATCGCAGCTCCTCCGACGAAGCAGAAGAAACGGCAGCACCTGTGAGGGAGGCGAGACTATATTTAATGTCAGACGCACCAAGAGAAGCAAATGGGACAGAGCACGTTCATCTAGTGGATAAGCAACAAATAAAGAAAACAGCCACTGTGGACATTGGAGTAGGGGACCACCAAGCAAAATTTGTGCTTGACAGTGAAGCGACATGCAACATCATGTGCCTGTCAGAATACAAGAAAATGAGAGTAAAACCACAGCTATCACCGTCGACCGTAGATGTGTTCACATGGGGCTCCAAAAGCCCGGTAGAAAATATGGGAAACTTCACAGAAACTTTAACATACAAAGGCAGGTCCTACCAAGAAGAAATACATGTGCTCAAGGGTGACATCCCAGCACCATGCCTGCTAAGCAATGTGACGGCACAGGTGATGGGGCTGCTAGCAATGACATACCACATGTCGAAAACTGAGAACATCCTACAAGAGTACCCAGCCATACTGAAAGGTTTTGGTAAGCTGAAAGGAAAACAGATAACATTACACATCAATGAAGCAATCAAGCCGGTGGCCCAACATCATAGACAAGTACCAATTCACCTACAACCACAAGTAGAAGAGGAAATAACTAGCTTACTAGTGCAAGATATAATTGAACCTGCCAAAGGGCCAACGCCTTGGGTGTCTCGGATTGTGGCAGTTCCAAAGAAGAACACATCAAAAATCCGCACCTGCGTGGACATGAGTATCCCAAACACCGCAATCGCAAGAGAACGTCACCCGGGACCACACCTAAATGACATAATCAGCTGCCTAACTGGGGCCTGCAGATTCTCGAAGCTGGACTTGTGCAAGGGGCACCATTAATTAGAATTGGACCACCAGTCCAGGTACATCACAACATTCTCCACACACCTGGGTCTATTTAGATACAAGTGACTGAGTTTCGGAATCTCATCCGCTGCGGAGATATTCCAGGAAACAATACGGCAAGTGATAAGGCCGGTACATAACAGTCTAAACTATAGTGATGACATTTTGGTATTTGGGAAAACAGATAAAGGACATGACACTGCTTTGCGCCAAGTGTGCACACAACTGGAACGAGCGGGCCTAACACTGAATGGAGAAAAATGCGAGCTGGGGAGAAGGGAACTAGTGTTCTTCGGACACATCTTCTCCAAACAAGGGATGAGGCCAGACCCCAGCAAAGTTGAAACACTGAAGAAGGCAAATCCCCCAACGGATGTTGCAGAAGTAAGATCATTTCTGGGACTCGCCAGCTACTGTGCGCGGTACATACAGGACTTTGCAACAGTGACCAAACCACTACGAGAACTGACCAAACAAGGACAGAAGTTCATCTGGTCTCAGGAATGCAACAAGGCATTTGAGGAAATAAGACAAGCAGTGGTGACTGTGGAACATCTGGCCTACTTTGACCCCCTGCTCTGCACTGAACTGACTGTCGATGCCAGCCCAGTAGGACTAGGGGCAATACTAGCGCAGCACCTGCCAGGGAGAGATTCACAACAGAAAATTGTCACGTATGCAAGCAAAAGCTTAACAGACATTGAAAAGGCACACTCGGAACCAGAAAAGGAGAGCCTAGCAGTGGTATGGGCGTGTGAACACTACCACATGTTTATCTACAGGAAGTCATTCACCATTATAACTGATCAGCAGGCGCAAGTGACGATCTATGGCAGCCCGTCAGCCAAAATGCCACCCAGGATTGAACGCTGGGGCATAAGGTTGATGGACTATAACTTCACCATTGTGCACAAGCTGGGGAAAGAGCACAACCCGGCAGACTACATGTCCAGACACCCATTACCACAAGCCCAAGAAACGACATCGATTGCAGAGGAATACCTCAACTTCGTACTAAAACAAAACACCCCAGCACCGATAACACTCGCGGAGCTAGCAAGAGAAACCAAGGAAGATGTCCCACTGCAAATGGCCATGGAGGTAACGAGAAGGCAGAGATGGAGACACATTAACAATAATTGCATCTGGGGAGCAGGGGTATGCAAGGAAGAAGTGCTAGCTCTAAAGAAGGTACACGAAGAACTGTCGGAGACAGACACAGGAATACTGATGAGAGGGACACGAATAGTGATACCAAGCTCACTCAGGGAGCAACTGATAAATCTGGCTCATGAGTCACACCGAGGCGTGATAGCAACGAAGAAAATGCTAAGAGAGAAAGTATTGTTCCCCGGCCTAGATCGCATGGTAGAAGACACCATAACGACATGCCACCTCTGTCAAGTGATAGGACCACCGGTTAGGCACAAACCACTAAAAATGTTAGAGCTTCCACGAGTAGTGTGGATGACACTAGCAGCTGACTTTTTTGGACCACTAGAAACAGGCAACTACCTGCTTGTGGTCATCAATGAATATTCACGATTTCCAATAGTATGACACGTCCCGTCGTCATCGGCAACAGCAACTTTACCGATACAAGATGACATATTTGCAGCCTGGGGTTTACCAGAAACACTAAAAACAGACAATGGTGCTCCATTCTCATGAGAAGAATTCTGCAGATTCATGGCTTATCTAGGGATAAACCACAGGAAGATAACTCCGCTGTGGCCTCAAGCGAATGGAATGGTGGAGAGGTTCATGGGGAACATCAAAAAGGCAGTTCAAAGGGCGAAGCTAGCACAGATATCACTTTGCCAAGCTCTGTGCCAGGTACTACGTGACTACAGAAACACCCCCCACAACTACACTGGAAGGTGCCCAGCAGAGTTAGTACTGGGAAGAACAAGCAGAACCAGGCTTCCACAAATAGAAGCAACAATGGTGCCAGATCACAGCAGTATTGCAGCAAAAGACAGAGAGGAGAAACAAAAAATGAAAAGATATGCAGATGCCAAGCGGCACGCCAGCTCGTCAGATCTAAAGGAAGGAGACACGGTGATAGTGCGTTAACGACAACAAAGGAAATCTGACAGCATGTTCTCCAAATATCCGCTAATAGTTATTAAAGTGAAGGGACGTCAGAACATCAGAGGATAACATGGAACAGTTCACATTTCAAAGAACTAAAAGAGAAGAAAAGGGAAGACCAGGATAAGGAAACAGATGAACAAGAAGAGCAGAAGCATAACAAGAAGGAAGGAGACAATGGTGAGGGACCAACAGAAGAGCACCAGATGGAGGCCGGCCCGAGAAGAGCATGCAGACGTCCAAAAAGACTAATAGAAGAAATGTGATGATGGGAGGCACACCGACCTGTACCAGGGCAGACTTGCATCTATCTCTATCTACACATCTCTGTGTTTCACTTTTCTCGTCACTTCTTTGTGACACAGTGGGGAGATGTAGTGACCTGGGGGCAGGGCAGGGCACTAGGACCCTGCAAGAGACTATGTGGACACTGAGGGAACCGGACACCACATCCGGTCAAGGGTGTGGGAGGGGGCATTGCAGGGACGAGAGGAAGCGTGGGCAGACGTGCGTGGGCACAGCGCAGTATACTACATATAAATAAATCATTAAAAGATGCTTACCGGCATCACAAGTGTTTATGGGGCTCAGGACACGACAACTGGCGAACGAAGGCGGGATCTGAAGTGCAGCAGAAGTGGATCGGATATCGTTTATCGTTGTGTCCCTGAAAACGCGACGGAACCAGGAGCCCACCCTGGACCACTGACCAACACGAGGAGCATCGTGGCGAGTGGCGTGACGGTGCGGAAGAAGAAGCGGAGCCAGGAGCTCACCCTTGTCTGAGTCATGCAGCCAGAGAACAGCGACGCGGGAACCCACCCCGGCCGCCGAAAATAGCAGTAAGAGCGCTGTGAGGCTGTGCGCATGGAGAAATAAAGAAGGCATCTGCCAGCAAGCAGAAGAGCAGGCAAACGTCAACACCCGAGAGTGCTCGAAGAAAACTAAAGCAAAAGACGCGCGTTAGTTAAACGAAGTATCACGAGAGCGGCGGCCATCTTACAGACAGGCAGATTGGGTCAATCAGTGCCAGAACCAAGCGGTGGCCATTTTAAGAGGTCAGGCAAAGCGAGAGGAACAAAAGAAACATCGCAAGCCTACGGCAGCCATCTTGGAGTGAGGCAAATAAGCCAATCAGAAGCCAGAACCACGTGGCGGCCATTTTGAAGTCAGGTGTCCATTGAAATATATAGGGAAACTAGAAAACAGTGTAAAAAAGACTGATAATAAGAGGAAAACAGTGGAATAAAGCAGGATAAGGAGGAACATAAAGGGACAAATAAAGAAATTAAGAAAATAAAGAGGAAGAAGAAAGAAAATGAGTGATGATGAAAAGCAGAGCACGCAAGCAGTCTTCCGCAGGCCACTACCGTTCAGCCTATCGGAGCCGCAAGCAGGCATCCAGTGGGAAAGATGGATCAGAAAATTTGAGCGTTACATGAGTGCCACAGACGTCCCGGATAGCAAGCAACTGCACCTGCTTCTGAATCTCGCAGGGGATGAAATAGAAGATCTGTTATTAACATTCTCTGCAGATCAAACAGCGGATTATGAGGGAGTGATACAGTGTCTCACACAGAAATTTGACCCCCAACGAAACGTTGATTTTGAAAGATACACATTTAACACAGCATGTCAGCAAGGAGAAGAGAGCCTGGATGATTTTGCAACAAGACTGAGAAAACTGGTCACATACTGCGAATTTGACAAATTTGACAATGAGCAAGCTATAAGACTGCGCATCATCGAAGGTTGTCAATCAGTGGAGTTCCGAGCATGCACTCTGAAGGAACCAACGACGCTGGAAAAGATATTGACGATGGCTCGCAGAGAAGCACGGGCTACAGAACACGCCAAGCAGATGGAGATGGGAAAGGAGAAGAGAGTGGTGCAAGCACATCGCGTCACTGGGAACTTCAAAAAGAAAGAATTCAAGGCGCCAGTCCCACCAAAGAAGGGCAAACAAACATGCTACCGATGTGGCCTCGAATTCCCGCACGTCGGTGCCTGCCCAGCAATGGGCCAGAAGAGCAGGAAGTGCAACAGGGACAATCATTTTTCAAGTACGTACATGACCAGACAATTTAGAAATGAGAGGGGCAGAACAATGAGACCACGGATAACCAGCCACAGGTGCACCCGACACATGGAAATGGCAAATCGCAGCTCCTCCGACGAAGCAGAAGAAACGGCAGCACCTGTGAGGGAGGCAAGACTATATTTAATGTCAGACGCACCAAGAGAAGCAAATGGGACAGAGCACGTTCATCTAGTGGATAAGCAACAAATAAAGAAAACAGCCACTGTGGACATTGGAGTAGGGGACCACCAAGCAAAATTTGTGCTTGACAGTGAAGCGACATGCAACATCATGTGCCTGTCAGAATACAAGAAAATGAGAGTAAAACCACAGCTATCACCGTCGACCGTAGATGTGTTCACATGGGGCTCCAAAAGCCCGGTAGAAAATATGGGAAACTTCACAGAAACTTTAACATACAAAGGCAGGTCCTACCAAGAAGAAATACATGTGCTCAAGGGTGACATCTCAGCACCATGCCTGCTAAGCAATGTGACGGCACAGGTGATGGGGCTGCTAGCAATGACATACCACATGTCGAAAACTGAGAACATCCTACAAGAGTACCCAGCCATACTGAAAGGTTTTGGTAAGCTGAAAGGAAAACAGATAACATTACACATCAATGAAGCAATCAAGCCGGTGGCCCAACATCATAGACGAGTACCAATTCACCTACAACCACAAGTAGAAGAGGAAATAACTAGCTTACTAGTGCAAGATATAATTGAACCTGCCAAAGGGCCAACACCTTGGGTGTCTCGGATTGTGGCAGTTCCAAAGAAGAACACATCAAAAATCCGCACCTGCGTGGACATGAGTATCCCAAACACCGCAATCGCAAGAGAACGTCACCCGGGACCACACCTAAATGACATAATCAGCTGCCTAACTGGGGCCTGCAGATTCTCGAATTTGGACTTGTGCAAGGGGCACCATTAATTAGAATTGGACCACCAGTCCAGGTACATCACAACATTCTCCACACACCTGGGTCTATTTAGATACAAGTGACTGAGTTTCGGAATCTCATCCGCTGCGGAGATATTCCAGGAAACAATACGGCAAGTGATAAGGCCGGTACATAACAGTCTAAACTATAGTGATGACATTTTGGTATTTGGGAAAACAGATAAAAGACATGACACTGCTTTGCGCCAAGTGTGCACACAACTGGAACGAGCGGGCCTAACACTGAATGGAGAAAAATGCGAGCTGGGGAGAAGGGAACTAGTGTTCTTCGGACACATCTTCTCCAAACAAGGGATGAGGCCAGACCCCAGCAAAGTTGAAACACTGAAGAAGGCAAATCCCCCAACGGATGTTGCAGAAGTAAGATCATTTCTGGGACTCGCCAGCTACTGTGCGCGGTACATACAGGACTTTGCAACAGTGAGCAAACCACTACGAGAACTGACCAAACAAGGACAGAAGTTCATCTGGTCTCAGGAATGCAACAAGGCATTTGAGGAAATAAGACAAGCAGTGGTGACTGTGGAACATCTGGCCTACTTTGACCCCCTGCTCTGCACTGAACTGACTGTCGATGCCAGCCTAGTAGGACTAGGGGCAATACTAGCGCAGCACCTGCCAGGGAGAGATTCACAACAGAAAATTGTCACGTATGCAAGCAAAAGCTTAACAGACATTGAAAAGGCACACTCGGAACCAGAAAAGGAGAGCCTAGCAGTGGTATGGGCGTGTGAACACTACCACATGTTTATCTACAGGAAGTCATTCACCATTATAACTGATCAGCAGGCGCAAGTGACGATCTATGGCAGCCCGTCAGCCAAAATGCCACCCAGGATTGAACGCTGGGGCATAAGGTTGATGGACTATAACTTCACCATTGTGCACAAGCTGGGGAAAGAGCACAACCCGGCAGACTACATGTCCAGACACCCATTACCACAAGCCCAAGAAACGACATCGATTGCAGAGGAATACTTCAACTTCGTACTAAAACAAAACACCCCAGCACCGATAACACTCGCGGAGCTAGCAAGAGAAACCAAGGAAGATGTCCCACTGCAAATGGCCATGGAGGTAACGAGAAGGCAGAGATGGAGACACATTAACAATAATTGCATCTGGGGAGCAGGGGTATGCAAGGAAGAAGTGCTAGCTCTAAAGAAGGTACACGAAGAACTGTCGGAGACAGACACAGGAATACTGATGAGAGGGACACGAATAGTGATACCAAGCTCACTCAGGGAGCAACTGGTAAATCTGGCTCATGAGTCACACCGAGGCGTGATAGCAACGAAGAAAATGCTAAGAGAGAAAGTATTGTTCCCCGGCCTAGATCGCATGGTAGAAGACACCATAACGACATGCCACCTCTGTCAAGTGATAGGACCACCGGTTAGGCACAAACCACTAAAAATGTCAGAGCTTCCACGAGTAGTGTGGATGACACTAGCAGCTGACTTTTTTGGACCACTAGAAACAGGCAACTACCTGCTTGTGGTCATCAATGAATATTCACGATTTCCAATAGTATGACACGTCCCGTCGTCATCGGCAACAGCAACTTTACCGATACAAGATGACATATTTGCAGCCTGGGGTTTACCAGAAACACTAAAAACAGACAATGGTGCTCCATTCTCATGAGAAGAATTCTGCAGATTCATGGCTTATCTAGGGATAAACCACAGGAAGATAACTCCGCTGTGGCCTCAAGCGAATGGAATGGTGGAGAGGTTCATGGGGAACATCAAAAAGGCAGTTCAAAGGGCGAATCTAGCACAGATATCCCTTTGCCAAGCTCTGTGCCAGGTACTATGTGACTACAGAAACCCCCCCCACAACTACACTGGAAGGTGCCCAGCAGAGTTAGTACTGGGAAGAACAAGCAGAACCAGGCTTCCACAAATAGAAGCAACAATGGTGCCAGATCACAGCAGTATTGCAGCAGGAGACAGAGAGGAGAAACAAAAAATGAAAAGATATGCAAATGCCAAGCGGCACGCCAGCTCGTCAGATCTAAAGGAAGGAGACACGGTGATAGTGCGTTAACGACAACAAAGGAAATCTGACAGCATGTTCTCCAAAGATCCGCTAATAGTTATTAAAGTGAAGGGACGTCAGAACATCAGAGGATAACATGGAACAGTTCACATTTCAAAGAACTAAAAGAGAAGAAAAGGGAAGACCAGGATAAGGAAACAGATGAACAAGAAGAGCAGGAGCATAACAAGAAGGAAGGAGACAATGGTGAGGGACCAACAGAAGAGCACCAGATGGAGGCTGGCCCGAGAAGAGCATGCAGACATCCAAAAAGACTAATAGAAGAAATGTGATGATGGGAGGCACACCGACCTGTACCAGGGCAGACTTGCATCTATCTCTATCTACACATCTCTGTGTTTCACTTTTCTCGTCACTTCTTTGTGACACAGTGGGGAGATGTAGTGACCTGGGGGCAGGGCGGGGCACTAGGACCCTGCAAGAGACTATGTGGACACCGAGGGAACCGGACACCACATCCGGTCAAGAGTGTGGGAGGGGGCATTGCAGGGAGTGGAAGCGTGGGCAGACATGCGTGGGCACAGCGCAGTGTACTACATATAAATAAACCATTAAAGATCCTTACCTGCCTCCCGAGTCTTTATTTGGCTCAGGACACGACAAACATTAAGAATAGCAATCAGGATATACTGTGGGAGCACGCGGACAAAGAATCACAGAAACAAACACAAGTGTTTTGTGTTGGTCAATTTCCAATGAGACAAAAATATCGCAAACCTTTTCAAAGGGCAGATGCTGATACGGTGGTTCCTATTGAGGGGCCCGCGTCACCTAAGGATGAATTATGACTCCGGGCAAATATCTAGAGCTGGATTGACCTCTATTCCATGGGGACCAGTGAGGCAAATACATCAGACCTGATTCTGCCACAGATCAAGGGGCATATTTACAAGCCCCCTGCACCACGAGTACGTCACTTTTTGTGATGTACTGGTGGCGCATTTTACTGCTCCATATTTACAAGGACAGGAAAAGCCACCCTGCATGGCTTTTCCTGTCCTTGTAAATATGGCCCCTTTACATGCAGCACTTTGCACGAAAGGGGGGTTCCATGGGTATTGCTGTGGGTGTTCCCACGCAACACCCATGGAACCAGACACATTTCCAGATTTACGAGGAATCGTAAATCTGGAAATGAGTCTGAATGTAACGCCTCCCCAGGGTTGGCATAGTAAGGCGCAACGGGGAGAAATGTTTTCATTTCGCCTCGTTTTTTCCTCTTTCAATGCGCGCTGCATTCTACAGCACGCATTGAAAGAGGAAAATGCCTGTAGTGATTCTTTTTGTACAGGAAGGGGCAAATCTCCCCATGACGCTGGCATCCTTGTACCATGCTGCAAGGGT
Organism: Triturus cristatus; assembly: GCF_964204655.1. Taxonomy (NCBI): domain Eukaryota; kingdom Metazoa; phylum Chordata; class Amphibia; order Caudata; family Salamandridae; genus Triturus; species Triturus cristatus. The sequence goes on along the minus strand of NC_140585.1, from coordinate 983,801,845 downwards.
GCCTGCACCGGTGCATGGCAGCAGTTTGTGCGCCAGCGCAAGGGGAAGCACAGAGATGCGACATTTTGATGCAAAGATGTCGCATCCCTTTGTCTTGAAAGTGACTTAGTGCGGCGCAGCCAAATGGCTTGCAGAACGCACTATCAATCAATCAATCAATCATGGGATTTATATTGCGCACTACTCACCCGGAAGGGTCTCAAGGCGCTAGGGGGAGGGGGTCTGCTACTGCTCGAACAGCCAGGTCTTGAGCTGTTTCCTGTAGGCGAGGTGGTCCTGGGCTGCTGTGTTAGGGTCCGTTGTCCTGATAGGTGGGTTCTGGCTGAGGGAGGTGGTGAGCTGGTCGACGGTGATCTTGCTCCAGTTTCTGTGGGGAACCTGCTTCGGGTGGTGGTGGACCGTGTTCTTTTTGAAGCTGAAGTGGACGCAGCTGTGGTCAGTCCAGTGGAGTCCGGTGCAGTGGCTGAAGGTGACGTGCTTGCTGGATGAGAAGAGAGGGTCGAGCGTGTGGCCGGCGTAGTGGGTGGGGGAGTAGACCAGTTGCTTGAGTCCGAGGCTGGCGAGGTTGTCCAGCAGGGCGGTGGTGTTGCGATCGTTGTTGTTCTCCAGGTGGAAGTTGAGGTCCCCGAGGAAGATGTAGTCGGCGGAGGGGAGGGCGTGAGGGCTGATGAAGTCTGTGATGTCTTCGCTGAACTGTGCGCGTGGTCCCGGGGGTCTGTAGATGAGGGTGCCTCTGAGGGTAGTCTTTGGGTCGGTGTGGATCTGGAAGTGCAGGTATTCGGCGGCGTTGAATGCGTCGATGCAGTCAGTCGAGATGCGAATGGTGCTTTTGTGAACGATGGCGATGCCCCCTCCGGTCTGGTTGATGCGATCCTTCCTGATGATCTTGTAGCCGTCCGGGATGGCTATGGCGATTTCGGGGGCTGAGGAGGCGTTCATCCAGGTTTCCGTGAGGAAGGCGATGTCTGGAGATGCGGTGTCAAGGAGGTTCCAGAGTTCCACGGCGTGTCTGTGGACGGAGCGGGTGTTGACCAGGATGCACTTGAGGTGGTTGCTGTTGTCCGTCTTGGTGGGCGTAGTGCCTGTTCGGAGGCAGGAGAAGTTGCAGGATCGGCAGACGAAGGGTCCATGGGTGCGTCGCGGGGACGCTTGGTAGCATCCAGGTGCTCGGGCGGTGTTGAGTGCGATGAGCGTGGCGAAGTCGTAGGTCCTGCAAGGGGGCTGGCGGGTGCGGGGACCAGGGGGTCTGGCGCTGGGCGCGGTCCAGGCGCGGACGGGCACAGACGGGCTTACCTTTGGCGCACCTTCGGCGCACTGAGTTAGTTTCTTGTAAATCTACCCCCAAGTTCTTTCTTCTCTAACTTACTTCCAGAGTTTGAGCGTGGAAAATGCAGACAAAAGTCTGCCTGCACCCACTATCTACCTATTGCTTATGTTTGAATCTCAAAGATCTCTTTGTTTTGTTAACTTGATTATTTACGTTCACTGAAGTGCTGAGCTTTTCCCGAAATGTCTTTTTAAAATCAGGGGAAGCACGCGATATTAAGATAATAAAATGTGTCCGGCCGTCCCTTAATTTAACTTTACTTTCTTTCTAAGACAAGTTCTTGTGTCAGATTGATTTAACCAGGCATTTAAGTATTTGCTGATGACAAAAGTTAGGCATGCACAGCGTTACAAAAAGCATTGGGGTATATTCACAAGAGCGTGTGATAACTACCCCAAGAGTGGCGTAACGCAACTTTCAATATCACAGCCTATCGCAGGAAAATAACCCGGTGTCAATGTGGAATTCACAATAAGGAGGTTGCATGCGATTGACACCAGATAACGCGTCAAATGTCAGCATCAAAATCAACGCCACGCCGCAAAAATGCGAAACGCTGATGCGAAAATTTATGCGATGAGGCCAATCGTGGTACAAAACGTAGCGAAAACCAGCCACAGGCCTGCAAATTCCACACGTCTTGCGGGAAAATGCACCATGAATACCACTGAAACAACACACCAGAAACAAGCCTAAGCACGGAGCAACATGGATGCACCCTGACCCAGCACAGAGGACAACGCGAACCCCACAACCCCCACAGACCACCAGCAAGGAACAACGGGCACGTGGAAGGCCAAGGAGAAAAGGGAGAGGAAGACGGGATGCAGACCGCAGGCAAACAAAACCAGCGTCACGGAGGTGACAGAACACTACCAGCAACTGACCCACAAGCAGACTACTGTGGATGCAACCGGAGTGTCGAGGAGGCCAACGGAGGAGGCCATGAGGCGGCGGCAGGACGTGACAGCCTAAACCAGGTTCAAACCCGCTGCCAACAGGAAGGCAGTAACGGCGACAGGAGGTGGCAGTCCAGCACCACAGGAGGAGCTGGAGGAAACCCAGGCCACAGTCATCAGTGTGGAGGCTGTGCAAGGAGTAGGGAGTACGGACACAGCTCGAGAGGACCTGACAAAATCAACAGGTAAAATAACAGGCAAGGAATGTGTGGACGGGGGCATCTAGGCACAATGACACACATGCACAACGAGGCGTAGCACACTGCACACCCACAATTACCCAGGATCATGTCACACATCCCCTTGGCACACTGCAGCACACACACATAGCAAGAACAGCACACCCACATTGACGACAACGTGGTACAATGTGCATAGCCGACACTGCAGAACAGAGGACACAACTGGCTCTGCACATGCACAGAAACATGCCTACCACATCTGACAGAGCAGGAAACTGTGAAATGGAAATGTACGCGTACGACCTCACATCCGTCATGTATGCCAAATGTACACTGTCCCGCAGAAGAATCCAGCACCTCACAAACAGTCACAATGTACATTGCCAAACAGTCTGCATAGAAACCAGAACAATGCGCCAACATACATGTCAACACAATGTCAACATGCATCACCCCTTCACATTGCAGAGGGGCACACAACTCCTCCAGCAGAGCACTGAAGACAACACATCTGTGATGCCGGAGAGGACCACCACACTGTCATCACCGATGCCCTACAACAGCCCATGGATATCCCACGCAAACCACCACCAGGGCAGACAAGCTACTCAGAGGAGAACACAGCCCCTGCAACACACCACACAGCAGGAAGCACAAGCAAGCACAGCTGGCACACCACACTTCACCCACCCACACATGGCACCCCAATGCCATGTGTCAACACGCCAAAAGGAGGTGGCCCAACAGGTGGGGGTGGGTGCCGAACCCTTGGAAGGCGAGCTAGGACACATACGTTGGTGTCTATCACCCTCAGGGACCACCCACACCCCACAAAGGAGACGCAAACTGCCATAGAGACATATGCAGATGCACATTCACAGTACAGAACCACGCCCAGGGCCACGTAATTAGCAGTCACACACCCACGTTGGCGCAGCGTTCAATGGCTCTGGCCACTTCCCTTACAAATTGAGTGGGTGACGTCAAAGCTACATGTCCAAGCTCCAACCCGCTGCCTGCGGTGACATGTCTGCATCCGATGTACACAGCTCACTGTAATGTCCTAGGGCCCAGGGCCCTCATGCATACAACAAGAGCACAGGGACACACATAGATAGAATGTCGAACTGGCTAAGGGCACATGCGCCCGGCCCCTTTATTGGCAAGGCCACATGTACAGTGACGCCTGTGCTGGATGTGTGTGGGGTGAGTGTAAGCCAGTCCGCACGGAATGCTTGGTGCTGGCACAACTTGAACATTGGACACCAGTGCAACGGAAACAGAAAACACATGCATAACAGAGTCAACTGCACAGCAACATTGATGGAGCCGAAGCAAGGTCAGAGGTCACCCAATATTCAGTAAGGAGGTTCCGTGAGTTGCAGTGCACTGAGGTAGGGGCACTAGAGATGAGCATGCTCATGTAAAGGATTTGCTAGGATTGTGTCCCTTCGGGTTAGTCCTGATGCAGAAGCAGTGGGCTGTGTTACACCTGCATCAATTTCCTCATCAATGTCCCAGGTCTCCCACACAGCCTGAGGTGACAGTTGCGTCCTCAGTCCACAGGGCAATACCCAGTAATGGTTTCAGGTGTGTAGCTTGACTACCACCTCCAGTCTGCATTCCTGCCTTGGGGATGTTGCCTCCTGCCCTCCCATTGTTTGTGCCATCTCCCGTACGCACACTTGACACTTCTTCCCCATCATAGTCCCAGGTCTTCCCCGACTGCATGAGGTGACATAGCTGCGCAACATCTCCACAGCACAAAACTCAATCACTAATGGACAATGGCTTGCGGTGGACTGAGTCACTGGCACCTGGAGTGCTGAGCAGGGTATCAGGTCGATGATGGCATCCACGACAGGTCTGAGCAAGTTCGTAGGTCTCTCAGGACCACCGTATAAACTCTGGCAGATGGCGGTTGGAGGTGGTCCTTGCGGTGGTGGAATGTGCCTCCTGCGGTGATGCGACATCCGGGTCGGTCAGGACCCGAATCTATGTATGGGCCCTGGTGGCCCACAGTTGAGGCCAGAGGCTGCAGGCAGCACAGGGCCACAGACACATGGTGTTGATGACCCTGAGACCACCGTCACAGAGGTCATCCAATATATCAGAAGTAGGGGTCACAGACCTGAGCAGCACAGAGTTAGTGGCACCAGATGCACTGCAGCCAGCACAGGCACCCAGCCAATGGACGGGGACTTGCGGTGTAGTCAGATGGGCCATGCGACCTTGGCGGGTCCCCATCAATGTCCGAGGTGTGTGTTGCGGAGGGTTGCGGGGGACAGTGGAAGGTGTCCTCTAGGGCATGATGCGGAAGGTCTGATGTTATCAGGCAGCAGCAAATGGAGGAGTGGAAAGCGCCAGCCTCGTTTTCATCACCAATTCGGTATCAGCTACGTGAGGATGAAAACTAGCCCGTAGTCCATAGACTCAAACGCCACCAATGTACGACCAGGGAGTGTCCATGAATGTCAGGGAACAGACTTAGTGGCACAGGTGCTGAGCGGGGATGCAGTCTGCGATGATGCTGGTACACTGACATGAACTCCACCATTGCCGAATCTGAAGAACCAGAACCAATTGGGCCTGGCGGTGCAGGTTACGCCTTAATCTCCTGGGTTCTCCTGCTTCAGCTAACAGAGACACGGGGACACTCTGCCGACGTAAAAGATCAGATTTTATTAGCTGCAGCTAGTACAGTTGTCCTAGAAGTACACACGGTATGTTCTCAGGAGACTGCCACTTCACTCCGTGGCGCACAATCTTTTATAGTACATAGGTGACATATACATTAACGAAGGACACACCTAAAACATACATGAAAAACCAGTAGGAATTGCCCAAAAGAAAGTCAGAGCCAATAGAAAAAGTCGGAAAACAAAAGTATCGAGTAACTCGAAGAAGCCTCTCCTCCAACTGTGTTTGCCACCCCTCCCACAGGTTAAGGTATTAACATGTCTGTAACTGGCTTGCAGGTGGCGAGATACGTTTGTGTGTTTTGGAGGACAGTTGTGAAATGAGAAAATACGAGCGGAGGACAGCGAAGGCCAGAAGATGAGATAAAGTTAGAAGAGAATAGTGTGAACCAACGGATAGTTAAGACAGGGATTAGAAAAATCAGACAGGGATTAGTGTACTCGGCCAGTCTCTAACACCAGCTTTGTAAACAGAGGCACAAGGCTATTTTGACACAATATTGCAGGAAAAGCAGAAAAGACTTCGTTCGTCGTGCTGCCTGAGTGAGGGCAACACAAAATGGCAGCGGAGCACAAAATGGTGGCTCAATGCGATCGTGATTGAAAATCGAATTTCTCAGACCCTCCTTTTGCCAGAACTCAGGCAAGATACACAGACTCATGTTAATCTGAGTCGAGGTTGATGGCCATGAGGTCATCGAGCTGTTGCTGTAACATCATTCTAATATTCTCTGTTCTTTGTGTCTTAGGTTTTGGGATGCACATAGTAGCACAAAGGTCGCAGATGGCTGGACCACAGTGCATACAAAGACAACAAGAGAAAACGATGGCTAAAACCATACCAAGGAATGTTAGCACTTTCCAACACCATTTGGACAGTAGTCCCCAAAACCATCCCAATAACGACCAATCTCCTTCGTCCTGATGAATCGACTCAGAGATTATATGTAATTTAGAGATGGCCTGGTATACTGTCGGAACGTCATCAGGTATATAAATACAGCAACTCGATTTGATCAATTTACAGACTCCACCACGATCTGCAAGAATAACATCTAAGGCAACTCGGTTCTGTAAAGTCATAAGACGATCCGCCTGTAGTTCCGTTGTAATACTACTCAAAGCTCCTACAGTGATGTCTATGGTAGTCTCTACAACACGAACCAGTTGTCTCATATTCCTGCTGTTTGCCATAGGACCCCAAAAAGGAAGAAATCCTTTTAGGAAGTCTCCTCCCTCTTGACCTGCTGTGTCTTTGGAATCAATAATTCCTCTGCCATATCTGTTTTTATGGAAATTTGAAGAAGCAGTGTATGTAGGGGGAAGAAGAAAAGCTATATAGCAAGTTCCAGAAAAAACAGTCGGCAACCACGTAAAGGCTCTATCGTGACAGATGAAATACGTGCCCTGAGATGGCACTAATGGCGGCGAATTCTGAGAGGAGTGGATTTAAGTATGGGAACAAAAGCTTTTTTTCTGTTTGGGGTCAGTAGTTTGGCCATTTATTTGCAAACAGAAATTGCCTTGATGAGGTACAGTCCAAATTGGTGGAGACTTTCCTTGTTTAACCTTATCACTAAGGCTTGTGATATAATGAGTGACGTTCCAATTAGTATATGCTTTTCTCTCATCAACAGAAATTTTACTATTTTCCATGATTTTAGCCATAGCTACCATTCCCTTTATCAAAGAACTATGACTGAAATCTGGACCACCAATATAAGAACTGACAGGTCGTTTAAATCGGCTTTGATAGGCGTTAGAGAAAATTACAATATAAGCCCAAGCAGAACCTTCATAAGAGAATGGAAGGACTAAATATGGCATCCCTTTTTCTGTGGTATGAGGCATTAGTCCACATACCCAACAATCGGTTGTATTAATTACTAATTGGTGTTGGTGTAATAATTGAATAAACAAATTATTGTAATATTCGATTCTTCTAACGAGTTCATGTTGAGGAAGTGTATGAAACAGATGTGGAGAGATAGTAGAATAAGAAGGCACAGAGATAGAAGAAGGGACAACTTTTTGCTGCATAGCGTAAACAATCCATCCTATACACGCCAATAAAATACACAATAATGTAAAAACACATAAAGTTATACCACAACGACTGTATATTATTTTACAATGATTGTCTTTCATTTTGTTCTTTCTCTCTCTTTCGCCTAATGTGGTTTCCATCTTCTAAATGGATGCTCACGGCAATCTTCCTTAATCACTTGGTCACGATTGTCTGCCGTCCTATGACACTGCAAGTCCTGCAGGCCTATTGCCACTACTCAGGTCACAACCAAGACTCCTACCGTGACCCTGCAACCGGGATAGAAACTACATAGAAGAGAGAATCTCAAGTTTTCTTTTTCAGTCTGGGTCTTAAATCGTAATGAGCCTTATCAGGTACAGTCTGATCCTGAAACAATGTTCGTGGATTAGTGGTATTCAGACGAAAATGTGGTGGTACAGCTTCTTGAAGAATGTTGTCGCTTTCTTTTTCCGACAATGTTCCATTCAAGTGTGCATCACTAAAAGGTATGAATCGGAGAACCTTCTCACTCTCAGGGTCACTTATACCCTTACGGACCCACTGATCAAAGGGCAGAGGCAAAGGAACCTTCTTACAATGCACGCCATGGATCCAGTTCTTCTTTCCTTCAACCTTCACTGCTGTACGAGTAGCTAGGAGAACCTGACGGGGTTCTCTCCAGCGAGGCTCCAAGTTCTTCGTCCTTTGGAAATTCTTCACACAAACCCAGTCACCTGGTTGGATGGAATGACCTGAGTCTGTGGAGGCCTCTGGCAAAGTGGTCTGAACCTGTTGATGGAGAACATGCAATTTAGTTGTAAGGTCGTGCAAATAATCAATCAACATTGGGTATGGCAAGTCTGAATACTTCTTAGGGCGAGGGACTCCCCATATATTAGCTGGGCGTCCGAAAACTATCTCATAAGGGCTAAGTCCCAAACGAGAATGCACAGCCGTTCTGGTGGATAGAAGAGCCAAAGGTAGTGCATCGGGCCAACTAAGGCCTGTACTGGCCTATACTTTAGCAAGTTTGAGTTTTAGAGTGCCATTATAGCACTCCACTAGACCCGCTGACTGTGGATGGTTTGCCGCATGGAACTTCTGTTTTATACCAAGACCTGCACAAACTTTTTGCATGACTTGGCCCACAAATTCGCTCCCATTGTCACTCCAGACAATGCGCGGCAAACCAAATCTAGGGAAAAACTCTTTAAGGAGCACTTTGGCTGTAGATAAAGCAATATTGTCTTTCAGGGGGTAAGCCTCTATCCATCTGGAAAAGGCTCATACCACCACTAGAACATATTTGAGATTGTTGCATCGTTCCATGTGAATGTAATCGATTTGCAACACCTCAAATGGATAGGTCGGAGGAGCAAAGTGAGCTGCTGGAGTTGGGGTTCCCTTTCCCGGATTGTACATTAAGCAAACAATGCAATGTTTCACTACATTGTCTGCACACTTCGGGATTCCTTCGTTTTGCCATACTGGAGCCAGAAGCTTGCATATTCCTTTCGCACTTAGTTGGGCTGGACCATGCGCCATAGTAACTACAGGTAGTACATAAGCGTCTGGTAACAGCCAACATTGGTGCTCGCATAATTCTACCGAACATTCCATCTCATCTAACATTCCTGTACTTTCTTTCCACTTCCTCAATTCTTTTTCTGTAGCCTCTTCTTGAATTGATTTCACAATTTCTACTGTATCCTCATACATTCCTCTTTCTCTGACCCAATTTGCAGGGCCTGCAACATACATGCGAATTGTAGCATCTCTGGCTGTCTTTTTCGCTACTTCATCCGCAAATGCATTCCCGCAACCAACATCGTCAACAATCTTCTTATGTGCGCTACACTTCACAATTGCTATCTGGGTAGGCAAAGCAAGTGACTCAAGAAGGTCAGTCACCAACTGACCATGTTGTATCTTAGTGCCGTGGGAAGTAAGGAATCCCCTTTCTTTCCACAAACGTCCAAAATTGAACGCTACACCAAAAGCGTATTGGCTATCGGTGTACACGTTCACTCTTTTTCCTTTGGATAACACACACGCTCTGGTTAAGGCTATTAGTTCAGCTGCCTGAGCTGAATTATGTCTGATGCGTGCTGTTTCCACGATTGTATGCAAAGTAGTAACAGCATAGGCTGAAGTTGTCTCTCCATTAGGAAGCTTAAAACAAGAACCATCTACCCATAGCGTTCCATCCGGATTCACTAATGGCGTATCTGTTAAGTCAATTCTACCCTTTGTCTCTTCCTCAGTACGAAAGAAACAATCATGTTGTTCCTGAACACCTTTCTCTTCTGGAAGAGGCAATAAAGTAGCTGGATTTAAAGTATTACATCGTTTGATATGCACGTGACTGCCAAAAGCGTCAGCTCATATCCAGACAAACGAGCACTCGTAAGATGCTGTGTTTTTGTTCTGTTTAGCAAAGTATCCACTGCATGTGGCACCATAACAATGAGAGTATTATCTAGCACCACTCCAGCAGACTGTCGAATAGAAATTGCAGCTGTTGCTGTCGCTTTAAGACAACTAGGCAATGCTTTAGCTACTGGATCTAATGTAGCCGAAAAATAGGCACATGGCCGCTTTCTATCTGCAAATCGTTGTGTTGAGACTGACAACGCACAACCTTCTCTTTCATGAACATAGAGCGTAAAAGGCTTACTGTAATCAGGAGTACCTAGTACAGGAGCAAAACATAGAGCAGTACGTAAGTCAGTAAAACTCCTCTGACATTCGTCAGTCCATGGAAGGGGCTGAGGCGTATCTTTCAAAGTGAGTGCCAGCAAAGGTTTAGCCAACAGAGAGAAGTTAGGGATCCACTGCCCACAATAGGAAGTAATGCCCAGAAAGGCATGTACCTCTCTTTGTGTGGATGGCACAGACATTTGCGCAATTGCTTGGATACGTTCTGGGGTTAATCGTCTTCCCTCCTTTGATAAGAGATGACCCAAGTAGGTAACCTCTCGACGAACATATTGTAGCTTAGAAGATGAAACCTTATGATTAAGATTGGATAAGTGTCGCAACAATGCAACCGTCACATTCTTACATATATCCTCTGAATCAGCAGCGATTAACAAGTCGTCCATGTACTGAATGAGAGCAGCACCAGACGGCAAGGAAAAGCATCAAGATGACATTTCAAAGCTTGACTATAAATAGAGGGACTCTCACAATAGCCTTGAGGTGCGCGTTTGAACCGGAAGCTTCGGCCTCCAAGAGAGAAGCCAAAAATGTCCCTACTCTCTTCAGCAATGGGAATACTAAAGAAAGCATTTTTCAGATCGATAACAGAAAATCAAACCGCTGTAGAAGGTATCATCGTCAACAACGCAGTGATATCTGGGACAACAGTAAACTGTGGTACAACAATTTTGTTTACCTCCCGAAGATCAATTACAAAGCGATAAACAGGAGGCTGAGAAGGATCAGTGCGTTTAAGAACAGGGAGAATAGGGCTATTACATATGTTACCTCTCGTTTCCTCAATCACATCTTTCTGAATCAAATCATGAATGATTTCCAGAAGCGCTCTTTCATCTTCATTGGAAATTCTATATTGAGGAACGCGTGGCAATTCAGCATTGGGCTTGAGAGTAACAACATAAGGTGGAATTTCAAGACAACCAACATCATTTGGACCCGTGGCCCAAAGCGTTGTAGGAAGAGAAAGCAATTCAGGTGGGAATTGATCTTTTGACAAATACATTGGAGAAGTCCGTTTTTGTCCTAAAGTGAGATATACACCAGAAGGAGAACAAGAGATTGTGGCATCCAATCTTTTTAATAGATCCAAGCCCAATAGATTCTCGCCGCAACCATTCGTTAAGAGAAGCGGAACTTCTAAATTATAAGGGCCAATTGAAATAGGCAAAGGGCAAGAAACCAGATTACGAACTGGGGTGCCAGAAAAACCTACAGATACATTCGTTAAGCCAGACAAAGGTGCCCCAGGGAGTTTTGAATGAATGATAGAACTTCTCATCGCACCAGTATCTAAAAGAAATGGCTCTGAAACACCCATTGTAGTGACGTTAACATAAGGTCCATTCTGATCTACTGGAATTGGCACAACTCCCTTACTTTGTCCATGGCTGTCCTAGTTAACATGAAGACTTTCTTTCCCGTCTCCAACATAACAATCCTCATTGTAATACTGTGTAGACAGAGCGTTTTGCTGATCAAAGTAGTTCACGGAATTAGAAGGAGGAAGGGAACGCTGTTCTTGGGTCAACATACCTCGACCTCAACCTCTGTTTGCTGACTGGAGGCCAGCACGACCTCGCGGAGCAGATAGTGTCCCATTACACTGCAATAATACCGGACAACTATTCTTAAAATGACCTTCCTCTCTACAATAGGCACATTGATTAGGACCTAACAAAGGTCGTGGAATATATTGCTCAGGCTTTTGATACACCCTTTGAAACTGTGGAGGCTGTTGAAACTGGGGCTGAGCATAACGAGGTGGATAAGCTTGTTGCAAGAGAACCTTAGTTTTTAATTCTTTAGTCTTTTTCTCTTGCTTATCTTTTTCTTCTTTATCTCTATTTTCACAATATTGAGCAGTAGCCAATATCTGGGCTGAAGAAGAAACAGCCCATGAACTTTCAGAGTCTTTCAGCTTATGCGACTTATCGGGAAGCAAATATAATACGAACTTATTTATTTATTTATTTATTTCGCGATTTTTATGGCGCAAACAAATACCCGAAGGTGTCTCGGCGCATGTGACAAAAACGAGAGACCAAGCCGCAGGATTACTGATTGAACAGCCATGTCTTTAAGAGCCTACGAAAGCTTATCAAATTGGGGGCAGTTTTTATGGTGAGTGGCAAAAGGTTCTAGAGTTTAGGTGTGGCAACCAGGAAGCGCCTGTCTCCCCAGGTTGCCGTTCTGGTGCGAGGTATCGGAAGCAGGCAGGAGTTGGCGGATCTCAGCTGTCTTTTGGGGCTATACAACTGGAATGCTTCAATCAGAAACTTTGGACCGACGCCATGCACTGCCTTATAGGCAATGCAGAGGGCCTTAAATTTAATGCGGCCCTCTACTCTTAGCCAATGCAGGTGACGAATGGCTGGAGTAGTTGGCTGGCGGCGGGGGATGTCAAGAAGAATTCTTGCAGCAGCATTTTGTATGGACTGCAACTTAGATAGAACGAGTTTCTGAGTATTAAGGAAGAGGGCGTTCCCATAATCGATTTTAGAAAACACTAGGGTAGAGACCAGGGTCTTCCCAGCTGAGGTGGGAAGGTAAGGCAGTATTTTCCTAATTTTCTTTAAAATAAAGAACGCAGATGACACAACCTTGTTGACATGAAGGTTGAATGACAGCTTGCTGTCAAAAATGACTCCCAGGTTTCTGGTCTTATCAACTGGGACAGGAGGAGAGCCCAGCTGGTCAGGCCACCAGGCAGAAGACCAAACCGGGGAGAGATTACCAAAGGTCATGACCTCGGTTTTGTCCGAGTTAAGCCTCAGACAGTTGGAGGACATCCAGGTACTGACAGCAAGCATGGCGCTTTGGAAATTAGCTGCCACCGCTGGACCGTCCTTGTGTATTGCCAGAACCAGTTGGGTGTCATCTGCGTAGGATGTAAGTCGCAGCCTATGGGCCTTTATTACCCTCGCTAAGTCTGCTACATAGTTATTAAATAGCGTTGGACTTAGCGAGGAGCCCTGTGGGACTCCACAGGGGAGTGCAGAGACAGGAGAACAGAAGTTACCCAACTTCACTGTCTGGGTACGGTAGGCAAGAAAAGATGAAATGAGATTTCTAGCCATACCGTTTATCCCCAGGGCTGTGACACGGTCGACCAGAATATCATGGTCGACCGTGTCAAAGGCTGCGGACAAATCCAACAGAATCAGGACAGCCGCACCTCCCTGGTCCATAATGGCTCTAATCTCATCTGAAGCTTTTATTAAAGCGGTCTCAGTTCCATGACCTTTCCTAAAGCCAAACTGCGTTTCGTCGAGAAGTTGGTGAGTATCGATGAACTCTGAGAGTTGTTTATTCATCAGAGATTCGCATATTTTGGCAGGAAAGGGGAGACACGCTATTGGTCTATAGCTGGCCACAGCTTTGGGTTCCAGGGAGGGTTTCTTCAGGAGAGGTTTGATCACGGCCTTCTTCCAAAGATCTGGATAGTGACCAGTTTGAAATGCGGTGTCACAGATTTTCATAAGTGGATAAGAGATCACCTCGCTAAGGTTAGCCATCACTAAAGGAGGGCAGGGGTCTAAGGGAGAGCCAGACTTGGTAGTAAGGATAAGTCTGCTGATTTGATCTTGCGTAATGGGAGCAAAGGAAGAGAAGGGATCGTGATCGGTGGCAGGTTCTACACCACTGCAGACTCTGGATCTTGTCTCTGCGTTCCCTGCAAAGGATGAGTATATATCTGCTACCTTGGTGGTGAAAAAGCTGGACAGAGCATTACAGAGGGACTGAGAGGGTTCGACCCCAGGTCCCGTAGAGGGGGTGGACAGAGTGGTGACCACTGAAAACAGCTCTCTAGCAGAGTTGCTGGCATTCTCGATTTGAGCCGAGAAAAATGCACTTTTTCGGGCAATGATAGCCTTTTTGTATATTGTCAGGGCGTCTTTGTAGGAATGCTTGGCTATGGGGCAGTAAAATTTCCTCCAGCGCCTTTCTAAGTTCCTGCAATGTTGTCGGTGGAGCCTAAGCTCTTCGGTATACCAAACCGCCGAAGGGATAATCTGTTAGGTCGCGTAAACTTCTCCGGCGCCACCTGATCAGCAGCATTCCGAATCCAGTCTTGGAAGTCGGAGGCTGAGAAGACAGGATTGGCTATCCCCATAGGAAAGGATAGTGTCAGGATATCTGCCATCTGATGGATATCCGCATTTTTCCAAGCACGGGTCCCTAACCTAGTTCGTGGCCTGGAATGGGGAGGGTTAGCGTGCCGTGTATGGATCCCAAAGATAATCGCCCTGTGATCTGACCAGGTGAGAGGAAGAATATCCTGTACAAAGATGTCTGAGTTATTGGTAAACAGACCATCTAGTATGTGTCCCGCCTGGTGTGTAGTTCCCTTCACCAATTGTTGAAGTCCTAAGGTTAGGAGATCATCAGTGAGTTGAGTGGTTTCGTGGTTGCCCTGTTCTTCCAAAGGGAAGTTAAAATCTCCTAAGATCATGTATTCCGGTGAACTTATGATAAGATCATTAAAATCAGAGAGTGTGGCAAGGAAAGAATTTCGGGGCCCAGGAGGTCGGTATAGCAAAATTCCCTTGAGGGCTTGTTTGTGATTGATATTAATAGCAAAGGTGGCTGCTTCACAGTTAATGGACTGTCTGGGATCGAGTGTAGTGCGATAGAGATTCTTGTAAATGATAGCAAGCCCGCCACCTCTTCCTATATGTCTATCATGCCTAGCGACACTATAGCCCTCAGGGGTTGCCAGACAAAAGTCCGGTCCTGAACCAGCATCTCCCCAGGTTTCAGTGGCAAAAAGGAAGTCAAGATCATGGGCGAGAATAAACTCGCTGATCTGTAAGCTGTGACAGGGAAGGGAGCGCGTGTTAATGAGCGCTGCTCGATAACCATGGGGCTGAGTGATATGTAATTCATGAAAAGGTATATTGCTAGGGGGGTCTAAGGCTGAGGAGCCAGGAAGACGAGGTTGCGGAAGTTGGTATTGACACCCAGAGCAAGGGGTGGGGGTAACGCCCACTGCAGTGGAGAGAGGCCGAGTAATGCAATGTCGGTCGGAATGGCCAGGGTTCAACTGTCTTAGTTGCAGGGAAGAATAGCATAGTGGAGGGCCAGAAGTTATGGCCCTGGGCCGAGTTCGGTCGCGAACGGGCGCAGACGGGCTTGCCTCTGGCGCGCCTCCGGCGCGCCTACGGCGCGCGCGCTGCGCGTGCGCGCTGCGCGCTTGCATGACTCTGTGTTTTATAGTCTCCCCGTCTGAGAGCGTAAATGCACGTTGCAAGATGGCGCTCAAAGTATAGGATCTAGACCGATCCAAGATGGCGCTCAAAGTTTAGGATCTAGACCGATCCAAGATGGCGCTCGTGACTAGGAAGAGAGAGAGAGAAAGATCCTGCTCAAGCGGCAGGTGAGTGAATTCTGATTTTAAATGAGGGTATGCGGTTCAGAGTGCAGATAAAAACACAGTAAAAGACACAATAAACACAGTAAAAGACCGAAATCCGGTCAGTGAACTAGCAGCAACAAAGAAAATATTAGTATCAGCAAATGTCCCTGAGTAGGCAGCAGCAAGTACCCATGGAACAGGTAGTGGCCCCGTTACAACTGACTCCTGCGGCTGAGGCTAAGCGTAATGTCACAAACAGCTGCGCGCTTGCATGACTCTGTGTTTTATAGTCTCCGCGTCTGAGAGCGTAAATGCACGTTGCAAGATGGCGCTCAAAGTATAGGATCTAGACCGATCCGAGATGGCGCTCAAAGTTTAGGATCTAGACCGATCCAAGATGGCGCTCGTGACTAGGAAGAGAGAGAGAGAGAGATCCTGCTCAAGCGGCAGGTGAGTGAATTCTGATTTTAAATGAGGGTATGCGGTTCAGAGTGCAGATAAAAACACAGTAAACACAGTAAAAGACACAATAAACACAGTAAAAGACCGAAATCCGGTCAGTGAACTAGCAGCAACAAAGAAAATATTAGTATCAGCAAATGTCCCTGAGTAGGCAGCAGCAAGTACCCATGGAACAGGTAGTGGCCCCGTTACAACTGACTCCTGCGGCTGAGGCTAAGCGTAATGTCACAAACTATCTACAAATAATCGCTGTCCACCCTCCGTAGTCATATCCTGACCACTGTGATCAATGAATGTTTCCTCGAAACGAGTGAAGAAATCGGAAACACTCTCATCTTACTTCTGTTTACACGCGGCTAGTTTATCCCAGTTAACTCTCAAGGCAGGCATCATCGTTTTCATTAATGTAATAATCCTACCAGGGAGTTCTGAAATCAAAGCATCAGGCTTCGCACCACCCACTTGGTTTCTATCTGCGGCAATTATAGCATCCCAATCAGCACCTAATTCCTGTGCGTGATTCTCTCTCCGAATTCTAGCCCATAACGCTTGTGGGACTACATTCCCCATCAACATATCAATATCTGCTAAATTCATGATGCAAGCATCAACAGTCTGTGACAATTCTTTATAATAACCTGCAGGGTTCTTACGAGGATCCGGTAGAGACTGTTTTTTAAGAGCCAGGACTTCAGATCTTTTCCAGGGCACATGTACCCATATACGCTGGAAATTAGCAGGAATAGCTAGATTACCACCTGCTGCCGGAACCTCTTCTCTCCATACCGGAGGAACCTCTCTCATTGGATAATTTTTCAGTGTCAACCTAACTGAGGGATCGGAGTCAAGAAAAGTTCTAAAGGTAACAAGTGTCTTTACAGCGTCCTCAACCTTAGAACCCACAATGAGTCCCTTATCAAAATTAGCCTGAATATCTAACAGACCCTGAGGGACCGAACCCAAATCCATTTCCTCCCAACCTTTAACAAGAGTATCACACATAGTATTGAAAACATATCTCTGCGTAGGCGCATTCCACTGTGAGAAGGTAGGCATAATGTCGGGTACACTATACCGAGGACCCTTCTCAATCCATTTACGAGCGAGAGAGTCCAACCTTTCTCGTTCTTCGGAAGCTGGGAACTGACTACGAGACTGTCTTCGAGAAAATGCCGGAGACACATTTAACGCCTCAAAGAAAGGAGATAAAAGACCAGAGACCGTTTCTGTAAGTCGTTTACGCATAGACGGAGAATTGGACATAAGGATAGGGGACAAGGTATTAGGTGAACTAACTGAAGAGAAATCAGTAATTACCGAGGGAGCAGAGGGCGAAGAAGTTGAAGGAAAAGGAGTTGAAGGCCAAGCTGGCAGAGGAGGCATTACTTGAGGGGGCAAATGTGGAAGAGCCGGAGCAAGCGGAGGCGCAACTGGCGGCTGAACAGGCTGTAACAACGGGGGTGCATTAGCACCTTGTACATAGGGCGGAGGCAATCTTAGTAGGTGAGACATCAAGGGATCTTCCTCTAAATCTTTTCTTTTATCAGAAGAGAAGCTGGCAACATCGGATAGCATTTATCTATCACCATACGATGCTGTATCAACTTCATCATCTCTAAGTTGCTGAGCAGCCTGTATAATTGTCATACTCTGTGCTTTCCTATCTTGTTTTTCTTGCTTAATTTTTCTCTGTTTGGCTTCCTTACGCCAAAGGTGGAAAGAGTCAAACATTGCCGGCCGGGCTTTTCTTTTAAATAAAATAGTTTCCAAATTATCTAGTATGTCAGGCTCAAAACTACCATTTTCTGGCCATTTTAAAACACCATCATTCTTCGTGTATCGGATCCATGTCTCGTTAAAGGCAATGGGGCCAACACCATGTTTAGAATAGAGCTCATAAGTGGGAGTTCCAACCGAAGGAATCGGACAAGAGTCCTCCAGCCGGGAATCCCTATTACAACCAAAACAACAAAGTTTCTCAAACTTAGTCAGACCAGGCATCGTTATTTCACTGGACTGTTCACAAACATCAAGGGGGTTAAATCAATGAACACAGCACAAATGTACTTACCCCTCGGCTTCGGTTATTGCAATACCCGAATCAAAGACCCAAAGAACCTAAGAACCAAAGAACCAAAGAACCAAAGAACCTAAGGACCAAAGAACCAAAGAACCAAATGTCGGAGCGACCCACCAATACTTAACTAAGATGTCTTCTTACACCAACAGAGGCCCTTCTATTGTCTCGCTTTACCATACATCACCAAAAGAGGGCCAAGGCAGGGCGGCAGTCAGGGCAGCAGTTGTCAGTAGCCGTCAGGAAGGAGTAACCACGCTTCAAAAGACCTTCGGACCACTTTCGACATACAGGGGTCGCTTGACGTGGTTCGCGATTCCTCCAGAATTTTCTTGCGGGGTTCCTCACGACCTTCAGGCAGAACCACTACCTCTGAAGCCGCCCAACGTTGGGCGCCAGTTGAAGAACCAGAATCAATTGGGCTTGGCGGCGCAGGGTACGCCTTAATCTCCTGGGTTCTCCTGCTTCAGCTAACAGAGACACGGGGACACTCTGCCGGCATAAAAGATCAGATTTTATTAGCTGCAGCTAGTACAGTTGTATGTTCTCAGGAGACTGCCACTTCACTCCGTGGCGCACAATCTTTTATAGTACATAGGTGACATATACATTAACGAAGGACACACCTAAAACATACATGAAAAACCAGTAGGAATTGCCCAAAAGAAAGTCCGAGGGGAGGAGCCTAGCGCGCAACCAAGATGGCCGCGTAGGTGCGAGGCTCCCGAGGACCTCCGCGACCTCCTGAATAAATCCTGGAAATATCCTGTCCTTGTTAAGGGGACTGTGTCGGGGAACCCGAGCTGAGGCATTACCCGTTTTTTGGGCTCGAATCGGACCCGGAACACCGGTGGGAACATCGACTGAAGGTTGCGGCCTTCTCCTCGCTGGCCCCCCGGATTGGAGTAGTGGCGCGATCCGGGGACAAGGTGAATAACAGCGGCGAGCGGGGCTGGGCGACTCGCGTGCCCCGCACTTTCACTTTCGCTTTTGCGCCCTCCTTGCTCTCTGGCGAGGTCGGGTTGCGGAGCGGGGTGCGGTGGTGTGGCCTTGTCCTGGTGCCCAGCTGACCCGCCGACGGTGGGTCGACCCGCAGCTTTGTGGTCACCCCCTTGACACCCGTGATCTGGTGTGACGGCCCGTTTGGAGATCTTGGCACGACGGTGGAAGGGCCAGCATGGCCACCAAACAAGATGGCGACCGGGCGAAGGTGAAGACGACCCGCCGTGGTACGGCGCACCAGGCCAATAGTATGGACCGCTACACGCTCCAAAAGGGTTCTCCGGAGACAGCGCGGTCATCCTCGGTGGGCCCGACGGAGGCACCCGCCCATCCAGTGGATCTAACCCTCCGGGACGTCATGGGCGCCATCGCTGAACTGAAGGCCTCAGTGGACCAGCGTTTTGACACCTTGTCGCAAAAAATTGACTCGGTCCTGGTGGATGTGGGACTTGTGAGGGCGGACTTGTCAAAAACGAACGACCGAGTCGACTCCCTGACCCACACCACAACGAGCCTCACGACTGACGTGGTGGCCCTCCGGGAGGAGGTGCGCCGGCTTGGCCAGGCGAGCGCCCTGATGGACCGGCGACTGGAGGATTCCGAGGGTCGCGCCCGGAGGAATAATATCCGCATTATTGGTGTGCCGGAGGGGCGTGAGGCGGAGGCGGCGGACCTCTTCGTGGAAGACTTGATCCTGACCCACCTCCAGCCCCGGGGGCTGAGTAAGTTTTTTGCGGTGGAACGTGCCCACCGGGTCCCCGGGGGCCGCCCTAAGACCGGTGCCCCGCCACGGCCCCTTATTGCCCGAATCTTTAATTTTCGGGACCGAGATGCCATCCTCCAGACCTCCAGGCAACAGGGACCGGTCAGGTTGGACAACATGGACGTAAACTTCTACCCAGACTTTACCCCGGCGGTCCAGAAGCAGCGGCAGAGCTTTATTGGCGTCAAACGTCGCTTAAGGGACCTAAATCTTAAGTACTCAATGCTCTTCCCGGCAAAGCTGCGGGTGGAGGTGGATGGTCGCACGCACTTCTTCGACCGGCCCGAGGCGGCTGGGGACTGGTTGGACACCTTGCCTGGGGATCGGGGCCGGGGGGGTGGGGGGAGCGCGGCTGGCGAGGAGGGCCCGCTGGATCAGAATTGAGGGGTGACTGTATTGCCTTGCTCGGGACATTGTTCCTTCACCACATACTGCTTCTGTAGGTTCCCCTCCCATGGAGGTCATGTGGGGCCTGCTGGGGGCTTCCCTCCTCCTCTGGGGGACTAGTTAGTATTTAGCTATGGGGCGACAGGCACACTGCACTTTGGGGGGGCTGTCTGGGCTCATGCAGGGGTGCAGGGAGGGGGGAGTTTTGTTGGGACCGGGGGGTGGGGGGGGTGTGTTGTTTGTTTGTACCGCAAGGCAATCCTGCAGCTGTTTTGTTGTCTTTAGACTGCTCGGTGGGGGACGACCGATTGTTTCGACGTATGATGGGGGGTAGGGACTTGACGGTGTTGTCATGGAATGTTAACGGTCTGGGGGATAGGATTAAGCGTGGTGTGGTCCTGCAGTATTTAAAACGTATTTCACCAGATGTTGTCTTTCTGCAAGAGACGCACCTTATAGGTAACACCTTTCATGCAATGAATCGGAGGGGATATCGTTTGGCGGCCCACTCTGGCTTCACCTCGGGCTCGCGGGGGGTGGGTATTATGGTTAGGAACTCGCTCCCGCTGGAGATTGATGAGGTGCACCACGATGAGAGGGGACGTTACACAGCTCTGGCGGGACGTATGGAGGGTAGAGTGTTCAGTTTTGTGTCGGTGTACGTCCCGCCTGGGCTACAGGCCACTACATTTGCGGACCTGGGGCGCCTCCTTCTGGAACTTCCGAGTGGCCTCTTGGTGGTGGGAGGGGACTTTAATGCGGTTGTTTCTGGATCTATGGATCGCCATCCCCCTAGGGACCTCCCCCGGGCACAGGCGTGGCTGCCTGGCCTTTTAGACACACTGGGCCTGGTGGATTGTTGGCGCCTGAAGCATCCCGTATTGCAACAATACACCTTCCACTCGGGGGCCCATGGTAGTCTCTCGCGGCTTGATTATATCCTTGTCCCAGCAGCCCATGCGGGGAGGGTGGGAGAGGTGCGCCATCTGGCACGGGGTATTTCAGACCACTCCCCATTGTTGTTGCATTTCGATGTCATCCCGAGGGGGGATGGCAGGGTGGCCCCGATTAACGCCTGGTATCTGCGCGACCCCACCATTCGTGCCGACTTGATCACATCCTTGCAGCGCTATTTTGAGGAGAATGTGGGGTCGGTCCCATCTGCCCTCTCCCTATGGGAGGCTTTCAAAGTGGTTCTTAGAGGGGAGGCCCTCTCCTTTATTGCCAACGCCCGGCGGCGCGAGCGGGAGGAGGTGACCCGGGTGGAGGCCGAGATTGCGGAGTTGGAGGGTGACCTGGGGAACGGGGTAACGGACGCCAAGTTACATGTTCTGCAGTTAAAGCAGGCGGCCTACCGGGCCCTCGTCACGGAGGCGGCCAGGGGCCTTGGTAGAGAGCAGCAGGGGCGCATGTACGATGTGGGTGATAAGGCCGGTAAATTGATTGCGTGGTTGGATAAGAGAGAGAGAGCGAGCCGAGTGGTGCCTTTGATTGAGAGCGTGGATGGTGCGTGTGCCACGGAGCCGGAAGCCATTGTCTCCTGTTTCGCGGATTATTTCCGCGGAGTCTACTCCCCTGTTTCTCCCTGTTCGGAGGCGGACTCCTGTGCCCTGCTTCGGGATATTGCACTCCCCTCCCTTACGGCGGAAGACAGAGACTCGCTGGACGTTCCTCCCACCTCGGACGAAATTGCCTCAGCTATTCGCTCGATTTCATCTGGCAAGGCCACGGGCCCCAATGGCATTCCCATTGAGCTATATAAGCTACGCCCGGATGTGCTGGCGCCCCACCTGCGTGCGATGTTCCTCGCGGCTCACTCGCAGGGCTCCCTCCCGCCAGACCAGCGTCTGGCTACAATTGTGGTAATCCATAAGGAGGGAAAGCCCCGTGAACGGGTCACATCCTATCGGCCGATTTCGCTTTTGAACGCGGAGCCCAAAATCCTCGCCAAGGTGTTGGCTAACCGGTTGGTTGGCGTGGTGGGCGATTTGGTCCACCAAGACCAATCGGGCTTTATCCCGCACCGCAACACGGCGCTTAATCTACGGCGCTTGCACGGCGTGCTTGCGCGTGTTCCATTTGTGCGGGAGCCAGCCATCTTGGCGTCCTTGGACGCCACCATGGCGTTTGATACGCTCGAATGGCCATATCTCTGGGCGATGCTCGCGAAGTTTGGGTTCGGCCCGGGTTTCATCAGCTGGGTCAAATTACTATATTCGGGCCCAATGGCGCAGGTGGTGGTGAACGGGCGTGTGTCGACCCCGTTCGCGCTGGGACGGGGCACGCGACAGGGTTGTCCCCTGTCGCCTCTTCTGTTCGCCCTGGCCCTGGAGCCCCTGGCGGAGTGGCTGCGGTGGCACCCTTCCATCCGTGGTCTCCGCTGGACCCCCGAGCACGAGGACCGTGTGTCCCTCTACGCGGACGATATCCTTTTGTATCTCGCCTCCCCGCGCAAGTCCCTGATCGTCCTAGTGGATGTGTTGCGCTCCTTCGGTCGCAACTCAGGCCTAGTCATTAACTGGGCGAAATCCTGTGTCTACGTACTTTCCGGGGAGGCTCCGGTCCTCCCGCGGGACTGCCCGATCCAGATTGCCTCCCAGGGTTTCCGGTACTTGGGTATATATATCACTCTTGACCCGGAGGCCCGCTATGAGCGGAATCTGCTGCCCCCTCTCCAGCGTTTGAAGGAGGATGTGGTGCGCTGGCGGCGTCTCCCGCTCTCGCCGCTCGGCCGAGCGGCCTTGTTTAAAATGATGTCCTTGCCGCGCTTCCTCTATGCCCTCCAGAACACTATGGACATGGTCCCAGCAAGCTACTTTCGTGAGGTGGAGGGCCTTCAGCGGCGCCTGTTCTGGGACGGGAGGCCGCGTATTGCTCTTGCTAAACTGACGCTCCCGTGGTACGATGGAGGGGTCGCCCTCCCGGACATTAAACGGTATTACTGGGCCTCCCAGCTAGCTGCAATTAATCATGGCCTTTACGGGCCCGCCCTGAACCCGGCATTCGAGATGGACAGGATGCTCCTTCCCGGTGGCGATTACAATCGAGCACTGTACTCTGGCGCGCCCGACTCCCGTCTGACGGGACCGACGCGTGTCATGGTGCGGGTTTGGCACGCGGCTAATGCAGCTATGGGGTGGAAGGACCGTTTGACCCGGGCGTCTCCACTG
Source organism: Triturus cristatus (assembly GCF_964204655.1). Taxonomy (NCBI): domain Eukaryota; kingdom Metazoa; phylum Chordata; class Amphibia; order Caudata; family Salamandridae; genus Triturus; species Triturus cristatus. The sequence continues at coordinate 983,778,711 of NC_140585.1, read as the reverse complement.
TATGCCTCCGAGAGGCTGGGCTCCCTGTGGACATCAAAGGGCTTCGAGAAGTGGGACATGATCGGAATCAGCACAGTGGGGGATCTCTGGACGAGGGGGGGATTCAAAACTTTTGAGACGCTGCAGGCGGAGTTCCAGCTGGAGGGCAGTGAGTACTTTCGGTACCTACAGGTCCGCCATGCGCTGGGCTCCGTCTTCCCGGATGTTGCATCCATTCCGGAGTCTTCCCCCCTGGAGGACAGAGTGCTGGATGGCCATGTCCCGGACAGCACGATCTCCCTCATATATAAGAAGCTGATTAATGATAGATCGTGCCTGTTAACTAGTTTACGCGAGGCTTGGGTGGCCGACGGGCTGGAGCTGGACGACGAGGATTGGATGTCCGCGGTGGCCTCTCCAAAAGAGGTGGCCATCCCGGCTCGCCTTCGTTTCGTCCAGCTCAAGATCCTTCACCGGGTCTACGTGACGGGGCCACGGCTTCTACGCATGGGTTTTGCCGTGGACGGACTGTGTAAGCGTGGCTGTGGTGCGTTGGCGACTTTTATGCATACACTGTGGGAGTGCCCGAAGGTGGAGCGATTCTGGCGTGGTGTGCATGAGGTCCTGCGTGTGGTCACGCGTGTAGCGCTGCTGCCTGAAGCGAGGAGGTGCTTGTTGAATGTATGGGAACCGAATGACTATTCGGCTCCGCAGACGCGGTGGGTGACTCTGGGATACATGATAGCGAAACGTGATATTGCTCAATTGTGGGGATCCCAGAGGCCCCCTGCGGTGTCGGCCTGGAAAGAGCACATGGATTGGTGTATGTTCCGTGAAAAGGTGGTGTATGTGGCGAGGGGTAAGCCTGGGGCGTGGGTGAAAATCTGGGGCCCCTGGAACGCCTACCGTGGGGGCATTTGTGAGCCGCCACAGCTGCCGGCTGCCTCGCCTGCTCCGTCTCCCTAGCTGTACCCCCTTGCTTGGCCGCGGGCACGCGGCCCCCCAGTCCTTGATCTCCTCCCATCCCCCTCTTCAGATCTTTCCTGCCAATCTGGATCCCCCACTATGGAGCAAGTGTTGTCACCTTGAATCTTGGGTTGCCTTGCAGTTGTGGTTTTTGTTGTCGTTGTTAGTCTTTAAAATGAAACCGTACTCTGTGGCAGGACGCCGTGAGGCCTGCACCGTTGATTACTCCTGTGTTTCTACTGTGCACCGCTGAGAGACTTTTACTGTCTGTATGTACTATAATTGTGATGCTCTAGCGGCCGGCCGTGCGGTTGTAGGCCCATAACTGTAACCTTTTTATGGATGTAATAAACGGTTTCAAAAAAAAAAAAAAAAAAAAAAAAAAAAAAGAAAGTCCGAGCCAATAGAAAAAGTCGGAAAACAAAAGTATCGAGTAAGAAGCCTCTCCTCCAACTGTGTTTGCCACCCCTCCCACAGGTTAAGGTATTAACATGTCTGTAACTGGCTTGCAGGTTGCGAGATACGTTTGTGTGTTTTGGAGGACAGTTGTGAAATGAGAGAATACGAGCGGAGGACAGCGAAGGCCAGAAGATGAGATAATGTCAGAAGAGAATAGTGTGAACCAACAGATAGTTAAGACAGGGATTAGAAAAACCAGACAGGGATTAGTGTACTCGGCCAGTCTCTAACACCAGCTTTGTAAACAGAGGCACAAGGCTATTTTGACACAATATTGCAGGAAAAGCAGAAAAGACTTCGTTCGTCGTGCTGCCTGAGTGAGGGCAACACAAAATGGCAGCGGAGCACAAAATGGCGGCTCAATGCGATCGTGATTGAAAATCGAATTTCCTCAAATCAAGGCTGTGACCTACTGGACCACAGTGTAGACCGGAGGCAGCGGTCAGCAGTGGCCCACAGCCACGTGTCGTTAGCTGGTGAGGCACAGAGTTAGTGACACAAGGGCTGTTGTCTGTAGCGTTCGATCACCTCCGTAACAATGATCCTGTTTCCTCCGGACTGCAACGCGTCATCCTCTTACGCCTCTCCACGCATGCGTTGACATGTATTCTGCCTTTTGAATAACCAATGTTAAGCTTCAAATCTGTGACCCACTCGTGCGCAGCGTAGGCCGAGGGCAGTAGTCCGCGTAGGCCCACAGACACGTGTGGTTGTGATGCCATGCACAGACTTGTTGGCACCACATCGAAGGGGGTATAGTGACTTGCACTATGCCTTAAATGGTGTTCACTGCCATGGTGTAATCAAGACTCAGTTCCAAATGCGTGACCTACCTGACTGTGGTGTAGGCCTGAGGCAGCGGTCAGCACGGCCCATTCACAGAGTGTCGCCGGCATAGGTTGGATGGCCCCACCGGCCTGCGTAGTTCAGGTTCAGTGGCACCAGTTGTTCGGACACCTCTGTGTATGTGACCCGGGTTTCGTCCGGAATGAGCCGCATCTTCCTCTTACTCCACTCCGTGCGACCACTGGTGTGGACTCTACCATTCGTGATTTGTGCCCAGGTGCTGGATGTGAGACCTACTGGTCCGCAGGGTAGTCCTGGTCCCTCATCCATGTATCACCGGCTGGCATTGAACAGGGTTAATGGCACCACGTGTCGCCAGCTGGCGTTGAACAGGGTTAGTGGCACCACGTGTCCCCTGCTGGCGTTGAACAGGGTTAGTGGCACCACGTGTCGCAAGAGGCCCATATGGGACTATGCCTCACTGATCGAGTGGGACCTGGTGCTGTTGCTGCTGGCCCGGATTTGGGGTCACTGCCATTCATGACTCAGGACACAGTTTCACATATGGGACCTAGTGGGCTGAAGAGTAGGCCTGAGGTGGCAGTGGAGTACGTCAATGAAAAAGGAGTAAAGCGGGTCTGCGTCGTGGAGGCCGTGATGGTCTGAGGAGGCTGCCAAGGTCACGGGACTCGGGCCTGGAGCTTTCGCCGGCACGTGGTGGGCCCTCCTTGACATGCGCCGGTGTCGGCAGGTGATCAGTGAGGCCTGGCTTTGCAGGGGAGTGCCTGACGGGTTCGTGGTCCAGCGTGCCGGGTTCCGGCAGGCGCACAGCGTCGCAGGCAACTCCGCTCAAGAGGACGGGTCGGCCTCATGGAGGGGTGAGAGGCGCCGCCCTGGCAGAGAGACGTTGGGCTTTCCAGAAGAGGACCACGCCCAGGGCTACGTGCTTCTTATTCACACCCCTATGCTGGCATAGCGTACGCCGGGCCATCAACTCCGGTCACGCTTAGGGGAGGTGTAACAGGCAAGATTTCTCCAAGGTCCCCCACTGGCTGTGGTGACATGGTTGCGTCCACTGTCTACTACACTCCATACACCAGAGGTGTATGTCACCACGGATATGGGTGTGTGCTGCATACTGCGGTCTTTCCAGCACATCTCCGCCACTCTTGGCATTGTGTACTTTCCCAATCATGGTACTACTGCATCCTTCACCCATGCCTGTTTGCTACCTCTCCCCACATTCGGCTGTTGTGTGGCTGAGGTGCCATGCCGTTGATGGCTCATGTTCACGGCTTGGCCAGGTAACCATTGTGAGTTGTTCTGTCGTGTCTGGTGGGTGGGCATGTTGTTGTGCATGTTGGTTTGAGATTTTGTGATGAGTGCATTGCCAGAGTTGTGATTTGCATGCTTGTGGAGTTGTGGTGAGTGGGGTGGTCATTTGGAACTTGCCAAGGGGCTGTGCATTTTTCTTGTTGCCATCCTGGGTGCGCTGGTTGATGATGGACGGTCAGAGGATGAAGGGAAAATGCACACTGTCTGTGTATTTGAAAGCGATATTGTTGGAGGTTTCACAGTGTTATGTTGTTGCCTGCACATTGGGGTGGGAAGTGTGCTTTCTGTTGCAGTGATTGTGTGCTGGGTCACCAGGGGGCACAGGTAGGACATGTGTGCTGTGGGTTGCCCCCAACACGTGCGTGCATCTTACTATGGCATAGGGTCCTTGCTTGGTCTCCAGCGTGACCTGCGCATTGTGTTGGACATATGGGGACTGGGGTACCAGGGTGATGGTGCTGTCCAGGACAGGTGTGGGGGAGTTGGATGTTGCTGGCTGTGAGACTCCTCCAACTCTGGCGGGTATTGGTTGGGGGTGCCAGGGGCCAACAGGTGCAGCCAAACCAGCAGCTTGGTGTGGGGCGGGATGTTGGTTGTCCGCTGTGTTGGTGCCGTAGGCCTGTTAGGCGATGATGGTCGGGATGCGTGGGATGGTTGTCCCTTTCAGCCTGTGGTGGACGGTGACATTGTCAGAAGTTGGGTCTGTACGGCTGGTACGCGTCCTAAGGGTCCGTTGTCTTTGTCTGCGCCGCGTCTGTGGTTATCCGGGGGGGTGTTCCGGGTGTGGGTTGTGGTCCTGTGGTGGTGTCAGTGGGCGTTGTGGCCCTCTTGGGTGTCCGGGCCGCATGATGGGTGGCTCCATGGCATCTGTGCTCCCTTTTGTGGTGCAGGCTGCCGTCCGACTTTACACCAGGTCAAAACAGGTGTAGATTAACGCGCCTTATCGCCTGTTTTGTGTTTTTGTTGCAGATGTGGCTGGTCGTTGAAAATATTGTGGTGTGATTTGGCACGGGAACGCCCACTCTGCATCTCATTAGCGATAGTTGCGAGGGGCCTCTGTGGCAATGTTTTTTGCGGCTGCTATCGCGGGTAAACTGGTGCTGTGGGCTGTTTACACCAGCTTGTGAATGGGGAGGTATTTTTATCACGACTTTGGCTGCGATAAAGTGCCGTTGGTTCGGCAATAGCTCCTTGTGAATATGCCCCATGGTCTTTTATTGTTAAATGAGAGAGAGAATGAGATATCCATCTCCAGGCTGAACTGCACAGTGTGTACATAGGAAACCTGTACACGTCACAGATCTCCCCTCTGTTCAAATTGAGTGATCGTGAGCAAATCACATTTCTACACTCTGTCCCATTATTCTTTGATCATCACATTAAAAAGCACCTTAAACTGATGCAGTTTTGGATATGCGCTACACAAAAAGTCCCTTGTATATGGACATTATGAACAGCTAGCTCGTAGGTTTATAACAATCATTAGGCAGGGAGTGTCCTGAATGTTTCTAAATTGTTGTTTCAAAGCTAACACTTTTAGTAAATGTATCTCATTCCAGTGATATAATTTAATGTACTAAATTGAAACACTTGCAAATGTTTAAAAACTTTGCTTTGTGAAGTGTTTATCATACTTTCACATGACCTTTGTTGCTCATGACAAAGGTTTTGACTGCTGAGCTACAGGGCGGACTGGCCAACAGGGCAACCAAGCAGTACCGGGTGGGCTGGTCTCGAAGGTCAGTGTGTGGGCCAGTATTTGGGATGTTTGTTGGCTGGTTTTATTGTCTGCTGGCCGGTTTTTGTTGTTGATTTTCCTATTGCTATAAACATTGCCTGCAGCAAGCTCAGATTCATGCAGTCTTCCATACCTTGTAAAACACTTACTTTGCACACATGTAATTCACTAAAGGGGGCCCCATGTCTAATGATGCCCAGACCTTGCTTCTGTCCCAGGCTGATCCTGCTCAGCTCCTACTTTATCATTTAGGCCCTAATTACGAGTTAAGAGCTAAATACCAACATCTGTTCAGACGTGTTTTTCTTCTATACTAAAACAAAAACACTGGTTGGACATTCCATGTGTACTGCAACTATAATGAGTGTCCTGTACTATACCCAGTCTCCACTTTGGACAATCGCCATTGAGTAGGATTTTAACTAATCCACCAGGCTAGATGACGAGTGAAGCAGGAACACTCCCATTGCAGACTGAAAGTTTATAATTGTTCATCTACAGCCAAAGGGCAATATAAATCGAAGGTGCATTGGTGCCAGAGTGTTTGTGCTTGCACAGCCACACCACATGCTCAGACATTCAATACATATAGGTACCCATACACAGCCAGGGCACAATACTCACAGGCATCTAGATTCTAAAAAAGTGCTGGATATTGAGTGTTGTAACCGAATAATTGTCTTATCTCCCAGCTATACGTGAGGGTTTATCTGTATCTTGAAAAGTAGATGTCAGATAACCTGGGTTTCCTGTTGATTCCTGGTAAAATCCTGCATGTCTAGTGTGGATAGATCACACCTTTGAAAGAGGCCAGACAGCAGTCAAAGGGTCAATGTGTTGTGTGCCCACAGGCACACAGATACAGACTAGAACCACACAGGTTTTTCTTTGAACTATCTGGATCCAACTAGAGTGCATGCCCTCTAGATGCTGAAGTATGGTGGGAAGGTTCAGAAGACACCTAAATGTGGCTCTGGGACACGTTCTCAAGATTCTTTCTGAGGGTTCAGTGTTCACACCTTGGTAGGTGTAGGCTAAGTTGTTGCTTGGAAAATTCAATGTTAACACCACAGGTCGCCTTATAGATAGGGCACACTGACCAACACTGTGCCACGGCTCATCATTCAGTGTGCGTACTGGCAACAAATGAAGACAGTATAGCCTTCCACAACAAATGCGCTGTTCACAGTGAAGGCACAAACGTGAGCCTTCATTGTGAATAGTACACAGACTATTTGAACCTTCTGGTTCACCTTTTACTGCAGGCGGAAACCTGGGCTCACATTTAATGGGGGGATATGGGTCTGCCGGCAGGTAAGTGCAATGAGTGACTGCATCTGCCTGCAGGAGAATGCCTAGGGAGTCCCTGGGACCACCTTGCCACACTTTAAAGGTCCCAAGGGGTGCCCTCAGGGGGCGCACTGATATTGTGCCACCTCTATGACGACCTCTTTTTCAACCTTGTACCAGCAACCTGTAACAAAACATACAAGGGATGAGTATCTTAAATATGTGTTCCTTCATTCTCTCTATGAATTGGACAACTACCTCGAGTTTTGTCACTATGCTGTCTCTTGTGGAAGATGACTTAGAATTCCTACTCATGCTTATGGAGTACTCCAAAGTACTTTATATGTATTAATATCCTGTAATTCCTAACTTGGCAACTCATACGGACAATATTAGAAGTCTATGGGCCATATGTATCATTCCAAATTGCGATCGCAAACGCCGAAATTCTGCGAATCTGGCATTTGCGATCACAATTGGGCTTAGTGGTATGTATGAATGAAAAACAGCCTTGCAAAATAAGGAATCGCAAAATTTGCGATTCCCTATTTTGCAATTGCATTTAAGGAATCGCAAATTGCGATTCCTTTAATGCAATGTATGAAGCACAGAAAAAGTGCAATTTGGCCTTAAGGAATCGTAAATTACCACCAACTTCAAGTTGGTGTTAATTTGCGATTTCTTTGAAAAATGCACTTTTTAGCATTTTTCAAAGTGCCATGTGGCGCACATACAGGCCCCTAGGGCATGTATGTGCACCTCATGTGCACATATACATATTTCAGGGGTGCAACAGGGTGTCCTTTTGACACCCTGGCACCCTTGACATTGCATTCTCAATTTGCGATTCTCTAATTGCGAATCGCAAATTGAGAATGTCTTCCCATTCATTCCTACGGGCCTCCTAGCCCATAGGAATGAATAGGAAGGAATTCCTTAATTGCGAATCTCTATTTGCAATTCGCAATTAAGGAATATGTAGGATTCGCAAATTATTTTGCAAATCCTACATACATCTTGTTTTGCGATTCTCAAATAGCGATTCTCTAATATTCGCTATTTGAGAATTGCAAAACCAGATTTTCATACATATGCCCCCATATACCTTATTCATAATTAAAACACATAGCATTTGCAACATAGTTTACACTTCAGAATCCTTCCTGTTGAGTCACAGGATAAATATAAGTGATGGCAATAATCCTATAGTCTTAGAAATATTCAAGTTAAATGTTTAGTAGTTAAAAGTTTTCTTTTTCACATTACCTCCTGACTCTCCTAACTCTTCTGTGCATTCCCAATTTCCTTGAAATAACTCCAGAGCGGTACAAAAGGGGGTGAACTGGGGTGGCAGAGTGGGCTAAAGAACGGTGATGGATTAAACCCAGATCAGTTGACTGGGGGTGAGTGCTTGCAATGTTCAACACTCCGTCCATCATTCCCTTTGGTTTTGCTTTGTTCGCCATAAGTTGGCAGGGTATGCTCAGACGTGAGTCCCTTGCTCACTTTGCCACTGTATTCAAGCAAGCCTGGCAGAAGACGGCTGAAATGCCAGAACCCGGTCCTAGGAAGCTTGTTTCCGGTCCAGGAAAGACATGGCTTGGCAGTTCGGGCTGGACTGTTCCCATGAGGCACAGGGTCAGACTGATTTGCATATGGCCATGTCTGAACTGGGGTGGCAGAGTGGGCTAAAGAACGGTGATGGATTAAACCCAGATCAGTTGACTGGGGGTGAGTGCTTGCAATGTTCAACACTCCGTCCATCATTCCCTTTTGGTTTTGCCTTGAAATAACTCCAACCAGAAGCAATAGTTCTGTACACAGAAAATCCTAGATCTGCATACCAAGGTCCTGGCTGCTGCAACATGGTATCATGATGGCCTATCTAAGACACTGTTGACCCTGAGGAAAGTTATTCTCAGAAATCCAAGACCGTCTCTCTAAAACTGCTTGGACGTTCATGGCCTGCTGGGAAATGTAATTTTTTGTTGCAGTGTTATTGATAGTAACTGACAGCCTTTCCTTCCCTAAAATGGACTCTGTGGAAGCAGGTTCGAAGTATATAAAGTCTACACCCAATAGCATGATACTTTTGTAAATTATATTTAGAACACAATATTTGTCAGGAGATATTTCTGTACACAATATTCTAGCATGCAACCAGTGATATGTATGTGTCAATGTACGTATTCACTAAGCTGGAGAGAGGCTTGAACTTGTATACACAATCTTAGACAGACATCAACTATCAGCCTACAACGATGCTTTCATTTAATTTGAAATCCAAACCAACTAGGTTGGAGGAGAGTTTCACTCCTTAGCGGGGCGTCTGAAAGAGGGACTAGAGATACTGCTCACTGCTTATTGTGTCCCAAGTGTGGGGGAGCACGACTCTAAACTTCTTCTAGCTAAGGGGCCTGCTTTAGAGTTTGACAGACAAAGTGCCCCATAGCAATGGCGACGGAGCACCCTGTTTGCCATACTCTCAGTCTCCCACCATATTTTGAGTTGGGTAGACTACCAGGTTTATGCCGAAGGGGTGACATATACTCCAACTGTATAAACCTTCTTCCAGTGGCCTGAGGGAGTACAGGCCATCAGAGGTAAGCCATCTGATCATTTGGCCTATGTAGAGTGGGTGATTGAATGGCTTTTTTAATTGTCCCTCACTATTAGGAATATTCTGGTGGTGAGGGACCGTAAACATAAAAAAATACCCCACACCATTGGAGAAAACTCCCATGTCGTGCCTTCTAATCTGTACTACAGCAGGGGCTACCTCAGGGGTGCAGAAAGGGACGGCTTTAGGGCAGTGCAACTGGTGCGGGCGCATTGGGTGCTGACCTGTGGAGGGGGCGCCAACCTCAGGGGGGATGCTATGTTTAGCAATAACTTATGATTGGAGAGATGAGGGGTACTTATGCCCTGTGGTAGTGAGAGAATCCGAGGAGGTGGTCATGGGGTGTGTGGGTCCCAAAAATGATTGTCGCACCAGGTGCCACGAGCGCTAAAGCCTGCCCTGCCCCAGGGCACTTTATATAATGAAGCCTTCGGTCTGTGGAACTGCTTTCCGATTGGGTACGAGCGAGAGAGATACAATCATATTTACTAAGGTTATATGTTTTTACCTATTACATGTTAAATCATTGACGTTGTCTGCACACTGGCGCTGATAGGAGCAAACTCCATTTATTCAGAGAGCACTTCCATTTCTCGCGATAGCTGTGCATTGTCCAGCTGATAGTGACATGTCCTTATTTTCAAAGCAAGGCTCTTCTTGTGCCTTTGCTCTGCATAATTGGCTGAAAACTGTGTTATTCAGTGACATTTAAATCTTGTGAAAGGAGAAATACAATAATATGCTATTATAAATCCCAATGTTATATTTAACACAGTAAATAACTAAGGGGCATATCAGCAAGCTGGGGTTGAACAATTATCAACGCTTTAACGTCCATTTTCGGACAAAAAGCGGCGATAATTTTATTGTTTAGTCAGCAAGGTCACGCTAACGTGTGATTCCTTGCTTTAGCTCCCTTTCCCATAACGCCCAACTTTGCATCTCTAATGAGATGCAAAGTGGGCGTTCCGTCCCAAAATATCTGGCTAAGAGGAAAGCTTATTCTGCCCCTGAGGGTTGCTTGCAACGTCTTGCTGAACAGCAGTGCTATGGTTTAGTGAAAACACGTTGCATTTGTGAGCCACTCTGTAATGAGACATTAGTAACATCTTTTGTTAAGTAAGCCCTGACTAGGGTAAGGTGTGTAATGAGGGACTCCAAGGGCCATAATATGTATACAGCAACTGGCCCAGATTGCGCTACGGTGCACCTTTCAAAAGGCACAAACAGGGGCAGTGTGACATATTACAAAGCATGCACTGCCCCCAGGGCAGCTGTGAACTTGCACTGCACTGCGGAAAGCGCATTCAAGTGAAATACAGAGCAGCTGCTTCAAAACCGCTCTGGGTTTCACAGTGCAGGTGTCATGTTGCATGTTATTAGAAGAGGAGAGAGCAATCCCCTTTTGGCTGTTAGCGCGAGGAATTTTATCGCTTTTTAAATATGCGTTGCTGATAGCACGCTATTTCAGCGATAAAATTCCACGATAGCCGGCGATAATTATCCTAGCGCTAAGTGCGCTTAGCGATAATTATCACCGGCCCTTGCTGATATGCCCCCTCATTCTTTGTTTTGCATTTCCTTGTCATTTATCGTCTTTTGAATGACAGTACACATTTAATTTGAAACCAGGAATTAAAAGAAATAGATTTTAAGCTAGATTACCCCTTGAACATTGGACACTGTGTTCTTGGTCCTAGGCTTTTAATAACAAATCAATGAATTTGGGGATTTGCAGTCTTCGTTTGCTTCAGATCATCAACTGAGTAGATAACAATTATTTGCAATGAGGAAATTCCAGGGCTAGAAACCTGGCTACAAGAGATGATCTGGCATACCTATGCACGCCACATGTTACGATTAAGAAAATTAAGTTGTTGAATATCAGTGATACAGATGTATCATAATTCTTATTAGTAGATTGAAAATGGAGTCTGAAATGTTTGATTACTCTTTAATATGTATTTCTCAAAGGATAGGTCCGGGATGGATTATCATTGATATCAATATTTCTTCTACCTCAAGTTTGATTTCATTAGCAAAGGGTCTAAATATAAAATGATCATGAATCCCACATCCATACATCTGTCCTCCTCTCTGTGCATTTGTCCCCCAGCTTCTTTATGTGCCTGCGTGAGTACTGTCTATTTGGGTTCTGTTCCTGTGTATATTTGTTGTTGATTTGTCTGTATTGATTTGTGCACTGGTCTACCTCGTACTCATCTGTTTCCCTTGGCATCAGTCTCAACAGTGTACCATTTCTATCATTCTTTCAGGACTTGTATCCTCACGCTACGTGCCACACTTCGGTTGACACCTCATCTCCTGGTTACTCTTTGCATCTCCTGAAGCCCATTGTCATTTCCTACTTCCTTCTTGCTAACAAGCTACCTTTGATCAGCTTCTGGCTACTGTTCCATTTTGAAGAAGGTCATTCCATTCACAGGAATATTTCCCCAGTCCCTCTTTCTTTTGTTTGGGATTGCTGAGCCCAGTATAAAATGCTGTGTAAGCAATAAAAATAGCATAACACATGCATCGTGGTCTGTGCATGGCTGACTGCCTGTGACCTGGTTTGTGGGCATAGGTGACTTTTTGTCTGCTGGTCTGGGAAACCTTTACATCGTGGATTTTACTCTGCAATACAATCACAACGCGGTTGTTACAAAGACAGCTTGTAACGACGCAGTACCATTACTACGCAAGTCATTACATCGACTTGCAGTAGATGGCGCTCTAACATAAGGAATAGTATAGTTTACTATTCCAACACCTTCCCTACTGTTACGTAGGCTGGAGTTGGAATAGTAAATTATAAATTTCTGAAGTTACGGCGCCATCTACTGCAAGTCAATGTAATGACTTGCGTAGTAATGGCATCGCGTGGTTACAACGCGGTCGTTGTAACGACCGCATTGTGTTGGTATTGCGAAGTAAAATCCACTTCGTAAAGGTATATATTTGCCTACATGCATGTATGCATCATCTAATTCAATGCATGTCATTTTATTGTTTTTATCTATGCGCATATAGCTGACAAAATGTAGACATAGTGGCTTTGTCAATATTTGTTTTATTTTACCTCCACCCATGACGTGCATAGCTGGTAAAAGACCAATGTCATCTATGACACCATGAGTCAGTTCTGGCTTTTGAGGCACAGAACAGCTGATTTGGGACTTGTGTATTTTCTTTACCTTTGCAAGTATAGACTAGACACCCCAACAGGTTGAATGTGTCTTGTCAAAAACAAAGGACTAATTGACGGTGTAACAAATAACTTGGGGTCTCTTGATGGTCTGCCAGTGTGTATATATGTCTGTTTGTGAATCGAGCATATCGATATTTGTGCACCTGTGCACCTGTAAACATGTACAAAGCAGGATGCTTTAAATGTGATATCTACCCACACTCAGCCTCGTCACCCTCTAAGCAAATCACTCAAATGAATTAGAAAGAAAGGTAGAAAATGCTCTTCTTGACTAAGAATCCCAAAATGTGAATTAAAAGAAATTGCAGGACAAGGATCAACTGTTAACTCTGACATCATGCAACTTTGGAGTTCAGACAACACATTATGCCCAGTTACTGCATATCAATGTGTGCCCTCTATTGTGCATCATCCAGTGCACCAGTTGCACGTCAGTCTCTGCATGTGGTCTTCAAACTGTCGGGTGCACCTCCCTAGGGGTGCATGAATGGATGTCAAGTGAGATGAGAGGCTCTGGCTAAGAGGAAAGCTTATTCTGCCCCTGGGGGTTGCTTGCAACGTCTTGCTGAACAGCAGTGCTATGGTTTAGTGAAAACACGTTGCATTTGTGAGCCACTCTGTAATGAGACATTAGTAACATCTTTTGTTAAGTAAGCCCTGACTAGGGTAAGGTGTGTAATGAGGGACTCCAAGGGCCGTAATATGTATACAGCAACTGGCCCAGATTGCGCTATGGAGCACCTTTCAAAAGGCACAAACAGGGGCAGTGTGACATATTACAAAGCATGCACTGCCCCCAGGGCAGCTGTGAACTTGCACTGCACTGTGGAAAGCGCATTCAAGTGAAATACAGAGCAGCTGCTTCAAAACCTCTCTGTGTTTCACAGTGCAGGTGTCATGTTGCATGTTATTAGAAGAGGAGAGAGCAATCCCCTTGGAAGCAGGTAAAGTGGGTGACTGCACCTGCCTGCAGGGTGATGTTTGTGGGGGTCCATGGAACCCCCTTTCTTCCCTTCCGAGGGCTGCCTTTAGGAGGCATACATAAAATGCACCACCTTTTTGTGGCGTACTTTCAATGTGCCTCCCAAGGGCATGTTTGCTTCTGTGCCTGTGTCCATAATAAGTTGCGGGCACAGAGGCAAAGTGATTCCTTCAGTTGTATGGTAAGGTAAAGTAAGGTAATACTTTATTGTACAGTTAATAAAAACCACGACAAACCAACATCAATAAAAACTGTTTCGTGTGTCTGTAGCAGCATAGAAAATTATATTAATACTGCGGTAAGATGGAAAAAGCTACAATTAAAAAATGCTAAAACTAAAACTATTAAAAAAGCAAGCGGGAAGGAAAATTGGCCCACTGCTGAGTCACTTCTATCTTGCCATTGAGGAACTTTACATAATTAGGCTGACCTACTTTCCCCCTCAGGATGCATTTGATTATTGGAGTCCGTGTTCCGCATGGGTAACAAGACGTTCTCATCCCCGTATGCTTATTCTTTGTAGCGTTGAGTTCCAGTGGGCTCCTAGGTGCCAGTTGGGCCCTCATTATTATCTGAATATTTTAGCTCTGAGGATTCAAGTGATGCACTGGGTTCCATCAATTTAACTATTTCGGTTTGTTCTTTCTTTTTGTTAAGGCGGGCTTCTGCAACTTCAATATATTTTACCAATCGGCAACTCAATGGAACATCGTCACCCGAAAAACATGCCAGGACCGCTTGCCTGCATGATCTGATTCGTTTTTTGTTAAATAGTGGTCTCAAAAGATTCCGGCGATCTTGCAACAGCTCCTTACAGATGGTAATAAGGTGTAAGATGTTTTCTTCGTCCTTCCCACAAAGGCGGCACTTTGCTGGCATTGAGGGAAGCAGCCAAGGGGCCATATGGTCTGCAGAAGGCAATAGTCCTAGGCCATATTTCAGAAATTTCTCTTTTGTTTTTTTGGTGAAGCTGGTCTGAAGATATGTTTGTGGCCTAAGTTTGGAGTAAGATTGTATAGTTAGCCAACCATGAGCTCGCACCGTCAGTAAAGCTTTGTCCTGCAGGAGAGATTCTTTTCTAACAATGTTATTTACTGCTTTTTTGAAACCCGCCAAAGGCCCTTGTAGATCCCACAGTTGACGCACCCCCAGGTGTTTTATTGCGTCCTCCAGGACAAATGAGGGAATGACCTCACATGAGAACGCTGTCACTAAATGTGCCCCAGAGCTATCAGTATTACAGAAGGGTATGCACAAGCATCAGCGGCCCCCATTCTGTAATGCCATTGTGCCCTGGAGCGCACAATGAGGGCACACACTCCTGTTGTGCTCCCTGGGCACAATGTGTAGTACAGCCCCAAATAATCCAAATGTTCTACCTCATTTAATAGTAGGGTTATTTTTAAGGTGACATATCTGCCAATAGCATGGGGGTAAACACTTTTGAGTCTGTTTCTAAAAGGGTCACGGAACAAAACAGCAATGTTTGAAATGTTAAATATTTTGACAGCTGACAGGTGGACCCATGGCATTTGGGAAAACCTTCAGCTATTTCTGATATGTTGCATGTTGTGAATCAGAATGAAAACATCTTTTGGCTAAAATGCCAGGACTGGCTGAAGGTGCGACGCTTGGCTTTGTGGTAATTGTCAACAAGGTATAATGATGTCAAAAAGTAAAATGCAGGAACATATTATGGGGCAGATTTACTACTTCTGGCGCATCTCTGCTAATCAGCAGGGATGCGCCAGAAGAGTTGCGACGCATCTGCTCACCCGTGCGCCACCACTGATGCGCCGCATTTACAATGCGGCACACCGTGGCGCACAGATGGGCAGATGCGTGTCACATCCCCCCCCCCGCAGAAAGGCGGCGAATTGCTGGAGTTGCGTCACAAGCGCGACGCAGCTCCAGCAAGGTTCGGGGTGCCCCTAGTCCTAACATGTTGCGTCAATCCTTACGCCTGCTTCAAGCAGGCGCAGGGTTTTGACGCAGCATGGCCGTAAAAGTGACTGAGTGAAATCTTGTAGATTTCACTCAGCCACTTTTCGGAGGCGTTCCTGCACCGGAACGCCTTCCCATGTGCAGGAACGCCCACATGTGGCGCAGGGCTTTACAACGTGACACATCTACCTAGATGCGTCACGTTGTAAATAGCCCGCAGCATGGTGCTGGCTTTGCGCTGCCGTTGCGCCACAAAAGTGACGCAACGGCGGCGCAAATCTGGCGTAAAGGGCTTGTACATTTGCCCCTATGTTTGTAGTGAAATTTTCCTGCATGCCCTCTGTACACCCTCACACATTGTTGCTCCTTTACCAGCAATACATTTTTGATTTTACATATGGGATTTCTTGCAAGAAAAAAAGCGATACCCATCATTGCTATTGAACGCTTCTTTTACCCGTCAATGTCACTTGTGTTTGGCATGTTTTAAAGTCCGTTTATTGTGATAAATTGAAAAGCACTACCCATTCTCTGTTTTGTCTATTTTTAGGGGCTTTGCCCACACACACCACTACACGCACTTCGATTAGACGCATCCCTTGTACGGTCCAACAGCCAGTGCTCCTCTAAAGCTCAAAGCCCACTGCTTACCTCGTACCTGACACCCAGCGCTCACCCACTGCACAGAACAGTTGTTCTCATGAAGCACATCAAACAATCCTCCCAGTAGCGCATTACTTGCTCTCTGCTGCCACACATTACCCTGTGCACACCTAATGCACGTTGCTTTGTCTGTTCCTTGTGTATATCGCTCTGTTTGCCTGGTGTATATATATCATACTTTGCCTCCAGTAGCAATATGTGTGACTTTTGATTGATGTGCCCTGATTCCTGTATGTGCATTGGTCTGTGCGCTTGGTCTCTGTTGCACAATGTAAAGAGCTGTGTCCGTCCATAGGCCGGTAAGGATGTGTATATATTTGTATGCTCTATGTGTGCAAGTGTGAATGTATAATGTGTGTCTCTGTATGCAGGCGCTATCCAAATCCAAACCTATTGGCTTTGTCAGTGGTTGTTCTCATTCTCACTGAGACAAGAGGGTTCACATGCATTCATTGCAATTGCACTGAATTTTTGGCCAGTATGTACCCCTTCTCCTCTAGAATTATCAATAGAAGAGGCATCAGTGATTCCCAGGGACTGTGGGGAATTTCTGGTGATTACGAGGTGTGCATTTAGGGAAAACTCAGCAATGAAGAATCATTGAGGAAATTGTGAATACCACAAATGATTTCCTCAGTAATTCCCATTTTCCCCAGATTGTCACATAGACATTTCAACAGTGCAAGTGTCTGTTGAAACTCACCTGTCCTTGGATTTACCGTATGGGACAGCTCTTAATTTGAGCCGGAGACATGAGGTGGAATCTAGACTACATAGCCTTGATATTTGGTGCCCCAACTTTGTATAGCGCCATCCAGCAATTCTTAGCAATATTTTGGACTCTGCCATATATTCTTTCACAAATTAAGCTAGTTCATGGGACATAAAATTCTGCCTAAAGTTGGTAGAGAGGTTTTGGATACAAGTACCTTTAACAGTAAGTGATCTATTACCCTGTGAGGACAGGACAGGGATATACTTCCTTGGCCAGGCAGAAGTTCAATGGTGGCTGGTGACTTTTGAAAGTGGTGGGGTGAAAAAGTTCTTTCCAACTTTCATGTCAAGAGTGAGGTAGTCACACGGTTCTTAAGGTCCTTAGGTTTTTTTTTAGAATTGATTTTGCTGGAGTAAAGATAAAGGTTTAACTGTATTTGCTGAGATTGTTGACATTTGTTATGTTAAAATCGCTAATACTAATTCCTGCCTTGACCCTTTATTAAGCTTTTTTATTTTCCCCTGCTGTTCCTGCTGACGGCACTGCTCCACACTGATTTGTTGTTGTTAGTCCAATCAGAGGCGACCCCGGGAGGAGCCAGTTTAGCCCCCTGGGTATTTCATGCAAGCCGCAGCGTTGACGCGCCTGTTTCAGAATTGATTTTGCTGGAGTAAAGATAGAGGTTTTACTGGCTAAGATAATGGCTAAGATCCTGGAAAAATCAATGAACAGAACTCTGACTGAATACTTCGACACCAATGAAATATTGGATGTAACTCAGCATGGTTTTAGATCTAACCACTCGACCGAATCTGCCCTGATCGTAGTTACAGAGGAGATCCGGAGAACAATGGATCAAGGGGGAAATGCAGTCCTGGTTCTGCTTGATTTGTCGGCAGCCTTCGACACCGTAAACCATACGGTGTTTGTTCAGCGGCTCCGAGATGTGGGTATTAGGGAGTTAGCATTGTCCCTCCTATCCTCTTTCTTGGATGGGAGAGTGCAGAGCCTTTGCTGGGAGGGACTGCAATCGGAGTTTTTATCTGCCCTGTGGGGTCCCTCAGGGTTCTGCATTATCACCTACCATCTTTAATATCTATATGTTGCCACTGGCCAGTTTGATCAGGAAGCATGGTTTTGAATTCACGTCATATGCTGATGACTCTCAGCTCATAATCTCCATGGCTAAACATCCCGAGAACAGGGCTGTCAGGTTTCATGCCTGCTTGGAGGAGATTATGACTTGGATGAACCGTAGCTTCCTAAAAATAAACACTGACAAGACAGAAGTTATTGAATTTGGCCGGGGCAACCTCGATGGGACGCATCTTGGTGGCCAATGACAGTGGGGGAATATCCCACCCCTGCATCTAAGATCAGAAACCTGGGAGTCATCTTTGACTGCCATTTAACCTTCTCGGCCCAAGTCAATAGTTTTACTTCTTCTTGTTTCTTCTTAATCAAAACCATGAAGAAGATTTTTCCCTTCATCAGGAAGGAACAACAGAAATCAGTAGTAGTAGCCCTCTTGCTCTCCAAGTTAGATTACTGCAATGGCCTACTACTGGGAATGAATAAGTCCCAAATGTGAAGGCTTCAATCATTGCAGAATGCTGCTGCTAGATTACTTCTGGATATACCCAGGGGCAAGTCTACCTCCGCGGGAATTCGAACCTTGCATTGGCTTCCAATTCAGCTTCGTGTTGAGTTCAAGGCCTTATGCTTGGTCCATAAAGCTTTTTATGGAGGAGGTGCTAGGGCTATGCGCATACTGTTTAGACCTTACATTCCTGCTCGATCACTAAGGGCTGGTACTCTGGGTCTTCTCCACCTGGACAGGATTAGGAAGGCAAGATGGGGTGGTAGAGCTTTCTCCCATCGTGCGGCAAAGTTATGGAACTCACTGCCTGCAGCCATGCATCTCCAACCTAACAGACTAGTTTTCAGGAGAATCTTGAAGACTTGGCTGTTTGCTTCAACATAGGTGACTGCTATAGGCTATAGGCTTTAATTAGGTTCTCACCTCTTAGCGCCAAGACGCCACGGCATACGAGCGCTCTATAAACATATATCCTATCCTATCCTACTGTATTTGCTGAGATTTTTGACCTTTTTTATATTAAAATCGTTACTGCTAATTCCTGCCTTTACCCTTATTTAAGCTTTTTAAATTTCCCCTGCTGTTCCTGCTGATGGCATTGCTCCATGCTGGTTGGTTGCTGTTAGTCTAATCAGAGGCCAGCCCGAAGGAGCCAGTTGAGTCCCCCGGTATTTCATGCAAGCGGCAGTGCGGACACGCAGCAGGCGCACCGCTGGTGCGCTGAAAGCATGCCAAAGGCAAGCCCGTCTGCACGTCCGCGCCTGGACGTAGCCAGGAGCCAGGCACTCTGCCTCTTTGAATGCCTACAGGCTGGTCTATTCTAAAGAGGAGCTATTCTCCTTTAATCCTCACTGTACTCCTTGTAATGAGCATGGGTGGGCCCCAGCTGGGCATTCCCCCCACTATAAACAGCGTGATTTTAAGACAAGTGAGGGTGGCTCCACTACAGAGCTTTCCCCTATATCTTAGAGTACAAATTCCTTAGTTTAAACTGTTGCTCCATGGTAAAACACTATACGGAAGTGTTCAACCTGATATAAGATGAGACTCCATATATTCTATTTTTAACTAAGACCTGGCTTACCCAGGACACTCAAGCTGAACCTCTGTTGGCTTTTCCCCCAGGCTATGCCATGAAAAATCACAACAGATTGGGCGGTGGGGGGGGGGGGGCATCGCAGTAATTTTTAAAGAGAGATACTTGTGTAGTTTAACATTTGAGACCATTCCTGATTGTGAAAAGTCTCTCATAAAAATCACACTTAACAGCAATCCCACCTTTTCATGGCTGCTAATTTATCGTCCTCCTGGTCTTTCTAAAGCATTTAGGGAGGCAGTGATCAATGTAGTCACCACGCTGGCTATTAAGACTGATAATTTTAATATTGTGGGTTATCTCAATCTTCACCTGGATGCTTGTCAGGACAGTGAGATCACAATTTTTTTAAATGATCTTGCAGCAGGCCAGCTGGTCACAATGCACCCCAAGTAACACTCATTTAGTAGGGCACCTTCTTGACCCTGTTTTTTCAAATGGCCTGAACTGATCATTTCTTAATCTCCATGACTTTATGCCCTCAATGCCTGAAACTGCTGGCCCACTATAATCCTTTTTTTAAACGTCTATGGCACAAGCTTGATGCTAATAATTTTCAGGACCTCCTTCAAACTCTGATTCTCCAGTTGCCTCCTAATGTGGAAGTAGCTAACAGCCTTTTTCACGAATGGCTTGTGCACGCTCTTGATAAGTGTATCCCTCTTAAGCCAATCCACTAAAAATGAACACAGACTAGCCCTTGGTTTATTGAGATGCTGATCCTAGTGAAAAATAAACTGCAAGGTCCTGGAACGTGCCTGGAGAAGTTCCTATGAGTCGTCCACAATAAATCGATATCGAACGGCCATTAAGGCATATCATTAATTAATTCAGAAATCCAGGGCCGAACATTTCGCTAATAAAATAAAAAACAGCAGCAACCACGCTAAAAGCTTCTTCTCTCTCCTGAATGGCCTCAGAAAACCCATATTGGCAACAGAGCCTAGCATCACTTCTAATATTCAATGTGAAGAACTGGCAAAGTATTTTTATAAGAAAGGTAGAAACTGCCGCTGACTCTAGGAATTCCAGTCTAGAAGTGCCTATTAGTCCTCCCGTTCCCCTCTTACACTTTTTTCCTTTGCTGTCGGGTGAAGAACTCCGTATTGTCTGCAATAATATCAAATTGGGCTCTCCACATGATCCCCTTAAGCCTGACCAGTTTATGAAAAATCAAGACAGCCTCCAACCAGTCTGTCGTGAACTGATAAATCTTTCGCTGATGATGGTGTTGATATTTGCACTGTGGAAACATGCAAAAGTGATCCCTCTTCTGAAAAAAACCCACTCTGGATGCTTCCAAACCAGAACATTTTCACCCTATCTCCTTAATACCTTTTCCCGCCAAAATTATTGAATCCCACATCAATACTATTTTAACTAACTTTTCGGAGACTAATGGAATCCTAGATTCTTCTCAGAATGGTTTTAGACCACAACATAGCACCGAATCTGCCTTGTTGGTTGTTACTGGACATTTGCGTGGCTCCCTAGACGAATGCAGTTTTGCTGCTCTGATTTAACTTGATCTAAGTGCCGCATTTGATACTACATCTCATGATATTCTGCTGCGGCGCTTACATCAGATTAGTTTTGGTGGAGCTGCTCTGACCTGGTTTATGTCATTTCTATCCAAGAGGTCTTTTCAGGTTGTTTCTTCTCCTTATAGTTCACAGGTTCACACTGTTCGTCATGGAGTTCTCCAAGTATACGCATTGAGCCCTATGCTATTGCTAGTATCTTATGCCGATGATACTCAGCTTGTGATTTCCTTCTCCAATAGTTCAACTCAAAACCTGATTACATTCCAAGGCGACATGGTGGCTGTCTCTGAGTGGATGATGGCCAATTGCCTTCAGCTGAATTCTAAAAAATCGGAAATTCTTCTCCTGGGAAGAGATATTCAATTATGGGGCAACCAATGGTGACCCACCTCTTTAGGGCCACCTCCCCAGTCTAAGAAGGCAGTAAAGAACCTGGGTGTTTGAGTCAACCCAACCTTGACCTTTGAAGCTCAGACAAAATCAGTGGTGGGCGTCTGTTTTGGACTTCTACAAGGGCTAAAAACCATGCTTGGGTTTTTTTATTCTCAGACACGGCAGGTTATGATCCAGTCCACTATACTCTCTAGGCTGGACTACTGCAATACTATGTATCTAGCCTCAAACAAGACAGTGACTAAAAGACTTCAGCTGGCCAAAATGCTGCAGCAAGGCTACTATTCTTACTCCCTAAGTCTTGTTCCATTTCCAGATGTATCCCCGGTTGCATTGGCTCCCTGTGGTTAAGATAATTTATTTCAAGGCTCTATGTATTGCACATAGAATCCTCACCTCCCACGCCCCATTTTATCCAACGTGCTCCACCTGTAAGTTCCCCAGAAAAATCTGCACTCAGCTAGTCTTTATCTGGCATGTGTCCCTCATGTCAGAAGAGCAAGAGCAGGTGTTGTGTAGTTCCTAGAAGTCCCCCAGGACCTGTGCGTTCTGGATGACCTAAACAGAGGGCTTGTTGTCCCAACCGCTTCAAGACACTCCCAAAGGATGTGTCAGCCGTTAGACCACCTAGCTCTACAGTGCCACTACCACCCCCCTGTATTCTACAGTGGTGTAGGAAGTTGCTGGCAACCACTGAACATGTCCACCCTGATTCCTCAGGGATCGTGGAAAACAGGACAGCATGTTTCGTTCAGACACTCGTGCTTGCTTTCTCTCAAAAAACACACAGGATGGCAATTAGGACGTTTCAATAAGAATTTATTGGTCCAGTGACAGCCTTGTGTAAAACATATGTGCTGCAACAATCAGATGGCAGAAGCATACAAAAGAGATTGCTAGTACCAACCAATATAGTGAATAGTAGATACATTTCTACCATAGTGCTAATAAGATGAACAAAAACAGTTCAGATAAAAACAGTAGCACTTGCATATTCCTAAAATGCGCGCCCTAAGTAATTTGCTAAAATGTACCTAGCCTAACCTGGATGTGTATGTATATATGCATGGTTTAGAACGAAGGACCCCGTCTCTGCATTGAGGATGACAGCCTGCAAGGGATGCCAGACCGCTGATTTTTAGAGATTCTGCATGCAGGACCCCTATCTCAGCTTGGAAGGAATTTGCCTCTAGTTTGTAGGGGGGAGTGAGGGTCTTTTATACTAAACTGGTCAATACAGGGTTTTTTCTAGAATCAATCTGTTTTTAAAATAACTGTGGATGTTTTAAAAACAATCATAAATGTTTTGAAAGCAATCACTGATGCTTTTCTAAGCAAGTGTGATCATGCACAGGTGGCTGTTGGCCAAGGATGAAAAAGTGGTGACCCTTATACAGAATAAATCCGCCGGGCCTGGGGATATGTTTATGCACGTCAGGTACAGGGATTCAGCTAGAAGATTGAGAGCCTGGTGTCGAAGAGACAGGAGAAAGTTATTAGGTAAAAGGTCACATGTGTAAAATTGTTATAGTCGTGTGGATGGGATGATGTATCTAAAATGAAGCATACCTGACAGGGCTATCCTAAAGGATAGGACACAGAAGGGCGCTCTTATTGTGCTAAAGCCCCGACCCTCTGGCATTCTCTTCCTGTGTCCATTGGGAACATCCAGAATCATTGGTCTTTTAGATTGTCCGTGAAAACCTGGCTATTCTCGGCCTAACCCTCGGTCTCTCTGTTTCATTAGCCGACGCTCTTTCTGGAACTAGCGTTGGGAAGCCCCGTTGCTGTGGCCACCATGCGCGTTACATAGCAATCCTGAGACCAATTCTGTCTTCCCCACTTGACCAAAATATTTTGTTTTAACAAGCCTCCCTTTTCTTCATTATCACATATGAGTGCACCCTGATCTAGAAGGAAAGCTGCCCATCTGTATACTTTTGGGAAGGAGTAGCAAGATCCACTCTTCAAGACAAGAGTTGCATTAAGAATATCAAATTGGGCTCATGGGTAGTTTGAACAGTGTGTTATATAAAGACCTAGGGAAAATAAAAAACGGCCCTGCCGGTGGAGTAGATTCAGCAGTAGGCCAGGACTAAGCAGAAAACTATGGAGACCTTGGATGTGGATCTTCAGGAGAAGAAGAGTAGAAAACTGCACCAGGCAGAAAATAATCACTTCATGTTGGCAAGGAAGACCCAGCACCAACACCGCTCACGATCCCTTTAATCACTTTCAAGCGCTCACTAACAACGTGGTTTGGCATTTCTGATTATTACAATTTCGTTAATTTCGGGGACACAGGTCCATCGACTAACACCGCTCATGATCTCTAGGATCTTAACCCCATGTATGCCCATGACGAGCTGGACTCGTCATGGAGCACAATCACGCTGTGCCCATGACGAGTCCAGCTCGTCATGAGGCATACCCTAGGGAATCCCTCTGGTGCGGGCACCAGAGGGAGCTTCCCCAGCACCCGAGGCCCCCCCCTTTCACTGTAATGACGATCGGCGCGCACGTCCAGTATTTCTGCCCCCCCGGGAGGGCAGATGGTGGCTGTGGCCCCTGATCTGCCACCTTGGGGGGCAGAAAGCCCAGTAGGCGCCAGCGAGTATGCAGGCTTTTTTTATGCGTGGGGGTGGGGGCTGCCCAAAATGGTCATACCAATGCCCCCACCCCCACAAAAAATAGCCACAGTCTTTCTGCCCCTTTAGGGGCATATCAGGATGAAACCCCCTTCCCCGATTCCCCCCCAGGGCGGCAGAAAGCCCACTGGGCTCCGATTTTTTTTTAGCAATGTGCATACCTGTGGATATTGGGCCCTAGCGCAGTTGGCACGTAGGCAAACCTTGCATAACTGTACATTCTTTAAAACTATCCTGGATGGGGTGACTTCACTGGCTCTCACCAGGTTCTGTTACCCAGAATCCATTGCAAACCTAAAAATGTGTTCAAAATCACAAATTTTCCTCACATTTCTTTGTCGGAAAGTTCTGAAATCTCCGTGAGTCCACAAAATTCCACCCACCCTGCATTCCCCAAAGTCTTCAGAGAAAAATGGTACCTCACTTGCGTGGGTAGGCATAGTGCCCGCGTCAGGCAAGGGCCCAAAACCTATTGAGGAGACATCAAAATTACCTATCACAAAACAACCAGGTTTTGCAAAGGGGGTCCTATGAGTTTTTGGCCCCAGGGTTGGCGGCCACCTAGGGAAACCTACCAAACCCACACATTTATGAAAACTAGACACCCGGGGGATTCCAGGGAGGTGTGGTTTGCGTGGATCCCCCAACGTTTCCTTACCCAGAATGCCCTGCAAACCTCAAATTTAGCTGAAAAAATCACCTTTTTCACACATTTTTGTGTGGGAAAGTTGTGGCATCACCGGGCTGACACAAATTTCCTACCACCCAGCGTTCCCCCGGGTCTCCCGATAAAAACGGTGCCTCACTCGTGTGGGAGGCCCAAGTACCCGCGACAGGCAAGGCTCCAAAATGTATTGAGGCGACATGAAACTTGCCTACCTCAAAACGACCTGGTTTTGCAAGGGGGGTCACTTGGGTTTTTGGCCCGGTGCTCGGCGGCCACCTAGGGGACCTACCAAACCCACACATTTCTGAAAACTAGACACCCGGGGGATTCCAGGGAGGTATGGCTTGCGTGGATCCCCCAATGTTTCCTTACCCAGAATGCCCTGCAAACCTCAAATTTAGCTGAAAAAATCACCTTTTTCACACATTTTTGTGTGGGAAAGTTGTGGCATCACCGGGCTGACACAAATTTCCTACCACCCAGCGTTCCCCCGGGTCTCCCGATAAAAATGGTGCCTCACTCGTGTGGGAGGCCCAAGTACCCGCGACAGGCAAGGCCCCAAAACGTTTTGAGGCAACATGAAAATTGCCTACCTCAAAACGACCTGGTTTTGCAAGGGGGGTCACCTGGGTTTTTGGCTCGGTGCTCGGCGGCCACCTAGGGGAACCTACCAAACCCATACATTTCTGAAAACTAGACACCCGGGGGATTCCAGGGAGGTATGGCTTGCATGGATCCCCCAACGTTTCCTTACCCAGAATGCCCTGCAAACCTCAAATTTAGCTTAAAAAATCACCTTTTTCACACATTTGGTGTGGGAAAGTTGAGGCATCACCGGGCTGACACAAATTTCCTACCACCCAGCGTTCCCCCGGGTCTCCCGATAAAAACGGTGCCTCACTCGGGTGGGAGGCCCAAGTACCCGGTGATGCCTCAACTTTCCCACACAAAAATGTGTGAAAAAGGTGATTTTTTCAGCTAAAATTGAGGTTTGCAGGGGATTCTGGGTAAGGAAACGTTGGGGGATCCATGCAAGCCATGCCTCCCTGGAAGCACACGGGTGTCTAGTTTTCAAAAATGTATAGGTTTGCTAGGTTTCCCAAGGTGCCCGCAGAGCTAGGGTTCAAAAACTACAGCTAGACATTTTGCCAAAAAAGGGTCATTTTTCACTGCAAAATTGAGGTGTGACCACGTTGTGTTTTGCACCGTTTCCTGTCGCGGGCACTAGGCCGACCCACACAAGTGAGGTACCGTTTTTCTCGTAAGACTTTGGGGAACGCAGGGTGGGAGGAAATTTGTGGATCCACGCGGATTCCGGAACTTTCCACCACAGAAATGTGTGGAAAATGTGGTTTTTTTGTCAATTTTTTAGGTTTGCAAGGGATTCTGGGTAACGGAATCTGGTGGGAGGCAGTCAAGTCACCCCATCCTGGATTCCCCTGGGTGTCTAGTTTTCAAAAATGTATAGGTTTGCTAGGTTTCCCAAGGTGCCCGCAGAGCTAGGGTTCGAAAACTACAGCTAGACATTTAGCCAAAAAAGGGTCATTTTTCACTGCGAAATTGGGTGTGACCACGTTGCGTTTTGCGCCGTTTCCTGTCGCGGGCACTAGGCCGACCCACACAAGTGAGGTACCGTTTTTCTCGTAAGACTTTGGGGAACACGGGGTGGGTGGAAATTTGTGGATCCACGCAGATTCCGGAACTTTCCACCACAGAAATGTGTGGAAAATGTGTTTTTTTTGTCAATTTTTTAGGTTTGCAAGGGATTCTGGGTAACGGACCCTGGTGGGAGGCAGTCAAGTCACCCCATCCTGGATTCCTCTGGGTGTCTAGTTTTCAAAAATGCATAGGTTTTCTAGGTTTCCCAAGGTGCCCGCAGAGCTAGGGTTCAAAAACTACAGCTAGACATTTTGCCAAAAAAGCATCATTGTTCACTGCAAAATTGAGGTGTGACCACGTTGCGTTTTGCGCCGTTTCCTGTCGCGGGCACTAGGCCGACCCACACAAGTGAGGTACCGTTTTTCTCGTAAGACTTTGGGGAACGCGGGGTGGGTGGAAATTTGTGGATCCACGTAGATTCCGGAACTTTCCACCACAGAAATGTGGGGAAAATGTTTTTTTTTGTCAATTTTTTAGGTTTGCAAGAGATTCTGGGTAACAGACCCTGGTGGGAGGCAGTCAAGTCACCCCATCCTGGATTCCCCGCGGTGTCTAGTTTTCAAAAATGTATAGGTTTGCTATGTTTCCCAAGGTGCCCGTAGAGCTAGGGTTCAAAAACTAGAGCTAGGCACTTTGCCAAAAAAGGGTAAATTGTCACTGCGATATTGAGTTGTGACCACGTTGGGTTTTGCGCCGTTTCCTGTTGCGGGCACTAGGCCGACCCACACAAGTGAGGTACCGTTTTTCTCGTAAGAATTTGGGGAACGCAAGGTGGGTGGAAATTTGTGGATCCACGCAGATTCCGGAACTTTCCACCACAGAAATGTGGGGAAAATGTGTTTTTTTTGACAATTTTTTAGGTTTGCAGGGGATTCTGGGTAACAGACCCTGGTGGGAGGCAGTCAGGTCACCCCATCCTGGATTCCCCTGGGTGTCTAGTTTTCAAAAATGTATAGGTTTGCTAGGTTTCCCAAGGTGCCCACAGAGCTAGGGTTCAAAAACTAGAGCTAGGCACTTTGCCAAAAAAGGGTAAATTTTCACTGCGATATTGAGTTGTGACCACGTTGCGTTTTGCGCTGTTTCCTGTCGCGGGCACTAGGCCGACAAGTGAGGTACCGTTTTTCTCGTAAGACTTTGGGGATCGCAAAGTGAGGTACCATTTTTATCGGGAGACTTAGGGTAATTCAGTTTTGTAAAGAAACTGTTATTATCTATTGACTTTCGATGCATTTCTGCCTTCCAAATAAAAGATATTGTGTAAAAAAGAAGTCATTCTAAAAAATGACTGATAATTCTCATGCTAGTATGAGTATTCCCAATTTCAGAAATGTGCAAATATCTACTGTTTCTAAACTCTATATTTTGTTCCCATTTCAGAAATACATAGGTGTCTTTCATACCGATTCTTCCATGTACACATTTTTACAGAATAATTACTATATACCCGGTACATAATAAAAAACCATTGCAAGTTGCTGCTCAGTTTTTGGCTCTGGGTTCGTCGGGTTCTTGGTGAACCTACAAGTCCTATATATCCCCACAACCAATAATGTCCAGCGGATGTAATGGTATATTGCTTTCAAAGAGCTGTCATATTTAGAAGAAGTTACAGGTGAAAACGTTGACACGAAAGGCTTTTTTTTTCAACTAATTTTCAATGTATCCTATATTCAACTGTTAGTTTCTATAAAAAAACCTTGATGGATCTACACAAATGACCCCTTGCTGAATTCAGAATTTTTTCTTCTTCTAGAAAATGTATAGCTTTCCAGGATCCATTATTGCTTTTGTGCCCATTTCTGCCATTAACTGGAAGGAGGTCAAAAGCACAAAAAATAGCAAAATTAGGCTATGTCCCAGAAAAATGCCAAAACTGTGTAAAAAATGTTGGGTTTCTGACAAAAGTCTGGTATCCCCGAAAAGCTGGGAAAATGGTGATTTCAACCCCACAAACCCTTTTTTGATAACATTTGCAGCTAAAAACCCAGATGCTTTCATTTGCAGCCCGTTTTTCCAATTTTTCCTGAAAAAAACCAAAATGTTGCTGTATTTTGGCTCATTTCTGTGACCCCTCTAGGAGAATCCACAAACCCTGAGTACATTTAGAATGCCCATGATGTTGGAAGAAAAGGATGCAAATTTGGCGTGGATACCTTATGTGGTCAAAAAGTTACAGGGGCCTCAGCGAGCACTACCCCAAATAGCCAAAAAAGAGCGTGGCATGGGAGGGGAAAAGGCCTGGCAGCGAAGGGGTTAATAACACGCTTAACAGCGGCCGCAATCCCTCAACTACCAGTGTAGCAATTTCTCACTGTGTTTTTAATTTATATGCGTCCATCCATTAAATCATGTTTTTCCCCCCCTTCCTTCCCCGTGTTTCACCAGCACAGGTCATTAATGAACCTAGTGCCACCACATTGACGTACCTCTAGAGATCTTTGGACATAAAGGTTTTTACTCTTGTGAGTACCTGACTCTTGAACCTTTTGAATTTTAATTTCAATATTGATATCTCCGATGTTAGCTATTCCTCTCCATTCTTTGTCTCCGTTATTCCGTAGGATCCGCACAGGCCCACGTACCATTAATTTCCAGCAGGAAGGGATCTTGCTGATGCCGGTAATTCTTTTTCAGAATACGCATTTTACGTCAGTTCTTTAGACATACCCCCGTAATCGCTTATCATTAACTCTAGGTGCAACAAACCCCCCAACCACCCCACCGTCCTGATGAAGACCCCGTTCTCAAGACACACAGTTTGATGGTCCGCTAAGGGGTCGAAACGTCGACTTTTTTCCTCCGATCATATGAAACTTGATGACAGTGAATCTTTAACTGCGTCGTTCTGTTTATGATTTTTCATTTATTGTCTATGCCAGAAATCTGGTTGGATAGGTTCCTACTATTGTATGTTGATGTTTGTACATACGCCACCTTTCCACTGCACAAACACTTGCACTTATCCCACTTGTCACCCTATGCCATTTGCACCCATATTGCCTCAAATTTGTTGATTGTCTTAAATACAACTCTTGCATTAAATCTTTGATATATTGACAAATATTTTTTGAACCGAGTAAATCAGTAACCTTTATTGTATGATATATATTTTGGTGTTGTCTTATTGTCGCACATTTCTTCATATGTTGGTTATCAATACAATGTGAATAATTTCCACTGTGACTATCTTTTTGTGTACCACTATTTATCTGAGTCCAGTGGTCTATCGGGTTACCCCATTGATACATAACTCTGACTCCTTTTTGGGCACCAACCCTAATGGTGATAGCGCAAGATTTTTAATGGGGGTTCTGTAAAGGGTCTAAAAAGTAGAGAGTGGGGCCCTTTAAACACCAAATAGGTGGGGAACCAATAAGACCAAAATCAAATAATAAAATCCTCTTTGGTTCAATCAGCTCCGTAGGGTCAGTCAGTGGTACACAGCCCCCACTCACTCCACCAAGACTGCCCGAGGCTCAGTTCCATAATGCACCTAGGCTCAGCTCCATCGTGCACCGAGGCTCAGCTCCGCCTGACTAGCAATCCTTCAAAATAGGGATGATGCAGAACAATGCCTCAGTTATATTTACTCATAGAATTATATCTAGATAACCCTCATGTCCTGTAAACATTCTGTGATACTCTCAGCTTCATGGGAGCCTTGGAGAGAGGCTGGACAATAGGACTGGAGGGCTGGGTCTAAACCCATGTGAAAACCAGACCACTAAGGGGGAGATCCCTCCAACATGGGAATACTGACCTACTAAGACGTGTGAAGGTTGACCTGCACAACTACACAGTTTGTGTAGTTTTGCACTGAACCTTCTTTTTCCAGGGCAAGCAGAAGCCATGGGGATGAGCTTGTTTTCCCTTAAGTTCTCGACTAAACACATGCACACTTGTTACCTTGCCGAGGGTTTAGAAGCCACACATTGCTTGTCATTGGTTGGCCCCATTATCACATGTCTGCTTGCTTCTTACTCGTCAATTTTCTTCCTCTTCATGTTTGTCCCTCCCCTGCAGCATAGGCGCATTACTTAGAAGCACTAGTTTTACCCATTCTCCACATAGCCGCAGACCAAATTCCTGACTACAGATGTGCCTTTATTACACAACGGTGTTGTTGGAGGGATCCGTTCAGTGTATAGCGACTTAAGGTCCAATTTATAGACTATAGACAGCCAAATAATACTATTAATTAGAATACATCAGAGTAATTATTTAAGACTGGTTGGGTTTATTATGAGTAATTGGTTATTGTAGACTGATGCAGATAAGCCATGATGACGTTTTTTTTACCAAGCCCTGTTTGAAGAAAACACAATTTGTTTTCGTAAGTACACAATGCTAGTTCTTAGGATTTAGGATACACCTCTAATTTGGTTTGCCACACCCCTTTCTGAGGTTTGCTATCCCTTTTTTAGAGATCACAAGAGGGCATATTATCAAGGACGGCGTTAAAATTATCACCGGTTTAGTGGCAGAAAACTGCCGCTAAAGCGGCGATAATGGGCTTGATAATATGCCCGGGAGAATTCCAATAGAAGCCCATGTTCACACCAGAACATGGGCTTCTATTGGAATTCTCAAGGGCATATTATCAAGCCCATTAGCGCCGCTTTAGCGGCAGTTTTTTGCTGCTAAACCGGCGATAATTTTTAACGCCGTCCTTGATAATATGCCCCCCAGTTTTTTATATCTCACTTAAAACCCTGCTGATCTCCATGCTTAAAGATCCAGGAAAGTAGAGGTATCCATGCCTACAGCAGAGCCTCCCTAACGGTGACTCTGCTGGAGACTCTGAAACTTTCCTGAGAGTGCACCATGTTTAATCTGTCTCTCGGCAATTTTTTTTTTTTCAAAAGCAAATTTTAAAACTGGAGGTTTGTTAATGAAAAAACAAAATCAAATGACCCTGATCCTAGGACTTTTTATCAGCATGAGGAGGTAATTTGTTTGGTTTCTTGTTCGTCAGTGGCAGGCATTACCTGTCAGTCTTGAAAAGGAAAAAAGCACCTCTACCCTAAACAGGGCAAATGGTCTGAGGTACTTCGAGTGACAGCACAATGCAGATGGGCCATCAGTCACAGGTCTTTGTTAGAGTAGAGTCTGCTGTCAGAACCTGTCATCACCCTATGTCATCTCCCCTGACTCTAAATAGGGTGAGTGAGCGCCGAGTATGGTGAATAGGACACCCACCACATTTATGACAGTGTATTTTTTATGCCAGTTCTAATTCAGATCCTAAGTAGACCAACTTCCGCTGTCATTGTCAAGATACATGCTTACATATTTGGTTACAGATTTATTACCATAGTTTTCACGTATAATATTGTTGGACATGGCCCCAAGCATGGAAGAATATTGAGTAATGGATTGGTCTACCCTGGCTTTAGGCTGGAAGGGGGTTGTGTTGGACTTTGCCCTTTTTGCAGGGTTATCTCCAAACTTTTGGCTTTTACCTCCTATTTTTTCCTGACCTGTTGTTGCTGGTTTTAGGACTCTGGACACTTTACCACTGCTAATCAGTGCTAAAGTGCATGTGATCTCTTGTAAATTGCTAACGTGATTGGTTAGCCATGATTGGCATAATTGATTTCCTGGTAAGCCCCTAGTAATGTGTACTGAGTGTGCCAGGGTCTGTAAATCAAATGCTACTAGTGGCCCCCACGTGAGTAGCCCTGAAAAGGTATCTCAGTCCTGCCACTGCAGTGTCTGGGTGCAGTTGTTAACTGCCATGTCAACCTGGCAAGTGCATCCACTTGCCAGGCCCTAACCTTCCCTTTTCTTATGTTTGAGTCACCCCTAAGGTAGTCCCAAGGTACCCCTGTGGGCAGGGTGCAGTGTATGTGAAAGGTAGGACATGCCCTGATGTGTGTGGCATGTCTTGATAGTGAAATACTGCCAATTTTGTTTTTCACTATGGAAAGGCTATCTGCCCCATAGGATATAATGGGAGTTCATTTCTAACATCTTATAAATATAACTTCCCATTGGGCAAGAAAGAAAGATGTAGTTTAGTATGCCTGAACTAAAAAATATAAAAATGCATCTTTTAGTAAAGATGATTTGTATATTGTGTGTTTGAAAATACTACTTTTAGAAAGTGGGTAATTTCTTGCTTAGCCATCCTGTGTGCCTCTGCTGGTTTGTGGATTGACTGTCTGGATATTGAATGACAGGGGCTGAGGATGTGCATTCTCTCAGATGGCCACTGGGGGGGAGGGTTTGAGGCGTGTTCTGCCTTTCCTGAATGGGTCAGGGCTGGGCTGAATAGACCTGGGCTGCATTTAAAGTGGTGGGAGGAGATTTACCTTGCACCTAAATAGGGCCTGTCTGCCTTCCACAATGCTGTCTCTGCCTCCTGCCGGACAGCTGCACAAGAGAGAACGGAACTGGTTTGGACTGGGCTCAGAGACCCTTGCACAAAGAGAATAAAGGCATTTTGGGGTCCAAGTACTAGACCTAAAACCCCTGAACTTTAGACTACTTCTGTAATCAAGAGGAACCTTTGCCAAGGGGAAGAGCTGGAGAAACTGAGGAGAAGTACTGCCCCATTGCTGTGTGTCTGGGGTTGGACTGCAGTAGCTGTTTCTGCCAAGGAAAGGAGAAGGACTTTGCTGTCTGCTGTGTCCCCTGCTTGAAGAAGATCTCCAAGGGCTCGAGTAGAGCTTGCCTCCTATTTTGAAGTCTCAGGGACACAAAGACTTCACCCCAGTTCCCCTGAACTTCCTTGCTGGAAGTTCTGACCTACCAGGAGGTGTCTGTGACTGTCTTGGGCCTCTGGAGGTTGTTTATGCTGTTGGGAGCGGGAAAAGCAACGCAACTATAAGAAAATCGATGCATCTCTCTTCTGGCGTCCGTTTTCCAGATGCAGCACCGTGGTGCGAGAAGCATCTCCATGCATCGCCACACCGCTGCCGAAACTGACGCAGCACCTGCCACCGCTGCAAGAACCAATGCATCTAACTATCGTGGCTGAATAATCCGATGAAGTGCCACTCAACGCTGCTGCATCGATCGCCGACGCATCCCAGATTTCCACGCATCGTACCTGTGTGGCATGTTTTCCCGACGCATCGCCCGCAGACCAGAACCGTCTCAGAATCTACACATCACTCCCCCCTACAGACCGGATTTGATGCATCACTTCTTCAGCATGCTGCAGAACTGTTGCATCACCACCCCAGGGTCTCTGGAGCTGACACATCTCTTTGTTTTTCAAAGCATCCCAACTCTGCGGGTGTTTGGCCTTGTGAATTTTGTTGCAACTGCAGGTACTTTGAGGGAAATCACGCATCCATAGTTTTCTATGGGCCAGGTTGTTTGAAAACTTTTTAAAGTCATATTCTTATTACATGTATGTTGGATCTTTGTCGTTTTGGTCTTGTTGAGTTTAGATAAAGATATTCTATTTTTCTAAACTGGTGTGGTGTCCATTTGTGGTGTTATCACTGTATTACTATGTGTTTTGAGTACAAATACTTTACACATTGTCTTTGGGATAGGCCTGTCCGCTCGTGCCAAGCTACCCAGGGGTTGAACAGGGCGTATCTAAAGTGTGTATCCCCCTTACCCTGACTAGAAGCAAGGGTCCCTATTTGGACAAAGGTACCTACCTCAGCCAGCTAGAGATACACATTTCCAACATTGGTGTCAGCGGTGGGATTTGAACTTGTATTTGCACTTGACCCACAGTGATTGGTATACATCACTAGTTCAGTCCAGACCACTACGCACTCATATACAATGTGTTTTGTTTTTGGTTCTATTTTTGATTAACTCGTCAAGTATCCATGTACCATGTCTCTGAATGGTAATCCAGCAAGTGAGGCTGCAGAAGTTTGACATTGAAATGTTAAGTAATTACTAAATAGATCAGCTCAACCAGTTGTGCAGGAGCTTTGGGTGTTCCAGGAGGAGAAACTCTAGGAAAGAGGAGAAACAGAAGCCCCTATGGGCCTGGTGGGAGGCCAGAGAAGCTGGCTTGACAGATGATGCAGATGTGTATGGGGATATGCCAGAAGGGAACTTTAGGTCTCATGATCTGCCTGCAGGGAGAGTGCTATCCAGGTCTGGCAGCAGTGTTTCTTCCTCCTGTTTTTCTCCAGGGAAGATGGAGGAGAGGCAGAGGTCCATGAGTTGGAGGTTATTAGGCTCCAGGTGCAGCAATTGGAAATGGAGAACCAAGAAGCTGCCATAGATAGAGAGAGGATGGCAGTGGAGAGTGAACAATCTTATGCTTTGGAAGAGAAGAAATTGATCTTGGCACATGAGCTGAGAATGAGAGAGCTTGATGAGGAGCTCGAGAGGCTTGAGGCAATGAGTGTCTTAGCCAAGAAAGTGTTTAGCTCATGAAGTGAGCTTGGCTGGGTTGAAGGCAGAGTCCATCTCAGATGGTGGCAGCAAAAATGTTGTGTCTGGTGCTGAGAGAGAAGTACTTACACCCAGAGATGTGGCGCCTGACTTGAAGGAAGGGGTTGCAATACACCAAGGGGTTCAGGGTTATCCAGTGGTACGCAGTGCCCCTGAGGTTGATTGGGGAACTGGTAGAGGGGTTGTTAGAAATTGGATTTTTGGTAGGCTAGGGCATATGCCAAAGCTAGGCAGAAACCACCACTCTAGTCAGGATAAGAGAGGTGGCACGAGCAGTCAGGCTTATCTTAGAGGCAGTGTGTAAAGCATTTGCACCTAACCAACAGTAATACCGTGTAAGCACTACAAAAGGACACCACACCAGTTTAGAAAAATATCCAATTTAAAACAAGATCAAAAACGATAAAAATCCACAATACAGTACTTAAAAATCTGCGGTTATCAAAATATGCTTGAAAAACAGTTCCTTGATGTCGATAGCTCCGTCCGGGGCTATCACGGTGTCGTGAGCAAACAAATCCAAACAGTTCTGTCTGACTGTGGTGTCGCGAGCCAGCTACGGTGCCGGGAAGACCTGCAACCAGTGCCTTTTAGAAATGCAGGGCGGTGGCGACCTCACGTTGAGCCTCCGAAAGCACGGCGTCCGCAGGCTTCAGTTCCATGGGTCGGTGCAGGAGTCCTCAGGGCCCTCGAAGTCACACGTGTTGCAGAACAAACTCCTTTCTGTTGAAGTCAGGAGCGCTGGAGTCAGCAGGCATCAGGTGCTGCGGGGCGAAGTGCAGCGGTGCGGCGTGCGGTGCCCTCAGGTCGGAGTGCGAGCAGCGGCTCAGTGACAGCGACAGATGGTGTCGTTGGTTAGACCAGGGTCACGGTGCGAAGTGAATGCGGTGCTCGTCGTGGTGCTAGCAGGTCACGGTGCAAGCAGCGGTCCGTCATTGCTGAAGCGCTGTCGTCGGCTGACGAACTGAGTCGATGGCGCTGGTGACGGTAGGCCAAGGCTGCGGTGCAGGATGAGAGCGGTGCATAATGTAACTTTAAGAGTGGTGCCCTCGAACCACGGTGCAAGCAGTGGCATCGATTTCGGCATTGAGTGGTGTCGTCGGGGATACCAAGGAGGCATCCTGAAGGGAGGCAGTGCGGGGCTCACAGGTCGCGGTGCAAGCAACGGCTTGATGGCAGCGTCAGTAGGCATCATCCGTGGTGCCCTCTGCGGTGCCTTCAGGACACGGAGTCAGCAGCGGCGTCGTAGACGTCGTCAGGTTGCTTTTCTTCTGTTGCAGCACAAAACACACAGTTCCCAGTGCTGAGGGCAGAAGAGCTTAAAATCTTTATTTTTCCTGAGACTTCTTGAACAAGGGGCAAGCTCAACCTCAAGCCCTTGGAGAAAATCACAAAAGTAGATTGCCTTTAAGTTCAGACCAGTCCTTTCACTGCCCAAGACAGAAGCAGCCACTGCAGGACAACACAGCAAAGCGCACAGCAAAGTGATAGTTCCTCCTCACAGCTTCTCTAGCTCTACTTCTTGGCAGTCTTCGTGGTCCAAAAGAGTTCTAAAAGTCAGGGGTCTGGGCCCCAATATTTATATCCCAAAATCCTTTGATCTCTTAGGCAGAGAGTGTCTGTGGCCAGCGAGAACCAGTTCTGCCTTCTCTGGTGTGACTTCCTGGCAGGAGGTGGAGACGGTATGGTCAGAGGCAGAACAGGACCTTTGAGGTACAAGGAAATCTCCTCCCCCTTCCCCAATTGCAGCCCAGGTCTATTCAGCCCTTTCCTGACCCACCGAGACTATCTGGAGCCACTCCTGCTCTCCAGCCGTCTGTCATCCAAAACCCAGATAGGCAATCCACATTCCAGCAGAGGCGCACAGGATGACTGAGCAGGAAAATACCTACTTTCTAAAAGTGGTATTTTCAAACACAGAATGTAAAAATCATCTTCACTAAAAGATGCATCTTTAGATTCTGAGTGCAGGCATACTAAACTTTATTTTACTACCTAATTCCCCGGGCCAGTCATGTTTATAAGATGTTATAAACAAACTTTCCATTTGGTCCTATGGGGAGCAGGTAGCATTGTAATAGCGAAAAACGAAATTGGCCGTAATTCACTATCAGGGCATGCCACACACACCAGGGCATGTCCTACCTTTCACATACACTGCACCCGGCCCACAGGGGTACCTTGGGCCTAACTTAAGGGTGGCTGACATGTAAGAAAAAGGAAGGTGAGGGACTGGCATGTGTGTGCACTAGCCAAGTCGAAATGGCAGTTACAAACTGCGTGCAGACTCCGCAATGGTGGGTTTGAGTTACCTTTTCAGGGCTACTCACGTGGGTGGCACAATCAGTGCTGCAGGCCGACTAGTAGCATTTTATTCACAGGCCCTGGCACATTCAGTGCACTTTACTAGGGAATAACAAGTAAATCAAATATCCAATCATGGTAACACCAATCCATAACATAATTTACCACAGGAGCACTTGCACTTTACCCCTGATCAGCAGTGAGAAAAGTGTGCAGAAACACTACACCAGCAAAAACAGGGTCAAAACCGGGAGGTCAAAAAGCAAAAACTCAGGGGAAACACGCCAAAAGATGCAAAGCCTAACAGGGGTTCATATTCCAAGTTGTGGGAGGGACACTCTACTGACTCTAGATGAGAGGTGTGAGGAGAGGGGTTCCCCCATGGTAGAAGCCTTGGTATATGAGTGTGGAGACTCCCCAGAAGAGTGTGGGTTGAGTGACAGAAACAGTCAGACACTGTCTTGCCAGTCTCAGGAGGGTGAGGTGAGGTACTTGTGTGAGGCACTGGATGGTGAGGCAAAGAGTAGCTTGCTCAACACTTGTGTGGGGCTGTGGGATTCAATTGTTGGAGAGCATATTATAAGTCCCTGTTTTCTAGAGCTATGCCAACAGCAGTTGGAGTGTGGATTCTCTGCCCCATGGAGCTTGCACTGGAGGCAGACCTTTTGGTGGATTCCAGTGGGTCTGAAGAATCTTTTGAGAATGATCCTGAAGAGGGTGACTTGGGTTTTCCCCAACCAAGTGAGGTAGGGGAGGTTGGTGGTAGCCCAGAAAGGTCCCAGTGTAGTGGGAGGGGTGTCCTGTCCGATGTACTGTCTCAAAGGAGAAGGAGTGGAAGTGGGCTGTGTCCCAAGGTGTCTGAAACCCAGCCCCAGGGCCTGGTTGGTTCCATGAGTGAACACCAGGAGGGGGGCCTAGTCGTGATGGGAGGCCATTTCGAGAGAGGGATCCCAAAGTGGCAGGTGAACTGGGGGGAACTGCTGTAACAAGCATCCCACCAGTTCTGGTGTTTGGCAGCACTGCTCCATTTGGGAGGGTGAATGAGTCCAGAGAAAAGGGTAAGGAGGGACGCAGTCTCCAGTGGAAGGACCAGTAGGTCAGGGGTTGCCATCTCTGAGGTCAGATGCAAAAAGAACTATTGGCAGAACAATGTCATACATTCACCCCAGTACAGAGTTCTGGGCCTAAATCCATGTTTTTTTTTGCTCACCATGCCATTCCAGTTTGGACTCAGCCATATGCAAATCAGTCTTGACCCTGTGCCCAATGGGAACAGTCCAGCCCGAACTGCCAGGCCAGGTCCTCCCCGGACTGGAAACAAGCATCCTAGGACTGGTTTTGGGGTTTCACCCCTCTTCAGCCAGGATAGCTTGATTCCAGTGGCATGGAGAGCACGGGACTCACGTCTGAGCATACCTGTCCCACTCGGGGTGACAAATGCAAAAAGGACTATTGATGGACAGAATGCAGAACAATGTCATACATTCACCCCAGTACAGAGATCTGAGCCTAAATCCATCGTTTTTTTGCTCACCATGCCATTCCAGTTTGGACCCAGCCAAATGCAAATCAGTCTTGACCCTGCACCCAATGGGATCAATCCAGCCCGAACTGCCAGGCCAGGTCCTCCCTGGACTGGAAACAAGCATCCTAGGACCGGTTTCGGGGTTTCACCCCTCTTCAACCAGGAAAGCTTGATTCCAGTGGCATGGAGAGCACGGAACTCACGTCTGAGCATACCCATGCCAATCGGGGTGACAAATGCAAAAAGAACTATTGATGGCCAGAATGCAGAACAATGTCATACATTCACCCCAGTACAGACATCTGGGCCTAAATCCATCGTTTTTTTGCTCACCATGCCATTCCCGTTTGGACCCAGCCATATGCAAATCAGTCTTGACCCTGCGCCCAATGGGAACATTCCAGCCTGAACAGCCAGGCCAGGTTCTCCCTGGACTGGAAACAAGCATCCTAGGACCGGTTTCGGGGTTTCACACCTCTTCAGCCAGGATAGCTTGATTCCAGTGGCATGGAGAGCACGGTAATCACGCCTGAGCATACCCGTCCCACTCGGGGTTACAAATGCAGAAAGAACTATTGATGGATAGTATGCAGAACAATGTCATGCATTCACCCCAGTACAGAGATCTGGGCCTAAATCCATCATTTTTTTTGCTCACTATACCATTCCAGTTTGGACCCAGCCATATGCAAATCAGTCTTGACCCTGCACCCAATGGGATCAATCCAGCCCGAACTGCCAGGCCAGGTCCTCCCTGGACTGGAAACAAGCATCCTAGGACCGGTTTCGGGGTTTCACCCCTCTTCAACCAGGATAGCTTGATTCCAGTGGCATGGAGAGCACGGAACTCACGTCTGAGCATACCCGTGCCAATCGGGGTGACAAATGCAAAAAGAACTATTGATGGACAGAATGCAGAACAATGTCATACATTCACCCCAGTACAGAGATCTGGGCCTAAATCCATAGTTTTTTTGCTCACCATGCCATTCCAGTTTGGACCCAGCCATATGCAAATCGGTTTTGACCCTGCGCCCAATGAGCACAGTCCAGCCCGAACTGCCAGGTCAGGTCCTCCCTGGACTGAAAACAAGCATCCTAGGACCGGTTTCAGGGTTTCACCCCTCTTTAGCCAGGATAGCTTGATTCCAGTGGCATGGAGAGCACGGGACTCACGTCTGAGCATACCCGTCCCACTCGGGGTGACAAATGTAAAAAGAACTATTGATGGACAGAATGCAGAACAATGTAGTACATTCACCCCAGTACAGAGATCTGGGCCTAAATCCATCGTTTTTATGCTCACCATGCCATTCCAGTTTGGACCCAGCCATATGCAAATCAGTCTTGACCCTGCGCCCAATGGGAACAGTCCAGCCTGAACTGCCAGGCCAGGTCCTCCCTGGACTGGAAACAAGCATCCTAGGACCGGTTTCGGGGTTTCACACCTCTTCAGCCAGGATAACTTGATTCCAGTGGCATGGAGAGCACGGGACTCATGTCTGAGCATACCCGTCCCACTTGGGGTGACATATGTAAAAAAAACTATTGATGGACAGAATGCAGAACAATGTCATACATTCACCCCAGTACAGAGATCTGGGCCTAAATCCATCGTTATTTTGCTCACCATGCCATTCCAGTTTGTTGTTTTTGCATCTCTGAGGTCAGAGCACCCTAGGACTGACCCTTGTGAGTGCACTTCTGGCCTCGGGATGTTCATGCTCTGTCAGGTGGACAGGAGGCTGAAGACCTGCAGCAGGCAGACTCTCGCACAACTCATAAGGAGTGTGTCTCCCTTGGGGGGTTGGTGTACTCCCCTGGGAGTCCTGGGTTGCCAGGCACTAGTCCAGCTTAAGGGTACAGACCCTGGGTTGGAGGACCAGGTTCAGAGTGTCCCAACTGACCTAGAAGAAGGGGAGACTGCTAACAGTGCCCCTACCAGTTTGTCTTCTGGGGTTACTGCTCCAGGTGGGAGGGTGCAGAGCCCCAGAAGGGAGGGCAGGGAGAGGGAAGCCTCATCCCTGACCCCTGTCCAGCCTAGGGGTACAGACTCTAGGCTGGTGTACCAGTTGTAGGATAGCTCCCCTTAACTGGTGGAGGAATTGTCTTGGACATCTGCCACAGGTGCCTTGACAATTCTTAAGTCTGGGAGTACCGCTCCAGGTGGGAAGGTACAGAGCCCCAGGGAGAAGGGCTGGGTGTGGGAAAGCCCACCCCCGTCCCATGTCCAGCCTCAGGGTACTGACCCTGGGCTGGTATACCTGTTGCAAGATAACACCTCTGAACTGGTGGGAGAATTTTGCAGAACACCTGCCACAGGTGCCCTGAAAACTCTGGAATCACTGGGGACTACTCCCGGTGGGGGATTGCAGAACCCCGGGGAGGGGAACAGGGTGTGGGAAAGCCCACCCCAGGCTTCTGTCTAGCTGCAGGGTACAGACCCCGGGCTGGTGGGCCAGTGTCAGGCTGCCATACCTGACTTGGCAGGAGGGAGAGTGGAGAAAGGGTGCCAGGCACCTGGGGCTACTGCCCCTCATTTTCTGACGCCACACAGGTTAGAGATGCCTGAAAGGCATGAGGCCTGGCTCTCATCCCTGACAGTTGTCAGTTGCCACTGTGGCTTGCTGTCCTGGTGGCCAGAGTTGCCCCTGGGAGGGGGACATGAGTCACACCCCGGTGGTGGACTGGGCCACCCCACTGTGTTGGCCATGTGGGTACCGTCTGCCTGTTGGGACACAACTGTGAGCAAAGTAAGTTTAGGCACTGCAGAAATGGGGTCCCAGTTGAGGAGAAGGGTTACCCATGGGCCAGCTTAGTGGACCCAGGGGGTTTGGATAGAGGGATCCAAAAAGGTTCAGGAAGGCCAAGAACGGGAATAGACCCGTGCTGTTGCGGACCAGGTTCCATGTTCTATCACCCCAAGCAGGGAAGCCCATCGAGTAATGGATTGGTCTACCCTGGCTTTAGGCTGGAAGGGGGTTGTGTTGGACTTGGCCCTTTTTGCAAGGTTATCCCCAAACTTTTTGCTTTTCCCTCCTATTATTTCCTGACCTGTTGTTGTTGGTTTTAGGACTCTGGGAACTTTACCACTGCTAATCATTGCTAAAGTGCATGTGCTCTCTATGTAAATTGTGAACATGATTGGTTATCCATGATTGGCATATTTGATTTACTGGTAAGCCCCTAGTATAGTGTACAGAGTGTGCCAGGCCCTGTAAATCAAATGTTATTAGTGGGCCTGTATCACTGATTGTGCCACCCACATAAGTAGCGCTGAAAAGGTATATCAGACCTGCCAATGCAGTGTCTGTGCCCATTGTTAACTGCCTTGTCGATCTGGCAAGTGCACCCACTTGCCAGGCCCTAACCTTCCCTTTTCTTACATGTGAATCACCCCTAAGGTATGCCCAAGTTACCCCTGTGGGCAGGGTGCAGTGGATGTGAAAGGTAGGACATGCCCGATGTGCTTGGCATGTCTTGATAGTGAAATACTGCCAATTTCGTTTTTCACTATTGAAAGGCTATCTGCCCCGTAGGAAAGGATGGGAGTTCATTTATAATATCTTATAAATATAACTTCCCATTGGGACAAGATAGAAAGATGGACTTTAGTATGCCTGAACTCAGAATATAAAAATGCATCTTTTAGTGAAGATGATTTTTATATTGTGTGTTTGTAAATACCACTTTTAGAAAGTGGGTAATTTCTTGCTTAGCCATCCTGTGTGCCTCTGCTGGTTTGTGGAATGACTGTCTGGCTTTTGAATGACAGGGGCTGGGGATGCAAATTCTCTCAGACGGCCACCATGGGAGTGTGGGGGAGGTTGAGGTGTATCCTGCCATTCCTAAATGAGTCAGGGCTGGGCTGAATAGACCTGGACTGCATTCAGAGTAGGGGGAGGAGTTCCAGACCTCCATTTCAAACAAATATATTTTTAATATATAGAGATATTTTAAATAACTGTTTTTTACCATAGTTAGAAAGGAAGTTGTTGCTTCTTTGACAAGAAAGTGAAACCTCACCTATGGTCTATATTTTTCAGATAACTCTCACCTTTTAGCTTACGTTTCTTTACTTTTTACATAAAGTGATATTTCAAATTTGTGTTTGTGTCTTGTCAAGATTAATTCATGTCTGGCAGAGAGAAAGAAGTGCAAAATCAAATGAAATGTTTAATTATTTACTGCCAATCCTAATTACATTGACTCTAGACGTTCTTGTTAAAGTCCTTCCCAACCACCCTTAAAAGGCTTGGCCCTCCTTCAGTGCTTATTACAGGGTGAGTGAGGAATAGAAAAAAACTAGTTAAAGCTACGGGGCGTGGTAACATCTCATAGATATTAAAAAACAACTAAAAGGGAACAGCTTGATAGCTCAAAGGTGAGGACTGTGACATGGCAAAGAGGGGCATAGTGAAAGGAAGAGGCGAAGAGGAGAGGGTAAGGGAAAAGTACAGAGAGCAAGACTAAGAAATCAGTGAAGCAGGAAGGGAAAGAGAGAGGGAGAAGCATTCTGGGACATACAGAGTAGCAGAGAGACAGACTGAGATCATGCTACTCTTTAGACGCCAATATTGTGGCTTTTCAGTGGGTCTGCCTGTTAACAGCTAGGCGACATGGAATATTGATTCAGCAGTTTGTGTTCAAAGCTGCAGGATGTTCAGAAAACATTGTATCCGCATTAACTAAAATTAGTTTTTGCAGCAGCTGTTGCATTTTCTAAACTACAGTTCCATTCCAGTCTTCAGAAGTTTGCGATTTCCGATAATAGACAAAGCTAGAAGGGAGTTCCAAAGAAGTGGCCAAAAACAGAAGCATACGGAATAGTAACCACACCCAACATAGCTTAGTGCTTTTTTTACAGTGCCCTTGGCAGCTCCAGCGCCTATCATGGAGAGCACAGATGTTTTTCACTTGCTCCAAGGATGTGTAAAAGTTCAAGTCTGGTGGGATTTGAGTTTTATTCTTGTTTGGGATGCTACATGGAGTCCAAAGACAGCATTCAGCTGGTTGAAAATCTACCCGGGTATAAGTATGGTACAGAATAAATAAAATAAAATGATATTGATAATGCACTTCTAAAGATAAGTCAAGTTATTCTGGCATTGGTGTTTGCAACACTCTACCTTGTGTCCTTTACTTTGAGCCCTGCTGTCCATGGTGTGACATATTTTAGTCCTTTCAAAAAGTTTACCAGGAATTCCCCTTTTGGCATTTTCT
The DNA here is from genome assembly GCF_964204655.1 of Triturus cristatus. Classification (NCBI taxonomy): domain Eukaryota; kingdom Metazoa; phylum Chordata; class Amphibia; order Caudata; family Salamandridae; genus Triturus; species Triturus cristatus. The sequence goes on along the minus strand of NC_140585.1, from coordinate 983,734,988 downwards.
ACTGTAGTTTGGAACAGAAGTGCAGGTCCTGGTCTTCTGCTACTTGAATGGTTGTGACCCTTCACTCAATGTCCTATCTAACACTACCCTTGCATCCATCAAAGGTATCCTTCACATTGCAGCACACCTCACCATGGGTTTGAAGAAGTTCAACCACAAATCCTCTTTGAAGGGTTACATCATCCTGACCCCGGCTTGCACCACTTTCAAAATCTGATTCATCACATGTAAGGCTATCAGCAATGACATCCCTTCATACCTGGCCGAGAAACTGCCTCCAGTCGACAATGCCATACCAGGTAAAACCAGACTGGAGACAAAGAAGTGCTGAAAGGAAAAGATCAGAAAACAGATCTTCTCTATCAACGCACCTAGGATATGGAATACCATCCTCATAGACTTTAGAAATTGAACCCCTCCCCTGCAGTTCATAACAAAAGTAAGAACACACCTCTTCAAGAAGCATTACCATCCTACAAGATATGGATCTATTTGTGACCTGACACATTGTAAATAGTTTTGCATCGTATCCCTTGGTCTTTGCCCTTGTGGAACGTTTTGTTGCCTCCTATGTATGTTCTTTTCTGAGGTAGCGATAAAGCGATTTCCAAAGTTTTGGGCCAGTCATGCACTCTCAAAAAAGGGTCAAAGGCAGCGTCATGGTTGCACTATGTGGCCACACCAGAAAAGGGAGCACATTTTAGACTAGTGAGAGAGCACAGCTCTTACAACTGCATGTACCTGTTGGTCAGTGTACAACCCTTAATAGAACAGATCAACAAGACTGTGGTCTTTAGTATAAGATTTCAAGAAGATTGAAGCCAATTCGGCCATTAAATTGTATGTTCGCGGAAGAAGGACTTCTAAAACTCAAAATGTCACCTTTGAAAGATGTATTCAGATTTACCCTCTGCCCATTGCTGCACTCTCACCATACAAAGGCTGGTGATCTAACTTCTAAGTCCCTGTTGACATCAAGCAGCACCTACATTGTATCATAGTACCATACACACTGAAGGCAACCGTCCACAATCATCAGTCTGGTGGGATAGCTAATTGAGATGAATGTTTGCCTGTGGAACAAACTGGTAGAGGAAAGTCACAAGTTTGACTCTTGGCAAGGCTGACTCAGCCTTACATCCTCCCGAAGGTATGTAAATTAAGTACAGTGAGGGGTAACAGTAACATCTATATCTATTATTAACTTTGTTTAGAAATTACAGTTGTGCAGTATGATGCTCTATTTAAAAAATCAAGTTAATAATATTATTTGACGTAGGCAAAAAAGTTCATTGGAGAGACGGCAGGGGAGGATTTCCAACATAAAGTTGCCGTTTGTAACCTGCGGCTTCCTCTCTGACAGGAAACACCAATCATATGGTAACATGTTAAGCTAGATTTCTACCTGCTGTTGCAAGCCATTGATAAAAACTGGCTCATCAATCTTTCCCAATGCCACTGATAAATCAATAAGTGGGTCAGTTTACACCTCAGCGCTTATCCAGAAAGCAAATGGATTATTCATTGGGAGTATGTTAGTCCTACTCAAGTAATATGTCCCTTAAATCCTATCAGTTCAAACACACAGTTTCAATAATTTCAAACGGGACCTACGTGCAAATTCAGGCCAACCACAATGGAGCGAAAGTCGAATGAACCAACTGCGTTATCCCAGTCAAAGTTTTTAACTTCTGACTGAGGGCCTGATTACTAGTTTAGTGGTGCAGGAGTGGACCGCCATACTGGCGGCCCGCTCCTGCACTGTAAAACCCGTGGTCGGGCCACCCACCAGAATCTTGTGTCTGGCTGACTTGTTTGGGTGGTCCCCTGGTGGTGCCTCTGAAAGTTGGCACCCCAATCGGAAAACCCAAAAAAGTTCCTGCACTGCATGGACTGTAAAGTCTATGCTGCGCAGGAACTGGAGTGCATGCACAAAGGGGGGTGAGCATGCACAGTTTTCACAAGGATTAGAAGAAACGGCGACGAAGAGGAGGAGGGCATCCCAGGACTGCTGCAGTACAGGTAAGTGGGTTTTAATTTACTTTTAAATACTAAAATTCATTGTTCATATGGGGGGGTGGAGGCAGGTGGCGTAGTGGGGCTACGCTGAGGGCCACGCAGAGGGCCACGCAGAGGGCCATTGAGTTTGTTCGTACCTCCATGGCCCTCCACTTAGCCCCCGTACGCTCACTACGCTCAGGCCTACTTTCTATGCCATTGATGTATCTTCTTACACTATATACTATGGCCTCACTGGAAGGATGCATATTGCAAATGAGGATTAGCTCATTTCCCTATATTCTAGACATCGAAGCATGTATACGGCGGACCCGACACCACCTCCCCAGTATACAGAGTCCAAATTTCAGCAGCATCAGTCCACAAGAAGTGGGCATTTTCTCACATACATGAATAAGCGTTATGTGATCTTTTGTATTTTGGGGTCTAAAGCCTTATAAGCAGTAAACCATTCGGCCCATAGCTTTTAAGAAGCAAGGTTTAGTGTCAAGCAAAGAGGGAGTGTTAAGCTCAAATTCAGTCTCTGCCACAGTTTGGAGCTGACTGATGTCATACGTATTTTAAGAGAAAGCTAGTGCAGTGCTATTTTACCTCCTTAAACAGTGGTAAATGGTTGCTTTTTGCAGGTACTTTCAAGGTATGTGCCAATTCTGCCTGAAAATGAAGCAGCATTTGTTGAAATATCTAAAGTAAACACCAGGACATATAACAATAACATGCACAAAGCAACATAAAGTAATTAGAGACTAGTAGGGTGCATCACAACAAAACAGTCGAAACAGAATGTGACACAACAGCTGCAGCACAACACAACACAACAAAATCACATTGCAGTCATGCATTTGAAAAACCAGCAGCACAAAAATTAACAGAGCACATTACCACAACAAATATGCAGAAATGTTCTGACACACATTACCACCTCAATTATCCTGTTTTCATAATGTGGTTGTGAAAGATGTTTGCACATGAAATAGCACAAGTTAAAAAAGTTTTGCGATGCAGCCCGCTGTGTCACCTCTTCGGCCAACAGCTTACCTTCTTCTTCACAGCAAGCCATCTCTGAGGGCTGAAATTCTATGAGCTACTGTATTACAAGCAGGCAGCTCCTCATGCTGCATGTCAAGGGTCTCATGCACGCCCCTTCTCCTGATGACTGATGGCATAACTGGACTGTCTAGAGTCTCTCAGCTGGACGACTCCCGGTTCTTTCTGAGTGAAGTACAGTTGCTGTTGTCTGAGGGGTAATCCCAGCACATGCCAATGGCAGCAATCTGATGGATGGTACCAACACAATCTCTAAGCTGTAGAACCCCTTTTGGCAATTCATTGGGGAACAGCCAGTGATTAACTTGTAAAATGTTAAGTGTCAGGGCCTTTGCCAGGAGTCCACTGCAGTTTTCCATCCATTGCCCTTGCCAGCTCTGCCAATCACAGCCATAACCATCACACTCATACAAGTGTGACAATTTGGACTATTCCAGGCCCCAAAGCTATAACAATGACTTGGGCAACAGGCATTAGTCATTTTTAATGTATATTGAATTAACAAACCACCTTTGCTGTGCTCATCTCTAAATTAGATAGACTGTGTCATCATGTGCCAGACCGTCATAAGTGCCTGTGTTGACAATTGAGTCCTGGTGCTGAGCACTGGAAACCACCGGCTCAAATTAAGCACTGTGTACAGCTTCTGCTGCTCCCTGCTACGTTTCAGGTGGAGTTGCTGCCTTTGTTCAGTCTCAGTACATCCAGTAGGTGAAGTAAGTTTGTAGCCTTATGGTGCCACCTAGAGGTGGTACTTACTTGTAGGATAGCTCCCCTTAACTGGTGGAGGAATTGTCTTGGACATCTGCCACAGGTGCCTTGACAATTCTTAAGTCTGGGAGTACCGCTCCAGGTGGGAAGGTACAGAGCCCCAGGGAGAAGGGCTGGGTGTGGGAAAGCCCACCCCCGTCCCATGTCCAGCCTCAGGGTACTGACCCTGGGCTGGTATACCTGTTGCAAGATAACACCTCTGAACTGGTGGGAGAATTTTGCAGAACACCTGCCACAGGTGCCCTGAAAACTCTGGAATCACTGGGGACTTCTCCTGGTGGGGGATTGCAGAACCCCGGGGAGGGGAACAGGGTGTGGGAAAGCCCACCCCAGGCTTCTGTCTAGCTGCAGGGTACAGACCCCGGGCTGGTGGGCCAGTGTCAGGCTGCCATACCTGACTTGGCAGGAGGGAGAGTGGAGAAAGGGTGCCAGGCACCTGGGGCTACTGCCCCTCATTTTCTGACGCCACACAGGTTAGAGATGCCTGAAAGGCATGAGGCCTGGCTCTCATCCCTGACAGTTGTCAGTTGCCACTGTGGCTTGCTGTCCTGGTAGCCAGAGTTGCCCCTGGGAGGGGGACATGAGTCACACCCCGATGGTGGACTGGGCCACCCCACTGTGTTGGCCATGTGGGTACCGTCTGCCTGTTGGGACACAACTGTGAGCAAAGTAAGTTTAGGCACTGCAGAAATGGGGTCCCAGTTGAGGAGAAGGGTTACCCATGGGCCAGCTTAGTGGACCCAGGGGGTTTGGATAGAGGGATCCAAAAAGGTTCAGGAAGGCCAAGAACGGGAATAGACCCGTGCTGTTGCGGACCAGGTTCCATGTTCTATCACCCCAAGCAGGGAAGCCCATCGAGTAATGGATTGGTCTACCCTGGCTTTAGGCTGGAAGGGGGTTGTGTTGGACTTGGCCCTTTTTGCAAGGTTATCCCCAAACTTTTTGCTTTTCCCTCCTATTATTTCCTGACCTGTTGTTGTTGGTTTTAGGACTCTGGGAACTTTACCACTGCTAATCATTGCTAAAGTGCATGTGCTCTCTATGTAAATTGTGAACATGATTGGTTATCCATGATTGGCATATTTGATTTACTGGTAAGCCCCTAGTATAGTGTACAGAGTGTGCCAGGCCCTGTAAATCAAATGTTATTAGTGGGCCTGTATCACTGATTGTGCCACCCACATAAGTAGCGCTGAAAAGGTATATCAGACCTGCCAATGCAGTGTCTGTGCCCATTGTTAACTGCCTTGTCGATCTGGCAAGTGCACCCACTTGCCAGGCCCTAACCTTCCCTTTTCTTACATGTGAATCACCCCTAAGGTATGCCCAAGTTACCCCTGTGGGCAGGGTGCAGTGGATGTGAAAGGTAGGACATGCCCGATGTGCTTGGCATGTCTTGATAGTGAAATACTGCCAATTTCGTTTTTCACTATTGAAAGGCTATCTGCCCCGTAGGAAAGGATGGGAGTTCATTTATAATATCTTATAAATATAACTTCCCATTGGGACAAGATAGAAAGATGGACTTTAGTATGCCTGAACTCAGAATATAAAAATGCATCTTTTAGTGAAGATGATTTTTATATTGTGTGTTTGTAAATACCACTTTTAGAAAGTGGGTAATTTCTTGCTTAGCCATCCTGTGTGCCTCTGCTGGTTTGTGGAATGACTGTCTGGCTTTTGAATGACAGGGGCTGGGGATGCAAATTCTCTCAGACGGCCACCATGGGAGTGTGGGGGAGGTTGAGGTGTATCCTGCCATTCCTAAATGAGTCAGGGCTGGGCTGAATAGACCTGGACTGCATTCAGAGTAGGGGGAGGAGTTCCAGACCTCCATTTCTAACAAATATATTTTTAATATATAGAGATATTTTAAATAACTGTTTTTTACCATAGTTAGAAAGGAAGTTGTTGCTTCTTTGACAAGAAAGTGAAACCTCACCTATGGTCTATATTTTTCAGATAACTCTCACCTTTTAGCTTACGTTTCTTTACTTTTTACATAAAGTGATATTTCAAATTTGTGTTTGTGTCTTGTCAAGATTAATTCATGTCTGGCAGAGAGAAAGAGGTGCAAAATCAAATGAAATGTTTAATTATTTACTGCCAATCCTAATTACATTGACTCTAGACGTTCTTGTTAAAGTCCTTCCCAACCACCCTTAAAAGGCTTGGCCCTCCTTCAGTGCTTATTACAGGGTGAGTGAGGAATAGAAAACTGGTTAAAGCTACGGGGCGTGGTAACATCTCATAGATATTAAAAAACAACTAAAAGGGAACAGCTTGATAGCTCAAAGGTGAGGACTGTGACATGGCAAAGAGGGGCATAGTGAAAGGAAGAGGCGAAGAGGAGAGGGTAAGGGAAAAGTACAGAGAGCAAGACTAAGAAATCAGTGAAGCAGGAAGGGAAAGAGAGAGGGAGAAGCATTCTGGGACATACAGAGTAGCAGAGAGACAGACTGAGATCATGCTACTCTTTAGACGCCAATATTGTGGCTTTTCAGTGGGTCTGCCTGTTAACAGCTAGGCGACATGGAATATTGATTCAGCAGTTTGTGTTCAAAGCTGCAGGATGTTCAGAAAACATTGTATCCGCATTAACTAAAATTAGTTTTTGCAGCAGCTGTTGCATTTTCTAAACTACAGTTCCATTCCAGTCTTCAGAAGTTTGCGATTTCCGATAATAGACAAAGCTAGAAGGGAGTTCCAAAGAAGTGGCCAAAAACAGAAGCATACGGAATAGTAACCACACCCAACATAGCTTAGTGCTTTTTTTACAGTGCCCTTGGCAGCTCCAGCGCCTATCATGGAGAGCACAGATGTTTTTCACTTGCTCCAAGGATGTGTAAAAGTTCAAGTCTGGTGGGATTTGAGTTTTATTCTTGTTTGGGATGCTACATGGAGTCCAAAGACAGCATTCAGCTGGTTGAAAATCTACCCGGGTATAAGTATGGTACAGAATAAATAAAATAAAATGATATTGATAATGCACTTCTAAAGATAAGTCAAGTTATTCTGGCATTGGTGTTTGCAACACTCTACCTTGTGTCCTTTACTTTGAGCCCTGCTGTCCATGGTGTGACATATTTTAGTCCTTTCAAAAAGTTTACCAGGAATTCCCCTTTTGGCATTTTCTACTGTAGTTTGGAACAGAAGTGCAGGTCCTGGTCTTCTGCTACTTGAATGGTTGTGACCCTTCACTCAATGTCCTATCTAACACTACCCTTGCATCCATCAAAGGTATCCTTCACATTGCAGCACACCTCACCATGGGTTTGAAGAAGTTCAACCACAAATCCTCTTTGAAGGGTTACATCATCCTGACCCCGGCTTGCACCACTTTCAAAATCTGATTCATCACATGTAAGGCTATCAGCAATGACATCCCTTCATACCTGGCCGAGAAACTGCCTCCAGTCGACAATGCCATACCAGGTAAAACCAGACTGGAGACAAAGAAGTGCTGAAAGGAAAAGATCAGAAAACAGATCTTCTCTATCAACGCACCTAGGATATGGAATACCATCCTCATAGACTTTAGAAATTGAACCCCTCCCCTGCAGTTCATAACAAAAGTAAGAACACACCTCTTCAAGAAGCATTACCATCCTACAAGATATGGATCTATTTGTGACCTGACACATTGTAAATAGTTTTGCATCGTATCCCTTGGTCTTTGCCCTTGTGGAACGTTTTGTTGCCTCCTATGTATGTTCTTTTCTGAGGTAGCGATAAAGCGATTTCCAAAGTTTTGGGCCAGTCATGCACTCTCAAAAAAGGGTCAAAGGCAGCGTCATGGTTGCACTATGTGGCCACACCAGAAAAGGGAGCACATTTTAGACTAGTGAGAGAGCACAGCTCTTACAACTGCATGTACCTGTTGGTCAGTGTACAACCCTTAATAGAACAGATCAACAAGACTGTGGTCTTTAGTATAAGATTTCAAGAAGATTGAAGCCAATTCGGCCATTAAATTGTATGTTCGCGGAAGAAGGACTTCTAAAACTCAAAATGTCACCTTTGAAAGATGTATTCAGATTTACCCTCTGCCCATTGCTGCACTCTCACCATACAAAGGCTGGTGATCTAACTTCTAAGTCCCTGTTGACATCAAGCAGCACCTACATTGTATCATAGTACCATACACACTGAAGGCAACCGTCCACAATCATCAGTCTGGTGGGATAGCTAATTGAGATGAATGTTTGCCTGTGGAACAAACTGGTAGAGGAAAGTCACAAGTTTGACTCTTGGCAAGGCTGACTCAGCCTTACATCCTCCCGAAGGTATGTAAATTAAGTACAGTGAGGGGTAACAGTAACATCTATATCTATTATTAACTTTGTTTAGAAATTACAGTTGTGCAGTATGATGCTCTATTTAAAAAATCAAGTTAATAATATTATTTGACGTAGGCAAAAAAGTTCATTGGAGAGACGGCAGGGGAGGATTTCCAACATAAAGTTGCCGTTTGTAACCTGCGGCTTCCTCTCTGACAGGAAACACCAATCATATGGTAACATGTTAAGCTAGATTTCTACCTGCTGTTGCAAGCCATTGATAAAAACTGGCTCATCAATCTTTCCCAATGCCACTGATAAATCAATAAGTGGGTCAGTTTACACCTCAGCGCTTATCCAGAAAGCAAATGGATTATTCATTGGGAGTATGTTAGTCCTACTCAAGTAATATGTCCCTTAAATCCTATCAGTTCAAACACACAGTTTCAATAATTTCAAACGGGACCTACGTGCAAATTCAGGCCAACCACAATGGAGCGAAAGTCGAATGAACCAACTGCGTTATCCCAGTCAAAGTTTTTAACTTCTGACTGAGGGCCTGATTACTAGTTTAGTGGTGCAGGAGTGGACCGCCATACTGGCGGCCCGCTCCTGCACTGTAAAACCCGTGGTCGGGCCACCCACCAGAATCTTGTGTCTGGCTGACTTGTTTGGGTGGTCCCCTGGTGGTGCCTCTGAAAGTTGGCACCCCAATCGGAAAACCCAAAAAAGTTCCTGCACTGCATGGACTGTAAAGTCTATGCTGCGCAGGAACTGGAGTGCATGCACAAAGGGGGGTGAGCATGCACAGTTTTCACAAGGATTAGAAGAAACGGCGACGAAGAGGAGGAGGGCATCCCAGGACTGCTGCAGTACAGGTAAGTGGGTTTTAATTTACTTTTAAATACTAAAATTCATTGTTCATATGGGGGGGTGGAGGCAGGTGGCGTAGTGGGGCTACGCTGAGGGCCACGCAGAGGGCCACGCAGAGGGCCATTGAGTTTGTTCGTACCTCCATGGCCCTCCACTTAGCCCCCGTACGCTCACTACGCTCAGGCCTACTTTCTATGCCATTGATGTATCTTCTTACACTATATACTATGGCCTCACTGGAAGGATGCATATTGCAAATGAGGATTAGCTCATTTCCCTATATTCTAGACATCGAAGCATGTATACGGCGGACCCGACACCACCTCCCCAGTATACAGAGTCCAAATTTCAGCAGCATCAGTCCACAAGAAGTGGGCATTTTCTCACATACATGAATAAGCGTTATGTGATCTTTTGTATTTTGGGGTCTAAAGCCTTATAAGCAGTAAACCATTCGGCCCATAGCTTTTAAGAAGCAAGGTTTAGTGTCAAGCAAAGAGGGAGTGTTAAGCTCAAATTCAGTCTCTGCCACAGTTTGGAGCTGACTGATGTCATACGTATTTTAAGAGAAAGCTAGTGCAGTGCTATTTTACCTCCTTAAACAGTGGTAAATGGTTGCTTTTTGCAGGTACTTTCAAGGTATGTGCCAATTCTGCCTGAAAATGAAGCAGCATTTGTTGAAATATCTAAAGTAAACACCAGGACATATAACAATAACATGCACAAAGCAACATAAAGTAATTAGAGACTAGTAGGGTGCATCACAACAAAACAGTCGAAACAGAATGTGACACAACAGCTGCAGCACAACACAACACAACAAAATCACATTGCAGTCATGCATTTGAAAAACCAGCAGCACAAAAATTAACAGAGCACATTACCACAACAAATATGCAGAAATGTTCTGACACACATTACCACCTCAATTATCCTGTTTTCATAATGTGGTTGTGAAAGATGTTTGCACATGAAATAGCACAAGTTAAAAAAGTTTTGCGATGCAGCCCGCTGTGTCACCTCTTCGGCCAACAGCTTACCTTCTTCTTCACAGCAAGCCATCTCTGAGGGCTGAAATTCTATGAGCTACTGTATTACAAGCAGGCAGCTCCTCATGCTGCATGTCAAGGGTCTCATGCACGCCCCTTCTCCTGATGACTGATGGCATAACTGGACTGTCTAGAGTCTCTCAGCTGGACGACTCCCGGTTCTGTCTGAGTGAAGTACAGTTGCTGTTGTCTGAGGGGTAATCCCAGCACATGCCAATGGCAGCAATCTGATGGATGGTACCAACACAATCTCTAAGCTGTAGAACCCCTTTTGGCAATTCATTGGGGAACAGCCAGTGATTAACTTGTAAAATGTTAAGTGTCAGGGCCTTTGCCAGGAGTCCACTGCAGTTTTCCATCCATTGCCCTTGCCAGCTCTGCCAATCACAGCCATAACCATCACACTCATACAAGTGTGACAATTTGGACTATTCCAGGCCCCAAAGCTATAACAATGACTTGGGCAACAGGCATTAGTCATTTTTAATGTATATTGAATTAACAAACCACCTTTGCTGTGCTCATCTCTAAATTAGATAGACTGTGTCATCATGTGCCAGACCGTCATAAGTGCCTGTGTTGACAATTGAGTCCTGGTGCTGAGCACTGGAAACCACCGGCTCAAATTAAGCACTGTGTACAGCTTCTGCTGCTCCCTGCTACGTTTCAGGTGGAGTTGCTGCCTTTGTTCAGTCTCAGTACATCCAGTAGGTGAAGTAAGTTTGTAGCCTTATGGTGCCACCTAGAGGTGGTACTTACTTGCCTCATAATGATCAGCAAATAGTTTCCGTTAGTGTATGAGGACCTCTCCCACTGACAAGACAATTTTTTTCCCGGAGAGCTGACAATCCTTGCATTGGTCCTGCCCCTGCCAATTGTAGCATAGCAGAAGAAACAGTACAGATGGTCTCTGAGCTATCAAAGCCTTGGTGGAGTGCCATTGTAACGCAGCTCCTGCTGAGCCCTGGTGTATCTTAGATCGAATCATGTCCAACTTTTATGGGTGGGCGCCATGTAACAGAGGTCATTTACTAAAATATATAGCTTTGCAACAGGCGAATAAAAAATGGATTAATGGTATTATTATCTTATATACTATAATCAAGAAAAAGCACCTATGATGAATTTCAGACCCCATGCATGTGCTTCTTTGCCAGCTTCTGATTCGCTCCTGAATAACAGCTATTATTATTATTATTATTATTATTATTATTATTATTATTATTATTATTATTATTATTATAATTGTTGTTACTGTCATTGGATGGATAGCATTTTCCTTGAATTAAATTTTTAAAATGCAGGCCTTAATTCCTTTAATGTATTTTCAAATGTTTCTTATTTTGCCTTTGTAAAACCACTTGCGGTATCTCTTGAATTAACTGTATCGAAGTGTGCCTCTTTGAGAAGAGTAGCAGAAAAATACACTTATAGCCACGTTGTTGGCAATGAAAGCACTCCATCAATTAAACCTTGATTATGGCTGTGTAGAAAGGCAATGCTATTGTAATTGACTTCGAAATTATATTTCTCATGGATTTACTATTCTCTTAGGAGCAATAAAACAAATTCCTATCCCAGATGTTCAAGTCCTGCAAAATATTTAAACAGCTTCCAGCTGGAAAATAGGATGTCAAGTCTTTTCGACATTGTTATGACTTATTCCACGTTATTTTTTACAGGAGTGTTTACTAAACATCCTAAATACCCCACACACCCGTTATTCAATATCTAAGTGATTTTATATATTGCGTCCATATGGACTTCAATTTGTCATCATTATTTGTTATCCCCTTAACTGCTGAGGCTTTTTCACGCAAAGTGCTGAGTTCTTTATTGGCTATTTGGTGTACTTTGCACTTAGACATCAGTAACATTTTTTCACATAATATACACATACATTTTCTCCCTTTTTTCCCCAAATCGTGAGGATTATAAAGATACCCACGGTTTGTGGAATGCCCTGGAGGGGACTAAGAAAATAGCCAAAATATAGCTAACTTTTTGGGAAAAATAAGGAAAAAAGGACTCCACAAAAAGTGTTTTTTTATTCCCTAAAAATGTAATCAACAAAAAGTCTATTGTACTAAAGTCACCATCTTCCCAGATTTTAGAAACATGCAACTCAGGATGGGAAAATTAAGGGGCTCATTACGATGGCGGAAGGCCCGCCCCCGACAACCGGTCGGTGGAGGGCCTTCCGCCATTGTATTGCTGTTTTCCCCCCATATTATGATGGCAGAGGCAATCATTAGGCATGTGTGGCGGTCATAAAGACCGTCCACCACGGTTCTGAAAAGCGGTTCTTTTCCGACCGCCTGCCGGAACAGAAACATAGCCCAACATTGCGGCGGTGCCTTGCAGGCACCTCCGTAGGTATTATGATATCCCTTTTCTCCATTCGTTTTACGGCAGACAAACCACAGCAAAATGAATGGTGGAAATGGATTTGGGGGCCAGTAGTGTGTCCCCCTTAATCCTTAGGACTGGGTCAAGTGCACTGGGGGGCACACATATCCCTGCACCATGTTGCAGGCACTGCATGGTAGTGCAAGGATATGCAAGTGCCTTTATTTTTGCATTGCGGCAGGGGCTGTTGAATGCATCCCTGCCACAATACAAAATATAGGTGATGTGACCGCCATGGTGGCGGTCGCATCATAATTCGGATTGTGGGGAGGCTGCCTCATGGGCAGCCGGTCCCAAATCTGAAACGATGGCGGACGGACGGAAGTCCATATGCCATCGTAATGAGCCCCTAACTTTTTACCACAGGTTTGGCATTTTTCCCAGAGGTAGTTATTTTTCCTAAAATTTTGTAGTTTAACCTACTTCCAGTTTGTGGGGAAAACAGGTGTAAAACCGTTGAGTGATCCCAGATAAATATGTAGTTTTGGAAAATTAGACAAAATTCTAAATTTAGCAAGGGGTCATTTTTGTAGACCCCTCAAAGTTTTCTCAAAGAAAATAACATTTGAAATAAAGAAAATATTGAAAATGAGTAGGGAAAAATGGGCATTTGTGACAATGTTTTCATCTGTGACTTCTTATCACAATGGCTGATTTACGAAAGCAATATCCTATTATGTCCGCTACATTCTTCTCATTGTGGGGACATATAGGGTTTGCGGGTTGTCCGAAAAGAGCAACTGAGCTGCACCATACAATGGGTTGCATTGTGTCCCGAGTATAGAGTATAGAGCAAAGAGCAAATGAAATAGTAAAATGTAAACAGTGAAAAAACAGTATTGTTAGACCTGTCAGCCTAGGGTGGTCTTCTCCCAAAAAATGTTGCCTTAACCTTACTTCTAGTTTTTCTTTGCTGATCTCGCTTTTGTTGGCCTTAGGACTTGGGGGACTTTACAACTGCTAACCAGTACTAAAGTGGACGTGCTCACTCCCCAAAACATGGTAACATTGGCTTATGCCCAATTGGCACATTTGATTAACTTATGTCAGTAGTAAAGGGGTACTACTTGTACTCAGGACCTGTCAAAAATGTCCCAGGCATGCCGTTGCAGCCAAAATAAACCTCTTGCCGGCCTAAACCTACCTTTTGAACACATATATGTCACCCCTGGGGTAAGCCCTAAACATCCCATATGACAGGCTGCAGTGCATTTAAAACATTGGACATGTACTTTTAACTTGTACATTTCCTGGTAGTGAAACACTCTTAAATTATTTTTTCACTACTGCAAGACCTGCCTCTCCCAATGGATAATGGTATTCAGACAAAATATCAAGTTGGAAATGTCGACTTACACAAATATCGAGTTGTAAATATCGTAACACAGAAATATCGACAACAAGAATATCGAATTTAAGGTAAAAAATATTGTTTTCGAAAAGATAGAAGTTTTAAATATCGTTTGCAAAAATATAGTTGTTTAATATATCAATTTTTTAAATGTATGTGATGTATTTTTTTTGTATAAGTATTGTTTATGTTCTTTAATATATGTGTTACATTTTTAGTAGTTCTTAATTTCATTTTAATTATATATATATATTTTTTTTTCCGTAGCGGGTTGTGGGTTTATAGGGGAATAGAGTGGAAAGTAATTTAATTATAATAAATTAATGATCATTTTTTCACCAATATTTTTTCAATTGAGATTTTATAGTATTAATAGTCGTTTAATTTTTCTCAGTACATTTTGGGGCCGATTCCGATCCTGTATTTTTTTTCCCGTACGACTTGTATCCGTATTTTTTTACGTACGAATCGTACAAGTACCGTACAAACAGTGAAGTACGATTCGTGCGGGAAAAATACATACGAATCGCCTCGGGACAAGTCTACGAGACGTCCCCGGACAGTTTTACGTACGAGTCGTAAAACTGAAGTCCGAGCGCACAAGTCCGCTCCGTACCGGCATTCCAAATGCACAAGCGAATGGAAAACGTCCCGTACGGAGCGAACTGTGTACGACCCCTACCCCGGGTACACTTGTGCCCGGGGTACGAGTCGTACGGCCCCCCCACCCCACCCCGTATGTACAGACTGTACCCCCCACCCCCTATGTACGTGCCGTAACCCCAGCCCCCCGTATGTATGCGCCGTACCCCCAGCCCCGTATGTACGCGCCTTACCCACAGCCCCGTATGTACGTGCTGTACCCCCAGCCCCCGTATGTCCGTGCCGTACCCCCAGCCCCCCTGTATGTACGCACCGTACCCCCACCCCGTATGTATGCACCATACCCCCACCCCGTATGTACGCACTGTACCCCCACCCCCATATGTACGCACTGTACCCCCACCCCGTATGTACGCACCGTACCCCCACCACCCCCGTATGTATGCACCGTACCCCCACCCCCGTATGTACGCACCATACCCCCACCCCCGTATGTACGCACTGTACCCTCACCACCCCCATATGTATGCACCGTACCCCCACCCCCGTATGTACGCACCATACTCCCACCCCCGTATGTACGCACCGTACCCCCAGTGCATACGGTGCGTACATACGGGGGGTGGGGGTACGGTGCGTACATACGGGGGATGGGGGTACAGTGCGTACATACGGGGGGGCCTGTACGACTCGTACCCCGGGAACAACTTTTCCTGGGCTACGAGTCGTACAAACGTTGCTTCATAGCGTATAGAGTCATTCCCCGTGAACGGGCCGTTTTCCGTACAATTCGTAAATCGGATAGCCGGTCCGGATCGTACTTGTACGCTCGGACTGTCTTTTTACGAATCATACGGAAAAGTGTCCGGGTACGTCTCATACAACTTTTCCCGCTACGATTCATACGGAGTGGGCCGATCCGTATGTATTTTTTCCCGTACGAATCGTACTTCACGGGTCGGACGTGACTTGTACGATTCGTACGGAAAAAAATACGGATACGAGTCGTACGGAAATATTTTTTAACGGATCGGAATCGGCACCTAGGTGTTTTAATTTGTTTTTGAATTATTAATATTTGTTGAATTCATAATTATGTTAATTATGTAAGTACATTTGTTTTTTATTTTAGATGTGGGTTGTGAATTGAGTGGTGTTGTAGGGTAGGAAGTAAATAAACTACATTTATGGAATAATTAATGTTTTTGTTAATAAATAATTGCTAAATACAAATATTTATTTGTTAGAATTTTTTATTTCATTTAATATAATATTTGTAGGTATTTGTGATATATATCTTTAACATTATAATATGTTTTTATTTTTTAACATATTTAATATTAAATATATTTTTTTTTAAATTTGTAACATATTTATATTTTATTTATTTATTTTGTTTGTTAAATACTTTTATTTTGTTTAATTTTAATTTTGAACTGACTGGAGTGGGAATAGTAATGTATACCCCTCCTCTATCCAACACTTTCCCTACTGTTGCACTCATTGGAGTGGGAATAGTAATTTTTACCCCTCCGCAATCCAACACTTAACCTACTGTTGAATTGACGGGAGATGGAATATTACATTTTACCCCTCTGCTCTTTAATATTTTCCTTGGTGTTGTATTGGCTGGAATGGTTGCAGTAAATATTTTCTATTTGCCATTTATCACTTTTACTACTGATACATTTATTAGAGGGAGATTTGTAAGAAATAAATTTCTCCACTGTTAACATTTATGTATTGTGCTACGTGGGAGTGGTAAATTGTTTATATATTTACTTTAATAGTATGCATGGTTTTCTTCAAATTGTAGTGGGAATAGTATGCTTATTAAATGTTATAATTCTTTTTGTATTGTTATAATAACAATTATTATGTTTTGTTTATTTGAAAGTATAATATTTTTAATTATTAATATTTGTTAATTGGTAAATTATTTTTACTAAGTTTAAAGATTTTTAAATAGTTTAATGTTTTAAGTTAATTACAATTTTTTAATAGATGTTATGTTATTGGTAAATGTATGCATATATATATTCACTTAAAAAACCATAGGTTTCACACATGTTATAGTTAGCTGGACATTTCACTCGTAAAAAACCAATGAAATTCCCCGTTATAGTTAGTTCAGATAACTATAACTCGCGCGCCCGCAATCCACTGCTCATGACGTCACATATTACATCACTCATGACATGGTCAGTGGCATCACTCATGACATCACTGATGACATCATCCTTGTGATAGAGTGGCGGTCGCGTGAGTTATAGTTATCTGAACTTACTATAACGGGGGAATTTCATTGGTTTTTTACGAGTGAAATGTCCAGCTAACTATAACATGTGTGAAACCTATGGTTTTATAAGTGAATTTGCAAGGTTTTTTAAATGCTAATTCCTAACTATAACGTGTGTGAAACCTATGGTTTTTTAAGTGAATTTGTACGGTTTTTTAAATGCTAAGATATGTATGTATTATTATATTTTTTATATATTTATTTTACAATAAACTACCTATGTATATAGTTATAGATTGACTGTACCCTGTAATATAGAATGGCTCGTTTAAAAAGTTGTATTTTTTTTTTAAGGTTTTTCACCGTGTGCGCACCGCGATTTTTAAAAAAAAAATTACAATGTTTTTTTCAGTCTTAGGGGTCCTTCAGGGGCCCCCTGACAAAGGCTAGGGGGTCAGGAACTCTCTACCCTGCCCCCTTTTCGCGTTCGCCACCTTCCTTTTTCCCTGTCGCACACAAAACAAACAAAATGGCGGCCGACACTTCCTGATTTTGACCGATTCGAACGTTGACTGACATCTAACCACCAATCAGAAATACGCTCGCTCACGGCACCGCGCATATAGATATATATGTACATTTAACTGCAATTTTCTCAGGAACTACTGAACTGATTGACTCCATATATGCAAAAGGCACATGCCTGACCTGAGGACTACCTCTTTGCCAAATTTCAAGTAATTCTGTTAAGCCGTTCGGCCTGTACCTTCGACTAAAGGTCCTATGGGAAAATGCATGGGGAAAATGCGTTTTGGGACACCCCTTTTTTCTCGGCCCCCGCTTGACGAATCACCCCGAGACTTTCAGGGTAGGAGCTGAGCGGAGCGCCCCATTAGTTTTGAAAAATTCGCGAGGATTCGTCAACCGGCGCCAAAGTTATTCAAAATAGAATTTTGAGATTTCCTATGGAAACACGGTCCTAACTATAACTATCTACTGGCGACCGCCAGTAGATAATAAACATATATATGTGTATGTATATATATTATCTACTGGCGGTCGCCAGTAGATAGTTATAGTTAGGACCGTGTTTCCATGGGAAATCCGCAACATTCTATTTGGAATAACTTTGGCGCCGGTTGACGAATCCTCGCAAAATTTTCAAAATAGGTGGGGCGCTCCGCTCCGCTCCTACCCTGAAAGTCTCGGGGTGATTCGTCAAGCGGGGGCCGAGAAAAAAGGGGGGTCCCAAAACGCGTTTTTCCCATGCAATTTTCCATAGGGACCTTTAGTCCAAGGTACAGCCCGAACGGCTGAACAGAATTACTTGAAATTTGGCAGAGAGGTAGTCCTCAGGTCAGGGATGTGCCTTTTGCAGGTCTGGTGTCAATCTGTTCAGTAGTTCCTGAGAAAATCAAAAGTAAAATCATATATATATATGTGGGCGGAGCCTAACCACACATCTCATCCTGAGATCTGATTGGCAGTCTGCACTTCATCCACGAAGTGTTGGCAGCCATCTTGGGACCAATATACATGATAGCACCTCATTAAAAAGCATTGCAGTTAATAGAAGGTTTTAAGTCTTTAGTTACATTATAAATCATTTGTTGATGGTACCATACTCATTTTAGGAATTGTGGTATGTTCTAAGGTGATTTCACCATGTGAAAAAGCCTTCTGCTGGGATATCATGATTGAGAGAAAAATATTTTCTCATGCTTTTCCCACAGAGGTTTGGAAGGTGATCTATAAGCTAAACTGAGAGCTTATTTTCTGTAAATTCACATTATCTTTCTCAGTCATGTGAGAATGAAGTCTGACATTCTCAGTAAAACATGTACATCCAACAAGGGCAGAGACTGTCAGTTGATTCCTTTGTGTTCTACTGCAGCTTCCCAGAGTGTTCCAAAGAACAACTAGAGCGCTAACAGTCCTACTTATGATAAACGTATGGCACACCTGAAGCCATCTTGCTTGGATTAAAGTGGTAACTCTTAAAACATTTAATTTAAAAAGGAACAAAATGAGGGGGTTCATTTTTCCATAAAAAGTATGATTAGTGCTGCAGAAAGAAAAATTAGGGCACATTTTGAGTGACTTCTCAAATCCTCTTCTATTTCATTAAAAAATTCTGACATACAGACTGAAACATGCACTTTCAATACCAGCAGCAGTTTCCCCTGGTGAGCATTAGCTTTACTACAGTGATCTAATGAGCAAAAAGAGTGCTAACATTCTGAATTTATGGCAAATGTGTGACACATCTGAATGTCTTCTTGATGGAATCAAAGTAAAAAACTGAAAGTATTTCCTACTGAGGAGACTGCAGTAAATGAGGAAATTAGGAAACTTCATAACAAATGAGTCTCCCAAGATGGCCACCAGAGACAAAAGAGCCCAAATGTAGCCCAAATATCACCCAGATGTAGCCCAAGTATAGCCCAATGACAGAATGTCCGAGAGTGTTCTTAAAAACAACTAGAGCGCTTACTGTCTTCATTATGACAAAAGTATGGCACACCTGAAGCCATCTTGATTGGAATAAACTGGTAACACTTAAAACATTTAATTTAAAAAGGAACACAATGAGGGGGTTCATTTTGCCATAGATATTATGATTAATGCTGAAGAAAGAAAATGAGGGCACATTTTGAGTGACTTCTCAAATCCTCTTCTATTTCATTAAAACATTCTGACATGCAGACTGAAACATGCACTTTTAATACCAGGAGCAGACTTCCATGGTGAACAGTAGTTTTACAGTGATCTAATGAGCAACTAGAGTGCTAACATTCAGAATTTATGGCAAATGTGTGACATATCTGAATACCTTCATGATGGAATCAAAGTAAAAAACTGAAAGCATTTCCTACTGAGGAGACTGCAGTACATGAGGAAATTAGGAAACTTCATAACAAATAAATATCCCAAGATGGCCACCGGAGACAAAAGAGCCCAAATGTAGCCCAAAATCACCCAGATGTAGCCCAAATATAGCCCAATGACAGAAGTGTGCAAAACACTTATTATTTTGTGTTTTTGCAGTGTTATATAGTGCAGACTTGTCAGGTATTGGAGTGCTTTACATGAGCATTGGTTACATCACACAAGAACAAATTCATTTTGGTTGTAGACATGGGGAGACTTAGTGATTTGACCAGAATCACAGAATGTCGAGCTGAAGCAGAAACTCCAACCTGGTTCCCCAGTTGCAAAGTCTGCAGTTCTGGAAGTAACACCACATCCTCTCCCCTAAGTGCAACATTTAATCAAGTGGTCAACTGGATAAAAAAACATAAAGATAACAAATAATTTAAAATTGCTTTGTCGCTATTTGAAAACTCAGAAAATATGTCCTTATTTTAGTCTTTTAGAGCACTAACCATAATTTTGATGCCAATAAGACCCTCTCATATATGTAATTTCTAAAGGAAATGCTCTAGGTATTACAGTTTTGATTACATCAAGATGACGTCAGGCGTTCCACACTTTTGTAATAAATATAGAATGTTAGCAATCTAGTTGTTCATTAGGATACTGTTGAGAGGCAGAGGCCAGGGGCACGGACTCTGAAAATTGAAGGCAGGTAGGAGGGTGCAAAGGCAACAATTTAACCACACTGAGCAGGCAGGAAGGGCCGTGGCAGCACAACAGACTATGGAGGGCAGTGGAAAGGGGGGCAGGGGCAACAAACCAACAATACAGGACTTGCAAGAGAGGCTGTGGCAATGTAATAGACCATTGTGGGCAGAAGGAAGAGGCAATGGTAGTACAACCATACATGCCAACAGACCCGATTCAGCCAGGAAACGTCCAATGTTTTTAAGCTCAAATGGGCTTTATCTGATCTGTCTCCTGTCTACAATCTCCTCTTTTTCAATGTAACTCAAAGGGGAAAATCAATACCCCAGTTTTTTTTCAAAATCTCCCTCTTACCAAGTTCAAAATGTTCGCAAGTATGGTACATTGGATCATGGAAGGAAATGGGGAAGGGACATGGACTTGGATAACAGAGGACAGGAGGGACATGGAGAGGTGCACCAAACTGACCCTGCAGGGCAGGCATCAGGGTTTCCAGCAGCACAATACACCACACAGGGCATGCGGGACGGGAGTGCAGCACAACAATCCATAGAAAGCAAGAGGGAGGGGACAGGACCATGCACATGGACAACAGAGAACAAGAGAGGGGCAAGAGGCAATGGTAGCTAGCTGACCATAATGGACAGACAGGAGAGAAAGCTGCAGCATAACAGACCATAAAGGGCAGGAGGGACGGATCAGGGGCATTACAATGGAACAGACAAGCCAGGAGGGAGGGAGTAGGGGTCTGCGCATGTAAACAGAGGGCTGGGGGCAAGGGGGCAGGGGAGGAGCAGCAAGATAGCCATGGAGGTCAGGCAGGATGGGCACTAGAAGCAAGACACACCATGAAGAGCAACAGTGAGACTGTGATGGCATACACACAGACCATGGAGGGAAGGTGGGAGGGGGTCGGGGGCTGCTAACTGACCACACAGGGAAGGTGGGAGGGGCCATGGCAGCACAGAAGACCATGCATGGCAAGTGGGAGGGTTAGTGGCAGCACAATGGCTATGATGGGCAAGAGGAGGGTGCAGGGGCATGCACAAAGGACGATGGAGGATAGAAGGGAGGGTCAGGACCTGTGCACAGACAAGAAAGTTCAGGGGAAGGGGCCTCACAACAGACGGCACGGGGCAGGCAGGAGGAGCAGTTGCAGCACAACAGACCAGGGAGGGCAGAAGGGTGTGGCAGTACAATGGACCATGTAGGACAGGAGGAAGAGGATAGGGGCATGGCATGTGGACGGGCAGGGTGGAGGTGGCAGGGACAGGTTACAGTCATCTGACAATGCTAGGCAGGTGGGAGGGGAGTGGCAGCTCAACAGAACACTCAGAGTAGATAGGAGTGGCAGCTCCATGGAACATGGTGGGCAAAAAGGATGGAGCAGGAGCATGCACAAAGACATCGGAGGGCAGGGGGAAGGAGAATAGGGGCAGCAAGCTAAGCACAGAGTTTAAGCAGGAGGTCAATGATGGGGCATAGAATTGGGCAATGGAGGGCAGGAGGAGTGGACTGGTAAATCATACTAAATTGAGGGCAGTGGCAGCACATCAGACCATGCATGGCAGGAGAGAGGAGGCTAGTCCATGGATTCACACAACAGAGGATAGGGAGGAGGGGGATGGGGCAGCAAGCTAACTGTTCAGAGAAGGCGGGTATTAGGAACTTTATTGTTTTTAAAACGTGTGTCTGTGCGAACTACTTAAAATATGAACAAGCATGCAGCATAATCTCACTTTTATTCAGGAAGAAGAGGACGTTTGTGACTGTGACTCCGGGCTCACTTGGCAGAAACACCCCCTGACCCTCCACCCCCTATCGCAAAATATAATGCCCGTGAAAAGGGTAGGTGAACACAGTGTTATATAGAACATAGTCCTGAGAGCACGATTGAAAATGAAAACTAGATATAGTGTATGGTATAAACTATGGACCAAAAAGTGTGATATAAGATGAACCGGGCGTGAAATATAATATGCAATACATTGTGCTCAATGACAGATTCATTGGAGAGCACGAGATAGCACAGGCACTAGCGCGTGCTATGCGATATGCGCCTTGGAGTGTAATATGCACAGGGCAGTGTTGTGTAACCTAACTAGTCTCTAAAGTTGTAATATAAAATATGTGCTGGGGATTGTAACGTTGCATATGCACTGTGACAAAGATATGGATCCCAGATTGTAATATGTATGGCATAAGCACTGTGCGTTATAACATAGGCATCGAGGAAGGCACGTTAGATGGGGCAATATAACCCGTGCGAAGACAAGTGTGGCATGACATATTCACGGGGTGGTGTTACAGTGCACATGGGCTAGAGAGGGTCATAGCATATGCACTAGCTAGTGGAATACAACACAGAGGTGTGTGGCACTCAGCAGGCAATGGTGGGTGTAACACAGCATTGGGCTCTGCCAGGAGCGTGCTGTGACTCTCAAGTGATGTTCGTCCCCTTTCCAGAGAGTAAAATAAAAAGTATTACACATCCGGCAGTGGATGTGTGTTTTATTAACCGTGAGGGGGGTTTCTTGCATAGTTTTGGTCGAATTTTTGTCGAATCCCCTTTGAATGGCTTGGTGTGCATGTGTATTAAATGTGCCCGTCAATAGCTACCCATGTTTGTATAAATAAACGACAAGGGTGTCTACCGGGATTAGGCACGGTAGGGCATCAGACATGTCAGAGCTTCACAAGTGGTGTAAATACATTCCACGTGGATTCATTGTATGCATAGTTGCCTTTTAATGAATATCACGCAAATCGTCATGGTGATAGGTACGTACGGTTTGTCCAGCATGTCCTAGGTGTGTCTATAAATATATATATTTTAAAAATAATAAAAAACAGTGGCTGGCCCTGGGGATTGGGGTCAAAAAAATATAATTAGGAGACAGGCCCTGGGGGATGGGGTCATCAGGGCCAATAAATTAGAAGAAGAAGGGGAACCACATAGCCCCCCTTCTTGTAAATGTAAATGTCAAGGTACTTATAGAGCGCACTGTCACCAGACGGCCACCTTGCGGTGTCGCCTTTGCGGTTTCCTGGCGCTGATACTCATACCGCTGTGGAACCCCTCCTGGCTTTCCCTGTGAAGTGTCCACTCCTGGGCACCCCCAGGGTGAAGCCAGGCATCCTTAGCGCTATTGGGGCCGGTGTGGAGGCTAAGCAAGCTATTGCCCAGAGTTGCAGCGTGGGGCCCGTGATTAGAATAGGCACCGAGGCGAGAATAGACAGGTCGAGGAAATTGAGCCCGAGCCCCGCCGAGGCGGGAATCGAACCCTGGTCCCTGACCAGAACTCTGCTTCAGGGTCTGCCGCTCTAACCATTGAGCCACACTCCTCCAAAAAATTAAAATAAATAAAAGACTGGCATCGTGCCGGAGGCCATGCCCCCTCCTTGCAGCACTCTGCAAACGCGCCCCCTGGTGAGTTGTAAGTTGGGGAATTAATTCCTCTTCAATACTGAGGGTCCCTGAGGGCCAACTAGCCCAACAGGCATCTCCAGTATGCGCCAGGAAGCTGCGCTGCAGACAGGTGTTCTGAGGCCAAGCCCATTTTTACACCTCTCTGCAACGCAGCTCTGTGGCGCCTACTGGAGGTACCTAGTGGTCTAGTTTGACCCTAGGGACCCTTAGGATTCAAGGGGACTTAATCTCTCATCTTAGAACAGCCACAGGGCGTGTTTACACAGTGGTGAAGGGAGGGGACGGGGCCTGAGGTGACGTGTGCAAACACGCACTATGGCACGTTTTAGATTGGGGATATAATTTTTCTTCAATACTGAGGGCCCCTGGGGGCTAACTAGCCCACCAAGTGCTTCCAGTAAGCGCCACTGAGCTGCATTGCAGAGAGGTGGTCCAGGCCGTGCCACTTTTTACACCTCTCTGCAACGCAGCTCGGTGGCACTTACTGGTGGTACCTAGTGGGCTAGTTGGACCCTAGGGACCCTCAGGATTCAAATGAACTTAATCTCCCAACTAAAAACGGACACAGGGCGTGTTTACACAGTGGTGAAGGGAGGGGACGGGGCCTGAGTTAACGTGTGCAAAAACGCCCTGTGGCCTGTTTTAAGAGGTAGTTTTAATCCCCCTGCCCTATTATATACGAGAGGCTTACAGAGGAGGTCATGCTAATCACAGGGGGACCCCAACGCATAATGTTCCCTAGTGTATGTAGGTGTTTTCACTGTATTCTAAGTGTCTTTTAACATAGCACTGGCTCTAGGACTGGTATGTCAGACTCAGTTACCACCAGTATCCGTCTGAAAAAATTGAGGGTACAGGATGATTTTGCAACAAGGCTTCTTTCTGCTCTTCTTTTTGTTCTTTCTGCATGTTATCCTTCTTCCTGCACTTTTCTTCGTCTTTGAGGACTTCTGTTGCTTCTTTCTGCACTTCCTTTTTTTCTTTCTGTGCATTTTTTCTTCTTTCTTCACATGTCCTATCTCTGTAGGCATAGTTAGAAATTAGCATTTAAAAAATCTTTGAAATTCACAGAAAAAACCATAGGTTTCAGGCACGTTATAGTTAGGAATTAGCATTTAAAAAACCTGAGAAATTCACTGAAAAAAACATAGGTTTCAGGGTTGTTATAGTTAGCTGGACTTTTCACTTGTACAAAACAATTGAAATTCCCCCGTTATAGTTAGTTCAGCTAACTATAACTCGCGCGCCCGCAATGCACTGCTGATGACGTCACATATTACATCACTCATGACATGGTCAGTGACATCACTCATGACCTCACTGATGACATCTCAAATGACATCACTGATCATCATCCAGTGAATGTGTGTTTTTCTGAAAATTAAATATGTTTTATATATGTATATCTCAAGGTCGATGGGGTTTTCTTCTTTTCTCATATTTGTTACATGAACAAGAACGTATATTTATTTATTTATATATTTATATATTTATATACATGTATTTACATTTGGTTCTTTTAAAATCTGAACTAATCATTGTCCTTCATCAGCAATGTGACTGAAATTTGTCTGCTATATTGCTTGATTTGCACATTCAATTACAATTTTCTAAAGATGTTTTTCATTATGATTACACAATAATGATGTGACGCTTCATGTTCTTTTGACATAATGAAAATATACCAATAATTCAGAAAGATCGGAGAAAATTGTTTCTATGTCTATGGTGACCTATCAAGTATACACCACGTGACTAGGCACTAGCACTTTAAATATGTGAATGTTTTCCTCACATGTCATGTGATCAAGGCCTCTGGCAGGCCGAAACACGTAATGGCGGCAGTGCTGGGTGAAAATAAATAAGATATTCCTGCACTGATATCTGGGTCTGTGTTCGTCTATTCCGAAGCAAAGTGGAAGCTGGTGACGAATTTTGCATCATATATATATGTGTGTACTTTTCATCTCCGAGCAAAGTAAACCTGCCGAATTTAAATACTAACTGCTGCTTTAAATCAAACTTGGGAGTACAAGTCCTTTTTCAATGTTTAAAGTCACGTACTTTTAAAAGCTGGCGATCCCACCATTTTGAAGCCTGCATATGATTAAGACTCGTCTAGAGTTGAAACGCGTCATGCCTGTTCTTGCCTGGAATAAAGGAATGAATTAAGCACAGTTGGTGTGGCCTGTCTCACGTTCTTTGTAAGATACGTGTGTCCTGCGGAATATGTGAGGTGTCTGACACACCTGTAACAGGCCCCGACCCGAGAGGATGAGGCTCTCCTATTGTCAGAAACTTACTTGCATTGGATCGGATCCACATTGGAGAGCCCACCGGCTGGAAATATTGAACATTCACGAAGGATGGATGGTAGGGCCCTGTGAAAGGCCCACCGCTACTTGGGAGATGGCCAGTACGACAGCCAGGGTTTGCGAGAGGGAGATCCATGCGCACTGTGTGCTTTCAAGCTTTTTGTTGGGAAGGCAATTAACAAACTGAAAAATTGGTGGTAGCGGAATAGACTGGTTTTTACAATGTGCCCTCCTGATATGACCACAATATGGAATTACTCCTCTGAAGGCGCTATATATACAGGAGTGCGCATAGAAGGCAAGTTGAATTTCTGCTATAAACTGCATTGAATTCCGAGTGGGTGAAAAGCAGCAGGAGAAGTGCATTTTGGTTATTGTAGAAGTGTCTACATCAAGAAACGAAAAGAGAGAGAAAATCAACGAATCTTTCAGAGATGAATGACAGTGTTTGTGACAATACTTTATTTTTGTGAGGTATTTATCCTTGAACTACAAAACGGAAAATGTGTACTTTTCATCTCCGAGCAAAGTAAACCTGCCGAATTTAAATACTAACTGCTGCTTTAAATCAAACTTGGGAGTACAAGTCCTTTTTCAATGTTTAAAGTCACGTACTTTTAAAAGCTGGCGATCCCACCATTTTGAAGCCTGCATATGATTAAGACTCGTCTAGAGTTGAAACGCGTCATGCCTGTTCTTGCCTGGAATAAAGGAATGAATTAAGCACAGTTGGTGTGGCCTGTCTCACGTTCTTTGTAAGATACGTGTGTCCTGCGGAATATATATATATATATATATATATATATATATATATATATATATATATAGCGCTTTTTTCAACTATATTAACACCATCGATATTTTTTTCTAAATGTTTGTACTTACCTTTATAGGTATAGAATGCCAATATTTTTTACATCGATACTTATAACTCGATATTATGGTATGGGGATATTTTGCATGTCAATATTCTGTCAGTGAACCATGGACAACATTGGGTTACCATATTACAACTGATAACTTTTAACTGAGAGTAGGTAGGAATGTCGAGTTTGGTATCTAAATGATTGTAATTTAAAAACCTCTTTAATGGAAAAGGCTGATTTTAAGTCACAATTATGACAATGCCACTTTTAGAAAGTTGGCATTTTCGTGTCCTAATCATTTGGTGCCTGCAGCCTGTGTCCTGGGTCAAGTGACAAGGAGTTTCTGGTGGTTGGTGCACTTTGGAGACAGAAACAAACTGACATACTTCGCACTGCAGCATGTACCTTTTAACAAAAGGGGAAGAAACAGAACACTCATACTACATAGAAAAGAATTAAGACACATATTAGATCTAGACACCAAGAGTCCCAGGGGTCTAAATACGGAGGAAGAACTCAAAATACACTTTTGGTATATGTAATTTCCAGTTACAACTCTTTGACTCTGCAGTTTTCCCATCAGAATGTTTTCTGGTTTTAACTTGTACATATGTTTCTCTCTTTTACAGGAGGAAAATGTTGAAATGGATTTGTCCTTTGGGAGTCCCCTGCTCTTTTCTTCTTCACACACAAGGGTGCACTGCACTTCGATTCACAGATACAACTTGTTATGTGCCTTCTTAAATGTGAACTATGAAAGTTCAGCTTTATGAGAACCACACATGTGTAGTATCATAGTTTTTATCTTATGCCCACTTGGACCCACAAACAGTATCAGAATGCTTCTAGTGTTTTGGCAACAGGTATCTTTCAAACCACACACTCATCCCACGTAAGGGCATCTAATATTTTCACAACAGATATCTTTCACTCCACCCACTCATCCCACAAAAGGGCATCTGGTGTTTTAGCTGTACAAATCTTTTACTCCACATGCTCGTCCCCTTTAAGGGCATTTAGGGGCAGATTTACAAGTCCCTTGTGCCAACTTGAGCCGTCATTGAGTCACTTTTTTTGACACAACGGCGGCACAAACAATGCTGCCAATTTACAATGTGACGCATCTAGGGAGATGTGTCACGTTGCAAAGTCCTGCATTACATTATACCTGTGCCAGGTATAATGTATACGGGATAGGCGTTCCCATGCAAAAAGCCATGCCGAACTGACGCAGTGAAATGTACAACATTTCAGTGCATCACTCTACACCTTCAGTGTGTCAAAATCCCTACGCCTGCTCAGACCAGGAGTAAAGAATGATGCATGGCTTTTGTATGGAACTCACCTATCTGGTGTGGCACATTGCTGGAGTTGCATCACTTTTAGGAGCAACCCCAGCAATGTATCACTTTTGTGCCAACAGATGCGTCAGTATTTCTGACTTCCATGGTGGCGCAAGGTCATTTGGCACTGGTGCAAGGAAACTAACACATCTATGCAGATGCATCAGTTCCTTGTAAATCTGCCCCCCCCTAGTTTTTTCGCAACAACACACTCATCCCCTGTACCACAACCCAGGCACTTCCGTGACACTGAGAGAGAACCACATCGAATAGGAATCAACACAGCGCAATCACTTCGCCACTGATGGAGAATAACATGAAACAGGGTTCACCACAACCCAAGCATTTCCCTGCCAACTGAGGGAGAATCACAAGGAAGCGGGTTTAGCACAATCCAAGCACTACTCAATCACCGAGGGTCATTCAGACAAAATAGGGTTCAACACAACCACAGCTAACAGCTACACATTAACAATATTCTCACACATGGAGAACGGACAAAAATTGGAGTGCAGCACAACACTAGCTGCTTCCCAATAGCACAAGGTACTAACATCCAATCTGAAAATCAGAGATTCCATGCACGCCAACAATACCATTGTTGTGATGCCTGTTGGCATGTAGAAATAACTAGACACAGCCAGTAGATTAAGAGAGGGTTTATTGTAAATTTCCCCTACAGGAACAGATGAACTTAGATGCTCATCCCTCATCTGTCTAGGACCATTGCCTTGCAGGAAGCCCTCACAACCCTGACATTCCATGACATCATTGGTTAACCTGACAAGCAGGATACCACAGTATCTCACTTTCTTTAATTTATTTTTATTTCATTTGTTTACTCATCTCTCACACGCAGACCCAGAGTCACATGTTGTGGTTTTTCTATCCATTCACGCATCTGTAGAGTGTGTGGTGCTCATTTCCTCTGATGAAACATTACGCTTGGATCCAAATCATTTGTCCACTGGGGCTTTACTGATCCTCTTTCATTTTGTTGCATGGAGAATTTTTTTAATGCACGCACCCATTCTCCTTCAGCACCACATCTCCTTTGTGCTTCTCTCTATGACATGTAATGGCCCTCTGTGCCATTTACATGATGACCATCTATGCAGATTCAGCATTTCACATATTCCCATTGTCAATTCACTGTCTGGACCTTTTTTATAATGTTTGAAATCACACACTAATTTATAATCATATTCCACATGGATTGAGAATTTGTAACACAAATATTGGTTTACTTCGCAGCACATCAATCATAAAATACGAATGTATTATATGCTGAACTATCTGCCCAAACATTTTGTATACAGCTCAAGATGGTGCTTCTCTGTTCCATTTATGTACAAGTCCTTTTTCTATTCTGCATATTTGAAATTGTTTGAGTGCACATCTTTGGTCATGTGATCAAGGCCATTTCAACGCTGGAACGCATCATATTGTTCACAAGGGTTGCAAACTAAACGCTTTTACACTGCTTGTCGGAGTCTTGCGGAAGCTTTTTTTGGTACGGATCAGAATATATATATATATATATATATATATATATAACCTACTGGTAGTTGCCTGTAGCTGTAGGTAGTTATAGTTAGGACCTACTTTTCGTAGGAAAAACATTTTTGGATGAATATCTTTGCCGCCATTTGATGAATCTTCATGAAATTTTCAAAAAAATGTGTCCTGCTGGTTCTAGTTCTCCATTGAACCTTTTTGGGTGATTTGTCAAGCAGGGGCTGAGAAAAAGGGGGGGACAAAAAAGTGCATTTCCCATGTTAATTCCCATAGGGATTTTAGACATGACTACAGCCCAAACCGCAGGACGGAATTACACCAAATTTGACAGAAAGTTAGCTCTTGGTCCAGAAAGAGCCCTTTCTGTGATGTAAATCCATGCAGTAGTTTTTGAGATATTAATTGGAAAACAAATTTGTATATCTAGAAGGGCCAAGCCTTCGCAAATAATTTGCAATGTGTTGTGAATACCCATTCCAAAAGGATATGCTGTGAATGCCTGGCTGTAACCTGTGTAGAAAGTTACAGCCACCATTTTATATAACGGGACACGGTCCAGGGAGGCTCAAAATAAATATTGAAAGTTATATAAGGGGTAACGGTAGAGATACCATGGCCCCATGGGTGTGATAATGAGGTCTTTGAAGAACCCCTTATGTGAACAACGTGCAATATTCATGAATTTGTTATGATGCTCAGTGCGGCCCCCCCTCTAAACATCTCGACAGATTCGCCAATATCGCTGAAAAAATCTTAACAAACTACATTCAGATACTCAATCAGACATTAATGTACTCACTCAGAGACCCACACACACTGTTAGACCCACTCACACACCCACACAGACACTCACACACTCACTCACAGACCCCTTCAAACAGTCATGCACAGATTCACAAATATACTGAGACACTCACTCACCCACTCACAGACCCACTGAGAGACTCATGCAACCACTCACAGACCCACTCAGAGACTCATGCATCCCCTCGGAGACCCACTCAAAGAATCAAATACCCACTCACAGGCCCACTCAGAGACTCATGCACCCACTCATTGACCCACTCAGAGACTCACACACCCACTCATACAACCAGTCACAGACCTACTCAGACACTCATGCACCTACTCATTGACCTACTCAGATACTAATGTACCCACTCATATACCCACTCAGAGATTCACACACCCACACAGACTCTCACATACCCACTCACCCACCCACTCAGAAAATCACACACCCATTCACAGACCCACTCAGACACTCATGCACCCACTTACATACCCACTCACAGACCCACTCAGAGACTCATTCACCCACTCACATACCCACTCAAAAACTCATGCACCTACTCACAGACCCACTCATACATTCATGTACCCACTCACTGACCTACTCAGAAATCATGCACCCACTTACAGACCCATGCAGACACTCATGTACCCACTCACAGCCTCACTCAGACACTCATGTTCCCATTTGGAAACCCACTCAGAGACTCATGCACCCAATCACAGACTCGCTCAGTGACTCATGCACTATTTGGAGACTCACACACACATTCAAAGACCTACTCAGACATTCACACACCCACTCACTGACCCACTCAGGGACTCATGCACCTACTCACAGACCCACACAGGCACACATGCACCCATTCACAGACCCACTCAAAGAATTACAAACCGACTCAGAGACCCACTCAGACACTCCCACACCCAATCAAAGATGCAGTAAGATAATCTCACTCACACTCACAGACACACACATCCACTCACAGACTTGCATAGACACTCACATGCCCACTCAGACACTCATATGCCCACTCACAAACCCACTCAGACACTCCCACATCCACTCACAGACACACTCAAACACTCACTCACAGACCAACATAGGCACTTACACATCCACTCACAGACACACATACACTCAGACACCCACTCACGGACCCACTGAAACACTCACACACCCGCTCACAGACCCACATAGCTACTCACAAATCCACTAGACTGCCCATATAGCCACTTACACTCCCACATGTTACCACACGATACAGGTTATATTTAGTAACTAAAACTTCAAAAAAACACTTAAAAAATAAAACGTTACAGGGATGTTCTAGATTAGAAACATAATTTTTAAAAATTGAAATTCACTGGGAACAACGAAAATTAGAAGGACGTTATAGTTAGGAAATAGGATATATAAAAACATAGAAATTCACTGGTAAAAACAAAGATTACAGGGACGTTATAGACTATAGTTTGGGAATAGAATAAAAAAAATGAAATTCACTAAAAAAACAAAGGTTACAGGGACGTTATTATTAGGCTCAGATCTCACTTCTACAAAAACCATCAAAATTAATTTAGCTATGAATTATGCCCCACAATAA
Source organism: Triturus cristatus (assembly GCF_964204655.1). Classification (NCBI taxonomy): domain Eukaryota; kingdom Metazoa; phylum Chordata; class Amphibia; order Caudata; family Salamandridae; genus Triturus; species Triturus cristatus. Next base: position 983,702,891 of record NC_140585.1, on the reverse strand, counting down.
ATTGCTTATGACCTCACATATTACATCACTCATGACATGGTTAGCGATATCACTGATGACATAACTGAAGACATCTCAAATGACTTCACTGATGACATACCTGATAACATAATCTAGTGTTTGTGAGTGTTTTCTAAATGTGTATGAGTGTTAAACATATATACCAATGGTACCACAAAAGTTAAATTAGTATACTTTGTATACTACTAATGAATGATACTATTTCCCAAAAATTTGTGAGTGGCTGTGTGACTGTGTGTATCCGTATATGAGTGGGTGTCTGAGCGACTGTTAGGATGTGTGAGTGGGTGTGTAAGTGGCTGTATGGGTGACTGAGCAGTTGTGTAAGTGACTGGATGGGTGAGTAACTGGGTGTCTAAGTGGCTGTTTGGGTGAGTGAGGGGCTGTGTGAGTCTCTGTATGGATGAGTGAGTGGGTGTGTTAGTAGCAGTATGGATGAGTGAGTGAGTGAGTGAGTGAGTGAGTGAGTGAGTGAGTGAGTGAGTGAGTGAGTGAGTGAGTGAGTGAGTGAGTGAGTGAGTGAGTGAGTGAGTGAGTGAGTGAGCATGAAAGTGGCTGTAAGGGTGAGTGTTCACTTGTGTCAGTGACTGTATAGGTAAGTGAGTACATGTGTTAGTATCTGTATGACTAACTGAATGGATATGCGAGTAGCTGTACGGGTGAGTGAGTGGTTGTGCTAATGGTTGTATGTGTGAGTGTGTGTGTGTGAGCAGCTGTATGGGTAAGTCACTCAGTGTCTGAGTGGCTGTATGTCTGTAGGACTGGGTGTGTGAGTAGCTGTATTGGTAAGTGAGTGGGTGTATGAGTGGGCATATGGGTGTGTGAGTGGCTCTGTCAGTGGCTATATTAGAGAATAAGTGAGGGAGTAAGTAGATGAATGGGTGAGTGTGTGGTTTTTCAAGTGGCTGTATGAGTGAGTGAATGGGTGCCTGAGTGCCTCTACAAATGAGTGAGTGTATCTGTATGGGTATGTGAAAGGGTAAGTAGGTAGTTGTGTGGGTGCATTAATGGGTGCATTAGTGTTTGTGTTGGTGTGTTAGTGGTTGTGAAGGTATCTCAGTGTTTGTGTCAGTGATTCTCTGGAAGATGTCATCAGTGATAATATTTGAGATGTCCTAATCGCGATGTCATCAGTGATGTCACTGACCATGTCATGAGTTATATAATATGGGAGGTCATAAGTAAATCAGTGTGGGGCGTAAGTTCTAGGTAACTCAGGTAACTATAACTGCTGAATTTCAACGGCTTTCTACGAGTGAAATCTGAGCCTAATGATAACATCCCTTTAACTTTTGTTTAATTCAGTGGAAAAAAAATATACATATATATATACATTGCAAAACAAAGATGATGGACAGAAGACGGAGCAGTGTCAAACATTCATCTCCAGTCCAGTCTGTAACTAAATCCTTCATTTTTTTGTACACCACATGATTCCAGTTTGGACCTAGCCATATGCAAATCAGCCTTGACCCTGCTCCTCATGGGAACAGTCCAGCCTGAAATGACAGGCCAGGCCCTCCCGGAGCAGAAAATAAGCATCCTAGGATCTTTTTCAGGGTATCACCTCTTACCAGCCAGACTAGCTTGAAATCGGAGGCATAGTGAGCACAGAACTCACGTCTGGGCATACCCTTGCCACTCAGGATGAAAGTTGCAAAACAAAGATGATGCATGGAATGCTGTACAATATTAAGCATTCATCCCCAGTCACGTCTGAGACTAAATCTGTTTTTTTGCTCACCACTCCATTCCAGTTTGGACCTAGCCATATGCAAATCAGTCTTGACCCTGCTCCTCGTGAGAACAGTCTAGCCTGAAGTTCCATGTCATGTCCTCCCCAGAGCAGAAAACAAGCATCCTGGGACCGGATTCAGCATTTCACTCCTCATCAGCCAGGCTGACTTGAATCCGGTGGCATAGCGAGCACGGGACCTACGTCTGGGAATACCCTTGCCCCTCAGGGTGAAAATTGCAAAACAAAGAAGCTGGATGGAATGCTGAACAGTGCCAAACATTCACCCCCAGTCCAGTCTGAGACTAAATCCATTGTTTTTGTGCTTGCCACACCTTTCCAGTCACATAACCACACACTCACCCATACTACTACTCACACACCCATTTATTTACCTACAAAGTCACTCACACACCCACTCACTCACCCATCAGCCTCTCATTACAACCACTCACACACCCATACAAGCCTTTACACATTCACTCACACAACCACTTACAGACCCATTTTCTCATCTATACAAGCACTCACACGTCTGTGTACTCACCTATCCAGCCATTCACACAGATTCTCACACTTTAATACTCTCCAATACAGCTGCTCATACATCAACTCACTTAACCAAACATCCACTGAAACAGCAACTCATCCACCCATATAGCCACTTACACACCCAGTCACTCATTCATTCAGCTATTCAGACACCCACCCACTTACCCATACAGTCACTACATACCCACTTACCCACCCATAGACTCACTCACACAATCATTCACCCACCCATACAGCTACTGACACACCCAGCCACTCACACAGCATCTCACTAACCTGCACAGCTACTCACACACCCACTTATACACCCATACAGCCTCTCACACACCCTTACATACAAGGCTAAATACATTCGCACAGCCACTCACATCACATATATTAAAAGTAGTATCTCTCATTAGTAGTACACCTAGTATACTATGTTAACTTCTGTAATACCTTGGTATATACGTTAAACAATCATAAACCTCACACAAAAACATACACTCACTGGATGATATCATCAGTGATGTCATATGTGATGTCACTGACCATGTTGTGAGTGATGTAATAGATGAGGTCATAAGCAGTGCATTGCGCGGGTGTAAGTTATAGTTAGCTCAGGTAAATATAACTGCTGAAATTTCACTTATTTTGTCTGAGTGAAATCTGAGTCTAACTATAACGTACCTGAACCTTTGTTTTTATCAGTCAATTTCTGAGGTTTTTTAAATTCTATTGGCTAACTCTAATGACCATGTAACCTTTGTTTTGTTAAGTGAATATAGATATAGATAGCGATATTCTATGGATATATTGATTTATTCAAAGATTTATGATTAGATAAGGTAGGAAAACTTAATTTCTCATTTCTATACAAAACCAACTTAAACTAACAAACACTAGAAATTCTAAAGTTATAGTTGGGACTTTAACCCCTTGCGTGCGCATGACGGAACCACGCCGTCATGAGCCACGGGCGGCGTGTGCTCATGATGGAGTGGTTCCGTCATGCTGCGGCCGCTCCGCCCACGCGACGCTGATTCCCCGCCTGTGCGGGCGAAATGAAGAGTGGGCGGAGTCGTGACGGAACCACGCTGTCATGAGCACAGCTCGCCCGTGACTCATGACGGCATGGTTCCGTCACGAGCATGGCGGCGCCGCGCTCACCCCGCCCCCCCCCAGCGCCGCGGCGAAGGGGTTAAGTTATATCTTGCACCCACCCATAACTCATGCACCCCTGTACACAGTGTAGTCAACTCACTAGCCACAGTAAATAAACTATCACTCGCCCCACTACCATGCACAGTGCTTTCAGTAATGGTTCAATTTAAGATGTAATACGTCTTGTTATGAATGTTGTTATTTAACAAGCTATAAGTGATGTAATATGAAAGGGTATAAGCAGTGCATGGGGAAGCACGAGCTACCGCATGATACTTTGGCAGTCAATATTCTGGCTGTGATATTTTTGTAGCGTGATATTTAAGGCATAATAGTCTTGTAGTATACCTGAGCCATTAGGAATCCAACAGAAGAGACATTGCAGTTTCAGTGCTGAACTTAGTAAACAACACCTGATATAAAAATAACAGCCATATTATGCATCCTTGCAGAAGGAAACAGTTGTCTCTATGTTTCCTCAATTGCGGTCTCTTCAACAAAGCCATTTAGCCACAACATTTCGTACAATACAATACTTTTTTGCTTTCAGCTAACATCATGTACTATAATTACAATAATTTCTCAAGATCTTTATCTGGCAATTTTGGTTGTCCCGTAGCTATAATTGTGTCTAATTGAATATTCAATTCAGCGTTTCATTTTCATTCGGAAACTAGCTTCAAAGGCAAGGTAAAATCTATACTGTATGTGAGCGATTCAGTGCCAAGTAACTGACTGACAGAGGCTGCACTGTGAAGCAAAAGAGAATGCCATTGTAAATGCCATGTTAAATGTTAGAGTGTGGCGATCAGAGGCGCCGCTCAATTCTCAGATGAGCTACTTTCCATGTCTGCTGTGTTCAGTGACTCCGACGGCTGCTAACATAAAACCATCCACTGCCACTCAATGCAGCAGCAGAATGGCAGCCATGTCTGCCGTTAGGGTTGAGCAGGAAGATGTCACTTGGCAGCACAGATTGCGCTGACGTACGCAGGAAGTCACAGGATCCCAAAACATGGCCTGTGCCCTACCAGCCCTTACCTCGACTGCACAATTGGTCCACCACATTAATTAAATTACACTCTGTTTCAGTGAGAACGAATTCCCTGGCAGTTATTTAGTCGGTCCAAAACTATTCCAGCCACGACACCCCAATAAGTGAGCAGCTGTGAAAATACATATTTTCTAAATCTTTTCCATGTGTGCCTGGTGCTGTAAAAATGACCTTGAATGGTTCTTCCCGTAGGTCTCTGGGTGAGGAAAGTGTACATGGTACAGTATGTTCTACCCTTCAACAGAGATGCTATCAACGGGGAAGTGATGCAAGGGGATTCACATTTATGTTTGCAATTCCTTTATTATTCCAAGAGGGGCAGCAAACGTTTGTGTGACTCCTTCTGTAACACACATTTAACTGGTGCAAAGTAAGCACCTGAGGAATGCAAAGTGTTTTCTTTTCCCATTTTCGTGATGGGTGACCCTTGCAAATGAGGGCACACCATTGCCCATAAATGTGTTCTGATTACATACACATGTGCATTGTCAGGGGCGTAGTCCAATCACAACAGCCCCTTGAGCCCTGAGAGGGCACCTAAATAACCACGCTGAAACTGTGCGTTCAAAGACAGAGGTCAAATGCCAGTCTAGTCTTCTGACACATTTTTGTGTATTCTTTTAACATAGAGAGGGTGTTTACTCTTCTTTCTCTTACTACAAGTGTATGGATGTTCTAAAGTGAACTATGTGAAAATCACGCTGGTGTGAAATGAAAGGCTGAAGAATGTTGTTTTCTTCCTACAAACAACATTTAAATACCTATAAATTAAATTTACAAATATTTTAAAATAAATAGGAACGCACAAATTAAGTGTTTTTTTCTAATTCTAAAGTTGATTGGATAAAAGGTTTTAATAGGGTCAAAATAAATCAGAACACTTTACTTGGAGGTGCGCAAATGACAAATATTCAGTGACATTATTTTTGAGCGCTGTATAGTTTCATCAGTAAAACTGCTTTATCTGTGCAAATTTGGAAGTCATTTCAATAGAAAATGTGCTGTCTGTAAATGGCAGTAGCAGCCACACCATGTTTTAGTAATATTTTTGTAACAGTGTGCTCCTGAATGTAACACCAGCTACATATTGCACCATTACCATTCTCCTGCTGAATTGGCGTGGTTCATTTGCGTCACTTGTTCTTTGAGTGACGATTGGATTTTTTCAGAATCCCTATGCGTTCATTGATGTAACATTGATGACAGCACCACTAGTCTGAAAATTCTTCCAGCATCTCTGTCTACCAGGGCCACAGGAGCTCTTGAAGCACTGGGAGTTTGCTGTTAGCTCCTTCTGATGTCCCAGGACCTCTGCGACAAGCTCAGATCCTACTTCCACCGGAAGATCAAAAACCTCTATGACAACTTCATCGACCATACATCCGACACTGCAGCCAGCCTGCCCTCCGGCTACACCATCTCCTCCTGGACACCGATCACGGCCGAAAAGACCGCCTCAACCATGAAAGGCATCCACTCAGGGGCCCCCACCGACCCCTGCCCGCCACACATCTACCACAGAGCAGCCACCGCCATTGCACCCGAACTACAATGCACCATCAACACCACATTTGAGACCAGCACCTTCCCTGATGACTGGGAACACGCAGAAGTCAGGCCCCTGCTCCAGAAGCCCTCAGCTGATCCCACGGACCTCAAGAACTATTGGCCCACCTCGCTTCTCTACTTTGCTGCGAAAGTTGCGGAAAAAACAGTCAACTCAGAACTGACAAATTTCATCGAAGACAACGCCGTCGTCAACCCGTCTAAAACCGGATTCCAGAGTAACCACAGTACCGAGACCGCCCTACTTGCCGTCACAGACGACATCCGCACTCTCCTTGACCAATGCCAGACGGCAGCCCTGATTCTACTGGACCTATCAGCAGCATTCAACACTGTCTCCCATCGCACACTCGTAGCCAGACTACACGACGCCGTCATACAAGGAACTGCCCTCGACTGGATCCTCTCATTTCTCACCCGGCAGAAGCCAAAGGATCAGACTGCACCCTTCCTCGCCCAACCCACAGAAGTCAATTGCGGCGAACCACAGGGGTCATCACTCAGCCCACCCCTCTTCAACATCTACATGGCCCCCCTTGCTGCCATCGTCCAACAACACGGCTTCAGCATCGTATCCTACGCTGACGACACCCTGCTCATCCTCGCCCTAACCAAGGACCCCACCACCACCAGACTCAACTTCCAGGAAGGAATGCAGGACGGCGCAGCCTGGATGACCAACAGCTGCCTAAAGCTCAACACTGAGAAAACAGCAGCCCTAGTCCTCGGGACCACCTCATCAGCAGGGGACAACACCTGGTGGCCCACAGCACTCGGCAGCCCACCGTCCCCCTCGGACCAGATCAGAAACCTCGGCATCATACTCGACTCATCCCTCTCCATGAACCAACAGGTCAACGCCGTCACCTCCAGCTGCTTCAACACCCTCTGCGTCCTCTGTAAGACTTTCAAGTGGATCCCCCCGAGTCAAGGAGGACAGTCACCCACACACTCATCATGAGCAGGCTGGACTATGGAAATGCCCTCTACACCGGCATAAACAAGTCTCTACCCGCAAACTCCAGACGATACAGAACACCACCGCCAGACTCGTCCTTGGCATCCCTTCACACAAGCACATCAGCCAACACCTGCGGATGCTCCACTGGCTCCCCGTTGAGAAGAGAGTCACTTTCAAGATTTTCACCCATGCCTACAAACGTCTACACAACCACATACCCAAAAGAAACCTCCGATCAGCCAACCTCGACCTCGCCGAAACCCCACGCATCCACAGAGCCAAAGCAGGAGGAAGATCCTTCTCTTTCATCGCGGCCAAGAACTGGAACGAGCTCCTGATAGACATCAGACACGCCCCCTCCCTGAACACCTTCAGGAAGACTCTCAAGGCCTGGCTCTTCGGCTGAACCGGCACTGCTGACCCCCCCTACCCCTCCCCCAGCACCTTGAGACCCTCACGGGTGAGCAGCGTGCTTATAATTCCCTGATTGATTGATTGATTGATTCATATGCAGGAGTAAGACTCCGAGAAGCAGCAGACTCCACTGAAGCACCTGCGGGGGCACTGGAAGGACTCATTGCGTGTGTTTTGAATGGCTAAGCAGTGTACATTCTCACTTTTGTAAAAGCAGAGTGTGCTAATCAAACCTGGCTGACTGGCACCAGCAGAGGTCAAAGAAGCAGTTATGCTCATGCTACTGGGTGGCTTCTGAAGACAAGATAGTCACAGTAATCACTGCGTTCAGCCTGACAGGTGGAGGGTAGACAATTACAAATAGTAAACGAGCACAGACCTGCTCAGGACAGAGTGCAGGAACTAAGAAAATGAATGTTTTGAGAGTTGTTTGTGCACAAGTAACTTCTTGGAATGGCTAATGCACAATATGTATCGTTCTGAGACCTGTGGAAACTGACAAGAATCTCAGAAAACAAGATGTTGCTCTCCTGAGTGCAATACTTAAAGAGGTGGAACGTGAGTAACTGTTATAGACAGTACTGTAGCATAGGTGTATGAGCCAACAAATGAACAGGGAGAGTCGAGTTACGGGTGTGACTTGGCCCTAAGAGCCCATCTTGGCTCTAAGAGTCCAGGCAAGAGCTGAGCCATGAGAACATTTGGCATTGAATGCATATAACAATTATCATGCAAACATATGATAAAGTGTCTAGAATAAAGTATATTTATTTGGCATGCATTTAACCTCAGTACATCAGATTATATCACTGCATTCAGAGACATTTATTAAAAGTGATTGTTTTTAAATGTTCATGCCTTCTCCCCTACTACCATGAAAATATCATTAGTAAACTCAGAGGCAAGTCAGTTGTCATGTGAACCCTATATGTTGCTCATTCTCATTTTACATGGAGCAGCATCATAGTCCATTAGGTCAAATACAAGAGATTTTTGTACAACACACATGAATGTGTATTTCAAGTTTTTTTTTCAAATGTATAAATATAACAATAGGAGGCCCATTAAAATAAAATAAATGCCTAAGATCACACAATTGGGTCATGTGGCCAAGCCTGGATTGATCCCATGTTTTCTGGTCTCACATTGCGTAATTCAGTCACTAGATTGGTTACCCTTACGTTCTCTTGTTTGGCGCCAAAGTTTAATGCTTTAGCTTTCATTCTTGGTGCACAAGTTTAGAGCATGGGTAGCGGGCAGAAGCCACAAGAAAGCTAAGGTCATTTTGGGCTCGAGGGCATGGGACAACACCGAACTGAACCTGGCTTGAGATGTCAGTGGCCCACCCACTTCTATATTTCACTCCGGCTATTCTGTGCCTGAAATCAGCTTAGATGCTGCTGCCAATGTAATGCCAGTTTTGTATTTGAGGATATCTTATCTTCCACTGCTGATGACCATCTGGTACCTGTGCTGCTTGTGAGGGGCGCTTACAATGCTACCAATTGTTGAACATTCTGTGTATTGTATTGTCATTGTATTTATGTAGAGCTTACAACCCCTAACGAGGCATCGAAGCGCTTTTTCGGCCAGTAGCATGCTACTCCCTAACCCATAAAGGATTAGTGGTGAATTAATACAGTGAAATATGAAACTAATTTGAGTGGTGGATGTTAGTCAGCTATTTGGATTCAGAAAAATAGTTGAGGGAGAGAGGAGGGAAAAGGTATGCATTTATATAGCGCTTGTTACCCCCAATGGGGTGTTGAAGCGCTTTTTTGGTGAGTAGCACGCTACTCCGGAACCCATAAACGATTAGTGGTGAATTAGTATAGTGAAATATGAAAGTAATTTGAGTTGTAAATGGTGCAGCTAGCCTTAAAAATGACACGGTCTTAGACAGGAAACTTATGTAGTGATTCTGGTCAGAAGGTTCCTTTGGGAGTGAGGTCACGGATGATTTGCAAATTGTTCTTTACGCGCCCAGATGAGCTAAACAGCCTTTAACGAAAAGCTAATTGAAAGGTATAAAGTGTTGATTTATGTAATACATCCATCACTCTGCTTTTCTCATCCAATCTCCATAAATACGAAAAAGAGGACCACTCTCTCCAATATGTGAAACAAACAGGAATGACTAAGGAAGGGCCAGGACAGCCAGTCACTCACTGGTCACCATTAGATTTCAGTTCAAGAGAGAATTAGCCTGAAGACGCGAGTCAAGATATTCAGAGTCACTTAAACTTTCTACCAGCAACTTCTATACTACCCTCTACCAGCAACACAAAATCTGTGTGTGTGTGATGTTCTGTGCATGTGAAGGAAGCTTTCATTGTTTTTAACTATAGCAGTAGGTTTTCTGTGGGTGTGAGGGAAGTGTGTACTCCTTCCCAGTGCGGTACCTGCTTTATGTGCGGAAGTCTTGTTGTGCGTGTGAGTGAAGCTTGCAATCATACACCTCAGTGCAGTTCCTTACACTTGTACCAAATCTGAAATGCTCCTTCTTCATTGTATCCAAGGAAGGTGTTACATGGGGCTGCCCTGTGCCACACTTGGTCAATGTATTTGAAGGAAGTTTGCACTGGCCCTACAGTACTACATTTTTTCCATGTCTTTGAGGGTGCTTGCACTGACTGGCCCTGTAGTAACATACTTGTTCCAGGACTTTGAAGGAAGCCTGCACTGGCTGGCACTGCAGTACCACGTTAGTTCCATGTCTTTCAGGGAAGATTATGATGCTCTTGATCAGTGCTTTATGTCTTTTGCATGTGAACCAAGGACCCCCTGCACTCCTGCTCTCTATGCTCTATCTCTCGCTGTGTGTTTCAGGTCTTATCAAAAGACCAGGGTCTCTCCAGCCTCATGATTTCTTAAAAATAATACATAATCTTACTACGAGTAAGTGGGCTTTAGTTAAGCCCACTTCAGTTATTCATCAGTGCCATTCACATATTAGTTCTGCCCTTCAGAACAGCATATATACTGGGCAATAGATCATCTCGTTAAACATTGGTTTTCTTGCAAATGCTTGGCACTGACTAGTAGACAACTGATGGTCTTTAGAATGTCAGGTAGTATAAGTAACAGTCTTTTGCCTGCTTACGTTGAGTTCTTCTGGATCTCAAGGTTATATCTTGTTTAGTTTATCCCTGAGGCGCTTACCTGCATGTGCAGACTTGTGCTAATTGAGCGGAAGAGCTGATGATATAATGCCAGATATTACACTTTTGATATTGAATGTCTGGGGTGTGGGCGACTCATGAAAGGTCAGGCAAGTCTTTGTATATTTTAGATGGCATGGGGTGGATATAGGTTTCCTCCAGGATCTCCATCCCACTTAACACCCTTGCACTAGACTCTGATCTGGTTGGATTGATGAGATACACCTTGCCACATACTCTGAATACTCCAAGAGGGGGTTGGGGGAGTGTGGTTATGCGCAAAGGGCAAAGAGATGAAATTAAATTCAGGGCTAAGATGAAACACTGTTTGAGAAATTGTGAACTGTGAGAGGCACTGTCTCATCCTACATGGTATACTTGGGGACAAAAAATTGATCCTCATTTGTGTCATTAGCCCCAATATGGACAGCCCTAATTTCTTCCTTCTAGTATGGAGTAAAGTGCTGGGATTGGGGTGTTCAACCTTTATGTGGGGGAAGTCTTTAATGTGACGCTAAATCAGGTACTGGGCAGATTGCAGCTGGGTGCCAGCCACATCCCAGGGCAGGTGTGCAGGTTTGGTTATCATGTAGGACCAGCCACTGCACAATGGTTGGCGAGATCAGCATGGGTGGACGGCAGATGGTGCCTCATATCTTGTGGAGCGTGGTCACGCATTGACTATTGGCTAGCATCTGAGAATGTAGCTGCCTGGTCAAAGACAGTCAACCATATGCCCTGAATGCTCTCTGATCACACCTTGGTGTGACTGAATATGAACCTGAAACTCAGGCTTTAGCTTGAGACCTCCTCTGTTGGACCTGGCCCTTTTTACAGGGTTATCCCAAAACGTTTTGCCTCCCTCCTATATTTTTTCTGACCTGTTTTTGTTGGTTTTATGACGCTGGGCACTTTATCACTGCTGATCAGTGCTAAAGTGCATGTGCTCTCTCTTTTTAACTTGGTAAGATTGGTCTACACACCTGTTTGGCATATGTAATTTACCTGTAAGTCCCTTGTACTGTATTATCCCATATATTCAGGGCCTGTAAATTAAATGCTATTAGTGGGCCTTCAACGCTGCTTGCACCACCCACAGAAGTAGCCTTTCAAACCTGTCTCAGGCCTCTGCTGCCTCAGGGCCTGCCTGCGCAGTTCACTCCTGCAGTGACGTAGCATTAACATGTTTGCCACGTCTAAACCTCCCCTTTTACTACATATAGGTGACCCCTAAGGTACCCCCTAGGTAGTCCTATGGGCAGGGTGCTGTGTAGGTAAAAGGTAGGATATGTGCCTTAGCTATGTGGTATGTCCTGGTAGTGACAAAGAGCCTATTTGGTTTCCCACTGCTGTGAGGCTGCCCTCTCGTAAGTTTCCCTGATATGTGTTTCAGTTGTAATTTCTGATATGAAAGGGGTCGTGCAGCCATGTTTGGTATGTTTGGAATAGTAGTGATAAATGCTGCTTATAGGTGAAAGCAGATTTGTTACATCTATTTTAGAAACCCCACTTTTAGAAGTGGGAATTTCTGTGTGCTCATGACTTTTTGTGCCCTGCCTGGTTGTGCATTCAACTTCTGGTTTAGACTGACAGGAGAAGGGGATGTGCATTCACTCTAGACAGTCATAAGGGGGGTTGAGTTGTGTCCGGCCTTTCCTGGGTGACTCAGCGCTGGGCTGGATAGACCTTGGCTGTGTTTAGAGTGGAAGGAGGAGTTGCACCTGCACCTGAATAGAGCTGCGCTTGACTTCACAATGCTGTCCCCACCCCCCTGTAGTGTATCTGGTGCCGGGGCATAGGATTGAATGGGGGTGTTGTGCACTTCTGAAAGTTGTTTACGTTACGTTACGTTATATGCATTTATTACGCGCACAGATACTCAAGAGTGTCCCGGCGCGAATCTATGGAAGTAGAATGCTCATCCTCAAACAAAAAGAAAGGTTTTCAGCTTTTTTTTTAACGTGCCCAAATCCTGGATGGAACGCAAACTGAGTGGGAGTGTATTCCATACAGTAGCTGCCTTCACCGTGAAGGAACCACCTCCGATCCTCTGTCGCTTAAAGCGAGGGACATGAACCAAATACAAAGACGTGGAGCACAAATCCCGCCCAGGTACATAGAAGGCAATCCGCTTCTGAAGATATAAGGGCCCGCTACCATGAAGTGCCCGATGGGCCAAAATCAGTAGCTTAAATTTAACTCTGGCGGCTACTGGTAGCCAGTGGTACAGACGGAGCTGGCTCTGTACACTGTCCCTAGAGGACAGCCCAGATAACAATCTAGCAGCAGTATTTTGGACTATCTGCAGTTTCTTTAGCATATAGGCCGGAATACCAGAAAAGAGGGCATTAGCATAATCTAAACGAGACATAATCAGTGCACATATGAGTGTTTGTCTTGCAGCTATTGGTAGAAGGGGAAAAAAACTTCTAAATGATTTAAGTAGACCGAAGCAGCCACCCGCCACCTTCTTGATGTGCGTCTCGATCGAGAGACGCTCATCAAACCAAACCCCAAGATTCTTTGCCGATTTCTCAGAAGATATTGGACAGGGGTGTTCAGGTGGCCAAAGTTGCTCTCGAAAATTCGGGGGAAACTTACCAAAAAGTAGAACCTCCGATTTTCCTTCATTACATTTAAGCTTTGCCTCCGCCATCCAGTTAAAAACTGAAGCCAGGCAAGTTTATGCCTGAGATACCGAGACCATCTCTGTCTTACAGGTGAAAAGTAGCTGGGTATCGTCTGCGTATGCCATTACCTTAGCTCCCAATCCTTCCGCTAGATAGATTAATGGGGTCATATAGATATTGAATAAGAGGGGGCTAAGGGCAGACCCTTGCGGGACTCCCGTTGAGACCCTCTGTGGAGAGGAGGAAAAAGGTGGTATTGAAATCTGCTCCGTCCGGGCTTCCAAAAAGGAGCAAAACCATTCCCATACCGCCCCAGATATCCCGATCCTAGCCAGGCGAGACAGGAGCAGTGGAAGGGGGAACCGTGTCAAACGCGGCTGAGAGGTCAAGCAGGATAAGTGCCGCCCTCCCGCCCGCATCCAGACAATCACGTATGGCCTCTGCCACCTCAACCAGCACAGTTTCAGTGCTACGTCCTGCTCGGAAGCCCCACTGAGCTGGGTGTAAAATCGACTCCCTCTCCACAAAGTCGGTCAGCTGTTTATTTACCACCTTTTCACAGATCTTTGCTAGTGCAGGAAGCAAAGAGATGGGACGATAGTTCCCAGGACAGAGGGGGTCAAGCGTTTGCTTTTTAAGAAGAGGCCAAATCATTGCTTCCTTCCAGGGAAGAGGTACAAGCTTCCTTCAGGGAAAGATTAATGATGGAGGTAACCTCTTTGTGGATGGTCTCAGAAACTGTTGCCAATGTTCTGGCCGAACATGGATCAGAAGGGGATCCAGATTTTAAGGCCTTTAAGATTTTAAGACATTCATCAGGGGCCACTGGGCCAAATTCAGAAAAGAAGTGGTCAGTGCCTTCTGATGGGCCAACAGAAACATCCACTACCTGGGTCACCTGAGAGGCAAAGGATGCATGGATGCCTATGATCTTATCCCTAAAAGCTCGGGAGAGAGTATCACACCAGGCTGAGGAGGACGGCAGTACACTAGATTGCGCCACAGGAGCCATGAAGCTCTGAACGATGCTGTATAGTTCCCTGGCATTGTTATTTGCCGCTTCTATACGGGTAGAATAGAAGAGCCCTTTGGCCAGTTTAATTGAAGCATAATATGTCTTCTGTTTGTCCCTGAGCTTCCTCCTATCCTCCAGGCTATATCCACCCTTTCTCCATGACCGTTCTAAAACCTTGCAGTCATGTTTCAATCCCTTTAAAAGGGTATTGAACCAAGGTTTAGACGGAGATTTTCTCGACAACCTATTCGGCCAAGGGGAAATCACCCTTGCCACTGCTGTCGAGACCCAACTGGAGAGTTCTGCCACCTGAGTGTTAAGATCTCCGACCAAAGTAGGCTGAGAAGCTGCCAAGGCTGTGCTGAGTGCTGCAGGATCAATTTTCCCAACCAGAGAGTTATGACTTTGGGGTGCTACGGGTTCAGTCCTGGCTACCTCCCAGGAAAAATATGTTATGAAATGATCTGACCAGGTCACCGGACAAGTCTCTACCTCTAAGATGGGAAAATTAGAACAGATAGGGTCAAGTACATGTCCGGCCTGGTGTGTAAGGAGGCTAAGATGTTGCTTAAGTTGAGCCAGCAGCAACCCATCCAGCACATCCTGTCTATCCTTACTATCTGTACAATCCAGATGTATATTTAAGTCCCCAAGGATCAAAAGGTTAGAGAATCGAATCGCCCTGGATGCTATAGCATCCCCCCATTCTTGTAGAAATGACCCTGCTGGTCCTGGGGGTCTATAAATCAGTGACCCTCCAAGAGTAAAGTGTGCAGACATCTGTATACTAAAGTCTAACACTTCACAGCTACTCCAGGATGAAGCCACTGTCCTATGCAGGTACCATATATCTTTGTAAATAACCGCCACACCCCCTCCTCTTCCAACCTTCCGATCTACCCGAGTAATTTTATATCCCGGGTGCCCAAAAAACAAAGACTTTTGAACTATAAGTACAGGGGCTGTGACCCCATGATTTTAGACACTTTGTAAAGAGATGCAGCTGGCTCTACAGACTGCACCTGGCCAGAAGGAACTGTTATGCTGTCAGTAGGAACCGTCATTGAGCTCTCTTGTCTGTTGGGCTGACCTGTGCCCTGCTGGACTACAGGAAGGACTGCCTGCTTCCCTACAAGGACTCTGTGTGCTGCCTTGCTGCACCTAATCCTGCTTGGTGCCCCCAGTGATCTCCCAGTGCTTAATAGCCTTGCTTGTTGAGAGCTGTGTTCTTCACCCTGTTTATTTTAAAGCGAGTATGGAGCGGTGTTTATGGTCTGGAGAGCGATTTCCCCTACAGTTACTGTTAGACCTGGCACCATTGGCGTGGGTCTCCCTTCCATTTCTTTTCTGTTGTCTCCGGTCGTTTTGCTATGTTTTTGCTGGTCTAGATGCTTTGGCCACTTTGCCACTGCTATTCAGTGCCAAAGTGCAAGTGCTTCCTATTGTGAATTGTTGTAATGGATAAGTGACTCCATGATTGGCTTATTTGTTTCCTTGTCAGACCCTAGTACAGTGCACCATGGGTGCCCAGGGCCTGTAAATCAAATGCTGCTGGTGGGCTTGCAGCACTGGTTGTTCCACCCACAGAAGCAGGCTAGTCATTGCAGAGCCTGTGTGCAGTCTGGGACTTCCATGTCGACTTGGCAAGTGCACCCACTTGCCAGTCCCTAAACCTTCCCTTTCCTACATGTTAGTCACCCCTAAGGTAGGCCCAAGGGCAGGGTGCATTGTATGTTAAAGGTAGGACATGCCCTGATGTGTGTGGCATGTCCTAATAGTGAATTACAACCAATTTCGTTTTTTAGTTTTGCAAGGCTATCTGTTCCCATAGGCCAGAATGGGCAGTTTGATTATACCATCTTATACTCATAACTAACCCAGGGAACAAGATGGGAAAATAAAGTTTAGTATGCCTGAACTCAGAATGTTAAAATACATCTTTTAGTGTGGGTGATTTTTACATTCTGTGTTTGAAAATAGTAAAATACCGCTTTTAGAAAGTAGGTATTTTCTTGCCTAACCATCCAGTATGCCTCTGCTAGGTTTGTGTATTCCATGTCTGGTTTGTAAGTGACAGGGGACTGGAGAGGGCCTTGGCTCCAGCAGTCTGATGGGTCAGGGCTGGGCTGAATAGGACCTGCATTGAATAGAGAGTAGGGGTAGGAGATTTCCTTTCACTTGCCTGAGCCTTCATAGAATATAGAGTAGGGGGAGGAGATTTCCTTTCAGCTACCTAGGCCAGTTCTGCTTTTAACTATGCTGTCTCCATCTCCTGCCAGGAAGCTGCACTATGGAGGAAAGAACTGGTTTTGGCTGGGCACAGGCACTCTCTGCCTTCAGAGGACAAAGCATTTTGCAGTATAAATATTGGGGCCCAGACCCCGGAACTTTAGATCATTTCTGGGAATCAAGAGGAACCCTTTGCCAAGGAGAGAAACCAAGGAAGATGAAAAAGGAGACTGGCCCTGTGCTGTTTGCTGTTTGGGGTTGGCCTGCAGTGGTTACTTATTGCCAAGGAAAGGAGAAAAAGAGCTTGGTGTGTACTTTTACTATCTTGAGCAAGATCTCCAAGGGCTTAAAGCTGAGCTTGCCTCCTGTTCTGAAGTCTCAGGGACACGAAGACTTCACCACCAGATCCCCCTGAATTTCCTTGCTGGGAATTCTACCTGCAGTGAGGTGCCTGCTGTTGTTGTGGGCCCTCTGGAGACTGTGTGTCGCTGGGAGCTGGAAGCACGACGCAACGAGGAAGAAACGTGTCGCCGCCGCAGCAGTTGCCGTTGCATCGCTGAAGAAGTGTGTCACCGCCGCAGCTGTTCAACGTCGCATCACCAAGGAAGCGTGTCGCATCACCGGAGAAGCATGCTACACTGGTTGCTGTTGCATCACCAGAGAAGCGTGTCACAGGGACGGTCACACCTCCAAAGTACATTGATTTCGCCGCACAGCTGTCAGGCATGCATGCATCGCATCCACTTTGTCGCATTGCATCAAAGACGCCATTTGGTCGCATTGCACCAGAACGTCGTATCTCATCGAGGCGCCATATTGTCGCATCATAACCAGAATGCAGTAAGAAACCGATGCATCACCTCCTCTCCGGTAAAGAACCGACGCATCACCTCCCCTGCGCTGCAGTAAGGAACCGATGCATCACCTCCCCCGAAGCAAGGAACCGACGCATCACCTACCCTACGACCCTTTTGTTTGTATTGCGTGACACACATCCAAGGTACTTTGAGAGTAAACTGTTGAATTTACCATCTACATTGAAGTCATATTCTTTATATTGTATTCGGATTTTTGTTGTTTGGTCTTGTGTTAAGTCTAGTAAAGATCACTTATTTTTCTAAACTAGTGTGGTGTCCATTTGTAGTTTTTTCACTTTATTACTGTATGTGTTCGCAAATGCTTTACACACTGCCTCTAAAATAAGCCTGTCTGCTCATGCCAAGCTACCAAGGGGGTGAGCAGTGGTTATTTTAGGAGTATATCCCCCTTTCCCTGACTAGAAGCAAGGGTCCCTATTTGGACAAAGATGCAAATCATTTCCAACTAGAGACCCCCATTTCTAACAGTTACCTTTTGCAAAGACGTAAGCACATGGTGAGCGCTGTAATTTCTGGAGCACGAGAGGTTCGCTGAGTTTGAACGCAGCCGCTCGTCAGCCTAGCATGCCCGAAGGGCGCCAGGCATTGCCTGGCAACCACCTCCGAAGCTGCCGAATTCTGAGAAGCGCCCGGAAGAAGAACCACTGCTCAATGCGGCCCTACCCCGAGCGAGACACCGCACCGAGAATCCCAGTGCCTCTTCAGTGGCGTGCAACTGCGAAGTAGAGCAGGGACACTCCCACCAAAAAGGGGCACCGAGCCTTGCAGCTGCACCAGGTCAGAATGCAGCAGCCCACCAGAAGGAAAAACCCTTGCACCTCTCACCCTGTGCAGCCAGAGAGGTAGTGTTGCAAGTTGCCAGCTGGTCTTGACTGAGGATGAACAGAGACCACCTGAGGTCTTGTTTGTTCCTTCTCCCCTCGGTAAGCATTGGGTGCTTATTGGTGCAGTTAGCCGAGTGGGTCGCAATCCTCAATGGAGGTCCCACTCGGCCCCTTTTCATTTTGCTCATCCCTCCATGCTCACTGTACAAGAAAGCAAGTGGCCCGGCAGCCCCCCACCTCGGGACAGTGAGTATTCGTCCCCCCTCCCCAGCTACTAGGCACACAGGTACGTTGTGCCCTAGGATTGCATTGAGGGGAGCTTTGGGAATGTACATTTGGCATCATGGGTATGCCTTTCTTTTTGTTTACTCACATGCTACATAACATGTGGTTTCAGGATTGTGGTAGTGGTTGTTTACTTTCTATTCTGAAGACTGAGCGACAAGCGAACCTTTGCTCAATCTACCTACCCTAAGTTGTGAGGGGTTTCATGACATTTGCAACCTGTCTGTATTTACTGTGATGTTTATCTGTAATGATTATGACAATTGCATAGTTGGCAAAGTGATGTATGATCTATGAGATGTCATGACAAGTGCCTAGTGGCATTGCAATTTATGTGATTATGGTATAAAATGTGTTTTATAATTCAAAGGATATTTTTATATCACCTTGTGTGGATCTCTTTTGTGGTGTGCCTAGTGTGTCACTGGTGTGTGTGTGTGTTGTACAAACGCTTAACACATTGCCTCTGGGATAATCCTGACTGCTCTGCCAAGCTACCAAGTGGGTGAGCAGGGGTTATCTGGGGTGTGTAACTCCCTTACCCTGACTTGAGTGGTGGGTTCTGCCCTGCTTAGGTGCAGACCCTAGCCAACCAGAATCCCATTTTCTAATACCCTCCGAATGCTCTTAGAGACCCGATATTCCTGGATGACACTAAAAAAGCTATTCTTGAGTACTTTTCCATTAACGCGGGGTAATAAATTCCTCAGGTCTACGGTGGGAGACTTTTAAAGTCTATGTCCAAGGGGTCTGTATGGCCACCGAGTGGGGGTTACTAAGAGACCTGCAGTGGTGACTAGCCCATCTAAAGAGAAAGCTAGGGGAGCTTGATGCAATTTATATAGCTACTGGCGATATACTACACTTGCACAGTACCTCAGTAAGCTGTCAGAATACCAAGAGGGGGTGTACAGGGAGATGCAATATTTACATAGATGCTATGGGAAGGGAGATAGAGCTGGTAAAACTCTAGCATCACTGCTTCTTCCTGCACAAACTAATCCCTATCTTACTGAGATCTTAAACGAAGAGCAACAACTCCCCTACACTACCAGATACAATACAGGGGGTCATGATACCGTATTACTCTCAGCTGTATAGCTCAAGTCCCACGCTCACTCCTAGTTAACTCGAAGAGTATCTTAACACCATTCAATTGTGATGGCTTGATGAGGTGCACAGTCAGTACCGCAATGTGCCCTTTGAGGAGGAGTATATGGCCCTGGCGATACGTGGCATGCCTAGTGGTAAGGCACCTGGCCTGGTCGGCCTGATGGTCCAGTTTCAAAGAGCACACTGACATCTTGGCCCCAAACCTTAGGGCTATGTATGAAGAAGCTCAAAGCACTGGTTTTCTGCCTCCAACACTCCATGAGGTGCTCATAGTTACATTTCTTAAGCCTGATACACCGGCCATCTTGTGTGATTCCTACTGACCATTATCAACCGACCATTATCAATGATCAACGTAGACAATAAAATCTGGTGCACCTCATCGTGGGCAGACTGCTGCCACTCCTTCCCAGTATAATAAGGCCAGACCAAACTGATTTTGTGCTGAGCAGATCCACCACCTACAACATGTGGACCTTCTTCCCTATAATCCACACTGGACCCCCGATATGAGGTCCATTGCTGTTTTTCTTGACGCGACAAAGGCCTTCGATTCCTTAAAGTGGCCCTATCTCTTCTGTTTCCGAGGATGGATACTGGGTTACCTCTGATGAATTCTGCTACTCTACACTGTGCCAACTGCTGCCTTTGAGTAAATGGCCTGGTTTTGCCCTCCTTTTCAATTAGTAGGGGCACATGACAGAGTTGCCCTCTGTCCCCAATCCTATTTGTTATTGAGATGGAGCCTCTGGTGGTACTCCTCTGCCAGCATCATGCTGCAAGTGGGCTATATTTTATCACGTTGGGGCATGAGGTGTCTATATATGTATGCTGATGATGTGATGGTATATGTCAGGGAGCCGGTCATTAACCTACCGCTCATAATTAGGGAATTAGTTAAATTTGGAGGCCTCACAGGGATCACAATTAACTGGTCTAGATCAATTATAATCCCTCTTACAGCCACAGAGTTGTCATTCACCATTGATTTTCCCCTCTGGCGCGCTGACTCTGCAGTAAAATACCTGGGGTTCTGGGTGAGCAGAAATAGCAGGTAGTTGTGGTAAGAAAATTACAGACATGCCATAGCCTAGGAGGAGGTGTGCATTCCTCTGCGGGTCGGTCTGCCACTCTCCATGATCAAGAGAATAGCGATTGCCAAAAATGATCCTACTCCCCAAGCTTTTATACCTCTTTGTCAATCTTCAATTGACGCTAATGTGGGCCGTTTCGGAGAGACTTAGGTCCATACTAATCACTCTGACTTGGGGCGGGAGACAGCCACGATAGACATGGGAGATCCTGACTCTGCTGTTTGAACAGGGGGGCCTGTGTGCCCTGAATATGGACCTCTACTATAATTTTGCACAGGCGCACTCTGCACACCAGTGGATGCACCCGGTACCTTTCACCCCGCATGTGGCTGTTGAGCAAGACAACATTGCACTATGCCCATTAAACGTGGTGATCACAGACTCGCCTGATTGATGGTAAAGAGCCGGTAGGCTGCACGATTTGGGCTTGGGCTGGACTCCGCAGAAGGGAGTACCTGCTGATTCTATATTCCCTTCACTACTGCTTGCACAGAATCCGATTCTGCCCCCGTACTGGAGGACAAAGGATGCAGACAAGCGTGTTGTCTCCAGCTGACAACTATGGGTAACTTCTATGTAAACACCACTCTAGGGCGCTGTGGAATGCATGCCCCTGGATGTCCTCTTTTTCCGCCTGTTCAGTGTGTGCCGATGGGTACACCTGACAACCCCTCAGGAGCAGGTCAAGCTCCCTCTAGTGGACGTCCTATTGAACAAAGAAACTCCTCCCTAGGCTCTACACCACAATGAAGGCGACGGCTCCTGTCGCCCTACCTAAGAAGAAAGTGGAATTGAAGAAGGACAGAGTTGCAGAAAAACAGGCAGACAGTGGCTCTATTGCTGCTCCTAAACAGGAGCACTATCTCCGAATTATAGGCTACGCCTTATCCATGTTAAATACTTGCACATGCCATATCATACTCCCCTCAACTGTACAGAATGAAGCTCCTCGGAGACACGAAGTGCATGAGGGGTGGCGAGGCCAATGCCGGCTTCCTCCACCTATGGTGGCAACGTCCCCCAATCAAGGACTAGTGGGAAAATGTCTGTAAGATAATTGAAGACATCACTGACACAGCACTACCCCTCGCCCCTATGGTGGCTCTGCTGGGATAAGTGGCGGGTATACCGCCTGTGTCCTCCGGCCTTCTGCTACGTTGCTACTATTGGCGAAACGTCAATTAGCGGACAATGTAGACAGACTGCTATACCCAGGAGAGATGACTGCTTCGCAGACACAGAGGGGCATATTATCAAGGACGGCGTTAACATTATCGCCGGTTTAGCGGCAGAAAACGGCCGCTAACGGCCGCTAAACCGGCGTTAATGGGCTTGATAATATGCCCTGGAGAATTCTCATAGAAGCCCATGTTGACGCCAGAACATGGGCTTCTATGGAAATTCCATAGAACATATTATCAAGCCCGGCGATAATTTTTAACGTCGTCCTTGATAATATGCCCCAGAGTACCGCCAGGAGTAATTGACGGAGTGTTAGCTGCTGGTGCGGTCTCTAGCAGGCCGCGTAATATACGGGCCACACGTGACCTCTATTTGACCTCTATCTGGCGGCATGCTACGCACAAAGACTCAATGATGAGACACAGATGGATGGCGGTGGCGGCGCTGTCTATAAATGCTAGGTAATGTGCCTGTGTTTGCTTGTTGTTTCATTAAATGTCATGGAAATCAATTAAAAGAATTACAAAATTATTTATGTAATGACATGAAAATATCGTACAGTATGTACTAAAATATTTTCCCACAGCACAGAGTGGGTAAAATTCTGTGACACAGCTGGTCCTTTGAGACAAAAGTGTTTTAAAGCAAATACGGTCTATATAAAATCCTGTGAATTATTTCACACCTTGAATAGAATGTTCTTTTAAAATACAATGAAGGAAAAAAGTTTATTATGAGGAAGAATAAAAAGTTTGGAAGCAGCCCTTGAAAGCCATAAGTTGTTGTGCAGCATGAGCTCTCATTACTCACTGGCCCATGCTGTTCCTAAGATTGAGGGCTAGGACATCTGAATAGACTGATTGTTAAAGAGGCTATCATTTTCTCAATCTAGATGCATATTATTAGGTGTGGAACACAATCGAAAAAAAACGTGTTTTGCATTTTTAAACGTAGCTCCAGTGTGCTCCTCCATTCATGATTCCTGTCGATCATGGATGAGCGTCATCCCATTCAAATCTAGCCAGATGCAAGGGAAACCATCTGCATGTTAATTTCTCTTTTCAATGCCAATTTCCATTCTGCAAATCCTGTAACTCTCCAGTGTATTTCTGTAAACAAGGACGTCATGCCACATACTGTGCTTTCACATTATTCTATAGGTTTCAACTGGGGTAGAAAAAGTTCACGATTACTTTTTATGGTTCTCACGTGCTTATCAAACGATGAAAAAACCCTTTCCAGTCGAATACCATCTGTCATCTTAAAGCCATGTATAAATAAATACATAAATAAATAAACATATAAATACATACATAAATCCATAATTGATCTAAGTATAACTGATTGCTTTGAGTGCACCTTCATTATCCACCACAGCTGGTCACATATGCATTGGAACTTAGGCCTTCATTTATGAAGAGTGACGCATCGCTGCGAGAAAACAGCGATGCGTCACTTTTCATTGCACCCTCCTTGCAACACCAATGATGCGTCATATTTACAGTATGACGCCTAATGTCGCAAGAAGTTACAGATACGTCAGTATTTCTGACGTATCTCTAGGTGCAAAAATGACGCATTGCTGGAGTGTGTCACAAAAGTGACTCAACTCCAGCAATGGGTCATTACACATGGGCAAGTCCCAAGTTAAATGTGCCTGCCTCAGTCTTATACCTGCCATTAGGTAGGCGTAAGATATTGATGCATTTGCATCAATAGTGGCACAGTGAAATCTTATAGAATTCACTGTGTCACGTAAAAACGTTGATTAAATATCAGCCTCGTGTTCTCTGCGCAGAGAAGGACGTAGAGAAGGACGCATTAAGCCCTAAGACCCAAAACTCCAGGCGCGGACACTGTCGACTTGCTTTCCGTGTCTTCTGACATACTGCAGCGGCAGCAGGATTAGCGCGAGGAGAGCGCCCAGCCCCCAGCCCCAGCCTTAACAGGAGTTCAGGCGACAATCGGGCTGGACAAGCCAGGGGTCTGGGGGGACTGACAAAACCGCGTGCTGTGGACCGCGTCTCGCTCCCCCGCCTCCTGCCTCCTGCAGTGGGAAGTGAAGTGAAGTGAAGTGAAGTGAACGCGAGGTAGCAAGGAGTGTGACCGGGCGCAACCCTTCGCAAGGCGGGATCGCTTGATTACACCGCTCGGCGGACCTTAAAGAGTTCAGATGTGTGGCTTGCAACGGGCCTGAAGGAACTGCGAAGTAAGGCTAAGTAAAGCAAGCAGGGCAGTATAAGGCAAGGCAAGGCAAAGTACAATGCAAAGTAAAGCACTAAATAAAGTAAAGCATCAAGCACCAAGTATTACAACCTAGCAGCAGGAGATGCGTTCAGGAAAAACCAGAGGAGCACCTCCATCCAAATCAAAGCACAAAGCTAAGGAGGAACCCACGGTACTTACTACAGCCCTTCTTAGCAGGCCGTCGTCCGGATCGGATCCACTATGTGGTAGAGATCCAGACTTCTTGCGCGAACCTGCATCCTCGAAACTCATTATAGCCTCTGCCAGTGCAACCCAATTTGAGTCAAGCATTGAGTCAATAGCGATTCCGAGTAAACATACGGCATCAGCCCCGGACGCCAAGTGGAAAAAAGGCACCATAGCTTCTTGTATGACCCAAATAAGGTCCCACTCAGGCCAAAACAGCAGTAAACGGGCCCTGATTACTGACTTTCTAAAAATCGCCATCAAAACTATCTCGGAAAATCAACACTACAAAGACCCCAAGACTCTGAATTGCAAAAAATTAACTCAATCCACCACAGCCTCCACAAGCGAGGCCCTCATGGGTCCCTTACTGGATGGAACAACCATAAGGAGCGAGGAAGACAGGAGTGGCTGGGTTGCCACATCCAAAACAACCACCGCAGTCGTCTAAGTCTCTCCCAGCACCTCCCTGCTTGCTGTCACCACTCTCACCCTTATTCTTATTAGGCTCTCAAGACCTCAAAAGCCTCAATGACGGCGCCACCAATCTCCAATTGACCTCAAATACTACGAGTCCACTTGGCAACCTGATCATGCTATCAGGCGGCCGCTACCTCGAGGTGAAAGAGCCTACCAATCTTAACACAAACAGCAGAGACAGGCCTGTACAATCATCGTACCAGCTGGAAGCTGTACAATATAAATATCAACACCGTAGCCAATTTGAACCACTGGAGGAGTCGTTTTTTCAGTTCAACACATACAGATCCACCCCCGCTCTGCTACTCTCTCAATCCAAGGGCACAAGAATAAGGAACCTATCTCGTACGCCACCTAGAAGCCAGAGTCAGAGCGATCGGCTCCCAGCCCCCATCAGTAACATGGAACACCATGCTCAGGTTCCCAATGAAGAAACCAGCTGTTCCCCAACATCTTTTGTCTGGCCACTCCTGCTCAACACCTTAGACACAATCAGCAAAGCTATGACCCTCCACGCTGACAAGCTTGACACTCAAGTAGATCTTTTAAACATTCTAGCTACTCACGTCCAGGGGATTGAACAAAAAATACATAGCTTCAACGAGATGATCGTGAAGGTACAGCGAGACCAAGAGACCACTTACCAATTGCGCCACTGCACTCAAATTATTGACAAACTTGCCGCGGTTCCAATCTTACTGACAGACCTTTTGGGCACCACCAAGGAAGCCCTTTTAAACAATTCTCCCAAGGCAGAGAAAGCTCATGAGGACCTACGGGCAAAGGATACGGCACGCCCTAGGCTCATGGAAGGACAACTTATCGGCAGCATGGGCCCATCTTCATCGTCAATCTTAGAAAATACATTTGTACCTTTGGCCACAAATGCCCATGATAATTCCAATACCTCGGCCTCTCAATTTTCCGATAATCATGACCAATCTCTAGGAAGGCCGATTAAACCAACCAAGCCACTAACTAAGCGGGAGAAAAAACGTCTTAGAAAAGCGAGAAAAAGTAAACAACCAAGTCATTTAATAAACGAAATAACTGTCCAACCAGAAGAGGGAAGGAAACAAAACACCAATGATCAGATCCCAAATATTTTGGAAGCAACAAGCAACAAAGAATCCCTAATTGCTACACCTGATTCCGTCGCAACACCCAGTAGTCCAAATTATACCAAAATCAAACAAACGTTGCCAGATAATCTATACACTTTATTTAAACCACCAACTAAGAAAGAGAAGCAACACCTTAACACCTCGTTTAAACAAACAGCAAATTCTGTATCTTCGTCCAGGACCGAACCGCACTATCCAACCACAATGTGCACTAGTGAGGAGCACATGGCAAAGGACAACGCCTGGAAAGACTGTCGTAACTTTGGAAAAATTGAAAAAAAAATTGATAAGCCAAGTCCGGGATGCAACGTCACCACAAACATAAAGGCTAATAAAACTCCAACACAAGACCATACTAATGTCTCCCCGTACTTGCCGTTGACGCTTCCAGGGCCTACAGAGGGAGCAACCAATACGGAACATGGCTCTGACTGCGTGCCGCAGTTTGAGATCTTCCCAAACAATAAAAAATTGGACTTTATCCCCCACTATGTCTCAAGGGGCAACCATGATTTCCTTAACAGAAGTGTTCTGCTGAAGTTATTCAAGGCACTGCCCACTCTGAGCCACATTAACTCCAGGGACATTGAAAGCATAGGGTTCTACCAGAATCAGCATTCAGTGGAACTCCAAGAATCAACCACCGCCACGTTCACCGACTCCCTCGTCATTGAGCAAATCTGGCAGCAGAGGGTCCCATTTGAAAAATGGGGCATTGAGTTAAAAAAAGATTGACCCTCCACGTTATCCCAGTCCATTACACATGCCCAAACATCCAGCGGGCCTGTTAAAAGGTGCCAAAAGCCCGGATAATCGAAGTCCTCTTTCCGGCATAGACTCCAAGGCCAGGACAATCACAATCACCTTTGTTCACCTTGAAGTCAGTCAGCCCACTGGACCCCGGCACTTTAACAAGCCTGGAATCATCCAAGCCGGGGCATGAAAAAATCCACAAGTTGCCGCAAATTCAATCAAAGGCTACCAAATCTGCTCCTGGAACGTGTTCGGCCTCGGGATGAAATTAGAAGACCCTGACTTCATGGAGTTTATTATACAGTATAAAATACTCCTCCTGGCTATTAAAATCTACTCCCCTAGTAGGTTATAAGGAATTCCAGAATCTGGCCATAAAGGGGACTAATCAAGGGAGAGCAAAAGGGGGCCTCTCCACCTTCATTTCAACCGATATTTCTGGACTCGCCGTTGCTATAGACCCTGATTCCCCCTGGCTGTTATGCGTCAAACTTGACACTCCGACTAAGAACAGTCTACTGATCATAAATATTTACATTCATCCCGCGTCCAAACAAAAACGGGCAAGCATTGATCACTTATTAGCCTCACTTGCCACTCTAAAACTTGCTTACCCCGACGCTAACATCATTGTGTCAGGGGACTTTAACATGTCTTTACTGCAAGAAACAAATGGCACCAGGCGGCACACTCAGGCTAAAACTCGACATGACACTCTCGGCAAGCAATGCGTAGTTCACCTGCATGACCTCTCACTGCAAATGGTTAATGGGCACAGCCCGACTGACACCCCAGCGGCATACACAAGGGTCACCTAAAAGTCAGCCTCTATCATTGACTATTCTTTCATAGATCATAATCTCGCTTCCCAGATTACAAACTTTCAAATTTTGGACAGAGCAGAGAGTGACCATCAACCGCAATCCTTCACACTCCTAAGAAATAATACAAATCCAATTCTCACTAACGCAAAGTCTCAAGAACTCCATTGCTACAATCTCAAACGCCTCATTTGGAAAAAGGATAATATAAGCGACTTTATGGAAACATGCATTAGCATCTTGGAGAAATCCAAATTCGAACCATCCAGCATTTGGGCCTGGGAGTCATTCACCATTGAATTAAATCAAAAATGGTCTAAACCGGCTACTGGCAAAAAAGCAGGTAAACCGTTGGGGGCAGCATGGTCTACCAAAAGCCTCATAATTCAAAAACAACAACTGAACAAAAAGCTACGAAAACTAAGAACACAGGGCTCACCTTCTACTAAAGAACAATTGCTTTTAATTTCCAAAGCCAGAAAAGATCTTAAAAGAGACATCATGGTGGCCAAGAAAGTATTCCAGGAACATCTCCGGGCGAATCTCCATTACTCTTGCAAACAAAGAGACTCCAAGCTTTTCTGGGAAATCATCAACCAGCTAACAAACGGCAGGAACCGACATTATAACTCGGACATCATGGAGGACACATGGAGAGCCCACATTGAATCACTATATAACGAAATCCTTCCCCCAGGCATTGTTGATTGCGGCTTCCAACTTAGTAACGGAGCTACCGTTAGAGATTTAACGAAAAACGACTCTCCCTCTGATTCAGACCTTCCCCCACGGATCCTTAAAGAACAAGTACTGAAAATAATAAAAAAATTAAGATCTGAGGGTGCCCCTGGGCCTAACGGCCTCCCAAATGCCTTGTTTCGGCACAATCCACCATTCTGGGCAGATCATTTGTCTCCTCTTTTCTCGGACATTCTAACTTTTAACATGATCCCTGACTCTTGGAGGGGAAGCATTCTAAGCCCAATATATAAATAGGGTTCTCGTTCCGATCCTGCAAATTACAGATTGATCGCGTTAATTGACGTGGAGGCTAAAATCTACGCATCAAACTTGCTGGTAGATTTAGAGGACTGGGTGGCGCGAACAAACCTTATTCTCCCAACGCAAACCGGATTTAGGGCTGGGATGGACACCCTGACGAATATTTCCGCAGTAACACTCATGGCCAATCAAGCCCTTAGAAAATCAAGACCTCTCTATGTATGTTTCATCGACCTTAAAGCGGCCTTTGACAAGGTTTCAAGAGCTAAGCTATGGGTAAAAATGCGCAACTGGGGTGTCCGAGCTAAGTTGCTGGAGGCCATAACCAATCTGTACTCCCAGACGTGGGTCCAGATTGGGAAAGGAGATGGACTCAGTATTACTAAGAAGATCCACACACTCAACAGGCTAAAACAAGGGTGTGTGTTGGCACCGTGCCTTTTTAATATTTACACCGCTGACCTGGATGAGCACCTTCGGTCTATCCAATGTGACCCTCCGAAACTTGGAACAACACCCATACCCAGCCTTCAATACGCGGACGACATTGTCTTACTGGCACAAACACCAATTGGTTTGCAACGATTAATTACTGAACTCGGAGACTATACCACCTCGGTCCAATTGACCATCAACTACAAAAAAACGAAGGTGATGTGCTTAAACAAACATCATAAAGCCGACCGCAAATTTACTTGGACTTTGGACAAGCGACCTTTGACTGAGGTGGATTCATACAAATACCGTGGCTTCCAAATTGATCGCAAACTCATCTTCAAGATTCAGCTGTCCCCAGGTCATACGAAATCCAAACAGCTGCAGTTTGCCTTCAAAATTTTAAAAAATAAACTTGCAGGTGGATCTATTGGGCACCTATTAAAGGTTATAGCAGCTAAATTCCTGCCTTCTATCTCATATGGTACAGAAATCCTGAATGGTAAGGACGCTAAAGGCTTGAACCTGGAACAATCAATCCTTTTTAAGAAGCTGTTTGCAATCCCCCGCCCAAATTCGACTTGAGTATGGTCTAAAAAACCAGATCCCTGACAAACAAGGTACACTAGTCAAATATTATTGGAGGATGCGGGATGCAGAGGAAAACACACTCGCACATTATTGTTGGGCAGAAATTGAAAAGCAAGCCAGCTTCAAAAATTCAATCTTCAAAGCTCTGAAGGCCTTGCTCTCAGCACTGAAGTTAGAGGAGGCATGGCTAACAGCTCCCACCTACTTCGGCTTTAAATTATTGGTCAACAAAGCCATAAAACGGCATTCCATAATATTAGACAAAACTGCCTTAGCAAAAAACAAACACGCCTGGGCCTTGATTCAGTCATACCAGAGGTTGCAACCTCAATCCTACCTGCTAGGTCACTTTTCGCACCAGAAAAAACATTTTTTCACTTTGTTAAGGCTTGGGTCATACCCATCAAAGGACCTAACCCCAAAATGGAAATATGTATGGCAATCAAAGGAATGCCGCTTGTGTGGAGCTTGGGATGAGTCCTTACTGCACCTACTATGCATCTGCCCTGCTTTGGCAGAAATGCGCAAAAAGGGCCTTCGGGAGCTCTTTAGGAAGGAACAAATAAGAACTTGTAGAGCAGCAGTGATTCACTGTCTCATGGGCTCATCTATCCCATTGTCCTGCAGAGCCATAAACTTTTTAAAAAACGCAGCAAGAGACCTGGCCAATGCATAACCTGTTAACCAACTCATGCAGTATTAGAACATCTGGCTTTGAAACCATCTGAAAGTTCTGCTTACATGTTAACTTTTTATATTTTTTACAAAAATAATTACAATGTAAATTCTTGTAAGTTTTATTCATGGTGGTTTTTCCACTCTTTTATGGTTTTTTATGAAATCAAATAAAAGTATTCTTCTTCTTCTTCTTCACTGCGTCACTTCAACGACCCTTTCTTGCATCGGAACGCCCCCCCTGCATACATTGGGGCAGATTTACAAAAAGTTACACATCGCTGCTGCAACGCAGCAATTCGTCAGAAATCTTGCGTTGTCGATGCAACAACGCAAGTTAACGCAGATGCGGCAAATCTACAAGGTGACAGACCATGGCGCAACTCGGTAACCTGCGTCAGAAAAACTGACGTAGGTGCCGCAAAAGTGCCGGAAGTCAGCCTGATTCAACTGCAGAAAAAGTCACGTAAGGCCGATTTGCGACAAGCAACCCCATTCCGACAACTCGGCACCTGGGAAATTGACCCAAATCCCAAAAAAGACATTTGTAGACCACAGAGGACCTAATAATGGTCCAGGATGGTCACACCAGTAGCCAGGATTCTCAGGCAAACACCGCTAGCAGAAGCACTGATGCACAGGCTGAGCCTGGTGCTAAAAGAAAACGTAAGTCCAACTTCAGTCGAGAGGAAAATGAAACACTGGTGATGGAGGTCACCAACTACCAGCACCAGCTGTTCGTTAGTTTCTAGCAAAGAGGCGATATGGCAGCGAATTGTCCAGAAAATCAACAGCGTGAGCCAGTCCAAGAGGACCGTCCTCGACTGCAAAAAAAGGTGGCATGACTGCAAGCGCTGGACAAAAGAAAAGCTTGCGGCAAACCAAATGGCAGCCTCACAAATTGGAGGAGGCAGTCCAGCAGACCAGGAGGTCCTGGATGACCTGGAGGAGTGGGTGGCAGCTCTTATCCCAGAGGAAATTGTAACGAAATCTTCGGACAGGACAGTGCCACCATAGAAACTGAAGAGCAGACAATGGGTAAGTCACAATAAGTGCACAGATGTCAGTAATGAGTCATGGTGGTTATTGCAACTATAAATGTCCCTGTGCCACAGTCTGATGTGTGCATCTTGTTGTCCTTATACTTGTCCACAATCACAACTATTCTCAATGTAAGTCAAACACATATGTCAATCACATATTGAAAATGTCAAACAGCACTGCCATGTCCATCCCTGATGGAGCAGACATACTGGACATCATTTATGTAGGGCCTTGCACCACCGGTACCTCACGTTTATGAATGTCCAAAGTGAAGACCCGTCGGTGCAAGGACTACATAAAAGATGTGCACAAGGTCATGCACATGCCTACATGCGTAACTTAGGTAATAAGGTGCAACGTGGTGCTACATCTTGCCTGGTCTTCCTTGAGGTGTGCCAGTGTGTGAGCAGGTTGCGATAAATGGGTGGAGGACGTGTGCAGCGGGGTCATTGTATGTAAGCGTTGGAGGAGTTCTGGGGCCAAGGGACTCAATGATAACTGATTAGATGTCCAGGATGTGGATCAATGATGGTGGTGGTGTCTGGTGGGCATGGTGAATATGTGACATTTACAATGATGGTTGGTCCAGGTGAATCTGGTGGTGTGGCTGTACTTGAATCTATCTACTGGTGGAGGAGATGTGCTTGTCTGTGTCACCAGCAATGTGGCTTGGTGTGGCCAATAGCTGCCTCAGTTTGATGTCAGAAAGTTCACCCAGGAGGCGGTGGTGTTCTGGTCACTGGGGTAGTCCAAGTGGAACTAGAGTACTCGAAGTAGGAATGTCGCGGGGGGTGAGCCTGGTGTGCAATGGTGGCTACAATGGCATTGGTGAATGGGTGTTCATGGACCGACTGGCCTGCAAATGAAGGTGCCAAAGTGGATGTTGCTGTGCCTGGTCCGGCTTTTTAAGCTGTGTAGTACCATGGGCACTGCTGGGTCATTAAAGTGCATGGTTAGTCTGAGTGTTTTCCTTTCTCGTAAGAGATGGCAATGCCTCCTCCTTGATGGACGTGGTGAGCCTTGTAGGTAATTAAGTAGCCGTCACTGATGGTGATGGTGATTTCTGGTCCAGAACTAAGGTTGGTGCATGTGTTTGTGAAGTAGGTGACATATGAAGAGTTTGCAGCAAGGTGGTTCAACATTTCTGTAGTGTGCATGTGTAGGGCCTGCATGTTGTGGAGGATGTAGTTGAGCTGCTTGTGTGGAGTGTTGTTTTGCTGGGTGGCACAAGGCACTGGTGTGTTGATGTGGAAGAAGGTTTGTTCTGAGATTCGACTTGCACAGAGTGCAAGACAAGCATACAGTCCTGCAAGATGGCAAGTGTGGTTGCGTCCAGGGTGGATGGTGAGGAGGGTGCTTGTGTCAAAGCGGAGGAGTGTAGAAGAGGAATGGTCCTAGCTGGTGAGTGTGGTCCAGGGGCAAATGGCCGCAGACGGTCTCATCCATGGCTTGCCTCCGTCATGGGAGGTGTACATTACAACACAGTCATCACATTGGATTGTCAATTCCAAGTAACCTCAGGCACGCAGTTGCCTTCACATTGCATGTCATATCATCGCATTGTGATGCAAGTAATGGAGTTTCATCAGTTCCAGCTTAGGTAATGTGTCCTGGTGTTACGTAAGAATGTAAAGGAGTTTCTTTGTGATCAAATCTAAAATATAGGCTGTCTCGTGGACAAATAATTGCCAATAGTGTCATTTTTGTTTTGACAAAATCAAAACTGGATTTCTTTTGGGTTAAAAAATTTAAATTAGTGTGTCTTCTGGGGTCAAACATTGCAATTTGGGTGTCTTTTGGGTCAAAATTAGAAAATAGGGTGTCTTCTGGGGGCAAATAATGAAATCACGTTGTCTTTTGGGTGCCAAATATGAAAATAGGGTGTCTTTTGGGGGCAACAAATGAAAATAGGGTGGCTTTTGGGGTCCAAATTAGAAAATAGGGCATCTTCTAGGGGGCACAATATGAAAATAGGGTGTATTGTGAGTGCAAAATATAAAAATAGGGTGTTCGTTGCGGGCAAAATATGAAAATAGGGTGTCTTTTGGGGGCAAATTATGAAAATAGGATGTCTTTTGGGGCAAAATATGAAAATAGGGTGTCTTTTGGGGCAAACTATGAAATGAGGGTGTCTTTTGGGGGCAAAATATGAAAATAGGGTGTCTTTTGGGTGAAAATATGGAAAATAGGGTGACTTCTGGGAGAACAAATGAAAATAGGGTGTCGTCTGCACTAAATGTGACATCTAAGGTGGTTTTGGGGGTCTGAGATGAATCTCAGGTATCTGGGGTTGTTAGTGTTCCTTTTAGGGTTGCACTCACTATAGTGGGAACTGTAATTTACAATGCTACCCTATCCAGCTCTCACTCTACTGTTGTAATATGAGACCTATTGGTATGCATCAAATTGGAATGCAATGTAATGGTATGCCTTGGAACAAAAGAGATTAATTTTGTTTACCACTGGTATGCCTGCTGCGCATGGCTGCACAGCATCTGGCATTGAGAAATGATGTGGGGGCAGTGGACAGCTGGGTGGTGGTAAAAACCAGAAAAGACACTAGAGAGGTCATGGATGTGGGGGGGGGGGGATGAGCGAGGTTTGACATCACATTACAAAAGGAAATGTGCAACAAGTCCTGGTCCTGCGTAATCTGTGCACCTGCGCCTCTGAGTCTGCTTCAAGGGACAGGAAGCAGCCAGGCTCCCTCACCTAAGTCAATCACAGAGCTGCAATATGGTGTTGTGATTGCTCATGCACGCAGGGACAGTGCGTTCAGATAGAGGTTTGAGGGGTGTGCATGTTCTCCATGCACGCTGTAATGCTGGCTGCATTGTAAACAGGGAAGTGCACATGACTGTTCTGGCCGGACTGAGAGGACAAATAATCAGACATTGTGCACTTTAGTGGGCATACCACTGAGCCCTGGGCCTAATTGTGAGTAGAGCAGCCCCAATCACTTCCCACCCAGAAAGGAAACATAGCATTAGTACATAGATAAATGACCTTCATGGTATTTGTTTCACCATCTACCACTGCTCAAATTCATGGGCCCAATGCTCCAGCACCATAATGGATTATCCCCCAATGGGGGTCCTACACCCACAGGTGCTACCCTTGTGCACCACTATACCATGGGCATCCTCCACTACACATCATACCATCCACTCACTGACTGACTGACTGAAAAATGTATAATGCGCACTTTTGCCGTGGCGTCTTGGCGCTGCGTGAGTATGATGCAGACAACAGCAGATCTTAAGACCTTGGAAAGAGCCAGGTTTTTATCTTTTTCCTAAAAAAGACCCTATTTGATTCTAACCTGATTATCTCAGCGAGGGAGTTCCACAAGATGGATGCTTGGTAAGCGAACCCAGTTCCTCCCCATCTAACTCTTTTTGTTCTGGGAGCACAGACCAATCCTGTATTGAGAGAACGTTTGGGCTGCTATACAGAAAACAGAGTTTGAATGTCCGCAGCCCCTCCTCCATATATTGCCTTATGCAATAAGCATAGGGCTTTAAAGTTCACTCTCTGACGGACTGGGAGCCAATGTAGTTCCTTAATCGCCGCTGACGTCAGGTGATACTTAGGTAAGCCATATAGTATCCGAGCCGCAGCATTCTGAAGCGATTGAAGTTTTTTGATCTGTCCCTTCCCTGCTCCCAGATAAAGAGCATTACAATAATCGATTCTGGACAAAGCCAGAGCTCCGACCACAGTTTTCCGAAGTGATAGAGGAATGAAGGGTAGAATCTTCCACAAGATTTTTAATGTGAAAAAGCATGCTGAGGTAACTTGATTTATTTGTGAGGCAAAT
This sequence comes from Triturus cristatus, assembly GCF_964204655.1. Taxonomy (NCBI): domain Eukaryota; kingdom Metazoa; phylum Chordata; class Amphibia; order Caudata; family Salamandridae; genus Triturus; species Triturus cristatus. The sequence goes on along the minus strand of NC_140585.1, from coordinate 983,667,856 downwards.
TTAAGATCTTTTTCGAGCACAAATGCCCGATTCCTGGCCTTTAGCACCGGGACTGGACAGGTGCCTGCCACTTGTGGCCACCAAATTTGGCTCCAGATAGAAGGAAGTTGCCCAACTCACTTGGACATCAACACCGTGGTGTTATCTGACCCACCCTCACAAAGTCTGTGACTCAGCCAGCATGATACTGAGCTAGGTGGGCTTACACAAGCCTGGGTACAGCATTCACTGCCAAGACAGCTGGGCAATCATACAATAAAGGAGATGTAACAAGCATCCCTTATGTGTGCATTTTGAGTGCTTGTGCAACATAAGTTAGCATCATCTCAGGGTCCACACCCTCCACAGCGTATGGCCAGTGACCCATCCTCTGGCCTCTGAGGCAGATTTGCGATGGTCACCATTGGCAATATCCTTTGTGCAGCACAGTGTACTGTTGGTGCATGGTATGCAATATGGACCTCCCTACATAGATACTCATGAGGACAGGTACCGTTTACAACTACAAGGGGGACAAGGGTGTATTCTCACACAAGTCTGCAACATGCCTCCATGTGACCTGGCTAGCTACACCACCAGGTAAGGGTGATCACCAATGCCTCAATGTCTAACAACACAGACAGCAACTTCACTACACCTCCGCATCCCAGGTCGGCTCACAAATGGCAGGCCACCAATAGCACCCTGAGCCGGGAGCTCATTGGTGTTAGATGGGTTTGTAAGCCATTGTGTAGTAGGAGTGCCCAATGAGATGTGATGCACAATGTTATTGCTCAGCAAAGTGCATGTACTCAGTAGTGTAGAAAGAACTATTGATGGACAGAATGCAGAACAATGTCATACATTCACCCCAGTAAAGAGATCTGGGCCTAAATCCATCGTTTTTTTGCTCCCCATGCCATTCCAGTTTGAACCCAGCCATATGCAAATCAGTCTTGACCCTGTGCCCAATGAGAACAGTCCAGCCCGAAGTGCCAGGCCAGGTATTCCCTGGACTGAAAACAAGCATCCTAGGACTGGTTTCGGGGTTTCACCCCTCTTCTGCCAGGATAGTTTAATTCCAGTGGCATGGAGAGCACGGGACTCACGTCTGAGCATACCCGTCCCACTCGGGGTGACAAATGCAAAAAGAACTATTGATGGACAGAATGCAGAACAATTTCATACATTCACCCCAGTACAGAGATCTGGGCCTAAATCCATCGTTTTTTTGCTCACCATCCCATTTCAGTTTGGACCCAGCCATATGCAAATCAGTCTTGACCCTGTGCCCCATGGGAACAGTCCAGCCCAAATTGCCAGGCCAGGTCCTCATTGGACTAGAAACAAGCATCCTAGGACCAGTTTCGGGGTTTCACCCCTCTTCAGCCAGAATAGCTTGATTCCAGTGGCATGGAGAGCACGGGACTCACGTCTGAGCATATCCGTCCCACTCAGGGTGACAAATGCAAAAAGAACTATTGATGGACAGAATGCAGAACAATGTCATACATTCACCCCAATACAGAGATCTGGGCCTAAATCCATTGTGAGGCACAGGGTCAAGACTGATTTGCATATGGCCAGTTCTAAACTGGGGTGGCATGGTAAGCAAAAGAATGATGGATTTAACCCAGATCTCTTGACTGAGGGAGAATGTTTGGATTTGTTATGCATTCCGTCCATCAATTGTGTGTCTTTTGTTTTCTCGCTCTAAGTGCGCTGGGTATGCCCAGACGTGGGTCCCGGGCTCACTGTGCCACTGGATTCAAGCTATCCTGGCTGAAGAGGGGTGAAACCCCGAAACTAGTCCTAGGATGCTTGTGTCCGGTCCATGGAGGACCTGGCTTGGCAGTTCGGGCTGGACTGTTCCCATGAGGCACAGGGTCAAGCCTGATTTGCATATGGCCAGGTCTAAACTGGGGTGGTATGGTGAGCAAAAGAATGATGGATTTAACCCAGATCTCTTGACTGGGGGAGAATGTTTTGATTTGTTCTGCATTCCGTCCATCAATTGTGTGTCTTTTGTTTTCTCGCTCTAAGTGCGCCGGGTATGCCCAGACGTGGGTCCCTGACTCACTGTGTCACTGGATTCAAGCTATCCTGGCTGAAGAGGGGTGAAACCCCGAAACCGGCCCTAGGATGCTTGTGTCCGGTCCATGGAGGACCTGGCTTGGCAGTTCGGGCTGGACTGTTCCCATGAGGCACAGGGTCAAGACTGATTTGCATATGGCCAGGTCTAAACTGGGGTGGTATGGTGAGCAAAAGAATGATGGATTTAACCCAGATCTCTTGACTGGGGGAGAATGTTTTGATTTGTTCTGCATTCCGTCCATCAATTGTGTGTCTTTTGTTTTCTCGCTCAGTAGTGTAGCCCAGATTTTCTCTTTTCCCTTGGTCTCTGGATGGTCATCATTGCTGTTGGGGGGCTTGGGGGATTTGTTGATCTGTGATGTAATGGGGCCAGGCTAATACATTCTGCATGATAAACAATGTTAGTTACCTCGATATCATTGTAGGTTGACTCATAGGCTTTTTTGCACTGTTGATGCCATAATAAATAGTGCTGAATAAATTGATTTCATTTGTCGCTAATGTGCCTTTTGTCAGTCATTGCTTGCTAACAGTGTAATTGCTAATGCTTTTACAGCAGTTTTTCTGGCAGTCATCATTGCAGACAACTGCAAATCTTGCTGTTGTCACAACATATTGTAATAACATCACTAACAGTGCGTTCTTAGTGGGCAATAGGCTGGCACATCGCAAACTTCCGCTAACTAGTGTTTGTGGTAGTTTGAGTGAGTACCTGTACCTATGGGCCGCAATGTCGCCAAAATGTGCATGGACACATCTCTTTAAGTTGGCAGTATGTTTAGCTTGAAAGGAGGCCAACACCCTAGTATCACACACCAATTTACAATTGCCATTGCAGTGTTGCCCGAACAGTGCACCTCCCACTAAGAGCAACATTTCCAGTGCAGTGTATGTACACAGGTCAGTATCAATGATTACCAATGACCAGCACTACTACTGTAACAATAAGTGGTGCAATGTCCATGCAAGGTGGTATGAGTTTTGAGCATCAGTCTGCATCAGGACATAGGTCACTTCAATGTGACACAGAGATCAGCTTTGATAAGCCACATGTGATGCCTCTTACGAAACCTCACTACAATTGAACATGCAAACACAACTAACAGATTTGTACCTTATTTTTCAGAGGATGCAGATTTAACATTACAACAGGTGTATGACACCAATCTGTTTGAGGAAATGGACTACAACCTGCCCTCCATTGACACTGACACACTGGAGGACCTAATTACCACTATCCGGTCACCTACACCACCTCCAGAGCGTGACAACGGTGTGGTAGCTGCTCCAGCGGAAGCCCAACCACCACCAGAATCTGCCACTACAAATATGAGCACGGACTGGGAGAACAGACAGCTTGAGTTCCAAAGAACCGCTGTAGCTCTACTGCGGTAACTCCTTAGAGAGGTACATGTTGCTGTGGAGAGTATGGGTGGCATCCTGCAAGCCATACTGCGAAGCCTGAATCCTGATTTGGCTAACATTGGTACTGACCAAGCCAGCAACACCCAAACACCAGGACTAGCTCAATCTCTGGCTAAGATCTCAAATATAATGTGTCAGAGGCATGTTCAAATGCCACCACAAAGTGCCACCAGGGATGTCGCTCAGCACCTCCAAAACATTGATGAGAGAATGAGAGACATGCAGCAACGGCAAGACCTCTACATGGCAACCATGACTGCCTTTCATGGGGATTGCTGACTGTGATAAAAAAAACAGCAACTGATGTTGAATGCCCTAATGGCAAACTAAATGTCACCTGAATATGTGTTCCCTCACACCTCCTCTGCCACTGCTGGTGATAGCAGTGGGACAACACGCCCTGCAGCTACAGATCCAACCAAGCCACAATCTGACGACTCAGAGAATGACTCAGGAACACAGTTCCGGAGGAAAACTGGTCACTCAAATGACATCAAGTCACAGGTGTTGTATGACAACTGAAAAAAATTGACTTTAATGAGAACAATGTCGGACAGACAAGATCATTATAAAAATTTGAACACCTGTGCCACACATCTTTTTTTTCCTCAAACACGGAAGTCCAATACATTGTGACAACAACAATGTATTCATCACAAAGCTACTTTTCAAATAAAATCTCTTTGTTTCAGCACTCTCAAACATGTCAACGAGTGCTGCTTCACTATTTGTGTGTCAAGAACAATGTGCCCTTGTGTCAGGTTTGTACCATTCCACAATATCACTGGGTATAATGTTTGTTGTGTAATCCAGACACACGTGAAAGAGTGGCTAAGTACTTGATCAATGACTATTAGTATGACTATGCAAATGTGAAAATACATGCTGTCATATGGAGAATTAAGGTGCAGATTTTCATGAATGTGCCGAAGCGCACCACAACAAGCTCTTTGACTGTGCCACTCTGTGTAACGTTCTCTGCACAGGAATGACACACATATCCAATCAAATGTGCCATTCCTGTGCTTTCCCCTGCACTGTTGCTGAAACAGCTGCTAATGCGTCTGTGCATGCACCCTTGCAGCATGGGGTACGGATGCCTGCGTCGTGGTGAGATGATTAGTTGTGCATGAAGGGGCACCTCCCCACACAAAAACAATCACAACTGGCTTTCGGCTAAATTAATGTGTGCTGTTGACTGCAGCACACTGAGGAAATTCGATTTTCGATCGTGATCGAACTGACCCGCCATTTTGTGCTCCACCGCCATTTTGTGTTGCCCTCACTCAGGCAGCACGGCGAACAAAGTCTATTCTGCTTTTTCTGCAACTTCCTGTCGAAATAAGCCTTCTGCCTCTATTTGCAAAGCTGGTGTTAGGACTGGCCGAGTACACTAATCCCTGTCTGGTTTTTCTAATCCCCGTCTCAACTATCTGTTGGTTCACACTATTCTCTTCTGACTTTATCTTATCGTCTGGCCTTCACTGTCCTCTGCTAGCATTCTCCCGTTTCACAACTGTCCTCCAACACACACAAACGTATCTCGCCACCTGCAAGTTAGTTGCAGACCTGTTAATGAATTAGCTCGAGGGAGGGGTGACAAACACAGTTGGAGGAGAGGTTTCTTCGAGTCATCTGATACTTTGTTTTCAAACCTTTCCTATTGGTTCTGTCATGTTTTCCAACTTTTCTTATTGGTTCTTTCTTATATGTTCTGGGTGTGTATTTGGTTAATGTATATGTCACCTATATACTATAAAAGATTGTGCGCCACGGAGTGAAGTGGCAGTCTCCTGAGAACCTACCTTGTGTACTTCTGGGATAACTGTACTAGCTGCAGCTAATAAATCCGATCTTCTAACGCCTAACAGAGTGTCCCGTGTCTCTGTGTAGCTGAGCAGGAGAACCCTGGATATTAAGGCGTACCCTGCGCCGCCAGGCCCAAAAGGTTCTGGTTCTTCAACTGGCGCCCAACGTGGGGCAGCTTCAGTGGTACCGGTTCTGCCTCAAGGTCGTGAGGAACCCCGCAAGAAAATTCCGGAGGATTCGCGAGCCATGTCAAGCGACCCCTGTATGTCGAAAGTGGTATAAGGTTGTTTGTAGCGTGGTTACTCCTTCCTGACGGCTACTGACGACTGCTGCCCTGACTGCCGCACTGTTTTGGCCCTTCCTTTGGTGATGTATGGTAAGGCGAGACGATAGACGGGACTCTGTTGGTGTGAGAAGACGTCCTTAGTTAAGTATTTGGTGGGTCGCTCCCACAATTTTGTTTCTTAGTACCTTTGATCCTTTGGTTCTTAGATTCAACTATTGCAATAGCCGAAGCCGAGGGGTAAGTGCATTTGTGCGGCGTAAACTGAGTTTTACCCCCTTGAAGTTTGTGAACAGTCCGGTGAAATCACGAGATGCCTGGTCTGACTAAGTTTGGAAAACTTTGTTGCTTTGGTTGTAATAGGGATTCCCGGCTTGAGGATTCTTGTCCGATTCCTTCGGTTGGAACTCCCACATATGAGCTCTATTCAAAACATGGTATTGGCCCCATTACCTTTAACGAGGCATGGACCCGATACACGAAGAAAGATGGTGTTCTAAAATGGCCAGAAAATGGTAGCTTTGAGCCTGATGTTCTAGATAATTTAGAAGCAGTCTTATTCAAAAGAAAAGCCCGGCCGGCAATGTTTGACTCTTTCCGCCTTTGGCGTAAGGAAGCCGAACAGAAAGAAATGAAGCAAACAAAACGAGATAGGAAAGCACAGGGTATGTCAATTATACAGGCTGCCCAACGATTTAAAGACGATGAAATTGATAATGCGACGGAAATCTCAGAAAGACAGCATCATATGGCGATAGATAAATGCTATCCGGTGTTGCCTGTTTCCCCTTCCGAAAACAAGAAAGATTTAGAAGAAGATCCCCTAATGTCTCATTTATTGAGATTGCCTCCGCCCTATGCACAAGGTGCCAATGCACCCCAGTTGATACAGCCTGTTCAGCCACCAGCGGTACCTCCGTCTTTTCCGGCTCTTCCGCATTTGCCCCTTCCAGTATTACCGCCTTTACCAGCTTTGCCTTCAACTTCTTCTACTTTGCCCTCATCTCCTGAACTTTGATCTCCTTTGCCTTCTGCCCCTTCTGCAATTACTGGTTCTCCTTCAGTTAGTTCGCCTAATACCTTGTCCCCTATTCTCATGTCCAATTCTCCGTCTATGCGTGAGCGACTCACGGACATTGTCACTGGTATTCTATCTCCTTTCTTTGAAGCTTTAAATGTGTCTCCGGCTTTTGCCCGAAGACAATCTCGTAGTCAGTTCCCAGATTCTGAAGAACGAGAGAGGTTGGAATCTCTCGCACGAAAATGGATCAAAAAGGGTCCCCAATACAGTGTGCTCGATATTATGCCTACCTTCTCACAATGGAATGCACCCACGCAAAGATATGTTTTCGATGAAATGTGTGATACTCTCATTAAAGAAAGGGAGGATGTGAATTTGAATTCGGTTCCACAGGGCCTGCTAGATGTTCAGGCTGACTTTGATAAAGGACTTATTGTGGGTTCCAAAGTTGAAAACGCTGTAAGGACACTTATTTCCTTTAGAAACTTATTATCCTCTCAGACCTTCCTTGATTCTGATCCGTCGGTTAGACTGACACTGAAAAATTATCCCATGAGAGAGGTTCCTCCAGTATGGAAGGAAGAGGTCGCAGCAGTAGGTGCTAATCCAGCTATTACCGCTAATTTTCAACGTATATGGGTACATGTCCCCTGGAAGAGATCTGAAGTTTTGGCCCTTAAACAAACCCTACCGGATCCTCGTAAAAACCCTGCGGCTTATTATAAAGAATTATCACAGACAGTTGACGCTTGCATCATGAATCTAGCTGATATCGATATGTTGATGGGAAATGCAGTCCCACAGACATTATGGGCTAGGATTCGTAAGGAGAATCACGCACAGGAATTAGGTGCTGATTGGGATGTTATAACTGCCGCAGATAGAGACCAAGTGGGTGGTGCAAAGCCTGACGCTTTGATTTCAGAACTCCCTGGTAGGATTATTACATTAATGAAAACGATGATGCCTGCATTGAGAGTTAATTGGGATAAATTAGCGGCATGCAAATAAAAGAAAGATGAAAGTGTCTCTGATTTCTTCACTCGTTTCGAGGAGACATTTATTGATCATAGTGGTCAAGATATGGCTACAGAGGGTGGACAGCGATTATTTGTGGACAAATTCGTATTTAATTTGCTTCCCGAGCTGTCACACAAATTGAAAGATTCTGAAAGTTCATGGGCTGTTTCTTCCTCTGCCCAGATATTGGCTACTGCACAATATTATAAAAACAGAGATAAAGAAGAAAAAGAAAAGCAAGAGAAAAAGACGAAAGAATTAAAAACGAAGGTTCTCTTGCAACAAGCTTATCCTCCTCGCTATGCTCAGCCTCAGTTTCAAAAGCCTCCGCAGTTTCAGAGGTTGTATCAAAAACCTGATACATACATTCCGCGACCTCTGTTAGGACCTAATCAATGTGCTTATTGTAGAGAAGAAGGTCATTTCAAGAATAGTTGTCCGGTTTTATTGCAGCGCAGTGGAACATTATTTGCTCCACGAGGTCGTGCTGGCCTCCAGTCAGCATACAGAGGTAGAGGTCGAGGTGTGTTGACTCCAGAACAACGTGCCCTTCCTCCTTCCAATTCCATGAATTACTTTGATCAGCAAAATGTTAGGTCTACACAGTACTACAATGAAGACCATTATATTGAAAGCGAAAATGAAAATCTTCATGCTAACTAGGACAGCCATGGACAAAGTAAGGGAGTTGTGTCGGTTCCAGTAGATCAGAATGGACCTTATGTTAATGTCACTACAATGGGTGTTTTAGAGCCATTTCTTCTAGATACTGGGACGATGAGAAGTTCTATCATTCATTCTAAACTCCCTGGGGCACCTTTGTCTGGCTTAACAAATGTATCTGTAGGATTTTCTGGCGCCCCTGTTCGTAACCCGGTTTCTTGCCCTTTGCCTATTTCAATTGGCCCTTATAATTTGGAAGCTCCACTTCTTTTGACGAATGGTTGCGTTGAGAATCTGTTGGGTTTGGACCTGTTGAAAAGAATGCATGCTACCATATATTGTTTTCCTTCTGGTGTACATCTTACTTTAGGACATAAACTGATTTCTCCAATGTATTTGTCCAAAGATCAGTTTCCACCTGAATTGCTTTCTCTTCCGGCAACGCTTTGGGCCACGGGTCCAAATGAACGAAAACGCAGCACCTTACGAGTGCTCGTCTAACTGGATACGAGCTGACGCTTTTGGCTAGTCACGTACACATCAAACGATGTATTACCCTAAATCCAGCTACTCTGTTGCCCCTTCCAGATGAGAAAGGTGTTGAGGAGCAACATGATTGTTTCCTCCGTACTGAGGAAGAGACAAAAGGAAGAATTGACTTGAAAGATACGCCGCTAGAGAATCCGGATGGAACTCTATGGGTAGATGGTTCTTGTTTTAAGATACCTAATGGAGATACAGTTTCAGCCTATGCTGTTACTACTTTACATACAGTAGTGGAAACAGCACGTATCAGACACAACTCAGCTCAAGCAGCGGAACTGATAGCATTAACGAGAGCATGTGTGTTGTCAAAAGGGAAAAGAGTGAACGTGTACACCGACAGTCAATACGCCTTTGGTGTAGCGTTCAATTTTGGGCGTCTCTGGAAAGAGAGGGGATTCCTTACTTCACATGGCACTAAAATACAGTTGGAGACTGATCTTCTTGAGTCACTTGCCTTGCCCACCCAAATAGCAATTGTGAAGTGTAGTGCGCACAAAAAGATTACAGATGATGTTGGCCGAGGAAATGCATTTGCAGATGAAGTAGCGAAAAAGACAGCAAGAGATACTACAAGTCGAATGTATGTGGCGGGTCCTGCGAATTGGGTCAGAGAAAGAGGAATGTATGAGAATACAGTAGAAAGTGTAAAGTCAATTCAGAAAGAGGCTTCAGGGAAAGGAATTGAGTAAGTGGAAAGAAAGTACGGGAATGTTAGATGAGATGGGTTGTTGGGTGGAATTATCTGAACACCAACGTTGGCTGTTACCAGATGCCTATGTTCTCCCAGTGGTTACTATGGCACATGGTCCAGCCCACTTAAGTGCGAAAGGTATATGCAAGCTTCTGGCTCCAGTGTGGCAAAATGAAGGAATCCCAAAATGCGCAGACAATGTAGTGAAACATTGTATTGTTTGTTTAATGTACAATCCGGGAAAGGGAACCGCAACTCCAGCGGGTCACTTTGCTCCTCCGACATATCCATTTGAGGTGTTGCAGATCGATTACATACACATGGAGCGATGCAACAATCTCAAATATGTTCTGGTGGTAGTATGCGCCTTCTCAAGGTGGATAGAAGCATACCCTCTAAAAGACAATACAGCCTTATCCACAGGCAAAATTTTACTGAAAGAATTTTTCCCTAGGTTTGGTTTGCCGCGCATTGTCTGGAGTGACAATGGGAGCAAATTTGTTGGCCAAGTCATGCAAAAAGTTTGTGCGGGTCTTGGTATCAAGCAAAAGTTCCATGCAGCAAACCATCCACAGTCAGCAGGTTTAGCGGAATGTTATAACGGAACTTTGAAGCTTAAACTAGCGAAAGTCCAAGCTAGTACAGGACTTAATTGGCCCGATGCTTTGCCACTGGCTCTCCTGTCCACCAGAACTGCTGTGCACTCTCGTTTGGGACTTAGCCCTTACGAAGTGGTCTTTGGGTGCCCAGCTAATATATGGGGAGTCCCTCGCCCTAAGAAATACTCAGACTTGCCATATCCAATGTTGATTGACTACTTGCATGGACTTACAACTAAATTGCGTGTTCTCCATCAACAGGTTCAGAGTGCTTTACCGGAGGTTTCCACAGACCCAGGTCATTCCATCCAACCAGGTGACTGGGTCTGTACAAAGAATTTCCAAAGGACGAAAAATTTGGAGCCCAGGTGGAGGGAGCCTCGTTTAGTACTTCTAGTAACGAGAACAGCAGTCAAAGTCGAAGGAAAGAAGAATTGGATTCACGGCGTGCATTGTAAGAAAGTGCCTTTGCCTCTACCCTTCGATCAATGGCTGCGTAGGGGCATTGGTGACTCTGAGAGTCAGAAGGTTCCACAATTCGTACCTTTTAGCGATGCACGCCTGAATGGAACACTATCTGAGAAAGAGGACGACGACATTCTGCAGGAAGCGATAACACCACATCATCGCTTGGATACGACAAATCCGCGAACATTGTTCCGAGACCAAACCGTATCTGATAAAGAACATTGTAATCTGAGACCTAGACCAAAGAACACTTAAAATTTTTCTCTCTCCTGTGTAGTATTCTATCCTGGTTGCAGGGTCACGGTAGGAGTCTTGATTGTGACCTGAGTAGTGGCAATAGGCCTGCAGGACTTGCAGTGTCATAGGAAGGCAGATAATCATAATTAAGTGATCGAGGAAGATTGCCGTGAGCATCCATTTAGAAAGATGGAAACTACACTAGATAAAAGAGAGAGAAGAAATGAAAAGAAAAAAGAATCCTGTAGATTAATGTACAGTCGTTTTAGTATAACCTTATGTATTATTATATTATTGTGTATCCTTTTGGCGTTTATAAGTTGGATTATTTATACTCTGCAGCTAAAAGTTGTCTCTCCTTCTTCCTCTTCGTCTTCTTCTACTGTCTCTCCACATCTATTTCATACCCTTCCTCAACATGAACTCATTAGAAGAACTGAATATTATAACAATTCCTTTGTCCAGTTATTACATCAATGCCAGTTAGTGGTCAATACAACTGACTGTTGGGTGTGTGGACTTATACCACATACCACAGAAAAAGGAATGCCATATTTAGTTCTCCCGTTTTCTTATGAGGGTTCTGCTTGGGCTTATTTTGTCATCTTCTCCAATGCCTACCAAAGCAAATTCAAACGATCCGTTAGTTCATATATTGGTGGTCCAGATTTTAGTCATAGCTCATTGATAAAGGCAATGGTAGCTATGGCTAAAATCATGGAAAATAGTAAGATTTCCATTAACGAAAGGAAAGCGTACACAAATTGGAACGTCACCCATTATGTCACTAGCCTTAGTGATAAAGTTAAACAAAGAAAATCTCCACCAATTTGGACTATTCCTCATCAGGGAAATTTCTGTCTGCAAATAAATGATCGGTCTTCTGACACCATACAAAGAAACAACTGTTCCCACACATACGTCTACTCCTCTCAGAACTCGCCTCCTCTAGTGCCATCTCAAGGCACGTATTTTATCTGCCACAATAGGGCTTACACGTGGTTGCCAACTGGTTTTTCTGGTACCTGTTGTATAGCTTTCCTTCTTCCCCCTACATACACCGCTTCTGCAAACTATCATCGAAAGAGATATGGCAGAGGGATTATTGATTCCAAAGACATAGCAGGACTAGAGGGAGGAGATTTCCTTAAAGGATTTCTTCCTTTCTGGGGTCCAATGGCCAACAGCAGAAATATAAGGCAACTGGTTCGTGTCGTAGAAACCACAATAGACATCACTGTAGGAGCCTTAAGTAATATCACGGCAGAACTACAGGCGGATCGTCTTATGACCTTACAAAACTGAGTTGCCTTAGATTTTGTTCTTGCGGATCGTGGTGTAGTGTGCAAATTGATCGGGTCAAGTTGCTGTATTTTCATACCTAATGATGCTCCGACAGTATACCAAGCTATCTCTAAGTTGCATATAATCTCTGAGTCGATTCATCAGGACGAAGGAGATTGGTCATTTTCGGAGTGGTTTTGGGGACTACTGTCCAAATGGGGTTGGAAAGCGTTGACATTCTTTGGAATAGTTGTGACCATTATTTTCTCTTGTTGCCTTTGCATGCACTGTGGTCCCGCCATCTGCGACCTTTGTGCTACTATGTGCATCCCTAAACCCAAAACACAAAGAGCAGAGAACATAAGAATGGTGTTACAGCAACAGCTCGATGACCTCATGGCCATCGACATTGACTCAGATTAACATGAGTCTATCTTGCCTGAGTTCTGGCAAAAGGAGGGTCTGAGGAAATTCGATTTTTGATCGTGATCGAATCGACCCGCCATTTTGTGCTCTGCCGCCATTTTGTGTTGCCCTCACTCAGGCAGCACGGCGAACAAAGTCTATTCTGCTTTTTCTGCAACTTCGTGTCAAAATAAGCCTTCTGCCTCTATTTGCAAAGCTGGTGTTAGGACTGGCCGAGTACACTAATCCCTGTCTGGTTTTTCTAATCCCCGTCTCAACTATCTGTTGGTTCACACTATTCTCTTCTGACTTTATCTTCACGTTTGGCCTTCACTGTCCTCTGCTAGCATTCTCCCGTTTCACAACTGTCCTCCAACACACACAAACGTATCTCGCCACCTGCAAGTTAGTTGCAGACCTGTTAATGAATTAGTTCGAGGGAGGGGTGACAAACACAGTTGGAGGAGAGGTTTCTTCGAGTCATCTGATACTTTGTTTTCAAACCTTTCCTATTGGTTCTGTCCTGTTTTCCAACTTTTCTTATTGGCTCTTTCTTATATGTTCTGGGTGTGTATTTGGTTAATGTATATGTCACCTATATACTATAAAAGATTGTGCGCCACGGAGTGAAGTGGCAGTCTCCTGAGAACCTACCTTGTGTACTTCTGGGATAACTGTACTAGCTGCAGCTAATAAATCCGATCTTCTAATGCCTAACAGAGTGTCCCGTGTCTCTGTGTAGCTGAGCAGGAGAACCCCGGAGATTAAGGCGTACCCTGCACCGCCAGGCCCAAAAGGTTCTGGTTCTTCAACACCTTCAAACTTTCAGAAACGTGGAGAAAGGAAAAGCTTGCTCATCAATGTGCCTCTCTCTGCCACCCCTATTGTGCCGTAGCATACTGACTCATGGCCAGGTTTAGGATTCCTCGTGAAGCTGGAAATGTGCCTACTTAAAGGGTTGTGAGGTGTGAACACCCACTGCCACCCACATGGAATGCCCCATTCACAAATAAAGCTTTGCGTAAAGTGTCTGTAGTGACAAGGACATGAAAGTCTACGTAGGGTGGCTAGGTAAGTCCTTGCAAATACGGGGCAGAGAAAAGCCCTGACAGTGTGTCACAAAAAGTCACGTACTGGCAGTACAAGTGGATTTAGAATCTGCAAATCCAATATTGATGATGTTGTGTCAAAATATATACCTGGTATGTCCTAAGAAATTAAACATACCAGCAAACAAGATGTGGTGAAGGTTTGACCATGGTTCTTCATACACCAGCCTTGCCACTCAAATCTGCCTGTATACAGACATTGGGTTGTCCAGTCATATCAATTAGCCACTCATAACACAATGACTACTTGTCCATTAACCTGTTATAGCTATGACAACACCAAGAGAGATACTGTGTGGTGCATACATTCTGTACATCTGTGTATGAAATAACCCATATTTCACTTATTTATAGCAACATCATACACAGCTGAGACCGATTTGTGATAGATACACATGGAGAGGTTGTCCAAAGACTCATGATTTGAATCCGAAACATATGTATGTGACAGCCCATGAGTGGGTACCCCAACATTTTGAAGCACAGGTGTTGCATGAACATGTACATATAGTCATACATGGAGCATCTACCTGCTAGAGTGAACAAATATGATACACTCAAACAGTAATCTGTGCTCACAGTCCCTGTGCCCACTTACTCACACATACAACATACTAAATGTTGACCATCAAAGAATGTAGTCCAAGCTTTTTTTTTTTTTTTTTATATCCTCATATGACCTCTGTAGCTAGAGCAATCTCTTGATCTGATCCACCCCTACTGCTCTTTAATTAGGTGTTCAGTCTCAGCTGAAGTTCTTGCTAGGGCCACCCGCAGAACACACCATGAGCTGATCAAGAGATCATTGGATGCTGTGTAACAGACTAATCATAATCTAGCAAGTCTAACAGGTTCCAGGATGACCCCACTTCAGTTCTTTCCCTATAAACATTAACCTTCTGGTCTAAGTCCCTAAAGTATCTCACAGAGTTCCACCAGGCTCTCCAGGTGGGGAGAGTCGTCTGGCACCATAACTTGCAGATCTCCCTCCTGACTAAAAGGATCAAATGAAACATCCCTGAAATATCTGATACCCCATCGGGCGTCGGTATGGTGCCAAACATAATAAGAGAAAGGCTTACCTTCACCTCTGCACCGAGGACATTCGACAAAGTCTTACCCATATTGCCCCAGTATTATTGAATCAACTGGCAGGAAGTAAACACATGGATATCATCCGCTTTCTGGGCACCCCATCTTGTACATTTTGCTTCTCCATTGTCCTTGATTTTAGGAAGTTTGAGTGGGGACCAATATAACCTGTGGAGCGTAAAAAAGTGTTTTCTCCTTAGTGCAGCAGATTTAACCAGCGGGTAAAGTGTGTCTAAAGATACTTGTCATAGATTTTTCAGGGCCTCACTCGGCAAGCACTTCTCCCAGACCTGGTACGGATATTCCAGTTTCCTGTCGGCTGCTGCAAGAAGATGATTGTACAACTGTGCTACTGCCTTCTTTTTCGGGTTTGTATTTCGTCTCCCATGGGATTGTCCTCTAGAGGGGACCAGTGTTGACACTTGCACCATGATGAGATTTGGTAATACTTAAACCTAGAGAGTGCACCACCGGTAAGATTCATCCAAATGTCCCAGGGGAAGCATTTGCTACCCTCAACAATATCCTTCCAGTGCACAACTCTTTCAATGGCTGAACAAGAGCATCTAAAAGGCACTCTGGTGTTCCTGGAGAGTCCCACACTGGTGCCCATTCACTGTAATAGGACAACCCCTAACAGACTCGGCAGTCCGACCACAACTTGGCCGCCGCATAAAGAACCTCGAGCCAAACCTTTTTAAAGAATTTGGGAGCACCAAACTTATACATAAAGCCTTCCTCAGCCAAGTCTGGCAGCATAGCTTTAAACATACCGCCAATAAGTGAACTATTTGGCCTAAGAAGTAGCACCCTGCAATTCTTTAATTGATACGCCCAACAGTACAGCTGAAGATCTGGTAAACTGAAACCCCCATGTGCGATATTATCACCTTAGTTTCTTCCACGATAGCCTAATCCCTTTGCCTGCCCATACAAAAGAGGAAATCTTAGCCTGGATTTTAAGTAACCCACCCTTATCAAACTCCAAAGGAATGTTATTAAAGAGGTAGGTAAACTTAGGTAAAACACACATTTTGATCAGGTTGACCTGTCCGAAAAGAGATAACGGTATATTCTGCCATCTTTTCATTAGTAGGAGTGCCACCTTAGAGACTCACTCTAAGTTTATTTTGGGGATGTCCCTGAGATCCTGAGTTATTGTAACTCCAAGATATCTCAACTCCTTGGAGAGCCTCGCCCCCTGAGCTGCAATATTCCAGGCCATGATTTCTGTCTTGCCGTTGTTAACCTCATAGCCCGACAGCTTACCGAAAGCCTGGTTAAGCAATTCAGATAAGGTCGTCTTAACATTGGATGACAACAAAATCAAGTCATCTGCATACAGGGCAAGCTTCCTCGTAAACCCCTTCGCAACAAAACGGGTGATCTTTTTGTTCTGCCTTAAACTCTGAGCATAAGGCTCAATGTATAGATCAAACAGGACGGGGGAAAGTGTGCAACCCTGCTTAGTGCCACGCTCGATTATCACCGCCGCCGACAGGCCAGAATCTGTGCCTGGGGAGCTTTGTATATTTTCTTAAGGACCTCCCTAAAGATATCTCCAAACCCAAAAGCTTTCAACACTCTGTCCAGGTAATGCCAGTTGACTCGGTCAAAGGCTTTTGCTGCATCAATGGTGACAATTGAGAGAGGGACACCCTGCACTGTTGCAAGGTCCATCGAACCAATTAGAGTATAAACTAAGTCCAACATCTGACTACCCAGAAGGAATCCCTTTTGATCTTCATGGATTATCAGGCCCACAATCTTACTAAGCCGGTCATTCAGTATCCCTGCAAAGGTCTTATAATCACAATTCAATAGTGATATTGGCCGGTAAGACTGGCACAGGTTCGGGTCCTTCCCGGGCTTCAGGATCAGTGAAATGACATCATCATTCCGCGAATTGGGAAGAGCAGAGGTACCCCTTAAAATCCCATTAAATAGTCTCAGCCAGACCGGAATAATCTCTTCAGCTAAAAGGGAGTAAATCTCAATTGGGTCCGGTCCTGTAGCTTTCCCTTTCTTAGCTCTACTAAGGACAGCAAGCATTTCATTATCTGATATGTCTTAGGAAAGTATTCTTTGGCTACCCACATTCAACTTAGGGAGTTCTTTCTCCGCCAGCCAGTGATCTACAACATCTTCCTCAAACGATAAATCCTCCCGGTATAAATCTTGGAAGAATTCAATAAAAGCTTGCACGATTTTACTACCTTTTTTGATCTTGCTGATATAATTACATGATTTGTCTACTCTGCTCTTCATGGCAAGGAGTTTGACGCAATTCTCTCCCTGGTCAAAACCCCTCATTTTACTCACTTCCCACTTTTGAAGCATAAGCT
Source organism: Triturus cristatus (assembly GCF_964204655.1). Classification (NCBI taxonomy): domain Eukaryota; kingdom Metazoa; phylum Chordata; class Amphibia; order Caudata; family Salamandridae; genus Triturus; species Triturus cristatus. Next base: position 983,650,786 of record NC_140585.1, on the reverse strand, counting down.
CTTCAGTTTTGAGTATGAACTGCAGTCAAAGATCTTCAACTTTTCCTAATAAGCAGTCTTTTTCTGCACCTGGCAACCTCCCAGGCTTTAATGCTATCTCTGCTACTGTTATCTACTCCTCCGGGCCCGCCAACTCCCTTTTTTTGGATCTAGCCCATGCCGCAGCTGTACCCTCTAAGATCCCTCTTAACCAAGCCTTAAAGGCATCCAAAACTGTATACAAGGAAGCTGAATCCAAATTATGCTGAAAGAAGATAGCTGCTTCCCTCCTTATCATGTCTGGGATAGATGGTTGTAGAAGGAGTATTCTATTCAGAGTCCATCTCCTCACAGTAAGCTCTAGGGGAAGTTCTATATTCATGGCAATTGCCCCATGATCGGAAAGATTAATAGGTAAATATTCTATTCCCCTTATTTTTCCTAATTCCTTGAGTTCAATAAAGATGTAGTCGATCCTCGAGTAGTGGCTGTTTTTCTTACTATAAAAAGAGTATTCTCTAGCATCTCCCTTTTTTTTCGCCAAACATCATACAGATTGAGATTTTTTAACATTAGAGAGAGATGGGCTTTAACCCGCAGTGCCGCAATCTGAGTTCTAGGGGAGGATCTGTCTAGTGTACTATTTAGAAGGACATTGAAATCTTCACCTAGTATCAAAGGGGATTCAAAGTCTGCCAGAGAAAGACAGAGGTTATTAAGGGGACTCGTGTCGTCCTCATTAGGGCCGTAATAATTAGCCAGAGAGTAGAAGGCGCCCTGGGACCTCACCTCTGCATTTACTCACTGCCCTCTCTCATCAACCTTCGCCTGGATTAACTCTTTCCCTGAATTTATTTTGAATATTATGACCACCCCCTTCAAACAGCATTGTTGGTCTGAAGCTACAACCTTATCAACCCACCTAAGTTTGCCAAACAGAGCCTTTCATTCTGAGCTAAGCAGGTGAGTCTCTTGGAGCATAAGAATCCTAGCCGAGCAATATTTAAGATACTACAGAACCCAGAGCTATCTTCTTTTTACTCTTAGGCCATTCACATTCCAACATAAAATTTCCAGATTGTCTCCTCCCCCAGGATCAGTTCTAATCCCATCCTCACTTTGTTTCCAACCTGTGCAGCACCTACAGAAAGTTATTAAGTCACATGAGGTCACTAATATGGGTTATTTTTTTTTTCTCCCAATGCTCCCCACACGTGCTGTGCCCCCCGCCCCTCCCTACCCACCCATGGGAACCCTCACTTACTACTTATGGCAATTAACAATTGCCACTATGAGCCGCTATCCGCTAACCCCTAAAGAAAAAAAAAAGAGAAAAGAAACCAAGAAAAACTGAACTCCCTCCAAGGCCTTAAATTCAAGCCTCATTTAGCTAAGGGTTTATTGAGTTCCAGGAAGCTGTCTACTTCCTCCGGAAAACAAAAATTGTACATCTTATTGGCCCACATCACTTTAAAACATGCAGGAAAGCTTAACTGCACCTGTGCGCCTATTTCTTTCAAACTTTCCATCTGCTTTCCCAGCTCCCACCTTCTGTTATGCGTGAGATGTCCGACCTTATTCTAAAGGTTGCCTCTTGTACCTGAATGGTCTTGTGTTTAAGAACTGCCCCCAGTAATTGTTCTTTGAGAATACATGATTTAATATATACCAATATTTTCCTGGGCCTCTTCCGTCCGGGTTCAGTTTAAATGGGTCTCTATGTACTCGCTGGATCTCTGTTTCCCATACAGACGCCGAGGCAAGATGTGGAAAAGCTTGTGTGAATATCTCTATAACATAGGTTTTAATATTGTCTCCTTCTAATCCTTCTTTCAGGTCAAGAAGCCTAATATTGTTTCTTCTAGAGTTATTTTCAAGCCTATCTACTCTGTCCGATAGATCCCTTTCCTTTAACCTAGCCACTTCCTGCGAGTTATCCTTCACATTCGACCTCAGCTCCCCCACTTTGCTCTTCAATTCCTTCATACGATGCACTAGCACTGACAAATTTTCCTCTAGGCTAGTGCATGTATCTTTGATCTTCTTTTGATTGTGCTCTGAGGTTGCAAAGCGCTCTTTAATCTCCAAAGACAGCTGGTTCAGCTGGGTCAACATCCCTTGTATTGGGTGTGGGTTCCTAAAGCAGCAACCACAGCTACCTCTGGGGACACCTTCCGTGTCAGGTCATGGTTCTCCTGTCATCCTCCCTCTAGCCGTGGAACTGAATCAGTTGAGGATGAGAATCTATTTGACATAGGGATAACAGAGTGTGATATCGAAGGGTCCCCTGACCCTGAAACACCTTGCTTTATTACTTCCATAGGGCCAAGTGGATTAAGCTAAAAAAAAATGATCTAAGTGAAGGGGTCACCCTTGTAGGAACTGGAGGCTTTTTTTCTTTCTTCCCCTTACAGGGGTAGTCTTCCTTGTCTTAACTGGTGGTTTCCTGAGTTGATTCTTTACCAGTGAAGCCCCGGAAGACTGAGTAAACTGATTCTCCTGCTGGGGGGAGGTTCTCTCCCAAGAAAAGTATCTGACCTTAATTTGTATCTTTTTCTGAGTGTTATTTCACTATCTTCGTTGAGACAGGAAGGGGGAGGGGATGGTCCCTTGTATTGTATTAAATGGTCTCTCTTACCCGCCTGCTTTGCTTTCCCACAATGCTGCAGTTCTACCTCCACAGACCTGGAGACCTTGGCATACCTTTTCTGATCCCCCTTAGCAAGAAAAACACTGTTAGGGGGCTGCCAACACCCTGTACTGTTTCTGCCTGAGCTGACCCTATGACATGGGGTCAGCTCCAAAAAACGAACCATGGCTCGGAAGGACTTCAGAGGGTCCAGAATGTCGCCGCCAGAACTCTTCTTGCCATGCCAGCGCACCAGCAGCCCTACGGAGCGCAAATGATGAACTGCCACACATCCAGGCAGTAGGAGCCTAAAACAAAACAAAACTCCCGAGCACTTAGAAGTCGGAGCCCCAAAACACTGCCCCAGGCTAAATCAGGCTGAAACCGGGCTAAATCAGACGAAGCCGGCTCACCTCCTGGCCGCTACTCCAGTTCGTATTCCACAGCTCCCCCGCTGATCTTTCGATCAGCTCACAGCTCCCCGCAGATCCACCTTAAACCCGTAAGGCCACAGGCGGGGGAGCATACACAACGCGCTCCTCTCCACCCCGCAGGCTCCCCCGCTGCCCCGCCATGGCGAGACACAAGAGAAACACGGTAGAGTCAGCGGTGAGCCAGCGTCCCAGGCCAGAACCAAGAAAGAGGCTCACTGGGGGCTCACCGGGCTAAAAAGGATTCACAGCGCCAGACAGGGAAGGAGACACATGGGGAAGCAAGCCGGGATCTCAAGAGCCCCCCCCCCGGATTGCAACCGGCTCGCTACCAGAACGGGCGAAGAGAAAGCGAGGCGAAGAGAAAGCAGGCCAAAAAAACAAATAAAACAGAAGGAAGCAACAGCCCCCCCAGCCACGGCAAGAATTGCAACAAGCGTCCAAGGTAGTCAGCGGGAGTCCATAGCAGCAGGGTAAGCGGAGCGCGACTCGCAACCGGCTTCTAGCTGGCCACCATGTTCCCAGCGGTCCAAGCTTGTTAACTAACAATATTTTTATATAAAAAAGGTGGAAGTGAAAACTACATTAATCTTAAACACTCTGCCTAAATTACTTTAAAAACGATTGTAAAATATTAAAACTTATCTAAACTAACTATGCTTAATCTACCTAACTCTGGGCGTATGGGTCGACTCGGTGCTGAGCTTCTAAGCTCAAACTAAGAGGGTGGCGGCGACATGTCTTGGCATTTTGCGCAGTCTTAGACCCATGTTGGGTTTCTTTGATTCTTCCATCCGGCAGACCATTGTGCAAGCATCTGTTCTATCTAGACAGGACTACGCCAGCGTGCTCTATCTTGGGGTCAATAAGACCGAGATCTCAAGACTTCAGAGGGTCCAGAATGTCGCCGCCAGAACTCTTCTTGCCATGCCCAGTCGCTGCCCCACCTCTAGCACCATTCGGCGGCTACACTGGCTGCCAATAGAGAGGCGGGTGGAGTTTAAATCACTCTGCTTGGCTTTTAAGATCTTGAAATCCCCCACCTCTGGTATAATCTCTGGCCTGCTCTCGACCTACATTCCCTTGCGTCATCTGCGCTCTGCAGGCAAAAACTTGGTCTCTATACCACGTGTGAAGAGGGCCCGTGCTGGTGGTCGCTCGTTCCGTGTTCTGGCTGCCAAACTCTGGAATGATCTTCCGTCTCACATCCAGAGCATGGACAACTACCTGCCCTTTCGAAAAGCGTTAAAGACCCATCTGTTCCCTCATTAAGTCCCCCTTCTCTTGACCCTCATGTCTTCCCTGGCCCTTCCTGTCTTCTTTCAGGAGGGATGCTCGCGGTTTAGTCTCTATTTTGCTCAGCGCCGGGACGCCCCGTTGCTGGGGCAGCTGCGCGCTTTACAAGTTATCTTAACTTAACATAACATAACTTAACTTAATGATCCTAAGCTAAAAAATATTCACTCAGGACCACTTAACATCATCCCCCATCCGCCTTAACACATCAATGCACAATAGACATACACATACTTATTCTATGCATGAACTAACTAGAAATATAGTAAAACACAAATAGATTATTTGGGTATTTTTTTTAGAAACATGTAAACACACACTAAATGACCAACGCACCCCTAAATATTATTAAAATAACCTATGATAAAAAAGTATGAAGTTATCAATAATGAACACCTAACTAACTAACCTAACTAAACTAACTATGGCTACCTATATTAATAATCTTAAATGTACAATAAAATGAATCTTAAATATAAAAATAAATTACAATATATATGTAACACTACATACAATCAGCCCTTAGGTCAGGCTGATTAGATGGTCCAGGGCCTGCTGCCTCCTGTCCATTTTCTGGGACATATTGTCAATTTTTTGCACCAGACCATCCATCCTTTTTCTCAAATAGTCTGGCTTGCCATGCCCTGTCCACTTGACTGTCCAGACGTGGAGGGGGGGGTGGCAGCTCCTGGTGCTGGGGTTGGGGTTTTGGATGCTACAGGATGATGGCCTGTAGTCTTGCCGTTCTTGGCTGGGGCATTGGTGAACCACGTATTTGCTGCCTTCTGCTTTTTGTACAGCCGGGAGGTCCATCTGAAGCCCTTTGCTACCTCGCATATATGCGCGTATCGGGTCTTCTGTATGCGGAAACCCCGTTCCTCTTCCGCACTCATGTTATCTGTATGAAAAGAGGGACACATGTGTCAGTCAATCAGTACATGACGGACAAAGGTTTTTAGGAAATGCATGCTATCATGTGTGATGATTCCAACATTCCGGCCAATCATCTGGTCACTGTGGGGCCCACACAACCCAATAAAATACTACTGATTTTGGTCATCACATACTGTGCAGTCTGCTGAATGTCATGATTGCACGTACATCATTTTCACACTTAAAATACTAATCAATTTATGAAGAGCCATAGAAATGACTAACCAGTTAACATACATCATGGCATTTGATAATTTCCTCATAAACATCACATTATCTGGCTCCTCATGTCCAAGTCATGGAGTCATATGATCCTTAATCTGCAACAGCAGCTGAGTTCAGACAGTGTCACAGTGTATCATGGATGAAGAACATCTTTTCTAAACATATATGCCGCTTGACCGTTCATTTCACACTCCAACAGAGTAATGGACTGTAGTTGCAATTTGCTTTTTGGAAACAGAGATGTACTTGCTGTCTCAACACTAATGAACCTCAGAATTGATGACACTACTCATGTTGACTGGCATGCAGCATGCCACGTAGTACTAGCAGGGTGAACTGCACATCTGCTTTTTTTTCAAGCATATATGCACCTAGCATCAAAATGTTGACTCTAGTTTTTGTGTATATTGCTCAATCTACGACACATAAAACATACCTACTGTTTGATCACAGCTACTTAGTCCTCACGATAAAGGACCAAGGATGCATTACAGCATCATGACATAAGTCTTACGTAGTCATGACTGTGAATGCAATTTCGGATTACAGGATGAGCCACACTTGTGTGATTACACGATTTAATATTGTTATCTACCATATGCATCAAAGCATCCCAAAGCAATGTCACTATTATCCCTAATTGGTCATATTGTGCAAAAGGGACAATTAATCAGTACGGTTTCAAGGATGATGTTCCAAGGACTGATCCACAGCTGTTGAAGTGTCTGTACTTCAGAAATGCTTCTCTGAAGTCCAGACGTTATTCTGGAACGCAACAATGCTGCGCAGAGTCATCATGGTCCAAGCGCCTTTGAATGATTTTTATCTACATATCCGATCATCTTTGGGAATTCTTTTGGAACTCAAGTACAGACAGCAAATTTGACTGTGGCTCTGTGATACTTCAATTTATCAAATCAAGGCTGTTAGACATATAATCAACTTAGAGGGAGATTCCTGTCTCACAAGCAACTTGCTCCGTATATTCAAATAAATCTGCCTACATACTCTTGAGAGAAGCCTTGATAAAGTCCAGCAGGACGAAACGCGTGTTGGCTGCCGTTTGTTGTCTTTTATGGAATAAAAGTGAATGACTGGACACTTCAACAGCTGTGGATCACTTATTTGAACATCATCCTTAAAACTGTACTGATTGTTTCTGCCTTTTTTAACATATGACTAATTAAGCATAAAGTGACATTGCTTTGGTGAGCTTCGGTGCATATGATAGATAGTTTCATCTAAACTACCTTCTTGGACTAGTGGATTTATACCCAAGGTGGGTTGGTATTCTAGCACTATGGGAGCACCCGATAAATGTGATGAGCTACACATTGAATGCTCACTACATGACTCACTGACATATTGATGTGCAGATGGCAAGGCATATCCACGGGTCATTTGTATATATTACAATTTGATATTGTTATCGGCACAGCACAAGGATTACCCCATCCAAATACATAAGGCAGACTGCCATTCCTATGGCTCATTTGCATACAAGTGTGGTCAGTTGAAAGTGCATCATTGATCATGTATTCCTAGTATGATACATTGGACATTTGGGGGGGATGACATAAATCAGACACAAAACTAAACGTGTTCACAATTAAAATGTCAAATTCATGAAGAGTCATATGACAATGATGGACACTGAGAATGTGAAGTTTGTGCTTGGTTGCTCTACGTGTTATCACATTGAATCAATGTGAAAAAGCATTGCAACCCATGTACTTCCCTAGACCAGCTGACTCTGACCTTGCACCCATACTGCAACCCAGGACCAACGCCCTGTCCAACAATTGCAAAAACAACAATTGATGGACAGAATCATCCACCCCCTTTTGTACCGCTCTGTCCAACAATTGGGCACAACACCACTGCCCACATGTAGTGAGGACTGTGTTAAGCATGCTTTTCTCTACATATGTCAGCCATCTGATGCTGCTGTCTCCACTTGGCTTCTGCTACTCCAGGCTAAGTGGTAATGGGCACTCCATTTTGCATTGTGGATAGAGGGAAGGCCTGTCTGACACTATGATTGCTTTTGATGTGTCCACGCCTGTCTCCACAAAGTACAACATTCACAATGGGCCCGATTCACAGAACTAACTTAAGACAAAATCCTAAACTTACTACCATTTTGGTATTCACAGATGGCACTTACTCATTTTGGTATTCACAGAAGGCACTTACTCATTTCGGTATTCACAGAAGTTAGGAGTCCTAACTTTAGGACTCCTAAATGCCTTCTGTGAATACCAAAAGTCTTAAAATTAGGATTTTTCTCAGTTTAGTAGTAGTATAGTTAGGACTCCTGACTTTAGGACTTCTAAATACCTTCTGTGAATACCGAAAGTCTTAAAATTAGGATTTTTCTCAATTTAGTAGTAGTAAAGTTAGGACTCCTAACTTTAGGACTCCTAAATGCCTTCTGAGAATACCGAAAGCGTTAAAATTAGGATTAGGACTCCTAAGCGGAGAAAAATCCTAATTTTAAGACTTTCGGTATTCACAGAAGGCATTTAGGAGTCCTAAAGTTAGGACTCCTAACTTCTGTGAATACCGAAATGAGTAAGTGTCTTCTGTGAATACCAAAATGAGTAAGTGCCTTCTGTGAATACGAAAATGGTAGTAAGTTTAGGATTTTGTCTTAAGTTAGTTCTGTGAATCGGGCCCAATGTGTTTCATCATGGTCTTTGAACTTTGAACTTTGAGAGCGTTTGCAAATATCAGACTGCAGCTGGATGTAGTGATCAAACTATAGTTGCCCACATACAGAGTTTAGCTTCCATCCTTGCACATCACCAACATCACAATCAATAATTATTGATACTCACTGGTAGCATTGGGGTCTTCAAAGGTGTCGACCCCCCCTGTGTATATGGCAGTGGTCCACCTAAGAAACATGAACAGATGTACAATCATGTTTAATTTCAGGACATATGTAGATTCTAGGGAAAAATATTAATTAGAGTGACACATGCATGTAATTACCAGACCATGTAACTCATTTTACATTAAGTACAGCAATGTTTTGTCACCCACACCTGGACACTGTAAATGTCACTGAGTGTGAAACAAACATGTGTAGCATCCCTGTGAGTTTGCATATGCTTCGACAGATTCATCAGACATGCCCTTACGTAGACACAATTGCACAATGCTGTAAGGGTGGCTGGTCCAAATATTTGTCTGTGCATGCACATGTGTACACAGTTTTTTGATGTGCGAACTCACAATACTTCTTCGACTCTCTACATGCTTGCAGCATGTAAAACACTATCTTGTGGCCTGATTGCACACTGATTTGACCTTGCTTGTGACTTTTGCATTGTTTGTTGCACATGTCTTGAGGTTTTTTTGGCTGCCTGCTTTCCCCTCCGTTCCTGATGCTGATTCACCCCAACGGCCTCCACCATGACGATTCCAAAGTTCCAGCTGCGCCTCCGTAAACCATTCACAATTTGATGGTATTTGATGCTTGTCCACACAGCATCCATGCACAGTATTTGCTCAACAGCCAAACCCCTCTGCAGCCGTCAAAAAACCAAACACAACCAGCGTCACAGGTCATGGTTCTCCAAAATCCCTCAGCTATGACTCAAATAAATGTCCTTGCACTGTACCAGTGGCAAATCTCATAAATACTACCTGTACTCACCGAGCAACAACCATGGACAGTAATCCAGACTACACTGCCCCCAGGCCTTCACCACCAACTGCACACACACTACATACACACCAAACTGCACCAACTCTGGATCTATGAAATGCATCCTCCTCAAAGTGTCCACCCTGCAAAGACTAGACATGGAGCTCCGTATCATCCTCGACAACCTTGCACCAGATGTAGCGTTACTCACAGCAACCATGGAAAACGCAACCTTTGCCAACAACATTGCCAACTGCATCACCAATTAATCTAAAAATATTAGGAAGGGCCTGCAACAACCGTCCTGTATGAGGGCATGCCATTGCACTTAAACTCAGGCTCAAGCAACAGCAAGCTCAACACCAAACACCTACGACTCCAGATGTTGGACAACCCTGTGACGGACCCTTGGCTACAGACCATCCAGTCCTTGAACTGTATACACCACCTACATCACAATCATTATTGCACAACATGCCGTTGCATACATGTACTACATACTTGTAACATACGTCAACTCACATCTTGACAACATCAGTGCCAACAGATTTGCCAACTGAAAGGACAACCTTGAAAACATCTGAGTAACAACTTGTCACCCCCCGCAACCACAAGCCAGGTCAGAAGATCAACACATCCACTAAAGCCAGACCACGTACCCCCATGGACTGACCAGCACAACGTACACCTCCACGGCAACAAAGCATCTGCATATGAAAAATCAAAATGCACACCACAAAGGAACGCACAGAAGATTAACATAGAACAACTATAATGAGCCACAAACCAAAATACCACCAGCACCTTGCACAACACAAACTTTATTCAAAATGGACCCCACAGATGGTTATCAAAATGTGCAGATGAACTTGCACCAGTCTTTGACACCAACACACAGCAGCACAGGAAGGCAACATGGTTCCCGGACAACTCACATCAATTGTGATGCACATGCAAACACCTTGTGGTGAAGCTCAATAACAGCAAATCCCCTGATGACAGATCCAAATGCAAGTACACCATATCAAAATTCCACCCACACATCATACTTACAAATAAGCAACTGAATCCCACACTCAATCCTCACAAACTCCAGAAATGCAAAGTAACAATTCAGCATCATCAGTTATAATTGCCAAACTCGCATTGATAATACAGACATCTCCCCCTCCCAGGACCACTACAACAAGCTCTGCTCATACTTCCACACAGATGTCATGTGCCTCTAGGATAGGATCCAATGCAAGACACAGGACTGGACTATGAAACCATACAATCTTCATGTAACCCCAGCAACCCCTCCATCTCATCCCGGACAACAAGCAGCACCCAAGACAACGCATCTACCATGAGAGGCATCCTCTCATGATCACAAATGGACCCCGGTCCTAACGCTCTTCCACCAAGCTGCTGCAGCCATCACTCCAGCATTAAAGGATTACGATCAACACCTGCGTAAAAAAGTGGCATTTTCCACGTCAAGTGGAAGTGCGCATAATTCTGACCCACATTCAATGAGCTAACAATAATCATCCTGCGCAGACCCCACCCTGCACATCTTCATTGAAACTGTAAAGATCTGACTCTTCAACTACACGTGCATTCAGACCCTCACATGTGAGTAGCCCACTTATAATTTCAATGATTGGTTGGTTTGTTGATTGATGCCTCATGCTTACATACACATCCAAACTTATGTATATCATGAGATTTTCACAGGATATGGCCTGATTTCCAAGAGTGTGCAGCAGTGAGGCGCCACAAGCCCTTTGTTTGCACGACACTGTGTAACTTTCCGAGCACTTGAATACAACGTGGACATTTTCCTAAATCCCTGTGCCACCAGTACTTCACTTTTTTTGACAAACTGGTGGTGCCGGGTCATGCTCAATAATTCCTATGACCTGAAAATCCAGCCTGCGTGACTTTCCATGCCCTTGTGAATATGCCACGTTTACACACAGTGGTTTGCATGGAAGGGATGTTCTATGTTGGTTGCTGTGGATGTTCCCACGCAACACCTATATCCACTGATGCATTGCCAGACTTACAAAAAAGCGTAAGTCAGAATGCAACACCACCCTAGGGGTGGCATAGCGTTGTGCAACAAGGAGAAATGTTTTGATTTTTCTTTTTCCTTTTCCATCGCTCAATGCATGCTGCATTAGACAGCACACATTGGAAGAGGAATTCACCTCAATTGTAAATTTTTGGTGCAGGAAGGTGCCCCTTCCTGCACAAACACAATCTTCCCACGACGCAGGCTGCCTTGCATCTTGGTACAGGGTTGCCTGCGCCAGCACATGGCAGCAGTTTGTGTGCCAGCGCAAGGGTAAGCACAGAGATGCGACATAATGTGGAAAATATGTTGCATCCCTTCACTTCGAAGATAATGCTGCTTTGCACTGATAAATGGCTTGCAGCACCGCACTGCATTAGTTTCTTACAGATCAGCCCCATAGTTTATAGCATCACATAAATATTTCCACCTTTGGCACTGGTGCTTGTGTGTGTGAAAATATACCATTTCTAAGTCAACATCATATATATTGGTTACAACATATGTGTCTGTGACCACACAACATGCAATTTTTCCTGGAGGTCATATGTATTTTCCCCAACACCATTGCAACACCAATGAATCTATCTGAAATGATGGACATAGAAATATATGGTATAGCTGTGCACCTCTGACAAAAACAATATGACTGCTAATATACATTTACTTACCAGTTAGCCCACCAACATCCAGGCCAAGCTGGTCCAGCAAGTCAACCTCCCGGTTGATGACGTCCTGCCAGCAGTGCTTAATTTAGGGGGGGGGGGGGGTGCGTTGCACGTCAAAAATCCTGCCAAGATGTTGCTGGACCAGGCCCCACCTCCGCTTGCGCTTAGCTGCTGTGTAGCCCTGGCTCACCCGTCCCCCCGTGCTGATCATCCTTGGCAAGTAATGAAAGATCAGCCATATGAGGCCACCAAACTGCCTGTTGGTCAGGTTCTTGGACCTGCCAGACATTCTCAGGTCTGTATATTTAAAAAAAGAAACTTATAAAAAGTTATAAAGGAAACGTATAGGAAGATAAACTAAAGAAAAATGATTTACCCCACCGTATATTATTATTACAACTAACTACCCCTCTAAACACCTCAAAATACAACTATTTATGACACACACAAGACTGACAAGTGACAAAAGACAGACCAATAAACTTCCAAATGCACAGAGGACTGACAAAACACACTGCAAAAGACAACTCTCAAGCTCCACAATCTCCACCAGCCTCCTCCACCGAACACACACCTAGGGATAATAGGAGAAAGTGAAAGTAACTGTGTACTTCCTGGTTTAGGACCTTCTAGAATCATTGCATCATTTCCTGCTTAGATGCGACACGTTTTGACGTTTTGCGTCACGTTTCAGACGATGCGTCGTGTATTTGACTCAATTGCAGTTAATTTCACATCTGCATGCGTGACGTTTCTCTGTTTTGCATGTGTTTCCTGTTAGTTGCGTTTTGCATTGTGCGTTAACATGTGTTTGTCATTACAAAGCGTAAAAGTTTTAACTTTGCGTCTCGCTTTGTTGAGATGCTACACATTTTTGATAGTTTGCAACACTTTACAGGTGGATGCAACACGTTTCAGGGGGTCTGAGTGAGTGGAGGCAGATTTGTAGATGCTTTACGTTTGGGAATTTGCGACACTTTACAAGTGGATGCGACACGTTTCAGGGAGGCCGAGTGAGTGGAGGCAGATTTAAAGATGCTTTACTCTTTCGAATTTGCGAGACTTTACTGTCGGGTGCGACACGTTTCAGGGGGTCTGAGTGAGTGAAGTCAGATTTGTAGATGCTAAACGCTTGGGAATTTGCGACACTTTATGGTCGGGTGCGACACGTTTTAGGGGGTCTTAGTGAGTGAAGGCAGATAAGTAGATGCTTTACGCTTGTGTCTGTGCAACATTTTATGGTTGAATGCGACACTTTTCTGTGGTCTGAGTGACTCAACCCAGATTTGTTACTAAATAGATGGATATATGTTGTGTTGTGCAAGGGATGTGTCACGTATAGTACATGTGTATTCCTTCTCAACATGTTGCATGATTGAATGTTGAGTTGTGTTGTTTTCTGTCACTAACATTTCCGAACGTAATGGGATATGTGTACATATTCTTATGGAAATTTGATTGGTTTGTTAGTGGTACTTTTAAGTTGCACTTGCACAGCAGGTGACTAACATTGCATCATGCATCGTTGGCACTACCTGCAGTACATTTGTTACCATGTCACAGGGTGGAACCATGTGGCTTCTTTTCAGGCCCATGGCGGGAATGGTCCACCACTTTTCACATGTCAAAAGTGACATATCAGCAGCACAAGGTGCTTTTTATTTAGCCCTGTGTTTTAATGAGCGATGTGCGGTGCCACTTTTGGCAGCTATGCATGTCAGGCACACCACACAGACATCCTTAGATCATGGTGCAAGTGTGCCTGATAGTGGAAACTTGGACGTACACTAGCAGGGTGTACACAGAGGTTAAACAAGTTGTCATGTGCCACAGAGGTATCACTCTCTGAACCCAAGGAGTGTGTGTAATCAAGAATCCATCATGCGTTGTCTCCCATTGGACAACGTCCCTCTGGGCGCTACGTAGATTTTTAGCGTTGGCGAATTTGAAATGTTGATAAAGTTAAATCAATAAAGTTGATGCTGGTCTAGTTCCAAAGTTTGTAACAAAACTTTATTAGTATTCCATGAATTGCATGAAGAGAAACATCATCCTGATACGGTTGAGTTCCTTTTAATCGTGATCCCAATGCATTTCGGGCACACTGGGCCCTTCATCTGGGGACTCTAAACAGCAAAATGAAACTGGTGTCACAATGAGGGACCATGCCAAACAAAAAACATTGTATGCAAATTCATGATAGGTTAGTACGAATGGTGCCAGGTGAAACACCCACACTAACACATGAATAGTGTAACAATAAAGATGATCAAAAAGCCATTGCGAACATTGGTCTTAATGTGCAGCAACCCTACTGAAAAATCCCATTGTTGGTAGTTCTATTCGATGTATATTTCAAAAAGTCACGAGTGAAAATTAAAAGTGAAAATCAAAGGTGACCCCGCAACGTACCGTTAAGGAAACACAATGAGTGTGCAGTGCCAATGGTGCAAAAAACATTATATACTGTGGAGCGTGTGTGATAAAAACATTTCTTTGTGTGCCTGAACCACTGCAGGTCAGCTGTTTGTGCAAAATTGCAGGGTAGTACACAACAATGCAACATATCATTGTGATAATGTAGCATTTCTGTGCTCCACGAGAGCCACAGCTTGTCACAGCCAAAGTGCTTGCACTGGCATGCAGCCGCAGTTTCATGTTAATCTGCGCAGATATATTTATATCATATGACCTGTAAAGCAAATGGACACAACGTTGATGCACCTACTTAATTTTTTTTTATTGTGAATATAGTGCATATTGTTACAAACTTCAATTTGCTACTTCATGAGAAGAATTGTGTGACAATGTGTGTGCAACGTCTTATCCCTGCTGCAGTGTGGCGTATGTCTCGTCCTTCTGCTTCACCTTCATCACCATCATCCATTTGTTCAGGGGGCTGTCCCTCTTCATCCCAGGAGACATTTGTTTTGATACATATGTTGTGGAGTATTGCACATGTCATTATCATCTTGCACACAGTTTCTGGAGAATAGAGTAGCCTTCCCCCTGACAAATCTAGGCAACGGAACCTGGACTTGAGCATTCCGAAGCTTCTTTCGATCATGTTTTGAGTTCTGCAATGGGCATGGTTGTATGCCTTTTGTGGTTCAGTCTGTGGCTTTCCAAATGGTGTCATCAACCACATCTGTAGATCATATCCTTGATCAGCTGTAATTGGAAAGTAAGTAAAAAGTGATACTTTAGGGTGACATTAGTATACATGGCATAAGTTGTACCTCAAGTTTGTGAAGACTGTAATGGTGAATTACATTGGTGTCAATTATGTGTTGTGTTTGAAGTTGCTGCTCAGCTTTCCATGGACCTGGCACTAACATTATGTCACTTTTTGTGACACACTGGCTGCGCATTACATTGCCCCATATTTACAGGGACAGGAAAAACCAACCTGCTTTTCCTGTCCTTGTTAATACGGCTCCTTCACATGCAGCACTTTCCGTTGATGGCGCTGACATGGGTGTTGCTGTGGGTGTTCTCACGCAACACACATGGAACAAGACACATTTCCTGATTTAGTAGGAATCGTAAATCTGGATTTGCGTCAGAATGCTACACAGCCGTAGGGGTAGTGTAGCATGGCGCAACGAGGAGAAATGTTTTCATTTCTCCTTGTTCTCTCTCTTTCAATGCGTGCTGCATTCTAGAGCACACATTGGAAGAGGGAAATGCCTGTAGTGATTATTTTTGGGCAGAAAGGTGCTCCTTTGTGCACAAAAACAATCTCCCCATGACACAGGCATCCTTTCACCATGGTGTGCCTGCACCGGCTCATGGCATCTGTTTTTGCACAAGCGCAGGGGAGAGCACAGGCATGCAACAGAGCATTGTAAATATATTGCATTCCTGTGCTTTGGAAGTGCCACAGTGTGGCACAGCCTAAGAGTTTGCATTGCTGCGCTGCAGCACTTCCTTGTGAATCTTACCCATAATGTTTTGGTTGGTTACACACTTTCAAACATTGTGCATTGCACATCTGGGCACATTTCAATATGTGGGTACGGCTAAAGTTTATTCTGTGCAAAAGAGAGTCAGTAGCCTGGCATAGTGGTCCAACACATTCTGTTGATACAATGGTTTGAAGTCTTTGGCCCTGAATTGTCACTCATTCGGCTTGACATGCCCCTGAACAGCTACATTTGTCACATGGTTCCTGTGTGTAATTGATATGTACACTTATATACACATAAATGCCTATTTCCATGCATTTCCTACAATGCATTGCACCTTCCAATAGTTAATTTGTGTTAGATGCCATGTGTGCATATGTCAACAGTGTGACTTATTGATCAACAAACGTTTATGTAGAATATTTGCATGCATTCTTATCTGGTATCCCTTGGAACTTTAGGTTATGCTGCTATTTGTGTATGCAGCTTTTGACTGTATGTTATGTGGTTATAGTGTATATATGGTTCTGCATTTTTTACATTGACTTCTTGCATCATTCGGACCTAAAGGCATGTAATGTGGCAGAGTGGCAGCTATTGTTGCGGAGTATATTTGTATGTACAATAATTTTTGCTTACCTACAAGGAGCCTATTGCCATATTGTCCATTTTGGAAACGGTCATTGATAATGCTGTTTCTGAATATATATGAATCATGCACACTCCCAGGGTATTTGGCAAGTACATTGATGTATAGTCCCCAATGGTCCACAATGGTCTGGACATTGATGGAGTGTGTGTGCTTTCGGTTGCGATATAGGTGTGAAGTTGCTGTAGGTGGTACAAGCTGAACATGCATGCAGTCCATTGCACCAAGCATATGTGGGAAGCCAGCAAAGGCTTAGAAGCCTTGTTTGATGTCCATCTGCTGCTGGTGTGTGTTTTTGAAATGGATGTGCTGTGGTGTGAGCTGAATGATGGAATCCAAGACAGAAGAGAGGAAGGCGGAGAGAGATGCTTGTGAGACCCCTGCCACTTGTGGTGCTGTTGTTTGAAATGATCCAGAGGCCAACATATTAAACTGCCAGTAGCTTTTTCAGCGGTGGGATGTTGGTGCCACTTTCATTTGGAGTCTATAGCTGTGGTGTGATCTGCCGCAGCAGGGTCACAATAGACGCTTTCCTTAGGCGATACATTTTAATGACTTGTTCGTCCCTGGGTCGAATGAGGGTGGTCTGTGGATGGTAGATGCGCTCTATTCTCCTGCGCTACCTTTGTGGTAATGGTGGAGGGTGAGGTTGTGGGATTTGATGTGTGGTGGTTGTCGTCTTCTTGGTGCAACTCCCAGCTGCAGGATTAGGAGGTCCATGTTGCTTGCTCTGCTTCAAAACTGCTCTGCTGCACTATTTTTCAATTTATGTGGTACTCGCATCATTTCCTGCGTGTGGGTTTATGAGGCGTAGGCTTGCGAGCGCATTTTCCCATTTGCGTGATGCATTTTGTAGATGCGTCGAAGCGTGGGATTGATGTAAATATGCCTGTGTCGGAAATGCGTTGGGTTTTGAGTGGGAACGTCTACCTTGAATATCTTAATACTTACGTGATGCAGACGAATCTCACGCAGCTCCATTCAGTCGCATCTCTGTTTATGTGACGCATCTCTGTAGATGCGTCACCTTGTAAATTTTGTGTAAAAAAAAAACCACGATGTGTGATGAAAAGTGATGCATCGGTGGCGCAAGGGCCTTGTAAACCTGCCCCATTATACCTGGCGCAGGTATAATGTGGCACAGGGGTTTACAAAGTGACAAATCTACCTAGATGCGTCACTTTGTAAATGTGGCGCAACATGGAGCATTTCTTACACAGCTGGTGTGTCACAAAAAGTGACGCACCTTCGGAGCAAAAGTGACGCAAGGGCCCATAAATAAGCCCCTCAGGGGGCAGATTTACAAGGAACTGACGCATCGGAATTGATGCGTCAGTTTCCTTGCATCAGCGCCAAATGTCCTTGCTCCACTATGGAGGTGCTGTATTTACAATACAGTGCTCCGTGGCGCAAGGATTAACAGATGCGTCAGAAATTCTGACGCATCTGTTGGCACAAATGTGACGCATTGCTGGAGTTGCTCATCAATGTGACGCAACTCCAGTAATGCACCACAATAGATGGGTGAGTCCCATTAAAGAAGCCCTGCATCATTCCTTACGCCTGGTCTGAGCGGGCGTAGGGATTTTAACGCAGCGAAGGCGTAGAGTGACGCTGTGAAATCTTGTAGATTTCACTGCGTTAGTTCTACATGGCTTTTTGCGTGGGAAAGTCCATCCTGCATACATTATACCTGACGCTGGTATAATGTGACGCAGGGCTTTACAACGTGACGCATCCCCCTACATGTGTCACGTTGTAAATGGGCCGCAACATTTACGCCGCGGCTGTGTCAAAAAAGTGACACAACGGCAGCGCAAAAGTCATGCAAGGGGCTCGTAAATCTGCCCCTCAATGTCTCGTACAATATGTAAGCAACATACGGAAAGGAAACCAGCCCTGGGCGTAGTGGGCGTAGTGAGGCTACGTGAAGCATTACGTAGTGGGGGCAAATCTACGCCCACCCACACACTTCGCGTAGCCCCACTACGCGCCGCCCGCCTCCCTCCCGCCCTCATTTTACAATTACTTAAAACCTTACATATAAAGAAAACTACTTACCTGAGCTGCCGCGTCCCGGGGCTCCATCTTCCTGCTTCCTGGCTAGCTTCTTCCTCAGGAATGCGCATTGCGCCGATGCCCGCGCATGCGCATTTCTCCCGAGAAATGTGCATGCGCGGGTGCCCGGGTGTTAGAAATGGGATTTCTGGTTGGCTAAGGCTTGCGCCAAAGTCAGGCAGAAACCACCACTCTAGTCAGGGCAAGGAAGTTACACGCCAAAGATAACCCCTGCTCACCCCCTTGGTAGCTTGGCACGAGCAGTCAGGCTTATCTCTGAGGCGATGTGTAAAGCGTTTGCGCGCGCACCCAGCAACAACACCCAAGGCCCACCACAAAGGAAACTCCACACAAGGTATTCTATAAAAATAGCCTTTGTATTATACACAACACATTAGATAAAAACACACACTCTACAATGTGCCAACAGGCACGGGCAGAATTTACAAGGGATTATATATACAGGGGACAGGGCCACAGGGACCACTGTCAGGAATTAGCACTTAGGACATAGCACAAATCACCAATAGTAAATGTAGAACATAACACAAAGTAACTGTAGAGCACAACCAACCTCTACTGGCGCAATAATGACCTCAGCGTCATCACACTAGCATCAGGTATAAAACCTATCCTGCATCTATCACAGGGGCATAAATCACATTATGCCATTCTCATTGGTCTAACTCATTAGACCTAACCACCTAGGTATAACTATACTAGGGGCGCACATCGCACAGGGAAGTACATTCTCCCTACCATCAACCTGAGCATGTAAAACAACCTTCTAGGCAGAAATAACCACATTTAGAGGTATAAGACACAGGGTGCGCCAAACATACTATACACAGCACATTTCCTAGCACCAAAAGCATGAACACAGGGTGCGCAAAACATACTACACCGTACATTTCCTAGCACCCAAATCGCATTATAGTCCAGGTTGCGCCAGAACCTAAACGTAGCAGCTGCCCACTACTTGCTGGGCAGCTGGGGACAAGCACAGGGCCTAAACGCTGCAGCTGGCACTAAGTGCTGCGCAGCTGGGGGAGGCCAATAGTAGGCATGGGCTCTCACTAGCCCCTGGAACAATATCCACAACGTTGGAGCCACCTAGGCTCGAAAAACAACATGTCCCGCATGGAGCACACGGGCTCCTGAAATCAATATACGCCAAACGTGGGAGCCATCTCTGGGCTCTACACACCATGTCCCCAAGAACTACAGTGGCCCGCTACGGCGGCGCCACTGCCAACACTGGCCCTCTCGTTGGAGCCTCAGGGCTCTATAACAATTATGCCCCTGGTTGGAGCGCACTCGCGCTCTAAAAGCAACACTGCCCCCTCGGTGCAGCTGCCCTCTGCAAGCGGGGCAGCTGAAGTCACAAGTGGAAGCAGGGGGCCTGGCACATCTGTCGGAGCACACTGGCTCACGTTGGAGCGGCCCGCTGCAGGACGGGGCCGCTCAGAACAACAAACTTGTGCCCTTCGTTGGAGCCTCAGGCTCAGAAAGTAGAGATGCCCCCAACCGCTGGAACCATCTAGGCTCTATGAACATTTGCCCATGTGGATGGAGCGGCCCGCTGCCAGACGGGGCCGCTCTGACTGCCTCTCCCCCCCTGGAGCGCACGGGCGCTGGTGCCTCGAACAGGCACACAGGGAGCCCCCCTTCTCATTGGAGCGGCCCGCAACGGCGGGACCGCTCGGAAAGCAACTTAAACGGGCACACACTGGAGCCCGCCTCTTACCGGCTCTCGGCGTGCGGCGATCTCTGGCTCTGCCCGGTCCCTCTTCTGGGACCGGGACTTTGCTTCTCCGCGGCAGCACTCCTCATGCAGCGCGGGGCTTCCCTTGCAGATGGGAGCCTCGCGCTGCGCTCAAACTTCACCCGGGCCTCCTCTCCCAGGAATGGCGGCACTTCCGCTTCCGTCCCGTGGCCCCGCCCACAACCAGGCGGGCCGCGGGCTCAGCGGCAATTTTGAAGGCGGCTCGGGCCGCGGCGGTGATTTCTTTCGCGGGCAAAATGCGGGGTGGGCACCCGCAATTGTAAATAACTAAATAAGCGGGGTAGGCACCCGCATCACTCCTGAATATAAAACGAAGACGCAGGGTGGGCACCTGCGCACCCCAGGCAACCAGATAAGCGGGGTGGGCACCCGCAAGGCACGCATCACGGGGGAATCCCTACGCTGGGGATTCCCTCTCTCGCTCGTAGCAGCGCAACGCTGCACAGCTCCAGCTCCTCTCTCTGGGGGAATAAAGCGCTCTCCAGGGCGCTAGGCCAGCATCAAGCCTTGGCAAGGAAAGTCACAAGGGTCCAGAAGGTCCTGAAGGCATCCAAGGGGCAAGGTAGGGCCCAGGGGCCAGCACACAGGGCCCTCCAGCAGGGAGGTAGCCCCCATGGCGGTCCCTCCTGGGCCCCACCAGCAGCACGCCCCTGGTAGATTCAAGACAGAGCAAGAACATTTTGTAAGGGGACACAGCCCCTTTTTATACACCAAATCCCTTTGTCTGGGTTCAGGGTGAGGGGGAAAACCAGTCGCAGCTGGTTGGGGAGCACCCTTGATGTGCTCAGCCCCTCACTCTATTCATTGGCAGGGCTAGGGTCGTCAGTCGCACCACAGGGGGCGGAGCCAGCAGTGTGTGGGGAAAACCCTGCCCTATTCAGGTCCAAGGTGCACTCCTCCCCAGCCATCAGCATGCTAATCTCACACTCACCACTGGGGCAGACCCAACCAGACTCCTGGAGCCAGGCTCACCAGCCAGCTCCAGCCAATCACACGCCAGACGCACTGCACACAGAAGTGCCCACTTCTAGAAGTGGCACTTCCACACTAGGTACATGCACGCCGCACACATCATCGCGCAGCATTCACTCCCACGAGTCCGCACATACCAAACTCGGGCCTGCACACCCCACACATCAGGAACTACTAGGGACACATACATTCCCCATGCATTCCTATGGGAGGGCAGGCCTATCTCACCACATGCACTCAGAGCACGCACGCACTTTATCCTGGGACACAGGGAAAGTGCGCAGAGACCAAACAATTACCACACCAAGTCATCAGTAAAAAGCAAAAAGTTCAGGGGTGAACCTGCCAGAAGGGCCAAGTCCAACACAACCCCCTTCCAGCCAAAACGCAGGGCAGACCAATCACCACCGTGATGGACTTCCCTGCTTGGGGCGATAGAACACGGACGCAGGCCCGCACTGCAGGGACACTCTCCGGTTCTACGCCATTCTCAATCAACATGGTTCCATCTGAAAAAAAAACAACCGCAAAGAACTCAGGCCCAACTAGGCTACCCCACTGGTACTACCTAGTTGTCCACGGCCAGGACCAGGCCCTAGGCCACCCAGATACCACTGGTCCTTGCCAAACCCAGAGTGGGGGGTAGTAACCCCTGGCATACAAGCCATTCTCCACTCTCCCTCTCAGTGTAGTTCCCAACTACCACTGATCCTTCAACCTAGGGTCCGCACCCTCAGGCTGACCAGAGGTCACGGGCAAGAATGCCCCACCCTACCTCTACTTCTGGGGTTCCGCACCCTCCCAGGGAAGCACCCACCAGAACACAACTCTCCCACCAGTTTAGGACCTCTCTCCACCAACTGGTCTACCACCTGGGATCCAAGGGGTCAGAGGCGAGGACTCCCTCCCTCTGCACCCCCTTCCACTGTAGAGCAGGGTCTCTTCACCTAAGATGAGCCCCACCTGCCCTCAGGACTACAGCTGCCCTTACGTCCAGATCCGGAAACACCGACTACTGGCTCCCCAACCGAGGGACGTACCCTTTGGTCAGATGCCTGGCGAACCAGGACTTAACGAGGGTGACACATACCTAATGGGTCGTGTGACAGTCTGCCTGCCGCTGATCTCATGACCTCCTGTCCATCTGACAGTGCGTGCAGACCCCCCAGGACAGAAGTGGCGACACCACGGTCACTCAGTGGCGACACAGCCCTCCCGGCTGGTCCCTGACCTACTGGTTCCCACTGGGGAATCCCTCCCCCTCTCACCCCTCCCTCTGGACTTCCGCACCCTCCCAACTGGAGCGGTACCGCCAGACACCAGGACTACTGGAGCTCTGATTACAGACGCTCCACGTCCTCTAGACACTGGGAGATCCTCCTCAAGTGACCTATTGGTACAGCCTAGGCCCCCGACCTGATGTTCCCTAAAGAAACCATCCAGGCCCTGACACTGGGTTTCGGGCACCTGGAGACACGCAGTCCCACCCACTCCTTCTCCGCAGAGACAGGACGTGAGCCCCTACACCGAGACCTAGCTGGGCTACTCTGAACCTCTTCCACCACGCTGGGCTGGAAGACACCTCAGCCACTACTTTTGGAATCACTCCCCAATGCAAGTTCCCTATCCCAGAGAACTCACACCCAATCAACCAGCAAGCTCCTTATTTCAGAGAACTCACATCCTTCATCCACATACACACACCCCCCAGACTAGTAAGACAGTTTCTACCGCCCCTGATTTCTCAACCTGACCACCACGTGACACAGGTACTATTACTCTGGGAACTGGGAATGGGACATTCACATCCATCCAGCGCATTACACATTCATCCCCAAACCCCTCCCAAGACTGGTAAGACAGTTTCTACCGCCCCTGATTTCTCAACCTGACCACCACGTGACACAGGTACCATTACCCCGGGAACTGGAAATGGGAATACATACACTGGACACACATCTGCTGCCACCACTGGATCCCACCCTCTGGTGAATCCAGAAAACACAATGCACTTAGGGGGGATGATCTACCCTCCCGAGCTAGGGACACCTACCAATTAAGTCCCCACTGTAGGCCAACCCAAGAAATAGCAAACAGCACAGGGGCAGTTACCTCCTCCAGCTTCTACTGCAGGCCAACCCCAGAAATAGCAAACAGCACAGGGGCAGTTACCTCCTCCAGCTTCTACTGCAGGCCAACCCAAGAACCCGCTGTCTGCACAAGGGCTGTTACCTCCTACAGTTTCTGGTTTCTGTCCTTGGCAGGACACTCAACTCAAAGTGCACCAGCAACACATTTCCACAGAAATGATATTTAAGAACAAATTTAAAACAATAATCCCTATACCATGTGATTTATCTAAATGCAGAGTTTTGTAGTGCGGCCAGTTGCCGCTGTGGTACAGCGCAAACGCAAGTCCAAATCCCACCGCTGCCACCAATGTTAGAAATGGGATTTCTGGTTGGCTAAGGCTTGCGCCAAAGTCAGGCAGAAACCACCACTCTAGTCAGGGCAAGGAAGTTACACGCCAAAGATAACCCCTGCTCACCCCCTTGGTAGCTTGGCACGAGCAGTCAGGCTTATCTCTGAGGCGATGTGTAAAGCGTTTGCGCGCGCACCCAGCAACAACACCCAAGGCCCACCACAAAGGAAACTCCACACAAGGTATTCTATAAAAATAGCCTTTGTATTATACACAACACATTAGATAAAAACACACACTCTACAATGTGCCAACAGGCACGGGCAGAATTTACAAGGGATTATATATACAGGGGACAGGGCCACAGGGACCACTGTCAGGAATTAGCACTTAGGACATAGCACAAATCACCAATAGTAAATGTAGAACATAACACAAAGTAACTGTAGAGCACAACCAACCTCTACTGGCGCAATAATGACCTCAGCGTCATCACACTAGCATCAGGTATAAAACCTATCCTGCATCTATCACAGGGGCATAAATCACATTATGCCATTCTCATTGGTCTAACTCATTAGACCTAACCACCTAGGTATAACTATACTAGGGGCGCACATCGCACAGGGAAGTACATTCTCCCTACCATCAACCTGAGCATGTAAAACAACCTTCTAGGCAGAAATAACCACATTTAGAGGTATAAGACACAGGGTGCGCCAAACATACTATACACAGCACATTTCCTAGCACCAAAAGCATGAACACAGGGTGCGCAAAACATACTACACCGTACATTTCCTAGCACCCAAATCGCATTATAGTCCAGGTTGCGCCAGAACCTAAACGTAGCAGCTGCCCACTACTTGCTGGGCAGCTGGGGACAAGCACAGGGCCTAAACGCTGCAGCTGGCACTAAGTGCTGCGCAGCTGGGGGAGGCCAATAGTAGGCATGGGCTCTCACTAGCCCCTGGAACAATATCCACAACGTTGGAGCCATCTAGGCTCGAAAAACAACATGTCCCGCATGGAGCACACGGGCTCCTGAAATCAATATACGCCAAACGTGGGAGCCATCTCTGGGCTCTACACACCATGTCCCCAAGAACTACAGTGGCCCGCTACGGCGGCGCCACTGCCAACACTGGCCCTCTCGTTGGAGCCTCAGGGCTCTATAACAATTATGCCCCTGGTTGGAGCGCACTCGCGCTCTAAAAGCAACACTGCCCCCTCGGTGCAGCTGCCCTCTGCAAGCGGGGCAGCTGAAGTCACAAGTGGAAGCAGGGGGCCTGGCACATCTGTCGGAGCACACTGGCTCACGTTGGAGCGGCCCGCTGCAGGACGGGGCCGCTCAGAACAACAAACTTGTGCCCTTCGTTGGAGCCTCAGGCTCAGAAAGTAGAGGTGCCCCCAACCGCTGGAACCATCTAGGCTCTATGAACATTTGCCCATGTGGATGGAGCGGCCCGCTGCCAGACGGGGCCGCTCTGACTGCCTCTCCCCCCCTGGAGCGCACGGGCGCTGGTGCCTCGAACAGGCACACAGGGAGCCCCCCTTCTCATTGGAGCGGCCCGCAACGGCGGGACCGCTCGGAAAGCAACTTAAACGGGCACACACTGGAGCCCGCCTCTTACCGGCTCTCGGCGTGCGGCGATCTCTGGCTCTGCCCGGTCCCTCTTCTGGGACCGGGACTTTGCTTCTCCGCGGCAGCACTCCTCATGCAGCGCAGGGCTTCCCTTGCAGATGGGAGCCTCGCGCTGCGCTCAAACTTCACCCGGGCCTCCTCTCCCAGGAATGGCGGCACTTCCGCTTCCGTCCCGTGGCCCCGCCCACAACCAGGCGGGCCGCGGGCTCAGCGGCAATTTTGAAGGCGGCTCGGGCCGCGGCGGTGATTTCTTTCGCGGGCAAAATGCGGGGTGGGCACCCGCAATTGTAAATAACTAAATAAGCGGGGTAGGCACCCGCATCACTCCTGAATATAAAACGAAGACGCAGGGTGGGCACCTGCGCACCCCAGGCAACCAGATAAGCGGGGTGGGCACCCGCAAGGCACGCATCACGGGGGAATCCCTACGCTGGGGATTCCCTCTCTCGCTCGTAGCAGCGCAACGCTGCACAGCTCCAGCTCCTCTCTCTGGGGGAATAAAGCGCTCTCCAGGGCGCTAGGCCAGCATCAAGCCTTGGCAAGGAAAGTCACAAGGGTCCAGAAGGTCCTGAAGGCATCCAAGGGGCAAGGTAGGGCCCAGGGGCCAGCACACAGGGCCCTCCAGCAGGGAGGTAGCCCCCATGGCGGTCCCTCCTGGGCCCCACCAGCAGCACGCCCCTGGTAGATTCAAGACAGAGCAAGAACATTTTGTAAGGGGACACAGCCCCTTTTTATACACCAAATCCCTTTGTCTGGGTTCAGGGTGAGGGGGAAAACCAGTCGCAGCTGGTTGGGGAGCACCCTTGATGTGCTCAGCCCCTCACTCTATTCATTGGCAGGGCTAGGGTCGTCAGTCGCACCACAGGGGGCGGAGCCAGCAGTGTGTGGGGAAAACCCTGCCCTATTCAGGTCCAAGGTGCACTCCTCCCCAGCCATCAGCATGCTAATCTCACACTCACCACTGGGGCAGACCCAACCAGACTCCTGGAGCCAGGCTCACCAGCCAGCTCCAGCCAATCACACGCCAGACGCACTGCACACAGAAGTGCCCACTTCTAGAAGTGGCACTTCCACACTAGGTACATGCACGCCGCACACATCATCGCGCAGCATTCACTCCCACGAGTCCGCACATACCAAACTCGGGCCTGCACACCCCACACATCAGGAACTACTAGGGACACATACATTCCCCATGCATTCCTATGGGAGGGCAGGCCTATCTCACCACATGCACTCAGAGCACGCACGCACTTTATCCTGGGACACAGGGAAAGTGCGCAGAGACCAAACAATTACCACACCAAGTCATCAGTAAAAAGCAAAAAGTTCAGGGGTGAACCTGCCAGAAGGGCCAAGTCCAACACCGGGCATGAGCATTCGTAAGGAAGAAGCTAGCCAGGAAGCAGGAAGATGGAGCCCCGGGACACGGCAGCTCAGCTAAGTAATTTTCTTTATATGTAAGGTTCTAAGTAATTGTAAAATGAGGGCGGGAGGGAGGCGGGTGGCGGGCAACTCTGCTCCGCCGCGGCGTGTGCGTAGTCTGCCCCTGCTACACCTACTTTGCAAAGCGTGAAGTAGGCAGCACTACGCACACTCTGCGGGCGGAGCGGAGCACTGCGCCTACCCTTAAAGGAAACCAAGCGTGCAGAAGCCAGGAGTCAGCATAACAGTGTGAATGGTCTTCTGCCAAGGGACACAAAATCAGAAAGAATTTAAGAGGCAACAATTAAATTGACTAATCAAATACATTGTTCATACTTTGTCTATTTTAGCATGAGAACCAGGGATAATTCAATTGGGTTGATATTGCAAATTGGCATTTTGTTCAGCCCACTCAGAGACAATCGATGCTACCAAAGGAAGCAGCTATTATCTTGTATATTAATAGGAATGTGAGTTCGGCTCTTGGTCCTTCTTACTCTGTTCAGATGCAGAATCACTGAGCTGTTCATTTTGAGAGAATTGCAGTAAAATAATATATTCTTCATGAGATTCTTGCTTGCAATCATTCTGAATGTTAATTCCGGACAGTTTATGTGATTCTCTCGAGAACAAGTGCCTCTGGTTATGAAGCCCCAGACGATGGCACCATATGGGAGATTGCTGGCCTCAGAACCGATGACCAAAGGCACAGAAATATAAGTGGTTTTCCCATTTCAAGTATCCAGATTCCTCAGCAGGTACTACAGTTCTTCAAGTAGTCATCGTCTGGCATGACTTCCTTTGAATCAGACGTTTTCAGCCTAAGAGGGAGAGCCTTCACTTTCTCGAGGACCCTCTAGCCGGCCTCCCAAATGTTTCAGTGACACTGTGACCCAGGGGTTTGATTGACTTAGAATTGCCTTCCCTCTGGCACGAGCTGACCTCAAAATATAGGAATTAAAAAGGACTGAAATGCTTGAAAAAATATGTTTACACCAATTTATTGTTAGGCCTGACATCCTTGGTGTGGTTTTATCCCCAATTATTTTACCTTCATCAGTGATCCCTTAGGGTGTGAATTGTCACTTCCATCAGAATCCAGTTAATGGGTTCCCTGTCACTACTTTGAGGGATACAGTGTCAGTCAGACAATTGTGGTGGAAAGGTTGGTTTCCAGAGATTAGTACACCGGACAGGTGTGCAGGGTAACTCAAGCCCCTGGGCAGGACTTATTCCACCCTATGGCTCTGGTGTCCCTGGAATGGGGTGGGGAAATGACCCAGAGAAAGGTCACAGTTAGTACCCGGATGCCCATTGACTGTATTCTGGGAAATAAATTACCATCAGTGTTAGACGAGCTGGGATGAGTGGCCGCCCAAGTTTCCCTGAGAGTTCTAGTTTCTGTGGGTACTACTCCCAAAAGGAGAGTGCGGAGGCCCAGGTAATGTGGCAGGAGGTGGAGACAGTCCACAGTGGGCGGACCATTGGCTCAGGGGTTGTCAGCTCTGAGAACAGAGCACTCAAACCCCGACCCTGGTGAGGCACCTTCTGACCTGGAGTTTCTACCTGTGCTGTCACAGAGACAGAGGACCAGAGACCTGCACTAGGCAGACATCTGCATGAAAGACAGGGTGTGTCACCCTTGAGGGGTTGGTGGTTCTCATAGAAGTCCTGGCATGACAGAAACCTTAAGACACACAATTGACGGACGGAATGCAGAACAAATCAAAACATTCACCCCGAGTCAATAAATCTGAGTTAAATCCATCATTCTTTTGCTCACCATGGCACGACAGTCTTGACCCAGTGCCTCATGGGAACAGTCCAGCCCGAACTGCCAAGCCAGGTCTGCCCTGGACCAGAAACAAGCATCCTAGGACCGGTTTTGGGGTTTCACCCCTCTTCAGCCACGATAGCTTGATTCCAGTGGCACAGTGAGCCCAGGACCCACGTCTGGGCATACCTGGCGCACTTAGGGCGAGAAAGTAAAAGACACACAATAGATGGGCAGAATGCAGAACAAAGCAAAACATTCACCCCCAGTCAAGAGATCTGGGTTAAATCCATCATTCTTTTGCTCACCATGCCACCACATTCTACACCTGGCTATATGCAAATCAGTCTTGACCCTGTGCCTCCTGGGAACAGTCCAGCCCGAACTGCCAAGCCAGGTCTTCCCTGGACCAGAAACCAGCATCCTAGGACCGGTTTCAGGGTTCCACCCCTCTTCAGCCAGGATAGCTTGATTCCAGTGGCACAGTGAGCCCAGGACCCACGTCTGGGCATACCTGGCGCACTTAGGGCGAGAAAGCAAAAGACACACAATTGATGGATGGAATGCAGAACAAATCAAAACATTCACCCCCAGTCAAGAGATCTGGGTTAAATCCATCATTCTTTTGCTCACCATGCCACCACATTCTACACCTGGCTATATGCAAATCAGTCTTGACCCTGTGCCTCATGAGAACAGTCCAGCCCGAACTGCCAAGCCAGGTCCTCCCTGGACCAGAAACAAGCATCCTAGGACCGGTTTCGGGGTTTCACCCCTCTTCACCCAGGATAGCTTGATTCCAGTGGCTGAGTGAACCCAGGACCCACGTCTGGGCATACCTGCCTCACTTAGGGCGAGAAAGCAAAAGACACACAATTGATGGACGGAATGCAGGACAAATCAAAACATTCACCCCCAGTCAAGAGATCTGGGTTAAATCCATCATTCTTTATCTCACCCTGCCACCACAGTTTAGACCTGGTCATATGCAAATCAGCCTTGACCCTGTGCCTCATGGGAACAATCCAGCCCGAACTGCCAAGCCAGGTCCTCCCTGGACCGGAAACAAGCATCCTAGTACTGGTTTCGGGGTTTCACCTCTCTTCGGCCAGGATAGCTTGATTCCAGTGGCACAGTGAGCCCAGGATCCACGTCTGGGCATACTTGGCGCACTTAAGGCGAGAAAGCAAAAGACAAACAATTGATGGACAGAATGCAGAACAATTCAAAACATTCACTCCCAGTCAAGAGATCTGGGTTAAACCCATCATTATTTTGCTTACCATGCCACCACAGTTTAGACCTGGCCATATGCAAATCAGTCTTGCCCTGGTGCCTCATGGGAACAGTCCAGCCCGAACTTCCAAGGCACGTCCTCCCTGGACCGCAAACAAGTATCCTAGGACCGATTTTGGGGTTTCACCCCTCTTCAGCCAGGATAGCTTGATTCCAGTGGCACAGTGAGCCCAGGACCCACGTCTGGGCATACTTGGCGCATTTAGGGCGAGAAAGCAAAAGACAAATGTTGGAAACCGGGCAACCGGGTTAGCAGTCACCAGGTTCCCAGCACAGTGGTAGCTTGGCTCAAGCGGTAAGGAAGACAGGCACCGTGTTAAGCGTACGTCACACCCTCACAATAACCATGCGTTCATCCATGCCAAAAACGACACTACACCGTAAAAATTATGAAAGAAAGTAGTTTGTCTTTATCTTATTTTCTCTTAGTTGCAGGTTTCAAAACATACATACAATACCATAAGACTATTCCTGAAAATAGCAGGTCAAATAAATAATACCACAGTGGGGTTTCAATAAATAGGATCAGGTCATAAATAAGCAAGGAATAAATAGGGGTGCAATAAGTACAGAGGGCAAATAAATACTGTCAGACAATAAATACAATGCAGGAATAAATACAGTCAGACAATAAATAAAACGCCTTCAATAAATAATATAAGCAATCAATAACAATTGCAAATCAGATCACATTTATGAGGTAGTTTGGTTTTACTATGCCCAAGTACAGCTTGTGGTCACTGGGGTGGCCTGGGGATGTCCCAACTAGATTGGTCAAGGCTGGGTCCTAAGCTGCGGTAAAATGAGGGTAACCTTAGGTTCTGGCTCTCCCAACTACACAGTCCCTCACACAGGTCCCTGCACCAGTCTCAGTTCACCCCCTAGCACTCCCAGGATAGTCCTAACACCCCTCTAGCCCCTAGAATGGTCTTTTAGGGCTCCACAGGGCCTCAGATGCCCTTTCTACCACTTACTGTCCCTTCTGCGAATATCGGCTCCGCTGGTGCCGAGTCGACGCCGTGAGACGGTTCCGGTTCGATGTCGCGTCGATCTGTTCCACTTGACGCCGTGTCGATGCCATCTGGCGGTTCTGGTTCGATGTCGCTGGGCGGCCTCGGTTCGATGTCGCGTCGATCTGCTTTACCTGACGCCGGGTCGGTGCCGTGAGGCGGCTCTGGATCGATGTCGCTGGGCGGCCTTGGCTCGATGTCGTGTTCCGGCGTCACAGGGTCACGGTCTCCCCGCTTCCGGGTGTCTCCGGAGTGCGACCTCCACTCCCGACCTCCGTCGGCTCCACCTCGGGTTCCGGCGACTCCGGAGTGCGATCTCCACTCCCGACCTCCTGCGTGCTTCACCTCGACCTCGGGCGACTCCGGAGTGCGATCTCCACTCCCGACCTCCTGCGCGCTTCACCTCGACCTCAGGCGACTCCGGAGTGCGACCTCCACTCCCGACCTCCTGCGCGCTTCACCTTGGTTTCCGGCGACTCCGGAGGGCGGACTTCACTCCCCCGTCGACGCCTCACCTCGACCTCAGGTGACTTCCTACTCGACCTCCGGTGACTCTCCACGACCTCCGTCGGCGCCCTCTCTCGACCTCTGGCGGCTCCGGGTACGACGTCTGCTTTCTGTCAGCGCCGCTTCTCCACCTCGGGCTCCAGGTCTCCAGGCTTCTCGACGTCAGGACTCCAGGAGGACACTGCTGTACAGGTCAGGAACTTGCTGTTCTTCCTTTGTAAGGCCTGTTCCAAATGTTCAGGTCCTTAAGATGGTTTTTCTGGTCTTGGTCCCACACAGGGCTCTAGGCTGGGCTTGGTCAGTAGGGACTAGCATCAAGGGTGGGTTTCTGGACCCCACTCCAAGCACTGGTTTCCACCCCTGCTGCCTCACTCCTTCCTCCTTCTGAATCTCTGTCCTCTCTCCTCTCCAGTCAGGTGCCAACTTCCATGTGAGCTGTCTTTTCTCCCTCCGGTCAGTTAATTCTACTTCTGATAAGCCGCCACTAGAGACACTGCTGCCCTTCCTTGAAAGTGTTCTGGGCCCCTCTACTAGGTTCCCCACCTCAGGTTGGTACAAACCAGCCCCCTCGTGGTCAGTCTCTCCATCCCTGTCCTCCTGTTCAGCCTTACTTTCTCGTCGTGCCTCCCCCCAAGCCCTCAAGCTGGTTTGGAGCTCACCCTTCTTTGCACCTTGGGGACAAAACACCCCCTCTCGCTCACAAAACTCTCTGAGTTGGGCCACAGTGTAGGTTTCCACATCCTCCAACACAAACTCCATTTTGCCCACTCAGGATAGAAGACAGTTGCTTACAGAAGCTATGCAGGGGGGTACCTTTTGTAATACCTCCTCCCACCACCAGAAGTAAATTTGGAAAAAACAAAACTCAAAATTAGGAAGTCCGCTAGGAGAAAACTCCCGGTGTAGGCCTATGGACTACCCACAGTTATTGTCGAGTGGACGCAAGCACAGCTCTATCCCACCACTGAACACCAATTTTATGTTGGAAACCGGGCAACCGGGTTAGCAGTCACCAGGTTCCCAGCACAGTGGTAGCTTGGCTCGAGCGGTAAGGAAGACAGGCACCGTGTTAAGCGTACGTCACACCCTCACAATAACCATGCGTTCATCCATGCCAAAAACGACACTACACCGTAAAAATTATGAAAGAAAGTAGTTTGTCTTTATCTTATTTTCTCTTAGTTGCAGGTTTCAAAACATACATACAATACCATAAGACTTTTCTTGAAAATAGCAGGTCAAATAAATAATACTACAGTGGGGTTTCAATAATTAGGATCAGGTCATAAATAAGCAAGGAATAAATAGGGGTGCAATAAATACAGAGGGCAAATAAATACTGTCAGACAATAAATACAATGCAGGAATAAATACAGTCAGACAATAAATAAAACGCCTTCAATAAATAATATAAGCAATCAATAACAATTGCAAATCAGATCACATTTATGAGGTAGTTTGGTTTTACTATGCCCAAGTACAGCTTGTGGTCACTGGGGTGGCCTGGGGATGTCCCACCTAGAGTGGTCAAGGCTGGGGCCTAAGCTGAGGTAGAATGAGGGTAACCTAAGGTTCTGGCTCTCCCAACTACACAGTCCCTCACACAGGTCCCTGCACCAGTCTCAGTTCACCCCCTAGCACTCCCCGGCTGGTCCTAACACCCCTCTAGCCCCTAGAATGGTCTTTTAGGGCTCCACAGGGCCTCAGATGCCCTTTCTACCACTTACTGTCCCTTCTGCGAATATCGGCTCCGCTGGCACCGAGTCGACGCCGTGAGACGGTTCCGGTTCGATGTCGCGTCGATCTGTTCCACTTGACGCCGTGTTGATGCCGTCTGGCGGTTCCGGTTCGATGTCGCTGGGTGGCCTCGGTTCGATGTCGCGTCGATCTGCTTTACCTGACGCCGGGTCGGTGCCGTGAGGCGGCTCCGGATCGATGTCGCTGGGCGGCCTTCGCTCGATGTCGTGTTCCGGCGTCACAGGGTCACGGTCTCCCCGCTTCCGGGTGTCTCCGGAGCGCGACCTCCACTCCCGACCTCCGTCGGCTCCACCTCGGGTTCCGGCGACTCCGGAGTGCGATCTCCACTCCCGACCTCCTGCGCGCTTCACCTCGACCTCGGGCGACTCCGGAGTGCGATCTCCACTCCCGACCTCCTGCGCGCTTCACCTCGACCTCAGGCGACTCCGGAGTGCGACCTCCACTCCCGACCTCCTGCGCGCTTCACCTTGGTTTCCGGCGACTCCGGAGGGCGGACTTCACTCCCCCGTCGACGCCTCACCTCGACCTCAGGTGACTTCCTACTCGACCTCCGGTGACTCTCCACGACCTCCGTTGGCGCCCTCTCTCGACCTCTGGCGGCTCCGGGTACGACGTCTGCTTTCT
Source organism: Triturus cristatus (assembly GCF_964204655.1). Lineage (NCBI taxonomy): Eukaryota > Metazoa > Chordata > Amphibia > Caudata > Salamandridae > Triturus > Triturus cristatus. The sequence continues at coordinate 983,617,077 of NC_140585.1, read as the reverse complement.
GTCAGCGCCGCTTCTCCACCTCGGGCTCCAGGTCTCCAGGCTTCTCGACGTCAGGACTCCAGGAGGACACTGCTGTACAGGTCAGGAACTTGCTGTTCTTCCTTTGTAAGGCCTGTTCCAAATGTTCAGGTCCTTAAGATGGTTTTTCTGGTCTTGGTCCCACACAGGGCTCTAGGCTGGGCTTGGTCAGTAGGGACTAGCATCAAGGGTGGGTTTCTGGACCCCACTCCAAGCACTGGTTTCCACCCCTGCTGCCTCACTCCTTCCTCCTTCTGAATCTCTGTCCTCTCTCCTCTCCAGTCAGGTGCCAACTGCCAACTGCCAACTGCCAACTGCCTCCCTGAGATGGCTTCCCAACATTCTAAACTGCCTCCCTCTATCCCAGGATTCTAGAATGTTGGAGAAGGTTCTAGTAAGTTCCAGTGAGTTCTGGCTATTTCTCAGGTGACAATGGGTGGCCACCATTTTGTGTCTCAGGCCCTCAGACAGAAGTTCCAGGGGTAGGGAAAATGGCTCCCTGACCCTGCATCAACACTAAAAAGTCTGGTGGTTCCCAAAAAGGAAAAACTACAACAGGGTTTGAGGCAGAAAGGGGGACAAAATAAATAATGATGAGGAGGGACCACCCAAAGGGCTGACAGGTCTAACAACAAACAATTGATGGACGGAATGCAGAACAATTCAAAACATTCACTCCCAGTCAAGAGATCTGGGTTAAACCCATCATTATTTTGCTTACCATGCCACCACAGTTTAGACCTGGCCATATGCAAATCAGTCTTGACCCGGTGCCTCATGGGAACAGTCCAGCCCGAACTCCCAAGGCAGGTCCTCCCTGGACCGGAAACAAGCATCCTAGGACCGGTTTTGGGATTTCACCTCTCTTCAGCCAGGATAGCTTGAATCCAGTGGCACAGCGAGCCCAGGACCCACGTCTGGGCATACCTGGCGCACTTAGGGCGAGAACGCAAAAGACACACAATTGATGGACGGAATGCAGAACAATTCCACAATTCACTCCCAGTTAAGAGATCTGAGTTAAACCCATCATTCTTTTGCTTACCATGCCACCACAGTTTAGACCTGGCCACGTGCAAATCAGTCTTGACCCTGTGCCTCATGGGAACGGTCCAGTCTGAACTGCCAAGCCAGGTCCTCCCTGGACCAGAATCAAGCATCCTCGGACCAGGTTCGGGCTGGATTGTTCCCATGAGGCACAGGGTCAATACTGATTTGCATATGGCCAGGTCTAACTGTGGTGGCATGGTGAGCAAAAGAATGATGGATTTAACCCAGATCTCTTGACTGGGGGTGAATGTTTTGATTTGTTCTGCATTCCGTGCATTTTATTTCTTTGCAATTTTTAATTTTTCTAAATTAGTTTTGGATTTTTCTTGTGTTGTGTCTTCCCTTTTTACTGTTTGATTGCTGCATGAAAAACGTTACACTCAGGTGCCGATTCCGATCCGTAAAAAAAAATTCCCGTACGACTCGTATCCGTATTTTTTTACGTACGAATCATACAAGTCCCGTACAAACGGCGAAGTATGATTCGTACGTGAAAAATACATATGAATCACGTCGGGAAAAGTCTACGAGACATAAAAATTGTAAAACTGAAGTCCGAGCGCGCAAGTACGATCCGTACCGCCCGTCCGAGAACACAAGGGCATGGAAAAGGCCCCGTACGACCCCTACCCCGAGTACACTTGTGCCCGGGGTACGAGTCGTACGGCCCCCCCAGCCTCCCCCCACCCGTGTATGTCCGCACTGTACCCCCCAGCCCCCGTATGTACAGACCGTACCCCAATCCTCGCGTATGTACGGACCGTACATATGTGAGGATTGCGGTACGCCTGGGGTACGGTGCGGACATACGCGGGTGGGGGGGTACGGTCCGTACATACGGGGGGTGCAGGGTACGGTCCGGACATACGCGGGTGGGGGTATGGTGCAGACATACGCGGGTGGGGGGTACGGTCCGTACATATGGGGGGGATGGGGGGTACAGTGCGGACATATGCGGGTGGGGGTACGGTGCGAACATACGTTGGTGGGGAGGTACGGTCCGTACATACGGGGGGTTGGGGGTACGGTGCAGCCATACTCACCGTACATACGCACTGTTGACCTATGTATGGTGCATACCCCAACAGCGCGTATGTACGCACCGAACATATGCAATGTTGGGGTACGCACCGTACATGATGACATGTACGATGTGGGTGATGGCGTGTACGTCGCGTACCGGGCCCCCTTTTCCTCGTGCATCGCAGCGTACTTAGCTTTTCCGGCACTTTTTGGCTCCCGTAAAAATGTTGCTGTACGGAGTGCTGTAGGTACGAATCGTACTTGCTGGTCTGTAAAACGCTGCCTGACTCCGTGCGGATGTCGCGTACGTGCTGTCCAGGATCAGAATTGTATGTATTTTTTACCCGTACGGTGTTTTTTATGATTCGTACGGAAATGGTATTTCTGTACGAATCGTACTTGCTGGTTTGTAAGGTGGAATTCCCGGGTACGAGTCGTACGGAGAAAACGCTCCGTACGACCATTTGTACCCAGGTTTTACAGGATCGGAATCGGCACCTCAGTCTCTAAATTAAGCCTGACTGCTTTGTGCCATGCTACAAGAGGGTTAAGCACAGGTTAATTCAGTGACTTTTGTGGTTCACCCTGACAAGGACTGTGTTTTTTTGCTTGAGTGAGGCTTCCACCCCGTCAACCAATAACCACTTTCTTACAATACTGGTTTGGCAACTATGGTAGAGGATAATGTCAATCCCTGATTTCTAAAATAAAGACAGATTTCATGCGATGATCAGCATTGGGCCTCATTTACGATAGAATTGCGCATCGCAGTGCCGCAAGCAATTTTGCCGTGCTACATCATTCTAAAAGTGCAGGAATGTGCCATATTTACAAGAATACCGTGCATTCTTGTACTGACCCCTGCGCTAAAAAAGCAGCCAAGGCCAATCCAGGCACCCATGGACCATGATGTTACAAGGGCGCCTGCATTGCAGGGAGGATTGATGTTATGCAGGAAGGAACACCTTTCTGCACAAAGTCAATCGATGCAGAATGCAGCACACAGAAAATGGAAAAAACGAGGAGAAACACGGATATTTCTCCTTGTTGCGCCACCCTTACACCACCCCTGGGGTGGTGTTAGAATCTGATGCATTCCCAGGTTTATGATTCCTCATAAATCTGGGAATGCTTCAGATTCTACGGGTGTTGCCTGGGAGTGTCGTAGAGTTCTGCATAAAATGGGCATATATTTACAAGGCAATGACAAGCCACATTGCGCCACCAGAACATCAAAAAAGCGACGCTCAGGCGGCACAAGAGTGACACTTAATTATCTGGCAGAGTACAGGTCTATAAGATGTATATTATGCCTCACCTGAACTACATTTTTGCTTTGCTACCCCTTTCCGTACCTGCACACCTGTTTGCAGCACTTACAACACTCATGCAGATGTTTTTATGGGCTTAAAGGAAGTCGAGACTCATACTGGGTAAATTTTATGCCACAACTGAAAGCAGAAGAATAAGACTACTACACATTAAGCGCTACTGATTGGAGTTTCATTTGGCGCAAATGAGATGCATAATACATTGGACCATGACAACCCATGCTCGGTTTTATGAAATAATCACTATGGGGTGGGTCTGGTAGGCTGTACCCATTATATACAGCAGACAAAAGACGGACCTCACAACCAACCCACATCATACAAGCAACAATACATGCATGGAGGAAAGGTCATGCTATATTAAAGGAAACAGCACCCTACATATGGGAACTCTGCTTTGGGGCAACCGCAACTTAACTACAGTGGGCACAGAACCACTCTGGGAGGACTTTACTCCTTATGGTGTCAGGTTAATTGATCATATACTCATGGACGACAGGTTTACGACCTTTGCTGAAATGCTGGTCACATTCAGAGGCTACGCACTGCCTACATAAATCCCTGATACCACTACTCCCAAAAGTGAAGGGCTCCTCATTCCTACAATTCCACAGAAAATGGGGAGCGTTCAAAGGAGTGATGTCAGGCGCATAAAAACGAGCCACCGTCTGCTCCTCTGCCCCTACGTCATGTTCGTCGTGTTTGCTAAAGTCCTGATGGTCGCAGGTAGAATACAAGGAGGAGGACTAGGCACGTGCCATGGCAACCCATGACAAACCACTTAGGGAGGCATGACTCAAACTGAATTATATTAAGGGCCTGCATTAATGGCATTAGTCTCCTAAACACAGAAAGCGAGGCAAGGTTACTGCTGGGGTGACCTGTTAGAGATGGAATGTCCCAGCCAGCGACATAGTTCACATTCTCTGGGAATGTTGTTCTTTGCAACAATACTGGGGCACAATTTGGGGAGAAATGTAGGCGATCCTAGGTATCTCTTTCCCTCTTTCACGGCAGGTGTCCCTGCTTCACAATGTTGCAGGGTATCCATAAATCGATCAGCTTCACCAACGTTGGTTTGCCACGGCGTTGGTGGTATCTAAGAAGCTCATTTTGAGGCTCGTGGGACCAGCACCTGCCCGAATATCCAGATATGTATGCAAGAAATGCACATGATAGCAACCAACGGGTGATATATCGTCTGTCCCAGGGCACAAGTTCTAAAAAAAGAAGTGGGTGGACTAACCTAGTTAATCAGTATGCAAGTGACAACACCACATGTGACTTCAAAGGTGAGTGACATCACTGCATGTTACATCACAGCACGTGACATTACAGCATGCAACATCACAGGAAGTGGCATCATAAGAAGTGACATCAGATCCTAAGCCCTCACATATATTTTGAACATGTCTATCATGAGAACATTAAAACACATTTCGAGTATACAGGGAACCCTCTGATTTAGGCAGAAGATTCCCACTTTTGTAAGCTTCACATAAAACAATGTTGACTTTTGTCATGGTAAACTTTCTCTACCCATAGTGCTTTACAAGAAAACATAGTGATATATAAATTATTATAACGCCTCCTCAGGGGTAGTGAGCACTATATAAATGCTATTTATTTTGTGTAAATACTGGGAATGACCAACACATCTGACATTATTACAGTGCATGCATATCTCCTAAACAGAGCCTGAAGAAAAGGGAAAGCTGCCTCTCTTAAGTATGTGTCAAGAGCTAACAAGGTGTGAGCCTTTGTTTCCCCTCTAATGCATTTGCTTCTAGGTGTGAGGCTCCTGACTGCTGCCAGCCAGGAGAATCAAACAAAAGGAGGCCTGATGACCCCTCAGATTCTGCCTTTGTTATGGGACCATCAGAAGTCGGAACTAAGAAAGCCCCCTCCCCACCTGCACACCTGCACAATGTTGCAATCTAAAGTAGACAACAATGTGCAGGTGCTGCTGAATGTGTCCCAGTGTTTGCAAATTACAGGGGACGCATTCAGCATATTTTTCAGTGGGGCCCAACTTCTTAGCAGAGTGGACGGCGTCCACCCTGTGAAAATAGTGGGTGGACGCTGTCCACCCGCGTGAACCTCAGACTTGTGCCCCGGTCTGCCCAATCAAATAGGCAGATGTGATGCCACCTGGCGGGCCTTCTTATATGATAGAGAGGAAAGATGTGCCCGGGCTTAGCTCCTGGGAAGCTCTCCTATATCTTACTTGTGTGCCTATCATTAACATATGTCATAAGTGAGACGGTGACCTGGTAATGATATTTACGTCCTTGTCTGCGACTGTATTCAATCACTGTTCAATAATAATGCAAAATTATGAGGCTCATTAATTGCATTGTCTGTACTGTTCATTTCTGTATTTGCTTGTATCCTAGCAAACATGGAGAACCCAAGTGTTAGGGCTCTTGTTCAACTTGTTTTCAGACCTGAGCTAATGTTACTGTGACACCTGGAATATTGGGATAGTATTACAATAAGTATGTGGTTTAGTTGCTATGCACCTATGTCAGAGAAGTGGATATTATGACATTGTTATAAATGCAATAAAGAATCATAAAAAAGAAATGTGCATGGATGACAAAATACTATTTTGTTCAAGGATGGATTGGTCACTTTTTTAAAACAAGCTTCATTTCACAAAATGTAGCCACAAAATTATTATTGAAATGAGAGATTTGTGTATGCCAGGATAAACATAGATCATTTTGCTTTACATACATTAATATATATATATTACCTACTGACAGTCGCCAGTAGGTAGTTATAGTTAGGACCTATTTTCCATAGGAAATCCGCAACATTCTATTTGGAATAACATTGACGCCGATTGACGAATCTTCGCAAAATTTTCAAAACTTTTGGGCAGCTCCGATCAACTCCTATCCTCAAAATTTCACGGTGATTTGTCAAGCGGGGGCCGAGAAAAAAGGGGGGTCCCAAAACACGTTTTCCCCATGCATTTTCCCATAGGACCTGTTGACGCAGCTACAGCCCGAACTGCTGAACGGAATTACACCAAATTTGGCAAAGAGGTAGTCCTCAGTTCAGACTCGTGCCTTTTGCTTAAATGGTGTAAATCCGTTCAGTAGTTCCTGAGAAAATTAGAGTTAAAAAGATAGATATATCTGGGTGGAGCCTAACCACACATGTCATCGTGAGATCTGATTGGCTGTCAGTACTTCATCCAAGCAGTATTGGCAGCTATCTTGGGACCAATATACATGATAGCACCTCATTAAAAAGCATTGCAGTTAATAGAAGGTTTTATGACTTTAGTTACATTATAAATCATTTGTTGATGCTACCATACTCATTTTAGGAATTGTGGTGTGTTCTAAGGTGATTTTACCATGTGAAAAAGCCTTCTGCTGTGATATCATGAATCATGTTTGAGAGAAAATTATTTTCTCATGCTTTTCCCACAGAGGTTTGGAAGGTGATCTATAAGCTAAACTGAGAGCATATTTTCTGTAAATTCACATTATCTTTCTCAGTCATGTGAGTATGAAGTCTGACATTCTCAGTAAAACATGTACATCCAACAAGGGCAGAAACTGTCAGTTGATTCCTTTGTGTTCTACTGCAGCTTCCCAGAGTGTTCTAAAGAACAACTAGAGCGCTAACAGTCTTACTATGACAAAAGTATGGCACACCTGAAGCCATCTTGATTGGAATAAAGTGGGAACACTTAAAACATTTAATTTACAAAAGAACACAATGAGGGGGTTCATTTTGCCATAGAAATTATGATTAGTGCTGCAGAAAGAAAAATTAGGGCACATTTTGACTTCTCAAATCCTCTTCTATTTCATAAAACAATTCTGACATGCAGACTGAAACATGCACTTTGAATACCAGCAGCAGACTTCCCTGGTGAGCAGTAGCTTTACTACAGTAATCTAATGAGCAACTAGAGTGCTAACATTCAGAATTTATGGCAAATGTGTGACACATCTGAATGCCTTCTTGATGGAACCAAAGTAAAAAACTGAAAGTATTTCCTACTGAGGAGACTGCGGTAAATGAGGAAATTAGGAAACTTCATAACAAATAAATCTCCCAAGATGGCCACCAGAGACAAAAAAGCCCAAATATCACCCAGATGTAGCCCAAGTATAGCCCAATGACAGAATGTCCCAGAGTGTTTTTAAGAACAACTAGAGTGCTTACTGTCTTACTTATGACAAAAGTATGGCACACCTAAAGTCATCTTGATTGGAATAAACGGGTAACACTTAAAACATTTAATTTAAAAAGGAACACAATGAGGGGGTTCATTTTGCCATAGAAATCATAATTAGTGCTGAAGAAAGAAAAATTAGGGCACATTTTGAGTGACTTCCCAAATCCTTTTCTATTTCATAAAAAATGCTGATATGCAGACTGAAACATGCACTTTTAATACCAGCAGCAGACTTCCGTGGTGAGCAGTAGCTTTACTACAATGATCTAATGAGCAAATAGAGTGCTAACATTCAGAATTTATGGCAAATGTGTGACATATCTGAATACCTTCTTGATAGAATCAAAGTAAAAAACTGAAAGCATTTCCTACTGAGGAGACTGCAGTAAATGAGGAACTTATTAAACTTCATAACAAATAAATCTCCCAAGATGGCCACCAGAGACAAAAGAGCCCAAATGCAGCACAAATGTCACCCAGATGTCGCCCACATGCAGCCCAATGACAGAAGTGTGCAAAACACTTATTTTTTGTGTATTTGCAGTTTTATATAGTGCAGACTTGTCAGGTGTTGGAGTGCTTTACATGAGCATTGGTTACATCACACAAGATCAAATTCATTTCAGTTGTAGACATGGGGAGATTAAGTGATATGACCAGAATCACAGACTGTTGAGCTGAAGCAGAAACTCCAACCAGGTTCCCCAGTTGCAAAGTCTGCAGCTCTGGAAGTAACACCACATCCTCTCCCCTAAGTGCAACATTTAATCAAGTGGTCAACTGGATAAAAAAACATAAAGATTACAAATAATTTAAAAGTTATTTGTCGCTATTTGAAAACTCAGAAAATATATCCTCATATTAGTTTTTTAGAGCACTAACCATAATTTTGATGCAAATAAGACCCTCTCATATATGTAATTTCTAAAGGAAATGCTCTAGGTATTACAGTTTTGATTACATCAAGATGACGTCAGGCATTCCACACTTTTGTAATAAATATAGAATGTTAGCAATCTAGTTGTTCATTGGGATACTGTTGAGAGTCAGAGGCTAGGGGCACGGACTCTGAAAATTTAAGGCAGGTAGGAGAGTGCAGAGTCAACAATTTGACCACACTGGGCAGGCAGGAAGGGCAGTGGCAGCACAACAGACTATGGAGGGCAGTGGAAAGGGAGGCAGGGGCAATAAACCAACAATACAGGACTGGCAAGAGAGGCTGTGGCAATATAATAGACCATTGTGGGCAGAAGGAAGAGGCAGTGGGAGTACAACCATACATGCCAACAGACCCGTTTCAGCCAGGAAACGTCCAAGGTTTTTAAGCTCAAATGGGCTTTATTTGATCTGTCTCCTGTCTACAATCTCCTCTTTTTCAATGTAACTCAAAGGGCAAAATCAATACCCCAGTTTTTTTTCAAAATCTTCCTTTTACCAAGTTCAAAATGTTCGCAAGTATGGTACATTGGATCATGGTAGGCAGGAGGAATTGGGGTAGGGACATAGAGTCGGATAACAGAGGACAGGAGGGACATGGAGAGGTGCACCAAACTGACCCTACAGGGCAGGCATCAGGGTTTGCAGCAGCACAATACACCACACAGGGCATGCAGGACGGGAGTGCAGCACAACAACCCATAGAAAGCAATTGGGAGGGGACAGGACCATGCACATGGACAACAGAGAACAGAGGGGAAAGAGGCAATGGTAGCTAGCTGACCATAATGGACAGACAGGAGAGAAAGCTGCAGCATAATAGACCATAAAGGGCAGGAGAGACGGCTCAGGAGCATTACAATGGAACAGACAAGCCAGGAGGGAGGGAATAGGGGTCTGCACATGGAGACAGAGGGCTGGGGGCAAGGGGGCAGGGCAGGAGCAGCAAGATGACCATGGAGGTCAGGCAGGATGGGCACTAGAAACAAGACACACCATGGAGAGCAACATGATGGCATACAGACCATGGAGGGAAGGTGGGAGGGGGTCAGGGGCAGCTAGCTGACCACACAGGGAAGGTGGGAGGGGCCATGGCAGCACAGAAGACCATGCATGGCAAGCGGGAGGGTTAGTGGCAGCACAAAGGCTATGATGGGCAAGAAGGAGGGTGCAGGGGCATGCACAAAGGACCATGGAGGATAGAAGGGAGGCCGTAGTCAAAAAGAAAGACCTCCATTGGATCTATATATATCAACCATCATTCAAACACACAGATTTCACATTAACAGGATGAGATATGGCATCAACGAAGCAAACCAATTACTTGATAGCAAATTTATTTTAAATTAATCAGAAAATCACAGAAAATATATAAAAACGTTGTACACTTACATTAAAAAGATAAACAATTTTCCAAATATTAAAACAATTTTCCAAATGTTAAAACAAGAATTAAAGCTTTCTTGAAATTCATATGCAGATAATATAATAAATCACCATTAATATACATACAAAACATAAAATTGGGAAAAAAGAAAAAAGAACAGGACAAATAATCCTACTCAGAAGAAGGAAATCGTTGAATCAAAGATAAATCAGTTCTGATCACAATACAGCTCAACCACAGTATATATGCCACAGACCTGTCGTCATTACAGATTTTGTACGATTTCCTTTAATTAGAGCATCAACGCGTTTCGGTAGGCCATAGTATATAGCCAGCACCTTCCTCAGGATAAGAATTTCAAGAAAGCTTTAATTCTTGTTTTAACATTTGGAAAATTGTTTTAATATTTGGAAAATTGTTTATCTTTTTAATGTAAGTGTACAACGTTTTTATATATTTTCTGTGATTTTCTGATTAATTTAAAATAAATTTGCTATCAAGTAATTGGTTAGCTTCGTTGATGCCATATCTCATCCTGTTAATGTGAAATCTGTGTGTTTGAATGACGGTTGATATATATAGATCCAAGGGAGGTCTTTCTTTTTGACTACGGTCTTGCTTGGCACCCCTCTCTCTTGGTTTGGGGGTCCCTCTCTCTCTGTTTTAAACTTTAAGGATAGAAGGGAGGGTCAGGACCCGGGCACAGACAAGAGAGTTCAGGAGAAGGGGCCTCACAACAGATCGCGCGGGGCAGGCAGGAGGAGCAGTTGCAGCACAACAGACCAGGGAGGGCAGACGGGTGTGGCAGTAAAATGGACCATGGAGGACAGGACGAAGGGGATAGGGGCATGGCATGTGGACAGGCAGGGTGGAGGTGGCAGGGACAGGTTACATTCATCTGACAATGCTAGGCAGGTAGGAGGGGAGTGGCAGCTCAACAGAACACTCAGAGTAGATAGGAGTGGCAGGTCCATGGAACATGGTGGGCAAAAAGGATGGAGCAGGGGCATGCACAAAGACATCGGAGGGCAGAGGGAAGGAGAATAGGGGCAGCAAGCTAAGCACAGAGGCTAAGCAGGAGGTCAATGATGGGCCATAGAATTGGGCAATGGAGGGCAGGAGGAGTGGACTGGTACATCATGCTAAATGGAGGGCAGTGGCAGCACATCAGACCATTCATGGCAGGAGGGAGGAGGCTAGTCCATGGATTCAGACAACACCTGGTGGGCTAGTTAGCCCCGAGAGACCCTCAGGATTCAAGGGGACTTAATCTCCCAACTTAAAATGGCCACAGGGCGTGTTTACACAGTGGGGAAGGGAGGGGACGGGGCCTGAGGTGACGTGTGCAAACACGCCCTATGGCGCGTTTTAAGTTGGGGAAATAATTCCCCTTCAATCCTGAGGGCCCCTGGGGGCTAACTAGCCCACCAGGTGCTTCCTGTAAGTGCCAATGAGCTGTGTTGCAGAGAGGTGGTCCAGGCCATGCCACTTTTTACACCTCTCTGCAATGCAGCTCTGTGGCGCTTACTGGAGGTACCTAGTGGGCTAGTTGGACCCTAGGGACCCTCAGGATTCAAATGAACTTAATCTCCCAACTAAAAACAGCCACAGGGCGTGTTTACACAGTGGTGAAGGGAGGGGACGGGTCCTGAGATAACGGGTGCAAACACGCCCTGTGGCGCGTTTTAAGTTGGGGAAATAATTCCCCTTCAATCCTGAGGGACTCTGGGGGCCAACAAGCCCACCAGGTGCTTCCAGTAAGCGGCACTGCGCTGCGTTGCAGAGAGGTGGTCTAGTCCGTGCCCCTTTTTACATCTCTCTGCAACGCAGCTCTGTGGCGCTTACTGGAGGTACCTAGTGGTCTAGTTGGATCCTAGGGACCCTCAGGATTCAAGGGGACTTAATCTCCCATCTTAAAATGGCCACAGGGCATGTTTACACAGTGGGGAATGGAGGGGACGGGGCCTGAGATGACGTGTGCAAACACGCCCTGTGGCGCGTGTTAAGAGGTAGTTTTAATCCCCTGCCCTAATATATACTAGGGGCTTACAGAGGAGGTCATGCTAATCACAGCAGGACCCCAACACATAGTGTTCCCTAGTGTATGTAGGTGTTTTCACTGTATTCTGAGTGTCTTTTAACATAGCACTGGCTCTAGGACTGGTTAGTCAGACTCAGTTACCACCAGTATCCGTCTGAAAAAGTTGAGGGTACAAGATGATTTTGCAACAAGGCTTCTTTCTGCTCTCCTGTTTGTTCTTTCTGCACGTTATCCTTCTTCCTGCACTTTTCTTCGTCTTTGAGGACTTCTGTTGCTTCTTTCTGCATTTCTTTTTTTTCTTTCTGTGCGTTTTTTCTTCTTTCTTCACATGTCCTATCTCTGTAGGCATAGTTAGAAATTAGCATTTAAAAAACCTTTGAAATTCACTGAAAAAACCATAGGTTTCAGGCACGTTATAGTTAGGAATTAGAATTGAAAAACCTTAGAAATTCACTGAAGAAACCATAGGTTTCAGGGGCGTTATAGTTAGCAGGACTTTTCACTCGTACAAAAACATTGAAAGTCCCCCGTTATAGTTAGTTCAGCTAACTATAACTCGTGCGCCCGCAATGCACTGCTGATGACGTCACATATTACATCACTCATGACATGGTCAGTGACATCACTCATGACATCACTGATGACATCTCAAATGACATCACTGATGACATCATCCAGTGAATGTGTGTTTTTCTGAAAATGACATATGTTTTATATATGTATATCTCAAGGTCAATGGAAGAATAAATGGGTATATAAGTATCTAAATGGATGATTTGTTTTTGAAAAATTTATTGTATAACTGACTGATAAGTGTATCTTAGTGAATACATGGCTTAGTGAGTAATATTTAAATATCTGTATCAGTCTCTCACTTTGTGTATAAGTGGCTGCATGGGTTGGTGAGTAGCTACATGAATTTGAAAAAGATATGAAAGCGAGAATGATAAATTATGAAAAAGTTATTACGGAAAGGAAAGCGCACAAATTTCAACGTGATCGGAATGATTTCGAGCAGGGAAGAATCTACACGTTTTCGAGGAAATTTGATACCATCAGGCGAGAGAGACTAGAAGTCAGCAACCGGGCAAGACAAGACAACACCCTAAGTGACTTAAGTTCTGATCAGGGTCAGAATCCGACCGAGACTCTATCATAGACAAGAGTGGGCCCACAACATCAGTGTACGAAGAATTTCGTTTTTTAAGGCTGGGCAGACTGACAAATCACAAGCCTCAAACCCAAAGGGGTGGAAAAAGAGGAAGAGGAGGCAGAGGTGGGGAGGCCAGGGAAAAAGACAACGGAAACGCATCGGGAGAATTGACAAGGAGCCGCACCAAGAAATAGTGGACTCAAGTATGGTAATTAATTTATCAAATGAGACTCTAACCAGTGAGGATAAACAGGTATTAGAATTGGGTCTCTCATACTGTTTACACACTCCTTTTGACTATGTGCAAAGCCGCATTGGCCTGAACATGTTTACAAGAAAGTTGAAATTAAGAAAATTCTTTAAGGGTAATCATAGACCGAGCATAGAGAAACCATTACCTTCTGGCCAAAACATGTTGACAGTAGCTGATGCAGATCTGTTGAATGATTTGATTGGTTTAGACCAGGAGGGTAAAGATGTACAGGCAGGCTTTAATTCAACCAATGTTATTTTGGAATGTTACAGTAGTGAAAGAAGCAAAACACACCCAAGCGACATTTACAGCAACTGAGAAAGAGATGACAATGAGACTAAGAGCTAGGGGATATGATGAGGTAACCTTAAAACAAGAAAAAGATAACGTTAAAACCAAATCTAGAACCGATCTCCTATTTAACACACAGTCCATCCCGAAGTCGCGGAGGATAGAGAAGCCAACAACAGAAATAGTCAACACTTCCACAGAGCCATGTAGATTCATCACTACTTTCAATACAGCACACAACCAAAAAAGGAAAATTCTGCAGAGACATTGGTATTTGTTAAAACAAGATCCCACAATAGGAGTGGAAATGGAAGATAGACCTGCTATAACTTATAGGAGAACAAAGTCTATCAAAGACAGTATAGTCAAAAATCAGATGCCAGAGAGATCTATCTGGCTTCAACCAGCTAGAGGTTTTTAAAAATGCAGCAAATGCAAGGCATGCACGCAAGGCATGAATGCCACAACTGTGAACAAGGATTTAGGGTAAAGCATACTTAGTTACAAACCTTTGAACTGCAAATCAGAATTTGTAGTATATGTTTTAAAGTACACAAGAGAGCATTGCAACATCTTCGTGCAATTAAGAATGTAGACGAATCATACCCTGTGGCTAGGCATTTCAAACAGCACCATAATTGCAATCCAAATCAATTAAAATACACAGTGATTGACCAAATAGAGAAATCTAAAAGACGGGGTGACAGAGAAAAAGCACTTAGACAGCTAGAGTGCAGATATATTCTCAGATTGAATACAATGGAACCAGTTGGTCTCAATGTAGATGAACAATTATACACCTACTTGTAAAGACAAGAATAATGCAACCTGCTTCTATCTTTTTGTCATTTTATTATGTTTTTAAATCACAGTTACTCGGGCAGTGGGAGATTGTAATATAGAAAGTACAATATGAGCTTACATATGGCTGGTCTTGCATATTTTTTTTGTATCTTTCATTTTCAGGGCCTAGTCAGGAGTCACTGTCTCATATTGTACTGTATTGTAGGTAAATTTATAAGGCGCACAGCTACCCACCATGGGGTCTCCCGGCGCCAACAATAGGGAGGCTTACTGGAATAATTGTCTACTGCGCAAAGAGCCAAGTTTTCAGATCCCTGCGAAACTGTGTAAAGATGGATTGACATTTTAATGAAACAGGAAGGGAATTCCAAAGCCTAGGGGCCAGATAAGAAAAGGAGCAACCCCCCATTCTTGCCAATTTGAATCTGGGGATCATGTAATTACCCTGAGAGGCAGATCTAAGAGCACGCGAAGGGACATAGGGATGGACCCTGGAACGCAAGTATTGAGGTGCCGAACCATGTTTGATTTTAAACATGACGCACAGAGCCTTAAATTTAATACGGCTCTCTATGCGCAGCCAATCTAAGTCCCGCAATCCAGCGGTGATAGAGGATCTCTTCGGGACCTTACATAAGAGCCGAGCTGCGGAGTTCTGCACCAACTGAAGCTTCTTGCGTACCTCTTGTGTGCACCCCAAGTAGAGTACATTGCCGTAATCAAGGCGAGAAGTTACCAGAGCTTGGACCACGGTACGTCTTGTTGGAACAGGAAGAAGCCAAAGAATTTTACGAAGCCACCTTAAGATGGTGAAACAGGTGGCTGAAATGCTGACCACTTGTTGGCGCATAGATAACGAGTCGTCCAGCAAGAAGCCCAGGTTGCGTATATGTGTAGCTGGTTGAGGTAACGGACCCATTACCAAGGGCCAGTGATTAGGGCCCCAGAGATGTTTATCCTTGCCCAGAATGACTAACTTGGTTTTATCGCCATTAAGCTTTAACAGGTTAGCCTGCATCCACTCCGCAACACGACCAAGTTCTTCCTGAAATGTTGAAGAGGGGCATTCCTTATTAGAGGAGAGAGAGAAAATGATCTGCGTGTCATCTGCATAAGAGTAAAGGGATAAACCAGCCTCCTCCACTATTGAGTCCAGGGGTCGTACATAGATGTTAAAAAGCATAGGGCTTAGTGTGGACCCCTGAGGAACCCCATAAGCAGTTGTACGAATGGAGGAGGAGCAGCTAGATGAATAGACCCGAAATGAGCGCTGACACAAGAACGAGGCTAGCCAAGCCAAAGCTGGCCCAACCACCCCCGCCTTTTTTAATGCGGTGATAAGAATGGAATGGGACACCGTATCAAAAGCGGCGCTCAAGTCCAGAAGTATCAGTGCCATGGTTTCACCTTGATCCAGATGACTACGCAGAGTCTCGGTAACCCCCAATAGAGTGGTTTCAGTGGAAAAATTAGCACGGAAGCCTGACTGAGAGGAATGCAGATAACCTGTTGCCTCTATGTGTGCAGTTAGATGAGTATTAACATGCTTCTCCAAAATTTTTGAAAACATAGGTAATAGGGATATGGGCCGAAAATTCGCAAAGATTTTGGGGTCCGCCCCCGGTTTTTTCAAAAGGGGGATCACCATCGCCCTCTTCCAGTCAACAGGGACAGTGGACTCCCGAAGGGAAGCATTAAGCAATTCTTGAATCACCAGAAGAGGAGCTGATGCGAGTAGTTCAAGAATAGTAGGGGGCATGGGATCTAAAGGGGAGCCAGATTTCACCTTCGAAAAGCACAGGCGTAGGGACTCCTTGTCCAGTAGCGGCCATGCAGAGATCACTTCCTTGGGAGGAGGGCTCTCATTGTACATAATGGGAGAAGACCTGCTCCCAGGCAGTGGTGTATTGACTGCCAAGGAATTGTGAATAGTTTCAACTTTAGTAACAAAGAAGTCAGCGATCTCATTACATTGGGCTTCATCAAGTATTGGAGGGGCTGGAGAAGTATCTGCCCCTGCCAACTTTTTTACCATAGAAAAAAGGGCCTTAGGACCATTAGTGGCCTTGGAAATGGATTCCGAGACGAAAGTCCCTTTTGTCTTCCTGCAGGCGAGATGATATAGTTTTAAAGCTGCCCTATAGGTTAATTTACTCTCTGCAGAATAAGTTTTCCTCCAACACCTTTCCAGGTGTTTGCACTTGGCCTTCATAATTTTAAGATCCTGCGTAAACCATGGCGCGGGAGGCAAGTTTACAAGAGGACGCTTAGTGCGAAGAGGGAGATGATGCTCGATGGCAGATGACAACCACTGTGCCACCTCCAGGTTCAGAGAGGATAAAGGGCCAGAAGTATCCGGACAGGTGGATGACAGCTCGGCGTTGAACTTATCCAAGTTCAGTTTAGACCAAACTCTAAATTTGGTGACATTAGAAGGAGGAACTGGTGAAACACCGCTAACTGAAATAAGACTAAACTGAACAGCAAAATGGTCGGACCAAGTAAGGGGGAGGGGTGGAATACTGCAATCCAGCGAGATATTAGATAAAATTGGATCAAGTAAATGCCCTGCCTGGTGGGTGGGTCCCTGATTGCATAGCACTAAATTAATTGCCTCACAGTCGACAAGGAACGCTTTGCACAATTTATCATTGGTGTCTTCTAAATGAAGGTTCAGATCACCCACAATAACAAAGTTTGCTGCCTTCAGCACATAAGGAGCAATCAGCTCTGAAAAAGAAAAAAGCCACTGAGTGGATTTATCTGGGGGGCGATAAAGGAGAATCCCTGACATAGTCATATGAGGTGACAGTGCTAATTTAAACAGCCCAGCTTCGCAGTCTGGGAATGGTAGGGATTCTAGCCGACATGTGTAGGTGTCTTTAAATATAATTGCAACTCCCCCACCTCTCCCGGAACTGCGGTCTATTCTCAATATAACATAGCCTGGTGGAAGAGCACTGGCCACATCTGCACAGGAACTGGCATGAAGCCAAGTTTCTGTGAGAAATAGAGCGTCCGGGAGAGCGGTGCTTAGGAGGTCGAATATATGTTCCTTGTGTTTTGGGAGGGACCTACAATTAATGCTCCAGAATTTAAAAGTGGTATTTTCTGTCCCCCGTGGGGCTATTGCTATGGAGGGTACAGCTTGTATTTTATCTCTTCTGTGATTAAATGTAAAGTTACAGCCAGTGCAATTAGTCAATGGTCTGGCTGACAAGTCAAATGGCCTGCCAACACATTCCTTACCCCGTAAGTGGTACAGCTCCCCAGCAGAGTAAATGCGGCGAAGACTACCATCCCCCTCACCAGAGACATAGTCTCTGGCCGCTGGGCGCTCGAGGGCGCGGACGGGCACAGACGCGCGCCACCGGCGCGCCCGCTGCGCGCGCGCGCTGCACGCTTCCATCAGCTGAAATAAATAACAGCCGGTGTAGCGGGGGGCGTGGCCCAATACGGAAGCGCACCACCAATCACCTTCGCAAGTTAGGAGCGAGTGATTGTGGGCGGCTACACCGTACAACACAGCAAATGTTTCCACGTAAGTCCCCACAGCCCCACACAATTGGCGCGTTTCTTAGGCGAGTTAAATGAAATAAGGAACAAGGTTCCTCTGATAAAAATTTTAAGTGCAGGTATGAGGGCAATGAAGTTAGCACAGCGGCAGCGGCAAAGATCATATGAATCAGAATTTCAGTTCTATGAGTGCGAAGCGTAAGAGCTAAAATATCTTTTTCTTCTTTTCTTTATTTTTACTCACGTAATTTCTTTCAGTAATGTATTTGTTTTTTTCAATTGAATTTGTAAGACATAACATTTCTTCTTTTGGGGACCAACCCATTAACACTGTATTTAGGGTTGTGCTGGTTGTTTACAGTCCATCAGGGTATTATGTGCACACTCTAAACAGAGGTGGAACGTAACTGCAAAAGAATACACCCAATGGGGTAAGATAGATTTGCCTACTATTTTGTATATGATACATCCAGGACTATCTCTGCGCCCAGGGAGACTGCCCAATTGGGCATAAGTTTCTCGTCTATTTATTTTAGGATAATCACTAGTTCCAACTGCCCAATGGGGCAAGACAACTTGATGGCAAATACTATTAGTTAGCTCAGCTATCATGTTAGACTGTTAAAATGTCAAAACATTCTATAGCAATCACTGAATTGTATGGCATATTTCCTTAAAATCAGGTATGACTTGAATAATACCTTGTATATAGAAATTTGCTGGTTTGTATATTTATTTTTATTTTTTCTCATTTCATTTTATGATTTTTTTATATTGACTCAATAGTGTGCATAATAACTGTATTTGAGTTGTTTTGCTTTGCTTATTTGTTGACGATAGCTGTTCTTAATTGTTTATTAATTATGTTTGACCATATGGTTCCTGTTATGAGATGGCTGCCACTATAGCTGAATAACTAGTGCATTTATGCAGATATTCCTTTCTCTATGTTTACGTACCTCCTGCTTATTAGGAGCCCTGTAACTGAGCTTCAGCATCGTGACAAAGACTCCGGGCCGAAACGCGTAGACACTCTTTTACAGATTTGCTTTTCTTGATGGAATAAAACAACAGCTTGATCAACGCAAGCCCTGTCGGGTGCCATTCCTCCCTGGTGAATATTTTGTGGTTGGAAGTTTGCTGCAATATATATATATATATAAAGTACAGTTGACAATCTTCGCTCTGTGTAACAACAGTTCCAATCAGAAAAGTACTACAAGCCAAAATATGGGCAATTGCGGGGTACGCACAGCAGGCATTCCCAGGCAAAATGGACACTATGCTAGAAAAAGCACAATGCCATTCGTACAAACGCATATTCAAGTTACCAAAATATACTCGTAACAGCTTGATCCGCCTGGAGTTTGGTCTGATGCAACAGAATAAAGAATGCCTGGGTACGCAGGTGAAATACTATTATCAAGTATTCACAGCCCCCGCTGGAACTGCGAAGAGCATGCTGAAACCAATCTATGGAGGGACAGCTAACGCATGGAAAATTTACATGCTGGAAGCAGTGGAAACATTGGACCTGGTAAAATAAAATTGGGTTCAAGAGGACACAAACTACCTGGCCATCAAAAATGCTACTAACAAACAATGCTATCAACTGTCACATAAAATTCAACTAGCAGATTATGAAATGGGAGGAGGTCAACCTGGGCTGATCGAAACATACACACAGCATAAAACCCAGCCTTACCTTAGTCAAGCATTGGGAGGAAGGCCCTAAAGAACATTCAGTGGGCCAGACTAGTGCCTCTCCTAATCAAAGAATTAGATCCCGGGTGGAAGTCCCATGATCTCAAGATCAAATGTAGAATTTATAACTTTAAATCAGAATCTTTGCTACATTTGATTTGCTGCTGTATATGTATATTTTTATATCCCAAACGTTCAATTCGTGTGTAACCCCGAGCCACTTACAATGGCGGGCTGTGCCGGGGTCGCGAACCCCTTCATCTTATTTCGCTCAGGCCTGGGTTTTTGCGGTTTCTCTAGCGCCGGGACGCCTCATTGCTGGGGCAGCTGTTTGCGCTCTACCAAAACAATACAATACAATACAATATAAATCCAAACAGTAAAGAGTACTCCGTCTCCTTGACACAATACGACACAGCCACAAAGAATCCTTTTCAGCGTGATTTATTTATATGTAGACCCATAGGAATAAATGGGAAGCCATTCCTTATTTGTGACTCGCAATTTGCGAGTCGCAATTAGGGAATGGTTATAAAAATTGCTATTTTAATAGCGATTTCTACATGCATAGGCTTTTGAGAGTCCCTAATTGCGATTCCTTAATAATCGCAATTAAGGACTCGCAAAAGCACTTCTTGATGCATGTTCCCCTGTATTTATTTTTCTTTAGAGTGTTTTTTTATTTCACGCATACTGGCCAAAGTCTTTTATTTTCTTAGCCACTACTCAAACTTCACTTAATGTAGGATCATCTTTTAACCATAGTTCTTCATGCACTTTGTCATTCCTGCATTTAAGCATGAATTGATTAATTATTCTTTGTAATTAATTTCTCTATAAAGTAATTAATTGTTATGTCTAATTTAAAGTATCCATATTTTAATAATTTAAACAAACACGATAAACCTTGTCCATCAAATAAAGACAGTCATTTTGTATTATTAATTCATGATTTAATGACATATGCAATATATAATTGTTTATATTTCAAGGCAAGGTAGCAATTTGAGAAAATAACCACCTTTATATGTAAAATGAATATTAACAATTTCTGCTCTCGCCCTTTAGCTCTCTAGTATGTCAGGATATACATGAGATGACAGCGGGAAAGAATCATCTTCAATGTAATTTTCTGTAGCTTCCTCAAGGGGCATTGATCCTCTCATAGCAATATTGATTAGATTTGCACAGACAACCATCATCTTGCAAACTCTTTTTGGAGTTATATTAGTCTTCTACATGAGAGATCCAAAAAAGAAAATAAAGATTTGAGTACACCAAAATCTAGTGCAATGATGGATCTAGATGTGGTGGCCATCTTGAAAATACAAGCAATTGACTTTCAAGATGGCTGGTCACCCCTACTGGCTTAGGGAATACTCAGCAAGAGGACACAAGAAGACCCAAGAAAGTGCTGTGGGGCAACATTCAGGGTATCAGTAAGCCTGACATCCAGCTCCTTCAGCCCTATAGGAGAGTCAAGCACATCTCCAGTCTCATTTACAGGAAGACATGTGGGTGTTTAAGGTCTTCCTTGATGCTTGGACTTAAGGTCTTCCTAGTGTTGGGATGAAGACAGAAGTTAAAGAGATGGGAGGGAGAAGAGAGGATGAAGAGTGCAGAGAGCGAGAGAGAACACATAGAGAGTGCTGTACTTAGAGGGAGGGTGGAATGAGAGAGACATAGTGGGAGAGGTTAAGGAGCAAGAGAAAGAGTGCAAGCATGCTCTATGTGCAAAACAGCTGGAGGAACGAGACGGAGGTGAAAGATAGAAATCAGTCACTCAAAAATCAAGGTAAAAAGGAAATGCTCCAGGGACAATACAAACACAAGAAGACTGAGGGAAGCAATCTAATAAAAAGACATCTAATCTTGACCAAGGGATGGCCCAGAGCCCACTCTGTGTTTTGGACTGTATCCAATGCTCTCTTCATCAGACCCCTGAAGCTATCTGTAGTGAAACCGCAAAAAGAAGAAATAAGTAACATGACGTAAATAATACCAAAATGGTTAAAATTGGATTAAATGAACAAGTGAGATTAATTTTTAAAGTTTCGAGTCAAAAAGCACTAAGAAAACACAGAACACCCACAAATGTAATGGTTGCATTAAATGAAATAAGTGAAGGGTTCTCTGCCTAACAAGCTTTTGGATGTAAATCCAGCTACACTTACTGAGAAGTGCATGAGAATATGTGGTGTAAATGCTCTTGCTGTACTTTCTTAAACACTACCTTATTTACTTGCAAACTCAGCTTCTTTATTTCATTTGGGAGGGCAAGTCCCCTAGAGTGGTGAGGACTACTCTCTACAAGCGCCACCCCAGGGTAGCTTGGGGTAATCTGACATACCCAGATACATTAGAGATGCTCAAATCAGTCCAACGGTTAAATGGATGTAGTCACAGAATCAGACCACTGATTGCATGTATTGATAATAATATCACCCATACAATTCCAAAAACTACTCTAGCTTCATCTATACCATAGAATATCCAGAAACCCAATACCCTATCCACATTTATACTTCTGACATACTGGAGAGGAGCGACTTGTATGGAAAGGATTACCTCATACCTGGCCCCCCTCACTCCACTGTTTCACAACCCAGCTTCCCCACCTGGACAAAATGATGTTTCCTTCTTAATTTCAGAGGGACCAGGTCCACCCAAGCTTCAGACTTTCGTGGATAATGGTGGCCAAAGAGAAGAATGTAGCTTCATTCTCACAACATAGACAGCATAGGCTCAAACTGCTGCAGGCAATACACTGGTTAGAAATAGAATCAGGGGGCGGTGAACTGGGGGTGGAGTGGAGGGTGGATGAGAACTTGGGAGCACTTGAGACTCTATTCAGTGAACCCTCGAGTCAACGGCTAACTCTTGGCTCTACCAAGTCTTGGACTTGAATACTGATCAAGGGCGATATGCCTACATGGAGTAAATGGAAGGTGGAACTGACAACAGGAATAGATAAGGAGACATGGGAGGCAATATGGTCCAGAACTAAATCGACCTCTATATATAATAAATACACAGAAAATCCATTCAAAGTCCTTACCACATGGTACTTTTTGATGGTCACAATGGGGTCTATGTTCGCTTCCCTCAATTTGTGTTGGAGAAACTTTCAACAACTAGGGACACTGCTGCATATTAGGTGGTCCTGATCTATAAATAAATTGTATTAGGAGGCCCTGTTGAACCTTATAAAAGGTATCACATGAATAGCTCTTCCACTAGGTCCTGTGGGTATACTATTAGGTCATGCAGGAGAGGAGAGGATCTACCTCATGTCTTCCCACTATGGGATGTTAACTTGCACACTTCTTATTAGCGGGCAGGGCTACTCTAGTACATCATTGGAAACACACAACAGCTCAGCAGTGGCTCCTCTGCTAAGGCGTGAAGGACTGGGTTATTCTAAGACCCAGCGGTGCCAGGGGACAACACCTGAAACCTTCGTGGGTTACCTGTTCTGGCGTACAAAACACAGAGACACGGGACACTTCCAGCGACGTCAAAGATCAGCGTTTATTTACTGCAGGGATACAGAAATCGCAAGAAGTACACAACGTGTAGGTTCTCGGAGACTGCTTCAAATTGCAAAAGTGGATCGCTCCTTTTATACACGTTTTTGCCATTGCACAACATGGCAAACAAAGGTTACAACTCAGTTCCCACAATAAACTTCAAAAGAGTCGCGTTCATGTTTCAGGAGGCCGGAACATAATTACAGCAGCATTGCCGGTTCCCAACTGTAAAAACATATCATCCCCACAGTTAAACACATTCCATTCTGACTGTAAACACATTAAGAGAAGGGACAGAAACAGATGCAAAGAAGGAACAAGGATGCACGACAGATTGGAAAAGAGTGTTGGGAGTAATAACGAAAACTTGATTACAGGATCAAAGACCTCGTGCCCAATGCATGCACGACTGAAACAATAGACCAGCACGGTAAGATGAGCCTCGAGCGGGGCCATCTGCCTTTGCCGTGTCATTTCCCCTATCATAAAAGTCACCCTCAAAGAAACACGTGTCCTTCGTGTAAGCTTGGGCAAGAAACAAAATGGCTGCCGCATCTAAAATGGACCCCGAGGGTTCGGATGGACAAACCCAAAAATGAGACGAACCATGCGTGGTTGCGTAGCGAAAACGCGTACACCCACTAAACTCGTCATTTGCGGTTCGTAGACAACAAACTCATCCATATTCGACAACACCCAAAAAGTGTCGTTCCGTCTTGCACGGAACCTCAGACGCTCCTTTTGCCCTCATGTAGGCAAGCACTAGTCAATATCAGAATCGATTTCAATATTCATCAGATCGTTCAGCTGTTGCTGGAACATCATTCTATCCATCAATGTCTCCTTGGTAACAGATGGCCGTCTTATACACGTTGTAGCACAAAGGCCACATAAGGCAGGATCACACTGTACACAGAGACAACACGTGAATAGAAACGTTACAACAACCCCTACGATCATCAGAATTTTCCAACCCCAAGTGGATATCAAGCCCCAAAACCATCCTAGAAGTGTCCAATTACCTTCGTCCACGTGTATGGACTCGGAAATCTTGTGCAACTTCGAGATGGCTTGGTAGACAGTTGGAGCGTTGTCAGGAATGAAAATGCAACAGCTCGAATGGATAACTTTACACACACCACCTCTATCTGCGAGAACAACGTCTAGAACCATACGGTTCTGCAACGTCATGAGTCTATCCGCCTGAAGTTCAGCTGTTAAATTACCAAGGGCACTCGCAGTTATGTTAGCAGTCGACTCGACTACACGGGTCAACTGTCTTAGGTTCCTACTATTTACCATAGGTCCCCAAAACGGCAAGAAACCCTTAAAGAAATCTCCTGCTTCTTGACCGGCAGTGTCCTCTTTGCTAATAACGCCTCTCACAATTCTAGTCTTGTGATAGTCTGAGGCAACTGTAAAAGTCGGTGGTAAAAGATTCGCAATATAACAGGTACCCGAAAAATCACGGGGTAACCATGTATATGCGCGTTCATAACATACGAAATAAGTGCCCTTAGCAGTCAGAAAAACAGGGGAAGAGAGCATCGGTAGGACATACGTGTCAGTACAAGCACTGTTCCCAAGTTGTGCTCTCGGATTTCGACCCAAACCCTTCAAGCAGAAATTACCGAGGTGGGGTACAATCCATATTGGGGACGAACTCTTGAGCTGTCTATCACCCACTGACGTACTATACTCAGCCTCACTCAGATCCTTATAGGCTTGCACCTCTTCATCTGGAATAAGGGATGCATCAAAAACATCTCTATCTAGATCAGCAATCGCTATCGCCAAAGGCTTGTGGTACGGACCAGGACCAAAGTTTGCAGAGCGTGGCTCTCGACTGGGGTAGGAATCTAGTGCACTACGAAACATAGTTTGGAATGCTCGAGCTGACCCTTGGGAGCTATAAGGAAGAACCAGATACGGAATACCCCTATCCATGGTATGTGGCATTAACCCACACACCCAACAGTTGGTAGTATTCATCACCAACTGATGCTGATGTAGGAGTTGAACGAAGGAGTTATTCATAAATTCCGCACGTCTAACCTGTTCGTGTTGAGGCAGGGGATGAAAAGAATGTGGGGAAACAGTGGTGATGGAGCTTAGTTTAGGAGAAAAAGTAGGTGAAACAGAAGGTAATAACAACTGTATTCCAAAATACACTCCGCCCACCAATAACATAGACACAGTCAGAAACAGTAGGAACACCTGAAACAGAAAACATTTTGTTCGTACAATCTTATACAATTTTGATCTTTGCGCCGACATCCTTTCTACTTCCAACAGCTTAGAGAATGCCATGCTCTAAAACCGTCCGTGACGTATTTGACGCACTTCATTCTAAGTAGCGATTATCAATTCCCAGGAGTTCCCAGGAGTCGACAAAAGTAACCGACCTAGTGTCAGAAACCTGCTAAACAGAAAGGAGTACCCGCACGGCCCTACGGTAACCCGGATGATAGGTTTTCTCAAAACGTTCAGTTTTAATACAAATCTCTTACCAATGAAAAGCACATAAAAAACTCAAAAAGAAAGGATGTAATCGTTCATAATGTCCGTAGCACCAGTAAAGAAAAAATATAAAACTAAATTTTATTAGTCCTTGCTACGTGGACGAAGAAAGTATCGATTTCTTCCAGGTCGAGTCTGCTCTACAAAC
This sequence comes from Triturus cristatus, assembly GCF_964204655.1. Classification (NCBI taxonomy): domain Eukaryota; kingdom Metazoa; phylum Chordata; class Amphibia; order Caudata; family Salamandridae; genus Triturus; species Triturus cristatus. The sequence goes on along the minus strand of NC_140585.1, from coordinate 983,591,168 downwards.
AATTGTTCAGCTGGTGAAACAGTGTTCGGTAGAGTGGATGATGATTCAGACCTTGAGTTCTCTACGACTGATGACTCCACAAATGTGTCTGGCAGCGACAAATTGTCTCCTACAGGTTGAGCATCACTAAACGGCACAAAGCTTAAAGGGGTCTCAGTTTCCGTTGCCGCAATCCCAGTTCTCACCCAACCATCTGTTGGTGAGGGGATCGGTACTTTTTTCGTGTGGCCGGCGTGAACCCAGTTCTTTCTGCCTTCCAATCGAACTGCAGTCCTCGTTGTTAATAAGACTTGAAAGGGTCCCACGAATCTTGGCTCCAAGTTACGTTTTCGACCAAAATTTCGGGTAACGACCCAATCGCCTGGCCGGAGCTGATGTCCAGGACCCTCTGTCTGCGCCGGTAGAGCTTCAAAGACCTGTTGGTGAATTAACCTTAGTTTAGTGGTCAAATCATGAAGATAATCAATTAGCATTGGATACTCAAGACTATCAAAGGCCTTAGGTCTCGGGACTCCCCAAATGTTCGCAGGGCGGCCGAACACAATCTCGTATGGGCTGAGCCCTACTCGAGAGTGTACAGTCGCTCTGGTTGATAGGAGGGCCAGAGGCAAGGCATCAGGCCATGATAGACCAGTCGTAGCTTGTATCTTTGCAAGTTTCAGCTTCAGGGTACCATTGTACCCTTCAACTAAACCCGCTGCTTGAGGATGATTAGCGCTATGGAATTTCTGGCGAATTCCAAGGCCCTTACATACACTCTGCATCACACTTCCCACAAACTCACTTCCATTATCTGACCACACAATCCGTGGCATTCCATACCGAGGAAAGTATTCCTTCAGTAGGATTTTCGCTGTGGACAGGGCAGTGTTATCCTTAAGAGGATAGGCCTCAATCCATCTGGAGAACGCACAAACCACAACTAAAACATACTTCAGATTATTGCATCTCTCCATATGGATGAAATCCAGTTGGATAACCTCAAAAGGACAAACAGGGGGAGCAAAATGACCAGGTGGAGTGGGGGTGCCCTTGCCAGGATTATGCATCAAACACACCATGCAATTCTTAACCACTCTCTCAGCACATTTAGTAATACCATCATTCTTCCATACAGGGGACAAGAACTTGCATATCCCTTTCGCACTAATATGTGACAACCCATGAGCCATCGTCACGACAGCTAATACGTACGCATCCGGTAACATCCACCTCTGACGTTCCGACAAGTCAACCCAACATCCATGCATATCCAACTTTTCCGTACTTTCTTTCCACTTGGTCTTTTCAGCTTCAGTGGCCTCGTTCTGAATTGCTTTTACACTCTCAACAGTGTCTTCACACATACCAGTTTCCGTCGACCATCTCGCTGAACCTGTCACATACATTCGGGTAGCAAGATTCTTAGCCGTTTCCTTAGCAATCTCATCCGCAAATGCATTACCACGACCAACATCATCCGTCACTTTCCGATGTGCACTACATTTAACAATCGCCACCTGTTTAGGCATTGTAAGTGCATCCAAAAGATCATTCACGAGCTGCCTGTGTTGGATCTTCGTACCATGCGATGTCATAAATCCTCTTTCTCTCCACAATCGTCCAAAACTGTGCGAAACGCCGAATGCATACTGACTGTCGGTAAACACATTCACTCGCTTTCCCTTAGACAAAACACATGCTCTTGTCAATGCAATCAACTCTGCCGCTTGCGCTGAATTCTGACTCAATCTCGCGGTCTCCACAACCGTGCTCAACGTCACTACAGCGTACGCAGTCGTCACATCGCCATTCGGCAATTTGAAACAGGAACCATCAACATACAAAGTGCCATCGGGATCTGTCAATGGAGTGTTTTTCAGGTCCACACGACCCTTTGTTTCTTCCTCAGTTCGTAAATAACAATCATGTGGTGGTACATCATCTGATTCCATATTAGTCGGCAACAACGTCGCCGGATTCAATACATTACAACGCTTGATCTGTGTATGACTTGCCAAAAGGGTCAGCTCATACCCAGACAACCTTGCACTCGTCAGATGTTGAGTTTTTGTCCGATTCAAGAGAGTGTCAACTGCATGCGGAACCATCACAATGAGCATATTATCCATGACCAAACCTGCGGATTGTCGAATAGACGCCGCAGCTGCCGCCGTCGCCCTCAAGCAACTCGGCAACGCTCTAGCTACCGGGTCCAAGGTCGAGGAAAAATATGCACACGGACGCTGCTTGCCACCAAATTGTTGCGTTAAAATGCTCAACGCACAACCTTCCCTCTCGTGGACATATAGTGTAAATGGCTTACTGTAATCAGGAGTACCTAACACAGGAGCCGAACACAACGCATCACGCAGTTCAGAAAAACTTTTCTGACATTCTTCCGTCCATGGCAAAGGAGTCGAAACATCCTTGCACGTGAGCGCTATCAATGGCTTCGCTAACAGTGAAAAATTTGGGATCCACTGTCTGCAGTATGACGTGATACCTAGAAAGGCACGCACATCTCTCTGAGTTGTTGGCACAGTCATTCGAGCAATTGCTGCAATTCTTTCAGGGGTCAACCTTCTTCCCGCCTTTGACAATAAGTGACCTAGATAGGTTACTTCTTGACAACAATATTGCAGTTTAGAAGGTGACACTTTGTGATGTAAATCACAAAGATGCTGTAACAATGACACTGTAGCAGTCTTGCAAATCTGTTCAGTGTCTGCAGCTACCAACAGATCGTCAACGTACTGAATCAAGGCCGCACCAGTTGGCAGCACGAACGGATCAAGTTGACTCTTAAGAGCTTGGCTGTAGATCGATGGACTCTCACAGTAGCCCTGAGGTGCACGTTTGAACCTGAAGCTACGACCACCTAATGAGAAACCAAATAAATCTCTGCTTTCCTCAGCAATCGGAATGCTAAAGAACGCATTCTTCAGATCGATTACCGAGAACCATGATGCAGAGGCTGGAATCAGAGTCAGCAAAGCTGTAATGTCGGGTACCACGGGAAACTGTGGGACTACAATTTTATTGACCTCCCTTAAATCAATAACTAAACGGTACACAGGAGGCTTGGAGGGATCAGTTCGCTTCAAAATAGGCAACACAGGACTATTACACACGTTACCTCGTGTTTCCTCAATGACATCCTTATCGATCAAATCGTAAATGATCGCTAATAGTGCTCGTTCACCATCAAGGGAGATACGATACTGGGGTATGCGCGGCAGTCGCGCGTTGAATTTCAATTGAACAACATAAGGTGGTATATCCAGCAGGCCCACATCATTGGGACCTGTCGCCCACAAAGAAGCCGGAAGAGAACTCAATTCCGGTGGGAGCTTATCAATCGACAAATACATAGGAGAGATCACTCTCTGACCCAATGTAAGCTCCACTCCCGCAGGAGAGCAATACAAAGTCGCATGTAACCGTTTCAACAAATCCAAGCCCAAAAGATTCTCACCACAACCAGTAGTCAAAATCAACGGAGCTTCTAACTCAGAAGACCCAATTGTAAGGGGCAAAGGGCTAGAAACTGGATTGCTAACGGGGGCGCCAGAGAATCCAACGGAAACATTCGTTAAGCCAGACAAAGGCGCGCCAGGGAGTTTCGAATGCATGATGGAACTTTTCGCTGCACCAGTGTCCAACAGAAAAGGCTCGACTACGCCCAATGTGGCAACTGCGACATAAGGCCCTCTCTGATCAACCGGAACTGATACTTCTCCCTTCCTCTGTCTACGGCTGTCCTAGTAGATACCATCCGCATCAACATCATGCTCAACATAATAGTCATCCACATGATACTGTGCAGATCTCCCAGACGAGAGATCGCGTCGATCGAAACAATTTTGCGAGTCTGAGGAAGTGGCAAGACGCTCGGTCTGATTCTGAGTAACACCGCGACCTCTACCACGTGAAGCTTGTTGAGGACCACTACGACCTCCTCGAGCCGAAACACCATTGTTCCTGTCACGTAAAACTGGACAATTAAACTTCAAATGGCCCTCACCCCGACAATATGCGCATTGATTATACCCCAACACAAAATGAGGTGCAGCAGAGTCATTACGCAACTGTGATCTAGAAAACTGCGATTGTGATCGATTTGGCTGTTGCGAGTCATTGTAATTCGAGCGCGGAGGATACGCTTGCTGCAATAAGACCTTAGTTTTAAGATCCTTTGTTTTCTTGTCTGCGCGTTCGCTTTCTTCCTTCCCTCTGTTTTCGTAGTACTGGGCCGTGGCTAATATCTGAGCAGTGGTAGAAACAGCCCACGAACTTTCAGAATTCTTCAGCTTGTTGCTGAGTTCAGGCAACAAATTCGATACAAATTTATCAACGAACAACCGCTGATCACCCTCAGAGCTCATGTCCTGACCACTATGATCAACAAACGCCTCCTCAAATCTCGTAAAGAAATCGGAGACACTCTCATCCCTCTTTTGTTTGCACGCAGACAACTTGTCCCAATTAACGCGTATTGCTGGCATAAGTGTCTTCATAAGGGTAATTATCCTCTGGGGCAAATCCGCAATAAGCTGTTCAGGTTTAGCCCCACCAACTTGCTGGGCGTCTGCCACCGCAAGAGCAATCCAGTCACCGCCTAACTCAGCCGCGTGATTCTCGTGACGGATTTTTGCCCAAACCGGCTGAGGCACTACATTGCCAAACAAAATGTCAATATCGGCAAGGTTCATAACGGTAGCATCCACTAGTTGGGACAATTCCTTATAATAACCTGCAGGATTTTTACGGGGGTCGGGCAAGGTTTGCTTTACCTGCAAAACTTCCGATCGCTTCCAAGGGAGGTGTATCCAAACTCTCTGGAAACGTGCTGGAATAGCGGGATTAGCATTAGGATCACCTGGCATCCATACTGGGGGAACTTCCCGCATAGGATACTGACCAGGTTTTGCCAACCACTCTTCAGTCTCGTCCTTAAACAATGCTCGAGGTTGCACTGTACATCGAAAAGATAACAGACGCTCTAGAGCACATCGAACATTATCACCTACAATCACACCAGTCGTAAATTGATTCTGGAGCTCAGAGACCTCGGGCGGTACATTATCAACCGCATCATTATCCCACTCTTCTCTCAAAGATTTACACATTTCCTCGAACACGAATCGCTGTGTGGGCGCATTAAACTGGGAAAATGTCTCAAACACTATACGCGAAGTGTACTTCACAGGATGGCGAATCCAGTTACGCGCCATTTTTACCAACGACTCACGTTCCCTACCATCAGGAATCTGACTGCGCCTCTGAGCAACATCAGAAAGAGTCGATCCGAGTATTGGCCCAAAAAGCGGAGAATAGAGAGTAGCAACAGCGTTAAAGAGGCGGCTACGAACAGAAGGAGAAGAAGAAGGAGGTACAGGAGCAACAACAGTGGGAGTAGAGACGGTAGCAGTGGACGGGATAACAGGAGTAGTGGTAACAATAGGCTGATGAGGGACTGGCAAAGGAGCAGTAGGAAGAAGAACTGGTAAAGGAGGATGAACAATCTGCGGCACAAGAGGATTCGGGAGAGCATGAGGAACAACGGGCTGACCAGCAGCCGCCAGAACAGCAGGTTGAGGAATAGGAAGAATCATAGGACCCACGGTATCTGGAGCATAGGGAGGTGGTGATTTCAATAGATAAGACAATAACGAATCTTCTATCACCTCCTCTCCTGTCTTATCAGAAATAGACGGTAACACCGGATAACACTTATCCACCGCCATGTGATGAAGTCGAGCACTGACTTCCTGCTCCTTCTCATCTTTGTCTCGCTGATACTGTTCTGCATTTCGCATCACCGTAATAACACCTTCTCTCTTATTTTTCTTAATCTGTTTGATTTCTTTCTGCTTGGCCTCCTGGCGCCATAACCGGAAGGAATCAAACATGGCCGGCCTAGCCTTCCTTTTAAACAATTTAGCTTCAAGATTATCTAAGACGGCAGTTTCGAAACTACCATGTGATGGCCAACTAAGAACACCATCATTTTTAGTGTAACGAACCCAATATTCATTATATACGATAGGACCTACGCCATGGCGACTATAGAGCTCATAAATTGGAGTTCCAACCGGAGGTATCGGACATGAATCTTCCAGCCGGGAATCCGTGCTGCAACATTTAAGGAAACCAAACAAAGTACTACGGCCAGGCATCGTGCACACTAACCGAGTTTACAAACTTCGAGGGCTATCGAATTATGATGTCCTCGCACAAAAAATGCAAGACCCTCGGTTTTTGGCAATTGCAATCGTCAAATAAAACCCAACAACTAAGAACCAACGACTAAGAACCACAAATGCAATGGAACCATGCAAACAACAAGGTAACTCTGGGAGTGACCCACAAATACTTAACTGAAAGAGCAATGGCATCTCCAGGAAGGCCCGTCTATCGTCTCGCCGTACAAAGGACTACGCCAGGCGCTAAAACAGGTCGACAGTCAGGGCATCAGTCCGTCGCAGCCGTCTGGAAGCGGGAATCTTCGCGGGAAAAGACGTCGGGCCACTTATTTCGACAACTGGATCGATGAAGTGGGGTGCACCTTCCCTCGGAGATTTCACACGAAGTTCCTCACGATCGTCGGGCTTTGGACCGGTACCGCTGATGTCGCCCCACGTTGGGCGCCAACTGAAGGACTGGGTTATTCTAAGACCCAGCGGTGCCAGGGGACAACACCTGAAACCTTCGTGGGTTACCTGTTCTGGCGTACAAAACACAGAGACACGGGACACTTCCAGCGACGTCAAAGATCAGCGTTTATTTACTGCAGGGATACAGAAATCGCAAGAAGTACACAACGTGTAGGTTCTCGGAGACTGCTTCAAATTGCAAAAGTGGATCGCTCCTTTTATACACGTTTTTGCCATTGCACAACATGGCAAACAAAGGTTACAACTCAGTTCCCACAATAAACTTCAAAAGAGTCGCGTTCATGTTTCAGGAGGCCGGAACATAATTACAGCAGCATTGCCGGTTCCCAACTGTAAAAACATATCATCCCCACAGTTAAACACATTCCATTCTGACTGTAAACACATTAAGAGAAGGGACAGAAACAGATGCAAAGAAGGAACAAGGATGCACGACAGATTGGAAAAGAGTGTTGGGAGTAATAACGAAAACTTGATTACAGGATCAAAGACCTCGTGCCCAATGCATGCACGACTGAAACAATAGACCAGCACGGTAAGATGAGCCTCGAGCGGGGCCATCTGCCTTTGCCGTGTCATTTCCCCTATCACAAAAGTCACCCTCAAAGAAACACCTGTCCTTCGTGTAAGCTTGGGAATCCCAGGGTCACAGAGCGGACAAGGTCCGTTCGCTGGCTACTTGAGGGCAAGAAACAAAATGGCTGCCGCATCTAAAATGGACCCCGAGGGTTCGGATGGACAAACCCAAAAATGAGACGAACCATGCGTGGTTGCGTAGCGAAAACGCGTACACCCACTAAACTCGTCATTTGCGGTTCGTAGACACCAAACTCATCCATATTCGACAACACCCAAAAAGTGTCGTTCCGTCTCGCACGGAACCTCAGGCGGAGGAGTTTCACTCCTTGTAAAAGGACAAATGAAATGAAATGATAATTAGACAAAGTTAAAAATGTTACGTTATCATTTTATTTTTAGTATGGAAATGGGTAAGGGCAGGGCAGGGCTGGACTATGTGATGGAGCAGGGAGGAGGAGTAGTGGCGAGAGCCATAAGTGCCCATGACGGTTTGGCCAGCTGTCTTGGGCCAGCCAAACCATCATGTGCACTTAGCATTTCTCCACCTGGCTGTCTTGCACAGCCAGGTAGAGTCAAGTCAAAAGAACCTAACCTGGGTGAATAGGCGGTGTCAGAAATCAACTTCATCCTGAAAAACACCAATTTGAAAGAAAGGGAAAGATTAACTCTTACTTGAGTCCCCTCACTCACCAGGGTTTCCCCACGGTGACATGCTTCATCATTGGGGTCCTCCCAGTCCTCTACGGACTGAGGCGTGCTACAACTTACGAATTACGAAGGAGCACTAGAAATCAGAATATGTGTAGTGCAAGTGAAATGGTGGAGTGGGATAAGGAAAATTAAAATAATCAGCTAATGGGCCAAATAGACTTTATTAATGCTCTAAGCTGATAAGTTAAAACGGGGTGATATGCTAGAAAACCCTTACTATAATGGAAAGGTGTGCCTAGCATATAGTCTGGTCAACTAGTTTCGAGCTTCCCCAGCTCTTCTTCAGGACTCCACTGGGACCAGCCCAGTGTGAAAAAATGCCACTCCTAGTTAACCTGAATCAGGTGCAATAAGTGAGACGCTGCAACTATAAGGCATGCGTTTAGAAATACATACGTAATGTAGGTCAGCAAATATTTAATAAAAAGCAACAATGTGCCTCATGGTCAACGGAGGGGGTGCGGTGATCTCGTACATTTGTACGTGGACAACCACACTCATGGACACCTAATGGAGCTCAAACCTCACGGACACGTGTGAGATTTAGGCCCAGCTATACTATTATTCAACACTAGACACTTCTGCACCAAATTTGCTGTGCTGCTTTGCGTCAAACGGAGAGAGAAAACAAGATATGGTGTATTTTTTCTCTCACTGTCCGCTGGTGCTCTTTTGGTAGCCATGCGTCGATGCACACTCTCATGTGCCATAGTGCAAGGCTGTGTGCGGTCTCTGAAGCACAGATTTTATACTGGAAGGAATCCTTTCAGGTACAAAAACTATGCTTTAGGGTTTTTTCTACTTTGTATGTGTGCTGTACAATGCAGCACACGTACAATGTTGGAAAATTGAGGGGAAATGAAAAGATTTCCCTAATTAACCTTGCCTCAAGGAAGTAAGATTTTGGCACCAATTCCTTCCTGCCAATGGTTGCAGATAGGGATTTGCATTGTTGCAGGGATTCTGCAATTGCACAGAACTATGCGCAGGAGACCAGGACCTCAGAGAATTGTGGTGTACCAGAAAATCCTCCTCAGAACCCAGAACCCCTTATCCGACTAGCTTAGTATCTCATTTGTTAACCTAGATCTAGCTAGGTGGTCCCAATGTATAGACAAACCAGATATTTCTCAGGAGTGGTGGGAATCTGAAATACCTGTTCGTACTTATTTATTAGTCCACAACATAATAATACAGACACGGTAAAGTTTAAAGAGTTTATCTTATAAACCTCGCATCCTAAGATGCAGTACTTTGGCTAACACTAGCAGACTAACAATACAGATCAGAATCATGAGCATTATTACAATACCATATATAATGAAAGGAGCAATCATACTATTAATGACAGTGGTATATGGCCACACTCCTTTCACCATAATCTAATACATTATTATTATTAGACTATTAGAAGGTCTCTTAGGCTAACAGGGCGGACCCCATACCGTATAGATCAGCTTAGTAGAATCACATCAAAGGATCAGCTCTTCTTGTTCGAATGAATGTAAAACCAAACTGTTCTGCAATATTAAAGACGCTCGTCCTTCAAACATTGGCAGCTGTATGCATGATATGTCTAACAAGTGTCTACGATCAATCTAAACACAACACTCTGTACCTTCTAGTGACCCAGACGCGTTCTTTGCACGATGTACAGACCAAGGGCACATTTCACGGTTAAGAATGTATAACAACCGTTTGTTATTCTGTAGGGCAAAGACGAGTCAGCATTTTACAAGATGAATAACACATAACAACAGTGTCGTGTGCAGCGCAGCAGAAACAACAAGCTTGCTTGTTAACTATGATCTTGGTTATGCTAACTTAGTGTTGTAAATAGGGCGTGGCTTAGTCCATCTCACACCCCCCCATGATCGGAGCACTAACCAATAGGGATACATTTATCAAGAATGCAGAGTTCAAGTGATTTAGCACGGACTCAAGGGCATATAAGGTAAGTGTAAAGTCCGAGAATAAAAAAATGTTTGTTTAAAAAATGAAAAAATGATGTGATAAAAGGGAAGCAAAAGTTTCGTAGAAATTTAACAATTCTGGATGCAAGCTGCATTGACAATGTCAATCAGTCAATCCATGAACCATGAAAGTATATGCACCGTAAGTTGCGACTGCTTCCAAGCGGAAATCATTGAAGCGTCCCGCAAAAGTATCAGCCATCCAGTTGAGCAAGTGAAAGGAACATACATGTTCGTCAATTATCGGAGCATTCAGCACCATGATAGGACAACTGTCAGTCTCCTCAATATAACTCCTTTCAAGGAAATCAATAGCTGCCTCTCCGATATCCCAGTTTCCACGGACTCCGTGTGCCGCACCCAAAGCCATAAACGCGACACCAGAACAGTCGAATTCATGAGCCACTAAGGGACACATTAGTTCATCAAAATCTGGGTCAGGCGACGCCAAGTTTGACAGGCACAAATCCAGAGCCCATTGGAAGGGACAATCTAGGCAATGAAAAACAGGTTGCACACACGTAAAAAAGGGAAACCGGAAAGACAACCCATACTTGATGCTTAATACCGCCAGCGGTAATGTGCTGTAGAAATCAAGCATCCGGCTACGAAGATGTAGCAAGCGCAGCATTCTGTCTGGCAGCTCCCGGTGTGCAGCCATAGCGAAGAGCGCAAATCAACAAGAGGATTCCAGCCACCAAAGCGAGGAGCAAGGGGAACCCTCCGAAGACACTCGAAAAAATAGAATGTAAAAATGCGGGGATCACACCAAAAACAGTCTGGAAAGATGTCACGAGGCCAGAGCCCACAATTTTAAAAAAATGTACAAGGCCAGTCGTAGACGAAGCATTAAAGATAGTTTGAATCAAAGTTCCAAAATGGAGGGGGAGGTCAGTATTTAAAAGAGCTTGTACCTCAGTGCGTGTGTTTACAACATTAAGAAGAAATGTTTCACGGGATGAAGTTAACGCAACCTCCTTTTTAGACAAAAGAGCCCTTATTCTGCTCATCCTATTGAACTCTGCTTTCAAGGTTGGAATCGCTGGCCAGATGGATATATCGAGTCGGCCTTGCGGGGGTGGGAAAAGGACGTTATTACAGCAAACTACTTTTTGTGAAACAGTCACTATGTAAGGAATACCCACTAGCATCCCACAGCAAGCTTCACTATTTAAAAGCAAATAACTACCGTTGGCAAGCAGCTTAAAAGAAGACGTTATAACTGGCATTGGAATCCCCTTTAAGACACAAGCTAAATTAGGAGCGTGTATATTGCAAGCGCAATGTAATTGTATATGTCTGCAAACAACAGAGTGATCAGGAGCGGAACTGCATTCTTCACCTTTTAAGTAAACTTCCTTGCCATCTCTCACGCATCTGTAAGTGAACGGAAGTGACCAAACTTCATGCAGAAACGCATCACCAAGTTGTTCGTATCTGCCGATAGCATAATGTTTCATACACGAACTAAACTTGAACAATCTGAACGGTAAAGTTACTAATCCGTGCACTAACCACACGGCTGAATTTAACTCAGCTACAGAAAAAGGTAAAGGTTCTAACTTTTCAATGTGCAGCAATGCATAAGTAGCATCTTTCATGGACATGAACTGCTGTTTGTCAGTCAAATTAAACGGAAGGAACAACGATGAAATATTCATGTAATCCCAAGGGACTTTCCCTGCCTTTAACGTTTGCAATGTCCATGCAAACTGCATAATTGAACGCAATTGATTTTGACCATGATACAACACAGATACATCATCTTGCACAATGTCTACAACAGATGAAACGATATTATCTAATGTGTAAATCCTTGAAGACAACGTGTTAATACTATTATCTATCACAGCCAATACTTTTTCCATATTGGCCTGGTCAATAGCACATAGTGTAGAAGCAGCCTCAATTTGCGACAACTTCCAAACTTCATTGTAAATAGCATAAGCCCATCGTTTAGATCTACCATTAACAGGACCTTTAATGAAATCATTCAGATCTATTTTTTAATTTAAACGTGACAAATGAAGTTTAACTGAAGTTAATGTGGAATGTTGCAGCCATGACTGACATAACTTACCTACAGAGTAGGTAGTCACCGTGTGTGAAGATGTGAAACGAGGGTCAACCCTAAGTTGTATATACCCCGGGGTCAAATCTAGAAACCGACGTTGACAGGAGTCTGAGCCTGTTTGCCATATCAACCAACCCTCAGGATTCAATGTTGAAATATTGAAGGTGCCATTGGAAACAAGCGACTGCAACCCAGTAAGGGACAGATCTGAGTGATTTTCCCAACCAGGATAAGCACCCAGATCAGGGATTGAGGGGGAAATAAATTTTTTAGATATAGCCAATCCAAAACAGGTTGTCTGAAAAATAGATGAATTTAAAAATAAAATATGGTTAGGGATAAGACAGGCACGATGTAAAGCTTCTGTTCCTTGTACCTGCCACGGTTTAGTTCCCCAAACCGATTTAAGATCGATAGTAGCTTTCCATACGTCATAACCTCCAATAGCCAATTCCTCCATAAAGGATTTGGAATATAATAATTTTGTGTGTGTCAGTCTGACCTTAGAAGCGGGTTCTACCGCAACCTTAAAGTAAAAAGACTCAGGGTTTGACACACTAAAATCCGAAAAGTATGTGAATTTTTTCAGTAAAGTGGCAGAGCTGCCAGTCATAGGGACAGGACAATGTTCCCATTGTGTGAAATTAACAAAATTTCTGAAAGTATTTGCCCTGTGTAGGAAATGTGTGCCATAATGTTGAAAACAAAACTGCTCCTCATAGTTTGCAGTATTTAAATACAGATCTTCAGCATCAAATGCAGCATATTTTAAATCAGAAAACAGTGCTTCTATTGCTTGTACATCCCAATCATCTGAGCGGATGTTTTGTTTAACTACATCACCCATAGAAACACGAAAAACAGTTGGCACATTAATAACTTCGGTGGGACCATGAATTTGAAGGTTCACCGCATCCCAAGCAATCCCATCACGTACAGGCCAGGCGGTGATGTTCACAAACGTCTGGTCTCTTTTCATGATGTGTGATGGGGAATGGGGGGCCAAAGTTCCATCAATTAATTGAATTGTAGAACGCTCATTCAGGTAGTGTCCATTGATAAGTCTAAAAAACATTACCACAAAGCCAATTGTCATGAATAAAAAAATACAAATTAGCACCAACCAGATGTAAGTCCAAGGTGCAACCAAAAAATGTCTCTTGAACCAGGCAAAAAATATAGAGATTTTGGAAGGGACAGTGAAAGTCAATGATTCAGTTTCAAAGGAAGACTGGGACTGGGCAAGTGTTGTTGTATTTAAAAGGGGCAAAGCGACTTCTGTAGGATAAGCATACTCAGGATCAGCGGGTAAACCACCAGCATTAGGTGGTGGATCAGTAACTGTAATCATCTCAATGGAAACTTCAGGTACGATGACAGAGGGTGGCACCACAACAGAGTTTCTCAGCATTGAAGGGCAGGAAACCGAAGGTGTCATACTATGGAGAATCGGCCACCCTGTGTAGCTTGACATTTTCAATTGAAATGTACCTTTTTTCTTTGCGACCAGGAAGTGGTGGTAAAACAACTGTACGTGTACCCAATACTCCAAGCACTGGGACTGGTGCACGATAAGAAGGGCCAAACTCCTTCTTGTTCTCCACCTTCTCACGGACCAGATCACCAACTCGAGGTAGCCAGCCGACCACCGGAATCAGGAGCGCTTCTTCTGATGCAGAGGGCACGTGTTCTTTTGCCAGAGTGTCTCTTGCTTCTTGTAGATTCTGCAATACAGCACAGTGGTCATCCAGGTCAAAAGGGGCGGCAGCCGCCGCCATGTCTAGACCATCAAGGTCCGGAACAAACATTCTCACTCCAAAGAGCATCATGTAAGGGGTCCTCCCACCCAGAGACCTTCTAGGGAGATTATTAAGTGCACGTTGGACGTCATACAAGTGGGCAAGACAGTTCCGGCCTGTACCTAACACCTTGGCTGTCAACGATTGCTTTAGGTCACGGTTCATCCGTTCCACAACACTATTGCCCTCAGGCCGGTATGGAGACGAAAATTTGACTTGGACCCCCAAACTTCTCATAGCCTCTTTGTAAGCCTTAGAGGCGAACGCCGGGCCCTGATCAGAGTGAAGGGTACCACACGCAAAACTCCCTATAAAGACACGCAATGCTTTGATGACAGTCCTGGCATCAGCACTCCTTTGTGGCCACACCCACAGAAAACGTGTGCACGAATCCACTGCAACCAAGATGTACTTGTACGCAGTATCAGAGGTAAAAGGACCGCAGTGATCTAAATAAACGCACGCTAGTGGTTGATTAGATATATGCAGCTGCGTTGGAGGTGGACGCGCAACAGAAGAAGGTTTGATCTGCTGGCAAATGTCACAATTAAGTACATAAGCCCGCGCTTGTTTATACAAACCGTACCACCAGTAACGTTGCTGCAAAAGAGAGACAGTCGCTGACACTCCAGCGTGCACAGACGCAACACCTTCGTGAGCAGCTGTTATCAGATTTGGTCTGCAGTCCGCGTTGGGGATTAATCTATCACCAACGTCGTTAATCCTCACTAATGGAACGTTATCAGGACTTAAGTGATAATGGTATCGAGAAGGGAAACCTCTAGGGAAGTTTTTCCCTGTCTCTGTTGCCGCAATAGCTGCTAAGATGTCTGCATCTATCTTTGATTTTGATCTTGTAACTGCTGCTACTAAATATGTTGCCACTGCTGTTTTAGCTGCCTCATCAGCCAAACTGTTACCGACAGCATGGACACCAACTCGTTGGTGACCAAGAGTGTGAATTACATCCACAAGTGGCAAACTCCCTTTGAGTTCTGACACTCGAGCCCAAATTGTCTTATGCTTTACTGAGCAACCTTTGGAGTCACGAAAACCATTCATAATCCAAAAAAGTATATTGTCGTTGTAAGATTGAACACAGTAGTAAGAGTCACTCACTATAAGAGTAGTGACTCTGTGATCAGCAAACTCAAGTGCAAGCACCAGAGCACGTAGCTCCGCCAGTTGCGCGGTACAATCACCCAATGACTGCGTATGCACTGCATCAGATTTGAACTCTCCATTCACGAAAGTACCGACTACAATTGCGCAAGCCGCTGAATAAGCGTGCCTTGATCCAGTTGCGGGTTGCGCCGACCCGTCAGTGTATATGACACAATGGTATTACTCGATAGGGCACAATGACTGTGGAGCTGGATGAACGAATTCATACTCCAAACTCTCTTGAGTCTGCAACGCTGCGTCAAAGATGTATTCGACGTCAGGCGAAGCCAAGGAGGTCGCCCATTGTATCCACCTTGGATGCAAAGCCTTAGAATTTGGTACACTAGCCTTAGTGACTGCTTCAAGAGCAGGAAACGGTGTTACCACCAGCATGCGTTTACCTTGTGATAGCGCTCGTTCTTTCAGGATCGCCATCTGAACTGCTGTCAAGACTTTTTCAACAGTGGAAAATCGTAGCTCAGCCGAAGTGTACAGATGAGATTTGTAAGCAATGGGGACTGTGTCACCCTCATTGAACGTTAAGTACGTGAAACCTTCCGCGCCTGGAACAATTCTAATGACCAGGTTGGTGTGGTTGTCACGAGTTTTTAGATATTTAGCTGTAAGAAGATCAGTTTGCAAAGTATATAATGCCAACGAGTGCTCTGGCAGCCAGCACGATCTGGTATAAGTTGGTTGTATCAAGGCATAAAGTGTCTTGATACGCTGGGCATAATCAGGAATGTAGGATCGACCGAAATTCAGAAAACCCAGCAAGGATTGTAATTTTTTCAGTGATGTAGGGATACGAAGGTTTGCGCATTTCTCAAGGAACTGCGGTGCCAAGCCTCGACCTTCATTATTGAGTTCGTACCCCAAGAACAACACTGTAAATTCAGCAATGTGCGACTTCTTAAAGTTAAACTTGTAACCGAAGTCTGCAAACATAGTCACTATGTTATCCACACGAGCAAGGTGTGGAAGCAACTCGTCGTCTGTCAGATAGATATCGTCGACATACGAGTACGCTTCCGGGGCTACCATCTCTAAGAGAGAGACCACGCGAGCGGCAAAAACTCCAGGACTGTTTTTGTAGCCCATCGGGAGCCTCTTGAACAATTTTTGTTTACCACCCGAGGTAAATGCTGTCCACTCATAACTAAGATCGGACAGATTATGGCAATAAAAGCCATTGGATAGGTCAAGTGTAGTTTTGAAACGTTTTCTCACAAGACTATCTACGAGAGCCGAACTATGAGTATTCTGTACCGCACACGTCCGGCAATGTGAGTTTAAATGCCGGTAATCCAAAACTAGGCGGTACGATCCGTCAGGCTTCGTAACAGTGAATAAAGGATTATTCATGGGTGACACACATGTCTCAATTACTCCTTGATATTCCAATTGCTCAAGGATTGACGCGACGTGAGGTCTAGCCTCGCGGCGCATGGGATATTGGGGTTGAGGCTGGGGATCGGATCGCAATGGAATCTCGTGATTGGGAGAACATTTATCCCAGCCAACCTGATTACGATATAACGCAGGCGCAAGCACCTGCGCCCACTCCCCGGCCAACCTAGTAGACTCCTCCGTGGGCACTGCGTGCCCAAAGGAAGGAAGTATAACTTCCTCTCCCCTAGGGGCGTCTAAAATGAAAGCCGGAGGCCAATCTTTCTCCGCCAAAAGAATATCATATGTGGTGGTAAGATTATCCCAAAAAAACGCTTTAATTTTGCGTTGTATGTCACCCTCAACATTAAGGACTATGTCAAATAATCTTTCTGGGGGGGCTACGCGAGTATCAGCAGTTTCGACTGTCACATAAATGTCAGTTGCTGTCGCCTCCAGAAATGGACGCAATGCTTCCCGCACTACTGTAACTTCCGCCGCGCTGTCTAGCAGCGTTAGTGCCCATGTCAGGTTCCGAAGCTGTGTCCTGACCATCTGAGGCATATCTCGCTGAGATAGCAGCAACCTTCTTTTTCTGAAACGGTGGACGTGGTCTGGCAGCGTCTTCCTGCTTGCCTTTACCGTCAGTCTGGCGGGGCTGGTCACGACCCTGAGTGCCCCGTCCTCTTCCACGCTCTCCACCACCAGAGTGCGAAGTCGATGTTTCCTGTGAAGAACGAGGAGAGCGTTGTTCAGAAACCTGAAACCTATCAGGTGACTTAATACGAGTACGATTGCGCAAATCATAAGTGCGTTCACTATACGACTGAACTGGTGAGGCAGGACGAGAAACCTGTTTCTGTTGCTGCTTCTCTTGTTTTTTGGCTCGCCAACTTTGTTTAGGAAAGTTGGGCTTTTCGTCCTTTGTAGACGAACTCACCTTAGTTTGTTGTCCTACATCTGGAATTTTGATGGTGGGTTTTACACCTAAGGCACTACGTCCAACCATCCTGTAGGCTTTCGCAATAATTTTTGCGAATTGCCGAGGCTTGTCTTCATCAGCCAGAAGCTCCAGCATATTGCCAACTTGGAACTGCATGGCATCTCCTTTGAGGTTGCCCATTACCATGGAACAAACCACATCAAAACTGTCAACAAGCCTCATTCCCAACTCAATAGCTGCCTCCGCACCATGACTTTCTTGAACTTTCTTGATAACGGAGGGTAGTACAGCCATAGACGGAGTGCCGTAGCACTTTGAATATGTCGCCGCAAAGATCTTGCCCCAATTGTCACAATCAACAAGCTCAGGGACCAGGTCTTTGGGCAAAGTAATGGTGAGTATCCTGTGTTTATCCACAGGTGTAGTGTTTGGAAACACGGCTTCTAATTGATCAAATTTTTCTGCAAGCCAATAAGGAAATTCATCCTTACTGAGGGGGCGCTTGCCGACAACCGCGTTAACCATACCAGGGCTTATCACCACCGCGTGATGGTGATCCGCCCCGTGTCCAGCAACCGCAGGTGTTCCCACCTGAACCGTGCGTGACACATACTGCACTAAAGCCCTATGGACCGTAATCAGGGCAGTGTGTAGTGTTCTTAAATCACCCACTCCCACCGTCAGGTAGCGTGGGTGTGGAGTATATCCGGCCAGTACCGGCCATGTAGCTCCCGCAATTGATAACGGGCCACTTCTCGCCAGTACGACCTCATGGGGGAGGGCGCCATTAAACCAAATTGTATGCTGCCAGGCAGTAATAGGAATTTCCAGAGTCCGATATGGGGCATAAGCCGCAGGAACAGCCGAGGCTGTATATTCGTGGAACAAATTATCGTCTGTATCCACCTCCGCAAAGGTCACCCATGAGTAAAACAACTCATACGGGTAGGTGGTATCAGCACTGACCACAAAGACTACGGACATCCTGTCATCAGGTACCCCATACGCCCTCAGATGAGCGCGCAGAGGAACCCTACTATGAGCGGGAATATTAACCGCCATAAGGACTCCCTAAAGAAGAACAACGATTTACACAGTAGCACTTGGGCTCAAAAATTATAACCTTTTTAATTTTCAAGCTTGATTGAACCTTTAGTCTAAACCTAGGTAGGTTAAACCGTCACTCAAGTTTTCCGGAAACGAGAGCGAGGGTTGTTGTGGACTAAAACCAGCACTACTAAAGCGTCTTAGACGTCAAGACCAAACGTTAGGTGCGCCATGTTGCAGGGATTCTGCGATTGCACAGAACTATGCGCAGGAGACCAGGACCTCAGAGAATTGTGGTGTACCAGAAAATCCTCCTCAGAACCCAGAACCCCTTATCCGACTAGCTTAGTATCTCATTCGTTAACCTAGATCTAGCTAGGTGGTCCCAATGTATAGACAAACCAGAACAAGCAACTTAGATATTTCTCAGGAGTGGTGGGAATCTGAAATACCTGTTCGTACTTATTTATTAGTCCACAACATAATAATACAGACACGGTAAAGTTTAAAGAGTTTATTTTATAAACCTCGCGTCCTAAGATGCAGTACTTTGGCTAACACTAGCAGACTAACAATACAGATCAGAATCATGAGCATTATTACAATACCATATATAATGAAAGGAGCAATCATACTATTAATGACAGTGGTATATGGCCACACTCCTTTCACCATAATCTAATACATTATTATTATTAGACTATTAGAAGGTCTCTTAGGCTAACAGGGGGGACCCCATACCGTATAGATCAGCTTAGTAGAATCACATCAAAGGATCAGCTCTCACAGCATGCATCAGCTCTTCTTGTTCGAATGAATGTAAAACCAAACTGTTCTGCAATATTAAAGACGCTCGTCCTTCAAACATTGGCAGCTGTATGCATTATATGTCTAACAAGAGTCTACGATCAATCTAAACACAACACTCTGTACCTTCTAGTGACCCAGACGCGTTCTTTGCACGATGTACAGACTGTGGAAATTTAGCTTGTAACTGAACATTATCTGCGCCATCTTGCCTCTCCCCAGCGCCACGCACAGCGAACGCACGGCCACCATTTTAGGCACCCCACTCTCTCCCCCGCTCATTGTCGATCGCCAGCGCGTTCCCCTGGCGCTGCAAGCATCCCCCGCGCGCCGACCACCCCCGCTCTCTCATACACGGGCCATAAACCCTCTCCTTCTGCGCGACCCTGCCATGGAATCGCACCCCGCGCCTGACCGACATCCCGTACATGGTCATGCATCTCTTTGATAACCCCCCTCCTCTGCGCCCCATTGTCCGAACCGATCCCAGGCCATCACCTAGCCCTGCGGATGCAGTTTATTGACCCTACTGTAAGGGAAACACCCCACATCAAAGGGATTACAGTAGATCAAAGCCCCTACCCCCTGAGACCCGGCCGGTCGCACACACCCCCGGGAATTGGCGGAATGTCCAGCTGTGTGATAGCCATCTCCTACTGTGGATGGGGTGGGGACTTCTACTGTAGATATGTGTGGGAACGAGTTCGAAGTGGGGATTCCGAGGATGTTCTTTCATGTTCCAAGACAATCTCAAGAATGTGCCATGTACGATAACCCTGCAATAAAGTCATAAACCTGTGTATAAGAGGCCAGGCCTCAGAGATGCAGAGAGAGCACCTCGTGACGATACCTTGCTGTCTGATCTGATGTGTTCTGCTCCGACGGAATAAAAACTTTGTTTCCTGCCTTCCAGTCTCCGGCGCCTGCCTCTTTCATTGGTAAATTATCGAATGGTATGAGAGGCGATTACCGCCGGGCAATACTTGAAAGGTTATCGACTGAAACTGCCGCTACCATTTAACAATTGGCGTCCCAAGCGTGGGGCCATCAGCGACACGTGGATCCAGTGGGAGAGGTCCTGATGACAGAGTGAACAACTGCAACGATCGGGAGAGCTCCTGCCCGATAGACCCTCGTCTGGCAGCCGATCATCCGAACTTCACTGGTTCCGAGCAGACCTCTCTCGAGTGATCTACGGTCCTGACTGGGAACCATCAGGAGTGCCGCGGCAAATACGGAGAGTAGAGGACGATCGGGCGCTGGAGGCGGAAGACGAGAAACTGTCCACGCGGTCCGGGTAAGGTCGTGAAACACGACAAATTGCGAAATAATTGATTGATTGTTTGAAATACTAGTATTGCTCATTGATTGTTCTCTTTGAGATATTCGCTGTCTACAAACGGGTTAGGAGTAGAAATACTCTCTCTCTCTCTCTCCCTTTGCAGATAGTGAAGGGTAGGTAACGCAGACTTTTGTCCCCGTTGTAACCCGTCGTGCCTATCTTTATCTCCCCACTGATTGATTGTCCGAACATTGATTGTTTTGAAGAATAGTGCTCTTTGAGATATTCTCTGTTTGCAAATAACGTAGAATAGAAATATTCTGTCTAGTCTTTGCAAATAGTGAAGGGTAGGTAACGCAGACCTTTGTCCCCGTTGTAACCCGTCGTGCCTATCTTTATCTCCCCATTGATTGATTGATTGATTGTCCGAACACTAGTTGTTCGATATTGGTTCTTTGGAGGTATTCTCTGCTTACAAATAACGAGGAATAGAGATATTCTGTCTAGTCTTTGCAAGCAGTGAAAAGATAGGTAGTGCTGACTTTTGTCCCCGTTGAAACCCGTCATGCCTATCTTCTCCCCACTGATTGGTAGTTGGTTCTGCCCGGACCGCTTATTAGAGGTGAACCATCCGGCTCCTCTGGAAGGCACCCCTAATAAGGACATGTTCACTAAAATACTAACTAATCGCCGTAGTTTATAGCAAGCTATGGCATAAAATATACAAAGGGGGACCCCGAGAGTCAGTGGCCACTGGTAGGATCCTTTTTGACCCTACAAAACTAAAGAAACGCTAGGAAATAGCCCTTTGTGGGATATATGGAACTAGGGGAAGGAACCAAGCTCACGGTCAAGACGGCCACGAGGTAGCCCGGCTCCATCGCTCCCGCTGCCTAAACATGTCTGCCCTACCACCCACCCCGCCCAGTAGACACAACCGGAAGTCTGTTGATACCCACCATCAACGTCACCGAACTTGACTAGGATCACGCGCAATTGGACGATGCCATTTTCCGATTACACTAACTAGATTGCAAATATGTACAACACTCCAACAAAGTAGTATGGTTAAACATTTTAATAACTTATAGGTATAACAACATTCCGACAAGATGAACAGGTTAAAACACGTTTTAAACAACTATTTACATGACAGTCTGCTGCGACCTGCATCCCAAAGCATTTACGTCCACGTGACACCGTCCTCGCCTCTCCTAACTCGAGGTTGCAACATTGGCCTGTTTTGGGCGGTCCTTTTAGTTGGTTTTGGGCTATAAAAGCCATGCAAAAATCCATTGACATCAGTGGCGGACGACTGTGCGAATAGGCCGGAGGCTGCACGAAGCGCCGAAGCTCTGGCAGCGCCAAGGCGGAGTCTGCCACGCTGTGCGGATCTTCCCATTCTCTTCTTCCTTCAATAACGGAGGGTGCCCTGGCGGGGGAAAGCGATGCGGACGGGCCTCCCCCACCTCCCCAGGTGGAGACTCGCCAGCAGATGAGGGCACCCCAACCGTCTCTTTCACCGGCCAGCCGAGTTGCGCCCTGCCACTTCATTCGCCGTTCGGCTGAGTTGGCGCCCCTGCACTCGACCGCCGGACAACCACCCAAGCACGGGTTCACCAGGATTGCCACTAGCGCCCGACGCGAGGAGTGGGCCCCCGCAGCCGAGTAATCGGGGACCCACCCTGGTGGCGATACCATCCGAACTGCTGCTGTCACTGCTACTGGACCCACCCCGGTGGCGATACCATCCGAACTGCTGCTGTCGCTGCTACAGGACCCACCCCGGTGGCTGTACCGAAGAGCTGCTGCTGTTGCTGCCTTTGGACTCCGGCGGTCGGTTCTTCGGATCCAGGCCTAGCCCACCGTGAGACGATTCTGGACTCGAAAGCTTGTCTGCTTGGGCGTGGGCCCCTCCCTTGACAAAACGCCCCCTCAGCTTTGCAGAGTCTGCGGGAGTCATTGGCACTCGACTCCCGCGGACTTCCGGTAAGGACAAACCACCGCCATTGTTCTTTGCCCCGGGCGGCAGCCACCTTGCCTCCGCTTGGTGCAGTAAGAAAGACTGATTCAAGGCGTCGGCGGAAGAACCCGCCTGCTGCCCCGCCCCAAGAACGGACCACGGCATTGCTACAAGATCGCGGTGACGCCATGCTGACGCAAGCTGACGCTAACGAAAGTTCTCGAACTACCGAAAGGAATTCTGGTCCAACAGCTAATTCATGGAAAGACTTAGACTGTACACTGGCCCGACCTCGCCCCAAAATGGCGCCGATGTAGGAGAGGCCTACAACTCCTTGTGGCGTTCCAGTCACGTGGCATTTGTGTTAAAAAGAGATATGTATGCGATGTTTCCACACATGATGGTCGGGGGGGGGCGGGGAGGGAACCGTTTTTATGATAAAGTAGTGTTGCTCATGATACTCGACGCCTCTCACGCCGTGGCCGGCCTATAGCGGTTGTAGGCCCGTATTTGTATACTGACATTGTTTTAAATAAAGGGCTTCTTAAAAGGAATTACGGAATCAGTGTCATGACAAATCATCTAGGTTGGTAAAGGTTTTTTCTTTTGAATAAATGATTGTTACTCCCAAGCAATAGAAAACAGATAATGCAGACTCCATTTGCCTGAATCTTTTTGATTAACGGAATTTGTACCCATCACACCTGTCTTTTTCCAAGAGTTGTCAAACAATGGTCAACTATAACTTAAGGTATAGGCCGAACGCAAGGTATGGTATCTTGCACCATAATACACGACCGATTGAGAAATGCATGTACGACCAGGGAACCCGAATTTAGGAGATGAATGAAATAGAGCATCTTTGTCTCGGACAAAAAGAATAATAGGTCTGTGGTATTACCCACTCCTGCGGCTAGCCTGGTACGTGGTAAGTAGAACTTTTTCGTGTCTACGCGCGCTAAGGTACTTTGAATACTGCACATCCCCTCCCCTCTTTTTCCCCTCTATAGGTCACGACGAAGTTCCGACTGAAGAATGGAGTGGACATGGACCGCACCGTGTTCAATATCAGGAAAAACATAGACAAACGTTGTGGGATAGTGCGTAAAGTGCAGACCACCATTGGGAACATGAAAAACTGTATGGTATGATTGTGCGTGTGTGCTACGATTATACGGTATGAATGTGTATGCATTTCATGCTTGGGTCACTTGAAGAGAGCGTCACCGTATGATTGAAGTGCTCGTCCATCGATCAAAGGGAGGAGAGTAAAAGGTCCGACACCCCCCCCAAGATAAACTACAAAATACTGAAAATACGCAGCATGCATAGGAAAGAGGACAGGAAAGGAGAGGTCCCCATACTCAACGTAGCCCTGAGTCTCCGTCTTAAGTTTCTGCGCTTGATGCATGCACTGTCACACCCTATCCGGTATTTGTGTGTACGTGATCACCGAATTTATGTCTTTCCCCCGCTTGTGTTTTCTTACATAGAACAGACCCATGCTACTCCATGTTGTGTGTGCACCAAGTGGCCTATTATCATACACATGTCTCTCTCTCTCTCGTTTTGTGTCGTACATATGCCAAATAGCCTACTTGATGCACACGTCTCTCTCTCTCTCTCTCTCTCTCACTCTCACTCTCACTCTCACTCTCACCCTCACTCTCACTCTCACTCTCTCTCTCTCTCTCTCTCTTTCACTCTCTCCCCCTCCCTCACTAAAAGCTTTCTTGCCCTCTTTCTTTTTGAATAAATTAACGACACATACCTCTTCGGTAAGTGTATAATTGGCCTGAAACACGGTGGTGTTTGAACAAATTGACAGAAACAAAACAACCATACTTCACCACGTTACTACCTCTCCTTTCTGCAAATGTTGAGCTTAACTGGCTGAGAAAGAAAGGACAGGTAAGACGACTGATGTCTCCCAATTTGGCCCTCATCACGGGGACTATATGTCAGTGGTTTTCGTTTTTAGAGCTTTAACAACACCATCTCCACCGCCCAGAATTGCCCCCGCCCAATTACCCCGAAATAGAATGTCTAAAGCACCCCGTTCTCCCAAAATAACCCCAGCCCTATACTAGCCGTCTCAGAGTATTTCGAACGAAACAGCTGATGACCTTATTCTCTAAAAAAAATACATCGCCTAAACTGATAAGGGTTACCTATTGTCTCCAGCAAGAATAATGTTTAGCTTATGTTCCTCCCCGAAATGGATACTCGTGAACCCATGACAGTAGCACCTCGCACTTTTTCATAAATTTAACAGTTCTCGGAGGAAAATGTATATTAACAAAACTTGTGTTGAGATGAACGAGTCCCTACCGGAGAAGCCGGTTCGAATTTTTAATAGACCAGAAGGTTGACAGATGTCAGGCTTCCTGCAACGATTATAGGGCGCAGAAATCGACACCTAGAAGGCCAGACGATGGACAGGGACACCCACAGAAACCTGCACCACAGCTATGATTAATAGATTAGTAACACGCACACTAACATCAGAGTTAGTAGACGTCAATCATACAGCAACCGATAAAAGCATTTCCGCAACTACTCGGTGGTTGGGAGAGAGGATGAAGTATGTAAATGTCTTCCCTGCCGACTCTCTAAGATTTTGTTTCTTGTACTCATTTAAAGATAACGTGCTGCCATCGGAAGAGAGGGGTCGGACGTGACGCACAACCTGGCTGCGGACCATGGAACATCTATGGCATCGACCAAGGGGGAAGCGACGAAGCAAAAAGGGCGTAGGACAAGGCACCATTTTCAGGATGATAAGCGATAGAACGAAGGGCTATATCGAGGCCCCCTGCTCACTGACCAGCGTGCCTGAAGTCCCAACCCGTCGGGCCCGATTGATGGGCCCAGTGCTGGAAGATTCTGCTCTCCTTGGTCCGCATTTTGATCCGATCCCACTCCACCCCCTCTTCCCCCGGCATCCCGAAGCACGCCACACCCCTTCTCTCTCTCTCTCTCTCTCTCTCTCTCTCTCTCTTTTTATGGATTTTGAATTTCACTTAACTACCGAAGTACCTATGATGAACTATGCTAAGGGAACAGGACTGTGATCGGAGAACAGCGAATGGTCACACCCTGCCACGTGAGAAATTGGATTTGAGCTGGACCTTAGCTCCACCGCCGGTGCTCAACAGCGCCAACAAAAGAAGAACAACACTAAGAGCTTACCAGTGATGGCTCTTTATAATAGGACACTGGAAAGAAGAACCCATGTTAAGTTGAAATCCTCTCCCAACCACCTTTTTATATTAACTATCTTCCTATCGAGTTTTCACGATGTTGCATCAGTCACTTCCGACTGTACACTGAGAAGTTAAGAAAATCTAACTTTGTATAATGACATTTCATACAACACCAGCCATGCACACGACTATACTGACTATTTTTGATCCACACGAAGTCTGGGCCTTAAGTAATGTACGCAATATCCCTTGTTTTGCCAGAAACATTTTTTTTGCTTTACAGTATCCTATTTGTGCTCAAACAAGCTCCCCTCCTCCTATCCCTGGGCCTGACATGCGGCGCAGATGATGTAATTTTGTATGTACTACCTCCTCGCCTACTTTATCAACTGTATGTAACTATGTACAAATGTGTCAGATTACTCCTGCCTGCCCTAAAAACTCTGTATCTTTAAGGAATGTATGAAAAACATTAACGATATTATAGCTGAAGGGTTAACGAAGGTGAATGTCGGCCAGGCAAGCTGGCGAGATATGTTAAAAGGGAGGACTGTGGAAATTTAGCTTGTAACTGAACATTATCTGCACCATCTTGCCTCTCCCCAGCGCCACGCACAGCGAACGCACGGCCACCATTTTAGGCACCCCACTCTCTCCCCCGCTCATTGTCGATCGCCAGCGCGTTCCCCATGCGCTGCAAGCATCCCCCGCGCGCCGACCACCCCCGCTCTCTCATACACGGGCCATAAACCCTCTCCTTCTGCGCGACCCTGCCATGGAATCGCACCCCGCGCCTGACCGACATCCCGTACATGGTCATGCATCTCTTTGATAACCCCCCTCCTCTGCGCCCCATTGTCCGAACCGATCCCAGGCCATCACCTAGCCCTGCGGATGCAGTTTATTGACCCTACTGTAAGGGAAACACCCCACATCAAAGGGATTACAGTAGATCAAAGCCCCTACCCCCTGAGACCCGGCCGGTCGCACACACCCCCGGGAATTGGCGGAATGTCCAGCTGTGTGATAGCCATCTCCTACTGTGGATGGGGTGGGGACTCCTACTGTAGATATGTGTGGGAACGAGTTCGAAGTGGGGATTCCGAGGATGTTCTTTCATGTTCCAAGACAATCTCAAGAATGTGCCTTGTACGATAACCCTGCAATAAAGTCATAAACCTGTGTATAAGAGGCCAGGCCTCAGAGATGCAGAGAGAGCACCTCGTGACGATACCTTGCTGTCTGATCTGATGTGTTCTGCTCCGACGGAATAAAAACTTTGTTTCCTGCCTTCCAGTCTCCGGCGCCTGCCTCTTTCATTGGTAAATTATCGAATGGTATTAGAGGCGATTACCGCCGGGCAATACTTGAAAGGTTATCGACTGAAACTGCTGCTACCATTTAACAAGACCAAGGGCACATTTCACGGTTAAGAATGTATAACAACCGTTTGTTATTCTGTAGGGCAAAGACGAGTCAGCATTTTACAAAATGAATAACACATAACAACAGTGTCGTGTGCAGCGCAGCAGAAACAACAAGCTTGCTTGTTAACTATGATCTCGGTTATGCTAACTTAGTGTTGTAAATAGGGCGTGGCTTAGTCCATCTCACAGCATCAAAACCCATTGGTGGGTGCAAGGGTATGCCCAGGCCCCACCCATTGAACGCATGCTTAATGCAAATAAAAAGTTGCACATAGCTCAGCTTTGACTTACTTTAAGATACTATCTGACACAATGCTGATTTGCATTTGATAATAAATCCGCACTAAGACTTTTTTGCATCACAAAAATGATGCAAATCCAGTGCATATAATGTCACTTCTTGTGATGTCATTAACGCCAAAGTGTACGTGATGTCCCTTCCGCTTCCCTGGCGTTTTGGTGATTCGAAGCCCATGCCCACATAAAAATGTGCATGTCCCAGGTTAATACTGAGAAATGTTTTACTAACTGAAATGTAATGGAGGTTGCAACAAACGCCGTATCCTGTAATTGTGATACAAGCGCGGAACGCACAGGGATCGCAGTATAATGAGCCACTTGTAATCAGACCTATATGGTGTGCGTTTTAATAGGTGGGTGGGCTCGGAGCCAGGCCAGACATTTGACTTTTTCAGAGAACAAATAAATATTTAAACCTCAGCCACGTCTATTTATATTCCCTGGGGATTTGCAAAATGCTGTGTGGTGCCGAGCGGGAGGACAATGCCAGACAGACTGTGAGAGGCAACTATTTCGACACACGGGGGGTGGGTGCTAGAGGCGCGTTGAGAGGCTGGCTGGGGCTCTCTGAGTGGGGGACGGAGTGGGGGAGAGAGTGGGAGAGGATAGTGGGATAGTGGCCTGAGACAGAAGATACTAAATGTGGCTGTATGGGACTGCCAGGTAGAAATGTGAAGGAATATGGACAGATGGAAAGAAGAAAATAGGTTGCATGCACTGTGACAAGAGAAGGAGAAAGGATTCGTGCGACTATATGAGAAAGAAACACGAGGAAAGCGGGATAGACAGGTGAAAGAGAGAGGAGCTGCATGGAAGTATATGACACCTGAGGGGAGGAGAGACAAACAGGCTGCGTGGTACTGAGTGAAGCGATTTGGGGAATGAGGGTCATGTTGAGGGAAGAGGGGAGACAAGCCGCATGGAACAGAATAAGTAAAGGTAAGATAGACAGAGAGAGATCAGAGACAGAGACAAACTGTTTGAGAAGCAGTTGTGGGAGACAGGCAGCGAGGAACGAAGTGAAATAAATGTGGGAAAGGGACACAATGTCGCAGAAGGGTGAGACAGGGTGCATAGAACTACATGAGAAGAAAATGAATGGGAAAGAGGAACAAATTGAGGGACAACACAAGGTTGTGACTTTCCATGGTGCAGCAAGTGCAGTGCAGGGTTGTGAGGCACGCACGGCTCCCCAATACGCGGCTGTTTATAGTATACAACTAGGGGCTTGGGGTCCATTTCCTTCGTTCCATTAGGGCCCAAGGGAGGCGCATTTGCCACTTGGATGAGCAGGGGGCTGGCAGCGTGCATCTGTAACAGAGAGCAGTGGAAACAAAGGTGGAGATGAAGAAGATGAGGGAGACTACGCACAAGGGAGTTAAATAGGGAGTGAGTGCGAGGAACTCCAGAGGAGCAGAGAGATGAAGGCAAGGGTGAGTGTAAAAGAGGCTATGGACGAATGCAGTTTTCGTAATTATTTTGTTCATCATCGATTACTTAAAATCATTACATGTAAACACCTGAAATCAAATTTGACAATGTCTCTATTATATTAAAACTCGCAAAAAAGCATAAAGGTTGACTTTAAATGCTGAAGCAAGATTAATATAATGCGTTACTGTTCCTTTCAACATTGCCATTCGGACCTAAGGCTTGCTGATTGATGTTGGTGATTTGATTGTTTTTGGCAGGCCAGCCGAAGTGTGTCGGCAAATTTACCCAACCTGGCCAGGGTTTGTGACGTGTTGGAGGCGAAGCACAGATCAGAGGCTTCTCTGCAGTGTCTAAGGCCGTAGGTTCTGCAAAGCGGGGATAGCAAGCGGCGTCGTTCACCTGCCATCTTTGGGCAGCAGCTCAGCAGATGAAACCAGGATTTATAATTGCGTGGGCGACAAGCGGCTAAATCATCCCGCCGGGCCCAGGATGGATTGAAGTCCACGATGAGCAGTGCGAGAAGTCTCATGTAGGTGATTTTCTTTCATGCCTGGGCTGTCAATGCTTGCTGGAAGTACGGCTGAGCTTTTCTTTCATGCATGAGCTGTCAATGTGCGCTCGAAGCAAAGCTGAGCTTTCCCCAGGATTAGATCTGTGACGTAGACTTTCCATGTCTCTTTCAAATCAGAGCTCCTTGACCTGTAAGTTCACTGTTTTATTTTCAAGCCGCAGATTGCAGACTTCGATTTCGAGAAAGGCTTGTGGCCACTGCCAGCTGTGGCTGCCATGAAGAGCCTACCTCTTCAAATACGGTTTTAATTTGTGCTTTGAGTGAGGGTGCTGGGGTTTGCTGGGTGCTGATGTAACGTTTTATTAGGTCCCCTGAGCATATAAAATCCAGGCAAATGAGCCCCAGCTCCAACCTAACCTGGGCTCTCCTGGCCTGCCGGGGAAGAGTTAAAAAACAATTGTAAGCAGAGGTTTGAACATTCGTGAGATTCTTATTCAGTGCTCTGGGGAAAACTAGGTGACCGTAGTTGAGAGAGGGAACTAGTTTGGCTCTCACTCAGGACTTTTAATCTGGGTTCCATGGTTGGACAGTGTAGCTGTTTGCTTAGTCGTTTCAGACTGTGGTTGACCCTGGCTTCCTTGATCTTAGATGTTTTAAATGGGCCCCTAGTTTGGCCGCATCAGACGCCTAGATAATTATAACTTGTGCATGATTTTATTTGCAAGCCTCTGAGTTGCCATCAAGCTATTTTCTTTCGTGGATATTTCCCAAAGATGGCTATCTTAGTCTTTTCCTGGTTCACCAAAAGTTTGTTGTTATGGTTGTATGTATAGAGAGCATTGAGGCCTCTCTGTAAGCCAAGTCGTGAGTAATCCTTTATTATAATGTCATCTGTGTACTGGAGGATTTGGAGCCAAACTTTCCGCATCCTCTGTGTTATTAGGCTTGCACCTTCCAAATCTTTGCCCAGATCTGCCGTGTAGAGGTTGAAAAGAAGAGGGGCGAGAACACAGCCTTGTTTGAGGCCGTTGTTAGTTGGCACTTTTGCTGTTGCGGTTGTTTGGCTGGCTTTTATTCGGACCCACGTCCCCTGGTATGGTGCAGTTATAGCCTTGAGGCGATGTTGTGGAATTCCCCAGGTGACTAGTTTCTCTCACAATATCCTTCGGTCCACCTGATCGAATGCTACGCTGTAGTCTACAAAACAGCAAAATAAAGGTGGATGCTTCGACTGTGTGGCTCGGCTTGACAGGTGACCCAGTGCTAGAATGTTATTCGTAGTGGAGCTTTCAGGCCTGAAACCGGATTGGAAAAAGGGAAGAATGCTGTTGTCTGTTGCCCAGGCTTCATTAATATTCGGGCATACACTTTTGCTTCAAGATCTAATAGAGCAATAAGCGGTATTTTTCCGGTTTCAAGGGTCCCCTTTTTTATGAATTGGGAATAGTATTGATCCTCTCCATGATGGTGGGATTATTGAGGTAGCATAAGCGTGGTTGAAAAGTGGTGTAAGTTGTCCTGAACAATAAGCTTGTGAAGATTTGAACATCCCAGCTGGAACCCCGTTGGGTCCTGGAGGCCAGTCTTTCCTCATTTTTTAGGTCTCGCTGAGACAGCGAAAGCTGTCTCTTTGAGACATTTTGTAAGTGGGCTTTCAAAAGTGCTACCCACATGGTTTTGCTGGCCTAGGGCTTGAGTGCACGATGGCGTGCACGTGCACAGCTGCTCCTTGCATTCCCCCCTCCCTTCTCACCCAGCCCTTTGATGCTCTGCTCGATTACTTTCACTTTCGCCGGTTTGACCTTTGCTTCCCCCCTCCCTTCTCACCCAGCCCTTTGATGCTCTGCTCGATTACTTTCACTTTCGCCGCTTTGACCCTTGCATTCCCCCCTCCCTTCTCACCCAGCCCTTTGATGCTCTGCTCGATTCCTTTTCACTGTCCTTAAATCCCTTTGTAAGTCCATCTTGTTTGGGTCACCTTTGCTTCATTGGACCCATCTTTCCCGACTAGGAACCGGTTATTTTTGTCCACTCCCTTTAATTTACTTTAATAATAAACTCTCGCCTTAAGTGAAGCAATTGACTTTTAAATGTCGTCGTAATCTTACAGCCTTGTTCTCAAACAAGAAAACTCCTCTCCTTCCACACGTTTCCCATTCGGCCATCTTTTCTTCTGCAGTAGTTGATAACATTGTTGCCATGTTTTAACCAAAGCATCAGGTTTCTGCAATTTTGTAACGACGTGGTGATGCACATACTTTCTGTATGTTGTACATTCCGCTGCCCCTAATGTGTCCGAGGTTTGTGAGCTGTGATGCATGCTAGCGCGATCCCACGACATGCGCCTCTTCAGCCCTCCTAAAATATACCATCCTCACTCTCCAGGTTAGAATTCGACACTTCAAAAACAAACGTGTAGCAACGAACTTCTATTAATAATGCTATAATGGCAGCGCTTCTATGCATTCCATCGTAAATGTTCTGTGGAAAGTATTTTTATTTTATCATTTTGCAGTGGTTCCGGTAGGTCGGCAGTCATTGATTCCTTGTTTGTGTACCTTTGCCCAGGGGCGTTTCTTCAATTGGTGCAGCAGGTGCAGTGGCACCAGGGCCCACGAACGCTGATAATTCGTGTATTTAATATAACTGTAGCATATTGAGGAGGTTGGGGGGTCATTTACTTACTTGCCCTGGGGTTCATGACACTGAATAGGCTGGTGTTTCGCCACGTAATTTCATTGGTCAGTGTTTAGCATTCGAGGTTGTACTCCTGAGTGACGTGACATAGAATGTAAGATTGATTGTGCCAGGGCAGGAAAAGGAAATGCTGCTCAGGGCGCCAATTGTGTAAGGCGTCTAGACCTCACATATGCTCTTCCCTCTATGTTTTTCTCTCTGGTCTCACATGTGCTATTCCCTCTGTATTTTCACTCTGCCCTCACATGTGCTTTGCCCTCTCTATTTTTCTCTATTTCCTCACACATGCTATTCCCTCTGTATTTGTCTCTCTTCCCTCACATGTACTCTTCCCTCTGCATTTTTTCTCTATGCTCTCACATGTGCTCTTCGCTCTGTATTTTTTTCTCTGCCCTCGCATGTGTTCTTCTCTCTATATTTTTCTCTCTGCTCTCACATGCTCTCTTCCCTCTATGTTTTTATCTCCGGTCTAACATGCGCCCTACCCTCTGTATATTTTTCGCTTTGCTCTCACATGAGCTCTTCCCTCTCTATTTCTCTCTCCTCCCTCACATGGACTCTTCCCTCTGTATTTTTCTCTCTGCCCTCACATGCTTTTCCCTCTGTATTTTTCTCTCTGCCCTCACATACTCTTCCCTGTATGTTTTTCTCTTTGCCCTCAAGTGCACTCTTCCCTCTGATCACATGCATACACAACTATGCACACATACAAACACACACATGCATTTACACACACATATGAACATATACAAACACACACAGACATGCATAAACATATGCATAAAAAAATAAATAAAAAAAAACGATGAATTAACCCAGATCTCTTGACTGGGGGAGAATGTCTGCATTGTCAGCATTCCGTCCATCATTTGTTTGTTGTAAACATATGCATATACATGCACACAACACACCAACCCCACATACACATATAAACAAGCACGCACACCAACATACTCAAACACATATACATACACACAAGCATGCATACACAGACATAGGTATACACACAAACATATCTGTACACATCCATGAAGACAAATGAACACAATGACACACCCATACTTGCACACCAACACACACATGCATACACAAACATATACACATACAAACACACACACATGCATACACACACAGATATATACATATAGACACACACACTATGCACACACACGCATCTCCCGTACTGTCTCAGGGGAAGAGTCGGTGTCAGCTGTCTCCTAGAGGGAGATCTCGCATGAGACAGTAAGACTCAGAGACATGTGGCGGTGGGGAGAGACAGACATGCCTCCCTTTAATTGTGTTGTTGCAAGATGGGGACTATCTTCTGCCACTGGTGCATTCAGATAAGCAGCAGGAAGTTCGTCGGACACATGCACTGGTTTCAATTTCGAGAAAGTGGGGTGAACGTTTCACAGATCGGTAGTGTGTGTCAACACGTGTTTCTCCTTCACGGCAAGGCCAATCAGTACGTTTTGTTTAACCGTGTGGTCATGAATCCATTAATTGCATAAGTGAGCGGGTATGGATGTAAACAAAAATGTAACACTAATACCACATTTTCTGTCACTCTTGTGAACAGGTTTGCTGTGAATGTATGAATGAGAATGGCATTTTAGAATACGTTGCATGGAAAAGGGTCAACATGGTGTATACGTGTTTTTGGGTGTTTTTCATATATTTTTTTTAATTTATTTTTTATTGCATGGTTAACGTCATGATATACCGGATTCGGATGCTTCATTGCAGATCAGTTGTTTGGCCCGTGGTTATTTACGAGTTTCGAAAATACTTTTGTATTGTTTCGATTCTTTTTGTCTCTGCCCTATCTATTGGCTGCATCCTTACTCTCTCCCATCTTCTCTCTCCACCTCTTTGCTACATGTTCTCTCGTAATGTTTTCATTTTCCCCAACTCTCCTCTTTACTCTCTCTAATTCTTTTTTTGCTCCTTTTCTGTCTCTGTCCCTTCTCTCCTCTTTCTCTTCCCACCTGTCCCTTCTCTAACCCCACTCCTCTTCCTCTGCCCGCCCCCCCATCCCTCTCTCTCGCAGTACTGCAGCATAGGCAGCACCAGGTCTCTGATGCCTTCTCAGTGTTGGCCCTGGGGGTGGAGGAGGTAAGTCAGCCCCCCAAGTGAATCCCATTATCAACAGATAGTGAACCTCTATTTACCAACAAGTACGGAGCGGTCTCGGGTTATGGCTGATGCGAACAGTGACCTGCTCTCGGCCCCGGCAGGGCCTGTGGGGTGGGGGCGTTACCTTACACTAGGAGAGGAAGTAAAAGTGATATCCTCCCCTCCCCCCCACTCCACCACTGTCTCTCCTCACCCTCCACCTCTCTCTCTCCTCCACTTCTGATTCCCTTCCAACTCGGTCTCTCCTTACCCTCCACCTCGGTCTCTCCTTACCCTCCACCTCGGTCTCTCCTTACCCTCCACCTCAGTCTCTCTTCACCCTCCACCTCGGTCTCTCCTCACCCTCCACCTCCGTCTCTCCTCACCCTCCACCTCCGTCTCTCCTCACCCTCCACCTCCGTCTCTCCTCACCCTCCACCTCCGTATCTCCTCACCCTCCAACTCTGTTTCTCCTCACCCTCCACCTCACCCTCCATGTGTCTCTCCTCACCCTCCACCTCACCCTCCTCACCCTCCACGTGTCTCTCCTCACCCTCCACGTCTCTCCTCACCCTCCACGTGTCTCTCCTCACCCTCCACACGTGTCTCTCCTCACCCTCCACACGTCTCTCCTCACCCTCCACACGTGTCTCTCCTCACCCTCCACACGTGTCTCTCCTCACCCTCCACACGTGTCTCTGCTCACCCTCCACACGTGCCTCTGCTCACCCTCCACATGTGTCTCTGCTCACCCTCCACACGTGTCTCTGCTCACCCTCCACGTGTCTCTCCTCACCCTCCACACGTCTCTCCTCACCCTCCACATGTCTCTCCTCACCCTCCACACGTCTCTCCTCACCCTCCACACGCCTCTCTCCTCACCCTCCACCTCACCCTCCACACGTGTCTCTCCTCACCCTCCCGGTCTCTCCTCACCCTTCGGGTCTCTCCTCACCCTTCACGTCTCTCCTCACCCTCCACGTGTCTCTCCTCACACTCCACGTGTCTCTCCTCACCCTCCATGTCTCTCCTCACCCTCCATGTCTCTCCTCACCCTCCACGTGTCTCTCCTCACCCTCCACATGTCTCTCCTCACCCTCCACACGTGTCTCTCCTCACCCTCCACACGTGTCTCTCCTCACCCTCCACACATGTCTCTCCTCACCCTCCACACATGTCTCTCCTCACCCTCCACGTCTCTCCTCACCCTCCACACGTGTCTCTCCTCTCCCTTCACACGTGTCTCTCCTCACCCTCCACACGTGTCTCCTCACCCTCCGCCTCACCCTCCACATGTGTCTCCTCCTCACCCTCCACATGTGTCTCCTCCTCACCCTCGACAGGTGTCTCCTCCTCATGCTCCACATGTGTCTCTCCTCACCCTCCACACGTGTCTCTCCTCACCCTCCACACGTGTCTCTACTCACCCTACACGTGTCTCTCCTCACCCTCCACGTGTCTCTCCCCACCCTCCACGTGTCTGTCCTCACCCTCCACGTGTCTCTGCTGCACGCCTCACACTGCTGCACGCCACACACTGCTGCACGCCTCACACTGCCGCACGCCTCACACTGCTGCATGCCTCACACTACTGCACGCCACACACTGCTGCATGCCGCTGCACGCCACACACTGCTGCACACCTCACACTGCTGCACGCCAGACACTGCCACACACTACTGCATGCCGCACACTGCTGTACGCCGCACACTGCTGCACGCCGCCCACTACTGCACGCCGCACACTGCTGCACGCCACACACTGCTGCACGCCACACACTGCTGCATGCCACACACTGCTACACGAATCATTGCTGCACGCCACACACTGCTGCACGGCACACACTGATGCAACCGGCACACTGCTGCACGACACACACTACTGCACACTGCTGCATTACTCACTGCTGCATGCTGCACGACTCTGCTGCACGCAGCACACTGCTGCACGCCGCTGCACGCCACAGTGCTGCATGCCTCACACTGCTACACGAAACACTGCTGCACGCCGCACACAGCTGCACGCAGCACACTGCTGCACGCCGCAGACTGCTGCACGCCGCTGCATGTCACAGTGCTGCATGCCTCACACTGCTACACGAAACACTGCTGCACGCCGCACACTGCTGCACGCCGCACACTGCTGCACGCCACACACTGCTGCATGCCGCACACTGCTGCACGCCTCACACTGCTGCACGCCGCACACTGCTGCACGCGGCACACTGTGGCACTCCACACACTGCTTTTATGCGAGTTTATGCTACTGACATTGTAAATGACAATGCCTTTTATTTGTTTTAAAACCAAAACATAAATAAAAGGCATTGTAATTTTACAATGCCAATAGCTCAAACTCTTATAAATGCGAGAGCTATTGCATTGCAAATGCTTGTTTAAATTGTGTCTGTTAAATGTGTATTCAGCTCACAGGTCGGGCAGAGGGTCCCATACATATGTCTCCGCTTACTGTATATGTCTCAACTCCACCATGTAGCCCCGTCTCACACCTCTCCCTTTCCTTTCCTTCCCTTTGCTGGCTCCCTATCTAGTACCACGTAACTTCACAGCTTGAGAGGCGAAATCTATTTAAAGTTAATTTGTTTATTCATGTCCCTTACAATCAAGCTTAGTTTCGAAAGAGGGTGCTTTAAACGTGGCCTTCCTTATCAGCAACAGCACTTATTTTATACAAACTGTTAACACTGACAGCAGCCAGCAGGTGGATCACGTGACTCACATGCCTTTATAGAGTGCTTTGTGCTGCATGCAGACTTGCGACTTCTATCGACTTCAGGAAAAAAAATCTGTGAATATTTATTTCATACTTCGAGATACAGAGAGGATTATGTTAGCTAACATTCTTGATTGTAACGGTTTGGCCTTGTATATTTACACCGAATCATATTTAAATTGTGGAAGAAAATAAATGATATTAGCAAACAAACCTTAAACGTGCCTATTTCAAAGTGTATTACTCTGCTGAAACTATTTCCATTGATTTAAAGCTGAAAGGAATAATTACAAGTAAAATAAAGCACCAAAATAATGCAGCAAAATTTCCATTTTTGTGCCGCAAAATGTCCATATTTGTGCACCACAATTTGCAAATCTATGCCGCAATATCCTGGGAGGTCTGCGATATGAATACATGTGGGGAAATGGGCTAAGTGAGTGAGAACTATGGTGAACGGGGCACAGGTTAAAGAGAGAGAGGAAGACAAGAGTAATTGTAACAGAGGCAGAGAAAGATTTAATGGAAAAAAAGAGGAAAGCAGGGTGTGCATAAATATACTAGAGAGAAATTTGGAAAGACCAGCTGAAGGAAATGAGCTCAGCTGCCTGAATTGGAGTGTGTGAATCAGTGAGTGGGAGGGTGCGGTGCCTAACTCGAGTCGGGATTTCTGGTGCTTTAATTCTCATTTGCCATGGCGGTGCACCACATGGCGGTGCTTTCTGTCGAATTTTGAGATGAGCACAACAATTGTGTTTTTAACTTAATACACATTAAAAATTAAAAATGCCTGCTGCACACACTTTTCCAATAGCTTTCGGTGGCCTGGAATAGTTTGGATTGTCATTCTTGCTGGAATGTAGCCAAGTTTTTTTTTAGAGTTAAATGTTTTGCTTCTATATCTGCATTAACATGTGCACATGCAAATGTATTTACTGAGAGTATTTGATGTTTGAATTAACCATAACTAATGTATGCCTCATATCTTCAGAAGACTACTGAAGAATTGGCTCTTCCTCACATAACCACCACTCTCAAACATGCATATAAAGTGTATCACTGTGTATATAAGCAGTTATTTGGATTAAATATATGTGGACCTAGATATGAATATTCTTTTGTATAAATGTGTATGTTAATCATGTTTATAAATATATAGATATACGTTAGATCTGCCTAACAAATGTTGATATTACTTATGGTTATATAATTTTATGTTTAACACGTATATAGGTCACTGCACAAATAGGTAAGTTGTTATCATAACTATTCATCTATAATTGCTTCACTATTGAGAAATAGTTTTTTTGTAAAATACAAATAAATTAGCTTAAAGTCCAGGAACACTCTAAATGTCTGAGTTTATTATATACAACTTAAATCTGAATATATTACCGTACTTATAAACCTTCCATGTACTTATGTATCTTTATATTTATTTCTCTACTCCTAATTCAGTAGCTCCTATGCACTACCCTATATCTCACCCTACACCTCTCTCAATATATCCTCTACCTCCACTCTCTGACTCATCCCAGACCTCAATCTACTACTCTCTTCCAAGCACAACCCTAATTCTCACCATATACCTTTCTCATAATATCCTCTAGCTCCACTCTCTGACTCATCCCAAACCCCATTCTACTACTATGAGCCCCAAAATAATACTTTCTAGACACTTCCGTCCTCTATCAATCCTTGCATCATCTCAAACCTATTTTACTATGCAGATCTTCTAAATAAGCCTTCTAAACCCTTGCCTCTGACTCTCCCTCCTCCACTCTACTCATCCCAAACCTCCTCCTGCTGTATTTGATCTCCAAATGAACACTTGTTAGACTCTCCATCTTCTATTCAGCAAAAAGTGCTTTGACGCATCATCAAGGGTACCAAGTGTTATAAAAATGCAAACCCTTCCCTCTTCTCTCCCTCAACTATCCTTTTTCAATTCGAATCACAGACTCACATGTCTACCGCTCAAATTGTTTTCATATTTCCCTATAATAGTTCACCACTAATCCTTTTTGGATTCCGGAGTAGTGTGTTTCTCACAGAAAAGCGTTTTGACGCCTCATCAGGGGGAGTTAGTGCTATATAAATGCAATGACAATTACAATTTAAAAATGGCTACATTTTCGTGGCTAATTCTTCTATGTTGTGTATATCCCTTTCTTTCAGAAGGAGCTGAACCAGCAATTGCGAACCATTTGTCTGTTATTTTCTGTTCTCATGAGAAATGTTTACTTTTCCTAATCCTTGTAGTGTTCACAAACTGTTGTGAAGCACCAGCACCTGCAAAGCACATCCTTGGAGAATGTATCTCAATTTGTTGCAAATAACTGTTAAGTGAGAAAGAAGTTTAGTTTGAGTTCATTGTGTCTTAGCTTGAGAAATAAGTGAATTTACTTTATCTGTTTGTACCTTAAGCTGATTGGTTCTCTTCATGGGAATTATGTGTAAGTGTATCAAAATATTGGAAAATGTGTGATCTAAGTAAATGCTTATAGACAGTTTTTCAGATGTCTGTTGCCCCCTTGTTAGCAGAAGCTTTTTATCCCACAGAACTCCCCTTTCGCATTGCTTGAGATCAGATGCTTGTTAATGCCTCTCAGAGGTACTCTAGTAGAATCTTTTTATCCTTACTTCCCTCCGAATTTCCCTGAGTTTTCCCTAGCTTAGCAATGTAGGGTGTTCCCTTAATGAGAGAACTTATTGTGCTCAACTTTTCCTTTTGAGACAACTTTTTAACTATTTTGCTTTGCTCTTATGATTTTAGATTTTGGTTTGAATATATTGACTATTGCATTCATGTATTGCCTTTTGAATTACAAATAATTTGGATGATTCAGTTTGTAACTTTGTAAATCTTTTAATAAATCTTCATGGTTTTAAAATGACCACTCCCTGTCTTCCTTGTTGGGCCAAATGTGTTTCATGTTATTGAAATTTACTGAATTTGAAGTCAGTCCCAATCAGAACTAAAGATTCATCAGCGGGTGCTTGTTAAATCAGAATTTGCTCTGATTGCTGATATGCTGGACCTTTGATAATAATAAGATTGCTTGTTATTATTGAGAAGCCCCCCTTTTCCCTCTATTTGGGGATACCAAGTGGCTAGATAATGTCCCCTTGGACCATTCATCAGTAGAATTTGTTCAGAATTGACTCGTTCTACGTTTTAGAACCACTGGTCCCCTGTGGACCTATACATATTTTTATATGGAGGACTTTCAAGGACTAAGCTTTGATGATGAAGCAGCTGCAGAAATACTTAGAACTCCATCACTGCTGGCCCCTGATGGCAGTTCTGCCTCTGGGAGTCATGCAGAAGACTGGACGTCATTATCTAACCTTAAACATGAGTGGCTCTAAGTGACACTCCATGGTGCCATGATGACCGAATATTTAAGAGCTAATATAGCTCCCAATGGGCTTATAGTGAACAACTTCCCTCGCCTATTCCTAGAGTATGCGCTATTCAAAAAAGAGTGGTCCCTGGTAGCATGGAAATGCACCAGGGACTGGCTCATCCTGATCATTAACACTGCAAAAAGAATAGCGGATGCCCTGTTAATCAAGATACAAACAGTGGAGGGTGCTATCAAAGTCATCATCCAAACTACTGCATACAAGAGTAAATTAGCAGAAATCAATGCTGAACTTGCCGAGAATAGGGAGTACCTTATGAAGCAAAAAATATCTAAACTCCAGAAAGATATAAAGAAGTTTTCATCAGAAAAGATATACCCCTATCTTAAAGCAGACTATACCTCGACAGTAACCAGTTACTCGTCAGATGAGAGTTCAGGACCTTCCAGACGGAGTTCCTCAACCAACAGTGAATCCAGCACAGGGAGCTGGAATAGCAACAACAGGAAAACAAGATCTTTCCAGACACCAGGCTATCCGGCATTTAACATGCCTCCATATCAGGGACCACCCTTTTGGCAATATCCCATGTACCATCAAGGCCCGCCTCCGTCCTTCTTCCCACCTAGGATTGAACAACCTTTTTTAGACAGAGGCTGGGGCAGAGGAAGAGGGCGCAGAAGAGGGCGACAGCAAAAAAGAGTGCAATGGCAGGAACAACCTCCCAGGACAGTGGAAACCAGGAGTCAAACCAGGGACAAGAGAGATTGATGATCAATCTTTCCCCTAGAGTTCTCACTCCTGTGGAAGAAAGAGTACTCCAGAAAGGGCTGGGTTATGTCCCCACACCTAAACTAGATAGATTTTGTGAAACTTGTGAGGTCCAGAATCTATTTCGTAAGATTAGGTTACAAGCGTTCTTTCAAGATCATCCACCACCTAGCAACGATGACTCAGGGCTACGTAGACCATCAACCTTCACACCAACAAGGAGTATGGTCCCTCCGGAAGTACTGACCTTCGAACAGGCAGTTCTAAAGGATCTTAATATGGACACCAATCGTATGCCCTTCCACAACTTGTCTACTAGTGAGTCGTTGGCTATAAGAGATCTGGCTAATGACAACAGGATTGTAATAAAACAAGCAGATAAGGGCGGGGCCACTGTTATCTTGTCTTCTGTTGACTACGACACTGAATGCCGCAGAAAACTCAATAATACAAGATACTACACTCCCATCAAGGAAGACCCTACCCCACAGTTGACCAGGACTATATGTTCAATGGTCTCCACAGCGGAATTAGAAGGTTGGATCTCAAAGAAAGAAGCACATTTTCTTATAGCAAAAGAACCAGTGATCCCTTTTTTCTATTGCCTCCCTAAAATTCACAAAGGGACTACTCCAGTACCTGGTCGTCCCATCGTGTCGGGCATAGGATCCATTCTGGAACCATTGTCGCAATTGACCATTTCATTCAACCCCTGGTGATAACTTCTCCTTCATACATCCGAGACACCACTGATGTCCTCCGCCTCCTCGAGGGTATCCAACACCCACAGGAGATAGACCTGTTGCTGACCCTTGATGTTGAGGCATTATATACTAACATACCCCAACAAGCAACTCTCCAGGTCATTGAGGATGCTCTGATGAGCAGTGGGCATGTTTTCACTACACCTGTACCATTCATAATGGAATGCGCTAGTCTGGCCCTTACTCAAAACTTCTTTGAGTACAACACCCAGCTGTACCATCAAACCCAGGGTACTTCCATGGGCAGTACATTCGCGCCGAGTAAAGCATGCATGTACATGTCGGCTTTCGAAGCTAGGAAAATTCACCACTCTTCTAATCCCTACTCGGCGAATGTACTGCTCTGGAAAAGGTTTATTGACGACATCTTGATCCTCTGGAGAGGAGATTACACGAAATGTACAGAATTCTGTACTTGGATCAACACCTTAAACCCCTATTTGAGGTTTACCCACACAATCTCTGACACAGAAGTCCCCTTCCTGGATCTCCTTGTCCGTCTTGAAGGCAATCAGATCACAACGAGTCTATACCGCAAACCAACTGACAGAAATAGCCTTCTCTTATTCAGCAGTTATCATCCCAAGTCATTGAGGGAAAACCTTCCCTTCGGGCAATTTTTGCGTATCAGAAGGAATTGTAGATCTGTGACAGACTACCAGAAAGAGTCCGCGACCCTCATGAATGATCTGATTAAGCGAGACTATCCTAAACATGTAGTGTCAAGGGCTCGTAAACGAGCAAGAAACAATAACAGAGAGAGCTTGCTAGACATTAACACCAAGGAACCTGATCAATCCATAACGTGTGTCACCACGTTTACCCCTGATTCCAACAGGATCAGATCCATCATCAAAAAACACTGGGGGATTCTCAACACTGGTGACTTGAATATGACGACTCCCAGGTTCGCATTAAAACGTACTAGTAATCTTAAGGATTTACTAATACATACTAGACCCAAGAAACCTACCATCAGGTCACAAAGAATGCTTTGGGATCTACCTCCGGTTAAGGGTCACTATCCCTGTGGGTCATGTTCGATGTGTCCCCAGACACGCACCAGTAAAGAATTGATATTCCCTAATGGACTGACGTGGAGTATCTCTAGACATGCCAATTGCAACTCATCAAACTGCATCTATATGATGTCATGTCCTTGTGGTCTACCTTATATAGGTATGACGACCCGTGCAGTTAAG
Source organism: Triturus cristatus (assembly GCF_964204655.1). Lineage (NCBI taxonomy): Eukaryota > Metazoa > Chordata > Amphibia > Caudata > Salamandridae > Triturus > Triturus cristatus. Next base: position 983,548,249 of record NC_140585.1, on the reverse strand, counting down.
ACCCGCATGTTGGAACATAAAAGTAGCTTCAGGTGCGCCAAAACTAACACCAAAATGACGTCCCACTATCAACTTGAACATCATGCCCCCAATTCGTTCCAATGGGTTGTCTTAGAATCTCATCCACACATGTCAAAAAAAGCCCTCTTTAGACTCGAACAGCAGTGGGTCCTAAGATTGGCTGCAGACGCCACTGGTCTTAATGAGGACATTCCATGGAGCATGCTGACTTGAGTTTATTAATACTGACTCCTGCACACCCTAGCTCTATGGAGCATGCTGGAACCGTTCGATTAATTAGCCTTGCATGAATTGACCCACATCCTTTTGGTTGTCAGTTCCCTACGATACCTTGAATTCCGTTTCTCTCAATTTGAGAATTCGGGATTTTTCGGTTTCCATTCGACTGTTGAGTTCACTTGTACACTCCTGGTTTTTCCACGGTTTTTCCACGATTACGACATAAACCTTTCCCGCGTCATTCTTGATTTCTAGAGTAACTTTCTCCCCGCACACGTTTTGCGATGATTTCCACGCACGCGCCTCGCCTAATATTCAGCAATGAGGTTAGCGGTCTAGTGTTCATCGCGGGAGCATGTTTGACTTCACCGGATGTACCCGCCCCCCACACACCCGCGCTCTACGCCATTCTGTTCCTATAACTAGGGACTGTCCGGACATACAAACACCAGGCTGTAGCGGCTGGTGAGATGTTAGGCGTACGGTGTTTCCGGAACTACGGAATCGTGAGTAGCGAGACCTTTTACTTTACATTCTCTGTACGCTGACCTTCAGATACTTACTTGCATGCGTGTCTCGTACAGTTTGTGATTAGCGAGACTTCCATTTCGCCGAATTTTAGGCGTGTTGAACTGCATTGTATTCCTTGAACGCTGTCCATCAGAAGCTTCAAATGTGTGTACTGTGTACAGTTCTCTTACTACAGGCTGCTGTGCATTGTATTCCCCTGTACGTTCCCCTACAGAGGCTGACCGTGTGGTTGCTTTGTTTGCGTCAAGGCGATTGGTTCATATTATTAAGCACTACTTGCCGCACTAGTATGTGAGCGACTCAACTTCTTTTCGGGTCCTGCTGTTCCAGTTCTTGGGCCCCCGTAGGAGCTCAGCTGCGGTTTGCATTCCTGGGTACACCATTACCCCTTGGGGTTCAATCAACTCAGGCCTTGTTACATTACAATGTCATTGTGTTTACTGTTCCCCTTACCTGTTATGTGTCTTATCCATCCTCTCTCTATACTTTAGGACACTAAAATTTAGTGCTCTCTCACCCTGGCCTCGATCCCAGCACAGCCTAAGAGGGTGAGTTCTACAAATTACTTGTGGTTAATTGACCTAGTACTCCTTGCACTGGTCTCAGAGTTGGGTTATCATTTCTGTGATGCTTTTAGCCCTTAGTAAGTCCTACAAACATTGCTCACAATTCACGTATGTCACGGTTGTATATTTCTTGACACCACCAATTGTCTGGAACTAACCTGATATCTCGGTTTGAGTTGTATTATTATGTTTTTATCTGTTATCTTCCCTTTTTCCGCAGGTTGTGTTCTTTTCCAACGGTACCACACATTTTTAGGGTGCTGTATGTGTGTCCACCAATATTACCTCTTAGGGGCTGTGGGCACCACTAAAAAGGTGTAGGTAGCCGTATCTTTCCCCCGGTCCTGAAGAATTGCCAATTAATACATTATAAGGCAAGAAACATGTTGACCTACTGATCCCCTTAACACGTCCACTCACACACCTAAAGGTGAGAGATGTGCGGATTATATATTTTTTTAATCAGGATGGTGACCATACTTTATTAAAATTGATTACAGTGGATCACCTACCCCTGTTTTAATACACTTTCTTTAACCTCATTTGCACCTACACTCACTATTACAGTTAATTCCCTTTCCCCCACACACACCTCACTCATCGGCGTTGGAAATAAAGAACTCCGACAGGAAGGCCCCATTGGGTGCCTGATCGGGCATTGCACCCGCCGGCCCGATAAGGAGCAAAGACCCGGTGATGAAGCAAGACACCCGCTTGTTGGGTGTGTGAGGGTCTTCTTTTCCGAAAGGAGTAACCTTTACTCCTGTCTTTCACATCTATTCTCACAGTATCACCCTGGTACCCTATGGTGATTCTAACACACCTTGCGTTTATTTTAGGAACTGCATACCTATTGTTTTCACAAATCAGAATTTGCACCAGAATTGGTGCGAAGCAAAGCGCCCTATCAAGTGTAATGGTTAGTAGCTTTACTGGTACTGTTATTGGCAGCACTGGCAATGGGTGGTAAAAGCTGCAGTGACCTCCTGAGGAGGGTCCTAGCACTTACTGTTTTTTTCAAATTAAGCTCTGGGGTGGGGAGAGGCTGAGGGAAGAGTAGAATACAATACGATCAGGCTGAGGGAAGAGATGGATAAGGTTCATTGTCACCATAGAAGAGAGAACAAAGTGCCAGAAAAGAGAGTCAGCTACAGAAGAGAGGGAGACATCTGCCCATGACTTTTAGAAATAAAGGGTGACCAGACAGAGAGGTAGAGGGGAGCAGAAGACAGACAAAAGTGGAAAGTATGAAGACTGAACTTTTCATTTTATGGGAGAGCGGGAAATGGGCTGTGTGAGAAGAAATGAATGGTGGGAAAAGAGACAGGCTGAGGGGAGTGATGCACTCTGGATGAACAAAAGTCTCATATGAGAGAGAGTTGGAAGGAGGCCAGGAAAACAAAGCAAGATAGGCAGAGACTAACTATGTGAGACAGGGCGGAGACAATAGACAAACTGGAAAGAAAAAAAGAAGAGTCCAACGCAGAACAGACACAAAGAAAATGTAAGAGATGTGGACAATGGCACAATGGCATTCTAAGTGTTTGTGGGGCACTGGGCAAGATATTTTCGGTCCTCTCTTTGGAACAGCTTAGAATTTATTACCAATTTTCTGCTTATTCAAACCCTTGTTATGCCTAACAAAATGTAATTATATGTTAAACCTTCAGAAAAAGGGCATGCAAAACCAGGTGTATCCTTGCCCTGCCTAGTATTCACCAGCATAATAATAGCAAAAGAAATCTTGAACAAACATTGATGAAGCCATTTCTTTTTGAGTTCAGATCTAGATGTTTTTACTCACAACAACAGCATTGTATGTGGAATTCAGTGTCTAACCAGCTTGTTACTCCCATTGTTGGAAAAATACAGCAACCTAATAAATATTTGGTGTATTGGTGCCCAATATTAAATATGACTTATACACGTAGCTTTAGCTACTGAATATTTGTATGGTCATATGCATTCTTGCTACAACAGTGAAATTAAAAGTGTTGCTGTTAGGATTTTCATCATTCCATTGACTAAAATCTATTAATGTTCTCTGAAACTTTCTTTCCCTGCCTTGTCTCTCTTCTTCTCTTTATGTGTGTGCATTTTTAGATGGCTAGATAGGTACCTGTAACCTTTCTGAGTAAGAGAGATGGGATGGAGCACCATTCAGGGGATGGACAGAGACAGTAAAGAGAACAGCTACTGTTAAAGGCACTATCATTGAGATGGGCCAATGGGGCCTGGTTAAATACCTGACAGAGATGCTACTTCCTTTCGAGCTCTTCACACATGAAGTCAGCAAGGAGGACTGTACTATGGGCCAAGCTATCCCATTGTTGAACATGCTACCGGACCAGCTTAAGGGAGTGTTTGCAATGTACAAAGTTGTGGAGGAAAAAAAAGAAGCATGTGAGTTGGTGGAGAGCTTAACCCTTCGCTTATCTGAAAATACAAGGGTGCAAAGAGGCATTGTGTCATGCTACCATTACATTTGTGCCACAATATTTGATCCACGGTACAAACCAGTACTGCAAACTTTCATTCCTTTTTCAGAAGGGAATGTTGCCAACTACAAAACTTGGATAGCTGTGGTAGCCAGTCACTTAGAAAAAGAACTTCTGGGAATTAGAGGCCCGCTACTCCAGGTCACAACAAGCACTGCAGGGCACTGCAGGGCAGCCGGCTTTAAGTTCAACTTCAGAGCCTGAGGGCAGTGTGGTTGGCTCACAGCAGCCCAAACCCCCAACAACACCAAAAACAACATCAACTACAACAAGAACAGGAGCATCAAACTCACCAAAATCAGCACAGGAAGGGTTTCTACAGCAAGGGCTTGTTAGGTCCAGTGCTGAGGCCAAGGCAAAAGAGGCCAAGCAAAGCAGAGCACCCCTGGGCATTGAGCGGATTGTCCAGGCATATCTGGATGACCAAACAGAGGTCTACATTGATCAAAACCCATTGCTGTATTGGTATGGGAAAAGGCGCCAATGGCCAGTGCTCAGCAGGCTGGTGATTAACTATCTGGCTTGCCCTGTTGCAAGTTTCTCTTCTGAGAGTGTTTTCAGTGCTGCTGTTGCTGTTCTGACTGTGAGAAGGACTAGTCTCTGCCCCTAAAACGTGGAGAGGTTAACCATGATCAAAACAAATCAGCACTTTATACCACCGGATTACACCATACCTGAAGTAGCACAACAGGAAGATGATGACGGAGACTCAAGTGAAAGTAGTGGGTTAAGTGACCTACTTCTTGGCTAACCACCAGAGTTTGAGGATGAGCTCTACATCCCTGACAACTAGGCTTTTTCAATTTCAAGTTACTTTCTTTCTTTCTTTGACGTTCCCCCCAAAAAAGATATAGCTAAGGAACATTATTTACTTTATTATTTATTTGTGTGTGTGACTTTCTTTCTGTTTCACAAATCCATCCCCACCGTCTTACTCTTTTTATTGCTGGATCAGAGTTGCAAATGTGTACAGTCATTGAAGAAGTAAAGTCCTCTCCTGACTCACCCAAAACCCATTTCTCTCAAGCCCGACATTGGATAGAGAATTCAAACAAATGAGTGCCTGCCTCCAACTCTGGGCCCTGACTATCTATTTATCCTTTCCTAATCCAGAGGTACTGCCGCAGAAGAACACTCAGGTAAATGATGGCATGCATTGCACGATGAGTGATTGTTGCTTGTTGTGAATGTCTATTCTACAAAGTGACGCAATTCAATCTTTCCCTACTTGTTTTTCAATAACAAAATTGTACTACTACAGGCCGATCCATTGCATTTTTTGAGTCAGGAGTGGACAAGTCTGGAGGAATCACTCGGGAGTTGGACACTGTTGGTACGGACTCAGAATTGGACACCATGACCACCATACTCGCAGTCAGAGTCAGGTCAGGAGGATCAGAGATGATTGATGGAATAACTCAGGGTGTGCCACCCGAAGAAAATTGATTTTTTCACATTCACTGAAACCAACCGATTTGGATGATTGATGATGACTTTGAAGCGGCCTAAAGGTAAACAACAGAGACCAGACCCACATATCTGTGTTGTGGTGGTGGGCGGTGAGTGTGGTGTGACTGACAGCGGTGCATTGATTTATTTTTTACTTCCTTTGGAAAATGCTATGTTGCTGTGCGTCTACTATGTATGTGTGCTCAGTGCTGTCTGGCTCAAATCTGAAGCTAAGTGGAGTTTGGGTGTGGGTGGCCTGTTGTTGGAGGTAACTGCCATAAACAGAGTCTGATTTAGCCATGCTGCCTCTCAAAGTCTTCTTGTTGCACTGCTCCTTATGCAGTTTTACTTTTTGTTTTTGCCTTGATTTTTAAATATCCTTTTTGTTTTTCTATCTACAGTCCCTTCACATTGCGCCATACTGTAAAAAACAACTCACGCTTACCATACCAAACAGCATCTGCCAGGCACCAAAGATTCACGGGTGGACAGTCCAATAGGAATGCGGAGATGCAACTCCCAATTTAAACAGTATCTTTTTTTCTCTTCAATCATTACGACTGTGTGTGTTGTGTTTATGTTTGCTTGTTACTCCTACAGATCATTTAATTGTATTTGCTATCTTTCTAGGCCCGATACAACCGAACATAAATGTAATGTATGTAACTTGGGTCTCTCTTGGGGCAGACAGACAATTGCATAATTAATATACTTCCCTGTACTTGTCTAGTACTAGTAAAATGCAAGTTCCCTTTGGAACAAATCTAGATAACATGTACCATGTACGTGAACACAAAACGAAATAACACTTTCGGAAACTCAAGCTAATTGGTTGAATTAAATTCTAACACAACAACTAAAAACATATTACAAATATTTCTTTAATTAAAATTTCATAAAAATCAATAAATTTATACAAAGGAAATTTCCTCTTAATACATGCAATCTGTTTAAAAAATCTCTTTGACATATATAATGAAATGTTTACAAAAGCATCAACACATATAAAAACAAGAGAGAAAACACGATTGCAGACTCCTATCGTTAGTCTTTATTTGTACATATTATCTATAGCAGTGAATTGATGGTCTGGTTTAAACTTCTATTTGTACAATGACGGCACCATGTTCCAATAGAGATTATGTAATCAAAGTAGCGTCGACGCGTTTCGATAGATTTTTCCACCTATTTCCATCTTTTTCAAGACAAATGATTAATAGAGTTTTCTCTATCTATTGTTCCCGGATTCTTTGTAATCCTTCTGTAGATATGTGGACTTTGGTTGTGTTTTATTTTCAAAGCCGTATGATATCCTATATTCTGTTCAGATAAAAACAGTTTAAAGAAGACAGAGCTGCCACCTTGTTGTTTATATTACGTGAATATTTTTTCGATATCTGTGCTCGTTTTTATATTGATAGCTCCACTCTATAAGGTATCCAAATGTTACCCCCTTGAGTTATTTGGCGTTAAACCAATTCTCGGTGCTCCGTTTTCCACACCACCCGAGGGGCAAATGAATATTTCGCCTCCACAATGCGCTATTTAAAATGCAGCCTGCGTCCTGCACATCCTTCACTGTCGTGGCATTCTCTCGACCTTATCCCTTTGGTCCTAAAGGGGTCTCTCTCTTTAATTTACAATACTTGTCTAGTTCTACTCATCATCATGCATGCACTTCCTTTTCCTCCCATAACAGATTTAGGATGTTCAGCTGCTAAGATGAGTGTTGTCCATGTGTAGTGTTTGTCTTTGTCAAACCGTTCCCTCAAACCCCCTTCCCCCCTTAACCATTCATCAAACTGCTAACCCTCTTCCCCCAGGCTGTGTGGTTTATTGAGGTGTGACTTAACAATTTTTAAACCATTCATTGATCACACACTTGGTAGGGCGGACATGGTGAAAGCAACACAACAACTCAGTGCAGGGGGAGGATGATCTTATTCCTAACTAAGCTCATATAGCCCACGCTGGCAGCATATATTATACAATATCCACCCCAGCCAGCACAGTGTATGATATTTTTTTCCAGAGGAACGTCTCTCATTGCCAGCATCATCATTCAGGCTCTGTATTAATTTGCGTCGAAGCTGGTTAAGCTTGTCCACTTCGTACAGTTCGTAGTAGCTCAACATTGTTCTGATTTATTCAATTTTTCATTGCTTATCATACTCTCTTCTTGTGCCTGAGACTGAGTCTGTTCTAGAAGCCTGGGTTCTGGTGACCGTCATAAAGCTTGCATATAATAATAATGGCATTAACCTCGTTTTTTTAATTTCAATATCAGCAGACTTTTAAAACTGGCTGCAAGCAAAGGCAGCACTGAGAAGTAAAACAAGCAATCAATAACCCCACCAATTTTTTTTAAAATCATTCATAATCATAAAATGTAAAAGTATGAAAAGTGTATTATTCCCTGAACAAAATACAAATCCCACAACTGGCCCACCTCTCTCCCTATCCCCAACAAATGTCCAAGTAGTGTCCAAGAAATGTCCATAAATAAAGAGAAAGCCAACAATCCCCCAACTATCACCCACCTACCCAAACATTTTTAAAAAAAAGGGGCTAAAGAGAGCATTAACGGTGGGTTAGGAGCTTCTGGAGGTGCCTCTCCACCCCTGGCTTCAATATCCGCCAGTCTTCGCATGATGCAGTGCTTATGATGGCGGAAATAAGGGAGAGCAGCAGTCAGGTGGAATGAGGGCTGCGCCAGCGGGCCCCCATTGGACAGCGGTGACGGTGTGGTGGTGGAGTGGTTGTTGGGGCCTGGCTGGGGCCCGGGGAATCTGCAGCAGCTTCTCCCTCATCCTCCTCGGCCACCAGCCGCTGGAACTCGGCCCTGATGGCCTCCATTTACCTCCATCGGGTCCGGGCTGCAATCTCCTGCCTGGTCGGTGGAGCAGCAGGAGTAGCTACTTATCAAGAAAGAAAAAAGTCAAATTGTAAACAATGCTCTTAGCAAAACACATAGAAAATTATGCAATTGGTATGGAGGGAGGTGATTGACGATGGGTGGGTTGGAAAGATACCTTATGTTGCACTTGAAAACTATTGTGAGTCTAGGGAGGAGTTTGAAATATCACCTCCTCAACCATTTGAATAAACAAAACCGTGAAAAAGACATTCCAGGCAAGTAAAGGTGAGACGAACACCACTACATAGGAGCACCATAGTTTCTTATTCTCCTTCCTGAGGATTTTTACATTCAACATTGCATTGTTCTTTGAGTATTTTATTTTTAATTCTTCACCCATGGCTTTGCTGCTCACCACCATTTAAGTTTTTTTACATTCTCTCAATCCACTCTTCACCATTGAAATTATCCATCCATCCATATAGCCATCCATCCAAAGTTCCAAACATGGCTCTCTGTCTCACTCTAGTCTCATGATCTCAAGTACAAACCTTTCAGCAACATACATTTGTCATTTGACATTTACCCACCCATGTGTCCTTAAGTTTATTTCAATCAAAAGAAACCACCACAGGATTCTAATCACCCACCCAGACAGGCATTCTTTCACACATACACTTTCACCCACCCAGGCAAGCTTCGTTCCTACCCGTATACCAACCTTTCATCCATCCTTCATCCACCCTTGCATCCTAGCTATCAGCCACCTAAAGTACTATTTATGCATCTGGCGCTTTCTTTCTTCCACCCACGCATCCTTCGTTTTCAGTCATATATAATACAGTTCATCCAACCTTTCCCCTTCCATCCTTCCCTTTTCCAACAGCCCATAGTTCAAGGTCTTGTTCATAAAAGGTTTGCTGCTGAGTTAAAGATAGGAGCGGCCATTAGTTACCCAGCTCAACTTCAACTCCTGCTGTGTTCACCTGTTGTTCACAAGTCAACAAGACTGCACTTTTACAGTGAGCTTATAATTATAATGAATTGTCAATAATAAGCAAGCAATGTGCCTTTGCCCCAGCCCGCCACCGCCGCTGGCTCATCCCCTTCTGCTGCCACATCTGCACACTGGCTGGTGCCGTCTGTGCTGGCCCCGGGACTGGTGGCCGGTGAAGCTAGAAAAAAAAGAATAATAATTTCTTAGATGCCAGATACACCTCCCCCTAATTGTTTTACAGCAAAATAAAAAAAACACCACACACATCATTCACTACAATTGGGATACAGTACAGATAGTATATTCTATAAAATATCAGGATGGACATTTTGTTGCTAGAAAGTTTTTAAAAAGCCTGGAGTCAAGGCAAGAGACAGGCTTTTAACGAGTGGCTGGAGCTATTGATTGATGAAGCTGATGTTTTGAGAAGAAAATACCATATGGCCTTGGTTGGCTAATGCAATGGGGCTGTCCTCCTCATCCTTCCTCCTACACATGGTGCACAGTCATCAGTTCACCAACTGCTGCTAGTATAATATTAGGCCTAGCTAATAAGAAGACACAACTTTGGGATGTCCAACGTGACCATTGCCACTCTCTTGTTTTAGTGAATATAAGCCTTCTCATCTATTACATGTGTAGAATACCTTACTTGGGCTATGGGCATGCAATCTGCATGGCAGAGGAGTAGTAGTACTATGTGACCAATGGGTTCTTTGAGTCTTAGAGTACCACCACTAGGCATTCCACAAAAGGGTAGAGGGAAAGCTGACTGAAAAAGAAGAAGAAAGGAAGCTACAGAGCAGACAGACTTGTAGAAACTAGAACAGTTTGAAGGAAAGTAGAGAAACTTGAAATATAATAATAATAATAATGAATAATAATAATACAGAAATTTGTAAAGCGCGAACAGCTACCTCCAGAGAGGTGTCCCGGCGCTAGCGAGTCCTACAGCCAAAAAGCGAGTAGTCAGGGAGAAAAGGATTATTGCATAAAGAGCCAAGTTTTTAGGAGCTTCCTAAAGCTAGCTTCTGTAGTGGCAGATTGGATGGCAGGGGGCAAGGTATTCCATAATTTAGCCGTGCCGGCAGAGAAGGACCTGCCACCAAGTTTAGCTTTCCTCACACGCGGAGTAGTTAGCTTGAGCAAGGAATTTGAGCGCAGCTCTCGTCTTTGGTGGTAGCGAGGCAGTCGAAGTTTTAGATAATTGGGACACGTGCCTTTTAGTGCTCTGAAAGACAAGGTAAGCACCTTGAACTTAATTCTGCTTGCCACTGGCAGCCAGTGCAGCTCGTGCAGATGCGGAGAGATGTGCTGCCTGAAAGGGACACGTTTTATCAATCTCGCAGCCGCATTCTGCACGATCTGTAAGCGTTGCACCGCATATTTGGGCAGACCAAGAAAAAGGCCATTAGAATAGTCAAGTCGAGATGTGATTGTTGCGTGAACAACCGTTTTACGACACTCGACTGGTAGTAGGGGCAGAAATTTTCGCAAACTTCTGAGTTTATGCAGACAGCCAGCGGTAAGCTGTTGTATATGCGGCAAGAAAGACAAATTCTCATCCCATCTTACTCCTAGATTTTTTGCATGGGTTCCGGGAGATGGAGCCGGGCCCATTTCTGTTGGCTACCACAGGTCCGAAGAGGGGTGTTTGAGATTGCCGAAGAATAATACCTCTGTTTTGCTCGCATTCATTTTGAGTTTATTGGTGTTCATCCATTTGGCCACGTCTCGAAGACAGCCCCTGATTTTACTAAAAGCTGCCTCAGACGTGTCTGTATAGGGTAAGACCAATTGAGTGTCATCCGCGTATGATATTGCCTTGACCCCCCATTTAGCAATCAAGGTGAAAAGCGGGGCAAGATAGACATTGAACAGCAAAGGGCTGAATGCCGACCCTTGAGGGACACCACACCAGAGGCCTTTAGGTTCAGAAGAGAAGGGGCCTAGAGCCACTTTCTGGGACCGATCTGTAAGGTAGGAGTGTAGAAATTAAGTAAATAGGATAATGCAGGGATAACAAGAATGTAGAAATGGATACAGTGTAGAAATTAAGTAAATAGGATAATGCAGGGATAACAAGAATGTAGAAATGGATACATCAAAGAGGATTTGGAAAAATAATATATAAATGGGTAGACGTCACATTATTCAAAAAGGAGCAGAAAAATTAGGGGAATAATATATTAATGTTAACACAAGGAGGACTTACTGGGGCCAGCAGAGCATCGGCCGAAGAACTCTGGGAGGCACCTCCAGCTCTCAGACCCTCACCCGCCTCAGCCCTCTTCTAACCCCTGGATGCTGATGTACAATATAAAGACAAACAAAGATTAGTGGTATAATATATAATATCGCCCCAAAAACATATTTGACAGGCAAAGGCAATCGCAATAACATTGAACTTTTCTAAATCAGATCAACTAGTAGTAGTATATTGCGGACCATCCTATCCTATTCAAAATTTACAAAACCTACCTACCTAGCCCACTCCTATGCCAAATTTAGTAAACTATATTTTGGAATTACTAATATTAAATTGCAACAAATCATGATGTTTCATGTTTGCTTCTTCTCAAATCTCATTTGCAATCTCTCAATTTCAAGTCAACCCCCTTTGATGGGCCATTGCACTAATCACTAAGGGCCTTCTTATAATGATTACATTGATGTCTGGTGGGCGCCATTGCGGTTCTGGAACTGCCCGGTTTCAGGTTGGCGCCACAGTCACGACGACTGCACTAGTCTCCTACGAATCGATGTGAACGCCCATAGGCCATAGGGCGGTCGCAAACCTCCATTTGTCAATGGAAGCTTGTGTTGCAGGCAAAAAAGGACTGCAGCACAAGCTTCCAGTAAAAAATGGATATTGTTCACAAACAACCCTGCACCTGAAGGAAGTGACCCGATTAGGGTCACCTGGGTCACTCTCGGCCTCCTCTAGCCTTCCAAGAATGAAGAGTCGATGACGCAGTAGAGAATACAAGCAAACTAGTTTATTCGGAAAATGCACTGCAGTGGAGTCCAATCTGACCAGCCGCCTATGATGGCTGAAGAGGGACTGACTTTAACAAGCATAAAGTTACATTATGTATGTTGCGGAGTCCACACAGCCCGCCTACCATGGAAAAACACTGGTAGGTGTCGTAATACAATGGAGGTCCAGAACATAAGTCTCGATTCCGCAGCCTGGTACAAGATATATACATTTCAAGGTCGTCTGGCCTATCTTCCCCTCTAGGCAGGCGGGAGAAGGCCATGATCGAAGAGAAAAGGCATACACTAATGAGCTAACATGAGCATTGGAGAATTGAAACTTACCAAGGACTATTTCTCGTGAATTAGCAAACAACAGTTTCAAATGTGCGAGGAACAGTTTCTATTGTAACAGAACATGGCGTCTTCTCTAACTAAAATGGTGGCACAGATGTCAACCCAACTAACGTGAATCTGTATCAACTGATTACGTCTTACATACAATATGTAAATATAATGTATTAGCCATATAAATGCTAACATAATATAGGGTAAAACACAAGTAAAATAATTAAAACTACATTTCAATTCTATCAGACCCTCCTTTTAGCATTTCTATGCTAAATCATCTTTATTTGTGCTATCGGGTAAGGGTCTTTACAATTCTAATAACTTGGAGAAACGTTATTTTATGGACAATAGTCTGTCAAATATGAATACATAAATGAATAGAGCTCACTAAAAGGGAGATGCGATATTAGTCGTTAGCAACACAAGTAACAGCAGGAATAGAATCTGTCAAGGAAGTATCTGATCCAAAGACTCCCTCGTCCAACTGCATGAGGGTATCAAGCTGTTGCTGAAGCATTACTTTTGCATTTGTATCATGAATCGAACTTCTTTTGGGTGTAAGATAAGTGGCACAATATGAGCAACATAAGGGAAGACACTGTATCAGGACACAGCAGTAAATTAGAATAACAAAGAAATATGTCACCTTTTCTAAGATCCAACCCCACCCACCGAACAAGGACCCACTCCAATTGCCGCTCTCCATGCCTTTCACACTCTCCAAGATGTCTAAAATATGTTGGGTAATATTTTTTTACATATTTGTGATGCCGACCACACGCTGATCTCCTATAACAGCGCATGCTCCACCATTCTTAGCTAACATAAAATCAACAGCATATCTGGTTTACTCAGAATATATGCGCATACTTTCTAATTGAGTGGTGATATCCCATATAACTGCCACTGTCAAATTGCAGAAAATCTGTAATTTACACCCAAAATACTCTCTAGCACGTTCGCCTCTGGCCATAGCAGTACCACCGAATGTGATAATGGAAGAAAGGATCTACCCAAAAGTAATACCATTGCTATAGTTATTAACTTCAAAATCAGTAACTCCAGGGCAGAATTCCTTAGTCAATTTTCTTTTTTACCCATCTTATGTTCAGTCTACTATGTCTACAAGGTACCCCAAGAGGTAACACCATTCCCAAAGCCACATCCTCTGTACCATTGTACATATTAGAATATGTGCCATTGGATAGAAAATAAAAACCTGGGTGTGCATAGAGTGGACCTTGGTAATCTAAGGGAGAATATCTAGTGCTCATTCCTTTTTATACTGGGGGGTCATCCTTTTTCCCTAAACATAGAACATTTTGTATACTATTTCTCCAGAACAATTAAGATACAAATAAGTATCAGTACTATTTAGTTCAGGACAACACGCAGGATATGTTCCTGCCTCTTGAGTGACAGTCAGATCTTGGTAATGCCAACCTGTAAGAGTGATATTTCTTTTGCTAAAGTATAGATCACCACAATACATTTCAGGCATACATCCTGTGCCTTTCGGTTTTCTATAATATAGGCAAGGTCCAGGGTATCCCAAACCAAATTCACCTTTTACCTCTACAAAGGTGGGAGGACGAATATATGTGTAATTTACCAGTGATAGGGGATAAGCTGTCCATAGACTTGTGACGGAATCAGTGAGGTAACAAGCTGTGCTATCCCCAAAGAATTTTCGGTGGGTATCCATGAAAACATTACTGTGCATAGTTCACTTCTGACGATCTGTGGGAACTGCTTGTTACAATACACATGACGATGTAACCTCAGAGTACTCAATTATCCAGAACAGCCCCCCTCCCCCAATAGAAACAGAAACATAACTACAACCCAAAAGATCTTGTTCCTGAGCAACCATTCAAAACCAACCCACCCTGGGCGTAGGGCAACAAAAACCTGTTCATCTGCTGCAAGAGGAAGACCAAAAAGATACATTTTCTCTATATTTATATTCACAGATCAAAGCGTTAAAGAAAATAATTACTTAGGATGGAGCCAATGATGGGAAAAGGGCACAAAAAGGTAAAAATAGGAAAAAAGAAACACCAAAAAAGATCGAGAATCAGGGTCCGTTCCAAGCCTCCCTGGCAGGTTTCTATCGTCCAATTCTCTGTGGTGCTATTGAGCACGCTGCGGTGGAGCCACACCCTTGTAGCTCATCGACATATTTTCAATGTACTCAGGTTAGGGCACTCTCCCTCCTTGGAAGATACCCTCAACTTATCCTGTCCTGCGTCACAGGTAGTGCACCATTCTTCTAGTCCTTAATCTAATGGGAAGAAACAAAAACAAGGGACATTTTCACTTGTCTTATCCAATAAAGTCCATCCCTAACTACACTCACTTTTCTTTTGGCGCACTACCTTTCCGTCGAGGACGCAAATTATACCTGTCTTTTCCAGGCACTGTCTCATCTCAAAGTAGAATCTGAAATTCAGGGGGCGCCGGGGACTTGGACTCAGGCTCCTGTGAAAAGATGAAGTGGAACCCTGAGCAGCCCTTATTTCTGGGGGGACTGCCTCATTTAGAATAGCATCGTTTCCTGCCTCTGGCTGCATCCAAACCAGTTGGGCATCTGAGAATGGGAGAAATCTTGGGACCCTCTTGGTTTCATGGTCTCCGATGCCCTCTCACACCCAGGTGTTATAGAGAAGATGTAACGGCACCCTCTTACAATGAGAGGCATGAATCCAGTTCTTCTGACCTTCCACCTCCACTGTCGTCCTCGTTGCGATGAGGACTAAGTAGGGGCCCTTCCATCTTGGCTCCAAGCCATCCTTTCTTTGAAAGCTACGTATTAACGTCCAGTCACCAAGCTGAATTGTAGGCCCAGGCCCCTCAGGTGCTGGAGGCAGCGCCTCATGTATCTGTTGGTGACTAGAACGCAAACTTTTAGTAAGTTCATACAAATATTCGACCAACAGAGTATAATCGATGTCTGAGAATTTTTTGGGTCTAGGGACACCCCACACATTCGTTGGATGACCGAAAATTACCTCAAAGGGAGATAATCCTGTCCTAGAATGGTCTGTCATTCTGGTGGACAACAAAGCAAGAGGTAATGCATCTGGCCATTGCAACCTAGTACTTTCCTTCACTTTTGCCAACTTTAACTTGAGAGTACCATTGTACTTCTCAACTAAACTTGCTGACTGGGTGTGATTAGCTGCATGGAATATTTGCTGAATATGCAAACCGTCACATATCAGTTGGATCAATTTGGCATTAAAGTGACTTCCATTGTCACTCCAAATCAAACGGAGCAAGCCATAGCCGGGCAAAAACTCCTTAATAAGAGCCTTTGCCGTTGCCATGGCGGTGTTTTCTTTTGTGGGGTATGCCTCAATCCATTTACTAAAAACACAAACTACCACTAACACGTATTTCAAATGATTAAATTGTGGTAATTCTATATAATCTATTTGGAGTACCAGAAGGTGTAGGTGTACCCTTCCCAGGATTGTGTCTAAGACAGATCATACAGTATTTCCCCAAATGAGTAGCAACCTTTGAAATATTGTCATTTCGCCACACAGGATCTACCAACTTACAAATGCCCTTGGCGCTAATATGGGCTGGACCATGTGCCATAGTAACTACAGGAAGTACGTATGCATCTGGTAACATCCATCTCTGTTTTTTCACGACAGATCAGTCAAACATCCCTCATCATCTAGACGCCCTGTTTTCTCCTGCCACACTGCTAATTCTTCTACTGTTGCTTCACTCTGGATCTCCTTGACATTTGCTAGTGTGTCCTCAAATATCCATTTCTCGGGCACCCACCTAGCTGGGCCTGCCACAAACATCTTTTTCATCTTAGATCTAGCTGTCTCCTTAGCTGTCGGATCGGCAAATGTATTTGCTTTCCCCACATCGTCAGTATTTGTTTTATGAGCACTGCATTTTAGTATTGCCAGTCGTTTGGGAAGAGTCAAAGCTGTCAAAACCCTCTCTATCAATGGACCATGTTTGGATTTTTGTCCTGTGTGATGTCAAGAATCCTCTCTGTCCCCAGAGGCATCCAAAATTATGGGCCACCCCAAAGGCATACTGGCTGTCAGTATTAATATTGACTGTCAGTCCTTCGCTTAACTCACATGCCTGCAGAAGGGCTACCAGCTCCGCAGCCTGTGCTGATTGATAAGAAACTTGTGACGTCTCAACTACAGTGCGCAGTGTGGTAATAGCATATGCCGCTGTAGTGGTGCCAACTGACAATTTGAAACAAGAGCCATCGACATATGGTTCCCCTTGAGGGTCAGTAAAGGGAAATCAGTCAGGTCTACCTGTCCTTTCGTCTGTGCGAAACAAACAATCATGGACGTCCATGTCCTCTTCTTCCGAAGGGAGGGGTAGTAACGTGTCTGGATTCAGTGTGGCACATCTTTTGATAGTAATATGAGGTGCAAACAATGTCTGTTCATATACAGTCAGACGAGCACTGGTAAGGTGCTGTGTATTTGTTCTATTCAAAAGTACATCCACAGCATGCAGTACCGTTACTGTGAGATCATGATTGAGAACGAGGCCTGCCAGTTGTCTAATAGACACAGCCACAGCCACAGCTCTTAAACAGCTCGCGACAGGGTCAAGTGTAGCAGAAAAATAAGCACATAGCCTCTGCTTACCTCCAAAGGCTTGTGTTAACACAGAGAGTGCACACCCAGCCATTTTGTGTATGTACAGCACGAAGAGCTTCTTGTAATCTGGCGTGCCAAGCACAGGTGCAGAGCAAAGTGCAAGTTTTAAGTGTTCAAAAGCATACTGGCATTCATGCGTCCAGGGCAAGGGTTCATGCACATCTTTAGTGGTTAGGTAAAGCAAAGGCTGTATCAATAAAGAATAAGCAGGTATCCAGTGCCAACAATACGAAGTGATGCCTATGAACGCTCGCACATCCCTTTGAGTCACAGGGACAGGCATCTTAACAATGGCATCAAATCCTTCAGGTGCTACCCTCCGACCTTCCTTCGACAGCAAGTGACCTAAATAGGTGACCTGCTTCTGACAATATTGGAATTTAGAGAGGGACACTTTATGTCTATTTTTTGCCAAATGTATTAACAATTTTACTGTGGCATCCCGACAACCCTCTTCAGTGTCGGAGGCTATTAAAATGTCATCTACATATTGCAATAATACATTACCTGTGGGTAAAAAAAAAATACATTTGGTTGGGGAAACATGTCGGCCGGAAGCTAACGGCCGTGGCTGAGCTCCCCCTGACACACGCTGCTAGACTCCTCATGAAACCCGGCGAGACTTGTTATCTCCGCTCATAGCGGATTCAACCGAAAGATCTCCCTAATAAAAAAATTCACCGATTCTCCTTACCCCGGATGGTGCTTGATGTCCCGGGAGGTGTGGAGCCTCCGGAGGTTTCACTGCTCTGATTTGTTGGCGCGATACGTGAGTGGAGACGGCGCGCATCTTGTCTCCAGTTCCGGGTCTTTCCCGGCAGAGACAGAACCTGCTATTTTGGTTACGGCTACGGCGAGTGGAGGAGCAGGACCTGGAGCGAGAGAGGGCAGGTGAACTGGGGGAAATGGGAGAATCGAGGTGAGGTTTTTTTACTCCCTGGGATTGAAGCTCTGAGATTTGGCCCCTTGAAGGAAAGTATATTTTCGACCGCTCCAAAGATTGGGGATAGATCGTGCGCAGGCCGGGCTGCTCTAGAGGAACTGGTTGAAACCATCCCCTCAATTACAGGGCTCCGAGGGTGCATGGATAGCAGGAGATGTGGTCCTCCCCGGAATGCCCTATGTAGTGCTATTCCTCAGCAGGGCTCCACAAATATAACTACTACTACAACTTTAATTAGTAGATATACTTTGCGAAATAGGGCAGCAAAGCTGGATGTAGACACGGATCCTGTTTACCCTACTAGTGTCGCCCCTTTAGCCTCTAAGGTTAAGGTCTCTGCTAGGCAGGGGAAGAAAAAAGCGACCACGGAGGATACTCCTGTAGAGGGTGGAAAAGGGAGAGGGAGGGCAAAGAAAGCCCGCTGTCAAAGTTTAGAGTGACTCCATCCTTAAAGTCATTCTACAAAGTGTTATCCAACCCCTTGGACAGGGCTAAGGAGATAAATTATAAAATCGTTATGGCTTCTCCCAGTAAACAGACTGCCTGCTCCATGAATCCATCTATACCCCTAGAGAAAGTCTCCCATTCGATCTTAGCTGAGGGAGAGAACGAAGTGCCCAACACAGATGACCAGCAGGAGGCCATACATCCTTCGGTTAGCGTGTCAAATAGATACTTGACCCTAGAAACCCAAGGCAGTCCGGACAACTATGAAAATCAAGAGGATGCACCAGGAACGGTCAATGCAACAGCAAAGTTTGATTTAGTAACGACAACACTGATGCTTGCCGCCGATATGCCCCACTCACCGGAGATATCCAGTATTGAACCCTTTAAGAACGAGGGAGTCGGGGCATTAGCTGATATATTATTGGCTTTGAAGGAAGAGATCGGTAGGAGATTCTCTATATCTGAGACCAATCAAGCTGCTATTAAATCTTCATGTGAGGTACTGGCGCAAAAAATTGAAGAGGTCTCTAAGAGGACTGATATTCTGGAAGTGCAAATCCCTAAGATGAAGGAAGCCCTACATAGCTCCACTGTGGAAATGGATAAGTTAGCCCTCCAAAATAGAGACTTAAAAGATAATATTGAACGGCTTGAAAATCACGCTAGGAAGAATAAATTAAAGATCCTGAATGTCCCGGAGGATTTGGAGGGTGGTGACATAAAAGAATTTGTGATTTCACTTCTAAAGGGAACAATCCTTAAAGATATCCCAGCTCTTGACCTGTCTCACGACATACAGCGAGTTCACCGAGATCCATATAGAAGGAATCCTACAAGGCTAAAACCAAGGAAAATCCTGGTGAACTTTCTTACATATTCATCAAAAGAGAAAATCCTATCCCTAGCGTTAAAAGCAGGTCAAGTGAAGTGCAGCTTATATTCCAGCCCGTTTTCCTTTACCGTTAGGTCTGATATATCTCATATTACGGCCACAAGACAATGGGAGCTAGGTAAAAGAATGACAGTCTTAAACTCCCTAGGTGTTAAGGTCCAATTAAGATTCCCGGCCCTTCTCCGAATAATGTGGAATAACCACATATACAACTTACGTCAGATTGAGGAAGAGGATGACCTTATTGGGAAAATAAGGAGTGGAAAAGAGGGAGGAGCCTCCATGTAATAACTACCATTACCATAAATTTAGCCTCGCTGGGTCTCTAATTGGAGGGGTCTAGGAAATTATTGTTTAATATCTCCAACTTGTATATATGGAAGTGTCAGGGGGACCTTGCCCAAGAGCGTATGCTCAGAGGAGAAGGGAGGGTTTCCCGGGGTAGCAAGGCAGGGATGCAGGGGCAGGGTAGGAATAGGGGTGGAAGGGGGAGCACGGGTGGGGTCACAAGGGGGTAAAATAAAAAAAAATATCCTCAATCTCAAAGAAATTTTGCAATAAGTAAGCAGTATTCAGAACATCCGAATAAAACTCTGATAAGGGGTAAGCACAATGAAGAGAAATATTAACTTTATTTCGTGAAATGTCAATGGACTCAGATGTCCACGGAGGCTAAGATTGGTTATGAAATATCTCGAACAAACCACAGCTCAGGTCTTCCTTCTCCAAGAGACTCATTTGAGTCTCTTGGAATGTAGGGCTTATTTTGGTAAACTCCAGTGGGTTGAGTCATTTTGTTCATCTGAACAAGTAGGCCATAACAAGGGGGTGGTAATTTTAATTAGAACAGGAACTAGAGGGAATATTAAATCAGTTTCTTCAGATCAGTCTGGTAGATGGATTATTGCACAGATTGAAATAGAAGGGAGGGAGCTAACCATAGTATCATTCTATGGCCCAAATCTTGATGACCCAGAATTCATCTATAAATTACAGGCTAAATTAACAGAAACTACCACCCCAATTATCATCGGAGGTGATTTCAATGTTCTTCTTAACCCTAATCGGGATAGATCCAATAATAGCCATTATGTTGGAAACCCCAATATTCGTCATGGGATGATCAACATGATGCATGAGCTG
Organism: Triturus cristatus; assembly: GCF_964204655.1. Taxonomy (NCBI): domain Eukaryota; kingdom Metazoa; phylum Chordata; class Amphibia; order Caudata; family Salamandridae; genus Triturus; species Triturus cristatus. Next base: position 983,527,695 of record NC_140585.1, on the reverse strand, counting down.
GGACTGGCCGACGTGTGGAGGGCAAAGCAAGGAGTCAAAATAGGTTTCACATTTTTCAGCAAGAAGTATGGTCACTCTTCGAGAATCGACTATATTTTAACCGATAGGTATGCCTTGGAGAATGTTCTTGATATTTTGATTTTACCTACCATTCTCTCCGATTATGCCCCCATTTTTCTTTCATATCAAGGGGGAAGGTGCACCTCTAGTCCTAGATGGACCCTGAAAAGGGCAATGCTTTCCAACGCCGATATAATTAAAGCTCTTAAAGCCTCTACAGTGGATTATTTTTCTCTTAATTTAGGTTCCACCTCCCTAGACTTTGTCTGGGACGCTTTTAAAGCAAACCTACGAGGTCAGCTTCACAGCCTGATCTGCTCAAAAAATAGGGAAGAGGCATTAGTCTTTAAAAACTTGGAAAAGGATATAAGTAAATTGGAGGACGAAAGGATAAATAACCCCCAGTATTCTATTGGAAAACTGGCGCAAGTTCATAAAGATCTTGACCATCTACGGCAGGTTTATAGAGGAAAACTAGAGACGAAAATTAAGGTACAGTGGTCGGCTCAAAACATGCAACACTTTGAATATGGCGAAAAGGCAGGGGCAATTTTAGCCTGGAAGGCAAGGGCAGACCGAGCTAAAAATAACATCAGTGAATTAATAATAGATGAGAGCGGAGGGAGCTCAGGTAAATGGGGGGACATGCAGAGATGTCTTTTTCCCTGTTCTCAGATTTATACATAGAGGAGTCTATACCAAACTCAGAGAATATCCAAAAGTGGTTGCAGCTCAAAAAACGACCTGTTCTAACTGAAGGTAGTCGACTCTCTTTAGATGCCCATATAACAGTGTCTGAAATAAAACTATATGTCAGCAAGGTTAAGAACAATAAAGCTGCAGGGACCGATGCCCTTCCGGGTGAAGTATATAAAATTCTTCAGAACGAATTAGTTCCAGGGATATGTGAACTATTTAATTCTATATATAGCCCAGAAAGTAGAGTCCCGAATTCCTGGAAGGAAGCTACAATTGTTCTTGTTCTAAAACCAGGGAAAGATCCCCGCAAAGCTGACTCATATAGGCCAATCGCCCTGCTAAATGCTGACTATAAGATCTTTATGAGTATATTGGCAGGGAGATTGGTCAAGATAGTCCCTTATTTGATAAATGGGGGTCAAAAGGGCTTTATTCCTGGCAGATTCATTCAGGAGCAGACTTTGCAGTTAATTGGCAGCATTGATCTAGCAGTAGCAAGTGTGGAGCCCTTGGCCGTCGCAGCATTTGACGCGGCCAAGGCCTTTGACCGTGTCTGTTGGATCTTTCTATGGGAACTTCTGAGAACGATGGGTTTTGGCTTAATTTTTATTCAGACTCTGACCAATTGTTATCAGGGTGCCTCCGCTACAATCTTGTTAACATCTAGCTTTGCAATAACTAGGGGGACAAGGCAGGGCTGTCCCAACTCGCCCCTGCTATTCGATCTATATATAGAGCCTTTGGCCCAAGCCATCAGATTAGACGAGTTAATTACTCCCTTTAGTGTTAACCTATACAGCAGCAAGGTAGCCCTTTATGCAGATGACCTGCTGATATATATCAATAACCCCATCAAGGTACTCCCTAGAGTAGAAAGACTTTTAGAGGAATTTGGCGTATTTTCAGGCTATCTTGCCAATCCTTCTAAAACAGAGGTGATGTGCTGGAACATCGATAATTGGGCTGGTTCTATAAGTAAGGAATTTAGATACCTTGGGATTACTATAGTAAAAAATCTAGATGATATTCCGAAGATTAATCTGAAGAAGGTGTCTAAAGAGATCGATCATTTATTTCTAAGATGGAAGAACTTACCCTTAACTATATATGCAAGGGTTAACTTGGTAAAAATGGTAATCTTGCCAAAATTAACCTACTTATTCAGTACCATCCCCCTTGGTTTTTCAAGTAGAGAAATTAGTAAAATCCAAGGCAAGATAGGTAGCTTCATTTGGTCTAATAAAACTACAAGGCTCTCCTGGAAGAAGCTAAGACGCAAAATTCTGAAGGGAGGCCTTGCTCTTCCGGACCTGCTTTGGTATTCCCTTTCGTTTCAATGTAAAAATTTCCGGGCGCTACTTACCACGCCGGGGGATTCCAACTGGGAGATGATTTTGAAGGAAATGTTTATCTTTGAAGGTGGAGGAGAGGGTTTTTTATATAAGTTTGGAGCACCAAGGTTTTTTTAAAAAGGTTCGTTTGAAGGTATTAAAAACAGCCTTAAATGGGTGGTATACAATCAGGGGAATGTGGGGGATTTGTTACTACTCAGAGTTTGCTCCTATTTGCGACTCCCCCGGTCTGCCCGCTTGTTTGGAGGATAGCCTTGCGAAGCCTATTAAAAATGCCGGTATCTTGATCTGGGCTGATCTCATCTCCTCAGAAGGTGTCCATCCATGGGAGGTGTTAAGGTCCCAGATAGGTAGCTCATTCTCAAAGTTTAAATACCTCCAATTGGTTTCCTGGTTTACCGCAGAGAGAGAACATATAGGTGGAAACTGGGAAATAGAGCTCCTTCTTCAAAATACAAATCTTATAAAAAAAGAGGCTGGTCTTTGGTATAGAAGGCTTCTGGAAATTGATGTGGCTGAGCTTCCTCCACAACATACGGTTTGGAATTTGTCAGCTCTGGACACTGCTGCAGTGGAGTTATATGAACCTTCGCTCCTTACATTATATAAGTTCGTCAAACCGGCTTCATTGAAAAAGAACCATTTCTATGTTATTAACAGATTATACTACACTCCCAAGAAAATAGCCAAGTTTGCTCCCCTTGCATCTTCAAAATGCCCAAGATGTGAATTCTCCCCGGCTGATGATTTACATATTTTTTTCGAATGTGGGAGATTAGGGGCCCTCTGGCAGAAAGTGGAATGTGCACTTAATACCATTTTCAAAGTTAAGATCAAATTGAACCTTTCTCTAGTATTTTTGGTATTAATAATGATTTGTTGAACTGAATGTCAGTAACACAAAAAGGCTTGATTATGTATTTAATTCTTATTGCTAGAAGGGAGATTTGTAAGCTGTGGAAGGATCCATCACCCCCACTTTACGAGAAATGGTTGAGTGCCTCATTTAGTGTGGCCCGATTAGATCTTGGACATTTGGATGGTGCTGATCTCAGCATTTGGTCACCACTCGTAATTTGGGGTAGAGACTTGAGATTAATCTAGTGCCCCCTGGTCCTATGATTACACCTAGCTTCATAAAGAAGTTGGCCTGGTTAGGCCTATAGTTAATGCAAAAGCAGAGGCCAGGGGGAGTTCAGGTCCGAAGGATGGCTTACTGCTCTTTGTTGCAGGTGCTATATGGTGAGATGAGGACAAAAAATAAATAAATAAATAAATAAAAAATAATACATTACCTGTGGAAAGAGAGAGAGAGACAGTCCAATTGACTTTTGAAAGCTTGACTTTAATACTAGGACTTTCCGTATACCCCTGAGGGACTCTACAAAATTGAAAGCTCTTGCCAGCTAAAGCGAAGCCGAATAAATATTGGCTATCAGGGTGGACAGGAATACTAAAAAAAACTTTTTCAAATTGATCACAGAGAAATATTTTGCTGAGGAAGGGATCATTGTGAGAAGGACTGTTATATCAAGAACCACAGGAAACTAGGGTATAACTATTTTATTTACTTCCCATAAATCGAGCACAAAATGGTAAACATCAGGATGTGCATCAGGGGAATCCACAAGTGCTTTTTTAAGAATAGGAAGAATAGGGCTATTACACGCATTCGCTACAGTCTCCTCCACTACCCCTAACTTGATCAAATCCTGTATAATCTGCATCAGAGCCTGTTCCCCAGCCTGCGATATTTTATATTGAGGAATACAAGGGAGCTCAGCATTATCCTTGATCTTGAGAGAAAAGGGGGGTATCTGTAACAACCCAACATCAATGTCCCCTGCCGCCCACAAAGAAGATGGTACATCCTTAAATTCAACAGGAAGTGGAGCATCCTTTGCAAAACACTGTTTTGCACCATCCACATTAGGCCCAAAAGTCATGTAAACACCAACCGGGTAACAATAAATAGTAGCATATAATTTCTTTAACAAATCCAATCCTAATACATTTTTACCACAATTTGATGTCAACAAAAACGGGGAATCTACAGTAAAGGGACCAACAGTCAAAGCAAGAGGTTTGGAGATGGGGCTCACAACCAGTACACATGAAAAAACTACAGAGACAATATTGCGGCCAGACATGGGGGCCCCGGGGACCAGTGAATGAGAAACCGAGCTATTAATTGCACCTGTATCCACCAAAGATTTCTGTGTTGAACCATGTAGGTCTGCTGTGACATAAGGACCATGCTGATCTATAGGAATCTGGACTGGTCCCTCACCCTGTCCCTTGCTGTCCTAGCTAAAGGATAACCCTGTGACTTCATCCATATCAAAATCATTGTAATAATACTGTCTTCCTCGGGGATCATCAAAATAATTCTGATCAGACCGACCCCCTGATGATGCATCCCCTTGAGCCTCATCTCGGCTACCCTCACCACGACCTCTTCCATTCCATCCCCATCGCACTCACTTCGCCAATGCCCCTCCTTTTTACAATACGCACACTGATTCAGCCCCAGTGGCACACCAACACTACCGGCACCTCGAGATCTCTGAACCGGACCAGTACCTCGACACCTTCCAGAATCCCTTGCAACTTGCTGCAACAACAGCTTCGTCTTTAAATCCATACTCTTTTGCTCCACCTTATCCTTCTCCTCATTTTCTCTATGTTCATAATATTGAGCCATGCTCAATATCACTGAAGGGGAGAAAGTGGGCCATGTACTCTCAGAGGCTTGCAACTGAGCTGCAATTTCAGGAAGTAGATTTGTAACGAACATGTTAGTTAACAAGCAAACAAAACCCAACTTCTAATGACAAATCCTGGCCACTAAAATCCCAAAACACCCCTTCAAACCGAGTAAAAAAATCACACACACTCTCCTCTTTCTTTTGATGACATGCCATCAGCGAATATGTGACGTCACAACGCGATCAAAATGATCGCGGAACGTTACATCACAGTTTTTACAACGACTTGCGATGGAGGGCACTGGACTTAGGAACAGTAAGATTTACTATTCCAACACCAGTCTACGTACAGTAGGGAAGGTGTTGGAATAGTAAATAATACTATTCCTAAGGTCAGAGTGCCATCCAGCGCAAGTCGTTGTGACGACTTGCGTTGTAATACCCGCGATGCAAAGGCATTGCGATGCAATGCCCGCGTGGTAATCGAAGTTTCCCGCCGTCCGCTTATCCCAAACCACTCGTCTGGGTGGAATAAGAGAATGCATGTAGGTAATAATACGATTTAGTAAAGCCAAAAACTCAGCCCTAGGTGTGTCGCCAGGCTTCCGTTCCTTATCCCAAGCCTTTATCCCGTCCCATGTGCCACCCAATTCCACTCTGTGATCCTGTGTATGCACCTGCCTCCATATATCTACCCGCACTAACAGCCCAGAAAACATCTCAATATCTGCTAAAGTCATAACTGACAAGGAGGCAGCCTCTGTTAGTTCCTTATAATATGCAGTAGGATTTTTTCTGGGGTCCGGTAATTGACTCTTAAGGGCAAGTACCTCGCTTTTCTTCCATGGGGCATAGACCCACTGCTCCTGAAAATGAGCCCCCACCCGTTGCTGTGTAACAACATTCAATACATTAGGCTGCTCTGGAATTTCAGGGTGGTAAATGGGATGCACTTCCCTCATTGGAAACTGAGATACTGGAATCAGAGTACTGTTACATAATTTTGCCCGATAACTAAGTAATGTCCCAACATTACTATGGATTTCTGCAGGGGCCATACCAGCGGAATATACACGATCTCGAATATCATAAATGATTTGAGGAGCTTTTACCTCAAACCAATCAATGTAGTTGACATATGCTGAAGGGCATGTTGTTGCACAAACGGATCAAAATCCTACATCGCACTCCATATATCCTCCAAACTATAAATCACACTTCAAGCCCACTATGCTGCCTGAATTGCAACCATTCTTTTCTCTTCCTCAACCACATCAGATTGAGCCCAATTTCCGCCATCCGACCCTCGCACCGGTTACCAGCACTACTCAACATTGCGGGTGACATATCTAGGGGAAACGCAAAAGATGCAGACACAGGTGACAGTGTCAACAATGGCTGTGTGGTAGGTGGAAGAGAAGGAGGAGAAACGGAAACGGAAACAGTTGACACTGCGGGGGTGCCTGCTGTCACTGTACCCGTAAATTGTGAAACCGGAGGAGAAACAGATATGGCGGGAGCTGAAGCTGTTGGGGCCGTGGGAAAATCAAGGGAAGTTGAGGCAACAACAGAAGACTGAGACGACGGGACAATAGGATATATTCTTTGCAGGACATAGGGAAGTAGGGGGCGAGTTTCCAACAGACCCTCAAAAAAGATCCTCTTCCTCTCGAACAACATAGGATCTTTCACAATGTAATCGAAACTTCCTATCTGCACACTCAATACCCTTCTCTGTCCTTTCTTTATCATAAGCTACCACTTTCTGCACCGCCGTTTGCATTGCCTTCTTTCTGGACTCTTTTTTCAGCACCTATACGTCTCTGCTTAGCTTCCTTCTGCCATACCTGCAAAGTATCAAACATCGACTACCTACTTCTTCTAGAAATAATGTATCCTGTAAGTAATTCAATTTTTGAACATCAAAGGTACCATCCTGTGGCCACTGAAGCTCAGTATTGTCCCTCGTATACTTGTGCCACAATGTACGAAACATAATAGGGCCAATACCGTTCTTCACATACATATCAAAATTCGGAGTGCCTTCCTGAGGTGCAGGCAGCCGCTCCTCCACGCGATGTTCCGCAGAGCAGCATCGGCACCCCAAACACCACACTTTACTCCAGCAAGGCATCCTGGCATCAGGTTATTTCACGTATTCCCTCGATCAACACGCGTACACACAAATAAACACACAAAAATAAAAAAACTCCCCAGAACAGTCCACAGACTGTGTCAAAACAAGTCAATCCTCAGACTTCATCAAGACAGGCTAAGGTCTAGCCCTAGGCCTTTTCGAAAATAAGCCGAATTCAACAATTGGCCCAGCAGAACGTTCAAAAGCGCTCTCTATCACAAGGGTCCACAGACCTACCAAATTAACCAAGACGCCGCCGCACTTACCAACAATTCAAGATGAACTCACCTGGTGCACACGGGTCAAACAAGATTATTCTCCACTGCCGACTCTTCAGACCAAACGGTCAGATTCAAGGGTCTCAGCTTTTCAGGACCACAGCCAAGGTGACCGCTAGACAAGGAGCCACCCGATCAGACAGGCGGGGCAGCTGCGAGAACCAAGCTCGATCGTGTGGGGATCCCTGATCCGCCCATCCGGCCAGATACAACCCTGGCTTCTACAACCTGACTACTGGTGAGATGGGTCACCTGGTAGAGTCCCTGTTCAGGTTCCAACTGAAGGAAGTGAGCCGATTAGGGTCACCCGGGTCACTCTCAACCTCCTCTAACCTTCCAAGAATAAAGAGTCGATGACGCAGTAGAGAATACAAGCAAACTAGTTTATTCGCAAAATATACTGCAGTGGAGTCTAATCTAACCAGCCGCCTATGATGGCTGATGATGGACTCACTGTAACAAGCATGAAGTTAAATTATGTATGTTGCGGAGTCCACAAAGACCTGCCTACCATGGAAAAACACTGGTAGGTGTCGTAATACAATGGGGGAACAGAACATAAGTCTCGATTACGCAACCTGGTACAAGCTATCTACATTTCAAGGTCTTCTGGCCTATCCTCCCCTCTAGACAGGTGGGAGAAGGCCTTAGTCTAAGAGAAAAGGCATGCACTAACGAGCTAATTTGAGCAATGGAGAATCGAAACTTACCAAGGACTATTTCTCATAAATGAGCAAACAACAGTTTTGAATGTGCGAGGAACAGTTTCGATTGTAACAGAACATAGCGTTTTCTCTAACTAAAATGGTGGCACAGATGTCAACCCAACTAACGTGACATCTGTATCAACTGATTACGTCTTACATACAATATGTAAATATAATGTATTAGCCATATAGATGCAAACATAATATAGGGTAAAACACGAGTAAAATAATTAAAACTACATTTCAATTCTATCACACCGTCCGTGTGGCATTGGCATGCACCATGCGGTTACGACATTACAAATAACTAGTTATAGAACGTCTTACATAATCATCACTAATCACATCAGCCCAAGCGAGTGGCAACAAGTACGATTCAATAACTAGGTTAGGTGGATAGCACCAAGTAATATATGCACCTGTCTAGAATAACAGATTAATACATAATTTTTGAAAACTTAACTTCCCTGCATGTAAGCAGCCAGCTTGCCATTATTTGGGAAACAAATATTAGCTCTAGCATAGAACACAGGTAACAATAAAAATTAATAATTACTCACCTAATCCCGCAACCTCAAGTCCTAGCAGGTGCAGTAGGTCCTTCTCTCGGTCCAGGATGTCGGACCAGCATTGCGCCAACTGTTGATGAGTGCGCCGGACCCCAGAGCAGCCGTAAACTGCCTGGCTCACCCTCGCCCAACGCTGCTGGTGCTCCTGCATCCTTTACCCGGACCCGGGCCTGCCGCCTGCTGCCAGGGTGAAGGGGTGGTGGCGCAGGATATAAAAAAACAGCATTACAACCTCCACCTAGGAAAACAGGGCACGAGGCTCTACCCCTGCCTGGCGCCGTCTTCCACAAGGGGGGCCACGCCTTGGTGCGCCCTTATCTCACATGGGGCTGGGGGGGAAAGAGAGAAAAAAAAGAAATGGGGAAAAAGAAGGAAGGACTGGGTAGTAATAATGAAGTAGGGAAGCTATAAAATAAAGTACAAAACTCCCCTAAAACACACAGTAAAGTAGAAAAAAACACAAATGCACACTTAGAAAGACAAAGGGTAAGATAATAAATGAAAAAGATGGGGGAAAACGTTTTAAAAGCCAAGGATTACAGAGAATAAGAAAGGATGAAAAAGTAGGCCCCAGCTCCACAAACAGAGTAAGAAACAAGATGGCCGCGCCCATGTGCAATCGCGTGGTGCAGTTTGCGCTGTATTTCCATCCGAACACACAATCTAAGTTGACGTACAGCGGGAAATGTCACGCAAACGGTCGGGACAAACAACTCTGAGCACCCGCGGGAATGCGCGTAGCGCGGTGACATTTTTTGCTACTTCGCGGGGTTCTGCGTAGCGCCGCGTAGCGAACTCCTCCCAGACTTAGTTATTAGTTGTGCAGGACGTGCAACTTATGAAATTAGTAGGTCCACAATTTCCTGTTACTGGGAATCTAGCACCCCATTGTCGTGCTTGACTCTCTCTTAGGGTAGAGAAGCAGATCAGTGCAAGGCCTACTCAAGGCAGGTGGTGTGGGCTAGTAATCACACATCGCTGGCACGCAATAATAACTCTAAAAAAAGATTGACCAGACAGTGCTTTTTCTTTAAAATATGGAAAAGTACATTAATTACAAACACCCTACTAAATACTGCACATTATTTTACAAATATATACATAAGGCAGATTGGAAATACCTTGGATGAAATCACATTTGACTATGAAAGGGTCATGACCCTCAAACTCACAGTGTCTATACCAGACAACATATTACAATATTAGAGGTATTACTATAGATGAAACAGGCCTATTGGCTTTATCAAGGGCCCACCACATCACAAGAACAACACACTACATGTTAAAAAACACCATCCTTTTGTGAGTAAATGCAAAAATCACTAATAACCATTTGTACATGCAATTATTAATGTCAATAAAGAATATTAACGTTGATCATTAATCACTGTCAACATTATTATATCAATAAAGCATTTTACAATGAATATAACATGTGTCTGTGTGCTTTTTTTAATTTCAACGATAAAAAAAAACCTTTAGAGAACATCACTTTCAGGCCAAGCCCACCATCATTGGAGACGCTACAGCGCTCCTCTTTTGCATCCTATCTCGGGGTCCCAGGGCTGGTGTCGTGGCCACATAAACTGTTTCTCTGCCCTCTGGGCCGCATTGTCACTGAGTCGGCCCCTGAGTAGATGAGGACCATGGGGGATTAATTAAACATGATGGTAGAGGTCCCCGTGCATGCTACCTCCCTGAGGAAAAAAAATATATTAACCCTGTGCTGACCCCCAGGCCCTGGCCCACTACAGGGGTAATTGGAGGGTGGTGCAGCAGAGTCCCATGCTCTCCAGGTCTTCAAAGGGAATAAAGGTCATCAATCATACAAATGTCATAACTCAGGCCTGGTGGGCACATTTGGACAATATGGGCTCGTTTTGCTCCTGTTGGTGAGCACTAGCCACCAGGAGTAGTTTTAGCAGGGGGGGGCGTGGCCAACCGCCAAGCATGGCAGACATGTCCTAGCTGAGCTCTGGACCGGGGCCCTTTATCTCATAAATACATGCAAATCCGGCATCACTGGACGCTTGCAAGCAGCTCGAAGGTGATTTGTGAAGACACCCAACTGAAGACGGGGAAAAAACTACATGCTGCTTCAGGACGGACGCTGGGAACATGGATGGTTCCTCCCAGCGCTGCAACCTGCATTGGAAGAGAGACAGAGGCCGCACTACTCAGCACGGTGCCAGAGGGGATTCTCTGATGGCGGAACACTGGAAATATACTGAAAGTACAGCGGAGCCTTGTAGCCACGGTTGGGACCAGATAAAGACACCGCTTTGGTCACCACAGATTGATGGCATGGCCCGGTGTGGCAGAGGAGTTCCTGACAAGGTATGCTGGGCATATCATGGCGGAGGCCGCACTATGCAGTATTTAATGCGAGGGAGCGGCGGATGTAACTACGGTGCCAGAGAGCCATGGTGGACCTGCGGGGCACTCCGACCCTAACCGGGGGCTACAGAGACCTAACACTTCCTGCACTAAGGAAAGAGGGCCCAGGTCTGCTGCATTAAAGTACCAGAGATCGCGGGTGAGGACTGGAGGTCACTGGAGCCTTTATACCTGCGCTGGCGGCCACAAAACACATAGCAGCGGCTCACCCAGTGCCCCCATGGGGGTCTATCTCCCTACCTTGAGTACCTCCCTCTGACTGTGCACCGAGATCGGAGTCGTCGATTTGGGCGGAAGTGTGCTCCAACATTGTGCTGGACTGTAAGCAAATATAGGTACAGGGATTTTGAGGGGCTCTCAAACAACGCTGATTTCGAGTAAAATGAACAATTAGTGTCCCTGAATATTAGCATTAATCTTAACCTGTTCCTCTGCCGGTTGATTCGAGACCAGATCTGCTACTGAAACACTTGAGTGGGCTGATGTAAGGCCAAACACTGATACGTACATAGAACACTATTGAGGTCAGCCTAACTCTGCAGTTTGAAGCGTGCTTCTCAACTGGGAAGTACGGACAATACACAACTTGTCTAATAGTACCACATACTATCCAGCACGCAGTGCGTAATACTACTGATCTATAATGGGTCGCACCAGGGGGAAAGAGATGGACCTACCAGCATCAGGGAAGCACGACCACACAGAACAGGACGAAACAAATAGTGCCCCCGACCAAGACTGTATACCCCCGACCAATGCTGATACACATTCTGACAAGTTGGACCTGATTCTTCAGGAAGTACACAACTCTAGACAGGCAATTGAGAGGTAGGTGAGTACACTTGCGACTGAACTCACGCTTTTGAAAGCTGATCACAGTAAACTGGCAGAGACGGTCCGTAACAATAAGTTACAACTTGCAGGGATTATGCCTCAACACAAGAGCCATTCTGAACATATTGAACACTGACAGCGAGAGCTCTCTGACCTACACGATAGAGTGGACTACAAGGAAGGAAGGGCCCACAGTAACAATGTCGGAATAGTTGGATTGCCGGAATAAAGTGAGGGATCCAACCCTAATCAATATATAGAACAATGGTTTAGAGATGTGATTGCACCTTAAGGCCTCACTGAGCTCTTCATTGTGGAGAGAGCTCACAGGATACCTGCCCGACCCCCCCCCCTTCCAGGTGCCCCACCTAGACCACTCATTGCACGTATTCTGAATTCTAAAGACCGTAACACACTACTTTGTACTGCCCGCGAAAAAAGCTCCAATATAATTTGAGAATAAAAGTGTATCACTTTACATTAGCAGTACAAAAACTGAGAGCATTGTTTCAAGGAGTTAAAACGCAGCTCAGAGGCCACAATTTAAAGTATGTTCTCCTTTTTCCGGCAAGGCTGAAAGTGATCTACAAGCACAAATCCCTGTTTTTGATAGCCCAGCTGAGGTGGAAGAATGGATGGAGGTTACGCTAACGCCTGATCACTCACAAAATGCCTCCCAGACTATGCGGCCGAAACCACAAAGAGCTCTAAAGACTGCCCATGGCAAAAAAAATCATAAGAAACAATCTGTACTGGAACTTACAGCAAGTCCCTCTTAGGAACAAATTGTCGACGGACAACAATCTGCAATACAGGCGGCTGCAGCGCTGGACGTCCAAGATGCGCATTCCATTATGGACTTGCATGATTCTTCAGAAGACACTACTGTACATTCTGACTCAGAAAGTAGCCTGGCATTGTTTCCGACTATTACCCCTAAAATGGTGAACGACTACTTGGGTTGAAATCAATGGTTTGTAAGTACAAGGGTTGAAGTGAGAAAATACTAGCTTATGTAATTGTTTTCTGATAGACCGGTATTTGTAGCACTGGTTACATATAGAGTATGATGGGGCCCTGGACTGGCCAGCTATGTGGCTACTCTGATATAATGTACCCCAGGGATACTTAATGACTATGGTTGCCACCCCCCCCCGTTGTAACTGCTAATTTGTTTGAAGTGTTAGGTTATATAGTTGTTACCAACGTAATGGTTTGGTCCCCTGATGTTTTATGGGGAAACCTTGTATTGGGGCTTGTTGTAATTGTTGGTTGCCAGACTTACCCATTGTTGAATTCTTTATTGTCGCCAAGACTGGGGTAAACATGCCACAACGACACAGCTTGTACTATGTCTACTGCTGGGAAATATAAACTTTTTACCTGGAATGTCAGGGGGATGGGGTCGGTGCATAAACGACATAGAATATATGCACAACTAAACAGACGTAAAGCCCACATTGTATAAATGCAGGAAACACATCTTACAAATAGTGAGGCTGATAAACTGCGGAAAAAGTGGCAAGGACAAATATTCGCCACATCCTATTCTGCATTTGCGAGGGGTGCGGCTGTTTGAGTCAGGGCTGGCACCCCATTTATAGTAGCGGAACAACGAATTGACACAAATGGTAGATATGTTCTTCTCTGTGGCACACTAGATGGAGAAATGTGTAAACTTGGAAGCATCTTTGCCCCTAATACGGAACAAGATAAATTTCTAACGACACTAACTACGATACTGGCAGATTGGGAAGGTTACCCCTGGTTTTTAGGGGGAGATTTTAATACTGTATTAAACGTAGACCTGGACAGTTCACACCCTCCCATAACAGGACCCAATATTAGAAGACACTCCGAAGCACTAGTGAGCTGGGCAGCGGGTTGGGCAATAGAAGATGCATGGAGAGTAGGTAATCCGACAAGTCATGAGTATTCGTTCTATTCCCCTACACAGCTATTGCATACACACATAGATAGACTGTTTTGTTCAACACTTTTGCTTGGAAACATTTCACACGACACCTACCTTGGGAAGACACTATCAGATCATAATCCCGTAGAGTTAATACTAGAATGGGGTAGGATCCCCACACCAACTTGGAGATTACAGCCAATTTCTTTGGAAGACCCTGTCTTTCGTACTGCCCTCTCCGAGGCCATAGAGCATTACTTTAAAGAAAACGCACACACTGCGAGTATGCGTCAGATAGAATGGGAGTCATTCAAGATCGTCATCCGTGGGGTGGCAATTGGTACTAAAGTAGGACTTCGGTCCATAGTGGATAGAGAACTGCAGGACTTAGAAGCTAAACTGGGAGGGTTGGAAAGCGCTGCATCATTAGATGACACTCGTAAGGAAGCAGTGCAGGAAGCACCTATCAAGCATGCTGAACTGTTAGAACAACTATGAATAATTGATTACCGTGCCTATACCCAAAAACAACATGTAGAATCAGATAGAGCAGGACCATTACTAGTAAGAATTATACGAGACACTCCATCCCCTACCCCTATACACAAGGTGCGCACACCAGAGGGAAATATGGTAACTTCACAAGCCGCCATTAACCGGGCTTTCAGAGACTATTATGCAGCATTATATGCTGCACCTGCGGAGCTACAGGAGGAGGACTTATTTGTCTTCCTTGAGGGATTAGAGTTCCCACAACTTGTTGACATACAATAGAAGGAACTGGCCATACCCATAACGAAAGCTGAAATCCGGTCAGCTATAAACGACCTCCCCCGTAATAAGAACCCAGGACTTGATGGCCTGCCCGCAGAGTTCTATGTGACCTTTTCGGCACTAGTGACCCCCCATCTTGAAAAATTATCCAAGCAGCGTTGGATACAGGTTTCCTGCACCCCACTACGAGACAGGCTTTGGTTACTTCACTGTTGAACAAGGTCGGGAACCAACAGAAATGATGGGATACCTCTCCCTTTCCCTATTATATACTGATTATAAAATCCTCAGTAAAATACTAGCTAGAAGACTACTAATTCATTTACCTAGGTTTGTTCATATTGATCAGTGTGGTTTCGTTCTGGACTGAAGTACTTCACTAAATACCAGACATTTACATCAGATACTCACATTGATACCTTCAGGGGACGCAGAGGCCGACTGTATTTCACTTGACCTGCGCCAAGCGTTCGACACTTTACATTGAAATTATATGTTACGTGCTCTTTCATTATTTGGCATACCGCAGGAATAAATTAACTGGGTGAAACTGTTATATACAGACCCAACTGCGAAGACCTGCACAGGATCCCTTATTTCATGGCCCTACGAGGTGGCCAGGGGTACAAGGCAGGGTTGCCCATTATCGCCCCCGCTGTTCGTGTTAGCACCCGAACCACTGGCCGCTAAATTGCGATCAGTAGCACAGAATAAAGGTATTAAGGTATTAAAAAAAAGAATGAAGAAAAAAAAAAGAAAACAATCTCCGAGGTCCCAATGAACCCCTCTCAATGGTGTTTACGCTCTTTCAGATACTATCTGGCCATACCATAAACGAAACTAAATCCTATGCTTATGTTTTTTAAATATACTGGCCGATCAGAATGCATTCGGTTTGGGCCCTGGTCATTCACTGTAGCATCAACCACATTTAAATATTTAGGTATACAAATCTACAGGGAACCACAGGACATGTAGGGTAACCTGGGGCAAGCAATCAAGGCCCTAAAAATACAAATCGCATTCTGGATATCTTTACTGCTTTCTGTGGCGGGCAGAATAGCGATCTCAAAAATGGTAATGCTCCTTAGATTGCTCTATTATTTTACTAATCTGCCGATTATGATTCCATCATGCATGTTTCATATGCTTAGCTCAATGCAAACGGAACTGGTCTGGGCTAAAGGCAGAAGACGAGTGGGTCTGACTAAACTACAATTGAGTAATGACCGAGGGGGCTTGGGAGTTCCTGACTTCTGTACGTATTGTTATACCAGTGGCTCTCTTACTGGACGGCTGGTTGCCACTTGCATGAGATCGATATGTCGAGGACTGCTTGGGACAGGGGTGCATTACATATACTGTTACTGCCAAATAGTAAAGCCCCGCCGTCGGTACAGCCATTACTCAAGGTAGCTACATCCTACTGGAAAAAAGCAATCCAATATACCAAAGGACAACGTCCATATGCTCCTAATATCCCACTACTGGAGATTCCTACACCATCAGGGATACTCTCTTATAGATGTCTGGCTAAATGGATAGACGAAGGCGTCAACACGGTAGGAAAACTATACACAGATAGCGTGTTTATGGATCACAACATGTTTGTGAGAGAACAAGGGGTTCCTAATACATTATATATACTACATGCTAATATTAGTAGATATGTGAGAAATACTTGGTCTCCTGATGGTACAGAACCCCAACACATGAACTCGTCCATATGTTATATCTTATGGGTACTGCATGACACCTAGTAAAATGGCTGTATAGCAGCATTCGGTCACAGGAAGCGGATTTGTTACAGGAACTTAAAACTAAATGGTCTGAAGATACTGGGCGTAATATTTCAGAAAAGGAATGGGAGAGAATATTGGATTGCCCCAAGAAAATCTCGAGAAACCCAAAATTTAAACTAATTCAATACATGATAGTGCACAGGGCATACTTGACTCCATACACATTGAGCAAAATGTTTCCAGGCACAGCGGATGACTGCCCTAGATGCCATATGCAACCGGCTAGGCTGCTACATATGCTCTGGATATGCCCGAAATTGATATCCTTCTGGGCCACAGTTTATAAACTCATCAATGAGTTAGCGCCAGGAGTAGGGAAGGTCACTGTAGAATACTGCATAATGGGCATAAGTAAATAAAGAAAATCACAGGGAACTCAGGCTAGATTTGCCAATCTATTATTAATTCTGGCAAAAAGGGCAATCACAATGCGCTGGAAGTCTGCACAAACCCCGACGGTGCTTTCATGGCATGGTGATGTAGTGCACTGGGAAAAGGCCAAAAGTATAGAGATAAGGAGAGAAGAGAATAGAAAAGAGGACTTAGGAAACACCTAATTTCCATGGAATGGAATGCACTGTTGGAACAAATTATATCTGTTGAACACTCATTGCACTAAACGATAATTGTGTTAGACCTGTTGTAGACAGCTTGACCCTAGTTAATAACAAGCACAGTGATAACCCTAATAGGACTTCCTCTATCACTGTGTCAAACTGAATTATGGAAATTGATGAAGTGCATTAGGTCTTGGACGATAGTATTAGCTGGAGCTAATGTAAGAATGAGTCTGGAGGGGAGGGAGGGAGAGTTGGATAGTTGCTACTATCAGGGAGGAGGGTGGGTTTTGATTGTTTGCTAACTGTTCGGTATATACTCTGTGTACACAGTGTAACTGTAATAATATGCGGTGTTCATAACTAAAAAAAACAATAAAACTTTATTTTTTTTTAAAGAGTAGTTTTAGCAGGCCTCCTCACACCCAAGGCAGTGTACTTTGCAGTGAGCTGGTGCCACTGGTTCCCCGTGCAAAGTCCCTTCCTAGTCTTTGTCTCAGGACGCCGAAGTCCAGATATTTTCCCCAACTGGTCCTTATGGGGAGTTAGGGTGCCAGTCTCACTGGCCCTTGGAGAGACCCACTGGTCCTGGGGTCAACTGGGGAAAAGTCCTTGGTCCTTTTTGGTAACAGGGGGGTTTATCCTTCCAGTTGTCCATGACTGTCCCAGGGTCCAGCAGCGAAAAGCACAAAAACACAACAGCACTTTCTCTCACTTGTACAAGAGTTTCTAAAAGGGGGTGGAAGGTTCTAGAATCTAAAAACCACTGGCCAATCCGAAGGTGCCACATCCCCTCTCCACCCCTGTCTCAACCCTCCTGTACAGCATGCTGGGACAGTTCAAGATACCGTCAACCAGGGGACACTTGTCACATCTGCACATGGGGTCTCGGTTCCACTCCTCACTGATATCACTGCCAGGGCCTTTCCCTCCTGTGTTGGTTTCAGTTGTCTGGGCTTCTTCCTTTGTTTTGTGGGCCTGTGCTATCCCAAGCCCTGGTACTGTGTACCAGGTAATTAATAGATGCAACCTTTCATCCCATCCCCCTCCTCCTCAGGAGTTGAGGGAAGCACTGTTAATTACTCCTTTTGTGTGGGCTTTGTTCCTGCTGCTGGAGAGCAGAGTAATTACCCTGGCCCAGCAGGGTGACAAAAGAGCTGAGCCAGAGAAATATGACAATTCTGGATGACGCATAAGAAGTACATGTTTGGTCTTGGGACCTGCAAAGGTGAACTAGGTGCACCTTTTCTACCCGAGTTTCATACCCAACAGGATTTTGCAGGCCTAAGGGAAGCAAATCTGCACTTTCCCACTGTGCGGCAAAACAGTCAATCACACTGACTTTAACTGTGAGTGCCCACTAATATTATAAGGCCCATCCCAGGTCAAAATCTAACCTTGCAGAGTTCCCTCTTCACCAGGCTACCTGTGATCAGTTACCAGGCTGCGCATGAAGGTTGTCTCATACATGCAGCCCAGAAACATGTGTAATCAGCCAAGCGCCTCTTACTCTGGCTACATCGCAGTGGCCTCATCTTAAAAGGAGGACACTGGCGGTACACATTTGCAGTCCATTTTCCATGTGAGTACCGTGGGTGAGACACATGTAGTGACACTCACACATAGTAAAAAGTTCAAAACTCGATGATCAAAAAATCTGGGCGTATTAAATGGGCAGATCCCATTTTGCAACACCTGCTCACCTCACGCCTTACGCCTGCAATAATTCAGTGAACATAATGCTCAAATACTTAACTAACTACAGTCATTCTAGACTGCAGAATATCGTCTCCAGTTTTGGTTGGACTTAGCAATACTAAGCACCCTTCTGCAGTAAACGTGTATAAGATCTCAGGCTCTAGCACTGCAACGCAGGTTCTGAGCACACCATGCACCCTATCTCCTACTTAGCAAGGCCAAGCTGCGTACATCTGCTGAACAGTCCTCAGGGTTTGATCCTAACACCTTAATGGCAGCCAGTCTGGATGTTTGTTTTAGCCTAGTCCTTCCCTTTCTCAAATTCAAAGTTCACTCCAAACCTTTAGGGGCAACCAATTGTTACAGGATGCATTTCCTATTTCAGGTAGCCACACTAATGTGGCAACTCTTTGGGGTGGACCTCTCACTTTGCATGTTGTATCCTGCAGGTGGACAGGCTGTCCCTATAGCAAAAGAGCAGGGTGTGTAGAGAGGGGCGTCAGAAATGTATTTTCTGTGAGATGTGTGCCATTTAGTTAGCCACTCAACTAACGTATTTTGCCCACGTGTTGCTGTCTCACAGGTTACCCCTTTACCTGTTAGAACTGGTTGCTAGTTTTAGCCAGAGTGAAAAGGTTAATATTTGGGGACCCACACTGAAGCCCAAACACTGACCTTCACAATGAATTCCTCCAGGAAGAGGGGTTCTGAGGCAGTAGGACACGGTGGAAGGCAGAAGAGGAGGAGACATTTTGCTCTTGCTAACATAACATCATGAAGCATCCTAAAGCTTTAGGGGCTTCATTCATAAAGAGGTAAGCCAACTAGCGTGTGTCATCTAACATATAGCCAGGCAGGCTCATGCACATGCAACAGGTGCCATGAAGGGTCTTACACAAATTACCAACAGAGGCAAGCAATGCCCCGGGCCGTTTCTGGTCAAATGGCCTGCGCCCCACTGAGACTCTAAGTGAGCATGCGGCTAGTAGTCGCCCACACGAGTAAGAATTCCTCTGTGATTGGAGCCATAAACCCTTACAGGGCCCGCATTCTCCTACTGAGCACTGCCATAATCACGCAAGGAACTGTCAAGGCACGCGTGACATTGGTCTTACGCACCTAAAAATAGACAGGTGTTAAAAAGGGTGGCAGCCTGTCACGTGGGCACAGTGCCCATAAATTCTGACCCTACAGCATCCCACTGCTGCGAAACACACACAGCTAAAAAAACATTCCAACTTCGTGATACATGCAGTCAAAACATCGTTGAAATGTGTCAGCTCGCTCGCAATGGCGGGTTTAACACAACACCGCCGTGACAAGGCGCTAATCTGTGCAGCACCCTGGGGTCACTGGTATAATTTCGCAGCACTAAATACATAGTGACACTGTGAGAGTCGCCAGTTTGTTGTCTCTGGATGGTGATACGCAGCACGCAAACACCAGGTTGTTTCCTCTTCCCCGTCTGTGCTAGCCACACAAACAAACCTTGGCTCCTGTGGGGCAAAACATGTCATTTGGCACCTTTCACGCTCCAGGGGTTGGACTCAGGCAGTCTGATTTACAATACTTCTATGCACGTTCCTTATTGCAGAAGAGCAGAAAGCAGATGTCATTCTTCACATCTTACAAGTCTTGCCAAGTTTCATTTTATAGGCAGATAGGAGCGCCTGCGCAACGTCACTTGTTGAAACATTGAAATGGACCAATAAAGCTGTCTTCAACAACTCAGTTATATGATAGACAATACATTTAGTCACAAAAAGCGTCTATTCATACAATCAACTATATAACATCACAACATTTAAAAAATTTTTAAATTATGTCATAAAAACAAGAAAACCGCTTCCAATTGTTCCTAAATTAAGGATGTAATGTTACTCCTTTTCTTCTGTAGGTAGGCATACTTGAGACTCCCGTGTATTCAGATAGCTCAAGGGGTGGGATCAAAGGTCAGTTTACAAACTGTTTTGCAGTCAAAAACGCTCCGATTCAGAGTTTTCAACATCAAAAACGTTTTTGTTCATGGATTAAACCTATAATAGGAGGACATGCTGTGAGTGTCCCTTCCAAAGTGCAATTCATGTCTAAATGCGTCAATGACTCAGGACCGCAATTCCTGTGACAAACCATTGAAAAGTTGCCAACTACCAAGGTGGGGTTATAACTTATTCTATTAAGGAAATCAAACTGCTTTGAAAAGAAAGTTGCATCAATCCGGGATGGTGGTATGTTGACCCTTGCACTCCACCATCCCTGGGATTTGGCCAATTGGAAATGTGCCTTCAAACCACATAATATTAATTAGCTAGGTCAGACTGCGACTCACTATGATTCCTTATATCGTGAACCATTAGTGCCTAGGCTTGTTCTCAAAAAAGATCCTGGTCACACAAAAAGACTGGTCGCAAATTGGAACCGCTTTTTGAACCTGTAATAATAATACATTTGGCTCCTAGGTAGTGGGAGGAGGCGCTGATGTGATGTCTTCGACTTTGAATGGAACTTGTGCTAGACCAACATCAGAGAATTTGTTACAAAGGCGCTGGTGCTTGATTTCAAGAATTTCCATTTTTTGCTGTTGAGCGTGAGGCCATTGTTTTTTAGTCTCTGAGTACCCTCTTAAGCTTGTTATGGTGTTTCTCTAGGGATCAGGTGTGCACTAAAATGTCAGTCTGATACAGATCACAGCAGTAAGGCCAGTTAGGATTTCTAGAATGGCATTCTGAAAAATTTAGTGGAACTGGAAATCCTGAAGTTGAGTCTCTTTTACCAGCGTAATCCAAGGTGGCTGGTAATGTATCTTGATGGAGGATCCAATAGAAGCCGTTGCTAAAGTTAAAGCCACCTATTGAGAACCAGCACAATACATTTACCTTGGATACGACCTCATTCACAATCAAAGTGAGGTAGCATTCTTGTTTAATGCAGCATTTGGTAACTGCATGTCCACACAAATACATACCTCTTATAGTTGCTGAGGCTTAATTGCAATGACGATGGAAGAACACATGACTTGGCCCTTCTACAAGTTCTATGGTGTTGACTTTAGCAATTCAGCTTCTATCGTGGGTAGTATGTGAAAAAACTCTTATAGATGGCATAGGGATACAAGTTTCACTAAATAATCTATGTGCAGTTTTATGGGTCTCTCTCCAAAATGTTCACCAATATCTGCCAGCAGGCTGTCTAGGCCATTGACATGAACTCTGAATGAGAACTGAATGAGATGTAACTGTACTGAGGCATGATGAAGACTCCACACTTTGGTGGGCGTACTTTGTTACAAGTTGCATAGATGTTGCTGTTTGTGGGCTTAAATTCTGTGTATGCTTCATAACTCCATATTAGAACTTGGTCATGATGATGATGGATATTCTGGTGTTGATCACAGCCATTACCGACTGGTCTCTGATTAGGAATTGGTATTTTGGTTGCAAGCAGTTGTGTCTTCTGTGCTCTGCTCTACAGTGTGGACCACATGTACTACGCTATTATCATTCATGTCTTTCCCTGAGTTTTCAGTTTTTGGAGCTGCAACAGCACTGACTTGTTTTTACATTGCTGTCTTGCTTGTTCGGACTAATCAGCTGACCTTCACAAAATGGTTGTATTTTCCACTGTTTGCTTATCTCTTCCCCTGGGCAGACCATTCATTTTCTTACACAGTGGTCACATGTTGGACTTTTGTCAGATTTTGTTGCAGACTTGAGAAATGTTGTGGCAGTGGTCATTTGATTTACTGCTTCTGTCTTGATTCGCTTATTGAGGGATTCTTCGAGGTGAAAGTCTCAGGAGCGCAAGAACTCTAAGGATTGGCTAAGAGTCAATATACCCAACATTGATTTTCTGGGTTATTTTAGTAGTTTTCCACTTAGCCTAGCAAGTACACACCACTGAATGGATTGTGCACGGATTTCATCAGCTTCAACATGCATGGTGCATGTACCGGCAAATTATTTCAAACGAGGGTCGCATGCATCTACTGATTCATCAGGACTTTGCTTAAAGCAGCAGATTTCACTCATAATCTGGATTGGCGAGTGGTGCAAAGTGCTCTTTGAGACCCACTAGAGATGTGTCCCAAGTATAAGGTGTTCTGCTCTGGTGAGTGGGTGAGATAATTAAAAAATACCGCATGGATCTCTTCCTGTCTATCTGAATGGCTGTACATAATACATTTCAAGGTGCTCTACCCACAGTTTCTACTTAGGTGCCTGCAATGAGAATGTGCCTGATATTTCAAAAGGTGTGGTAGCAGGAATGGACACCTTCATGCAAGGATGTGACCTACTGGTTGGCCCTTCATTCCTAATGCTTCTACCATCAAGCAAGGTTTGGACTTTTGAAAGTACTCGCTGTGGCGAACAGTTATGTTCCTGTCCGAACTGTAATTGGTGTGCCCGGAGCAAGATCTTTCGCTTTTACGTATTTATGCAGTTTGGAGAGACCCACCTGCAGTTGAGGAGATTTTGGTTTCCTATTTTGATGGTCCCTTTTAACTGATGTTATCATCCTCAGCTTGTGGTTTCAGGGACGAGCACTGTCAATGCCAGCTTTCAGAATAAGTATTCACTTGCAGGACCCTTGTGGTGAACTTATTTGCAACATAGATAAAGCAGTGCCACTGATGTCAGATGGAGCATTAACCCTTTAATTTCTTTAAAGACGCTTGCCTTTTTGCCTTTGAATAGGCTGCTCTTTTCCAGGCATTTCTAGCATTGTGGGTAAAGTTTGGGTGGGTTTGTGTGGCCTCAATAGCAACTGCTTGACATGGTGTTATGTAGAAGTGGACACCACAGCCTTATTCTGCAGAGGTAGGTGTAGCGTCAAGGCTGATGTGGTTTCACAGGCCACACCAGCGCACCAGTTCTGGCAAAAATTAGAAAACAAACAGCATGCACTGCTTCTCTAACTTTAACCCTGAGACATGGACGTTTTATTAACCACAACACCTCATCCCTAGACAGTACCA
Source organism: Triturus cristatus (assembly GCF_964204655.1). Lineage (NCBI taxonomy): Eukaryota > Metazoa > Chordata > Amphibia > Caudata > Salamandridae > Triturus > Triturus cristatus. The sequence goes on along the minus strand of NC_140585.1, from coordinate 983,504,233 downwards.
ATTGTGAACAAATGCAGACGTGATATGGGCTGTACTATCATTCTGGTGTTGTGCATGTGCAACACCATACACACCTCCCAACTTACATTAGAGTAAATCTATTATGCATGATCCTGTGTCAAGTGGTGTGTCCTGGGATCGAATATTGCAAAATTACAGGCCTTCCCTGCAAAATGGGTAAAATCACACTGATATTCCCACATTCAAGGGTGCCAACTTCTGCGGGGCACTGTAAATCAGACTGTAGAATTGGACCTCCGCAGGGCCTATCAGTGCAAGGGGTTCGCCCTTCTCTGCACAGAGTCCTCAGACCAATAGGAAGAAGTTGGCACAGAAACTGGAATAGAAAATACAAACTTTAATAAACCTCATGAGGTGGAACTACATTCACACAGCACCCTTCAGTATTGAATGAAGTAGCACACCGAACAGAAGGAGCATGGTCCTTTTATACCCACACAGGGGCTCAAAAAGAAGGCGGTACAAGTACAGAAGAAGGTTTTATGCACATATAAGGTCATATAGAAATGCACAGTCGACAAGTAGGAGGAGTTAACAGTTTGCCAATGCTAGTAAACACATCCTGACAGTTACATACTACTAACAGCTGCAAGGACAGCTGAAAACTCAACTGGGCATGTGCGAAGGTGGAAGATGCTAAATATAGTTTGTTTCTAGGCAGATTACAAGGGCAGTCAACACTGAGGGAGGACAGAGCACATGGTGAGCACGTGGCAGCACATGGCAAACAAAATGGCTGCCAGAAATACAAAATGGATTCCACAAAATGGACAAGATAGCCTCTAAATACAAGATGGATTACGCTAATGCTAACCCAATCGCTGCCAATTTACAACAGACGACCCTTTTAGCATTAGCTGAAGACATTCGTTCCTCTGGGGTAATCTAAATATGCATCCCGTACATCTATTAGCATTATTTCGACCACCTCTTTATTCAACATTTGTTGGGCCTTTGTTTCTGCAACATTCCTTTTGACAGGTATACAGACAGAGATGCAAATGGAACAAAGCATTGGACCACATTGGATACATACACAGCATGTAAAAAGTATCGTAATCATTACACACAGGATAGTCAGTAGCTTCCAGCCCCAAGCAGAAACAAGAGTCCAAAACCATCCAGCAAAAGTCCAAGTACCAGTCTCTGGATGAATTTCTGCAGCAATTTTATGCAGTTTTGATATTGCGTCATATACTGAAGGTGAGTGATCCGGTATGAATACGCAACAGCTGCTACCGATGATGCGACATGCACCACCTCGATCAGCCAGAACCACATCTAGAACCATTCGGTTCTGGAGAGCTACAATCCTTGCAATTTGCAGCTCATCCGTAATGTTCCCAAGTGCCATAGCTGTCTGATTGGTAACAGCTTCCACAACTCTAGTCAATCGTCTTATTTTCCTACTGTTTAATGCAGCACCCACAAAGAAGAACAAACCTAAATTAAAATCGACATATTGTTGCAGAGTGGTATCAGTTTGGTCTACTTCGTCAGCACTTATTGTCCTTTTGTATATATTTCTAGAGATATCGTCGAATAATTTAAGGTCCCGGTGGTATGATGCAGGTGCCAGAAATACAGGGGGCAATAGAAAGGACACATAGCACACACCTGACCACCCAGCAGGTAGTTGATAATATCCGTGGCTATCACAGATAAAGTAGGTATTATGTGAGGCTATAAAACTACTGTTATTTACACCTTCAAAAGTCAGAATTACAGCACATTCGCTTTTCCCCACTGGAATTCTCCCAATACTGCTTATACATAGATCTGATTTAGCTCTAGTAACAGAAATCACAAATTGTTCATTACTGGTAAAAGCTCTCATATTTGTGAAGACATATGGTGTTGAAATATTGTCCGGTTGATACTCTTCCCATTCCCATTCCCATTTGGTCCCTTTGGCTTGAGGATAACCATCTTTATCTTGGTAGCATACTTTATTCAGGCGAAAAAGAAGCCCGCCTACTGTACGTCTTCCAGATGCAAACAAAAGCGCATACCAAGCTTGACAAGAACCATTATGAGAAAAGGGAAGAGGAATAAAAGGTGTTCCTCCTTTCTTTTGATGTGCAGGTATCATCCCACACACCCAACAGTTGGTAGTATTTGTGGCATTATGAGTATGATGCAACATCTGGATAAAGGTATTATTTAAGTAGGATTGTCGATGCTTCTGTTCATGGTAGGGAAGCGTAAAGTAGTGGTGTTCAACTGATACTGGAGTAGTGGCGATCAAATCAAAAGCTCTCGAGCAGGAGCCACTTTCTCAACGAACCAGGTTATTACTGCTACAGCCACCATAGCAACAACAAACCCTATAGCACAAATGATCTTTCTCTTAGCAACAGTTGATCTCATTGTGGACATGATCAGTTTGTCATTGAAAACAATCGTTGGAGCTCTTATTCCTGGGCAGCCGTTGGTTTCTTCACCGAGGGTCAAAACGGGTGTCGCTACACTATACAAGACTGATCCCCCCCCCCTTGCCACATCGGCATTCCGTTTCACTAACCCAGGGCGGTTGCTCAACCAGTCTATTTCGACGATGCAGGCTCTTTCCGTTGTCTCAGTTGGTATCGGGATACTCCAGGAATTGTGTGGTCCGGGAAGACTTCCTCAGGATCGTCAGGTGATATGGCTTGGCCTCTCTCTGTATCCAGGATGTCCCGATGGTCGATCAAGGCAGCAGGATCCACCAAGGTAGACGGCACTTTCTTGCAGAGGGTGGAGTGCACCCAGTTCCTCCTGTTCGTCACTCGGATCGCAGTTCTCGTTGAAAGGAGCACCTGCTCCGGGCCACGCCACCTCGGTTCCAAGCTGCTCAACCTCTGGAATGATCGGATCATCACCTGGTCTCTAGGTCGAAGTCCATGGCTTTCACCTGCAGACCTATCAGGAAGAGCTTCTCGAACCTGTTGATGAATAGAAATCAAACTGTCAGTCAATTGTGATAGGTAGTCACTCATCAATACACATGGTACATCATGTATGGGACGTGGTTTAGGAATTCCCCAAATGTTCATAGGCCTTCCAACCTCCACCTCATATGGTGTAAGACCAGATCGCGAATGTGGCTCTGATCTAATGGACAACAGTGCCAAAGGTAATGCGTCTGGCCAATTCAAGGATGTGGAAGCCAGTATTTTAGCCAGTTTCAATTTAAGTGTGGCGTTATACCTTTCCACTAGCCCTGATGATTGTGGATGGAAAGCAGCATGACATTTCTGCTTTATCCCTAATCCCTTCAGGACATATTTGACAACTTGCCCAATAAAATGGGGTCCGTTATCACTCCCTAAAAGTTTACAAACACCAAATCTAGGGAAGAATTCCTTCAAAAGTACGGGTATGCCTCTATCCATTTACTGAAGGCACATACCACTACCAAAACATACTTTAAGTTATTACAGCGCTCAAGCTGGATGTAATCCATTTGCAAAACTTCAAAAGGTGTGGTTGGCGTAGCAAAGCCTCCTATAGGAGTTCGTGTCCCTTTACCAGGATTATGCTGAAGACAAATCAGACAAGACTGCACCATCTTCTTAGCTGTGCCAGCAATTTCTGGATGCTCCTAAACTTGCGTGAGCAATTTCGTTATCGAGGAGGCTCCAACATGTGCCGGCCCATGTGCCATATGAATCATAGGTTGTAAATAGGCTGTAGGCAATCTCCACTTGCTCATCTCTTTATTCCTCCAACAGCCCTCATCGTCCAATGTTCCCTCCTTAGACCATTGCTCAATTTCTTCTGCAGAAGCAGATCTTTGCATATCTAGAACTTCCTATCTGGTATCATGCCAGCGTTCAGCCTGTGACTTCACTACGCACATAGACGTGGTGCTTCACTGCATGGCAGTTTCACAGGCTGTTTGGTCTGCAAAAGCATTGCCTTGTCCTATCTTATCAATTACTTTCTTATGTGCACTACATTTAACAATTGCTATTCTCTTCGGGTATGTTAAAGCAGTCAAGAGATTATGTACTAATTCTCCATGCATTATTTGCATCCCGTGGGATGTAAGAAAGCCCCTCTCCTTCCAGAGTAGCCCAAAATCATGAGCCACTCCGAAAGCATAGCGGCTATCTGTATAAATGTTCACAGATAAGTCAGTACTAAGTTCACACGCTTGTGTCAAAGCTGTTAGCTCAGCTGCCTGAGCTGACTTCTGTGGAATACGAGCTGTCTCAACTACCGTCTGCAGTGTTGTAATTGCATATGCAGCTGACGTTGTACCGTCTGGTAACTTCAAACAGGACCCATCAACCCATAGTTCCCCATCAACACTTGAAAGGCGCGTGTCTTGCAAATCGACACGACCCTTTGTCTGTTCCTCAGTAAGGAATATACAATCATGAGACTCCTGTGACTGTGACTGAGACTGAGTCACCGGGTATGGCAACAAAGTGGCTGGGTTTAGTGTCGCACATCTCTTCAGTGTAATGTGAGGGGCCAACAATGTCAATTTGTATCCTGTAAGATGAGCACTAGATAACTGCTGCGTCTTCATCTGATTTAAAAGGGCATCAACCGCATGGGGTACTAGCACCAACAGCTTATGTGACAAAACTATCCCTTCACTCTGACGCATTGACACAGCTGTTGCTGCAACTGAACGGAAGCATCCAGGTAACGCACGAGCAACAGGATCAAGTACTGCTGAAAAATATGCACAGGGACGCTGTTTGTCACCGTTTGTCTGCACTAAAACTGACAATGCGCATCCATCTTTCTCATGTACATAATGTGTAAATAGGCTTCGTATAATCTGGAGTACCTAACACTGGTGCTGAACAAAGTGCTTGTCGTAACTATCGGAAAGCAGTCTCACATTCATCTGTCCATGGGAGGGGCATTGGAGTATCTTTAGTCAAAAGTGCTAGCAAGGGTTTAACAATGTGTGAAAACCCTAATATCCATTGCCTACAAAAAGAAGTAAGACCAATGAATGCACGAACATCTTTCTGAGTACGGGGCACGGGTGTGTCTAAAATAGCTTGAATGCGATCTGGTGTGAGTGCACGTCCCTCCTTAGACAGAAGGTGACCTAAGTAGGTTACCTTCGGTCTACAATATTGCAATTTCTTTCGTGACACTTTGTGATGATGGGAAGCAAGAAAAGAAAGCAAGGACAAAGTCAATTTTTCACACTGTTCAGGGGTTTCGGCTGCCAACAAGATGTCATCGACATATTGTATGAGAGCCACACCTTCAGGCAAAACGAAAGAATCAAGTTGTCTTTTTAATGCTCTCAGTATAGCCTTGAGGAACTCTACAAAATCTATACGATCGATTATTCAAAGTGAAACCGAACAAATATCGGCTATCAGGATGAATAGGGATCGAAAAGAAAGCATTCTTCAAGTCTATCACAGAGAATGTAGTTGCTGTCGGAGGAACCAAAGTAAGAAGTGTTGTTATGTCAGAAACCACAGGGTATTGTGGTACTACAATCTTGTTAACTTCTCGCAAATCAATAATGAATCGGTAAATCCTAGTGTCAGTATCTTTTTTCAGAATAGGAAGAATCGGACTGTTACAAACTTTCTAAGGAACTTCCTCAACAGCCCCTACTTCAATGAGATCATGGTCAATACATATGAGTGCTTCTTCGCCTTCCTGTGAAATTTTGTATTGAGGCAAACGTGGCAGCACAGCGCCCTCCTTGACACTAATATGTACTGGTGGAATAACCATTTGCCCTACATCAGTGTCTGAAGTAGCCCACAAAGCACTAGGGAGTGAAGCTAATGCAATATCCTCTTTAACAAGACAAGCTCTCTCCGTCACAGGATGGTTTTCATTCAAGATAACACGTACACCTTTTGGAGAACATTGTATCGTAGCCCTGAAATACTTGAGCATATCAAGACCCACAATATTGTCTGGTGTATTTTGGGAAAGCAAAAATGGACATGGAGCAGTAAATTTATCCACATGGAATGCAAGTGGTTGTGACAGTGGGCTAAGGGAAGGGGTTCCCTCGAAACCTATCGATGTAAAGGTTAACTCAGACAGGGGAGCCCTTGGAACCAATTGTTTAGACAAGGCGCTACGAGTAGCTCCTGTATCAACCAGAAACTGATCAGTAGAACCCAAAACATGTGCTGTAACATAGGGACCCCTCTGATCTACTGGAACGTCAACTGATTCCTTACCCCATCCTAGGCAATCCTATGCATAAGCAGAATCTTGTAAATCAGACGGCACATAGTCGGACATTTGATATTGGTTCCTTCTATCAAAAGTGTTAAACCTATCCTGCCCACGTATATTCGCATCAAACCTAGCACGATCACCTGTGCTTCCTCTAGGCCCTGACTATCCTGAACAATTTCTCATCTGTCCCTGACCACGTGGACACTGCTGAGCACGCAGTGCTGGACAATTGGAAGCCCAATGCTCAAATTTCTTACAGTACGCGCACTGGTCAACAGACAAATTCGAACAAGTATAAGAAGGGAAAGACGAACCATAAGATCCACGTCCACCTCTATTACCACCTCTAAAAGGTGGACCATAAGCCTGAGCCAACATAACCTTTGTTTTTAATTCTTTAGTCTTCTTATCCTCATTACCCTTTGCTTCTAATTCCTGGCGTTCATAATACTGAGCCATAGTCAAGAGAGAAACCGGAGAAGAGGTAGTCCATGAACTCTCACTGGCTTTTAGGCGACTAGCTATTCCTGGCAACAGGTTTGCGACATATTTATCGACAAACAGATATCTGCCCGGTTCATCTGTCAATGACTGGCCGCTAAAATCGTGGAATGCTTCTTCAAAGCGTGTAAAGAAATCAGAGACCGATTCATCTGCCTTTTGCTTACAAGACGCTAAAACAGTCCAATCTATCTTTTTAGGGGGAATAATCGTTTTTAACTTAACTAATATAGCTGCGGGAAGATCTAAAATTAACTGACATGGCTTCTGTGTGGGTTCCCTTTCTACATCCATTTGTTCTAAGTCTTTCCATAACGCACCAAAAGCTGCACGATCATCAATTTTACGAACAGTTCTCCGAAAAATAAATCAATATCAGGCAAAGTCATAGTACAAGAGCTAATAGCACCCTCAACTTCCTCATAAAAAGCGGCTGCATTTTTCCACGGATCAGGCAATGCAGTTTAAAGTGCCATGACATCCGTCCTATTCCAAGGAGTGTAAACCCAATTATAAATAAAATAACCCTTTGCATCAATAGAAGCCTTAGCATCACTTGGACCCTGTCCTTTAGGAGGAACATACAAAGGCGCTGCCTCCCGCATAGGTTTCGCATGAACTATCATAGTCTTATCTGTTCCGAAGATAGAAGCTTGTGCCATGCCAGTCTGAGATGTCTGTGCAGCTACGTCTGCAGCCTTTTTCTCCTCTTGCAAACGGACTGCATCAACACGCAGTTTAACCAAACGCCTGATTGTATCAGTCACCTGGGAGAAAACAAAAAGTCCATCACGCATTTGCATACAATTATCTGCTACATCGTCGGGCTCTAACTCCTCAGAATATTTCCTAAACAGCTCAAGGACCTCTGCGGCGAACACCTCAGTAAAATACAGCTGCTCCCTTTCCTGCCACCCTTTCATACTATCTAGAAGTTCAGAGGCGGGGGCAGTGCCACAAACTGCTTTACGAGCAGCAGATCTAAGCTGGGACGCACGCTCAGCGGTTAACATAGAACGAGTTTCTCGTGCCTTGTGTTCCTCCGAACCAGAGTCCTCATCTGACTCATGAGGGGCAGAAGGAACAGTGTACGGAGGTGGAGGACGATCTAATAATAAGAAATCATCTTGTGGTTTATTAGGTATAGGATAAAGGGGCCGCCGAACAGCGTATTGGCCAGTTACCTGTAAATTGCGCTTCCTATCTTCTCTCTCTTTTAACTCTTTTATTTCTTTGTTTTTCAACTCTAATGCTTTCGCATAAATGTTCTTTCGCTGTTCTTTTTCAATCAAGGCTTGCTCACGCTTCATTCGTTCACGCACTTCTTTCTCCCACATTCGTACACAGTCAGATATATCTTGCCTAGTCTTTCGCTTAAACATACATTGATCCACTCAATCTTTCGTGAATCAAATGACCCATGCATAGGCCAACGCAACTCAGAATCCTTACGAGTGTATTTATTCCATAATGTGCTGTACATTATAGAAGAAAGACCATACTTAATATACATATCCCTATTAGGCGTCCCCTCCCGGGGGGCCGGTTGTGCTTCATCGAGTCTCAAATTGGTACCACTACAAAAGCAACACATCCTACGAAGTGTGCTAAAAACAGGCATGCCAAAAATAGTGCAGAATATGCAGTATTATAATCAAAGTAGCACTTAAGGTACCTTTAGTACGATGTGCCGTTCAAATCAATTCAGATAGAGAAAATTTTCCTCATTACCTGCCTATATAAATTGCAATTTATATATGAATCACATAGAAATCCAAGTTGGCCAACACAAATTCCAAAATACAAAAGCAGCAGTAAGTGTTACTAAACTACCTTACCAATCCCAGGCATAAAAACCAACAGCAAGCGCCGCAGAACGACTCTTACCAATCACTTGGTGTCCAGGTTCCAACTGCCAAGTTCTAAAATCGACCAAATGGTCACTGCACGGCGAATCAACAGAAGAGATCTCAGTCGAGGACCGGCACCATCTGGATGGTCAGATCAGAAAGAAAGGAAAAACGCCGTGGTTGCCAAGACTCGGGTCTCATCGGGCAGCGATCGCGTCCAGAGCGAGATTCCAACCCTTCGTCATGAACAATCCTTCGGCCATCCGAATCGCCGATGAGCCCCACGTGTCGGGTGCCAATTTGTAGAAGTGGACCTCAGCTCGGCCTACCAGTGCAAGGGGTTCGCCCTTCTCTGCACAGAGTCCTCAGACCAAAAGGAAGAAGTTGGCACAGAAACTGGAATAGAAAATACAAACTTTAATAAACCTCATGAGGTGGAACTACATTCACACAGCACCCTTCGGTATTGAATGAAGTAGCACACCAAACAGAAGGAGCATGGTCCTTTTATACCCACACAGGGGCTCGAAAAGAAGGCGGTACAAGTACAGAAGAAGATTTCATGCACATACAAGGTCATATAGAAATGCACAGTCGACTAGTAGGAGGAGTTAACAGTTTGCCAATGCTAGTAAACACATCCTGACAGTTACATACTACTAACAGCTGCAAGGACAGCTGAAAACTCAACTGGGCATGTGTGAAGGTGGAAGATGCTAAATATAGTTTGTTTCTAGGCAGATTACAAGAGCAGTCAACACTGAGGGAGGACAGAGCACATGGTGAGCACGTGGCAGCACATGGCAAACAAAATTGCTTCCAGAAATACAAAATGGATTCCACAAAATGGACAAGATAGCCTCTAAATACAAGATGGATTCAGCTAATGCTAACCCAATCGCTGCCAATTTACAACAAGACCCTCCCAATATTTAAGTTGAGGGCCTCCACTTTTGGAGTCTAACACTGGCAAAGCTCACAGTGTTGCACATGCAGCATATGCAGCATATGCATTGTTGGAAAGTGGTTTATTAGTAGTGATTTGTATCACAAGTAAAAAGGCCATAAACACAATAAAAGGGTCAGCCAAGATCTCAATAAATTATTCCCTTGCTCAACCCTTGGTGGCTGGCAACAGGCAGGCAACCGTAACTTAGGAGACAGGTATGTAAAGCATTTAAAAACACCAATATATTGAATAAGTAAGACACAACACACAATAAAAATCCAACACAATTTTATCAAAATAGATATTATTATGAATAAATACACACCAAAATGACAAAACTCCAATGTAGGAAACCGGAGATATACATTTTTAAAGAATAAATACTTTCTATAGCACCAAATTGGGACATCTGGTCACACTTGACCGGGACAAAGTCAAAGTTTGAGCGCAACCACGACAGATCCCTGGTCAGCAGGTCAAAAATTTACCTTCACATTTAGAAAAGTTTCTTGAGGATTTTCTCTCAACTTCGAGTGAAGCTTCTCTTCAGGCCGGATTAGGTGCGGGTTCATCAGATAGATCCAGCGCTAACCCCTGGTCAACTCCTGGAAGTCTTGAACTCCGGAGCTTTCAGGTGGACAAACCTGAAATCAAGGCCAGGACGCAGTTGAAGGTCTCCGGCTTGACTCTCGACATCAAGTCGGTCACCTTATGGCGCTTTTTACCAAAAAATCTCAAACTTCACCAAACTTCTGGATTTTCTTCCAGAAGGTCTCCTTGAGGGTTCAATGTGTCCACAACATCAATCTAAGGGTCTAGAATCTATGACATGGGCCTTGGGATGTTGGGACTACAATTCCCAATATGCACCTGGTAAAATCCTTAAAAGTCCACTGGACACACTCCATGGTGAGGACGTCTTCTTGGAGATGATGCAGTTAACCTGTAGCATGCAAGGGGCCCACATCGTAATCCTTCTTGAAGCAAGGCAAAGTCCTTAGGGCTATAGTTCCAGATTGTACAGCAGGTGCAGTCCTTCAGAGTGCATACCTTTGGGGTGCAGATTAGGTTTCCAACAGGGAAGTCCTTCTTCTCTGTGTAGTTTCAGGCAGCAGTCCAGAGTTGCTTGGCAGCTCTTTCATATTTATGCTGTGTTTCTAGGCGTCAAGCAGGGGAGCATCATGACCAATGGAATGCAGGGTGCCACACAGGTGTGTGACCACTCCCTCCAAAGTGTGGCAGATTATTGTCCCACAAAGCACTATTCTCTCAAAATCCAACAGAAATTCTCTCCTTGGAGGTTATACCAAGCTAAACCAATGCATTGGCATGGCTAAGATTCCCTAACACTCCATTTCCATCACTCTCCTTAAATAATTAGAGGGGATCCTGTGTGGCTGGGGGGGGGCGCAAGATGTGGGGGTGAGCCTGTGCTGTTCTAACGTGTCATTCTCGCTTTGAAGACTAGTTTGGTCACCCCTCCTTGCTCCTGCCATCTGCTTCTGCAGTTTCAGTTCTCCTCCCACAGGAAACCCATTGTCTCTCCAGGAGGCTGATTCACACCTCATTAACACAGCGTGGCTCAGCCCTGCAGAGGCTATCTAACCAGGAGAGAGCAGCTGGAAGCTTGGGTGATTTGTGCTCACAGAAAAGAAAGTTAATTAGCTCTTTTATGTGATAGGTATTATAGATACAACAGTGGCATTATTGGATTTATCAAAACTATCATTTTAAGTCCATGAATGCCATTTAGCTCCTTCCTAGCAATATTTATAGTTAAATAAAATATTCCAATGTAAGCCTATGGAGTTAATTATTTACAATGGGGAAAAATAATTTGGCAGTTTTTCCCTCACCAGTGCTTATAAAACATTGTTTATAATGCCCCTGCATATAGTTACAAGGCACCCTACCCCTGGGGTACCGAGGGGAGACCTTAGTGTGAAATATGTAAAACTAAAGCAGTTGACTAGTTTGGAAGTACCTTTAATTCCAAAGTCGAATTTGCATTTCATTTAATTTTAGATGCAAAGCAGGGCTGCCTTTAAAAGGACAGCAGACAACACAACAGTGCACACTTCCATGCAGGAAATCTATAGGGCCGCTAAACCTCCCTGCCCTATTATATACTAGGGACTTGTAGGTAGTTTGAATCCCCCTTGTCTTATTATATACTAGGGACCTACAGGGGGTCTGTCATTGCCAATTGTAATTATACCTAACCACCATATACCTTTATAGCAGAGCACTGGCCCTGGGCCTGGTAAGAAGAGCCCAGGGCACAGTCAGAATCAGTTACCAAAAGTACCAAACAAAAAATGGGAGGGATCAGGGCCAAAAGGATGACTTTCTCTCATGCATTAGGTGGCCGAAAGGTGTAACTTCTCTAAAAGGCCGTCACGCAGTCTAGCTTTTCTTTGAGGGTGATTGTTGGTGGAAGAGGGAGAGGTGTTTTCCCCTTTTAAAAAACACTCTTAAAAAACTATATGGCCAGTTGAAGGCTCAGGCGGAAAAGCATCACCAACTTGCACTTTTTGTTACTATGGAGGATTAAATATTGTAATAAAATAAAATGGATTTGCAGTAACTGTGCTGGCAGTGTTGCCTGTTATTTGGGGGCGGGCCTCCAACCAGCTCTCAGCAATCCCACAGATTGAGACTTACTGGCAGTAACAGGAGGGAGTTTTGGCCTCCAAGGACCCACAGCATCCAAGGGGACTTCATCCCCAACCAGTAGTGCACCAGGAGGTGACCTTACAGAGTGGTGGAGAAAGGGGGCAGGGTCTCAGACCAGTTTTCAGCAATTCCGTAGTGTGCAACTTACTGGAGGTAACAGGAAGGGTTCTTGGCCCACAAGGACCCTCAGCATCCATGGGGATTTCACTTAATTTTTGTTGCACTCTGCCCCCCCACTGTCCCCCTTGAGGTATTGAAACTATTCGTGCTTCAGACAAAACACTCCCGCTCCTTCCCTTTGGCGTAAGTTGTAGCCCACAATGGGTACCTTGTGGTCCCAGTGTGTTGGAGGAACCCAATGATGAAGCATGTCACCCTCAAGTGAGTGAGGGTTTCCGTCCACAACACACTTTGTGCCCCCTCCTGTTATAGCCTTTCCTTGTTGCACTTTGCTACCCTATATCCTGTGTGAGTAACCCATCATGCTTTACAGGACACATTCCAGCACCAATAATACACCATATATGCAATTTCCTTCTTCCATGTGTCATGTGGAATGCTGGACACATAGTTATAGGACATGATAAAGAGACATGTGATTCTGCATCCTAATTTCACCTCCCCTTAGGAGGCACACTATTTACACACTGTCCCAGGGTCCCTGAACCTAGGTATGTGTGAATGTGTGAGTTAATCATTGGTGTTGGATGGTACAGGTCAGCACAAGGCCTTTGGTAGACATCCTAATGTAGGGTGAATCAATGCTGCACTTTGGTGTGGCATGGTGAACTGCATACCAATGAGGCCATGCAATGTCATGCAGACAGACTCCGCATTGCCACATTGATGTGATTTTGGAAGCTGCTCCACCAGCGCATCATGAATAGTGATAATCCATCAGCACAGTTCTCTAATACTTGTGGCTCATAGTGGCTTAGGCGGTGTCGACATGTGTGACTTGTAGGATTGTATACTTAATCGATACGGCTGAAACATGTAGATCTGTTTTTTCGGACTTATGCAGTTATTTGGCCTAAGCTGCACACACACTGGTTTTATATTTGAAACCAGGGTAGCTCCAATTAAAGGTGTTTTGTCTTCCTGGTAGCCAATTTTAAATCACCTTTCACTTTATCACCGCACGCACTGCAACCATCACCCAAAAAAATGATATTGCTTCACTTCTAGTGGATTTTAGTAGATCCGACTTCTGATCACCTAAAAGATCCCTGAGCTTTTCCCTCCTAGGGAGGGGGTTGTAGCAGTTGGCTGCACTAGGTTTTGTAACCAAGAGGAGATCCCAGATGATGAAGCATGCCACCTCAGTGGATGATGGGATTCTGTCCTCTTTAAAGTACTCCTCTTAGAATCAAGAAAAACTTGATAACTTGTACTGTTGTTGTTGTTGTTCTCCAGATTGTCAGACCCACAGATTTTCTTTGGTTTAACATAGTACTGTATTTGGGGATTCAAATCCGTGCTGGTCTCTAAACTTTTCCCTTAGACTCCCATTCATTTCTTGTTGTGTTCGTATGGTGTCTGGGATGCCACTGGTCAAACAAAAAAGGATAAAGAATTTCACTGAGTGGTCAGTCTGCAGCCATTGGCAGTCTGGGCTGCTACCGCGAAGCAGTAGTGGGTCGGGGAGGTGGGAAGAAATAAAATAAAAAGATCACTTACCTACCGGCCAGCCAGCTGGCCAACTACCGCCTCTCTTTCATACTCTCAGTCCTCTTCCTGGCTTCTGTTCGTACAGGAAGCACCCAGGCTACCCTAAGCCATGGTTTGGCGCTCAGATGGGGAATGGGAGCCTGGGCATGTTCTCCACCCAGGCTGTACTACAGACTGGTTGGAGACAGGAGGGGCCGGTATGCTGGAAGAGTGGGGGGCGTGGGCGGGTGGGAGGATGGGGTCCTAGGAGTTGCGAAGGTGCAAAAAATAAAGAAATAAAAAAACTTACCTACAGCCGTCCCCTCATGCTCTTCTGCTCCTCTTCACCGCTTCCGGAAGGCATAGGCTCCCAGAATGCCCTGTGGCTAATCCTGAAGCGCATGAGAGCAGCTTCAGGATTTTCTTGAGCGCCCTCGGTTTGCGTTCTAGGACAGATTGAGAGTCTGTGCCTGCTCTGTCCAACCCAGCTGCGTTGCTGGGTTGGAGAGAGCTTTCACTGCACATGATGGTTAGAACGGCCTGATACGGCTGGCCTAACCATCATGCACAGTGATGAAAGTGCACTACCACTCCCCTCAGTGTCTGTCACCACCAGGCCCCAACCTCAAGACTCGGTAGGAAAGAAAAAATAAAACAAGTGTTTTTTTATTTTTCCTTTCCTGACATTTTTGGGGAAGGTGACACTCCTCAGACCATAGCGGAAGAGCTGCCAGTGGGTGGAGAACATGTAAGGTGCACATGAATGTTTGGCCACTCTCAGAGGGCCGCCAAACATTCATGCGCACTTAGGAGGGTGCCACCACTCCTTCCCCCTGTGCTGCCCAGCCTAGCCCGGCCCCACAAAACGGCCTCAGCACAGAAAAATAAAAATGATAATTACATTGCATTATTATCATTTTTTTTTCTTTTTTGCCGTGCTGAAAACCAGTGGGGCGACGCTCCTGTGCCTTAGCGAGGAAGCCGCCCTGGCCTTTGGTTCACAGTGTCTCAGCTGCATGCAGACACCTACACTGATTATGAATTTCTAGATGTGTGAAGCTAAAGACTGTGCCTCTTGTCATGGGAGTCAATACATCAAAATGCCAGGAGTAGCATAAGTAGCATCACATAGCCCTACACAGGAATTATCTTCAGATGATCTTTGAAACTGAATCCTCTGAGGAAGTAATGTAATAACACATTATCACTCATTCAAAAGACAGAGATGAGATGTTTATTCAAACACATTTTGTTCAATGTGCTGATAATAAAGACAATCTGCAACATCTAGATTAAAAATGTCTATATTTTGTTCTATCTCATTTTTAATTATATTCTGGAGAGTATATATTGCAGTGTTATTTTTTAGATAGCTAAGAGTTTAATGCATCCGCTCACAGCCGGAGATGAAGAAAATAAACAGTGTGCATTGGGACACTTTTTGAATTTCTGTTCTTGCCATTGCCTTTGCTACCTGGTAGGCAGGGGTTACAAAGGCAGTGCCAGGGGTCGCAAGGAGCATGCCATGGGTCGCAGCTGTGACCCCTGGCAACCCCTAAATGACGTCCCTGTGTCTTGCCTATCATTGTGTGCATCTTGCTGGGTCCTCCTTTTAAAGAAGCGAGACTTGTTTCTTACTCTGTCTCCTGGTGTTTTTCCTTTCGGAAGCCCCAGCACTGGATGCTGGTAAGTCGCATTTCTCACCCTAGAATGTACAGTCCTCTGCCTACTGATAGCAGGTTGATAGAAAGCCACCTAAAAACGACCAAAACCATCTCTTGTGCAGACCGGCTTTGGATTGTGATCCTTTCTGGTCCTACGCCTAGGATAACTTAGAGAATGGTTCCTTCACAAATGTAATTGTATTCATTCATTTGGGGTGGCAGTCTGAAGTATGAAGAATGGGGAAGGGGAATACAAGTGAAATATTTATATCAACTTGTTAAATACGAGTCATTTTGATGACACTCATCATACTGGTATGATATTTTTGAAGGATGGTGGCAAGACTTGTTTTTCTTTCTTTCTCTGCATTATTAACTTATTATGTTAGTGCCTTTTAGTGATGTATATAACTGTTTTTTGATTGTAATCACTTATCATAATCTGATTAAAAAGCTTTCAAGGGATAATAAAATTGTTGTGGGAAGGTTTAGCACCTGGGTTAAGATAATAATAAGAGCATGGATTACGGGTGAATAGAAGCCTTTTCACACTTTTTCTGTTCATCATAATTGCTCCATGATTGTTGTCAGGGCAATGCTAAAAGGATTTTTCGACATTAAATATTTCTTTATTGTTGGTTCCTCGTTGTTCTTGCCTTCCATTATTTCATTGTTCATGTTCAAACAAGCTATGCAAACTACAGCACAAGCGAACTTTTTTTATTTAAAGTGCTTTGCATAAGTATAAAATGTCAAATTCAGAGTTGTCCTGTTATGATATCAGCCACATCAAGTCTTAAAAACGCCTCATTGGTGATTGAGGCCACGTTAAAAGAGCATTCAAAAGGAATGAGTTTGGTATTCCATTTTCACTGCATGGAGGTCATTCACTCTGGAAGACGCCGAAAAGGTGGAATTACTTGCTTTCTTGTAACAGATAATGGGGCATATTATCAAGTACAGCGTTACAATTATCACTGCTTTAGCGGCAGAAAACTGCTGCTAAAGCAGACATAATGGGCTTGATAATATGCCGCAGAGAATTCCAATAGAAGCCCATGTTGACACCAGAACATGGGCTTCTATGGGAATTCTCAAGGGCATATTATCAAGCCCATTATCACTGCTAAAACTGCCGCTAAAGCTGCGATAATTTTAACGCCGTTTCTTGATAATATGCCCCAATGACACTGCACATCTAATCTGAACCGAAGCTGTCCCATTTTGGACCTATGTGGCATAAAGTTCTCACAAAAACAGAAACAGAAAGTTTCAATGCCTGTTTGGTCCAGAAGAAAACTACCAGAGTTTGGGACATATCTTAGGTCCAATGCAATATCACAGAGTTGGCAGTAGCAAATTTGCAGTTTGGTGGAGACTGACATTTTGTAGTCTCAATCACTATAACTTTGGTGATGTTTGATGCATTTGTGGAAAATCAAAGAGTTGTGGTTTGCAAACTAAGGTTCTTTATTATGGGGTTGAGGATCAACTAGGGGTCTAATGTAATTTGATAGTTTCACCAAAGGTATTTCCATCTACTGTAATGCGTAGTATTTAGTAGTTTCAATGTAATAAATGTACTTTTCCTTTTATAATAAAGAACACTGACTGGACAATAATTCCAGAGTGACCAAAAAGTAATTAAAAAAACATGTGTGGTGGAGTCGGCATCTGTTGTGGTTAGCTACCTGTGGGTAGTTGGGTGCAGAGTCTGGCTGCAGGCCAGGCTCTGCGTCCAACCCCAAGTTGCGCACAGCCAAAGACCATGCGTGGTGGGAATTGGCCACCCATTGCGGGTGGACCCAGGGCCTGGCCACAGGCCAAGCCCTCTGGCCAACCCCACTCAATGCATGCAATAGAGCATGAATGGCAGGAGATTGGCTGCCCTGGGGTTTTGGGTGCAGTGCCTGGCCAAATACTGTACACGGCGGGGGATCGTCTTTGTTAGGAATTATAATAAAATCTTGCTTTATGTTAGGAAAAACTAGAACTTCACTTAAAAAATCATAAGGTAAAAGTGATGTTCTATTTTAGGTATAGTAATAATATCCTACAATACATTAAGAAAACTAGAAATTTACTAAAAAACAAAGGTTAAAGCGATGTTATAGTTAAGTAAAAATGACAGTTAAGAAATAACATTTTAAACTAAAAAACACTGAAATTTTCTAGGTATCTTTTACTGACCTAACTTGAACTTGCCCCTCCACCATGCACAGTTTATGACCTAGCATGTTCCATCACTCATGACATGCTCAAAGACATCATTGATGGCATCACTGATGATATCTCAAATGACATCATTCATGAGAACACAATGCGTGGTGGGGCATTCAGTAAACTATATGTGGTGAATTTCAGTGTGTTTTTGAGATTCTGTTAAGTTTTAATTGACATTTTCATATGAATTTAACATTACTTTAACCTTTGTGTTTTTTCATCCACAATGCTGTTATCAATGATGTAATTTCAGATATTGTAGTAATGTTATCAATGATGTCATAGAATATATCAGTGTAATATGTGAGGTAATTAGCAGAGCATGGCAAGGGCGCGCATTATAGTTAGTTGCTTTACGGCTTCTGTTATAGTTACTTGAGAAACTATAACTACTGAATTTCAGTGGTTTTCTTAATTTAAACAGTATTTTTTCCTGACATTTTCACCTATCTATAAAGTCCCTTTAACCTTTGGCTTTATTCAGTGAATTTCTAAAGTTTTCTTTAATATAATTACTAATTTAGCATAAGCTAGTATACACTTGGCCGCCATTTTGCTGCTTTTTGCTCACATTACTACTTGGCACGTTTCTCGTAAACACTTTGCTTGCTCGCTTTCACATGAGAACTGTCTGCCGTTCATATATTTAGCTGTACACTGTGCTCCTAGTCTGCACAGCATGTTCAAGGTCGAAAAACAATGAGCTCCGTTGAATTGCTTTGGTCAGCCTCACGTCCATAGCCATAACATAGAACACAGCTCCAACACTGAAAATCTGGTGCTTTTAATATTGCATTGCATGCATGTTAGGACACTTGGAGAAACGCTTTCCAGGATAGAAGAGCTGTGCTTGTCCGGAGATGTAAATTCCTGCATCTGAACTCGGAGGTATGGGGTCCACCTGACAAAGCCTGGAGGTCTTCTATAATTATAATAAACTAGCTTCTAGCACGGGGAGGGTGGCAAGGTGATATATAGTCCTGTTTACACTATCATTATAATGATTTCCCCTTTTGTTCTATATGGTATTGTAACAATGCTGATTTGTTTGATCTTAAGTATTTTGCTGCTAGTATTGGCTCGTATACTGCATTATAGAGCACGTTAGTTAAAATAAACATTTTATACTATACTTTGGCTCTATTTACTCATGCTGTGGATAAGTACGAGAGTTTGAACGAAAGAGTGTTCTTGTTCCCACGTATCCTGAGAGGGACAGAGTAACATGTTATAGAATGTCTAATCATTGGTAGCTCCGCTGTAGTATGGAGAACGAATGAGACACTATAGCTAGTCGGATTGGGGTTCTGGGCACCGAGGTCGGTATTTTGGTACACCACTACACACTGAGGTCCTGGTTTCCTGCGCATAGTTCTGTGTATGTGCAGAATCCCTGCAACATGGCGCACCTAACATTTGGTCTGGTTCTTAATTACGAGGTACTTTAGTAGTACTTGTGCTTGTCCACAATAACCTTGCTTCTGTTTTCCGATAAACAACTGTAACGGCATAACTACCTATATTGATGTTTTTATAGGTTTCTTTTCAAGCTTGAATGGTTTTATAGTTCTTTTGAATTACTACCCTATTGCGCTGCCGTGCATTAAGTTGTTCTTCTTTCTTAGTCCTTATGGCTGAAGCTGATATTGCAGCACATAGCTGCGGAGCATTCCGTCATCATTTGGCTATTTATGGAGTGCCTGACGCAGGTATCGCACTTATTTTTTTGTTTGGAGCTGATCCGGCTCACCACTTTGAGGTGTTTTATTCTTGGATAACCTTTCCGGCAGTGAATGGAGATGATAAGGTGTTCCATGTATACACTCACACTGCCACACCTAATGCATATCGGCCATATAGGACTCTTGAGGTTCCAATTTTGGTATGGCAACACCGTGTTTGGTTTAATGTTGCCCTACCCCACACCATGACTCCGGTCCAGTTAGGACCTTTGTCGATTCCAGGGTTCACTTGGCCAGTTTTGGCTGGGTACACCCCACATCCACGTTATCTAGCAGTCACTGTAGACGAGTAAAGCGTCTTACACACCTTCTTAATTGAGGTGCACAGGGCTCTAGTACAATACGTCTCATGCAATCTCCAGGTGGGAGCACCTGGGGTTGCTGCGCAACCAGCTGCACCTGTAGGACTGCTTATTAGTCCGGTTATGGTTAATTCGGTTATGTGCAAGCGACTACAGAATAAGGAAGATTTACCTTACTGGTTTGCTGAGAAATTTGACCAGCTGGAGGCAGTATTTCCGAATACCACTCCTGTGGAAAAACACAGGATTCTTACTACAAGTTTGCAGAAAGACTTCATACCTGAAGTAACTGATTGTGAAAATGGAGGTAAAGTGTTCACGGTGGTGTATGCAAAATGTTTCGGCACACCATCTATGACAGTGCTCCCCTCCGTGATTAAGCGTGTTCAGGATGAACACGAACCGGAGGTGGCTGTAGAGTTAGGGATGAGGTTAGTTGGAGTGTTCGACGTAGTTGCTGATCTGATCCTTGCTAATGGCAAGGGAGATGCAGTTAACTTTCAAGTGTCTAATGCTTTGCGCCTTGTCCGGGATGAAGAGAGGCCCCGCAAATTACCAAAATGTATTGCAGAAGCTTATAGGACAATTGGGCACAATAGTTTGGGTGTTAAGCCTTTTGCTAGAATACCAGCGCTACAGCAAACACAGACTGCGCAGTCTGCTATAGACGACCGTCCAATCTTTCCTAAAAAGAATTGGAAAAATAAAAAACAGGGGAAGCAGCAACAGAAACAAGGGTCGCTTGCAGCGCCACCGGTACCCGAGTCTTCTGAGCGCACTTATGATTTGCGCGACTTAGTGACAATTAGGTCTCCTGACAGGTTTCAGGTTCCTGATCAGCGTTCTCCTCGTTCTTCACAGGAAACATCAGGCTCACAAGCCACTCGAGGGGAACTCCAGGATCGTGGCAGAGGTCGAGGTGCCCCGCAAGGACGTGAGCAGCCTCGGCAGACAGACGGCAAAGGGAAACAAGACGATTTTCCTCATCAGCGCCCACAATTTTAGAAAAAAAAAGTTGCTGCTTTAACAGCGAGATATGCCACAGTTGGTGAGAAACCAGCTCCGGAACCTAACATGGGCAGTAACACTCCTAGACAGCGCAGCGGAGGTTACAATAGTGCGGCAAGCGCTGCGTCCATTTCTGAAGGTGACAACAATTGAACTTTCATCACAGTTGAAACGGCTGATACCCGAGTGGCTCCCCCTGACAGACTATATGAGATAGTTCTTCAGATTGAAGGTGACATACAGCGGGTAATAAAAGGGATTTTTTGGGAACATCTGACCTCTTTTTATGACATACTGTTGGCAGAGGCAGATGGCCCCTGCCTTTTGTTCTAGCCACTCCCCGGGGAGAGGAGGCTATACTCTCAAGTTTTTCACATCACGTCTCCAAGGAGCAAGCAAAGGCTTTTGCAGAAGAGTGGGCTTTGGTGCTTGCACCGGCTCTGTACCGTACTCAGGTGGGCTAGGATAAAAATTCTCCCCCGCATGAGATACAATTACGGTCTATGCCACAGCCACAACCCCAATATCCCCTCCGGAGGGAAGCAAAAGCTCTTGTTTCTGCAATTCTGGAGCAACTAGAATATCAAGGAGTAATTGAGTCATGTGTGTCACCGATGAATAACCCTCTTTTTACAGTAGCAAAACCTGATGGGTCGTACCGCTTAGTTTTGGATTACCGTCATTTGAACTCGCAGTGTCGGACCTTTGCGGTGCAGAATACCCATGGTTCTGCGTTACTCGACAATCTTGTTCGTAAAAAATATAAAACTACACTAGACATTTCCAACGTCTTTTTCACACACAATCTATCACCTGAAAGCAGTCAATGGACTGCCTTCACTGCGGGCGGAAAACAACAAAAATGTAAGCGTTTGGCCATAGGCTAAAAAAATAGCCCATGTGTTTTCGTCGCCCATGTTGTCTCATTGTTAGACAGCATTGACGAAGATGCATACTCGTACGCTGATGATATCTATCTAACTGACGACGAGTTATGGTCGCATTTTTGTCGCGTGGATCGCATCATAGTATTGTTTGCAGACTACGGTTACAAATTTAACTTTGCAAAATCACACATTGAAGAGTACACAGTGTTGTTTTTGGGCTACGAGCTCAACAATGAATGAAGAGGCTTAGCGCCTCACTTCTTGGAAAAGTGCGCAAGTTTGCGCCCTCCGACCACACTGAAAAAACTTCAGTCTTTGCTGGGTTTTTTAAATTTCGGTCGAACTTACATTCCCGATTATGCCCAGCGTATCAAGCCTTTGTATGCTGTGATACAACCTACTTTTTCAAAAGCCTGCAGGCTTCCGGAACATTCTATCATACTGCAATCTTTGCAGTCTGATCTTATTGAATCTAAATTTTTGTTGACTCATGATCACCATACAAACCTGGTGATACAAATCATCTCAGGCCATGTGGGTTTCACTTTCTTAACGGTTAATGAAGGTGACACAGTACCAATTGCTTACAAATCACATTTGTACACTTTAGCAGAATTGCTGTTTTCCTCTATTGAAAAAATATTAACTGCTGTCCAGATGGCGATCCTAAAGGAACTCGCACTGGTGCAGGGGAAATGGATTTTGGTTGTGACACCATATCCCACTCTTGAAGCAGTCATAAAGGCAAGTGTACCAAACTCAAAGGATTTGCATCCACGTTGGATACAATGGGCCACACCGTTGACCTCTCCGGATGTCACGTTTATCTTTGACTTGTCATTGCGTACACAGGAGTTCTTGCAGTATGAATTTTCCATCCTCCTCCTCTGTCAATGCGCCCCCATTAGCAGTACCAATGTATCATTTACACCGACGGTTCAGCGCAACCGGCAACCAGGTCGAAGCATTCTTACTCGGTGGCCTGTGCTATAGTGGCAGGTGCCATAGTGAACGGAGAGTTCAAATCCAATGTTGTCCATACGCAGGCACTAGGTGACTGTACGGCCCAATTAGCGGAGCTACGCGCTTTGGTACTAGCACTGGAGTTTGCAGATCCAAATGTGACAACTTTTAATTGTAAGTGATTCTTACTACTGTGTTCAGTCTTTCAATGACAACTTATTCTTTTGGTCTGAAAATGACTACTGTGATTCTAAAGGCAGCGCAATTAAACATATAAAGCTTTAGCTTCGAGTCGCAGATCTTAAAGACCGTCTGCCTCTCATACAAGTGATTCATACTCTTGGTCACCAGCGTGTAGGAGTACACGCAGTTGGCAACCGTTTGGCAGATTAAGCTGCCGGATCAGCAGTAGCCACGTGTTCAGTTGCAGCAGTTACAAGATCCATGAATAAGATTGATAATTACATTTGGCAGCAATAGCTGCTACTGCGAAGGGTGATAATTACCCGCAGGGTTTCCCTTCCAAATACTCTTATCATTTAAGTCCCGATCATGTTCCTTATGTGAGAATTAACGACGTTGGTGACAGGTTGATACCCAACGCGGATCGCAGACCTTCACTGATAACAGCCGCACACGAAGGCATGGCTTTGGCGCATGCTGGAGTGTCTGCTACTGTTTCTATCTTGCAGCAGCGTTACTGGTGGTGCGGCTTATATAAACAAACCTGTAATTACGTGCTTTCTTGTGACATTTGTCAGCAGATTAAACCCTCTACGGCAAAGCGCCCACCAAAAACACAGCTATCCATTTCTAATAAACCTTTTGGTTGCATTTATTTAGATCACTGCGGTCCTTTTTCTTCAGATACTGCCTATAAGTTCATCTTAGTTGCAGTTGATTTGTGCACACGCTTTCTATGGGTTTGGCCACAACGGAGTGCTGACGCCTGAACTGTCATCAGGGATTTGCGTGTCTTTTTGGGAATTTTTGCATGTGGCAAGGCACCTTCCATTCAGACCAGGGTCCGGCATTCGCCTCTAAGGCATACAAGGATGCAATGAGGTCTTTGGGGGTGCAGGTCAAATTTTCGTCTCCATAGAGGCCTGAGGGCAATTCAGTTGTGGAGCAAATGAACCGTGACTTAAAGCAATCCTTGACAGCTAGGGTCCTAGAGACTGGCAGAAACTGGTTTTCCCATGCATACAACGTGCACTAAATATTCTCCCTAGAAGATCTCTGGGTGGGCGGACCCCATGCGAAATGCTCTTCGGCATGAAAATGTTTGTGCCAGACCTTGAAAGTCTAGACATGGCGGCATCTGCTGCATCCTTTGACGTAGATAATCATTCTACTGTATTATAGAAACTACAAAAGACGCGTGACAGTCTTGCAAAGGAACATTTACCCCCTCTACCACTGATACTGCACTGCAGAATCCGGTATTCAGCTGGCTACCCACAATCGGAGACCTGGTCCGAGAGAAGGTGAAGAACAGGAAAGAGTTTGGTCCTTCTTATCGTGCACCGGTCCCAGTGCTTGGCATGAAAGGTACTCGTACAGTCATTTTACCACCACTTCCTGGTCGAAAAGACAACAGATACATCTCAGTGGACAATGTCAAGCTACAACATCTGGCCGATCTTGAATACCATCACACCAGCAGTGTCCACCACTGCAGTATCGAGTGATCCAGGCTTACCCACTTCTAACAACACGCAGGGTGACACTGTCATTGAGATGGACTCTGTTAACAATCCTTTGCTAATCCCCCTGCTTCCACTCATAATGAAGAAAGTGAATATGCTTATTCCACTACCGAGACTTGCCTGGGGTGGGACCCGAAGCCATTAATGAGTCCCATTTTTCCTTTGACTCACATTCCACATCATCATTGGCTCCTTCCAAATTTTCTATTTTTATCACCTGGTTTAAACAAACTTATTTGGTTCCACCTTGGACATACATCTGGTTGGTGCTCATCACCATTTTTTTGTTCATGTCAATTGGATTTGTGACCTTTTTGTTTCCTTCTTATCAATGGCCACTACCTTCCTGAACGCTTTGCTGTTAAACTGGTTGATGGAACTTTAGCTCCACACTCTTCTTCTCACATCATGAAAAGAGACCAGACTTTTGTCAACATCACAGCCTGGCCAGTTGTAGATGGCATAGTTTGGGATGCTGTAGATTTTCAAATCCATGGCCCTACAGAGATAATTAATGTACCAAATGTACTTTGTGTTTCAATGGGTGATGTAGTGAAACATATCATACAGTCTAATGATTGGGACGTACAAGCCGTTCAATCTTTGTTCTCTGATTTGAAATACTATGCTGCATTTGATGCTGAAGATTTGTATTTGAATACTGCAAATTAAGCCGATTTATTTTGCATTATGGTCATCATTATCTGCATAAAGCTAACAAATTTAGAAATTTTATTACACGCAGTGGGAACATTGCCCGGCTCCTTTGGAAGGCAGCTCTAAAACATTTTTGAAAAAATTCACATATTTTACAGATTTTGATAAGTCCAACCCCCGAGTCATTCTATTTTAAATTAAATGCTTCATCTAATTCTAAGGTGATGCTCACCCACGGGGCGTGGCTTGGCTGCCGACGGGCATGGACGTGTGAGCAGAGAGCTCCGCATCCAGCCCAGCCAAAAATCCTGTTCAACCTGCTGCCCCAGTGTTCCGGACGCCTGGAGGGCAGCCTCGAGTGCTCCGGTCCCTGACCACGGCGCGGCAGAGCGGAGCGCGGCGCTGAGGACTGGCGCCGCGCTGAGAGTAGCGGCGGCCGCGAGCCACCGCCGGCCATCTTGGGCGGCCTGAGAGCAGCGGAACAGCCGGGGCCCACAGTTTCGTGGGAACCGCCCGGAAGTGCAGCGCGACCGGCCGAGGACGCCGGAAGTGGTGGCCCCAGCGAGGCGGCGGCCGGACCGGGTCGGACCCCACCCAAGGGGAGAGCCCTGCTGCTGCTACCCCTTGCACAGCCGGACTCGGGCGCGGCGGCTGCCTGGAGGTGGAGGTGTGCTCCGAGGAGCTGAGTGCGGCCTGAAGGAGGTGGTGTGCTCCGAGGAGCTGAGTGCGGCCTGAGGTGGGGCGGCGACCCTGGTGACGGGGTGGCTGCGGAACCCCCGGAGGAGCTGATAGCGGGCCAGGAGTGAGACGGCCAGCGCCACGAGGGCCATTGTGGAGGTGGTCTGCCGGGTCCTGGACTGCAGACCGGGCCGAACGGAGGGACGGACTTTGCCTCGGGGGTGCAGTGAGGAGATAGGACGGCGAACGATGGGGGTGCCTGCGGCTGTTACACCGCACTGCAGGGACGACAGGCTTCGAGGAGTGGAGCGGGTCCTCCTCGATGGGGCCCCTCAGGGAGCACGTCATTGGCGGTTAGAGGCAGGAGTGTGTGGTGCCTCGTAGCCGGAGAAGAGATCTGCCGTGACCACTGTGCTGAGGCCTTGCTCTGGTTGGTGATAGCCTCGCGGCCCCCTGGTGGGCCCCCTGACCGGGGAGCATGGGCAAACCAAGGTCAAAGCCGGGAGCGAATCCGGCGGACTCCGTGGGCGACTCGGCTGGTGGCCGGGATGGCGGGACTCACGTGGACTCTGCGGTGGGGCTCCAGCAGCGTCAGATGGAACAAATCCTGCAGGCCATAGCGGATACCCGAACGGCGCTGCAGACGGACATTGCGCAGGTGTCTTCCGATCTGGGATTGCTACGCACGGACCACAGGAAGCTGGTGGACAGGGTCAAGCAAACGGAGGACGCGTTGGACTTGGCAGCTCCGGCGCAGAAGGCATTGGAGGCCCAGTCGGCGGACCTTCTCAGGAGGGTGGCGGTCCTAGAGAAGAGGGCGGAGGATGCGGAGGGACGTAATCGCCGCAACAACATCCGTGTGGTGGGCCTGCCCGAAAAGATTGAAGGAGGAGACATGCTGGCTTACCTGGAGACCTGGCTGAAGGAGGTGGTGGCGCCGGGAGGACTGACGCAGTTTTACACCCTGGAGAGGGCAAACAGGGTCCCGGCCCGGCCTCCGGATCCGGGCCGACCTCCCAGGCCGGTGGTGGCTCGGCTGCTGCACTACAGGGACCGCGATATCATTCTCCAGAAGGCAAGATCCATGGGCCCCTATCAAGTGGAGAATGTCCCGGTATCAATCTATCCGGATTATCCCATGGAGGTCCAGCGCAGGCGCTCCTCCTTTCAGGCGGTGAAAAAGGCGCTACGGGACGAGGGCCTGCAGTACTCCTTACTGTTCCCGGCTCGCCTCAGAGTGGTACTGGACGGAAAGACGTCCTTCTTTACAGACCCCGCGGCGGCCTGGAGCTGGTTCGAATCGGCCCGAACGGGAGCAGCGGCGCATGTGGACGAGGAGGGGACGTCGGGGACCCGAGCGAGGGCCCGCTGCAGCAGGCGCAACAGGACACGGACAACAGGGGTGCGATCACCGGGAGCATCCCAGACGGTGCTGGAGCGGCGGGCTGCGTTGCGGGCGGTCTCTGTGATATCGGGGGCCGCGGCCTCCCAGCCCAGTCAAGACTCGGGCTCCAAGAGGGGCTCGGAGGCCTCCCTGTCGGATGGCCCCGGAGAGGATGCGGAGCTGCTACCGGACGTGACCCCAGGGACGGCAGATGAACTGCTGGACGCTTGAAGGAACTGGGACTCCCCAGGGTGCAGTAAGAGGCGCAGAGCGGGAGTTGTATGTCTGTGGGGTGGAGGGCCCAGACCTGGCTTTGCGGGGTTGGGAGTGTGATCGGTAACTGATGACGCCTTGCGGACCGGGGATTGTTGCTGGGGGGCCCTGGAGTGGGGAGCTGGAGAGCGGGAGATTTGAAGGGGCGAGGAACACCGGGGGGGGATTTGCAGAGACTGGGCGCGGATGCACAGCGGGGGACAGTCGACCGGCCCGTCTGGTGCAGAGCCACTACCTCACCCTCACGGACATTGTGAGACGCTGGTGGCTACCAGAGTGTTAGATATTGTTTGGGGTGGTATTTGGATGGGTAACTGCAGTTTAGCACCTGTTCTGGGGAGGGGAGGGTGTGTGGGGAGTTGGGGAGTTGTGGGGCTTCAGGGGAATATCAGTGTGCCTCGGAGGGCTGGGAAAGAGTGGTTGGTAAGGCGATGGGATGGGGACCCCACCTGAACTACGAGTCCTGACCTGGAATGTGAGCGGGCTCACCTCTATGGGGAAGAGATATAAAGTGCATGCCTACCTGGTGCGGAGAGTGATCCAGGTAGCCTTCCTCCAAGAAACCCATTTAGATCGCGAGGAGGGGAAGGCGTTGCAGCGGCGCTGGCGAGGCCAATTATTCTATACTACCTTCTCGAAGTTTGCCCGAGGGGCCCTGATATGGGTTAGGGCGGGAGTCCCTTTCCAGCCGCTGGCGACACTGGTGGACCCGGAGGGCAGGTTTGTAGCAGTGCAGGGGCGACTAGACGGGAGGGACATGGCCTTCTGTAGTGTGTATGCCCCTAATGTAGACCAGGCCGCCTTCTTCTCCAGACTGTCGGGGCAGCTCGTGGCCTATTTGACGGGAACGGTGGTGTTGGGAGGGGATTTTAATTCAGTGGCTGATGTTGAGCTGGATAGGTCCCACCCGCCCCTTGCACAATCAGTGGTCCGTAGGGTGGCCAATAGAAGGCGCGCTTGGCAGGACACCTGGGGGTTGGTAGACACGTGGCGGACACATCACCCGATGGATAAGGATTACTCCTTCTACTCAGTCCCCCACGAGTTGTATGTCCGTTTGGACAGTATATTGTGTTCCCCGGATGCCCAGACTCTGATGCGACATAGTGAGTATTTGGCTAAAACCATCTCGGACCATAACCCTTGCATGGGGGTGCTGCAGTGGTCTAGACAGCGGCAGGCGATACCCACATGGCGCTTAAACCCCTTGTTGCTGGAGGACCCGGTTTTCCGGGCTGAGGTTAGCGGCTGCATAGAGCAGTACTTTAGGACTAACTCGGATACGGCGTCGACCCGGGCGACGGAATGGGATGCGTTCAAGGCGGTGGTTCGGGGAGTTTGTATATCGTCCACCGCTGGCGTGCGGAAGACCTTGCTGAAGGAGGTAGCGGGGGCGGAGGCCCAACTGCGGACGGCTGAGCGCGCGCATCAGGCGTGGGAGGACGAGCTGCCTGCGGTCGTGGAGGCGCGAGAGGGCGTGGCGGTGTGTGTAGAGAAGCTTCGCTTCTTTGATCATAAGGATTACCTTACCCGGGCGCATGCGGAACGGGATAAGGTGGGGTCTCTTCTGGCATGGTTGGCGTCCCCGACGGCCCGCGGTACCCCTATACTATCTCTGGTCGAGGCAGGGGGGGTCCCGGTCTATTCTCAGACGGGGATCAATAAGCAGTTTGCCAGTTATTATGCAGGGCTGTATGACAGCACCATGCAGGGGGAACCTGAAGGCTTGGCCGAGTTTCTGGTGGCGGCTCGCCTACCCCGGCTGGACCCGGAGAGCGAGAAGGGCCTCGGGGGTGCTATATCCCTGGGCGAGATTCGTGCAGTGATTAAGCATATGGCCAGGCGAAAGACCCCGGGAGTGGACGGATTGCCCATTGAGTTCTATGCGGCTTGCCCGGATCTGCTAGCGCCACAGCTGCAAGTCCTTTACGGCGAGGCTTGGCGACTTGGGCGCTTACCGGCATCCGCTCGAGAGGCAATTGTGGTGCCCCTGTTGAAGCCGGGGGGGAGGCTGGCGCACGCACGGCGTACCGCCCGCTCTCCATGTTGACGGTGGACTACAAAATCCTGAGTAAAATCTTGGCGTCGCGCCTGTTGACTCATATGACCGCCTTGATCCACCCGGATCAGGCGGGCTTTATCCCTCGGCGTAACACGGCCACGTCGGTGCGACGTTTGTTGCGGGTGATGGAGCTGGACCGGGACATATATCCGGAAGCCTGCACACTGTCGGTTGATATCGAAAAGGCCTTCGATAGTGTAGAGTGGCCCTATTTATACCGAGTGCTGCGGGCTTTTGGCCTGGGGGACGGCTTTGTGCGCTGGACCACCTTGCTCTATAACGAGGCCACGGCCCGGGTGAAGACGGGGATCACCATTTCGGCCTCCTACCCGGTGCGGAGGGGGACGAGGCAGGGTTGCTCGCTCTCCCCCTTGTTGTTCGCCCTGGCTATTGAACCACTGGCGGCGCATGCCCGACTGGGGCGTTCTTATGCAGGCGTTCACTTGAGGGGGGATGCCCACTATATCTCTCTGTATGCTGATGATCTGCTGATGTTTCTGGCGGATGCCGAGGGTGCACTGCGTGGGGTGACTGCCTTGTTGGAGGCCTTTGGACGCCTATCTGGGCTCAAGGTCAACTGGGGCAAGACATGTTTGTTCCCGCTGGGACCGGGCGGCCGGGCCCCCCAGTCACTGGGACTGGTCCGATGGGAGGGGGGCTGCCTGCGATATTTGGGGGTTAATATCTACCACACCCAGCCGGACTTGCTGGAGGGGAATATTGGCAGAGCCATTCGCGGCTTGCGGGGTAGCATGAGTTTCTGGAGTACGCTCCCACTTTCGTGCGCCGGGAGGTTGGCGCTGTTGAAGATGGTGGCGTTGCCACGACTCCTCTATTTCTTTCGCACCCTACCTATATGGGTGCCTGCGTCGTACTTCCAACGGCTCAGGGCGATGTCCACGGGCTTCATTTGGGGCTCAGGGAGAAGGCGGGTGGCTTTGACCACCCTGCGGCGGCCGAGAGCGGAAGGGGGCCTGGCAGTCCCGGACTTCGAGTGGTACTCTCTGGCGGCTCAACTCCAGTGGCTTACGCAGGCGGTTGCCAGGGAATACAGGGGCCCGGAGGGCCCACAGGGCAGGTTGATTCCGCGGCATGTGCTAGCCTTCATAGTCTTGCAGCAGAGGCTGGACCTTGCCCTGCTTACGTTGGAAGAGCGTACACTCCGGCTGTGTCGGAACCGGTGCCAGCGGAGGGCGGCGATAACTCGCCCCTACGCCCCGGAGATTCCTTTGGGAATGTGTACGGCGTTCCCGCATGGAGGCGATTGGTCTGGGCTGGCTGATTGGGAGGAGTTGGGCGTGCAGATGGTGGGCGACTTATTCCGGGAAGGGGTGCTGCTGCCTTTCCAGGAGTTGCAGGACTCCTATGGGCTCCCACGTGGGGACTTTTTACTTCACGCGGCCCTGGTAGCGAGCCTTCAGCGGCACTGGAATGCGGGGCTCTCGGAGCCACCGGTCGCTGCAGGTTGCCAATATGTAGTGATGGCGGCGGGGACGTCCAAGGCCATTACTTGTCTCTACCGCAGACTGTCGTCGGAAGGCCTACCGCCCCTTGCCGCCTTGAGGGGCAAGTGGGAATTGGACCTTGAGAAACCGATCCCCGAGACTACCTGGACCACGCTGGTGTGGCGGGCCTGGAAGGGTACGCGCAACGCCCGGTTCCAGTTGGTTCAATTTTTTACGTTGCACAGGGCATATTTGACGCCGGTTAAAATATTGCAATATTTTGGGGGTGCGCACTCGCAATGTCCGCGGTGCGGAAGGGAGGGCGCTGATTTTCGTCACATGTTTTGGTCCTGCGTTCAGTTGGGTGATTATTGGGCAGAGGTTATGGATTGCCTAAATCAGGTGACGGACCGTGTTATTGACCCGGACCTGGGGGCCTGTTTACTGCTTTGGTTCCCACACACCCGCCGGACGAAGGTCACTAGCAAGTTTTATGACTTAGGATTGATAATGGCCAAGAGGGAACTGACTATGCACTGGAAGTCCAGGACGGGGCCTAGCTTCTTGCGGTGGAGGGCGGCCTTTGCGCGTTGGGCGGGGGCTGAGGGGGCGCTCCGGTTGCAATTAGCTCTTCGGAGGGATGACGACAAGGCGCTGGCGACGGCCCGCGCGTGGGAGGCGCTGGTGGTGGAACTTCAGGGGCTGATGGCTAACAACGGGACAGAGGGGGACACATCTGGCGGGCAGGAGGAGGCGGTGAACGGGGAGTAGAAGGGGAGTAGTAGCGAGCGCTGGAAACAAGGGTGTGGTTAAGCGCGGGGGAAAGCCATGGTTCTCTAGCGGAGGGTGGGCACCCATGTCTGATTTATGGCAGGGAGGGGGCATATCAGGAGCGAGGCGAAAGACAGGAGGCACACTGACATGGGGTGGGGTGGGGAGGGAGGGCCCGTATGGGCTGGAAGCTTATTCTCCCGGATATTGGCTGGTAACTCTGTATGTGCAATACATTCTTTGACCGGGGAGGAAGCGGGGTTTGCACTGTGTTGTTGCTATGAAAACAATAAAAAATGTTTCAACAAAAAAAAAAAAAGGTGATGCTCACCCACACTAAATTATTATATTCTAAAACCTTTATTGATAAATTATCGGTGGGTGACTATGATCTGTGGAAATCCGCAATAGATCTCAAGTCTGTTTGGGGTTCTAGTTCTCGGCAGGTGAGGGGCACGGAAGCGTTACACTGTGCATGCCACATCCCAACACAGATTTTATTTCTAAATGATTCGATTTATCAAACTACTTGTTTTGGATTGGCTACTTTGAAGCTAATTAATGCACCTGCTATTCCTGCTCTAGCTGCATATCTGAACTGGAGTAGTTAAACTAATTATTCGATTGCTGAATTACAATCAATATTTAACAATGACACTTTTAATTTTTCTAGTCTGGACCCCCTAGGTTGGTTGGTTTGGCAGACTAGTTTGCATGCTTGCCAACTACGTTTCCATGACAAGGCTCTTGGTTACACACAGAATAGGCCTGATCCTCGTTATTCTAGCTCCCATTCAGGTATTACCTATTCTGTTGGAAAGGTATGTCAAAATTGGTTGCAACACTCAACACTAACTTCAATATAACAACATTTGTCATTATTATCAGGTGATATTGATTTGACAGATTTTAGAAAAGAACCTGCTGGTCCAAGATCAAAAAGATTTCTTGATGCAGCTTACAATGAGATCTGGGAGCTATCCCAAATTGAAGCAGCTTCATGTTTAAGGGCAATAGACCAGGCTAATCTTGAAAAATTACTTGCTGTTGTTGATAATAGTATTAACCTCTTCTATGCCCATGACGAGATAGTCTCGTCATGGAGCACGGTTGCGCTGTGCCCATGACGAGACTATCTCGTCATGGACCCCGCCCGCTAATGTAACGCCCGGCACAGGAGGGGGAAAGGGCGGGGCACTGAAGGGGTTAACACAGTTGCTTCCCGCATTTACACATTGGACAATATTGTTTCATCTGTTGTTGACATTGTACGAGAGGATGTTTCTTTTTTGTATCATGGTCAAAACCAATTGCGTTCAATTATGCAATTTGCGTGGACTTTACAGACCCTAAAGATGGGGAAAGTTCCATGGGATTATTTGAACGCGTCGTCTTTGTTTTTGCCTTTTAACTTAACAACAAAACAGCAGTTTATGTCTATGAAAGGTGCTACATATTCTCTTTTACATATTGAAAAATTAGATCCGTTGCCATTCTCTGTGGCCAAAACTGACTCAGCTGTCTGACTCATCCATGGAGTAATAACTCTCCCATTTTCCTTGTTTAAATTTACCTCATGCATGAAACATCCGCTAGGCCGCTTTGAACCCTTAGGCAGTGCACAACGTTTGGTTGTTACCATTCACATACAGATGACAAGGAGGTATACCTAACTGGGGAATCATGTGATACAACAATAGGTCACTCTCTTGTTTGCTAAAATACACATTTGCATGGCGCTTGTAACCTTACGGCCCGAATCTTGCATGTGTTTTGAAAGGTATTCCAGTGCTGGCTATTACACCAACCTTCACTCTGCTTGCAAACGGTAGTTATTTGCTTTTAAATAATGAGGAATGCTGTGGCATGCTGGCCGGCATCCCTTACATTGTGACGATTTCACAGCGTGTGGTTTGCTGTAAAAATGTGCTATCTCCACCCCCACACGGGAGGCTCGATAACTCGATTTGGCCTTCCATTTCGACCTTGAAGGCAGACTTCAACAAGTTGAGCAGAATAAGAGCATTATTATCCCACTAAAAGTTCGCTCACATCTGCCCGTGGGACAATCGCCCTTCACGTGGCTAACACCCGAACAGAAGTACAAGCCCTTCTTAATACTGACCTCCCACTACATTTCGGTGCATTAATTCACACTATCTTCAATGCTTCTCACACAGCCGGCTTGGCCCATTTTTTTAAATTGCGGGCTCTGGCCTTGTGACCTCTTTCCAAACTATATTCGGTGTGATACCGGCATTTATTCATTCTATTTTTTCCAGCGTCTTCGGTGGCTTGCCACTATTAATTGCCTTAGCCGCTGGAATTCTGCTTGTGATTTGCCTACTGCGAAATGGATACTCTTCCTGTGGCCCAGCACAGCCAAGACTGGCTGCAGATGCTCCATAACCGTTTGCTTGAATGCTACGGTACTCTGCCCCTGGACACACTCAGCGTGGCTTATGGATTAACTTTTCGTTTTGCCTACTACACTTGCGTGCAACCTGTCTTTAACCACTTCACTGTTCCTTTCAATGGGCATTGGATCTTTGCCTCTCCAATACGGCATTTCCTCCACTGGATTTTGAACTACTAAGTCCATTAGTGGCCCATGAGCAAGAATATTCCGGTGTTGGTATCATGGCCTGCGTGGCTACGCTGGGAGTTTTGGCAGAATGGGATATCTGTGCAGCGGCACAGGATTTCCTACAACGGTGTTACATCGAGTATCACGCAAGTTGTCCTTTGATGGTGCTGGAAGTGACTATTGCAACCTGCTGTTCATACACTCTGCTGGATCAACTCGGCTAAAACTCGTCGGTGCTGGATTTATTTCTTTTGTTTTTATGCGCCCCCGCTATCTTTTTTTGCACATGAGAAGTTTTTTTTTCTCTTTCCTTTTCTTTCTGTGCTCTCCACTTTCAAGCCCTCTTTCATAGCCAATTCAGAGGTCACATTGATATGAATTCTCTTGATTCTTGCTCACACTTCTTGAAGGCTGTGTTCTCGTGAGACCACTGTCCGTTGGACTGACCAAGGGGAGGGTGTAGTGAGGATATGGGCTCACCTGCGGACACTACTAAGTTAGCATAAGCTAGTATACACTTGGCCGCCATTTTGCTGCTTTTTGCTCACATTACTACATGGCACGTTTCTCGTAAACACTTTGCTTGCTCGCTTTCACATGAGAACTGTCTGCCGTTCACACACTGTGCTCCTAGTCTCCACAGCATGTTCAGGGTCGAAAAACAATGAGCTCCGTTGAATTGCTTTGGTCAGTCTCACGTCCATAGCCATAACATAGAACACAGCTGCAACACTGAAAAACTGGTGCTTTTAAATATTGCATTGCATGCATGTTAGGACACTTGGAGAAACGCTTTCCAGGATAGAAGAGCTGTGCTTGTCCGGAGATGTAAATTTCTGCATCTGAAATCGGAGGTATGGGGTCCCCCTGACAAAGCCGGAGGCTTTCTATAATTATAATAAACTAGCTTCTAGCACGGGGAGGGTGGCAAGGTGCTATAGTCCTGTTTACACTATCATTATAATATGATTTCCCCTTTTGTTCTATATGGAATTGTAACAATGCTGATTTGTTTGATCTTCTGCATTTTGCTGCTAGAATTGGCTCATGTACTGCATTATAGAGCACGTTAGTTAAAATAAACATTTTAAACTTTGCTTTGGCTCTATTTACTCATGTTGTGAATAAGTACGAGAGTTTGAACGAAAGAGTGTTCTTGTTCCCAAGTATCCTGAGAGGGATGGAGTAACATGTTCTAGGATGTCTAATCATTGGTAGCTTCGCTGTAGTACAGAGAACGAATGAGACACTGTAGTGGGATTGGGGTTCTGGGCACCGAGATGGGTATTTTGGTACACCACTACACACTGAGGTCCCGGTTTCCTGCGCACAGTTCTGTGCATGTGCAGAATCCCTGCAACAAAAGTAAGATACTATTACAATTGCCAACTATAACATTACTTTAACCTTTTTTTAGTGAATTTCTATTTATTTTTTTCAACATAAAGTAAGCTGTCCATCGCCATACGTGGTGTTGTCTGCCTGAAGCGTTTGGCCGCAGGGCCTGACAGCAGGCCGTGCATGGCGGGCTGTTGGCTTTTTGTATGGTAATAAAATATTGCCTTACGCTAAAAAAAACACTAGAAAGTCACTGAAAAAGGGTAAAGTAACATTATAGTTAGGTTAAATGCTCAGTAAAAACTTAGCACTTTAAACTCTAAAAACCACAGAAATTCACCAGTTATAGTTGTCTCAAGTAACTATAACTCATGCCCTAAGTTAAGTATAACTCACATCATCACCATGTACTGCTAATTACCAAACATAGTAAAACACACATGACACCACATATGACATCACTGATAACATCACTGCAGCATCTGCAATGAAATTATTGATGAGCAATCTGTGCATGGCAGGGGCACGAGTTTTAGTTACCTTTTACGATATATATAATTCACGACCATGTCATGAGTGATGTAATATGTAAAGTTATAAGAAGTACATTGCAGGGACGTAAGTTATAGTTAGCACAGGTAAGTATAACTGCTGAATTTCTATGTTTTTTTATGAGTGA
Source organism: Triturus cristatus (assembly GCF_964204655.1). Taxonomy (NCBI): domain Eukaryota; kingdom Metazoa; phylum Chordata; class Amphibia; order Caudata; family Salamandridae; genus Triturus; species Triturus cristatus. The sequence continues at coordinate 983,468,046 of NC_140585.1, read as the reverse complement.
AATCTGAGCCTAACTATAACGTCTCTCTAACCATAGTGTGTGTATATATATATATATAAATATATATATATATATATATATATATATATATATAAATCACCGCTCACGCAGCTGAAATCCAGCATATATATATATACACCAAAGCAAACTGCTCGCTACCCAGTACTTTGCCCTACAGAATGGCACAATAAATCAGCGGAGCTGCTAATCCTATATCAAAAACTCTTCTCATTCACAGGTTGAGATAACATGCACTCATGTTATCTCATGCATGAGGTGTGCTGTGAAAGATATTTATGTGTGTGTGTGTGTGCGCATGTGTGTGTGTGTGTGTATAAATAGGATATATATATATATATATATATATATATATATATATATATATATATATATATATATATATGTATGTATATATTGCGCCGGTCTCCTCTCTGAACTCTTTGAAAACTCACAAAGTGGAAAGAAGAAAGCGGCACACCAGCCTTCTACAGTACCATAGAATCTGTGTGTATAGAGTGTCTTTCAAAAAGGGATAACCATCCCATAGATAGATAGATAGATAGATAGATAGATAGATAGATAGATAGATAGATAGATAGATAGATAGATAGATAGATAGATAGATAGATAGATAGATAGATAGATAGATAGATAGATAGATAGATAGATAGATAGATAGATAGATAGATAGATAGATAGATAGATAGATAGATAGATAGATAGATAGATATGACACAGTGGCTTTCAGTAGATATTTAGGGCCACATATCCATGGGAAATTGACTTTTTGGTTTCCTAATAACTTTGACGAATCTTCATACATTTTCCCCCCAAAAAATCTCACCTACCTCAGCATCTTTCTGGAGAGTTTTGGGGTTATCCGTCATGCAGGGGCTCAAAAAAGGGGGGTCCCAAAACACGTTTCCTCATGCAAGTTTCCATAGGGAAATGAAACCATGATTCTGCAGAAACGGCTGAATGGAATTACATCAAATTTAGCAGAAAGCTAGATCTTGAGCCAGCAAGTGTTCATTTCGCTGATTTAGTGTAAATCTGTTCAGTAGTTTCTAAGAAATGAAAGTTCAAATTTTGTGTATTATCATGCCGCGGACAATTCACAGACCCAAAAGATCTAAAGATAAAATCTGATTTGCTGCCATTGCATCAACAAAGATGCTGCATCAGCGATTTTATGAATTGAGAATCAGTCTCTTGTACTTAAAAGTATGAGGATGGCAGAGTAGGGATACCCTGACTCCCTTAGCCTCGTGGCTGTGCTGTAAATCCACAGATAATCTGTGGATCTACAGTGCTGTTAAAAAAACAAAAAGGCAGGCACCCACACTTTTCAATTTTAAGCCACCAGTTAAAAAATACCATTTTAAACAAAACAAAAGACTGAAATGCACCAGTTATAGTTCACTGGAAGTACTATAACTTGCACTGCTTATAACTTTGCATATTATATCACTCACAACGTGTTGAATTACATCATTGATGACTTCATTGATGACACCTCAAATTACATTATTGATGATATTACTGATGACATCACCCAGTGAGTTTAACAGTTTGCTATATGCTTCTGACACTGAAAGATATTTATTGAACTACATCTAGAGCAAACTTTCTATAGCTTCTGTACTGCTAATGAGAGCATGAATTTGCAACATGCTTGGTCTCCTAACGGAGACTGCTTTTGTGAGAGTGTGGGCTCTATGAAGAGCTGCCCACAGGACAAAGGCAGTGCATAGCTGTGGCTTCACTACCTAACAGGGTTTAAGAGTCTGAAGGCAGCGGGCTCTCCGTGAAAAGTTGTTCAAAGGGAAGTAGTAGAGACTTGATGAACTTAGGAGGTTTGAGTGTCTGGAGAGAGTGGCCTGTCCCTGAAGAGATGCGCACAGAGCGAGGTAGGGGCTTGACCACCCAATAGGGCTTGGGTGTCTAAAGGCAGTGGCCTTTCCATGAACACTTGTGCTCAAGGCAAAGGCATTGCATGGTAGGGGCTTGGTCACCTAATCGGGCTTCGGTGTCCAGAGGGAGTGGGCTCTGCATGAGCTGAAGGATGTGTGTATGAGGAGCTTTTGCACCTAAGCAGGCTAGAGTGTCCGGCAGCATGGGACTCACCTTGAAAACCTGTGCATATGTTGTGTTATGTTATGTTGTGTTATGTTATGTTACTATATCTTGTAAAGCGCACATACACCGGACGGACAGTCTCTTGGCACTAAGGAACTTTCCAACATCACTCAGGATACTTGTTAAAAAGCTTGCTTAAAGATCCAAGTCTTCAGCATCTGATAAACTTCCCATAATTTGAGGTGATCCTGAATTCTAAAGGTAAGGAGTTCCAGACACGAGGGGCAGTGATTGAGAACCTGACTCCAAACTTTCTCTTAATTTGGGGAATCACAAAAAAGTTTAAATTAGTGGGTCTAAGATCTTTAGTGAGGGAATAATTATGAATCCTATATTTAATAAAAGATGGATGCTTCATGTGCAAAGTGCTGAAAATAGAGCAACATGTTTTGAAAGTGGATCTCTGTGGGGTGAAGATCTTTAGTCACTTGAGAGATATGGCAACGTTTGCAAAGTTGAAAAACCAGCCGAGCAGCATGATTTTGATTCAACTGGAGCCTCCCTGTAAGGTGTTTGGGAAGACCCAAGTAGAGGGGATTGTCGTAGTCAATTCTTGACATTACCAGAGCTATTATAACTCGGATTAAGGCATCAGTTGTCAGACATTTATTTTTATCTTCTTAATTCTGCGAAGTTGGAAAAAGAGAAAGATGTCACTGAGCCGATTTGTAGTTTCAGAGAAAGATCCTCATAAATCATGAAGCCGAGACTTTTTACCAACTTCTTTGGAGAGGTGGAAAGCCCATCTCATTAGGCCAAAAGGAAGGACTCCAAAGGTCAAGCTTATTTTTTGTGACTAAAATCTTTGTTTTTGTCAGTTTCGTTTCAGATAATTGCTGTTCAGCCAATCCCAATGAGCATGGTGTCTCAGAAATGCAACTTGGAATTAGGAGTGTTATCACTTGTGAAAAGGAGTTGCATATCATCAGCATAATTAAAAATTCTGACTTTCATCTTTTTGAGAGAGTGAACCAGGGGCTGTATATATAGACTAACAAGATAAGGGAAAAGGGAAGAGCTTTGTGGCTCCCCGCAATTCAATTGGACTTCGGGAGAATTGGAGGGCGGAAGTCTAACTGATTGCAATCTGTTCTTGAGAAAGGAAATGATCCAGTTGAATGCTTCGTCCTGAAGTCCTGTCGCCCTGACATGGTCAGCCAAGAGATTATGGTAGACCAGGTCAAAGGCTGCTGACAGATCAAGGAGTACTAGCGCTTGAGTGTTACCTTTATGCACTTCCTCTCACATGTCATCTACTACCTGCTTCTGTCGTATGAGCTGGGTGCAAGCCCGCTTGGCAGGGATCAAGGAAATCTGAGGCCTCTATAAAGGAGCAGAAATGGTGAGCTACATGCGCCTCAAGTAATTTTGCCTAATAAGGAAGGAGTGAAATTGGCCAATAATTCTTCAGTTGAGAGGATTCTTCCCAGATTTATTTTGTAAAGGGACTACAATTGCCTTTTTAAAGGCACTAGGGACTATATTTTGAGTGAGAGACAGTTTAAGAAAAGACAGCGCAGAGTCTGGAAAATGGGTAAATACTGTTTTTAGAGCATTTGGAAAGGTATCATTGGGCGACCCTGATTTTACTTTGGTCGGTAAATCCATCAAGTCCTCTTTACTGATCTTGGAGAAGGAAGAAAGATTATCTGTATTTCTATCATCAGATGGCAGAACATTAAGCAAGGGGCTAAGAGGAATACTATTATTGATGGTCTCCATCTTATTGATAAAAAAGGAATTAAGAGAGTCACAAAGATTTTGAGAGGATGTTATGTGTAAAGTGATTCTATCAGGGTTTGAAAGTTCAGAGACAATTTTAAAAATTTCTTCAGATTTGCTGAGAGCATTCAAGATTTTGCTAGTGAAAAAAATAGCTTTAGCACCAAAGTTCTAGTTTAGCTACTTTTAGTTCTTCTGAAAAACATTTATTGGCATCATGACATCTCATCCATTTGGTTTTACAGAGGGGGGCATGAGCATTACTGGCTTCCACTAAACATTCTGTGATTGCTTCCTCGTAGTCATCTATATCTTCCTTGAGCAGAGGCAGAGATTTTTCCAACTGATTACAAAAGAACAGCAGATCAGCTCGAGACCAGTTTCTGCGGGAAATGCCCTGACAGATCAAGGATTTATGAAAAATGAAGTCTGAGAATGAATAGGAGATCAGATAATGATCTGACCATAAACAGGGAACAATGGAATGGGCCTTTAATATGCGTAGGCTGAAATACCTAGGGGCAGATTTACAAGCTCCTTGCGACACTTTAGCGCTGCTGTTGCGTCACTTCAATGGTGGCGTAAAAATGCGTCAAATTTACAATGTGACACATCTAGGGAGATGCGTCACGTTGTAAAGCCCTGCATCACATTATACCTGCGTCAAGTATAATGTATGCAGGGTAGGCGTTCCTACGCACGAAAGCCTCGTAAAAGTGACGCAGTGAAATCTACAAGATTTCACTGCATGACTTTTCGGACGCCACTGCGTCAAACCCTTACGCCTGCTTGAAGCAGGCGTAAGGAGTGATGCAGTGTATTGGGAATAGGCCGCAACACGCATTGACAGAAGATGTAGTGAAATCAACTTAGTGAATTTAAAGTTTTCTTGATTATTGCTGTGACGCCACCACTCACCTTCCCTGCTGCTCTGTTAGTTTGTAAGATATAATAATCGGTCAGAAGGGCCTGATAGAGTGGAACCCACATTTTTTTGTAGAGGTGCATTATAATCGCGTGTAGACTGCACCCGCATATAATCCTTTGTTGTAATAATGTAAAGTGTAAGAATTGTGAAATGTATTAATGTGTAATTCTTAAGAAAACATGATGTATTTTAGGCCATTGAAAGTGACATTAAAGAACCAACAAAGAAAGTGAATGTAACTAGCAGAAATCCTTAACATGAAGAACTTGTGTTGTGTAACCGGCCGCTGTTTATGTATCAAATGTGCTTATTTATTATGACATTTCATACATAGGTAAATGCATAAATTGATGTTGCCTTAATGATATGTAAATTTGTAAACATATGAGGCTTTCTTATGTTGGCTGAATCTCGTAGGCCTCAAATGTAGTTCATTGAAACCTCTCACTTTAAAATTAACAGTTTGAATTTCATGTGTGCTGTGGAATCTGTTATTTATCACGTTTTGTGTTGCAGATGAAAGAAGTGTTCTCGTTAGAAATAATAATGTCTTTGTTTTACTAGTCAGGCAAGGAAAGAAGAAGTTGCAATCATGTGGCTTGAGCCGATAAAGGTCTGGGAACCAAGGACAAAATGTATCGAGGAAAGTACACCATTGTCCCATGGAAAATCACCTTCAGGACTATGCCCAGAGCAGATGGCATGACTCACACTGTACCCTGGGAATGTTACCTGCGGATAACTGCTGTCGAAGTTAGGGATGGTGTCCACTTCTCTTTTGCCTTCAGAGAGAGAGCATCTTAGAAGAAGCTCTTTCCTGGTAGGTTTATGCTACATGATCCATAGATCGTAGAGAGGCTTCATTGGAAGACTCCTCGTACTGACACCATGTACTCCTTCATTTGAAAATGGTTATGTAGAGATGTCTCCTTAGCACTAGAGTAGCGGCAGAATGAATGCTTTTCACTCATCAACCCTCGATGCAGGGAAATTTGGATCCTGATCTTCTGTGTCTTACTTCTTGAACTAATTGTGTTGCTTATGTTGCATCATCTAAACTGGATACACAGATTTGGCTTTATGCTAATTTTGATGTATTTCTACACTCTCCTACTGAGGTGTCTCCATGTTCAGTTATTATTGGCTTTGTAATGAACCAAACTAACCTTAAGTAGTTGGCTGTAGTTACTGTGTATCCCAGAAAATCATTGACAAATTGATTGGCCTCCTAACAACATTTCTCCCCTTTATACTTCCATGCTGCGAAAAAGAACCATCAAATTGTGACTCTAGTACAGGTCTGGAACTTATGGACTCAGCTCTTTCAGGATGACTCATCTGTGAGAAATTCTCAGTTGATATCAGCAGATCTGATGCTTTTGTATCTAGTAAATACAATATTTCAGTCTGGTGTTTAAACAAGGAATGTGTGTTAAGATAAATCACCAAAGGTTGGGTAGAATTTGACTTGTGGGTAGTGATAAGAGAACTATTAAGACTGCGGGAAGGCAAAGGTTTAGAAGAATAACAAATGGTGTAGATAGTATCATTTTGAAGGGTGTGTGTAGTAATGGCTTGGCCACCTAATGGAGCTCGTATATCTAAAGAAAGAGGAATACAATGTAATTCTTTTATGTAAGCAGTTATGTTTATGTAATTTATGGGTTACTTGATTTTAAACCATTGAAACTTTTCTTTACAAACTTCAATAGCTGTACTGGTTTGTTCAGTAAATTGAACAGAAGATTAGTGAATGATGTAATCAGTTATGTAATTAATCATGCCATTTCACATTTAGTCAGTGGTGTAATCAAAGATGCCACTGAACTTGTGAGTGATGGAGTGATCTGATATGTGCGGTCATAAGCAGTGTATGGCAGGGCACAAGTTATAGTTAGCTCAGTAAACTATAGGAGACGAATTTCAGTGATTTCTTTGTTTAAAATTGTCTTTTTTGCTGGGAATTATCATCAAACTATAACATCAATTTAACCTTTGTTGTTTTCAGTGAATTTCACATTTTTTCTTAACGTAAAGTAAGACATTATTACCAGACCTAACTATCACGTAAGTTACATTTTTGTTTTTTCAGCAAGTTTCTAGAATTTTCTTAACATAAAGAAAGGAATTATTGCCAGACATTACTACAGCCTCACTTTAACCTTTGTTTTTTTTCAGTGAATTTCTATTTTATTTAACATAAAGATAATTGTATTGACTTTGTCAAGGAGTCACCACATAATTATATGAAGACAATTCTGTTGGACTTGTCAAAAGGTACCACTTCATTATCCAAGACAAACCTATTGGCTTTGGTGAGGGGTGACCATATCATTATGAAAAGCAAAATTATTTGCTTTGTCAAGGGGTGACTACAACATCCTATAAAGGCAAACCTGTTGGCTTTGTCAAAGAGTAATCACATCAATATACAAAGTAAGCTTATTGGCTTTGTCAAGAGGTCACCACATAATTATCCAAGAGAAGCCTTTTTGCTTTGTCAAGGAGTGACCACACCATTATATAAGACACGCCTGGAGAGAGGAGACAGAGTTCGCAATGACCTTATCAAAAGGCATGTGTGTGGGGAGAGGAGGTCTGCGTTAACGCTGGAGAGGAACATGGCGGCGGGCTGACGCCGGCTGCAGGAGCGCTGTCCCGGACCGTGTGAAGCACAGCTATCACAATGCGGTGAGAGTGCGAAGCTTCTTAAATAAAATAAAGTAGAATTATGAGCTTACTTTATATTCTCTTTTCTTCTTTGAAAAAACCTCCGTGGTGACTCTAACTACCCCCTGACTGCTTCACCGGCGAGATCGGAGATCGGAGGAGGTGGGGATCGAGGAGTAGCTGTCGATGGGTGCTGAGACACTGCTATCAACGTCAGAGAAAGAGGACTGGCCTGGAGTGAGCTCGGGGGCCGGCGTCTGTAGCAGACGAGGAGCAAGGCTCTGGAGCAGAGTTTGCGCAGCGGTCAGAAGGATCGACTTTCGGCCTCAACATGGCGTTGTAAGCTGCTCTGAATTTGGTTCCGGATTGGGACTGGGATTACGGACTACAGAAATAAGGTCGGTGCAGAGGGGGCATGAGATAGCAGTTTCGAGTGGGGGGAGAGGTGACTCTCGAAGGAGTAAAGTTTATGTGTTTAATGGGCCCGGGAGTCGGTCTGGGGGTCTGATTGAGACTGGAAGCAGGGACGAGAGAAACAAGGGACATAGAGGGATGGACTTGCTGACGGACCTGCCCCAATTAATCTCCCCTAAAGAGTGTCTTGGGGAGCAAATACCCTACCAGGGAGGGAAAGCAGATGAGGCGGGGGAAGCAGGCTGGACGGATAATATACAGATTCAACCACCTCAGCCACCTCAGCCCCGAGCAGCTTTACTAGAGGTGCGAAATAGATACTCACTTCGCTCCCAGCCTGTGAAGGACTAGCTCCTCTCCCACTCTGGTAGGACAGGGAGACCTGTCCCTATTACCCCCCGTCAGAAAAAGAGTGAAAAAAGCAAGATAGGTGAAGCAAAGAGATCGAAAGCTTGTTTAAGCACAGTCAAGCCCACCCCTTCACTTAAATCTTATTTTAGGATAATGGAAAAAATGACGGCTCAAAAGACCCTTGCAAACACCAATCCTAATGCTGCTGTTTGTAGAAGTAAGGTGGCTAAGACAGGCAAACAGACTCCCCCCCCCCCCATAACTCAGCCCCCGGGTACCCAGGTCACCCAGGTAAATAGATATTCCCCATTGCTCTCGGACCCGGAGACAGACCTTGGTGTGGCAGAAACAGAGTCTCCGTCTGTAGTAGAAGAGGGCTCAAGTATAATACTAGGAGCCAGCCCAATCTCGGACATTCCATCATCATCTGCCCGAGAGACCCATGCCACGGAGAAGGGAACTAGCCAATCTCAGCTTGAGCTGCTCCTTCAGTCCTTACGTGAAGATCTTCTCTCAAAATTATTGCCTAGATTTGAAATTTCTGAGGGCAATCAGAAAGAGATCAATGAGAAGTGTTCCAATTTGGAGAGTAAATTAGATGATATTTGCTCTCGTACAGAGGCTTTGGAAGGGGAAGTAGCTGCTCTTGCCCAAGTCTCCCAGGCTCAAATAAGGGATATATCGGAGCTAAAAGCTCAAAACAGGTCTCTACAGATGGATATGGAGAGATTGGAGATTCATGCCAGGCGGAACAATTTAAAATTCTTAAAAATTCCTGAGGGGGCGGAAAACGGTGATGTAAAGTCCCTAGTATGCAGACTACTGAGAGAGGGAGTACTTAAAGATAAGCCCGATCTAGATATCGAGAGTGAAATCCAGCGGGCGCACAGAGACCCATTTAGACAGCACCCCGATAGGAAAGCGCCTAGAAGGATATTGGTGAACTTTCATACTTATGCAGTGAAAGAGCTGATATTGAGTAGGGCTCTCGTAGATACGTCCTTGCAGATAGAGTCCACCAAATATCTTATACGCTCCGATGTAGGTAGAGTCACAGCGCAGAGGCAGTGGGAATTGGGGTCACGTATGGCTGATATAAGAAGCCTAGGAGGTCAAGTATTAATGAAATTTCCAGCGTCTCTGAGGGTGGTCTGGAGAAATAAAACGTATAATTTCACCTCACCTCAGGAGGTTGACACGTTTTTGGCTGGTATGAAGGAGTCTCAATGATAGTTTCTCTTGATGAATCTTGTGCTGGGACCTCATTTGGGAGGAGAAAAGGGAGGAAAGAGGAAGGAAGAGAAGGGAAAAGGAAAGAGAAGAAAAAAGAGAAAAAAATATAAAATAAACAATAAATAGATGAAGGAGAAAAAAAAAAAGAAATATATATCCACATGGGGGTTATAGATAGCTGATGGAGGTTTAATTATCATTTAGTTTTCTTTTTTTTTTTTTTGTTTTTTTACTCTCACTTTGAATTTTAGAGGTAGAGCACACGTATGGGACCCGGGCTCCTAAATGGCGACATGATTGCCAAGACTCACAAGGGAGGGTTCCTCAAGGGTGGGGGGAGGGGGCAGGGGGGGGTGGTGGCAAAAAAAGACAAAAAGTATTCCTCATGTAACCTTAGCATCCGGGAGTAATTTGAAACAACTCCTTTGTAGTAAAAAGATATGGGGTACCTTTGACCCTCTTATTCAAGAATTTCCCCCTACATGACAGACATGGCTAGAAAAACAATAAAAATAGTAAATTGGAATGTTAATGGATTAAGGGAAAGGAGGAAACTATTCAGGATTTGTGAATTTTTAAACAAATCAAAGGCCGACATCTGCCTTCTTGAAGAAACCCACCTGGAGCAACAAGAATGTAGGATAGCGTTTGGGAGCCAAAGATGGATTCAGGATCTCCTCTGCTCCAACCAGAGTGGAAACACTAGGGGAGTGGCAATTATAGTCCGAGCTAACAGTAGGATTAGGGTGGAGAAGTCTGAGACAGATTCCTCGGGTAGATGGTTGACCGCATCCCTTGTGATAGATAGTTCACGATTCACTTGCGCAGTTTGTTACGGACCCAATTCTGACTCTTTAGGGGCTCTCTCTAGCCTAAAAATGAGTCTGTTAAACTATGAAACACCTGTTATCTTAGGAGGGGACTTCAACCTGATCCTTAATGAAGATCTGGATCGTACTTCAAGAGTCAAATTTACCCCCCCACGTAAAACACAAACAGAGCTTAAAAATATTATGAAGGATTTTAATTTACTTGATATCTGGAGGGTCAGAAACGGCAGTAGTAGAGAGTACTCGTTCTATAGCCATAGACATTTACATCACTCTAGAATAGATTTCTTTCTGTTGGACCAAACATTAACATCTGGGGTAGTCACCGTATCCTATATTCCAGCCATACTTTCAGATCATTCCATGGTGGAGTTAAAGTTTAAGCTTGAGCAAGAAGATCAAGTAAGGAGGTGGACCCTAGACAGGTCAATACTCTTAAAAGAGAAAATGAGAATGGAGTTGGCGGTCGAAGTTGCTGAGTTCTTTAAGACAAACAGTGGCACTGCGACAGATCAATTGGTTTGGGAAACCTTTAAGGCTTGGTTGAGAGGTTATTTAACCTCCTTAATGATCAGGAGAAATAAATCACGAAGAAGAGAGGAAGAAGATCGCCTCACCAAAATTAAATTGAAAGAACAACAGCTGCAGAAGGCCTCACTAGACCATCAGCCTATTCTAGCCACTATACAGAATGAATTTGACGCTTTGAGAGCTGAATATCAGGCTAGGGTTGACAAAATAGTCAAAGACAGATGGGACGCAAGTAATCTGCAAAACTTCTCGTATGGGGAAAAATGCGGCCGATTACTTGCCTGGAAGGCCAGATCAGACAGGGTCAGAAACCTGATCAAGGGTTTAACTATAGGTGACACTGGGGTCATCTCTCATGACAATGATATAATCTCTGGGGAGGCAAAACGGTTTATGCAGGATCTTTATACAGAAGAGAGCGGGTCCTCAATACACGATGCCGAAGAATGGTTAAATCAGCTTGAACTACCACAACTATCAGAGGCCGATATTTGAGTTCTGAAATACAAGAGGGTGAAGTCTATACCCAGATCAAAAAAATGGCAAAGGGGAAAGCAGCGGGTCCTGATGGACTTCCTGTAGAGATCTACCATCTAGGTCTAGATAAGGTTGCCCCGGCCCTTACTATACTGCTTAATAAGATACTGATATCAGGTGAGGTAATTCCACAAACCTGGTCAGAAGCAACAGTCACGCTGATTCTAAAACCTGATAAGGACCCAGCAAAAATTGAGTCGTATAGGCCAATTTCATTGCTGAACGTGGACTATAAGATTTTTGCAGGGGTCCTGGCGGCAAGAATGGCTAAAGTCATAAAATCCATAGTACATGGGGATCAGAGAGGTTTTATCCCTGGCAGGCAGCTAAACGAACTAACTTTTCAGGCTGTTGCTGCCATAGACGTCGCTACAGATAAAAAAACTTCCCTTGACTATTGTGGCTATCGATGCCGCCAAGGCCTTTGACCAAGTCAACTGGTCATACCTATGGTTGGCTCTGTCCAGGTTTGGATTCCAGAAAATTATGTAACAGCAGTTAGATCACTTTATCATTCTCCCAGGGCAAAAATTTTCATAAATGGGTCACTCACTGACTGGGTCCATATCTCGCGTGGAACAAGACAGGGGTGTCCTCTCTCCCCCCTATTGTTCAATCTTTATATTGAGCCCTTTGTCTGTCAGCTGAGAGGGGACATCTCACTCTAAAATTGGCCCTATATGCCGATGATCTCCTATTGTTTACATCTAACCCGGCAGAAGCCATTCCCAGGCTATTCATTCAGGCAGAGTCCTTTGGGAAGATCTCGGGATATAAGATCAATAGGGAAAAGACTGAGATCATGCAATGGAATCAGGGGGTGGCAGCCCCAGATGTAAAACTTCGTATGAGATATCTTGGAATCCATCTAGCTCAGGATATCTCAGAGATACCGAAAGTAAATTTAAGTAGAGTCCATAAGGAGGTGTGTAACCTTTTGTTACGGTGGTCAGGCCTCCCGTTGAACATCTTTGGGAGAGTGAACCTAATTAAAATGATTATATTACCCAAAATCACTTTCCTGTTTAATTCCATCCCACTAATGTTCAGCCCATTAGATATAGCCAAACTCCAGGGGAAAATAGGCTCCTTCATTTGGAACACAAAGACTTCAAGAATCTCTTGGAAGAAAATGAGGAGAACCTTAAAAATGGGTGGGTTAGCCTTACCTGACCTACTTATATACTGCCACTCCTTTCATTTTAAAAACTTTAGACTCCTGGCAGATAAGATAGATGCCTCCTCTTTGGGTCTTCTGTTTCATGCACTTCTTCATGGTATCCCACAAGGACAGGAATATTTTCTGTTCAAATTGGGAGATCCCAAATACTACAAAAGGGTGAGACTAAAAATTCTAAGTACGGCATTAAAAAATTGGATGTTTATCAGGAAAAGATTGGGCATCCCCTATTATGCTCCTAATGCCCCGATATGGGACTCACCGGGGACACCAGACTGCCTTAAGGACAAGCTTTCATCACCACTCAAAACAGCAGGATTAGTACACTGGAGCGATATACAGAGAGACTCAGAGCTCCTTGATTGGGAATCTCTCTCAAGTTTGACCGGGGGAACACTTACCAGATTTAAATACTATCAGCTTTCGGGTTGGTGGGCCACCATTCCATGGAATATCAACATCCCAAACCCGAAGTTTGATCTGGTAAATAAAAAGGGCAGATGGCTAAAAGAACTTTCTTACTGGTATTGGGCTCTGATAGAGGTAGAGGGTGTAACCGAGCCTGAACTCCAAAAGTTGTGGGGCAATGTTATAGGTACAGATGTCAATACTCTGCAAGATTGTGGGTGGATTCCTTTACAATGCTCCATATGGTGGTTAAGTCTTCCCCCTAAAAATAAATCACCTCTTTACAATGTATAGAGCATACGTTTCACCTAAAATATTAGTCAAAATTACAAGCTTAGAATACTATTGCCCGAGATGTAAACTGTTAGCCGCAGACGATCTGCATATGTTTGTAGAATGCCCAATGTTAAAGAATTATTGGCTTAAAATTCAAGGGTTCCTGGCTGAGGTACTAGGCAGACAATTAGCAGTGACTACTAGGATGATTATGTTTGGATTAACATCGCATGCTGAACAGAATGATCTGGCTTCTAAATTTATTTTTTATGTTATCATCCTGGCACGACGGGAAATATGTAAGGCCTGGAAGAGTGAAAATGCCCCAATTTTTGCAGATTGTCTGAAGTACCTTATCTATATAAGTGAATTTGATATGGCTTGTGATAGCACAAGCCACGATAAGATCTGGGCGGCCCTTGTGGCATGGCGGAACAGATGAGTATATTCCAATGATTTTCACCTGGGCACTGTTGGTTCTTTGTCTCCAAAACATTTAAGGGTCAATGGATTGAATGGAATGGAGTGGAATAAGAAAACAGTTGCTACTAGAGGGGTATTTCCTTCCCATCTCTCCTCAGACCCCAAAACATTGGGATCGGAACAACGCGGGAAGAGGAGAGGGGGCGGGTTTCCCCATCTGGAATGCCCACTTTGGTATATGAGGAATAAAAAAAAAAAAATTTTTTAAAAAGACACGCCTGTTGGCTTTGTCAAGGGGTGACCATATAAAAATATGAAAGTGAGTCTATTGGCTTAGTCGGCAACATCAAACTCTGTGTTAGAATCTTGATTTTACACTCCCCAGGCCACATATTGCAGTCATGATATCAATCAATCATTCAATCAATCAATCAATCAATTCTTTATTTGCATCAGTTAATTAAACCCATTACAAAAGAGATAAAAACTTTTTAAAAAACAGCAAGTTAAAACTTCCCAATGTATAGATACAGTTTGTACCGAAGTGTGATTTCCGTGTCAAAGCACTTTAGCAAATGAGTATACAATTTAATATGAAAGTAATAAATTATGTGGATTACGATTGCCTCTCAAAGACATGGTACTGGCAGTGTAAAGTGCTAGTGCGAGCTGTAATTGATAATTTCAGAACCGTTTTTGAAGTTTTTTGGGCGATATGTCTTAAAAAATAGTTTAAAGTGCAATTTAAATAGCAAAATGTTTTAGATCAGAAAATTGATGATGGTTACTATGCTTAAAAGTTGGGTCAGGTTGTCTTGGAAGGGCCTACCGTTAGATTAACAGGAAGTGCATTCAACAAGTTTGCGAATGGGCATGACTGGTGCTATTGACGGGTCTGAACCTTTTCCTGAAGTAGCAGGCACAATAAGCAAGGTTGTTTAGTACCTGTTTTCTTTGTGTAGTAGGCCGTTATAACTTTCTGGACTTTGTGCCAGCATTGCGGGGGGACGGGACAGGGGTGTATGGTGTTGCTAAGTATTTTTACAAATCTCCCACAACGTGCCAGAATGGTAACGTCAGATTGTAAGAAACATACTGCTGATGCCTCTATGCAGGTACAAACCCCCTGTCTCAGAAATATTGGCCTGAGTAGGGCTTTCCTTTTTTTGATCATGGCAGGTCAGCAGCAGAGGAGATGTAACCATGCTTCTTGTTTTTAGTTGCATAACCTGCAGGCACCACCATTGTCCTAGTTGGCCCATGCCAGATTGAAATCTGTTATTGGTAGGCCAAGCAGAACCATGTACATAATCTCTCTCTGTGTTCTGCAATTAAGCGCAACTAATAAATAAGGCTGGGATCTTGCAACCAAGTGCGTAGAGTTTAAAAGGCGCAAAGACTCTGAGGATTTTAGAAAGGCTTGATCTTGCTGAAATGACATCAGTCGAACATGTAGTGAAGGAAATGGACTCCAGTGCAAGTGCTGCTCGGTTTATAGCAGAGACAGGCTTTAAGAGAGTTCTCTGGTGTTTTTAGTATATGAATGTTGAATAATACTACTATTTTGGTCTTACCTGGATTAATGGTGAGAATTTTTTTCTCGCTGTGTGCATGGAGGCTGGTCAGTGCTCTCGGGAGCCCCACTTTTGTATGGTACATAATAACAATATCATCCGCATACTGAAGAATGTGAGGCGGTCTGTGGCCCAGACAGGGGAGAGCAAGTCTACTATTTGCTAAAGCCTTCCCAAAACCTGCGGTGTATAAATTGAAAAGTAGGGGCACTAGCACACAGCCTTGCTTCAAACCCCCAAAAGTGGGAATTTTACATGTGAGTGTGTTTGGGCCTTTTCTCACCTGACCCATGGTGCAGAATACAGAGAGGTGTGGCACCTAGGAGGGTCAGTGGAATACCCCAGTGTGCTAGCTTCCTCCACAGAGTAGGTCTGTCATCTTTATCGAACAGTATAATCTATGAAGCAGCAGAAGAGTGGAAGTTGTTTATGTTGAGCTGTTTGCTGACTGAGGATAGCTAGTGTGATGATGTTGTCAGTATGGAGAACTTCACAACGCAGTCGTTACACCACATCACGGACATTACAACTCAAGTCATTACAACGACTTGCGCTGGAAGGCGCTCTAAGCTAAGGAATAGTATGAGTTACTATTCCAATACCTTCCCTACTGTAACGTAGGCTGGAGTTGGAATAGTAAATCATACTATTCCTAAGTCCAGCTCCCTCCAGCGCAAGTCTTTGTAACGACTTGCGTTGTAACGAACGCAATGTAAAATACAACGTTGTGAATATATGCGTTGTAACGTCATTCATTCTTCCAGTATGGCTGCTCCTCCACGAAATCCCGGCTTTCCAACTTTTCTTTGTAAAATTCAGGCATATGCTTTTGCCTCTAAGTCTAGCAAAGCTATTAAATGATATTTAGATGGCTTTGATTAATCGCCTTCCTTGAATATCGGGCATAGAGTGGAGCCTCTCCAAGCTTCTGGAATTTGGCCCAAGCTAAAATCTGAATTATGAAGCGGAGTTAAAAGAGAAGCGCATGCCTCAGATGGGAGCCGTTGGAGCCTGGCGCTGCGTTGCCTTTCATATCCTTGATGAGTTTTACGATTTGAGATGGTGAGGTTAACTCCTGTTTGCCCCTAGTACCGGCTTAGAGGTACCTTGTTTGTCCAATAAGGTCATAGTTTCGTAATGAGCGGAGAATAGGCCAGATACGTGCCTCTCCCATCCGGTTTAAGAAACTCTGTTTTCCTCTGTTGAATAAGGTGCTTTTAGTTTATTCACGTAGCTCCAGAAACAGGCAAGTGATCTATCCTTGAGCATCCTGTGTATCTCTAGCCATTCCTTTTCTTGCAGAGCTGACCTGGCTTCTAATATAGTTTTTTGTATGCTTTATGCAAGTCTTTAACTGATGTTATGTTTTTACTGGTGGGGTTGATCTTGCATAGGCAGAGGCTTCTCCTTAAGTTCTTCCGTTGTGAGTTGATACCTTGGTTATGCATCTGTTTGTAGTGAGTGGATCGGGATGGCTTTGGGCGGTAATGACAGCACCTGGTGCTCAAGATGGTATCTAATAGTTCTTTGATTCTTGTGTCCCATTGATTTAGAATCCCCTCCCCCAGTTAAGTTGTTATGGTTGTTGATTAGGCTGCCATGCCATTTGAGCACCTGCCTAAAGTGGGACAGGTGACATTTGATTCTCCTGACTAGGGTCTTTGATTCTTCTCCTGTCGAAGTACCCACAGCGTGAAATCGGTCTACTCCCAAAAGTCTGAGATCCAATGTTAAGGCTAGGGGTTTGTGATCACTTTTGTCTCAATTTGTTATTCCGAAATTGAGCAGGTGATCTGCTAGAGGAGAGGTCATTAAAATATATTTAATTGTTGAAATGCCCTTAAATGTGGGACAGTACATGGTTTCGGTGTCAGGCGTGATGTAACTTGATCTGCTGACATTAAGTTGAAAGAAGAGAGTAGTCCATTGAGTTGTTCCTATTCCTTGTTCTTTTGTACCTTCCTGGGATCTTTGCCAAGGGACTTGGAGTTAAAATCCCCCGCGATCTCTACTTCATGGGAGGGATGAGACACAAGAATGTCTTCTAAGCTAGTGCAAAGAAATCAGTTGCACGAGATTTTTTTTTTTTTATAGCATTAAAAAAGCAATTAATAAGGAGCAAAGGAAGGGACTTCTGTCTGAACAATAACCCTGTTATTGATACTACTTGCAGCCCTGGGTTATTTTGTTTGACTGGAGTTACTTCAATTTTGGCCGATTGCCTTATAAAAATTGAGAGGCCACCCGATGTACTACCTAATAAGCTTGTACGTGTGGCGGGCTGAAAGTTTTCATAAAAACCATATACTCCTGTGGGGATTAGTGCCCAAGTTTCATGTAAACAGATGATGTCACTGTTTTGGAGGTATGCTCGTCCAGATTTCGATGTCAAGGTAGATTTCAGGCCTGCCACATTCCATGAGGTGATTGTGAGCTCTTCTTTAGTCATTTATGGGCCTGGAGACGAGGTGATTGGAGCTAGAGCGGATTACTATATCTGGGACACGTACATGCCTGCGAGGCCCGGGTTAAGGGATCACAAGCAAGTAGGGCCTCACCTGTCAATCCGCCAGGAATCCAGGGAAGCTCTCAGCGAACATTGTACTCAGGCCCACGGCAACTAGGCTCTCGCCCCACCTAAAGGGTACATCAGAGATACCTCAAGTCCCTTATATTGGTTCAAGAGAGGGTTTTCCAGGTGGTTGTTTTGGGTTTTTAACACTGTCTAGAAGCGCCTAAAGAATTTCTGGGAATGTACTTAATGTATCAATTAATTGGGAGGGACAACAGAGTTGGCCCATTTCTATCTTACCAAATTTGCATTCTAAAGTTCTTAATCTCGACTCTAGGTTCGTTAAGCTTGAGGTAATAGACTGAAATAAATCGATTTGAAGCTCCATTTTTTTGCGATTGCCAAAGAAGAACTTTGGCTATTGAGCCTTGTTTGAAGGAGAGAGAAGCCAAGAGTGGAATTACTGGGCATGTGGGACTGGTTGGCGCATAATGAAGTGGGCTGGTTAAATGTGGAGACATAAGGCCGTACTCTGTCTTAAATACTGGCATTTGCACCAGGGATGCTTCCATTTGGGACTCTATTTGTGCTTCTAGCGCAGCTAGAAACTGATTTGATAACCTGCCAAGCTTGTGTTCAGCTGTGCTGTATCTCCTGCATTCCTTACGAGGTGAGTGAAAAGAGGAAAAGTCAGCGCCTGTTGTTATCTTGGCTCGTGCTTCAGTTTCCATGGTTGAGAGACAAATTAAAGGCAGGGGACAGTGTGTATTATTGTTCATATGAATTTGAGCAGTTATCATGTGTGTATTTAAGAGGAAACCCACATCTTTGGGCTCAGAGTCTTGGTGTAGAACAAGGTGGGAGTTTGATTGCCTAAGTTATATCCTCCGAGTCTGCCCTGGGTAAGGATAAGGGCTACCTATTTTGCTCATTACAGCTTTTTTAAGCATCTGGGAGGAGGGAGGTTTTTGTGGGATTTTGTGAAAATATCCTTGGATCCGGCTGCGAATGGAGGGTTGAGGATTTTCGTTTAGACCTCTTTTCAAGGAGGTGTTGAACTTGTGGGCCCCTCGGTCCCCATGGTTGAGCACAGGGCTCGTGTCAGTCAGTGCAGTGAGATCCTGTTGGATAGACTCTTGAGGCGAAGTGGAACGGTCATCTAGGGAATCTGCCTGAATTTTACAGGCTGGGATTCTCTTTTTTACCATGGTGCGTTGCAGGAGGCTCCTCCGAGTCATAAATAAATAAAAGTTGGTGGGGAGGAGCTGTTGTACTAAGGTACTTTGAGACTATGTTACGGCGATTCTACTGTGATACGTGGGCTCATCCGAGTACAAGAAGAGTGGACAAGTCCATATGACAGTGACAGTGTGATATCTTTTCCCGACTTCCGCCACACTAGGTGGACTAGCTGGATTGAGGCCCTGTGTGCCCCCTCTAATTAAGGGAGAGGCACAGAGCATTGTAAACCCACTATAGGCTATTGCTTCACCTTGGCTTGAGCCGAATTTTGCTGCACAGAGGGCAGTGAGTGCGCCGCCAGTCCTGGGGGAATTGGTGTGGGCTAGAACAGTTGGGGAGAGAGTTTGAAGAGAGCTTCTGGGCTTGTGACTCCTCTATGAGGACTTTTAACTGCTCTTTGGGGCTTAGGTCGAATTTCACAGTGGGGCAAGGGTGTCCAAGTTACCTTTCTCGCAGTCTGATGGAAATGCTGGAGGGACCAGGCCAACCGCAAGCTGAATGCAACCTGGAAGGGTTGCTTCTGCGGGGGGCCCGATCTCATGCTCAGCAACCAGTATCTATCACGCCGCGCTCGGCACCTTGTTGCGCCATTTCATGCCTTGTCTCACCTTGCCATCTTGCCTCCTGATGCTACTGCCCTCGCGCTGCCCTGGGGGATAAATTCTGGTGCTCAATGGTGCTCACCAGTGCTCTCTCGGGGCTTAGTGTTCTTCTCCCAGTGCAGAGTCCTATGCTGGCCAAAAGAAGAAGACCAAGAAGGTCCAATGGGGGGCGAGGGGGTGACCCAAGCGGGAGCTCACGGGTCCACCGCAAGCCGCACCCAGACCTAGCTGGGCCACTTCTGCAGGGGTCCGGCTCTCACAGTGAATGATGCTGACTCCTGCTAGGCTGTTTGACAGGATGGGCTCCTTTGCCCCTCACCGGGTCTGGTCTCTGCCGGCTGGGGTGACTACGGGTGCCTGAGCTGAAGCCAAAACCGTGAACTGCGAACAATCTGTATCTGCGATGTTCGCCGTGTTGGCCCACAAGCGGAAGCAGTTCGGAGGTGTCAGCATCTCGGAACTACCAACACCAACAAAGCGTTTGTGATAGAACGGCATGAGCAGCGACCATTGAGTGGAGGGCCAGGGGCTCTGACCCCTGCAGTGGAGGTGGAGAGCAGTGCTCCTGAACCATGGTCAGCAGAGTTGACAACGCTACCTGGGGCAACTGATTGGAATAGTGAAGCCTGTGAGCCCAGTGGGGGGTAGTCACTCTGTTGCACTCACGGCTGAAACAGAGGGTGCATACTTTGAACAGGGGAACAAGGCATGTGGCGGCTTCCAACTCCTACCCACCTAGACCCCCCACAGGGAGCAAACACGACACCTGCAGGCACCAGAACTTGTGGCACAATGATGAGAGAGTCAGTCATGTTTAGTGGGTGGCCTGCCTGAGCACGCGGAGAGCAGTTACCTAGGATCGGAGGGATTGAGGCCTGATACCGCATGCAGTAACTTGAAGCAGCTCCCTGGCAGCAAGCCGAAGGGAGGAGCAGCTAGGTGCTGCTGGAAGGCGAGGTGGAGGCAGTAGCTACTTCCCCCTATCGGGAGGACTTGCAGATGGTTAAAAATTACCTTTCCCAGGGTTTGAAAGACATCCACCATGACCTGACAAAGGTGAGAGGCAGGTTATAAGCCTTTGAGGATCATGAAGCTCTCCACGTCTGTGATCAACAGATTGTTCTGCAAGCAAATGCTGAGGATTTAGAGAATCAATAGCGAATTAATACCATCCACATCAGGGAAGCACCAACCAAAGCTGAAAGCACAGATATTCAGGAATACATGAGAGCCTTCTTCTACAGGTACTCAGTGCATCAACTGATACTGAGATCCAATTAGATAGGGTCTACAGAGTAGGGGTGGGTGGTAAACTCCGCTCCACCAGGGAAGTTCCAGGACTTTTGCCACTCTGTGCTCTGCTTGGAGCACAGAGTTCTGCAAAAACCCCATCAACTGCAGCGTGGCAGAGTTTACCGGACTATTCATAACATGAACTGGGCTGGAAAGGCGGGTGTTACCAAGAGATGCTGCCGAATGAGAGGGGAGAGGAAATGGGTAGACATATAGGAAGTACTGAGCAGAATATGCCACTCCGATAATAGAGCAGGCGGCCTCTAAGCACCCAAATGTTGGCAAGCAAGGCAACTGACGTGGGGAAGATAACAAAATGTGCCCATTGTTAGTTTTGATGACACAGTTTGGGGAAGTGGGGGTGTCTGCCATTGAAATACTGAGGGGTGATGCCCAGAATCTGGTCCCAGGAGGCTTATTTCTGGTCCAGGGAGGACCTGGTTTGGCAGTTCAGGCTGGACTGTTCACACAAGGAACAGGGTCAAGACTGATTTGCATATGGCTGGGTCCAAACCGGGGTGGTGTGGTGAGCAAAAGAATGATGGATTTAACCCAGATCCTTGTGACTGGGGTGAATGTTTGCATTGTCCAGCATTCTGTCCATCAATTGTTTCTTTTGCATATGTCGCCCTAAGTGGGAAGGGTATGCCCAGGCATGGGTCCCGTGCTCACTACACCACTGGATTCAAGCTAGCCTAGCTGATGACGGGTGATGCCCAGAAACTGGTCTCAGGATGCTTGTTTCTGGTCCAGGGAGGACCTGGCTTGGCAGTTCGGGCTGGACTGTTCCCACAAGGAACAGGGTCAAGACTGATTTGCATATGACTGGGTCCAAACTGGGGTGGTGTGGTGAGCAAAATAATGATGGATTTAACCCAGATCCTTGTGACTGGGGGTGAATGTTTGCATTGTCCGTCCATCAATTGTTTCTTTTCCATATTGAAATACTGAGTGGCACCTCCTCTGGGACAGACAGCAGGTTTTGTCTGGCATCATAATCAGACACTGGAGTTACCGAACACCGGGAATCAGAAAGACATCACAATGTGACACAGATGAACATCCAGACAGACATAAGAGAATCATGCAGTCACTCTGGGGGGACACAGGCATCACCCCGACATACAACAGTGATGAAACAGATACAGAGGGGAGTCAGACATGCAGCAGAAAACGCAGCAGACATCTGGAACCCAAAGATGGATCAAGAGCTGAAACACGTAGAGGAAGCAACTGTCAGACAACAGAGAATCAGAGAGATGGCAAGCAGTCAGACAGACATCATACAGGTGCAGCTGCCTTATTTTGGCAATGTCATATACATACATACATGGGGGAATCATCCTCAAAGCCACCAGATGGCCATGAGAAAATTATCAGGGAGACACATCTCTGTAGGGCAGACATCAGGTAATAATGAGACATGCAGTGAGTAAGGTGGCAATTAATGACTAAAGAGGAGGCAGCAGACGAGAGCAAAGTTCCTTCGTCTCTCCCCTCAACTTGAGAGGTTTTGTGAACTTCACATAGATAAAACAAAACTCACAACGTTATTGAGTAAAAGATAGTGCCTTCATGCAACTCTTTTTTTTTTGTTTAAGAAATTTTTATTGAATTATCAAGAATGAACAAGAGTAAAAACAATCACAGAACAAAAAACCATATTACAAACAATAGTTAATCAATTAATATGGAAGTGCAAAATACAAAACTGAAAAGGGAGATAGAAAGAAAAGAAGGAAGAAGGACAAGGAAAATAGAGGAGGAATAAGAAAATGAAAAAGGATACAAAATATTCTAAGAACCTTATAAGAGCATATAAAGAAAAGAGATTTAAGGCATAGGAGCATGTGTAGAAAGGTAAGATGTAAATGGTAGCCAAAGAAGGTCAGATTTGATTTTCTGAGACAGAATAGAAGAAGAGACATTAGCAATTCTATGTTCATCACAAATAAAGTTCCACCAAGTCAATGAAGATATTTTAGAATTATCTTTCCAAGCTGATAAAATAACTTTGAACGCTAATGCAATAAATAGGTTGAATAATAAAGAAATAGAAGTGAAGTCATTAAAGTCAGGGGAGGAGGAACCTAGAAAAACATTTTGCAATGATAATAAAATATCACAATTAAAGATTTTC
Organism: Triturus cristatus; assembly: GCF_964204655.1. NCBI lineage: Eukaryota > Metazoa > Chordata > Amphibia > Caudata > Salamandridae > Triturus > Triturus cristatus. The sequence continues at coordinate 983,445,041 of NC_140585.1, read as the reverse complement.
ATGCAAGTCGACCAAACAGATTCCCAAAAACTCAATACATTGGAACATTCATAAAGCTGATGTGTCAAAGTGCCGGTGAATTTAGAACAGGACCAGCATAAAGGGGAAGAGGAAGGGGAAAACTTGGATATACAGACAGGGGTAATAACTGCTCTATTGTATATAAAATACAAAGATTGGGTTATACGAGCTGCAGCAGAAATTTTAAATAACTTAGACCATAATTTGTCCCATTGAGAAATAGAAAGTGACAAAGACAAGTCTGTTTCCCATGCAATTTCAATAGGAGATTTAGGTCTTACAATAACAGGTACTGACAATAATTTATAAACAAGAGTGGTTTTAGGTCCTTGCAACCGAAATAAACTATATAATGGTGAAGGTGGAGTAAGAGAAGGTTGATTGTAAAGCGGTTGAAATTAAGATGTATTCATTAAGAAATGTATTAGGTAAATGAAAACGTGATTGTAATTCAAGGAAGGGAATGACAGAGTTTTGATAAATCAATTGATACACAAAAATAATACCACTCTCCTTCCAGTGTTTGTAATAGAAGGATTTACCCTTGAGAAATTTATTATACCAAATAGTAGAGGATAAAAAACATTGAAATGGAGTTAGACCATTGGTAAATGTATTGTACATTAAATTATGGGAATATTTTAAAATAGGGTTATTGGCTCTGAAAGTACAGTTGGAGATGTATATTACATTATGAAAAGGAAAATCCTTTAATGCGGATCGTTCAAAAACAATCCATCTGGGTATCGGAACATCAGTAAAATCAAAAGATAAAGTGAAGGATTGTTTGATCAAAAAAGCCGAGTGATAGGCTTTAAAATCAGGAAAACTTAGGCCCCCCTCGGATTTAGGACGTTTAAGTTTTGTGAGTGCACTACGGGGGTGTTTCTTATTCCATAAAAATTGTGTACATATGGAATTAATTTGTGAAAAATATGAAATAGGAATTCGAAAGGGCAACATTGATAATGTATAGAGGATGTGGGGTACAATCATCATTTTGATAGTATCTAACCTACCCCACCAGGAAAGATAGAGGGGAGTCCAGATAAGGAGGAGTGATTGAATTTTAGTAATTAGTGCATTAAACGTGTATCTAATTGTGGCAGACAGGGAAGCTGAGAACCAAATACCAAGGTATTTAATTTTTGTGGGACACCATGCAAAATTAGTGTCATTAAACATATATTGATAGCACAAAGAGTTCAAAGGTAGAACTTCTGTTTTGGAGAGATTTAACTTATAACCAGAAATACTGGAATATAAACGAACCTCATCCAAAAATGGAGGGAGTGAAGTGTGAGGATTGGACATATATATTAATATATCTTCGGCATATGCTGATATTTTGGTTTCGATGGAGTTGTGCGTGAAGCCAGAAATATGTGAATTAACACGGATGCGTTCAAGGAAGGGTTCAAGGCATAAAACAAATAACAGGGGGGAAAGGGGACAACCTTGAAGAGTACCTCTAGATAAGGAAAAAAATCTGGAGAAATGATTATTTACAAAAATACTGGCACGGGGGCTGGAATATAATAATTTAATATAGGAAATGAAAGTGGGGCCAAAACCAAACCATTGGAGAGTTCTAAGCATATACTGCCAATTAATACGATCAAAAGCCTTTTCTGCATCCAGAGACAGCGCTGCAAGAGGAGACGTAGACTTTTTACCACAAGAAATAACATTTGCAAACATTCGAGCATTATCTGCAGCCAACCTGCCTTTAACAAATCCAACTTGGTCAGTCTTAATCAAAAATGGAATAATACTTTCAAGTCGAGAGGCAAGAATTTTAGCAAATATTTTACAGTCATAGTCAATTAATGAGATAGGGCGGTAGTTTTTGCACAGGGAGTGATCTTTATCAGGTTTAGGAATAAGAATTATTAAGGCATCCATAAATGAACCAGAAGCTTTAGCTTCATCAATAAATGAATTAAAAAGATCCAAAAGTTTGGGAACAAAAATGGAGGAAAAGGTAGAATAAAATTCTACAGAAAGGCCATCTGGTCCTGGTGCTTTTCATTTTTTTAAAGATTTAATGGCATTATTTATTTCTTGAACAGTAATCTCTACCTCTAATGTTTCAAATTCAACTGGCATGGAAGGAGGGGTGGGAGTATCAGTGAAGAAAGTATCTAGATTTTGATTGGAGGGGTTTGTATCATCAGAATAGAGTGTTTGATAATATTCATGAAAGATATTAGCAATATCTTCATCTGAGGACGCTAGATTATTAGTGGACTCATTTAAGATGGGTCCAATATTTTTACGTTCAGATTTGATTTTCAAGTAGTTGGCTAACATCTTACCAGCTTTATTTTGTCCTCCATGATACTTAGATTTAATCTTAAGGAGGATATTGCATGCTTCGACTGTAGCAAGTTTGTTAAGAGTAGATTTGGCCCTGATCAGCTCATGAAGAGCCAAAGATGATTTAGAAGTGAAATAGTTATGCTCCAGTAATTTAAGCTGTTGCCATAGAGTGGCATATTTATTTCGGGTAATTTTCTTTTTCTTTCCAACATACGAAATAGTGAAGGCACGAAAGGAAGCCTTAAAGGCTTCCCAGTTATTGGAAATGGAGGTGTCAGAGGGAATATTGAACTGAAAAAAATCATTAATAAAAGCAGTGGCTTCTGTGATAAACACATTATCTGATAATAAAGAATTATTAAGCTTCCAACGGTTGAATTTTGAGGAGCTTAAGGAAAAGTCCAAAACAGTAAGCACTGGTGCATGGTCGGAGATAAAAATAGATCCAATCTCTGATGATTGAATGGAGGGGAGTAGTAGTTTACTAACCAAAATATAATCAATCCTGGAGCGTGTTTGATGAACATTAGAGAAGAAAGTAAACTCAAGAGAGTCAGGATTACAAGTCTTCCAAACATCATATAATGAACGAGAGGCAATGGCCGATTGGAATGCCTTATGGGTTTTATCAGGGTTAAACTTACACTTAGATTGTCTGTCAGAGAAGGGGTCCAACCATTGGTTAAAATCACCAGCAATAATAATATTAGGGCAATCAATGGAGAAAAGTAAAATCTTAATGTCATTCCAAAAATCAGGATCTGGTCTGACTGGGCCATAAATATTCAATAAGACCAGTTCTTTGTTTAGTAAAGCAACCCTGGCCATTACCCATCATCCATCCGGATCATTTTGCGTAGATAAAATGTGTACAGACAATGACTTATGGAACAGTATAGCAACACCCTCTTTCTTATTTGAGGCAGGAGAATAAACAACTTGACCCACCCACTGTCGTTTTAACTTAAGCGATTCTGCATCATTACAATGCATTTCTTGAATAAAAGATACCTGAGAGTTTAGTTTAGATAAGTGAGAAAGTACCTTTTGACGTTTGACGGGATTTCCAAGACCACGAACATTCCACGTAACAATATTACACATGATGAGGGATTAGGGGGGTAATACAAATTAAACGTTGGTACACCGCAGGGAAACAGCTAGAAAGAAAAAAATAGCACGGTTGAGATAAATAAAAGAGATACACTACAGAACAACAGTCAGCACTAATAGACACATGCAACAAATTGAACAACATCAAATGGAAAGAACAGATGAACAATAAAAAGAAAGAAGAGACAATAGAAAAAAGGGAAAGGTAAAAAAGAAAGAAAAGATAGATAAAGGATAGATATCCAGATATAAGCGATAACGACAGTAACTGATGCATGGGGCGCAACAGTACCGACGAGAGAAGAAACAGGGGAAAAAAAGGTAAAAAAGAATAGAATTATGAAACAGCCGAATAAGTATGATATATAAAAGAGGCAAGTACTCAAGGACGATTAGGAGAATCAGTTGCAGAATTTGTAGAAAGAGATTGGAGAAAAGACCTCAATTTAAGAGGATCGTCAAAAGAACGTGTGGAACCATTGTGAGTAATTTTACATAAGCACGGATGAAGAATACCATATCGAATGTTCAATTGTCTCATTTGAGGACGAAGAGCCAAAAATTCTTTCCTTCGTGCATTAGTAGCGTTGGAGAGATCCTGTGATAAGAAGATGTTGTGACCAGACCACTTGAGATGACGTTTCGCTCTAGCAGCAGCAAGAACTCGCATTAAATCAGTAAATTCCAGAAACAACATAATAATTCCTCGAGGTTTGGAAGCATGAGGTTGAAGACGACCAAGTCGATGTGCTCGTTGAATATTTAATGAAGGTTCCGGTGGAAGGTCTAAAAGTTCTGACAAGAATTTCTTTAGGAAGAGAAGCAAATCCGGTCCTTCAAAATTTTCTGGCAGGCCATAAAGACGTAGGTTGTTGCGTCTATTACGATTTTCAAGGTCCTCAGTGTGGAGCTTGAGACGTTGAATTTCCTGTTCCAAAAACTGAATTTTGGTTGAGACATCATGAAGGTCACTGATACGATGTTCCATATCTAACACCTTGGCTTCCATAGTAATCCATCTATCTTCTATTTGCTGAAGTTTCTCGTTGGTCGTGGACATAAAAGACTTAAGTCCCCTCACTTCATCTAGAGTGCTGTCAAGAACAGGGTTTTGAGAGGATAAGATGGGTGAGGGTGGTCATTTTTGGCTCTCTTGGGTTTGGTACCTGAAGATGAGGCTTTAACTTAAATTGGAGCTTCGTTAGTCATTTTGAAATGATGTCAATGGCGAGAAGCGGTTTTCAATAAAGATTTCAATCTGCCCATATGCTTAATGACTACACATCATTAATTAATGAGGTACATAAAAAATTACACCACTCTCCATCAGCACTCGATTAACATTAAAAAAAAACGACATATATTTTGTAAGGTCAAATGTCCAGTTAACAAGAGGCTAGGAGGTATTGCTAGACTGTGGCAAGAAAAATAATTAAAATAGTCACTTGCGAGGCAAAAAGGTTAGAAGCTCAAAAAGGTAAAAAACAGCATCGTTCTGAGAAGCAACCATGCATTTAAATAAAGAAGGAGATATGCATATTGGTATTAACTGACGTAGGATTGGAAAAAGGCAAAATGTAGCGAGCCATTAATAGAGCTTTTTTTTTTTTATTTCCTCATTCCCTTTTTTGTTTGAAATAAAGAAGAAAGTCATTGAGCAATATTCTCTGAAGAAAAAAAAAATATGAGAATAATATTTTTAAAAAAACACCGGTGCCGCGCATTTCAATGAAAGAAACGCCGGTTTACCTTATTAAGGTGAAAAGCTGGCAGCCGATGCAAAATGGCCGCCGCCTCTTACATTTCTTCTGAGGGAAAAATACCACCGCGGCCGCTGGTTCCAAGGATACAGTAAACGCGGTCAAAACGATCTCAATCACTGCTCCGACCCTTCATTTATTGGCACTCTGCCTCAAATGCCTCGTTGAAGGCAGAAATCCGGCTGAAATCTCCAGACCGGCTCCATGTCAATGCGGAGCTCAACGACGAGCCGCCATCTTCCCCTCGGCGCGAGACCACGCCCCCCCCCGGTGCGAGATCACGCCCCCCCTTCATGCAACTCTAACTTTCCACAGATGCAGTATTCCTTTAGCAAATACTTTTTTAATAAAAGCATTCTAAAGGTGTGTTGTTACAGCTGTGTCTTTTTACCCCATTTCTCTTTTAGCCCCTCCCCCCACACACACAAACCTTCAAAGCACGACAATAAGACATCTGAATATTAGATTGCTTCAGTATGTGAATGCAGACAGCTTTCTCTAGCAGTCAACCTGCCCGGCGCTTCACTGCACCTTGTGCACCCACATCAACAGAGGTGGCTACAGAAACAACACAAAAGAAGCAGGAATTCACAAACACAGAGACCTCACTGCACATGGAGCTGTGGGGTGCAGGGTGGCACCGACTAGCATGGCTGGTGCACGGTTCTTGGGTCAATAGCTTGTGGGTTGAGATACTTCAGCGGCTAGATTGAGAGCACTTCGCAGGGCAATGGCGGCTCATGTGCCAGAGTGGCCTGCTCTGCCCTCCATCAGCCCTTCAAAGGTACATAACCCATGTAAATATCGCTAGCAGTGTAGTAATTCAATAATTTGCCACATCTTGGTGCTAAACACTCGTTCCCCCTGAGTTAAGTCCCATGAGGCACAGCTTAAGCAGACAAGGAAAACATCGACTAATGCCTAATAATACTTCAGAATGTAGGAGGTGACTGTGTATGTGTGTGGGGGGGTTGTGAGCACACAACCTGAGGAAGTCATCAGAGTCTCGGGCTACAACATGACGTGGCAGAGAAATCTGAATGTACTGCAAGGGTGGGTATGAGACTACCAATTATGTCATGTGATGGGGAAGAGACAAGCAACTTAATTACCTTTTAAGCACCAAGGCCCTCGGTCGAAGTGTGTATTTTCAGCACACACTCTTCCCAGTACTGCTGTTTGGTATGCATTTTTGTGCATGCCATTATGGTACCCAGGCTCGCTTGCTTCCCTTTGCTCCAGTGGCAGCACCAACATTGGAGCAGAGAGGCTGCCTTCCCTCCCTGTTCTCCAAGACAAAGGCGAACAATGCTGGCCAGCTGGTAAGGCATAGCGCTGTGCCTTCTTCACACAGAAGATCAGCAGGTAAAGCTGGAGCTCCAGAGACTGCCTGTCATCTACTTCGTTATGCACCAAGTGCCAGTCGGCACCGGAGTCCCAGGCTGTCTTTGTGCTGGATCCCTGAATGCTCCAGCAGCAGAAGGGGCATAACTGGGCTGCGGCCTGGGACCTGCACGTCTGCTTTGTTGCTGGGTGTGCTTCTGTGGTCTTTCCTGCACACACGGAGACTCCATCTGTGACTGCCCTTGGTTAGGGGTAGCAGAACTCCGCAGAATCTCACTGAGTTTTTATGTATCTCTGTGGAATTCTGCAAAGTAAAACTTTGCGAATTTCACCCACCCCTACCACTGAGTCGGCATACCATGACAGAACACCTCTCGCCATGCTGACATCCTGACCTGTGTTCATGATTACCAGCTGAAAGAAACAATTCTTTGAAAGCCCAAATATATTCTCCCACTGCAATTTGCGGATATAAACTGGCTCTCTTTCAAGACCTTTCGGCTCTTAACCGGCAAAAGCGCAAAGCCTTTTGACCGATGAAGCCCTTTCTACAAATGCAAAAAGAACAATCAATGGACAGAATGTTGAACAATGTCAAACATTCACTCCAGTACAGAGATCTGGGCCTAAATCGATCATTTTTTTGCTCCCCATGCCATTCCACTTCCATTCCATTTGCCCTAAATGGGATGGGTATGCCCAGACTTTGGTTCCTTGCTCGCTGTGCCACTAAATTCAAGCTAGCCTGGCTGATTTGAGGTGATGACCCAAAACCGGTCCCAGGATGCTTGTTTCCAGTCCAGGGAGGATCCGGCCTGGCAGTTCGGGCTGGACTGTTCCCATGAAGAGCAGGGTCAAGACTGATTTACATATGGCTGGGTCCAAACTTGGGTGGTGTAGGGAGAAAAATAACAATGGATTTAACCCAGAACTCTTGAGTGGGGGTGAATGTTTGATTCAGTCAGCATTCTGTCTATCATTTGTTGCTGCAGCACTTTTCACCCTAAGTGGGATGGGTATGCCCGGGCTTGGGTTTCTTGCTCGCTGTGCCAGTGGATTCAAGCTAGCCTGGCTGATCAGCGGTGATGCCCCAAAAGCGGTCCCAGGATGCTTGTTTCGAGTCCAGGAGGACCCAGTGCGGCAGTTCAGGCTGGACTGTTCCCATGAGGAGCAGGGTCAAGACTGATTTGCATAAGGCTGGGTCCAAATTGGGGTGGCATAGTGAGCAAAATAATAATGGATTTTGCCCAGCTCTCTTGACTGGGGATGAATGTTTGATTCATTCAGCATCCAATTCATCATTTGTTGCTGCAGCAATTTTAGCCCTAAGTGGGATTCGTATGCCCAGACTTGGGTTCCTTGCTCGCTCTGCCACTGGATTCAAGCTAGCTTGGCTGATGAAGGGTGATGCCCCGAAACCGGACCCAGGGTGCTTGTTTCTGGTCCAGGGAAGACCCGGATTGGCAGTTTGGGCTGGACTGTTCCCATGAGGAGCAGGGTCAAGACTGATTTGCGTATGGCTGGGTCCAAAGTGGAGTTGCGTAGTGAGCAAAATAACAATGGATTTAACCCAGATCTCTTGACTGGGTGGGAATGTTTGATTCATTCAGTGTTCTGTCCATCATTTGTTGCTGCAGACCTTTCTACAAAGGCATCTTCTGCGGACATCCATCTCAGATTGGTTTCAGGTGGGAAGGGAAATTACATCAGCTAGGATCCCTGTCTGGAACATGCCATCTGTTGAATATAGCGGACACGGGGGGCCTGACCCGCCGCACAGCCTTTGTGATCAGAAGGACAAGAAACATTTCTGGTTTATCAGCCTCCCCTAGGGCACTACACCCGGACCAAGCGGCCATTCCCATGGAAAGACAAGCTGTTTTGGACAACTTGTTTGGAAATCCTGATCGGCTGGATCTGAAGGACAAGAAACATTTCTGGTGGACTAGCCTCCCCTTATGCACTACACCCGGACCAAGCGACCATACCCATGGAAAGACAAGCTGCTTTGGACAACTGGGTTGGAAATCCTGACCGGCTGGACACCAATTGAGATGCACTAGGACCTGCTGCTCTTCCTATAACCAGTATCAGAGGTGGGAGGTGGCTCCCGGGGTAGGGTGTGGGGGAGGTGCTTCCAGGTGGAGTTGGAGGTATTCTAAAGGGCCCCCTAACTCGGGACTCCTTCTGGACATTCCTGGCCTTGGCCAGTGTTGTACGTTTCAATGGACCTGAGTTAATTTATTGTACACAGTTGGGGGGTTTTGTTGGCAGGGTACTCACAGTCCGCAGGGATCCACTATGCTTTAGCTCCTCACATGGAGCTTGCCCTCCTACGCCTGGTGTACCTCTATGGGGGAATACATCTAGAGATCCGACCTTCGGGCAAAGCATCATTTTCCACACCCTTCCATGTGCTAACGTTGAAGTGCTATTATCCTTAATGTCAAGGGTCTCAATCTCCTCATCAAGCAAAGGGCAATTCTGTCTTATCCAGAGCAGACTGGGGAAGACCTATGCCTCCTACAGGAGACTCACGTGCTACCTTGGGATCGGCATAGACTCAAATTTAGGGCCTTCCAGCAACAGTTTTTCTCCTCTGCCACCACTAAAACAGTAGGGGTGGCCATCCTGGTCTCTCGCTCCTTTCGGGGTAAGATGGGTGCTCAACTGGCTGATATAAAAGGGTGACTGCTGTAATTCCTTTTCACTCTGGGAGATTTCACCTTTACTCTAGCTTTGTTGTATGCCCCAATGAGGGCGACAAACGCTTTCTCAGGCGTGCTGTGACGGAGGTGATGGTCTCCCAGGATTGAGTGGTTGTGATCAGGGAGGCACTAACCTAGTCTTTAATAATGACCTGGACCGATCGGCAACTCGCTTGGGCAGACAGGAGCCCTTACCTCAGAGGGGGGACACTTGCTGCAGGAGACAGGCTTATTCGATGTTTGGAGAGACCAGCATCTGTAGGCACTGGATAACACTTTTGTCTCATGCCAATAAGACGTATGGCATAAGGTGGTACTTTCTCTCTACTTTCTCTCTCAACCACCCTGCCTCTAGCCAGCTCAGGAAGAGTTTACTGCAACAATCTCACATTATGAGATGCCTTGAGCAAGTCATTACTGATTTCCTGGCCTTTAATGACACTGTTGAGACCTCTTTTGCCACTTTGTGGTAGACCCTAAATGTAGTTATCTAATGTGAGCTGATTGTTACCTCGGCAGCAGACTGTAAGCTTCATCAGGACAAAAGGGAGGCCCTTCAGAAGGAAGTCCTGGAGTTGGAACGCATTCATAAGCATACCAAGGCAACCCGAGTCTGGCGACAGCTGAAGCCTGTGCGCGTGCAATTAAATAGCCTGGGCTTGGATGGGGTTGAATATGCACTACTCAGAATGAGTCACTCATTCTAACTGAAGCCCCTTAAGTCCCAGGCCTGTTTGGCTTCTCCGCACTTTTTAAATAAAATATTTTGCACCACCCTAGCCCTAGCCTTCAGTCAGCTTTTTAAGTCCTTTGCTGAGTCAGAGAAGATGCCTCCCTCAATGCTGGAGGTTTCCATTGTTGTTGTTCCCAAGCCTGGGAAAGACTGGAGGCAATGTCTTTTATAATGCCCAATATACCTTCTTAATGTTGACCCGGAGTATCATGAACTCCTTGTTTTTGCTGTTTCCTAAGCGGTTTCAACCACCGCTTCCCGGTTGCACCCACCGCAAGTTTGGCTGGCCACCTCCAGTAATCCCCACACAATGGGATTGCTGAGAGGTGGTCCGAGGCCATACCCCTTTTTACACCACTCAGCAAACGTGCCTCTTGGCGCACTGCTGGTGGGGCGATAAGGCCCTCTAGTGTCCTGAGGACCTCAGGGCTAAAGTGGACTTCATCCCCGAGCAGCAATATGCCAGGAGGTACCTTTGCAGAGTGGTTTAAAAAGGGGGCATGGCCCAGACCACCTTCAGCATTCCAGCTGTGTGGGACCTACTAGAGATAACAGGAGGGCTAGTTGGCTTCAATGGCCCCTCAGGAGGCAAGGAGACTTCATCCCCCAACCAAGAACATACCAGGAGGTGTGTTTGCAGAGTGGCGGAGAGCAGGGGGTGTGGCCTTTGTTTATGTCTCAGCAATCCCACTATCTGGGGCTTACCGAAGGAGTCAGGTAGGCTAGTTGGCCTCTAAGAACTCCTAGCATCGAAGGGGACTTTAATCCCAATCCAGAAGCTCGCTGGGGGAGTGCGTTTGCAGACTGGTGGGCAAAGGGGGAGTGGCCTGCTTTGAGAACTTACCAATGCTGCTGTCTGGGACTTACTGGAGGTTTTGTTTCAGCCCTGGGTAGTGTTGCAAGGAGATAAAATGGCAGCCGCAACTCTCTGCACAGGTTGCGGCTAGTCAATCACAGGATTCTTATTGGCACGCGCATTCATGATTAATCATGAAATTGTCACGAGTTAGCCACAGCCACCGATATACTTATTTTTTACCCTTACATTTCTCAACAACTACTGAACGTATTTACACCAGATAACTGAAAGTGTGATCTACCTTTATGCCATATTTTGTGTAATTCTGTCCAGCAGTTCGGGCTGTAGTCGTGTTCAAAGCTCCGATGGGAATTAACATAGGAAATGCACTTTTTTTTACCCTCCCTTTTTCTCTGTCCCTGCTTGACAAATCACCCTGAAAATTTCCATAAGCAACAAGAATCACTGGCACACTTTTTTTGGAAGATTTCAAGGACATTCATGTCAAATGGAGCCAAAGATATAGCCAAGCCAAAAAATGTGTTCCTATGGTCCTAATTATACCTACCCACTGGTGACCGCCAGTAGGTAATATACATACATTTATACACATTTCTTTTTTTTCACAGTCCCTTCCCGTTCTGTGAATAGCTACAGGGTCCGGCTCTTGGTGGGCCCGGTGTTGAAGTACAGGTTCTGTAGCCTTCAGTCACACCACATTAAATCCTGCTGTGCTGCTTGAATGAGGCCAGGCAGAATAGCACAGAGTCTCAACAAGTGAACGTTTGTCCTGGAAGGGCCGGTTGAAATGTGAGCCTGCACAACACTGTGATTAATGTGCAGTTTTACCCGGCCCTCCCTTAAAAACTGGGACAGTTTTGTGTTTTAGAATTAGGTGTTGGGACACTGTGACTGTACTTCGAAAACAGGGACTGTCTGGGCAAATCCAGGATGTCGGGTCACCCTATATCTAGGGCCTACCTTAGGGGTGACATAGGTAGTAAAAGGGGAGTTTAAGGCTTGGCAAGAGGTTTTAAATGCCAAGTTGACATGGCAGCACCTTTGACTGTGCGCAGTGGGGGGTCTGCCCACATCGATGGGTTCCTGCAGCCAGCCCCATGCATGCAGCCAACCCCATGCTTTTCACAGCCTTCAGCTGTGCGCAGTGGGGATGTGACCTGCAGCCAGGCCCTGTGGCCAATCCTCAGAAAGGGCAGCCAATCCCACACTGCACACAGCCATTTGCCATGGGGCCTGGCCTCGGGGACCCCTTTCCCCAGGTCCTTTATTTTATTAAAGGGGAGGGGTGGACATGCGGCCCCCCTCCCCGAGCCTTGTTAGGCCCTGAGGACCCCATCCCCCAGGGCCATTTCTAAAAATAAGGGGAAAGGTCTCCCTTAACTATTATCGGCCCTTGGGACCCCATCACCTGGGCCCCTCGCACTTAATGGTGGGTGCCCTGGTGCCCACCCAGGGCACCCACCATATTCTTGTTGGGGGCCACAGGGGAAGCCCCAAGGTCCCCGTGTCCCTAGCCAGCTCCCCGCACACAGAGGAAGCCCACCCACAAAGAGCAGCTACTAATGCTGCTCCTTCTGGGCAGGAGCAATATCTTGATTTGTTTCCCTGCCCGCTTCAGTGCAGACAAAGAAACAGATCAAAAGTCCACTCCCAGCAGGTGGGAGCATGTTTAAATCTCACGCCTGTTAGAAGCGGACTGGTGTTCACTCCTGCTTGGAGGGAAATTAAAAAATGCTCCCACCAAGTGAGGGTAAGCATAGGTTTCCCTGCCCGTGCCGGTGTCTAAAGAAGTCTATGAAAAAAAATACATTGGGATTTTGCATTTTGGGACTCCCTTTTTCTCATGTCCCACTTGATGGATCACCTTGAAACTTTCCATGCGCAAACTAGTCAAAAATTAGACAAAAACGTACAAAACAAAGTGCCTCAAGAAACCAACAGTTGTATTGTAGAGCTTGTTCTCATTTTCCCTCCTCCTTTCACAAAGAACATATCATTCTATGGTGTCAATCCCAATGTACTCTTCTCCAAAAACCAAAATAACATGGAAGCCGTAGTATGAAGTCTCAAAACAATTCTCTTTATTATTCTTCAAAACATCAAGGAACCACCCAGCCAACGAGTTTCATCCTCTGAAGGACTTCATCAGGGCTGTAAAAAATATACATATGCTCATTTACACACATGTCTAAGAAAGTGTGATACAAATTGATCCTCATTACATTAGATTATGTGGACAATGAAACAAAATATAAACACTGGCTCCTACTCAATCCACTGTGCATACAACACATGTTTAAAAACAGTACTGTGCATCACTTAATATATGTACATTATTCTTCTGTCACATAGTTACACATAATTCCAATGTTAAAAAGCAATGCACCCACCAGTCCCATACTTATGAAAAAATTGATTTTCATCATCTTCCTCAACAAATCCTGGTACTGCAGACAATACCTTACTCCTAATTGATCACAAATAAATTATCCAGTTAACACATCAGATATCTAATCTAATAAACTAACGTTATGTATTCCTTAGCAGCAATATCACATTGAAGTCTAAGTGTGAGGGAATTAGCTCTCCCAGAAGTTCCTAAAGTCAAAAGACATATGGAGTGGTACAAGACTCCTTTTAACTGCATTGAAGAATATTATTGAGACAATTATACTGCAAATCTTTTCCATTAATATCTATCCATAATGGCTAGAAATCCTATTCTAAATAGCTTCAGAGGTAATAACTTTCTAGTTTTCAAAAGAACAAAATATGTTATACTTCTCACTTGGAACACTAGTATTGCTAACATATATTATCATAGAACAATAACTGAAGGCCATATATTTATAATGCAGCCTAATATCCACACCCCATTAGGTTCTGAAAAATAAACATAGAAAAACATTTTACCCTCAACAAAAGTACTTCCTCTGATTCTTTAAAAAATATAATTCATAGTGTCCCTACAACGTCAATTAAAACACATCCAAACATAAAGTCAAATCTAATATCTTCCAACAAGGTCACATAGTCATGAAGAAAAAATCATAACTTACTATGACATCTAAAATTATCCGTTATGAAAATATGAACAGAGTACCTCTCCTAATAAAATTAATCTTCTCTAAAATTGTTTATCAACACTGGGCAGAATCAGAAGAGGCATTTGTCTCATGTGATAGGACAACGCAATCAACCAATGAGCTTACATAAAATGTGTGTTCCTCTCTGGTCCGACCTTGCATTTGGATCATAATGGTGGCATTAGTAAGGATTGACATTTTCCTTATTTAAGATTGGACAGTGGTGGAGAATTGTTTAACCAATAGATATTAGATTTGGATTTATGTTTGGATGTGTTTTAATTGACGCTTTGGGGACTCTATGATTTATATTTTCTAAAGACCTAGAGGAAGTATTTTTGTTGAGGGTAAAACATTTTTCTATTTTTATTTTTCAGAACCTAATTGGGTGTGGATATTAAGCTGCATTATTAACATATGGCCTTCAGTTATTGTTGTACGATAATATAGGATCAATACGAGTGTTCCAAGTGAGTAATATAACATATTCTGTTCTTTTGAAAACTAGAAAGATATTACATGTGAAGCTATTACAATAGGATTTCTAGCCATTATGGATCGGTTTTAATAGAACAGATTAGCTGTATAATATTTTCAATAATATTCTTCAATGCAGTTAATAGGAGTCTTGTACCACTTGATGTCTTTTTACTTTATGAATTTCTGGGAGAACTGATTCACTCACACTTAGACTTTGATGTGATATTGCTGCATAGAAATACATAAAGTACGTTTATTTGATTAGATATCTGGGGTGATGAAGGGGGAATTTATTAGTGATCAATTACGAGTAAGGTATTGCATGCAGTACCAGGATTTGGTAAGGAAGCTGACGAAAGTCAATTCTTTCAAAAGTTTGGGATAGGTTGGTACATTGGTTTTTAACATAGGAATTATGTCGTAACTATGTGACAGAAGAATAATGTATGTGCATTAAGTGATGTACAGTACTGTTTTTAAACATATTTTGTATGTACAGTGGCTTGGGTCGGAGGCAGTGTTTGTATTTTGTATCATTGTCCTTATAATGCGATGTAACAAGGATCAATTTGTATCATGCTTTCTTATACATGTGTGTAAATGTGTAGATGTATATTTTATACAACCCTGGTGAAGTCCTTTCAGAGGACGAAACGAGTTGGCAGGGCTATTTCATTGATGTTTTGGAAACTAATAAAGGGAATTGTTCTGAGACCTCTTACTACGGGTCCCATATTATTTTGGAGAAGAATATATTGGGATTGACATCATAGAATTATGTGTTCTTCGTGAAAGGAGGTGGAAAAAAGAGAAAAGGCTCTACAATACAACTGTTGGACTCTTAAGGCACTCCCTTTTGTGTGTTTTTTTCTGTTCAATTTATTTATAATGTTGAGTAGTTTGATCATCAGAGGGTGAGTGCCTACAACTATTACCTTAAAATACTAGCATTTGTGCGGCTGTTCACAGTCATAACTACTCTTGCTTTGGGATTATAAGTCAAAAAGTAGTACTTTTTGATGCAGTGAGTATATTATCTCACTGCAGCAGATACATTGTGCTAGAAACAAAAAACTTTTTTTTTCAATTAATCGAATCAATAGGAGAACTACAGGGTGAAAAGACCCACCGGGCTTTAAACCTGCCGCTTTCACTTCTCAGTCCAGCGCTGGTGTTAGATGGCGGGTAAGACAAAAGAATCAGGAAAGAAAACTATCTGGATGTAGTGAAAATAAGCTTGATGCAAAAATGCGAGTCTCTAAGAAAAGAAACTCTAGAGCCAGCCTAATCAGATTCTTTTTAATTTTAATTTGGCACTCTAATATGGCTCTAAAATATATCTGTGTTTCTGCATATTCTTATAACATTGGAACAGTCCAAGTTGTCAAACTCTTTTCAGATAGCTAGACTTTAAATTTCACAGTCGAGATGTGAGGATGGTCAGACATAAAAACACTACCAGTAAATGCAGCGTTTGTGTACAAGTTTCATATTCAAAAATTTTGGACTGAAAGATATTTCTCATTGTTAATATTAGCATGGGTCGACATCATTCATCTACTGATATAGGCAGGGTGCATGTATGTGTTACCACTAAAGCACTCCTAAGCCTTTAGGGCTTCTTGACACACATGCTCCAATTCTGTCACAGCTTCAACTTCCTTTTTAGCAAATATTTACCAATTCTAATTGCCCTTATTGCAGATTTTGAGATTCCACCCTAACTCGATGGTGCCAATGAAGGTTTCAGTATTTTGACAGATATGCGTAATTCTTTTATTTAGTAAATTGCATTTTGATTTTTGTGTCGTCACACCTACCATTGTCTTATTCTGTTTGTTAAAGTTCTCCCAACCTCCTCCAGTTTGTATTAAATCCAATTTGAGGTATATGCCAATTCTAGTATCTCATTGTTATTCTCATTTGCTCATGTCATGGGCATTGAAAAATGAAGGGCAAAAGAAGACATAAACCGGACATTAAGCCCATTCCAGTAGAAGAAGACATACTGAATGGTGCATCAATTCCACCAGGAACAACCAGATGACCTCAGTTCTGAAAACAGAATCCTTCTAGAAGTTAAGGACAGCACCTGACAATCCTTTGTCAACAGAGCTGTTGATAATCAATATAATGCTTGACCTTAACATGAAGTTAGAATACCGCAGCATCCTCCAGATGTTGAACTCATTGCAGAGATTTATGTGAAATCAAACACTCAAAAGGTGATGGAAGGCATGCTTGCAAATAGCCAAACCACTGGTAATTGCTCAGGGTAGCAGTCCAACATATTGCTCTTTCGCGCACCATGCCACCTCAGATTAGACCCAGCCATATGCAAATATGTAAAGCAGCCTTGGTCCTGCTCCAGTAGGGACAGTTCATCTCGAACTGCCAAACCTTTTCCTCTCTGAACTAGAACACAAGCACCCCAAGACCGATTTCAGCTTATTTGGTCCTCTTCAACCAAGTGCAGCTTTGGTTCATTGGCACAGTGAGGAGCACGGGAGACACGTCCGAGCCAGTTGAGGTCGGCATGACTCGCGGGTGGAGGTGCGGGGTTTTGGGTGGTGTCGCGCGGGGGTCGTGCAGGTTCGCAGGGGTGTTTAGTTTACTTTTAAAAGAATTAAAAACTTACCTTACCGGGTCCCGCGCCACCTCAGCTCCTGGCCAGGTCCCGCGTTTTCCTGCTACTCTCCTGCTGAACAGGAAGCAGCCATAGGCAGCCTCCCTCCCCTCAGCCAATCACAACACTGCAATGGCAGCGTTGTGATTGGTGCGGACGGCCCTAAGCTGGGCGCCTATGGGGAGGCCATTTTTTCTATGTAGGCTGCATGCAGCCTACATGGTGAAAAGGCAGCGTGCGTATGAATGGTTTGGCCGGCCCCAGAGGGGGCGATCAAACAGTCAGGGCCCATAGCATTGCGCAAGCCACTCCTCCCCGGCCCGCCCCCAACCAGACATACCCTTCTGCTTTCTCGCAGTGCAAGAAGCAGAAATATAAAATGGTATTTAAAATACCATTTTATGTTACTGCTTCTCGCACTGCGAGAAAGCAGTGGGGCGACGCTCCTCCGCCCTAATGGAGGAGCTGCCCCTGGTCTGAGCATACCAGTGGCCACACAAGGCATTACATGAAACACACAAAAAGTGATGGACGGAATGATTGCAATCAGCCTAACCACTGGCTATTGCTTGGGTAGCTTTCCAACCCATCTTGCTTTTCCCCGAACAATTGCCAGTGGTTAGACTATTTGCAAGCATTCTTCCCACCACCTTTTGGACTGTAGGTGTTCAATACAGTTTAGAAGGGCAAGTGACATTAGTGGCTTATACCAATAAACAGTGCAATATTATGAAAGATATGACCTTAATGATTGGCCACCCCAGGAGTTTAACACATTAACAAACTAGCAATGTAGCAAGAAATTAGGTAATGAAGGATTGTAAAGGTACTAATCGCCTAAAAGCATCAGTAGAAACGTGTGGTTCGACAAATGCAGCCAGTCAAAACGTGAATTTACCTGGTAAGAATAGCCTCACATCTTCCACAGAATGACACACATCTTCCATTAAGAACCTTGCTGCAGCAAAACACCAAAAGATGAATTCTAGCACCTTCACCCCACACTGGTCTGATGTTGTTAATTAATGGCATCCTCTACCTCAGGCCATTGTACGTGATGACATTCCATAAATTACCTGTTTCAAAACGGTGAAGCAGTCAGCGAAGTGGTGTAGACGGTGCACCCAAAATGTTACTGCTAATAACTATTTTATCCTGCAGAGGTTTTTTGCTTTTGATCAAAAAATGTCCTGGCAATTCCATGTTTTGCTTAAACACTAATTTCAGTAAAGTGCTTAATTGTGCGGGGAACAGCCACTATTATAATAATCTATTTACATATTTACCTACCTATAAGCAATTCATTTGAACTGAAAAATTCTGGAATGACAAATGCTAACCAAAACAGTCCTGAAAGAAAATCATTTATGCTATACATTGGCAGAGAGAACTATTATTTTGTTTAAATTTTTGTTTGTTATTCTAGCCTTCGTGTTTGAAGAAAACCTGTTGGATCCAGATATTGTAACATCTTGAACATGTTGTATACTAAAATTGTGTGTTGACATATAAAACAGCACATGTTGTTGTATAGGATTTAAAAAAAATAGGTAACTTTACATTAAAAGCCTGAAACCTAGATAAGAAAACAATGTAAAAGACCAAACAGCATGCACTGCAGATATGTTTAGATCCATTCAATCACGACCATTATATTTTAACAAATCATTATTAATTACTATTCTCTCCTACTTCTCTCGTCCATAGTCTCTTTTTCTGCAAACTACTTAAAGTTGGTAAAAAAAGAAAAATGTGAAAATAAAATACATATCTGCAATTTGATCCTCAAGAGAGTAGAAAGAAAATAAAGCTTCCATAAAGCTTCCTGAACACAAGCAGTGTGCCTATTATTTCAAGAGGCTACGTTAGGCATAATCTTCAACGTTTATGTACACATGTAAAACGCAAACCTAGCTGGGTAGCAATAGAGACCTGAAAAATCGAGAAAGGAGGTAGTTGGAGAGCCATTAAAATGGTTTCGTTTCTGCCTAATCGCAGACATTGCTGCAGAAACTACAAGATCAGGGGGCATATTATCAAGCACAGCGTTAAAATTATCACCGCTTTAGCGGCAGAAAACTTCCGCTAAAGCGGCGATAATGGGCTTGATAATGTGGCGCAGAGAATTCCCATAGAAGCTCAGGATGACACCAGAACATGGGCTTCTATGGGAATTCTCAAGGACATATTATCAAGCCAATTATCGCCACTTTAGTGGCAGTTTTCTGCCGCTAAAGCAGCGATAATTTTAACACCGTTTCTTGATAATATGCTCCCAGGCTAGGAACAGTCGAGTGTTTTCAAAGAACTTCAGTTGGAAGCATGGAGACATTACTTGCTGCCACTTGAGGTGTAAAAGTAAGTTTCAAAAGCAGCGTAAAGCCGAAATGATGAACTGAGGCTCCTAATCTAGGGCAGGTACCCATATCATGAGGACAAAAGGCAGGACATTTAGGCCCTTGCTGCCACCAATCTCTTTCTTCTGACTTTCATCTGAGGGGCTGCAGCTTAAATCGTAATTACAGAGCAAAGGAGAGAAAACATACTGGCTGCTTAGCATTTCTGCTTCTATCTTTTTGTTTTTCCATAACTAGATGTGGGATAAAATCATTTATTTTGATAGTTTATTAGATTTTGGATAATTAATTTGGGATGAGGGTTCCCACCATATTTAACGGTACGATATCTTGCTAGGAGAAAACACAATTCACTGAGAAAATCTGACCTTAACCTCTGGCAGCTATAAAATAAGCAGAGTTTTATTTCAGAGAAATTAGTGTGAGATATTTAAGCAGCAGTAACACGGCATTAAAGTAAAAAAACAAAAAAATAGAATTCTCAAGCCACTTTAATAAAAAGCAAATAACTCCAATTGATGGCGCTTTGCCAATGCTTTGTGATCACCACAATTGGCTTTGCCAATGCCGGATGCTTTTAAAATACGCCGGCACTGACTAAGCTAATAGTGGCTGCCTGTTATCTTGAAAGTCAATTTCATATAGTTTTGAGATGGCTGCCATGTTGTGTAATGCACTATGAAATTGAGCATTCTGCATTGCATCACGCAACATTGCATCGCGTCACATTGCATCACACAAAATGGTGGCCATCTTGAAAAAATAGGAAATAGAGTTCCGAGATGGTGGATTGCTGGTATTGGCCTGCCATCCAGCACCTGGCACACGACGGAGGTGTCAAGCACATCTCTGGTCTCATCAGGGCCGGACTGGCCGTAGCAGGCATCGGGCATTTGCCGGGTAGGCTCGAGGGTGGGGGCTGGTTTTGGGGTTGTGGGGGCCACTTTTGTTACTGATGGCCGGTTTTGCAGCAATGCTGCAATATCAGCCCCCAGTAGCATAAGCAGCAGTGGTATTGGCTGGTTTTGTTAAGCAGCAGTGCTTCTCACTTGCCCCCCCACCTGGTGTGTGGGCCAGACCAACAAAATTGCCAGGGCTGCTTTTGGTTCCCAGCCCGGCCCTGGGTCTCATCCATAGGGAGAACCCTGGATGCTCAAGGTCTCCTTTAAGCCAGAAGGCAAGGGAAGGGAGCAGTGCTTAATTTGTAAAATATGAAGTGCCAGGGCTCTGACCAGGAGGCCACTGCAGCTTGCACCACCCATCGCCCCTGCCATCTCTGCCAAAACCATCCCTCTCGCATGTGAATGTGACAGCTCAGATTATTCCAGGTCCCCAAAGCTAAAGTAATGGCTGGGGAGGCACGCATTAGCAATTTTGATGTATATTGTATTCCTAAACAACTGTTATACTGCTCATCTCTAAATTACATGAGCAGTGCCACCTTGTGGCAGAGGGCCCTAAGTGTGGTCTTGACAATTAGGTGCCGGTGCCGAGCACCGGAAACCAATTAAGTGCCGGTGCTCAGCACCGGAAAGCTCCGACCCAAATTAAGCACTGGGAGGGAGATGGAGGTGGAGGACGGACGAGAGAGACAGGGAAGGGCAGTAAGAGAGCACACAGTGAGCACTGCACTCAGAGGAAGGGGAGAAGTAGAGAGGTAGGAAGATGGGTAGAATAAGTTGGTGAGCAAGAGAAAGAGTGCAATCATGCTCTATGTGCAAAAAGTTAGATGAGGGGCAGAACAAGCACACCTTTGAAGTGCTAGATTAGAAATGAAACCATTAAAAGTTCCATGAAGTCAGCAGTGGAAGGCTACATCCCACCTAATCAAAAGTGAGGGTACAGGAGAAATGATCCAGTGGCATGACAAACGCAAGAATAGGGAGGGAAACCATGCAAAAAAAAACAGAGGACAGACAGAGACAACCAAAAAGCCATCCAATTGAGACCAAGAGGCTGACCCAAAGCCCAGTCTATATTTAGGAACTGATGCAATGCTGTCAATGACAGCCAGCTGAAGCGGTCCGTAGGCAGACAACAAAAAGACGGAAATAGTTAAGAAAAATCAGGGCACAAGTCCTAAAAAAAAGAAGTGGGGGGACGCTGACGTCACAACAGGAAGTGACGTCACGAAAGGTGGCTTGCACCATCAGACTCATTGCCTCCCCTCGCTCACCCCTTAGATGTGATTGTATCAGAGAAGCCAGTGCGTGAGCAGCGTTCTGAATGAGCTACGATCTCGCCCCAGAGAGGCCAGAGTAAATGTGTGGCTCCATTTGCTCCAGTTATCAAGCTACCGGTAAAATAAGCGGGGGGACGCCGTCCACCCGTGTGGTACCCCGACTCGAGCCCTGAGAAAAATAATACCAAAATAGTAAACATCTGAATAAAGAAACAGGATAAATGAATGTTTAAAGTTTTAAGTCAAAAAGCGCCAAGAAAACACAAATGCACCAACATATGTAATGGCTGCAGTGACCTCAGTAAGTTATGGGTGCTATGCCTAACAAGATTTCGGAGGTAAATCCTGTTACACGTATTTAGAAGTGTGCAAGAAACACCTGGGTACACATTAAATGAACAGGTGGTGTTTACCACTCAGTTGTAGGTGTGATTACTGGCAGACAGAACACACTGCCTACTACACACACCCTGCAGAGGTGAGCAATTCAACGCTCACAGAGGAGATTCTCAGTGCTGCCAAGAGGGTTTGAAAGCATTACCATGAAGATATGGCCAGTTTTCCATGCCTCTAACCACTGTGTGCTCCAATACCAGTTCATTGTTAGGAGGCCACCGGATGATGGGTACTGTCTACATGAAGTCGGGAAGCCAGTACTCCAGTTTACTTGCAGTGGTGCATCAGGCGGCTCCCTAAAATGTACCAGAATGTGAGATGGCAGCAATAGATTTCTTCCACCTCTGTGTCACGCTCCCTAGGCAGGACAGGGGACAACATACCCCCCCGCTCCAAGGCACAGTCATTTCTATCTATTTTTCTACACGTCCAGATGGAGATTATTTACTTTTTGTAACTCCTCTTTGATTGATCTTTTTCACCTTTGGTACATTGGCATGTATGTCACAATATTATGTCTTTTGTATTAATCTGCACAAATGCCCACTATACTATACCAACTACCACTACATTGTCAAGGTAAGTATAGATAGGGAGGTAATGATTTACCATTTTCAACTCCAAATCTACTTACTTTGACAATGTAATGGTAGTCATATTGTGGAGTTGATATGTTTTCAGGTCGATATACATGGCACAATATTGTAATATAACACCAAAACACTGAGTATCCTGTGGAAATGTGGATTTTCCTGATCAGTTATGTCCCCTATCTTGGACCCCAACGGTTCTATGTGCATGTCACAAGTACATGTATGTTCCCTCCAGTTCCAGTTTCCAAAACGCAAACATATGTGCGTCCACCGTCAACATGTTCTCTGTCAGATCCGCCATCAATGGGCTGGATATTCGATTCCTAAGTATGAAAGGCCACCGACTTTATATGGCTAAGTTACTCCATTTTTACAGTCCAGGCAAGTAGGCCCGATTCTGTCCTCAAAGCCTCCCCTGCTCTCTGTCTCTGACAGCTTCAGCTTGAGCTCGCATCTGTATCCATGAACTTTGTCCTACTCCCTGTGCAGCTAACGGTGCCTGCCTCGGCCAGTTTCGCCTGCCTGCCAAGAAGCTGTATTTCACCTTCGAATTATCTACTTTGCTCTTCAGCCGATGCATTCCTGTCCAGTGATTTAGGTAAACATCCTTTAGCTCACAAGCAAAGGACTCGGCTTTTCCGTCCTCCTGCAAGTAATTCATAGCCCTGTTGCCATGGAAAGTTTTCTGCCCCTCGCATCTCATATAGACACTTAGACGCTTGTACACGCACACACAGTCAGTATAGAATAGATTCTGTCCGAGAGTCTTTTCTTGTGGATAACATAGTTCTCTAAACATAGGATGTTAGATATGATTTGGGATTAGGTTGACTTGACCCCCCAGACTTCTCGTCTCCACATGTAGAGCTAAATGTCAAGTCCCCTTCACCCCCTAGTTGCACGTCAATCACACGTCATGCTGCTGCGCGCGCATCTATGTTAAGTATTATCTTATAGATCCACCTATGTATTACATCATAGCCAATCATGTTCCTTTTTACTCATTATTACACCCATTTTCGGCTACGCACACCAAACGTCAATGTCCTTATCAATTGTTACGCCTACTGTATTCACTTCATTGTGATGTATGTATTATAAAAGTTACTGCTTGTCAATAAAGTATTGTACTTCACTTCCTGAACCCTCGTGGTGACGGAACCTGAAGGCCGCCACTCGAGTCGGCCATTTTGGAATAAAGCCCATTCAGAAAATCTCTTATACCACGGATTCTGCCTCTTGTTATTCTGAGCTATTTTACTTTACTTTAGATTCCGTATGAAATTCAGTCAAGGTAAAAAGAATATTTACCACATAATGGCGCCCGAACAGGGACACTTTCTCATCTCACGCGCCGGCGGTGCGTTGCAGGCCCGGTCTCCTGCCACAGCTGGACGGACCATAAACGCGTACCAGCAGGATTTCCTGTAAGCTCCCTCCGGTCAAGCGGGGGCGACTGAGGCTGCGATCAACCCAGACGAGGCGGTGAGAAGTGCGAAGTATCCCGACCAGAGCCTAGCTGAGAGAGCAAGATCCGAGGTATACAGAGGCCCACCAGGTTTTCGAAATCCCGATGTCCAGAAGGTCCGCTGTCCGCAGTCATCGAGTCCTGTTCATTCTCTGAGGCCTTCCGTTTCAAGGAGCTACTCGGTGAGTACCATCGCCGGGGAGGCGTGTTGACAGCACATAGGTTGTGCCGGTCAAGACGGATTTGGGTACACAAATCCGGTCTGCACTGTTTAGCAGTGTATATGTACTGTTTAGCAGTATATCAAGTATTCCGAAGTATTCAGTTATTGTCAAGAATTCAGCTTGGTGATTAGTTATGCAGACTGTCATCATCGTCGGTCATTTTTAAAATGTTTAATGTTTAATGTTTAAAGTGTTCAAATGTCTTGCATATTGTGGTATGAATGATTGTTCATTGTTCACCGTTCATTATTGTGTTTTTCGTATTAAGTAAATTCAAGAGTAAGTATCAAATCAGTTGTCAAGATGCCGCTCTTCTCGAAGTTAAGACAGATTACTACCAGAAAAGGGGTGCTTGAAGAAGCCGTCCCTATTCCTCCTAGGGACACTCCAGGGCATTTTATGTATCACAAGCATGGCTTAGATGCCATATTGTTTCTTGATTTATGGGTAGACTATACCAAGGGATTACCAGAAAGTCAGAGATGGCCCACAGCAGGGACCTGGGATGCAGAGTGCATCATGAAAGTCGAGGAAGAGTTATGGAAAAGGAAAGTCAGACAGTCACAGAAAGACGCCGTTGAATTATGGCGTAAAGAATCTCATAGACGTACAGAAAAAGCACGTAGACAAAAGGAGAAGAGTAAAGAGAGTTCAAAGGAAGTTCAAGAAAATATATTAATTGAGGAAGGTATCCGAGTGAAATCAGAACAAGTAGATAGACAAAGAAACGCTCTTATGAGTGGTATGTACCCCCTCCTAGCCGAAGGACTACCTAAGGCTGTTCCAGAGATGCCAAAAGACTTGCCACCCCCATTATTTCCAATTAGGGTACATCCAAAAGGGCATCCCAGAACCGCAGAAGATGTTTTTCTTTCCTCATATCTAGACGACGCAGCTCCCGAGTATGCTAACCCCACACCACATAGACCGTCTGGCGGAGGGGTTCAACGTCAGGATCAGGTATCTGTCCCCGTGCAACAACAAGTCCCGACACGAGCTCCGGCAAGCACATCTGTTTCCGCATCTGTCCCCGCAATCGATTCTACAGTGGTATCGACACCTATAGTTGCTGTATCACGTTCGACGAATCCATTCACACCCGACGCCCCTGAAGGGGCCACGGGAGGTGCAAGCAATACTTTTACGCCACCTAGAATAAATAAACTTGTTTTTCAAGAATCAGCGCATTCACGTACACCCAAATTCGTAAGTGAACGTACGCTTAAGGAACTCCTTATAGATTGTAGATATGACCCAGTGGTCGGTAAAGAGGACGAAATGGTCCTGGCA
This sequence comes from Triturus cristatus, assembly GCF_964204655.1. Taxonomy (NCBI): domain Eukaryota; kingdom Metazoa; phylum Chordata; class Amphibia; order Caudata; family Salamandridae; genus Triturus; species Triturus cristatus. The sequence goes on along the minus strand of NC_140585.1, from coordinate 983,419,518 downwards.
TCATTACGTATCAGACGAGCCGCAGAGTATTTAGCGAGGTTACCAGGAATGACTACGCATCTAGATAACATATATCATTTTGTCCAAACAGGGCGAGACCCAGAATGTATTAACCGAGCTATGGAATTCCAGAAAGTAGAGATACAGGGGGAACTGTTACGTTTCCTCATAAACTGTGTGATCAGAAATCAAGACCGACCGGGGGTAGACCCGAATACAATGCTAATTCTTACAAAATGGAGCCAGAATATATCAGAAGGGAGACACGATAAGAAAAACTGTATAATAGCCATGTGCCGAAAAATCCGTAGGGAAATAGAACGTATTCACGAAGAAAGATTGGAAACAGACGAGTTCGAGCAAGATGAAGTCTCCGAATCAGGGAATTCCGCAAGACAGTCAGAAACCATAGCATACGTAGGCAGAGGAAGATCCTGTGATAATACTAGATGCTTTTCTGATCCCATACACTCTGTATGTCCAAATAATAGCAGAACGTATCCGACGCCTGTAATAAATTTAAAGTCTCCTGAACATTTGTTCCAAGCCGCAGATAAAATACTACGAGGACGAAGGGGTTACCATCTCCTCGATTCCATGGATGAGCAAGAATTAGCCAGATCAGCCGTTCACTGGATTGACAGTCCTGAAAAATACGGTGATGAGACCGTAGCACACACGTTTTTTAACCTTAGTACAGATGAACAACGTTTAGCTGGAATCTATATGATTCAGCAACTCCTTATACTATATAAGAGCCAACATGCTGACCCTGGTCCTTTACCTGATATATTAACGGAACTACTCACGAACAGATGGAGAGGTTCTAGTAACAAGTTAATTAAAGAAATATTAGTGTCACGTAAACAGTATGTCCTTTTTGTAAATCCGGATTCGTTCCCGCTGCCCCGCAGAGAAAGAACGCCGTATTATATGGATAGACAAAATCCCTTACGAGAAGTGCACCCAATAAAAGGCGAAGACAATGAGTTTCACCGTGTATTTGTATACACACCCATATCAAAAATTGAATTGTTAGAAATGAAGAAAGTAGTACCAAGTCATGACAAAGACCCAGCGGGTTTCCACCGAGAAATTAAGGACATGTTGCTGATGGGAGAGTATACCTATCCTGATATTATGACGATATTAAAGGTGCTCTTACCTGCTGGTATTTATGAAAAACTGAAAGAAAAAGAGTGGGAAGTGGGAGACCAAAAGATAGATTGGACAGCATTAGAAACGGAAGAAAAGGCCCGAGCTGCAGGTTCAGGGCTCGGGGATAAAGTCAAAGCATTACCAGGTTTACTAGTACAAGTACTGCCACGTTTGTTAACTACGAAAAAGGAAGATTGGGGTGCAATCACGGCCTGTAAACAAAAGCATGATGAAGACACAAGTGACTATTATGCCCGATTTGAAAAATGTTTTGGAATAAATAGTGGTATAAAAACAAGTAGTGAGTCGTATCCACATTTATTTGTGACAAAATTAGTAGAAAATGCATTACCTCCAGTAAAGAATAGAATATTGAAATTCGAGAGTACCTGGCAAAGTAACACTCCGTCACAAATGCTACAAATGTTACAGTATCATCACAATAGAATTAGAGATGAACAAGAACACGAACAAAGACGTATGAAAGATACAAAAATGAAAATGCTAGTGTCTCAGACAGTACCGGCTGAAGGACATAAAAAGGGTATGACACATTCCGATTCAGCAGGACTGGTAAAAGGGACATGCAATTATTGCAAAAAGCCAGGTCATTACGTACACGATTGTCCAGTTTTAAAACACAATATCGCCATAGGTAAAACACAAGAAAGATCACGGCCACTCAGACAAGATCAGAATGAACAAGGAGCTATGCCACATTCCCAGGCCATGCCAGCCGCACAACAGCCAATACAGTTTGTGCCAGCTGCACCACCGTTGCCTGTTACTGCCACACAAACCACCACACGACAAATGTATCAGACTGCACAGTATGAATATCCTGAGTATCAGCGTTACGCATGAACCAGCCTAGAGAGGGAAGTTGACTTACCGCTTATCGAGATTCCTGTAGATCAAGAAGGACCTTATGTACATAGTGAATTATTAGGTCAAGATAGAAAATTCTTACTCGATACAGGGGCAAGTCGAACAACTATAAAACGTAGTGAAGTTCCAGGGGCACCCCTCTCAGGCTCTCAAAATGTTTCCCTTGGTTTTTCAGGAAAACCTATTGTTAATGAAGTATCGCAGCCTCTTCCACTTACGATAGGACCTTTGACACGAACTACAGATTTATTGCTTACTAAATCATGCCCAGAAAATCTGTTAGGAATTAAAACTCTGAAAGCCCTAGGAGCCATAATATGTTGTTCTCCGGGAGGAATAAGGTTGTTTTTACGTGATTTTAAAGGTCACTATGTGTCTAGAGACATGGATCCCCGACTACAGACTTTACCAGCACATCTATGGGCACAAGGCCCTACTGATGTTGGTTGCATGAACATTACACCATACCGAGTTACACTCAAGGCAGGAGTGGTATTACCACGAATGCGACAATACAAGTTACCGCAAGATGCTGTAGTGGCTTTGTTGAAAATCATTGATGAGCTAATTGCCCAAGGAGTAGTTGTAGAAACAGACTCCAATGTATGTAATTCGCCGATAATTCCGATTCTTAAACGAACTGACCCTACTGCTCCGCCAGTATACCGATTGGTTATTGATTTGCGTGAACTAAACAAGTGCATTGTGCCACAATTTCCTGTGGTCCCCGATATATCATCATTATTGACAGCAATTGATTCCGAAGCAACATTCTTTACTGTAATTGATCTCAAGAATGCCTTTTTTAGCGTCCCAATAGATCCGGAAAGCCAATATTTGTTCGGATTCAGTTTAAATGGGCGCAGCTTTAAATTCTCACGCGCTCCCCAAGGATTCACAGAAAGCCCCAGCATCTACAGCCAAGCACTGAAACGAGAACTTGACAGTATCCACATGCCAGTCAACACTGCACTGTTTCAATATGTCGATGATCTGCTGATCACCGCGAGAAGCGAACCTGAATGTGAAAAGGCTTCTCTGACAGTTTTACATTTTCTAGCCGACAAGGGGCACAAAGTGTCTCCTTCTAAGCTGCAATTCTGTGTCCAGCGAGTTATTTATCTTGGTCACTCGCTGTCCAAGGAGGGAAGGCAGCTTACACCAGATCGCATCCAGTTAATTGCTAACATGTCAATACCCCAGACACAAAAGGAGGTGCGGGCTTTCATAGGCCTCACTTCATATTGTAGGCAATGGATCCCTCAGTACGCATTTCTAGCAAAACCACTCATTCAGTTAACCACACAGGAGGCAGCCACATCGACTGTTCTCCCTTGGACTCAGGAACATACACAAGCTTTTGAAAGCCTAAAGGAAGCTTTATGCCAAGCACCTGTTTTAGCAACACCATGTTATAGCAAACATTTTACACTTTTTGTCACAGAACGCGAAGGTACTGCTTTGTCAGTACTCACTCAGGATCAAGCAGGATCACGCAAGCCATGTGCTTATTTTTCCAGTACATTAGATCCCGTAGCTCAGGCTTTGCCCGCGTGCCTGAAATCAGTGGCAGCAACAGCTTTAGCAATCAGACAAAGCGATGCCATAGTGTTAGGACATCCATTGACAGTACAAGTACCACATGCAGTAGAAGTTCTTGTGAACCGAACACAAACACAACACTTGACCATAGCAAGACTTACCGGTTATGAACTGACATTGTTTCAGCCACACATAGAGATCCGACGGTGTAATACATTGAATCCTGCTACACTATTACCTGTAATTGGAACAGACCCACTAGCTCATGATTGTGTTGAAATTATTGAAATAAAGACGAAACCTAGACAAGACTTGACAGACGTTCCATTGATAGATCCAGATCTGACGTTGTATGTAGATGGATCGTGCATGAGAGCAAGTACAGGAGACTTAGTGGCCGCGTATGCAGTCACAACAGACACTGAAGTTATTGAGACAAATTGTATAGATACTTTGTCAGCCCAAGCAGCAGAACTTATTGCTCTAACACAAGCCTGTATTCAAGCCACGAATAAAAAAGTCAACATATACACTGATTCACGTTATGCATTCGGAGTTGTACACGACTTCGGCGTGCTGTGGCGAGAGAGAGGTTATTTAACCTCCCATGGTGCCCACATTCAGCACGGAACCCTCATTCATGCCTTGTTAGACGCAATACATCTACCAACTGCCATATCGATTATGAAATGTAAAGCACACACGAAGGTTACTGATATCATTTCTCAAGGCAATGATTTAGCTGACAGAACAGCTAAACAGACTGCTCAGAATCGCACATTAGACATGACAAAGCCAATAGTTCAGACACCAACACAGTGTATGACAATTAAGGATCCCGCACTTGACGTGATTGACATACAGACACATGCTACTGCAGAAGAATTAAAGAAATGGACTGAACTAGGAGGGATCCAGACAGATCAGGGATGGATGACGAAGGAGAAATCTGTATGGTTTCTTCCTGACTCTATGGTCCAAGCCATTATAGCTACAATTCACAGCCCAGCGCATTTAGGAGAGAAAGCTATGCTAGATAGCATTCAACACATTTGGTTCAACAAACATTTACGAGCAGCAGCTAAACAAAAAGTCCGTACCTGTATGATATGTTGCCAGTTCAACCCAGGAAAAAGTGTTCCCGTAGAACAGGGTGGATTCCAGACTCCTGACCATCCTTTTGAAGTGCTCCAAATGGATTATATCCAGATGGAACGATGTCGAGGATTCAAATATGTTCTGGTAGTTGTCTGCGCTCTCTCCCGATGGACTGAGGCGTACCCAGTATCAGATTACACGGCCCCGACTACTGCCAAACAGTTAGTTCGAGAATTCTTCCCGCGGTACGGTTTACCACGTGTTGTATATTCAGATAACGGCCAGCCTTTCTCATCCGAATTAATGAAACATGTCTCACTTTTGTTGGGATATCAGTGGAAATTCCACTGTGTCCGACACCCCGAGGCAGCAGGTCTCGTGGAACGACATAACCAAATTTTGAAAATCAGATTGTCTAAAATATGTAAGGAGAAAGGTGTTGACTGGATAGTAGCATTACCAGTTGCACTATTTTACATAAGAATGGTAGCACACTCTCGAACAGGGCTATCCCCGTATGAGGTGATCTTCGGAAGGCCACCAAATATGTGGGGGACGCCTATACCACGTAAAATAACTGATGTTAATTGTAATATGCTGACAGATTACTTGGCTTCCTTGATGTCTGCACTACAATCTTGTCGTTCACAGGTAGCTGCAGCTTTTCCTGACAACACTGAGGTGAAACCCCATGACGTTGCTCCGGGGGATCTGGTGTTTATAAGAAATTTTGATCGGAAGACCCAGTTGGAGCCCAGGTGGAAAGCACCGAAGCTAGTCCTGCTGACCACAAGAACAGCCGTGAAAGTTGAGGGCCGCAAGGGCTGGATACATTCCAGCCATATTAAGAAATTTCATGGACTATCCTCGGATATAGACACTGTGCCCTGCACTCCCTCACAGACTGATTCAAAACTTCCTTTTGTTGAACAGAATGACTCTCAGTGCTATAAATTAAAGCTTAGGCCCAAACAGTCGAGCAATTTGATTGTTTAAGTCCTCTCCAAGGTGAAGCGGTTGAATTGTCTCCGACATGTATCCCTTGGACCTGAGTAGAGAAAATACCCGAGAAATGTTGAAACGACAGGCGTATTGTAAATCACTGCGTAGCTACTGTATGAGGACATTATTAATTTTGTTTTTATTGAGTGTTTTAATAATTATTACGAGTGTGATTTTGCACATATATCATCCTATCTCTAGACATGTTTATAATGTTGCTGCAGAACATTCTTTTAGTGACCTACCGCCACATGAATTATCTTATAGACTTGCGCTGCGCAATAACACCTTCATTAGTATGTTACATCATTCCCATCAGACTAGTAATGCCACCAATTGTTGGGTGTGTGGCCGACTCCCTCCCTATCAGAATAACAAAGGAGTTCTGCCTTTCTTTCCACATCCGTTCACACACAATGGCTCCTGTGGAGCATGGTTTAGTTTACTAAATTCCATAGACCCAGACACAGCAGTTTATCAACAACATTGGATATGGGGAAATCTGAATCTAGTTTTATTCAAAGTCTGTCATCCTAATAAGGAGGGTCACCCCAGTAGAACAGGAACTGATCTAGAAAATGAAGTGTATAAATTAGGTAATTTTACACCTAATCTTATGATTCTGAATGTCAAATCCGAAGTTGAACTAATTCTGCCCACTATGTCAGTATTTCCAGTTAAGGGTGAATTATGTATAAGAAAAGTTGGTTCCATACATATGGGCCATAGCCAATGCGTTACTACAATAGAATATAGTGATCAAGGTAAATCGTCATTTAGAGCTTCTCGCCATTCTTACTTTATATGTGGTCAGACGGCATATATGCGTCTGCCTCTAGATTGGGATGGTACCTGTTTCATAGCATTCCTTTTACCACCTGTTTTCCTAGCTCCCCCTGATTATTATCGGAATGTTCATTTAGTACACAATAGAGAGCGAAGAGATCTCCCAGTTGTCGATTATATTGAGACGGCATGGGACAAGTATGTAGATTTCAATAAAGGCATCTTTCCCTATATAGGTACAATATCAAATAGTAAGCTGATACGTAGACTAACCAAGACTCTCGAAGCTGTAGTAAACGAGACTATAGCCGCCCTAGGCAATCTGACAGAGGAACAATCAGTGATGAGAATTGTTGTTCTCCAGAATCGTCTTGTCCTTGACGTCATCCTGGCCGATAGGGGCGGAGCTTGCAGGGTCATCGGATCCAGCTGCTGCATATTCATACCAGAAAATTCGCCATCTGTATATAAAGCTATAACACGCCTTCATAAGATTGTGAGCCAGATACACGAGAATCCTGGCACTTGGACGTGGTCCGGGTGGTTTTGGAGTGTGATATCAGCCTGGGGATGGAGAGTTCTATCCTTCCTAGGTATTGGCCTTCTTATGCTCTTCAGTTGTTGTTTATGCCTGCAATGTGGACCAGCGATTTGTGGTCTGTGTGCCACATCATGCATTCCATATCAAGGTTCTCGTTCAAAATGCCGGAAGAAGAAGGAAGAAGAAATGATGCTCCATGAGCAAATCGATGGAATGATGAAGATTGATATCTCTTGAAGGGCAAGTAGGGGACAAGGAGGGAATGTGGAAATGTGGATTTTCCTGATCAGTTATGTCCCCTATCTTGGACCCCAACGGTTCTATGTGCATGTCACAAGTACATGTATGTTCCCTCCAGTTCCAGTTTCCAAAACGCAAACATATGTGCGTCCACCGTCAACATGTTCTCTGTCAGATCCGCCATCAATGGGCTGGATATTCGATTCCTAAGTATGAAAGGCCACCGACTTTATATGGCTAAGTTACTCCATTTTTACAGTCCAGGCAAGTAGGCCCGATTCTGTCCTCAAAGCCTCCCCTGCTCTCTGTCTCTGACAGCTTCAGCTTGAGCTCGCATCTGTATCCATGAACTTTGTCCTACTCCCTGTGCAGCTAACGGTGCCTGCCTCGGCCAGTTTCGCCTGCCTGCCAAGAAGCTGTATTTCACCTTCGAATTATCTACTTTGCTCTTCAGCCGATGCATTCCTGTCCAGTGATTTAGGTAAACATTTCCTTTAGCTCACAAGCAAAGGACTCGGCTTTTCCGTCCTCCTGCAAGTAATTCATAGCCCTGTTGCCATGGAAAGTTTTCTGCCCCTCGCATCTCATATAGACACTTAGACGCTTGTACACGCACACACAGTCAGTATAGAATAGATTCTGTCCGAGAGTCTTTTCTTGTGGATAACATAGTTCTCTAAACATAGGATGTTAGATATGATTTGGGATTAGGTTGACTTGACCCCCCAGACTTCTCGTCTCCACATGTAGAGCTAAATGTCAAGTCCCCTTCACCCCCTAGTTGCACGTCAATCACACGTCATGCTGCTGCGCGCGCATCTATGTTAAGTATTATCTTATAGATCCACCTATGTATTACATCATAGCCAATCATGTTCCTTTTTACTCATTATTACACCCATTTTCGGCTACGCACACCAAACGTCAATGTCCTTATCAATTGTTACGCCTACTGTATTCACTTCATTGTGATGTATGTATTATAAAAGTTACTGCTTGTCAATAAAGTATTGTACTTCACTTCCTGAACCCTCGTGGTGACGGAACCTGAAGGCCGCCACTCGAGTCGGCCATTTTGGAATAAAGCCCATTCAGAAAATCTCTTATACCACGGATTCTGCCTCTTGTTATTCTGAGCTATTTTACTTTACTTTAGATTCCGTATGAAATTCAGTCAAGGTAAAAAGAATATTTACCACAATCCGGGCCTTAAATAATGTTTCTGAGACTTAAAGATCTATACTAAGCTACTGCATAACTTAAATTACTATTCTTTCTGTACTACTAATGAGTGATACTATTTCTTACATATGTCATCTGAGTGGCTTCATGACTATCTGTATCAGTGTGTGAGAGGGTGTCTGAGTGTCTGTATTGGTGTGTCAGTTGGTATGTGAATGTCTGTATGGGTCAGTGAATGGGTGGGTTTGTGAGTGGCGTATGGGTGTGTGACTAGCTGTGTGAGTGGCTGTATGGCTAAGTGAGTGGCTGTACAGGTGACTAAGCTAAGTGGCTGTGTGAGTGGCTCTATGGGTGAGTGACTGGGTGTATAGTGGGTGTATGTGTCAGTGAGTGGCTGTTTGAGTAGGTGTATGGGTAAGTGTGTGGTTGTGTGAGAGGCTGTATTGCATAGTCAGTGTCTGTGTGAGTGGCTGCATGGGTGAGTTAGTGAGCATGCGAGTAGTAGCAGGAAAATGTGAATGCATGTGTAAGTGGTTGTGTGGGTGAATGAATGGGTGTGTGAGTGGCTGTATGGGTGAATAAGTGGTTGTGTGAGTAGCTGTATGAGTGAGTGAGTGGATGTGTGAAAGGCTATATGGGGGAGTGAATGGCTGTGAGTAGGTATATGGATAAGTGAGTGGCTGTATGAGTGAGTGAGTGGGTGTATGACTGGCTCTATGGATGAGTGAGTAGCTGTGTGAATGGTTATGTGAGAGTGTGAGTGGGTGGATGATAGGTTCTATGGGGGTGTGAGTGGGTGTGTGAATGGTTTTGTGGATGATATCATCAGTGATGTCATTAGTGATGTAATTTGAGATGGTATCAGTTATGGCATCAGTGATGTCACTGACCATGTCATGAGTGATATAATATGTGTGGTCTTTTGCGGATTTACCCTGAATTTTAAAGATTATTTCACATATGTACCTCCCTCTATGTTCTTTAATGACATCAGTGTGGACATATTTACAAGTATATATATAGCACCGTATATCTATTTTTAGGTCTCGGCCTGGCGAAAGCAGCGCATGTGCCGCTCTGCCATGCAGAGGCTTTTTGGAATCAATACAATTCCAGAAGTCGTGTCGTGGCTCCACCTGTGATTGGTGCGTGTCGTTTTGCGTCATGGATGATGCAAAATACAGTGTAATGATTGCACCAGAGGCAATCATTACACTGAGGGTTGCCACCCTGTCCCCTTTTGGCCCCGCCCACAGGGATTTGATCTTTTACTTGCGGCAGGAGACAGTGTCACCTAATTTGCCGCAAGGCACTTCTTTTTGTATTACCGCGTTTGCCTTCAACAATGGCTGACGCGCTTTTCATTTGTCTGTTCTCGGCGCTTTACATTTCTCTGGTCTCTGCGCTTTTGCAGTTTTAAGCAAAATGTGTCTCAAGATTTCTTAATTTTCTTCTTTTTTTTTAAAGAAGTTTACCAACAATAAGGTTCAGTGTCCTTTTATGTTTTTTTCAACGAACTAGCCTTTCCGGTCAAGAGTTAGGGGAGATCGGAGAAACCTTACGCTGCTCTTTGCAGGGATATTTCTGCAACAATATGGGTATTTTTCAGCAGTTAAAACGCATGCATGATTTCCTTAAAGTCGTCCAGCTGGACCCCTTCAAGTCGACACCCTGTCAATGGAAGTTCGATAAATTCGTAGGAACCCACATGCTGCGACACCTCGTTTTATGGGGGTAACTTAATGCCTGAACTGGACCTGAAGTGTTGCTGTAGTTAATGTCCTTAACGGGGGGTTTGCACGTTTTGCAACTTGAAGGCCCTATGCTGTGCAGTTTCAAGTTGTGCAGTCTCAGGTTATTTGCAACCCTGGTTCGGCTGCACCCCCAAGAAGCGGCAGCTGGCCCCTTTCACTACTGTTTGCAGTCTTTCAACCCTACCTCCCTCCCGGGAAGGAGAGTTTGTTTGTTGTTTTTTATTTCCTTGAGGGGGGGTGCACACTTTTAGAGTTCGCTCCGTCCCCCTTTCCTCTTTTTGGTGGGATTTAAAGCTTACCAGACACAGAACACTCCCCACCAGACACAGGTCACTGCTCACCAGGTACGGAACTTGCCTCACCTGACACAGGTCACTGCTCACCAGACAAAGGAGCCCACTCACTAGACAAAGAACATCCCTCACCAGACTCGAGACTCTTCTTACCAGGCACAGGACACCACTCTTTAGACACAGAACACCCCTCAGCAGACTAAAGTCATCACTCACCAGATGCAGGACTGCGCCTTCTAGACACAGGACACCACTCACTAGACAGAGGAGCACACTCACAAGACAAAGAACACCACACACAGGACTGTGTTCATCAGACACAGGACACCCCTCATCAGACACAGGACTCTGTTTATCAGACACAGGACTGTGCTCATCAGACACAGGACACCCCTCACCAGACACAGGACTGTGCTCATCAGCACAGGAAACCTCTCACCAGACAGAGGGCTGTGCTCATCAGACACAGGACACCCATCACCAGACACAGGACTGTGCTTATCATACACAGGACACCCCTCACCAGACACAGGACTGTGCTTATTAGACACAGGACACCACTCACCAGACAGAGGAGCACATTCACAAGACAAAGAACACCCCTCACCACACACAGGACTGTGCTCATCAGACACAGGACACCCCTCACCAGACACAGGACAGTGCTCATCAGACACAGGACACATCTCACCAGACACAGGACTGTGCTAATCAGACACAGGACACCCCTCACCAGACACCGGAATGTGCTCTCTACTACTCTCTACTACTCACTCCCTACTACACTCTACTACTCCCTCTCTACCTCTCACTCTCTACTACTCACTCTCTACTACTAACTCTCTACTCACTCTCTACTACTCACTCTCTACTACTCTCTACCACTCACTATCTACTACTCACTCTCTACTACTCTCTACTAATCACTCTCTGCTACTCACTCTATACTACTCTCTACTCTCTACTACTCTCTCTCTACTCACTCTCTACTACACACTCTCTATTACTCAATCTCTACTACTCTCTACTCCACTACTCACTCTCTACTACTCTCTACTCTCTACTACTCACTCTCTACTCACTCTCTACTCACTCTCTACTACTCTCTTCTCTCTACTCTCTACTCTCTACTACTCACTCTCTACTACTCACTCTCTACTCTCTACTACTCACTCTCTACTTCTCACTCTCTGCTCTCTACTCTCTACTCTTCTACCTCTCTACCTCTCTACCTCTCTCTACCTCTCTACCTCTCTCTCTACTACTCTCTACCTCTCTACCTCTCTACCTCTACCTCTCTACCTTTACCTCTCTACCTCTACCTCTACCTCTCTGCCTCTACCTCTCTACCTCTCTACATCTACCTCTCTACCTCTACCTCTCTACCTACCTCTACCTCTACCTCTCTCTACCTCTCTACGCGCACATATGCACATATATATGTATATATATATAAATATGCATTTATATATATGTATGTGTATATATATATTCACTGAAAAAACCATAGGTTTCACACATGTTATAGTTAGCTGGACATTTTACTGATAAAAAACCAATGAAATTCCCCCGTTATAGTTAGTGCAGGCAACTATAACTCACGCGACCGCAATCCTCTGCTGATGCTAATACTGTATTTAGACACTTATTTGCCCATGTCTTCTTCCATTAAATTTTAGCTATACATATATTACAAATATTTTTTTTTCATAAAGACACATATGTCATCAGCAGAGGATTGCGGTCGCGTGAGTTATAGTTGCCTGCACTAACTATAACGGGGGAATTTCATTGGTTTTTTATCAGTAAAATGTCCAGCTAACTATAACATGTGTGAAACCTATGGTTTTTTCAGTGAATTTGCAAGGTTTTTTAAATGCTAATTCCTAACTATAACGTGTGTGAAACCTATGGTTTTTTCAGTGAATTTGTACGTTTTTTTAAATGCTAAGTTACTTTACGCCATTCGTGGCGTGCGCGCCCACTTAACGCAGTTCGCACCTCGCGCCCACTTTACGCAGTTAGTGCCGTGCACGCACGGTGGGCACGCGGTGCGCTATGCGCACCGCGTGCCCACGTTACGCTGGATGGGCCATGTACGCACGATGCGCTTCGCGCACCGTGCGCACATGGAGGACATAGTATGCGCTTCGTTGTGAAAGGTAATCTTTTAATTTTTCATTAAATAGATATGCCATGCAGGAATGGTGCCCTGCGGGCACCATTTGCACAAGGGGTGTGGAGAGTGTGGATAATTCTTTGTTTTTAAATAATTTTTAGCGTACGCGTACGGTATGAGTAATCGGCGATTTAAAAAAAAAAAAAAATTGAATTTTTGGCCTTGCGAGTTCTTTGGGGACACCTTCATCAAGGCTAGGTGGTTAGGAGCTGTCTAAACAGCCCCTTTACATGTTTTTTATCTTTGTTTTTCCTCCCCCCCTCAGAGTGCGAGAGAGAAAATGGCGGCCGCCGCTTCCTGGTTTCGACCGATTCGAATGTTTACTAAGATCTAACAGCCAATCAGAATCGCGCTCGCGCACGGCACCGTATGCGTACGGTAAGCTTACCGTAAGCGCACGGTAAGCGCACCGTAAGCTGCCACAGATATATATATTGATTTAAATGCTATTTTCTCAGGATCTACTGAACAGATTTACACCAAACCTACAAAAGGCACTTCCTTGAGCTGTAGACTACCTCTCTGCCAAATTTCAAGTAACTCTGTTCAGCCGTTCGGGCTGTAGCTGTGTCTAAAGGTCCTTTGGAAAAATGCATGGGAAAAACGCGTTTTGGGATCCCCCTTTTTTCTCAGCCCCCGCTTGACGAATCCCCCCGAGACTTTCAGGGTAGGAGCGGAGTGTAGCGCCCCATTCGTTTTGAAAATTTCGCGAGGATTCGTCGACCAGCGCCAAAGTTATTCCAAATAGAATGTTGCGGATTTCCTATGGTAAGAGGGTCCTAACTATAACTACCTACTGGCGACCGCCAGTAGGTAACATATATACTTACATACATATATAAACATATATATATACATCTGCATATCTATATAAATACAAACATAAATGCATGCATACATATACATGTACATATGTGCATATACATGCATGTTATGTACATGAAAGTTTGAAAAACACTAATAAAAGCAAAGCTAAAAAGCCACCTAATTACAAACAGAATTGCTTTAACTTAAAGTGAGCGAGACCAATTGCATTTTCAATCCTTGTTAAAGAAAGTTACTCATTTTATGAGTTTCGCAAATCTGTTAATCTACTTACCGGATTCGCCCAATGACACACCCAAACCTTGCTTTTTGATATGGTACATTAGGATCCCACTCATGTACATGTAAAGTCACGCCCAAAAACTGTTATTTTTCCAGTGAACTCTGTAGAAAGAGGATTAAGAACCAGTGGAGTTCTGCTCTCATAGGATGGCTGAAGCTGAAGCTTTTTTCCAGGATGAACATCCAGAATCTGTTGAGGATGAGTAGAAAGATACCCCACCTCCAAGAAAACAAAGTGATGTCTGGAAGTATTTTAAAATACCTTCAGAGGAAAAGAAGGTTACAGCTAAATATGTGCAGTGAATTATTTGTGGGAAGCAGTTATCCAGGGACACTACCAAGAAGTATTCATATAGGAAAAGTTCCATGTGGAAGCACTTAAAAACAATTAATTAAAAAGAATGTACAATTGGATGATGAGAGAGGAAGCAGGTGCACCAGGACAGTCCACCTCTACAGCACCCTTGGGAGAACCTTCATCAGCTGCAGTCATTACAATACCAGCTGTCTGTGAAGGATTGAGTGAGATGATTACTCACTGTGCCAAATGCCACATGCTTGTCACTGTAAAAATGTGTTCTGTTGGTGCATTCTTGGACAGAGTGAAGAAGCACGCCTAGCTTTTTATGGGTTTTTGCTTACGGTTGCCAGATAATGTTTTTTGAAGACTGAAGTGAGTTGCTTCTTTGTATTTCCCTATCCTTACCCTTTTACTACCCTGTTTACTTTTTGTGAAAAAAAAGAAAGGAAAAAACCTTTTTAAAAACTCTTCTACAAAAAAAGGTTCTTTTCAGAACCCCATCTAGTAAAGCAAAGAGCTAGCTCTGTGTTTTTAATGTGTCAGAGACTGTATCGGTGTGTCCTGGGGTGTGTCAGTGGTAGTATCAATATGAGCCTGATTCTGTCAGTGGCTGTATTGGTGAGTGTCTGTGTGTGTCAGTGACTGTTTTGGTCTGTGCGTGGATGTGTGAGTCTCTGTGTGGCTTTAACAGTGCATGGGTGGGTGTGTGAGGAGCTGTATTGGTGTGTAAGTGAGAGTATCAGTGTATAGCTGGGTGTAAGAGTCGCTGAATTGGTGTATGGCTTAGTGTGTGAGTGGCTGTATGAGTCTATGTAAAAAGGTGTTTCCTTGTGTAAATGGGTATGTGACTGACTGTATGGGATTATGAGGGAGTGTGTCAGTACCTGTGTGAATGACTGTATAGGTGTGTGAGTTTATGTATGAGTACCTGTATGGGTGTGTTTGGGACCCATAAGTTAACCTAGTAATGTACATTTTAAAAAGGTTACTGATACATTTTATTAACACATTACTATACAATTTAAACCAAACAATAAACAAATAAATGTAACATAACTTGTTTAACTATTTACAAATACACTTTTGTGCACAAGCAAAGACAACAAAGTGATGTCTGGAATCATTTTACAATACCTTCAGGAGAAAAGAAGGACACAGCTAAATATGTTGAGTGTAATATTTGCGGCAAGCAATTATCCAGGGGCACTCACAAGAAGAGTTTACATGGGACAAGTTCTGTGTGGAAAAACTTAGAAACAAGTCATTAAAGGGTCTAAAACCGGATGTTGTGGGAGAAAGCAGGTGCAGAAGGACAGTCCACCTCTATAGGACCCTTGGGAGAACCATCATCAGCTGCAGTCATTACAATACAATACCAGCTGCCTGCAGAGGTTTGAGTGAGATGGTTACTCACTGAGCGAAATGCCACATGCTTGCCGTAAAAATATCTTCTATGGGTGCATTTTCCCTTTTTTACTGTTCTTAGGTTCTATAGTCATACACCATAAATGATGCACTGTTTAAAGAATCATTAAATAGTAAGGAAAAAACAATCATAAAGATTGTAGGAAAAACTGCACACTACACTATGTGTACGTAAGTAGATATTTTCACATGTAAATGGGTGTAAGTGTGGGTGTGTCAGTACCTATGTGAATGACTCTATAGGTGTGTGAATTCATATATGAGTACCTTTTCCAGTGTGTTTTGACCCATAAGTTAAATTAGTGATATATATTTTGTAACTTTACACATACATTTTATTAGCACATTACAATACAATTTAAACCAAACAACTAACAAATAAACATATCATAACTTATTTAACTATTTGCAAATATAGGCGCACACCAAAACCTTAACTTATGATTAGTTACATTAGGACCCCAGCCATGTACTTGCAGTGCTGTTGTCTTTTTACTATACATCCCCAAATTTGCCAACATGGGACCAATAAGTACTGGTATCGTTATCATGGTGAGCTCAAGTGTATGTTGCAAAATCCAGGAACACCAGCTTGGTTTCTAACCCTCAGTTGTGCAGAATATCCATGGGATGACTTACATGACTTTTTGAGAAGCAAAGTATAACATTATAGGCATCAAATTCAAGACACCAGGAGAACTTAAAGCTAGAGTTGTATATTTGCCAAGTTTGTGCAGTGTAATATCTGCGGCAAGCAATTATCAAGAGACTGGTAAAAATGATTCTTATGGGACAAGCTCCATATGAAAGCATCTTAAAACCATGTAGGAAAGAACATACACTCACTTGATGTATGAGAAAGGATGTGGAGGAGAGCCACACTCATAATCTATAGTGGTCTTGGGGGAACCTTCACAAGTTCAACAAATAACACTATAAGACTACTGCACCAAGTTATCAGAGCTGGTAACATTATTATACAATTTAAACAAAACAATTAAAAAATAAACATAATATAACTTATTAAACTATTTACGAATACATTTTTGTGCACACATACTTAAGATAGATGCAGGTATGTCTTTAGACAAGCAAGGACAACCTGACCCTGTACTGCATGAGCAGGAAGAGATGCCACCTACAAAAAAGAAGAGTAATGTTTGGAAACCTTCCAATATTCCTTTGGGAGAGAAAAAGGTGAATGCCAAGTTTGTCCAGTGCAATATTTACAGCAAGTAATTGTCGAGGCAGACTTGGAAGAAGTATTCCTATGAGACAAGTTTCATGTGGAAGCACATCAAATCTACTCATCAATGCATCTACCATCACATAATGTGGGAGAAGGCAGGTGCAGCAGAAGAACAATCATTATCTGCAATAGCTTTAGGGTAATAATTGTCACTGGCTGTCATTACTGTTCCAGCTGTCTCCGATAAGTTACCTGAGATAGTAACTCAGTATAACAAATGTCAGATGCCCGTGGCTCTAAAGATGTCATCCATGGCTGCATAACTGGATACAATAAAGAATCACGGTTGTTAATATTTTTTTGCTCTCCGTTGAACCTTTATATTTTTCACAGACTGATGCAAGTTGCTTCTTCCAAGTTGCCTTCCATTACTCCTTTTAATACCTTGTTTGTGTACTTCCTAAAATAAGGAAACACAAATCTAAAACTGTTAGTGCTTCAGAACTGCTACTAGCATTTGATATCCAGGCCCTTGACACACGTAGTGCACTCTACTGGAGAAAAATTAAATATCCTCACATTCCTGAGGTGAACTGGGTGTCTCAGTATGTGACTGGGTGTCTTAATGACTATATGGGTGTTCAAATGGGTATGTAAGTGATGATATGGATTGGTAACTGACTGTGTTAATGGGTGTTTGGGTGTGTAACTGTGTGTGCAAGTGGCTCTATTAGTAGTGGATACATAAGTACTGTGTGTGTGTGTGAGTGGATGTGCTAGTGATTCTGTCACTGAGTGAATGTAACAGTGGCTCTATGGTTTCTAAATATGTATGTTTGTTATTGTATTGGTTGGTGCCTGGCCTTTTATTGGGTATATGGGTCTGTAAGTGCGGGTGTAAGTGACTGATACTTAAAAGTAAATGTCTTACCATTTAACTACAGAGCACTCTGCCCATTAGGCGACCTGAG
This sequence comes from Triturus cristatus, assembly GCF_964204655.1. NCBI lineage: Eukaryota > Metazoa > Chordata > Amphibia > Caudata > Salamandridae > Triturus > Triturus cristatus. Next base: position 983,401,862 of record NC_140585.1, on the reverse strand, counting down.
CCAGTGGTGGCTCTTCTGCTATGGCAGAGGAGTGTCGCTCCCTCGCCCTGCCACCAGCTGCAAAACTTGAAAAATAAAACATGTTTATTATTGGGTTTTTTTCTCCATAGTTTTGAGTCTAGGGGCCGGGCCATGTGGATGACCAGCACAAGGGGAGTGGTAGGTGCACTGTTCTCAGTGCACATGTGGGTTTGGCCAGCCATCTCCGTACAGAAAACCGATATGCCCACTGAAGCAGTCTCCAACCCGAGCTATGTTGCTGGGTTGGAGACAGCAGGCACAAGCTCCCCATGTTTCTGGGAGGGCAAATCCAGGCTGCTCAGACCAACCCACATGCTGCCAGCAACATGAGAGCAACGTTAGGATTGGCCGCAGGGGAGTCTGGGAGCCTGTGCCTGCAGTGGAGCTAGAAGAGCGGTGATGCAGTGGGCATTCGGGTACGTTTTTATTTTGTTGGGGTTTTTTTTTCCTTCCCTCCACCTGGCCCACTACTTTGCCCCAACACCAGGCCCTAGGCCGTTGTTTAGGGGTGTAAAAAAGGAAAGTTTAAACATTGGCAAGCGGCATTAAATGCCAAGTTGAAGTGACACTAAAGTGCACACACAGACTCAGCAGTGGCAGGCCTCAGTCAGGTTTAAAAGGCTACAGTATAGATGACTCAAATAGTGCTGCAGGTCCACTACTAGCATTTAATTTACAGGCCCGGGCATATAGGTAGTGCACTCTACTGGGGACTTACAGATCAATAAGCATACCAATGGTAGATAGTTCAATGAAACCATGTTTGGTGAGACTCACATACACTTTCCCACTGTCTAGCAGTGATAAACTGCCCAGATTCCTAAGGCGAACCAGGTGTGTTAGTGATGATATGGGTGTCTAAATAGGCATATAAGTGGCAGTATGGATAAATAACTGGCTTTGTTTGTCAGGGTTTGTCTGTGTAACCATGTGTGCAAGTGGCTCTATTCGTAGTGGATACATAAGAACTGTGTGAGTGGATGTGTAAGTGATTCTGTCATTGTGAGACTGGATGTGACAGTGTCTGTATGGTTTTCTAAATAAGTATGTTTGTGGCTGTACAGGTGAGTGACTGGCTATATAACTGAGTGTATGGGCCTGCAAGTGCTTATGTAAGTGACTGAAACTGAAAAGTACATGTCTTACCTTTCAACTACACAACACTCTGCCCATTGGGCTACCTAGGTCATGCCTTTGGGGTAACTGATGTGTAAAAAAGGAGAGTATAAACATTGACAAGGGTATTAAATGCCAAGTAGGCCTGGCAGTATAACTGCACACACAGGCTCTGCATTAGCAGTCTTGATACATGTTTAAAGGGCGACTTGTCTGGATAGGTGACTAGGAGTGTCAGTACATATCTAAATAACAGTATCAGTGAGTGTGTCACTGCATATGTAAGCAACTAGCTCAGCATATGACTGGCTTGTTTAGTAACTCTATGGGTCTGTAAATGTGCATGTAAGTGGCTGTATTGATTGCTTATTGGCTGTGTTAGTGAGTATTGGGGTATATAATTATGTGTGCAACTAGATTCGGGGCCAATTATGAGTTTGGCGGGAGGACTGCCAGACCAACCACAGGGGCAGTTGGGAACACGCTGCCAAGCCAGCAACATCCTGACCACTGCATTATGACATCACTGCTGGGCTGGTGGTGTGTCGGTGGAACAGTCACAGGGTAGCATGCTTCGACTCTAGGAGAGAGTCCAAAGACAATGCCGGCCACATTGCTGCGCCTCCAGCAAGTCAGATGCACTATTACCATGCACCACGCAGTGCACGGAAAACAGTATGTGCACCGTCAGTGCAGGCATATGGGGGCTTAACATGGGCCATGGCAACAATCCACATGGGCTTATTCAACCTGAGGCCCTTTCTGTGACCCTTTACCTGCCTTTCCATTGACCTTTACATTGTGGTGTCCCCGCCATTAAAAGGTTGGCGAAAAGGCAGGTCATTATCCACACGGCGGTGCCCATGCCGGCACTGCCACAATTGACCACTGCTATCCCCACCGCCGCCACGGCAGCTTGGATCTTGGCTGGGGCGGCAGTCTCTCGCCCATATTGTATTCCAGTGATTGGACTGCCAGGTATGTGGGCGTTTGGACTGTCAAAAAGCAATGGTGGTTCCCGGACCGCAAGGGTCATAATCAGGACCTTAGTTACTACTGGATACATAAGTTCTGTGTGGGTGTGTGAATGTATGTGTAGGTGCTTCTGTCGCCCTCTCATTGGATGTGTGAGTGCCTGCATGGTTTTGTAAATAGGTAAGTGAGCAGCTGTAAGGGTGGGTGATTGGATTTATAACTGTGTGTATAGTTATGTAAGTGCATGTGCAACTGACTGAGTGCTGGGTACGTGAATGGTTATACAGGTGTGTGAGTTGGTGTGCCTGTGCCTGTGTGAGTGTGTAAATAATTAGGTAAGTGCATGTATAGGTGAGTAAATGGGTGTGTGAATGGTTTTATGAGTGTACAACTGAGTGTGGCACTAACTGTCTTGCTATATAAGTGGTGGGTACATAAGTGCTTCTATGGGAGTGCACCTGGATGTGTAAGTGTCTACCTGACTGTGTGAGTGGGTGAAAATTACATAATATTAAATGACATACTATAAGGAAACATTCACATCTAATTTCAAACACATTCATTCATTCAGCTCAATAGAATTCCTATATTTTCAGTGTGCCAATTCCTCTTTCTCCTTTCCTGCTCACTCTATTTTGAGTTAATGTTCTCATCTAAGCTGCCTTCCACTTAGCCTTCCAGTATAGTGTCTAGAAGCTTTACATTTTCTTTAATCTTATATTCACTCACATTTCCTTTATCAGAATTTACGTGTGTATACTATAAACTAATTAACATACCTGTAAAAGCTGTTCTCCAACTGAATTTTTTATTTCTGTTAATATCTGTTTTCATTAGAAATCTCAAGTCAGAACTATGGTAATCCTTTTCCACTCTCAATACAAAAGCAGCTAAAATGGCTATCCTTCACCATATGCTCTTTACTTATATTCCTGTAGTTAACAAATCAAAGGTTTCCTTTCATCTTTTATTTTTATTATACCAGTTCTAAATGGTTGGTACTTTTTTTAACCTTTTCCATGTTTCCTAGAAATAATCCTAATTTGGTTGGGTTTTCTCACGAATCCGCTAACCCACCGAGATGTTCAGCACGGCCCCTGTGTAATTTTGCAGCGGACCAGGAGATCCACATGGAAGCATTTAGCAATCTACTATTAATAGTTTTCATTTATGTTTTACTTTGTAAAAACTACTTAATTAAAAGCCAAACGCTTCCTAAATACTAATGTTTTTGAGTTTCGCAGTGCAGGCATTTTTGTTGCCTTCCCCATATTCTTTTTGCTCCATGTCCATGGTGACCATGTTAGCAGCAATCTCTACCTACAGCTAGGTCAAAAGTACACATTAATTTCTGTAAGCAGCCTACCTGCTTCAAATTAAACTGTAGCTGGTATGACTGATGGTTGCAATTTCAAGCATATCCCTAACAACTTATTATTTTTTGCCAAAACCAATCACAGATGTAGTTACTTTTTTCTCCAAATCACTACCGAATTTTAGTTCCATGCATATGGCCCCCATCCAATCAAATATGTTATTTTATATTCTACTTGTTGTCCTCCACTCCAGCTCCATTTCATCTTCAAAACTGAATCATTTGACTGTAGTCTTCTCCTCTTTGCTAGTCCTCCTTCCTTCCAAAATGATCATAGTGTGGATTGTGGATCATGGTTTAGAGTTTTGAACATAGTGGATCCCAAAACAAAAACATACATTCAACACATAATAGCAACGGGTGTACTTCAACCAAAATCATTTATGTAAAACAACACATTTAATACAGTAGGCATATAACTGGCTACAGTGGTTCTGTGAGTACCTGACCTGCATAGGTCTGTGAGTAGGTGTGTGAGTGCATGTGTTGGTTTGTGAGTGGGTGTGCAAGTGGAAGCGGGCATCTCTGTGGGGGTCTGTGAGTGGTAATGTGAGTACCTGCATGGGTCTGTGAGTGGGTGTGTGAGTGCCTGCATGGGTATGCCAGTGGCAGTAGTAGCTCCTGGAGGGAGTACTGTGGGGCTGTGGGGTGGGGGGAGGGGCAGGGTGAGGGGGTAGTAAACTCGGGCATACGGCCGATCGGAGTTAGTTAAAGTAATAAATAAAACTAATTAAATAGCGCACGCTGCAACGCATTTGGCGTTCCAGTGCATGCAATTTAATTAATTTTATTTATTTATTTCCTTACCTAACTCTGATCGGCTGTATGCCGGAGTTTACTACCCCCACCCTGCCCGTCCCCGCCTCACCGCCCCGCAGCACTCCCTCCAGGAGCCGCTACTGGTCAGTGGGTATGTCAGTGGATGTGTCAGTGGCAGTGTGGGTCTGTGAGTGGGTCTGAGAGTGCCTACATGGCTCTGTGGGTGGATGGGTGGGTGTGTGAATGCCTGTGCAGGTCTGTGAGTGGGTGTGTGACTGCCTGTGTGGGTCTCTAAATGGGTATGATAATACCTGTGTGGGTGTCTGAATGAGTCTGAAAGTGTTTTTTTTTAAAAACTGCACCAAGATTCATGAATCTGATGTGGATTCACACAGGGGCCGTGCTGAGACTTGCAGGGGATCCGGAAATTCCCAAAATTATAGAACTCAATATTGTATCCAACTCAGGTCCCTCTGACACTTCTCTTACACACTGATGGGGTCAGGTACCTCTAACCTTTACCCTGACCCCTTTAATCATTTTGCAGATAAGTGTTAGGGCCCAGGTACCGTTCCCTGATACTTAAAATGGCGGCCGCAACCTGCCAGTCAGGTTGTGGTCAGCCAGTCACGGCGTTGCAGGTGGTGCGTCTCTAGATATATGATTTTGTTTTTCCTTTCAATAACTCCACACCTTTTGATTTACACCAAATCACAAAAAGGGCTCTTTCTGAAGAAAGAGCTACCTCTGTCAAATTTGGTGTAATTTCTTCCAGCAGCTCGGGCTGTAGTCGTGTTCAAAATCCCAAAGGGTAACACACATGTTATTACCCCCTCTTTGTCTCAGCCCTCACTTGGCAGATCATAACAAAACTTTCCATGATGAACTACACAAACTGTGTCATCATTTTTGGGACATTTTGTGAAGATTGGTCAAACAGTGACAAACTTAGAAGCAAGTCAAAAAAAATTTTTACTATTAAAAATAGGTCCTAACTATAACTACCTACTAGCAGCTGCCAGTAGGTAATATATAGATATATATATTCACCTTAGGGAACAAGTTAGAGTTTTTTTCAGTGACTTGCTAGGGTTTTTTTGTTGATGTAAAGTAATATTTTATTACCATGCGTAAAGCCAACCCCCACAGCATATTGACTTTGGTCATGTGCGGAGCGAGATTTGGGCAGCCAACCCTCTGCTGTGCATAGCTTTGCACGAAATTGGTTGGTTGGAGGGCCAGGTCTGTGAGCAGCCAACACTAAATCACGCACAGTCTACTGGCATGTGAAGCATGCAATTGGTCCTGCAGGTCCTAGCCACACTCAGGCAGATTTACTGACTTTGTCATCAAGCCACAACACCAAAATATAAAAAGTGAGCCCATTGGCTTAACCAAGATGTGAGCATATCAATTTAGATAAAGCAGATCTATTATCTTTCTCTAAACATCACCATTATTTTTTAATCTAATGTCTATTTCAGTCATTCACACAATGCAATGTTTATTAACATTGATTATTACAAAAATGGTTCATAATGCTTTAAATTAAAAAAAGATACCTGTGACTTTTTCTTTTTACATAGTTTTAATAAATGTTTGTAGGTGAAAAATTGTAAAATAAATAGCCAGTGACATTGTTTTTTAAAAACAAAATAAAACTAAAAGTAACAGGTCTCTGAGATTTCTTTTAAACATTTTTTTGCCCAGAAAATGCAATCATAAAACAATTAATAATTAAAAAAAAAAAGGCTTTGTGGTGCCCCTCCCTATTCTAGGTGCACAACCAAGCTAAAAAATAAATAACAAAAAAGCCCCTGCAGGACATTATGGGACTCTTCTATGAAGCAAAGGAGCAGTGAATAAAAAATGAGTGGCTCCTGCTGCTTATTTATTTTTTTATTTTTTGATGTCTCAGTGCCCACCTGGGGCACTCTTTTTTATAGTTATTGGGAGGGGGGCCAGTACCACCCCGAACCTTTACAGCCCTGAGGACCCCATCCCCCAGGCCTTTCTTTTTTAGAGGAGGAGGGTGCACCTCTTTCTAATATATGGCAAGCCTCTGCTGCCATTTGATATTTTTATAGCATGATCCCACAGGAGTCCTGGAGAAAGCTGCGGGTTTGAAGCATTATTTATTTATTTTGGTTGGGCCCAGGGTTGGTCCCTCTGAGACCCCCCTACAAAGGCTAGGGGAGTAGGGCATCCCTACGCTGGCCCTTAATATCTTTTTTATTTAATATTCCCAGGACAAGGGACTAAGTCCTCCGAGTCCTGTAATGTCTATCTGCAACTTTTTTCGCATGCCGCAGGCAGCAAATCAAAGCGCTCACTCAAGTGGGAGCCTGAATCCTAGGGGAGTGAGTTGGCACACGGGAAAAAAAGCCCCCTAGGCCCATCAGAAAACTCTTCTGAAGTTGGGTTTGAGGGACTCTTGGGAGAGTAACTTGAACCTAACTGTCCAGATATACAAAAATTGTTATCCTTAATTTCCCAAAAACTACTGAACGATGTACACCAAATCATGAAAAGCACGCTTTACGAGCCAACATCTTGCTTCCTGTCAAATTAGGTGTAATTCTGTTCAGCAGCTTTTTGAGGTAGCACTCTTTAAAAAAGTCTACGCAAAATGCATGGGGAATTCGCATTTTGGGACAGCCCTTTTTCTTGTCCCCCACTTGACGGATCACTGAGAAACTCTACATGCACAAACTAGGCGACAAAAGAGCACCCGTTTGGAAATCAGCGCCAAAGTTATTAGCAAAATAAAAAAGGTATTTCCTATGGAAAGAAAGGCATATAAATGTGTATATATATATATATATATATATATATATATATATATATATATATATATCATATATATCATATATTAACGGCTGGTCCCGGTTGTAGGAGAGCCCCGAAGCTGCAAAGTGGACCTGCTGGAGTCAAACGACGATCAGCGCTAGGGGCAGGAGGTCGTTTCATGAGAGACTATTGTTCAGCACAGCTATGAGGTATTCTTCTCCATCCACTGAGATTGAAAGGCGAAATTTTCACAGCGTGGCAGCAACTCACTGTAGTTTTTATTTTTTTGGCACTACAATGACCAGCAGGCTCAGTGCGAGTCTCCGCCCACATGGGCAGCTGATCTGTATTAAAAGTACTGCCATCGCATCACGCTGTGTGCCACATACTGCCTCTGAAGAAATGCAAGGTAGCATGAAACGCGTCAGGCAGCTGTTATTTTCAGAAGACATCCTTTTCACTGTGCTGCACAGTCATGATTAAAAACGGCAAACTTACCTTCCTGTGTGTGGCTCTCCTTCATGGGCAAACTCGTGAGGTTTTGATGTTTAACGGCTGGTCCCGGTCGTAGGAGAGCCCCGAAGCTGCAAAGTGGACCTGCTGGAGTCAAACGACGATCAGCGCTAGGGGCAGGAGGTCGTTTCATGAGAGACTATTGTTCAGCACAGCTATGAGGTATTCTTCTCCATCCACTGGGATTGAAAGGCGAAATTTTCACAGCATGGCAGCAACTCACTGTAGTTTTTATTTTTTTGGCACTACAATGACCAGCAGGCTCAGTGCGAGTCTCCGCCCACATGGGCAGCTGATCTGTATTCAAAGTACTGCCGTCGCATCACGCTGTGTGCCACAAACTGCCTCTGAAGAAATGCAAGGTAGCATGAAACGTGTCAGGCAGCTGTTATTTTCAGAAGACATCCTTTTCACTGTGCTGCACCGTCATGATTAAAAACGGCAAACTTACCTTCCTGTGTGTGGCTCTCCTTCATGGGCAAACTCGTGAGGTTTTGATGTTTAACGGCTGGTCCCGGTTGTAGGAGAGCCCCGAAGCTGCAAAGTGGACCTGCTGGAGTCAAACGACGATCAGCGCTAGGGGCAGGAGGTCGTTTCATGAGAGACTATTGTTCAGCACAGCTATGAGGTATTCTTCTCCATCCACTGGGATTGAAAGGCGAAATTTTCACAGCGTGGCAGCAACTCACTGTGGTTTTTATTTTTTTGGCACTACAATGACCAGCAGGCTCAGTGCGAGTCTCCGCCCACATGGGCAGCTGATCTGTATTAAAAGTACTGCCGTCGCATCACGCTGTGTGCCACAAACTGCCTCTGAAGAAATGCAAGGTAGCATGAAACGCGTCAGGCAGCTGTTATTTTCAGAAGACATCCTTTTCACTGTGCTGCACCGTCATGATTAAAAACGGCAAACTTACCTTCCTGTGTGTGGCTCTCCTTCATGGGCAAACTCGTGAGGTTTTGATGTTTAACGGCTGGTCCCGGTCGTAGGAGAGCCCCGAAGCTGCAAAGTGGACCTGCTGGAGTCAAACGACGATCAGCGCTAGGGGCAGGAGGTCGTTTCATGAGAGACTATTGTTCAGAACAGCTATGAGGTATTCTTCTCCATCCACTGGGATTGAAAGGCGAAATTTTCACAGCGTGGCAGCAACTCACTGTAGTTTTTATTTTTTTGGCACTACAATGACCAGCAGACTCAGTGCGAGTCTCCGCCCACATGGGCAGCTGATCTGTATTAAAAGTACTGCCGTCGCATCACGCTGTGTGCCACAAACTGCCTCTGAAGAAATGCAAGGTAGCATGAAACGTGTCAGGCAGCTGTTATTTTCAGAAGACATCCTTTTCACTCTGCTGCACCGTCATGATTAAAAACGGCAAACTTACCTTCCTGTGTGTGGCTCTCCTTCATGGGCAAACTCGTGAGGTTTTGATGTTTAACGGCTGGTCCCGGTCGTAGGAGAGCCCCGAAGCTGCAAAGTGGACCTGCTGGAGTCAAACGACGATCAGCGCTAGGGGCAGGAGGTCGTTTCATGAGAGACTATTGTTCAGAACAGCTATGAGGTATTCTTCTCCATCCACTGGGATTGAAAGGCGAAATTTTCACAGCGTGGCAGCAACTCACTGTAGTTTTTATTTTTTGGGCACTACAATGACCAGCAGGCTCAGTGCGAGTCTCCGCCCACATGGGCAGCTGATCTGTATTAAAAGTACTGCCGTCGCATCACGCTGTGTGCCACAAACTGCCTCTGAAGAAATGCAAGGTAGCATGAAACGCGTCAGGCAGCTGTTATTTTCAGAAGACATCCTTTTCACTGTGCTGCACCGTCATGATTAAAAACGGCAAACTTACCTTCCTGTGTGTGGCTCTCCTTCATGGGCAAACTCGTGAGGCTTTGATATATATATATATATATATATATATATATATATATATATATATATATATATATATATATATTCACTGAAAAAAACCATAGGTTTCAGGGGTGTTATAGTTAGCTGGACTTTTCACTTGTACAAAACCATTGAAATTCCCCCGTTATAGTTAGTTCAGCTAACTATAACTCGCGCGCCCGCAATGCACTGCTGATGACGTCACATATTACATCACTCATGACATGGTCAGTGACATCACTCATGACATCACTGATGACATCTCAAATGACATCACTGATGACATCATCCAGTGAATGTGTGTTATTCTGAAAATTAAATATGTTTTATATATGTATATCTCAAGGTCGATGGAAGAATAAATGGGTATATAAGTGTCTAAATGGATGATTTGTTTTTGAAAAATTGATTGTGTAACTGACTGATTAAGTGTATCATAGTGAATACATGGCTTAGTGAGTAATGTTTAAATATGTAAATATCTGTATCAGTCTCTCACTTTGTGTATAAGTGGCTGCATGGGTTGGTGAGTAGCTACATGGGTGTCTATATAGGTTATTAGTTGGTTTTTTGAGTATCAGTCTGAGTGTCTGCATGGTTCGGTGGGGGGTATTACGTAGTGCATAGGTGCATGAATGAGTGACTCACTGTTTGTATGTGTTGAACACAGTATGTGTGCAGGACTGTATGGGTGGATGAGTGTGTGTATGGGTGTGTTAGTGAGTGAATGACTGTCTCAATAGTGTCTTTATGAGTAACTACATATGTTTTAAACTAGTATATGTAACTATTGGTGTATATATGTGAGTATATGTGAGAGTGAGAGATTGAAAGAGTTCCTGTATGAATAAGTATGTGTTTCTATAAGTGATTGTTTAAAAGACTAAGTATGTGTAAGTTTCCGTAGAAGTAAGTGTGGTGGTGTGTGTATAACTGTATATGCAAGTAAATGTATGTTTGATTCTTAATTAGCATGAGTGACTATGTGTGTGAGTAACTCTATGGATGAGTGGCATTGTGTAACAGGATGTATAGGTGTATGAGTACATATGATGAGTGAGTACATGTATGAGTGACTGTATTGGACTGTTGGTGAATGAGTGGATGTGTATGTGGATCTTAGAATTACTGAAGAGGTTGTTGTAACTGGTATTGGTATGTCCATTGTTTTGAAAATTTTAGTCTCTATTTTTGAATGTGTGTATCAAAGGTTATATTAGGGTGAGAGGAGGTCTGCCACTCTATCACAAGGATGATGTCATCAGTGATGTCATCAGTGATGTCATTTGAGATGTCATCAGTGATGTCATGAGTGATGTCACTGACCATGTCATGAGTGATGTAATATGTGACGTCATCAGCAGTGCATTGCGGGCGCGCGAGTTATAGTTAGCTGAACTAACTATAACGGGGGAATTTCAATGGTTTTGTACAAGTGAAAAGTCCAGCTAACTATAACACCCCTGAAACCTATGGTTTTTTCAGTGAATTTCTGAGGTTTTTTAAATGCTAATTCCTAACTATAACGTGCCTGAAACCTATGGTTTTTTCTGTTAATTTCAAAGGTTTTTTAAATGCTAATTTCTAACTATGCCTACAGAGATAGGACATGTGAAGAAAGAAGAAAAAATGCACAGAAAGAAACAAAAGAAGTGCAGAAAGAAGCAACAGAAGTCCTCAAATACGAAGATAAGTGCAGGAAGAAGGATAACGTGCAGAAAGAACAAAATGAAGAGCAGAAAGAAGCCTTGTTGCAAAATCATCCTGTACCCTCAACTTTTTCAGACGGATACTGGTGGTAACTGAGTCTGACTAACCAGTCCTAGAGCCAGTGCTATGTTAAAAGACACTTAGAATACAGCGAAAACACCTACATACACTAGGGAACATTATGCGTTGGGGTCCCCCTGTGATTAGCCTTACCTCCTCTATAAGCCCCTAGTATATAATAGGGCATGGGGATTAAAACTACCTCTTAAAACAGGCCACGGGGCGTTTTTGCACACGTTAACTCAGGCCCCGTCCCCTCCTTTCACCATTGTGTAAACACGCCCTGTGTCCGTTTTTAGTTGGGAGATTAAGTTCATTTGAATCCTGAGGGTCCCTAGGGTCCAACTAGCCCACTAGGTACCTCCAGTAAGTGCCACAGAGCTGCGTTGCAGAGAGGTGTAAAAAGTGGCACAGCCTGGACCACCTCTCTGCAATGCAGCTCAGTGGCGCTTACTGGAAGCACTTGGTGGGCTAGTTAGCCCCCAGGGGCCCTCAGTATTGAAGGGAAATTATATCCCCAATTTAAAACGTGCCATGGTGCGTGTTTGCACACGTCACCTCAGGCCCCGTCCCCTCCCTTCACCACTGTGTAAACGCGCCCTGTGGCTGTTCTAAGTTGAGAGATTAAGTCCCCTTGAATCCTAAGGGTCCCTAGGGTCACACTAGACCACTAGGTACCTCCAGTAAGCGCCACAGAGCTGCGTTGCAGAGAGGTGTAAAAAGGGGCTTGGCCTCAGAACACCTGTCTGCAGCGCAGCTCCCTGGCGCATACTGGAGATGCCTGTTGGGGGCGCGTTTGCAGAGTGCTGCACGGAGGGGGCATGGCCTCCGGCACGATGCCAGTCTTTTATTTATTTTATTTTTTTAAGAAGGGGGGCTGTGTGGTTCCCCTTCTTATTCTAATTTATTGGCCCTGATGACCCCATCCCCCAGGGCCTGTCTCCTAATTATATTTTTTTGACCCCAATCCCCAGGGCCGGCCACTGTTTTTTATTATTTTTAAAAAATATATATTTATAGACACACCTAGGACATGCTGGACAAACCGTACGTACCTATCACCATGACGATTTGCGTGATATTCATTAAAAGGCGACTATGCATGCAATTAATCCACGTGGAATGTATTTACACCACTAGTGAAGCTCTGACATGTCTGATGCTCTACCGTGCCTAATCACCCTTGTCGTTTATTTATACAAACATGGGTAGCTATTGACGGGCACATTTAATACACATGCACACCAAGCCATTCAAAGGGGATTCGACAAAAATTCGACCAAAACTATGCAAGGAACCCCCCTCACGGTTAATAAAACACACATCCACTGCCGGATGTGTAATACTTTTTATTTTACTCTCTGGAAAGGGGACGAACATCACTTGCGAGTCACAGCGCGCTACTGACAGAGCCCAATGCTTTGTTACACCCACCATTGCCTGCCGAGTGCCACACACCTCTGTGTTGTATTCCACTAGCTAGTGCATATGCTATGACACTCTCTAGCCCATGTGCACTGTAACACCACCCCGTGAATATGTCATGCCACACTTGTCTTCGCACGGGTTATATTGCCCCATCAAACGTGCCTTCCTCGATGCCTATGTTATAACGCACAGTGCTATGCCATACATATTACAATTTGGGATCCATATCTTTGTCACAGTGCATGTGCAACGTTACACTCCCCAGCACATATTTTATATTACAACTTTAGAGACTAGTTAGGTTACACAACACTGCCCTGTGCATATTACACTCCAAGGCGCATATCGCATAGCACGCGCTAGTGCCTGTGCTATCTCGCGCTCTCCAATGAATCTGTCATTGCGCACAATGTATTGCATATTATATTTCACGCCTGGTTCATCTTATATCACACTTTTTGGTGCATAGTTTATACCATACACTATATCTAGTTTTCATTTTCAATCGTGCTCTCAGGACTATGTTCTATATAACACTGTGTTCACCTACCCTTTTCACGGGCATTTCATTTTGCGATAGGGGGTGGAGGGTCAGGGGGTGTTTTTGCCAAGTGAGCCCGGAGTCACAGTCACTAACGTCTTCTTCTTCCTGAATAAAAGTGAGATTATGCTGCATACTTGTTCATATTTTAAGTAGTTTGCACAGACAAAATGTTTTAAAATCAATAACGTTTCTAATACCCGCCTTCTCTGAACAGTTAGCTTGCTGCCCCATCCCCCTCCTCCCTATCCTCTGTTGTGTGAATCCATGGACCAGCCTCCTCCCTCCTGCCATGCATGGTCTGATGTGCTACCACTGCCCTCAATTTAGTATGATGTACCAGTCCACTCCTCCTGCCCTCCATTGCCCAATTCTATGCCCCATCATTGACCTCCTGCTTAAACTCTGTGCTTAGCTTGCTGCCCCTATTCTCCTTCCCCCTGCCCTCCGATGTCTTTGTGCATGCCCCTGCTCCATCCTTTTTGCCCACCATGTCCCATGGACCTGCCACTCCTATCTACTCTGAGTGTTCTGTTGAGCTGCCACTCCCCTCCCACCTGCCTAGCATTGTCAGATGACTGTAACCTGTCCCTGCCACCTCCACCCTGCCTGTCCACATGCCATGCCTCTATCCTCTTCCTCCTGTCCTACATAGTCCATTGTACTGCCACACCCTTCTGCCCTCCCTGGTCTGTTGTGCTGCAACTGCTCCTCCTGCCTGCCCCGTGTGGTCTGTTGTGAGGCCCCTTCCCCTGAACTTTCTTGTCTGTGCACAGGTCCTAACCCTCCCTTCTATCCTCCATCGTCCTTTGTGCATGCCCCTGCACCCTCCTCCTTGCCCATCATAGCCATTGTGCTGCCACTAACCCTCCCACTTGCCATGCATGGTCTTCTGTGCTGCCATGGCCCCTCCCACCTTCCCTGTGTGGTCAGTTAGCTGCCCCTGACCCCCTCCCACCTTCCCTCCATGGTCTGTGTGTATGCCATCACAGTCTCACTGTTGCTCTTCATGTTGTGTCTTGCTTCTAGTGCCCATCCTGCCTGACCTCCATGGCTATCTTGCTGCTCCTGCCCTGCCCCCTTGCCCCCAGCCCTCTGTTTACATGTGCAGACCCCTACTCCCTCCCTCCTGGCTTGTCTGTTCCATTGTAATGCCCCTGATCCGTCCCTCCTGCCCTTTATGGTCTGTTATGCTGCAGCCTTCTCTCCTGTCTGTCCATTATGGTCAGCTAGCTACCATTGCCTCTTGCCCCTCTGTTCTCTGTTGTCCATGTGCATGGTCCTGTCCCCTCCCTCTTGCTTTCTATGGATTGTTGTGCTGCACTCCCGTCCTGCATGCCCTGTGTGGTGTATTGTGCTGCTTCAAACCCTGATGCCTGCCCTGCAGGGTCAGTTTGGTGTACCTCTCCATGTCTCTCCTGTCCTCTGTTATCCAAGTCCATGTCCCTATCCCATTTCCTTCCATGATCCAATGTACCATACTTGCGAACATTTTGAACTTGGTAAGAGGGAGATTTTGAAAAAAAACTGGGGTATTGATTTTCCCCTTTGAGTTACATTGAAAAAGAGGATATTGTAGACAGGAGACAGATCAAATAAAGCCCATTTGAGCTTAAAAACATTGGACGTTTCCTGGCTGAATCGGGTCTGTTGGCATGTATGGTTGTACTACCATTGCCTCTTCCTTCTGCCCACAATGGTCTATTACATTGCCACAGCCTTGAAGGAGGGTAGATTTTGTATCACAGGGGGCCCCTGGCCCGTTCTGTCCACACCTGAAGTATGAGACCCTTGTCCTTGCCCTGCCAGCCGCATTTGTAGGCCGTATTAAATTGACCAGCGGGTCCTGTGTTGCTATATAATTATCCTGAGACATCCTTACCACTCAGCCAGCATAAAACCCCTGTGTAGGCCCTTCTGTTCAATATGTAGGCCTCTTTGTTAAATTGACCATAGCTCTGCAATTTTAGTGTATAGCAGTCTGAAGGCAGGTCTGCGAGGCCTTCTGCTCCAAACTAGTAGCCCCCACCCTACCCGAGTGCTCCGTGCTCGGTATCAAAGTTCAACATCCCCCTGAAGCTGTCGACATACAGTAGGCTGCATCCTGGACTGGTACTTGCTTCCTGGGCAGGTTTCCCGCTTTTAAGGAAGTGGCAACCGCAGAGCATCAAGTTAGGAGAACTGAGGAGATTTTATACATGAATATATTGAATTCCTGTACAATACCCATTATTTTCTGCTTGCTCTATGGAACTTACGATAAGCGATTGGCCTGAGAGACTGACCTTTTCACCCAGTCCATTGTCAGCATTAAGTGGGTAAATGACGAAATGTCTGGTAAAATCTGCAGACGAAGCTTTTGGGTAGCATACGTAGGTAGATGTAGCGTGCAAAGGAGCCCACAAAATGATATAAAAAGGGATCACCCACAGATATCAACGGACAACCTCGCCGTCTGTATGTAGGTTAACAGGCTGTGCAGGTTTTCCCCAAGAACTGGGAGCTCTTGTCTTCCTTTGCTTAAAATGTCTTGCTCTGCTTTGCTTGAAGTATCTTATTCTATTTTACCTATATGAAATGTCATGTTATGTTTAACCATTGTTCTCTTTACTTTTGCATTTAAAAGATGTTGTATTGTAATTGCAGGAATGCTTGCTCTAAGAGTAAATGTGAGTGTTCCTAGGTAACATTTTCCTTGGTGTAACTTGTTTCTCATGATGCATTTATAGATGTGTTTTCTCTCTCTCTCTGTCAGTCCATTAATTGAGATACAGAGAATATCATGACAGCTGTATGATTATCTGGATTCTGTATTTTGTACTTTATGTCTCTATTCTGCGGTTTCTTTGAAGTTGCATCTTCTCATTAAACTGCCATTGTATTCTGCCTCCAATTCCATGTCTCATATGTCTGTTTTCTTCATTTTTGGAGCAAGCGTTCCTAGGCACCCCGGCTCAAATTAAGGTGCCCCTTTTGTCCCTGACTCACTCTCCTGCTCAGTTCTGTGGTGGCTCCCGGGGCTCTGGGGACCGCCCCTAGCTTCCTTGACCCGTAATAGATCTTCCCTCCAACAGCCTCTCTTGCAAGTCCTGTATTGTTGGTTTGTTGCCCCTGCCCCCCTTTCCACTGCCCTCCATAGTCTGTTGTGCTTCCACGGCCCTTCCTGCCTGCTCAGTGTGGTTAAATTGTTGCCTTTGCACCCTCCTACCTGGCTTCAATTTTCAGAGTCCGTGCCCCTGGCCTCTGCCTCTCAACAGTATCCTAATGAACAACTAGATTGCTAACATTCTATATTTATTACAAAAGTGTGGAACGCCTGACATCATCTTGATGTAATCAAAACTGTAATACCTAGAGCATTCCTTTAGAAATTACATATATGAGAGGGTCTTATTGGCATCAAAATTATGGTTAGTGCTCTAAAAGACTAAAATAAGGACATATTTTCTGAGTTTTCAAATAGCGACAAAGCACTTTTAAATTATTTGTTATCTTTATGTTTTTTTATCTAGTTGACAACTTGATTAAATGTTGCACTTAGGGGAGAGGATGTGGTGTTACTTCCAGAACTGCAGACTTTGCAACTGGGGAACCAGGTTGAAGTTTCTGCTTCAGCTCGACATTCTGTGATTCTGGTCAAATCACTTAGTCTCCCCATGTCTACAACCAAAATGAATTTGTTCTTGTGTGATGTAACCAATGCTCATGTAAAGCACTCCAATACCTGACAAGTCTGCACTATATAACACTGCAAAAACACAAAATAATAAGTGTTTTGCACACTTCTGTCATTGGGCTATATTTGGGCTATATCTGGGTGATTTTGGGCTACATTTGGGCTCTTTTGTCTCCGGTGGCCATCTTGGGAGATTTATTTGTTATGAAGTTTCCTAATTTCCTCATGTACTGCAGTCTCCTCAGTCGGAAATGCTTTCAGTTTTTTACTTTGATTCCATCATGAAGGTATTCAGATATGTCACACATTTGCCATAAATTCTGAATGTTAGCACTCTAGTTGCTCATTAGATCACTGTAGTAAAACTACTGTTCACCATGGAAGTCTGCTCCTGGTATTAAAAGTGCATGTTTCAGTCTGCATGTCAGAATTTTTTAATGAAATAGAAGAGGATTTGAGAAGTCACTCAAAATGTGCCCTCATTTTCTTTCTTCAGCATTAATCATAATTTCTATGGCAAAATGAACCCCCTCATTGTGTTCCTTTTTAAATTAAATGTTTTAAGTGTTACCAGTTTATTCCAATCAAGATGGTTTCAGGTGTGCCATACTTTTGTCATAATGAAGACAGTAAGTGCTCTAGTTGTTTTTAAGAACATTCTTGGACATTCTGTCATTGGGCTATACTTGGGCTACATCTGGGTGATATTTGGGCTACATTTGGGCTCTTTTGTCTCTGGTGGCCATCTTGGGAGACTTATTTGTTATGAAGTTTCCTAATTTCTCATTTACTGCAGTCTCCTCAGTAGGAAATACTTTCAGTTTTTTACTTTGATTCCATCAAGAAGGCGTTCAAATGTGTCACACATTTGCCATAAAATGAGAATGTTAGCACTCTTTTTGCTCATTAGATCACTGTAGTAAAGCTACTGCTCACCAGGGAAAACTGCTGCTGGTATTGAAAGTGCATGTTTCAGTCTGCATGTCAGAATTTTTTAATGAAATAGAAGAGGATTTGAGAAGTCACTCAAAATGTGCCCTAATTTTTCTTTCTGCAGCACTAATCATACTTTTTATGGAAAAATGAACCCCCTCATTTTGTTCCTTTTTAAATTAAATGTTTTAAGAGTTACCACTTTAATCCAAGCAAGATGGCTTCAGGTGTGCCATACATTTATCATAAGTAGGACGGTTAGCGCTCTAGTAGTTCTTTGGAACACTCTGGAAAGCTGCAGTAGAACACAAAGGAATCAACTGACAGTCTCTGCCCTTGTTGGATGTACATGTTTTACTGAGAATGTCAGACTTCATTCTCACATGACTGAGAAAGATAATGTGAATTTACAGAAAATAAGCTCTCAGTTTAGCTTATAGATCACCTTCCAAACCTCTGTGGTAAAAGCATGAGAAAATATTTTTCTCTCAATCATGATATCCCAGCAGAAGGCTTTTTCACATGGTGAAATCACCTTAGAACATACCACAATTCCTAAAATGAGTATGGTACCATCAACAAATGATTTATAATGTAACTAAAGTCTTAAAACCTTCTATTAACTGCAATGCTTTTTAATGAGGTGCTATCATGTATATTGGTCCCAAGATGGCTGCCAACACTTCTTGGATGAAGTGCTTACAGCCAATCAGATCTCAGGATGAGATGTGTGGTTAGGCTCCGCCCACATATATATATTGATTTAAATGCTATTTTCTCAGGAACTACTGAACAGATTTACACCAGACCTACAAAAGGCACTTCCTTGACCTGAGGACTACCTCTCTGCCAAATTTCAAGTAACTCTGTTCAGCCGTTCGGGCTGTAGCTGTGTCTAAAGGTCCTATGGAAAAATGCATGGGAAAAACGCGTTTTGGGACCCCCCTTTTTTCTCAGCCCCCGCTTGACGAATCCCCCCGAGACTTTCAGGGTAGGAGCGGAGCGTAGCGCCCCACCTATTTTGAAAATTTCGCGAGGATTCATCGACCGGCGCCAAAGTTATTCCAAATAGAATGTTGCGGATTTCCTATGGAAACAGGGTCCTAACTATAACTATCTACTGGCGACCGCCAGTAGATAATATATATATATATATATATATATATCCAGCTCCAAAGTCCACCAATGTTGCCTGACCTCGCAGCGGGTGCTGCCGTAGCGTGATGTTGGCCTCACGAGAATACATTTAGCTCCAAGAAGACACGCGGAGCACTCACTGGGTGTGTCAGTTGCTTTATTTTAACTGTCTGCTGTTAGATCTGGGGGTCTCTAGTTGGCAGAGGTAAGTACCTTTATATAGATTAGGCAGAGTTACCATGATATAAAACACACATACCAACAAAACAAAAAGATAGAGTCTCTTTCAATAATGGGTTATTAGAAAAATAGTTCTCTGATAATGTTCCTTAGTAGCTAAAGTTCACTTTGTAAAACCGTATTTGTCAGGATAAGGGGATTAATTGAGTCCTTATGTCTGGATGACTCTTGCTCTTAGCGAGGGGGAAGTCGCTCTAAACATGTATATACGGTGCTTGCTCAACAGGACCTTTAACGAGGAACTGCCCCAGTTGTAGCGCTGCATATGCTCCACAAGAGCGCTTGGCTTAGGAAATCACTCCCCTCTTACATGCGTGAGCGCGCGCCAGCCACGGGAGGCTAAAACGCTACTTTGAGGCAGCCTGCAACCACACATCAGCACTCACAATTCCCCCAATGCTTCGGTCACAGATCGGAGCTGGTTACCTTTTTATCATGAAGGGGAACTTGACAGTCCGTGCGGAGCCCTCCAGCGAAGCAGCTTCCTTTTCGGTGGCACTCTCCTGCCCCGGGCGCACTCAGATCTTCGTTCGCGGAGTGTGGGGAAGCCCTGGTTGCTAGGAGGCACTGGGCGCTTCCTCGTCTCTTGGCGTGGCTCCGTCCGGATGAGCCTTCTTGTTGCCGGGCAACCCGCGATGCTGAGGCCAATCCCAGCTCTGCTTTTCTGTTGCATAGGCAGTGACAGGGGGATCAACGCCGATGAAGCTCCCGGGCCGGCGGCGGTGATTTTTCTGGGCCCAGCGCTTCGCTTCTTTTCTGTATTGGGCCGGCGGCGGTGAAATCAATCTGGGGCGAAACAGACGCCCCACAGATCCTCAGTGGCATTCTAGTCTTCACAGAGCACGAGGGGCATGATCTTGGGACAGATCATGCTTGAGGCAGAGCAGACCTCATCAGGCCCCAGCTGTGTGCCAATGAGCACACCGAGTCACATTTCACTCGGGCAGCTTCACGAAGGCACAGGCTGTGTGCAGACATGCACACAACAGCTTGAAGGGTGTGTTCTTGAGAACTTTTGTATCCCTGAGTTCCCAACAGGAGGCCAGCTCTTCTCAGGCCCTTGGAGACAGGCCGGCTTCAAAGGGGCAAAGCACACAGCACAGCTCCTTTCCAAGTAAGGGGGACACAGCACACAGCAGACAGTCCCTTAGTCCTCTTCCTCAGCAATAAGAGCAACTGGAGGTCAGCTTCCAGACACTCAGCAATGGCACCACTTTTCCTCAGTCTTCCTGGCTGTTCTTCTTTGGCAGGGATTCCTTCTTGATCATGAAGTTTCCTAATCTAATTTTTCTGGGGTCTCAGCTCTACTTTTATACCCCAAAAGTATTTGTTCTTCATGTGTGAGGGGTCCTGAACCCAGTCCAAATCAGTTCTGGGTGCACTCTGCTAGGGAAAGAAATTCTGCTGTTATAGTTAGTTCAGCTAACTATAACTCGCGCCCCCGCAATGCACTGCTGAGGACGTCACATATTACATCCTTCGTGACATG
This sequence comes from Triturus cristatus, assembly GCF_964204655.1. Taxonomy (NCBI): domain Eukaryota; kingdom Metazoa; phylum Chordata; class Amphibia; order Caudata; family Salamandridae; genus Triturus; species Triturus cristatus. The sequence continues at coordinate 983,381,206 of NC_140585.1, read as the reverse complement.
CTCAGTGACATCACAGATGACATCACTGATGACATCTCAAATCACATCACTGATTACATCACTGATTACAACATCCAGTGACTGTGTGTTTCTGTAAAGTTTAAATATGTTTTATATATATGCCAAGGTGTATTGAAGAATGAGTGGGTGTATAAGTGTCTGGATGGAGGATTTAGTAGGTGCGTGAATGACTGTATAAGTGAGTGATTAAATGTGTCTTACTGAATTCATGGGTTAGTGACTAAACTGTGTGAATGTCTGTATTAGTCTGTCTGTTGTTGTGCAAGCTGCTGCATGGGTTGGTCAGTAGGTACATGAGTGTCTATATGGGTTATCGATTGGGTGCTTGTAAGGGAGACTGAGTGTGTGTGTGGGTGGGTCTGTGCATAGATGTGTGAGTGGTTGATTCACTGGGTGTATGGGTTCAAGAGTGCATGTGGAAACAGCTGTATGGGTGGGTAAGTGTGTATGGGTGTGTTGGTGAGTGAATGGATGTCTCAGTGGAACATGTCCAAGTGACTACATATGTAAAAGGCAGCGTATGTGAGAGCTGGAGTTTATAAATGACTATACGTGCTAGTCAGTGATTGTGAGAGTGGCTGTATGGATGAGTGTGTACTTGTATCAGTGATTGTATAAGAGAATAAGTATGCATTTGTATCTGTATGAATAAGTGAGGTGGTGTGTGTATAACTGTATAGGTGAGTAAATGGGAATGTGATTGATTCTTTGCATGATTGACTAGGTGTGTGAGTAACTCCATGGATGAGTGGCAGTGTGTGACTGTCTGTATAGGTATATGAATGCATATGATAGTGTTGTATTGATGAGTGACTGCATGTATGAGTGATTGTATGGGTGAATGAGTTCATGTGTGTGTAGACCTAGCAATCAGTGAGTGCGTATGTAGTAACTGGTATTGGTGTTTCGATGGTTTTGAAGTAGTCTGTATTTTACAGTGGGTGTATCAAAGGTTATGTTAGAGTGTGAGGAGGTGCATCAGATTTTCACATGGATGATGTCATCAGTGATGCATTCAGTGATGTCATTTGAGATGTCATCAGTGATGTCATCAGTGATGTCACTGACCCTGTCACAAATGATGTAATATGTGATGTCATCAGCAGTGCATTGCGGGGGCGCGAGTTTCTAACTATAACATCCGTATTAAGTCCCCTTAAATCCTGAAGGTCCATGGTGGCCAAGTAGCCTACCAGGGACATCCAGTAAGTGCCACAGAGCTGCGTTGCAGAGAGGTGTTCCTAGGCCACGCCTCTTTTTACACCACACTGCAAATGCGGCTTCTGGTGCGCTGCTGCTCAGAAGATGAAGTCCACTTGTGTCCTGAGTTCCTCAGGACACAAGAGGACCTTATCGCCCCACCAGCAGTGTACTAGAAGCCGGGTTTGCAGAGTGGTGTAAAAAGGGGTGTGGCTTCGGACCACCTCTCTGCAACGCAGGTCTGTAGCACTTACTGGAGGTACCTGGTGGTCTAGTTGGCACCCAGGGACCCTCAGGATTCAAGGGGACTTAATCCCCCAATTTACAACATGCCAGGGGGGTGTTTGCACACTTGTAATATCAGGCCCCGCCCCCTCCCTGCACCACTGTGCAAACACGCCCTCTGGTACGTTGTAAGTTGGAGGATTAAGTCTGCTTGAACCCTGAGGGTCCCTGGGGGACAACTAGCCCACCAGGTACCTCCAGTAAGCGCCACAGACCTGCGTTGCAGAGAGGTGTAAATAGGGGCATGGCCTCGGACCACCTCTCTCCAACGCTGCTCTGTGGCGCTTACTGGAGGTACCTGGTGGGCCAGTTTGCAGAGTGGTGTAAAAAGGGGTGTGGCCACGGACCACCTCTCTGCAACGCAACTCTGTGGCGCTTACTGGAGGTACCTGGTGAGCCAGTTGGCCCCAAGAGACCCTCAGGATTCAAGGGGACTTAATCCCCATATTTACAACATGCCAGGGGGTGTGTTTGCACACTTATAATATCAGGCCCCGCCCCCTCCCTGCACCACTGTGTAATCACGCCCCCTGGCGCGTTGTAAATTGGGGGATTAGGTCCCCTTGAGTCCTGTGGGTCCCTGGGAGCCAACTAGCCCACCATGTACCGCCAGTAAGCACCACAGAGCTGCATTGCAGAGTGGTGTAAAAAGAGGGTGTGGCCTTGGACCACCTCTCAGCAACCCGGCTCCCTGGCACATACTGGAGGTTTCTGGTGGGGTACTTGGCCCCCAGTGACCCTCAGTATTCAAGGGGAATTAATTCCCCAACTTACAACGCGCCAGGGGCCACATTTGCAGAGTGCTGCAGGGAGGGGTGGGGCCACCGGCATGTTGCCAGCTTTTTTTTTTCAGAAGGGAGGCTGTGTGACCCCCTTCTTTTCCTATTTTTTGGGCCCTGGGGACCCCATCCCCCAGGGCCTGACCCCTATTTAAAAAAATAAATTAAAAATAAACAGGAAGGGGGCCGTGTGACCCCCCTCCCGAGGCCAATTTCGGCCCGGGACCCCATCCCCTGGGGCATGGCCAGACTTTTTTTGGGGGGGGGTGGTCCCCAGGGCAATCAAGGGTTCCTCCCTTTGTCAAAATATCCCCGGGGAGGTGGTGGTCCCCGGGGCTGGGGTCCGCTACGGACCCCCAAATTTAAATTAGTATGTACCCCGGGGAGGTGGTGGTCCCTGGGGCGTATAGGGGGCTCTTGCCACCCCACACATATATATTTTTTTAAAACAAGAGCCACGGAGAGGTGGCGTTCCCCAGGGCTGCGGGGGGCCGCGTGCCCCCCACATCCAATTAACAATGCCCTGGGGAGGTGGTGGCCCCTGGGGCAACGTGGGGGGGTGGGACCCCCACACATTATTTCTTCAATAAGCCCCGGGGAGGTGGCGGTCCCCGGGGCTGCGGGGAGTGTCTGTATAGGTATATGAGTGCATATGATAGTGTTGTATTGATGAGTGACTGCATGTATGAGTGATTGTATGAGTGCATGTGTGTGTAGACCTAGGAATCAGTGAGTGCGTATGGAGTAACTGGTACTGCTGTGTCGATGGTTTCAAAAATGGTAGTCTGTATTTTACAGTAGGTGTATCAAAGGTTATATTAGAGTGTGAGGAGGTGCATCAGATTTTCACATGGATGATGTCATCAGTGATGCATTCAGTGTTGTCATTTGAGATGTCATCAGTGATGTCATTGACCATGTCATGAATGATGAAATATGTGACGTCATCAGCAGTGCATTGCGGGGGCACGAGTTATCATTAGCTGAACTAACTATACCGTCGGAATTTCTATGGTTTTGTACGAGTGAAATGTCCAACTAACTAAAACTTCCCTGAAACCTATGTTTTTTCAGTGAATTTTAATGGTTTTTTAAATACTAATTTCTAACTATAGCGTCTCTGAAACCTATGGTGTTTTAAATGAATTTCAATGGTTTTTTAAATGAAAATTTATAATTATAATGTGCCTCAATCCAATGTTTTTTAGGTAAATTTTAAGGTTTTATAAATGCTAATTTCTAACTATAACATCCCTATTAAGTCCCCTTGAATCCTGAAGGTCCCTGGTGGCCAAGTAGCCCACCAGGTACCTCCAGTAAGCGCCACAGAGCTGCGTTGCAGAGACGTTTTCCTAGGCCATGCCCCTTTTTACACCACGTTGCAAATGTGGCCGCTGGCGCACTGCTGCTCGGATGATGAAGTCCACTTGTGTCCTAAGGTCCTCAGTACACAAGAGGACCTCATCGCTCCACCAGCAGTGAACTAGAAGCGCATTTGCAGAGAGGTGTAAAAAGGAGTGTGGCCTCGGACCCCCTTCTTTTCCTATTTTTGGGCCCTGGGGACCCCATCCCCCAGGGCCTGCCCCTATTTAAGAAAATAAAAATAAACATGAAGGGGGCTGTATGGCCCCCTCCCGAGGCCAATTTCGGCCATGGGGACCCCAACCCCTGGGGCATGGCCAGACTTTTTTTGAGGGGTGGCGGTCCACAGGGCAATCAAGGGCTCCTCCCTATGTCAAAATAACCCCGGGGAGGTGGTGGTCCCCGGGGCTGGGGTCCGCTACGGGCCCCCGAATTTAAATAAGCATGTGCCCTGGGGAGGTGGTGGTCCCCGGGGTATGTAGGGGGCTCTTGCCACCCCACACATCTATATTTTTTAAACAAGAGCCCCGGAGAGGTGGCGGTCCCCAGGGCTGAGGGGGGCTGCGTGCCCCCTGCATCCAATTAACAATGCCCATGGTGGTCCCCAGGGTAGCGTGGGGGGTGGGACCCCCAGGCATTATTTCTGCGATAAACCCCGGGGAGGTGGTGGTCCCTGGGTCTGCGAGGGGCCGCGTTCCCCCCGCACATAATCTGCATAGCCCGGGGAGGTGGCAGACCCGGGGCTGCGGGGGCCCCCGATATTATTTTTTGACAACGCCCCCCCGGACCTGGCCCATTAAAATGAAGCGCTTCTTTTTTTAAAACATTTTGGCTGGATTCGCGACCCCAACGCGAATTTCGACAAAATTACAAAACAAAATGCTTTTTTGGGCCCTGGGGGTCCTTCTGGGACCCCTGAGCAGGCCTAGGGCGTCAGGGTATTTCTATCCTGCCCCCTTTTCTTGTTTTTTAACCTTTATTTTACTGTTTTCTTGTGACTCAGTTCTACCGAGTCACAAGATGGCTGCCAACACTTCCTGGTTTGGAGTGTTGGGAGACAATCAGATTGAAGCTCGTGCCCGGGAGGGTTCGCGAACCCACCGCAGCCACAGATATCAAACCTTTTTCTTTTTCTAATCTCTCAGGAACTACTGAACGGATTTACACCATTGAACAAAAAGGGCTGTTTCTGAACCAAGGGCTACCTTTTTGCCAAATTTGGTGTAATTCCATTCAGCAGTTCGGGCTGTAGCTTTGTCTAAAGTTTACTAAGGAAAATAACATGGGGAAAACCCGTTTTGGGACCCCCCTTTTTCTCGGCCTCTACTTCACCCCGAAACTGTCAAGACAGGAGCTGACTGGAACACCCCATTAGTTTTGAAAATTTCGTGAAGATTCGTCAACCGGCGCCAAAGTTATTGGAAAAAGAAAAAACGCTTTTTGAATAGAAACAAGGTCCTAACTATAACCACCTACTGGTCCTAACTATAACTACCTACTGGTGACCGTCAGTGAAGCAAAGCAGAATTGCTTTTCCACAATGGGAGCTGCATGTCAGCAGCTCCCCTTGCAGAAAAGCAATGCTGGCTCCCGCAGGAGGTGGGGAGCCGGCAGGGACTGTGGGGGCATTGGGACTCCCCCCACGGTCCCCAATGGAGCGGCCGGGTCCCGAGGGATGGTATCCCCAGGGCCATCAGTGATGTCACTGGCCATGTCATGAATGATGTAATATGTGATGTCATCAGCAGTGCATTGCGGGGGCACGAGTTACAGTTAGCTGAACTAACTATAACGGCGGAAATTCTATGGTTTTGCACAAGTGAAATGTCCAACTAACTATAACGTCCCTGAAACCTATGGTTTTTTCAGTGAATACATATATATATATTTACCAAAACGCCCAGGTTAAAGTAACATTATAGTTAGGTGAATTTTTCAGTGTGATCATTATTGTTTTGAACTAAAAACAACAGAAATTTACCAGTTACTGTTAGCGGTATTATAATTTGTGCCCCCTCCATGCACTGCCTATGACCTCACATATGACATACCACATGACATTTTCTAATACATCATTTATGGCTGCACTGATGACTTTTCAAATTACATCATCCAATGAGTGTGCTCATTTGTTTTATCATTTCGATTGTGGTGGATAACTATTATTTTTTCACTACCACAGCTAATGGGTGCAAGTACTTAGAAAATGTATGTTCTCTTAATGCACCATAGCTGTGTAGAGGTATTGAACATGTTATAATCTTTGTATTCAAGAGTAATTTTGTGTACAGGTGACAATTGACTTGTGTTCATTATGTTTCACATAAGTATTTTGGTACTGCAGAAAACGTTTCCAGCAGAGCAACGATTCTACGTCCTACATATTGTAGGCAGCCTTGAGAATCGTCTCAGCATGACAATTTCTACTTAATGTAGAAGGCTGTGTGCACCAGATACTAACCTATGTATGTCTGCTTAATTTGCTTCAGAAAATGGGCTATCTGTAAAGTTTTCACCGAAGCATGAATGGTGCAGTTAGTAGAATGTTTAGTACCTTCAGATCTTAGTTATTTTTAGTGAATAGTGTCTTTTTTACAGCTGTTGCATAGAGTAGGCACTGATCTTAGTAGATTTTTTTTAATAGCCTGTGTTGTATTTCTTATGAACCTTATAGGGTTTGCAAACAGTCTTGTATAAAGGAAACTCTCCCAATAGAGTAAGCACTGTGTGCAGACATAACCTTCCTCTGTTGAGCAGACAGGAGGAAACCGGCTCCGACACCAAGGGGGGAGTAGACGGTGTATAGCTGTGCATGCTCCCCGGAGAAAAATGTTCCCTATGCTGTGCTGTTAGATGTAGCTGATTTGAGGGCTATTAACATAATGTAAGGAGACCCCCGGAAGGGGGAAGGAGCCGAGGCCGAGATAAGCAGGTGACGTCTGCCGACACCACGTGGAACACAACTGGGTGGGCTGCCGCACGAGGCTCAGAAGGTCCAGAGGCGCGGGCGAAGTCATGATCCCATATCTGATACCTCTATGCCACCAAACAAAGCCCAACAGAACAGAGTTTCCAGCTCCTTTACCCGAGCAGAGGCATGTAGCGCCCCCCTGGACTCCTGCGCAGAAGGCACAATGGCCCTAAGGAGAATCTTCTAACATCCCTACAAAACTTTACGCTGGAACTCAATGAAGAACTGAAAGCAGACCTGACTGTCTCCCTTGAGTCCCTTAAGAGATCTGGAATCCAAGGTGCAGGAGCTGGGACATCGAACAAATAAAATGGAGGGCACAGCAAACCTCCTCGAGGCGCAACTCCAAGCCACTGTCCTGAAGTGCGAAGACCTATAAAATAGGTCCTGTAGGGACAATATTCAAATTCGCAATCTGGCGGAGGGGGTGGAAAGACCAGACCTGGAGGCGTTTTTAGAGGGCCTATTCTCTGAGCTGCTAAGCAAAGCGATTCATATGGTGAAAATTGAAAGAGTACATAGAGTGGGCCCGCTGCAGGAGGCAACACAGAAACACCACGGATATGTGCTGACCAAGCTTCATTTTTTCAAGGTGAAAGATGCTTTCTTCAGGCTGCACATAAGGTAGAGGAGGTCTCCTTTCAGGGGGCATCCTGCACACCCTTCCAGAACATTGCTCCGGATACACTGACCCACCTACAATTTAGGCCTATCAAAGATAAGTTGCAGTAAGACTGTGCTAAATACCGCTGGACCTACCCATTTGGCCTGGCATCCGAGCTCCATAATAGGCCACTTCACGTCACAGACGTCCAGGAGGTGCGAAGTTTATGGGTATATCTCCTAGCCCAGAGTGATAGGTTGGGGATGGAACTATGACATCCTCAAGCTCCTCTAAGCCTACAAAGGACAAACATCAATGGCAAACTCAGCTGCTCACGAAACTACAGAAGAAACGCTGAGAGTTATAGAGCAACAGACCTTTTGGGTTCGTTGGGATGGTCGGAGTCACCCCCGGACGAACGAGTATTCCAGTACACCTTCCCTGCAACGCAATGAGATGGATGTGATACAGTGGACTTGAACTCAGCGACTAGAGAAAATGCACTGGGATACACACCCAGGGCCTAGATATTACCTCCAACATAGCTCTGAAATAACTATCTTTCCCGATATTCACAAGCTACTATTGATTTGCCTTAGCGGGTTCTGACCACAGCACCAGAGTATGAAGTTTTTAATTCCCATGCACTCTTATTACACTTCTGGCTATTGTGTACTGTACCTTGAATAGTAAAATCCCCGTTTTTAAGCTCTTATTGCAGTATTGTGTATATATATATTTCTGTAATTACCGCAAAAGTTTAACCAAAAATCTCTAAGAATCCCACTGTGGTAATCCGATTTGTTATGGCTCTGTATACTTGGCACTTGAAAGGTCTTTGGTTCGGTTTTCGTACATATGCTCTGCCTCTGTTTTTATACGAAATGATGAATTTTATGTGGCAAAAATTAAGAACATTCTTCTTTTATGGGAGGGTTGTGATGACTTTTGAAGTATATCTTCTATTTTATGTGGAACTCTTCGGAGTCCCAAATCATAATAAAATAAATAAATAAACTTTGAAACTTTGAGTAGAGATATATAGTACCATGTTAAGTTTGTATGCAAATTTCATTCTACTTTTTACTGGTTGAGGTTTTGATTTGTTTTAGCACTGGTACATGGGATGTTACCAACTCAATTCATAGTGGGGGGGAGAGTGAGAGGGAGGAGATATCTTTCTATTCTAAGTTGGAGGCCAGGGAGGGATTGGGGAGAATGGGAGGTCTACTGCCCATTATTTACTTTTACTGTACATCTGAGGTATGGTGATTACCAACCTAACATGGAATGTGAAGGGCCTGTATTCCCCCGCTAAACACCATAGAATATGGAAATATATAACAGACTGATGATCGATGTGGTGGCCCTTCAGGAAACTCACTTAAAACGATCGGAGGAACATGGACTGTGGCACAGAGAGTATCTGCGGGTGTATAAATCCTCTGCAACCTCCAAACACAACGGGGTGGCACTTTTCTTTCACACATCTCTGCAGTTTAATCGAATGAGTTGTAAAACCGATAAAGAGGGAAGAATAGTTATGGTGAAGGGCAACCTCCAGGGACGTTTGTGTACCTTTGCCACACTCTACACCCCCAATATTAATAATACCCCTTTTTTGCAGAAATGTTTGGCTATGCTGGGTGGCTATGCAGGGGACGACATTGTGGTTTTGGGTGACTTTAACCTTACTTGGACACCAGCTTACCTATCATGAACCCTTACAGACATAACACTGGCAGTTTTCCTAGAGCCTTGAAAAAGAGATTTGGAGAATTAGGTCTGGTGGACACCTGGGGTACACTCCTCCCAAGTGACTGGGACTACACTTTTGTTTCACACTCACACCACAGCTTTCACGTATAGACTATGTCTTTGTGAAAAACACCTTGGTTCAGGCCTTGCGCTCCGCAACCCTCCATCCCATCACATTGTCAGACCATGCTCCAAAGGAAGTGACCGTAGACTGTGAGGCCCCACCAACCAAATAGCGCCAATGGTTTTTCCCTGGATCTCTAGTTCGGGATTGACTATGAGATGATCTGCGAAACCCAATCAGAGACTATTTCCAGCTTAACAACCCGGGGGACACCTCCCCCTCAAAAACTTGGGTCACCTTTAAGGCAGTGCTGAGGTGACAATGTATAGCTTTGAACTCCTCTCTGAATAAGCAAAGAGCCACGGAGCGGCAAACATAAGTGGCAGAACTTATAGTGGCAGAAAAGTCTCACAAAGACAACCTGCGGTTAGCCCAAAAACAAAAGGTAACTGCCTTCAGGGGGAAGCTAAACGTAATATATACCAATCGGGCTAAAATCACCCTTCTGCGTCTTTAACTGATAGGTTGTGACCAGGGTAACAAGGTGGGCTCCCATTTGGCACAGCAATTGAGGGTTAAGAGCGAGAAGGAAAATGTTGGTGAACTTAGGGATGATAAGGGATATGTTCCAGTGACGGATACCAAAAAGGTGCACATATTTGGTTGCTTTTACGAGACCTTACACATGGCGGGGGAGATGGTGGAGCAGGCCAAGCTTGACTACCTGGATGGGGTCACTCTCCCCCAAGTGACAGAAGCACAGAATGAATGGGTGGAGAGCCCGATTACAGAGGTAGAGCTCTGAGCAGCAATAGGGACTCTTAAACTTCATAAAGTCTCTGCACCAGATGGGCTGACTGCCCAGTTTTTTTAAAACGTTTAGCTCTGAACTCACTCCACATTTAGGGGCATATTCTCAAGAACGTGTGAAAACCATTGCAAAAGTTACTTAACGCGAACCTACAACATTGCAGTCTATCACAGGAAATTGACACCTTGTTAACCAAGTATTCACAACACGGCGGTACCATGTGATAGTCACCAGATAACGCGCCAAATGGCTGGGTTAAAATCAACGCCACACTGCAAAAATGGAAAACACGAATGCAAGAAAAGCTGCGATGAGGCCAAGCGCAATACAAAAAGCTGCGAAAACCAGCCACAGGCCTGCAAATCCCACGTGTCTTGCAGGAAATGCACTATAAAAGCTACAAAAACACACCAGAAAGAAGCCAAAGTGCGTAGCAAAATGGATGCAACCTGACTGAGAGCAAAGGTCAACGCAAACCCCACAAGCCACCAGCAAGAAACAACGAGCTTGGGGAAAGCCAAGGAGAAGAGGGAGAGGAAGACGGGGTGCAGTCCGCAGGAAAACAAGATAAGCTTCACGGAGGTGACAGAACAGAACCAGCAACTGACCCACAATCAGACCACCTTGACTGCAGCCGGAGTGTCGAGGGGGCAAATGGAGGAGGACAAGAGGTGCTGGCATGACGTGAAAACCTAAACCAGGCACAAAGACGCCACCAACAGGAAAGCAGAAATGGCCACAGGTGGTGGGAGTCCTGTGCCACAGGCGGAGCTGGAGGAAATGGAGGCCGCAGTCCACAGTGTGGAGATGGTGCAAGGAGTCAGGAGTGCAGACACAGCTCGATAGGACCTGACACAACAAAAACAGGGTGAGTAAAGTCCAGGGACTGGGGGGACGGGGGGAGATGGGCACAATGACACACCTGCACAACGATGTGTAGCACATTGCACACCCACAATGACCCTGGATCATGTCCCTCATCCCCGTGGCACACAGCAGCACTCACACATAGCAATCAAAGCACATCCACATTGATGGCAATGTGGCACCAAGTGCAACACCGACACTGCAGAACAGAGGACACAACTGGCTCTGCACACGCTCAGAAACAGGCCCACTACATCTGACAGAGCTGGAAACGATTAAATGGAAATGTACACGTAAAACCTCACACCCGTCATCTAGTCCAAATGTATACTGTCCCCCATCTAAAACCTGCACCTCCAAAACAGTCACAATGTACACCGTCATTCAGTCTGCATGTAAACAAGAACAATGCGCCAACACACATGTCAACACACTGTCAACATGCATCTCACCTCCACATTGCAGAGGGACACACAACACCTCCAGCAGAGCACAGAAGAACACACATCACTGATGCCGGAGGGGACCACCACACCTACGACACTGACGCTCTACAACAGCCCATTCACATCCCACGCAACCCACCACCAGAACCAGGGCAGCCAGGCCACTTAGAGGAGAACCCAGTCCCTGAAACAGACCACACAGCATGAAGCACCCGCAAGCACGGCAGGCCCTCAACACTTCACTGAACCACACATGGCACCCCAATGCCAGGTGTCAAAACGCCAAAAGGAGGTGGCCCAACAGGTGCTGGTATGTTCTGAACCCATGGAAGGTGAACTAGAGCACATACGTGGGTGTCCATTACCCTTCAAGGACCACCTACACCTTACAAAGGAGACCCACACTGCCATAGAGACACATGCAGATGCACATTCCCAGTACAGAACCACGCACACACATATCAGTCACACACCCATGTTGGCTCTGCGTACGATGGCACAGTCCACTGCCCTTAAAAATTGTGTGGGTGACGACAAGGCTAGATGTCCAATTTACAGCACAATGTAATTTCCTAGGGCCCAGGGCCCTCATGCATACAACAAGACCACAGGGAGACACGCAGATGTCATGTTGAACTGGCTATGGGCACGTGTGCACTGCCCCTTTATTGGCAGGGCCACATGAACAGTGACGCCTGTGCTGGTTGTGTGTGGGGTGAGTATAAGCCAGCCCGCACGGAGTGCTTGGTGCTTGCAACAACTTGAACAGTGGACAGCAGTGCAATGGAAACAAAAAACACCTGCATAACAGAGTCAACTGCTGAGCAACATTGAAGGAGCCGGAGCAAGTACAGAGGTCACCCAACATATAAACAGAAGTGTCCGTGAGTTTCAGTGCACTGAGGTTGGGGCCCCAGAGTTGAGTGTGCTCATGTAAAGAAAATGTCTCGGATTGTGTCCCTTCTGGATATTCCTGATTCAGCTGCAGTGGGGGGTGTCACACCTACATCATCTTCCTCATCGCCGTCCCAGGTCACCCATACTGCCTGAGGTGACATTGCTGCATGAGCACTCCACGGCACATAATCAAAACAGTAATGGATGATGATTCATGGTGCACAGAGCTAGTGGCACCTGGAGTGCTGAGCAGGGGATCAGGCAGAAAATGGCATCCACAACAGGTGCGGGCAACTCCGTCAGTCTGCCAGTATGACCATTTCGATACTGGCAGTTGGCGGTCGGAGTTGGTCACGGCGGTGGTGGCGTGTGCCTCCTGCGGTGATGCGACGTCCGGGCCGGTCAGGACTCGATTTGATGTGTGAGCCCTGGTGGACTGCAGTTGAGGCAGGAGGCAGCGGACAGCGCAGGGCCACAGACACATGGCGTTGATGCCCCCAAGGCCTTCGCCTCAGAGGCCATCCAACATCTCAGAAGAAGGGGTCCCTAACCTGACCAGCACAGAGTTAGTGGCCCCAGATGCACTGCGGCCGGCACAGGCACACCACCACAGAACAGTGACTTGTGGTGCAGTGAGATAGGGGTACATGAAGTGCTGAGCGGGTCCTCATCGATGTCCAAGGTGGACGTGGCAGAGGCTTGTGGGGTACAGTGGAAGGTGTCCTCCAGGGCATGATGCAGAGGGTGGAAGCTGTCCGGAAGCAGCAAATGGAGAAGTGGAATGCCACGGCATTGTTTTACCAACAAAGTCAGTTACACCGCCATGATGGCGATGAAAACCCCAAGTCCATGGACTCAGTTGCCACCTAAGTTCAACCAGAAAGTGTCCATGGGTCTCGTGGAACAGACGTAGTGGCACCGGGACTGAAAGGGGATGCAGTCTGCATTGAGGCCTGTACAGTGACATCAAGTCAAACATAAATAATTCAAGACTGGATTTGAATAGTGTGTGACCCACTCGACCGCAGTGTAGGCCTGAGGCAGCGGTCAGCATGGTTCAGCGCGCTCCTCCTGGAACTCTAACACACGACGTTGTCATGACATTTGGGGGTGACTTGTGGTTGACGTAGGCAAAAGCACCAGAGCCGAGCGCGTGTTCAGTCAGCGATGTGTCCTGCCTTGTATGGACTGGATCGGATTGGCATGAGGCCTGCTGGACCACAGTGTAGGCTGACGGCATAGTCATCAAGGGCCCACAGACACGTGTGTTTGGGATGATATGCACAGTCTTGGTGTCACCACATCGAAGGGAGTATAGTGAGTTAAATCTGCCATTCTTGATGTTCTCGGTCATGGTGTAATCAAGACTCAGTTCCAAATGTGCGAATGACTTGAATGCAGCATGGGCAGTAGTCCGCGTGGGCCCACGGACACCTGTGGATGGACTGCCATGCTCAGACTTGGTATATGTAGAAAACAATGGTCCTGAGCAGACACTAAATTTTACATAAAATTAAATATAGACCACAATGGGTTACTATACACATCCGATGTCCAGCCGGACAGGGGATTTTTATTTTTCAGATACTAAAGGATATGGTCAAGGATAATGAAAACACTACATTTATCGTGGGGCACAATCCTGCACCCTACAGCATGGGGAACGTGCGGGGGGAAAAAAGGGAATAACAATGCAGGCAGTTTAGGACAAACAACAGTTACAGGCAAAGACTGAGAGCCGTTGCAACTTGCAGGCATAAATGAAGTTGTAGCAAGTTTGACAAAATAGAGACCACAAAGAGTAAGCACAATGGATATTTGTGGCACTATTTTTAAAAAGTCGACGTTTCGATCCCAAGCTCATTGATTAACGGGATCATCTTCAGGACTAAATTTATAACATTTGCCTGGTTTTTAACGCCCCAATTGAGGACATAGGGGTATCACATATGGCAGGTCAGAGTGGAAACTGACAATGAAGAACAGCGTTGTTGCTTTTGGTTTGGTCGCTTGCAGTTAAGGTTTCTATAAAACTTAGTGGGCGCTGGAGCGTGCTGCTCCTTGCCTGGATCGGCTGTTGGGTAGTTAGACTGTGGTGCAGATGGGCCACATTTCAATGCGCCAAGTTATTGCTTCAATATACTAATATGTTACAGTCCAAGCTGTGGAGAGATACAGCAATGGAGATCTCTGTCCTCAGCAACAATGTGCTGTGTAGTAACCGGCTCAATGGCAGGCACTTGAGCCCATTGAGCCCATTGAGCCGGTTACTACACAGCACATTGTTGCTGAGGACAGAGATCTCCATTGCTGTATCTCTCCACAGCTTGGACTGTAACATATTAGTATATTGAAGCAATAACTTGGCTCATTGAAATGTGGCCCATCTGCACCACAGTCTAACTACCCAACAGCCGATCCAGGCAAGGAGCAGCACGCTCCAGCGCCCACTAAGTTTTATAGAAACCTTAACTGCAAGCGACCAAACCAAAAGCAACAACGCTGTTCTTCATTGTCAGTTTCCACTCTGACCTGCCATATGTGATACCCCTATGTCCTCAATTGGGGCGTTAAAAACCAGGCAAATGTTATAAATTTAGTCCTGAAGATGATCCCGTTAATCAATGAGCTTGGGATCGAAACGTCGACTTTTTAAAAATAGTGCCACAAATATCCATTGTGCTTACTCGTTGTGGTCTCTATTTTGTCAAACTTGCTACAACTTCATTTATGCCTGCAAGTTGCAACGGCTCTCAGTCTTTGCCTGTAACTGTTGTTTGTCCTAAACTGTCTGCATTGTTATTCCCTTTTTTCCCCCCCCACGTTCCCCATGCTGTAGGGTGCAGGATTGTGCCCCACGATAAATGTAGTGTTTTCATTATCCTTGACCATATCCTTTAGTATCTGAAAAATAAAAATCCCATGTCCGGCTGGACATCGGATGTGTATAGTAACCCATTGTGGTCTATATTTAATTTTATGTAAAATTTAGTGTCTGCTCAGGACCATTGTTTTCTACATATATAATTGATACCCGTGGTCCTTAGCCATTTTTCGGGTTCCCTTGTTTGTATAAAATATATGCTCAGACTTGGTGGCACGACATCGATGGGAGTATTGTGAGATAAAATATGCCATAATTGATGTTCTCTGCCATAGTGTAATCAAGACTCAGTTCCAAATGTGTGACCTACATTTCTGCTGTGCATGCAGGTGGAGTACCTCAACGGGACGGGAGTACAGCGGAGGCCGTGATGGACTGAGGAGGCTGACAGGTTCGCAGCACTCTGGCTTGGAGCTTGCACGGGCACGTGGTGGGCCCTCATCGACACACGCTGGTGTCGGCACATGCCCGTTGAGGACCTCGTTGTGCAGGGCCAGGCAGGACTGGTACGGGGTCCAGCGTCCTGGGTTGCAGCAGGTGCACAGGAACACAGGCAACACCGTTCACGGCGTCGGCCTCGTGGCGGGGTGATGGGCGCCACCCTGGAGTCGTTGGGCATTCCGGAAGAGGACCACGCCCAGAGCTACGTGCTTTTTATTTACACCCCTACACGTGCTCGGAGTACGCCGGGCCAGCCCACTCCGCTCACGCTTACGGGGGGGACGTAACAAGCTACATTTCCGGGATCTTCGCCACTGGCTGGGGTGACATGGTTGCGTCCACTGTCCCCTGCACTCCATACACCAGCGGCGTGTACGACATCGATATATGTGTGTGGTCTGCATACTGCAGTCTGGCCATAGCATCGAAGCCACACTTGGCATTGTGTACACTGTCATTCATAGGTCAGTTGCCTCCTTCGCACATGCCTGGTCCCCACCTCTTCCCACATCTGCTATTGTGTGGCTGAGGTGCCATGCCGTTGATGGCTTATGTGCACAGCTGGCCCAGGTTGCCCGAATGAGTTGTGCTGTCGTGTCTGGTGGGTGGGCATGTGGTTTGGCATGTTGTATGTGAGTTGTGATGTATGCATTCACAGTGTTGTGAGTTGCTTGGTTGTGGAGTTGAGGTGTGTGGTGTGTTCTTTTGGTACTTGTCAACGAGCAACGCATTTCCATAGGTGCCAGGCAGGAAGCACCGGGTGATGGTGGGCTGTCGGAAGATGTAGGACTCATGCACTCGGAATGGGTGGTTTGCTTCGAGGTTGGTGGAGATTCCTAGGTGGTCCACTATTGCCTGCACAGTGATGGTATGTGTGTGCTTTCGGTAGCGGATATTGTGTGCAGCGTCACCAGGGTGCACAAGTAGGACATGTGTCCATTCAATTGCCCCCTGACACGTGAGGAAATCCAGCTATGGCTGTAACGCCTTGCTTGGTCTCCAGCTGTTCCTGTGCAGTGTCGGAGGAAGGATAGGTAGTGTGGTACAAAGCGAATGATGGCATCCAAGGCAGTTGGGGGTGGCTGGCTTTGAGACTCCTCGGACTCTGGCGGTTGTTGGTTGGGGGTACCAGAGGCCAACAGATGCGGCACAGCCAGCAGCTTTGTGTGGGGTGGGATGTTGGTTGTCCGCTGTGCTGGTGCCGTCGGCCTGTTGGGTGATGAGGGTCAGGATGCGTAGGATGGTTGTCCTTTTGAGCCAGTGGTGGTCAATGGCATCCTCTGGTGTTAAGTCAGGGAGGCTGAGGCGTTTCATGTGGGTCCGCTGTCTTTGTCCGTGCTGCCTCTGTGGTGGTCGGGGGGGTGGTTCTGGGGGGAATTCCGGGGGGGGGGGTTGTGGTCCTGGGTGTAGTGGCGGTGGGTGTTGTTGCCTTCTTGCGTGTCCGGCACGCATGTTCAGTGGCTCCTTGGCATCTGTTGTTCTTCAGGTGTGGCTCTGGGTTGGGCTCCCTTTTCTGTTGCAGGCTTGCGTCTGACTGTGCACCAGGTCGTTTTCTGCTGCTAAGGTGCCTTATCACATGTTTCGTGGTCTTTTCGCCAATGTGGCTGGTCGTTGAGAATGTTGTGGAGTGGTGTTGTCGCCGCTTTTTGCACGGGAACGCCTACTCTACATCTTATTAGCGATAGTTGATGGGGTAATCTTTTTTACGGCTGCTTTCGCTGGTAAACTGGTGCTATGGGCTGTTAGCACCAGCTTGTGAATGGGGTGATGAATTTATCGTGAGTTTGGCTGCGCTGACGTGCCTTTGACTAGGCAATAGCTCCTTGAGAATATGGCCCTTAGTGTCTCTTTTTAACCATATGGCTGTCACTTGGGGGGTTACCACCTCCATGAGTGAAGCACTTACATTGGTGATACCAAAAGAGGGCAAATACCCAAGAGCCTGTGACTCATATGAACTAATTGCCCTTTTAAATCTTGACATAAAACTACACTCGAAGATCTTAGCCGTGAGGCTAGATGCCCTGCTTCTGGAATTGATCCACCCAGACCAATCGGACTTTACTAAAGGCCACCAAATGCATGATAATATTCAGCGAGTCATGCACCTGGCAGAGAAAACAACCAAGAAATCTGTACCACCGGTCCTTCGACGCTGAAAAAGGGTTTAACTAGGTAGACTGGGCATTTCTGTTCAACACTGCGGAAATTTGGTTTTTGTGACCAATTTATTAGCATGGTTAAGGCTACCTATGCAGCACCCAGAGCCAGAGTATTAGTTGATGGGGTGAGCTTGAATGTCTTTCAACTGGGCTGTGGGACTAAACAGGGGTGTCCGTTGTCACCCCTTCTATTCGTACTGAGCATTGAACCGATTGCGGCCAAACTACACTCCACAGTGCAGATACAGGTTGTCCATTTTGGTCCACAGAGCCTAAGATTTCTCTATTTGCGGATGACTTCCTGCTATCATTGACCTCCTCTCGGACATCGTTGAAAACACTCATGGACGAATTAGGTCGATTTGAGCTAGTACCGCGTTTTCAAATCAACTTAACAAAGTCCTTCTTGCTCAAGTTGACAGCGGAGAGGGACTCCTTGGAGAAGACTATCTCCTTCCAATGGGCTAAGAAAGATATTAACAACTTGGCTGAGTAACCATGCATCATTTCCAGACTTGCATGGAATATTGACCCCTGATGAAGGGTCCGCATTTGACCCGAAATGCATTGGGTTCTGTTGAATTTACGTCAGCTATGGATTTTGTTCGTTTTCACAGAACATTGTGATTCTAATTGAAGTGCATTTGCAGAGATAGAATGCAATAAAAACTTCGAAACATTGAAGATCTCCATGAGCCTTGACAATTGAATTCACTAATTTGTTTAAATTGTTTAAACTATATAGCAACACGTTTGCTGTGTCTACAGTGCTCACACCAGCAGGAAGTTTTCTTCATGCATTTTCTAAGAAAGATATTACACACCTGGCCTTGGCAGGTTATACAAGGCCAACTATCCCCCACTACTACACCAATTGAGACCCGACTTTAAAAGGTGGGTCCCACAGTACTTGTCTTGCATCGGACTCATTCAGCTCATCAAGATGACTATATTACCTAGGCTCCTATATCTATTTCGAGGCTTTCCGATCGAGCTGAAAGAGGTTTCTTTTCCTCTTTGCGCTCTTTGGTGATCTGCTTTGTATGACAAAGACATGGACCCCCCCCTATTGTTTAAAGTGCTACGCTTGCCTAAATCAGCTGGCAGTCTAGCGCTGCTGGACTTTAACCTATACTATAAGAAAAAGCTCAACTAAGGGTGATCCGTGAATGGTCTGCAAGGGAATCAGACAAATATTGGCTGCATATGGATAGAGAGGTGGCTGGAAAATATATCTGGGATCTGATTTGGAAGCCAAAGAGTGTCTGTCCTGTGAACGTTTATTTGAGCACCCCCACACAGACCACACTGAGGGTATGGGATGACATGAGTAGGCAGATGGGGTGGACTACTTTTCCCCACCCTTTCACTCCCCTACACTTTAATCCTGAATTCCCCCTGGCCCTCTGAGGAAATTCGATTTTCGATCACGATCGCATTGAGCCGCCATTTTGTGCTCCGCCGCCATTTTGTGTTGCCCTCACTCAGGCAGCACGACGAACGAAGTCTTTTCTGCCTTACCTGCAATATTGTGTCAAAATAGCCTTGTGCCTCTGCTTACGAGTACACTAATCCCTGTCTGGTTTTCCTAATCCCTGTCTTAACTATCTATTGGTTCACACTATTCTCTCTTGATCTTATCTTGTCTTCTGGCCTTCGTTGTCCTCCGCTCGTATTCTCTTGTTTCACAACTGTCCTCCAAAACACACAAACGTATCTCGCCACCTGCAAACCAGTTACAAACATGTTAATACCTTAACCTGTGGGAGGGATGGCAAACACCGTTGGAGGAGAGGCTTCTTCGAGTTACTCGATATCTTTGTTTTTCAACCTTTTCTATTGGACATGTTCTGTCTTTAACTATTCCTATTGGTCCTCTATGTATGTTTTAGGTGTGTCCTTCGTTCATGTATATGTCACCTATGTACTATATTAGATTGTGCGCCACGGAGTGAAGTGGCAGTCTCCTGAGAATATACTGTGTGTACTTCTAGGACAACTGTACTAGCTGCAGCTAATAAAATCTGATCTTTTACGCCGACAGAGTGTCCCCGTGTCTCTGTTAGCTGAAGCAGGAGAACCCAGGAGATTAAGGCGTACCCTGCGCCGCCAGGCCCAATTGGTTCTGGTTCTTCAACTGGCGCCCAACGTAGGGCGGCTTCAGAGGTAGTGGTTCTGCTTGAAGGTTGTGAGGAACCCTGCAAGAAAATTCTGGAGGAATCGCGAGCCAAGTCAAGCGACCCATGTATGTCGAAAGTGGTCCGAAGGTCTTTTGCAGCGTGGTTACTCCTTCCTGACGGCTACTGACGACTGCTGCCCTGGCTGCCGCCCTGCCTTGGCCCTCTTTTTGATGATGTATGGTAAAGCGAGACGATAGACGGGGCCTCTGTTGGTGTAAGAAGACATCTTAGTTAAGTATTGGTGGGTCGCTCCCACATTTGGTTCTTTGGTTCTTTGGTCCTTAGGTTCTTTGTTTCTTTGGTTCTTTGGTTCTTTAGTTCTTAGGTTCTTTGAGTCTTTGATTCGGGTATTGCAATAACCGAAGCCGAGGGGTAAGTACACTTGTGCTGTGTTAAGTATTTAACCCCCTTGATGTTTGTGAACAGTCCAGTGAAATAACGATGCCTGGTCTGACTAGGTTTGAGAAACTTTGTTGCTTTGGTTGTAATAGGGATTCCCGGCTGGAGGACTCTTGTCCGATTCCTTCGGTTGGAACTCCCACTTATGAGCTCTATTCCAAACATGGTGTTGGCCCCATTGCCTTCAACGAGGCATGGATCCGATACACGAAGAATGATGGTGTTTTAAAATGGCCAGAAAATGGTAGCTTTGAGCCCGACATACTAGACAATTTGGAAACTATTTTATTTAAAAGAAAAGCCCGGCCGGCAATGTTTGACTCTTTCCGCCTTTGGCGTAAGGAAGCCAAACAGAGAAAAATTAAGCAAGAAAAACGAGATAAGAAAGCACAGAGTATGACAATTATACAGGCTGCTCAGCAATTTAAATATGATGAAGTTGATAATACGATGGAAATTTCAGAGAGACAGCATCGTATGGCAATAGATAAATGCTATCCGATGTTGCCAGCTTCCCCCTCTGATAAAAGAAAGGATTTAGAAGAAGATCCCTTGATGTCTCACCTATTAAGATTGCCTCCGCCCTATGTACAAGGTGCTAATGCACCCCCGTTGTTACAGCCTGTTCAGCCGCCAGTTGCGCCTCCGCTTGCTCCGGCTCTTCCACATTTGCCCCCTCAAGTATTGCCGCCTTTGCCAGCTTTGCCTTCGACTCCTTTACCTTCAACTTCTTCGCCTTCCGCTCCTCCGGTAATTACTAGGGGTGGGCGGAATTTGCGTAATTGCGTTACGCAAATCTCCGCGAAACGGTAAAAAATCTCCGCGAACACGCAGAAATTTCGCAAGCGGAATTGCTTGTTCGCGATGCTTTTTTCCTGTTCACAATTGCTGTTTGCATGCTCGGGGAGAAATATCTCGCGAACACGCATTTTGAGAACGCAAACAAGCAAAAAATTTCGCGAACTCGCAGAATGCAGAATTTTGGGCAATTTCGTGTTCTCTGCGGAACGCGAAATTACCCAAATTCCGCAAATTCCGCGAGCGGAACGGAATTTGCCGCCCAGGCCTAGTAATTACTGATTTCCCTTCCATTAGTTCGCCTAATACCTTGTCCCCTATCCTTATGTCCAATTCTCCGTCTATGCGTAAACGACTTCCAGAAACGGTCTCTGGTCTTTTATCGCCTTTCTTTGAGGCATTAAATGTGTCTCCAGCTTTTTCTCGAAGACGATCTCATAGTCAGTTCCCAGCTTCCGAAGAACGGGAAAGGTTGGACTCTCGCATTCACAAATGGATTGAGAAGGGTCCTCGGTATAGTGTACCCGACATTATGTATACCTTCTCACAGTGGAATGCGCCTACACAGAGATATGTTTTCAATGTTATGTGTGATACTCTTGTTAAAGGTTGGGAGGATATGGACCTGGGTTCAGTTCCTCAGGGTCTGTTAGATATTCAGGCTAATTTTGATAAGGGACTCATTGTGGGTTCTAAGGTTGAGGACGCTGTAAAGACACTTGTTTCCGTTAGAACCTTATTTACTTCACAGACTTTTTTAGATTCCGATCCCTCAGTTAGGTTGACACTGAAAAATTATCCAATGAGAGAGGTTCCTCCGGTATGGAGAGAAGAGGTCCCAGCAGCAGGTGCTAACCTAGCTATTCCTGCTCATTTCCAGCGTATATGGGTACATGTGCCCTGGAAAAGGTCTGAAGTTTTAGCCCTTAAACAGTCTCTACCGGATCCTCGTAAGAACCCTGCAGGTTATTATAAAGAATTGTCACAGACTGTTGAAGCCTGCATCATGAATTTAGCAGATATCAATATGTTGATGGGGAATGTAGTTCCACAAGCATTATGGGCTAGGATTCGTAAAAAGAATCATGCCCAAGAATTAGGTGGAGATTGGGATGCTATAATTGCCGCAGATAGAGACCAAGTGGGTGGTGCGAAGCCTGAGGCTTTGATTTCAGAACTCCCTGGTAGGATTATTACATTAATGAAAACGATGATGCCTGCCTTGAGAGTTAACTGGGATAAACTAGCCGCGTGTAAACAGAAGAAAGATGAGAGTGTTTCCGATTTCTTCACTCGCTTCGAGGAGACATTCATCGATCACAGTGGTCAGGATATGACTACGGAGGGTGGACAGCGATTATTTGTAGATAAGTTTGTATTTAATTTGCTCCCCGAGTTGTCGCATAAGCTGAAAGACTCCGAAAGTTCATGGGCTGTTTCTTCTTCAGCTCAGATTTTGGCTACTGCTCAATATTATGAAAATAGAGATAAAGAAGAAAACGATAAGCAAGAGAAAAAGACTAAAGAATTGAAAACTAAGGTTCTCTTGCAACAAGCTTATCCACCTCGTTATGCTCAGCCCCAGTTTCAACAGCCTCCACAGTTTCAGAGGGTGTATCAAAGGCCTGAGCCATATATTCCGAGACCTTTGTTAGGTCCTAATCAATGTGCCTATTGTAGAGAGGAAGGTCATTTCAAGAATAATTGTCCGGTTTTATTACAGCGTAATGGGACACTATCTGCTCCACGAGGTCGTGCTGGCCTCCAGTCAGCAAACAGAGGTAGAGGTCGAGGTATATTGACCCAAGAACAGCGTTCCCTTCCTCCCTCTAGTTCCGTGAACTACTTTGATCAGCAAAACGCTCGGTCTACACAGTATTACAATGAGGATTCTTAAGTTGGAGACGGGAATGAAAGTCTTCATGTTAACTAGGACAGCCATGGACAAAGTAAGGGAGTTGTGTCGATTCCAGTAGATCAGAATGGACCTTATGTTAATGTCACTACAATGGGTGTTTTAGAGCCATTTCTTTTAGATACTGGTGCGATGAGAAGTTCTATCATTCATTCAAAACTCCCTGGGGCACCTTTGTCTGGCTTAACGAATGTATCTGTAGGTTTTTCCGGCGCCCCAGTTCGTAATCCGGTTTCTTGCCCTTTGCCTATTTCAATTGGTCCTTATGATTTAGAAGTTCCGCTTCTCTTAACGAATGGTTGCGGCGAGAATCTATTGGGCTTGGATCTATTGAAAAGACTGCATGCGACAATATCTTGTTCTCCTTCTGGTGTATATCTCACTTTAGGACAGAAACTGACTTCTCCAATGTATTTGTCAAAAGATCAATTTCCACCTGAATTGCTCTCTCTTCCTACAACGCTTTGGGCCACGGGTCCCAATGATGTTGGTTGTCTTGAAATTCCACCTTATGTTGTTACTCTCAAGCCCAATGCTGAATTGCCACGCGTTCCTCAATATAGAATTTCCACTGAAGGTGAAAGAGCGCTTTTGGAAATCATTCATGATTTGATTCAGAAAGATGTGGTTGAGGAAACGAGAGGTAACATATGCAATAGCCCTATTCTTCCTGTTCTTAAACGCACTGATCCTTCTCAACCTCCTGTTTATCGTTTTGTAATTGATCTTCGGGAGGTAAACAAAATTGTTGTACCACAGTTTCCTGTTGTCCCAGATATCACTACGCTGTTGACGATGATACCTTCTACAGCGGTTTGGTTTTCTGTTATCGATCTGAAAAATGCTTTCTTTAGTATTCCCATTGCTGAAGAGAGTAGGGATATTTTTGGCTTCTCTCTTGGAGGCCCAAGCTTCCGGTTCAAACGCGCACCTCAAGGCTATTGTGAAAATCCCTCTATTTATAGTCAAGCTCTGAAATGTCATCTTGATGCTTTTTCTTTGCCGTCTGGTGCTGCTCTCATTCAATACATGGACGATTTGTTAATCGCTGCTGATTCAGAGGATATATGTAAGAATGTGACGGTTGCATTGTTGCGACATTTCTCCAATCTTAATCATAAGGTTTCACCTTCTAAGCTACAATATGTTCGTCGAGAGGTTACCTACTTGGGTCATCTCTTATCAAAGGAGGGAAGACGATTAACCCCAGAACGTATCCAAGCTATTGTGCAAATGTCTGCGCCATCCACACAAAGAGAGGTACGTGCCTTTTTGGGCATTACTTCCTATTGTAGGCAGTGGATCCCTAACTTCTCTCTGTTGGCCAAACCTTTGTTGGCACTCACTTTGAAAGATACGCCTCAGCCCCTTCCATGGACTGACGACTGTCAGAGGAGTTTTACTGACTTACGTACTGCTCTGTGTTCTGCTCCGGTACTAGGTACTCCTGAGTACAGTAAACCTTTTACGCTCTATGTTCATGAAAGAGAAGGTTGTGCATTGTCAGTCTTAACACAGCGATTTGGAGATAAACAGCGGCAATGTGCCTATTTTTCGGCTACGTTAGATCCAGTAGCTAAAGCATTGCCTAGTTGTCTCAAAGCGACAGCAGCAGCAGCAATTTCTATTCGACAGTCTGCTGGAGTGGTGCTAGATAACACTCTCATTGTTATGGTGCCACATGCAGTGGATACTTTGCTAAACAGAACAAAAACACAGCATCTCACGAGTGCTCGTTTGTCTGGATATGAGCTGACGCTTTTGGCTAGTCACGTGCACATCAAACGATGTAATACCTTAAATCCAGCTACTCTGTTGCCTCTTCCAGAAGAGAAAGGTGTTCAGGAACAACATGATTGTTTCTTTCATACTGAGGAAGAGACAAAGGGTAAAATTGACTTAACAGATACACCATTAGTGAATCCGGATGGAACGCTATGGGTAGATGGTTCTTGTTTTAAGCTTCCTAATGGAGAGACAACTTCAGCCTATGCTGTTACTACTTTGCATACAGTCGTGGAAACAGCACGCATCAGACATAATTCAGCTCAGGCAGCTGAACTGATAGCCTTAACCAGAGCGTGTGTGTTATCCAAAGGAAAAAGAGTGAACGTGTACACCGACAGTCAGTATGCTTTTGGTGTAGCGTTCAATTTTGGATGTTTGTGGAAAGAAAGGGGATTCCTTACTTCCCACGGCACTAAGATACAACATGGTCAGTTGGTGACTGACCTTCTTGAATCACTTGCTTTGCCTACCCAAATAGCAATTGTGAAGTGTAGCGCACATAAGAAGATTGTTGACGATATTGGTCGCGGGAATGCATTTGCGGATGAGGTAGCGAAACAGACAGCCAGAGATGCTACAAGTCGCATGTATGTTGCAGGCCCTGCAAATTGGGTCAGAGAAAGAGGAATGTATGAGGATACAGTAGAAAGTGTGAAATCAATTCAAGAAGAGGCTACAGAGAAAGAATTTAGTAGATGGAAAGAAAGTACAGGAATGTTAGATGAGATTGGGTGTTGGGTAGAATTATCCGAGCACCAATGTTGGCTGTTACCAGACGCTTATGTACTACCTGTAGTTACTATGGCGCATGGTCCAGCCCACCTAAGTGCAAAAGGAATATGCAAGCTTCTGGCTCCAGTGTGGCAGAACAAAGGAATACCGAAGTGTGCAGACAATATAGTGAAACATTGCATTATTTGCTTAATGTACAATCCGAGAAAGGGAACCCCAACTCCAGCAGGTCACTTTGCTCCTCCGACCTTTCCATTTGAGGTGTTGCAAATCGATTACATTCACATGGAACGATGCAACAATCTCAAATATGTTCTAGTGATGGTATGTGCCTTTTCCCGATGGATAGAGGCTTACCCCCTGAAAGATAATACTGCTTCATCTACAGCCAAAGTACTTCTTAAAGAGTTTTTCCCTAGATTTGGTTTGCCGCGCATTGTCTGGAGTGACAATGGGAGCGAATTTGTGGGCCAAGTCATGGAAAAGGTTTGTGCAGGTCTTGGTATAAAACAGAAGTTCCATGCGGCAAACCATCCACAGTCAGCGGGTCTAGTGGAATGCTACAATTTAACTTTAAAGCTTAAGCTTGCAAAAGTGCAGGCTAGTACAGGCCTTAGTTGGCCCGATGCACTACCTTTGGCCCTTCTATCTACCAGAACGGCTGTGCATTCTCGTTTGGGACTTAGCCCTTATGAGATAGTTTTTGGACGCCCAGCTAATATATGGGGAGTCCCTCGCCCTAAAAAGTATTCAGACTTGCCACACCCAATGTTGATTGATTACTTGCACGACCTTACAACTAAATTGCGTGTTCTCCATCAACAGGTTCAGAGCGCTCTGCCAGAGGCCTCCACAGACTCAGGTCATTCCATCCAACCAGGTGATTGGGTTTGTGTGAAGAATTTTCAAAGGACGAAGAACTTGGAGCCTCGCTGGAGAGAGCCCCGTCAGGTCCTCCTAACAACTCGTACAGCAGTGAAGGTTGAAGGAAAGAAAAACTGGATTCACGGCGTGCACTGCAAGAAGGTTCCTTTGCCTTTGCCCTTTGATCAGTGGGTCCGTAAGGGTATAAGTGACTCTGAAAGCGAGAAAGTTCTCCAATTTGTACCCTTTAGTGATGCACGCTTGAATGGAACACTGTCGGAAAAAGAAAGCGACGACACTCTCCAAGAAGCTGTACCACCACATTTTCGTCTGAATACCACAAATCCACGAACACGGTTTCAGGATCAGACTGTACCTGATAAGGCTCATTACGATTTGAGACCCAGACTGAAGAAGAAAATTTAAAAATCTCCCTTCTATGTAGTTTCTATCCCGGTTGCAGGGTCACGGTAGGAGTCTTGGTTGTGACCTGAGTAGTGGCAATAGGCCTGCAGGACTTGCCGTGTCATAGGAGGGCAGACAATCGTGATCAAGTGATTAAGGAAGATTGCAGTGAGCATCCATTTAGAAGATGGAAACTACATTAGGCGAAAAAGAGAGAAAGAGCAAAATGAAAAACAGTTATTTTAAAATAATATACAGTCGTTGTGGTATAACTTTATGTGTTTTTATATTATTGTGTATTCTATTGGCGTGTATAGGTTGGATTGTTTATGCTATGCAGCAAAAAGTTGTCCCTTCTTCTGTCACTGTGCCTTCTTATTCCACTATCTCTCCACATCTGTTTCATACACTTCCTCAACATGAACTCGTTAGAAGAATCGAATACTACAATAATTTGTTTATTCAATTATTATACCAACACCAATTAGTAATTGATACAACTGATTGTTGGGTGTGTGGATTAATGCCTCATACCACAGAAAAAGGGATGCCATATTTAGTCCTTCCATTCTCTTATGAAGGTTCTGCTTGGGCTTATTTTGTAATTTTCTCTAACGCCTATCAAAGCCGATTTAAACGACCTGTCAGTTCTTATATTGGTGGTCCAGATTTCAGTCATAGTTCATTGATAAAGGAATGATAGCTATGGCTAAAATCATGGAAAATAGCAAAATTGCTGTTGATGAAAGAAAAGCATACGCTAATTGGAATGTCACTCATTACATCACAAGTCTTAGTGATAAGGTTAAACAAGGAGAATCTCCACCGATTTGGACTGTACCTCATCAAGGCAATTTCTGTTTGCAAATCAATGGTCAAACTACTAACCCCGAACAAAGAAAAAGCTTTTGTTCCCATACTTACATTCATTCCTCTCAGAATTCGCCGCCATTAGTGCCATCTCAGGGCACATATTTCATCTGTCACGATAGAGCCTATACGTGGTTGCCGACTGGTTTTTCTGGAACTTGCTATATAGCTTTTCTTCTTCCCCCTACATACACCGCTTCTTCAAATTTCCATAAAAACAGATATGGCAGAGGAATTATTGATTCCAAAGACACAGCAGGACAAGAGGGAGGAGACTTCCTTAAGGGATTTCTTCCTTTTTGGGGTCCTATGGCAAACAGCAGGAATATGAGGCACCTGGTTCGTGTTGTAGAGACGACCATAGACATCACTGTAGGAGCTTTAAGTAATATTACAGTGGAACTACAAGCGGATCGTCTTATGACTTTACAGAACCGAGTTGCCCTAGATGTTATTCTTGCAGATCGTGGTGGAGTCGGTACATTGATCAGATCTAGTTGCTGTATTTATATACCTGATGACGCTCCGACAGTATACCAGGCCATCTCTAAATTACATATAATCTCTGAGTCGATTCATCAGGACGAAGGAGATTGGTCGTTATTGGGATGGTTTTGGGGACTACTGTCCAAATGGGGTTGGAAAGTACTAACATTCCTCGGTATGGTTTTAGCCATCATTGTCTCTTGTTGCCTTTGTATGCACTGTGGTCCCGCCATCTGCGACCTTTGTGCTACTATGTGCATTTGTTCTGCTTGGGTTTTCGGATCAGATAGAACCCGCTCAGCAGAGCCTCACTAACCCAGCCAGAACGTTACCCCCTCCCTCTCCCTAGGGCCTCTCTACAATAGGTAACCACATATATCTTACCACCTAAGGACAGGGAATTCCTACTATACATACCAAGACCTCTTACAATCGGCGGCCTCGCGATCCCATACGGATCCAGACCTCTCTGCCCATGCGACAGTATCACAAGTGGCGGCCTCGCGATCCCATACGAATCCAGACCTCTCTACCCAGACAGCAGTATCACAAGTGGCGGCCTCGCGATCCTATACGAATCCAGACCTCTCCACCCAGACGGCAGTCTCAGCACAATCGGCGGCCTCGCGATCCCATACGGATCCAGACCTCTCTGCCCATACGACAGTATCACAAGTGGCGGCCTCGCGATCCCATACGAATCCAGACCTCTCTGCCCATACGACAGTATCACAAGTGGCGGCCTCGCGATCCCATACGAATCCAGACCTCTCTGCCCATACGACAGTATCACAAGTGGCGGCCTCGCGATCCCATACGAATCCAGACCTCTCTGCCCATACGACAGTATCACAAGTGGCGGCCTCGCGATCCCATACGAATCCAGACCTCTCTACCCAGACGGCAGTATCACAAGTGGCGGCCTCGCGATCCCATACGAATCCAGACCTCTCTACCCAGACGGCAGTCTCAGCACAATCGGCGGCCTCGCGATCCCATACGAATCCAGACCTCTCTGCCCATACGACAGTATCACAAGTGGCGGCCTCGCGATCCCATACGAATCCAGACCTCTCTACCCAGACGGCAGTATCACAAGTGGCGGCCTCGCGATCCCATACGAATCCAGACCTCTCTACCCAGACGGCAGTCTCAGCACAATCGGCGGCCTCGCGATCCCATACGAATCCAGACCTCTCTGCCCATACGACAGTATCACAAGTGGCGGCCTCGCGATCCCATACGAATCCAGACCTCTCTACCCAGACGGCAGTATCACAAGTGGCGGCCTCGCGATCCCATACGAATCCAGACCTCTCTACCCAGACGGCAGTCTCATACGACAGTTCATCCTATGATCACCATAACATACAAAAAGGGAATCAGTCTCACTATTCATCAGATCACACAAGGACTGCCAGTTCGAGCATAGCCTGTTCTCCGGTTCCAGGGGCTCCTCTTTCCCTTATTCAGTTACCACTTACCTGATCAGGGTTAACATCTGTTCATGTAGCCGCAGCTGACTAGAAGAATAGGCTACCCTCTCATACAAGAACACGTAGCACATGTTGGTTCACTACAAACTGGATACTTTATTACTCATTACATACGCAATCACATAACATTACAATATAACACATAACCTGCAAAGAAAAGTGAAAGATTAAGTTGTACACTCTAATAAGAAAGGGTCGACATCACCTTAGTAGTATGTAGCCTGCACTCAGTGGTCTTCTAGGTTCCCTTCTCGTCTGTGCCTCGGCTCGCCTGGAAGTCACACCTCCGCAGTCACGGATCACCCTTCTCCGAGTCACTGGGACCTCTTCCTTATCGGCTACTCTCTCCTCTCTGGCTATTCTGCTAGGAGAGTATCTGTCTCTCGGTTCTTCTCCGCCTTCAAGATGGCGTCTGTCTTCCCTGGAATAAGTAGTAGCTTTACTGCTAACGGCTAGATGCCGCCTACGGACTGAACATGTAACTGCCTCAGATTTTCACTAATATAGAGGTTCGTTTCCTCATGGAAAATTCCGGCCTGTAACCTGCCGCCCACCAAATTCTTGTACCTCCCCGTACCAAGGACACGTTCCCAGCCGGCCGGCCTGATGTAGTGTCTTCGGCATGAAGAAAAATACAATCCTTCGATAAGGGCCGGCCTGAACCGGTTCTCTCCAAGCGAATAACACCTCATAACTAAAACATTACATTTGACCTAGAAGCATCCCAAGCTGCCGGAGCAGAAAGAAAGATGGAGTCTCTCCCGTTTGAGGCCTACCAGGCCTGAATTCAGCACGGCTCCATGAAATACCCTCACTACAGGACAGGTTATCCCTAATACTAACGAATCTATCCCCTAGGCTATGTGTGCAAGCCCTGATCTATGAGGAAGAGCACAGAATCATGTCGAAGTGCCTAGTAAATAGGCTCCATTCACTACTCTAACCCTTAGACTTGAATGATAAGAGACTGAAGTCACATTCCATCATTGTTCCTCACAAGAAGGCCGGGAAAATCGAGCAGAACATTTCACCCTTGACTTCAGTCTATTATACATTCATTAAACAGAACTAATATCTGTGGAAGAATAATATGAAACAAGACTAACTGATCTATGTCTAGTACCAGGTGTGCAGAATTGAAGTAGTGAAGAAATACACTGAATAAAGCAACAGATAGAAATCAAAATGCCGATAGTAATCAGAATACCTCCTAATATCTGACGTAACATATGCAAATCAGGTAACCAATTAAAGAGCCAGTCAAACCAGCCCTGGTCAATGTGTTTTCTAACTTCTTCTGTCAAGTCATGTAGTTTATCAATGTGAGCTTGAATGGATTTTGTATGATCCGACAAGTTAAAACAACAAAGACCCTCAAAATCAGAACAATCGTGTCCATGTTTAAGCAAAAGATAATCAATGGCCGCTCGATTTTGCAAGATAGCCCTACGTTCACCCTGGGCGTCTAATAGCATGTCAGACAGGACTGTAGAAGTATGATTGATGGATTTTACCATCCAGCAGGCCATTTTCCCAATAGATTTGGCATTATAAACTGCCAAAGCAGGAACACCAACAATTGAAATAGCCAGGCTAAGGTATTCAGACTTGGAATATAAATGCAAAGATGAGTCACAATCCTCCTGTAACCTCACTGTATCTCGAATCACACGAGAGTTGGCATTCGGATGTGATGAAAACATTAACAAGCTCAGTCTAGTAATGGCACAAGGGCCTCCAGAAATATTTGCGGGGATATATGGCCAGGAAGTATTACCACATGAGAAAAGCCATCCGGCAGGTAGTAACATCGTGCGATAGTGACTGGGGGTAACTACCATACTCTTGCAAGTCATGTCATTCTGAACAGAAGTACATGTTTTCGGTGTCCTTTGAAGGCACAAAGTTCGTTCATGAGCGGTGAATGAAGTGGCACCTTTCAATCTTAAACGCGTACATTCAGAAATCGCACTAGGATCACAAGTAAGGAAAAAACACAAATCACCCTGTGTGATATTATAGGTAACTATTTGGGACTGGATGGGGGGTATCGGGTCTGACAGTACAGTACACAAGGGGCAATACTCATGGGTGGCAAAATCGCCCAGAAGAACATTGGGGCGAGCATTTGATAAATTGAAAATATGAGTCAAAGTCTCCAATGAAGCAGGGACAGCAACTAAACAAGTCGCTAGAATGTCAGTCACCGATCTCATCGGTGTCAAGCAGAAATGAGGGGCTTTAGTCACCCGTTTTGCTAACGTAGTCCAAAAGTTCGACGACGAATCCCACGCAGCGAAGGAACGCGACACTCGGGTTCTCAACTCAGCCCGGGTTGATGGGATCCCTCCTCTCTCGTCGTACCAGCCCAAAAGGAGTCCAACGCCGACACATCCTGCAGCAACAGTCCAAAGAATGATCTAAAAGAGAATCAAATACAAGCATTATTCATTCTCGTAAGTAACATTTGTCAGCCGGGACTGCTTCCCAGCTATCTTTCCCTGGTCTCATAACTAAAATGGTGTTGTCTTGACCGGTTGCAATGACTTCTGCTTGTTCAGGGGGATTCTTAGGCGACTGCACCCAAACTCTGGCCCCAGGATTATCTGTGGAGCCAAAACCTTTCTGGCCTCGTACAGTTAGCAACGTTGGGGCAGTGCCTTTTGTGATCTCACCACTGAAAACAGGCATTATTAGCAATTGAGCCACTCGGTCAGTTTGATGTATCAGTAAGTCAACCTCACTGCTATTCAGCAGGAGCACCTTAATCTCTCCCTGATAATCACTATCAATGATTCCTCCAAGCACCTGAATGCCTTTTACAGCCAGCCCCGATCTAGGGGCGATTAATCCGAAATTTCCAGTTGGTATATGAACACCAACACCAGTTTCAATGATGACTCGATCCTTACTTTTTATAACGGTGTCATCCATGGCATGCAAGTCTAAACCTGCCGACCCTGGGGTCGCTCTACATGGAGCCAAAGCTCCTGGAGTAATCTCCCAGTACATCACAGTCTCTCTGATTTCATTGGGCTTAGCATCAACATTCGGAGGAAACAAACGCATAAGTGGGGATTCAGCATTTAGAAAAGGACGGTTATTCAAAATCAATAGCGCTTGAGGCAAAAAGTCTCGCCAATTCTTATACTTGTCATCTGTTAATTTACGTAACTGATCTTTCAGCAGTCCATTCAACCTCTCCACAAGACCCGAGGCCTGTGGATAATATGGTATATGAAACACCCATTCAATATTGTTTTCCACACAGAATTCCTGTACCAATCTTCCACGAAAATGGGATGCATTATCAGATTGAATTTGGAATGGCACACCATAATACATCATAATCAATTCCAATGTTTTAATAGTATTCAATTGGGTAGCTTGCTTACAGGGAAGGGCCACCAACAGGCCACTGTATGTATCAACAATAGTGCAAACATATTGACAATTCCTACTCATAGGAAGTGGACCGATGTAATCAATCTGCCAAATTTGAGCGGGCAATTTCCCGCGATGTAAATGACCTTTAACAATTTGGGGCACTTTTCGCTGCCTGATATGCTGACAAATGGGACAATGTAGAATAACATTTTTGATTAAATCTAGGGGAATATAAATTCCTCGATCAGCAGCCCACCTGCTAGTGGCTTTCTCTCCAAAGTGTCCTGCTTTCTGGTGGGCCCATTTCGCCAATCCCGCAATATCAGAATCTTGCGTGTCCACCACTGCCTCAGCAATTTTAGATTTCTCATCTGCAATATTATGAAAGAATTTGTCAAGAGAGTCTATCGGGGTATGAGCATCCACATGGAAGATTGTAACAGTACTCTGTGGGAGCATTTCCCAAATCTCCTGCCATAATTCTTTTCCCCACAGTTCTTTTGAATGGATTTTCCAACTATGGGAATGCCAAGTCGGTAACCAAACTGCCAGTCCATTGGCAGTAGACCAAGAATCGGTAAAAATATGACATGTGCCAGGTAACTCTTGTTTCAGAACTTGATAAACAGCATAGAGTTCAGCAAATTGACTGCTCTTACCCTCACCAGTTGTACTCAGCAATTTTTGTGTGATCGGATTATAGGACACTGCCTTCCAATGCCGTTTCGTCCCTATGAACCTTGCTGAACCATCCGTAAACCAGACATGGTTTCTGTCCTCTGCGGACAAATCATCAAAAGGTCTACCCCACTTAACAGGAGACTCCTGTACTAAAGGTACGGAACATTCACTCTCAGTCTCAGTCGATGGCGCCCGCGCCACCTGCTCATGCAAAGATGCAACTCCTTTTTGTCCCACACGTGCCCTGTCTTGTATATACCATTTCCATTTAATCACACTCGCCTCTTGAGCGTGTCCAATTCGGTGAGTTTTCGGCGAACTCATAACCCACTGCATGATAGGAATTTCAGGTCGCAAAACTATATCATGTCCCAAAGTCAATTGCTCGGTATCCACCAGAGCCCAATAACATGCAAGTAACTGTTTCTCAAAAGGTGTATAACGCTCACCAGCATCAGGTAACTTTTTAGTCCAGAAACCTAACGGTACTCTACTCTTGCCTTGTTTCTGCCACAAACTCCAATTCGCATAAAGGCCTTGTACAGACACATTCAAATCTACATCACCATCACATACAGGCCATAAATCCAGAGCATGCTGAATTGCTTCTTTTGCCAGACTGAACGCATCTTGCTGTGGTTTACCCCATTCAAATGCATTCTTTTTACGAGTGACCTGGTACAAAGGGGCCAATATTTGACTCAAATGAGGAATATGCTGGCGCCAAAAACCAAACAAACCAATGAAGCTTTGGGCTTCTTTCCTATTCCTCGGAACTGCAAAATCAAGAATTTTCTGTTTAACCTGAGGGATCACTTCTCGGTGCCCCTCATGCCAATTAATACCCAAAAATTTCACAGCCTGGGACGGACCTTGTAATTTATCCGGGTTGATTTCCCAACCTTTCTCACGCAGGCACTCAATGACTCTGTCCAATTGGGTCTGAACTTCCTCTTGTGTTTCGCCTTGGATCAAAATATCATCAATATAGTGACATATCTGAATTTGCGGATGAACCGGTACCTCAGCCAAATGCTCTGCCACCAGCCGGTGACATATCGTAGGACTATGCACATAGCCCTGGGGAAGACTTCTAAACGTCATCTGATGCCCGTTCCACGTAAAACTGAATTGTTCCTGACACTCAGGGGCAATCGGAATCGAAAAGAAAGCATTAGCAATATCAATGGACGCATACCATGTACCTGGATGTTTTTGGATTCTTTCAATTAGGGTAATAACATCCGGTACTGCAACAGTCAAAGAGGGTGTGTGTCTATTCAATTCTCGATAATCAACAGTCATGCGCCAAGAATTATCATTCTTACGTACAGGCCAAACAGGATTATTCCAAGCAGAAGTAACTGGGGTTATAACTCCTGCATCCACCAACTCCTGAATAGTGGTACTAATCTCTTCATGACCACCTGGAATACGATACTGCTTCTGACGAACCACTTTTGTCGCCTGGGGAACTTTTATGGGGGGCATTCTTAAACGACCAACCCGTACAGGCCTGGACGATATATAATGTTTAGTTCCAAATTGGTAACATCCATCATCTAAGTGCAAAGTCATTCCTTTCAAAATATCAATTCCAATTATGAATTCTAAGAGTGGCACCACTAATACAGAGTATTCTTTTCTAGGAATTCTACCTATTCTCATTTCAAGTAAAGTTTGAACTGCGGGAGTTTCCTTTCCACCCAATCCGGTAATTGTAAAAGGCTGACCTTTAAACTTCTTTGATTTTCCATGAATAAGAGTGGCCTCCGCTCCTGTATCTACCAATGCTCGGGCCCTTTGGACATTACGATGTCTCCAATAAATATCAATATCTACATAGGGTCTATTGTCTCTGTGAGCCCATCTGTGTACTGGAGCTTGACCTATTTCCTAGTCATGTTTACTGCGTTCTGTGTACCAGGATAAATCAGGATAAAGACTCTCACGTTTCCCAGGTATCGATACCTCCTGTTCATATCCATCTCCATTACGAAATGGATTCCTGTTCTCTGCATTGTACTGCGGGTTTCGATCGGCCAATCTGTGTCGATCCTCTCTCCTTCTCAACTCAGGGGATTGATCCCTATCATCTCTACGTCTGCTGTTAACATAATCATCTCTCCCCCTCTCTCTTTCCCCCTCTCTCTCCCTGTCTCTCTCACGACGGGGGGACAAATCACGTACATAACGTCGATCATCACGACGATCAGAGCGCCCATGGCGGTCGTCATCACCGCTACCGTCAGAAAAAACACGATCACACTCAGTCGTCCGAACACGCCGGGCACCCTCCTTTCGATCCAAGCCACGTTTGCAAAACATTTCCCACAAACGAGAAGTAGTCTCACCATCAATGTCCTCCTTCCGCACACCATCGGCCATAAGACCAAAAAACATATCACGTCTAGTAAGTTTATTGTCACCAGGAGTACGAGTGTCAGGCCGGGACTGCCGTTCAGGTTTAAACCACTCACCCAACTCACCGAGTTGGCGTACCGATTCCAGCACCACAGATAACATGTTACCAGTCTGATTAATCAATAAAGTCATCATGACCTGCTTATAAGCAACAGGGGAAGAACGAATAATACGATTCCGCACAGAAGATGTCAAGAAACCATCAAGCAACCTGTCAGCAGTATTTAGAAAAATTGCCGTTTTCATCACCTCCTCTTTGAGACGTTGTGCAGCATCGCGCAAAGTATACCACGGTTTGTCATTCACAGGCCAGTCAGACTCAGTAGGATATTTTTGATTACAACCCTCAGTCGCCAATTGAAGCAAAGAAATTTGACCACCAACATTAAAGTTACGAAAATGATCCTGTACAGTAGAATCCGAACTCAAGGAACAAAACTTCAAACAATCGCCAGCATCCAACATAATGCCAGCAGCGCCCAGTTCATAAAGGCGCACCATCCATGTGAGTAAGGTCTCACCAGCTCGCTGCCGAAATCGCTGCAAAATATCACTAATTTCTTGTTGAGTAAAATCCTCCAAAGAGTATAAAGCAATACCATTCGGAGCACCGGGAGCCTGCTGCAACTTCCGCCGAAAAACTGGATGCACCGAGACCGCGGGACGAGCATCACAAGGAGCTCGACCAGGACACGTAGAGGAACAATCAGTGTAAGAAGCATCGACTCCGCTCGAAGGACGAGCGCAATCACGGGGTGCACCATCAGAGGCGCAAGAAGCAGACTTACAATCACGGCCGGAGCGAGAGGACTCGCGCTTGGCAGACTCCTCACCCGAGGAAGGAGAATCACTCGAATTCCAGATATTACCATCCCATTCATCAGGATTCCAATCCAGTCCGGCATTCGCCACGACCAGACGCACCTTTCGCGTCGAAACCCGACCACGCCGATTCTTGTATTTATAACGAGCAATTCGCACAGCCGCCCTTTCGGCAATAGTTTGGTACGTCTCAAGTTTGTCAGCAAGCAACTTATTTTGACACCGCAACAAAGTATGAGCATTCTGAATCTCAACAAAGTTCGCTTCCAAACCCTTATGCAAGTTCTGTAACTTCAACAACCTCTCATGCAGAATCCTGTACGCAGACAGAACAATCCAACCTCTGCGCCCCAAAACGGGAAGCTCATCACCCTTAGATACCGGCGCCTTCTGTAAACAAGTAATCACATTAGCCGGCTCCGCCAGCTCCAAAAAAGAATTCCAATTCTCACTCAAACCAGTAGAATCAGCCCACTCACGGGCTAAGGCTTCATAAGGCGTTGAATCCCAACCGGGAATATCAACGGGCAACTTAAAGGTAAATTTCGACTTTCTAGAAAACATCTCGGAAAAGAAAGAAAAAGAGAAAAAGAAAAAGAAGAAAGAGAAAAGAAAACTACACACAAGTATATACAAATAATATACAAACGAAACCACGCACGCGCCGAAAGCAAACACGATACAACCACAACGCACACAGGTTTCGTAAACGGTTCGTGACGCCAAATGTTCTGCTTGGGTTTTCGGATCAGATAGAACCCGCTCAGCAGAGCCTCACTAACCCAGCCAGAACGTTACCCCCTCCCTCTCCCTAGGGCCTATCTACAATAGGTAACCACATATATCTTACCACCTAAGGACAGGGAATTCCTACTATACATACCAAGACCTCTTACAATCGGCGGCCTCGCGATCCCATACGGATCCAGACCTCTCTGCCCATGCGACAGTATCACAAGTGGCGGCCTCGCGATCCCATACGAATCCAGACCTCTCTACCCAGACGGCAGTATCACAAGTGGCGGCCTCGCGATCCCATACGAATCCAGACCTCTCTACCCAGACGGCAGTCTCAGCACAATCGGCGGCCTCGCGATCCCATACGAATCCAGACCTCTCTGCCCATACGACAGTATCACAAGTGGCGGCCTCGCGATCCCATACGAATCCAGACCTCTCTACCCAGACGGCAGTATCACAAGTGGCGGCCTCGCGATCCCATACGAATCCAGACCTCTCTGCCCATACGACAGTATCACAAGTGGCCGCCTCGCGATCCCATACGAATCCAGACCTCTCTGCCCATACGACAGTATCACAAGTGGCGGCCTCGCGATCCCATACGAATCCAGACCTCTCTACCCAGACGGCAGTCTCAGCACAATCCGCGGCCTCGCGATCCCATACGAATCCAGACCTCTCTGCCCATACGACAGTATCACAAGTGGCGGCCTCGCGATCCCATACGAATCCAGACCTCTCTACCCAGACGGCAGTATCACAAGTGGCGGCCTCGCGATCCCATACGAATCCAGACCTCTCTACCCAGACGGCAGTCTCAGCACAATCGGCGGCCTCGCGATCCCATACGAATCCAGACCTCTCTGCCCATATGACAGTATCACAAGTGGCGGCCTCGCGATCCCATACGAATCCAGACCTCTCTACCCAGACGGCAGTATCACAAGTGGCGGCCTCGCGATCCCATACGAATCCAGACCTCTCTACCCAGACGGCAGTCTCATATGACAGTTCATCCTATGATCACCATAACATACAAAAAGGGAATCAGTCTCACTATTCATCAGATCACACAAGGACTGCCAGTTCGAGCATAGCCTGTTCTCCGGTTCGAGGGGCTCCTCTTTCCCTTATTCAGTTACCACTTACCTGATCAGGGTTAACATCTGTTCATGTAGCCGCAGCTGACTAGAAGAATAGGCTACCCTCTCATACAAGAACACGTAGCACATGTTGGTTCACTACAAACTGGATACTTTATTACTCATTACATACGCAATCACATAACATTACAATATAACACATAACCTGCAAAGAAAAGTGAAAGATTAAGTTGTACACTCTAATAAGAAAGGGTCGACATCACCTTAGTAGTATGTAGCCTGCACTCAGTGGTCATCTAGGTTCCCTTCTCGTCTGTGCCTCGGCTCGCCTGGAAGTCACACCTCCGCAGTCACGGATCACCCTTCTCCGAGTCACTGGGACCTCTTCCTTATCGGCTACTCTCTCCTCTCTGGCTATTCTGCTAGGAGAGTATCTGTCTCTCGGTTCTTCTCCGCCTTCAAGATGGCGTCTGTCTTCCCTGGAATAAGTAGTAGCTTTACTGCTAATGGCTAGATGCCGCCTACGGACTGAACATGTAACTGCCTCAGATTTTCACTAATATAGAGGTGCGTTTCCTCATGGAAAATTCCGGCCTGTAACCTGCCGCCCACCAAATTCTTGTACCTCCCCGTACCAAGGACACGTTCCCAGCCGGCCGGCCTGATGTAGTGTCTTCGGCATGAAGAAAAATACAATCCTTCGATAAGGGCCGGCCTGAACCGGTTCTCTCCAAGCGAATAACACCTCATAACTAAAACATTACATTTGACCTAGAAGCATCCCAAGCTGCCGGAGCAGAAAGAAAGATGGAGTCTCTCCCGTTTGAGGCCTACCAGGCCTGAATTCAGCACGGCTCCATGAAATACCCTCACTACAGGACAGGTTATCCCTAATACTAACGAATCTATCCCCTAGGCTATGTGTGCAAGCCCTGATCTATGGGGAAGAGCACAGAATCATGTCGAAGTGCCTAGTAAATAGGCTCCATTCACTACTCTAACCCTTAGACTTGAATGATAAGAGACTGAAGTCACATTCCATCATTGTTCCTCACAAGAAGGCCGGGAAAATCGAGCAGAACAGCATTCCAAAACCCAAGGCACAAAGAACAGAGAATATTAGAATGATGTTACAGCAACAGCTTGATGACCTCATGGCCATCGACATCGACTCAGATTGACGTGAGTCTATGTATCTTGCCTGAGTTCTGGCAAAAGGAGGGTCTGAGGAAATTCGATTTTTGATCACGATCGCATTGAGCCGCCATTTTGTGCTCCGCAGCCATTTTGTGTTGCCCTCACTCAAGCAGCACGACGAACGAAGTCTTTTCTGCTTTACCTGCAATATTGTGTCAAAATAGCCTTGTGCCTCTGCTTACGAAGCTGGTGTTAGAGACTGGCCGAGTACACTAATCCCTGTCTGGTTTTCCTAATCCCTGTCTTAACTATCTATTGGTTCACACTATTCTCTCTTGATCTTATCTTGTCTTCTGGCCTTCGTTGTCCTCCGCTCATATTCTCTTGTTTCACAACTGTCCTCCAAAACACACAAACGTATCTCGCCACCTGCAAGCCAGTTACAGACATGTTAATACCTTAACCTTTGGGAGGGATGGCAAACACCGTTGGAGAAGAGGCTTTTTCGAGTTACTTGATATCTTTGTTTTTCAACCTTTTCTATTGGACATGTTCTGTCTTTAACTATTCCGACTAGTCCTCTATGTATGTTTTAGGTGTGTCCTTCGTTAATGTATATGTCACCTATGTATTATATAAGATTGTGCGCCACGGAGTGAAGTGGCAGTCTCCTGAGAACATACCGTGTGTACTTCTAGGACAACTGTACTAGCTGCAGCTAATAAAATCTGATCTTTTACGCCGACAGAGTGTCCCCGTGTCTCTGTTAGCTGAAGTAGGAGAACCCATGAGATTAAGGCGTACCCTGCGCCGCCAGGCCCAATTGGTTCTGGTTCTTCACCTCTCTCTGGTACCCTTGGAGGCGTGGTGAAAAGGGGACTGTTTGACAATATCTGGTCTCTTTCACAATTGGAACATTACAACTTTTGAACAATGTAAACAAGACTTCAACCTCCCTGACACAGAGTTCCTCAGCTATACCCAACTTAAACACTGGGCCTTCCAGTCGAGCAGGAGGGAGGCAGCCACTGGAAACCTATCCCCAATAGAACAATTTGCGAAGAGAGACTGTGGGATGAAGGACTGTATCTCCTTTTTGCACGCACTCTTATTAGAGTCGCTAAATACACCTAGGCTACAGCACATGACGCGAGAGCCAGCCATGCCACAGCAAACTGCAAAGTCCTAGGGTTGGGCACCCCTGGACATTGCTGGAGTCGGTGGTGATGGTCCCCAGGACCATCTAGGGCTCCTTGAGAGAGGCCAGCCACCCCACTCCTTTGTTCACATTTGCCCCGGAGGGTGGTGTCCCCGGGGCTGGGGGGCCGCAACGGACCCCCTTCATTAATTTATTTGTGCTCCGGAGTGGTTGCAGTCCCTGGGGCAGCGGAGGAGACTCTACAGCCTCCCCTGCATTACTTTTTTTTAAACTGTGCCCCAGGGAGGTGGCGTTCCCTGGGGCTAGGGTGTCTGCGAAGACCCCCACATAATTTAAATTAGCCCCAGGGAGGTGGCAGCCTCTGGGGCAGGGGGGGTCCACAAGGCCCCCCCATATAATTGAAATTAGCCCTGGTGAGGTGGCGGCCCCCGGGGCTGCGGGTAGACCCAGTGAGTCTGCCCGCATTCATAATTTAAAAATGCCCCAAGGCCCCCTATTGTTTTAATTGGCCCTGTGGAGGTGGGGGTCCCTGGGGAGTGGGGTTTTGATAAGTCATAGGATGGGGGCATCATGCACCCCCTCCTAAATTGACCATATGCCCCTGGGGCCTGGCCTACCCAGGGGTTATTTTAAAACAAGTACGGGAGCCCACGCTTGCTTCTTTGTTTTATTTTGCCACAGATTCATGGATCTGCGGCAACACAAAATTTTAAATGCTTTTTACCCCCAGTGGGGTGCCTCAGGGACCCCCCCCCCTAAGATCCAGGGAGTCAGGGTATTCCCACCCAGCTCCCTTTTCTTTTTTGTAACTTTTTGTCAGGGACTTCAAGCCGAGTCCCAAGATGGCTGCCAACACTTCTTGGTTGGATTGTTGGCGATAATCGTCTTGATGATATGCCCCTGTGTTCCAAATTAACATAGAATCTAGCTTTCCACATTTCAAAGGTTGGGGCTTCCTTCTGCAATCACATGGAGGCTATCCAAATTTGTGCCAAATCTACAACGATAAAGATACAATAGGCTGGTTGTTCCTCTGTTATACCCTCCCCTATACCCAGCAAATTTAACGGATGGCGTGATTCTTATTCCCACCCCAGTCATTTCCGAGAGGAATTTCTCCATTTGACCTAACATTTGTGTTAGCTGCCCACACATAAAGAAAATATGTACAATATCAGCTGAATCTACCCCACGCCAAAAACATTTCCCATTATCAGCTCACCCCCATTTCAACATTTTAGCAGGGGTACGGTATAATTTAAATAGAGTTTTAAAATGCTGTGCTTTTAAATTGGCGGAGACTAAG
The DNA here is from genome assembly GCF_964204655.1 of Triturus cristatus. Classification (NCBI taxonomy): domain Eukaryota; kingdom Metazoa; phylum Chordata; class Amphibia; order Caudata; family Salamandridae; genus Triturus; species Triturus cristatus. The sequence goes on along the minus strand of NC_140585.1, from coordinate 983,338,961 downwards.
ATCCTCCCCGCCATATCAATTGATTGTTCCATATATACATCCTGGGACCCTAATCGATTTCCCCGTTTCAAATTATGCACCTCTGAGTCATCTTTCTGGATGTCTAACAAACACTTCGACAATTAAGTTTGGCTCTATAATCCTCTGTTTTTTACTTTAAAAGTCTTGAATCTGAAAAAATTTAAGAAATCAGTTTTGAGGAGTTCATATTTAGCTAACATTGTGAAAGTGAGAAGATCCCCTTCCTTATATAAATTACCTATATATAAAATCCCTTTACTCTTCCACTTACTAATTATCCTGTACCTGAAGACAGTGGGTAGTAAGGTGGGTGTAGCTATGGGTAAATAGTAACAAACCCTCTCTATCTGTAGCTTTTTCCGTACCACCTTCCACACCTTATAGGCAGTTATTATTATCTTAAACCGGGTCTTTTTGTAGTAATGAATTCCAACATCTTCAATAAGCAGTTCTTGATCTCCACACCTAATAACATCTGATATATAGAGATGGGGACTCCGCAGAGTTGCCTACTTCCTCCCCTGTCAACCTTATCCGCATATCTTGTAGGATACAGGAATAATAATAAAGAGTGAAATCTGGTACAGCCCAGCCACCTTTCTCCCAGGGTAATGTCATGAAGCCCGTTGCTCTGCGCGCGTTCCCTTGGGCCCATAAAAACCTGATACAAAATGACTGTTGTAACTGACCCTTGTTAAGCTCTAGTGGTACAGATCTAAAATAGTATAAAACTTTGGGTAAGATCATCATTTTGAAGATATTGCACCTCCCCATCAGAGAGAGATGAAAGCATTCAGCTCTGTCTAGCTGTTGCTTAACGCTAGCAAGAATACCGATCCAGTTGACTTCCACCAGCTCATTCATTAGTTACTCTAGGGTATCCATTACAGACCTGACTTGTGCAGATAATCTGCGTTTTTCGAGGTATTAAGTTTATACACAGATACAGATCCAAACCTGTGTGCCGACTCTTCTATCTCGAGTACAGCTTGCTTTGGTTCAGATGTTATAACCACTATATGATCTGCGTAAGTTAATACTTGCCGCTGCTTCTGTCCGCAGTACACTGATTTAATTCTCTGGTTTCTCTCTGACATTGTTAAAAACGGATTTATATACAGCGCAAACAACAATGGCGAGCATGGGCAGCCCTGTCTTGTACCTCTCGATGTGTATACTGATTCAGAGACTAAACCATTCATACATATTCGAGCCTTAGGAGTCTTATACATAACTTGGACCGATTTAATAAAACCAGAACCAAATCCCGAATGACGCAAAACCCCTCATAAAAACTCCCATGAGACACGGTCAAATGCTTCCTCAGCATCTAATAGTACCAATCCCAGCGTAGTTCCCTGCACATTAGCTGCATCTAGCAGAGTCACTACCCTGTTAATATGATTGACTGAGCCTCTGGTGGGTATAAACCTGTGTTGTCATAATGATACCAATGGGGTAATGACCCTAGCCAGACGGGATGCTAAACTTTTAGTATAAATCTTCCCGGTGCAAATTCACCATAGATATAGGTTGATAAGACTCTGGGAGATCTGCTGGTTTATCCTTTTTCTTAAACACAATGATATTTGCTTCTTCCCAAGATGGTGGCACCATCCCCTGTTGCGCCTGTTGCAGAGTAGCCAACATGTCAATTTTTAGTTCTTGGAAAAAGGTTCTATAAACCTCCAGGGGTAACATAACTTGGCCAGCACATTTACCACTGGGTAGGCTATTTAGTGCTTCCTCATGCTCCTCCATGGTGATCGGTATATCCAAAATTAACTCTTCCTCCCGGCTCAGCCATTCACTATTCGTCCCCTGCAAAAAAGCCTCAACTTCCTGTCCCCCAAGATTATCTTCTTTGTAGAGAGCTGTATAAAATATATGAAACACTTTCGGGATTTTCTTACCCTGTGTATCTTTCATGATTTTAATTCTCTGTGCTGCTTTCTTAAAACTGAGTCATTGTGCTAAACATCATCGCCTGATGGCCTCCCCAAATTCATAGTTCTCCTCCTTGAACAATTTATATTATATTACATAGCTATCTCTTTGCTCCAATGTAAATTGATTTTAGCTTTACTGTGAGCTACTTCAGTTTGCAATGAAGGGACATCTCCTCCAATCTGTATACCCCTAATAATACTTTCTTCCGCTAATCTGAGTTTCCCGTATAGATCTTGTATTTCCACCCTCAGTTGCCTCTGTTCATGGAGCCTAAAGCTCAGTACCTCTCCCCTGAACCCTGCCTTTAAAGCATCCCAAGCAAAAGAATATGAGGTTGAATAACAATTAATTTCTAAAAATTGCCAAATCCAATTTTTCATATGGTTCATGAATGCTGTGTCTTTTAGGAGTTTCCGATCAACTGACAAAGATCTCGGAGGAGAAAAAGTGTTGGTGGTCAAGATGTCTATCACCACTGGACCATGATTTGCTGTAATTCTTGGATAAACCTGTATTGGCCATTGTTTTCCTCCTTATCTTGTTTTTCTATGCTTATTGAATGGTTGGGCCCCGGAGGTTTGGGATCGCCATCGGCGTAAATCCTGAGTAAACCCTGGAATTCGAGCATATCAAACCAAGCTACTTGCTTCATATTGCTAAATATGATATAATATTATAATATTAATATAATATAATTGCTCCCCCACAGACTATTGTTTTTGGATTTTATCTTTTGCTTTTTGAGGTTTGTGTTTGTTTACCTATTTAATTTGCTCCAATTTTACGATGTAATCTGTTTTGCTACCTAATCTGCTCTTGATTTTTAATTCCTCCCTTGGTTATCCTACTCCCATATTTTATCGTGTTTGTTTAACTATTTAATGTGATTCATATTTGCACTGGAATCTGCTTTTACTATCTTATCTGCGCCTGACTGTATTTCCTCGCCTATTTGCCCCCTCGCTTGATTCATCATATCTACTGTGCTTGTTTTACCTTTTCTACCCAACTGAACATCAATGATGTAATTCTGTTTTGCTATTAAATCTGCTCCTGATTTTATTCCTCTCTTGCTTAACACTACCTCCTTATCTTGCCCCCGATTTTTCGACCCCACACTCTCCCAGCGCTCCCCCTCTCCTCTCCTCCCCTACCCCCATCTCCTTTAACTTCCTTCTCTTTTCTCAGTCTCCCTCTCACGTCCACCCAAAATGCCCCTTCACAGCACTGACCATCACCCTCAGGACCATACCCTCTCTAAATACGGCCCCAACTCCTGGACCATTCTCTACCCCCCAAATCTCTCCAAACACGCAAGGAAATATTTCAAACATAAACTCCTCATCCGCAACCCTGAAACACTCATTGTCGATAACTACCTCAGCCTCACCTCCCCATTATTACCAACTACATCTTCTACTCCAAATGCCCTTCCAAATGGAAGAGCATCTTCCTCCAACACCTCCCTATCTCTAAATCAATCAATATCCCATATGGATTTAAAATATCCACCGCTCCCTCCCCAGCCTTTCAGGGTGATATTGATATCTCCATCTTCAAAACAGGTAATATCCTTATACAAGCCTCGCCTTCCCACCTCTCTATCTTTGAACACCACTTTAGCACTATGTCTCTCCTCCTTAACCATTCAGCGCCTAACACTCCTCCTCCCCAAGCGAACAGAACCCCTCAAACCCTCTTCCTCCCCCCTCCCCCCACTCTACCTCCACTCTCAACCTCCAAAAAATGACCTCACCATCTCCCTCCCTTGACCCCCTATTGATAACGACTACCCCATCCCCAATTACCTACTTCTCATCCCCCACTTATCACTCTCTCTCCCCCTAACACCCTTAACCCTTACTCCTCGGACCCCTCCTTGAATAACGGTAGACCCAAACTCCTGTCACCTACTTATCATTCCCTTCCCATGACCCGCCCTCCCCCTGTCCCCCAAACCTCCCTCCCCCTGACCCAACCACTCACTTACTCCACCGTCTTTTCCCCGCAATCACCTATCACAACTCCTCACCCGCCTACCCCTACCAATCCCATACACTCTCTGCTCCTCCCCTTCCCCTCTACCCACCCCCCTCAGGCTCTACCTACCCAACCCCCAACCCCGAACTCACCCCCCAATAAACACCCATCTTCCTCACACCCCCTCACCCCAACCCTCAATAATCACACATCCCCATCACACCAATATATTCGTTTCTCACTCGCTTCATGCCCTTTTATCCTCTCTGACCACATCACCTGCAGATTTCTGCCCCCTGTTTAACCTAACCCCTCCACTCTCACTTAACAGATCCGCCAGCCATCACTCCATACCTACTACCCTATCTCCCCCCTCACACAGTAGGCCTCCACCCGCAACTAATCACGACCACTCCCTATCCCCAGACCATTCTCCTCCCACGCCCCTTCATCACTTCCCTGTACCCGGACTACCCCAAGCCTACACAACACTGTACTCGTACTACCTACTTGAACTTCTGAACCCCTCACTCCTCCCAGCCCCGTCACCGCTCACCCCACACCATCTACCACATCTCCCCCGTCTCACATTAGTCCACCCTCTGCAAATAACTCAGACCACGCAATCCCGATACCTCCCCTTGCCTCAATTGCCCAGATCCTACACAACATTGAAGGTGACCTATCTAATTTAACTACGGAATTCGCCCAACTCAGAAAAGACTTCTTTGTCCACAGCAACAGAACCCTCCCTCACCATATAACCACCATCCTCCCTCCCTCAAACATCCCCAATAACAAACACGACCTTTGGAGATCACTCCCTCTCCGATGCCATAAGCATAGACCTCTCCGCACCTCGAACCATCTCTCCCCGTCTGACCTCGCCGACCTGTGTAACTCCTATATTACTAATCTGCCAACCACAACCCTCCACTCCCTTATGCCCCCATCCCTGTTATCATAGGGACAAATAGAACCCCCTCCTCCCCCGCTTCCCCCAGACCACTACCTCAACTTTTGCTGATCCACTCTTGCCCACCCTCCATACCCAACCCCACACCACTGAAATGCATGCTAGTTAACTGTCGCTCCGCGGTCCTACACGCCACGGAAATCTCGGAAACCATCCTGAGTGAATCCATTGATATTTCATTCCTCACTGAAACCTGGCTAAATGACCACCCAATGAGCATACTTGACCTTCTCTCCCCCCCGGGATACTCTATTCTTAGAAAAGACAGACCTAACAGAGTTGGGGGAGGGCTAGCCATTATCTTCAAAAAGGAACTTCAGATTTCCCTTATCACTAACCCAGGCTACGCCTCATGCAAATACCTGGAAGCAGAACTATTAACTCAAAACTCCCGCCCAATTCATCTACACAACATCTTTCGCCCCCCGGGACCACCACAGCCCTTCATTGAGGACTTATCTGATCTACTGACGCAATCAGCATTATCCAACTCAAAAAATCTCTTTCTTGGGGATCTTAACCTCCATTGGAATGATACCAATGACCCCACCATCTCTCTCCTCACGAACTCAAACAACTCTGCCAATCTGCAACTCACACTAAAGGATCCATACTTGACGTCATTCTGTCAAATGATGATCTGACTTTCGTTACCAATATCATCCCCACTGACTGGTCCGACCATCACCTTATACTCTTCATCATTGCTACCTCAGCAATCCTCCCTGAACCTAAAACTACCAGACCTAAGACATTGACCAGAAACCTAAAAGGCATCTCCCCAGGAGTTCTACAATCAAAACTCCAAGCTCAACTTCTTCTCATTCCCCCCTCCCAAAATGTGAATGAGCTCACTGAACTATTTAACAACACTGTTACAGATATTCTTGACCAACTAGCCCCGCCTAAACTCAAAAACCAAAGAAACACCCCCTCAAACTCTTGGTTTAATACAGAGATAAATAATGAGAGACGGGCACTCAGACTGTCGGAAAGAACCTGGAGACACCATCCCTCACCCTCCCATCTTGCACTTCTCAGACATGCCAGATCCACTTACAAAAAACACATCCTCAAGGAAAAAGCATCCTTCTTCCGCATTCAACTTGACTGTGCCAAAAACAGACCCAGGGAGCTCTTCAAAATCATCCGAAACCAAACTTCCCCCACACCTCCAAATATGACAGCCTCATCAGACAGATGTGAAGAAATTGTCCACTTCTTCTCAGAAAAAATTGCCAAAATTGACCAATCCTACCTTCCCACACAACTATCCTCCAACTCCCAATCCAATCCTGTCCTCACCTCTAATACCTACTCCACATCCCCCCTTCCAGATGACACACACTCTCCTCTGCCCTCTATCCTACCGCTCCCCAGCGAGCCTCCTCACCCGCCCATTTCCATACCCCCCCACCACTCAACAGGCCTCTCACCTTCCACATCTCCAGTAACCAACTCCCCTAAATCTCAACTTAAGAACAATGCCTCCTTGCTCAACTTTCTCCCCGTCACTGAGCTTGAAGTCCTCAATATAATTGGCAATCTAAAACCGTCCTCCCACACAAAAGACCCAATACCCTCCAACCTTGTCACTGCCCTTAAGCACATCATCACCCCATTCTGGACCAAAATCATCAACACCTCTCTCTCCACGGGCTGTGTCCCCTCCTCCCTTCAGCTTGGTCAAATCTCGCCCATAATCAAAAACCCCATTGCTGACCCCAATGACCTAAATAATCTCCGCCCCATCACTAACCTCCCCCTTCTCTCAAAGGTACTTGAAAAATGTGTCCTACTACAACCAGACAAACACATAGAAAATGTCAACCTTCTCGACCCCTTTCAATCTGGCTTCAGAAAAGGCTGCAGCACCGAAACCGCAATGCTCAATGTCATAGATGACATTCATCAATCACTTGACAATGGCGAGACCTGCCTTCTTATCCTTCTTGATCTCTCCACAGCATTCGATACAGTCAACCATTCAGCCCTACTTAAAGTGCTTAGGAACCGTTTCGGCCTTGATGGCACCGCCTACAAATGGTTCATCTCTTATCTACAACACCGTAGTCAGCAAATCAAAATTCAAAACTGTCTCTCTACCCCCACTCCTGTCTCCCTTGGAGTCCCCCAAGGATCTATTCTCTCTCCCTCCCTCTTTAACCTCTTTATGGAACCCATCACCCTCATTCTTAACCAAGCAGGCATAAATTACCACCTCTACGCCGATGACACCCAAATCTATTACAAGATTAAAACTCATGCTGACATCTTACACCTGAACAACACCCTTACCAAGATCCAAACCTGGTTCCATTCCAATCATCTCAAACTCAACCCTAACAAAACCGAAATCATTCTCTTCTCCCCAAAAAATAACCCTCTACCCGTTCAATCATGGATCACTGACCTCAATGCACTCAATTGCTCACTCACCCTGTACAACTCCGTCAAATCTCTTGGCATCACTATTGACAACACCCTAACCCTTAATGTGCACATCAACAACTCTGCCAAAGGAGCCCTCTTCACTCTCCGTCACCTCATGAAAATTAAACCATTCATACCCACCGATGATTTCAAACTCGTAGTTCAGTCACTTGTTCTGTCACGTATTGATTATGGTAATGCCATCCTTAATGGAATCCCCAAGGTACATCTAGCTCCAATCAAAGCTGTGCTCAACCTTGCTGCCAGGCTCATCACGGACTGCAACCGCTTCGATCATATATCACCGGCTCTCAAATCTCTTAAATGGCTCTCTATCGAAGGCAGATCTGCCTACAAAACCGCCTGCATTACTCATAAAGTCCTCCACCAAAACACTCCGCATTACCTCTCAAAGAAACTCCACACTGCGGGCTCCACTCGACCTCTGAGAAGCACCAACACCCTACTCCTAATCCCACCTCTGCATAAAAAGAAAGCTACACAATCTCACTCCTTCTCTGGCAATGTCCCTATTATCTGGAATGCCCTCCCAAAAAACCTGCGCTGTAATCCCTCCTATTCTAGTTTCAAAAAAGACCTCAAAACCCACCTCCTCAATTATTATTGGAATTCCTAACCTCTGTCCTACTCCTGATTTCTTATCTATCACACGATATTTGTTCAGTAATTTTATACCCTGTTCTCCTGTTTCACCATTTACCTAATTACTTAAATGTATAGCTCCTGCCCCTGTTTTATTTATCTGGTTTTGTATAATGCTCATGTTGTCTGTACTTTGTAAATTTTTGTTGCACTACCTTTCATATGCTTTTATACTCTATGTGCCTTATACTATCCTTATCTTGTAAAGCGCTCTGATACCTCTGGGTCTAGCCAGCGCTATATAAAACCTTCAAAATAAAAAATTAAATAAAAATCAGTCCATGGTCCCCAACAAGTGATATAATGCCTTCAAAATTGTAGGCTTCCTACCCTCATAGAACTTCAAACCCTTCTGTAAGTGCTGACAAGCCAAAGAATGCTTAAATCACCACACAGAATCAATGGAGTAGGCCATGATGCCAGCTCTAAGTTAAATCCTTCAAGTACTGCTGCCTCATCTAGATTTGAACCATAAACAGAGCACAAGGTAAATTTTGAGGCCCCCTTTCTACATTCAATAACCACCCACCGACCTTGTTTATCCGTCAGTGTTCTGCCTATGTCCAGTATCCCGTGTTTGGCCAAAATGACTACCTCTCGATTTGTGATTGATTGCTGTGTGTAAGCCAATACTGATTAACCTGTTTCATTTAGGATCTTCTGTTTACTCTATGGTACATGTGTTTCCTGTAAGCAACCAGGTCAGGTACGTTGAATCATACATAGTTCGGCCGCCACCTGTTGCCATTTCCTATTATTGCTTAACCAACATACATTAAAGGAACATATGAGTAATCTAGACATTAACATCTTATCCCCCATCATATGCTACTGTATCTTACTAAATCTGCTATACAATTTCATATATGGGTGTGCCTCTATCTACTACATGTTACGGATTGCATTTACTTTTCCACCCAACCTGCCGTTCACCTGCCACCACCCATGCCCCCAACCTCCCTTTCAATCCCTCCCCAATCCAAAACCCCCCTTCTCCATCTGCGCAGGGCTGACAAGCAGCCTTGCACCCACCCCCCATCCTACTAACAATAAGGCATTAGGACTGATGGTCCCAGTGATGGATATCTAGCACTACTCAGTAGTCCCCCTCTACACATATACCTTCACACTATCTACTTAAATGTTGACATATAATCCCCCACTCAACAAAGAGCAAAAGAAGGAAAAAGGAAGAATATTTAAGGAGAAACACAGATAAGGAAAGAGAGAAACAAAGGAAAGAACAATATATCAATACAAGTCCCAAGAAAGAACATATATCCTCTGTTAGCTCTTAAGAGATAGATTGTAAATATTATTTTGCCTTCACTTCCGAAGTAAAAGACTAAGTCTGCTCCTTATACACAATCTTCGACGTTGCTGAATGACAGATGTCTGGCCTTACAAAGAGTTATGTACCCTTCCCCATCCTATTTTTATCCGAGCGCGCAAGTTCGTATACAGCTTGGCGAGACAGAAAGTTATTAACGGATATCAAAATCGCTCTGGGTCTGGAGGCATTCTGTTCTGGTTTTCCGCATTGTACAAATGGAAATCTGTGTGCTCTTGGTATCTCTTGTTCCCAATCCCACTGTGAGAACTACAACAAATTTCCATATGTCCTGACCCTCTATGTCCTTATGCTAAATCCTCACTATAATGTCCCTGAAATCTTTGTTTTTTACAGTGAATTTCTATGGTTTTTCAAATTCTATTTCCCATCTATAACGGCCATGAAACCTATTATGTTTTATTGAATTTTTAAGGTTTTTAAATTATATTTTCTATCTAAAATGGTTCTATAGCAGGTACTTTTATAAGCTTGTATTTTCTCAGTGGATTAATAAGCGTTGTTTTTTTTTCTTTACATTCTTTATATTCACAACGACGTAGTGAAAATGGAAATCAAAATCAGACATTCAATGAACACCAACACATCCAAAAATAATATGTGAAAAATCCATTCTGAACATTACCCTACACATATGTTTAAACTCATGTTTTTAAGATCCATCTTTCAGACCTATTTTCCATTTTTGTGGTTATCCGGGATATCGCGATGGCGTTGTTGACCGCGACGATCGCTCCATTTCCATAAAGTGGAAAACACATATATCCACACATACTACAGTATTTTACACACTAGGGCTTTCTTACAGTATTCTCTAAAGCCATGTTTTAGTAGAGAGTTTCTATAAAAACATTCCCTAACACCTATTTTATCTTTTCGCAGTGACTCCGGAGACTGAGATGACGTTGGTAATCGTAATACCCATGAACATGTCATGAAAACAGAAAACAAAAGCAGACATTCAATGACCACCAACACATCCAAAAATAATATGTAAAAAAATCCATTCTGAATATTTACCTACACATGTTACTAGTATATACATACTTCTTTCAAAGCATGTTTAAACTCATATTTTTATACTAAGTTCTTTTTAAAACCATCTTTCGGACCTATTTTCCATGTCTGCAGTTATTCGGGATGTCTCGACGTCGCTGTTAACCGCGACATTCGCACCTTTTCTATAAACACATATATGCACACATATTACAATATTTTACACACTAGGAACAACCATCTCAAAAAACCTATTTTTGGTTTTCGCGGTGAAACCGGAGATCGCGATGACGTTGGTCGCCACAAACCCTGCGGTTACATCACGAAAGAGGAAAGCAGAAACAGGAATTCAATAGCCACCACCACATTCAAAAATTATAACTATATAATTAATTCTAACCATCACAGTAGAGAACTCACTATATAAATAACTTTATAACAATGCATATTAACGATTCAATTATATATTTTTTCATACTGTCACCAATATTCGTGATGACGTTGATAGTTGTGATGTCCCCACGATGGTAAACGGGGGCCGCACTGGTGGTCGGGGTGTCGCCACAAATATCACGTGCGATTAAAAAAAACTATTTTGGACACACATCTTGTGTCACTAACACCCCCATTTCTCAAACATGGGGTCAGAGTACCTCTATTCTTACCACTTATGTTAGCTTTTTCAGAACTTTTCAGCCAGGGAAACTGTTCCCGATAGATGAAATGGCAGCTGCAACTTTCAATTCAAGTTGCGTCCAGCCAATAAGAGCATTCCCGTTGGCGCGTGCATTCGCTATTCATCATGAAACCACAGCGAAATATCCACGGCCAGAGATACCACTATAATTTTAAACTTAAATGTCTCAACAACTACTGAACGGATTCACACCAAATAAGCAAAAGGCACCTCCTTGAACCAACATCTACCTCCCTGCCAAATTTGGTGTAAGTCCGTTCAGGGCTGTAGGTGTGGCTTACTGTTTCGATGGGATTTAACATTACAAGCACACACCTTACTTTACACCCCAAATGCTCAGTCCCCACTGCATGGATCACCCCCAAACTTTCTGTAACAACAGAACCCGCCTTGACACTTGGGGAAAATTTCATGAAAATTGGTCAAACGACGCTAAAGTTATAACCAAGTCAAAAAATGTTTTTCCTATGTCGTAACTATAACTACCTACTGTATATACATATATATATATATATATCGAAAGCACTCCTGCGCCTACGCCTTGGAAAGCGCCTGTAAGTCCACAGTAAAGGAGCACGGACCACCGTTGAATGCAGTAGTTGTTTTATTTAACTCGAGGTAAGTCAGCCATGACGCGTTTCGGCTCCGTGGAGCCTTGATCACATGACACGCCATGAAGTCACCCGTTAGTTTAAATACATTTTTTTCTTTTTTTCTCACATTTGATTGGTTACTACTTCCTGTTCAAATTTAAAGTGACAGTGCTTGTTAGTGCAAAATTACAATGATTTTTGTGCGGGGCTATTTGAGACACATCTCGGTAAAATACCGCGGTCTCTAATGACAGTTATACATACACAGCCGTGTATGTATGCCAATTGCAATTAATAACATCTGTTGTTATGCTTCTGATTGATAAAAACATTATTTACATGAATAAATAAATAAATAGATAAATATGCATAAATAAGCATAGATAACACATTACACACTGAAAAATATTCTAAAACCATATGTATGGGTTAAAATCATAGAAATACTTAGACGGATATATAATGGTTAAAACTTTAGACGTAATAATCACAAGTTTGTGTGCAAATCTATCTATTGTTGAGTACATCATTCTGGTTTAAATACCATGTCAATGTCTTATTGTGTCATTGTTTAATTTTACCAATCATAATTGATGCTATGTGTTATTTTGGCTGTGAGACCTGTTGTCTAACCCCTAGTTTTTTGATACACAAGTTGGTCGCACACTGCTCGTCACACCAGCAAGTTGCCCCAAAGGACTGTGGTAAATGTAGTGGCGATGGCGGGTACGCCTATGCCACGATGTGTAAAGAGAACAGTATGTGTTGCATTTAGCCATCCCTGGACACGTGTTTCGAGGTAGTTGCCTCTCGTCAGCAGGGAGCAGGACAGTGTAAAGGGGTGTCGTGTGGACTGCCAAAATGTAATTAAAAACAGGTCAAGTACCTCTCATGGCGCGCAGGTGCAGATCCAAGACTCGTCAGCCCGTTAGCTCAAGGGAGCCGTAATAATTTGTACACAAGTTGGTCGCACACTGCTCGTCACACCAGCAAGTTGCCCCAAAGGACTGTGGTAAATGTAGTGGCGACGGCGGGTACGCCTATGCCACGATGTGTAAAGAGAACAGTATGTGTTGCATTTAGCCATCCCTGGACACGTGTTTCGAGGTAGTTGCCTCTCGTCAGCAGGGAGCAGGACAGTGTAAAGGGGTGCCGTGTGGACTGCCAAAATGTAATTAAAAACAGGTCAAGTACCTCTCATGGCGCGCAGGTGCAGATCCAAGGCTCGTCAGCCCGTTAGCTCAAGGGAGCCGTAATAATTTGTACACAAGTTGGTCGCACACTGCTCGTCACACCAGCAAGTTGCCCCAAAGGACTGTGGTAAATGTAGTGGCGACGGCGGGTACGCCTATGCCACGATGTGTAAAGAGAACAGTATGTGTTGCATTTAGCCATCCCTGGACACGTGTTTCGAGGTAGTTGCCTCTCATCAGCAGGGAGCAGGACAGTGTAAAGGGGTGCCGTGTGGACTGCCAAAATGTAATTAAAAACAGGTCAAGTACCTCTCATGGCGCGCAGGTGCAGATCCAAGGCTCGTCAGCCCGTTAGCTCAAGGGAGCCGTAATAATTTGTACACAAGTTGGTCGCACACTGCTCGTCACACCAGCAAGTTGCCCCAAAGGACTGTGGTAAATGTAGTGGCGACGGCGGGTACGCCTATGCCACGATGTGTAAAGAGAACAGTATGTGTTGCATTTAGCCATCCCTGGACACGTGTTTCGAGGTAGTTGCCTCTCGTCAGCAGGGAGCAGGACAGTGTAAAGGGGTGCCGTGTGGACTGCCAAAATGTAATTAAAAACAGGTCAAGTACCTCTCATGGCGCGCAGGTGCAGATCTAAGGCTCGTCAGCCCGTTAGCTCAAGGGAGCCGTAATAATTTGTACACAAGTTGGTCGCACACTGCTTGTCACACCAGCAAGATGCCCCAAAGGACTGTGGTAAATGTAGTGGCGACGGCGGGTACGCCTATGCCACGATGTGTAAAGAGAACAGTATGTGTTGCATTTAGCCATCCCTGGACACGTGTTTCGAGGTAGTTGCCTCTCGTCAGCAGGGAGCAGGACAGTGTGAAGGGGTGCCGTGTGGACTGCCAAAATGTAATTAAAAACAGGTCAAGTACCTCTCATGGCGCGCAGGTGCAGATCCAAGGCTCGTCAGCCCGTTAGCTCAAGGGAGCCGTAATAATTTGTACACAAGTTGGTCGCACACTGCTCGTCACACCAGCAAGTTGCCCCAAAGGACTGTGGTAAATGTAGTGGCGACGGCGGGTACGCCTATGCCACGATGTGTAAAGAGAACAGTATGTGTTGCATTTAGCCATCCCTGGACACGTGTTTCGAGGTAGTTGCCTCTCGTCAGCAGGGAGCAGGACAGTGTAAAGGGGTGCCGTGTGGACTGCCAAAATGTAATTAAAAACAGGTCAAGTACCTCTCATGGCGCGCAGGTGCAGATCCAAGGCTCGTCAGCCCGTTAGCTCAAGGGAGCCGTAATAATTTGTACACAAGTTGGTCGCACACTGCTCGTCACACCAGCAAGTTGCCCCAAAGGACTGTGGTAAATGTAGTGGCGACGGCGGGTACGTCTATGCCACGATGTGTAAAGAGAACAGTATGTGTTGCATTTAGCCATCCCTGGACACGTGTTTCGAGGTAGTTGCCTCTCGTCAGCAGGGAGCAGGACATTGTAAAGGGGTGCCATGTGGACTGCCAAAATGTAATTAAAAACAGGTCAAGTACCTCTCATGGCGCGCAGGTGCAGATCCAAGGCTCGTCAGCCCGATAGCTCAAGGGAGCCGTAATAATTTGTACACAAGTTGGTCGCACACTGCTCGTCACACCAGCAAGTTGCCCCAAAGGACTGTGGTAAATGTAGTGGCGACGGCGGGTACGCGTATGTCACGATGTGTAAATAGAACTGTATGTGTTGCATTTAGCCATCCCTGGACACGTGTTTCGAGGTAGTTGCCTCTCGTCAGCAGGGAGCAGGACAGTGTAAAGGGGTGCCGTGTGGACTGCCAAAATGTAATTAAAAACAGGTCAAGTACCTCTCATGGCGCGCAGGTGCAGATCCAAGGCTCGTCAGCCCGTTAGCTCAAGGGAGCCGTAATAATTTGTCTGGTCTGCACCTGCGCGCCAGGAGAGGTACTTGACCTGCTTTTAATTACATTTTGGCAGTCCACACGGCACCCCTTTACATTGACCTGCTCCCTGCTGACGAGAGGCAACTACCTCGAAACACGTGTCCAGGGATGGCTAACGCAACACATACTGTTCTATTTACATTTCGTGGCATAGGCGTACCCGCCGTCGCCACTACATTTCCCACAGTTCTTTGGGGCAACTTGCTGGTGTGACGAGCAGTGTGCGACCTACTCTTCCACAATTTAAACGGCTTCCTTGAGCTAACGGGCTGACGAGCCTTGGTCTGCACCTGCGCGCCAGGAGAGGTACTTGACCTGCTTTTAATTACATTTTGGCAGTCCACACGGCACCCCTTTACATTGACCTGCTCCCTGCTGACGAGAGGCAACTACCTCGAAACACGTGTCCAGGGATGGCTAACGCAACACATACTGTTCTATTTACATTTCGTGGCATAGGCGTACCCGCCGTCGCCACTACATTTCCCACAGTTCTTTGGGGCAACTTGCTGGTGTGACGAGCAGTGTGCGACCTACTCTTCCACAATTTAAACGGCTTCCTTGAGCTAACGGGCTGACGAGCCTTGGTCTGCACCTGCGCGCCAGGAGAGGTACTTGACCTGCTATTAATTACATTTTGGCAGTCCACACGGCACCCCTTTACATTGACCTGCTCCCTGCTGATGAGAGGCAACTACCTCGAAACACGTGTCCAGGGATGGCTAACGCAACACATACTGTTCTATTTACATTTCGTGGCATAGGCGTACCCGCCGTCGCCACTACATTTCCCACAGTTCTTTGGGGCAACTTGCTGGTGTGACGAGCAGTGTGCAACCTACTCTTCCACAATTTAAACTGCTTCCTTAAGCTAACGGGCTGACGAGCCTTGGTCTGCACCTGCGCGCCAGGAGAGGTACTTGACCTGCTTTTAATTACATTTTGGCAGTCCACACGGCACCCCTTTACATTGACCTGCTCCCTGCTGACGAGAGGCAACTACCTCGAAACACGTGTCCAGGGATGGCTAACGCAACACATACTGTTCTATTTACATTTCGTGGCATAGGCGTACCCGCCGTCGCCACTACATTTCCCACAGTTCTTTGGGGCAACTTGCTGGTGTGACGAGCAGTGTGCGACCTACTCTTCCACAATTTAAACGGCTTCCTTGAGCTAACTGGCTGACGAGCCTTGGTCTGCACCTGCGCGCCAGGAGAGGTACTTGACCTGCTTTTAATTACATTTTGGCAGTCCACACGGCACCCCTTTACATTGACCTGCTCCCTGCTGACGAGAGGCAACTACCTCGAAACACGTGTCCAGGGATGGCTAACGCAACACATACTGTTCTATTTACATTTCGTGGCATAGGCGTACCCGCCGTCGCCACTACATTTCCCACAGTTCTTTGGGGCAACTTGCTGGTGTGACGAGCAGTGTGCGACCTACTCTTCCACAATTTAAACGGCTTCCTTGAGCTAACGGGCTGACGAGCCTTGGTCTGCACCTGCGCGCCAGGAGAGGTACTTGACCTGCTTTTAATTACATTTTGGCAGTCCACACGGCACCCCTTTACATTGACCTGCTCTCTGCTGACGAGAGGCAACTACCTCGAAACACGTGTCCAGGGATGGCTAACGCAACACATACTGTTCTATTTACATTTCGTGGCATAGGCGTACCTGCCGTCGCCACTACATTTCCCACAGTTCTTTGGGGCAACTTGCTGGTGTGACGAGCAGTGTGCGACCTACTCTTCCACAATTTAAACGGCTTCCTTGAGCTAACGGGCTGACGAGCCTTGGTCTGCACCTGCGCGCCAGGAGAGGTACTTGACCTGCTTTTAATTACATTTTGGCAGTCCACACGGCACCCCTTTACATTGACCTGCTCCCTGCTGACGAGAGGCAACTACCTCGAAACACGTGTCCAGGGATGGCTAACGCAACACATACTGTTCTATTTACAATTCGTGGCATAGGCGTACCTGCCGTCGCCACTACATTTCCCACAGTTCTTTGGGGCAACTTGCTGGTGTGACGAGCAGTGTGCGACCTACTCTTCCACAATTTAAACGGCTTCCTTGAGCTAACGGGCTGACGAGCCTTGGTCTGCACCTGCGCGCCAGGAGAGGTACTTGACCTGCTTTTAATTACATTTTGGCAGTCCACACGGCACCCCTTTACATTGACCTGCTCCCTGCTGACGAGAGGCAACTACCTCGAAACACGTGTCCAGGGATGGCTAACGCAATACATACTGTTCTATTTACATTTCGTGGCATAGGCGTACCCGCCGTCGCCACTACATTTCCCACAGTTCTTTGGGGCAACTTGCTGGTGTGACGAGCAGTGTGCGACCTACTCTTCCACAATTTAAACGGCTTCCTTGAGCTAACGGGCTGACGAGCCTTGGTCTGCACCTGCGCGCCAGGAGAGGTACTTGACCTGCTTTTAATTACATTTTGGCAGTCCACACGGCACCCCTTTACATTGACCTGCTCCCTGCTGACGAGAGGCAACTACCTCGAAACACGTGTCCAGGGATGGCTAACGCAACACATACTGTTCTATTTACATTTCGTGGCATAGGCGTACCCGCCATCGCCACTACATTTCCCACAGTTCTTTGGGGCAACTTGCTGGTGTGACGAGCAGTGTGCGACCTACTCTTCCACAATTTAAACGGCTTCCTTGAGCTAACGGGCTGACGAGCCTTGGTCTGCACCTGCGCGCCAGGAGAGGTACTTGACCTGCTTTTAATTACATTTTGGCAGTCCACACGGCACCCCTTTACATTGACCTGCTCCCTGCTGATGAGAGGCAACTACCTCGAAACACGTGTCCAGGGATGGCTAACGCAACACATACTGTTCTATTTACATTTCGTGGCATAGGCGTACCCGCCGTCGCCACTACATTTCCCACAGTTCTTTGGGGCAACTTGCTGGTGTGACGAGCAGTGTGCGACCTACTCTTCCACAATTTAAACGGCTTCCTTGAGCTAACGGGCTGACGAGCCTTGGTCTGCACCTGCGCGCCAGGAGAGGTACTTGACCTGCTTTTAATTACATTTTGGCAGTCCACACGGCACCCCTTTACATTGACCTGCTCCCTGCTGACGAGAGGCAACTACCTCAAAACACGTGTCCAGGGATGGCTAACGCAACACATACTGTTCTATTTACATTTTGTGGCATAGGCGTACCCGCCGTCACCACTACATTTCCCACAGTTCTTTGGGGCAACTTGCTGGTGTGACGAGCAGTGTGCGACCTACTCTTCCACAATTTAAACGGCTTCCTTGAGCTAACGGGCTGACGAGCCTTGGTCTGCACCTGCGCACCAGGAGAGGTACTTGACCTGCTTTTAATTACATTTTGGCAGTCCACACGGCACCCCTTTACATTGACCTGCTCCCTGCTGACGAGAGGCAACTACCTCGAAACACGTGTCCAGGGATGGCTAACGCAACACATACTGTTCTATTTACAATTCGTGGCATAGGCGTACCTGCCGTCGCCACTACATTTCCCACAGTTCTTTGGGGCAACTTGCTGGTGTGACGAGCAGTGTGCGACCTACTCTTCCACAATTTAAACGGCTTCCTTGAGCTAACGGGCTGACGAGCCTTGGTCTGCACCTGCGCGCCAGGAGAGGTACTTGACCTGCTTTTAATTACATTTTGGCAGTCCACACGGCACCCCTTTACATTGACCTGCTCCCTGCTGACGAGAGGCAACTACCTCGAAACACTTGTCCAGGGATGGCTAACGCAATACATACTGTTCTATTTACATTTCGTGGCATAGGCGTACCCGCCGTCGCCACTACATTTCCCACAGTTCTTTGGGGCAACTTGCTGGTGTGACGAGCAGTGTGCGACCTACTCTTCCACAATTTAAACGGCTTCCTTGAGCTAACGGGCTGACGAGCCTTGGTCTGCACCTGCGCGCCAGGAGAGGTACTTGACCTGCTTTTAATTACATTTTGGCAGTCCACACGGCACCCCTTTACATTGACCTGCTCCCTGCTGACGAGAGGCAACTACCTCGAAACACGTGTCCAGGGATGGCTAACGCAACACATACTGTTCTATTTACATTTCGTGGCATAGGCGTACCCGCCGTCGCCACTACATTTCCCACAGTTCTTTGGGGCAACTTGCTGGTGTGACGAGCAGTGTGCGACCTACTCTTCCACAATTTAAACGGCTTCCTTGAGCTAACGGGCTGACGAGCCTTGGTCTGCACCTGCGCGCCAGGAGAGGTACTTGACCTGCTTTTAATTACATTTTGGCAGTCCACACGGTACCCCTTTACATTGACCTGCTCCCTGCTGATGAGAGGCAACTACCTCGAAACACGTGTCCAGGGATGGCTAACGCAACACATACTGTTCTATTTACATTTCGTGGCATAGGCGTACCCGCCGTCGCCACTACATTTCCCACAGTTCTTTGGGGCAACTTGCTGGTGTGACGAGCAGTGTGCGACCTACTCTTCCACAATTTAAACGGCTTCCTTGAGCTAACGGGCTGACGAGCCTTGGTCTGCACCTGCGCGCCAGGAGAGGTACTTGACCTGCTTTTAATTACATTTTGGCAGTCCACACGGCACCCCTTTACATTGACCTGCTCCCTGCTGACGAGAGGCAACTACCTCGAAACACGTGTCCAGGGATGGCTAACGCAACACATACTGTTCTATTTACATTTCGTGGCATAGGCGTACCCGCCGTCACCACTACATTTCCCACAGTTCTTTGGGGCAACTTGCTGGTGTGACGCGCAGTGTGCGACCTACTCTTCCACAATTTAAACGGCTTCCTTGAGCTAACGGGCTGACGAGCCTTGGTCTGCACCTGCGTGCCAGGAGAGGTACTTGACCTGCTTTTAATTACATTTTGGCAGTCCACACGGCACCCCTTTACATTGACCTGCTCCCTGCTGACGAGAGGCAACTACCTCGAAACACGTGTCCAGGGATGGCTAACGCAACACATACTGTTCTATTTACATTTCGTGGCATAGGCGTACCCGCCGTCGCCACTACATTTCCCACAGTTCTTTGGGGCAACTTGCTGGTGTGACGAGCAGTGTGCGACCTACTCTTCCACAATTTAAACGGCTTCCTTGAGCTAACGGGCTGACGAGCCTTGGTCTGCACCTGCGCGCCAGGAGAGGTACTTGACCTGCTTTTAATTACATTTTGGCAGTCCACACGGCACCCCTTTACATTGACCTGCTCCCTGCTGACGAGAGGCAACTACCTCGAAACACGTGTCCAGGGATGGCTAACGCAACACATACTGTTCTATTTACATTTCGGGGCATAGGCGTACCCGCCGTCGCCACTACATTTCCCACAGTTCTTTGGGGCAACTTGCTGGTGTGACGAGCAGTGTGCGACCTACTCTTCCACAATTTAAACGGCTTCCTTGAGCTAACGGGCTGACGAGCCTTGGTCTGCACCTGCGCGCCAGGAGAGGTACTTGACCTGCTTTTAGTAACATTTTGGCAGTCCACACGGCACCCCTTTACATTGACCTGCTCCCTGCTGACGAGAGGCAACTACCTCGAAACACGTGTCCAGGGATGGCTAACGCAACACATACTGTTCTATTTACATTTCGTGGCATAGGCGTACCCGCCGTCGCCACTACATTTCCCACAGTTCTTTGGGGCAACTTGCTGGTGTGACGAGCAGTGTGCGACCTACTCTTCCACAATTTAAACGGCTTCCTTGAGCTAACGGGCTGACGAGCCTTGGTCTGCACCTGCGCGCCAGGAGAGGTACTTGACCTGCTTTTAATTACATTTTGGCAGTCCACACGGCACCCCTTTACATTGACCTGCTCCCTGCTGACGAGAGGCAACTACCTCGAAACACGTGTCCAGGGATGGCTAACGCAACACATACTGTTCTATTTACATTTCGTGGCATAGGCGTACCCGCCGTCGCCACTACATTTCCCACAGTTCTTTGGGGCAACTTGCTGGTGTGATGAGCAGTGTGCGACCTACTCTTCCACAATTTAAACGGCTTCCTTGAGCTAACGGGCTGACGAGCCTTGGTCTGCACCTGCGCGCCAGGAGAGGTACTTGACCTGCTTTTAATTACATTTTGGCAGTCCACACGGCACCCCTTTACATTGACCTGCTCTCTGCTGACGAGAGGCAACTACCTCGAAACACGTGTCCAGGGATGGCTAACGCAACACATACTGTTCTATTTACATTTTGTGGCATAGGCGTACCTGCCGTCGCCACTACATTTCCCACAGTTCTTTGGGGCAACTTGCTGGTGTGACGAGCAGTGTGCGACCTACTCTTCCACAATTTAAACGGCTTCCTTGAGCTAACGGGCTGACGAGCCTTGGTCTGCACCTGCGCGCCAGGAGAGGTACTTGACCTGCTTTTAATTACATTTTGGCAGTCCACACGGCACCCCTTTACATTGACCTGCTTCCTGCTGACGAGAGGCAACTACCTCGAAACACGTGTCCAGGGATGGTTAACGCAACACATACTGTTCTATTTACAATTCGTGGCATAGGCGTACCTGCCGTCGCCACTACATTTCCCACAGTTCTTTGGGGCAACTTGCTGGTGTGACGAGCAGTGTGCGACCTACTCTTCCACAATTTAAACGGCTTCCTTGAGCTAACGGGCTGACGAGCCTTGGTCTGCACCTGCGTGCCAGGAGAGGTACTTGACCTGCTTTTAATTACATTTTGGCAGTCCACACGGCACCCCTTTACATTGACCTGCTCCCTGCTGACGAGAGGCAACTATCTCGAAACACGTGTCCAGGGATGGCTAACGCAATACATACTGTTCTATTTACATTTCGTGGCATAGGCGTACCCGCCGTCGCCACTACATTTCCCACAGTTCTTTGGGGCAACTTGCTGGTGTGACGAGCAGTGTGCGACCTACTCTTCCACAATTTAAACGGCTTCCTTGAGCTAACGGGCTGACGAGCCTTGGTCTGCACCTGCGCGCCAGGAGAGGTACTTGACCTGCTTTTAATTACATTTTGGCAGTCCACACGGCACCCCTTTACATTGACCTGCTCCCTGCTGATGAGAGGCAACTACCTCGAAACACGTGTCCAGGGATGGCTAACGCAACACATACTGTTCTATTTACATTTCGTGGCATAGGCGTACCCGCCGTCGCCACTACATTTCCCACAGTTCTTTGGGGCAACTTGCTGGTGTGACCAGCAGTGTGCAACCTACTCTTCCACAATTTAAACGGCTTCCTTGAGCTAACGGGCTGACGAGCCTTGGTCTGCACCTGCGCGCCAGGAGAGGTACTTGACCTGCTTTTAATTACATTTTGGCAGTCCACACGGCACCCCTTTACATTGACCTGCTCCCTGCTGACGAGAGGCAACTACCTCGAAACACGTGTCCAGGGATGGCTAACGCAACACATACTGTTCTATTTACATTTCGTGGCATAGGCGTACCCGCCGTCGCCACTACATTTCCCACAGTTCTTTGGGGCAACTTGCTGGTGTGACGAGCAGTGTGCGACCTACTCTTCCACAATTTAAACGGCTTCCTTGAGCTAACGGGCTGACGAGCCTTGGTCTGCACCTGCGCGCCAGGAGAGGTACTTGACCTGCTTTTAATTACATTTTGGCAGTCCACACGGCACCCCTTTACATTGACCTGCTCCCTGCTGACGAGAGGCAACTACCTCGAAACACGTGTCCAGGGATGGCTAACGCAACACATACTGTTCTATTTACATTTCGTGGCATAGGCGTACCCGCCGTCGCCACTAAATTTCCCACAGTTCTTTGGGGCAACTTGCTGGTGTGATGAGCAGTGTGCGACCTACTCTTCCACAATTTAAACGGCTTCCTTGAGCTAACGGGCTGACGAGCCTTGGTCTGCACCTGCGCGCCAGGAGAGGTACTTGACCTGCTTTTAATTACATTTTGGCAGTCCACACGGCACCCCTTTACATTGACCTGCTCTCTGCTGACGAGAGGCAACTACCTCGAAACACGTGTCCAGGGATGGCTAACGCAACACATACTGTTCTATTTACATTTCGTGGCATAGGCGTACCTGCCGTCGCCACTACATTTCCCACAGTTCTTTGGGGCAACTTGCTGGTGTGACGAGCAGTGTGCGACCTACTCTTCCACAATTTAAACGGCTTCCTTGAGCTAACGGGCTGACGAGCCTTGGTCTGCACCTGCGCGCCAGGAGAGGTACTTGACCTGCTTTTAATTACATTTTGGCAGTCCACACGGCACCCCTTTACATTGACCTGCTCCCTGCTGACGAGAGGCAACTACCTCGAAACACGTGTCCAGGGATGGCTAACGCAACACATACTGTTCTATTTACAATTCGTGGCATAGGCGTACCTGCCGTCGCCACTACATTTCCCACAGTTCTTTGGGGCAACTTGCTGGTGTGACGAGCAGTGTGCGACCTACTCTTCCACAATTTAAACGGCTTCCTTGAGCTAACGGGCTGACGAGCCTTGGTCTGCACCTGCGCGCCAGGAGAGGTACTTGACCTGCTTTTAATTACATTTTGGCAGTCCACACGGCACCCCTTTACATTGACCTGCTCCCTGCTGACGAGAGGCAACTACCTCGAAACACGTGTCCAGGGATGGCTAACGCAATACATACTGTTCTATTTACATTTCGTGGCATAGGCGTACCCGCCGTCGCCACTACATTTCCCACAGTTCTTTGGGGCAACTTGCTGGTGTGACGAGCAGTTTGCGACCTACTCTTCCACAATTTAAACGGCTTCCTTGAGCTAACGGGCTGACGAGCCTTGGTCTGCACCTGCGCGCCAGGAGAGGTACTTGACCTGCTTTTAATTACATTTTGGCAGTCCACACGGCACCCCTTTACATTGACCTGCTCCCTGCTGACGAGAGGCAACTACCTCGAAACACGTGTCCAGGGATGGCTAACGCAACACATACTGTTCTATTTACATTTCGTGGCATAGGCGTACCCGCCGTCGCCACTACATTTCCCACAGTTCTTTGGGGCAACTTGCTGGTGTGACGAGCAGTGTGCGACCTACTCTTCCACAATTTAAACGGCTTCCTTGAGCTAACGGGCTGACGAGCCTTGGTCTGCACCTGCGCGCCAGGAGAGGTACTTGACCTGCTTTTAATTACATTTTGGCAGTCCACACGGCACCCCTTTACATTGACCTGCTCCCTGCTGATGAGAGGCAACTACCTCGAAACACGTGTCCAGGGATGGCTAACGCAACACATACTGTTCTATTTACATTTCGTGGCATAGGCGTACCCGCCGTCACCACTACATTTCCCACAGTTCTTTGGGGCAACTTGCTGGTGTGACGAGCAGTGTGCGACCTACTCTTCCACAATTTAAACGGCTTCCTTGAGCTAACGGGCTGACGAGCCTTGGTCTGCACCTGCGCGCCAGGAGAGGTACTTGACCTGCTTTTAATTACATTTTGGCAGTCCACACGGCACCCCTTTACATTGATCTGCTCCCTGCTGACGAGAGGCAACTACCTCGAAACACGTGTCCAGGGATGGCTAACACAACACATACTGTTCTATTTACAATTCGTGGCATAGGCGTACCTGCCGTCGCCACTACATTTCCCACAGTTCTTTGGGGCAACTTGCTGGTGTGACGAGCAGTGTGCGACCTACTCTTCCACAATTTAAACGGCTTCCTTGAGCTAACGGGCTGACGAGCCTTGGTCTGCACCTGCGCGCCAGGAGAGGTACTTGACCTGCTTTTAATTACATTTTGGCAGTCCACACGGCACCCCTTTACATTGACCTGCTCCCTGCTGACGAGAGGCAACTACCTCGAAACACGTGTCCAGGGATGGCTAACGCAATACATACTGTTCTATTTACATTTCGTGGCATAGGCGTACCCGCCGTCGCCACTACATTTCCCACAGTTCTTTGGGGCAACTTGCTGGTGTGACGAGCAGTGTGCGACCTACTCTTCCACAATTTAAACGGCTTCCTTGAGCTAACGGGCTGACGAGCCTTGGTCTGCACCTGCGCGCCAGGAGAGGTACTTGACCTGCTTTTAATTACATTTTGGCAGTCCACACGGCACCCCTTTACATTGACCTGCTCCCTGCTGACGAGAGGCAACTACCTCGAAACACGTGTCCAGGGATGGCTAACGCAACACATACTGTTCTATTTACATTTCGTGGCATAGGCGTACCCGCCGTCGCCACTACATTTCCCACAGTTCTTTGGGGCAACTTGCTGGTGTGACGAGCAGTGTGCGACCTACTCTTCCACAATTTAAACGGCTTCCTTGAGCTAACGGGCTGACGAGCCTTGGTCTGCACCTGCGCGCCAGGAGAGGTACTTGACCTGCTTTTAATTACATTTTGGCAGTCCACACGGTACCCCTTTACATTGACCTGCTCCCTGCTGATGAGAGGCAACTACCTCGAAACACATGTCCAGGGATGGCTAACGCAACACATACTGTTCTATTTACATTTCGTGGCATAGGCGTACCCGCCGTCGCCACTACATTTCCCACAGTTCTTTGGGGCAACTTGCTGGTGTGACGAGCAGTGTGCGACCTACTCTTCCACAATTTAAACGGCTTCCTTGAGCTAACGGGCTGACGAGCCTTGGTCTGCACCTGCGTGCCAGGAGAGGTACTTGAACTGCTTTTAATTACATTTTGGCAGTCCACACGGTACCCCTTTACATTGACCTGCTCCCTGCTGATGAGAGGCAACTACCTCGAAACACGTGTCCAGGGATGGCTAACGCAACACATACTGTTCTATTTACATTTTGTGGCATAGGCGTACCCGCCGTCGCCACTACATTTCCCACAGTTCTTTGGGGCAACTTGCTGGTGTGACGAGCAGTGTGCGACCTACTCTTCCACAATTTAAACGGCTTCCTTGAGCTAACGGGCTGACGAGCCTTGGTCTGCACCTGCGCGCCAGGAGAGGTACTGGACCTGCTTTTAATTACATTTTGGCAGTCCACACGGCACCCCTTTACATTGACCTGCTCCCTGCTGACGAGAGGCAACTACCTCGAAACACGTGTCCAGGGATGGCTAACGCAACACATACTGTTCTATTTACATTTCGTGGCATAGGCGTACCCGCCGTCACCACTACATTTCCCACAGTTCTTTGGGGCAACTTGCTGGTGTGACGAGCAGTGTGCGACCTACTCTTCCACAATTTAAACGGCTTCCTTGAGCTAACGGGCTGACGAGCCTTGGTCTGCACCTGCGCGCCAGGAGAGGTACTTGACCTGCTTTTAATTACATTTTGGCAGTCCACACGGCACCCCTTTACATTGACCTGCTCCCTGCTGACGAGAGGCAACTACCTCGAAACACGTGTCCAGGGATGGCTAACGCAACACATGCTGTTCTATTTACATTTCGTGGCATAGGCGTACCCGCCATCGCCACTACATTTCCCACAGTTCTTTGGGGCAACTTGCTGGTGTGACGAGCAGTGTGTGACCTACTCTTCCACAATTTAAACGGCTTCCTTGAGCTAACGGGCTGACGAGCCTTGGTCTGCACCTGCGCGCCAGGAGAGGTACTTGACCTGCTTTTAATTACATTTTGGCAGTCCACACGGCACCCCTTTACATTGACCTGCTCCCTTCTGACGAGAGGCAACTACCTCGAAACACGTGTCCAGGGATGGCTAACGCAACACATACTGTTCTATTTACATTTCGTGGCATAGGCGTACCCGCCGTCGCCACTACATTTCCCACAGTTCTTTGGGGCAACTTGCTGGTGTGACGAGCAGTGTGCGACCTATTCTTCCACAATTTAAACGGCTTCCTTGAGCTAACGGGCTGACGAGCCTTGGTCTGCACCTGCGCGCCAGGAGAGGTACTTGACCTGCTTTTAATTACATTTTGGCAGTCCACACGGCACCCCTTTACATTGACCTGCTCCCTGCTGACGAGAGGCAACTACCTCGAAACACGTGTCCAGGGATGGCTAACGCAACACATACTGTTCTATTTACATTTTGTGGCATAGGCGTACCCGCCGTTGCCACTACATTTCCCACAGTTCTTTGGGGCAACTTGCTGGTGTGACGAGCAGTGTGCGACCTACTCTTCCACAATTTAAACGGCTTCCTTGAGCTAACGGGCTGACGAGCCTTGGTCTGCACCTGCGCGCCAGGAGAGGTACTTGACCTGCTTTTAATTACATTTTGGCAGTCTACACGGCACCCATTTACATTGACCTGCTCCCTGCTGACGAGAGGCAACTACCTCGAAACACGTGTCCAGGGATGGCTAACGCAACACATACTGTTCTATTTACATTCCGTGGCATAGGCGTACCCGCCGTCGCCACTACATTTCCCACAGTACTTTGGGGCAACTTGCTGGTGTGACGAGCAGTGTGCGACCTACTCTTCCACAATTTAAACGGCTTCCTTGAGCTAACGGGCTGACGAGCCTTGGTCTGCACCTGCGCGCCAGGAGAGGTACTTGACCTGCTTTTAATTACATTTTGGCAGTCCACACCGCACCCCTTTACATTGACCTGCTCCCTGCTGACGAGAGGCAACTACCTCGAAACACGTGTCCAGGGATGGCTAACGCAACACATACTGTTCTATTTACATTTCGTGGCATAGGCGTACCCGCCGTCGCCACTACATTTCCCACAGTTCTTTGGGGCAACTTGCTGGTGTGACGAGCAGTGTGCGACCTACTCTTCCACAATTTAAACGGCTTCCTTGAGCTAACGGGCTGACGAGCCTTGGTCTGCACCTGCGCGCCAGGAGAGGTACTTGACCTGCTTTTAATTACATTTTGGCAGTCCACACGGCACCCCTTTAAATTGACCTGCTCCCTGCTGACGAGAGGCAACTACCTCGAAACACGTGTCCAGGGATGGCTAACGCAACACATACTGTTCTATTTACATTTTGTGGCATAGGCGTACCCGCCGTCGCCACTACATTTCCCACAGTTCTTTGGGGCAACTTGCTGGTGTGACGAGCAGTGTGCGACCTACTCTTCCACAATTTAAACGGCTTCCTTGAGCTAACGGGCTGACGAGCCTTGGTCTGCACCTGCGCGCCAGGAGAGGTACTTGACCTGCTTTTAATTACATTTTGGCAGTCCACACGGCACCCCTTTACATTGACCTGCTCCCTGCTGACGAGAGGCAACTACCTCGAAACACGTGTCCAGGGATGGCTAACGCAACACATACTGTTCTATTTACATTTCGTGGCATAGGCGTACCCGCCGTCGCCACTACATTTCCCACAGTTCTTTGGGGCAACTTGCTGGTGTGACGAGCAGTGTGCGACCTATTCTTCCACAATTTAAACGGCTTCCTTGAGCTAACGGGCTGACGAGCCTTGGTCTGCACCTGCGCGCCAGGAGAGGTACTTGACCTGCTTTTAATTACATTTTGGCAGTCCACACGG
Source organism: Triturus cristatus (assembly GCF_964204655.1). Taxonomy (NCBI): domain Eukaryota; kingdom Metazoa; phylum Chordata; class Amphibia; order Caudata; family Salamandridae; genus Triturus; species Triturus cristatus. The sequence goes on along the minus strand of NC_140585.1, from coordinate 983,310,700 downwards.
CACCCCTTCACATTGACCTGCTCCCTGCTGACGAGAGGCAACTACCTCGAAACACGTGTCCAGGGATGGCTAACGCAACACATACTGTTCTATTTACATTTTGTGGCATAGGCGTACCCGCCGTTGCCACTACATTTCCCACAGTTCTTTGGGGCAACTTGCTGGTGTGACGAGCAGTGTGCGACCTACTCTTCCACAATTTAAACGGCTTCCTTGAGCTAACGGGCTGACGAGCCTTGGTCTGCACCTGCGCGCCAGGAGAGGTACTTGACCTGCTTTTAATTACATTTTGGCAGTCTACACGGCACCCATTTACATTGACCTGCTCCCTGCTGACGAGAGGCAACTACCTCGAAACACGTGTCCAGGGATGGCTAACGCAACACATACTGTTCTATTTACATTTCGTGGCATAGGCGTACCCGCCGTCACCACTACATTTCCCACAGTTCTTTGGGGCAACTTGCTGGTGTGACGAGCAGTGTGCGACCTACTCTTCCACAATTTAAACGGCTTCCTTGAGCTAACGGGCTGACGAGCCTTGGTCTGCACCTGCGCGCCAGGAGAGGTACTTGACCTGCTTTTAATTACATTTTGGCAGTCCACACGGTACCCCTTTACATTGACCTGCTCCCTGCTGATGAGAGGCAACTACCTCGAAACACATGTCCAGGGATGGCTAACGCAACACATACTGTTCTATTTACATTTCGTGGCATAGGCGTACCCGCCGTCGCCACTACATTTCCCACAGTTCTTTGGGGCAACTTGCTGGTGTGACGAGCAGTGTGCGACCTACTCTTCCACAATTTAAACGGCTTCCTTGAGCTAACGGGCTGACGAGCCTTGGTCTGCACCTGCGTGCCAGGAGAGGTACTTGAACTGCTTTTAATTACATTTTGGCAGTCCACACGGTACCCCTTTACATTGACCTGCTCCCTGCTGATGAGAGGCAACTACCTCGAAACACGTGTCCAGGGATGGCTAACGCAACACATACTGTTCTATTTACATTTTGTGGCATAGGCGTACCCGCCGTCGCCACTACATTTCCCACAGTTCTTTGGGGCAACTTGCTGGTGTGACGAGCAGTGTGCGACCTACTCTTCCACAATTTAAACGGCTTCCTTGAGCTAACGGGCTGACGAGCCTTGGTCTGCACCTGCGCGCCAGGAGAGGTACTGGACCTGCTTTTAATTACATTTTGGCAGTCCACACGGCACCCCTTTACATTGACCTGCTCCCTGCTGACGAGAGGCAACTACCTCGAAACACGTGTCCAGGGATGGCTAACGCAACACATACTATTCTATTTACATTTCGTGGCATAGGCGTACCCGCCGTCACCACTACATTTCCCACAGTTCTTTGGGGCAACTTGCTGGTGTGACGAGCAGTGTGCGACCTACTCTTCCACAATTTAAACGGCTTCCTTGAGCTAACGGGCTGACGAGCCTTGGTCTGCACCTGCGCGCCAGGAGAGGTACTTGACCTGCTTTTAATTACATTTTGGCAGTCCACACGGCACCCCTTTACATTGACCTGCTCCCTGCTGACGAGAGGCAACTACCTCGAAACACGTGTCCAGGGATGGCTAACGCAACACATGCTGTTCTATTTACATTTCGTGGCATAGGCGTACCCGCCATCGCCACTACATTTCCCACAGTTCTTTGGGGCAACTTGCTGGTGTGACGAGCAGTGTGTGACCTACTCTTCCACAATTTAAACGGCTTCCTTGAGCTAACGGGCTGACGAGCCTTGGTCTGCACCTGCGCGCCAGGAGAGGTACTTGACCTGCTTTTAATTACATTTTGGCAGTCCACACGGCACCCCTTTACATTGACCTGCTCCCTTCTGACGAGAGGCAACTACCTCGAAACACGTGTCCAGGGATGGCTAACGCAACACATACTGTTCTATTTACATTTCGTGGCATAGGCGTACCCGCCGTCGCCACTACATTTCCCACAGTTCTTTGGGGCAACTTGCTGGTGTGACGAGCAGTGTGCGACCTATTCTTCCACAATTTAAACGGCTTCCTTGAGCTAACGGGCTGACGAGCCTTGGTCTGCACCTGCGCGCCAGGAGAGGTACTTGACCTGCTTTTAATTACATTTTGGCAGTCCACACGGCACCCCTTTACATTGACCTGCTCCCTGCTGACGAGAGGCAACTACCTCGAAACACGTGTCCAGGGATGGCTAACGCAACACATACTGTTCTATTTACATTTTGTGGCATAGGCGTACCCGCCGTTGCCACTACATTTCCCACAGTTCTTTGGGGCAACTTGCTGGTGTGACGAGCAGTGTGCGACCTACTCTTCCACAATTTAAACGGCTTCCTTGAGCTAACGGGCTGACGAGCCTTGGTCTGCACCTGCGCGCCAGGAGAGGTACTTGACCTGCTTTTAATTACATTTTGGCAGTCTACACGGCACCCATTTACATTGACCTGCTCCCTGCTGACGAGAGGCAACTACCTCGAAACACGTGTCCAGGGATGGCTAACGCAACACATACTGTTCTATTTACATTCCGTGGCATAGGCGTACCCGCCGTCGCCACTACATTTCCCACAGTACTTTGGGGCAACTTGCTGGTGTGACGAGCAGTGTGCGACCTACTCTTCCACAATTTAAACGGCTTCCTTGAGCTAACGGGCTGACGAGCCTTGGTCTGCACCTGCGCGCCAGGAGAGGTACTTGACCTGCTTTTAATTACATTTTGGCAGTCCACACCGCACCCCTTTACATTGACCTGCTCCCTGCTGACGAGAGGCAACTACCTCGAAACACGTGTCCAGGGATGGCTAACGCAACACATACTGTTCTATTTACATTTCGTGGCATAGGCGTACCCGCCGTCGCCACTACATTTCCCACAGTTCTTTGGGGCAACTTGCTGGTGTGACGAGCAGTGTGCGACCTACTCTTCCACAATTTAAACGGCTTCCTTGAGCTAACGGGCTGACGAGCCTTGGTCTGCACCTGCGCGCCAGGAGAGGTACTTGACCTGCTTTTAATTACATTTTGGCAGTCCACACGGCACCCCTTTAAATTGACCTGCTCCCTGCTGACGAGAGGCAACTACCTCGAAACACGTGTCCAGGGATGGCTAACGCAACACATACTGTTCTATTTACATTTTGTGGCATAGGCGTACCCGCCGTCGCCACTACATTTCCCACAGTTCTTTGGGGCAACTTGCTGGTGTGACGAGCAGTGTGCGACCTACTCTTCCACAATTTAAACGGCTTCCTTGAGCTAACGGGCTGACGAGCCTTGGTCTGCACCTGCGCGCCAGGAGAGGTACTTGACCTGCTTTTAATTACATTTTGGCAGTCCACACGGCACCCCTTTACATTGACCTGCTCCCTGCTGACGAGAGGCAACTACCTCGAAACACGTGTCCAGGGATGGCTAACGCAACACATACTGTTCTATTTACATTTCGTGGCATAGGCGTACCCGCCGTCGCCACTACATTTCCCACAGTTCTTTGGGGCAACTTGCTGGTGTGACGAGCAGTGTGCGACCTACTCTTCCACAATTTAAATGGCTTCCTTGAGCTAACGGGCTGACGAGCCTTGGTCTGCACCTGCGCGCCAGGAGAGGTACTTGACCTGCTTTTAATTACATTTTGGCAGTCCACACGGCACCCCTTTACATTGACCTGCTCCCTGCTGACGAGAGGCAACTACCTCGAAACACGTGTCCAGGGATGGCTAACGCAACACATACTGTTCTATTTACATTTCGTGGCATAGGCGTACCCGCCGTCGCCACTACATTTCCCACAGTTCTTTGGGGCAACTTGCTGGTGTGACGAGCAGTGTGCGACCTACTCTTCCACAATTTAAACGGCTTCCTTGAGCTAACGGGCTGAAGAGCCTTGGTCTGCACCTGCGCGCCAGGAGAGGTACTTGACCTGCTTTTAATTACATTTTGGCAGTCCACACGGCACCCCTTTACATTGACCTGCTCCCTGCTGACGAGAGGCAACTACCTCGAAACACGTGTCCAGGGATGGCTAACGCAATACATACTGTTCTATTTACATTTCGTGGCATAGGCGTACCCGCCGTCGCCACTACATTTCCCACAGTTCTTTGGGGCAACTTGCTGGTGTGACGAGCAGTGTGCGACCTACTCTTCCACAAGTTAAACGGCTTCCTTGAGCTAACGGGCTGACGAGCCTTGGTCTGCACCTGCGCGCCAGGAGAGGTACTTGACCTGCTTTTAATTACATTTTGGCAGTCCACACGGCACCCCTTTACATTGACCTGCTCCCTGCTGACGAGAGGCAACTACCTCGAAACACGTGTCCAGGGATGGCTAACGCAACACATACTGTTCTATTTACATTTCGTGGCATAGGCGTACCCGCCGTCGCCACTACATTTCCCACAGTTCTTTGGGGCAACTTGCTGGTGTGACGAGCAGTGTGCGACCTACTCTTCCACAATTTAAACGGCTTCCTTGAGCTAACGGGCTGACGAGCCTTGGTCTGCACCTGCGCGCCAGGAGAGGTACTTGACCTGCTTTTAATTACATTTTGGCAGTCCACACGGCACCCCTTTACATTGACCTGCTCCCTGCTGATGAGAGGCAACTACCTCGAAACACGTGTCCAGGGATGGCTAACGCAACACATACTGTTCTATTTACATTTCGTGGCATAGGCGTACCCGCCGTCGCCACTACATTTCCCACAGTTCTTTGGGGCAACTTGCTGGTGTGACGAGCAGTGTGCGACCTACTCTTCCACAATTTAAACGGCTTCCTTGAGCTAACGGGCTGACGAGCCTTGGTCTGCACCTGCGCGCCAGGAGAGGTACTTGACCTGCTTTTAATTACATTTTGGCAGTCCACACGGCACCCCTTTACATTGACCTGCTCCCTGCTGACGAGAGGCAACTACCTCGAAACACGTGTCCAGGGATGGCTAACGCAACACATACTGTTCTATTTACATTTCGTGGCATAGGCGTACCCGCCGTCACCACTACATTTCCCACAGTTCTTTGGGGCAACTTGCTGGTGTGACGAGCAGTGTGCGACCTACTCTTCCACAATTTAAACGGCTTCCTTGAGCTAACGGGCTGACGAGCCTTGGTCTGCACCTGCGCGCCAGGAGAGGTACTTGACCTGCTTTTAATTACATTTTGGCAGTCCACACGGCACCCCTTTACATTGACCTGCTCCCTGCTGACGAGAGGCAACTACCTCGAAACACGTGTCCAGGGATGGCTAACGCAACACATACTGTTCTATTTACATTTCGTGGCATAGGCGTACCCGCCGTCGCCACTACATTTCCCACAGTTCTTTGGGGCAACTTGCTGGTGTGACGAGCAGTGTGCGACCTACTCTTCCACAATTTAAACGGCTTCCTTGAGCTAACGGGCTGACGAGCCTTGGTCTGCACCTGCGCGCCAGGAGAGGTACTTGACCTGCTTTGAATTACATTTTGGCAGTCCACACGGTACCCCTTTACATTGACCTGCTCCCTGCTGATGAGAGGCAACTACCTCGAAACACATGTCCAGGGATGGCTAACGCAACACATACTGTTCTATTTACATTTTGTGGCATAGGCGTACCCGCCGTCGCCACTACATTTCCCACAGTTCTTTGGGGCAACTTGCTGGTGTGACGAGCAGTGTGCGACCTACTCTTCCACAATTTAAACGGCTTCCTTGAGCTAACGGGCTGACGAGCCTTGGTCTGCACCTGCGCGCCAGGAGAGGTACTTGACCTGCTTTTAATTACATTTTGGCAGTCCACACGGTACCCCTTTACATTGACCTGCTCCCTGCTGATGAGAGGCAACTACCTCGAAACACGTGTCCAGGGATGGCTAACGCAACACATACTGTTCTATTTACATTTTGTGGCATAGGCGTACCCGCCGTCGCCACTACATTTCCCACAGTTCTTTGGGGCAACTTGCTGGTGTGACGAGCAGTGTGCGACCTACTCTTCCACAATTTAAACGGCTTCCTTGAGCTAACGGGCTGACGAGCCTTGGTCTGCACCTGCGCGCCAGGAGAGGTACTGGACCTGCTTTTAATTACATTTTGGCAGTCCACACGGCACCCCTTTACATTGACCTGCTCCCTGCTGACGAGAGGCAACTACCTCGAAACACGTGTCCAGGGATGGCTAACGCAACACATACTGTTCTATTTACATTTCGTGGCATAGGCGTACCCGCCGTCACCACTACATTTCCCACAGTTCTTTGGGGCAACTTGCTGGTGTGACGAGCAGTGTGCGACCTACTCTTCCACAATTTAAACGGCTTCCTTGAGCTAACGGGCTGACGAGCCTTGGTCTGCACCTGCGCGCCAGGAGAGGTACTTGACCTGCTTTTAATTACATTTTGGCAGTCCACACGGCACCCCTTTACATTGACCTGCTCCCTGCTGACGAGAGGCAACTACCTCGAAACACGTGTCCAGGGATGGCTAACGCAACACATGCTGTTCTATTTACATTTCGTGGCATAGGCGTACCCGCCATCGCCACTACATTTCCCACAGTTCTTTGGGGCAACTTGCTGGTGTGACGAGCAGTGTGTGACCTACTCTTCCACAATTTAAACGGCTTCCTTGAGCTAACGGGCTGACGAGCCTTGGTCTGCACCTGCGCGCCAGGAGAGGTACTTGACCTGCTTTTAATTACATTTTGGCAGTCCACACGGCACCCCTTTACATTGACCTGCTCCCTGCTGACGAGAGGCAACTACCTCGAAACACGTGTCCAGGGATGGCTAACGCAACACATACTGTTCTATTTACATTTCGTGGCATAGGCGTACCCGCCGTCGCCACTACATTTCCCACAGTTCTTTGGGGCAACTTGCTGGTGTGACGAGCAGTGTGCGACCTACTCTTCCACAATTTAAACGGCTTCCTTGAGCTAACGGGCTGACGAGCCTTGGTCTGCACCTGCGCGCCAGGAGAGGTACTTGACCTGCTTTTAATTACATTTTGGCAGTCCACACGGTACCCCTTTACATTGACCTGCTCCCTGCTGATGAGAGGCAACTACCTCGAAACACGTGTCCAGGGATGGCTAACGCAATACATACTGTTCTATTTACATTTCCAGGCATAGGCGTACCCGCCGTCGCCACTACATTTCCCACAGTTCTTTGGGGCAACTTGCTGGTGTGACGAGCAGTGTGCGACCTACTCTTCCACAATTTAAACGGCTTCCTTGAGCTAACGGGCTGACGAGCCTTGGTCTGCACCTGCGCGCCAGGAGAGGTACTTGACCTGCTTTTAATTACATTTTGGCAGTCCACACGGCACCCCTTTACATTGACCTGCTCCCTGCTGACGAGAGGCAACTACCTCGAAACACGTGTCCAGGGATGGCTAACGCAACACATACTGTTCTATTTACATTTCGTGGCATAGGCGTACCCGCCGTCGCCACTACATTTCCCACAGTTCTTTGGGGCAACTTGCTGGTGTGACGAGCAGTGTGCGACCTACTCTTCCACAATTTAAACGGCTTCCTTGAGCTAACGGGCTGACGAGCCTTGGTCTGCACCTGCGCGCCAGGAGAGGTACTTGACCTGCTTTGAATTACATTTTGGCAGTCCACACGGTACCCCTTTACATTGACCTGCTCCCTGCTGATGAGAGGCAACTACCTCGAAACACGTGTCCAGGGATGGCTAACGCAACACATACTGTTCTATTTACATTTCGTGGCATAGGCGTACCCGCCGTCGCCACTACATTTCCCACAGTTCTTTGGGGCAACTTGCTGGTGTGACGAGCAGTGTGCGACCTACTCTTCCACAATTTAAACGGCTTCCTTGAGCTAACGGGCTGACGAGCCTTGGTCTGCACCTGCGCGCCAGGAGAGGTACTGGACCTGCTTTTAATTACATTTTGGCAGTCCACACGGCACCCCTTTACATTGACCTGCTCCCTGCTGACGAGAGGCAACTACCTCGAAACACGTGTCCAGGGATGGCTAACGCAACACATACTGTTCTATTTACATTTCGTGGCATAGGCGTACCCGCCGTCACCACTACATTTCCCACAGTTCTTTGGGGCAACTTGCTGGTGTGACGAGCAGTGTGCGACCTACTCTTCCACAATTTAAACGGCTTCCTTGAGCTAACGGGCTGACGAGCCTTGGTCTGCACCTGCGCGCCAGGAGAGGTACTTGACCTGCTTTTAATTACATTTTGGCAGTCCACACGGCACCCCTTTACATTGACCTGCTCCCTGCTGACGAGAGGCAACTACCTCGAAACACGTGTCCAGGGATGGCTAACGCAACACATGCTGTTCTATTTACATTTCGTGGCATAGGCGTACCCGCCATCGCCACTACATTTCCCACAGTTCTTTGGGGCAACTTGCTGGTGTGACGAGCAGTGTGTGACCTACTCTTCCACAATTTAAACGGCTTCCTTGAGCTAACGGGCTGACGAGCCTTGGTCTGCACCTGCGCGCCAGGAGAGGTACTTGACCTGCTTTTAATTACATTTTGGCAGTCCACACGGCACCCCTTTACATTGACCTGCTCCCTTCTGACGAGAGGCAACTACCTCGAAACACGTGTCCAGGGATGGCTAACGCAACACATACTGTTCTATTTACATTTCGTGGCATAGGCGTACCCGCCGTCGCCACTACATTTCCCACAGTTCTTTGGGGCAACTTGCTGGTGTGACGAGCAGTGTGCGACCTATTCTTCCACAATTTAAACGGCTTCCTTGAGCTAACGGGCTGACGAGCCTTGGTCTGCACCTGCGCGCCAGGAGAGGTACTTGACCTGCTTTTAATTACATTTTGGCAGTCCACACGGCACCCCTTTACATTGACCTGCTCCCTGCTGACGAGAGGCAACTACCTCGAAACACGTGTCCAGGGATGGCTAACGCAACACATACTGTTCTATTTACATTTTGTGGCATAGGCGTACCCGCCGTTGCCACTACATTTCCCACAGTTCTTTGGGGCAACTTGCTGGTGTGACGAGCAGTGTGCGACCTACTCTTCCACAATTTAAACGGCTTCCTTGAGCTAACGGGCTGACGAGCCTTGGTCTGCACCTGCGCGCCAGGAGAGGTACTTGACCTGCTTTTAATTACATTTTGGCAGTCTACACGGCACCCATTTACATTGACCTGCTCCCTGCTGACGAGAGGCAACTACCTCGAAACACGTGTCCAGGGATGGCTAACGCAACACATACTGTTCTATTTACATTCCGTGGCATAGGCGTACCCGCCGTCGCCACTACATTTCCCACAGTACTTTGGGGCAACTTGCTGGTGTGACGAGCAGTGTGCGACCTACTCTTCCACAATTTAAACGGCTTCCTTGAGCTAACGGGCTGACGAGCCTTGGTCTGCACCTGCGCGCCAGGAGAGGTACTTGACCTGCTTTTAATTACATTTTGGCAGTCCACACCGCACCCCTTTACATTGACCTGCTCCCTGCTGACGAGAGGCAACTACCTCGAAACACGTGTCCAGGGATGGCTAACGCAACACATACTGTTCTATTTACATTTCGTGGCATAGGCGTACCCGCCGTCGCCACTACATTTCCCACAGTTCTTTGGGGCAACTTGCTGGTGTGACGAGCAGTGTGCGACCTACTCTTCCACAATTTAAACGGCTTCCTTGAGCTAACGGGCTGACGAGCCTTGGTCTGCACCTGCGCGCCAGGAGAGGTACTTGACCTGCTTTTAATTACATTTTGGCAGTCCACACGGCACCCCTTTAAATTGACCTGCTCCCTGCTGACGAGAGGCAACTACCTCGAAACACGTGTCCAGGGATGGCTAACGCAACACATACTGTTCTATTTACATTTTGTGGCATAGGCGTACCCGCCGTCGCCACTACATTTCCCACAGTTCTTTGGGGCAACTTGCTGGTGTGACGAGCAGTGTGCGACCTACTCTTCCACAATTTAAACGGCTTCCTTGAGCTAACGGGCTGACGAGCCTTGGTCTGCACCTGCGCGCCAGGAGAGGTACTTGACCTGCTTTTAATTACATTTTGGCAGTCCACACGGCACCCCTTTACATTGACCTGCTCCCTGCTGACGAGAGGCAACTACCTCGAAACACGTGTCCAGGGATGGCTAACGCAACACATACTGTTCTATTTACATTTCGTGGCATAGGCGTACCCGCCGTCGCCACTACATTTCCCACAGTTCTTTGGGGCAACTTGCTGGTGTGACGAGCAGTGTGCGACCTACTCTTCCACAATTTAAATGGCTTCCTTGAGCTAACGGGCTGACGAGCCTTGGTCTGCACCTGCGCGCCAGGAGAGGTACTTGACCTGCTTTTAATTACATTTTGGCAGTCCACACGGCACCCCTTTACATTGACCTGCTCCCTGCTGACGAGAGGCAACTACCTCGAAACACGTGTCCAGGGATGGCTAACGCAACACATACTGTTCTATTTACATTTCGTGGCATAGGCGTACCCGCCGTCGCCACTACATTTCCCACAGTTCTTTGGGGCAACTTGCTGGTGTGACGAGCAGTGTGCGACCTACTCTTCCACAATTTAAACGGCTTCCTTGAGCTAACGGGCTGAAGAGCCTTGGTCTGCACCTGCGCGCCAGGAGAGGTACTTGACCTGCTTTTAATTACATTTTGGCAGTCCACACGGCACCCCTTTACATTGACCTGCTCCCTGCTGACGAGAGGCAACTACCTCGAAACACGTGTCCAGGGATGGCTAACGCAATACATACTGTTCTATTTACATTTCGTGGCATAGGCGTACCCGCCGTCGCCACTACATTTCCCACAGTTCTTTGGGGCAACTTGCTGGTGTGACGAGCAGTGTGCGACCTACTCTTCCACAAGTTAAACGGCTTCCTTGAGCTAACGGGCTGACGAGCCTTGGTCTGCACCTGCGCGCCAGGAGAGGTACTTGACCTGCTTTTAATTACATTTTGGCAGTCCACACGGCACCCCTTTACATTGACCTGCTCCCTGCTGACGAGAGGCAACTACCTCGAAACACGTGTCCAGGGATGGCTAACGCAACACATACTGTTCTATTTACATTTCGTGGCATAGGCGTACCCGCCGTCGCCACTACATTTCCCACAGTTCTTTGGGGCAACTTGCTGGTGTGACGAGCAGTGTGCGACCTACTCTTCCACAATTTAAACGGCTTCCTTGAGCTAACGGGCTGACGAGCCTTGGTCTGCACCTGCGCGCCAGGAGAGGTACTTGACCTGCTTTGAATTACATTTTGGCAGTCCACACGGTACCCCTTTACATTGACCTGCTCCCTGCTGATGAGAGGCAACTACCTCGAAACACATGTCCAGGGATGGCTAACGCAACACATACTGTTCTATTTACATTTTGTGGCATAGGCGTACCCGCCGTCGCCACTACATTTCCCACAGTTCTTTGGGGCAACTTGCTGGTGTGACGAGCAGTGTGCGACCTACTCTTCCACAATTTAAACGGCTTCCTTGAGCTAACGGGCTGACGAGCCTTGGTCTGCACCTGCGCGCCAGGAGAGGTACTTGACCTGCTTTTAATTACATTTTGGCAGTCCACACGGTACCCCTTTACATTGACCTGCTCCCTGCTGATGAGAGGCAACTACCTCGAAACACGTGTCCAGGGATGGCTAACGCAACACATACTGTTCTATTTACATTTTGTGGCATAGGCGTACCCGCCGTCGCCACTACATTTCCCACAGTTCTTTGGGGCAACTTGCTGGTGTGACGAGCAGTGTGCGACCTACTCTTCCACAATTTAAACGGCTTCCTTGAGCTAACGGGCTGACGAGCCTTGGTCTGCACCTGCGCGCCAGGAGAGGTACTGGACCTGCTTTTAATTACATTTTGGCAGTCCACACGGCACCCCTTTACATTGACCTGCTCCCTGCTGACGAGAGGCAACTACCTCGAAACACGTGTCCAGGGATGGCTAACGCAACACATACTGTTCTATTTACATTTCGTGGCATAGGCGTACCCGCCGTCACCACTACATTTCCCACAGTTCTTTGGGGCAACTTGCTGGTGTGACGAGCAGTGTGCGACCTACTCTTCCACAATTTAAACGGCTTCCTTGAGCTAACGGGCTGACGAGCCTTGGTCTGCACCTGCGCGCCAGGAGAGGTACTTGACCTGCTTTTAATTACATTTTGGCAGTCCACACGGCACCCCTTTACATTGACCTGCTCCCTGCTGACGAGAGGCAACTACCTCGAAACACGTGTCCAGGGATGGCTAACGCAACACATGCTGTTCTATTTACATTTCGTGGCATAGGCGTACCCGCCATCGCCACTACATTTCCCACAGTTCTTTGGGGCAACTTGCTGGTGTGACGAGCAGTGTGTGACCTACTCTTCCACAATTTAAACGGCTTCCTTGAGCTAACGGGCTGACGAGCCTTGGTCTGCACCTGCGCGCCAGGAGAGGTACTTGACCTGCTTTTAATTACATTTTGGCAGTCCACACGGCACCCCTTTACATTGACCTGCTCCCTGCTGACGAGAGGCAACTACCTCGAAACACGTGTCCAGGGATGGCTAACGCAACACATACTGTTCTATTTACATTTCGTGGCATAGGCGTACCCGCCGTCGCCACTACATTTCCCACAGTTCTTTGGGGCAACTTGCTGGTGTGACGAGCAGTGTGCGACCTACTCTTCCACAATTTAAACGGCTTCCTTGAGCTAACGGGCTGACGAGCCTTGGTCTGCACCTGCGCGCCAGGAGAGGTACTTGACCTGCTTTTAATTACATTTTGGCAGTCCACACGGTACCCCTTTACATTGACCTGCTCCCTGCTGATGAGAGGCAACTACCTCGAAACACGTGTCCAGGGATGGCTAACGCAATACATACTGTTCTATTTACATTTCGTGGCATAGGCGTACCCGCCGTCGCCACTACATTTCCCACAGTTCTTTGGGGCAACTTGCTGGTGTGACGAGCAGTGTGCGACCTACTCTTCCACAATTTAAACGGCTTCCTTGAGCTAACGGGCTGACGAGCCTTGGTCTGCACCTGCGCGCCAGGAGAGGTACTTGACCTGCTTTTAATTAAGTTTTGGCAGTCCACACGGCACCCCTTTACATTGACCTGCTCCCTGCTGACGAGAGGCAACTACCTCGAAACACGTGTCCAGGGATGGCTAACGCAACACATACTGTTCTATTTACATTTCGTGGCATAGGCGTACCCGCCGTCGCCACTACATTTCCCACAGTTCTTTGGGGCAACTTGCTGGTGTGACGAGCAGTGTGCGACCTACTCTTCCACAATTTAAACGGCTTCCTTGAGCTAACGGGCTGACGAGCCTTGGTCTGCACCTGCGCGCCAGGAGAGGTACTTGACCTGCTTTGAATTACATTTTGGCAGTCCACACGGTACCCCTTTACATTGACCTGCTCCCTGCTGATGAGAGGCAACTACCTCGAAACACGTGTCCAGGGATGGCTAACGCAACACATACTGTTCTATTTACATTTCGTGGCATAGGCGTACCCGCCGTCGCCACTACATTTCCCACAGTTCTTTGGGGCAACTTGCTGGTGTGACGAGCAGTGTGCGACCTACTCTTCCACAATTTAAACGGCTTCCTTGAGCTAACGGGCTGACGAGCCTTGGTCTGCACCTGCGCGCCAGGAGAGGTACTTGACCTGCTTTTAATTACATTTTGGCAGTCCACACGGTACCCCTTTACATTGACCTGCTCCCTGCTGATGAGAGGCAACTACCTCGAAACACGTGTCCAGGGATGGCTAACGCAACACATACTGTTCTATTTACATTTTGTGGCATAGGCGTACCCGCCGTCGCCACTACATTTCCCACAGTTCTTTGGGGCAACTTGCTGGTGTGACGAGCAGTGTGCGACCTACTCTTCCACAATTTAAACGGCTTCCTTGAGCTAACGGGCTGACGAGCCTTGGTCTGCACCTGCGCGCCAGGAGAGGTACTGGACCTGCTTTTAATTACATTTTGGCAGTCCACACGGCACCCCTTTACATTGACCTGCTCCCTGCTGACGAGAGGCAACTACCTCGAAACACGTGTCCAGGGATGGCTAACGCAACACATACTGTTCTATTTACATTTCGTGGCATAGGCGTACCCGCCGTCACCACTACATTTCCCACAGTTCTTTGGGGCAACTTGCTGGTGTGACGAGCAGTGTGCGACCTACTCTTCCACAATTTAAACGGCTTCCTTGAGCTAACGGGCTGACGAGCCTTGGTCTGCACCTGCGCGCCAGGAGAGGTACTTGACCTGCTTTTAATTACATTTTGGCAGTCCACACGGCACCCCTTTACATTGACCTGCTCCCTGCTGACGAGAGGCAACTACCTCGAAACACGTGTCCAGGGATGGCTAACGCAACACATGCTGTTCTATTTACATTTCGTGGCATAGGCGTACCCGCCATCGCCACTACATTTCCCACAGTTCTTTGGGGCAACTTGCTGGTGTGACGAGCAGTGTGTGACCTACTCTTCCACAATTTAAACGGCTTCCTTGAGCTAACGGGCTGACGAGCCTTGGTCTGCACCTGCGCGCCAGGAGAGGTACTTGACCTGCTTTTAATTACATTTTGGCAGTCCACACGGCACCCCTTTACATTGACCTGCTCCCTGCTGACGAGAGGCAACTACCTCGAAACACGTGTCCAGGGATGGCTAACGCAACACATACTGTTCTATTTACATTTCGTGGCATAGGCGTACCCGCCGTCGCCACTACATTTCCCACAGTTCTTTGGGGCAACTTGCTGGTGTGACGAGCAGTGTGCGACCTACTCTTCCACAATTTAAACGGCTTCCTTGAGCTAACGGGCTGACGAGCCTTGGTCTGCACCTGCGCGCCAGGAGAGGTGCTTGACCTGCTTTTAATTACATTTTGGCAGTCCACACGGCACCCCTTTACATTGACCTGCTCCCTGCTGATGAGAGGCAACTACCTCGAAACACGTGTCCAGGGATGGCTAACGCAACACATACTGTTCTACTTACATTTCGTGGCATAGGCGTACCCGCCGTCGCCACTACATTTCCCACAGTTCTTTGGGGCAACTTGCTGGTGTGACGAGCAGTGTGCGACCTACTCTTCCACAATTTAAACGGCTTCCTTGAGCTAACGGGCTGACGAGCCTTGGTCTGCACCTGCGCGCCAGGAGAGGTACTTGACCTGCTTTTAATTACATTTTGGCAGTCCACACGGCACCCCTTTACATTGACCTGCTCCCTGCTGACGAGAGGCAACTACCTCGAAACACGTGTCCAGGGATGGCTAACGCAACACATACTGTTCTATTTACATTTCGTGGCATAGGCGTACCCGCCGTCACCACTACATTTCCCACAGTTCTTTGGGGCAACTTGCTGGTGTGACGAGCAGTGTGCGACCTACTCTTCCACAATTTAAACGGCTTCCTTGAGCTAACGGGCTGACGAGCCTTGGTCTGCACCTGCGCGCCAGGAGAGGTACTTGACCTGCTTTTAATTACATTTTGGCAGTCACCACGGCACCCCTTTACATTGACCTGCTCCCTGCTGACGAGAGGCAACTACCTCGAAACACGTGTCCAGGGATGGCTAACGCAACACATACTGTTCTATTTACAATTCGTGGCATAGGCGTACCTGCCGTCGCCACTACATTTCCCACAGTTCTTTGGGGCAACTTGCTGGTGTGACGAGCAGTGTGCGACCTACTCTTCCACAATTTAAACGGCTTCCTTGAGCTAACGGGCTGACGAGCCTTGGTCTACACCTGCGCGCCAGGAGAGGTACTTGACCTGCTTTTAATTACATTTTGGCAGTCCACACGGCACCCCTTTACATTGACCTGCTCCCTGCTGACGAGAGGCAACTACCTCGAAACACGTGTCCAGGGATGGCTAACGCAATACATACTGTTCTATTTACATTTCGTGGCATAGGCGTACCCGCCGTCGCCACTACATTTCCCACAGTTCTTTGGGGCAACTTGCTGGTGTGACGAGCAGTGTGCGACCTACTCTTCCACAATTTAAACGGCTTCCTTGAGCTAACGGGCTGACGAGCCTTGGTCTGCACCTGCGCGCCAGGAGAGGTACTTGACCTGCTTTTAATTACATTTTGGCAGTCCACACGGCACCCCTTTACATTGACCTGCTCCCTGCTGACGAGAGGCAACTACCTCGAAACACGTGTCCAGGGATGGCTAACGCAACACATACTGTTCTATTTACATTTCGTGGCATAGGCGTACCCGCCGTCGCCACTACATTTCCCACAGTTCTTTGGGGCAACTTGCTGGTGTGACGAGCAGTGTGCGACCTACTCTTCCACAATTTAAACGGCTTCCTTGAGCTAACGGGCTGACGAGCCTTGGTCTGCACCTGCGCGCCAGGAGAGGTACTTGACCTGCTTTGAATTACATTTTGGCAGTCCACACGGTACCCCTTTACATTGACCTGCTCCCTGCTGATGAGAGGCAACTACCTCGAAACACATGTCCAGGGATGGCTAACGCAACACATACTGTTCTATTTACATTTTGTGGCATAGGCGTACCCGCCGTCGCCACTACATTTCCCACAGTTCTTTGGGGCAACTTGCTGGTGTGACGAGCAGTGTGCGACCTACTCTTCCACAATTTAAACGGCTTCCTTGAGCTAACGGGCTGACGAGCCTTGGTCTGCACCTGCGCGCCAGGAGAGGTACTTGACCTGCTTTTAATTACATTTTGGCAGTCCACACGGTACCCCTTTACATTGACCTGCTCCCTGCTGATGAGAGGCAACTACCTCGAAACACGTGTCCAGGGATGGCTAACGCAACACATACTGTTCTATTTACATTTTGTGGCATAGGCGTACCCGCCGTCGCCACTACATTTCCCACAGTTCTTTGGGGCAACTTGCTGGTGTGACGAGCAGTGTGCGACCTACTCTTCCACAATTTAAACGGCTTCCTTGAGCTAACGGGCTGACGAGCCTTGGTCTGCACCTGCGCGCCAGGAGAGGTACTGGACCTGCTTTTAATTACATTTTGGCAGTCCACACGGCACCCCTTTACATTGACCTGCTCCCTGCTGACGAGAGGCAACTACCTCGAAACACGTGTCCAGGGATGGCTAACGCAACACATACTGTTCTATTTACATTTCGTGGCATAGGCGTACCCGCCGTCACCACTACATTTCCCACAGTTCTTTGGGGCAACTTGCTGGTGTGACGAGCAGTGTGCGACCTACTCTTCCACAATTTAAACGGCTTCCTTGAGCTAACGGGCTGACGAGCCTTGGTCTGCACCTGCGCGCCAGGAGAGGTACTTGACCTGCTTTTAATTACATTTTGGCAGTCCACACGGCACCCCTTTACATTGACCTGCTCCCTGCTGACGAGAGGCAACTACCTCGAAACACGTGTCCAGGGATGGCTAACGCAACACATGCTGTTCTATTTACATTTCGTGGCATAGGCGTACCCGCCATCGCCACTACATTTCCCACAGTTCTTTGGGGCAACTTGCTGGTGTGACGAGCAGTGTGTGACCTACTCTTCCACAATTTAAACGGCTTCCTTGAGCTAACGGGCTGACGAGCCTTGGTCTGCACCTGCGCGCCAGGAGAGGTACTTGACCTGCTTTTAATTACATTTTGGCAGTCCACACGGCACCCCTTTACATTGACCTGCTCCCTGCTGACGAGAGGCAACTACCTCGAAACACGTGTCCAGGGATGGCTAACGCAACACATACTGTTCTATTTACATTTCGTGGCATAGGCGTACCCGCCGTCGCCACTACATTTCCCACAGTTCTTTGGGGCAACTTGCTGGTGTGACGAGCAGTGTGCGACCTACTCTTCCACAATTTAAACGGCTTCCTTGAGCTAACGGGCTGACGAGCCTTGGTCTGCACCTGCGCGCCAGGAGAGGTACTTGACCTGCTTTTAATTACATTTTGGCAGTCCACACGGTACCCCTTTACATTGACCTGCTCCCTGCTGATGAGAGGCAACTACCTCGAAACACGTGTCCAGGGATGGCTAACGCAATACATACTGTTCTATTTACATTTCGTGGCATAGGCGTACCCGCCGTCGCCACTACATTTCCCACAGTTCTTTGGGGCAACTTGCTGGTGTGACGAGCAGTGTGCGACCTACTCTTCCACAATTTAAACGGCTTCCTTGAGCTAACGGGCTGACGAGCCTTGGTCTGCCCCTGCGCGCCAGGAGAGGTACTTGACCTGCTTTTAATTACATTTTGGCAGTCCACACGGCACCCCTTTACATTGACCTGCTCCCTGCTGACGAGAGGCAACTACCTCGAAACACGTGTCCAGGGATGGCTAACGCAACACATACTGTTCTATTTACATTTCGTGGCATAGGCGTACCCGCCGTCGCCACTACATTTCCCACAGTTCTTTGGGGCAACTTGCTGGTGTGACGAGCAGTGTGCGACCTACTCTTCCACAATTTAAACGGCTTCCTTGAGCTAACGGGCTGACGAGCCTTGGTCTGCACCTGCGCGCCAGGAGAGGTACTTGACCTGCTTTGAATTACATTTTGGCAGTCCACACGGTACCCCTTTACATTGACCTGCTCCCTGCTGATGAGAGGCAACTACCTCGAAACACGTGTCCAGGGATGGCTAACGCAACACATACTGTTCTATTTACATTTCGTGGCATAGGCGTACCCGCCGTCGCCACTACATTTCCCACAGTTCTTTGGGGCAACTTGCTGGTGTGACGAGCAGTGTGCGACCTACTCTTCCACAATTTAAACGGCTTCCTTGAGCTAACGGGCTGACGAGCCTTGGTCTGCACCTGCGCGCCAGGAGAGGTACTTGACCTGCTTTTAATTACATTTTGGCAGTCCACACGGTACCCCTTTACATTGACCTGCTCCCTGCTGATGAGAGGCAACTACCTCGAAACACGTGTCCAGGGATGGCTAACGCAACACATACTGTTCTATTTACATTTCGTGGCATAGGCGTACCTGCCGTCGCCACTACATTTCCCACAGTTCTTTGGGGCAACTTGCTGGTGTGACGAGCAGTGTGCAACCTACTCTTCCACAATTTAAACGGCTTCCTTGAGCTAACGGGCTGACGAGCCTTGGTCTGCACCTGCGCGCCAGGAGAGGTACTTGACCTGCTTTTAATTACATTTTGGCAGTCCACACGGCACCCCTTTACATTGACCTGCTCCCTGCTGACGAGAGGCAACTACCTCGAAACACGTGTCCAGGGATGGCTAACGCAACACATACTGTTCTATTTACATTTCGTGGCATAGGCGTACCCGCCGTCGCCACTACATTTCCCACAGTTCTTTGGGGCAACTTGCTGGTGTGACGAGCAGTGTGCGACCTACTCTTCCACAATTTAAACGGCTTCCTTGAGCTAACGGGCTGACGAGCCTTGGTCTGCACCTGCGCGCCAGGAGAGGTACTTGACCTGCTTTTAATTACATTTTGGCAGTCCACACGGCACCCCTTTACATTGACCTGCTCCCTGCTGACGAGAGGCAACTACCTCGAAACACGTGTCCAGGGATGGCTAACGCAACACATACTGTTCTATTTACATTTCGTGGCATAGGCGTACCCGCCGTCGCCACTACATTTCCCACAGTTCTTTGGGGCAACTTGCTGGTGTGATGAGCAGTGTGCGACCTACTCTTCCACAATTTAAACGGCTTCCTTGAGCTAACGGGCTGACGAGCCTTGGTCTGCACCTGCGCGCCAGGAGAGGTACTTGACCTGCTTTTAATTACATTTTGGCAGTCCACACGGCACCCCTTTACATTGACCTGCTCTCTGCTGACGAGAGGCAACTACCTCGAAACACGTGTCCAGGGATGGCTAACGCAACACATACTGTTCTATTTACATTTTGTGGCATAGGCGTACCTGCCGTCGCCACTACATTTCCCACAGTTCTTTGGGGCAACTTGCTGGTGTGACGAGCAGTGTGCGACCTACTCTTCCACAATTTAAACGGCTTCCTTGAGCTAACGGGCTGACGAGCCTTGGTCTGCACCTGCGCGCCAGGAGAGGTACTTGACCTGCTTTTAATTACATTTTGGCAGTCCACACGGCACCCCTTTACATTGACCTGCTTCCTGCTGACGAGAGGCAACTACCTCGAAACACGTGTCCAGGGATGGTTAACGCAACACATACTGTTCTATTTACAATTCGTGGCATAGGCGTACCTGCCGTCGCCACTACATTTCCCACAGTTCTTTGGGGCAACTTGCTGGTGTGACGAGCAGTGTGCGACCTACTCTTCCACAATTTAAACGGCTTCCTTGAGCTAACGGGCTGACGAGCCTTGGTCTGCACCTGCGTGCCAGGAGAGGTACTTGACCTGCTTTTAATTACATTTTGGCAGTCCACACGGCACCCCTTTACATTGACCTGCTCCCTGCTGACGAGAGGCAACTACCTCGAAACACGTGTCCAGGGATGGCTAACGCAATACATACTGTTCTATTTACATTTCGTGGCATAGGCGTACCCGCCGTCGCCACTACATTTCCCACAGTTCTTTGGGGCAACTTGCTGGTGTGACGAGCAGTGTGCGACCTACTCTTCCACAATTTAAACGGCTTCCTTGAGCTAACGGGCTGACGAGCCTTGGTCTGCACCTGCGCGCCAGGAGAGGTACTTGACCTGCTTTTAATTACATTTTGGCAGTCCACACGGCACCCCTTTACATTGACCTGCTCCCTGCTGATGAGAGGCAACTACCTCGAAACACGTGTCCAGGGATGGCTAACGCAACACATACTGTTCTATTTACATTTCGTGGCATAGGCGTACCCGCCGTCGCCACTACATTTCCCACAGTTCTTTGGGGCAACTTGCTGGTGTGACGAGCAGTGTGCAACCTACTCTTCCACAATTTAAACGGCTTCCTTGAGCTAACGGGCTGACGAGCCTTGGTCTGCACCTGCGCGCCAGGAGAGGTACTTGACCTGCTTTTAATTACATTTTGGCAGTCCACACGGCACCCCTTTACATTGACCTGCTCCCTGCTGACGAGAGGCAACTACCTCGAAACACGTGTCCAGGGATGGCTAACGCAACACATACTGTTCTATTTACATTTCGTGGCATAGGCGTACCCGCCGTCGCCACTACATTTCCCACAGTTCTTTGGGGCAACTTGCTGGTGTGACGAGCAGTGTGCGACCTACTCTTCCACAATTTAAACGGCTTCCTTGAGCTAACGGGCTGACGAGCCTTGGTCTGCACCTGCGCGCCAGGAGAGGTACTTGACCTGCTTTTAATTACATTTTGGCAGTCCACACGGCACCCCTTTACATTGACCTGCTCCCTGCTGACGAGAGGCAACTACCTCGAAACACGTGTCCAGGGATGGCTAACGCAACACATACTGTTCTATTTACATTTCGTGGCATAGGCGTACCCGCCGTCGCCACTACATTTCCCACAGTTCTTTGGGGCAACTTGCTGGTGTGATGAGCAGTGTGCGACCTACTCTTCCACAATTTAAACGGCTTCCTTGAGCTAACGGGCTGACGAGCCTTGGTCTGCACCTGCGCGCCAGGAGAGGTACTTGACCTGCTTTTAATTACATTTTGGCAGTCCACACGGCACCCCTTTACATTGACCTGCTCTCTGCTGACGAGAGGCAACTACCTCGAAACACGTGTCCAGGGATGGCTAACGCAACACATACTGTTCTATTTACATTTCGTGGCATAGGCGTACCTGCCGTCGCCACTACATTTCCCACAGTTCTTTGGGGCAACTTGCTGGTGTGACGAGCAGTGTGCGACCTACTCTTCCACAATTTAAACGGCTTCCTTGAGCTAACGGGCTGACGAGCCTTGGTCTGCACCTGCGCGCCAGGAGAGGTACTTGACCTGCTTTTAATTACATTTTGGCAGTCCACACGGCACCCCTTTACATTGACCTGCTCCCTGCTGACGAGAGGCAACTACCTCGAAACACGTGTCCAGGGATGGCTAACGCAACACATACTGTTCTATTTACAATTCGTGGCATAGGCGTACCTGCCGTCGCCACTACATTTCCCACAGTTCTTTGGGGCAACTTGCTGGTGTGACGAGCAGTGTGCGACCTACTCTTCCACAATTTAAACGGCTTCCTTGAGCTAACGGGCTGACGAGCCTTGGTCTGCACCTGCGCGCCAGGAGAGGTACTTGACCTGCTTTTAATTACATTTTGGCAGTCCACACGGCACCCCTTTACATTGACCTGCTCCCTGCTGACGAGAGGCAACTACCTCGAAACACGTGTCCAGGGATGGCTAACGCAATACATACTGTTCTATTTACATTTCGTGGCATAGGCGTACCCGCCGTCGCCACTACATTTCCCACAGTTCTTTGGGGCAACTTGCTGGTGTGACGAGCAGTGTGCGACCTACTCTTCCACAATTTAAACGGCTTCCTTGAGCTAACGGGCTGACGAGCCTTGGTCTGCACCTGCGCGCCAGGAGAGGTACTTGACCTGCTTTTAATTACATTTTGGCAGTCCACACGGCACCCCTTTACATTGACCTGCTCCCTGCTGACGAGAGGCAACTACCTCGAAACACGTGTCCAGGGATGGCTAACGCAACACATACTGTTCTATTTACATTTCGTGGCATAGGCGTACCCGCCGTCGCCACTACATTTCCCACAGTTCTTTGGGGCAACTTGCTGGTGTGACGAGCAGTGTGCGACCTACTCTTCCACAATTTAAACGGCTTCCTTGAGCTAACGGGCTGACGAGCCTTGGTCTGCACCTGCGCGCCAGGAGAGGTACTTGACCTGCTTTTAATTACATTTTGGCAGTCCACACGGCACCCCTTTACATTGACCTGCTCCCTGCTGATGAGAGGCAACTACCTCGAAACACGTGTCCAGGGATGGCTAACGCAACACATACTGTTCTATTTACATTTCGTGGCATAGGCGTACCCGCCGTCACCACTACATTTCCCACAGTTCTTTGGGGCAACTTGCTGGTGTGACGAGCAGTGTGCGACCTACTCTTCCACAATTTAAACGGCTTCCTTGAGCTAACGGGCTGACGAGCCTTGGTCTGCACCTGCGCGCCAGGAGAGGTAC
Organism: Triturus cristatus; assembly: GCF_964204655.1. Classification (NCBI taxonomy): domain Eukaryota; kingdom Metazoa; phylum Chordata; class Amphibia; order Caudata; family Salamandridae; genus Triturus; species Triturus cristatus. The sequence continues at coordinate 983,287,558 of NC_140585.1, read as the reverse complement.
TTGACCTGCTTTTAATTACATTTTGGCAGTCCACACGGCACCCCTTTACATTGACCTGCTCCCTGCTGACGAGAGGCAACTACCTCGAAACACGTGTCCAGGGATGGCTAACGCAACACATACTGTTCTATTTACAATTCGTGGCATAGGCGTACCTGCCGTCGCCACTACATTTCCCACAGTTCTTTGGGGCAACTTGCTGGTGTGACGAGCAGTGTGCGACCTACTCTTCCACAATTTAAACGGCTTCCTTGAGCTAACGGGCTGACGAGCCTTGGTCTGCACCTGCGCGCCAGGAGAGGTACTTGACCTGCTTTTAATTACATTTTGGCAGTCCACACGGCACCCCTTTACATTGACCTGCTCCCTGCTGACGAGAGGCAACTACCTCGAAACACGTGTCCAGGGATGGCTAACGCAACACATACTGTTCTATTTACATTTCGTGGCATAGGCGTACCCGCCGTCGCCACTACATTTCCCACAGTTCTTTGGGGCAACTTGCTGGTGTGACGAGCAGTGTGCGACCTACTCTTCCACAATTTAAACGGCTTCCTTGAGCTAACGGGCTGACGAGCCTTGGTCTGCACCTGCGCGCCAGGAGAGGTACTTGACCTGCTTTTAATTACATTTTGGCAGTCCACACGGTACCCCTTTACATTGACCTGCTCCCTGCTGATGAGAGGCAACTACCTCGAAACACGTGTCCAGGGATGGCTAACGCAACACATACTGTTCTATTTACATTTCGTGGCATAGGCGTACCCGCCGTCGCCACTACATTTCCCACAGTTCTTTGGGGCAACTTGCTGGTGTGACGAGCAGTGTGCGACCTACTCTTCCACAATTTAAACGGCTTCCTTGAGCTAACGGGCTGACGAGCCTTGGTCTGCACCTGCGCGCCAGGAGAGGTACTTGACCTGCTTTTAATTACATTTTGGCAGTCCACACGGTACCCCTTTACATTGACCTGCTCCCTGCTGATGAGAGGCAACTACCTCGAAACACGTGTCCAGGGATGGCTAACGCAACACATACTGTTCTATTTACATTTTGTGGCATAGGCGTACCCGCCGTCGCCACTACATTTCCCACAGTTCTTTGGGGCAACTTGCTGGTGTGACGAGCAGTGTGCGACCTACTCTTCCACAATTTAAACGGCTTCCTTGAGCTAACGGGCTGACGAGCCTTGGTCTGCACCTGCGCGCCAGGAGAGGTACTGGACCTGCTTTTAATTACATTTTGGCAGTCCACACGGCACCCCTTTACATTGACCTGCTCCCTGCTGACGAGAGGCAACTACCTCGAAACACGTGTCCAGGGATGGCTAACGCAACACATACTGTTCTATTTACATTTCGTGGCATAGGCGTACCCGCCGTCACCACTACATTTCCCACAGTTCTTTGGGGCAACTTGCTGGTGTGACGAGCAGTGTGCGACCTACTCTTCCACAATTTAAACGGCTTCCTTGAGCTAACGGGCTGACGAGCCTTGGTCTGCACCTGCGCGCCAGGAGAGGTACTTGACCTGCTTTTAATTACATTTTGGCAGTCCACACGGCACCCCTTTACATTGACCTGCTCCCTGCTGACGAGAGGCAACTACCTCGAAACACGTGTCCAGGGATGGCTAACGCAACACATGCTGTTCTATTTACATTTCGTGGCATAGGCGTACCCGCCATCGCCACTACATTTCCCACAGTTCTTTGGGGCAACTTGCTGGTGTGACGAGCAGTGTGTGACCTACTCTTCCACAATTTAAACGGCTTCCTTGAGCTAACGGGCTGACGAGCCTTGGTCTGCACCTGCGCGCCAGGAGAGGTACTTGACCTGCTTTTAATTACATTTTGGCAGTCCACACGGCACCCCTTTACATTGACCTGCTCCCTTCTGACGAGAGGCAACTACCTCGAAACACGTGTCCAGGGATGGCTAACGCAACACATACTGTTCTATTTACATTTCGTGGCATAGGCGTACCCGCCGTCGCCACTACATTTCCCACAGTTCTTTGGGGCAACTTGCTGGTGTGACGAGCAGTGTGCGACCTACTCTTCCACAATTTAAACGGCTTCCTTGAGCTAACGGGCTGACGAGCCTTGGTCTGCACCTGCGCGCCAGGAGAGGTACTTGACCTGCTTTTAATTACATTTTGGCAGTCCACACGGCACCCCTTTACATTGACCTGCTCCCTGCTGACGAGAGGCAACTACCTCGAAACACGTGTCCAGGGATGGCTAACGCAACACATACTGTTCTATTTACATTTTGTGGCATAGGCGTACCCGCCGTTGCCACTACATTTCCCACAGTTCTTTGGGGCAACTTGCTGGTGTGACGAGCAGTGTGCGACCTACTCTTCCACAATTTAAACGGCTTCCTTGAGCTAACGGGCTGACGAGCCTTGGTCTGCACCTGCGCGCCAGGAGAGGTACTTGACCTGCTTTTAATTACATTTTGGCAGTCTACACGGCACCCATTTACATTGACCTGCTCCCTGCTGACGAGAGGCAACTACCTCGAAACACGTGTCCAGGGATGGCTAACGCAACACATACTGTTCTATTTACATTCCGTGGCATAGGCGTACCCGCCGTCGCCACTACATTTCCCACAGTACTTTGGGGCAACTTGCTGGTGTGACGAGCAGTGTGCGACCTACTCTTCCACAATTTAAACGGCTTCCTTGAGCTAACGGGCTGACGAGCCTTGGTCTGCACCTGCGCGCCAGGAGAGGTACTTGACCTGCTTTTAATTACATTTTGGCAGTCCACACCGCACCCCTTTACATTGACCTGCTCCCTGCTGACGAGAGGCAACTACCTCGAAACACGTGTCCAGGGATGGCTAACGCAACACATACTGTTCTATTTACATTTCGTGGCATAGGCGTACCCGCCGTCGCCACTACATTTCCCACAGTTCTTTGGGGCAACTTGCTGGTGTGACGAGCAGTGTGCGACCTACTCTTCCACAATTTAAACGGCTTCCTTGAGCTAACGGGCTGACGAGCCTTGGTCTGCACCTGCGCGCCAGGAGAGGTACTTGACCTGCTTTTAATTACATTTTGGCAGTCCACACGGCACCCCTTTAAATTGACCTGCTCCCTGCTGACGAGAGGCAACTACCTCGAAACACGTGTCCAGGGATGGCTAACGCAACACATACTGTTCTATTTACATTTTGTGGCATAGGCGTACCCGCCGTCGCCACTACATTTCCCACAGTTCTTTGGGGCAACTTGCTGGTGTGACGAGCAGTGTGCGACCTACTCTTCCACAATTTAAACGGCTTCCTTGAGCTAACGGGCTGACGAGCCTTGGTCTGCACCTGCGCGCCAGGAGAGGTACTTGACCTGCTTTTAATTACATTTTGGCAGTCCACACGGCACCCCTTTACATTGACCTGCTCCCTGCTGACGAGAGGCAACTACCTCGAAACACGTGTCCAGGGATGGCTAACGCAACACATACTGTTCTATTTACATTTCGTGGCATAGGCGTACCCGCCGTCGCCACTACATTTCCCACAGTTCTTTGGGGCAACTTGCTGGTGTGACGAGCAGTGTGCGACCTACTCTTCCACAATTTAAACGGCTTCCTTGAGCTAACGGGCTGACGAGCCTTGGTCTGCACCTGCGCGCCAGGAGAGGTACTTGACCTGCTTTTAATTACATTTTGGCAGTCCACACGGCACCCCTTTACATTGACCTGCTCCCTGCTGACGAGAGGCAACTACCTCGAAACACGTGTCCAGGGATGGCTAACGCAACACATACTGTTCTATTTACATTTCGTGGCATAGGCGTACCCGCCGTCGCCACTACATTTCCCACAGTTCTTTGGGGCAACTTGCTGGTGTGACGAGCAGTGTGCGACCTACTCTTCCACAATTTAAACGGCTTCCTTGAGCTAACGGGCTGACGAGCCTTGGTCTGCACCTGCGCGCCAGGAGAGGTACTTGACCTGCTTTTAATTACATTTTGGCAGTCCACACGGCACCCCTTTACATTGACCTGCTCCCTGCTGACGAGAGGCAACTACCTCGAAACACGTGTCCAGGGATGGCTAACGCAATACATACTGTTCTATTTACATTTCGTGGCATAGGCGTACCCGCCGTCGCCACTACATTTCCCACAGTTCTTTGGGGCAACTTGCTGGTGTGACGAGCAGTGTGCGACCTACTCTTCCACAAGTTAAACGGCTTCCTTGAGCTAACGGGCTGACGAGCCTTGGTCTGCACCTGCGCGCCAGGAGAGGTACTTGACCTGCTTTTAATTACATTTTGGCAGTCCACACGGCACCCCTTTACATTGACCTGCTCCCTGCTGACGAGAGGCAACTACCTCGAAACACGTGTCCAGGGATGGCTAACGCAACACATACTGTTCTATTTACATTTCGTGGCATAGGCGTACCCGCCGTCGCCACTACATTTCCCACAGTTCTTTGGGGCAACTTGCTGGTGTGACGAGCAGTGTGCGACCTACTCTTCCACAATTTAAACGGCTTCCTTGAGCTAACGGGCTGACGAGCCTTGGTCTGCACCTGCGCGCCAGGAGAGGTACTTGACCTGCTTTTAATTACATTTTGGCAGTCCACACGGCACCCCTTTACATTGACCTGCTCCCTGCTGATGAGAGGCAACTACCTCGAAACACGTGTCCAGGGATGGCTAACGCAACACATACTGTTCTATTTACATTTCGTGGCATAGGCGTACCCGCCGTCGCCACTACATTTCCCACAGTTCTTTGGGGCAACTTGCTGGTGTGACGAGCAGTGTGCGACCTACTCTTCCACAATTTAAACGGCTTCCTTGAGCTAACGGGCTGACGAGCCTTGGTCTGCACCTGCGCGCCAGGAGAGGTACTTGACCTGCTTTTAATTACATTTTGGCAGTCCACACGGCACCCCTTTACATTGACCTGCTCCCTGCTGACGAGAGGCAACTACCTCGAAACACGTGTCCAGGGATGGCTAACGCAACACATACTGTTCTATTTACATTTCGTGGCATAGGCGTACCCGCCGTCACCACTACATTTCCCACAGTTCTTTGGGGCAACTTGCTGGTGTGACGAGCAGTGTGCGACCTACTCTTCCACAATTTAAACGGCTTCCTTGAGCTAACGGGCTGACGAGCCTTGGTCTGCACCTGCGCGCCAGGAGAGGTACTTGACCTGCTTTTAATTACATTTTGGCAGTCCACACGGCACCCCTTTACATTGACCTGCTCCCTGCTGACGAGAGGCAACTACCTCGAAACACGTGTCCAGGGATGGCTAACGCAACACATACTGTTCTATTTACAATTCGTGGGATAGGCGTACCTGCCGTCGCCACTACATTTCCCACAGTTCTTTGGGGCAACTTGCTGGTGTGACGAGCAGTGTGCGACCTACTCTTCCACAATTTAAACGGCTTCCTTGAGCTAACGGGCTGACGAGCCTTGGTCTGCACCTGCGCGCCAGGAGAGGTACTTGACCTGCTTTTAATTACATTTTGGCAGTCCACACGGCACCCCTTTACATTGACCTGCTCCCTGCTGACGAGAGGCAACTACCTCGAAACACGTGTCCAGGGATGGCTAACGCAATACATACTGTTCTATTTACATTTCGTGGCATAGGCGTACCCGCCGTCGCCACTACATTTCCCACAGTTCTTTGGGGCAACTTGCTGGTGTGACGAGCAGTGTGCGACCTACTCTTCCACAATTTAAACGGCTTCCTTGAGCTAACGGGCTGACGAGCCTTGGGTTGCACCTGCGCGCCAGGAGAGGTACTTGACCTGCTTTTAATTACATTTTGGCAGTCCACACGGCACCCCTTTACATTGACCTGCTCCCTGCTGACGAGAGGCAACTACCTCGAAACACGTGTCCAGGGATGGCTAACGCAACACATACTGTTCTATTTACATTTCGTGGCATAGGCGTACCCGCCGTCGCCACTACATTTCCCACAGTTCTTTGGGGCAACTTGCTGGTGTGACGAGCAGTGTGCGACCTACTCTTCCACAATTTAAACGGCTTCCTTGAGCTAACGGGCTGACGAGCCTTGGTCTGCACCTGCGCGCCAGGAGAGGTACTTGACCTGCTTTGAATTACATTTTGGCAGTCCACACGGTACCCCTTTACATTGACCTGCTCCCTGCTGATGAGAGGCAACTACCTCGAAACACATGTCCAGGGATGGCTAACGCAACACATACTGTTCTATTTACATTTTGTGGCATAGGCGTACCCGCCGTCGCCACTACATTTCCCACAGTTCTTTGGGGCAACTTGCTGGTGTGACGAGCAGTGTGCGACCTACTCTTCCACAATTTAAACGGCTTCCTTGAGCTAACGGGCTGACGAGCCTTGGTCTGCACCTGCGCGCCAGGAGAGGTACTGGACCTGCTTTTAATTACATTTTGGCAGTCCACACGGCACCCCTTTACATTGACCTGCTCCCTGCTGACGAGAGGCAACTACCTCGAAACACGTGTCCAGGGATGGCTAACGCAACACATACTGTTCTATTTACATTTCGTGGCATAGGCGTACCCGCCGTCACCACTACATTTCCCACAGTTCTTTGGGGCAACTTGCTGGTGTGACGAGCAGTGTGCGACCTACTCTTCCACAATTTAAACGGCTTCCTTGAGCTAACGGGCTGACGAGCCTTGGTCTGCACCTGCGCGCCAGGAGAGGTACTTGACCTGCTTTTAATTACATTTTGGCAGTCCACACGGCACCCCTTTACATTGACCTGCTCCCTGCTGACGAGAGGCAACTACCTCGAAACACGTGTCCAGGGATGGCTAACGCAACACATGCTGTTCTATTTACATTTCGTGGCATAGGCGTACCCGCCATCGCCACTACATTTCCCACAGTTCTTTGGGGCAACTTGCTGGTGTGACGAGCAGTGTGTGACCTACTCTTCCACAATTTAAACGGCTTCCTTGAGCTAACGGGCTGACGAGCCTTGGTCTGCACCTGCGCGCCAGGAGAGGTACTTGACCTGCTTTTAATTACATTTTGGCAGTCCACACGGCACCCCTTTACATTGACCTGCTCCCTGCTGACGAGAGGCAACTACCTCGAAACACGTGTCCAGGGATGGCTAACGCAACACATACTGTTCTATTTACATTTCGTGGCATAGGCGTACCCGCCGTCGCCACTACATTTCCCACAGTTCTTTGGGGCAACTTGCTGGTGTGACGAGCAGTGTGCGACCTACTCTTCCACAATTTAAACGGCTTCCTTGAGCTAACGGGCTGACGAGCCTTGGTCTGCACCTGCGCGCCAGGAGAGGTACTTGACCTGCTTTTAATTACATTTTGGCAGTCCACACGGTACCCCTTTACATTGACCTGCTCCCTGCTGATGAGAGGCAACTACCTCGAAACACGTGTCCAGGGATGGCTAACGCAATACATACTGTTCTATTTACATTTCGTGGCATAGGCGTACCCGCCGTCGCCACTACATTTCCCACAGTTCTTTGGGGCAACTTGCTGGTGTGACGAGCAGTGTGCGACCTACTCTTCCACAATTTAAACGGCTTCCTTGAGCTAACGGGCTGACGAGCCTTGGTCTGCACCTGCGCGCCAGGAGAGGTACTTGACCTGCTTTTAATTACATTTTGGCAGTCCACACGGCACCCCTTTACATTGACCTGCTCCCTGCTGACGAGAGGCAACTACCTCGAAACACGTGTCCAGGGATGGCTAACGCAACACATACTGTTCTATTTACATTTCGTGGCATAGGCGTACCCGCCGTCGCCACTACATTTCCCACAGTTCTTTGGGGCAACTTGCTGGTGTGACGAGCAGTGTGCGACCTACTCTTCCACAATTTAAACGGCTTCCTTGAGCTAACGGGCTGACGAGCCTTGGTCTGCACCTGCGCGCCAGGAGAGGTACTTGACCTGCTTTGAATTACATTTTGGCAGTCCACACGGTACCCCTTTACATTGACCTGCTCCCTGCTGATGAGAGGCAACTACCTCGAAACACGTGTCCAGGGATGGCTAACGCAACACATACTGTTCTATTTACATTTCGTGGCATAGGCGTACCCGCCGTCGCCACTACATTTCCCACAGTTCTTTGGGGCAACTTGCTGGTGTGACGAGCAGTGTGCGACCTACTCTTCCACAATTTAAACGGCTTCCTTGAGCTAACGGGCTGACGAGCCTTGGTCTGCACCTGCGCGCCAGGAGAGGTACTTGACCTGCTTTTAATTACATTTTGGCAGTCCACACGGTACCCCTTTACATTGACCTGCTCCCTGCTGATGAGAGGCAACTACCTCGAAACACGTGTCCAGGGATGGCTAACGCAACACATACTGTTCTATTTACATTTTGTGGCATAGGCGTACCCGCCGTCGCCACTACATTTCCCACAGTTCTTTGGGGCAACTTGCTGGTGTGACGAGCAGTGTGCGACCTACTCTTCCACAATTTAAACGGCTTCCTTGAGCTAACGGGCTGACGAGCCTTGGTCTGCACCTGCGCGCCAGGAGAGGTACTGGACCTGCTTTTAATTACATTTTGGCAGTCCACACGGCACCCCTTTACATTGACCTGCTCCCTGCTGACGAGAGGCAACTACCTCGAAACACGTGTCCAGGGATGGCTAACGCAACACATACTGTTCTATTTACATTTCGTGGCATAGGCGTACCCGCCGTCACCACTACATTTCCCACAGTTCTTTGGGGCAACTTGCTGGTGTGACGAGCAGTGTGCCACCTACTCTTCCACAATTTAAACGGCTTCCTTGAGCTAACGGGCTGACGAGCCTTGGTCTGCACCTGCGCGCCAGGAGAGGTACTTGACCTGCTTTTAATTACATTTTGGCAGTCCACACGGCACCCCTTTACATTGACCTGCTCCCTGCTGACGAGAGGCAACTACCTCGAAACACGTGTCCAGGGATGGCTAACGCAACACATGCTGTTCTATTTACATTTCGTGGCATAGGCGTACCCGCCATCGCCACTACATTTCCCACAGTTCTTTGGGGCAACTTGCTGGTGTGACGAGCAGTGTGTGACCTACTCTTCCACAATTTAAACGGCTTCCTTGAGCTAACGGGCTGACGAGCCTTGGTCTGCACCTGCGCGCCAGGAGAGGTACTTGACCTGCTTTTAATTACATTTTGGCAGTCCACACGGCACCCCTTTACATTGACCTGCTCCCTGCTGACGAGAGGCAACTACCTCGAAACACGTGTCCAGGGATGGCTAACGCAACACATACTGTTCTATTTACATTTCGTGGCATAGGCGTACCCGCCGTCGCCACTACATTTCCCACAGTTCTTTGGGGCAACTTGCTGGTGTGACGAGCAGTGTGCGACCTACTCTTCCACAATTTAAACGGCTTCCTTGAGCTAACGGGCTGACGAGCCTTGGTCTGCACCTGCGCGCCAGGAGAGGTACTTGACCTGCTTTTAATTACATTTTGGCAGTCCACACGGCACCCCTTTACATTGACCTGCTCCCTGCTGATGAGAGGCAACTACCTCGAAACACGTGTCCAGGGATGGCTAACGCAACACATACTGTTCTATTTACATTTCGTGGCATAGGCGTACCCGCCGTCGCCACTACATTTCCCACAGTTCTTTGGGGCAACTTGCTGGTGTGACGAGCAGTGTGCGACCTACTCTTCCACAATTTAAACGGCTTCCTTGAGCTAACGGGCTGACGAGCCTTGGTCTGCACCTGCGCGCCAGGAGAGGTACTTGACCTGCTTTTAATTACATTTTGGCAGTCCACACGGCACCCCTTTACATTGACCTGCTCCCTGCTGACGAGAGGCAACTACCTCGAAACACGTGTCCAGGGATGGCTAACGCAACACATACTGTTCTATTTACATTTCGTGGCATAGGCGTACCCGCCGTCACCACTACATTTCCCACAGTTCTTTGGGGCAACTTGCTGGTGTGACGAGCAGTGTGCGACCTACTCTTCCACAATTTAAACGGCTTCCTTGAGCTAACGGGCTGACGAGCCTTGGTCTGCACCTGCGCGCCAGGAGAGGTACTTGACCTGCTTTTAATTACATTTTGGCAGTCCACACGGCACCCCTTTACATTGACCTGCTCCCTGCTGACGAGAGGCAACTACCTCGAAACACGTGTCCAGGGATGGCTAACGCAACACATACTGTTCTATTTACAATTCGTGGCATAGGCGTACCTGCCGTCGCCACTACATTTCCCACAGTTCTTTGGGGCAACTTGCTGGTGTGACGAGCAGTGTGCGACCTACTCTTCCACAATTTAAACGGCTTCCTTGAGCTAACGGGCTGACGAGCCTTGGTCTACACCTGCGCGCCAGGAGAGGTACTTGACCTGCTTTTAATTACATTTTGGCAGTCCACACGGCACCCCTTTACATTGACCTGCTCCCTGCTGACGAGAGGCAACTACCTCGAAACACGTGTCCAGGGATGGCTAACGCAATACATACTGTTCTATTTACATTTCGTGGCATAGGCGTACCCGCCGTCGCCACTACATTTCCCACAGTTCTTTGGGGCAACTTGCTGGTGTGACGAGCAGTGTGCGACCTACTCTTCCACAATTTAAACGGCTTCCTTGAGCTAACGGGCTGACGAGCCTTGGTCTGCACCTGCGTGCCAGGAGAGGTACTTGACCTGCTTTTAATTACATTTTGGCAGTCCACACGGTACCCCTTTACATTGACCTGCTCCCTGCTGATGAGAGGCAACTACCTCGAAACACATGTCCAGGGATGGCTAACGCAACACATACTGTTCTATTTACATTTCGTGGCATAGGCGTACCCGCCGTCACCACTACATTTCCCACAGTTCTTTGGGGCAACTTGCTGGTGTGACGAGCAGTGTGCCACCTACTCTTCCACAATTTAAACGGCTTCCTTGAGCTAACGGGCTGACGAGCCTTGGTCTGCACCTGCGCGCCAGGAGAGGTACTTGACCTGCTTTTAATTACATTTTGGCAGTCCACACGGCACCCCTTTACATTGACCTGCTCCCTGCTGACGAGAGGCAACTACCTCGAAACACGTGTCCAGGGATGGCTAACGCAACACATGCTGTTCTATTTACATTTCGTGGCATAGGCGTACCCGCCATCGCCACTACATTTCCCACAGTTCTTTGGGGCAACTTGCTGGTGTGACGAGCAGTGTGTGACCTACTCTTCCACAATTTAAACGGCTTCCTTGAGCTAACGGGCTGACGAGCCTTGGTCTGCACCTGCGCGCCAGGAGAGGTACTTGACCTGCTTTTAATTACATTTTGGCAGTCCACACGGCACCCCTTTACATTGACCTGCTCCCTGCTGACGAGAGGCAACTACCTCGAAACACGTGTCCAGGGATGGCTAACGCAACACATACTGTTCTATTTACATTTCGTGGCATAGGCGTACCCGCCGTCGCCACTACATTTCCCACAGTTCTTTGGGGCAACTTGCTGGTGTGACGAGCAGTGTGCGACCTACTCTTCCACAATTTAAACGGCTTCCTTGAGCTAACGGGCTGACGAGCCTTGGTCTGCACCTGCGCGCCAGGAGAGGTACTTGACCTGCTTTTAATTACATTTTGGCAGTCCACACGGCACCCCTTTACATTGACCTGCTCCCTGCTGATGAGAGGCAACTACCTCGAAACACGTGTCCAGGGATGGCTAACGCAACACATACTGTTCTATTTACATTTCGTGGCATAGGCGTACCCGCCGTCGCCACTACATTTCCCACAGTTCTTTGGGGCAACTTGCTGGTGTGACGAGCAGTGTGCGACCTACTCTTCCACAATTTAAACGGCTTCCTTGAGCTAACGGGCTGACGAGCCTTGGTCTGCACCTGCGCGCCAGGAGAGGTACTTGACCTGCTTTTAATTACATTTTGGCAGTCCACACGGCACCCCTTTACATTGACCTGCTCCCTGCTGACGAGAGGCAACTACCTCGAAACACGTGTCCAGGGATGGCTAACGCAACACATACTGTTCTATTTACATTTCGTGGCATAGGCGTACCCGCCGTCACCACTACATTTCCCACAGTTCTTTGGGGCAACTTGCTGGTGTGACGAGCAGTGTGCGACCTACTCTTCCACAATTTAAACGGCTTCCTTGAGCTAACGGGCTGACGAGCCTTGGTCTGCACCTGCGCGCCAGGAGAGGTACTTGACCTGCTTTTAATTACATTTTGGCAGTCCACACGGCACCCCTTTACATTGACCTGCTCCCTGCTGACGAGAGGCAACTACCTCGAAACACGTGTCCAGGGATGGCTAACGCAACACATACTGTTCTATTTACAATTCGTGGCATAGGCGTACCTGCCGTCGCCACTACATTTCCCACAGTTCTTTGGGGCAACTTGCTGGTGTGACGAGCAGTGTGCGACCTACTCTTCCACAATTTAAACGGCTTCCTTGAGCTAACGGGCTGACGAGCCTTGGTCTACACCTGCGCGCCAGGAGAGGTACTTGACCTGCTTTTAATTACATTTTGGCAGTCCACACGGCACCCCTTTACATTGACCTGCTCCCTGCTGACGAGAGGCAACTACCTCGAAACACGTGTCCAGGGATGGCTAACGCAATACATACTGTTCTATTTACATTTCGTGGCATAGGCGTACCCGCCGTCGCCACTACATTTCCCACAGTTCTTTGGGGCAACTTGCTGGTGTGACGAGCAGTGTGCGACCTACTCTTCCACAATTTAAACGGCTTCCTTGAGCTAACGGGCTGACGAGCCTTGGTCTGCACCTGCGTGCCAGGAGAGGTACTTGACCTGCTTTTAATTACATTTTGGCAGTCCACACGGCACCCCTTTACATTGACCTGCTCCCTGCTGACGAGAGGCAACTACCTCGAAACACGTGTCCAGGGATGGCTAACGCAACACATACTGTTCTATTTACATTTCGTGGCATAGGCGTACCCGCCGTCGCCACTACATTTCCCACAGTTCTTTGGGGCAACTTGCTGGTGTGACGAGCAGTGTGCGACCTACTCTTCCACAATTTAAACGGCTTCCTTGAGCTAACGGGCTGACGAGCCTTGGTCTGCACCTGCGCGCCAGGAGAGGTACTTGACCTGCTTTGAATTACATTTTGGCAGTCCACACGGTACCCCTTTACATTGACCTGCTCCCTGCTGATGAGAGGCAACTACCTCGAAACACATGTCCAGGGATGGCTAACGCAACACATACTGTTCTATTTACATTTTGTGGCATAGGCGTACCCGCCGTCGCCACTACATTTCCCACAGTTCTTTGGGGCAACTTGCTGGTGTGACGAGCAGTGTGCGACCTACTCTTCCACAATTTAAACGGCTTCCTTGAGCTAACGGGCTGACGAGCCTTGGTCTGCACCTGCGCGCCAGGAGAGGTACTTGACCTGCTTTTAATTACATTTTGGCAGTCCACACGGTACCCCTTTACTTTGACCTGCTCCCTGCTGATGAGAGGCAACTACCTCGAAACACGTGTCCAGGGATGGCTAACGCAACACATACTGTTCTATTTACATTTTGTGGCATAGGCGTACCCGCCGTCGCCACTACATTTCCCACAGTTCTTTGGGGCAACTTGCTGGTGTGACGAGCAGTGTGCGACCTACTCTTCCACAATTTAAACGGCTTCCTTGAGCTAACGGGCTGACGAGCCTTGGTCTGCACCTGCGCGCCAGGAGAGGTACTGGACCTGCTTTTAATTACATTTTGGCAGTCCACACGGCACCCCTTTACATTGACCTGCTCCCTGCTGACGAGAGGCAACTACCTCGAAACACGTGTCCAGGGATGGCTAACGCAACACATACTGTTCTATTTACATTTCGTGGCATAGGCGTACCCGCCGTCACCACTACATTTCCCACAGTTCTTTGGGGCAACTTGCTGGTGTGACGAGCAGTGTGCGACCTACTCTTCCACAATTTAAACGGCTTCCTTGAGCTAACGGGCTGACGAGCCTTGGTCTGCACCTGCGCGCCAGGAGAGGTACTTGACCTGCTTTTAATTACATTTTGGCAGTCCACACGGCACCCCTTTACATTGACCTGCTCCCTGCTGACGAGAGGCAACTACCTCGAAACACGTGTCCAGGGATGGCTAACGCAACACATGCTGTTCTATTTACATTTCGTGGCATAGGCGTACCCGCCATCGCCACTACATTTCCCACAGTTCTTTGGGGCAACTTGCTGGTGTGACGAGCAGTGTGTGACCTACTCTTCCACAATTTAAACGGCTTCCTTGAGCTAACGGGCTGACGAGCCTTGGTCTGCACCTGCGCGCCAGGAGAGGTACTTGACCTGCTTTTAATTACATTTTGGCAGTCCACACGGCACCCCTTTACATTGACCTGCTCCCTGCTGACGAGAGGCAACTACCTCGAAACACGTGTCCAGGGATGGCTAACGCAACACATACTGTTCTATTTACATTTCGTGGCATAGGCGTACCCGCCGTCGCCACTACATTTCCCACAGTTCTTTGGGGCAACTTGCTGGTGTGACGAGCAGTGTGCGACCTACTCTTCCACAATTTAAACGGCTTCCTTGAGCTAACGGGCTGACGAGCCTTGGTCTGCACCTGCGCGCCAGGAGAGGTACTTGACCTGCTTTTAATTACATTTTGGCAGTCCACACGGTACCCCTTTACATTGACCTGCTCCCTGCTGATGAGAGGCAACTACCTCGAAACACGTGTCCAGGGATGGCTAACGCAATACATACTGTTCTATTTACATTTCGTGGCATAGGCGTACCCGCCGTCGCCACTACATTTCCCACAGTTCTTTGGGGCAACTTGCTGGTGTGACGAGCAGTGTGCGACCTACTCTTCCACAATTTAAACGGCTTCCTTGAGCTAACGGGCTGACGAGCCTTGGTCTGCCCCTGCGCGCCAGGAGAGGTACTTGACCTGCTTTTAATTACATTTTGGCAGTCCACACGGCACCCCTTTACATTGACCTGCTCCCTGCTGACGAGAGGCAACTACCTCGAAACACGTGTCCAGGGATGGCTAACGCAACACATACTGTTCTATTTACATTTCGTGGCATAGGCGTACCCGCCGTCGCCACTACATTTCCCACAGTTCTTTGGGGCAACTTGCTGGTGTGACGAGCAGTGTGCGACCTACTCTTCCACAATTTAAACGGCTTCCTTGAGCTAACGGGCTGACGAGCCTTGGTCTGCACCTGCGCGCCAGGAGAGGTACTTGACCTGCTTTGAATTACATTTTGGCAGTCCACACGGTACCCCTTTACATTGACCTGCTCCCTGCTGATGAGAGGCAACTACCTCGAAACACGTGTCCAGGGATGGCTAACGCAACACATACTGTTCTATTTACATTTCGTGGCATAGGCGTACCCGCCGTCGCCACTACATTTCCCACAGTTCTTTGGGGCAACTTGCTGGTGTGACGAGCAGTGTGCGACCTACTCTTCCACAATTTAAACGGCTTCCTTGAGCTAACGGGCTGACGAGCCTTGGTCTGCACCTGCGCGCCAGGAGAGGTACTTGACCTGCTTTTAATTACATTTTGGCAGTCCACACGGTACCCCTTTACATTGACCTGCTCCCTGCTGATGAGAGGCAACTACCTCGAAACACGTGTCCAGGGATGGCTAACGCAACACATACTGTTCTATTTACATTTTGTGGCATAGGCGTACCCGCCGTCGCCACTACATTTCCCACAGTTCTTTGGGGCAACTTGCTGGTGTGACGAGCAGTGTGCGACCTACTCTTCCACAATTTAAACGGCTTCCTTGAGCTAACGGGCTGACGAGCCTTGGTCTGCACCTGCGCGCCAGGAGAGGTACTGGACCTGCTTTTAATTACATTTTGGCAGTCCACACGGCACCCCTTTACATTGACCT
Organism: Triturus cristatus; assembly: GCF_964204655.1. Lineage (NCBI taxonomy): Eukaryota > Metazoa > Chordata > Amphibia > Caudata > Salamandridae > Triturus > Triturus cristatus. The sequence goes on along the minus strand of NC_140585.1, from coordinate 983,271,641 downwards.
GCTCCCTGCTGACGAGAGGCAACTACCTCGAAACACGTGTCCAGGGATGGCTAACGCAACACATACTGTTCTATTTACATTTCGTGGCATAGGCGTACCCGCCGTCACCACTACATTTCCCACAGTTCTTTGGGGCAACTTGCTGGTGTGACGAGCAGTGTGCGACCTACTCTTCCACAATTTAAACGGCTTCCTTGAGCTAACGGGCTGACGAGCCTTGGTCTGCACCTGCGCGCCAGGAGAGGTACTTGACCTGCTTTTAATTACATTTTGGCAGTCCACACGGCACCCCTTTACATTGACCTGCTCCCTGCTGACGAGAGGCAACTACCTCGAAACACGTGTCCAGGGATGGCTAACGCAACACATGCTGTTCTATTTACATTTCGTGGCATAGGCGTACCCGCCATCGCCACTACATTTCCCACAGTTCTTTGGGGCAACTTGCTGGTGTGACGAGCAGTGTGTGACCTACTCTTCCACAATTTAAACGGCTTCCTTGAGCTAACGGGCTGACGAGCCTTGGTCTGCACCTGCGCGCCAGGAGAGGTACTTGACCTGCTTTTAATTACATTTTGGCAGTCCACATGGCACCCCTTTACATTGACCTGCTCCCTGCTGACGAGAGGCAACTACCTCGAAACACGTGTCCAGGGATGGCTAACGCAACACATACTGTTCTATTTACATTTCGTGGCATAGGCGTACCCGCCGTCGCCACTACATTTCCCACAGTTCTTTGGGGCAACTTGCTGGTGTGACGAGCAGTGTGCGACCTACTCTTCCACAATTTAAACGGCTTCCTTGAGCTAACGGGCTGACGAGCCTTGGTCTGCACCTGCGCGCCAGGAGAGGTACTTGACCTGCTTTTAATTACATTTTGGCAGTCCACACGGTACCCCTTTACATTGACCTGCTCCCTGCTGATGAGAGGCAACTACCTCGAAACACGTGTCCAGGGATGGCTAACGCAACACATACTGTTCTATTTACATTTTGTGGCATAGGCGTACCCGCCGTCGCCACTACATTTCCCACAGTTCTTTGGGGCAACTTGCTGGTGTGACGAGCAGTGTGCGACCTACTCTTCCACAATTTAAACGGCTTCCTTGAGCTAACGGGCTGACGAGCCTTGGTCTGCACCTGCGCGCCAGGAGAGGTACTGGACCTGCTTTTAATTACATTTTGGCAGTCCACACGGCACCCCTTTACATTGACCTGCTCCCTGCTGACGAGAGGCAACTACCTCGAAACACGTGTCCAGGGATGGCTAACGCAACACATACTGTTCTATTTACATTTCGTGGCATAGGCGTACCCGCCGTCACCACTACATTTCCCACAGTTCTTTGGGGCAACTTGCTGGTGTGACGAGCAGTGTGCGACCTACTCTTCCACAATTTAAACGGCTTCCTTGAGCTAACGGGCTGACGAGCCTTGGTCTGCACCTGCGCGCCAGGAGAGGTACTTGACCTGCTTTTAATTACATTTTGGCAGTCCACACGGCACCCCTTTACATTGACCTGCTCCCTGCTGACGAGAGGCAACTACCTCGAAACACGTGTCCAGGGATGGCTAACGCAACACATGCTGTTCTATTTACATTTCGTGGCATAGGCGTACCCGCCATCGCCACTACATTTCCCACAGTTCTTTGGGGCAACTTGCTGGTGTGACGAGCAGTGTGTGACCTACTCTTCCACAATTTAAACGGCTTCCTTGAGCTAACGGGCTGACGAGCCTTGGTCTGCACCTGTGCGCCAGGAGAGGTACTTGACCTGCTTTTAATTACATTTTGGCAGTCCACACGGCACCCCTTTACATTGACCTGCTCCCTGCTGACGAGAGGCAACTACCTCGAAACACGTGTCCAGGGATGGCTAACGCAACACATACTGTTCTATTTACATTTCGTGGCATAGGCGTACCCGCCGTCGCCACTACATTTCCCACAGTTCTTTGGGGCAACTTGCTGGTGTGACGAGCAGTGTGCGACCTACTCTTCCACAATTTAAACGGCTTCCTTGAGCTAACGGGCTGACGAGCCTTGGTCTGCACCTGCGCGCCAGGAGAGGTACTTGACCTGCTTTTAATTACATTTTGGCAGTCCACACGGCACCCCTTTACATTGACCTGCTCCCTGCTGACGAGAGGCAACTACCTCGAAACACGTGTCCAGGGATGGCTAACGCAACACATACTGTTCTATTTACATTTTTGGCATAGGCGTACCCGCCGTCGCCACTACATTTCCCACAGTTCTTTGGGGCAACTTGCTGGTGTGACGAGCAGTGTGCGACCTACTCTTCCACAATTTAAACGGCTTCCTTGAGCTAACGGGCTGACGAGCCTTGGTCTGCACCTGCGCGCCAGGAGAGGTACTTGACCTGCTTTTAATTACATTTTGGCAGTCCACACGGCACCCCTTTACATTGACCTGCTCCCTGCTGACGAGAGGCAACTACCTCGAAACACGTGTCCAGGGATGGCTAACGCAATACATACTGTTCTATTTACATTTCGTGGCATAGGCGTACCCGCCGTCGCCACTACATTTCCCACAGTTCTTTGGGGCAACTTGCTGGTGTGGCGAGCAGTGTGCGACCTACTCTTCCACAATTTAAACGGCTTCCTTGAGCTAACGGGCTGACGAGCCTTGGTCTGCACCTGCGCGCCAGGAGAGGTACTTGACCTGCTTTTAATTACATTTTGGCAGTCCACACGGCACCCCTTTACATTGACCTGCTCCCTGCTGACGAGAGGCAACTACCTCGAAACACGTGTCCAGGGATGGCTAACGCAACACATACTGTTCTATTTACATTTCGTGGCATAGGCGTACCCGCCGTCGCCACTACATTTCCCACAGTTCTTTGGGGCAACTTGCTGGTGTGACGAGCAGTGTGCGACCTACTCTTCCACAATTTAAACGGCTTCCTTGAGCTAACGGGCTGACGAGCCTTGGTCTGCACCTGCGCGCCAGGAGAGGTACTTGACCTGCTTTTAATTACATTTTGGCAGTCCACACGGCACCCCTTTACATTGACCTGCTCCCTGCTGATGAGAGGCAACTACCTCGAAACACGTGTCCAGGGATGGCTAACGCAACACATACTGTTCTATTTACATTTCGTGGCATAGGCGTACCCGCCGTCACCACTACATTTCCCACAGTTCTTTGGGGCAACTTGCTGGTGTGACGAGCAGTGTGCGACCTACTCTTCCACAATTTAAACGGCTTCCTTGAGCTAACGGGCTGACGAGCCTTGGTCTGCACCTGCGCGCCAGGAGAGGTACTTGACCTGCTTTTAATTACATTTTGGCAGTCCACACGGCACCCCTTTACATTGACCTGCTCCCTGCTGACGAGAGGCAACTACCTCGAAACACGTGTCCAGGGATGGCTAACGCAACACATACTGTTCTATTTACATTTCGTGGCATAGGCGTACCCGCCGTCACCACTACATTTCCCACAGTTCTTTGGGGCAACTTGCTGGTGTGACGAGCAGTGTGCGACCTACTCTTCCACAATTTAAACGGCTTCCTTGAGCTAACGGGCTGACGAGCCTTGGTCTGCACCTGCGCGCCAGGAGAGGTACTTGACCTGCTTTTAATTACATTTTGGCAGTCCACACGGCACCCCTTTACATTGACCTGCTCCCTGCTGACGAGAGGCAACTACCTCGAAACACGTGTCCAGGGATGGCTAACGCAACACATACTGTTCTATTTACAATTTGTGGCATAGGCGTACCTGCCGTCGCCACTACATTTCCCACAGTTCTTTGGGGCAACTTGCTGGTGTGACGAGCAGTGTGCGACCTACTCTTCCACAATTTAAACGGCTTCCTTGAGCTAACGGGCTGACGAGCCTTGGTCTGCACCTGCGCGCCAGGAGAGGTACTTGACCTGCTTTTAATTACATTTTGGCAGTCCACACGGCACCCCTTTACATTGACCTGCTCACTGCTGACGAGAGGCAACTACCTCGAAACACGTGTCCAGGGATGGCTAACGCAATACATACTGTTCTATTTACATTTCGTGGCATAGGCGTACCCGCCGTCGCCACTACATTTCCCACAGTTCTTTGGGGCAACTTGCTGGTGTGACGAGCAGTGTGCGACCTACTCTTCCACAATTTAAACGGCTTCCTTGAGCTAACGGGCTGACGAGCCTTGGTCTGCACCTGCGCGCCAGGAGAGGTACTTGACCTGCTTTTAATTACATTTTGGCAGTCCACACGGCACCCCTTTACATTGACCTGCTCCCTGCTGACGAGAGGCAACTACCTCGAAACACGTGTCCAGGGATGGCTAACGCAACACATACTGTTCTATTTACATTTCGTGGCATAGGCGTACCCGCCGTCGCCACTACATTTCCCACAGTTCTTTGGGGCAACTTGCTGGTGTGACGAGCAGTGTGCGACCTACTCTTCCACAATTTAAACGGCTTCCTTGAGCTAACGGGCTGACGAGCCTTGGTCTGCACCTGCGCGCCAGGAGAGGTACTTGACCTGCTTTTAATTACATTTTGGCAGTCCACACGGTACCCCTTTACATTGACCTGCTCCCTGCTGATGAGAGGCAACTACCTCGAAACACGTGTCCAGGGATGGCTAACGCAACACATACTGTTCTATTTACATTTCGTGGCATAGGCGTACCCGCCGTCGCCACTACATTTCCCACAGTTCTTTGGGGCAACTTGCTGGTGTGACGAGCAGTGTGCGACCTACTCTTCCACAATTTAAACGGCTTCCTTGAGCTAACGGGCTGACGAGCCTTGGTCTGCACCTGCGCGCCAGGAGAGGTACTTGACCTGCTTTTAATTACATTTTGGCAGTCCACACGGTACCCCTTTACATTGACCTGCTCCCTGCTGATGAGAGGCAACTACCTCGAAACACGTGTCCAGGGATGGCTAACGCAACACATACTGTTCTATTTACATTTTGTGGCATAGGCGTACCCGCCGTCGCCACTACATTTCCCACAGTTCTTTGGGGCAACTTGCTGGTGTGACGAGCAGTGTGCGACCTACTCTTCCACAATTTAAACGGCTTCCTTGAGCTAACGGGCTGACGAGCCTTGGTCTGCACCTGCGCGCCAGGAGAGGTACTGGACCTGCTTTTAATTACATTTTGGCAGTCCACACGGCACCCCTTTACATTGACCTGCTCCCTGCTGACGAGAGGCAACTACCTCGAAACACGTGTCCAGGGATGGCTAACGCAACACATACTGTTCTATTTACATTTCGTGGCATAGGCGTACCCGCCGTCACCACTACATTTCCCACAGTTCTTTGGGGCAACTTGCTGGTGTGACGAGCAGTGTGCGACCTACTCTTCCACAATTTAAACGGCTTCCTTGAGCTAACGGGCTGACGAGCCTTGGTCTGCACCTGCGCGCCAGGAGAGGTACTTGACCTGCTTTTAATTACATTTTGGCAGTCCACACGGCACCCCTTTACATTGACCTGCTCCCTGCTGACGAGAGGCAACTACCTCGAAACACGTGTCCAGGGATGGCTAACGCAACACATGCTGTTCTATTTACATTTTGTGGCATAGGCGTACCCGCCGTCGCCACTACATTTCCCACAGTTCTTTGGGGCAACTTGCTGGTGTGACGAGCAGTGTGCGACCTACTCTTCCACAATTTAAACGGCTTCCTTGAGCTAACGGGCTGACGAGCCTTGGTCTGCACCTGCGCGCCAGGAGAGGTACTGGACCTGCTTTTAATTACATTTTGGCAGTCCACACGGCACCCCTTTACATTGACCTGCTCCCTGCTGACGAGAGGCAACTACCTCGAAACACGTGTCCAGGGATGGCTAACGCAACACATACTGTTCTATTTACATTTCGTGGCATAGGCGTACCCGCCGTCACCACTACATTTCCCACAGTTCTTTGGGGCAACTTGATGGTGTGACGAGCAGTGTGCGACCTACTCTTCCACAATTTAAACGGCTTCCTTGAGCTAACGGGCTGACGAGCCTTGGTCTGCACCTGCGCGCCAGGAGAGGTACTTGACCTGCTTTTAATTACATTTTGGCAGTCCACACGGCACCCCTTTACATTGACCTGCTCCCTGCTGACGAGAGGCAACTACCTCGAAACACGTGTCCAGGGATGGCTAACGCAACACATGCTGTTCTATTTACATTTCGTGGCATAGGCGTACCCGCCATCGCCACTACATTTCCCACAGTTCTTTGGGGCAACTTGCTGGTGTGACGAGCAGTGTGTGACCTACTCTTCCACAATTTAAACGGCTTCCTTGAGCTAACGGGCTGACGAGCCTTGGTCTGCACCTGCGCGCCAGGAGAGGTACTTGACCTGCTTTTAATTACATTTTGGCAGTCCACACGGCACCCCTTTACATTGACCTGCTCCCTGCTGACGAGAGGCAACTACCTCGAAACACGTGTCCAGGGATGGCTAACGCAACACATACTGTTCTATTTACATTTCGTGGCATAGGCGTACCCGCCGTCACCACTACATTTCCCACAGTTCTTTGGGGCAACTTGCTGGTGTGACGAGCAGTGTGCGACCTACTCTTCCACAATTTAAACGGCTTCCTTGAGCTAACGGGCTGACGAGCCTTGGTCTGCACCTGCGCGCCAGGAGAGGTACTTGACCTGCTTTTAATTACATTTTGGCAGTCCACACGGCACCCCTTTACATTGACCTGCTCCCTGCTGACGAGAGGCAACTACCTCGAAACACGTGTCCAGGGATGGCTAACGCAACACATGCTGTTCTATTTACATTTCGTGGCATAGGCGTACCCGCCATCGCCACTACATTTCCCACAGTTCTTTGGGGCAACTTGCTGGTGTGACGAGCAGTGTGTGACCTACTCTTCCACAATTTAAACGGCTTCCTTGAGCTAACGGGCTGACGAGCCTTGGTCTGCACCTGCGCGCCAGGAGAGGTACTTGACCTGCTTTTAATTACATTTTGGCAGTCCACACGGCACCCCATTACATTGACCTGCTCCCTGCTGACGAGAGGCAACTACCTCGAAACACGTGTCCAGGGATGGCTAACGCAACACATACTGTTCTATTTACATTTCGTGGCATAGGCGTACCCACCGTCGCCACTACATTTCCCACAGTTCTTTGGGGCAACTTGCTGGTGTGACGAGCAGTGTGCGACCTACTCTTCCACAATTTAAACGGCTTCCTTGAGCTAACGGGCTGACGAGCCTTGGTCTGCACCTGCGCGCCAGGAGAGGTACTTGACCTGCTTTTAATTACATTTTGGCAGTCCACACGGCACCCCTTTACATTGACCTGCTCCCTGCTGACGAGAGGCAACTACCTCGAAACACGTGTCCAGGGATGGCTAACGCAACACATACTGTTCTATTTACATTTTGTGGCATAGGCGTACCCGCCGTCGCCACTACATTTCCCACAGTTCTTTGGGGCAACTTGCTGGTGTGACGAGCAGTGTGCGACCTACTCTTCCACAATTTAAACGGCTTCCTTGAGCTAACGGGCTGATGAGCCTTGGTCTGCACCTGCGCGCCAGGAGAGGTACTTGACCTGCTTTTAATTACATTTTGGCAGTCCACACGGCACCCCTTTACATTGACCTGCTCCCTGCTGACGAGAGGCAACTACCTCGAAACACGTGTCCAGGGATGGCTAACGCAACACATACTGTTCTATTTACATTTCGTGGCATAGGCGTACCCGCCGTCGCCACTACATTTCCCACAGTTCTTTGGGGCAACTTGCTGGTGTGACGAGCAGTGTGCGACCTACTCTTCCACAATTTAAACGGCTTCCTTGAGCTAACGGGCTGACGAGCCTTGGTCTGCACCTGCGCGCCAGGAGAGGTACTTGACCTGCTTTTAATTACATTTTGGCAGTCCACACGGCACCCCTTTACATTGACCTGCTCCCTGCTGACGAGAGGCAACTACCTCGAAACACGTGTCCAGGGATGGCTAACGCAACACATACTGTTCTATTTACATTTCGTGGCATAGGCGTACCCGCCGTCGCCACTACATTTCCCACAGTTCTTTGGGGCAACTTGCTGGTGTGACGAGCAGTGTGCGACCTACTCTTCCACAATTTAAACGGCTTCCTTGAGCTAACGGGCTGACGAGCCTTGGTCTGCACCTGCGCGCCAGGAGAGGTACTTGACCTGCTTTTAATTACATTTTGGCAGTCCACACGGCACCCCTTTACATTGACCTGCTCCCTGCTGACGAGAGGCAACTACCTCAAAACACGTGTCCAGGGATGGCTAACGCAACACATACTGTTCTATTTACATTTTGTGGCATAGGCGTACCCGCCGTCGCCACTACATTTCCCACAGTTCTTTGGGGCAACTTGCTGGTGTGACGAGCAGTGTGCGACCTACTCTTCCACAATTTAAACGGCTTCCTTGAGCTAACGGGCTGACGAGCCTTGGTCTGCACCTGCGCGCCAGGAGAGGTACTTGACCTGCTTTTAATTACATTTTGGCAGTCCACACGGCACCCCTTTACATTGACCTGCTCCCTGCTGATGAGAGGCAACTACCTCGAAACACGTGTCCAGGGATGGCTAACGCAACACATACTGTTCTATTTACATTTTGTGGCATAGGCGTACCCGCCGTCGCCACTACATTTCCCACAGTTCTTTGGGGCAACTTGCTGGTGTGACGAGCAGTGTGCGACCTACTCTTCCACAATTTAAACGGCTTCCTTGAGCTAACGGGCTGACGAGCCTTGGTCTGCACCTGCGCGCCAGGAGAGGTACTGGACCTGCTTTTAATTACATTTTGGCAGTCCACACGGCACCCCTTTACATTGACCTGCTCCCTGCTGACGAGAGGCAACTACCTCGAAACACGTGTCCAGGGATGGCTAACGCAACACATACTGTTCTATTTACATTTCGTGGCATAGGCGTACCCGCCGTCACCACTACATTTCCCACAGTTCTTTGGGGCAACTTGCTGGTGTGACGAGCAGTGTGCGACCTACTCTTCCACAATTTAAACGGCTTCCTTGAGCTAACGGGCTGACGAGCCTTGGTCTGCACCTGCGCGCCAGGAGAGGTACTTGACCTGCTTTTAATTACATTTTGGCAGTCCACACGGCACCCCTTTACATTGACCTGCTCCCTGCTGACGAGAGGCAACTACCTCGAAACACGTGTCCAGGGATGGCTAACGCAACACATGCTGTTCTATTTACATTTTGTGGCATAGGCGTACCCGCCGTCGCCACTACATTTCCCACAGTTCTTTGGGGCAACTTGCTGGTGTGACGAGCAGTGTGCGACCTACTCTTCCACAATTTAAACGGCTTCCTTGAGCTAACGGGCTGACGAGCCTTGGTCTGCACCTGCGCGCCAGGAGAGGTACTGGACCTGCTTTTAATTACATTTTGGCAGTCCACACGGCACCCCTTTACATTGACCTGCTCCCTGCTGACGAGAGGCAACTACCTCGAAACACGTGTCCAGGGATGGCTAACGCAACACATACTGTTCTATTTACATTTCGTGGCATAGGCGTACCCGCCGTCACCACTACATTTCCCACAGTTCTTTGGGGCAACTTGATGGTGTGACGAGCAGTGTGCGACCTACTCTTCCACAATTTAAACGGCTTCCTTGAGCTAACGGGCTGACGAGCCTTGGTCTGCACCTGCGCGCCAGGAGAGGTACTTGACCTGCTTTTAATTACATTTTGGCAGTCCACACGGCACCCCTTTACATTGACCTGCTCCCTGCTGACGAGAGGCAACTACCTCGAAACACGTGTCCAGGGATGGCTAACGCAACACATGCTGTTCTATTTACATTTCGTGGCATAGGCGTACCCGCCATCGCCACTACATTTCCCACAGTTCTTTGGGGCAACTTGCTGGTGTGACGAGCAGTGTGTGACCTACTCTTCCACAATTTAAACGGCTTCCTTGAGCTAACGGGCTGACGAGCCTTGGTCTGCACCTGCGCGCCAGGAGAGGTACTTGACCTGCTTTTAATTACATTTTGGCAGTCCACACGGCACCCCTTTACATTGACCTGCTCCCTGCTGACGAGAGGCAACTACCTCGAAACACGTGTCCAGGGATGGCTAACGCAACACATACTGTTCTATTTACATTTCGTGGCATAGGCGTACCCGCCGTCACCACTACATTTCCCACAGTTCTTTGGGGCAACTTGCTGGTGTGACGAGCAGTGTGCGACCTACTCTTCCACAATTTAAACGGCTTCCTTGAGCTAACGGGCTGACGAGCCTTGGTCTGCACCTGCGCGCCAGGAGAGGTACTTGACCTGCTTTTAATTACATTTTGGCAGTCCACACGGCACCCCTTTACATTGACCTGCTCCCTGCTGACGAGAGGCAACTACCTCGAAACACGTGTCCAGGGATGGCTAACGCAACACATGCTGTTCTATTTACATTTCGTGGCATAGGCGTACCCGCCATCGCCACTACATTTCCCACAGTTCTTTGGGGCAACTTGCTGGTGTGACGAGCAGTGTGTGACCTACTCTTCCACAATTTAAACGGCTTCCTTGAGCTAACGGGCTGACGAGCCTTGGTCTGCACCTGCGCGCCAGGAGAGGTACTTGACCTGCTTTTAATTACATTTTGGCAGTCCACACGGCACCCCATTACATTGACCTGCTCCCTGCTGACGAGAGGCAACTACCTCGAAACACGTGTCCAGGGATGGCTAACGCAACACATACTGTTCTATTTACATTTCGTGGCATAGGCGTACCCACCGTCGCCACTACATTTCCCACAGTTCTTTGGGGCAACTTGCTGGTGTGACGAGCAGTGTGCGACCTACTCTTCCACAATTTAAACGGCTTCCTTGAGCTAACGGGCTGACGAGCCTTGGTCTGCACCTGCGCGCCAGGAGAGGTACTTGACCTGCTTTTAATTACATTTTGGCAGTCCACACGGCACCCCTTTACATTGACCTGCTCCCTGCTGACGAGAGGCAACTACCTCGAAACACGTGTCCAGGGATGGCTAACGCAACACATACTGTTCTATTTACATTTTGTGGCATAGGCGTACCCGCCGTCGCCACTACATTTCCCACAGTTCTTTGGGGCAACTTGCTGGTGTGACGAGCAGTGTGCGACCTACTCTTCCACAATTTAAACGGCTTCCTTGAGCTAACGGGCTGATGAGCCTTGGTCTGCACCTGCGCGCCAGGAGAGGTACTTGACCTGCTTTTAATTACATTTTGGCAGTCCACACGGCACCCCTTTACATTGACCTGCTCCCTGCTGACGAGAGGCAACTACCTCGAAACACGTGTCCAGGGATGGCTAACGCAACACATACTGTTCTATTTACATTTCGTGGCATAGGCGTACCCGCCGTCGCCACTACATTTCCCACAGTTCTTTGGGGCAACTTGCTGGTGTGACGAGCAGTGTGCGACCTACTCTTCCACAATTTAAACGGCTTCCTTGAGCTAACGGGCTGACGAGCCTTGGTCTGCACCTGCGCGCCAGGAGAGGTACTTGACCTGCTTTTAATTACATTTTGGCAGTCCACACGGCACCCCTTTACATTGACCTGCTCCCTGCTGACGAGAGGCAACTACCTCGAAACACGTGTCCAGGGATGGCTAACGCAACACATACTGTTCTATTTACATTTCGTGGCATAGGCGTACCCGCCGTCGCCACTACATTTCCCACAGTTCTTTGGGGCAACTTGCTGGTGTGACGAGCAGTGTGCGACCTACTCTTCCACAATTTAAACGGCATACTTGAGCTAACGGGCTGACGAGCCTTGGTCTGCACCTGCGCGCCAGGAGAGGTACTTGACCTGCTTTTAATTACATTTTGGCAGTCCACACGGCACCCCTTTACATTGACCTGCTCCCTGCTGACGAGAGGCAACTACCTCAAAACACGTGTCCAGGGATGGCTAACGCAACACATACTGTTCTATTTACATTTTGTGGCATAGGCGTACCCGCCGTCGCCACTACATTTCCCACAGTTCTTTGGGGCAACTTGCTGGTGTGACGAGCAGTGTGCGACCTACTCTTCCACAATTTAAACGGCTTCCTTGAGCTAACGGGCTGACGAGCCTTGGTCTGCACCTGCGCGCCAGGAGAGGTACTTGACCTGCTTTTAATTACATTTTGGCAGTCCACACGGCACCCCTTTACATTGACCTGCTCCCTGCTGACGAGAGGCAACTACCTCGAAACACGTGTCCAGGGATGGCTAACGCAACACATACTGTTCTATTTACATTTCGTGGCATAGGCGTACCCGCCGTCGCCACTACATTTCCCACAGTTCTTTGGGGCAACTTGCTGGTGTGACGAGCAGTGTGCGACCTACTCTTCCACAATTTAAACGGCTTCCTTGAGCTAACGGGCTGATGAGCCTTGGTCTGCACCTGCGCGCCAGGAGAGGTACTTGACCTGCTTTTAATTACATTTTGGCAGTCCACACGGCACCCCTTTACATTGACCTGCTCCCTGCTGACGAGAGGCAACTACCTCGAAACACGTGTCCAGGGATGGCTAACGCAACACATACTGTTCTATTTACATTTCGTGGCATAGGCGTACCCGCCGTCGCCACTACATTTCCCACAGTTCTTTGGGGCAACTTGCTGGTGTGACGAGCAGTGTGCGACCTACTCTTCCACAATTTAAACGGCTTCCTTGAGCTAACGGGCTGACGAGCCTTGGTCTGCACCTGCGCGCCAGGAGAGGTACTTGACCTGCTTTTAATTACATTTTGGCAGTCCACACGGCACCCCTTTACATTGACCTGCTCCCTGCTGACGAGAGGCAACTACCTCGAAACACGTGTCCAGGGATGGCTAACGCAACACATACTGTTCTATTTACATTTCGTGGCATAGGCGTACCCGCCGTCGCCACTACATTTCCCACAGTTCTTTGGGGCAACTTGCTGGTGTGACGAGCAGTGTGCGACCTACTCTTCCACAATTTAAACGGCTTCCTTGAGCTAACGGGCTGACGAGCCTTGGTCTGCACCTGCGCGCCAGGAGAGGTACTTGACCTGCTTTTAATTACATTTTGGCAGTCCACACGGCACCCCTTTACATTGACCTGCTCCCTGCTGACGAGAGGCAACTACCTCAAAACACGTGTCCAGGGATGGCTAACGCAACACATACTGTTCTATTTACATTTTGTGGCATAGGCGTACCCGCCGTCGCCACTACATTTCCCACAGTTCTTTGGGGCAACTTGCTGGTGTGACGAGCAGTGTGCGACCTACTCTTCCACAATTTAAACGGCTTCCTTGAGCTAACGGGCTGACGAGCCTTGGTCTGCACCTGCGCGCCAGGAGAGGTACTTGACCTGCTTTTAATTACATTTTGGCAGTCCACACGGCACCCCTTTACATTGACCTGCTCCCTGCTGACGAGAGGCAACTACCTCGAAACACGTGTCCAGGGATGGCTAACGCAACACATACTGTTCTATTTACATTTCGTGGCATAGGCGTACCCGCCGTCGCCACTACATTTCCCACAGTTCTTTGGGGCAACTTGCTGGTGTGACGAGCAGTGTGCGACCTACTCTTCCACAATTTAAACGGCTTCCTTGAGCTAACGGGCTGACGAGCCTTGGTCTGCACCTGCGCGCCAGGAGAGGTACTTGACCTGCTTTTAATTACATTTTGGCAGTCCACACGGCACCCCTTTACATTGACCTGCTCCCTGCTGACGAGAGGCAACTACCTCGAAACACGTGTCCAGGGATGGCTAACGCAACACATACTGTTCTATTTACATTTCGTGGCATAGGCGTACCCGCCGTCACCACTACATTTCCCACAGTTCTTTGGGGCAACTTGCTGGTGTGACGAGCAGTGTGCGACCTACTCTTCCACAATTTAAACGGCTTCCTTGAGCTAACGGGCTGACGAGCCTTGGTCTGCACCTGCGCGCCAGGAGAGGTACTTGACCTGCTTTTAATTACATTTTGGCAGTCCACACGGCACCCCTTTACATTGACCTGCTCCCTGCTGACGAGAGGCAACTACCTCAAAACACGTGTCCAGGGATGGCTAACGCAACACATACTGTTCTATTTACATTTCGTGGCATAGGCGTACCCGCCGTCGCCACTACATTTCCCACAGTTCTTTGGGGCAACTTGCTGGTGTGACGAGCAGTGTGCGACCTACTCTTCCACCCTAGTTTTTTGATATAAGTGACAAGGAAAAGTGTAAAGGAATAAGTGCAAAGATCGGTGTAAGTTATCAAAATTATTGTAAAAAGGCCTTTCACAAAAAATTATTGATTTAAAATGCACCTAAAAGTAACCGTAAAAATATGTATATGTTAAAACCAGGATAGAAGATATTCAATATCCTGCAGGGAAGGGGACTTCTTGGGTAAGTGAGGCCGCTATAAGTTACCTTGTCTAAAATGCATACGTCGTGAAGTTAATTTGAGACGGGACTAAGGTAAACTAAACTGTAGTACAACAGGAAGTGTCTGTTGTCAGCCCATGGTGTGTTGATTTGGTAAGATTCATGAAAGGTGATAAAGTCAAGTGGTTGTGGGTACTGACATGCGGTTGTTGATCAACAGTTAGTCTGTTTCAGAGATAGGTATACATGTCTTCTGTTGCATTAAGGCCATTGGGGCTCTTGGAGTCTAGTTCTAAAATGAAGCGAGTCTCCATTTGTCTGAGAATCTTCTCTCTGTTGCCACCACGTTTGTTGAGAGGCACACAGTCGATTATAAAATATTTAAGAAGTTTAGGATCCGAGTGATGATGTTCAGCAAAATGGCGGGCCACTGGATAAGTGGGGTCTTTATTGGTTATCGCTCGAATATGTTGTAGTATCCTTTTGTGCCCCTGCAGCTTGGTACTTCCCACGTATTTCAGCTTACAGGGGCACTCCAGGATATAGACAACATATTCCGTTTTACAGGAAAGGGCTTTATTAATGGTCTGTTCTTGATCGCTGAATGCAGTCTTGTATGTGAGTGTGTTAACCCCGCATTGGCAGGCTTTACAGCTGCTGCATTTGAAGAAGCCCTTTCGCTGACTGAGCCAACTACCTTTAGGTTTTGTGGTTGGATTGTTCTGCACTAGTTTGTCGCGCATGTTAGGTGCCCTTTTGTTGGTAACGGACAATTTAGCAGGGACGGTAGGTCCTAAAATGGGATCATTCTTGATCAGAGGCCAACTTCTCTGTACAATTTTGTTAATTTCATGATGTTGTTTACTGAAGCCCAGTATCATCCGGAATTCATCTTTTTTTGGGCACAATGTGGTGTTGGGTAAAGATATTGGTGATTCATTAGGATGTATTTTGAGAAGAGCTGTTCTGTCTATTGTTGTACATTTGGTAATGGCGGCTTCAATGCATTTTTGAGAGTAGCCACGTTGGAGGAACCTGATGCGGCTGTTGTGTTGGGCTTTTAGTAGTTCTTCCTCTGTGCTACAGATTCTCTTTAACCGAATCATTTCGCCATAGGGAATGCTCTGAACCAAATGTTTGGGGTGTAGACTAGTTGCGTGGAGGACTGAATTGACAGCTGTAGATTTGCGGTGAATTTTGGTTTCGATGTTGCCATTGTGTGTATAGATTTCTACATCTAAAAAAGTAACTTTAACAGCACTAATATCATATGTGAAATTTAAATTGATGTTGTTAGTGTTAAGCTTGTCAATAAAAGATTTTGCCTCCAGCTCAGTTCCATCCCATATTAAAAATAAATCATCAATATAACGCCACCAACATTTAACATTATTGTTGAGAGTGTCCGAAAAGTTTCTGTGTAGGACCAATTCTTCCCACCACCCCATGTGGAGGCAGGCGTAGCTTGGTGAAAAACTTGCGCCCATTGCCACGCCTCGTAACTGTTGATAGACACAATTCTGGAATAAAAATAAGTTATTATGCAGACAAAAGTCTATCATGTCCATGAGCATTTTGCTGTGAGCTTGGTAAATAGGTGCTCTCTTGTCTAGATAGTATTGGACTGCTTTAAGACCGTCCAAGTGATTGATGCTCGTGTATAAAGCCGTGATATCCATTGTTATTAGTAGGTATCCTTCTTTCCATTTGAAGTTATAAATTTTGGTTAGGAAATCCCCAGTGTCTCTAAGGTATGAAGGAAGTGCCTGTACGTAATCTTGTAGGAAATAGTCAATATATTGGGACGTGTTTTCTGTTAAGCTGTTCTTTGCCGAGATGATGGGGCGCCCTGGTGGTTTATTTGGGTTTTTATGTAATTTCGGAATGAAATAAATTTCTGGAGTTGTGGGTGAATTGTTTCGTAGGAAGCCATATTCATCTTTGTTGATCAGCCCCATGCTTCTCCATGCCATAAGCTTGCTGTAATAGCACTCATAGGTCGATTTGAGTTTAAAAGGATCGCTTCTCCGATAGCATTGTGTATCTGTGAGTTGGCTGAGGGCTTCAATGTTGTAGTCTTCCTTGGACCAAATCACTAAATTTCCGCCCTTGTCGGCATTCCTAATGACAATGTCTTGATTATTAGATAGCTTTTTCATGAGTTGATTGTATTTGATGTTTTGTTTTCGCGTCTTGGTTTTGCTGCACTTCTGATTTGATCTGTTTATTTTTAGGTTCAGATTTTTTAAACCCAAGATTATTTGTTCATTATACACGTCTATTGCGTCCCTGGGCATAATGGGTACAAAGACCGAGCGTAGTTTATATATATATATTATCTACTGGCGGTCGCCAGTAGATAGTTATAGTTAGGACCGTGTTTCCATAGGAAATCTGAAAATTCTATTTTGAATAACTTTGGCGCCGGTTGACGAATCCTCGCGAAATTTTCAAAACTAATGGGGCGCTCCGCTCAGCTCCTACCCTGAAAGTCTCGGGGTGATTTGTCAAGCGGGGGCCGAGAAAAAGGGGGGGCCCCAAAACGCGTTTTCACCATGCATTTTTCCATAGGACCTTTAGTCGCAGCTACAGCCCGAACGGCTCAACAGAATTACTTGAATTTTGGCAGAGAGGTAGCCATAAGGTCAAGGAAGTGCCTTTCGCAGGTCTGGTGTAAATCTGTTCAGTATTTCCTGAGAAAATAGCATGTCAAAGCATATCAATATCTATACATGCGCAGGGTGCGCACACTGTGCAAGCCCTGTGCGCGCACCCTGCCGTGCGGGAGCGTAATTCTGATTGGTTGTTAGATGTCAGTAAACATTCGAATCGGTCGAAATCAGGAAGTGTCGGCCGCCATTTTGTCTGTCGCACTGAAAAGGAAAGGTGGAGAACGTGAATAGGGGGCAGAGTAGGGAGTTCTTGACCCCCTAGCCATTGTCAGGGGGTCACAGTAGGACCACGAAGGGCAAAAAAAAGATTTTAATTTTTTTTAAAAACATCGCGAGGTGCACGCACTCTGCGCGCACCCGAAAAAAACATTTAAAAAACTAGAAAAAAAAAATCAAGTTTAAGTGTTTAGATATTAGGTGGCTCTAAGAAGAGCCCTTGTGTTTATTGAGTGTTTTTCGGTACCTACAAGTAAGTACCGATGCAGAGTCTAAAGTTCAAGAGGAAGACTCTGTTCCCTTCATCATTGAAATGTACACCGTCTCGTCTATAAATGTCTTGCATGTTGTAAAGCAAGTTGTTGTGGTATATAGAACCCATACCATAGTCTCTGAGGAAAGCAGAAACAGACTTATTGACGTGCTTTCTTGCTTTGTCAATCTGCGGACAATATTGGTTGGACCAGTTCCACTTTTGCCTTTGGCATATATTAGAATATACAAAGGCAGTTTGTGGAAAAAGTGACATCAATTGCACAAAGGTGTCCTTAATAAGCATTTCCAGACCTACCCCAGTTAAAGTGCCTAGGTCATTTCCACCACAGTGCACAATAATAAGGTTAGGCTGTGGGAGATGTAGAAAGGTTTTCACCAAAGGCATTAATTTGTGCCACTTTAATCCTCTCTGACCAATCCATTTAATGTTTACATTTGGCAAAGCAAGGTCTTTTACAATACCTCTTTTTTCTGCAAATTTTTCACTCCAGAAGACATAGCTATGACCTACAATCCACACTGTGAACATCTTCCAAGGAGAACAGGATGCACTCAGGAGGTGTCTTTCAGTAGAATGGCAATATGAAAAGAAAGACAGTTGAAAAATGGAGGCATACATACTTTTTTTTAATAAAAATAACTCATTGGCTGATTCAAACATTTTAAAGTTAAAACTAGGCTGTATGTTTACATTTTTAAAAGCATGTTTTGGATTGGTACAGAAAAATGTGTTCCCACTGAACATTACTTTGGATTTGCTGTTAGGTTTGAAAAGTCAAGCACTCTTGCTCTTTGGATTTGAAACATTGTGTGCTGAACTTCTGACCTCTCTGCTCACACCAGTGTTCCATGACCTGTTGCTATGGTAGCAGGCAGAACTCATGTTGGGGGAAGGGATGATTTGGAAAGGGTTGAAAGTTGCAACCAATAGAAATGTGTGATTCCATTTGAAAAAAATGTGGGAAAGACTGTGATTTTACATTAACATTTATATGTGTGAAAAAAGAGAGGGAAAATTGCCATTTACTGGTTGTGGTGAGAGGAGAGAGGTGTACAGCTCTGAGATTCTGGCTCTGATAATCTGCTGTTTGAGTGCCACATTTCTTTCTTAACTAACTAATTTTAAAGGTGAGTTATGAGTTTGAGAGGGGATGTATGTGGTGATTTTTTATATAAATATTAGAATTGTCATTCTTCTTTTAAAGTTGTGTTTTACATTTTGTGTTTTAGGAGATATTTAACTGTCTTGAACTTGTAAGATATTATGGAGTATGTCTTCACTGTAAGTTAAGGTGTAGTGGTATCACTGAGGAATACTGTTTTGTGCCTAGAATCACATCATGAGTCTGTCTGCACACAGGATTTGTTGTCAGAGATTTAATTTGTGTTGCTCTTGTTCTGTTAGCCTTTCACTTTCAGAAAAGGGGCAGTTTGTTTTCTTAAAGTGTGATGGTTAGCATTCAGCAGAAATCAGTTATTCACAAATGAGAGGCAAATGCAAACACATTTGAAAATAGCATGGTACATTTTCCTACCACTTTAAAAGTTGTGTTTTACATTTTATGTTAAGGAAGATATTTAAGTGCCTTGAACATGTTAGATATTATGGAGTATGTCTTCACTATAAGTTAAGGTGTACTGGTATCACCCAGGAATACTGTTTTCTGCCTAGAATCACACTATGAGACAGTGTGCACACAGGAATTGTTATCAGAGATTTAATTTGTGTTGGTGTTGCTCTATTACCCTTGCACTGGCAGGAAAGGGGCAGCTTGTTTTTTGTAACACATGGTCATGGTCTCAAGGAGCTGTTAGGACATGTGCTCTTTTCTGCTTGTCTAAAATATAAGAAAAATGTGTCAGGCTGTCACAGTAATTATCACTTACTCCACCACAGTACTAAATGTGCTTTCAAATTGCCAAAGAAAATATCGCTTTGTGCTTAGAATCACACCATGAGTCTGTGTGCACACAGGAATTGTTGTCAGAGATTTAATTTGTGTTGCTGTTGTTCTGTTAAACTTGCACTTTTAAGAAAGGGCCAGTTTCTTTTCTTCAACTGTGTTGGTTAGCACTCAGCAGAAATCACTATCTCAAAAATGAGAGGCAAATGCAAACACATTTGAAAATAGCATGGTACATTTTCCTACCACTTTAAAAGTTGTGTTTTACATTTTATGTTAAGGAAGATATTTAAGTGCCTTGAACATGTTAGATTTAATTTGTGTTGCTGTTGTTCTGTAAAACTTGCACTTTCAGGAAAGGGCCTGGTATCACCAAGGAATACTGTTTTGTGCCTAGAATCACACCATGAGACAGTGTGCACACAGGAATTGTTGTCAGAGATTTCATTTGTGTTGCTGTTGTTCTGTAAAACTTGTACTCGCAGGAAAAGGGCAGCTTTTTTTCTTAAAGTGTGATGGCTAGTACTCAGCAGCAATCCTGATCTCACAAATGAGAGGCAAATGCTAACACATTTGAATTCAACAGAGTAGATTTTTCATCCAATCTTGTAATGGGTGAGGTAGTTCCTACATGTTCAAAACTCCAATTAACCCTTACCACACATGTACTCTTACACACATATCTGCAGTGTGTATGCAGTTGTGCAAGTCTCCATGCAGATCTCTCTTGCAACTGACAATACACAGTCTCCAGAAACACACTCTTTGCACATGCAGCAGCTTCTCCTACACTCCCATGCGTAATACTCAGCTCTGTGTTGTGTTTCAGATAGCAGTGTGTAACGCAAACACATTCAACGTCATTAAGGCTCATTTCCTTTGCTGTAGTCCAATCACTCACCCTGTAACACATGGTCATGGTCTCAAGGAGCTGTTAGGACATGTGCTCTTTTCTGCTTGTCTAAAATATAAGAAAAATGTGCCAGGCTGTCACAGTAATTATCACTTGCTCCTCCACAGTACTAAATGTGCTTTCAAATTGCCAAAGGAAATATCGCTTTCTGCCTAGAATCACACCATGAGTCTGTGTGCACACAGGAATTGTTGTCAGAGATTTAATTTGTGTTGCTGTTGTTCTGTAAAACTTGCACTTTCAGGAAAGGGCCAGCTTGTTTTCTTCAAATGTGTTGGTTAGCACTCAGCAGAAATAACTATCTCAAAAATGAGAGGCAAATGCAAACACATTTGAAAATAGCATGGTAGATTTTTCATCAAATCTTGCAATGGCTGAGGTTGTTCCTACATGTTCAAAACTCCAATTAACCCTTAACACACATGTACTCTTACACACATATCTGCAGTGTTCATGCAGTTGTGCAAGTCTCCATGCAGATCTCTCTTGCAACTGACAATACACAGTCTCCAGAAACACACTCTTTGCACACATGCAGCAGCTTCTGCTACACACCCATGCGTAATACTCAGCTCTGTGTTGTGTTTCAGATAGCAGTGTATAACGCAAACACATTCAACGTCATCAAGGCTCATTTCCTTTGCTGTAGTCTATTCACTCACCCTGTGACACATGGTCATGGTCTCAAGGAGCTGTTAGGACATGTGCTCTTCTCTGCTTGTCTAAAATATAGGAAAAATGTGTCAGGCTGTTACAGTAATTATCACTTGCTCCTCCACAGTAGTAAATGTGCTTTCAAATTGCCAAAGGAAATATCGCGTTCTGCCTAGAATCACACCATGAGTCTGTGTGCACACAGGAATTGTTGTCAGAGATTTAATTTGTGTTGCTGTTGTTCTGTAAAACTTGCACTTTCAGGAAAGGGCCAGCTTGTTTTCTTCAAATGTGTTGGTTAGCACTCAGCAGAAATCGCTATCTCAAAAATGAGAGGCAAATGCAAACACATTTGAAAATAGCATGGTAGATTTTTCATGAATTCTTGCAATGGCTGAGGTTGGTCCTACATGTTCAAAAGTCCAATTAACCCTTACCACACATCTACTCTTATACACATGTCTGCACTCTTCATGCAGTTGTGCAAGTTTCTATGCAGATCTCTCTTGCAGCTGACAATACATAGTCTCCAGAAACACACTCTTTGCACACATGCAGCAGCTTCTCCTACACTCCCGTGCGTACTACTCAGCTGTGTGTGGTGTTTCAGATAGCAGTGTGTAACGCAAACAGATTCAATGTCACCAAGGCTCATTTCCTTTGCTCTAGTCTAATCACTCACCCTGTAACACATGGTCATGGTCTCAAATAGCTGTAAGGACATGTGCTCTTTTCTGCTTCTCTAAAATATAAGAAAAATGTGTCAGGCTGTCACAGTAATTATCACTTGCTCCTCCACAGTAGTAAATGTGCTTTCAAATTGCCAATCAAATATCGTTTTCTGCCTAGAATCACACCATGAGTCTGTGTGCACACAGGAATTGTTGTCAGAGATTTAATTCATGTTTGTCTTGTTTTGTAAGACTTGGACTCGTAGGAAAGGGTCAGCTCATGTGATAGGATTTGAAAAGCTCAAAAAAAAATTGTAATGAATTAAAATTACATAAAGGTATTTTTTTTTAGTTTCTTGCAGGTATTGCTGAGCAACAGTGAAACAATTTAAAGATGCCTATAAAGTCAAGAAAGAGAAAAGAAAAGCAACAACAAGTATATTTGAGGACAACTGGTAACAAAAAAATAGGAGGAGAAGCTTGTGTTGGAAAACAGTAAAAGTCTTCTGGTAAGCAGACTAAAGAATTTTTAAAAAATATCTTCAAAAAAAAAAAAAATGATCGAAAGATAAATTCAAACAGTCTTTCAAGTACAAAACAACAACAGAGTCGACAGCAAAAACAAAATGCTAATATAGACTCAGAAGTAAGAAAGAGTGTTTCAGAGAAGAGTGATGTTAAATTTGCTAAAGGATGTGAAAAAATATAAGAAAAAAACCAAATTTTATAAGAAAAAGAAATTTATTGAAAGTATTGTTACGAAGGCTTTAGAAATAAAAAAAACTATTCATTTTAATTTTGAACAGGATGCGTAGATTAGATAAATTAGTCAATGCAATGAAGTCACAAAGCAAAAGAAAAAGAGAAGTGAAAAAAAATACCTTTTGTAAAGTGTTCTTAGGAGTACTGAGCCATTTTTTAATGAAGAGAGTTATCTTCAAAATAATAGTTTGTTGCATGCAGTTGACACCAATGGTAGAGCATATGAAGTGAAAGATGGTTTATAATGGAAAAAGAAAAAATGGTTCCAAGAAATGAGGTAGAAGTCATGGCTGATGAGCTTATGGGGAGACGTCCTAAGGCCCCAGTGTACACTTGGAATTGTAGTAGTATTTGTACTGTGCGTCAGGAATCTATTGATAAATTACGTGACTTTCTAAGAGAATATAGTAAAAAGAGTGTTAAACAGAAAATTAAGGTGCTTCAAAGACTAGATCCATGCAGAGTGAGAGAAAATACTGGTTTGCAAGGACATTCTCTGGCTTGTCTATCTAGGAAAGTGTGTCAAAGTGTTTTTCACCATTTTAGGATGCTGGCTGTTCATCATACTGAAATGATAAAAGTTTGTGAGAACATTGTATTTTGCTAAAAGTCCAGCACTAAAGTTAAATGAGTTGAATAATGCTCTGTTCCGTGGATCTGTATCAGATGTAGTGAAGGTTACTGATGAAATTCAGTTTTGTTACTTTGGTCCAGAGCAAGAAAGTGCAGAAAATGACACAGTTATTGATGAAAATGTAGAAGAGAATGTAGAACTTACTGTTAGTAAAAATTTTGAAGATCAAATGACAAAATTTACTATCATCTCTAATGAAAGACCAAATATTACTTGTATTTGTTGCGGGAGAAGCCATTATAAAAATCAAACAAGGAATGTTGATCTATATAAAAAAAGTGAAAATGAAGATAATTATAAGTGGAAAGATTTTGCAACATATATATTTCTGGAAAATTGTTTTGATTTGGGTGAAGATCAGCGTATTTGTAAATACTGCTATAACAAGTTAGAAGAAAATAGAATGCCAGCTAGAGCTGTACATAATAATTTAGAATTGGTTGATATTCCTCCAGAACTCTCTGATTTAAATACGTATGAGTCTATACTCATTCAATGTGTCCATCCATTTCAGACCATAGTGCGTATGGAGCCAAAAACTGGTAAATTACCTCCTTCGGATTTACAAAGAGGTTTAAAAGAAAGAGTTGTCTATTTGAAATATGGAATCAATTGATGCAGATACTTTGGAAACTGAACCATTAGTTATTCTGGTTAATGGTGTACCTACAAAGAATAAGAAAATTTGGCAGGAGCTGGTGGATGTACGAAAAGTACAAAGAGCAAATTTGTATTTGAAAAAAAATAATAAATGGTATGAATCCATTTATATGGATGAAGATGAAGAAGAAATACTAGAAGACACAGGAATACCAACTGGGCAAATTGAAAAAGTGGATAAGTCAAAAGAAGAAGAAATTTATGAACATTTCAGCATACATCCTCTTCATTCTAAAGAAGTTATGGGAAACGCTATTGATCTGTTTCAGATGAAGAAAGCAAAAGGAACTCCTGTGAGTGTATGGGAAGAGAGCATGGAAGCTCGTTGTTTTCCCCAACTGTTTCCTACAGGAGAAGGAGGACGATATGATGAACGTCCAGTGCAGATTCCTGCTTCGGAGTATCGGACTACAAGATTATATGCAGAAGATCCCAGATTTCATCAAAGTATTCCTTATTTGTTCCATCTTTTATTTGAAAGTGACTTGTCAGCACTATCTTATGCAGTACATCACATTTTGAAAACTGGAGTACATCTACGTAATGTGACTGCAAAGGATTTTATGAACAAAGTGCAACAGCGAGATGATCATTTGGAATCTCAATTGATCAATTTGATGGCTTGTCAGCGTGGGACTAATGAATATTGGTACCGACGCCATGGAGAATTGAAGTGTATGTTACGGAATTTAGGAACTCCTACATGGTTCCTTACCCTAAGCTGTGCTGAGTACACTTGGGATGATCTTCTGGATTTTCTTCGAGAGGCAAATTCAAATGTTGAAAACATCCAATACAAGACAGCAGGAGAATTGTGCTCATTGGATCCGGTTAATGTTTGCAGATATTTCAATAATAGATTTGAGGCTATGATGTCCTTCATCTGCAATAAAAAAAATCCACCTCTTGGAGAAGTTGTGGATTTCTTTTGGAGAAAAGAGTACCAAGCCAGAGGTGCTCCTCATATTCATATGCTGTTGTGGATCAAGGATGCCCCAAAATTTGGAACAGATTCTGATGATACAGTTTTAAGTTTCATCGAAGAACATGCAACATGTGCTATACCTAAAAGCACAGAAGAGAAAAATTTAAAAGAGCAAGTTTTACATTTCCAAAGTCATCGGTGTGGAAAATACTGTCGACGAAAGTACAAGAGTAAAGATAAATTCTACACAAAATGTCGATTTGGATTTCCACGACCTGTTCTTTCAAAAGGAAGAGTAAACAGTTTTATGTCAGCTGTGCGACATACTATTACAAGAAATCGCCTAAGAATACCTACAACCTAAGAAGAAAAGAAGAGTCAAAATATATAAATGACTACAACCCAGTCATTTTATCCATGTGGAATGCTAACATGGATATACAGTATGTGGCTGACAATTCTATTGCTGTTGCTCGCTATGTCACATCTTACATCACTAAATCTGAGAAAACGGAATTGAAGGAAATGTGGGAAGAGATTTCTCACGAGAAGACTGTCAGTAAGAAGCTATACAGTTTCAGTTTAAAGATGTTATCGCATCGAGAAATTGGATCCTACGAATGCTCAGATAGGTTATCATCCGCAAGTCTGTACTCGAAATCCAGAAGAATAATTTGGGTAAGTTTAGGTCTTGCAGGAATGCGAAATCAGGTACTGAAATCTATTCGAGAAATTGAATATTTAGCAGAGTTCGAACCAGAAAGTACAGACATTTTAAGAACAAACATGTTGGACACATATTATCCACAAAGAAGTCATCACCTTGAGAACATGTGTCTCTATGAAGTGCTGCAGAACTTCATTTTTAAACGGAATGCCACAGAAGATATCAACAATGGAAAATATAAAGTCAGTGGTGAGGAAGGATGTTTGGTGAAGCAAACAAAAGGAAGTTTGATAAATCACCGGAAGCTGAATTGCAACACTCCTGACAAAAAGGAATTTTACTACTTGGCACTTTTGCAGCTGTTTAAACCATGGCGTTCAGAGGACGAACTACTTGGAGAGTTCCAGAGTTATGAAGATTCCTTCAATGCTAGCAAAGACAGCATAGAATGCAGTACTTTCACAACTTATGTTCAAATGTTAAATGAAGAAATTGAACAAGAAGCAACAATTGCAGCTGAAGTAGCTAGAGACAGTTCTGAGGACAGTCAAAGTTGTGGGACATTCAGTCAAGATCCTCTAGGACAACCAATCATAGAAAATGAAGCAGCAATAGCCATGAATGAAGTGGAAACAGCTATGAATCAAGCTCAGGAAGATTTAGTAGACTTAACATATTTGGAGCAGCAACTGAATGAAGAACAAAAACAAATTTATGAAGAAGTCAGGAAAAAAATTGATCACGGATTACTACATGAAAATAAAGAGTGCTCATGCACATCTTTTGAACCAATGAGAATGTATGTAAGTGGACAAGCAGGAACTGGAAAAAGTTTCTTAATTAATGTAATTAGAAGCTACCTACAGAAGAAAATGGATTCCATTTTGTCTTGTGTTGTTACTGCACCAACTGGGTTAGCAGCGTATAACATAAAAGTAGTTACCTTACATCGTTTGCTAATGTTACCAGTAGAGCACGAGAACAAAATACAGTACCACAAACTAGCAGGAGAAGCATGCTTGGAAGTTTCAAGAGTATTGAAGGAATTGAAAGTGCTCATTATTGATGAGGTAAGCATGGTATCAAACTTAATGCTTGCCTTTGTGCATTTAAGAATGCAGCAAATTCTGAAGACAGAGTATGACGTGTTATTTGGAGGAAAACACGTCATAGTTTTTGGGGATCTTTTGCAACTTACTCCAGTTAAAGGACAACCGGTATTCCATACACTTACACATGAAGACACGAAAAAATTGTTAGGAAGTATAGGCAATGTAAATATTTGGACATATTTTGAGTATAAGGAACTCATTACCAATATGAGGCAAGCCAATGATGAGGACTATGCAAGTATTCTGAAAGGTATAAGAATTGGACTACTCACAGAACATGGCAGAAAAGTATTACAGAGTCGATTGCTGAGTAATTTGTTTACAACAGAAGAAATAGTTCCAGAGAAAATATACAAGAAAATTGCTGAAAAAAATACTGTAATCTGCTTAATGCCAACACTACATGAATGCTCTGTATTCAATTAAGAACTTTTGAAATTGGAAAATGAAGAGATCATAAAACTGGAAGCTGTGGATAAAATTCAACATGAACGAATAACTATTATATTGACAGGCAAATTGGCTACTAAATTGGATTCTCTGGAGAAAAACATTTCAGAAACAGCTGGTTTGGAAAAGAATCTTTATGTGTGTATGAACTGTAGAGTCATTTTAAGACGTAATTTGGATGTAGAAAAAGGTTTAGTGAATGGAGCTATGGGTAAAGTTGTGGGTTTTGTAAAGTACCAGAAAAAAGATGGAATTGAATTCTTAAAAATAAAATTTGATCAGATTGAAGAGGTTAAAGTCATTAGTCGTTGTTCAGTTCGTTTTTTGCTAGTGAAAGACTTATATGTACGTAGGAAGCAGTTTCCGATTTCTCTAGCATATGCTGTAACTATTCACAAGTCTCAAGGATTAACTGTTGATAGTGCTTTTGTAAACATTGGATCTACTGTGTTTAAAGAAGGTATGGCATATGTTGCTTTGTCACGCGTGAAAAAATTATCTGGTTTATTCATGATAGACTTTGATGACTCAAAAGTAAGTGCTGATGCAAACTGTGTAAAGGAGTATAATAGATTAAGAAGAAGCTATGCTCCTCATTTAGGTCAGTATCCTGTGTTTGAAAAACGTGTTGTTTGTCGGAAAAGGAGATTTGAGAATATCTGTAATGAGGATGTACAGAAGAGAAAACAAAAAGACAGTGATGTGACTGCAAGCAAAAATAAAAAGGACAGTGTGGAAGAGGTTGTTGGTTGTCATTTTGAAAATAGCTCTGGTGTCAACTGCTACGCAAATGTAGTGCTGAATGTTGTATTTTATCTTGAAAGTTTGCAAGAGCAGATAATACTAAATCATGAAAAAAGATTCTGTTCTTTGCTGAGTGTCCTTTATGAGAAGCTGAGTAATGATAAAAATAAAATAGAAAGTGCTTCTGATGTTAGAAATCTTTTAGATGTATGTTCTGGATGTACACAGTTTACACAAAATGTCCAGCAAGATGCACAGGAATTCTTGATGTATATCCTGATGGTACTGGAAGATGAAGGAGTAGAAGTAGAACATTTATTTGGTGTCTCTTATAAATGGGAACATTGTTGTGATAACTGTATGAACACAAGCAGTAGTAATGTTGATTCTGAAAGGTTCATATATTTACCATTACCAGAAAGTAAAACAGTGACTTTTAGTAAATTAGTTAAAGATGCTAATCACAACATGGAATATTCTAAATGTAAATCTGAAATGTTGTCAACGTTATTTTTAAGGAAATATGGACAGTATGTAATTTTAATGTTACAACGTTGTAGAGCTGATGAAACAAAATTGGAAACTTTACTAAATAAGTTTGTTGGTAATCAATTATCTATATCTGGAAAAACTTTTGTAGCAGTTGCAATAATTTTTCATGACGGTCCTTCTATAACTTCTGGTCATTACACAGTTTATCTTAAATGTGAAAAAGGATGGACACTGTGTAATGATTCTCAATTGATTTTCAAGCAACGTTTGCCTTATGATTTACCCAATTGTTACTTAATTTTTCTGAAACCCAAATTTTAAATACTAAAATCAGCATCGGAAGAAAGCATTATTTAAATTTTAAAGGATTAAAATTGGATATTTCACTCAAAAAGGATTTTAAACTTACCATTTGGCCTCAAGGAAAGGTAAAACAAACAATTGTGGACCTCTTTGACAGATATTATTTTGGAAAATGTTCTTTTGCAACAAGGTTTACAGATGTTATTTCTTGAAAATTGTTAATGTACTTAAAAGGTATTTTTGACATTTCTATTAAGGTATGTTTTAGTGAGGATACATTTGGGGCTTTTTTAAACAATCTTTCAGATTGTTTTTTTTTTTTTTGCCCGCTGTCAAATGATGAATACAATTGATTTCACTATTTTCAGTGAAAATCAAACCATTCTGAAAACAGCAAAAAAAGGGCAAAAAATTGCTTTGCTAAATATGAAAAAACATGTACTGTTTAATAAAATGTATTGTTGAATATTAATACTTTTTTTCTTTTTTTCAGAACTGGAAAGAAAATTTAGAAAATGTAATTCAGTTTCCTTGCAAATAAAAAAAAACATTTATTTCTAAATAAGTTACTTGATGGTCAGGTAAGTTTAACATATCTGTATGTGTCACTGCTTTCGTTTCATGCTTCCTTTTCTTCACCTCTCCTTACTCTGCTTTTCTCATTTCTCTTCTCACTCTCTCCTCCTGCTTTACTACTCTTTTGTAACTCCCTCACTCCTTCTCTACTACTCCCCTACCTTTACTACCTCCATCACTAATTTTTCATCCATGTTTCTTTCTCTGTATCCATATGTCTTAGTCTTTTTAACTGCCTTACTCCTTCTCAGTTGTTTGCTTTCTGTCTCTGTATCTGTCACTCTCTGTTTGTCTGGTTTACCCTTAATTTCCTTAACATCTCTGGGGCGGATATACAATCCACCTGCGCCACCACTATGTCACTTTTCTTGACGTACTAGTGGCATATTTACAAGGAGAGTATAAGCCACTCTGTGTGTCTTTTCCTCTCCTTGTAAATACAGCCAATTCAAACGCAGCACTAAAATGAGCTATTATCTTTTTTGATAGGTTTAGGGTACCTATACGTAAGTACTGATGCAGAGTTTAAAGTTTAATAGGAAGACTCTCTTCCCTTCATCTGTGAAATGTACACCATCTCTTTTTTAATTACTTTGCCACTCCCCTCTCTTTGTCAGGGAGTCCCTGAAGGTTTACTAAAGTAAAAAAAATGTTGTTTTTTTTTTAAAAACGTCATTGGGTGTGCGCAGGGTGCGTGCACCCCAAAAAAAAAATTGACAACTAGATTCAAAAAACAAGTTTTTGTGTTTAGATTTTAGGTGGCTCTAAAAAGAGCCCTTGAGTTAATGTAGGGACAGAGGAAGAGAAAAACGGAAAAAAAATAACAAAACTATGGCCTAGTGCAAGGGTGCTCCGCAAATTTTCTCTGAATGAGATCAATACCGCTCTCACCCATAGTAATAAGAGTGGCACAATCCATGCAACGTGTACTCATCCTCCCAAAACAAGGACGAATAACCAGAGGTGTGTAAGAAGGTGAAGGCACCATCGCAGAAGAAGTGCTCGGCTGAGCTGCCGAAGATGTGCTCGGCTGAGCTGCTGCAGATGTTGTCGGCTGAGCAGGTGGAGGGTTTGCTCCAGAAGCTTGACGAAAAGTCACAGGATGCATTTTCTCAATGTGCCTCATCATTGTTTGAATACTAAAAGAGTACTTCTTATTAGCATTCCCACGTGACAAGATACGGTGACAAAGTATGCATATGACCTTTGGTGCATTCACTTTCTTTTGTCCCTCAGGAAAAGTGAAAACTGCCATATAAAGGAGTCTTTCTGCCTCTATCTCTCAAGAGTGTCCTGCTCACTCTCAGAAGGTGGCTGGTGCTCTGCCATTGTCTCACAAAAACAGAGTAGCTCCTTCTCCAAGGGAATCAGAACTAATAATGAGGGGAGTGGGTGTAGTTTTGGAAGAATCTGGAACTGAAAGTACTTTGAACCAATGAAAAGTGATGTTTCTTGATCACATGACTTGCCATGAGGGGATTGGGTGTGGTGTTGAAACAATCTGAAACTGAAAGTAATGAAAACCAATTAAAAGTGTTGTTTTATTAATCACATAACCCGAGGTGCGCGCACGGAGCAAGCTCAGAGCGCGCACCGTGCAATTACGCATGCGCAAACGCGTACGCGTGCATGCGCATAACTATTATGCGCGTACGTAACGCGCATACGCAGCACGCGCGCATGCACGAACGTCAGCGCGCGTACTCTACGCGTATACGCGAGTGTAGCACGTGGAGCACCTACGACGCACGCATGCGTACGTACGCATGCGTACGTACGCATTCCTACTGGGTGCGCGCTGCGAGCGCGTACTAAAACGTACGTATGCGTACGTATATAACGTACGCATGCATACACAAAAAACGTACGCATGCGTACTAGGTGCACGCTGCGAGCGCGTACTAAAACGTACGTATGCGTACGTATATAACGTACGCATGCGTACACAAAAAACGTACGTATGCGTACTAGGTGCGCGCTGCGAGCGTGCACTAAAACGTATGTATGCGTACGTAGATAACGTACGCATGCATACATGAAAAACGTACGCAAACGTACTAGGTTCGCGCTCAGTGCGCGCACCCTAAAAATTTATAGAAAAAAAAAAAGAAATAAAGTGGACATAAGTTAATAGAAGATATTAACTATGCTGTTCAACTTTATCCAAATTCAAAGTAAAAAAAAATGAGCCACACCAAATTAAAGAATACAGATAATTTATAAATGTATACATAGGGAAATTTTTGTAAAATAAATAAATAAAAAATATATTAAAAAATTCTAAAATTAGCATTTAAAAAACCTTTGAAATTCACTGAAAAAACCATAGGTTTCACACACGTAATAGTTAGGAATTAGCATTTAAAAAACCTTGCAAATTCACTGAAAAAACCATAGGTTTCACACACGTTATAGTTAGGAAATAGCATTTAAAAAACCTTACAAATTCACTGAAAAAACAATAGGTTTCACACATGTTATAGTTAGCTGGACATTTTACTCGTAAAAAACCAATGAAATTCCCCCGTTATAGTTAGTTCAACTAACTATAACTCGCGCGCCCGCAATCCACTGCTGATGATGTCACATATTACATCACTCATGACATGGTCAGTGACATCACTCATGACATCACTGATGACATCTCAAATGACATCACTGATGACATCACTGATGATGTCATCCATGTGATAAATTAGCGCATCTTCTCACACCCTAATATAACCTTTGACACACCAACTCAAAATTTAAGAGTTCCATTCTCAAAATTATACATACTGCAATACCAATAACTACATACCCACTTATTAACTCTTAGGTCTACATACACCTCCAATCATTCAGCTGTACAGTCACTCATACTTACAGTCACTCCATACAAAACTATCTTATGCATTTATACACCCATATAGACACTCACACACCACCAATCATCCATAGAGGTACTCTCACACCTAGTCAGTCATGTAAATACTCACACTCCCATTTACTCACCTATGCGGTTATACACACTCAAGTTCACTTAGTCATAAAAATAGCACCACATTCTTACGCTCTTATAGAATCATTCATACAAGCACACACTCATCCATACAGTCACTCTCACAATCACACACTCTCACATCTACCCACTTGTATACTCTTACATGCATATATACTGCCTTTCACATATGTAGTTAGTCACAAATGTACTACTGAGATATACATTCAATCACTAACACACCCATACATACACTCACTCAACCATACAGTCCATCACAGATGCACTCTTAAAACCATGCACCCATAGAATCACCCACTCACACATCTATGCATAGAGTGACACACACCCTACCCACACAAACACTCACGAACCCATACAGATACTCAGACAACCAATCAATTACCCATATAGACACTCATATAGCTGTTCTCAAAACCATGCAGCCACTTATACACCAACATTCAGACACATACACACATTTACACAGTTTAGTCACTAGTCTGCAGTAAGATACATTTACTGACTCACTTATAGAATCATGTTATGCACCACAGAAAATCATCCATTTACACACTTGTACACCCACTCATTCTTCAACAGGCCTTTCCCTATATATATTAAACATATTAAAATTGTTAAGAAACAGATACTCAATGGATGATGTCAATAGTGATGTCATCAGTGATGTCATTTGAGATGTCATCAGTGATGTCATGAGTGATGTCATGAGTGATGTCACTGATCATGTCATGAGTGATGTAATATGTGACGTCATCAGCAGTGGATTGCGGGCGCGCGAGTTATAGTTAGCTGAACTAACTATAACGGGGGAATTTCATTGGTTTTTTACGAGTAAAATGTCCAGCTAACTATAACGTGTGTGAAACCTATGGTTTTTTCAGTGAATTTGCAAGGTTTTTTAAATGCTAATTCCTAACTATAACGTGTGTGAAACCTATGTTTTTTTCTGTGAATATATATATATATATATATATATATATATATATATATATATATATATATATATATATATATATATATATATATATATATATATATATATATATATATATATAGACACAGAGCATTCGTCGGTTTTCTCCGGGAAAAGAAAGAATGCACGAACTCCTCTTCGTCGGTAAATACTGTTGTTTATTTTCAAAGTATTGAAGTCTCCCTTATGTCATGACGCGTTTCG
Source organism: Triturus cristatus (assembly GCF_964204655.1). NCBI lineage: Eukaryota > Metazoa > Chordata > Amphibia > Caudata > Salamandridae > Triturus > Triturus cristatus. The sequence continues at coordinate 983,238,441 of NC_140585.1, read as the reverse complement.
GCCGACGAACGGCCTTGATCACATGAGACAAACTTTGCGTATGACGGCGTTTAAAAATGCTGACAACCGTATCACATGATGGACAGAAATGAAAGAGATACTATCAAATATGAAATCAGTAACCTGCAAAGAGCAACAACGCAATATATGTAGCAAGTAAATACATAATTTTGTTCGTAAATGTACATAGAATATAATAAATACATTGTTTCCGATCTAACCTGCCCGAGTTATGCATTTAATCCCCAGTCCGAATACTGTGCATAATTGTAAACTCTAAACACATGAAACCAAAAATAGTTCTCAAGTTAGATCGTATGGAGTAAATAGGCAATCTACACATATCCTCCAATACAGAACAAATAAAGCTGAAAAAACAAATATTATCAATGACATATTACGTTTTTACACACAAAAAAAACTATCACCTGGATAAAATCCAGCTTGCAGGTACCTCATGTATTTGATACAATTCTAAAGATGTCCAATCAATAAGTATTCTGTGACGTATAATCGGTATGCATGATATTGTTTCTGAAATATATACTATTTTTGAATGATATATATATTTTTTTATTTTTTTGTATAGATATTTTTGTCATTTAATTTAAAGTGCAAATAGTGCATGTAAGTGCAATATAATAATGTGCAAATAGTGCAAAAGTGCAAATCAAGCATATGTGCAAATGCGCAGTAAATGTGCAAAATGTAAAACAGTTATAGAGTACAAATAATAAAATGATGCAAACCGATGGAATCCTAATGTCACTAAGAATAATATCATCTAATTATCTCGATATATGGGTAGTCTTAAAAAGCATGTTAATTGTCTATTCTAAATAATGGCCAAGATTGTGAGGTTGCAGACATCTCCCTATGAAACCCACCAGGCTTAAAGTAGGATGGGCATATTGTCCACTTTTCAAGCATATATGAGTACAAGGAGCACAGTATGTGCACAAGCAAAGCATCATGTATGGATGTAAAAAGGTCCAAAATATTAATTGGTTTATCATGAAACTTTATAAAAAGTTGTGCAAATCTTCGGTTGTGTTGAGCCCAAGTGGTGTCTTGCTATCAAGTTCAATAATTAACCGAGTTTCCAGCTCTCTGTTTCCCCCATGTTTGAGTTTGGGGATTGCATCTATTACAAAGTATGAGAGGCAGGTTAGGTCATTATCATGAACAGCTCTGATGTGACGGGCCACAGGATAAGTTGTGTCATTATTTACGATGGCCCTAAGGTGTTGTAAAATGCGCGCATGCACCTGCAGTTTGGTCCTACCTACATACTTGAGACCGCAGGTGCATGTTAAAACGTATACTGCGAACTCAGTATGGCATGTGTAATGCCCCCTAATTTGTACTGGGGTGGGACTAAAAGGAGTGTTGTACTGTAAAGTATTCACTCCAAATTTACACGCCCTGCATGAAGCGCATTTAAAGAAACCTTTAGTGGGCTGCAACCAATTTATTTTGGTGGAGGTTTCTGTGTATTTAGACACCAGCTGGTTTCTCATCAAAATTGCCCGTCTGAAGGTGATAGTAGGTGTAGATGGTAATCTGGGTGCCAGTACTGCATCTGTTCTTAGTATTGGCCAATTGTGATTAACTATCCTCCTGAGCTGGTGATGTTGGTTGTTGAATGTGATAATGAGACGGGGTGCACTGATGTTATCAGAAATGCTTGTTAGTGGTACTATGGTGTCATTATTGGGGGATAAAAGGTCCTCTCTGGATTTGAGAGCCACCTTCGCCTGAGCTTGTCGAAGGATATTGTTTTTATATCCTCTTTCTCTGAATCGGGACAATGCCTGTTCAGAGCATTTGATATATTCCCTTCTGTGCTGCAGATTCGTTTCAACCGGAGTAATTCCCCTTAGGGGATACTCCGTATCAGATGGCTGGGGTGAGCACTGGTTGCATGAAGAGTGGCGTTTCCTGCTGTGGGCTTTCTAAAAAGTGTTGATTCTAGACGACCCTCATGGATGTAAATCTTAGTATCAAGAAATGGAACCTCAGAGGAGCTAATCGATGTAGTAAACTTGACATTATATATATATATTATCTACTGGCGGTCGCCAGTAGATAGTTATAGTTAGGACCGTGTTTCCATAGGAAATCTCAAAATTCTATTTTGAATAACTTTGGCGCCGGTTGACGAATCCTCGCGCAATTTTCAAAACTAATGGGGCGCTCCGTTCAGCTCCTACCCTGAAAGTCTCGGGGTTATTCGTCAAGCAGGGGCTGAGAAAAAAGGGGGGTCCCAAAACGCGTTTTCCCCATGCATTTTTCCATAGGACCTTTAGACACAGCTACAGCCCGAACGGCTGAACAGAATTACTTGAAATTTGGCAGAGAGGTAGCCATAAGGTCAAGGAAGTGCCTTTTGCAGGTCTGGTGTAAATCTGTTCAGTATTTCCTGAGAAAATAGCATTTAAAAGCATATCAATATCTATACGCGCGCAGCGTGCGCGCACTGAGCAAGCCCTCTGCCGTGCGCGAGCGTAATTGTGATTGGTTGTTACATGTTAGTAAACATTCGAATCGGTCGAAATCAGGAAGTGTCGGCCGCCATTTTGTCAGTCGCACTAAAAAGGAAAGGTGGAGACCGTGAAAAGGGGGCAGGGTAGGGAGTTCTAGACCCCCTAGCCATTGTCAGGGGGGCACAGAAGGACCACGAAGGGCAAAAAAAAGATTTTAATTTTTTTAAAAACATTGCGAAGTGCGTGCACTCTACGCGTATCCGAAAAAACCTTTAAAACATCACGAGGTGCGCGCACTGAGCGCGCACCCAAAAAAAAAGCCTTAAAAAAAAATAGAAATAAAAATCACTTTTAAGTGTTTAGATATTAGGTGGCTCTAAAAAGAGCCCTTGTGCTCATTGAGTGTTTTTGGTACCTACAAGTAAGTACCGATGCAGAGTCTAAAGTTCAAGAGGAAGACTCTGTTCCCTTCATCATTGAAATATACACCGTCTCCTCTATAAATGTCTTGCATGTTGTAACGCAAGTTGTTGTGGTATATAGAACCCATACCATAGTCTCTGAGGAAAGCAGAAACAGACTTATTGACGTGCTTTCTTGCTTTGTCAATCTGCGGACAAAATTGGTTGGACCAGTTCCACTTTTGCCTTTGGCATATGTTAGAATATACAAAGGCAGATTGAGGAAAAAGCTACATTAATTGCACAAAGGTGTCCTTAATAAGCATTTCCAGACCTACCCCAGTTAAAGTGCCTAGGTCATTTCCACCACAGTGCACAATAATAAGGTTAGGCTGTGAGAGATGTAGAAAGGTTTTCACCAAAGGCATTAATTGGTGCCACTTTAACCCACTCTGATCAATCCATTTAATGTCTACATTTGGCAAAGCAAGGTCTCTCACCATACCTCTTTTTTCTGCAAATTTTTCACTCCAGAAGACATAGCTATGACCTACAATCCACACTGTGAACATCTTCCAAGGAGAACAGGATGCACTCAGGAGGTGTCTTTCAGTAGAATGGCAATATGAAAAGAAAGACAGTTGAAAAATGGAGGCATATATACTTTTTTTTAATAAAAAGAACTCATTGGCTGATTCAAACCATTTTACAGTTAAAACTAGGCTGTATGTTTACATTTTTAAAAGCATGTTTTGGATTGGTACAGAAAAATGTGTTCCCACTGAACATTACTTTGGATTTGCTGTTAGGTTTGAAAAGTCAAGCACTCTTGCTCTTTGGATTTGAAACATTGTCTGCTGAACTTCTGACCTCTCTGCTCACACCTGTGTTCCATGAGCTGTTGCTATGGTAGCAGGTAGAAGTCAGGTTGGGGGAAGGGATGATTTGCAAAGGGGTTGAAAGTTGCAACCAATAGAAATGTGTGATTCCATTTGAAAAAATGTGGGAAGGACTGTGATTTTAAATGAACATGTATATGTGGGAAAAAAGAGAGGGAAAAATTGCCATTTACTGGTTGTGGAGAGAGGAGAGAGATGTACAGCTCTGAGATTCTGGCTCTGATAATCTGCTGTTTGAGTGCCACATTTCTTTCTCAACTAATTAATTTTAAAGGTGAGTTATGAGTTTGAGAGGGGAAGTATGTGGTGTATTTTGATATAAATAATAGAATTGTCATTCTTGTTTTAAAGTTGTGTTTTACATTTTGTGGTTTAGAAGATATTTAACTATCTTGAACTTGTAAGATATTATGGAGTATGTCTTCACTGTAAGTTAAGGTGTAGTGGTATCAGTGAGGAATATTGTTTTGTGCCTAGAATCACATCATGAGTCTGTCTGCACACAGGATTTGTTGACAGAGATTTAATTTGTGTTGCTTTTGTTCTGTTAGCCTTGCACTCGCAGAAAAGGGGTAGTTTGTTATCTTAAAGTGTGATGGATAGCATTCAGCAGAAATCATTTACTGACCAATGAGAGGCAAATGCAAACACATTTGAAAATAGCATGGTACATTGTCCTACCACTTTAAAAGTTGTGTTTTACATTTTATGTTAAGGAAGATATTTAAGTGGCTTGAACATGTTATATATTATGGAGTATGTCTTCATTATAAGTTAATGTGTACTGGTATCACCCAGGAATACTGTTTTCTACCTAGAATCATACCATGAGACAGTGAGCACACAGGAAATGTAAACAGAGATTTGATTCGGGTTGGTCTTGCTCTATTACTCTTGCACTCGCAGGAAAGGGGCAGCTTGTTTTTTGTAACACATGGTGATGGTCTCAAGGAGCTGTTAGGACATGTGCTCCTTTCTGCCTGTCTAAACTAGAAGGAACATGTGTCAGGCTGTTAAAGTAATGATCACTTGCTCTATCCCAGTAGTAAATGTGCTTTCAAATTGCCAAAGGAAATATCGCTTTCTGCCTAGAATCAGACCATGAGTCCGTGTGCACACAGGAATTGTTGTCAGCGTTTTAATTTGTGTTGCTGTTGTTCTGTAAAACTTGCACATTCAGGAAAGGCCCAGCTTGTTTTCTTCCAATGTGTTGGTTAGCACTCAGCAGAAATCAGTATCTCAAAAATGTGAGGCAAATGCAAACACATTTGAAAATAGCATGGTAGATTTTTCATCAATTCTTGCAATGGCTGAGGTGGTTCCTACATGTTGAAAACTCCAATTAACCCTTACCACACATGTACTCTTACACACATGTCTGTACTCTTCATGCAGTTGTGGGAGTTTCCATGCAGATCTCACTTGCAGCTGACAATACACAGTCTCCAGAAACACACTCTTTGCACACACGCAGCAGCTTCTCCTACACTCCCATGCGTAATAGTCAGCTCTGTGTGGTGTTTCAGAAAGCAGTGTGTAACGCAAACAGATTCAACGTCACCAAGGCTCATTTCCTTTGCTCTAGTCTAATCACTCACCCTATAACACATGGTCATGGTCTCAAGGAGCTGTTAGGACATGTGCTCCTTTCTGCCTGTCTAAAGTAGAAGGGACATGTGTCAGGCTGTTACAGAAATTATCACCTGCTCTACCCCAGTAGTAAATGTGCTTTCAAATTGCCAAAGGAAATATCGCTTTCTGCCTAGAATCAGACCATGAGTCTGTGTGCACACAGGAATTGTTGTCAGTGTTTTAATTTGTGTTGCTGTTGTTCTGTAAAACTTGCACATTCAGGAAAGGCCCTGCAAATTCGCTAAAAAGTTGTTGGTTAGCACTCAGCAGAAATCAGTATCACAAAAATGTGAGGCAAATGCAAACAAATTTGAAAATAGCATGGTAGATTTTTCATCAATTCTTGCCATGGCTGAGGGGGTTTCTACATGTTGAAAACTCCAATTAACCCTTACCACACATGTACTCTTACACACATGTCTGTACTCTTCATGCAGTTGTGGGAGTCTCCATGCAGATCTCTCTTGCAGCTGACAATACACAGTCTCCAGAAACACACTCTTTGCACACACGCAGCAGCTTCTCCTACACTCCCATGCGTAATAGTCAGCTCTGTGTGGTGTTTCAGATAGCAGTGTGTAACGCAAACAGATTCAACGTCACCAAGGCTCATTTCATTTGCTCTAGTCTAATCACTCACCCTCGAACACATGGTGATGGTCTCAAGGAGCTGTTAGGACATGTGCTCCTTTCTGCCTGTCTAAACTAGAAGGAACATGTGTCAGGCTGTTACAGTAATGATCACTTGCTCTATCCCAGTAGTAAATGTGCTTTCAAATTGCCAAAGGAAATATCGCTTTCTGCCTAGAATCAGACCATGAGTCTGTGTGCACACAGGAATTGTTGTCAGCGTTTTAATTTGTGTTGCTGTTGTTCTGTAAAACTTGCACATTCAGGAAAGGCCCAGCTTGTTTTCTTCCAATGTGTTGGTTAGCACTCAGCAGAAATCAGTATCTCAAAAATGTGAGGCAAATGCAAACACATTTGAAAATAGCATGGTAGATTTTTCATCAATTCTTGCAATGGCTGAGGTGGTTCCTACATGTTGAAAACTCCAATTAACCCTTACCACACATGTACTCTTACACACATGTCTGTACTCTTCATGCAGTTGTGGGAGTCTCCATGCAGATCTCTCTTGCAGCTGACAATACACAGTCTCCAGAAACACACTCTTTGCACACACGCAGCAGCTTCTCCTACACTCCCATGCGTAATAGTCAGCTCTGTGTGGTGTTTCAGAAAGCAGTGTGTAACGCAAACAGATTCAACGTCACCAAGGCTCATTTCATTTGCTCTAGTCTAATCACTCACCCTCTAACACATGGTGATGGTCTCAAGGAGCTGTTAGGACATGTGCTCCTTTCTGCCTGTCTAAACTAGAAGGAACATGTGTCAGGCTGTTACAGTAATGATCACTTGCTCTACTTCAGTAGTAAATGTGCTTTCAAATAGCCAAAGGAAATATCTCTTTCTGCCTAGAATCAGACCATGAGTCTGTGTGCACACAGGAATTGTTGTCAGCATTTTAATTTGTGTTGCTGTTGTTCTGTAAAAATTGCACATTCAGGAAAGGCCCAGCTTGTTTTCTTCCAATGTGTTGGTTAGCACTCAGCAGAAATCAGTATCTCAAAAATGTGAGGCAAATGCAAACAAATTTGAAAATAGCATGGTAGATTTTTCATCAATTCTTGCCATGGCTGAGGGGGTTTCTACATGTTGAAAACTCCAATTAACCCTTACCACACATGTACTCTTACACACATGTCTGTACTCTTCATGCAGTTGTGGGAGTCTCCATGCAGATCTCTCTTGCAGCTGACAATACACAGTCTCCAGAAACACACTCTTTGCACACACGCAGCAGCTTCTCCTACACTCCCATGCGTAATAGTCAGCTCTGTGTGGTGTTTCAGAAAGCAGTGTGTAACGCAAACAGATTCAACGTCACCAAGGCTCATTTCCTTTGCTCTAGTCCAATCACTCACCCTATAACACATGGTCATGGTCTCAAGGAGCTGTTAGGACATGTGCTCCTTTCTGCCTGTCTAAAGTAGAAGGGACATGTGTCAGGCTGTTACAGAAATTATCACCTGCTCTACCCCAGTAGTAAATGTGCTTTCAAATTGCCAAAGGAAATATCGCTTTCTGCCTAGAATCAGACCATGAGTCTGTGTGCACACAGGAATTGTTGTCAGCGTTTTAATTTGTGTTGCTGTTGTTCTGTAAAACTTGCACATTCAGGAAAGGCCCTGCAAATTCGCTAAAAAGTTGTTGGTTAGCACTCAGCAGAAATCAGTATCACAAAAATGTGAGGCAAATGCAAACACATTTTAAAATAGCATGGTAGATTTTTCATCAATTCTTGCCATGGCTGAGGTGGTTTCTACATGTTGAAAACTCCAATTAACCCTTACCACACATGTACTCTTACACACATGTCTGTACTCTTCATGCAGTTGTGGGAGTCTCCATGCAGATCTCTCTTGCAGCTGACAATACACAGTCTCCAGAAACAGACTCTTTGCACACACGCAGCAGCTTCTCCTACACTCCCATGCGTAATAGTCAGCTCTGTATGGTGGTTCAGATAGCAGTGTGTAACGCAAACAGATTCAACGTCACCAAGGCTCATTTCATTTGCTCTAGTCTAATCACTCACCCTCTAACACATGGTGATGGTCTCAAGGAGCTGTTAGGACATGTGCTCCTTTCTGCCTGTCTAAACTAGAAGGAACATGTGTCAGGCTGTTACAGTAATGATCACTTGCTCTATCCCAGTAGTAAATGTGCTTTCAAATTGCCAAAGGAAATATCGCTTTCTGCCTAGAATCAGACCATGAGTCTGTGTGCACACAGGAATTGTTGTCAGCGTTTTAATTTGTGTTCCTGTTGTTCTGTAAAACTTGCACATTCAGGAAAGGCCCAGCTTGTTTTCTTCCAATGTGTTGGTTAGCACTCAGCAGAAATCAGTATCTCAAAAATGTGAGGCAAATGCAAACACATTTGAAAATAGCATGGTAGATTTTTCATCAATTCTTGCAATGGCTGAGGTGGTTCCTACATGTTGAAAACTCCAATTAACCCTTACCACACATGTACTCTTACACACATGTCTGTACTCTTCATGCAGTTGTGGGAGTCTCCATGCAGATCTCTCTTGCAGCTGACAATACACAGTCTCCAGAAACACACTCTTTGCACACACGCAGCAGCTTCTCCAACACTCCCATGCGTAATAGTCAGCTCTGTGTGGTGTTTCAGAAAGCAGTGTGTAACGCAAACAGATTCAACGTCACCAAGGCTCATTTCATTTTCTCTAGTCTTATCACTCACCCTCTAACACATGGTGATGGTCTCAAGGAGCTATTAGGACATGTGCTCCTTTCTGCCTGTCTAAACTAGAAGGAACATGTGTCAGGCTGTTACAGTAATGATCACTTGCTCTACCCCAGTAGTAAATGTGCTTTCAAATAGCCAAAGGAAATATCGCTTTCTGCCTAGAATCAGACCATGAGTCTGTGTGCACACAGGAATTGTTGTCAGCATTTTAATTTGTGTTGCTGTTATTCTGTAAAACTTGCACATTCAGGAAAGGCCCAGCTTGTTTTCTTCCAATGTGTTGGTTAGCACTCAGCAGAAATCAGTATCTCAAAAATGTGAGGCAAATGCAAACACATTTGAAAATAGCATGGTAGATTTTTCATCAATTCTTGCCATGGCTGAGGTGGTTTCTACATGTTGGAAACTCCAATTAACCCTTACCACACATGTACTCTTACACACATGTCTGTACTCTTCATGCAGTTGTGGGAGTCTCCATGCAGATCTCTCTTGCAGCTGACAATACACAGTCTCCAGAAACACACTCTTTGCACACACGCAGCAGCTTCTGCTACACTCCCATGCGTAATAGTCAGCTCTGTGTGGTGTTTCAGATAGCAGTGTGTAACGCAAACAGATTCAACGTCACCAAGGCTGATTTCCTTTGCTCTAGTCTAATCACTCACCCTCTAACACATGGTGATGGTCTCAAGCAGCTGTTAGGACATGTGCTCCTTTCTGCCTGTCTAAACTAGAAGGAACATGTGTCAGGCTGTTACAGTAATGATCACTTGCTCTACCCCAGTAGTAAATGTGCTTTCAAATTGCCAAAGGAAATATCGCTTTCTGCCTAGAATCAGACCATGAGTCTGTGTGCACACAGGAATTGTTGTCAGCGTTTTAATTTGTGTTGCTGTTGTTCTGTAAAACTTGCACATTCAGGAAAGGCCCTGCAAATTTTCTAAAAATGTGTTGGTTAGCACTCAGCAGAAATCAGTATCACAAAAATGTGAGGCAAATGCAAACACATTTGAAAATAGCATGGTAGATTTTTCATCAATTCTTGCAATGGCTGAGGTGGTTTCTACATGTTGAAAACTCCAATTAACCCTTACCACACATGTACTCTTACACACATGTCTGTACTCTTCATGCAGTTGTGGGAGTCTCCATGCAGATCTCTCTTGCAGCTGACAATACACAGTCTCCAGAAAAACATTCTTTGCACACACGCAGCAGCTTCTCCTACACTCCCATGCGTAATAGTCAGCTCTGTGTGGTGTTTCAGATAGCAGTGTGTTACACAAACAGATTCAACGTCACCAAGGCTCATTTCCTTTGCTCTACTCTAATTACTCACCCTCTTACACATGGTCATGGTCTCAAGGAGCTGTTAGGACATGTGCTCCTTTCTGCCTGTCTAAACTAGAAGGAACATGTGTCAGGCTGTTACAGTAATGATCACTTGCTCTACCTCAGTAGTAAATGTGCTTTCAAATAGCCAAAGGAAATATCGCTTTCTGCCTAGAATCAGACCATGAGTCTGTGTGCACACAGGAATTGTTGTCAGCATTTTAATTTGTGTTGCTGTTGTTCTGTAAAACTTGCACATTCAGGAAAGGCCCAGCTTGTTTTCTTCCAATGTGTTGGTTAGCACTGAGCAGAAATCAGTATCTCAAAAATGTGAGGCAAATGCAAACACATTTGAAAATAGCATGGTAGATTTTTCATCAATTCTTGCCATGGCTGAGGTGGTTTCTACATGTTGAAAACTCCAATTAACCCTTACCACACATGTACTCTTACACACATGTCTGTACTCTTCATGCAGTTGTGGGAGTTTCCATGCAGATCTCACTTGCAGCTGACAATACACAGTCTCCAGAAACGCACTCTTTGCACACACGCAGCAGCTTCTCCTACACTCCCATGCGTAATAGTCAGCTCTGTGTGGTGTTTCAGAAAGCAGTGTGTAACGCAAACAGATTCAACGTCACCAAGGCTCATTTCCTTTGCTCTAGTCCAATCACTCACCCTATAACACATGGTCATGGTCTCAAGGAGCTGTTAGGACATGTGCTCCTTTCTGCCTGTCTAAAGTAGAAGGGACATGTGTCAGGCTGTTACAGAAATTATCACCTGCTCTACCCCAGTAGTAAATGTGCTTTCAAATTGCCAAAGGAAATATCGCTTTCTGCCTAGAATCAGACCATGAGTCTGTGTGCACACAGGAATTGTTGTCAGCGTTTTAATTTGTGTTGCTGTTGTTCTGTAAAACTTGCACATTCAGGAAAGGCCCTGCAAATTCGCTAAAAAGTTGTTGGTTAGCACTCAGCAGAAATCAGTATCACAAAAATGTGAGGCAAATGCAAACACATTTTAAAATAGCATGGTAGATTTTTCATCAATTCTTGCCATGGCTGTGGTGGTTTCTACATGTTGAAAACTCCAATTAACCCTTACCACACATGTACTCTTACACACATGTCTGTACTCTTCATGCAGTTGTGGGAGTCTCCATGCAGATCTCTCTTGCAGCTGACAATACACAGTCTCCAGAAACACACTCTTTGCACACACGCAGCAGCTTCTCCTACACTCCCATGCGTAATAGTCAGCTCTGTGTGGTGGTTCAGATAGCAGTGTGTAACGCAAACAGATTCAACGTCACCAAGGCTCATTTCATTTGCTCTAGTCTAATCACTCACCCTCTAACACATGGTGATGGTCTCAAGGAGCTGTTAGGACATGTGCTCCTTTCTGCCTGTCTAAACTAGAAGGAACATGTGTCAGGCTGTTACAGTAATGATCACTTGCTCTATCCCAGTAGTAAATGTGCTTTCAAATTGCCAAAGGAAATATCGCTTTCTGCCTAGAATCAGACCATGAGTCTGTGTGCACACAGGAATTGTTGTCAGCGTTTTAATTTGTGTTCCTGTTGTTCTGTAAAACTTGCACATTCAGGAAAGGCCCAGCTTGTTTTCTTCCAATGTGTTGGTTAGCACTCAGCAGAAATCAGTATCTCAAAAATGTGAGGCAAATGCAAACACATTTGAAAATAGCATGGTAGATTTTTCATCAATTCTTGCAATGGCTGAGGTGGTTCCTACATGTTGAAAACTCCAATTAACCCTTACCACACATGTACTCTTACACACATGTCTGTACTCGTCATGCAGTTGTGGGAGTCTCCATGCAGATCTCTCTTGCAGCTGACAATACACAGTCTCCAGAAACACACTCTTTGCACACACGCAGCAGCTTCTCCAACACTCCCATGCGTAATAGTCAGCTCTGTGTGGTGTTTCAGAAAGCAGTGTGTAACGCAAACAGATTCAACGTCACCAAGGCTCATTTCATTTTCTCTAGTCTTATCACTCACCCTCTAACACATGGTGATGGTCTCAAGGAGCTATTAGGACATGTGCTCCTTTCTGCCTGTCTAAACTAGAAGGAACATGTGTCAGGCTGTTACAGTAATGATCACTTGCTCTACCCCAGTAGTAAATGTGCTTTCAAATAGCCAAAGGAAATATCGCTTTCTGCCTAGAATCAGACCATGAGTCTGTGTGCACACAGGAATTGTTGTCAGCATTTTAATTTGTGTTGCTGTTATTCTGTAAAACTTGCACATTCAGGAAAGGCCCAGCTTGTTTTCTTCCAATGTGTTGGTTAGCACTCAGCAGAAATCAGTATCTCAAAAATGTGAGGCAAATGCAAACACATTTGAAAATAGCATGGTAGATTTTTCATCAATTCTTGCCATGGCTGAGGTGGTTTCTACATGTTGGAAACTCCAATTAACCCTTACCACACATGTACTCTTACACACATGTCTGTACTCTTCATGCAGTTGTGGGAGTCTCCATGCAGATCTCTCTTGCAGCTGACAATACACAGTCTCCAGAAACACACTCTTTGCACACACGCAGCAGCTTCTGCTACACTCCCATGCGTAATAGTCAGCTCTGTGTGGTGTTTCAGATAGCAGTGTGTAACGCAAACAGATTCAACGTCACCAAGGCTGATTTCCTTTGCTCTAGTCTAATCACTCACCCTCTAACACATGGTGATGGTCTCAAGCAGCTGTTAGGACATGTGCTCCTTTCTGCCTGTCTAAACTAGAAGGAACATGTGTCAGGCTGTTACAGTAATGATCACTTGCTCTACCCCAGTAGTAAATGTGCTTTCAAATTGCCAAAGGAAATATCGCTTTCTGCCTAGAATCAGACCATGAGTCTGTGTGCACACAGGAATTGTTGTCAGCGTTTTAATTTGTGTTGCTGTTGTTCTGTAAAACTTGCACATTCAGGAAAGGCCCTGCAAATTTTCTAAAAATGTGTTGGTTAGCACTCAGCAGAAATCAGTATCACAAAAATGTGAGGCAAATGCAAACACATTTGAAAATAGCATGGTAGATTTTTCATCAATTCTTGCAATGGCTGAGGTGGTTTCTACATGTTGAAAACTCCAATTAACCCTTACCACACATGTACTCTTACACACATGTCTGTACTCTTCATGCAGTTGTGGGAGTCTCCATGCAGATCTCTCTTGCAGCTGACAATACACAGTCTCCAGAAAAACATTCTTTGCACACACGCAGCAGCTTCTCCTACACTCCCATGCGTAATAGTCAGCTCTGTGTGGTGTTTCAGATAGCAGTGTGTTACACAAACAGATTCAACGTCACCAAGGCTCATTTCCTTTGCTCTACTCTAATTACTCACCCTCTTACACATGGTCATGGTCTCAAGGAGCTGTTAGGACATGTGCTCCTTTCTGCCTGTCTAAACTAGAAGGAACATGTGTCAGGCTGTTACAGTAATGATCACTTGCTCTACCTCAGTAGTAAATGTGCTTTCAAATAGCCAAAGGAAATATCGCTTTCTGCCTAGAATCAGACCATGAGTCTGTGTGCACACAGGAATTGTTGTCAGCATTTTAATTTGTGTTGCTGTTGTTCTGTAAAACTTGCACATTCAGGAAAGGCCCAGCTTGTTTTCTTCCAATGTGTTGGTTAACACTCAGCAGAAATCAGTATCTCAAAAATGTGAGGCAAATGCAAACACATTTGAAAATAGCATGGTAGATTTTTCATCAATTCTTGCCATGGCTGAGGTGGTTTCTACATGTTGAAAACTCCAATTAACCCTTACCACACATGTACTCTTACACACATGTCTGTACTCTTCATGCAGTTGTGGGAGTTTCCATGCAGATCTCACTTGCAGCTGACAATACACAGTCTCCAGAAACGCACTCTTTGCACACACGCAGCAGCTTCTCCTACACTCCCATGCGTAATAGTCAGCTCTGTGTGGTGTTTCAGAAAGCAGTGTGTAACGCAAACAGATTCAACGTCACCAAGGCTCATTTCCTTTGCTCTAGTCCAATCACTCACCCTATAACACATGGTCATGGTCTCAAGGAGCTGTTAGGACATGTGCTCCTTTCTGCCTGTCTAAAGTAGAAGGGACATGTGTCAGACTGTTACAGAAATTATCACCTGCTCTACCCCAGTAGTAAATGTGCTTTCAAATTGCCAAAGGAAATATCGCTTTCTGCCTAGAATCAGACCATGAGTCTGTGTGCACACAGGAATTGTTGTCAGCGTTTTAATTTGTGTTGCTGTTGTTCTGTAAAACTTGCACATTCAGGAAAGGCCCTGCAAATTCGCTAAAAAGTTGTTGGTTAGCACTCAGCAGAAATCAGTATCACAAAAATGTGAGGCAAATGCAAACACATTTTAAAATAGCATGGTAGATTTTTCATCAATTCTTGCCATGGCTGTGGTGGTTTCTACATGTTGAAAACTCCAATTAACCCTTACCACACATGTACTCTTACACACATGTCTGTACTCTTCATGCAGTTGTGGGAGTCTCCATGCAGATCTCTCTTGCAGCTGACAATACACAGTCTCCAGAAACACACTCTTTGCACACACGCAGCAGCTTCTCCTACACTCCCATGCGTAATAGTCAGCTCTGTGTGGTGGTTCAGATAGCAGTGTGTAACGCAAACAGATTCAACGTCACCAAGGCTCATTTCATTTGCTCTAGTTTAATCACTCACCCTCTAACACATGGTGATGGTCTCAAGGAGCTGTTAGGACATGTGCTCCTTTCTGCCTGTCTAAACTAGAAGGAACATGTTTCAGGCTGTTACAGTAATGATCACTTGCTCTATCCCAGTAGTAAATGTGCTTTCAAATTGCCAAAGGAAATATCGCTTTCTGCCTAGAATCAGACCATGAGTCTGTGTGCACACAGGAATTGTTGTCAGCGTTTTAATTTGTGTTCCTGTTGTTCTGTAAAACTTGCACATTCAGGAAAGGCCCAGCTTGTTTTCTTCCAATGTGTTGGTTAGCACTCAGCAGAAATCAGTATCACAAAAATGTGAGGCAAATGCAAACACATTTGAAAATAGCATGGTAGATTTTTCATCAATTCTTGCAATGGCTGAGGTGGTTTCTACATGTTGAAAACTCCAATTAACCCTTACCACACATGTACTCTTACACACATGTCTGTACTCTTCATGCAGTTGTGGGAGTCTCCATGCAGATCTCTCTTGCAGCTGACAATACACAGTCTCCAGAAAAACATTATTTGCACACACGCAGCAGCTTCTCCTACACTCCCATGCGTAATAGTCAGCTCTGTGTGGTGTTTCAGATAGCAGTGTGTTACACAAACAGATTCAACGTCACCAAGGCTCATTTCCTTTGCTCTACTCTAATTACTCACCCTCTTACACATGGTCATGGTCTCAAGGAGCTGTTAGGACATGTGCTCCTTTCTGCCTGTCTAAAGTAGAAGGAACATGTGTCAGGCTGTTACAGTAATTATCACTTGCTCCTCAACAGAAGTAAATGTGCATTCAAATTGCCAACTAAATATCTTTTTCTGTCTAGAATCACACCATGAGTCTGTGTGCACACAGGAATTGTTGTCAGAGATTTAATTCATGTTTCTTCTATTTTGTAAGAGTTTGACTCGTAGGAAAGGATCAGCTCATGTGATAGGATTTGCAAAGTTTAAATACATAAAGGTTTTTTTTTTGTTTTTTGCAGGTATTGCTGAGCAACAGTGAACAAATATAAAGATGCCTATAAAGTCAAGAAAAAGAAAAGAAAAGAAACAACAACTATATTTGAAGACGACTGATAAAAAAAAAATAGGAGGCGAAGCATGTGTTGGAAAACAGAAAAAGTCTTCTGGTAAGCAAACTAAAGAATTTTTAAAAAATATCTTCCAAAAAAATAAAAATGATCGAAAGATACATTCAAACAGTGTTTCAAGTACAAAACAACAACAGAGTTGACAGCAAAAACAAAATGCTAATATAGACTCAGAAGTTAGGAAGAGTGGCTTAACACGGAAAATAGATTTTAAAAACATTCGTCGAAAAATGTTTCAGAGAAGAGTGAATATGCTGAAGGATATGAAAAAATATAAGAAAAAAACCACATTTTATAAGAAAAAGAAATGAATTGAAAATATTGTTACCAAGACATTAGAAATAAAAAAAAAACTATTCATTTTCATTTTGAACAGGATGCGTATATTAGATAAATTAGTGAATGCAATGAAGTCACAAAGCAAAAGGAAAAGAGAAGTAAAAAAAAAACGTTTGTAAAGTGTTCTTAGGAGAATGGAAGCATAGTTCAAGTACTGAACCATTTTTTAATGAAGAGAGTTATCTTCAAAGTAATAGTTTGTTGCATGCAGTTGACACCAATGGTAGAGCTTATGAAGTTAAGGATGGTTGTGTAATGGAAAAGGAGAAAATGGTTCCAAGAAATGAGGACTAAGTGATGGCTGATGAGGTTATGGGAAGACGTCCTAAAGCCCCAGTGTACACTTGGAATTGTAGTAGTATTTGTACTGTGCGTCAGGAATCTATTGATAAATTACGTGACTTTCTAAGAGAATATAGTAAAAAGAGTGTTAAACAGAAAATTAAGGTGCTTCAAAGACTAGATCCATGCAGAGTGAGAGAGAATACTGGTTTGCAAGGACATTCTCTGGCTTGTCTATCTAGGAAAGTGTGTCAAAGTGTTTTTCACCATTTTAGGATGCTGGCAGTTCATCATACTGAAATGAGAAAGTTTGTGAGAACATTGTATTTTGCTAAAAGTCCAGCACTAAAGTTAAATGAGTTGAATAATGCTCTGTTCCGTGGATCTGTATCAGATGTAGTGAAGGTTACTGATGAGATTCAGTTTTGTTACTTTGGTCCAGAGCAAGGAAGTGTAGAAAATGACACAGTGATTGATGAAAATGTGGAAGAGAATGTAGAACTCACTGTTAGTAAAAATTTTGAGGATGAAATGACAAAATTTACTATCATCTCTAATGAAAGACCAAATATTACTTGTATTTGTTGCCGGAGAAGCCATTACAAAAATTAAACAAGGAATGTTGATCTGTATAAAAAAAGTGAAAATGAAGATAATTATAAGTGGAAAGATTTTGAAACATATATATTTCTGGAAAATTGTTTTGATTTGGGTGAAGATCAGCGTATTTGTAAATACTGTTATAACAAGTTAGAAGAAAATAGAATGCCAGCTAGAGCTGTACATAATAATTTGGAATTGATTGATATTCCTCCAGAACTTTCTGATTTAAATACGTATGAGTCTATACTCATTCAATGTGTCCATCAGTTTCAGACCATAGTGCGTATGGAGCCAAAAACTGGTAAATTACCTCCTTCGGATTTACAAAGAGGTTTAAAAGGAAGAGTTGTCTATTTGCCATTGGATTTGAAAAAATATATGGAAACAATTGATGCAGATACTTTGGAAACTGAACCATTAGTTATTCTGGTTAATGGTGTACCTACAAAGAATAAGAAAATTTGGCAGGAGCTGGTGCATGTACGAAAAGTACAAAGAGCAAATTTGTATTTGAAAAAAAATAATAAATGGTATGAAGCCATTTATATGGATGAAGATGAAGAAGAAATACTAGAAGACACAGGAATACCAACTGGGCAACTTGAAAAAGTGGATAAGTCAAAAGAAGAAGAAATTTATGAACATTTCAGCATACATCCTCTACATTCTAAAGAAGTTATGGGAAACGCTATTGATCTGTTTCAGATGAAGAAAGCACAAGGAACTCCCGTGAGTGTATGGGAGGAGAGCTTGGAAGCTCGTTGTTTTCCCCAGCTGTTTCCTACAGGAGAAGGAGGACGATATGATGAACGTCCAGTACAGATTCCTGCTTCTGAGTATCGGACTACAAGACTATATGCAGAAGATCCGAGATTTCGTCAAAGTATTCCTTATTTGTTCCATCTTTTATTTGAAAGTGACTTATCTGCACTATCTTATGCAGTAAATCACATTTTGAAAACTGGAGTACATCTACGTAATGTGACTGCAAAGGATTTTATGAACAAAGTGCAACAGCGAGATGATCATTTGGAATCTCAATTGATCAATTTGATGGCTTGTCAGCGTGGGACGAATGAATATTGGTACCGACGCCATGGAGAATTGAAATGTATGTTACGGAATTTAGGAACTCCTACATGGTTCCTTACCCTAAGCTGTGCTGAGTACGCTTGGGATGATCTTCTGGATTTTCTTCAAGAGGCAAATTCAAATATTGAAAACATCCAATACAAGACAGCAGGAGAATTGTGCTAATTGGTTCCGGTTAATGTTTGCAGATATTTCAATCATAGATTTGAGGCTATGATGTCCTTCATCTGCAATAAAAAAAATCCACCTCTTGGAGAAGTTGTGGATTTCTTTTGGAGAAAAGAGTACCAAGCAAGAGGTGCTCCTCATATTCATATGCTGTTGTGGATCAAGGATGCTCCAAAATTTGGAACAGATTCTGATGATGCAGTTTTAAGTTTCATCGAAGGATATGCAACATGTGATATACCTAAAAGCACAGAAGAAAAAAATTTAAAAGAGCAAGTTTTATGTTTCCAAAGTCATCGGTGTGGAAAATACTGTCGACGAAAGTACAGGAGTAAAGATAAATTCTACACAAAATGTCGATTTGGATTTCCACGACCTGTTCTTTCAAAAGGAAGAGTAAACAGTTTTATGTCAGCTGTGCGACATACTATTACAAGAAAATCGCCTAAAAATACCTACAATCTAAGAAGAAAAGAAGAGTCAAAATATATAAATGACTACAACCCAGTCATTTTATCCATGTGGAATGCTAACATGGATATACAGTATGTGGCTGACAATTCTATTGCTGTTGCTCGCTATGTGACATCTTACATCACTAAATCTGAGAAAACGGAATTGAAAGAAATGTGGGAAGAGATTTCTCATGAGAAGACTGTCAGTAAGAAGCTATACAGTTTCAGTTTAAAGATGTTATCGCATCGAGAAATTGGATCCTACGAATCCTCAGATAGGTTATCATCTGCAAGTCTGTACTCCAAATCCAGAAGAATAATTTGGGCAAGTTTAGGTCTTGCAGGAATGCGAAATCGGGTACTGAAATCTATTCGAGAAATTGAGTATTTAGCAGAGTTCGAACCAGAAAGTACAGACATTTTAAGAACAAACATGTTGGACACATATTACCCACAAAGAAGTCATCACCTTGAGAACATGTGTCTCTATGAAGTGCTGCAGAACTTTATTTTTAAACGGAATGTCACAGAAGATATCAACAATGAAAAACATAAAGTCATTGGTGAGGAAGGATGTTTGGTGAAGCAAACAAAAGGAAGTTTGATAAATCACCGGAAGCTGAGTTGCGACACTCCTGATAAAAAGGAATTTTACTACTTGGCACTTTTGCAGCTGTTTAAACCATGGCGTTCAGAGGACGAACTACTTGGAGAATTTCAGAGCTATGAAGATTCCTTCAATGCTAGCAAAGACAGCATAGAATGCAGTACTTTCACAACTTATGTTCAAATGTTAAATGAAGAAATTGAACAAGAAGCAACAATTGCAGCTGAAGTAGCTAGAGACAGTTCTCAAGACAGTCAAAGTTCTGGGACATTCAGTCAAGATCCTCTAGGACAACCGATCATCGAAAATGAAGCAGCAATAGCTATGAACGAAGTGGAAACAGCTATGAATCAAGCTTAGGAAGATTTAGTAGACTTAACATATTTGGAGGAGCAACTGAATGAAGAACAAAAACAAATTTATGAAGAAGTCAGAGAAAAAATTGATCACGGATTACTACATGAAAATAAAGAGTGCTCATGCACATCTTTTGAACCAATGAGAATGTATGTAAGCGGACAAGCAGGAACTGGAAAAAGTTTCTTAATTAATGTAATTAGAAGCTACCTACAGAAGAAAATGGATTCCATTTGGTCTTGTGTTGTTACTGCTCCAACTGGGTTAGCAGCGTATAACATCAAAGGAGTTACCTTACATCATTTGCTAATGTTACCAGTAGAGTATGAGAACAAAATACAGTACCACAAACTAGCAGGAGAAGCATGCTTGGAAGTTTCAAGAGTATTGAAGAAAATGAAAGTACTCATTATTGATGAGGTTAGCATGGTATCAAACTTAATGCTTGCCTTTGTGCATTTAAGAATGCAGCAAATTCTGAAGACAGACTTTGACGTCCTATTTGGAGGACTTACTCCAGTTAAAGGACAACCGGTATTCCATACACTTACACATGAAGACACAAAAAAGTCATTAGGAAGTATAGGCAATGTAAATATTCGGACATATTTTGAGTATAAGGAACTCATTACCAATATGAGACAAGCCAATGATGAGGACTATGCAAGTATTCTGAAAGATATAAGAATTGGACTACTCACAGAACATGGCAGAAAAGCATTACAGAGTCGATTGCTGAGTAATTTGTTTCCAACAGAAGAAATAGTTCCAGAGAAAATATACAAGGAAATTGCAGAAAAAAATACTGTAATCTGCTTAATGCCAACACTACATGAATGCTCTGTATTCAATCAAGAACTTTTTAAATTGGAAAATGAAGAGATCATAAAACTGGAAGCTGTGGATAAAATAGAACATGAACGAATAACTGTTATATTGACAGGCAAATTGGGTACTAAATTGGATTCTCTGGAGAAAAACATTTCAAAAACAGCAGGTTTGGAAAAGAATCTTTATGTGTGTATGAACTGTAGAGTAATTTTAAGACGGAATTTGGATGTAGATAAAGGTTTAGTGAATGGAGCTATGGGAAGAGTTGTGGGTTTTATTAATTACCAGAAAAAAGTTGGAATTGAATGTTTAAAAATAAAATTTATCAGATACAAGAGGTTAAAGACATTTGTCGTTGTTCAGTTCGTTTCTTGCTTGTGAAAGACTTATATGTGCGTAGGAAGTAGTTTCCGTTTTCTCTAGCATATGCTGTAACTATTCACAAATCTCAAGGATTAACTGTTGATCGTGCTTTTGTAAACATTGGATCTACTGTGTTTAAAGAAGGTATGGCATATGTTGCTTTGTCACGCGTGAAAAAATTATCTGGTTTATTCATGATAGACTTTGATGATTCAAAAGTAAGTGCTGATGCAAACTGTGTAAAGGAGTATAATAGATTAAGAAGAAGCTATGCTCCTCATTTAGGTCAGTATCCTGTGTTTGAAAAACGTGTTGTTTGTCGGAAAAGGAGATTTGAGAATATCTGTAATGAGGGTGTACAGAAGAGAAAACAAAAAGATAGTGATGTGACTGCAAGCAAAAAGAAAAAGGACAGTGTGGAAGAGGTTGTTGGTTGTCATTTTGAAAATAGCTCTGGTGTCAACTGCTACGCAAATGTAGTGCTGAATGTTGTATTTTATCTTGATTTTTTGCAAGAGCAGATAACACTAAATCACGAAAAAAGATTCTGTTCTTTGCTGAGTCTCCTCTATGAGAAGCTGAGTAATGATAAAACTAAAATAGAAAGTGCTTCTGATGTTAGAAATCTTTTAGATGTATGTTCTGGATGTACACAGTTTACACAAAATGTCCAGCAAGATGCACAGGAATTCTTGATGTATATCCTGATGGTACTGGAAGATGAAGGGGTAGAAGTAGAAAATGTATTTGGTGTCTCTTATAAATGGGAACATTGTTGTGATAACTGTATGAACACAAGCAGTAGTAATGTTGATTCTGAAAGGTTCATATATTTACCATTACCAGAGAGTAAAACAGTGACTTTTAGTAAATTAGTTAAAGATGCTAATCACAACATGGAATGTTCTCAATGTAAATCAGACATGTTGTCAACGTTATTTTTAAAGAAATATGGACAGTATGTAATTTTAATGATGCAACGTTGTAGAGCTGATGGTTCAAAATTGGACACTTTAATAAAGAAGTTTACAGGACAACAATTATCAATATCTGGAAAAACTTTTTGTTGCAGTTGCAATAATTTTTCGTGATTGACCTTCTATAACTTCTGGTCATTACACAGTTTATCTTAAATGTGAAAAAGGATGGACACTGTGTAATGATTCTCAATTGATTTTCAAGCAACGTTTGCCTTATGATTTACCCAATTGTTACCTAATTTTTCTAAAACCAAAATTTTAAATACTAACATCATCATTGGAAGAAAGCATTATTAAAATTTAAAAGGATTTAAATTGGATATTTCACTCAAAAGAGATTTTAAACTTACCATTTGGCCGTAAGGAAAGGTAAAACAAACAATTGTGGACTTCTTTGACAGATATTATTTTGGAAAATGTTCTTTTGTAACAAGGTTTACAGACGTTATTTTTTGGAAATTGTTATTGTTCTTAAAAGGTATTTTTGACATTTCTATTAAGGTAAGTTTTAGTGAGGATACATTTGGGGCTTTTTTAAACAATCTTTCAGATTGTTTTTTTTTTTGCCCGCTGTTAAATGATGAATACAATTGATTTCACTATTTTCAGTGAAAATCAAAACATTCTGAAAACAGCAAAAAAGGGCAAAAAATTGCTCTGCTAAATATGAAAAAACATGTACTGTTTAATAAAGTGTATTGGTGAATATTAATACTTTTTTTCTTTTTTTCAGAACTAGAAAGAAAATTTAGAAGATGTTATTCAGTTATCTTTGCAATTAAATAAAAACATTTAATTCTAAATTATTTATTTTTATGGTCAGGTAAGTTTAACATATCTGTATGTGTCACTGATTTCGTTTCATGCTTCTTTTTCTTCACCTCTCCTTACTCTACTTTTCTCATTTCTCTTCTCACTCTCTCTTCCTGCTTTACTACTCTTTTGTAACTTCCTCACTCCTTCTATACTACTCCCCTACCTTTACTACCTCCATCACTAATTTTTCATCCATGTTTCTTTTTCTGTATCCATATGTATTAGTCTTTTTTACTGTCTTACTCCTTGTCAGTTGTTTGCTCTCTGTGTCTGTATCTGTCACTCTTGGTTTGTCTGTTTTACCCTTAATTCCCTTAACATCTCTGGGGCACATTTACAAGCCACCTGTGCCACCACTACGTCAATTTTCTTGACGAACTAGTTGCACAGGGTGCTTTTCCATATTTACAAGGAGAGGATAAGCCTCTTTGTGTGTCTTTTCCTCTCCTTGTAAATACAGGCAATTCTAATGCAGCACTAAAAGGAGCTATTATCTTTTTTGGGTACCTATACATAAATTCTGATGCAGAGTTTAAAGTTTAATAGGAAGACTCTCTTCCCTTCATCTGTGAAATGTACACCATCTCTTTTTTAATTACTTTGCCATTCCCCTCTCTTTCTCAGGGAGTCCCTGAAGGTTTACTAAAGGTGAAAAAAATGTGGGTGCGCGCACTCTAAAAAAAAAAGAAATAGATTCTAAAAAACAAGTTTTTGGGTTTTGATTTTATGTGGCTCTAAAAAGAGCCCTTGAGTTAATGTAGGGACAGAGGAAGAGAAAAACGAAGAAAAAAAAATAAGAAAATTATGGCCTTTCGCAAAGATGCTCCTCAAATTTTCTTTGAATGAGATCAATACTGCTCTCACCCAAAGAAATAAGAGAACCACAATCCATGCAGTGTGTACTCATCCTCCCAAAACAAGGACGAATATCCAAAGGTGTGGAAGAAGGTGAAGGCACCACTGCAGAAGAAGTGCTCGCCTGAGCTGCCGAAGATGTGCTCGGCTGAGCTGCTGCAGATGTCGTCGCCTGAGCAGGTGGAGGGTTTGCTCCAGAAGCTCGACGAAAAGTCACTGGATGCATTGCCTCAACGTGCCTCGTCATAGTATGAATACTAAAAGAATACTTCTTGTTAGGATTCCCACGTGACAAGACGCGCTGACACAGTTTGCAGGTGACCTTTGGTGCATTCACCTTCTTTTGTCCCTCTGGAAAAGTGAAAAACTGCCATATGAAGGAGTCTTTCTGCTTCCTCTGCCTCTGTCTCTCAAGAGTGTCCTGTTCACTCTCAGAAGATGGCTGCTGCTCTGCCATTGTATCTCAACACACAGATTAGCTCCTTCTCCTAGGGAATCAGAACTAACAATGAGGGGGGTGGGTGTGGTTTTGGAAGAATCTGGAACTGAAAGTACTTTGAACCAATGAAAAGTGATGTTTCTTGATCACATGACTTGCCATGAGGGGATTGGGTGTGGTGTTGAAACAATCTGAAACTGAAAGTAATGAAAACCAATTAAAAGTGTTGTTTTATTCATCACATACCCCGAGGTGCGCGCACCGAGCAAGCTCCCAGCGCGCACGGTGCAATTGCGTATGCGCGCATGCGCTTACATACTATGCGCGTACGTAACGCGCATAAGCAGCACGAGCGTAAACGTCAGCGCGCGTACTCTACGCGTATGCGGAAGTGTACCGCGTGGAGTACGTACGACGCACGTAAGCATGCGTACGTACGCATGCGTACTAGGTGCGCGCTCCGAGCGCGCATTAAAACGTATGTATGCGTACGTAAATAACGTACGCCGGAATTCATAAAAAATGTACGAAAACGTACTAGGTTTGCGCTCTGAGCGCGCACCCTAAGAATTTATATTAAAAAAAAAAAGTGGACATAACTTAATTGAAGATATTAACTATGCTGTTCAACTTTATCATAATTAAAACTTTTAAAAAAATGAGCCACACCAAATTAAAGGATACAGATAATATATAAATGTATATGTAGGTAAATTTTTGAAAAAGAAATATTTAAGAAATATAATTAAAAAATACAAAAATTAGCATTTAAAAAACCTTGCAAATTCACTGAAAAAACCATAGGTTTCACACACGTTATAGTTAGGAATTAGCATTTAAAAAACCTTGCAAATTCACTGAAAAAAACAGAGGTTTCACACACGTTATAGTTAGCTGGACATTTTACTCGTAAAAAACCAATGAAATTCCCCCGTTATAGTTAGTTCACCTAACTATAACTCGCGCGCCCGCAATCCACTGCTGATGACGTCACATATTACATCACTCATGACATGGTCAGTGACATCACTGATGACATCACTGATGACATCTCAAATGACAACTGCAAACAGAGCTCTATGAGGGATGGAGTGAGGGGCGAACAGTGGGAGTCCTGAATCTGGATGACACCAAGATGGGGAGGGGGCAGTGCATGTGAAATGAGGGCTAATTGGGTACTTCAATAGGGAGACACTGACGAATTAGATATTGTAGGAGGATTCATTTATAAACAGAAAGAGTAAAGAAAATTGAGCTCATTCCCCACCATGGGGAAAGGGCTTACAACAAGCAGGAAGTAATAATTATACAGAATCCCAAACAGATGTAGGAGCAAAAATGCAATTTAAGGAAATTGCGTACCTCGGGAAGATCCTGTGCGTTTTAAAACAGACACATGCCTCTGTAAGGAAAGTAAGAGCAAAAAAAGACGAGAAATGTGAAGAAATCGGACGAACTGGCAACTGAAAGAACAAAAATGTGAGAAAAGATTGTTACAGCTAACCCACATTAAGTAAATTGTGAGTGATGGTAACTAGCACACATTGTGAAACATTTCCAGCTCACCCTTAAACACTGGAGTTAACTGTACTTCCGGGCCTTTTTTAATGGAAAATGTATTTTTGGGTAACAGTTTTTTGAAAGTTTTTTCGAAATTTTTTAACTCATGTCGGCTTTTGTGATTTTATATGACTAAAATCGAATAAAGTTTATTTGATTGATTGATTGAGAAAAGATTGGAAATGAAGTGAAAGAAGGAAGGAAAGGGAGATATGACTGAAGGAGTAATTAAGGAAAGATGAAAGCAAGTGGGAGAAAGGACAGAATTTGAAAGAAATGCAGAAAAGAACGAGTAAAGAATAAGAACAAAGGGGCAGATTTTAAGCCCTGTGCGTCACTTTTGCGCCGCCGTTGCGTCACTTTTGTGACGCAGCGGCGGCGCAAAGCCTGCGCCATGCTGCGGCAGATTTACAACGTGACGCATCTAGGGAGATGCGTCACGTTGTAAAGCTTGCGCCACATGTGGGCGTACCTTCACAGGGGGGTGCGTTCCGGCGCAGGAACGCCTCCGAAAAGTGGCTGAGTGAAATCTACAAGATTTCACTCAGTCACTTTTCCGGCCATGCTGCGTCAAATCCCTGCGCCTGCTTGAAGCAGGCGTAAGGATTGACGCAGCATTGTACCGATAGGGCACCCCCGAGCCTTGCTGGAGCTGCGTTGCGCTTGCGACGCAACTCCAGCAATGCGCCTCCCTTCCGCCATCAGATGCGTCACGCATCTGTTTATCCTTGCGCCACGATGCGCTGCATTGTAAATGCGGCGCATCTATTGTGGCGCAAGGGTAAACTTGCGTGACGCATCTTCCCTGGCGCATCCATGCTGATTTGCAGGGATGCGCCAGGGAACATAAATCCGCCCCATAGTGCGTGAAGGTTGAGAAGATAGAGGGAGAAAACAAAACAGTGGAAGGAAAGAAAGGACGGCTTAAAGATTGATCAGCGAGGAGGAAAGCCCGAGCCCTGGTGCAGATGAGGGTTCCTCTCCAGATCAGTTTGATGGCTGTAAAGTAAAAGTTTCCTTCTGCCTCGGAGGGGACATGGTGGGGGCAGGGGCTACCTTCTGGTTTCACGAAATGGAAGAAGTCGTTGTAGGGCAGGCAGGAATTCGAAAAGCACTGCCAGGCTGCACTCAGGCGACAGGGCATGAGGCTTCCCCAAGAGCCATGCAGAAGTGAATGTAGCACCGAGATAGAAATGCAGGGATGAATGAGTGTGTGCAGGCATTAATGAGTGCAGCGGGGAAGGCATGAGCTCACAGGATTCATGGTTATGGCATGGAATGAATGCGAATGTGTGAGTGAAGGGTTGAACGAGTACATTAGTGAAAGACTACCAGAATAAATGAGCGCACATGGTGAATGATGGTAGCAGTGAATGATGAATGAACCAGGTGGCAGATTATAGAAGTTAAAGTGTGAGTACAGAAGCGAACTAGTGAGACAGTTAACGTTGAAGTGTGTATGGTGTGAGTGCAGAGAACGCGTACATCAATTAATAGGTGTGGTGGAGTGAATGTGTGACCATGCAGGAGTGATTGAGAGCAGAAGTGAACCAGCAAGTACAGGAATGAATAGTTGGGCGTATGGTAGTGAATGAGTGCAGCATAAAGTGAGAGGCTCAGTCAGCTAGTGCAACTGTGAGAGAATGTGTAAGTGCATGCAGCAGCGAATGAGTACATGAAGGAAGTAGTTAGCAGGAGCAAGTGAGTGCAGCAGTGAACAAGTGCTAGAATGAATGAATAACTGACTTACATGAGTGATCGTGCGTAGCAGAGAGCTAGTTTCACAGTAAGCGAGTGGATGATGGAAGCACTGAACGACTGCAGCAGCGACGAAAAGTGTGCGTCAATGAGGGAAACTGCGAAGGAATGAAAACAAGGTAGATGAATAAGTATTTTTATGTAGCGCTGTTGTCACTTCGGAGTGCACGTGTGTGATACGAATTGGCACGGTTTGTAAATGCAAGCTCAGCACAAAAGGTTATTTATACTGTGATAAATCGAAGTGAACGGTCTCGCGAGCACCCTCTGAGGCTCTCCCTCTGGAATGGTAGAGGTGAATGGGTCTGCTGGGGGAGCATCATGAAGGCAGCGGGTCGGCGGGCAGTACCACAGCTCCGTAGGGGACAGCAAGCATGGAAACTCCACGCAGCACCTGTTCTGAGAGCTGGGTGGGCGCAGAGCCATGCCGGACATCTGACAGGGCTATTAATATTCCTTGGACATTTACAAGATGCCGGTGTGTTTCCTACTGGCAGCGCCCAGCGGAAGGACAGTGGCAGGCAGGCTGCGAGAGGCGGCTCTTCGGATACCCAGGGAGGGAGAAGGGGCGCGAGAGGCTGGCAGCGACTATCCTAGGGAGGGACGGAGTGAGGGAAGAGAACAGTGACAGAAGACAGGCGATAGTAAACCTGCCTGATTGGGACTGTCAGTAAGAAATGTGGAGGAAGATAAACAGACGGAAAGAAGATACAGAGGGGTTGCTTGCAGCTAAGAGAAACGTTGGGGAGCAGGGTGCAAGCAACTGTTTGAGAACAACTCGCATTGGAGTGAGTGAGAGAAATATACATAAGGAGGGACCGCGTGAAAGATGGGAAAGGGACATACGAAATATAAGAGAAATTAGACGGGAGGTACAGACTGAATGAACAGAGGGAAAGAAGTACGGGCCTCGCGTAGATGTGACACAAATATTTGTAGATAGAGGGACAGAATGACAGAAGAAAGGGAAGAAAAAACGGAATTGCGAGAGAAGTTTGGAAACGGCGTTTTGAGGGAAGAAGAGAATGCGGGTGGCATGGAGTGGAGGAAATGTGTCGAGGGAGGGACAGATTGAAGGAAGAGATGAAGGGTGACTGTGCGGCATGGAGAATTGTGGGCATAGAGACAGGCTGAGGAGAGTGATGCAGACTGGATGCTGAGAGGTCTTACTGAGGGAGGGGTCGTGAGACAACCGGGGAGAACAGAGAGGCTTAGGCACAGACAGAGTGAGGCAGGCTGGAGACGAGCGACAGACTGGTGGTGAAAGAGATGAGGTAGTTCAAGGACGAGCAAAGACAACGAATATGACATGCCACATCCGCCTGCGTAAGAAATGAAGGGGCCGGACAGGGAGGACAGGAGAGGGGGAAACACAGCAGCGCCCAAGCCAGAGCAAGGCCGCAGACGAAGTGACGGCAGGAACGGAGCCAAGCGGGGTTAGAGAGAGAGAGGACGGTCACAGTTACACACTAAGGGGCAGATTTACAAGCCCCTAGCGCCACTTTTGCGTCATTTTACCCATGTTAAAAATGACGCAAAAATGGCGCAAGGGGCTTGTAAATCTGCCCCTATAGGCGCGCGCACGTCTGCCGGAGAGTCAGACTGAGAGAACAAGCTTGTGCATGACAGAGGGGCAGGGTCATAACGCAGTACCCCGCAGCCCCCGCAATCCGTGGGGCCCCTAGATGTCCTTGTTTTGAAGGGGTCCCCCTAACCTCCCAAAGGAATGTCACTGCCTCAGGGCCGGACTGGGAACCCAAAGCAGCCCTGGCAACTTTGTCAGACCGACCCCCACCCAGGGTTTGGGGCTGAGGTGTGAAGCGTTGCTGCTCAACAAGACCGGCCCCCACCACTGCTGCTTTTGTTACTGGGGGTCGATATTGCAGCATCACCTCAAAACCGCCCCCCAGTAACATAACCGCCCTCCGCTGCTCCAAAACCGTCTGGCTCCAAAATTGGCTCCCACCCTTTCAGCCTCCGAGCAAACGCCTAATGCCCGCTAAGGGCAGTCCAGCCCTTATTGCATGCCTTTAAGAATGCGTGCGGTGGTATGGACTAAGAAGGATCGGATGTGGTCTAACGGTCAGAACTACCGACCTTAATACTGAACCAGGTTCAAGCCTCAGCATGGGGCCAACAGCCTGTGATTCTGGGCAAATCGCTTAATTTTCCCGTGCCTACCAAAAAATGAATGTATCCTTGTATAACATAACTGGTGCTTATTTGAAGCCTCCACTACCTCGGGGTGGAGTTCACCATATATAAAAAAAAACGCTTAGGAAAATCACTCTATTTTCCTGAGCAGGCCACCTACAGCATATTGGGGTCCCAACACTTCAAAGGGACCCTTAACCCCAAGCCCAATAAATATATGTGCGATATGGGAGACCACAGGCCCCTCATCACATTTTACAGGGGGGGTCCCCATAATTTTTTGCTACGCCACTGTAGAGGGGGTAGAGAATGGAGAAGTCAGGTTACAGAGGAGAAACAGTGAAGGCGAGAGAGAGGCACTGTGCACTAACAAACAGATGAGATGGGGTGGAACAAGAGGGGCGTGCCCTATGTAATTAAGGGTGCGGCTTAGACATGTAAACTACATTTCTGATAGTCCCATAGTGTGCCACCCAACTGGTATATTAGTTTCTCTCTGAGCTGTCTGTTATTGCATCCAGGTATATAGCACAAAACTGACATACACCTAAAACTGGACGGGACTATTGGCTTTGTGAATGGTTATTAGCTGTTTAGGGTTAGTGAATAACAAAAATGATTTCTTTGCAAATAATTAATATTGAAAATGCTTACATTCTGAAAGAGTGAGACTGAGAATTAACAATACAGAGGTCTGCAGAGGGAATGCTGTTATCAGACTATCTCAACAACCTGTATGTTCACTATATTTTAGACACTTATGTCATTTTTCTCACCATATCTCATCCTTCTGTGTATCTTAAACCACATCTCTTTCCTTTCTAGAACCATCTTCTCAGTTTATCCTGAATGCACTTTCTCATATCTGTTGCATTTCCCCACCCCGAAACACACAACACTCCAACTCACCTGGGACACCTCATTTTGTTTTACTTTCACCTTGTCAAGATTTTTACAACTGTATACCTTCTTCACACATTTGCACAGAATCCCAAATGTGACTGGAGTACATGACCATTCCTCTGTGTCCTCTGCAAAGAGGCCAACAATTGGAGAGCCATGTATTCTGAACAGCATTTCTAACAGGAAAAACTAGAATCCCACACTGCCTTCAGCCCCAACTCAGGAATTCTGGATCCATTACAAACAACTGGAGGTGACTCAATTCAAAGAATGCACCATAGAAAAGTAATGTGCTAGAAGGAAAAAAGTACAGAAACACAACATCCTAGAAATAGCTAACACTTTTAGGTCAAAATAGATTAAATAAAACGTGAAATATAAACAGAAACTTAATCGGTGACATGCATTACCTTCACACTTTTGGCACTCCTTGTCCAAAAATCAATCAGTGTTTTTCCGCTAAAGTTAAGAACATGAATTAGGGCTTAATAGAGACCTATTTCAATGTCAGTTTTAATTATTAGGTCTAAGACCCAAGGGGACTCGGACCACTTAATGCACCACAATTAGAGGTGGGAGAGCCAGCAAGCTATCAGGGAGAACTGAGCCAGACCATGGATCTGGCTCGGGTCTAAGAGCTCATTGCAGGAGCCGTGCCCTGAAAATGTTTGCCTGGTAAAACATGCAAAAAACACCTTTCAATACTATGAAAACTTTGCTTCTAAATCTGTAAAAAAAAACAAAAAGTGTCTCTGTTTACCATATGGTAGCATTTCACCTTAGTTCATCAGCTTATATCACTTCGTATCGAGAGGTATTCATTAAAAACAATAGTTTTTAAACATGAACTTAGAAAAGTTGTCCTAAGATAAATCACTTTTCAATGCTTTGTCTTTGATTCTTGATGCAGGACATCACACAGTCGGTGGCCAGCAGAAGCCACGTGAAGGCTCGGCTCGTTTTGGGCTCGAGAGTCCCACAGAACCTCCTGCCGAACCAGAGCCAAGCATCGGGCTCGAGCCTGGCGCGAGCTTTCAGTGGCTTGTCCATCTTTAACTGCACTGTAGTGGAGAGAGGTTGTGAGGGATAAATATGACACGCTGATGGAAGAGGAACAGAGGGAACACGTACAGGGTTTAAGCAAGGGAAAATGGCGAGAAAAATGAATTGAGTGAAAAGGGCTTAAGGAAATGAGAGAGACAAGGAAGGGGTGATGGGGAAGCATATGAGGTGGCGGGTAGACAGTCATTGGGGAAAGATAGGTGTGAGTTGTAAGGGGAAGATGTGGAGCTTTGGAAGAGAGGAGTGATGGAAGTGATGGAGTAATACAGAGACGGTTGAAGAGAGTGAGAGGGGTGGGAGCTAGGGGAGAGGGAGAGAAGAACCTATTATAAGGAGGTGGGAGGGGAGTGTGGAGTCATTGGAGGCGAGTGAATGATAGTCGCAGATGGGTGGAGAGTTAGAGGGGAGTGAGGACATGTACAGGGGAGCCTGAGGGAGGGGCAGAGGGGAGGAGACTATCGCGCTTCTAGTTGCAGTGCAGAGAGGCGCACGGGCACTTTGTGAAGACTTTCTCCTCCTTGGCAACACCATGCGCTTCACTGGCAGCCCTGCTACCCCGTGGCCATCCTCCGACCCCCTGCTCACCCGCTGGAACTCCAGCCTGACGGGGGCCCCGAGCTCCCCCGGCCTGGACAGCTCAAGCCTGCCGCCCACCTCGCCCAGCACTAACTCCTCGGACCTGCTGGACCGCGACGAGGCGCTAGCGCGGGTGGAGGTGGCCGTGCTGGCGCTCATCTTCGTGGCCGCTGTGGTGGGCAACGGCTGCGTGCTCATGGCACTGCAGCGCAGCCGGCGCAAGTCCTCGCGCATGCACCTCTTCATCCGCCACCTCAGCCTCGCCGACCTGGTGGTGGCGCTCTTCCAGGTGCTGCCCCAGCTCTGCTGGGAGGTGACCTACCGCTTCCGCGGCACGGA
This sequence comes from Triturus cristatus, assembly GCF_964204655.1. NCBI lineage: Eukaryota > Metazoa > Chordata > Amphibia > Caudata > Salamandridae > Triturus > Triturus cristatus. Next base: position 983,205,974 of record NC_140585.1, on the reverse strand, counting down.
CGCCCTCTGCCGGGTGGTGAAGCACCTGCAGGTCTTCGGCATGTTCGCTTCAGCCTACATGCTGGTGGCTATGACCGCCGACCGGTACATAGCCGTGTGCCACCCGCTGAAGACGCTGCAGCAGCCTGGCAGGCGCTCGCACGCCATGATCGGCAGCGCCTGGGCGCTCAGCCTGCTGCTCAGCACGCCCCAGTATGCCATCTTCTCCATGCGCGAGGTGCGCAGCGGCTCGCAGGTCTACGACTGCTGGGCCAACTTCATCGAGCCCTGGGGGGCCAGAGCTTACATAACGTGGATCGCGGTCAGCATCTTCGTGGTGCCAGTCCTCATCCTGGCTACCTGCTATGGCTTCATCTGCTACATCATCTGGACCAACATACGTGGCAAGACGCGGCCGTCCAACGGCGGTGCCCAGCTGCTCTCCACCTCGGCCGTCAGCAGCGTGAAGACCATCTCCAGGGCCAAGATCCGCACCGTCAAGATGACCTTCGTCATTGTGTCCGCCTACGTCATCTGCTGGGCGCCCTTCTTCACCGTGCAGACCTGGTCCGTCTGGGATAGGAACTTCATGTGGATCGGTAGGTGCCACGGGCCGCCAGGGAGGGTACCTACTTGGCAAAGTATCTATTAGAGTTACTTCTCCAAGGGTCCTGTCAGGGCGAGGGGACATTCTTGCAAACTAGCGCAATGTCAGACATGTAACAATCTTAGAAAAAGGCACTATATAGGAAATCTAGCAATTTCACACTGGTAACTAGTGAAAGGGGGAGTTCTCTACAAAGTAGCAGTTTCACATTTGCATCCCAGGTGAGAGCTGGACCTCGGGCAAAATGGGGCCGCATCACGCACGCATTACACCGGTAATCAGTGAGAAAGGGGACTCTCTCCGCAAACTAGCCATTTCACACCTGAAAGTCCGGTAGGAAGGGGCATTCGCTCCACCTCGCAGCTTCACACCTGCATGAGAGGGAAGCTTTAGGCAGCACGCCCCCGTGAGAGAGGACTTTATCTGCACGGAACCTCTTCCACACTTGTAGCCCATGTTGGGGAGGCATTCTCTGAAAACTAGCAGCTTCCACCTGTAACTCTTATGAGCACGAAGGGGCTTCTCTAGAAGCTAGCAGAGTTTCCCACCTGCAGCTTTTCTGGGTGTTTATGCTTTGGGCAGATTAGTGCAGTTTCCCCCCTGTACTCCATGAGATGGGGGGCTTCGCTGCAGGAGGGCACTTCTTCTTGGGAAACAGCCTTTACAACAACGCAGGCAGAGCCGCGCGTGCCATTTCACCGCAAGCTCAACCACGCATGCCTTAACCGCGCGTGCCTTAACCACGCATATGCGTGGTTCAGCCAGTGCACGGTCTAGATGGTGGCAAGAGCGGGCCCAGGAACAGGAAGGCTCAGGAGAGGATGCAGTGAGCTAAGTGTGGCTTGAGCTGGGTTTTGGGTGGGAGTGGGGGCAATTTTTAAGTGTTAGGGTAGTTTTAAGGGCTCAGGGGGGTCGCAGTAATTTTTAGGGCTCAGGCTGGGTCAGGTAGTGTTAAGGCCTCAGGAAGGGCGGGATAGTGTTTAGGGCTTGTGGGGTCAGGGTAGTGTTTAGGGCTCGGGTCGGGTAGTGTTTAGGGCTTGTGGGTGGTGTTTAGGGCTCGGGGGGTTGGGGTAGTGTTTAGGGCTCGGGGTTGGGGTAGTGTTTAGTGCCAGGGAGGGTTGGCGTATTTGTATTTGTATTTGTGGGGGTATTTGTAAAGCGCGGCGTTCGCTCCGGAGGGAGCATCTTGGCGCTAAGTGTTCTTGATGGCCGGTCTGGGAACAGAGCGGGATTAGATGGCTGCTTTAGTGAGATCGTCGGGAAGGCTGAAGATCCAGGTCTTCAGAGCCTTTCTAAATGGTCTTTCGTGTGTTATTTGCCTGAGGTGTTTGGGCAAATTGTTCCATGCCTTGGTGGCTAGGTGGCTAACGGTTTTTCCTCCTTTCGTCTTCAGATTGTATTTTGCAGGCAGGATGAGGTTGTCCTGTGCCGAGCGGAGAGATCGCCTGGGGATGTAGTGGGGAAAACGTTTGTGGAGGTATTTTGGCCCGGATTTGTTGAAGGATCTGAAGGCGATGATTAGAATCTTAAATAGAATTCTCTTGTGGAGAGGTAGCCAGTGTAAGGAAAGAAGGGCTGCGGAGTTGGAAGCTCTCCGGGGCAGTTTGAGTACAAGTCGAGCAGCTGTATTTAGCACGCTCTGGAGTTTAGCGAGAGTGCTCTTTTTTGTCCCTGCCAGTAGGCCGTTGCAATAATCTAATCGGGAGATTATAAGGGCCACTGTTACGCTCTTTCTGGCGTCGAGAGGGAGGAAGTTAAAGAACTTTCTTAGGGATCTTATTGTCCCGAAGCATTTGCCGGCTACAGTCTTAGCATGGTGGTCGAATGAGAGATCTGAGTCAAAGATGACGCCTAAATTTCTGGCAGTAGTTACAGTTTGGGGGGGGGGCGATTGAGTCGTCAGGCCACCAGAGGGCTGGGCAGAAGGGGGTACTCTTGCCGATTGGGAGAATCTCCGTTTTATTTGAGTTACACTTCAAATGATTTGCATTCATCCAATGGAAGACTTTCGTTAGGCAGTTCTTAAGGTTGAGTTCTGCGCTGGTAGAACTACCATCCAGAGGCACGATGAGCTGGGTGTCATCGGCGTAGGAGGTTACAGGAATTCCAAAGGATTCAATCAGGGACAGAAGGGGAATGAGGTAGATGTTGAAAAGGAGAGGGCTTAGGATCGAACCCTGCGGGACACCTGAGAAAATCGTTTTCTCTTTTGAGTGAAAAGGGCCCAGAGCGACAGTCTGAGATCGGTCAGCCAGGAATGATTTTAACCAGGCTAGAGCGTGGTCTGAGATCCCTATGTTCATCAGTCTACTGATGAGGATGGAATGGGAAATGGTGTCGAACGCCGCGGTCAGGTCAAGAAGGATGAGGATTGAATTTTTTCGCTGATCTTGTAGCAGTTTGATCGTGTCTGATAGTTCTATCAGTGCTGTTTCCGTCGAATGTTTGGGCCGGAAACCAGATTGCTGCGGATGGAGTATATTATTTACTTCCAGGTAATGTCTGAGTTCTCTATAGACCAATTGCTCGGTAATTTTTCCTAAGGCTGGAAGTAGTGAAATCGGGCGAAGATTAGTCAAGTCAGATGGTGGTTTATTGGCCTTTTTCATCAGAGGCTTGACAATACCTTTCTTCCACCGGGGGGGGACAGTTCCTGTGTTAAGCGAGGAATTGACTATGTCGTTAATTACTGGGTTGATTACGTCGATAATTTGGTGGAGGATTTTGGGGGGACAGGGATCGGAGGGGGAGCCGGATTTACAGGCCAGGATGACTTCTCTAGTTTGCGCAAGAGTTACAGGGGAGAAACTGCTCAAATTTCCGGGAAGGGAGTCAGAGGGAGGGGGGAGTGGGGAGGTACAGAAAGGAGGAAAATTGCTTTGAATGGAAACAATTTTCTCTTCAAAATAGTCGGAAATTTTATCGCATAAATCCTGTGATGGCGGTATTTCAGGTTGCAGAGTTTTGGGATGGGTGAAAGACTTTACTATGGAAAACAGGGTCTTTTGTTTTTGGTGGGATTCTTTGATGGCGTTCACATAGTATGACTTCTTGGCTGATTTAATACTCGAAAGATAAGATTTTCTTGTTTGAGTGTATAGGAGACGATCGTCAATGTTATAGGACTTACGCCATTTTCGCTCTGCTTTCCTACAGAGTAGGTGAGAGGTGGCTAGTTCGGGAGTGAACCAGGGGGCATTGCTCTTGGATTTTTTATGAGAAGTGCCTTGACGTTTGGGGGGGTTTCTGGTTGTCATTTCCTGCGTGAGCCAATTGTAAAAGAGGTCGGCGTCGGTTACTGCATTTCCGGACAGAGTGGGGGTATGGGATTGATCCATAGGTTTAAGAGTCAAGCTTTCTTGGACTTTTTTCCAGTTGATGGAATTGGGGGCGAGTGAGTTAGTGTTGTTACGGGAAGGGGAACGTACACTGTGGATATGAAACAAGATCAAGCTGTGGTCAGTCCAGATCTGAGGGAGTGGGGGTAGGGTGATGAGGGAGGAGAGATTGGTGCATACAGCATCAAGGGTATGACCAAGCAGGTGGGTCGGCTGTGAGACTAGTTGTTGGAGATTAAACATTTCTAGTGTTTGGAGGAAGTTGATGGCTTGGGTATCAGATTTGGAGTCGAGATGAAGGTTGAAATCCCCGAGTAAAGTGAAGTGGGGGTATCGGAGAAGGAAGTGGCCCAGGGAGTCGCACAGTGAATCAAGAAATTCGGTGGCGTTACCGGGTGGGCGGTAAATAAGGCCACCAGAGAAGGAGGTTTGCTCGTTCAGTTTGATTGAGAAACCTAGCCCTTCCGTGTTTTTTAGGGGTTCAAGGTTGAAGGTGTGGCATGGGAAGGTGTTCATGAGTATTATGGCAACACCTCCTCCTCTGCCTTTTGGTCTGTCCTGCCTAAAGAATGAGTAGCCTTGAGGTAGGGAAACGGTGATATCAGGATTGCTATCTTCAGTTAACCAAGTTTCGGTTATTAGAAGGCAGTCCAGGTCAGAGTCGCAGATGAGGTCGTGGATGTCTTGATTATGCTTGCACATAGAACGTGCGTTAATCAGACCTCCTTTGAAGAGCGTTGGTGTGGCCTTGGTGTGCGATAAGGGAGTGGGTGTAAAGGCTTGAGAATTAGAGGTTGTCCAGTTACAATTTTTACAGCTGATATTGTCCGCCGACTTAATTAGATCGAGTGTACAGGGGCAGTGTTTGCCGCCACGTAACCGATGGAGTTCTTCGGGGAGATATCTAATGACAGTCGAGGTTTGCGCAGGGTTTCGTGCGCTGGGCGCGGTCTTGGCGCGGACGGGCGCAGACGGGCTCGCCTTTGGCGCGCCTTCGGCGCGCAGACGGCGCTCCCGCTGCGCTCGTCCGCTGCGCTTGGTTGGTCGACACATTTGTAATGGTCGGTGGGCGTGGCCTCGCAGTGGGCGTGGCTCCGCCTTTTGGCGCGCTGGCGCTGTTGTGCTTGCCTGAAGGGCGGGGGTCTGTGTGAGCGCGAAGAGGCAGCGCTTCAAACACAGGTGAGGAGATTGTTTTCAGTGGGATTAAAACAAGTAAATGGTGACAATTTTTAAAAAACAAAGTACAGAGAGCTAAACCTCCGGCTTTCCGCCTCAGAGGCTGTCAAGAATGGCAGTCGTGGCGCTTTCCAAGCGTTTTTGTAGTGGTCGGTGGGCGTGGCCTCGCAGTGGGCGTGGCTCCGCCTTTTGGCGCGCTGGCGCTGTTGTGCTTGCCTGAAGGGCGGGGGTCTGTGTGAGCGCGAAGAGGCAGCGCTTCAAACACAGGTGAGGAGATTGTTTTCAGTGGGATTAAAACAAGTAAATGGTGACAATTTTTAAAAAACAAAGTACAGAGAGCTAAACCTCCGGCTTTCCGCCTCAGAGGCTGTCAAGAATGGCAGTCGTGGCGCTTTCCAAGCGTTTTTGTAGTGGTCGGTGGGCGTGGCCTCGCAGTGGGCGTGGCTCCGCCTTTTGGCGCGCTGGCGCTGTTGTGCTTGCCTGAAGGGCGGGGGTCTGTGTGAGCGCGAAGAGGCAGCGCTTCAAACACAGGTGAGGAGATTGTTTTCAGTGGGATTAAAACAAGTAAATGGTGACAATTTTTAAAAAACAAAGTACAGAGAGCTAAACCTCCGGCTTTCCGCCTCAGAGGCTGTCAAGAATAGGGGTAGGGGCGGGGTAGTTTTTAGGGCTCAGTTTTTAGGGCTCAGGACAGGGTGGTCGAGGTATGATCTTTACCACACATTCTTTTACCAGTCATGCCTATACCACAAAATGACGTGGTAAAGGCTTGCATGGAAAAGTAATGCATTTTTTAGACGCATTCGTTGTTGGGGATGTGTAATAGAGGCACTCGTGGTTTAGCCATGCGTGCCTCAGTCATACAACCCTGCTTCTCACCTGTGTCCCATCACTTAGGGCCTTTAAGAGCGAGTATTCTCTTCAGTTAGTGTAACGCCCATGTCCCAACAGCGAGGGCAGCTTGCACACGAGTAACACAACATGTGGTGGAGGATATATTTTGCAACCTATCGAAGTTTGAGGCTTGTGATCCTTTTGTGAGAGGACATTCTCTTCAAATGAAAACAGTTTCATGCCTGTGTCCAATCAAAAAGGGACTGCCAGGAGGTTACATTCTTGGCAAACTAGAACAGTTCATGCCTGTGTCGAGATACGGACTAAGTGGGTAGTTGCCCATGGTCACCACCTTCTGTGAGGCACCCTGGTAAAGTGAACGGGACAGTCAACATTCCTGCCATTATACCACTGCTCTTGAAAACCAGATTCTTTCAATATTTTGACTGCAGACCCCAATTTAAAAAAACCTACAATAGATTTACTAAGATTTCTAAGGGCAAAGTCATGTGAAATGACGCAAAGCAAGGGCATTTACTCTCCAGCACAACAAGTATTTTGTGATGCGGAGGAACCATTTTCTCATCCCAAAGAATGCTTTGCACATCTTTGAATCACTTTGCACCGAGGGGGCATAACATGAATGTAACTTGGACAGATTAGCACAAGCACCCACATGTTTTAAGGCTAAGCTACATCTACTGAGACAGTCGGACTGGGCTTTCTCTACATTAGACCTCCTTGAAGCAGAACCCAACACGGAGAAATGTTATAATTTCTCCTAACATTCCACACACTGAAGTGTGCTGTACTATACAACACATTTACAATGTGTGGGATGATTAACAGTTGTCTAGACAAAGGATTTTGTACTGAAAAGGTATGCTTCCTGTACAGATCCTATGCTAGACAGCACATGCACACCTCTGCACCATGGTGCAAAGTTTTCGAGTCGCAGCAGGCAGACTATTTGTACACCAGTGCAGAGATAGTGAGCCGCAACAGTTCGGTTTGATTAAATATGGCTTTACATTGGGCTAAAAAATAATAAATCTGCCCCTTGGTGTGCATGCCTGGCCTACCCAGCCTTAACTGTTACACTTTTAGGCAGCTGGTTGGGAATTAAATAGAAAAATAATCTTTCTGCATCATTTTCTCTCCTTACTTCACCCACCCCCACCCCTTCTACCTCCCCCCCCTCTCTTATCTTCTCTATGTACTTTAATGCAATATCTCAGCTCTCTCTACCTCACCTTTATCTATCTCACTCATATACCCAAAACACCTCACTCATCTATACCTCTCTTATGACCGTGCCCCCCTCTCTTTCACTCTCTGTGCCTACATCTATATGTATCACTCTTGGTCGCCTTTCACTACTTCAGCTCTATATCTCATCCAGTGCTTAATTTGAGCCGGTGGTTGCTGGTGCTCGGCACTGGCACTTAACTGTCAACACCAGCGCTTGTGGCAGTCTGCCACATTGCGGCGCTGTCTGGATAATTTAGAGATGACAACAACAGTTCATTATTAATTAAATATACATTAAAAATGACAACTACCTTTCGCCCAAGCCATTCTTATAGCTTTGGGGGCCTGAAATAGTCTGAATTGTCACGCTTGTAGGAATGTAATGGTTAGTAGTGGTGTTGGTTCCATAATTGGCTTCGCTGGCAGGGGCAATGAGTGGTGCAAGATGCAGTGGCCTCCTGACACTTTTTTTTTTTTTTTTTAATTAGGCACTGACATCATCCCTCTCTCAGTGCTTCAGTGCTCTTTATCCACCTGAGCTCTCTGCATCTCACGTCCATCTACTTCACTTTTCACACAACCTCATCTTCATCTTTACCTCGTGTCTCTACTACCTACCCTCCCTCTACTGCTCTCCCAGCCCTTTTTCTACCTCACCACTCTCCCTCACATGTCAGTCTCATTCCCCTCTCTATCTCCCTCACCACCTCACATCTTTCTTTCCCACTATCTCTCTCACTACCTCACTTCTCACTTTACCTCACCATCAGTTTGCTGTCTTACAATTCCACCTCCCGTTCTCTTATTCTCCCTCTGTTACATTTTCTCCACCTCTGTAGATACCCCACTCCTTTCTGGCTACCTTTATTTCTCTACTTGTACCCCTTTAACTCTGTCATCAACTCCTCTCTCTCTGAAACACATATCTCTTTCTGGACCTCTTTCTCCATTTTAACTCTCTCCTTTCACCTCAACTATTTCTCTCAATCTCTTTATTTATAGATCTGCCTACCTCACCATTTCTTTAACTCACAACTCCCTATCTCTATATACACGTCACCTCTTTTTCTCTATTTGCCTATGTATCTCAACTTCCTCTTTTCACTCTGAACCTAATTTCGTTTTCCATCCTCCAACCCTCTCTCTGGCTTTCTCTCATCTCCTGACCTGTTTTTCTGTTCCTCTTTTCGTTCTGCTTCGTCCCCACCTTGCCTCTTTTTGATCTTCCTGAAGTCTCTCTATCTCTACCTCTCGCTACCTTTAACTCTCTCTAATTCACCTCTTTATCTTGATTATCTTTCTCTTCCTCATCCCATGACGTTCTGTACGCCTCTATCTTTCTCTGCATTTTTTCTCCCTATCGCTCTTTCTCTACCTTCCTACTACACTCCCACACCTCACATATTTCTGTCTTTCTCTGCCTACATTTTCTTTGTTATACTTCTCTTTTTCTTTTCTTTTAGCTACCTGACCTTTCTCTATTTATTTTTTCTGCCCCACTTCACATATCTTTCCACGTCATCTCTAGCATTACACCTTCCTCCTATATTTGACAACTCTTGAATAATGTTCTCTTCTGTCTTTGGCCATCACCTGTGTCCAGTCCCATCCAATGTCTCGTACTCAGCAGAGTCACAGGTAACGGTATAGCCAGAGAAGTGTACACACATAAAGAGGAAAGGAGAGACAAGGCGGGGGAAGAGAAATGATGAGAAACTTATTAGATTTTAGCCAATGGAATGGGAAACCCACCTGATCAGCTCTTTGATTTTCACTGTAGCAGCAAGAACACCAATGAAGGGAGCTACATTTATGATTACAAATATTCAGCAGGTAAATGTACAATTTTAAGTTTTATGTGCTTACATCTTACTTTAATGGTATGTACGAGTGCACTAACCATTTAAAAAGTCACCCTTAGCATGTTTTCCTTCAATGAGAGTAGCAAACTGATTAGAAAATGAATTTCACATAAAATGTTGATGTAGCAAGTAAAAAAAAACTAGATGCAAACTAAAAAGCAAATGGGTTTATCAATGTTTGTTCAACGTTCTCTAGGGCTCTTTGACTGGAAGGTCACTAGGAGGCTTGAGCTTTCGGCTGTTTGTGAGCCCCCCTTTCTGAAGGTTTAACATCTATTTCAATAATATCTGGCAATGCAAGGGCTTGAAACAAGGTCTAATACCTCTAAAGTTGTCGCAAGCAGGGCCCCTCAAAATATATATTGCCAAATGCCCCATAAACCCTTAAGATGTCATTGTCTCTGAGGACCCCTAGGAATGTACATTATCTGAAAATTAAATTATCGGTAAAATACCTGTGCTAGAGGGCAGATTCACTGCATATTATGCCCATTAGCATCACTAATAAACCTTGTATACTAACCCATGCGTGTGACAATCCAGGCAACCTGTCGAGATGGCTCATTGCTTTTACCCTTGATCACTTTTGGGCCTATGAGAGGTCACATTCTGTGACAGATGTGGCCAATATTATTATGCACCCTGGAGTGCCATCGGTTAGGGCTTGTGGAGGACCTATTATTTGTAATCTGCTCCATGTGTTATCATTTCAAAGCTGACCTATCAGCGAGAGTCTGTAGGGCACCTTCCATGAAGATTGTTTGCAATAGCGATTCATACAATATTTATGCAATTTATAGATGATGTAAATAACAGATGTTACTATCACACATTTTGATGGTTGTCCTCAAATCTTATCTTTTTTATTACTACACCAGAGTGTGCATAGAAACATTCCCTGGAAACGAATTACCTATTATTATTCTAAGGTCTCAATAATGATCCTATAGAAAGACTATTTTCCATGTGCATACCCATGGACCAACTACAAATGGTTTCTACTGGGTCCAGTGACAGGCACCTGGAATTTTAGGCATCCACTTAAGTGCCGCCAAGGACATCCCTGTTGATTCTGGATGGATATTGGTTCACGATTTTTAATGTTGGCTATTCCTTCACGTGATGTGTTTGTTTACTAAGTAGAGTTTCCCTTGTGTTCTTCCCTTAGGCCACTGCCCAAAAACTCAACAACTTCAGACGGATCCAACAGAAAACATTTGGAACTGACCACGCGGAATTTCCCACCCCTGCCTCCTGTGACCTGCATAATTACTATTATTATACTCATTTTAGTAGTAGTTGTAGTGTTATTATTTATTACCCCTTATCCCGCTGTGGATTTCATATAAGGGAACCGACATTTTCCCTTCAATCTATCCCCTCCATATTTTTTTAACCTGGTTCCGACGAGTGAGTCTCCAAAACCATTTGAGCTTTTTTTCTGGTACTATGAAAATACAATTTGCTCACCCAATGGCCCAGCAGTCCTTTCCTTTCAAAGACCTTTGCTCTCTTCCCCACCTTCTCTTTTTCTCTCTGTTGCGTATCCCATCTCTTCTAGGCTCTGTGGTCTGTCAGTCCTTGCTTCTCTCCTCTTTCTTTTTGTCTCTCATCTCTATCTCTCTTCTTCCACCTAGAGTCACTTTCTTTTCTATGTCTTCTAGCCCTCTCATCTCTATATAGCCTCGGTCTCTTCTGCTTTCACCCCTCTCACCTTCTCCTCTTCCTTATCCTAGCTTCTCTCTTTCTACCCCTCTTTCCTATCTGCCACCCCTTTCTCTGATCTTTTTCTCTCTTTGTCTTCCTGCTTGCTTCTCTCTCTCGCCCCTCTCTCCTCTTTCCTTCTAAGTTCCCTCAACCTCGCCTCTTTCTCCTCACTCTCCCGCACCTTCTCCCTTCTCCGTTCGCCTTTCACCACCATGAGAGAGAGCCCATCTTCGGGTGAACTATTGTTGTTTTACTGAACATGTCTCCACAAAGTTGCCTATTCATCAGTCTTGTTTTTATGCCCCAATGCCAGAGAGTCCCTTCTGAGCGCTGCTTGTGCCACCACTGAGTGTTATAGATCATGGCTTAGGAATATGTTGCCTACTTGAACCTAACCTTAAGATGTTACATCCAATTACAATTTAACCCACTTGGCTGACAATCGGTGATCTTTGGCAAATTAATATATAATTTTCCTATATAATCTACCTCTACCACCAGGATGGGGAGTGACTCAAAACAAGTTTAGCTCAAAGTTATCTCCCTCGGTTCATCAGATCAATGATTAGAGGAATAGGTGGTTCAAACTCATAAACAGTTTATTAATGAGTGATTGTGTAAGTTAACAAGTGCTACAGCGTATGACTATCTAATTTAGTGAAATAGCAGTCAAAAGTGGTACAGTGAATGAGTGAGTGAATGAGTAGGGACGCATGTCAGGGCTGTCTTAATTATAGGCCCCCGGGCAAAGCAGTGCACTGGGCCCTGTCTACACTACCACCAACAGGAATAAAAAAAAGTTAACGGAAAATAGTGTCACATTCTGGTCTGCTTGGGGCCCCTATGCTGGTTCCCCCCCCCCCCCTTCCCGTAGCTGCCCATTGTGCCCTAGCGTTAAGACAGCACTGACGCTTGTTATAGTATTTAAAGATTAAACCGAAAGAATGAATGTATGAATGAACAGGTAGTGAGTAAATGAGTACATTAATGAACGAGTAATCGAACGAATGAAGTACATTGATGAGTGAGTGGATATGAGTACACTAGTTTTTAAGTGAAGTGTTGAGTGTCACTGGATAAGCAAGTGTATGAATGAGTGAGTGAATGAGTAGTTTAGAGATGTACACAGCATAAGATGCCCAAAAGAAATGTTATGAGAAATAATTTTCCAGTGGCTATAATTCTGCTGAGCAAGTAGAGAAATATGAGTAGTGGCAATCCATATATCATATTTCAGTTTCAAAGGTCAGGTGCTGGAGAATTTTGTGAGTGAACATGCCACTAATAACTGATGACAATTCGCAAAATGAGCAGATTTTTTACAAGCTCGTAAGTGAAATGTATGGAAAGTGAAATTGTTGGCAATAGAAGAGATGGCAAAACAAGCGATGTGACCATATAGCGTGGTAACTTTGTGGGTATGTACAAACTCTTACATTGTTTTTCGCATATGTAAGAGGTAGTGAACCCATAGGAAAGGGGAACACCCCCATATATGGGGTGGTAAATGTTCACTAGGAAAATACAATTCGTTTTCCATGTAAAGGGCAAAAGTGTCACATTTTACGCTTACATTTACAACAAGCCTACAGAATTTCTGTACTGTGGATGATACACAAACCTAGGACCGACACACAGACCTACAAAAAAAAAAATAACATTTACCTTTCTATGAAATACACCAGAGGTTTTTCTGAGTCAGGTAAAAGTCATAAATCTCAAGGACTTGCCGAATTCTGAATTCTTTCCTACAGAGAATAATACCTTTATTCACAAACATTTCTAAGCAGGTTTGCAGATTTTCATATCATTTGTGATACAATTCCTCATTTCCTCTCAATACGATCATTGAAGGCAAATACTATAGTACCTCACCACTTATTTATTTTTGTAGTTTTCTTAAGTGTGACCAGACCCCGAATGCACCAGAACTCTATAGTGAGGGAACATACTCTATTAAATAAAACACTGCCAAGGGCTATTGTCGCAGATTACGAGAAAGAGGCCATGAAAGCCAGAAGAGCTTGGCATGGATTACTTTGAAAACAGAAGAACCTGTCGGATAATGTTCTGAGTGACAGATTGGCATTATCATTATATCAGTGTGTTCCCATCACACATATGTCATGTGTCGCCATAAATACAGATTCATCATAATATCTGTGGTAGTGGAAGTGATGTCAGAAACCATTTAATCCCTTATCCTGTGAGTACTCCCCGCTCCCCCCACCCCCCTCAACAGACTCCTGTTTGTGCTGGGAGGCTCAGGTAAGGGCAAGGGGTGCAAACCAGAGAATGTAAACTTGACTCCAGGGGACCTCTTTCTACATTCACTTCCTTGCTGCTGCCTTTTTGTACCCCTGAGACCAGAGGCAGCAACTGCAGGCACCACAAGTCTCAAAGGGCCTTCCAAAGGGGACACCGGCACCCATGGTTGACACCCAGTGGTGTTAGAATTTCTTGGCTGGCTTGGATCAGTTAAACCATCAACGTTTCCAGTACCTACTGGAAACTGGGCGAAGGAGGTGAGATGATTAAGGAGTCAGCACATGTACATGTTCTCCCATCACTTTAATATTCACCCTTTTCTTGCTTGTTCGTGAAACGTGTCGGAGGCCTACCCTACGCATAGGACAAGACAGTTACTCCCTCAGACCAACATGGCCAAGATAAGATCAACTGTGAAATATGCCCACTAAACGGCATTTTGTTAATAACTAATATGCAAACCAGAACATGATGATGACTAAGCTATATAGGCATGGAAATGCGCACCAAGGCTAGCAGTTTGTTTGTCTTTGACTTGGCTATGACTCTTATCTTTTCTTGTATTTTTAGCAGGAATATTTAAAGCTTCCATCAAAAAATACTTGCAACATTTGTCCTTATGAAAACAGGCGACATCCAAGAACTTACAGAACGGGGGTATTACCTCACACCGCATGGTCCGGCCTTATTGGGTTGGAGGCTGGAGTTAATGACGTCACCAGACATCCTAGAGCTAAATATTCACCAATTAGCATCAGTTAATGTCTGATGTTATAGCTTGATATAGAGACCGCATGAAGGTACTGCGAGGAGACGATCTCGGAAACATATGGGCTCCCTATTGAAGTGCTGAGATTCTCAGCACTTAGATAAGTAGCCCATATATTTATGTTTTGAGGACTATGGTGTATTGAAGCCTCGTGAAGCCGATTCCAGGCTTGCTTGCACCGGCGCAACCTCTTTGCGCAGCTCATCTTGCTGGGCTTTCCTCACACTCATCTGCTAGGCTGCTGTCAGTGTCCGCGCGCAGTTTATGGCCTCCATTTTGTAATGAAACCCTCAGAGGCCAGTGAGAAGTATTGCTTAAATTTACATTTGGTCACGGCAATGCGAGGAATGGCCAAAGGGCTGTAAAACAACAGGCGGAGGCTGTCATATCAGCTCTGGCTGTAACCCTTCCAAAATGTTCCCAAGCAACGGCCGTAGATCATGCAGGGACCGAGTCCAGCTCCGTGTCAAGCGGCTTGTTGTTGTTGCTGTTATAAATAATCCTATTCGGGGAGGGTTCAGACTCACTTCGTTGGTCAACTTTACACTAAGCATGATAAAAAGAAAATATCATACACATTCCTATGCATGCGCCTTTTATTCATTTCATGTTGTCTGTTTTGTTAAGCTACAGTAAGGCTCCAAAGCCACACCGGAGCGCTGCATTTAATGTACCGACTTTGAAATTAGAGATAGAATCAACCTGTCAAATTCAGACCAACAAATAGCAAGGATATTTGGCAGATGCAGAGACACACTTAGTACAATCTCGCGTGCACACACACACACAGAGGTATCATTGTATAAATATTTGTCCACACAGTACGTTTACTCATGCATTCAGCTTAAACTTGTCAATGAATTCATGTATATATGTCCTCTCAAAGGTACATACATACTGAACGTATACATCTATGCACACGAATCAATGAATATATACACATATAGTAAATTTGTACATCTACACGCACATAAATAAATACATGGTTGCATAAGCAAATACACACCTATATATATATATATATACATATATATATATATATATATATATATATATATATATGTTCACTATATATGTTCACTATATATATTCACTGACATAAACAAAAGTTAAGGTGAAGGTACGGTTAAGGCAAAATGTTAGTAAAAATATAACATTTTAGACTTTAAAGAGACTGAAATTCACCAGTTATGGTTATCTGAAGTAACTATAACTCACACCCTCGTCATGCACAGTGTTGTCATCAATGAGTTAGTTTCAGATGTCATCTGTGATGTTATCGATGATGCAATAGAAATGTAATGTGTGATCTAAAATGTGAAGTCATAAACAGTGCATGATGAGGGTGCGGGTTCTAGGTGAATGAATTAGCTATAACTGGTGAATTTCTATGTTTTTTGTAGTTTAAAATGTTACGTTCTTACTGACATTTTCATCTGACTATAAAGTCCTTTGTTTCGTCTTCTGTGGCTCACATAAGTAACTGCAAACACAGTTAATTATTTCACAGACACATACAATAGATACATGCATAAGTATATACATTAAGAAAAATAATATACACATTCTTAAATGCATCTATATACATTTACATAGTTCACAAGTACATACATACATAGGACATTTTTGAAGCACACATTTAAAAGATCTGTGAATTCATTCTGCACACTACTAGAGAGAGATCAGGGATAATTTGAACAGAGAACACCCTAAACATAGTACATGGTGTCATACTTAACAGAGTACTGGTTTGGCATATTATCATGCACCCATTTAACATTATTAATTCATTAAAATGGATTTTAAATTACAATTCTTTTGAGACCAAACATGACATTTCTACCTGTTCCCAATCAAAAGTTAGGACTTATTAAATGTAATAATGTAACTAAATGATATCCTATGAGAGATGTAGGCCTCACAATAGTGAAAAACGAATTTGGATGTTTACACTGCACCTTGCCATATGACCTGTTTAGTACTTCCCATAGGGGTGACATATGTATTAAAAGGGAGGTTTAGGTATGGCAAACGGTTTATTTCGTCAGGTCGCATTTGCATTTTAAAACTGCACACAGGCAGCAATGGCAATCCCGAGACATGTTTTCAAGGGTTACTTAAGCAGATGGTACAATAAGTGCTGCAGCCCCACTAGTAGCATTTAATTTATAGGCCTTGAGTTCATGTTGTACCACTGTAATAGGGACTTATAAGTAAATAAAATGTGCCATGCATAAAGAGAGAGTGCAAGCACTTTAGCACTGGCTTGTCCTAATGCTAACAAAAAGAAATCCAGAAAACTTGAGAGGCGAAGGCAAAAATTTGGAAATGACCCTGCAGAGAGGGCCAGGTCCAATAAATACACGTGCAGATCGTCAAATGCACAAATTGTACTAGCATTATCTTGCAACTGTTAGAATTGAAAAATGATGCTGTGTCATGTTCACATATATTCTATGCATGCTGATCATTGCAATGAAGGCTGTGTTTCCTGAGTACTCCTTTTTGTCTAGCAACCTTATGAATTCTGCAGTAAGAAGTGGTAGAGACAGTGTCATTCTACTCTTTTGTCTCCTTTCAGACTCCGAGAACACCGCAGTCACCGTCACGTCCTTGCTGGCCAGTCTAAACAGCTGTTGCAACCCCTGGATATACATGTTCTTCAGTGGGCACCTCTTTCAAGACTTCATCCAAAGTTTCATTTGTTGGCGGAAGATGCAACATAACACCCAGAAGGAGGACTCGGACAGCAGCTGCCGACGGCAGACTTCTTTTACCAGGATTAACAACCGTAGTCCAACAAACAGCATGGAAGCATGGAAGGAGTCCCCCAAGTCCATCCGCTCCACCAGGTTCCTTCCCATCCAGACTTGATACCACAACCCCATATGGGCCAGCCCCGAAGGGCAAGTTGACTGGACTACAAGACCTGGATGCAGGCGAGTGTGGAGAAGACCACACTCAAATTTACTGTGAAGGGAAAATGGCAGGACCATCTTTCGAAGGAATGACGCTGAGAAACTATGGCCTCCGTAATAAGCAACTCAATTTGAGAATTTGTGTCCATGCTACCAGATGAACACTCTTCAGAGTGATAGGGAGCTGCTGCACCAATGGGAAACGCGCACACTAAAATGTGAGTGTCTCTTAAAAGATGCCCACTGTTGGTTCTAGTCTGGTATTTGTGTCTCAAGAGACTGGGAACTCTTCTGGGCCCCGTGTTTGGGTCACATTAGCGCTATTTCACAATATCTTAAGCTGTCAAAGTATGGGAACAAGAGACGGGGAACATCTGTTCAAGATGCTGCTTGAAAAGGACCAAAGACCCCATCAACCCTCAATGTGATGAAGCGCAGCCGACAGTAGAGCAGAATTAAGAATATTCTGCAATCTTTTTTCTGTTTTAGAAGGCAGTTGTACAGCCGACGTTTTTTGTAAACTCTTACCCATTAATTGGGAAGGAAGACATGGAATGTAGGGAACTTCTCCAAAGAATAATCATCAGCCTATTATTTGTAAACCGATGTCAGTGTTATTTATGGATCTTTGAATATTAATATATGTATCGTTCACAGCTGTCCTCATCATGTGCACACAAAGCATTTATACAGAAATCAATCACAATGCTGTCTTGATAGCTAGGTAAATGAAATGTGTCAAAATCTGTAGTGTCGATCTTCCTCGAAGCAACGAACAAAAGCTCTTTCTCTGTATTTTCATGTATTTAACACATTTATTAAAAATACTGCCTATGAAGCATATACAAAGATGGGTAGTTATCTAATGGTCTTCTTTTTGACAGTTTCTATCTAGCTGAACGAGACTGCTCTCCGTCGCGGATTGATCCAAAGAGTGCTAGTTAGAGAAAAGAGCTGTCAGTGGTTCGTTTGAGGTGTGACTGTGTAAATGACCAATAGGCTAAAGCAACTTTATATCACACTGGGGCAGATCTACAAGAAATTAACGCTGCACGGTGCGGTAAGTCATTTTGCTGCGCCGCGCTGCGTTAGTTTAGAAGCACAGGGATGCGACATATTTACAACAATATTTCGCATCTCTGTGCTTCCCCCTGCGCTGGCGCACAAACTGCTGCCATGCGCCGGCACCCTTGCACCATGATGAAAGGATGCCTGCGTCGTGGGGAGATTGCTTTTATGCAGGAAGGTGCCCCTTCCTGCACAAAAACAATCACTTGAGGTGATTTCCTCTTTCAATGCGTGCTGTAGAATGCAGCATGCATTGAAAGAGGAAAAAACACGAGGAGAAATTAAAACATTTCTCATCGTTGCACCTCGCTACGCCACCTCTAGGGTGGCGTAGCATTTTGACGCATTTCCAGATTTACGATTTCTCATAAATCTGGAAATGCATCAGTGGACATGGGTGTTGCGTGGGAACACCCACAGCAACACCCATGTCACGGCCCTAGCACGCAAAGTGTTGCGTGAACAGGGCTGATATTTACGAGCACAGGTTAAGTCACGCAGGATGACTTTACCTGTTCTTGTAAATATCACTCAGCAGGCTGCGCCACCGGTGCGTCACGCAACGCGATACACTGGCGGCGCAAGGGGGTTGTAAATATGCCCCACTGAGTCAAACCATCCCACCTCCAGACACTGCAGCTCTATAATATGTGCTCAGTCACATCATCTGTCAGGTTACTTCTCTGGGCTTGCACGATGCAAAGGGAGGCAGGCAAACTTTGTAACAAGTATTGAGGCAGTCCCTGGAAATGAAGAAACCAGATACTACTGAAAACTCACTGACACGCCAAGGGCCTCATTTTTAGGCTTTGACTTTGAGATAGTGGGGTCAACCGTCAAGGCCTACTGTTGCAATTTGGTGTGGGCGTGCAAAATCTAGTTAGCGCAAGTATGATCCACAAAAGATTGTGCAAGAAATGTTATACTGTTTATTAAAAGGAATATGACTTTTGTTACTTATATTAAGCAAATATAATCAGTAACTTTAAGAAGGTCTATAGCATAAAGCTCACTAGGGGGTTCTAAGAGTCAGTGGGGCAGATTTACAAGCCCCTTACGATACTTTTACGCCGCCGTTGCGTCACTTTTGTGAACCAGCGGCGTAGTAAACAATGTGCCACATTGTGACACACTTACAACATGACGCATCAATGGAGATACGTCACGTTGTAAAGCCCTGTGTCACATTATACCTGCATCAGGAAAAGTGTATGCAGGGTGGGTGTTCTGATTCAAGAAAGCCTCGTAAAAGTGACCCAGTGAAATATATAAGTTTTCACGGAGTCACTTTTACGACGCCCCTGCGTCAAAACCTAATGCCTGCTTGAAGCAGGCAGAAGGAGTGACACAGCATAATGGAAAAAGGCATTCTTAAGCATTGCTGGAGTTGCATCGTGCTTGCAACATGACTCCAGCAATGTGTTGCCTTTACGCTAACAGATGCATCACTCGTCTGTCAAACCTTGCGTCACGGTGCGCCGCATTGTAAATGCGATGCATCCATGGTGGTGCAAGTGTTCTTTTATGTGACGCAAATTAACTGATGCATCTCTGCTAATATGCAGAGATGTGTCAGTTCTTGTAAATCTGCCCCAGTATATTTCAACCGTCTTTCCTGAAAGCTGGGATGAAGGAAATCGGGATTATAATTCTATATCAATTTAACCTAAGATTTATTGAACTGGTGCAATTGTTTCTTTCTGTTTGTAGTCTGTTACAAGAGTTCAGAGTCAAGGTGCAGAGGCAAGGATAGAGCAAGCAGTGACACACAGGGGCAGATTTACAAGAAGGTGTCGCAGCATGAAACCGCAAGCCCTTTGGCTGCGCCACACTGCCGCACTTTCAGAGCACAGGAATGCGCCATATTTACAGTGATATGTCGCATTCCTGTGCTCTTCCTTGCGCTGGCGCACAAACAGCTGCCATGCACTGGCGCAGGCACCCTTGCACCATAGTGCAAGGATGCCTGTGTCATGGGGAGATTGTTTTTGTGCAGGAAGGGGCACCTTCCTGCACAAAAACAATCACTACAGGCATTTTTCGTTTTCAATGAGTGCTGTAGAATGCGGCACGCATTGAAAGAGGAAAAAAAATAAGGAGAAATTAAAACATTTCTCCTCGTTGCACCTCGCTACGCTAGAGTGGCGTAGCATACTGTTGCATTTCCAGGTTTAAGAATCCTCGTAAATCTGGAAATGTGTCTGTTTCCATGGGTGTTGCGTGGGAACACCCACAGCAACACCCATGGAACGCCCCTTTCACGCAAAGGGCTGTGTGTAAAGGGGCCGTATGTACCAGGACAAGAAAAGCCACGCAGGGTGTCTTTTCCTGTCCTTGTAAATATGGGGCAGGGTTATGCGCTGCCAGTGCGTCACAAAAAGTGATGTACTGGCAGCGCAAGAGGCTTGTAAATCTGCCCCACAGTTTCTCAAGGATGCGGAGCAGGCCAGGTTGTGGTGGTCAGTGTCGGCGTTGTCAGCATTCGTGCTTGTGCTGGGTGGGGGATACGAAACACAGTGGTTCTGTCGGGTATGACCAAACAATTGCTTTGTTTTGTGTTATGAATGAATCAAAAAAGAACCTAAGTACATTAATCAGATAGAAGAAAGCAAAACTAATCCTAAGAATAATTAAATTAACAGGACCACATAAAGCAATGACAGTGTACAAATCACAATAAAATCAGATTTGTAGGGTGGCAGAATGGTCTTTATATATAAATTGCCTCATTTATATCAACACCCATAACATTCTTTTTTTTTGCAAAGTATGGCTACCAAAGTTATAAAGATTAAAGTGAATTGGTGAATCAGTGACAAAGTGACACAGGTGACACAATTAGTGTACAATATATACAAAGTGAATACAAAAGTTTTTATATACAGAATAAAAGTCGGCCAGTATTTGAAAGAGCACAATGACCCAGTTTCCACGGAAAATTCAGATTCTATAAGAAAACGAGTCTTGAACTGGTCCTAGGTACTGTCGACGTTTCAACCCTATATATGCGATCTTAAATCGTCATGCGGGTCTTCATCAGGACTTAAATTTTGACAATGGCAACCTAGCCGTTGGTCTAGGATGGCCTAGTGTTCATATTTAGTGGGTCCGATGCATTCATCCAGCGGAGTTTCTTAAAGTTGACTTGTAAGCTACAATACTTAGTAGAGCGAATGGTAGCCGTCAAATCCAATTTGAAACAGGAGTTATTAGAAGATTCTAACTGCGTTTTCGGTGAGAGCAAAAACTTTCTTCCGAGCGGTCTTGATTCCCGCTTCTGTGCCACCTTTCGTTACTGTGGGTGGGCAGCACCAGAGGGTCGCAGTGTCAGCGATGCTGGCTTTGATGGCTTTTGCAGGCATGCTGGGGAGATGTGTCTACTCTGGAGTTGGCAGTCACTATGTTTAGGATGGTGGCTCTCAGGAAAACCTTTGAGACGGGCCACTGGGGATTGTAGTGGTTCACAGAGGTGATACACAGGGTCCACTTGCAGGGTCAAAAGCAGCATAAAGTCTGCAGGAATGCAGGGTTCACAGTGACGAGCCAACTCACAAGGAGCGTCTCACAGGATCATGTCAGCCCCACGGTGGAGACACAGAGACTCCAGGGGCGTAACACAGGCCATCGTATCCCACGCGGTGCGGGGGTGGCCCCAGCTGCAGGGGCCCCCCTTAGCACATTACTCCGGTCTGTGCGCTCTGGATAAAACCCGGAGCGGGGCCCCTCCGTGCACATTGCAGGGGGGGCCCTTAAACTATTGTTACGCCACTGAGAGACTCATAGCAGTGCTAGGCCACCTCATGGAGTGCTGATCACAGGATTGCATGTCTGCCTCACACCTGCAATACAAGCAAAATGCTCAAATACTCGGTGGACCGGTGAATACCTACTCCAGTTTTAGTTGGACTTGGTAATGCTAAGTAACTCTTGGTGGCAAAGGCATATAACATCTCAGATTCCAGCCATGCAAGTTCGGTTCTAAGCAAACAAGACGACCATCGTCCTTCTCAGGAAGGCCCATATCCATAGATCCGCTAAGCAGACCTATGGGTTTGGTCATGTGACATGTACTCAGGGGGCATGACGGGCGTCTGTTTAGTGAGTAGGGGCACAGATTTATACAGGAGAGCCTGTGGGCAAAGCCCCTGGAAGCAGGGCCGGACAGGGAACTAAAACCGGCCCTGGCAAAGTGCTCGGCCGCCCCCCCCGGGGCTTGGGGGTGCTGCCGAGCTCTTTGCCAGGGCCGGTTTTCGGCCGATTTTGTTACAGGGCCGATTACGGCCCTGTAACAAAAACGGCCCCCATGGGCCCAAAACCGACCCCACCCGTGCGGCGTACCGGGGTTTGCCCGGTGCCCGCTACGGCCAGTCCGGGCCTGCCTGGCAGTTTCAGGAAAAACAGACCTGCATTACACTACCTGACTCAAATTCTACCAGCTACTAGTAGTGTCAAAGCCTGGGCATGGTGACAGTAGTCACCCACAGCAGTAAGAGCTCCTTTTGAGTGTACCCCTAAGCCCTAACAGAGCTCATCACTTTGCTAGAGAGCAATGTCATAATCATGTAAAGCACTGTCGAGAAAATCTTGGCATGGATCTAATTTTAAAAAAAAAAGTTTGCGTGTTTAAGTTAAGTACAATTAGTCCACATTGCCTGCAACAAAGTAAAGTGGAATCGCAGTCTCAAGTATAGTCAGAGAGAATTTCATCAAGGGTTGGTACAGAGTTGCCGTAATCAGATTGTAACAAATGTGGGGAGTGGCAGTCAGTCAAGCAATTCCGGGAACTACAAGTAACTTTTGCATATCGACCATTAACTGTATAAATAGCCATGCAATGCATCAAAGAGGTCAGACAAGCCCCACACGAGTTGACAATACATATCTTTGCAGTAAATTAGAAAATATTCTAATATATAGGAACAAAAACAATAAAAACAGCTGGAGCTCATATCTTCAAATGACAACAATCTCCCCATCGCACACTATTCAGCAGAATACAACATCGCGACGATAGTATACCGGCGCTAAGCAAGATCCTAACGAATTCAATTTCTGAGGAGAGAAGTCATACCTGAGTGACTGTCACCGGCCATGGTACAAGTCTGTCATCCCCTATGGCATCCCCAGGAGACTCACGAACAGGCCCGGCTCCAGGAATTTTTATTTGGGTGGGCCAAGGGTGCATTTGGGTGGGCCACTGCGGGCTCGATTTGTCGCATATATGTCTAGGCTGGCCTCCTTCAGGGCCCTCCTTTATCTCTTCTTAGTCTTACAAGACCCAGTAAAACACACTCTTTTCCAAATCTCTCTCTAAATATTATCACTCTTAAAAAGTGTTTTTTCCATGTAATGTTCCTTTGATGGGAAGAGGAGGTTTCTGAGGTGGGAGTATCAGGCAAGTGACACTTCTCGGGCTCCCTCTGTGCGAGCCTTCAGGGATAATCCCTCTTCATTACTACCTCCACCTGACCCCGGACTCCGCAGCACACTCCCTTACAGGCTCCCTCTGTGCGAGCCTTCAGGGAGAATCCCTCTTCATTACTACCTCCACCTGACCCCGGACTCTGCAGCGCACTCCCTTACATGCTCCCTCTGTGCGAGCCTTCAGGGAGAATCCCTCTTCATTACTACCTCCACCTGACCCCGGACTCTGCAACGCACTCCCTTACAGGCTTGATTATCCACTACTCCTCTCCAGTGCACCTTATCTCACAGCTGACCTTTGGCCCCAGCCCCATATCAGGCACCATCGGCTCCACTTTCATTTTTCCCGGTAAAAACATTAGTAAAATCACCTTCAAACTTAAAACATTGAATATAGCAGTAAATATAATTAGCACTGACTTTAAAGTATGTTCCACAGTAGCCCTTATGACCCGACTGCTAATTAAATAAACAAAAACAGAAAGGCCATGACAGGGCCGGCTTCAGCGCTGATGCGAAAGTCTTTTTTCGCGCCGCACCAATAACCTCTTTCTCCGTAAATACCTTTACTACCACCTTCCAACAGTGCCCCTCATCCCTCCATGGCCCCCCCTATTGACCTCCTCCTCGGATTCCCTCCCTGCCACACGCCACAAGTGCCCCTCATCTCTCTGTAGCCCATCCCCCTCATGACCTCCTCTTCAGACTCCCTCACTACCACCCTCCAGCAGTGCCCCTCATCTCTCCCTAGCTCCCCCCTCCACCCCATGACCTCTTCCTCAGATTCCCTCACTGCCACCCTCCATCAGTGCCCCTCATCGCTCCATAGCCCCTCCCACTACCTCCTCCTCGGATTCCCTCACTGCCACCCTCCAACAGTGCCCCTCATCTTTACATAGCCCCTCTCTCATATGAATTAAGTATATAAATCAGTCTACAGGGAATGTCACATAAGCCACTGAGGATTACAAGGTGTATGAATCACATGTCATCCATACTGGTGGGCAGTATATTTTAAGAGGGTTTGGTCTGGGGAAAAACAACCTTAGGATTTAAAGAGCATTCCATGGGGGTCAGCTTTACTGATAAAAATGTATATCTGCCCAAACATACTCATTTTAGTAACATTAGAATAATGAAAGACTGGGGAAGTTCTAACTATATCACAAAAAAGGAAAGCAAAGTTATAACTATACCATTCAGGTTTGCATGCAGCTCTTTGATGACAGTTCATTGGTCACTGTCCTATGTTAGGATTGTAACTTCTGAACTGCAAGTAGCACAAGGATCTCTGTGACAAAGGCAGTAACCCACCGAGCTTCCACATAAAATACAGTTCATCTACATTTAAAAACAGACAAATGATTGCTTTCCAGCAGGATCATTAATCACCAGCGTTATCTGGGCATTTTGTATCGTCTTATTGTTGTCCTGCATCGGCCAAGATAATGATAAAAACTGTTTAAATAAAGCACTCACGAAGTATGTGTTCTGCTGGGCCTGTGCAGATTTTAAAACTGGGCCTGAGCAGATTTTAAAAAGAAAAACAAATAGTAACACATTCTCTTACCTACTCCATTAGTCAAATTTTGTGTCATAGCCTGATGAGATAAGCAGCTGCAGGGGTCAGGAAAGGTGAATAGGAATAAACAAACTTCTTTTCTACTGCGCTGCATAGAAAAATAAATATCCACCCAGCAGAACGGTAGGCAAAGGTTACGTTATTTAAGAAAGGATTTGTCGCCTTTGCCATGTGGAGATGAAGGGGTGAAAAAAAACAAAGCATCGTTCACATGTAAATGGTCTTTTAAAGACCTGTGAAGTACTCCGGTGCGGCTGGGATAATCTCAAAAACTGTCTGTGTGCGCGCGCCCGGGAAGCTGCCTCAGCCGGGCTGACACACGCGACGGGGTGGGTGGGTAGGGGGTGGCGGGGAATGAAGCACTTTGAGCCCCATGGCGTTGCGCGCCTGCCTTCAAGCCCTCACTGCGAGAGCCAAGGCTCCTGTTTGGGTGGGCCAGGCTCATGTTTGGGTGAGCCTGCTCACGAATCAGGGGCATCCCCGCCCTCCCCATGCAGAAACCTTCTAAGATCAGACAACAACGCATCGCAGCCGGGAGCTAATACATATTTGTCCAGTCCCATAGTATCCTCTCTCCGCAGCGCGACCCCTTCTGCCTGCACCCACACCGGGCAAGACTGAGTCCACGCCTCTAGTGATGGGGTTTCTTTCTGGGGATTCATTTCCACCGCCTGGTGATAAGACGTTTAGCGTCAAGAAGCCCAGGTCGAGGAACCTGGAGGTTGCTCTATATTCCTCAGCCCTCGGGAACAAGCCCAATATATAGGGCTCCCAAGTCTGCAAGTTGGGGTGTGCCGGGCATGACGCCAGCCCGGCCAAACCGCCTATCTTGACATGGATCTCATGCACCAGAAAAGTTTTAAGCCTCCTACACTGATGAAAAAAGCGATCAGCCTGTCTCGTGGACACAGCTCCTATGTTTTTGATCCTGCAGGATCCCAATGCTGTGATAAACGCTTACCCCAAACATCCCAACTTCGCGACACACCCAACACATGAACCACCGTTGCAATGTGTTAACCCTCTTCCAGTGGCTCGTGTAGGCTCGCAGTGCAGTGACACATACACACTCAGTAATCAGTGTCCCAGTCACTGATTTCCGTTCTCAGCATAAGATGCACAGTTGCTCACTGACAGTCGTCGGTTTGTCGCCTCTGAACGGTGACGCACCACAGGCTCCCAACCTGCAGAGTGTGGTCCCCACAGCCCCCCTCCCCCTATGCTCTTTACACAAACATGCCTTGGTTCCTATGGAGCAAAGCATCAATGTGTTCTCTTCCACGCTCCAAGAGTTGGGCTCACACAGTCCCATGACGTGCAATAAATAGTCCTGTCCACGTTTCTCGTCGAAACCAGATGTCATTGATCAAACCCCACGAGCGTTGCCAACTTTCATTAATACTCTGCGCACTGCCGGCATTGCAGTCAAGCCCTTCGGTATTTGCACCAGATACCCCCTGGCTCCAGAGTATTAAAAGCAGATGTCCCTACATGCTTAATAACCAAAAACAAACGCGTGCATCGCCATTGAGTAGCACTGTCTGAATACTTATATGGTACATTTAGACTTAAAACTCACATTTGCGCTTTTTATAGGCAGCTATGCGCACATGGGAGACGCCACTGACAGAAATATTGAAATAGACCAACAATGCTGGATTCAATGTCTCTAATTATATACAATGAACTGAGGCACAGGAAGCGTTTATTTATACAATCACTATATGAAACATAAAACCTACACAATGTTAAATAGTGAATGTATGTGGTAAACACAACAAAATGACCCAGAATTGGTTCTAAATCAGACGGATCACAAAGATGAGCCTTCACCTTATAATCGTCTAATTTTTCAGTGACCCATCCGGCACTGTAGAAATATTAGGTTATTAGAAGGAATATTGCGCTGTGGAAAAATACTAGTTTTAAAATTTTAAATCAAATTTAGTGGAATATGAAATAACAATATGAGATATGCCGTGTAATTACTAATATGGGAGATGTAAACACCAGGGGCCAGATTTATAAAAATGTGAAGCAGCGCAACGCTGCAAAATAACTTGTTGTGCTGCGTTAAGTGGAGAGGGCAGGAGTGCAGCATATATATGAAGGCATGATGCATTCCCGCTCTCTCTTACAGCTGGTGTATTTGTGGCTGCCTAGCACCAACGCAGGCATCCTTGTGCCTTGGTGCAAGGACACCTGTGTTGCAGGTAGGATTGTTTTTGTACAGGAAGGGGCACCTTACTGCACTAAAACGGGCCTTAGAGGTGTATTCCTCCTTCTATGTGTGCTGCAGAATACAGCCCACTTAGAAAGAGGAAACATAAGGAGAAATAAAGATATTTCTCCTCATTGCACCTCTATCAGGAAGGCATGCAATTTTGACGCATTCCCAGGTGTACCAGGCTTGTTAAATCTGGGAATGCACCAAAATGCATGCATTGATACGCGGGCACACCCACGCTTCACCCACGCTCCACCCTTGTAACACCTTCTCTGCATACAGTAACTCAAAGCAGCGACTTGCACAGCCTTGCTTTACTCCACATTTACTAAGTCACAGAGCCACGCAAGGCCACTTGGTATTTCTGATTTAAGTATTGCGTTGATGCAAAGGCAGCGCAGCCCTATGATACATCTGGCCCAGATTCTCATATGCCTCAGGTAAGGCCCCGAAAGGCCTTCAACACGACAGTCAATACATTTTATTAGGATTTCAGCATGTGCACAGCTTGGTGATATGTGTGTGTACTATACATATCTTCCTACTTATATAGGACTGCTGCAACCCCAACCCAAGAGTGGGTTTATTATTCATTTTTCCACCTCAGGTGGTGGGGTTGTGCCTGTGGCAACAGGTCCCCTGCATCGTGCCCTACTCTGCAGTGCAGATCACCATGATATGTGCTCGCAAAAGACGTTGGATGTGTTGGGAAGCACTTAGCCTATACTTTGAGAGAGTGCAACTAGTTTGAAGAAACTAGTAGAAGCCAGGAGCGCACCTGGATCACGTTTAATTTGTTAGGTGATATAGGGTCGGTATTCCATCCACAACATTCACAGCATCATATGGTTGGGAGATGCAAGGGAGGCATTACCTTGTACATGTATTTCTGGGCTACCCTACTCTGATAGTTGCTGTTATGTTTGTGAGGTTGATTGGAGGCCTGTGCTTTCTGCAGCAAGCTGCCAGGATTGTGGGGATCATGTTGAACAAGAACTAGTTGATTAGTACTGGGATGGATTAACTCATGAGTAGGTATGGGTACAGAAGAAGGTATATTTTCATTGACAGACTATAGACAGGCTGGAAGGTGTGGTACAATGCGGCAGAATCTCAAATGTAAATATGCATGTGCATATTTATCCATGTGTAGATGTACTCCTACACCTAGATGTAACAACCCATTTATTTGCTATTCACCATTTATGAGAGGAGGTTTAAACCTAAGCCTGGGTGGAGTTCGCGAAAGTGCAAAAAAAACTCCGCCGTGCTACGCAGAGCTCCGCAAGCAGCAGAGTTTCTTTAGATAAATGCCGGTCATGGTGATTTTCAGTGCCAGGTTCTTGTCCGCACTGTGCAATCATCGCAAACAGCACCATGCACAGTGCAAGCGGGCGCTTCCTTTCTGCCGCTCGAGTATATTTTTACGACCACTCGCAATGAGAAACCTGACCGCCAGCGTTGAGAAATCTCACTGGGAGGTTGATTTTCCACACTCGCGTTTGCCAACTTGATGTTGACGATCGCGAAAAAATCTCGCCGGGAGGTGGATTTTTCTCACTCGTGCTTGGCAACTTGACGTTTGATGAATGTGAGCAAGGGAAAAAGCTCTGGAACTTCCACAGATAAAATGCATGTCCTACAGGTTTACATCAACCAAGCACAAAAGAGGAACAATGTTTCTGTAAACTCACCAATACATAGTTCCTTAGATTGATATCAGTAGTTAAATAAAATGCATAGTTCAAATAAAATATAAAAAGTATACAATGAGATAAAATAACTCCTAGCTCACTAGGGTAATTAAACCCAAAAAATGTGAGCAAACACCAACAGAATGATGCAACAGGAATGAAGGAACCAAACGCCAAGAAAAATTACGAGGCAACATGTTGAGTAGGATAAAAACCCTTCTTGTGAGACCAGTTAAAATAGTGTCTGTTGCCCCTAGGCCTCTCTGCAGCATCGCCCCCAAACATTTTGCCTCCTGTTTTGCTGAATTCATTTTTGTTGGCTTTACGACTCTGTACACCTTACCACTGCTAACTAGTGCTAAAGTGCTTGCGCTCTCTCCCTAAAACATGGTACAATTGGATTACACATAATCGGCACATCAAATTTTCTAATAAGTCAAGTGATACTGTTTGTACCCAAGGCTAGTAAATTGAATGCTATTAACAGGCCTGCAGCACTGACTGTGCGACAAACTTAAGTAGCCTTTATAAACATGCCTTAGGCCTGCCTTTACAGCCTGTGTGTAGTGGTAAATAGCCATTTTTTACCTGGAAAGATAAACCTTTTGTCAGGTCTAAACCTTCCTTTTTAATATATATATATATAAGTCACTACTAGGGTTGGTCCTAAACAGCCCATAGGATAGTGTGCAGTGTATTTAAAAGTTGGACATGTACTTTTAAGTTTTATGGATCTTGGTAGTTAAAAACACTTGAATTTGTTTTTTATTTCTGCAAGGCCTACCCATCACATAGGATACCATTGGGTTACAGTATTACATTTAATAGGAGATACTTTTTGATTGAGAGCAGGTAGGAATGTAAAGTTTGGTCTAAAATAATTTGTTATTTAAAACCCTCTTTAATGGTAAAGTAAGATTTTAAGTCACAGTTCTGAAAATTACACTTTTACAAAATTGGTATTTTCTTGTCCTAACCATTTGGTGCTTGCAGGCTGTTTCCTGTGTCACACAACTAGGTGTAGTTGGCAGTTGGCTTTTGTGAATTCCTCCCAGGCAACCCCACAATAGAGGGACTGGTTGTTGTCAGGATGTGCCATCCAAGAAAGATGGGGGGGCGTAGCTGTGCACAGCCCTGCTAGCTCTTCAAAGACCCTGCCACAGCTTACACATCAAGAATTTCACACTAGCCTATTGTGCCCCCAGACAGACTGGGAACAGGGCAGGAAGGCAGGACATTCCATACAATTCTGAGGGGTGGAAACTCCAGTAGTTTTCTCCACTTTAAAGCTGGCATCAGGCAAGAAAATAGGACTCCCAGACCATGTCTTCAGTACACTCATGGACCTGTGAATACTACAGAAGAAGGACTGCCTTGCTGCAAGAGAACTGCCCTGCTGCCCGAGGCCTGGCCTGCTGTCTTATAAGGAAGACTGGACCTGCTCCCTTCATCTCAGGCTACCAGAATGATTTCAAGGGTCAGTTGACTGGCCTCCTGTTCTGAGCTAAAGGGATGCATCAATTTCCAGAGGCTTTCCTGCAACAGCCCCGCTGACCTGCTGCACTGGACCTGCCTGGACTTGCAACTGGACCTACATGACCCTGCAGGCCTCTGCTAGAGTGAGTTTCTGATACCCAAGTGGTGCCTCCCCAAATCTTGGGCCCTTGGCTAGCATCAGAGAGAGCTCCTACTGGTCTAACCGAAGGTTCCACCAAATCCAGCATGAAGCAACGCGAAACCCCGCAGTGCAGCACTGCACAGCTGCAAGCTTCATCGGAACTGATGTTGAGCTATTGAAAGCCCCGCAAAGCCTCATGTATATTTGACAACCTCACCGTAATCGACCCGGAACAATGCAAAGCCCCTTAAAGCTTTGTTGTGCAGCTGCCAGCTTCATCAGAAAAGTCGCCAAGCGATGCAAAGCCCCACAAAACTGGGCACAGCCTCGCCACACAGCTCACCGGAACGATGCAGAGCGATGTAAAGCCCAGCAAAGCCTTGCCGCATAGCTTCATTTGAACTAACACAGGACAACGCGAAGCCTAGCAAAGCAACGCCGTGCAGACTGCTCACCAAGGACATAAGATAAAATACTCAGTGGGCCGAGCTTGGTCATGTGCCGAGCTAGCGCTCCATCGTCGTTGGCCGGAACTTGTGACTTTGTCCCAGTCCAGCATGACCAGATACTTAGTTGGCGCTATTTTTATCTATACCTTTAAAATGTAATATCTCCACTTCTACTCTTTGGATGTTTCTTTTTTTGGTCTCAAATTCTTTCTTGTGTTGTGTTTTCACTTTATTACTGTTTGTGTGCTGCATAAGTACTTTACACATTGCCTCTAAGTTAAGCCCGACTGCATTGTGCCAAGCTACTATAGGGTTAAGCACAGGTTAATGTGCTTACTTTTCGTGGTTCATTCTGACAAGGACTGCGAATTTTGCCTGAGTATGGTTTCACCACCCTCATCCAACAACAAAACGTTTCACACAGTTGCTCAGTGGTGTGATGCAGTACTTGCGTTTGTGTAGTAGCATGCAGAGATTAGTACAACACTAACATTCCATTTAAATAATTTGATACCAGATTTCACTTGTTTTATTAATTCTCCTTTATAAGTCATGTTGGCTTTTTCCAAATTCCCTCCCATTGTACATGATTGTCTGTGCCTCTGCCTCTGCCTCCAAGCACAGAGTTTGAGCTCAGCAACCTGGAGAGCTACACTCAGCTGAGCTCAGCGGATTCTACAAGGAGAGGGGGCTTCCAGCAAAAAGGAAGAGCTCCAGAAGGCCCTTGGGACCTATGAGGAGGTCCACCAGTTGCAAGACAAGGCAGACGAGGAGGAGGCTATGAATGAGCAGGAAGAGGACCTGGGCATAAGTCATGAGCTGCAGCACTCAGAGGAGGAGGACAGCTCACCCCCAGGAGTGGAGCCCCTTGTCAGGGCAGAGAGCAGCGTGTCTTCCTGTGGTTTGTGTCAGGAGTGTTGTGTAGTTCCTATAAATCTATATAGGAACTGCGCGTTTAGACAACATAAACCTTGGGAGTGGTGTCCAGCCTGATTCCAGACATCCCCACCGGTTATGTTCGCCTGTATACCAGTTAGCTCTCAGTGCCACTGTGAACTCCTCTTACCAAGGAGAGAATAGTTTTTGGCAACTATCGAACATGACAACCCTGTCCCCTCAGTGATCATGGAAACAGTACAATACGTTTCGCTCAGTCACTCATGCTCACATTGTCTCAGACAGATACACAGAATAAACAATGGGGTTGTTTTCAATAAGCATTTATTCAGCCAGCATCATTCTAGTGTAAAAGATGTGTGCTGCAACAACCATAAGACAGAAACAGATATAAATGATTATAGGCACTAAGGGGCATATTAACAAGCCAGGCGATAAAATTATCGCCGCTTGAGCGGCAGAAAACTGCCACTAAAACGGCGATAATGGGCTTGATAATATGCTCTATGGAATTCCAATTGAAACCCATGTTAGATGTGAAGGACACCTAACATGGGCTTCAATTGGAATTCCATAGAGCATATTATCAAGCCCATTATCGCCGTTTTAGCGGCAGTTTTCTGCCGCTAAAGCAGCGATAATTTTATCGCCTGGCTTGTTAATATGCCCCCAAGAGAGTAAATGGATGGTAGATTTCTACCATAGTGCTAAAACAATAGATATAGGCAGGTATATAGATACATGACAATAATAATACATACTCCTAATATGCTAACCCTACCTATATGCACCTAAGTATACCTAGCATGTATGTAGGTTTATAGCCAAGAATTCACCTAGAAAAGAACCAACCCCATTACCTGGTGTGAGAGAATGAAGGACCCCGCCTTGGTCTCGAGATGGACACCCTGTGAGGGATGCCAGACCACTGCGTGCTGGAGTGTCTGCATGCAGGAACCTCAGCGTCTCACGTCAGTGTGTCAGCATGGAAGTCTTTCTCCTCTGCCCACCCCAGCAATAATATGGTGTTTATATACCCAAAAGGTATCCTCAGGGGTTCTACTTTGCTGTGTCATGACGGCCCGAGAATGATGAAAGGGATGACACTTATACATAGTTATTATGCACAAGGTGATAGTCCTGCTGTGATTCTGAGAATCCTCATGCATAATAAATGAGGCTAGTTTTCAGATAAAACAACACAACATTTATGCAGCACCTAACTAGGTAAAAGGTCAGTGCAAAACCCATTATGTAGTACAATGGTACGGTAAACGTAGGTGAAAGGTTAGGTAACTACCCAAGCCTATATTGGGGTATATTATAAATCATGACAGAGGAGCTGGAGGACAGAAAACCTGAAGGGGAGCTCAAACTGCAGCTGGCCAAATTAAAATTGGAGCAAGCCAATCAGGAAGCTGCTGCCAAGAAGGCAGCAGAGGATGCCACCCAGGCCCTTGAGGAAAAGAGGATGGCCATGAACGAAAGGAGAATGTCCAATGAGCTAAGTCTCAGAGAGCTGGACATCATAGCCAAGCATGAAGAGTTCAGCAACAATCATGGCAGCGTACTCTCAGTGTACACTGTAAAGATGAGAGTCCGCATACAGCAAGACCTGCTGGCTAGCTCTGTGGTGGGAGATGACAGAGATAAATGGTTTCCTGCATATGAGGTATTCCTTGGAATGCACAGGGTCCCAGAGGGGGATTGGAGAGCATGTTTCAAGAAACTCATGCCCACAGTAGGAATGGACACCTTTCTCAAACTAGAGATGGGGAAACCAATATAGTTTGCTTCCATGAAAGCCTTTCTTGTCCCCAAAATTACGCTTACCCCTGAGAGGTACCTCCTCAGGTTCAGGGACAGTCACAAACTTCCAAACCAATATTGGGTAGATTTCCTGGATTATTCCAGCAAGGCACTGAGTGGTTGGGTAAAGGGCAGCAAAGTTGATGATTTTACTGAGCTGTACAACCAAATTCTGAGGATTGTTGTGTCTTCACTTTATTACTGTTTGTATGTTGTATAAATATTTCACACATTGCCTCTAAGGAAAGCCTGACTGTTTTGTGCCAAGTTACCAGAGGGTTAAGCACAGGTTAATTTAGTGACATTTTGTGGTTCACCCTGACAACGATTGTGGCTGTTGCTTGAGTATGGTTTCACCTCCCTCAGCCAACTATCACATTTCTTACAGTGCACTTGACCAGTAGGCACTGGACATTTTCTTCAGTAGACTTGGCTACATTCTGAATTATTCTCTGGGGTGATATTGTCACATAACTGAGGGGATCAAAAATAGCTTGGCAGGATGGGAGAAATGCTGTGAACCAAAGGTTCTCTTCCATTCTGCTAAGCTTTTGATTCCCCTGCGTCAATTAGTGGTGTGAGAACTGTTAATTAACTGCCAGTGAAGTCACAAAGGCAGTGGAGCATCTGCCACATGGTCTCTGCCTTTCATGTGTCAGACGGTTTGCCCTATTTTGGTGGGCTTCCAAAATATATTTTTCCTTCCCAGGCCTGCTGTGAGAGGCATGGCAGTCCCAGGCAGTAAGAGCAACCAATGGCTGTATACCACTGGGCCACTGCTCTATCACAAATAAGTTTCCGCTTGGTGAGTTGTTTTTCACAAAGAACAAAATAAAGAATGCCAAGTGGGCGAAAAAACATGGCATACACTCAGTGTTCATTTCTGATGTACCGCTCCTGCCATATGGGTGGGAGCCCTTTTCTCATGGACTGCCACTGCAACAGCCATGAGAGACCCTCTAGTGGTTTGTCGACATAATAACATACTGCTTATGACACAGTGTAGTAAGTCTTACAATCTGGATTGCCAGTGTCCTGCTCTTCAGGCACTGTTTAGACTTAAACCTCAAAACAGAACAGAAAAGCAACTAAGAGGTCCAGTCTACACACACTCAAACATAAGCAGTCATATCTCATCAGCTACCTAAAACATTCATTAAGGCTTCACTTCCTGAGTGTGTGGGTGCAAGGTAAAGAGGTGCAGCTATGGAAAGACAGACACTCCGGAAGTACTTAACCCGGATATTGCTGACTCCTTGCTTCAGTTAGGCCACCTGTGCCAAATTACAAGTTATGCACTGCATGTACTGGCTGTTCCACTCAAATACACGCGCAAAGATCATAGGCAATATTTTCAGTGGACAATAAATTTTGTTACAGATAATCAGCATGTACAAAAAACAGCAACATTTACCGCAGGAAATGTTTACTAGATGTAGTGAATAAAATGGAATTTCAAGTTTGTAGGGTCAGTAAAGAGCTGGGGAACTTACCAGAGAATAATACCTTAACTCAAAAGCAATTGGTAAATCTGGCAAAATAATATTCCAATGCTTAAAACACCACAAACATGTCAGAAAGTAGTGGACAGCAATGGCATTCCACCTACCCTTATGTAAGGAATATACCACCAATCACAATAGTATAAAAAATACATAAAGACATACGCCGCAAATACCTGTATACAGAATCAAATGAGACACATCTGCTCAAATTCAAAACTCAGGAACAACCAGTAGCTGCCGGTGTTGTGGAGGAGTGGCCGGCTGGAGAGGGAAGAAGGGGGTCATATGGTTCACAGGGGGGCAAAAAAAAATAATAAAAAATAAACGTACCTGCAGCTGGCCGCAGTGCGCTCTTCTGCTCTTCGCGCAGGCACAGGCTCCCAGCCTGCCCTGCAGCCAATTTTGAAGATTGCTCTCATGCATGAGAGCAGCTTCAGGATTGGCCATAGCACCCTCGATTTGCGCTCACAGACTGACTGGGTGTATGTGTCCGCTCTCTCCAACCCAGTACATAGGAACAAGGGTCCCAGAAAGCAATTATACAACACACACAATTCAAAGCAAAAATTAGAACAATACAAGAGATCTTTGTTGTACTCAGTGTTATTTAATCACACTGGACATCTAGTATCATCATTTAGAAATTTTTATATCTATAGTGCCCCTAGAAAAGGAAAAGGGAAAGGAGGGGTGACGGTGGTGGTGGTTGTGGTTTAAGTGAGGATCAAGGAGTGAATGAAGGATACAGTGTACATCACAAAAATCCGTTATTCATAAAACACGTGGCTCATTTCTCAAGCATATTATTCAACAATTTATCCAAACAATAAATAGCCATGATTCAAAACAGTAACACAGTGTTGAATTTCTGTTCAAGCTGGCTAACAGTATAGATGTCGACGTTTCGACCCCAAGAAAAATGTAGGCTGTTGTATCCCTTACGCCGGGGTTTTCCTCAGGACAGAGGTGTTAGGGATGGGAAAGGGGTATCCATGTGAAGCCTTTCAATGAAGGCTAATGACGGAGAAGGGTGCGTAGGATCCTGAATCAAGAGAACGAGAAACAGCACTTCATAGCTAGGCCCTGCCAGATTAATCGGCTGGACCAGACATAGTTAATGTGATCTGGGCTATTGGTGGGCAGAAGGGTCGCCGTTTCTGAGTGAGTCTGGGCTTAAATGTAGAGGGCGCAATGCTCCTTAATTCTGCGTCTCGTCTCTGATGTCTCCGTTTTCGACTCGCGAAACTGGAGCTCAGAAATCAGCTGTTATATAGAGCCGTCAGCCGCGTGTGCCGATCAGGCGTGCAGGCGCTCAATGCTGAGCATCCATGCTCTCTCCAACCCAGCAATGCAGCTGGGTTGGAGAGAGCTTCAATGCGCATGACGGTTTGGCTGGCCTGAGACGGCCGGCCAAGCCATCATGTGCTCTGAATGCAGTGCACTACTACTCCTCCTGTCATCCCCCTGGCCCCGCCCCAAGACTCAGCAGGAAAGGAAAAATAAACAAGAGTTTACTATCGTTTTATTTTTCCTTTCCTGCCATTTTTGGGGGGTGGGACGATGCTCCTCCGTCGTAGTGGAGGAGCCAACACTGGGGACAACAGTGCATATTACATTGGCCTTAGGATCACTGGCATCAGTGGCCACACCATCATGAACTACAAACGACCATAAACAACCAAGCACATAAATGAAACACAATGCACAATATTAAGCTCCCTGAAATATTTATTGTGTAAAGTATTCCCCAACATCCACGTTCTGTGACAAACTGTGGAACAAAACTCATGTTCAGAGCAAAACACTTAAAGATCTGCAAAGGTAGCATTAAACATATCTAACCCTACATTTTGTAGGCACACTTCACAAAAGACCCAATGAGTTTTGGTGTATGGGCTGATTTTCTACATTGGAAGCAAAAGCTCACCACACGCAATAGATATATATATATAACAAGTACTGATGTTTAAAAAAAGTAGTAACTATTATAATATTATATTACACATATTAAAATTATATTACATTTAAGAACACCAATAGAAATATGTAAATACTAATAAAGATCAAATGTAAAAACATATCTTAAAACATGTACTCAATATTCATGTAATCACAAAAAATACAACTAAATATGTTTTAACAAAAATAAATGATAACTATTTCTACACTTTTTGACATTGTTTAATAAAGCACCTAAACAGTAAAAAAAACAACAAAGAACACAGTAAAACAATATAGAATTAAACAAATGTTTTTTATAAATTACAGTTCTAAAACCATTAAAAAGGATGTTGGGATGACATTTGTAGGAATTCCTGTAAGATAAAAACCCTAGGGAAAATGCATATATTTTGAGACGATGTAGATTTACAAACAAAAAATATAAAAATTAATATTCACAGTTCGTAATAAGGTAATCACAAAATTCTCCCAATAATTAAAACAACACATTCTAGATTTAAAAAAAAATACATATTGAACCCCAATCTTACATTTGTTTCTAAATTCTATAAATTAATAAATAAAAATGTAAAAATGTCAAATTATAACAGAGCATATCATATTACTTAACATACCTTTTATGTAAAAAACACCAGCCATTTAAAGCCTTAAAACCCAAACTAACCTCCACCCATACATGAAGAAAATGTAAGAAAGTTACCTTTCAAAATAATTGATAAACCACTTTAAAAAGTAGTTAAGAATCGTCGAATTTAATGCACCCATAGTGTACCATTAGATGACTGCCTCATGCTGGAAAAATATATTTATACAGCATATTGACAGAGGTAGCATGCAGAGGGGGACAGGGTAGGTGCCATGTTAGTGCTTGGTGAGACAGCATGAGTCCAGGGAACTGATATTGGTGTTAAGGGATAGGAACGCAATTTAGTCAACTCCCAGATGGCAATAAATGAAGTGTTCCATGCTCACCTCGAGAAGGTATATGCAAAGTGGGGGGGAGGGGACTGGATGACTTCAGGACGGCTTTTCTGGCTGATGCAGACATCCCTAGGTTGGGTGGCGAGGAGAGGGCAACTCTTGAAGAGAGCATAACAAAAGAAAAGGAACTTTCAGCGCTGTGGCACCAGAAACCTGTGAAAATGCCAGGAGACAATGGCCTACTGGATCAATTTTGTCACAAATATACTGATGTGGTGGTTGATAAACTCCTGGAGGTGTATCAAGAGGAACCTCAGCACAGACGTCATTCTGACACCAT
Organism: Triturus cristatus; assembly: GCF_964204655.1. NCBI lineage: Eukaryota > Metazoa > Chordata > Amphibia > Caudata > Salamandridae > Triturus > Triturus cristatus. Next base: position 983,167,769 of record NC_140585.1, on the reverse strand, counting down.
TCATGAGGCCCTCATAGGGCCGCATGAATGGTGCCTGAAACCAGGCAAGGATCCTGTGGAAGTGTCCTCCTACAGGCAGCTCTCTGAATGTAGATGTCAAAATACTGAGTGGGCTTTTGGCTGCCCTGTTGCTCCCGTATTTGCCAACACTGATACATGAAGATCAGGGTGACTTCATCCCGCAGTGTAGCTCCATGTATAACCTGTGCAGACTGTTTCATGTTATCCGCACTCTGTACTTGCGCCAGGGTTCATATGCATTGGCATTCCTTGATATTGAACAAGCATTTGATTCGGTCACATGGGAACACCTTTGGAGCATACTGAAGAAGGTGGATCTTGGTCCCAAATATATATCCTGGATTAGACTGCTATAAACTGAACCGAGTGCTAGGGTTTGGATGGGCGCTTTCAGCTGCGTCGCGGTACCAGGCAGGGTTGTCCCTTGTCACCAGTTATTTGCCCTAGCAGTGGAGCCTCTGGTGGTGCTGCTGCGCTGTAGGCTTGAGCCCTGGGGGATCCTGGTGGGTGACACTCTGCATGCGGTATCTCTGTATGCAGATTGACCCTTGTGTACTTGTGAAACCCAGAGGAATCGGTCCCAGTGCTTCTGGGTGCTTTGGAAGATGTCGGTGAGGTGTTTGGGCTACGTATGAAGCCTCACAAATCCCAGTTTCGCAAACCCTGGAATGCTTCCAAAGGTTAGACTGCAGTGGGGTAAAGAAGGGATACAATATTTAGGGAATAGGATTGCCTAGAGGAAACAGCAATTCCTGTATCTTAATATAGGCAGAGTACTGGAGGTCCTACGTGTGTCTATACAGTTCTGGAGAGACCTCCCACTCTTGCTGATGTGCAGAGCTTCACTAGTTAAGATGGTGGTATTTCCGCAGTGTTTATACACTCTGCAGAGCACTTGGTGCAAGATACCCAGGAGATGCTTCAAAAAGTTATACAGTTTGATCATAGACCTTCTGTGGGCCTCTAAAACGAAGCGGATAGACTTGAGAAAGAGGAGGGATTGAATTTTCCAATTTGGAACTTTATAACTTTGCAGCCCACCTCCAACATGCGATCCACTGGCTGGATGAGGGAGACAACTGGGAGAAATGTATGCTTCCTCAGCTGCGTATGTGTGGTAAATGGCAGGTGAGCCAAACACGGGAGCAGACAGTTACGAGGGTGCTCCATCACGCACCTCACACGCTCGATATACTGACATGGGCATTGAAACTATTTGCAGCCATAACAGAGGTGATGTCCATACAGAAGTAGCGGAATGGAGGTTGCAACGTCCTGGTAGATCTATATCTAGGTGGCCAGTTTATCACGTGTGAAGAGATTCAATAGATTTATTCGCATTAGGAACAGGGCAATGCTTACAGAACGCCAAGATATCTGCTACATCCAGTGAGATTTGGCCTTCTTTTCCAGATGAACCACTACCTTCACAGACATTGGCCAGACTATTAGAATTGCCCGGAGGTCGTAGCTTGATATCTGATTAATAAATGGCACTCCGTGAGGATCTACCGAAGATACTATCTAGGATGCATGGAAAGTGGGAGGAGGTACTGGGTAAGGTCCTCCCTACACGAGAATAGGAAAAGGTGCATATGGGGGTGTGTACCATGAGCTCCAATGCACAAATTGAGCTCAAACAGTATCGCTACACATGCCAAGTATGCCTCAAGCCCAAGACCCTGCACATCATTTACCCCACACAATCTAAGACTCCACAATGTGGAAACCCTGAAGCATACTTTGCACATATGGTGTGGAGTTGCTTCTTGATAGTGTCTTACTGGGGAGAAATCCTGCAAAGTTTAAATAAGGCAATGGGGAGGCCTCTCTGCACCTACCAGCACTACCGCACCTCCGGGGACTCCATGCCCCATCCGGCAACGCGGCATGAGCCGCCAACGTGTTTCCCAAGCACCAGGGGGTGCTTAAAAGCTGTTCAGGGCTCCCACAGTGTGAGAGCCCTCTCTGCACCTACCAGCACTTTCCAGCACTACCGCACCATCGGGGACTCCATCTCCCAACCGGCAACATGGCAGGAGCCGCCAACGCGTTTCCCGGAGGCGATTAAAGCTGATCAGGGCTCCCGCGTTGCGGGACGCGCGCGGGCGTGCCTTGGCCCCGCCTGGGCAAAGCCCGGGGCAAGGGCGGGCCGGTCCATTCCCGTCAGAGCCCAGAGGAGGCTGGGCTGATCCATCCCCCTTGGCTGCATGCTCGAGTGAGGGAACCAATTGATTCATGTGACCCAGGTACACTTGTGTTTTATTTTCTTTATACTGTTTACCAGAGATTGGGTTCAACTAACAAGCCAGACGAGTGTGGCAGGATGGGGAAACAGAAGGCAAAAGGAAGCCCAAATGGTGTGCCAAAACAAGCTAAGAGACCAACAGCAAGTGCCTCAGCATATATTGAATCCCCTATTGAGGAAGGGGAGTGTCCATTAAATGGCCAGAACAAACCACCCCAAGTGGGCCCCAAAACGGCTGCAATCTTTGCACTAAGTAAATCAAGGATAAAAACCTCAGGAACTAATTTATCATCTAAGGGCCCAGCAGTAAGTGAAGTGCACATTGATAACACAACAAATCAAATTCAGCTAGAGTCTAGTGCAGTGGTCCCATCGTCTGCCCAAGGCTGCACTAATGCAATGGTGGACGAAGGGGCAGCCTCAAATGTAATATGTTCCAACCTCTTTGATCCTCTTACCTCAATACAAACAGCAGACGCCGAGGTCTACAATCAAACCCTATTAGGCCCAGGAACTGAATCAACTAGTATTGATGCCAAACTATTGGGCAGATACCCGCAAACATTAATGCCCTTCTCATTGAACTGAGGGAGCTTGAAATCTAGCATCACAAGTTACCACCCTCAGGGGAATCGTAGGATCCCTGATAGACCAGCTCAATATTGTTCACTCTAGTATGACATGAAGAGCAGGGCATGGGCCGGGACCTGGCGATATATATATATGACCCACCGAAAAGGGGCCTCTGAAGGGGAGGAAAGGGCAGAATGGATGGGCATGGGACCCACCAAACATTTCAAAACAAAAGCACCCCACGGTAAACAACTCTAACTACCATCAATGTCCCCAAGCATGCCCACCAGCATGCACTATGCAAGGGATTAGAACCACCCAGGTTACAACACAACATCGCTAATTCAAAAGGGGGTGTCACCAGGGTGGAGCACATGGTTCGGTAGAGGCAAAAGGCAATAAGGGGTCCGTAGCAAGAATACTGGTGAAACCATTAGAAGGCCATAATGATATCAGAAGCAACCCTTACATGAATGCTCTGCATGGGGAATATAATTTAAGATCATGCCCTGGGAGGAGGGGGCATAACGGAGGAGAAGGGAGTGGAAGTCAGGGTATGAACAGCAGACCACCTAACTATGGTTGCAAAAGTGTGTTTTTGATAAATGTACCCAAGTTTACAAGCGACACATGGGAATCCTGGGAAACTAGAGATGCGCTGGTCAACAAAGCTATTCATTGGATAAGACGGGAGACGCAATGTCGCTCAATCATAAGATCAGATATACTAAATGCGAAGCGCTGCCCAACAAATAAAGACTCAGACCACATAATGTTGGATCTGGCCTCTAGCGACTTAATAGAGGGGTTGGTTAATTTGGAGCAACTCGCATTGCACCCGACAAAATTACAAATCCAGATCAAGTTCACACCCCCAAGTACACTATCGCCCACTCACAGGAATCAGGTTAGCACCATAGATGCTGTCACTAACTCCAACACACAGGTAGCCCCAGCAAATAGATCTACCTGACAGGTATTGGGATTGTTTCTGTGCAGAGCTCCACTGACCCTATTACAGCAAAGGTAACTCTCAGATGATGCCTAAAATGCTACCTGGGGCTCATATTACTAATGCTGAGAGGGGACAGTCCCTAATCCAGTCACCCACACGCTTGATATTTCATGAGGAGGGCAAACGTCAGCCACCTGGTGAATCAAATGGGAAACTAAGACTGCTGTCTTGGAATCTTGCAGGGCTCAGATCCAAGATCGCTTGTGAAGACTGGGGGAGGCTAATAGACACCTATGACATCTGCCTCTTCCAAGACACTTGGGCAGTCAATAACATTCATAGAGTGGGATTCACCAACCACAGTATAAAAGCTGCTCGGTCGAGGAAAGGTCGCCCAGCTGGTAGACTAATAAGCTGGACAAAGCTTAAAGGGGGATTCATATTAAGAAACTCAAATTAGATAGCCCCAACTTATTGGCTGTAACTATTAAAGATTCTAACACCAACAGGTCAACCCTACTGGTAAATGTCTACAATAGGTTAATTTCACAACAACAAGACTCTCCGACAATTGCACATCTAAATACATTTCTGGAGACGGAAAGTGCACACCATCATCTAGTCATAGCCGGGGATTTAAACGTAACATTTGATCCTCTCAAAGCAACCAAAAGTATCACTGACGAAGAAGATGCTGAACTAGGTATCCCATTGCTGAGGCACGAGATACCAGCAAAGCACGTGAAAGTAGCCCTCCAAATATCATCTTTTACCTACAAACACAGGTTGAGGGCTTTGAATGGCCGTTCCACTTCTGATTCCCAACTTCATCATACATACAAGAGGGCAAACAGTAAAACCAGAATAGATTACTTTTTTATTGATGTCCAGCTATGGTCAACTCTAGTGGACATGTGGGTTATAGAAAGACATGATAGTGATCACAATGCTCTCTCTCTAGAACTCAAAGAGGCACCATTCTCATCCGAGCCACTAATAGAACCCAAATCACTAAACTGTATCATTACCAGCAATAACAGGAAGAGGGTTAAATGGCCACAAATATAGAACAGTGCAGGGATTCTGGCACAAATTTACAGTATAGTCAGTGACTTCTTGAAGATCCTAGAGGTTGATAAAGTGGAAGAGCAAGCAAAGGTGGACACATTCAAAACCCTAGTTAACAACATAAATACATTATTTTATAAAGTTAAGTTCACGGTGGCAGGAGGAAGACCAAGAACAAAACAAATGAGTGGTTTATGAAAACTGTAAATCGGCACGCCAAGCATTGATGGGAGCAATCTAGGATGGCCAGGGAGATATGATAGCCATAAAAAGGAAGGACTGCAAAAACGCACAAAATGAGGCTCATAGGAATTGGCATATAGGGCTATGGCAAGTTCTACTAGCTGCAGCACACACTAATAACAGCAGAGAATTCTGGCACCTAATTGTGAAAGGATCAAGGTTTCAGGTAGTGGAAGAAGATTTCCATATTCTCTGACAGACCTGGGAAGATCACTTCTCCAACCTATATGTAGGGCTAGTGGACAATGGTGTAGTGCCCAAAGAGCCCTTACTTCCGGGACCAGACATTGATTGCTTATCTTTTACCATAGATGAAACCCTGAATGCAATCACAACCACGCAGAGGGGGAAAGCCCCTGGCTTAGATCTGATCCCGGGGGATCTTTATTTATCAGAACCCCAAATATGGAGTGTTATTCTAAACTACACATATAATGCCAAATTGAAAAGGGGCAGAAATACCAGATTTCTGGCTATTTGCCAGGGTTCCCAGCAAACTACAGTCCCATAAGCCTTACAGACATCGCCCAAAAAATATTCTGCCATCAATTGCTAGGGAGAATAAATGACTGGATAAGGGAAGGGGATCTACTTTCACCCCTGCAGGTAGGTGTTCAGAGACAAACACCCTAGATCAACTTTTTTGCTTCCTTCTTATCATATGGAAATATGTAATAATCGAGAAGGGCGCCCTATACGTGGTATTTGTAGACCTCCGTGCTGCCTTCGACCAAGTGTAACGGGGGAAACTTTGGACAGCCTTGAATAAACTAGGGATCCCAAACAATCTCCTTCAAATCATCATGAGATCACACACAAACAACTATGCCCAAATCAGATGGGGGAAGGATGGTGGCCTAACAAACCAGATAGGGGTGAGTCTTGGAGTAAGGCAAGGGTGCGTTCTCACACCAACGCTCTTTACACTTTACATAAACGGCATGATTTCTACACTAATAGGCTGTAAGGGTGATCCACCTAAGCTTGCAGGCCAATAGGTGCCTGCATTACTTTTTGCAGATGACATCCTGCTTATCTCACGAAGGCCGATGGGGCTCCAAAACCTAGTAGATAAGTTTGGGAGGGCCTGCACAGACCATTGATTGGAAATTAACACCAAAAAACGAAATTCATGGTTTTTAACTGCCCCAAGTCTTTTAAGCGCAATATAATACTGGGCTCAACCATACTAGAAGAGGTGAAACAATTTGATTACCTTGGGCTGCGGTTCATAAACACATTATCATGGTCACCACAACTAGTAAAAAGCCAGTTGTCATTGCAGCATGTGGGGAGGATGGCTCTAATAAAAAAATTATGGAAATCAATCTATAGACCACTAACTCCCGCAATCCAAGTATATCAAGCTAAGGATCTAGAGGCCGTAGTCTACAGCGCAGAACTGTGGGGACACATCAACATAACTTCCATCGAAAAAACAGAAAATAATTCTATTATATCTGTTCTGGAGCTTCCGCAAAACACCCCACTAACACCAATGCGTTTAGATTTGGGCATGAAGAGTGTTGCCCATTCAATTCACTTACGGTCTGTAATCTTTTGGATGTGCATATGGGTAAATAAGTCCCCATTGCCAATAAAAGAATCACTACAAGAAATATTACTGCTGGACACCACAGGTAGTGTCCAATGGTTCAATCACATTAAGCAATCGTTGGGAAAACTTGGCATGAGCGACCTATTGCTAGTCCCTGGAAATATTAGAAAAACTCTGTAAATCTTCTCAAAAAGAAATACTGGAGCCAAGTAGAGGACACCTGGCTAAAAGGGAATAACACAGGGGCATTAACAATCTTATTCTTAAACATAAAAGACAAAATGCAGCAAGAAGAATTATTAGATAGAATAGAGCCAGCACTCACAAGATCACTCTACTTAAAAGTTAGATATGGCATCCTTCCAGATAACAGTTTTGTTGGCTGCTGGAAGGGTGTCAACGTCTCACCCAGTTGTCCTGGGTGCAACGGTGTTCTTGAATCAGAAGTCCACTTCTTGTGTTTTTTGCCCCATGTACAAGCAAACAAGAAGGACCTGGTTAATTCCAATCTGTTGAATTCTGACAGCCAACCGCTTAGTAGACATTGTCAGAATCTTGAAAAGCGACAGCACAGAAAATTTAGTATTTGGTTTGTCCAGATATTTGCTCTACGCATGGACGGCCCGAAGTAGAGCATTAAAAATCACCACACAACTAGAGCCAGGGTAGTGATTTTGTTGATTGTATAGACAACGTAATCTGTGTAGGGACAAGCAAAACTTAAGGGATTGTAATATAAAGAACTGTGAAATATACCAGGCTCCTACTATCCAGTCTACACACCCTAGACATGCCATGATGTGATTCTAGCATGTGACAGCTCAAATTATTATGCTGCTATTTTGTTCTTGATGACTACCTTGATATTTTATGCATTTGCAAAGGGAATATACATTTTTTAATTTCAGGAGTATTTTGTTGAGCATTTTTCATAAACAATAAACAATAAAGAGCAAACAAAAAGTAAAAAAGAGTCTAATAATACAAGGGACCAATCTGAGATTTACATTTCTGTAGCTTACAGACCTGAATGGTTGGCAACAGTTGATGAGCATAAGAAAAGCAACATATGATGTCTCGACAGGCCCTTGAGTGGAATGGTCTGACGAATAATAAATGATAGAGGTACATGAAGAGAGAAGGGAGGGGTTCTAGTAGGTATAGAATCAACCCCGCTCTGTCTGTGGGTAACATCTAGGAGGCACGTAGAGCAATTGGTTTCAAGTGGAGTTCAGGTTATGTGCTCCGATCCCTCTATGGAGTCATCACCGGGTTTAGGAGAGTGACGTTGTCAGGTCTAGTTACTCTCATGTTTGTGCACGTGCCAAAAGGGTAGATGCACCGGAATGTAGAACCTTGATGTTTTATATTTATGAAGGAAATATTAATTGTAATTGTGATTTTACTGTACATACTCACATTTTAAGATGATTGCTTAGAGTTGTGTGACCTCCAAGGCACCAGGCACTTTATTAAAAATTCTGTAAGTTTTATAGCAAATACAGAGAGCTACAATGTGGCTTGCAGCTACATACAAAGAAACAAATAGCAGGTTTTTTTGTGTTTTTTTTTTATTAACGAGGGACAATGAAAAGGTTTCAATCATAATCTGTCACCATATCATCCAAGGAACATTTGTTGTGGAACTTGCTTCTCTTCTCCCTCTCCCCACTACCTGCTTGAAAATGCATTGCCTAAATGTTTGTAAATGAAGTGTTGTTATAGTTTTTATAATGAAAATCAAATAAAGATATTTACTACTACTAAATAAGGTAATGGGATGGGCGGTCCCATATAATTCAATGGAGATACTGCTGGGTCTGATCTCTGCCCCGATGAAAAAGAAACTTAGCCACAAATTCCTGATGCTGGGCTTGTTACTGGCTAAGTGGCGGATCGCTATCAAATAGATGGGAGCACACCCTCCCAAATACGCTTAGTGGTTGTGTGATATGTTCTAATGGGCAGTAACTGAGAAAGTCAGAATGAAACATGTGAGACGTGATGGGCGCTTGAAGGATGACTTGGCAGCATGGATGCAGATGTTGATGGATCTCCAGAGTGACGTGACGTCCAAAGTTGGAACTGACAAAAAGACATAAGGGAAAACACATTGTGTGTGTGCGAAAAAAGTGGCCAAAGTTATACAGGAACAGTACTGTTACGCTCTTGCTGGACAGCCGGGCCACAGACAAGGGATAAGGAAAGTAGAGATGCATGTGTAGAACCACAGTGTGGGGAATATTAGCTACACCACACCTCATTTGATATGTAAACTAACAATAGTAATGTTTATTGCATTACCATATGAGCGGCCAAGGGGGCTGGAGGGAGTTGGGGAATATGCATATATGTGATATTTCGGCCTGATCCTGCAGCTGTATATATGTCACAATGCACCAGACGTTGAAATGTACAGCTCAAGTGAAAATCAATAAAAAGTATATTAAAAAAGAATCGTCATATTTAATCATTAATAATTAAAACATATTTTATATACAACTCTATGCAACAAACTTCTAGCATTCCCTAAAAACTTAAAAATTCACAAAGAAATAATTATTATCTAAAATATTCTCATTCTAATCTAATCAAATAATATTAATTAATACATATTTTACAATTACTACCCACCAAATTCCCCTATCAACTCCACTTCCCAGAGAAACAAGATAACTAAAGTATAAATAAATGTATAACTAACTAAGAAATAAAGAAAAATAATTTTTTAAAAAGCTTAGTATCTTTTTAATATATATGTTTTAAATTAAACACTAACCACCAAATACCAGAAGAAATCCTCCAACCCGATAAATACATATTTAAAATTATATTATAAATACAACAAATCAATTACTAATTCTAAATAAAATAATTTCACCCCTCAAAAAATACAATGCTTTAAATATTGAAATTATTGTTAAAAAAACGAATAACATACTTGCCATCTATATTTGCTTTCTCAATATTTTTGGGGTCACAATATTGTGGCTACGATATTATGGTAATTTGATACTTTGAAGGTGACATTCAGGATCCACACATCCAAATGACCTGATTTGAATTGGGCAAATGGGAGATTGAGATCTTAAGGCGTGATTACGATGATGGTGAGACAGCCACCGACAGCATGTCGGTGGCAGTCCCACCGCCACCATAACACAGTTTACCGCCTGCCATATTTCAATGGCGGGTGGATGGATGGCGGTCGGAAAGACCGACCGCCACGGATCTGACAGGCTCAAGGAGCATGTCAGTGGGTCAGAGGGAGCCACAATCCCAACAATGGTGGTGGTACCTGCCAGGCACCGTCATAGGGATTATGATGTCCCTCCTCGCCAGCTGTTTCATGGCAGAGAGGGACATTGGGGACCCGTGGTGGCCCCCCTTACCTCCTGGCCCGCAGATATGGGACCTGGGGGGCACCTATGGTACCCCCTACATATCCCTGCACCATATGACAGGCACCGCATGGTGCCTGCCACGTAGTGCAGGCATTTGTACAGTGTCTGCTTTTTGTACTGCGGCGTGTGCTGCAGCCAGCAGCACTTGCAGCAATACAAAATATAGGCGGTCGCAATGCAGCCTGTCGAGCAGTCTCATTTACAAAAGGATGGCGGTCAGATGAAAATGCGACCGCCATCCAAATCAGCCCCTAAGTTTTCCCAAAAATTTCAAAGTGGGCATATAAAGCTCCTTTTAAGCATCAAAAATGTAACACACCCTAGCCCACAACTCCAGCACGGCAAACAACTTTCTTACTCCACTCAACCATCAACAATGTGACAATGGAAGGCTCTGTTACATTAGGTCAAACACACATTTATTCGACTTTTTGGGTATGCGTGACGTAATAATATGGACAAGGCTCTGACTGATGAGTTGGTAAAATGGCAAAGTGCCCTTTACCGCAAACTAATGATTATGTTTGTGGTTCAACCACAGCATGTTCCACCCACAATATGACCAAAGGAACCATCAGCCAGGAAAGGTTGACAAAACTGTGAGCTGAAACAAAGGAAAAAGTCAGACCAAAAATATCCGAGCCTGAAGGGGATAACGAATTAGATAGCCTGTAAATTATACCAGAAATAATATGCTATAGGAGTGAGTGTTTTAAAATGACATTTGCAATGTATTCTAGCTTCAAATCGCCAAACGATGGCTCCCCAAAGTGAACAACAAGTAAATAAGCTCTAGTTACTTTAAGTTAGTGCTGAAGTAATGTCAAAGGTATCCAGAGGAGGTTTCATACTCTTTTTCATACAAGGTGTCCTTGAATCTAACAAGGGAGCTGAGGGGTACGAGGTATGAAGCAGGACCGATATTCCCCAGAGGCGAAAGGGTATCATCAAAAGTGCACAGCAGTGAAATGAGGAGGTGGAGACATCTAAAGAAAGCCACGATTTTTCAACATTAAACACAGTTTAAAATGGAAAAGGAACGCAAGTCAAAGTTGTTGAGAAGGGTTCATACCAGTGACAGAGACACACCAAGCTCCAGCACAGCAGGTTGAGCCTTGCCAGCCTGCCAAGTTAACAGAGGCCGTGGCTCCCTTAAAGGAGCACTGCATGCCCTTTTGTGAGATATCTACCAACCCGGCAGGTATCTCACTGCTTTCAAAGCAACTGCCATTGCAGTTTTCAAGAGGAACATTGTGGAGACCATACATTCAGCACCACTTTTATAGTGCCTCCTTATGTCTGTGTGACTTATTGCTGCTGGGAAATAGAATTTCAGCGCACCTGGTGCTTCTAGGAAATTATCATGGGCATCTTAAACATGCCACACGTGGTAGTGGGGCACAGATGGGTGGGAGGACTTTGTCAGTCCCCACATATTCTGGAATTTTACCTCTCAGAAAGTGAGACAAGCCGGTGGTCTTTGCTAATGTTTGGTGTATTCTGGGTAAGAAAAAGTGATCAACATATGGTTGTATGACTTTACAACGCATGCCTTTACCACACATGTGAGTATCATATCCCTTTATCATACATGCCTTTGCACGTTTCAGACACAGGCGATTCCAGCTCTAATTAGGTTATTTGATGCGGAAAAAGCTTTCAGACACAGGCGATTCCAGCTCTAATTATGTTATTTGATGCGGAAAAAGCTTTTGATTTGGTGGTCTGGGAAACTCTTTTTATTATTTTGCAATATTTTCACATCCCATTAATTATTATTAATTTTATTCGCAATCTTTACACGGGTGCTAAAGCCAATATTATCATTAATTCATCGACAGTGGGATCCGTGTCAGTTAATCGGGGTACACGTCAGGGTTGCCCTCTATCACCTATTCTTTTCGCCTTTTTTATTGAACCCCTCGCAATTGCAATTCGGCAATGCGCCGAGATTTTGCCTCCGATTCCATCAATGTCAAAAATAAAACTTTACGCTGACGATATTATGCTTCTTATTAAATCTGATTTGCAGTCTCAAGTTTCTGTATTTCAGCTCTTTGAGGAATTTGAGACTCTCGGGGGATATCGTATCAATAAAAAAAAGACAGAAATATTGATCTGTGGTAACCATAAACCTGAATTATATCCGGACCTAAGGAGCTGCATTAATAATAAGCCTAAAAGATATCTAGGGGTTTTCTTTACAGCCTCTGTTAAAGACCTTTTCAGTCTTAATTTTGAACCCCTTCTTCAGAAAGTTGGCTCAATGCTCACTCGTTGGAATAAATTACCATTGTCAATCTTGGGCCGCGTCGCTTTGATTAAAATGTCAATCTTACCGTTGTTTAATTTTCTGTTTTCAACGATTCCCTGCTTTCTTTCAGGTAGTTTTTTTTCTAAAGTTGAATCGATATTTTTGCGCTTTTTATGGGCACACAAAACGCCTTGCATTGCGCTAAATACTCTTTATGAGGATTTGGATAATGGCGGTCTCGCATTACCCAATATTAGAGATTATTATGATGCTTATTTTGCTCTGTACTTGACCCGATTTAAATCTCCAAGGTCAAAGTCCAACGTTTTTATTAGTTTTTTTGTTGATTTAATTTTCTCGGAAAGTCAAATTTCCCCCCCTCTCCAGGTTACTAAATCCCCTAAATTGGTCAGGTACAAAATAATTGCTTGGTTTTTTAGGAAACTCATGGCCATGTTAAAAAGATATTCTTTATCCTTGTTTCATTCCTCGTCTCCGCTGATTAATCTACTGTCATTTGATGGACAGGCGCTTGGTTCTGATTTAATGGGTCACTGGACAAAAGCTGGATTTAGTACAGTGGGTGATTTTTTACAAAATACAAGATGGATATCTCCGATGGAGATGAGATTACTCATTCCAAGAAATTTTTTGTTAATTGGCTCCTATATTCACATTTATCAACTCTTGCAGCGATATGCCCCCACATTATTTACTCAGATCTCTCCATTAAATAACGATCTCTTTTTTAATTATAACCTTGTAAGGAAACCTGGAGAGTGGAAACGCTGTCTTGCTCAATCAAGACAAAGGGATCTGGGTGACAAAGCTGTAAAAAAATGGTGGGAGCAAGAAAATCACGTTTTGACAGTGTCTACATGGCGAACTATTAATAAGCTGAATTTTTCTACATTAAGGGGAGCCAATTGGCGTAGAATGTTATTTTTTGGAAAATGGCTTTTGTATCGTACTCCTGCGGGAATAGCCAAAATGTATAGTAGTTATTCTCCAAATTGTTTTCGATGTTTAAACTTCGCCCCTGCAAACTGGACTCATGTAATTGCTGATTGTAGCTTGGTTAAAACATTTTGGGATGAAATTTTTGTTTTCTTAAGCTCTAATTGTTATATTCAGATATCCTTAAATGTCAATTTGATGCTTTATGGTTTTGATCCGCACCTTAATCTATCTGTATCATTGGTTCAATTAGTCTATATTTGTATGGCCGTTGCTAGATCTCTGCTACTTCAAAATTGGCGTACAAATCAAATTCCATCCATATATGAATGGCTTTCTAAAATGCGAAGAGTAAAGAGGAGTGAGCAAAGTTACGCTCTGAGGACTGGGGGGGGGGGAGGAAATTCGATAAAATTTGGGGGACCTTTTTTTAATATTGTGTCTGTCTCTTCACTATGGTTAATTGTAAATTCATTATCTGTGTATATTTATTGCTGAAAGCAGGATATTTTCTTTGTGAAGATTTTTTGTGCTTCATTTCTGTTTTCATTGTATATATTTCGTATTTTATATTTAGTATATGTATGACACCATTCAACTTCAATAAAAAAAAATTAAAAAAAATAAAATAAAAAAATACATGCCTTTGCACGCAAGGTGTATACAGTTGAGATAAGATAAACCCCTATATATTTATATATATGCAATTGACAAAAACCAGTTAAAGTGACATCATAGTTAACTGAAAATTTCAGTGACAACTTAACATTTTAAACAAAGGAAAACATTGAAATTCACCTGTTATAGTTATCTCTAGTAACTAAAACTCGTGCCCTGAGGTAACTATAACTTGCGCCCCTGCTGTGCACAGTCTTCTCTTCAATGATGTTATTTTCAAATGTTGCAGTGATGTTATCAATGATGTTATAGAACATGCCACGAGTGATGTAATATATGGAGTAATTAGATGTGGATGGTGAGGGTGTGTGCTACAGTTACCTTAGGGCATAAGTTATAGCATCAGTGCAGGCAGGGAACCAGATATCAAGTCCACTCCCAGCCATTGGGAACATTTTTAAAGCTCTTGCCTGCTGGAGCAACTGTAAGTTTCCCTGCCCACGCTGGTGCAAGCCGGAAAACCACTGTGTCCTGTGGGTGGGCTCCCTGGGACACAGTAAATGAGTCAGCCCCAGGGAATGGGAACTAGGAGCTATTAAAAGCTTGCAGACCCTCCCCTTAAAAATACCTTTTTTGGGGTCTCTCCCCGGGTCTTCTGCATGTGGCCTAGAGCGGCAGGGTATCCCTACCCTGCCTCCTTATATATATATATGTTTTAAGTTCTGGCCAGGGTACTAAGTTCATGAGTTCTGTAATGGCTGCCAGCAACAGTTCTCTGATGTTCCTGGTAGCCAATCAGAGCTGTGAGATGGCCCAAGGGAAAAAAAGCTCACTGGGCCAATTGGAACTCTCTGTTTTTAAATAGGTACTCTCAGGAGACTCTAGAGAGATTCTCACAGACACAACCATCCAGATATTACATTTTTTTTAAAAACTTTAATTAGTCGAAAACTACTGAACGGATTTACACCAAATCGCGAACAGCAAAATCTGCGGACCATGATCTAGCTTCTTGCCAAATTTGGCATGTCATCAGTGATGTCATTTGAGATGTCATCAGTGATTTCATAAATTATGTTATAGACACTGGTAAAGACATATATGTGGTAAAGACATCCATGGTAAATGATGCATGGTGAAGGCATTGCGTGATGAAGACTGCATGGCAAATGCTTTTTCCCTCCACATATGCCATACTCCCCCAGGTGTCCACTTTTCAGAAATGTCTGGAAATGGTAGGTATTGCTATGAGCTGGCTGACTTGGGCTCAAATACTCCAGACAGTTGTATGTGATCGCAATATTCACTGCACGAGTGCAGTGCAAGAATTTTCCTCTTCCATATAAACAGCACACCCATAAATCTCGGGCATGATTTTAGTCAGGGGAAGTGTGAGAATGATGAGTAATGTAAAATTCTGCATTGACATGTTACAGGAGACTTAGAGCTGGGATAGAGAAACTACACTAGTGGTATACCTATGACATTTCCCTATTTCATTATTGTGTACTGTTTTGCTTTCTTGACTATCTGAAAGAATTTGATGAGTGAATGCACTGGGTAACTAGCCTAAGCTTTGACTGCCTCCCCATACCTCTGTTTCATTCTAAGTAGCCCTAGGCAGAGTTCGTGGAGTTCGGCTATGCGTAATTTCTACCCGAGCAAGCACGAGCAGGGAAGAAACTCTGCTGCACTACGCAGAGGTGGGTTTTCTGCACTCCGCGAGCACTACGGAGCGCGGAGTGCAGAAAACTCTGCAAACTCCATGAATGATGTGTAGTTCACCCCCCCCCCCGCCTAATTCTAAGACCTGACTAATGATGTCCAGGTTGGCAGGTGAACCTTTAATAACCTATTTATCTTTGTGGAGCTTTTTACCAACAAGCTCCTGGGGGAATCTCACACACCACAATGATTGCGTTGTACAGCTACATGAACAGCTGTATTCCAGTATAGAAACTGTTCACATAAACATTACATCCATTATGAAAAAATAATTGAGTAAGATCCCACACAATCATTTCACTAGTTCCTATTGAGGAAGGATAAACAGCAGGATTTTACTGGAGTCCTTTTCGGTATGCACTGTTAAGCTGTATGTGGAACTAGTGGAACTCTCACTCAACATGTAACTCTTTATGCCATATCAATCTCTCTTACTCGGTATATACTATCAGAAAAGCAGCCATTATTTACATAAAATTATAGACTCATATATCGCTATATTCTGGCCTATATTCTGCAGCAAAGATGCTTTGTGTGGGGAGGTGGGTGAAGTGTTACATGGGTGTAGTCAGTGTTCCGAGATCGGAATCTGGCCCTTAGTAGTAAATGTGGGAGGGACCATGGGAGTGGATAGAAAAAGGGGCATACTGACTACTAAATAGGAGGGGTTTAGGAAGGAGTAAGGAGAGGTTAAGGGAGGCTCAGGAAGGGGTTTAGGGAGCATCATTGACCCACAAAAGCACACCCTTTGCTATTTCAAACTGCACTTCAAAAGTTACTATAGCCAAAAAGGACCCACAAAAATGGTAAATGAACTCCAGCACATAGCTGGAGTAAGTCCAAATCTACACATGATAAATCACTTGTACTGCAGCACCCTGGCATATAAAATATAGTGCTAGGGACCTAAAATAAAACCCTATATGAAATAATGTTTAATAAATTAAATTATTTAAACTAGTTAAAATATAAATACATGTAATTTAATACTGAATACATTTTCTAAAAATAAACATTTATTATTTTATTAAAAAATATTGTATTCGTCTTTTTAATGTCAAAATTAATGTAACATTACTTTTTTATTAAAATTAAATTACTTTACTTTTTACTACTTAATTAGTTCTATACTTCAATTTTAATAATATCTTAACACATAATATCTATCTTTTAAGTTTTGGTAGTATTTTTTTAATATAAACTTAAAAATGTTAAATTAATTTTATCATATTCCAAAAATACATTTTAAATTAAAATTACGTTTATAGTTCTTTAGCATTTTTAATTTTGTACCATGTCAAAAGAATGTATATTTAAAATAGAATATTTTTGGAAATGTTATAAAGTTTTTTACTTTTCCCTATACCTTACCATAGAGAAATCTCCTTTATCATTATGTGAAAGATTTTCAAGCTTTTTACTCTATTTTGTAACTCAGATGTCCTGGTTTCCCAAGCCCTTCCAATTATATTTTATTGCATTACACACACATCATCCTGTTTTACTTATGCTGATATAGCTGATATATGTTCTGCTTTCTTTTCTGCCCCTCTGCACCTGGAAAGAAATTTCCTTTTTGCATTTTCATTTTGCAGTTCTCGAATGACATGCAGCAAATTCCCACAAGGATATGCTTCATCACCTTCTACATTTTAGTAATCCCTGAGGATTTTGATACTTTGGTCTTTCCCAATGGCCTACCCTCATTCAGTATGTAGGTGATTTGTTGATCACTGCTGATTTTGTGGACCAATGCAATTGTGATGAATTTGTGTTGCTCATTAAATTGTCTGATGGAAGACACAGGGCCTCTGGAGAGAAATTACAGTTCTGTTTATCCCACGTTCGAAGTCTCGTTCCATACACCATTGTCAAGGAAAGACATCCTTCTGCTAATTACATCCAGACTATTCATAAGTTACTCAACCTCTTCAGAATGTCTCAGTCTGCACCCTTCAGGCATGTTTGGAAATTGTCGTCAGTTGATTTTAGAGTGTGCTAATGTCATAAAACCCTTACAGGTTATTGTTGCTTTGAAAGAACATTATCACCAACTCCTGCCGTAGGCCTACCAGATTACCCAAATCATTTATGCTGGATCTGTCAATGTTCTAGAGGGCTTTGCTCACAGAATGTTAAAACAGGACCATTATGATCGAAAGAAACTTATTTCTTATTAATCATCTGCTCTTGATCCTGTTGAAGTTACCATGTTAATGATCAATGGTCAGCTGCTTCACACATTGTTGAAGTGTATGCAAATATTGTGTTAGGGCCTGCACTCACTGTTGCTATGCCTCATCCAGTTGTTGCTCTATCTCCCAAGACAACATTTTTCAGTTTCCAGGTTGTTTAGCATGAGATCCATTTGCTATCTGCCTTATATATTATAGTGGTACAATTCAGTATTAAGTCCTGCCTTTTTATTCGCAACCTCTAATGACAGAGAACTGCATCATTGTATCCTCACCATCGCCCACTTACTAAGGGTCTAATTAAGAGGCCGGCGGTGCAGCACTGGGTCCTCCCCACCGCCGCACCACCAACCCCATGGTGAGAGCACACACCAGATTGGGAGTTTTCTCCTGTCTGGCAGGCATTTTCTTTAGCATCCACAGCGGTGCCTTCAAAAATAGGCACTGCATTGGCAACGCCAAAAAACAGTTCCTGCACGGCATGGACTGAAAAGTCCATGCCGTGCAGGAACCAGTGTGCATGCACACAGGGTGCATCCACAGGGCGCAGAAGCACCAGGGGGGCCGCCATGAAAACCCTGGCAGAGAGGAAATCCATATATGCTGCAATAGTCCTGCCAAACCTATGGATGCCTCCTAACCGCCGCAAACCGCCAGGAAATGGTGTCCATCTCATAATAGGGTGGTGGGGAGACCACCACAGCCACGCCCTGTGATTTTGGCAGTCTATGTAAACCCTAGGGATCCTATAACATTTCCACTGTGCTTACTACCATGAACCTTTTGTGAGGGTACAACTATTTTATGGGACTCTAAAAAATAACATAACTAAGCTATGTGAAGAGCTTGAACTCAAATGGCTTGATACTAGAGTGTGCTAGCTTTTAGACAGTCAGCTCCACCCACTTCTGCTTTACGCTAGAAGAAAAAAAGAGAAATCTCTGAGGGAGCACTATTTTCTGCTATCTTGTTTCCGAAATTTAAGACTAGTTTGTATATCAAGGAGATTCATCAAGATGCTAGAGTGCTAGGGAATGTAGCCAATTCAATTGCTAATACTCTTGACTCTTGAATTTAATTGTATAAATTCACAAGTTGAGGCTCACTGCTATGGACTATGAGCCAGATTCAGGGACGAGGTTCTTCTCCTGGGAAATGTACCTTTAATCCTGTTTGTGGAGTGGTGCACCGTGCAGCGGTGTCCCGAGGAGAGCAGCGAGGTCCACGGCAAAAATGCGTCACATAGCAGTGGTTCCGATGAGCTGCAAGGGATGCGATGCGGGCTTGCGTAGTGGCTGCGTCGTGGTGCCTGGGTTCCGATGAGGCACTGTGAAGAGCTGCGTCAGTTTGCTTCACGCTTCATCAGTTCTGGTAGAGACCACAGCTTTGCTGGCAGAGCACCTTAAGCTCCATGTCCAAAGGTCCAGGACAGCAGTGGCACACCTTGTGAGTTACGACTCACAGCAGGCAGAGTCCAGGTGCAGTGATCAAAGGGGTTGGAGACTTTTCTGTCCATGAGTTTCTGATCAGGAGGCCTGCCATCTATCCCTTGGAGTCACTCTGGTGGTCCATGGTTCAAGATGCAGGTCAAGTCCTCACTCATGCAGCAGGGCACAGGAAGCAGAGCAGCAAGGCAGCAGGGCAGTTCTTCTTGCAGCAGCACAGCAATCCTTCTTCTGAGTCTTCCACAAGTGTACTGAAGAGTTCGGTCTGGGGGTCCACTATTTATATTTGTGCACGTTTTGAAGTGGGAGAAATTGTTGAGCCTTAACCCCACTGAGGTGTATGGAATTGCCATCCTCCCTGCCCTGGCCTCAGCTCTGGGGGTACAAAAGTCTAGTGTGAAATCCTTTGTGAGTGTGCTGAGGCAGAGCCTTCGTGATGTGTGGTAGGTGACAGCTCCTTCCTCTTATCCAGACAGAGATGGCCCATCCTTTCTACACCCATTCCTCTCTGTCTCACTGTCTGGGGAGCAATACACAAAGACCAGCTACACCTAGTCATGTGACCCAGGATACAGGCTGTAGTCACCAAATGGTTGAGACAAGAAAACGCCAACTTTCTAACAGTCACATTTTCAGAATTGTGGGTTAAGATCCTACTATACCCTTAAAGAGGATTTTAAATTACGATTCTTTAGAGACCAAATTCGACATTTCTACCTGCTCCCATTTCAAAGTTATCACTTACTAAATGTAAAAAGGTAACTCAAAGTATATAAATGCAGCATCGAAATTACAATCAAAGCACTTAAGTCAGATGATGTTGAAGGCGCCCATGGGAGAAACAGTCCTACCAGCAGTGAAAAACGACTTTAAGAGTTTTTCACTACCAGACATGTAAAAGTCAAAATTACCTGAACAACTTTTTAACCCCTTGTATGCTCATGACGAGCTGGGCTCGTCATGAGCATACAGTCGCCGTGTGCTCATGACGAGCCCAGCTCGTCATGGCACCCACCCACGGGGGAAGTGCTGGCGCTCCCCCCGTGGGTGATCGATCGGCGTATTTGTTCTGGGGAAGGCAGGGGAAGACCTTCCCCTGCCTCCCCCCGCCCTCCTCGCGTCATCAATGACGTCAGCGCGTGAGGCGCGCTGACATCATTGAGGGTTCCCTAGGATCACCGACGCGCAGGAAGCCATTTGCTTCCTGCGCGTCGGTAAACTCAGAGATGGGTTTTGGGGCTGGGGAAGGGGGTGATTTTGTTAAAAGAGACATCGAGGAAAAGGAAAGGATTTTCCTTTCCCTCGATGCCTCTTTTGTGCATTCCTGCTGCACGATCGTGCGATCGTGCAGCAGGAATGCCCACTAGGCACCAGGGATTTTTTTTTTTAAGGTGATGACGCCCATACCTTCTTTTGCATGCCAAGAAGCTGATGCTAGTTGAAGAATGGTAAGATGGCAGGGGCAGAGGCCTTGTCGTGGGCACAGGGATAGAAGCAACAGTGAATCAGAATGTGGAGCAGAATGAATCTGGGGTGTGCACCGTTGATTTATATTAGATCTGGAACAGGAAGTACCTGTAATGGCAGCAGCAGACAGAAAGAGCTTCATACTGGGCTAGGCTGGTTTTAAAAGGGCCTATTCAAGATCAGTGAGCTGTGTCGCAGACAGCAGGGATCGAGCTGAGCAAAGTGAAAAGTACATACACAAAGGGGTCGACACCGTAAAAAAAAAAGAAATTAAAAAAAGCAAAAAATATATATTTTTGACCAAGAGACAGTTTTGACCTAATATTTAAATGGCACCATGTTTTTCTGTTTTGGGGGAGCGGCCCCTTAGGCAAGGGTCACTCCCCCTTTTGGGGGGCAAAATGTACTTGCTTTGTCTGCCCCATGGGGGGGCAGACATTTTTTATTTAATAAAATCAGCTGTAATTGTAATGTAGTGGGGAGTGGCCCCTTGGGCAAGGGTCACTCCCCTTTGGGGGCCATTTTTCAAAAAAAGTTGATTTATTTTAATTATTTCAAAAGTTTTATATAGCGCTAGCTTGACCCGTAGGTAGGTATAGCGCTTTACATACATACTGTAAAGAAAAACAGACTGAAATTGCATTACATAGTAGGCAGGCAGTAAGGAAGCAAAACCAGGGATACAAAAGTTTGTTTGTTTTCTTAGGGGGAGCGGCCCCTAAGGCAAGGGTCGCTCCCCTTTTTGGGGGCAATGTAATTTAGGCTTTGTCTGCCCCCCGGGGGGGGGCGATTTTCTTTATGTAAAAAAAATGCCCACTGGACCACCAGGGAGTGTGGGCAAGGGTCACTCCCCTTTGGGGGCTTATGATTTTGTCAGTCTGCCCCCATGGGGGCGGGGGCAGATTTTGCCATTTTGAGGTCGAGCATTCAAGACCTCTTGTATATACTTTAGTATATACTTATATGTTTATATGGTTTGTGGGCTTTGGAGGAGCCCTAGGACTTGTCTGCTTCCGCTTAGGGACTTTTTTTCTGATCAACAGAGGTCAGTAAAATACCAGAATCACTTCAGCATTCTCTAGTTTTCAGTCCATAGAAATTGTCTTCCACAATCACCCATAGACAATAATATTTTTTTTAAATCTTGTATTTTCAGTGATTTGACCAGCGAAGGCCCAGATTTTATATTAAAAACAGAGCTTTGGACTAAACCATTTCCCGCTGAAAGGCAATATATCTCCCCGTGTGTTCCAATAGTTGGCATGTCACGCAGTTTGGTGCTTGCTTTTCCTCCATGTCAATGAACAGCAGATGTTTCAGGGCGCTGGCTAATGTGCTGCATAGCTAAGTACATATAAGGTCCCAAAGGCGAGACCGATTGCATTGCAAATGCTTGTTTAATGTAGGGCCCACTAGGCCACCAGGGAGTTATTTGTGGAGAGTGACCCCTTGAGCAAGGGTCACTCTCCTTTGGGGTCAATATTTGTGGCTGTGTCTGCCCCGCAGGGGGCCAGATCGCCATGTTTTTTTAAAAAATTGGGCCCACTAGACCACCAGGGATTTTTTTTGTGGGGTGTTGCCCCCTGGGCAAGGGTTGCTCCCATTTGGTAAGCATTAATTTGGCCGTTTCTGCCACCCTGAGGGGCAGATCGGCTGATTTGTTTTTTTGTAGGTCCACTAGGCCACCCAGGTTTTTTTTTTATGTTGGGGAGCGACCTCTTGGACAAGGGTCACTCCCCTTTATGGGAGGATGATTGTGGTCATTTCTGCCCTCTTTGGGTGGCAGAATAGCAGTATGTTTTTAGGCCCATCTGCCATCTAGGGGGGCAGAAGCCACTAGACACCTGTTTTTTTTTAAATGTTTGTGTTTGGGAGTGGCCACAAGGGCAAGGGTTGCTCCCCCTTTACGGGGGTGAATATTTTATTTATACTCTTAGGCCCACCTACCCCTTAGCTTGGCTGGTGGATTGTTTGTGGACTGGTGCATTATTTGCATATGTGATTGTAATGTTTTATTCTCCTTTTCATTCTAGTGTAAAGCTTTTGATTCCTGTTTGCGATTTCGACAGTGGTGTTCTGCAGTTTTGCGCAGTTGCATTTTTTTTGGTAAGAAAAACATTTTTGTTGTATTATCTCCAAATGAGTATTTTTGTCATGTATGGATGAATTCTTTTGTAAGTGGTGTCATAATGGCAGCTTATTTAGTTAGTGGTTTGTGCATGGAATTCTTTGCAATGTGTTTTGCATTGTCTTATGTGTAATTTTCTTTTCTCTTTCTTTTTTAGTGGAATATTGTTGATCCATACTGTGTCTGTGCAGAGTTTATCTGCTTCTGGCAAGTGAGTGGTATCGTTTTGGAGCATATAGGTATTTCTGATAAAGGTGCATTTTGTTTATTGCTTATTTTACAAAGTGTTTGTTGTTGTTGACTTGTTTGACAAGTTACTGTTATTAGTAAGCAGTATGGCTAGCCGTAGAATGACTGCTCAGCAGGTGGTTGGTATGCTTCTTGAATCTTCCTCTGAGCAGGATTATGAGACTGACAGTGCGTCTGAGGGAGAGGAGGGAGGGGAAGATTCAGGCAGTGAGTTTTCTCTCCACATGGAATCATCGGATGATGAAGGTACTCTCAGTGCAGATGAAGCTACTCTCAGTGCAGATGAAGTGCCTGTTTTAGAGGAGGATACTGCAGTGCCGATGGTGCAAGAGGCATCTGAATTGCAGCCTGAGGCTGCTAGGCTTCCTACTGGAAGTGCTGGACTCTGGGTTGATCCAAACATGGTGCAGCCGGTGTTGCCTGCCTTTAGTGGTGATGCAGGGTGTAGAGTGGATTGTGAATTTTTTTTGCCTATACAGTTTTTTCAGTTGTTAATGGATGATGTATTTTGGGTGAGATTGTTGAGCAGACTAATTTGTATGCTGAACAGTTTTTAAAGGACAACAGTGAGAAAATGAGGCCCCACTCTAGAGCTACCCGGTGGACTCCCACAAATTTGGAAGAGATGAAGAAGTTATTGGGTTTGACTTTATTGATGGATTTGATAAGGAAGCCGTCCATGGCTTCATATTGGTCTACCAGTCCCTTGATGGCAACGGCCATATTTCCTGCAGTTATGACTCGTGATCGGTATTTGCTTTTGCTACGGATGCTGCATTTTGTTGATAATTCTTTGGCGTTGCCACAAGATCACCCTGACTATGACCGTCTTCTTAAGATTCGGCCTCTTCTTGATCACTTTGTAGATCGATTTTCAGAGATCTATACTCCAGGGAAAGAAATATCTATTAATGAGTCTTTGGTCTTGTTCAAGGGCCGTTTGGTTTATAGGCAGTACATCCCTAGCAAGAGGGCACGCTATGGAATTAAGCTGTATATGTTGTCTGAGAGTAGGACAGGATATGTTTTTAATTTCCGTGTGTACACTGGTAGGGATTCCACTATTGACCCCCCTGGTTGTCTGTCCACTTTTGGAGTTTCTGAGAAAATTGTGCGGGATCTTGCTAGAGGACTGTTTAACAGGGCCACCACTTGTACCTTGATAACTTCTACACTGCTGTGCAATTGTTTAAGGAATTGTTCAAAGTGGACACTTTTGCTTGTGGCACAATCTGCTCTAACCGTAAAGGTTATCCAAAATAGCTTGTTTCCAAAAAACTTCAGAGGGGACAGTGCAGTTCCTTGCGTAGTGATGAACTACTAGCTGTGAAATTTGTGGACAGGAGGGATGTGTACATGCTGACTACCATCCATGATGAGAGTACTTCACATGTGGCTGTTTGGGGTCAGATTTCTGAAGTGCGCAAACCTGTGTGCATTTTAGACTACAATAAGCACATGGGTGGTGTTGATAGAGTAGATCAGAGGTTGGAACCTTACACTGCTATTCATAAGGCTTCTGTTTGGTATAAGAAGTTGGCCATCCATCTCTTTAATTTAGCAACTTTCAATGCTTTGGTTGTGTTCAAGGAATGTTCTCCTGAATCAAAGTTGACTTTTGTTCAGTTTCAGCAATCTGTGATAGGCAGCCTTGTTGTTGTGGAACAGGCAAGTGTTCCTAGAGTTGGAGTGGTGGAGGATGTGGCTCGATTGAAAGATCACCACTTTCCTGATTTCATTCCTCCCACATCCTCAAAAGACTTTCCCACTAGGAGATGTAGAGTCTGTTGGCGAAGAGGTACGCGGAAGGAGACTCGTATGTACTGCCACGAGTGTCCTTCTAACCCTGGGCTGTGTGTCCCTGCTTGTTTTAGAGCGTACCACACGCAAAATAATTTTTGGGAGCATCCATGAGTGGTAAAGTGAACTGCCCGGTCTGTATTCTTTAAAAAATTTGATTCTGTTTCAAGGTTGGCATTAGTGCAATGTATTTTGTTTTAGATTTTGTGTTAGTAGATTTGTATCTATTTGCAGTTTGTTTGTGTTTTTATTTTTGTCTAAAAAAAATCCTAAATGTGTTGGCGGTGTGTGTAGGCAGGCGCTTGGCTGGTGGTGTGCGTGGACTGGCGCTTGGCTGGCGGCGTGCGTTGACTGGTGCTTGGCTGACGGTGTGCGTGGACTGGCACTTGGCTGGCGGTGTGCGCGGACTGGTGCTTGGCCGGTGGTGTGCCTGGTCTGGCGCTTGACTGGTGGTGTGTGTGGACTGGCGCTTGGCTGGTGGTGTGCGTGGACTGGCGCTTGGCTGGCGGTGTGATTGGCTGGACGTGTGCATGGTTTGGCGATTGGCTGGCGGTGTGCCTGGACTGGTGATTGGCTGGCAGTGTGCCTGTACTGGCGATTGGCTGGCGGTGTGCCTGGACTGGTGCTTGGCTGGCAGTGTGCGTGTACTGGCGCTCGGCTAGTGGTGTGCGTGGACTGGCGCTCGGCTGGCAGTGTGTGAGTAGTGACTTGCTGCTGGTCACTACACACACTGCTAGCTGAGTGCCACTCCACGCAACCCATCAGCTTGTGTGGTTGCTGTGTCAAGAATGTGGGCATGTGAAAGTGATGGGCCCTTGAATGGTGCTGTCTGCTGGTGTGAGTGTTGTAATGTGATGGGCCCGCGGCTGGCGGTGTGAATGGTTTTGTATGTGTCACACGTATGAAAGGTGTATGAATGGCCTGTAAAGAGGTTGGTGCCTTGTCGTGGCTTTACAGCTCACGAGCTGTGAGTCAATGGTTCAGTTTCTCGCCCTTTCAATTATTAACAGTGCATTTCATTTTTGTGAAATCACTTCCTGATACAATTGTATATACTGAACGATCATTCACCCTTGTGCCAAATCCAACCAGTATGTGTGTGAGCTTGAGGATTAGATGGCTGTGCAGTAATATTTGTCTTTCTGAAGCAGGGTGTACATTGTCCCTTTTTGTGAATGTTGTAATGTGTTGTTTTTGTGCCTGGTGGTGTGAATGGTCTTGTGTGTATCACGTATGAAAGGTGTGTGAATGACCTGAAAAGCAGTTGGTGCCTTGCCGTGGCTTTACAGCTCACGAGCTGCGAGTCATTGGTTCGTTTTTTTGTCCATTTAATTATTGACAGTGCATTTCATTTTTGTGAAATCTCTTGTTAATAAAATTTAATATACTGAACCATCACTCACCCTCGTGCCAAATCCAACCAGTATATGTGTGTGTTTTAGGAATAGATGGCTGTGCATGAATCTTTGTCTTTTTTGTTTCTCTGCCAAGGTGTACGTTCCATGAAAGAATAACCCACCAACTGTAGCTATTGTCGTAAACCCATGGGAGTTCATGGTGATGTCTCTCTTGTGAATTCCAAAAAGTTATTTTATCCACGGTGTCCTGCAAACCTCAAAATGTCTGTCACACTTTCCTTGCAATATTGTGCCGAAATTCTCACGCTGTAGAAACAAACAACTAATTATATCAAAACGATCTGGTTTTGCAAGGGGAGTCAACTGTGTTTTTGGCCCCATGCTCGGCGGCCATCTAGGGAAACCTACCAAACCCACACATTTTTGAAAAGTAGACACCAGGGGTTTCCAGGGAGATATGGCTTGTGTGGATCCCCCAACGTTTCCTTGCCCAGAATCCTCTGCAAACCTCATATTTAGTTGAATAAATCACTTTTTTCATACATTTTTGTGTGGGAAAGTTGTGGCATCACCGGCCTCACTCAAATTTCCCACCACCCAGCGTTCCCCAAGGTCTCCCGGTAAAAATGGTGCCTCACTTGTTTAGGAGGCCCAAGTACCCGCGACAGGCAAGGGCCCAAAACGTAGTGAGGCGACATCAAAATTGCCTATCTTAAAACCACCAGGTTTTGCACGGGGGGATCACCTGGATGTTTGGCCCTGTGCTCGGCGGCCATCTAGGGAAACCTACCAAACCCACATATTTCTGAAAACTAGACTCCCGGGGGCTTGCAGGAAGGTATGGCTTTCGTGGATCCCCCAACGTTTCCTTACCCAGAATCCCCTGCAAACCTCAATTATAGCTGAAAAAAGCACTTTTTTCACACATTTTTGTGTGGGAAAGTTGTGGCATCACCGGGCTCACACAAATTTACCACCACCCAGCGTTCCCCCAGGACTCCCAGTAAAAATGGTGCCTCACTTGTGTGGGAGGCCCAAGTACCCGCGACAGGCAAGGGCCCAAAACGTAGTGAGGCGGCATCAAAATTGCCTATCTCAAAACCACCTGGTTTTGCAAGGGGGGTCACCTGGGTTTTTGGCCGGTGCTCGGCGGCCATCTAGGGAAACCTACCAAACCCACACATTTCAGAAAACTAGACACCCGGGGGCTTCCAGGGAGGTGTGGCTTGCATGGATCCCCCAACATTTCCTTACCCAGAATAGGGCCGACCCGCACAAGTGAGGTAAAAAGTTTCTCGTAAGACTTTGGGGAACGCGGGGTGGGTGGAAATAATGTGGATCCAGGCAGATTCCGGAACTTTCAACCACAGAAATGTGGGGAAAATGTGTTTTTTTGGACAATTTATTAGGTTTGCAAGGGATTCTGGGTAACAGACCCTGGTGGGAGGCAGTCAAGTCACCCCATCCTTGATTCCCCTGGGTGTCTAGTTTTAAAAAGTGTATAGGTTTACTAGGTTTCCCAAGGTGCCCGCAGAGCTAGCGTTCTAAAACTACAGCTAGGCACTTTGCCAAAAAAGGGTAATTTTTCACTGCGAAATTGAGGTGTGACCACATTGCGTTTTGTGCCGTTTCCTGTCGCGGGCACTAGGCCGACCCACAAAAGTGAGGAACCATTTTTCTCGTAAGACTTTGGAGAACGCGGGGTGGGTGGAAAGTTGTGGATCCACGCAGATTCCGGAACTTTCTACCACAGAAATGTGGGGAAAATGTGTTTTTTTGGACAATTGTTTAGGTTTGGAAGGGATTCTGGGTAACAGACCCTGGTGGGAGGCAGTCAAGCCACCCCATCCTGGATTCCCATGGGTGTCTAGTTTTCAGAAATGCATAGGTTTACTAGGTTTACCAAGGTGCCCGCAGAGCTAGGGTTCAAAAACTACAGCTAGGCACATTGCCAAAAAAATGGTCATTTTTCACTGCGAAATTGAGGTGTGACCACGTTGCGTTTTGCGCCGTTTCCTGTTGCGGGCACTAGACCGACCCGCACAAGTGAGGAACCATTTTTCTCGTAAGACTTTGGGGAACGCTGGGTGGGTGGAAATTTGTGGATCCACGCAGATTCCGGAACTTTCCACCACAGAAATGGGGGGAAAATGTGGGTTTTTTCGACAATATGTTAGGTTTGCAAGGGATTCTGGGTAACAGACCCTGGTGGGAGGCAGTCAAGCCACCCCATCCTGGATTCCCCTGGGTGTCTAGTTTTCAGAAATGTATAGGTTTGCTAGGTTTCCCAAGGTGCCCGCAGAGCTAGGGTTCAAAAACTACAGCTAGGCACTTTGCCAAAAAAAAGGTCATTTTTCACTTCAAAATTGAGGTGTGACCACATTGCGTCTTGCACCGTTTCCTGTTGCGGGCACTAGGCCGACCCGCACAAGTGAGGAAGCATTTTTCTCGTAAGACTTTGGGGAACGCGGGGTGGGTTGGAAATTTGTGGATCCACGCAGATTCCGGAACTTTCCACCACAGAAATGTGGGGCTAATGTGGGTTTTTTGATAATTTTTTAGGTTTGCAAGGGATTCTGGGTAACAGACCCTTGTGGGAGGCAGTCAAGTCACCCCATCCTGGATTCCCCTGGGTGTCTAGTTTTCAAAAATGTATAGGTTTACTAGGTTTCCCAAGGTGCCCGCAGAGCTAGGATTCAAAAACGACAGCAAGGCAATGTGCCAAAAAAGGGTCATTTTTCACTGCGTAATTGAGGTGTGACCACGCTGCGTTTTGCGCCGTTTCCTGTTGCGGGCACTAGGCCGACCTGCATAAGTGAGGTACCATTTTTCTTGTAAGACTTTGGGGAATGCGGGGTGGGTGGAAATTTGTGGATCCACGCAGATTCCGGAAATTTCCACCACAGAAATGTGGGGAAAATATGTTTTTTTGGACAATTGTTTAGGTTTGCAAGGGATTCTGGGTAACAGACCCTGGTGGGAGGCAGTCAAGCCACCCCATCCTGTATTCCCCAGGGTGTCTAGTTTTCAGAAATGTATAGGTTTACTAGGTTTCCCAAGGTGCCCGCAGAGCTAGGGTTCAAAAACGACAGCTAGGCAATGTGCCAAAAAAGGGTCATTTTTCACTGCGTAATTGAGGTGTGACCATGTTGCGTTTTGCGCCGTTTCCTGTTGCTGGCACTAGGCCGACCCGCACAAGTGAGGTACCATTTTTCTCGTAAGACTTTGGGGAATGCGGGGTGGGTGGAAATTTGTGGATCCACGCAGATTCCGGAACTTTCCACCACAGAAATGTGGGGAAAATGTGTTTTTTTGGACAATTGTTTAGGTTTGCAAGGGGTTCTGGGTAACAGACCCTGGTGGGAGGCAGTCAAGCCACCCCATCCTGGATTCCCCTGGGTGTCTAGGTTTAAAAAATGTATAGGTTTACTAGGTTTCCCAAGGTGCCCGAAGAGCTAGGGTTCAAAAACTGCAGCTAGGAACTTTGCCAAAAAAGGGTCATTTTTCACTGCGAAATTGAGGTGTGACCATGTTGTGTTTTGCACCGTTTCCTGCTGCGGGCAATAGGCCGACCCACACAAGTGAGGTACCATTTTTCTCGTAACACTTTGGGGAATGCGGGGTGGGTGGAAATTTGTGGATCCACGCAGATTCCAGTACTTTCCACCACGGAAATGTGGGGAAAATGTGTTTTTTTGGACAATGTTTTAGGTTTGCAAGGGATTCTAGGTAACAGACCCTGGTGGGAGGCAGTCAAGTCACCCCATCCTCCATTCCTCTGGGTGTCTAGTTTTCAAAAATGTATAGGTTTGCTAGGTTTCCCAAGGTGCCCTCAGAGCTAGGGTTCAAAAACTACAGCTAGGCACTTTGCCAAAAAAGGGTCATTTTTCACTGCGAAATTGAGTTGTGACCAAGTTGAGTTTTGCGCCGTTTCCTGCTGCGGGCACTATGCCGACCCGCACAAGTGAGGTACCGTTTTTCTCGTAAGACTTTGGGGAACGCGGGGTGGGTGGAAATTTGTGGATCCACGCAGATTCCGGAACGTTCCAGCACAGAAATGTGGGGAAAATGTCTTTTTTTTGACAATTTTTTAGGTTTGCAAGGGGTTCTGGGTAATAGACCCCGGTGGGAGGCAGTCAAGCCACCCCATCCTGAATTCCCCTGGGTGTCTAGTTTTCAGAAATCTATAGGTTTGCTAGGTTTCCCAAGGTGCCCGCAGAGCTAGGGTTCAAAAACTACAGCTAGGCACTTTGCCAAAAAAGGTTCATTTTTCACTGCGAAATTGAGGTGTGACCACGTTGCGTTTTGCGTCGTTTCCTGTTGCGGGCACTAGGCTGACCCGCAAAAGTGAGGCACCATTTTTCTGGTAAGACTTTGGGGAACGCGGGGTGGGTGGAAATTTGTGGATCCACGCAGATTCCGGGACTTTCCACCACAGAAATGTGGGGAAAATGTGTTTTTTTGGACAATTGTTTAGGTTTGCAAGGGATTCTGGGTAACAGACCCTGGTGGGAGGCAGTCAAGTCACCCCATCCTGGATTCCCCTGGGTGTCTAGTTTTCAAAAATGTATAGGTTTGCTAGGTTTCCCAAGGTGCCCGCAGACCTAGGGTTCAAAAACTACAGCTAGGCACTTTGCCAAAAAAGGGTCATTTTTCACTGCGAAATTGAGGTGTGACCACATTGCGTTTTGTGCCGTTTCCTGTCGCGGGCACTAGGCCGACCCACACAAGTGAGGTACCATTTTTCTCGTAAGACTTTGGGGAATGCGGGGTGGGTGGAAATTTGTGGATCAACACAGATTCCAGAACTGTCCACCACAGAAATGTGGGGAAAATGTGTTTTTTTTGACAATGTTTTAGGTTTGCAAGGGATTCTGGGTAACAGACCCTGGTGGGAGGCAGTTAAGTCACCCCATCCTGGATTCCCCTGGGTGTCTAGTTTTAAAAAATGTATAGGTTTGTTAAGTTTCCCAAGGTGCCCGCAGAGCTAGGGTTCAAAAACTACAGCTAGGCACTTTGCCAAAAAAGGGTCATTTGTCATTGCGAAATTGAGGTGTGACCACGTTGCGATTTGCGCCGTTTCCTGTCGCGGGCACTAGGCTGACCCGCACAAGTTAGCTACCATTTTTCTCGTAAGACTTTGGGAACGCGGGGTGGGTGGAAATTTGTGGATCCACGCAGATTCCGGATCTTTCCACCACAGAAATGTTGGGAAAATGTGTTTTTTTTGACAATTGTTTAGGTTTGCAAGGGATTCTGGGTAACATATCATGGTGGGAGGCAGTCAGGTCACCCCATCCTGAATTCCCCTGGGTGTCTAGTTTTCAAAAATGTATAGGTTTGCTAGGTTTCCCAAGGTGCCCGCAGAGCTAGGGTTCAAAAACTACAGCTAGGCACTTTGCCAAAAAAGGGTCATTTTTCACTGCGAAATTGAGGTGTGACCACGTTGCATTTTGCGCCGTTTCCTGTTGCGGGCACTAGGCCGACCCACAAAAGTGAGATAGCATTTTTCTGGTAAGACCTTGGGGAACGCGGGGTGGGTGGAAATTTGTGGATCCACGCAGATTCCGGAACTTTCCACCACAGAAATGTGGGGAAAATGTGTTTTTTTTTACAATTGTTTAGGTTTGCAAGGGATTCTGGGTAACAGACCCTGGTGGGAGGCAGTCAAGTCACCCCATCCTGGATTCCCCTGGGTGTCTAGTTTTCAAAAATGTATAGGTTTGCTAGGTTTCCCAAAGTGCCCTCAGAGCTAGGGTTCAAAAACTACAGCTAGGCACTTTGCCAAAAAAGGGTCATTTTTCACTGCGAAATTGAGTTGTGACCACGTTGAGTTTTGCGCCGTTTCCTGCTGCGGGGCACTATGCCGACCCGCACAAGTGAGGTACCGTTTTTCTCGTAAGACTTTGGGGAACGCGGGGTGGGTGGAAATTTGTGGATCCACGCAGATTCCGGAACGTTCCAGCACAGAAATGTGGGGAAAATGTCTTTTTTTTGACAATTTTTTAGGTTTGCAAGGGGTTCTGGGTAATAGACCCCGGTAGGAGGCAGTCAAGCCACCCCATCCTGAATTCCCCTGGGTGTCTAGTTTTCAGAAATCTATAGGTTTGCTAGGTTTCCCAAGGTGCCCGCAGAGCTAGGGTTCAAAAACTACAGCTAGGCACTTTGCCAAAAAAGGTTCATTTTTCACTGCGAAATTGAGGTGTGACCACGTTGCGTTTTGCGTCGTTTCCTGTTGCGGGCACTAGGCTGACCCGCAAAAGTGAGGCACCATTTTTCTGGTAAGACTTTGGGGAACGCGGGGTGGGTGGAAATTTGTGGATCCACCCAGATTCCGGGACTTTCCACCACAGAAATGTGGGGAAAATGTGTTTTTTTGGACAATTGTTTAGGTTTGCAAGGGATTCTGGGTAACAGACCCTGGTGGGAGGCAGTCAAGTCACCCCATCCTGGATTCCCCTGGGTGTCTAGTTTTCAAAAATGTATAGGTTTGCTAGGTTTCCCAAGGTGCCCGCAGACCTAGGGTTCAAAAACTACAGCTAGGCACTTTGCCAAAAAAGGGTCATTTTTCACTGCGAAATTGAGGTGTGACCACATTGCGTTTTGTGCCGTTTCCTGTCGCGGGCACTAGGCCGACCCACACAAGTGAGGTACCATTTTTCTCGTAAGACTTTGGGGAATGCGGGGTGGGTGGAAATTTGTGGATCAACACAGATTCCAGAACTGTCCACCACAGAAATGTGGGGAAAATGTGTTTTTTTTGACAATGTTTTAGGTTTGCAAGGGATTCTGGGTAACAGACCCTGGTGGGAGGCAGTTAAGTCACCCCATCCTGGATTCCCCTGGGTGTCTAGTTTTAAAAAATGTATAGGTTTGTTAAGTTTCCCAAGGTGCCCGCAGAGCTAGGGTTCAAAAACTACAGCTAGGCACTTTGCCAAAAAAGGGTCATTTGTCATTGCGAAATTGAGGTGTGACCACGTTGCGATTTGCGCCGTTTCCTGTCGCGGGCACTAGGCTGACCCGCACAAGTTAGCTACCATTTTTCTCGTAAGACTTTGGGGAACGCGGGGTGGGTGGAAATTTGTGGATCCACGCAGATTCCGGATCTTTCCACCACAGAAATGTTGGGAAAATGTGTTTTTTTTGACAATTGTTTAGGTTTGCAAGGGATTCTGGGTAACATATCATGGTGGGAGGCAGTCAGGTCACCCCATCCTGAATTCCCCTGGGTGTCTAGTTTTAAAAAATGTATAGGTTTGCTAGGTTTCCCAAGGTGCCCGCAGAGCTAGGGTTCAAAAACTACAGCTAGGCACTTTGCCAAAAAAGGGTCATTTTTCACTGCGAAATTGAGGTGTGACCACGTTGCATTTTGCGCCGTTTCCTGTTGCGGGCACTAGGCCGACCCACAAAAGTGAGATAGCATTTTTCTGGTAAGACCTTGGGGAACGCGGGGTGGGTGGAAATTTGTGGATCCACGCAGATTCCGGAACTTTCCACCACAGAAATGTGGGGAAAATGTGTTTTTTTTTACAATTGTTTAGGTTTGCAAGGGATTCTGGGTAACAGACCCTGGTGGGAGGCAGTCAAGTCACCCCATCCTGGATTCCCCTGGGTGTCTAGTTTTCAAAAATGTATAGGTTTGCTAGGTTTCCCAAGGTGCCCGTAGAGCTAGGGTTCAAAAACTACAGCTAGGCACTTTGCCAAAAAAGGGTCATTTTTCACTCCGAAATTGAGGTGTGACCACGTTGTGTTTTGCGCCGTTACCTGTCGCGGGCTCTAGGTCGACCCACACAAGTGAGGTACCATTTTTCTCGTAAGACTTTGGGGAACGCGGGGTGGGTGGAAATTTGTGGATCCACGCAGATTCCAGAACTTTCCACCACAGAAATGTGGGGAAAATGTGCTTTTTTGACAATTTGTTAGGTTTGCAAGGGATTCTGGGTAACAGAACCTGGTGGGAGGCAGCCAAGTCACGCCATCCCGGATTCCCATGGGTGTCTAGTTTTCAAAAATGTATAGGTTTGCTATGTTTCCCTAGGTGCCAGCAGAGCTAGTGTTCAATAACTACAGCTAGACACTTCGCAAAAAAAGGGTAAATTTTCATTGTGAAAATGCGGTGTGTTCACGTTGGGTTTTAGGTTTAAGATGTTTTTATTATTATTGCAATGCATAGAAACAAACAATACGACACATCGAGAGTATCCGAGTACAGCGGCGAAGTCAGAAGGCGGGCTGGAGGCCCTGTAGTGGACATTCTAATAATACAGTAGCCCGCTGTACCTTCGATGATAAACAGTGCCGTAGCAGTCAGAAACAATCCCCCCTCCACCCGAACCATCCTCCCCTACCCCTAATCCCCATACCCCCACCCCAAACCCTACCCTCCCCCCGTCCAGTGCGTGGGTCTGATCCTCTTCGTCTCCCCCTCCCTGTCTCTTCCAGAGGGACTCCACCGCATTACCAATTAAGAGGCCGATTCCTCCAGCGTCGTAAGCCGCAGGAGGCGTAGATATCTCGGGCATGTCAGTTCCCTAAATTCAGTAACCAGCAGGGACTGAAACGGCTGCCAGAGATCATTGAACTGCTCTATATCCCCTGCCAGTGTAAGCGACAGTTTCTCCATCCCCAACACATGCCATAATCTGTGAAGCCAGCCCGTGACAGTGGGGAGCGTCTTGGAGCGCCAGTGCGCAAGGATGTTCTGCATCGCCGATCCCAATGCAATAGCTATCTGTCTACCCCTGCGGGATTTCAAGGGATTCATCAACCCGTTCGGGAGGCCCAGTAATATGTATGCGGGGAAGCGCGGCAGTTCAGTGGCAAAATGGGAGTCGATATCGTCTATCACCTCCTTCCAATAAGAGTCGAGGAGCGGGCAGCCCCACAGGATGTGTAGCAGCGTGCCCACCCGCCCGCATCCCCTCCAGCAGTTAGCGTCTTTGCTGTGATCCATGTCGTGTATGCGCTCCGGGGTGTAGTACCAGTACGTCGAGACTTTGGTGAACGTGTCAGTGAGTCCCATATGGTACGCCGAGTGCCTGGCCCTATGTGCCACCTGCTCCCATTCCATATGGCTCAGTGACCTGCCCAATTCCCTCTCCCAGCGCTCCCGTCCCGGATTATAGAAGTGGGAGGAGGGTGTTTGTAACAGCTTGTAGAGATCGGTGATCAGCTTCGCGTCGGACGTGCGAGTCAGAAGCCATCGTTCATACAGGAGAAGTCTCCTGTCAGCCGTCTCTCGCACCTGTGGATGCACCGCCCAGTGGCGAGCCTGTAGGTAGTGCAACCTCTCGGTCTCCGGGAGCGCGTACTCCTGTCTGAAGCGCACGAAGGGGATGACCCCTTCCGGGTCATACATATGACACAAGGCCCGACACCCCGCCTCCCGCCAGAGAGCGAAGGCCCCCCTCTCCAGTCCCGGGGTGAAGTCCGGGTTATCCAGCAAGGGTGTGAGAGGTGAAGGGAATGTTGTCAGGCCGTGCACAGCGTTGGTAGCATCCCAGACCCGTAGGGGTACTCGCGTGACGAAGGAAGCATATAGATTTGCCGGGCGGTGAGCTCTTCGAAGGAACGGCACCTCTTGCAAGGGCCTACCCGCCACCTCTTGATCCTGAAAAAGCCAGTGCTTGTCGGATTCCCACCTACTCCACTCCACCAAGTAGCGTAACTGTACTGCCTGAAAGTACCTGCGGAGGTCCGGGATCCCCAGCCCCCCGGCCTCCGGCGCAAGCATAGAGAGCGCCCTCTTCATCCTGGACTTCTTGCCCCGCCATATGAAACGCGCCAGGTCCGACTGCGTCTGCTGAATCCAGCCCGTAGGCGGCTGCAATGGTAACGCCCTAAACAAATACAAAATCTGGGGCAAAACAGTCATTTTGATGGCAGCTATTTTGCCCAGCCATGACAAGGCGCTGCGATCCCACCGGCCTATCTCCTCCCGAATCTTCCTGCCCAAAGCGGCATAATTAGCCGCTACCATAGCCGGCAAGGTGGGAGCCAGCTGAATCCCGAGA
The DNA here is from genome assembly GCF_964204655.1 of Triturus cristatus. NCBI lineage: Eukaryota > Metazoa > Chordata > Amphibia > Caudata > Salamandridae > Triturus > Triturus cristatus. The sequence continues at coordinate 983,131,490 of NC_140585.1, read as the reverse complement.
TAAGGCACCAAATCTTTCGACCAGAGCATCGGGAAGAGGTCCTGCAACGAAGTCCTAGTAGCTGGCTGGAGCGACACGTCCAACGCCACTGACTTCCCCACATTCATTTTGAATCCCGAAACCGCAGCAAAGGAGTCCAACTCCTCGATACACACCGGAAGGGCAGTGAGCGGATCATCCAGCGACAGTATGACGTCATCTGCATACAGGCTAATGGCATGAGTGAAGCCTCCGAACCTCACCCCTTTTACCGCTGGGTTGTGACGCACCCGTTGGGCGAAAGGCTCCATGTACAGGGCGAAGAGCAGGGGCGACAGCGGGCATCCCTGCCTCGTGCCCCTCTCAATGGCAAAACTTCTGGAGCTGTAGCCATTCACCCGCACCGCTGCCGTCGGAAATTTGTAGCAATTGAGAATCCATGATTGGAATCTGTCCCCTATCCCCACCTTCCGCAGGACCCGCTCCAAATAAGGCCAGTGGACGCGGTCAAACGCCTTTTCCGCGTCCACCGAGAGCATCATTCTCTCCCCCGGGATCCGTGATGCTTTTTCTAAGAGGTGAACTATCCGCTTGGTGTTGTCTACCGTCTGCCGTCCCGGGACAAAGCCCGCCTGGTCTGGGTCTATAAGGCCCGGCAGGTGGGGAGCCAGCCGGGCCGCTAGGATCCCAGTGTACAGCTTAAGATCCACGTTCAAAAGTGAGATCGGCCTGTAGGAGCTACATTGCGTCCGGTCCTTCCCCGGTTTGGGGATACCCGTAATAGAGGCTTGCAGCAGGTCCGGTGGGATGGCCCCGGGAGCAGTGAAGGAGTTGAAGAGGCGCGTGAGAAGCGGGGCCAGCGTCGCACAAAACGTTTTATAGAAAAGGGATGTGTAGCCATCCGGCCCCGGGGCCTTCCCGTGTTTAAGTCGGGCGATGGCGGAAATCACTTCCTCAACTCGTATATCCCTGTCGAGGTGCTCCGCCTGCAAAGGCGTCAGGGAGGGGAGGGCAATCGAGTCCAGATAGGCCGCCGTCGCAGATGCATCCGGGGGGTCCCCCGAATAGAGGTCCGCATAAAATCCCCGGAAAGCCTCAGCTATATGTGCGTCCTCCGTAACCGTCGACCCCGTGGAGTCGGAGACCTCCTTCACTAACTGTTGTTGTCGGGCCGCTCTAAGCCTGTTCGCCAGCAGCCGGCCACATCTATCCCCTCCCGTGTAGTAGGCATGGCGCAAGCGCAAAGCCGCGTACTCCGCGCGGTCCATGTCCAGGGCCGCCAAGAGCTTTCTGGCCTCCTTTAGCTGCCGCCATACCCGGGGTGCCCCTGTCCTGCGGTGCACCTGTTCCAGTTCGCGGACCCGCTGGGTGAGCTCCTCTCTCTTGTGTCGCCGCTCCTTGTTGTCGGCGGAGGAAATAGCTATAAACTCCCCCCGTATCACCGCCTTCATGGCAGCCCACTGTGTCGCCTGCGAAGTGTTGTAGTCCGCATTATGGGACAGATAGTCCTGAATGGCATGCGTCACTTGCGTGACTATTGCCTTCCTATGCAACAATTTGTCCCGCAGGTGCCAAACCCGCGGTGGGCCCGAGATCGGCGGCAGTCTAAGCTCGACGGTGACCGGAGCGTGATCAGACAGGGAGACCACCCCCATCTCTGTCGCGGTAGCCATCGCACATACCGGCGCGGTGACCAAAAAATGATCCAGGCGCGCGTAAGTTTTGTGTGCGTGGGAGTAGTATGAATAGTCTCTATCCGTAGGATGGATGCGGCGCCAGAGGTCGTGGAGGTCCAGCTCCGCAAGCTGTGTCTTACACCCGAATGAGAATTCCCCCGCCTGCGGGAAGCGAAGCGCGGATCTGTCTTGGGCCGAGTCAAAGACCATATTGAGGTCACCCCCGAGGATAATGTGCCTGTCCTGTGAGGCAGTGACGTCTTCCAGAGCTGCGCGTAAGAAACGTTCTTGTTGTTCGTTTGGGCTATACACAGATCCCACTGTGAAGTGGATACCCCCCACCCTGAACCTGTAGGCTAGTAGTCTCCCTTTCTGTTCGGATTGTTTGTGTAGGATCTCTCCCCTGAACTGCTTGGCCACCAAAATCGCCACCCCCGCCGTCTTAGTGTTGCCAGAAGAGAAGAGTTGAGTTGGGAATTTGTGGGATCGGAGCCTGTGGCAATCCCGAGGCAACAAGTGAGTCTCTTGGAGGAGGCAGATGTCTGCTCGGGTGCTTTCTAGTAGGGATAACACAGCACGCCGCTTAACCGGGTTGTTGAGGCCCCGAACATTAAGTGTCACGAGCTTAAGAGTGGTAGGCGGCATAGGGAAGGACAGGTGAAGTAGCGCAAAGCCTCCGCAGACGCGGAGTGCGTCTCAAGAGTGCCGCCAAGGCGGCCATAATCCCTGTGGTGCACTGGACGTTCCCCCCTCCCCTCCCGAGCCCCCCCCCAACACTCCCACTCAACCCCCCAACTACTCCCGTCCCCTCCCTCAACCCCACAACCTAAGCGAACCCCCCCTAACCCCCACAAACAACCCCTTGGACAACAGTCGAACAGCCCCAACCCCCACCCTTCCCTCCCTCCCTCCCCCAACCCCCAACCCCAATGAACCATAGTCCCAGTCGAGTCCCACGAGCGACTAGTCTGTGGTGAGTAACTTAAGTGGACGTCCAGCCACCGTCTCCTCCCCGCTACCCCCTCCACCCCCAGAGCCCCCAAACCTGCAGAGTGAAGTAAGCTGTGATGATCTCCCCCCGGAGTGTTCTTACGCCATCAATGCGACGTCACCAGCGGCAGTGTCTCTGGCCACCTCGAGCACCGCGTCGGCCATGCCGGCCCTGATGGTGGGTGAGTCCGGCCGCTCGGCGCGGCCAGAAGAGCTCCGCCCCGTCACCCGCTGCCAGCCGTCTCTAGTAACGCGCCTCCGGCGCGGCGTAGCTGTGTCTTCCTCCGTCTCAGGAATGCCCAATACCCCGCAGGTCTCCCGCAGGGAGCGCAGTTGGTGCAAAGTGCCGTTCCACCGAAAGATGAGTTGGAAGGGGTGCCCCCAGGCATAGGGCGTGCTGTGCTCCCGCAGAAAGTCTGTGGCAATCCTGAAAACTTTGCGTTTCTGAAGCGTTATGGAAGATAAATCCTGATACAAAGCCACTGGGTGTCCTTGAAAAGTCAGGGATGGCTTCTTCCTTGCCTCAGCCAAGATGCGCTCCTTGAGTGGAAAGTCCGGTAGAAAGGCCAGAATATCCGGCGGTGGTGCCGACGTGCGTCTCGGCGGCCCCACCCTATGTGCTCTGTCGATCCGGATGGGGAAGTCCGTCGCCTCTCCCAAGATCTCCCTGAACAGGTTCTGTAGGTAGCTGGTCACATCAGACCCCTCGTCTGCGTGAGGAACTCCCCGGACTCGAATGTTGTTCCGCCGGGATCTGTTTTCAAGGTCCTCATTATGGGCTTGAAGGTCGAGATGCTGGTCTCTGAGGCGCAGCACCGCCTGCTGCAACTGCTCAATGTCCTCGTCCCTCCTCTGACCAGCACCCTCCATGGAGGCCACCCGCTCTCCCAGGCCGTCCACCTCTCTGCGCACCTCTCGCATCTCCCCGGCGACCTCCTGTTTCAGCGTTTGGAAGTCATCCCTAAGGGAGCTGAAAAGTGACTCCATGAAGGCTCTAGTCACCGGCGGCTCTCTCTCGTCCGTCTCCTGCGCACCCCCGGAGGAGCCCGGCGACGGTTGCCCCCTGTCCACCCTCTGGTGGTTCCTGCTGAGCATCTCCGGGAGAGTGCGGTCCCCCTTCTTGCTGCTTCTGCTGCCCGCCATTGGTAGGGGGCGGCCGGCTCTTCCTGTGTCTCAGGTGCCCCACTCGCCCGCCGGTGTCGCTGGACCTCGGGGGCTCGCCCCACGCTCCTTCGGTCGCCCGTCTTCCTGCTGCGTCGGCTAGTCGGGCGGCCCACCACCACCAGGGCCCCGCCGAGCCCACACCTCACCTCTCGGGCCCGTTGACGTGACACACCGCAGGAGGGTCTCCTCAGCCTGCTCCTCTCTCGGGCCTTCAGCCCCGTTGCTGCTGCCTCTCACCCCTGGGTGGCAGCGCGGGTCCGTGGGGCCTACTTTCTCTCTCTGCAGCCCTTCCCAGGGAACAGCGCCGGCCAGGGGGGGAAGGGAAACCGTCTACTCCGAGTCTCGCCGGGCACAGTAGGTTCTCCACCCGGCCCCCGGCTGCGCCGGTGGCGCCCTCCGCAGGCCCCTGGCCACTCCTCGTAAGATGCCACGTGTCCTCCCAGGGGCCTAGGTCGCCCGATCCGGGCCCAGTTCCGCTATTGCAGTCCTCCGGGGCTCACCGGCTACTCCGCAAAGCGAACTGTCCGTCTCTGTGCAATACAGGGGCGACTCCCCCAGGCAAATGCGTGCCGGGCCCTCGGCCAGGTCGCCGGGTGCACCTCGATCTCTTCTCCTGCCACGCTCACCCCTCACGCTCCTCCGCACTCCTCACTGGGCCCTGTACCTCTCTGCCGCTCCTCCTCTGACGTCAGGCGGCCAGCGGGGCCACCCGTTGCGCCCCCGCGGAGTCCAGGTCCGACTGCCGCACAGGCTATCGCGCCAGAATACCTCCTCACCGGTGCCTCCGATGCTTGGCTCCGCTGTCGCTCTCCACCACGTTGTCCACCTGTAGGCCGCGCCCCCGGCTCCGCGCAGCGCAGTGGCTCCGGGCCCCGGCCTCTGCTCCGCCTCCCGCCGTCTGCAGTCGATCTCTCCCCGTGAGGTGCCTCTGGCAGTCCCGTTCCCGGTTACTCTGGCAGTCGGGGCTGGCTCTCGCCGGCCCGGCCTCGGGAGTGCTGTGGCTCCGCACCGTGGTCCGCGTCGGCAGGCTCCGGCTCTCGGCCCCTCCCTGCTGCTCCGTCCCGCGCCTGCCTTCCGCGGCCTCCCGCGATCTCGTTCGGGGGCCTCGCTGAGTCCCACCACCGGGTCGCTGGTAGTCCCCTTCTTTCTCCTCGATCTCCCAGCAGATATGGGGGAGATACTGCTAAAAATCTCGGTCTAAGGGCCTGGGGTTTCAGGAGCTCACGGAGAGTGCGACCGCTCACTCCGCCATCTTGGCCACGCCCCTCACGTTGGGTTTTGAGCCATTTCCTACCGTGGGCACTATACCTACCCACACAAGTGAGGTACCATTTTTATCGGGAGACTTAGACAATTAAATAAATAAAACAAATTTCGTAGCACGCCCTGCATCTCAAAATGAGGTGCAGCGCGCGCTACGAAATTCGCTTTATTTATTTATTTGTTTACTTACCTCCAATTATCCATATTCTGGTGTTTAGTAACCCCCACCCTGCCCCTCCCCTGCCCCGCCTTTCCGCCCCACGGAACTCCCTCCACGGACCGCTGCAAGAGCCGGGCACTCGTCTTGTAACTATGTCTTCTTCCAGGTGGCGTGCCAGAGATATGGGTGATTCCTTTCAGCAGCCAAAGTACAGTCCAGTGCTAGAAACTTACTGGACAACTGGAGCCTTCCAGACTAAGACCCAATCGAATGAAAAAGACCAGAAAGGCAGAAAAAAACTTCCAGAAGTTTAAGTAAAGGAGTAAAGCTTGAGGGTAGAGAAGCTGAAGATCAGACTGGTGCTGCAGATGGCTGGTCCAGTCAGACAGGAACTTCAAGGATAGCTGCGAAAAAACTTGAGGACAAAAAGAGTAAACAAGCGGGGGGTGGGAATGCAACAAAAATATATTAAAAGCTTTGTGGTGCATTTTCCTTCTCCCATCATTAAATGCTCTTATGATAGGTAGCTACACACAATGTCTTCTGCCAGCCTGCTTGAATTGGAATGGATGGACTGAATTACTGATTCTACTGCTATATTAGATAGGTCCAATAGTACTGGACATAGGGTCGCAGGGGCTACAGCAGCACCACCTTAAATCCTTGAACGAAATCAAATTAGCAATGAAGAGTTCTTAAGTATTTACTGTGTCTTCAAGTACAAATTGTCTTGTGACAGGCAAATTCATTTTGACAATGTACCCCTAATTATTTTTCTATTGAGAGCAGTGTTGCTGTTCCTTTCCTTGACTGCATTTTAAGGATATTTTGCCATTTAAACTAGTGAGACCCTTGATAGGGTGGAAGTGAAGGGAGAAGGCCACGTACACAAAGACAAATAGACGTGCTTACAAATTAGAGTCCAAATATTTCAATACATATAAATACAGCATCAAAATTAAAATTCAGGCACTTAAGTCAAATGATGTTGATGACTACAACCCCCACTCTAAAAAGTGCTCCTGTACCACAGGAATGGTCAATAGAAAAGGAGACTCCATCCCTACTTCCTATGGAGAAGAAGAAGAAGGCTATGGCGTTTGCGGGGTCAATTCAGGAACTGCCAAACATTCATTTAAGTTACTTTGAACCCAAGATCAGAGGTGTAAGTCTATATATTGTGTCAGGCAACAGCAGAACTCGAATCTGCTGAATAAGGGCCATAGTCCTGCCGCCTACATGTGGAAGCTGCCAAGCTCGATCCCGGCATGGCAGAGCTGTTTTCTGCTTTGGGAGCAGAGAATAGATTCCCGCTCACCAAGATCTCCTCTAGCACATGTAGAAGTTTAAACACACCACGGTTCTCTCAGGTGTGACAACGGAGGGCTTGTTGGAAATCTATTTGCCCAAACAGGAATCTAATACTTAGAGTTTCATTTCCCAGGTGGGTGCCACTGCACATGTAGGCTGAATACTTAGGGCCTTATTACGAGTTCCGCGGTCCAGGGCTGCCGTACTCGCGGTGGCAGTCCGACCACCACCACAACCCGGGCGGTATAACCGCCGTATTACGATTGTGGTGGTGGAACTGCCAGCAGTCCAACAGAAGACTACTGCCACCGCCAGGATCCTGGAGCCAGAAGGGGCGCAGGGGGGAAGGCAGCAGTCTGCCGTGGCGGTGCCAATTCCGGCACCGCCACGCAGATTACGTCCTGCCTTTCCTCCAAGCATTTAATGCGATAGCCCACCATGAAATTCTTGGCGGAAAGGTATGTGAAGGGGCCCCCAACAGGGCCACTGGCAAAATCTCCCCATGAGGTGAATAAGGGGGTCACAAAAAGTGCAAGGTCATGCATGCACGGACGACCTGGAGGCTTTTTCACGGTGGTGGTATGCTTGAAAGGCTCTCCTATGGGCCAAACATACCGCTGCCATGGCACCACCGCCGTTCCACTGCCAGCCCTGGATTACACTCGTAATCCTGACAGGCGAGAGACCACAGGCTTGTTGATCTTCCTGTGACTGCCACATCGGTGCTCCGATGGGAAGACCGACAAACTCGTAATCGAGCCGAGCCCTAAATCATGTGCAATTCCAACTCTTGCTGTGTTCTTCCCACCTAACTGGCTTCTGAGTTAAAACGGCTCAGGGAAGCACTTTTTCGGTAACACCTTTACTGGAGGTTTGTCTTCTTAATTTGGATTGCTGCATTCCACATTTCAAACACGGCATAGAGCAAATATCTGCAAGACGTCACAAGAAGGAATCTCTTAGTACTGTACAAGTTATAGCCAAGGTGCCAACTCTTGTCCTCTTTTGCGGATTGTTACAGTAGATGGTGCTATTTGATATTGTAAATTGAACTGGAAGATTACCACTTAAAGAACGTGGGGATGGAACTGCCCTGCAATTTCAATCTTGCCAATTGCCAATTTCTTCCAGAATATACACATTATTAAATTACCCACTGAACAATTCTCTGATCATTTTTGCATTCAACAAAAAACAGATTGAAGAAAAAAAACAATAATTGGGAAATAAACTCATACTGGCTAAATGTATTCTACGAATTAAGAATAAAGGGAAGAATGACCCCCATTTGAGTTTGTTTTGCAGAATCGCTACCGCTAAAGAGACTTATGTGTTAGTAGACCAGCTAAGAAACTCCTAACACTTTACCTGTTATTTCTGTTTTCATGTAAAGAAAGTATTTAAATTCCATAAAGCCGATTTGGATATCCAAGTATTAATCTCATGCGAGTGTCCTTTAAATTCTGCTGCTAAACATGAAATAGCTGTTGCCGTTGTAACCAGATTAGTAGAGCATATAGCACGTCACTTGCATATAAAGCGACGCTCGCGACCTATTATTATGCAGGAATGGGAGACTACGATAAGCCTTTTAAATGTAATTGAAGAATCTTCCTCAGCAGCCAGCTTACGTCACTCAATACCCTCAAGAAACTGCTTCTAAATTCATTCGAGTCAATATAATTACATTTTATAACAACATCTTTCAGTTTATTATTCGGAAAATAGAAGGATCAACCGGTCTCTACATAGCCACGATGAATTTATTCTATAAAACCTAAAATGAAAATGTCATCTGGTTTCAACTGATTAAAAATACACCGCGCAACGTTTCCGGAAAAATAGTTTTGTCTCGTTGTTATTGTTCCTTTATTTCCCCCTTCTCTGTCAAGCCTTTTGCTTCGTCTCAAGCTAAAGAAGTAGTCACCGTTGTAGGCTGGTAAAACAGTGGTCTGGTATGTCCCAGTAGCCGACGGTGCGAGCCATGCCAGAAGAATTTACTGTGCTGTGGTCAGCAGCAGGTGTTTTATCACGGCCACATGCACATAATAATAGTATCTATGACATACCTACGCTACCCAATTTCACTTCTACCCAATGTCACCCTGACGTTTTGTGTTCTGATCAACAACTCACTAAGGAGAATGGGATAACAGCCTTAATCCTTGTATTTAAGACAGCAGGTGCCAGTTTATAACGCTGAATGTAATGCAATTTCTTATAACGCTGAATGTAAAGCAATTGCGTCCCAATCTCCAGCAAGCTAAGCTGTGCCAGCTAAATAGGCATTGCCAAAGCTAGTAGGTGTCCTCTTTGCCAATTTATTCGTATTGGCCTTGCCAATGCTTTGGTGCCAATGGTGTTTCGCCTAGGCAATTTTTTTTGTATCTATTGTGATGCATATGCGTCCTAGCTATCCTTATTGATTGTTCTAATTTCCTTCTCCAAGATAGGAGCTTGTTATCATGGTATAGTAAATAAAAAAAACATGACAGCCCTCTCATGGCATTTGCATGTGTGGTGACGCATGCACATATGTACGTCATCATGCTAGGGGCTGCCACAGCATAATGACGCATATGCACGGATGTGTGGCGATGCATGCATACATAAGCATAAGTACCGTTGTTTTTGGTCTGAAGATGTTCAGCATCACAATAGATTTTTTTTTTTGCCAAGGCTAAATACCATTGGCAACAAAGCATTGGCAAGGCCACTAGTCATCGGTTTGCAGCTGCTCAGGTGTAGAGGGGACCAGGAGGAAGGAATTCACAGTGGAGACTGCTGGAGAGAAGCAGATTTCGGTGGGTATGCACCCCAAATCCATGGTTTCCGACTACTCAAGGCAGTTGTTCGGACTGCTGCGGTCAGGTCGTCGGAAATCTATATCGTAATCCAACGGTGGTCGGAGAACCCTGTACTGGCCTATGGATGCGGTTTTCATCTGACCACCATCTTGCCGGTCAGAGAAAGACTGTCGGAGTCGGCGATCTTACAGCGATCGGTCGGAGTACAGGATGCATGTATCATAATCCAGAGGTTGAACTGTGGCGATCCAACCACCTCCGACAGGACCACAGAAGTTGGTCTGACCGCCATCGTAATCATGCCCTTAATTACAAAAAGTCACTAATATCGAGAAAAAAATCAACATTAAAAATATCAAGCTAACATATATCGAAAACCAAAATATCGGAAATTAAAATATTGTCACATAACTAAACATAGACGATGTCAAAAAAATCTAAATTAAAAATATCGATGACATGAATGTCATAAAAACAAGTAATAAATAGTAGTAAAAATCCTAAAAACACTACAATTTATAAATAAAATATACATTTTTCTTCACCAAAATAATACATTTCAAATATATCAACATAAAACTCCTCTCAATTATATATTAGATATATTTACATCCCACTTACATACAACACATATTTATATTTACAATTAATATTATTTCTTTACTTAAAATAAATATATATAATATTAAATAAAGTTATCGCTAATACGAGCATTTAAAAATAAATTGGTATTTTCTAAATAAAGATAATCAAAAGGAAGCTAAAACAATCAGTTATATTAAACTACACAAAACTATAACCAATGAAAAAGCTTAACAAATTAAACAAACAATATAAAAGCCACAGCAATTTAATGACAAAATAGCTCAGAAAACGCCAAACATTTAAAGAGGAGGAAACTCTGCCAGATTTTCCCTGGAAAAGAGAAGCCTGCAACATATACAATGGTGCGTCCACTTCTCCAAGTCAGTAACTACTTTCTTTAAGTAGGAACTTAAATAATTGTAACTTTAAGAAACAATTCTTATAAAATTATTACTAACTCAGGTTTTAAGGTCTATCCTCTTCTACAGATTATTCAACCTTCAACTAAACTTCATCGACAAGCACACATCAAAGACCACAAAAATAAGTTAGTATGGGCCTTATTACGAGTTTGGCGGTCCCTGAACTGTCGTACCGGTGGTGGTTGTCCGGCCACAGTGAGCTCGGCGATCTGACCGCTTTATTACAAGAAGAGCGGATTGCGTTTCCAAAGACCACAGCAGAGCCACTGACACCGCCAGCACACTGCTGAAAGCCGGGATCGTGGTCAGGGAAAGGCAGCTGCCATAGGGTAGTACTGAGGAGCTCCACTGCTGTACGCATTACGAGTTGGATTCCCGACGAGACGACTGCAGCGGTCCAACCGCCACCTTCGAAGTCCGGAGTAACGTAGGAGTTGGGGTGCATACTCACCACTCTCCTGACTTCCAGACAGAGTTCAAGGTGGATCCTTTTCTCTAGGTCCCTCTTTCACAGCAGCATCTTCACCCCAAAGAATACGACCCTGTTTGCGGAGATCTACAGGTGAGTCCTTTTTGTACCATATATCCATTGCTGGACTGGCCATATATGGGCTAGACTCTGGCAATTGGTAGGTGGTATTTTTCCATGTGTATCATGCATATGTGTACATTTTATATAATTCGAAATATATACCCAGACATCGATACATATGGAAAACCATAGCCCACCACTGCAAGACAGGCGCAGACACACCGCGGGCTTCGCGGTCAACTCGTAATACGGCTGTCTAAAGACCGCCAGCGATGTGGGCTACTGGCTGATGCGGTTTCCAAGCTGTCAGACAGCCAAACTCGTAATCAGGTCTTTTATCTAAAAAACTGCTCTAAATGTACTTAGACAGCAACAGTTAAAACGTGGAATAACCTAAACTTCCTTAAACATCAATAATATATTATATGCAATAAATTAAACAACTTCTTCTCTGCCAACAGGGAAAAGCACTTGTTTCAAGAAGAAGCTTGCCGAAGAAAGAGGTTCCACGAAGACAAAACTTCGCTAAACAAGATACAAGTAAGTTTTCAAAAAAACTAAAATGTCTATTAAACTGTATATTAATACAAAACATTTATTAATAACTATTTTCTATATGCATGTTATTACAGTAAATAAAGACATAATGACAGAAGGTGCAACATTTATAACATCACATAAGGGGAAAGTTTTTACTGTGTTACATGGGATACACGTGCAGTCGAGAAAATGCTTCTACAGAACATACTAATTGGAAATGTACCAAATATTATTCTAATCAATGTTATGGGAGGGTAACTATCAGAGAAACTGTAGTAATTAATTTAAAGGAGCATACCCACCCTCCCAATGTAACAGAAATAGAAGTGAGAGAAGTAATAGAAAGTATAAGGGAAGCAAGCACTAGTTCCCTAGGACCCATAGCACAAATACTGAAAGATATACTGCCCCACTGTAGGAGGTTGGTTTAGCATATGGTGCACACTCTCAGGAGTGGTGCATCTTGCACCAATCCACGCAACCCTTATGGTGATTTTAGTGGTCTTTGATAACCATAAAAAGCTCTCAAAGTGGTAGCTGTGGAAAGAAACCTTCAGGCGTATCTTGAAGGAGTGTAAAGCAGCTTGTTTTACCACATTTAATAGTTAGTGTAGATTATATGAAAAAGAACCATACAGCGTTTTATAAAAATAAGTCTATTTATTACACATCACAATCACTAACACATTGGTATATCTCCTACCCGGAGATATCAACACAAAACGCAAGAATACATCCAAATAATCAGGAAAGTAGCACAAACATACACTGGTCTCCAGGGGGAGACCAAACCATATACTAAGTAAGTGGATTGCAAACTGCAGAGGAGAACGGGACTTTGACCTGAAGACTCAGACGAGCTGGGGACACAAGGAACCACCCAAGGTAAGTGCCCCGGAACACTTTGGAGGCTGTGTGCAGAGTGTAATCTAAGCTGCGTGCCCAATGGAAGTCAATGGAGAAGTCACAGTTGCAGGTTTAAAGAAGAAGGACCCTTCCGGAGGACCCAGAAGAAATCCTTTGGAAGACAGAAGCTTGGAGAGCCACCCCACCAGTAGATGCCCCAGGAACCAAGTTACCTGCATGAGGGAAGCTGGGTGCATAAGGGTGAGGTGACGTTGGAACATGCCGGAGACTACAATGGGAGACTTCCAAGAAGATGCCTCTGGAGAAGCCTGTGAGGTAGTTCGGTGGAATCCAAGGGTGGATTCTTGAGGTGGTGAACCTGCAAGCATAGGGGACAGAGTCTATCCCACTCTGAGGTGACCAGGAGGCACGGAAACACAATGCCCACCGATGCAGAGAGGTTCATGAGTGAAGACAGTGACCTTGTTGCTGCAGCTGTGAGGGATGTTGAGGAAGTCCATGAGGCATGCACAACCTGTCCCACATAAGGTGTCCATGTCCAGGTGGTTGGTGCCAGGCAGGAGCACCAACAAGCCTTAGGAGTCGCAATTGACTTGGAGAGCGAAAAGATGCAAACGTGAGGACCAGCAAGGTCCAAGGGATTAACCAAGTGCAGGAGAGTCAGAGCAGGCCCGATCAAGCAGGGGAGCCCATTGAAGCAAAGAAAGACCCTCCGGAGGACCCACAGGCCAAAGGCACAGGAGTCGTAAGAGGACCTCAAGCAGTTCACCAAAGACAGAGGCCCACGGTGCAGAGGAGGTAGTGAGGATGCTGATCTTCAAGGGATGAGGTGCTGGAGACTGGAGCTTTTTGTAGTCCAAAGACCTCTGGATTGCAGAGTCAACAAGTCTTTGCAACAGCAAGTCAATGCGTTGCACAGGGGTTTGGTCCCAGCAGCTCTGACGAGGGAAACTGTCCTCAAAATTGCAGAGAAGACAAGTCTGGCCTCTAGGCAGCTGTAGAACCACCACCTGTCTTGCTGGGCCTTGGGAAGTCCGTAGGACAACAAGAGCAGAAGGCTGGTAAGCTTTGTTGCGGTGCCTATAGATACAGGGGAGTGATTCCTTCACTCCAAGGGAGATTACTTCGGATGTCCTTGATGCCCACAGGCCTTCTGGAGAACCTGGATGACGCAGACAATGCAGACGACCTGAAGAACAGCTAGACCAGGAGCAGCAGGAGTCTTCCTTGATGCAGTCTTGGCTCCAGTCGAAGTCCAAGTGTCTAGATGGTCGAAGAGTGTCTTGGTTTCAGAGGTGAGTCTTGTTACACAACAAATCTAAGGACCCACCCACAGGGGAGCCCTTAAATATCCCAGGGAAAGGGTTAGAACAACTCGGTGGTCCCTCTGAGAGAAGGGCGCGACAGAGGGGAGAATACTCCCCTGTCCTTTGTACAGTTTCGTGCCAGAGTGGGAACCAAGGGTTCCTGAACTGGCTCAAACTATACTGTGCAAGGAGGGCACCAAATGTGCCCTTCAAAGCAATCTGGTGGTGCTGGAAAGCCCCCCCCCCCCATCGCAGCCCAAAACACTGAGTCGTGTCTGGGAGGTGGTCATACCTCCATGTGACAAGAAACCTATTGTTCTACCTTTCTCTGCTCAAGCTCAGCTCCGCAGCAGAAGGGCAGAATCATGTCTGTGGTCGGCAGCAGCACTAGCTTGCTGGCAGACCCTGAAATGCTGTTACTAAGGTTACGGGGGCCCCCTACGGAGGCCCCAGTATATGAGAGCATACTTCCAGCACCGGATCGGTGTTGAGGTATGATTCCAACATGTTTGATACCAAACTTGACCAGGTTTGGTGCAGCCATTATATAGTTAGACATCTCGTTATAACGGATGTCCACTATATACCTTAAAATGGATGACCGCACTAACAAAGCCTGGAGAATCAACTCTGGGGTTTGTAGGGGTGTCCTGCTCATGCAGGGGCACCCTCACACTTGTAACCAAGCAGCCTGCCGTCAGGACTGTAGAGCCTGCCATAGGGGTGACTTATACGTTTTAAGTGCAGTGAACCCAGATATAAGGAAACATATCTTTCATGAGGGGTGCAAGTACCATCTCACACAGGCTGCAATGGCAGGCCTGTAGTCACACTTTAAGTGGACTCCCATGGGTGGCACAATACATGCGGCAGCTCATGGGAGACCTTAGTGTAATTATTCACTGGATACCTCAGTCCATGTACTAAGGACTTATAAGGGTACACTAGAAGCCAACTGTGGAGGTACCAATGTACTTACCAGAACCAATTTAGGGGCGAGAGCACAGATGCTGAGGTCCTGATGAGTGGGAACCCAGCAAACTAAGTCAAAAACATACTGACGCCAGGCTAAAAGTGGGGGCAACCATGAAAGCTGCTCCTACTTTCCTACACCCACATACCAGAACATATAGCAGGTCAGATACCATCAAGAGCTACCTTAAAATGCCTTATAACTAGAACTAAAAGGGCCAACAGCGGAATCCAACCTGCTCCTGAAACATTCAGAGATATAGACATCCCACCAAAGCTTACAATCACCTACAGAAAGGAGGAATTCCTATTACATGACAATAAAACCCATGAAAAACGAAAACTTATATTTGCTACCCCTACAAACTTACTCAAACTCAATTAATCAATCAATCAATCAATCAGGGGTTTGTAAAGCACACTACTCACCCATTTGGGTCGCAAGGCACTAGGGGGGTAGTGGCCCCGTTGAAGTCATCTGAAGAGCCAGGTCTTGAGGTCCTTCCTGAACTGGAGCAGTGTAGGGCTTTGCCGGAGGTGGAGGGGGAGGTTGTTCCAGGTCTTGGCTGCAAAATTAGCCCAATGTCAATCATCGATGATGGATGGCACAATTAAAATGTGTCCCAAACCATTCTATCAACTATACACCATCCATGGTGAATTTTTAAAAAACGAACATACCCTTTGTGGATGCATTGCTCCCAAACAAACATGACAGCACCTACGTGGAACTGCTAAACCACATTAATCAACAGACCAACAACAACTATCCCCCCAAAATTATTATTGACTTCAAGCACTAAAAATGTACCCCCACTCAGCCATGCAGAGATGTTACTATCATTTTAATGAAAGTATATGGCGTCACCTACAGAAATCTGCACTAAGGGCCCTATTACGATGTCAACATCGTCTCGGTCATGGGACCAACCGACACCCGGTGGGTGGTCCCAACTGACACCCGGTCGGCGGCCCCGACCGACACCCGGTCGGCGGACCTGACCGACTAATTAGGATGCGACCGAACACTGTACGGTCGCATTTCTATACTTTACAATGGGAGCATGTATTCCGGCTGGAATACATGCTCCTATTGTAAAATAGGAGGTGCAGTTCATCCCTGTACCCATGTGCCACGGGGTGCAGGAACCAACCGGAGGCCGTTCACCCATGGGGACCCCAAAGTCGAGTTCCAACAGCCGTTCTGTGTCGGTAAGGCCGGCACAGAAGGGCTGTCGAAATCTGACATCGTAATCCCTCAGGCGGAAAGAGCCGCCCTTGGGATTACTGACAGCCTTCCGACTGGCGGATGGGCTCTCCGAGCCAGTTGAAAGCCAGTCGGATTGACCGGTTGGATTCCTTTCTGACTACCTCTATTGTAATGAGGCAGGCGGAAAGGAATCCGACCGGCACATTACGATGCTGTCGGAATGGCTCTGACCGATGGTCGGAGACGTTTGCGACAGCATCGTAATTGGCCCCTCAGTGTAGAATACGCCACCAATAGACAGTTTGCCATTGACATAAAAAAACTATTTGCACTAGCCTATGTCCCTGTGACAGAAGAGTCAACCATTACAACATCCTAACAAAAAGTCCTATTACCAAACTAATGAAGAGAAACTAGCTACCCTATTGAACTACTACAAGGACACATAGGGAGGCAGACTACATAGGTCAGGACACAGACGCTAACCAAAATTCTATATAGCATGGTGGAATGTCTACGACAGCACCTTGGCAAAGGAGGCTAAAACAAACAACGCAGTAAAGCATTACTTAATGCATTCCAATCCACACTAGGCAGAACTCAACCTATGCTAAACAAATTACTAGAACCCTTACAAGAACTTTGACCAAAGCAATCTGTTACAGAAATCTGTCCTAAACTAACCAAACAAACTAGAAAAATGTACAAAAATCTCCAATTTAAAGTAAGACTATTTGTAAACAACAAAGGATTAGATTACTTAGGGCCGATTATGACTTTTGGTGCAGCGGGCGGTATGCCACCGCCATGCTCCTGCTGTGCCAAAATCATGGTCAGGCCGCCCGCCAGATTAGGAGTTTCCTCCTGTCTGACGGATTGTTTTTTGGTGTTCTAACAGTGGTGTCTCAGAAAATGGGCCTCAAGGCTGCCGCGCCACCATAAGGGAATGGCTGTTTTCTGGCGGTGGAGGCGGTCTGACCACCCAACTCATTATGGGGCGATCGAACTGCCGGTGCGGCGGTGGCTGAACCACCAGTGCTGCAGCACCAATTAGGGCCTTAGAAGTAATAGCCAAATCTATCCTCTAAACCACATATAAAATGTACCAGGCATCTAAGAAACAGCAACATATTACACCAAAATAATTTTAACATTTTTTTGTAAAGTTGTTAAAATATTATTATGTCAGTGAAAAAATTATTCTACATCTTGCATTACTCACTGAGATAATACAAATATGAATACTATTCTTTAAAATTGTAAATTATTTTATACATAAAACAAATTAACCAACTACCTACACATAATTAGAACAATACGTCACCTGGAGGCTCACTACGATAACGGGCGGTTGAACCACCGTCCCCTATCACGTCGGTCAGGAGACCGACTGACAAGCAGGCAGCGGTCCGACCTCCCAATTAGGATGAGAATGCCGTGTTGGCAGTCAGAAGAGTGCTATTTCACATTGCAGCTTGTGATGCAGCTCAGGAAAAGGACCGAAGCACAAACTGTAGTGTGAAAGAGCACTTTGTGCACATTTAAGCATCGTGTGCCAGGCACACGGTGCATTAATGCACATTGGGCACTACATGTACCCCCAGGGACACCTTACAGTGGCCCACGGGGGACAGTGGACCTGCTTGGGGGCCCCAAAGTCAGTTTCTGACAGTCTTTTCATGGCGATCAGACTGCCATGAAAAAGCTGTCGGAAAGGGACATCTGAATCCTTAAGGTGGTGCCTGTGCAGGCACTGCCTCCATACTAGGAATACGATTCTGACCGCTGCCCCGTCGGCGGCGGCGGACTTTCTCCCCGACTTCTGCGGTCCAACAGCCTGCATCCTAATGCAGCGAACGGGCCAAAGGCCTGTCTGTCGATGGGACCCCCACCGACGGTCTGTCGGTTGCGGTCCTACCCGGCATCAAAATCAGGCCCCTAGTTTCTACAAAATAACATTATTAATCTGTCAACATAACATAATTATAAATATATGACATTTCACACCCACAGTAAAATAATTAAATTAACTTAAGTTCTTTGTTGCTGCATATCTCTGTCCAAATCTGCACAGTTCAAAAAATTAATCCACCAGAAAGTTGTTTAAACGTTTGTAAAAAAAGCCCCAAAAATGCAAACATTTAGATTTGAAAAAAACAATCATTTGAAGCAATCCACATTCTGGAGGTTCTATAAAAAAAAAACGAAATTGATTTAAAAAAAAGAACCGCTCCAATTAATCCCCAAAACAAGTAAATCTATTTTTTTTTTAAATTGTTTATAAAAAACGAATTCAGAGTTCCTAAAAACAAAATGGAACGCCCAACTTCCTTTAGAACAGTCCAGGAAAATGAAACCTGGAAAAAATTGATAAAACACCCTCCGCACAAAACACTTCAATCCCAAATATATAAACATACATAATATTACTGTACACAAAGCTAGTCAGCAATACATACACCACACATAACTTACATTAAAAAACACTTCAATTCCTACAACACATAAGTACGCAACACTAAATAGCATCCAAAAAACCAATACAACACACAAGAAACTCACCAATAACACCACACTATTATATACACAACTCTCCCACCTCCCCTCACCCTAGAAATACCACAAAAATTACCTTTACCGTTGAACAGCAGCACCCAACTGCAACTTCTTTCTTCCATGAATGACCCCAAAATAACACCGATAGACTACAAAATGTACTTAGCGGTAGAAAAATATGCCTGCCTAATAAAAGTAAAAAAAAAGACTATCAATGGGAAAAATAGCAGAAATGTTACCAAAATGTTTATTAAATGTTTTAAAATGGTATGAAATATAACACATGTACAACAATGTTCCAAAAAATAATACGAAAATTGCATATATAAAATAATATGATAACATATATGAAATTATTTAAAATATATATTAAAAAATATAAATGCTAAATAACCGTATGAAAATATATGTAGAATATGTTTGTGAAAAAAATATTTTAAAATGAATAATGTTTGAAGAAATGTAAAAGGGTGTTCTTGTACTCGAGAGTCACGTTTTTTTGACTACGTTGATGACGGAGCTGTCCGTACTAGCTGGTGGATTGGTCAGACGGAGACATTTCCTGAATGAAGAACCGATTTTAAAGCAGAAGACAGATATTTTACCCTTTGTGGGTTGGAATTATCACCACATAAGAAAAGAATATGCCAAAGATTGTAGAGCCTTGAGAAAGTCGCGGGACGATTTCCCAGTGTATGCGACGAAACACGTGTCGGCTGAAGAGAAACTATAAGAATAAAGAAAAAAAAACAAGAAACTCAAAATACTGTGTTAATATTTATGCATGCTATGTGCAGATAAATGTTTAGATACACTACAGACGTGTGCCGAGGATTTCCTTTGTTCAGTCGCATACTCCCATTTCTCTATGGGACCTTGTTTTACAGCCGTAAACCGGTCGTAATGCAGGCTCCCATAAAGAAATTGGGGTGCGTGTTAAACCCTGCACCCTGTGGCAGACAGCCCATGGTGCCTGCCACACAGTGCGGGGATTTACAGGGTGGCACCCTAGGTACCCCATCGGCCACCGACCGTAGGACGCAGAGGCAAGGCGGCCCTGCCACAGGCCCCCAAAGTCACTTTCCTGACAGCCTTTCCTATTCAGAAAGGCCGACACAGAAAGGCTGTGGGAAACAGACATCGTAATCCCGACATTGGAAACTCTGTCCATAGGGGATTAGGGTGCGGGTCCAACTGCCTGGAAGACTTTGAGAGCTGGTCGGAACTGCATTAGAACGACCGGCCGGTTTACGCTCTGACAGCTGACATCATAATTTGGCGGTTGGACCGTAATCCGACCGTGTCTGTCAGAAGGCCTTCAACCGCAGTCAGAAAGCTTAAAATAGTCCTAAAATAAGCACCGCTATGGGAACATTAAAGGAAGTTCCAACACGGCATGGACTGTGAGGTCCATGCCGGGCTGGAACTGGGGATGCATAGACACAGGGGGTCACATGTTGTGCCCCCCTGTGTGCATCCACATGGAGGGAAGCACAAGGGGGCCCTGTAGGGCCCCATTCCTTTCCTCACCGCCACTGTTTTCATTGAGGAAAGATGTTGGTGGCCCTAGGGCGGTATGACCGCCGGGGTCATAATGTGGCCGCCACCGCCCCACCACAAGCCTGGCAGTCTGAGGATTGCCACACTCGTAATTAGGTCCTGATGGGGTAACATGTACTATTCCCACTCCAATCTCACTTAACTCAGGGAAGGTGCTGGAAACTAAAGAGGCAACATTGTCCATTCCCACTACATTAAAACGTATCCCAGAGAAGGTTTTGGACACTAAAAGGGTTAAATATACTATTCCCACTCCAAGATAAAATAATTCAGGGAAGGTGTTGGACACTAAAGGGGCAACATTTACTATTCCCAATGCAATCTAACTTAACTCAGGGAAGGTGCTGG
This sequence comes from Triturus cristatus, assembly GCF_964204655.1. NCBI lineage: Eukaryota > Metazoa > Chordata > Amphibia > Caudata > Salamandridae > Triturus > Triturus cristatus. The sequence continues at coordinate 983,111,241 of NC_140585.1, read as the reverse complement.
ACATAGAAGAGGCAACATTATCCATTCACAATTGTTTAAAACGTCTCTCAGGGAAGGTTTAAATACTAAAAGGGTTTAATATACTATTCCCATTCCAAGATAAAATAAAAAAGGCAACATTGTCCATTCCCAGTACAATAAATCTTATCTCAGGGAAGGTTTTGGGCACTAAAAGGGTTACGGGACATATTAGGAATTTGGTGCTCCGTGAACCTCCACACCGTGGTGGCGAGCTCAGCAGTCTGACCCCCGTATTATGAGATGGCCAGATTGCATTTCCAAAGACTGCAACTGAACCGCCAGCATCGCCAGCACACCGCCGGAGTCGCGTCGGGGAAAGGCAGCTGCCATTGGGCGGTACTGAGGAGCTCCACAGCTATCCGTATTATGACTTGGCTTTCCAATGAGCCGACTGCAGCGGTCCATCCACCAGCTTCGGGTCAGTGGTAGCAAAGGATTTGGGCAGCATACTCACCCCTATCCTGTTCTTCCTGGCAGAGTTCGATGTGGATACCTTTCCCTAGGGCCCCCCTTCACAGCAGCATCTTCACCCCGAAGAATATGACCCTGTTTGATGCGATTACAGGTGAGTCTTTTTTGTACCATATACCCATTGCTGGACTGGCCATATATGGACCGGACTCCGGCAATGGGTTGGTGATATTTTTCCACATGTATCATGCATATGTGTACATTAGGCCATGTGCAGTCAAAATGTACACACATGCACCGATAGATCCGGAAAGCCATTGCCACTGCAGCAAGATCACTGCAGCTACACAGCGGGTCCCGCAGTCAACTTGTAATACGAGGGCTACAGGCAGCTGTGAACATGATTTTCGGGCGGTAGGACCGCCAAACTCATAATCAGACCATCAATTTACTATTTCCACTCCAAGATAAAATAATTTAGAGTAGGTGTTGGACACTAAAGGGGTAACATTTCCTATTCACACTCTAATCTAACTTAACTCGAGAAAGGTGCTGGCCACTAAAGACACAACATTGTCCATTCCCACTTCATTATAATTTATAACAAAAAACATGTTGGACACTAAATAGACAAAAATTACAATACCCCCACTTCTACAAAAGAAGAAACCCAAAATATATCACACTATAAAATTAACATTTACAATATCCACCACAATATCAACAAGCTGAACAAACATCTGAGTAAACATCTAAAAAAAATGTATTTCAAATTAAAATAAACCTCATGCTTTGAATATTTTTATCCATACACTTTTTAAAATATATTTTAATATAAAATTCCTTAAAATATTGATATATGGATACATTTAAACAGTACAATATATTAAAACATAATAAAAATGCAATTAGTATTACATAATTATTTAGAAATAATATAATTTGAAAAACGTTTGGTAAATATATAACATCTTTTTTTAAATAATTACATTTACATTAAAAATAGCAATGTCATAATATGTTTTAATATTTTGCTATTTATAAAATAATACATTAAAATATTTGAATAGTTTCTTTTCTAACTAAATGTTTTGAATTTCTGCTCCCACCTATCAGATTTGAAAGCTGTCTGAGTGAGTTGTGGGGAAAAATGCACTCACACTCCCTACAACTCCATTGAAGGGGCATATTTGAAGGGGTATATTTCCTCTACATACCCTTTACTGGGAAGAGGGTTTAATATGTTTGATCCAAATACCAACAGTTGTGGCAATATTTCCACTTAAGTGCTGCAACTCACTTTACAAGCACTATACAGAGGTTTCTACTGATTGCCTAGATCAAAGCATGCCTGGATCCTTGACTGCTTGATTATGGAAAAAAAACGCATGTTGTGCTGCAGATTTTAAAAATTTGAGAGTATTTGCCTTATTTACCCATCTTCCACCCACTTACCCATTATACTTTGTCGTCTCTAAATAAGCATGCTCCTCCATGTGCAGTCTCCCGGAATATCCTAGGATAGCAAAATTGACTTACTTGTGTGAAGCAACTCAAAACACATCAGAAGGGCCGGACTTAAGAGAATCAGACCCTTTTATGTGCAGGGCAGGCAGGAGAAACTTATAAGGGTCTCATACTGAGTGCCCCTGGTGATCTCGATGGGGCTGGTAACAGGAGTTACCTGCCCGATCGAAAATAGGAGATGTGGCGTTTCCCCCAGATTTTTTGACTGTTGAAAGCAGCTGAAAAATCATGGTGAAGAATCAGGACAAAATTGCAAGAATTTGTGCAAATTTCCCAAAAATCCTATAATTTGGAATACTTCGACACCCAGGGGGAAAAGTGCACCAAGTATTATTACTACTGGAGGAGGATCCCGGTCTAAATTCTGCCAAAGTCGAAATTGAATCTTAAGCATGTAAAATAACACTGAATATGATTTGTTTACAGGGTACTGCGGAATCGGTATTTAGCGCATGTGTTAAATATCAAATGTGTGCAATTTTCTCCATGTAGTAAATACCACACCAAATAAATAGTACATGCACAAAATATCAGGAAGCACCCATTTTCAGGCACTGGAAGTTCCTGGACTGAGAAAATAAGCACATAGAGAGCAGAAACAGAGAGAGCAACACACTCAATGACCTCAAGACAGCCCCAAAGTACACCAACAATTCCTTCTTGGGTCGAAGTGTGCAGGCAACCATTTTGTTTGGGTGAAACACCTTGAAACAAGATGCACAGAATCCCTTACTATCCTCTGATATCAGTTATCATAAGCAGAAACCTGCCAAACCCTTCCATTGTGGACCCCAACAGTGAAAGGAAGTGCAAGTTTACGGATCCTGAGCTGGAAGTCATGGAAAAGGAGGTGGTAAGAAACCAGGACCATATAATGTCCCATGTCGTGCTGTAGATGCCACCAAAAGCACACAAGAACATGCCTTTGGAAAAGATAACAGACAAAATCAATACTGTATCAACATGTACACGTGATACTGAGAACATTAATAACAGATTCCAAACCTTGAAATGCTAGATACTTAACCCCTTCAGCGCTGCGCGGATTCCCCCGCGGTGCTGAAGGGTTCGAGCGCGGGCGGGGCCATGACGGAACGGTTCCGTCATGAGCACAGCTCAACCGATGCTCATGACGGAATCGTTCCGTCATGAGCATGGAAGGGGTTAAGGGGTTTGCTAAGCACAAGCACTAAAGCACGGCAACCGGTGGTCGTTCTCCACCTCTTCCTCAAGATGTTGGAAGAAAGAATTATGACCATCTTCAACATGTCTAGAGTAGAAGATGTGAGAGAAGGTCTTGAGGTTAGAGGAAACTAAGGTAAGAGACATAAGAGTTGTAACAGAGGTACATGTGGTTATTAAAAAGTTGATTTGGCTGAGACTCATCATTATTGTGAAGAGTGAGTGATGTAATTTGTTGCACATATTCAAATTGATCCATGAATGTTCTTCCGTAGGAGATAACAACCCTCTAATGGTACTTTTAGCAAGTATTGAGATTGTACTACAACAATCATCATACATTGTATGCTTCATTTTATGGTTGCTGCATACTTGTTCATCTCTATGTGGGGCCACCAGGTGCACATAAGTGCATTCACTTATGACTCTAGGGCAGCAACCAACATTTCTTACAATATATGGTATGCCAGATACGTTTATGGCTTGATATTTGATATTTGATATTTATTCATTTGTATAGCGCCTGAATCACCCCGTCAGGCAAGTGGACCTTAGTAGAGATACGTTTTTTACAATTTTCTGAAGAGGGGAAGGCTCTGACAATCGCGTAATTGGCGGGTGAGTTCATTCCAGAAGGTTGGGGCAAGGTAAGTAAAAGTTTTGCCACCCGACCGAGCCTTTTTGATTCTAGGAGTACAGAGAAGTAGGTTGGAGCCTGATCGAAGGGGCCGGGAGGGGGTGTATTTTAGCAGTTTGTCCGATAGGTAGGTAGGCCCCACCTACTGATTTGCATATGGCCATGTCTGAACTGGGGTGACGTGGTGAGCAAAATAACGATGGATTAAACCCAGATCTGTGACTGGGGGTGAATGTTTTGCCATTGTGCAACATTCCGTCCATCATCTTGTGTGTTTTGCTGTTCACCCTATGTGGGAAGGGTATGCCCAGACGTGGGTCCCGTGCTCACTACGCCACTGGAGTCAAGCTATCCTGGCTGATGACGGCTGATAGCCAGAAACCGGTCCTAGGATGCTTGATTCCGGTCCAGGGAAGATATGGCTTGGCAGTTCGGGCTGGACTGTTCCCATGAGGCACAGGGTCAAGACTGATTTGCATATGGCCATATCTGAACTGGGGTGGCGTGGTGAGCAAAATAACGATGGATTAAACCCAGATCTGTGACTGGGGGTGAATGTTTTGCCATTGTGCAACATTCCATCCATCATCTTGTGTGTTTTGCTGTTCACCCTATGTGGGAAGGGTATGCCCAGACGTGGGTCTCGTGCTCACTACGCCACTGGAGTCAAGCTATCCTGGCTGATGACGGCTGATAGCCAGAAACCGGTCCTAGGATGCTTGATTCCGGTCCAGGGAAGACATGGCTTGGCAGTTCGGGCCGGACTGTTTTTCATGTTTATGGGTTTCAGCTTTACTGTGTCAGTCCTGGGTCTCCTATTTTGTTACACCATTTGAAGTCATTGATTGGTGGCCTGGTTTCCATCATCGTGCTGCATGGCCTAATGTAGAAGAACATGGATCTGACATAGCATGATATAGTGGCCCGGGAATGCTGACTTTAGGGTGTGCAAATTATTGCTCTATTTAGACTAGCTTACAGTAATTACCACTATGCCTTACTCATAATCGGGGCCTTCGTGTTAGCCCAGCAAAGGCAAGGTTGGTCAGCCTGGCACTGGGTATGCCAGTGCACACAAGAGCATAACCTTAGGATGTGACAATCTGCTTAGGGTTACAAAAGCTAGCATAAGGCACAGCATGTTCTGAATGGTGGACCTAACCCCATCGGGAATACCACACATGGGGTGCTACCAATTTACTGAGCTGAACAAGGGAGAAAAAAACAGGGTAACCACGGTCAGACTGGTCGTAGCAGACACCGGGCAATCCCCCGGTGCGCCGCACAGGTGGGGGCTGGTTTTGTGCCCCTGGGGGCCGTTACGTTACAGGGCCGTTTTTGCAGCTTAGCGGCAAAATCGGCCCTGTAACAAAATCAGCCGAAAACCGACCTTTGCAAAGAACTCGGCGGCACCCCCAAGCCACAGGAGGCCCGGCCGAGCACTTTGCCAGGGCCGGTTTTGGTTCCCAGTCCGGCCCTGAGGGTAATTTAGGCCCTCATTACGATATCGGAGGGACCACCACCGACAGACCATCAGTGGCGGTCCGAGCCCTGCAATCTGACCACCTGATTTCAATATCTGCAATCAGTGCACAAGAGGTTACAGGGGAGATCACCGCTTCCATCGAGATCTATGATCCTAGAGATGTGGCAGTCAGAATCGCTATCCCTGAATTACAGCGGTGCAGAGGCAGGCACCACCGCCGGGATTACGATGTCCCTTTCCCACAGTCTTTTCATGGTGGTGCTACCACCATTAAAAGGCTGTCAGAAAGGAACTTTGGGGGGCCCCAATCATGACCCCCTTCTCTCGTGGGCTATGGCAAATTGGCCCTTGGAGCACAAGTAGTGCCCCAACTCACATCCATGCACCATGGCATGGCACACATTGCATGGATGTGCCCAAAGTGCTCTTTTACACGGTGGCTTGTGCTGCTGTCCTTTTCCTGGCCCGCCACACATGTTGCCGTGTACAAGAGCACTTTCCAACTGCCAGCACGGCGGCCACATCCTAATTCAGCGGTCTCCTGACTGCTGAGATAGCAGTCAGCAGTCTGACCGCTGACGTCGTAATGAGGGTCATAGTGTAGTCATTTTAAAGTATGACGTGTACATTGAAATAATATCATTTGAAAACCTTTCCTTCCTAATTTCCAGCATTAAGATCACTGTGAACACTTGCATTTAGGAAAATAATACTTTATAAAGATTTGTATTTAATTACTTTAATCTCTGTAGATTCTTCCTCATTTTACTTGTTCTGTTATTATCTGTCAGTTGAAGTGTTCTGTTTATTTGGGTAACTACATAGTTTCCTTAACTTATACCTTCAAGCCTTTGCACCAATTATGGCTTGTCGATTTTTTATTTTATTAAATAGGCGTGAGGCGCCTTGATTTCTCAGCCATCCCTTAGAAACACTGGTTCAGTGCATGCATATCAGGGAAATTAGCTGCCCTCATGCTGTCTGTTGTAGGCAGGGACTACAGGACTGAGCAGAGGGGTCCAAACTCACTCTTATTACTCTTGTTACAGTGTAATGGTCAAGATGGAATGTAAATAATGCGCAAAGATTAATTAAAATGTGCCTGTTTTTAAAGGCAACATGATTTTTTGGGCCACCACGTACAGGGCAATTTTTTATTTTAACAACAAAAAAATGATGCACGTTTTTTTCAATTTCAAACGTGTATGTTGATTATAGTATATTAAATATAATATTTATTTTTTCGTAAAGGCAATTACTGCTGAGTAAAACACGCCCGCAAAGGCTATTTTAAAAGCCCCTTAACATAAGGAAACACGCGTTTTACGATCATCGCTGCACCCTTCCATTAACCTTCTTAAATTCACTCCTCTAAATAAAAGCACATTAGAAACAAAAGAATCCCCCAAATGGACACACTTAAATACTCTTAATTGGTGTCCACTGGCGTTAAGTTAGGGATGGAAATTGCTTCAACTGGTCTGCTTTGGTATCCTGGCCACTTGTGATCCCTGGTCTGAATATTCATGAATGCAATAGCAGAATCAAAATAAACAGGATTCTAAAACCCAAGTTTACTTCCTTTCATTTGTCCTTCCCCTCAGAGACAAATAGGAGGCTGTTCAGGGGCTGGTAGGACATACATTCAAGCCTTTGGTGCCTTTGGGTCAAAGGGTGTGTGATGTCACATCCAACACTCCTGGCTTTGTGATCAACTCAGTAGTACTAGCATAGGCTACACTGGCTGCTTGTAACTAGACGTCATAGTTAGAGCGATATACATGGCACAACAAGCTATCCACTTGCACTGGACCTCTCTTCTTCAAGCATAAACTCCACCCCTACTGCCACAGATCTCTCCAATGCAGGTTGGTCCCCCTTCCAAATTTCTTGCATTAGCACAAGCTTTTTCTTGATCCAGCAGCCAAGATCTGAAACTCAATTTCTGCCAATACTAGGAAACAGAACACCCATAAAAATAAACAAGCATTTGCAATGCAATAGGTCTCGCATTTATAGGAGTTTGAGCTATTGACATTGCAAATAACAATGCCTATTGGCATTGTCATTTACAATGCCAATAGCTTTAACTCGTGTAACTGCGAGACCTATTGCATTGCAAATGCTTGTTGTTAACGGCTTCCCTCACAATGCTTTGTAGGTGACTCGTGCTTCCCGCACTCGGTAGATAATTACTGTGCAAGTTCCGGGCTTTGCAGGACGCACAGAGATTAGAGCTGCCTCAAAAGTTTCCAGAGGCGTCAGTAGCAGACATGCTGGCTGAGACCCTCTTGGTTACTTAGCGAGTCTGTTTCATTTTTGCAACATTTTGTCTTTCAGCCTGTTAATTCGTAAATGCATGAAGACAAGGGGGGAGGTAAGATTCTTCTTGTTTCTAATACCGTGGCCGGTTCTAACCCTCCCCCTCCTCCAATGTCCGACCCATGGTTTACAAGAGAAACAGAAAGAATCTTACCTTCCCCCTGTCTTCATGCATTTACAAATTAACAGGCTGGCGGAAGAAATGTTTCAAAAATGAAACAGACTCGCTGAGTAACAAGAAGGTCTCAGCCAGCAGGTCTGCTTCTGACACCTAGAAAAAATGTACAGGACGGGGCTGCTTTCAGCTGCATGAAATCTCACAGAACAAGAGCCGCAAAGAACATTAAATACTATCCTCACTCCTGTTTTCCAGTGCACATGAGAATGAGAGGCAGCAAAACAGTAACAAGAGTAATATGCTGCCTGACAAAAAATGAGCACACATTGTATGCTTTACAAATAAACACTCCTGTAGGGGAACTGCTTTCAGCCATGCACACAGAGACCTTGCAGGGGTACGCAAAAATACATAATGCAATCCCCTAAAACACTCCCACTGAAGGAGCCTGAAAGGTACATGAATACTTAACACTTGGTAGACACGCACCTTGAATTACTTTTGCTGTGAAATACACAAACTTAGATGCAAGCACACCAACTACATTTCCTGAAAACACACACATAATAGCACATCAATCAACGTGTGTTGTCAATGAAGCATTTACACTGTGTGATCGTCCTTTGTATCAGGAACACAGACAAAGGATATTGTTGCTCAGAAATGTACACCAACTGTGTTAAAAGAGAATGCATCCCTGGTCCGCCATGTGATACGAACAGAAGAGCATTCATTTTGAAATGCAAGTCCTACTTTTGTCCTCTCGTTGTGACAAGAAACACCTTGATGCGCTCTGGCAATAAATAATAGCGCTATCTGTTTGAAAAGCGATGGAAAAAAGTCCGCACAAATTTCCAGAACTGTAAATGAGCCACCATGGGAAAGTACGGAAGTAATGTACTCTGTATTATGGCAAAGCAATGATATGTGAGGTATTCTGCTAATTTCAGGAGCCCTCTTCTAGAAATGCTACTTTTAAACGTTTCTCCCAAGAAGTTGAAAAATCACCCATTAAAAATATAAAAAGGCATTTATTACACAATCACAAAAGGAAAACTGAGCTACAGCATGTTTCCAGACAGTCTTATTCCGTGGAAAATAATTACACTCACAATAATCAGTTGAAAATAATATAACAGAGAGGGAATACACACGTCTTCAGTCTAACCAGCACTTTCTAGTTCCATGTACTAAATGGCTGTGCTAACAAAGGCTGGGTAAGAACATACAACAACTATCAGAGCAAGAAATCTAAATCCCCAGGCTTAAAGTTTCTGAACAAATCTCATCCACCGAGAAGACGTGGTTCTTGTACCCTCCAAAACATCAGTGCTAAAATGAGTAATTATAACCTACTGGAATCCGGTTTAAAGTAAACAAATGCATTAATAAATGCATATAGAGCGCATGGTTCCCTGGCACTGTGAACTGATAAGCAGGAGACATATTGAAAAAAATCCAGGAGTCGCTGATAAGACTTTACAAACACACGCAGCGCCCGACAGAGACATTTGTACCTTAAATTATACTGTAATTTGGTTATGCAGGCTACAGGATGTTGGTACGATCGGGTTGCAGCATATTCCGACTCCCTGTTCGTGCACTTAGTTAAAAGTAGGCAAAATCGTTGAACAAAACTGAAAATACTGTGAGCTGATGCAAACGTAATGAAATGGAAAGCTTGGAACTGCATCACCTCGCTAAACCATGAATCTGCATTCCTGGCCGCTGTGAAAAAGAACGTATGGGGGGGGGGGGGCAGGACAGGAAGCCACACTAGGAACGAGTGTTTGAGGGCTGCTGGGACCAACATTTGCATTGCCATATTTTATACATGAACATGAAATAAACCGAGGGACACTCAGATCGATAATGGCAAAATTATGAATAATGTAATTCATTTAATAATACAAGAACGTAAAATAAATCTGTATGTTCCAGCCACACTCGTCCCATGGAGCAGAAGTGCAGTCAAAGATACATACCTCATAGCAGTATTTCTCAAAAAAGAGAAATTAACTACTCTGATCGCTTGTACAATAAACAGCCGGAAGACATCCATCACCCCAGTGGATTGGAAAGGTTTGCTTCCTTCTGAAATGTGATTATCAGCCACACAAATATGTTCCCACGGTATTTTTTTATTTCATATAGCAAAAGGGATTCTGTATATTCAGAATTTAAACTGCTGTTCTGCAACACATAAAGAACGTATGGATTTTGTATTTTTAAGAAGGTGAATTTTATTATTTCGATCACAAACACACAAAGAATGACACATTCTGAAAAAATAGCCTTTTTTATTTGAGTCCTACGACAGAGGACCTGTGACTGTGCTTGAACCATGCAACAAACCTAATTAAATAATTTAACACGAAGCCAAGCCTAGCATGCGTTTTGAAAGTAACAAAGACAAACATAGTCGGAGGGGAGCGCAACACAGAGCAGGCAGAGTAACAAGCAGAGGGAAGGGTAAAGCAGCACGAAGGAGCCAGAGGGCATGGAGAGTGTAAGCCCAAACAAGAGCGCACTGAAGCTGACGAGGAGGGAGTGGGAGGGGGGAGTGGGGGCGGGCACAGTGGTGCGGGCCGCAGTTGTAAAAGGCAGGGAGAGGGTGAGATTGAGAAAGGGAAAGATAGGGATCAAAGGAAAAGAAGGGGGTGGCAAATGGTGTGCACTTTGATGTCCTCAGTGGCCGCGCGGCTCACTGAGGACATCAAAGCAAGTGCTTTTCAGGCTGCCAAATGGTGCGCGTGCCCAGCGCACATGCACTGTATTTGGAGGCCTGAAAAGCCACTGTTTGCACTTCCAAAACTCGCTTACTATAAGTCTCGCCAGAGCAGCGCTAAAGCGCTGTCTCAGGCGAGACCTAAAAAATACAAAAACAGCAGGTATTCCCATGCATAACTACATCAGTTCTCACACACGTCTGCAACGCATCATGCTTATGAGCAGCGACCACTTCAGCACTGCATGAATAGAGCTTGTCTCAGACAGGGCCGGTTCTAGGATTTTTGGGGCCCTGGGCAGAAAGGGAAAGTGCGAGGCCCTTCTAATTTGCATAGACTTGACCTAGCCCCTCACTCTCAGCTAGTTTAAAGCACCTCTCAACAGCTCATAAAGGCCTGAAGGTGTGACGGATGCTTATCTCCATACTGTCAAGGAGCTAACAACAGCAGGGCAATAGCCATCCCGCTGTGCCTCTGCGTGGGTGGGGGGTGGAGGCCTAATTGCCTGACAAACCTGAGTTTGAAACTGTGAATGGGGAAGGGTGGCCTCCTAAGGTTGTGCACTTGCAAGGTGTCACCTTTCATGCCGCTGTCTGACTGTCGCACTGGTGCGGGGCCCCACGGTGGAGGACTGACTACGGGCCCCTGGGCAGCTGCCCACACTGCCCATGCCTAGCGCTGGCCCTGGTCTCAGATCCTCTCTCACCACACCCAGAACCTTTCATGTAGGCCATACTCTACCAACTATGTACTCCAAAATAGCACCAAAGAACCTGATATTAATCTGTGCTCAGCTATCTTGTATGAGGTGCAGAGTGATATTTAAAGCGCGGCTAAACATTATAGGAAACATGATTTAAAATGTTATGTGCAGAATGTAATATGACAACTTTTCATATTGTCCAATGTTTGTTATTGCCTATTTTTAAAATGAATATAGTTGTTCTTACAGTGTATAAAAAGCCAAATGCAAGCTTTTCTATTTCATCAGCAAAACAACATTAGAAAAACAATCTTTTGTATTCAAACATTTTTATAGATTTTCCAAAGGCATACACAGATGGCAAATCCAGATGTATCAGCAAAAGATATTACATTGTACAATCAAGATCCACAATTACTGCCAATCACTGTGAGTTCTCCAGCTCACCATATGCGATGCCCCTTTGAGGGGTGTGGATTTCATGAAATACACCACTTTTCAAAGAACATAATTAAGCATATTTAATATTCAGACTCCGCCAAAGAAACAGACTTGAGTCAGGAGAGATCTTAGTGAGTGCATTGCCATTCCTTGACAGACACCCAGTGGTTGCTCGTCCACTGGGACATTAGGGCACTGCCCCGCAACTGTGAGCCACCACATGTATTATTTACTATATCGTTTATTTGTATATGTTTATAATTATTCAGCTTTCTCTCGGCCGCTGCACTCTGTTCCTTAGATGTTTGGGCTTGGCAGGGTCAATGCTGTTGATTGGAAAGCTGCAGGTTTCAAGTCAAGTGCACAGGTTGGGTTGGACAGGTCTCTTAGTGCGAGCATCCTGACGTGCACCTCAGGCCTCTCAAACCTGAGCTGTGCTTCGGGGCTGCGAGTAACACAGCCCTCCCCCATTCTCCTTTGGAGAGCTGGGTTCACCTGCCCCAAGTAATCATTCCACTGCTGTCATGCGGTTTACTATTATAAACAGCATGGGAGCGACTCAAAAAGTGGTTCTGATCACAGAGCTGCACATCGGCCAGTCCCCATGGGCGAACTCTCACATGGCAGCACAGGGGGAAGAAGTATTACAGAGCATGGCTAATCACTGGATATCTTTATTTTGAAGCCATACAGCAATTGGCCATGTTTCTGCCATTTGCCAGTGATGCAGTGCTCTCCCCCTCTCGCACAGCTCATTTGACAGCATTGTGTATGAGGTGGGCTGAAAAGAGCAGTCTCTTGTCATCTCATCCTCAGTCTCCAGCCCACTGCATGTGTTGCCGGGCCTTGCCTGAGTTGCAGTCGATGCCTGTTTTATGGACTCAGATAGATAGCAGACATGATCCAGGTGAGTGAACGATGTTATTTATTTCTGTCCTGCTACGAGATGGTTTTCCAGCTGGGGATGGGAAAACACAATTTTGTTAATAATATAACCCACAAAACTAATGCAAACCATTTTTGAGAAATGCTTTTTCTAGGAAATGGCCTTAGTTTACATGGCGTATCCCTAGATTTGTGCCTTACCTTTTTTGCCTGCTGTAGCACTCTTTGCACTCTACCCCTTCTAACCAAGGGTAACGTACCAGTACTCCTCTTTTCAACATGATGACATTCATATACCTCTAACTGGCATATTAAACTTACCTATAATTCCGTATTGTCGGGTACAAGTGTGCCCAGGGCCTGTAAGGTAAGTGTCATTAGTGGACTGCTGAACGGGTGAAAGGCGCCTTCAAGGGATTTATTTGGAATGCTCTGTTCTATTGCTCTTGATATATATTTTTAACTGCAAGAATTATTGATAAACTCGCCAGAGGGATATTATTCAAATGTCTTTTATCTAAGAAATATTATTGTTCCTTGTGAAGACATAGAAACCAATGAACCAATCACAAAACAATAAATATTCAAAACACAGGCATATATAGAAAAAAGTTTTATTTTTTTAAATTTATCAAGGGTACTACACAGTTATACAAACAATGTAACAAGAGGAAAATAAATACAATTGTATAATCCTTCAAAGTCACTATTGTAAACACTTCTTCTCATTGTACATTATTTTCCAGAAGAGAGTGTGAGTGTCGACGTTTCGGTCTCTATGCATTTGTCCATGAGACCATCTTCAGGACTATCATAAATTTAACAGTTGACCCCTGAATGGTGTTTCCAAAGATTCAAGAATTATAGAATACAATTGATAGGTATATGTCAAATCGATCGTCATTCTGTAACTTTTGTTTAAGGTTTAAGGTGAATAATCGTCAAAAGATACAGGAAAGTGAACTGTGGTGCTTTTTGGATGCTGTAATTAAATTTCCAGTCGCCAGTAACTTCTCAATTGAAGGAGTTTATGCTGTTAAGTTTTTTAGCGCAGCAAAAATTCGTCAGTCTGCAGTCGGATTAGTATCGACACTCACACTCTCTTCTGGAAAATAATTTACAATGAGAAGAAGTGTTTACAATAGTGACATTGAACAATAATATTTCTTAGATGAAAGACATTTGAATAATATCCCTCTGGCGAGTTTATCAATAATTCTTGCAGTTAGAAATATAAATCAAAAGCAATAGAACAGAGTATTCCAAATAAATCCCTTGAAGGCGCCTTTTACCCGTTCATTTGATTTGCCCAAGCCCTCAAGGGTAGATTGGGTTTCCCATTATATTCAATTATTAGTGGACTGCAGCACTCATTGTGTCATCTACTACAGTGACAGTGTACAAATTGTCTGCAGGCCTAAAATTGCAGCGTTACTAAAACGGCTTTTAAACTGCAATTCAACCTGTTAGTATAAACCATTTTGACAGGTCAAAATCTTCCTTTTATATATTAATAAGACACCCATATGTAGGCTTAACTGTCATAAAGCAGGGTGCACGTTATTTAAAAATAGGACATGTTACACGTATCCTTACAGTCAAAAAGCCTCAAAAGTTATTTTAATTGTAGCAAGACTAGCAATTCAATAGAAAAACATGGGCATGCAATATTAAATTTAATAATGTTATCTTCAGCTGGGATACAGATACAAATTTCATTCTTGGACTCGTAATATTTATTAAAAGCCAAATTGATCGGTGAAGTCAGATTTTTAATAAAAATTATGGAAAAGGGACACTTAGAAAGTTTCCCTTTCCCTACCTAAATCCTCTGAAGGCTACTTTGCATTAGCCTCCAGCTGAGTGCTTAATCCTGAATGAGGTGTGAAAACTGTTCCCAGAGCAGGAGACAAAGCCTTGGGTGTTGGGAGATGTTTCTGTTCCTCTGGCAGGATGACCATTTGGGCAGATACCCAGGAATGTAATTAACCTCAAATGGGCCTCCCCTGACATAGGCCGATGTCAATGAAAACTGCACAGGCACCTTCTTTGTTCTCCCAGTCAACCAGACTCCAATCACAGTGCGGCGGGAGCTTCCACCAAAACCGGTTTGAAGTGGCCAAGAAGGGGGTTCCTCATTTCTCTGGCCAAACCTCTGCAAAAGGAGGACATTTTCACCATCTTCAGAGAGGGGCACTGTGAAACTGTGTGCTGTAGGGCACACAGGAAATGCTTCAATAGTAGAAAGGGTTACTCTTGAGAACTTTTACCTATTGGTTAGGGAGGGGTAGGAGTTACCCACACCCACAAGCTGATGCCAGACATAAATGGATTTTCAGTACCATCCCCAGAACACTAGGGGACCTGTGGTATGTCTGGAAGAACCTGATGTCTGAGACCTGAGAAGAGCCCTGAAGGACTGGACCTGCTCTCACTCTTGTACCCAGGACAAAGAAATGCACCCTAAAGGTCATACGGCTGACCTCCTGCTAAAGCAACAGGGATTCAACAAACTTCAAGAGACCTTTTCTTGAAACTGCCCAACTGACCAGTGTCAACTGGGCCTGGACTGGATCCTGCTGTTTCCTGACACCATGTGAGACTCTAAATGTCTCCCCTGAGGTCCTGGGGCTTCAGAAGTGCACTCCTGTGGTGGATTGAGACTAAAAGGACTAACGTCAGAAGGTAAAATCTTTGACCAGGACAAACCTGGTTGGTCTCTAACCCACGTATCATGACGGTCAGTATCAAATTGTGCCCAGGTTCCAGATGACCGCGACTATTGACAATCATGTCACTTTATGCTTATTGGCACTATTCCAAAATAACACAAACACAACAGGAGCAAAGGGGGATTAAGAAGTCAGATCGCCCCCCACTCAATCGATTATAAACACTACCAGATCTGACCTCTAACAAACAGGTAACCTTGTAATTTTGGAACCCACCGGGTGTTTTCACGTAACCCGTGAAAACTTCCCTCGAAGGTCCAGCTCATTGCATATGTCCTGCTGGTCCCTCCTGTTCTATTTAAGAAAACGTCAATAACCACAGCATGTACACACAGCAAAGTGACTTCAAAACCTCACATTAATGTGTGCTACAAATTATATGATAAAGGCAAAGAAAAAATGTGAGAGAAGACCAGTAAGCACCTCACGTACGCAAACCCAAGGAGCTTCTGGATGGTACTCGCCAGTATGCCCACGTTATGATCATCGGTTGCTTTTGTGGCCATAAAGAAAAAAGGAAGTGTGTGCTTAAACTTCCTCAGTGGTGGGAAATCAAACAATAAATAAATCATAAGAACTGTGTGCCAATCAACATTAAGTCTATGTAGCTCACTGAGTGCCCACTGGTTCCCAACTGTAAAAAAGAGAGAACCTATTCTCACAATTGAAAGTGGGTACCACTCACATGCAAGACATACTTTATTGAGTGCTGTGAGCGTCCTCATGTATATGGCCACTGTAGGAGAGTAGGGTCTGCTATCCTATGGTCACCCCAAATTTTTGCTTTTTGCTTCACTGGTTTTTGACATATTGAGGCTGTGGGCCTGCCAATCAGACCCCCAGCCTGCTGTTCTCTCTACTAAATTAAAACTATGCACCCTAGGTGCATAACCAATTGGAAGTGGATCACCCTGTCAGCCCCTGTACCAGTATACACTAGGTACCCAGGGCATTGGTGTACCCAAGGCCTGCCAGGGGCTGAAGCATGTATTATGCCACCCCAGGCTTGGCCTAACAATTTGACACAACTGGCTGATCACTCAGCTGGGGTAAGTTGGTGTAATCACCTCTTACTTAGGTGTAGTATACCTATACCTAACCTTAAATGGGACACCTGGTAACCTATAAGTCACTCCTATGGCAGGCCTTAACAGTCCTGAAGGCAGAGTGCTTGGTTCCATGTGAGATGGTGCTCTGGCATGAGCTGAGCCTGTCTGCAGTGGTCGGAACAACTTCCTTCTACTGTTTCCAGATATCGTCATACCATATACTCTTAAGTGCATTATGAACCTCGCGGTTAAATGCTATCTTTGGTTTGGCTTTATCAAAACATGTCGAGTAAGGTGTCATACGAATTGGAATACTAACCCCTCGCCAATTCTGGCGACGGGGTTAGCATTCCACCCTTCTAGAGGGACACGACATGTACAGTACCTGAAACCCGGGTAAAATCAGACATAGCCTCAGCTCCACAAAATGGATGCTGCCACCACAGACACAAGTCTGCCCTCCTGCTGCTGGGAGTCCTTCCAGCTTGGGAGGTGTGGACAAAGGGTTTCCTGCCAGGGGAGGTGCGTGCACCACCCCAGACAGGATTCTGTGTATTGGTCAGGTAGGGCTTGAAAGAAACCAGACATGCCTGTGGCTCACAAGGAGCCTCGGTGCATATGCCAGTTCAAACCGGTCCTGGGGCACACCAGTCCCGGGCCTGGGGCGAGCTGGACAAAGGATTGGGGGTGTAACCACCCCCCTTCCTGGTCCCACCCATAGGGAGGGACCTAGCAGGTAGTCCGGCCCCTAGAATCCGCTTAAAGGTAGGAGCTGTGTCCTAAGACTTCAGACATCCTGGAATCAACTTAATACTAAGAAGAAGACGGGAACTTCGACGCTCTGCTGCACAGAGGACTGAAGCCAATCTCCCCTGTGGTCAGGGAGTGACCACCTTGCTAACGCAAGCACCATCCAGCGAATCAACGTCTGCTTTGCCGCCGCCTCCCGCCGGAGCCCGAGCCCAGAGACTGACAAGACCTGGACCTCCAGACCTCTCACCGCCCGATCCACAGTCCCTGAAAAGAGGAGACCCGTGGAGGCACCGAGACACGTGGAGCCGGCCATCTTGGAACGACTACGACAAGCTGACAAGTGCAACAACCGAGGCTTCCTCCAAGTTGTGCTTTGGGATCTGAGAAGCCCAACACCCGAGCAGCATCTGCACCAAAGGTGAGCCCTCCAGCATCTCCACGATCTGCGTGGGGCCCTTCTGCATTTTGCCACTCGACGCGCCTAACCGGTTGCTGGCCCGCTGGCTAGTAGCCATCTTGGCGACGAACTTCAAGAAATACACCGCTGGTCTGGTTGCTCCAGACTGGCCCTTGCTCCCCTCCAAAGGAGCAGTCCTTCTGACCTTGCTGGTCAGAACCATCAGCTTATTTCCTTTTCCTACAACAATTGCTTTTGCCAAGGCTTGTTTGCTTCGATCAAGTCGCCGACAGCGAGAGCCTGCGTGGGACAGCTCGTGACTCGACTCCTGGACGTCGTCGACCTCCAGGGACCACGTGGCTGCAGAGACAAGCTACACCTTTCTTCCTGTTTGCACCCGACATTGCCTGGTACCCACCTGGTGCCACGCCGGTCACTGGCTAGTGACTGTGAACACTGTCCCCTCGGCTTACAGGTCTTCAACATCTCCGATCCACTATTGGATCCACTGCATCTCTCCCGGACCGACCGCCTGCAGCATCTTTGTCTTCAGGCTCCACGGAACAGATAGAAGAAACCCGACGCACTTCGAGGCCTATGCACCCGCTTCCTGTGGGTGAGGTAAAGCTGGCACACCTGTGCCCAAGTGTAGTATTACATCTCTAGTGCCTGTGTTCCAAATCTTGAGTTCCTAGTCCATCCGGAAGATCCTCTTTGCAGTAACTTTGTACTTTTTACGCACCCATTGAAACCTATGGGAGCACGCGTGTGACTATTTGCTCTGCACACGCCACCCGTGGACCTCCTGGTCACTAACTGACGTTAGCTCCTTGTAGGCCCAGCGATTCTAGAGGCCCTAGGCCTTTTCCCTTTTCTGTTCGTGGTACTTATACCACTATTTTAGTATATGGTTTGAGTGGCCACCAGGGCCTATCCATATAAAGTGCAACTTCTGTGTATTCTACTGTAATCTTGTTTGACGATTTGTGCTCCTGTGCTCATAAAGAGACTAGGGGTTACTTTGAGAAATAAATACATATATATTTTGAATATATATCTGTGTGGTGTCCTTTCATTGGTATAAAAGGGGGTTACATTTGGTAAAACAGCTGGCTTAACACGCTTCACGAGTTTAGCCTCAAAGACTGCTTAGCCTACGCTACCACTAGGGCAGCTAGTCCGAAAAGGTTGACTTACAACCACACCATAAGGGTTGCTTGGCATGGTACAAGGTGATCACTTTAACTAGTGAGCATCATATACCAGGCCAACTTCTCACATTGGTGAGCAGCGGTTGGATTTGAGCTTGCTGTGTTTTACCATTGTAATCTCTTGGTTACCAATTGAAAGATCACATAGGTACCTGTAGGTACATATAAAACAAGATTAGATATACATAAGTTCTACTGAACTTAGTTGTTGTAGAGCAAAGGGAGTAGCACACCCTGACTACAACTACTAGATAGGTTTAGTAGGTAAACCCAAGTGTAGGTAGATTGCAACACATCCACCCACACTTAAGAGCAATGGCCGGGGCAGAGGGGTCCACTGTACCCATCTCTGTTGAGAGTGACCCCCAGAGGGCACCATCCAGCTTTGCTACCCTTAATCAGAATGAGCTCAGGCATTTGGCAACTCTTAGAGGCCTTAAACAGCCCAAGAACCCTACCTCTGCTGAGCTCAGAGAACTCTTACAGAATGATGAGAATCAGAGAGAACTCAAGAAAGCTTCCCAGTTAGCCCCCTTAGGGTCAGGAACAGGAGGCCCCCCTTCTGAAGATGCTACAGAGGTACCCAGTACCAATAGCCATCCCTTAGATGAGAATCATACTACAGGGGAGGAAAGTGGTGAGGATACAGAAAGTAGTGATGATGAAGGGAGAACTAGCCCAGTGCCAAGTGTTATACTTGGCCCAGCTAAACTAAGGCTATTGGGGATTGACAGTGGGTTTACCCCATTGGATCTCCCCAGTGGACTTAACACAGGGCTTGGGAGGCAAAGGAATCGCTCAGGTGACTCCAATGCTTCTCATGGCTCTAGAGGCTCTCAAGGTCACTCCAGGAAAAGGATGACCACCCCTCAGAGGAGGGAACATGAGGCCAGAATGCAGGAAGCCCAGCTGAGGATCAGGAAGCAGGAGCTAGAAGTAGCCCTGATGGAAGAAAAACTGAACAAGGCTAGGCAACCTAGAGAGAGTGGGTCTATACCAACTGGTGGCAGCATTGTCCCTAAGGACAAAGATAGGGTCTTTGATAATAGGAACCTGTCTAAGGTTGTGCCCCCCTACAAAAGTGGGGATGACATCCACAAATGGATAACTGCTCTTGAGAGAGCCTGCAAAGTACAGCAGGTTCCTGAAGACCAGTGGGCAGCAATCCTCTGGCTCTCCTTTGAAGGAAGAGGCAGAGACAGACTCCTCACTGTTAGAGAAGAGGATGTCAGAAACTACAGAGTCCTGAAGAGTGTTCTGGTAGATGGGTTAGGCTTAACCACTGAACAGTACAGGTTAATGTTCAGAGACACCCAAAAGACACAGACTCAGGACTGGTCTGAATATGTTGAATGTGCCACTAAGGCTTTGGAGGGTTGGTTGCTGGGAAGTAAGGTATCTGATTTTACAGGATTGTATAATTTGATGATGAGAGAACAGATTTTAAATAACTGTCAAAACCAGCAACTGCATCAACACTTGGTTGACTCTGATCTGACCTCTCCCCAAGAATTGGGAAAGAAGGCAGACAAATGGGTCAGAACCAGGGTTAAGCAAAAGAACCAGAACCAGGGCCAAGGGGGTGATCAGAAGAAAACAGACCAAAAGGGTGGAGATCAGAAATCTAAAGACCAGAAGTCTTCAACAGGGCCCCAAACTACTGCTAAGGAGGGTGGGTCCCAACAACAGTCCAAAAAGAAGAAAGAAGGTCAAAAGAAACCCTGGTGCAATCATTGCAAAAATACAACTCACTGGACTAGTGATTGCAAAAAGGGTGGAGCCCCCAACACTGTTGCCCCTAAGGCACCTGCTCCCAGTACTACTGTTAGCAGTGTTGGTCCCCAGACAAAGGGTGTAGTGGGAATCACTATGGGAACTGAAGGAGATTCTGACTTAGACAGAACCCTGACACAGGCAGTCTTGATCTGTGATGGGGATATTGATTTGTCCCTGACTGTGAGCCCCAGTAACCTGGGCAAGTACAGACAGACTCCTTTAATTAATGACAAAGTGGCTCAAGCCTACAGGGACACATGTGCCAGTGTCACTATGGTGACACCAGGCTTTGTGGACCCTGGACAGTACATACCAGGTGAGAACTACCTGGTGACCAATGCCAGCAATGCCACTACTTCACACAGTGTGGCAGTTGTTAACTTCTCATGGGGAGGGGTAACTGGCCTCAAAAGGGTTGTGGTTAGTGCAGACCTCCCAGTAGAATGTTTGTTGGGCAATGACCTAGAGAGTTCTCTATGGTCAGAAGTGGAGTACAGGACTCATGCAGAGATGTTAGGTATATCATCACATGTCCTTGCTGTGACCAGGTCACAGGCCAAAAAGTGCCTCACTGAACCTCAGGTCTTGGATCCTGGAACAATGGACCAAGCACCTACCAAGAAGAAGAACAGGAGGGTCAAGGCTGTGCCTTCCCCCCTGCCTCAGAGTGATGATCAGCCTTCCCAGGAAGCTGATCTAGAGGACCCTGAAGGAACTGTCCCTGAAGAGCTTGAACCTGATCAGGTTGAGTTTCTGGGGACAGGGGGACCTTCAAGGGCTGACTTGAGGCAGGCTCAGTTATCCTGTCCCTCTCTTGAACCCCTCAGACAGCTGGCTGCTGCTGAGGCTGCTGGGAATGCTCAAGGTACCCATAAAGTATATTGGGATGAAGGGCTCCTTTATTCAGAGGCTAGAGACCCCAAGCCTGGTGCTACCAGGAGGTTGGTTATACCTCTGCAATTTAGGGGCTTCCTTCTTACCTTGGCCCATGACATTCCTTTAGCAGGACACTTAGGCCAGAACAAGACTTGGGACAGACTTGTCCCTCACTTTCACTGGCCTCATATGAATGAAGATACAAAGGAGTTTTGTCGCTCCTGTGTGACCTGCCAAGCCAGTGGCAAATCAGGTGGCACAACAAAGGCCCCCCTAATACCACTACCTGTGGTGGGGGTCCCCTTTGAAAGAGTGGGAATAGACATAGTGGGTCCCATGGATCCTCCCACTGCATCTGGGCACAGATTTATGCTGGTGGTAGTGGATCATGCCACCAGGTATCCAGAGGCAATTCCCCTTAGGACCACTACAGCTCCTGTTGTGGCCAGGGCCCTGCTGGGAGTATTCTCCAGAGTGGGGTTTCCTAAGGAGGTAGTATCTGACAGAGGTACCAACTTTATGTCAGGATACTTGACAGCTATGTGGAAGGAATGTGGTGTCAACTACAAGTTCACCACCCCTTATCACCCACAATGCAATGGGCTTGTTGAGAGATTCAACAAGACCCTAAAGGGTATGATCAAAGGATTACCTGAAAAGCTCAGGCGAAGATGGGACATCCTTCTACCCTGCCTTCTGTTTGCTTACAGAGAGGTCCCACAAAAAGGAGTTGGCTACAGCCCCTTTGAGTTGTTGTTTGGGCACCCTGTGAGAGGCCCACTGTGTTTGGTGAAGGAAGGATGGGAGTTACCTCTCAAAAAGCCTAAGCTAGACATAGTGGACTATGTACTTGGTCTCCGCTCCAGGATGGCTGAGTATATGGAGAAGGCATCCAAAAACCTTGAGGCAAGCCAGGCCTTACAGAAAGCTTGGCATGACCAAAAGGCTGTCTTGGTTGAGTTTCAGCCAGGACAGAAGGTATGGGTGTTGGAGCCAGTGGCCCCAGCAGTACTCCAAGACAAATGGTCTGGACCCCATACAATCCTGGAAAAGAAGGGAGAAGTCACCTACTTGGTCGACCTAGGAACTCCCAGGAGTCCCCACAGGGTACTCCATGTTAACAGGCTTAAAGCATATGTTGACAGGGCAGACATGGGCTTGCTCATGGCTACAGATGAGGGACAGGAGGAAAAGAGTGACCCTCTCCCAGACCTGTTGTCTCAGAACCCTGAAGATGGCTCAGTTGAAGGAGTGACCCTTGGAGGCAACCTCACTGCCCATCAGCAGACTGAATGTAGACAGGTTCTACAATCATTTTCACATATGTTTTCCTTGATACCTAGTCAAACTGACTGGTGTACCCATGTGGTGGACACTGGTGACAGTCTGCCTGTAAAGAACAAGCTTTACAGACAACCTGACCACGTCAGGGACTGTATAAAGGCTGAGGTACATAAAATGCTGGAATTAGGTGTCATTGAACCCTCAGAGAGCCCCTGGGCTAGCCCAGTGGTTCTGGTCCCCAAACCTCACACCAAGGATGGCAAGAGAGAGATGAGGTTCTGTGTGGATTACAGAGGACTCAATGCTGTCACCAGGACAGATGCACACCCTATTCCAAGGGCAGATGAGCTCATAGACAAACTAGCTTCTGCAAAGTTTTTGAGCACATTTGACTTAACAGCTGGCTATTGGCAAATCAGATTAGCTGAGGAGTCTAAGGCCAAAACAGCATTCTCAACCCCAGGTGGGCACTACCAGTTTGTGGTGATGCCCTTTGGTCTGAAGAATGCACCTGCCACCTTCCAAAGGCTGGTGAACCAAGTCCTTACTGGGTTGGATGACTTTTGCGCAGCATATCTGGATGACATTGCTGTCTTTAGCTCCACCTGGGAGGATCACCTGATCCACCTGAAGAAGGCTCTTGAGGCTCTGCAAAGGGCAGGCCTCACTATCAAGGCTACAAAGTGCCAGATAGGGCAGAGTAAGGTTGTATATTTGGGCCACCTTGTAGGTGGAGGCCAAGTTCAACCACTTGAGAGTAAGATACAATCCATCAAGGACTGGTCCCCTCCAACCACCCAGACTCAAGTTCGAGCTTTCTTGGGCTTGACTGGGTACTACAGGAAGTTTGTTAAGAACTATGGGTCCATTGTGACTCCTCTTAATGATCTGACATCCAAGAAGATGCCCAAAAAGGTTCAGTGGACAGTAAGCTGTCAAAAGGCATTTGATGACCTGAAGGAGGCCATGTGCTCTGCACCTATCCTGAAAAGTCCTGACTACTCCAAAGAGTTTATTGTCCAAACAGATGCTTCTGAGTTGGGTGTGGGAGCTGTGCTGTCACAACTTAATGTAGATGGTCAAGACCAACCCATTGCTTTTATTAGCAGAAGGTTGACCCCCAGAGAGAAGAATTGGTCAGCTATTGAGAGGGAGGCCTTTGCTGTGGTGTGGGCCCTGAAGAAGCTGAGGCCATACTTGTTTGGCACTCACTTCAAGATTCAGACCGACCATAAGCCCCTCTTGTGGCTAAATCAGATGAAGGGTGAAAACCCCAAACTGCTTAGGTGGTCCATTTCCCTACAGGGGATGGACTTTACAGTGGAGCACCGGCCAGGTACTGACCATGGGAATGCAGATGGTCTCTCCAGGTACTTCCACTTAGGACATGAAGACGAGACTGGTCAAGGCTAGTTTAATGTCCCAGCGTTTGGGGGGGGGGGTTGTGTAGGAGAGTAGGGTCTGCTATCCTATGGTCACCCCAAATTTTTGCTTTTTGCTTCACTGGTTTTTGACATATTGAGGCTGTGGGCCTGCCAATCAGACCCCCAGCCTGCTGTTCTCTCTACTAAATTAAAACTATGCACCCTAGGTGCATAACCAATTGGAAGTGGATCACCCTGTCAGCCCCTGTACCAGTATACACTAGGTACCCAGGGCATTGGTGTACCCAAGGCCTGCCAGGGGCTGAAGCATGTATTATGCCACCCCAGGCTTGGCCTAACAATTTGACACAACTGGCTGATCACTCAGCTGGGGTAAGTTGGTGTAATCACCTCTTACTTAGGTGTAGTATACCTATACCTAACCTTAAATGGGACACCTGGTAACCTATAAGTCACTCCTATGGCAGGCCTTAACAGTCCTGAAGGCAGAGTGCTTGGTTCCATGTGAGATGGTGCTCTGGCATGAGCTGAGCCTGTCTGCAGTGGTCGGAACAACTTCCTTCTACTGTTTCCAGATATCGTCATACCATATACTCTTAAGTGCATTATGAACCTCGCGGTTAAATGCTATCTTTGGTTTGGCTTTATCAAAACATGTCGAGTAAGGTGTCATACGAATTGGAATACTAACCCCTCGCCAATTCTGGCGACGGGGTTAGCATTCCACCCTTCTAGAGGGACACGACATGTACAGTACCTGAAACCCGGGTAAAATCAGACATAGCCTCAGCTCCACAAAATGGATGCTGCCACCACAGACACAAGTCTGCCCTCCTGCTGCTGGGAGTCCTTCCAGCTTGGGAGGTGTGGACAAAGGGTTTCCTGCCAGGGGAGGTGCGTGCACCACCCCAGACAGGATTTTGTGTATTGGTCAGGTAGGGCTTGAAAGAAACCAGACATGCCTGTGGCTCACAAGGAGCCTCGGTGCATATGCCAGTTCAAACCGGTCCTGGGGCACACCAGTCCCGGGCCTGGGGCGAGCTGGACAAAGGATTGGGGGTGTAACCACCCCCCTTCCTGGTCCCACCCATAGGGAGGGACCTAGCAGGTAGTCCGGCCCCTAGAATCCGCTTAAAGGTAGGAGCTGTGTCCTAAGACTTCAGACATCCTGGAATCAACTTAATACTAAGAAGAAGACGGGAACTTCGACGCTCTGCTGCACAGAGGACTGAAGCCAATCTCCCCTGTGGTCAGGGAGTGACCACCTTGCTAACGCAAGCACCATCCAGCGAATCAACGTCTGCTTTGCCGCCGCCTCCCGCCGGAGCCCGAGCCCAGAGACTGACAAGACCTGGACCTCCAGACCTCTCACCGCCCGATCCACAGTCCCTGAAAAGAGGAGACCCGTGGAGGCACCGAGACACGTGGAGCCGGCCATCTTGGAACGACTACGACAAGCTGACAAGTGCAACAACCGAGGCTTCCTCCAAGTTGTGCTTTGGGATCTGAGAAGCCCAACACCCGAGCAGCATCTGCACCAAAGGTGAGCCCTCCAGCATCTCCACGATCTGCGTAGGGCCCTTCTGCATTTTGCCACTCGACGCGCCTAACCGGTTGCTGGCCCGCTGGCTAGTAGCCATCTTGGCGACGAACTTCAAGAAATACACCGCTGGTCTGGTTGCTCCAGACTGGCCCTTGCTCCCCTCCAAAGGAGCAGTCCTTCTGACCTTGCTGGTCAGAACCATCAGCTTATTTCCTTTTCCTACAACAATTGCTTTTGCCAAGGCTTGTTTGCTTCGATCAAGTCGCCGACACCGCCGACAGCGAGAGCCTGCGTGGGACAGCTCGTGACTCGACTCCTGGACGTCGTCGACCTCCAGGGACCACGTGGCTGCAGAGACAAGCTACACCTTTCTTCCTGTTTGCACCCGACATTGCCTGGTACCCACCTGGTGCCACGCCGGTCACTGGCTAGTGACTGTGAACACTGTCCCCTCTGCTTACAGGTCTTCAACATCTCCGATCCACTCTTGGATCCACTGCATCTCTCCCGGACCGACCGCCTGCAGCATCTTTGTCTTCAGGCTCCACGGAACAGATAGAAGAAACCCGACGCACTTCGAGGCCTATGCACCCGCTTCCTGTGGGTGAGGTAAAGCTGGCACACCTGTGCCCAAGTGTAGTATTACATCTCTAGTGCCTGTGTTCCAAATCTTGAGTTCCTAGTCCATCCGGAAGATCCTCTTTGCAGTAACTTTGTACTTTTTACGCACCCATTGAAACCTATGGGAGCACGCGTGTGACTATTTGCTCTGCACACGCCACCCGTGGACCTCCTGGTCACTAACTGACGTTAGCTCCTTGTAGGCCCAGCGATTCTAGAGGCCCTAGGCCTTTTCCCTTTTCTGTTCGTGGTACTTATACCACTATTTTAGTATATGGTTTGAGTGGCCACCAGGGCCTATCCATATAAAGTGCAACTTCTGTGTATTCTACTGTAATCTTGTTTGACGATTTGTGCTCCTGTGCTCATAAAGAGACTAGGGGTTACTTTGAGAAATAAATACATATATATTTTGAATATATATCTGTGTGGTGTCCTTTCATTGGTATAAAAGGGGGTTACATTTGGTAAAACAGCTGGCTTAACACGCTTCACGAGTTTAGCCTCAAAGACTGCTTAGCCTACGCTACCACTAGGGCAGCTAGTCCGAAAAGGTTGACTTACAACCACACCATAAGGGTTGCTTGGCATGGTACAAGGTGATCACTTTAACTAGTGAGCATCATATACCAGGCCAACTTCTCACAGCCACTTTCATCCACGAAAGGTCAACATGTTTTGTTGCCAATCTTGTATAGGAAACTTCGTCAGGGCTGTCGGAGAAGTCAGTCTTCACCTCTTTTCTTTATCCCACCAAATCTGCGGTTTTAAGTCACTTTGCTGTGTCTACATGCTGTGGTTATTGACGTTTTCTTAAATAGAACAGGAGGGACCAGCAGGTCACATGCAATGAGCTAGACCTGCGAGGGAAGTTTTAAAGGGTTCAGTGAAAACTCCCGGTGGGTTCCAAAATTACAAAACTATTCCAAAGTAAACCTTATAAAATTCCTCTCACTGGTCACCTTATTGGATATTTTTTGTCATTTTGGTTAATACATTTTACTCTAATTTCTAATTTAGTTTGGGATTTTGATTGTGTTGCATTTCAACACTATTACTGTTTTATTATTGCATAATTACTGTACACATGTCCCTTAGTTAAGCCGGTCTACTTTGTGCTATAGCTATCATGGGGTTAACCTCTGGTTAATTTAGTGACTTTGAGGGTTCACCCTGAAAAGGGTTGTCATTAAGCCCTTGAAGTGGGTAGTCACTCACCCCACTTAAAAATCCAATATTTTACACCTGAGCCATGGGTTATTTGGTGTGACTACCATCCTGAATGAGTGATCTAATAATATATTTCAGACTGCCATGTCTTGCATTGATTGTGAGAGGGCAATATTTTTAATAAATGGCCTTACATATTAAGTCCCATCTTAGTTAGCCAAATTCCAAATATAATTGTGCAATCATAGTAATTTTAAGCAAGTGAAAAATCCTTCTGAATGTTTTGCGTTCCGCATGGATGCAAAACGACCTGGGAATCCTTGGTGACCACAGATCAGGACAGGCAGGTGTCACTTAGCTGTTACCCAAGATAATTGTAGACAGTAACTTACTACAAAGAAGATGGGCCAAAATTCAATGATTTCCTGGGTTTATTTGCTTATTTTCTGAAGATCTTTACCTTTGATTTATGTTCATTCAATTCTAACTTATTTAAAGAGTGTAATATAGTTAAAGATGTCTGTAAGGCAATATAGGTTTGGTTATGTATTCCTTTGTTGTCAGCATACTCAGGAACATTTTAAGAGTTTTGGGAGCCCTGAACCAAACTTTTTTTGAAGGCCCTTGTTCTGAACAGCTTTGAATTTATGATTCAATTTCAGATCTTTCATGCCCCCTTTGGCCATGTCACTGACAGTGCATAGACAGACTAGTCCAGATCAGATTCTAATGGCCTTATTGTGATTTGGTAGTCCGACTGCCCAAACACCGCGGCCATGGCTGGCAGGAGCCTGCAACGCCAGTGGTCTTCTGACCATCGTTTTACGAGTTTACCGAGTTGCCCGGGGTGTGGCTGCAGAGATTTTTCAGCACTGGGGATTACTTTTCCATATGTATTGATACCTGTGTGAACATTTCGACTGCATATGTGTTGAATGCACACATATGCATGATACATGTGGAAAAATACCACCAACACATTGCCAGAGTCTTGTCCACATGTGGCCAGTCCAGGCAATGGGTATATGGTACAAAAAGGACTCACCTGTGTATCGCCACAAACGGGGTCACAATCCTCAGGGTGAAGATGCTGCTGTGAAGGGGGGACTTGGGGAAAGATTTCTACATCTAACTCTGATGGAAAGAACAATGAAAGGGTGAGTATACACCCCAATTCCTTAGTTTTCACCAACTTGAGGCTGGCAGTCTCACTGCCACGGTCGGCTCGTGGAAAAGCCAACTCATAATACGGACAGTGGTGAAACTCCTCTGTACCGCACTATGGCAGCTTCCTTTCCCGACCACGACCCCGGTGGTCTGCGGTGTGCTGGCGGTGTCCGTGGTTCAACCATAGTCTTTGCAATAGCAATCCACACATCTCATAATACGGCGGTCGGACCGCCAAGCTTACGGCATACAGAGGTGCACAAACCACCAAACTCGTAATAAGGCCCTGAATGCGTGTTTTTAATATTGTAACACAGATGCAGCTCGCCAATATTACTGCAAATAATTTGTATTTGTATTTGTATTTGTATTTTGTTCTTATAGAGCGCTACTGTCACCCAACGGGTATCCTGGTGCTTAGACTGAGATGGTAAAGAGACTTTTAACCAGCCAAGTAACCACAGACAAATAATCTCAGTGACACCATCTCATATGTGAGGTCCTGTTTTGAACACAACATATTTTATTATGGATGTCGCATGAACCATAAACACAACATTTGTCTGCAAATTGTCTGTAATAGTGTCTCACACAGCACCCACATTATTTTTTTTTAAAGAAAATGGTATTTAAAACAATCTGTTTAAGAATTATTCAATTTCAACAGGTCAACACTCTCTGCAGAACAGAGATTGCTCTATCAGATGCCCCACTGAAAGGCAACGGCCCTGGGTCAGAGCCTACTTAGCCCATGCCTTAAATCGTCTTCGGGCATACTGCAAAATTTACAACCAGTTACTCTGTATTCTCGGTGGGAATGATCTGCCTTTGCTTAGTGCATTGCTGATGTCAAATGCATAAAGGCTGAAACGTACAGGAGCTAGGACAAACCTCTGTTAAAGACCAATGCGGGTGTTTATTTGCTTTGAAACAACATGACCAATGCCAACCAATGCTGCCTTTAGGGTGGTGCAACCAGTGCAGCCACACCTGGTGCTTACTTTGGTGGGGTCGCTGTGTTTAAAATCATCTATGACAGTGTTTAATTTGTAAAGAAGTAAATGCCAGGGCCCTCGTCAGGAGACCACCATTGCTTGCAGCACCCTTTGCTACTGCCAGCACTGCCAATGAAAGTACCTACACAACTACTAACCATCAAAATGCTACATGTGCTGTTGCAGGGATTCTGCTTATATACAGAACTATGCGTAGAACCCCAGGACCTCAGTGAATTGTGGTGTACCAGAAACTCACCTCAGAACCCAGAACCCAGTATCCGGCTAGCATAAGTGTCCCATTCGTTATCCGAGGTTTAGCTCGGCGATCCCAATGAAAAGACAACCCAGAACAAGCGACTCAGTATACTCTCAGGAATGGTGGGAATCGGAAATACCTGTTCGTATATTATTCTCACATCAGTCCACAACAAGAATCAACAGAGACACGGTGAAAATAAAAAGAGTTTATTTTTATAGACCACGTGTCCTAAGATGCAGTACTTTGGCTAATACAAGCAGACAAATGATTAAAATCAAAACCATCAGCATCGTTACAATACCATAGAATATAAAAGGGGTGATCATGTTATAATGACAGTGGATACTACCACCTTCCCTTTACTAAGAAGCTAATATTATTATTATGCTAATAGAAGGTCTCTTAGGCTTGAATAGGGGACCCCATACCTCAAAGATCAGCTTAGTGAAATCACATCACAGGAGCATCAGGAGTCTTCTCGCAGGAAGGCTCGTCTTCGGTCTGAATACTAAACATGAGGGCTGTCATATTAAAAGCACCAACTTTCAGGTATTTTGCAGCTGCCTGTGTGTTATGGCTAAATAGTGGGTCGATCAACCTAGAGTGGAAAACATGCATTGTCTAACAACCCAGACTGTTTGTCACATCATGTACAGACCAAGGTCGCTGCGCAGAGCTCTGGATGGTAACAACAGATTGCTCTCGTGTGAGGCAACGCTCGAGTCAGCAGTTTGTTTAAGCAATAACATGTGAACGCAGTGTCGTGCGCAAAAGCAGCAAGATGGCTTTCTAACATCTAACGTGGTTATGCTAACTTAACAATGTATGTACGTATTAAGGGAGTCCTTACTACATGCCCCCTTGATCGAAGCACTACTTAGTATGCAAGAAAAGAGAGAACGCAGAGTTCAAGTGCGACCGAGCAGAACAAGGCGTATCCAATTCAAAAAACAAGTTTCAGTTCAGGCAAAGTCCGAGAATGAAAAAAACCAAAGGTGGAAAGAAAAAACAAAAAACCTCAAACGTGCAGCGGGGGGTGAGAAAAAAATGAAAAAACGCCCCATCGGGCAGAAGTGCAGAGGCACAGATACTGTTCAAGACACGTGAGGAAAAACACAGTGGACGACAGTTCACTCAATCCATGAACGTATATGCAGCATATGTGGCCACTGCTTCCAGCAGAAAATCGTTGGCACGGCCACTGAAGGTTTCAGCCATCCAGTTAATCAAAGAAAAGGAACATACATGTTCTTCCATTAGCGGAGCCTCTAGCACCATCAGAGGGCAACCAGCGTGTACTTCCAAATAACTCATATCCAAGAAGTCATATGCCGCCCTCGCGATGTCCCAATTACCCAGGATACCATGCGCCGCACCGCAGGCCATAATCCGAACACCAGAACAGGCGAACTCGTGAGACACTAAGGGCCTCATCAGTCGATCATAATCCGGGTCCGGAGACACCATGTTGGTTAAGCACAAATCCAGAGGCCATTCAAAGGGACAATCTAGGCAGTGAAAGACAGGTTGCACGCAGGTGAAGTAGGAATACCGGAAAGATAATCCATATGCCAGGCTCAGAGTCGCCAATGGCAGGACGCCATAGTTTTCAAGCATCCTGTCACGAAGAAGCTGCAGACGGGACAGGCTGTCGTGTGGCACAGAAAGAGCAGCCATTCCGTAGTATGAAAAGTAAAAGTAGCACACCTGCCACTAGCGCCAGAATCAACGGGACACCTCCAAAGACGCTCGAGAAAATAGAATGAAAAAATGTCGGAATCACACCAAAAATAGTTTGGAAAGAGGTCACGAGGCCCGAGCCCACAAGTTTAAAAAAATGAGCCAGGCCGGTCGTGGACGAGGCATTGAAAATGGTTTGGATCAAAGCTCCAAAATGCAGGGGGAGGTCAGTATTTAAAAGCGCCTGTACCTCAGTGCGCGTATTTGCTACGTGAAGGACAAATGTTTCCCGGGAGGAAGTCAATGGCACCTCCTTTTGGGACAATAGCGCTCTTATTCTGCTCATCTTGTTGAACTCTGCTTTCAAGGTTGGAATCGAAGGCCAGATGGAAACATCCAGCCGCCCATGCGGGGGAGGAAACAGAACATTATTGCAGCAGACAACCCTCTGCGATACAGTTACTATATATGGGATTCCCACTAACATCCCGCAGCAAGCTTCATTATTTAAAACTAAATAACTACCGTTTGCAAGCAGCGTAAAAGACGGTGTAATTACAGGTACTGGGATACCTTTGAGGACGCAGGCCAAATTCGGGGCGTTCACATTACACGCACCGTGCAACTGAATGTGCCTACATACTACAGAATGATCAGGTGTCGTCGTACACTCCTCACCTTTCAGATAAACCTCAGTACCGTCTCTTGTACATCTATACGTAAAAGGGAGGGACCAGACCTCATGTATGAAAGCGGTACCCAGCTGTTCATATCTACCCAGAGCATAGTGTTTCATACAAGATGTAAACTTAAAAAGGGCGAACGGTAGAGTTATCAACCCATGTAATAACCACACCGCAGAATTCAATTCCGCCACAGAGAAAGGTAACGGCTCCAATTTCTCAATATGTAACAAGGAATATGAAGCATCTTTCATGGACATGAACTGCTGTTTGTCAGTAAGGTTAAAGGGAAGAAATAATGATGTTGTATTCAGATAGTCCCAGGGGACCTTCCCTGCCTTTAACGTTTGTAATGTCCATGCAAGCTGCATAACAGAACGCAACTGGTTTTGACCATGATACAATACCGACATATCATCATGCACAATATCAACAATTGAAGAAACAATATTATCTAATGTATAAATTCGCGAAGAAAGAGTGCTAATGCTGTTATCAATAACTGCTAATACTTTTTCCATATTAGCCTGATCAATAGCTCTCAATCGTGAAGCTGCCTCAATTTGCGACAATTTCCATACTTCGTTGTAAATAGCATACGCCCACCTTTTGGATCTGCCACCCACAGGACCTTTAACAAAATCATTCAAATCTATTTTGTCATGCAATTTTAATAAATGAACTTTGACAGATGCCAAGGTGGAATGTCGCAGCCAGGACTGACATAATTTCCCTACAGAGTATGTAGTTACTGTATGTGACGACTCAAACCGAGGGTCTACGCGTTCCTGAGTATACCCTGGTTTCAGCCCTAGAAAACGACGTTGACAGGCATCAGAACTGCTTTGCCAAATTAACCATCCCTCAGCACTAAATTTCGAAATATTGAAAGATGTATTAGAAATCAATGACTGCAAAGCAGAAAGGGACAGATCTGTGTGGTTATCCCAATTGGGGTAAGCACCCAGATCCGGCACAGATGGTGAATTTAGTTTTTTAGAAGTGGCCAATCCGAAACAGGTGGTTTGGAAGATGGTTGAATTTAAAAACAACATATGATTTGGTACTAGACAGGCACGGTGTAAAGCTTCAGTTCCCTGAACCTGCCACGGTTTGGAACCCCAAACCGACTTATGATCAATAGTAGCCTTCCATAGATCATAACCTTTGATTGACAACTCATCCATAAAGGACTTAGAATAAAGCAATTTGGTGTGTGTCAGTCTAACCTTTGAGGCAGACTCAGGCCTAACTTTAAAATAAAAGGATGCCGGGTCTGAAACGCTGAAATCAGTAAAATAAGTATACTTATCAACTAATGTAGGTGAACTGCCAAAAGAGGGGGTGGGACAATGTTCCTATTGGGTAAAATTTACAAAATTTCTAAATGTATTCGCTTTATGCAGGAAGTGATTGCCATAATGCTGAAAACAATACTGTTCTGCATAATTAGCCGCATTTTCATACAAATCCTCAGCATCAAAAGCGGCATAATATTTCAAATCTGAAAACAGTGCTTCAATGGCGTGTACATCCCAATCATCAGAACGTATGTTCTGTTTAACTACATCACCCATAGAAACACGAAATACATTAGGTACATTAATGACCTCTGTAGGCCCATGAATTTGAAATTTAACAGCATCCCATGCGATTCCATCCACGACGGGCCAGGGAGTAATATTCACAAAAGTCTGGTCCCTTTTCATGATGTGGGACGAGGAGTGGGGGGCCAAAGTTCCATTGATAAGTCTAATTGTCGATCTCTCTTTGAGATAGTGGCCATCCACCAGACGGAAAAACACTATTACAAATCCAATGGACATAAACAAAAAAATACTGAAAAGCAATAGCCAGATGTATGTCCAAGGGGTAACCAAAAAATGTCTTTTAAACCAACTAGCAAAAACAGCAATGTTCGAAGGGGGGGTGGAGGGCAATGAATTAGTGTCAAAGGAGAAACTGGACTGGTCAAGCGCCGTAGATTGTAAAACAGGCGAGTGACCATTTGTAGGATAAGCATACTCAGTCTCGTCGGGCAGACCACCAGCCGGTGGTATTAACAGGGGATCAGTAACTGACTGCATCTCGATGGCAACATCAGACAAGGTGGTAGAAGCAGGAACCAACATTGAATTTCTTTGCATCGTCTGGCATGAAACTGCTGGAGTCAGACTAAGAAGTATCGGCCACTCGCTGAAGTTTGACATTGTCAATAGAGATGTACCTGTTTTCTTTTCGACCAGGAAGTGGAGGTAAAATGACTGTTCTTGTACCCTGCAATCCAAGCACTGGAACTGGTGCACGATAAGAGGGGCCGAACTCCTTCTTGTTCTCCACCTTCTCACGGACCAGGTCTCCAACTCGGGGTAGCCAGCCGACTACCGGAATCTGAACCTCAGCTTCAGACGTGGAGGGCAAGTGTTCTTTCGAAAGAGAGTCTCTGGCTTCTTGTAGAGTCTGCAAAACAGCACAGTGATCATCTACGTCAAAGGGTGCGGTCGACGCCGCCATGTCTAGACCATCAAGGTCTGGAACAAACATTCTGATTCCGAAGAGCATCATGTATGGGGTCCGCCCACCCAGAGACCTTCTAGGGAGATTATTAAGTGCACGTTGGACGTTATACAAATGGGCTAGCCAGTTCCGGCCTGTGCCTAAAACACGTGCTGTCAATGATTGCTTTAAGTCACGGTTCATTCGCTCCACCACACTATTACCCTCAGGTCGGTAGGGGGACGAAAATTTGACTAGGACCCCCAAATTTCTCATAGCCTCCTTGTAAGCCTTAGAGGCGAACGCAGGGCCCTGATCAGAATGGAAGGTACCACACGCAAAAGTTCCCACAAAGACACGCAAATCCCTGATGACAGTCCGTGAGTCAGCACTCCTTGGTGGCCATACCCAGAGAAAACGTGTGCACGAATCCACTGCCACCAAGATATACTTGTACGCAGTATCAGAAGAAAAAGGACCGCAGTGATCTAAATAAACACAACCAAATGGCTTATTAGATATATACAACTGTGTTTGTGGTGGACGCGCAACAGTAGAAGGTTTAATCTGTTGGCAAATGTCACAATCAAGAACATAAGCGCGCGCTTGTTTATATAAACCAAACCACCAGTAACGTTGTTGTAACAGAGATATAGTAGCGGACACACCGGCGTGGGCTGACGCCAACCCCTCGTGTGCAGCTAGAATCAGTGCTGGTCTGCAGTCCGCGTTGGGAATAATTCTGTCACCAACGTCGTTAATCCTCACTAACGGGACGTTATCAGGACTTAAATGATAAAAATAACGAGAAGGAAAACCCTTCGGGTAATCACTTCCCTTCTCTGTAGCAGCAATAGCTTCCAAGATGTCATCATCAATCTTACTTTTGGATCTTGTAACTGCTGCCACTAAGTATGTAGCCACTGCGGTTTTTGCCGCCTCGTCAGCCAAGCTGTTACCGACGGCATGGACACCAAGTCGTTGGTGACCAAGAGTGTGAATAACATTCACGAGTGGGAGACGGTCTTTAAAGTCTGCCACTCGAACCCAAAGCAATTTATGCTTAATTGTGCTACCTTTGGTGTCTCGATAATCATTTTGAGACCAGAAGTGTAAGTTGTCATTGTATGACTGGACACAATAAAAAGAGTCACTAACTATTAAGGTCGTGACACGGGGATCAGCAAACTCCAGTGCAAGCACCAGAGCCCGAAGCTCCGCCAATTGCGCGGTACAATCACCCAATGACTGCGTATGCACTGCATCAGATTGGAATTCACCATTTACGAATGTACCTACGACAATTGCGCAAGCCGCTGAATAAGCGTGCTTTGATCCAATCGCGGGCTGCGCCGAGCCGTCAGTGTATATGACACAATGGTATTCTTCGAGCGGGCGCAAAGACAGAGGAGCCGGATGAACGAATTCATACTGCAAGTACTCTTGAGTCTGTAATGAGGCGTCAAAGATATAAGTGACATCTGGCGACGTCAGAGTTGTTGCCCATTGTATCCACCGTGGATGCAAAGCTTTAGAATTTGGTACACTTGCTTTAGTCACTGCCTCTAGGGCAGGATACGGTGTTACAACCAGAATCTGTTTCCCATGCGACAGTGCGCGTTCTTTAAGGATCGCCATCTGTACAGCAGTCAGAAATTTCTCGACCGTGGAAAAACGTAATTCAGCAGAGGTGTACAAGTGTGATTTATACGCAATGGGGACTGTATCGCCCTCATTAAATGTTAAATACGTGAAACCCACGGCGCCAGGTACTATTCTTATTAACAGGTTAGTGCGGTTATCACGCGTCAGCAAGTATTGTGAAGCAAGAAGATCAGCCTGTAAAGACTGTAGAATAGCAGAGTGTTCTAGCTGCCAGCTAGACTTCGAAAAGGAAGGTTGTACCAAGGCATAAAGCGGTTTGATACGCTGGGCATAATCAGGAATATACGTACGTCCGAAATTCAGAAAGCCCAGGAGAGATTGTAATTTTTTCAGCGTTGTAGGAGCGCGCAAGCATGCGCACTTCTCCAGAAAGTGAGGAGCTAATCCCTTACCCTCATTGTTGAGCTCGTAGCCCAAAAACAACACTGTATATTCCGTGATGTGAGACTTCGCAAAATTAAATTTGTAGCCATAGTCAGCAAAACTCACTATAATATTGTCGACTCGAGACAGATGTGGCATCAGCTCATCATCCGTGAGATAGATATCGTCAACATAGGAGTATGCATCGGGGTCTATTCTCTCTAAGAGAGAGACCACGCGAGCGGAAAAGACGCCAGGGCTGTTTTTGTAGCCCATGGCCAATCTCGTAAACTGTTTTTGTTTGCCGCCCGATGTAAACGCCGTCCACTGGCTACTCAGTGTGGACAGGTTGTGGCTAAAAAAGCCATTGGAAATGTCAAGTGTCGTTTTAAATCTTTTACGCACGAGACTGTCGACAAGAGCCGAGCTATGTGTATTTTGTACCGCGCAGGTCCGGCAATGGGAATTTAGGTGCCGGTAATCCAAAACTAAACGGTACGAGCCGTCAGGCTTCGTTACAGTGAATAAAGGGTTATTCATAGGGGACACACAAGTTTCAATAACACCCTGATATTCCAATTGTTCAAGGATCGCCGCGACGTGTGGCCAGGCTTCACGACGCATGGGATATTGGGGTTGAGGCTGGGGCATAGACCGCAATGGAATCTCATGGCAGGGGGACAACCGGTCCCATCCCACCTGAGTACGATATACCGCCGGCGCAAGCGCCAGCGCCCACTCCTCAGCGTACACTTCAGCCTGGTCCTTTGGCACTGTGTGCGCAAAGGACGGGAGGATCACTTCCTCCCCTCTAGGAGCTTCTAAAATGAAAGCTGGGGGCCAATCTGCCTCCGCTAGGAGGATATCATAGGTGGTAGTCAGATTATCCCAAAAAATCCCCTTTATTGTTCGTTGTATGTCACCCTCAATTAACAAGACAATTTCATAAAGTCTGTCAGGGGGAGCCACTCTGGTGTCAGCTGTCTCAACAGTAACCATTATATCAGTTGCTGTCGCCGCCAGAAATGGACGCAGAGCTTGACGGACTATGGTAATTTCCGCTGCGCTGTCCAGTAGCGTCAGCGCCCATGTCCGGTTCCGAAGCTGTGTCCGCACTATCTGAGGCATACCTTGCCGTCAGAGCCGCCACTTTTTTCTTCTGAAACGGGGGTCTTTGTCGTGCAAATTCGTCCTGCTTGCCTTTACCCTCAGTCTGTCGGGGCTGGTCACGTGTTTGTGGTGCACCCCGACCTTTGCCACCGCCTCCGCCACCGGACTGTGAAGCCGATGTTTCCTGTGAAGAACGAGGAGAACGTTGTTCAGAAACCTGAAATCTATCAGGAGACTTAATAGTAGCAGATCATAAGTGCGTTCACTACTTGACTGAACGGGAGAGGCAGGCCGAGAGCCCTGTTTCTGCTGCTGCTTTCCCTGTTGTTTAGACCGCCAATTTTGTTTTGGAAAGCTTGGCCGGTCATCCTTACCAGAGGCTTCTGCCTTACCCTGCTGCTTAAAATCGGGAGTTTTGATCACAGGCTTAACTCCTAAAGAGCTACGACCTAAATCTCTGTATGCACCTGAGATTATTTTCGCAAATTCCCGTGGCTTATCCTCCTCAGCAACCTTCTTCAGTTCATTACGAACCTGGAATTGCAAAGCATCACCCTTAAGGTTACCCATTATCATGGTAGCCACCAGGTCAAACTCTCCGAGGAGCCGCATCCCTAATTCTATCGCAGACTCCGCACCGTGGTTCTCTTGAACACGTTTAATAACGGAGGGCAGCTGCAACATAGACGGAGTGCCAAAGCACTGCGCGTACGTAGCTGCAAAGACCTTACCCCAGGTAACACAATCATCTATGTGGGGGACCAAGTCTTTAGGCAAACTAATTGTGAGGATCCTGTGTTTCTCCACAGGAGATGTATTCGGGTATACCGCTTCTATTTGGTCAAATTTTTCAGCAAGCCAAAAGGGGAAATCATCCCTAGTTTGGGGGCACTTGCCCATAACAGAATTAACCATAACAGGACTAATGACCACCGCGTGGTGGTCAGTAGGCTGCCCCGCAACAGCAGGTGCCCCCGCCTGCATATTGCGCGACACGTACTGCACTAACGCCCTATATACCGTAATAAGGGCAGTGTGTAGTACACGCAACTCAGCCACCGTCACCGTGAGGTAACGGGGATGAGGCGTAAATCCGGCTAGTACCGGCCAAGTGGCCCCTGCAATTGATAAAGGGTCCATTCTCGGCGGTATAACCACATGGGGAAGGGCGCCATTAAACCAAATATGATGCTGCCAAGCAGATATTGGTATTTCCTGTGTCCTATACGGTGTATAGTTCGCTGGCACGGCAGTGGCAGTGTAAGAATGAAAGGTATTATCATCCTCACTCACCGCCGGAATCGTCACCCAAGAGTAGAACAACTCATAGGGATGAGCCGCATCGGCTCCCACCACAAAGATGACGTTCATGCCAGTGTCCGGCACCCCATACTGCGTCAATTGACGTTTCAGAGCTGCACGGCTATGCACCGCAATATCTACCGCCATAAGGACAAGCTACACTTGAAGTATTCAGTAGCACAAGGGTTCAATAACCTTTTTAATGATCAAGCTTGAAGAAACCTATCTCAACAGAAATAGGTAGGTTTAAATCCGTCAGACTTGTTATCCGGAAACAAGAATGAGGGTGTCGTGGACTAATATAAGCACTACTAAGGCGTTTCAACTCATAGACCAAACGTTAGGTGCGCCATGTTGCAGGGATTCTGCTTATATACAGAACTATGCGTAGAACCCCAGGACCTCAGTGAATTGTGGTGTACCAGAAACTCACCTCAGAACCCAGAACCCAGTATCCGGCTAGCATAAGTGTCCCATTCGTTATCCGAGGTTTAGCTCGGCGATCCCAATGAAAAGACAACCCAGAACAAGCGACTCAGTATACTCTCAGGAATGGTGGGAATCGGAAATACCTGTTCGTATATTATTCTCACATCAGTCCACAACAAGAATCAACAGAGACACGGTGAAAATAAAAAGAGTTTATTTTTATAGACCACGTGTCCTAAGATGCAGTACTTTGGCTAATACAAGCAGACAAATGATTAAAATCAAAACCATCAGCATCGTTACAATACCATAGAATATAAAAGGGGTGATCATGTTATAATGACAGTGGATACTACCACCTTCCCTTTACTAAGAAGCTAATATTATTATTATGCTAATAGAAGGTCTCTTAGGCTTGAATAGGGGACCCCATACCTCAAAGATCAGCTTAGTGAAATCACATCACAGGAGCATCAGGAGTCTTCTCGCAGGAAGGCTCGTCTTCGGTCTGAATACTAAACATGAGGGCTG
Organism: Triturus cristatus; assembly: GCF_964204655.1. NCBI lineage: Eukaryota > Metazoa > Chordata > Amphibia > Caudata > Salamandridae > Triturus > Triturus cristatus. The sequence continues at coordinate 983,071,299 of NC_140585.1, read as the reverse complement.
TCATATTAAAAGCACCAACTTTCAGGTATTTTGCAGCTGCCTGTGTGTTATGGCTAAATAGTGGGTCGATCAACCTAGAGTGGAAAACATGCATTGTCTAACAACCCAGACTGTTTGTCACATCATGTACAGACCAAGGTCGCTGCGCAGAGCTCTGGATGGTAACAACAGATTGCTCTCGTGTGAGGCAACGCTCGAGTCAGCAGTTTGTTTAAGCAATAACATGTGAACGCAGTGTCGTGCGCAAAAGCAGCAAAATGGCTTTCTAACATCTAACGTGGTTATGCTAACTTAACAATGTATGTACGTATTAAGGGAGTCCTTACTACAGTGCAACAACTCACACTGTTCAGAGCCCCCAAAGTTATAAGAATGGCTTGGGCAGCAGGTATTAGTTGTGTTTAGTGTAACAACTTGTGTTCTGCTCATCTCTACATTACAAATATGGCACCAACATGTGCCAGCTGTCATAAGGGCCGGTGTTCACAATTAAGTGCCGGTGCCGAGCACTGGAAACCACCGACTCAAATTAAGCACTGACTTATGGTTATAAAAGCATGTTAACTTCTTTGTGCATCCAGCAGTTTTAAGGCAACAATAAAAATGTCAAGATAATTCTGGTGATTATTGTTCTTACTGGTGAGCAATCGGAATTTTGTCTTGTGGCAGTTTTGACTCATCATAGTAGTGCAGAGCGTTAATGTGCCTGCTGCAAAGAATGTGTACCACGCAGTTCACTGAAATTAGTGTGAGTGAACCATGAGTAGCACTATAAAAAAAAATAAAAGTATGTCGGTGAGGGGCTATGGAGAGATGAGGGTCACTGCTGGAGGGTGCCAGTTAGGGAATTTGTGGAGAAGGAGGTCATGGGGAGCATAAAAGACTGTCGCACCTGGCACCACCAGCGCTAAAGTCGCCTCTGTTGCCAACTTTCATTCTTAACCAAGTATCGTGGACTATAGTAAAATTATGGCCTTTAGTAGTGGGTGGGACTCCCTAAAAGTCACAAAAAGACCAGAATCACAGGATGTTGAGCTGGCGCCAAGTGTCTTTGCCCCCCATGTTGAGTTTATTGTCTTGCCCCTCTTAAAACAAAAAAGTGCTATGGCTTGGCCGGCACTGGCTACATCATAGCACTTTCCCACTGACTTTTCAGCCATGCTGAACAGCAGATGTGCTGCTAGAGAACATGGCTAAAAGACATTAACATTGACAAGGTCAATAGCTCGGGCATTGCAGAGATCGATTGGCTTTGCCAATGCTTGTTCGGTGCTGACGGGATCTCGCTGAACAAATTTGGAAGTGATAGTGAGAAACAGTTGAGGAACTTTGAAGTGAAGTGAGGATGTGGCGTAATGGCCAGATCTGCCGACAGGGAAACTGGGGAACCAGGTTTGAATCTTGGGGTTGGCTGAACTGTTTGTGATATTGGGCAAATCACTTACGCTTCCCCCTGCCTACGACAATGAATGTGTCATTGTGAAATGTAACTGGTGAGCACTTGAAGCGCTCTAACACCATCGGCTAGTGTTAGCTCTATGGCAAGATGGAGGCCGGACAAGCGCTCCAATACCATCGGAGCGTAAAAAAAATAAAAGCAGCAGCAACGAGGGAGGTAGTGGGGGGACGGGTTAAACAGGGAAGCATGAGGGGATGAAGAGATGGGCAAGCAACAGATGGAGGAAGCAACATTGAAGGTGGGAAAATGCCTTAATTGAAGCAGGATCAGCGACATAAATGAATGTACCATTGTGTCATATAACTGGTGAGCACTTAAAGCGCTCCAATACTTTCAGCTTTTGTTCGCGCTATGGCAAGACAGAGCGAGCACTCCAATACCATCTTATTGTGCAAAAAATAAATAAACAAGTGTTGTTCGTGTTTTAACAACTTTTTAAGAAATGCATGTGTTCATGTACCCGGGCATGCATTTTAGTAGTATGTTGTATGTGTACAAGGGAGAGGGCCTGAATACACAAAAACTCCTATGAAGTGCTTGAAAACAAAGAAAACAAGCATTTGCAATGTAATAGGTCTCGCATTTATGTGAGTTTCATAAATGCGACACCTATTGCATTACAAATGTGAGTTTGCAAACACGCCTATGCGGTGCTTTAACTTTAATTTCGGCTGCGCCCCTTTCTTTAGACAAGTCATTTCTAAAGAAAGGGGAATGGCCGCCATTAAAGTAAAAGCGCGGTATTGGGCACATTTGCAAAAAAAAGCATTTGTTTGTTAAGTAGACAAACACATGCTATTTTTTGTAAAAGCGTTCCATGCCACGCTTTCACATTGATTGCTGCCATGCCCCTTTCCTCACATTCGGCTCATTCAAAGAAAGGGTCGCGACCAACATTAAAGTGTAAGTGCAGCATGGGGCAATTTAAAATAAATAAACACATAAATCATTTTTTTTTTAAAACATGCAGCCACATTTGGCGCGGCAAGTAAAGCAAAGGCACGGCCGCCACTATCAGCGTAGCGTGGCGTGCTATGTAAAAAAAATAATAAAACTGTTGCGAGAGAGCATGTCCTGCCTGCAACAGCAGGCATGTGAAAACCATTAAACAAAATAGTTCTTAGAGGCTGTAATAAAAGCCTATCGAGCAAAAACACATGTAAAAGGCGGTGCCCTCATGGGAAGTTACAAATGAAAACATGCTGGTACTAAGGAGGGACTAACAAGCCAATTTACAAATCAGAAGCCAGCATTTACTAAGGACAATGACACAAGCCAATGACAAATATGGGTGAAGAGTGGGCATGGCTTCAAGTGCATACTCCAATACAGCATACCTCGCAGAGCAGCGCATACACTGCCCTGGCTCAACCCACACAGCCCCAATTCTTGAAACAAAACAAAAATGTCAATTTGCCTGAGGCCACGCCCCCTCCCTGCATGTCTCTGCAAACGCACCTCCAGGCGTACTCTGTGTTGGGGGATTAAGTCCCCGTCGCTACTGAGGGTTTGTGGGGGCCAACTAGGCCACCAGGAACCTCCAGTAAGCCTCACACAGTGGTATTGCTGAGAGGTGGTCCGAGGCCACGCCCCTTTTTACACCACTCTGCCAATGCACCTCTTGGCACACTGCTGGTGGGGTGGTGAGGTCCTCTTGTGTCCTGAGGACCTCAGGACTGAAGAGAACTTCATCCCAAGCAGTAGTGTGCCAAGAGGTGCATTTGGAGAGTGGTGTAAAAAGGGGGCGTGGCCTCAGACCACTCTCAGCAATCCAGCTGTTTGTGGGTTTACTAGAGATAACAGGAGGCTTAGTTGGCCCGAGGGACCCTCAGGAGGCAAGGGGACTTCATCCCCCAACCAAGAGCTTGCCAGGAGGCGCGTTTGCAGAGTGGTGGAGAAAGGGGGCTTGACCCGTGACCACCTCTCATCAATCCCACTGTGTGGGGCTTACTGGAGGTAACAGGTAGGCTTGTTGGTCCCTAAGGACCCCCAGCAGCGAAGGGAGCTTCAATCCCCATCCAAGAGCATGCCAGGGAGTGCGTTTGTAGAATGGTGGGCAAAGGGGGCGTGGTCTGCTTTGAGAACTTAACAGTACTGCTGTGTGTGACTTACTGGAGGTAATAGGAGGGGTGGTTGGCCCCCAAGATTTTCCTTGGGGGTCAACTACCCTTCCTGTTAACTCCAGTGGGATTGCTAACAGGTCTTCGGAGGCCACGCACCCCTTTCTCCACCACTCTGCAATCGCACCTCCTGGCACACTAATGGTTGGGGGATGAAGTCCACTCTACTCTTGATGGACTTTGGGGGCCAAGAAGCCCTCCTGTAAGTCCTACACAGCAGAATTCCTGCGCGCTGGTCGGATGCCCAGCGCCCTTTCTCCACCACTCTGCAAATGCGACTACCAGTTAAAGAAGCCTTAGCAAGGTAATAGGTCTCGTATTTACAAGAGATAGAGCTATTGGCGTTGTAAATGTAAACATTTTTTACTAATGTTTTTTGGAGTAGAGTGGATGTAGGTTGTGTGTAGTGGAATTATGTGGTATGTTGTGCAGTACAATTATATGAATAGAAAGTATGTGGTATTTAGTGTATAGGCATTATGCAGAGTGGGATTATGTGTTATGGAGAGTAATTATGTGGTATGGTAATTTGTGCTGTGGAGTGGTAACCTCAGGTTTAGTCTTCCTCGTTTCCATAGAAGCTAAACAATAAACTCAATGAGGCAAAAAAAAGAATGAACCACTGAGGAGCACTTCTGGACCTAGTCAAAGGTATGAGCAGGGCCACTGGAACTATGCGACTGTTTGGCTGCACCGACTTTCGTACAATTATGTATTTTCCGCATTTTGCCACATAATCCATCATCTGCTGCATAATCTGCAGATTTGAACAAAAAAACCTTGTTTCTAGCTTAAACGGCTCAAACGTTACCAAAAGTACAGTGACAAGTTTTACAGCGTGGTGGAAGGCCCTTTGCAAACCTAGAATGGTCACCTGTTACTTATTGCTAAATGTGGGTATTAAATTGGTACTAATGGTGCGCAAACCACTCTTGCTTCTTTCTGCACCTCTCTTGCCTCTTTCTGCATTTCTGTTGCTTCTTTCTGCATCTTTCTTTGTTTTTCTGCACTTCTCTTGCCTCTTTCTGCACATCTCTTCCACTTTCTGCACCTCTCTTGCCTCTTTCTACACCTCTCTTGCCTCTTTCTGCACATCACTTGCTTCTTTCTGCACCCCTCTTGCCTCTTCCTGCATCATTCTTCTATCTTTCTGCACCTCTCTTGCTTTTTTCTGCACCCCTGTTCCCTCTTTCTGTACCTCTCCTGCCTTTGTGCACATCTTCTGCCTCCTTCTGCACCTCTGTTGCTTCTTTCTGCACTTCTCTTGCCTCTTTCTGCACCACTCTTGCTTCTTTCTGCACTTCTCTTGCTTCTTTTTGCACCTCTCTTGCTTCTTTCTGCACCCCTCTTGCCTCTTTCCACACCCTTCTTCCCTCTTTGTGCAACTCTATTCCTTATTTCTGCACCTCTCTTCCCTCTTTCTGTACCCCTCTTGCCTCTTTCTGCACCTCTGTTCCTTCTTTATGCACTTCTTTTGTTTTTTTTCTATACCTCTCTTGCTTCTTTCTGAACCCCTTGTGACTCTTTCTGCACAATTCTTCACCTTTTCTGCACATCTCTTGCATCTTTCTGCATCCCTGTTCCCTCTTTCTGCACTTCCACTGCCTGTTTCTGCACATCTCTTGCCTCTTTCTACACTTCTCTTACCTCTTTCTGTACCTCTGTTACTGCTTTCTGTACTTGTCTTACCTCTTTTTGCACCTCACTTGCTTCTTTCTACACTCCTCTTGCTTCTTTCTGCACCCCTGTTCCCTCTTGCTGCACCTCTACTGCCTGTTTCTGCATCTCTCTTGCCTTTTTCTGCAATTCTCTTGCCTCTTGTACCTCTGTTGCTTCTTTCTACACTTCTCTTGCTTCTTTCTGTACCTCACTTGCTTCTTTCTGCACCCTTCTTGCCAATTTCTGTACCCTTCTTCCCTCTTTGTGTACCTTTCTTGCCTCTTTCTGCTCCTCTCTTCCCTCTTTCTGTACCCCCTGCCTTTTTCTGTACCTATGCTCCTTCTTTCTGTACTTCTTGTTTCTTTCTACGCCTCTCTTGCTTCTTTCTGTACCCCTCGTGCATCTTTCTGCACCCCTCTTCCCTCTTTCTTCACCCCTCTTGCCTCTTTGTGCACCTCTGTTCCTTCTTTCTGTACTTTTTTTGTTTCTTTCTGCACCCCTCTTTCTTCTTTCTGCACCCCTCAGGCCTCTTTCTACACCCTTCTTCCCTCTTTCTGCACCCCTCTTGCCTCTTTATACACCCCTGTTCCATCTTTATGCACCTCTCCTGCCTGTTTCTGCACCTCTCTTGCCTCTTTCTGTACTTCTCTTGCCTCTTTCTGCACCTCTGTTGCTTCTTTTGGCACATCTCGTGCATCTTCCTGCTCCTCACTTGCCTCTTTCTGCACCTCTGTAGTTATTTCTGCAGTTCTCTTACCACTTTCTGCACCTCTCTTGCTTCTTTCTGCACCCCTCTTGTCCCTTTCTGCACCCTTCTTTCCTCTTTGTTCACCTCTGTTGCCTCTTTCTGAACCTCTATTCCCTCTTTCTGTACCCACCTGCCTCTTTTTGCACCTCTGTTCCTTCTTTCTGCACTTCTTTTATTTCTGTCTGCACTTCTCGTGCTTCTTTCTGCACTGCTCTTCCCTCTTTCTGCACCCCTCTTGCCTCTTTCTGCAGCTCTGTTGCCTCTTTCGGCACTCTCTTGCTTCTTTATGCACCTCTCTGGCTTCTTTATGCACCCCTCGTGCCTTTTTCTGCACCCCTCTTCCATCTTTCTGCAACCTCTTGCCTCTTTCTGCACCTCTGTTCCTTCTTTCTGTATTTCTTTTGTTTCTTTCTGTACCCCTCTTGCCTCTTTCTCTACCCCTCTTCCCCCTTTCTGTATGTCTGTTGCTTCTTTCTGCACTTCTCTTGCCTCTTTCTCCACCCCTCTTCCTCCTTTCTGCACCTCTGTTGCTTCTTTCTACACTTCTCTTGCGTCTTTCTGTACCCCTCTTGCTTCTTTCTGCACCCCTTGTGCCTCTTTCTGCATCACTCTTCCCTCTTTCCGTACCCTTCTTGCCTCTTTATGCACCTCAGTATCTTCTTTCTGCACTTCTTTTGTTTCTTTCTGCACCTCTCTTGCTTCTTTCTGCACCCTCTTGCCTCTTTCTCTACCCCTCTTCCCCTCTTCCCCCTTTCTGTATGTCTGTTGCTTCTTTCTACACTTCTCTTGCCTCTTTCTATACCCCTCTTCCCTCTTTCTGCACCTCTCTTGCTTCTTTCTGTACCCCTCGTGCCTCGTCCTGCACCCCTCTTCCCTCTTTCTGCACCCCACTTGCCTCTCTCTGTACCTCTGTTCCTTCTTTCTGCACTTCTTTTGTTTCTTTCTGCACCTCTCTTGCTTCTTTCTGCACCCCTCTTGCCTCTTTCTCCATCCCTCTTACCCCTTTCTGCATCTCTCTTGCTTCTTTCTGCACTTCTCTTGTCTCTTTCTTCACCCCTCTTCCCTCTTTCTGCACCTCTCTTGTTTCTTTCTGCACTCCACGTGCCTCTTTCACATCCCTCTTTCCTCTTTCTGCACCCTTCTTGCCTCTTTTTGCACTTCTTTTGTTTCTTTCTGTATCTCTCTTGCTTCATTCTGCACCCCTGTTGCCTCTTTCTGCACCCCTCTTGCCTCTTTCTGCACCCCTCTTCCCTCTTTCTCCACACCTCATCTGTCTTTCTGCTCTTCTGTTGCTTCGTTCTGCACTTCTCTTGCTTCTTTCTGCACGTCTATTGCTTCTTTCTGTACCCTTCATGCCTCTTTCTGCAACCCTCTTCCCCCGTTCTGCACCCTGCTGCCTCTTTCTGCACCTCTGTTCCTTCTTTCTGCACTTCTTTTGTTTCTTTCTTTACCCCTCTTGCCTCTTTCTGCACCCCTCTTCCCTCTTTCTCCACACCTCATCTGTCATTCTGCTCTTCTGTTGCTTCTTTCTGCACTTCTCTTGCTTCTTTCTGCATGTCTCTTGCTTCTTTCTGTACCCCTTGTGCCTCTTTCTGCACCCCTCTGCACCTCTGTTGATTCTTTCTGGACTTCTCTTTCTTCTTTCTGCATCCCACTGCCCTCTTTCTGCACCTCTTTTGCATGTTTCTGCACTTCTCTTGCCTCTTTCTGCACCCCCTTGCCTCTTTCGCACCTCTGTTGCTTGTTTCTAAGAGTAAGTATCTGTATAAATAAATGAGGTGGTGTGTGTATAACTCTATAGGTGAGTAAACGGGAGTGTGAATGATTCCTTGCATGACTGACTAGGTGTGTGAGTAACTCTATGTATGAGTGGCGATGTGTGAGTGTCTGTATAGGTGTATGAGTGCAAATTATAGTGCTGAATTGATAAGTGACTGCATGTATGAGTGACTGTATGGGTGAATGAGTGGACGTGTGTGTAGACCTAAGAATCTGTGAGTGGGTAAGTAGTAACTGGTATTGGTGTGTCTATGGTTTCGAAAATGGTAGTTTGTATTTTAGAGTCGGTGTATTAAAGGTTATTTTAGGGTGTGAGGAGGTGCATCAGATTATCACGTGGATGATGTCATCAGTGATGTCATCAGTGATGTCATTTGAGATTTCATCAGTGATGTCACGGACCATGTCATGAATGATGTAATATGTGATGTCATCAGCAGTGCACTGTGGTGGCGCGAGTTATAGTTAGCTGAACTAACTATAACGGCGGAATATCTCTGGTTTTGTACAAGTGAAATGTCCAACTAACTATAACGTCCCCGAAACCTGTGTTTTTTCAGTGAATTTCTAAGGTTTTTTAAATGCTAATTTCCAACTATAACGTGCCTGAAACCTATGGTTTTTTCAGTGAATTTCCAAGGTTTTTTAAATGCTAATGTCTAACTATAACATCCCTGAAACCTATGGTTTCTTTCACTGAATTTCAAAGGTTTTTTAAAGGCTAATTTCTAACTATACCTACAGAGGTAGGACATGTGCAGAAAGAGGAAGAAAGGCGCAGAAAGAAGCAAGAGAAATGCAGAAAGAGGCAACAGAAGTCCAGAAAGACAAAGAAAGGTGCAGAAAGAAGCAAGATCTATGCAGAAAGAACCAACAGAGGTGCAGAAAGAGGCCTTGTTGCAAAGTCCTCCTGTGCCCCCAACTTTTTAGCGACTGGTACTGGTGGTACCTGACTCGGCCTAACCAGGCCTGGAGCCAGTGCTATGCTAAAAGACTACAGTGAAAACACCTACATACACTAGGGTACACTATCGGTTGGGGTACCTCTGTGATTGGCATGACCTCCTCTGTAAGGCCCTAGTATATACTAGGGCAGGGGGATTACAACTACCTCTTAGTCAGAGGCGCAGAAAGATGCTTCTTTAAATAGTCTTTGCATTTGCAGAGTGGTAGAAAAAGGGTGCTGGGCCTCTGACCAGCGCTCAGGAATTCCGCTGCATAGGAGGGCTTCTTGGCCCCCAAACTCCCTCAAGAGTAAATTGGACTTCATCCCCCATCCCATAGTCTGCCAGGAGGCGTGTTTGCAGAGTGGTGGAGAAAGGGGGGCATGGCCTCCAAAGACGTCTTAGCAATCCCACTGTATGGGAGTTACTGGAGGTAACAAGAGGGGTAGTTGGCCCCCAAGGACATCCTTGGGGGCCAACTACCCCTCCTATTACCTCCAGTAAGTCCCACACAGCAGTACTACGCACCCTTTGCCCACCACTCTACAAACGTGCTCCCTGGCTGGCACGCTCTTGGATGGGGATTGAAGGTCCCTTCGCTGCTGGGGGTCCTTTAGGGGCCAACTAGCCTACCTCTTGCCTCTAGTAAGCCCCACACAGTGGGATTGCTGAGAGGTGGACAAAGGCCACGCCCCCTTTCTCCACCATTGTGCAAACATGCCCCTGGCACGCTCTAAGTTGGGAGATTAAGTCCCCTTGAATACTGAGGGTCCCTGGGGGGCCAACTAGCCCAATACCTCCAGTAAGCACCACATACCTGGTTTGTAGAGAGGTGGTCTGAGGCCACACCCCCTTTTTACACCACTCTGCAAACACGCCTCTTGGCGCACTGCTGCTTGGGGGATGAAGTCCACTTGACCTCATCGCCCCACCAAACCAGGTATGTGGTGCTTACTGGAGGTACCTGATGAGCTAGTTGGCCCCCAGGGACCCTCAGTATTCATTGAGACTTAATTTCCCAACTTACAACACGCCAGGGGGCATGTTTGCACAGTGGTGGGGCCTCCGTTGTGATGCCGGCTTTTTTTATTTATTTATTTTTTAGAAGGGGGCTGTGTGGCCCCCTCCTTTTACTATTACCCCTCCAGAGGCCAATTTCAGCCCTGGGGACCACATCCCCGGGGCATGGCCTCCTTTTTTTTATAGGGAATGGGGGCCATGTGGCCCCCTTCCCTGGGACACTTTTGGCCCCAGGGACCCCATCCCCGGGGCATGGCCTCTTTTTTATTAACTTATTATAGGGAAGGGGGGCCGCAAGGCCCCCCTTCCCTGGGACACTATTGGCCCCGTGGGCCCCGTGGACCCCATCCCCCGGAGCTTGGCCATTATACAAATCCTTTTAAATTGAGAAGGTGGGCTGCGTGGCCCCCCTCCCCAGGCCGATTTCTGCCCAGGGGACCCCATCCCCCAGGGCCTAGCCACTTTTTTTTTTTAAATTAACGAGGAGGGGGCCGCATGGCCTCCATCCCGTACCACTCCTGACCCCGGGGACCCCATCCCCCGGGGCCGGCCCTTTGCATGTGGGACCGTGGGGGGGAGTCCCAATGACCCCACGATCCCACCGGCTCCCCGCCTCCTGTGGGAGCTGCCATTTCTTTTGAGCAAGGGGAGCTGCATGTGTTCAAAAGAAATTCTGCTTTGCTTCATTGAAGCAAGAGCAGGTTTTCCTGCTCTTACTTCAATGAATCAAAGCAGAGTTTACTATGACGGCTCCCGCTCTGCCATAGCAAACGGCAATGTCCCGGGGGTGGGCACCCCGGGACATGGCAGGAGCCGGCCCTGGGGTGTGGCTGTCCCAAGGGACATCAAGGGCTCCAGGAGGTGGGCTGCGCGGCCCCCCTCCCATCAAGTACAAAGCACCAGGGAGGTGGTGGTCCCCGGGGCTTGGGGGTCCTACGAGGCCCCCGCCTCTAATTAATCAAAGCCCCGGGGAGGTGGTGGTCCCCAGGGCGTGGCCGGTCCGTGAGGCCCCCATTAATAAAGAAAGCCCCGAGGAGGTGGCAGTCCCCGGGGCTTGGGGGGGCCCAAGAGGCCCCCGTACTTAATTAGGCATGCCCTGGGGCGATGGTGGTCCCCGGGGCAGCGTGGGGGGCAGGAGCCCCCCACGCTTTTTTTAAAACAAAAGACCCGGAGAGGTGGCAGTCCCCGGGGCTGCGGGGGGGTAGTGAGCTCCCCGCATTCAATAAACTAAGAAGTGGCAGTCCCCGGGGCTGCGGGGCCCCCGCTAATTAAATAGGCATGCCCCCGGGACCTGGCCCACCCAGGGGCTTAAGAATAACGGAGTGCGGGAGCCCGAGCTTTGTTTTTTTTTATTTTCTCGGCCGAAATTGTGACCCCAGCACTAATTCTGCGGATTTTTTTTTAAACAAATGCTTTTTTTGGGCCCTGGGGTCCTTGTGGGCCTAGGGGGTCAGGGTGTTTGTACCCTGCCCCCTTTTCTTGTTTTTCACCTCTTTATTTACTCTTTTCTTGTGACTCGCTTACCGAGTCACAAGATGGCTGCCAAGACTTCCTGGTTTGGAGTGTTGGCAGCCAATCAGAGTGAAGCTCGAGCCCTGGAGTGTCCACGAATCCCTCCTCGGTGCTCAGATATTTTTTCTGAGAATGGAAGTAAACATGATTTAAGGCCATTATATTTCAAGACTACACCGTCAGAATTGCTTTATACACCTTCTTGCCTTTTCACCAAATGTTTTATCCTTCTTTTTTTACCACTTTCTTGGGGGGTCGATTAGAACCCCCTTCCCAGCCCTCCTTATGTAAATTGGAGTTGCTCCTTTCTGTCACTCGCCAAGTCAAACTCGGTGTCCAACTTTTATGCCACACTACTTTAAAAAGCCTCCTGCTGTCACTGCAGACACCACCTGCACAACAACAAATTAATTTGTATTGAAACAGTGACCCAACAAAGAATCAATGCCTCCTCTCCTCCACCTTTTTACATACATACAGTTCTCTCAGGTTTGTGTGCCACATCGCAGCTTGCTCCAGTTACCCCATCAGGGAAGTCCTAGCTCTATCTATCTATCTATCTATCTATCTATCTATCTATCTATCTATCTATCTATCTATCTATCTATCTATCTATCTATCTATCTATCTATCTATCTATCTATCTATCTATCTATCTATCTATCTATCTATCTATCTATCTATCTATCTATCTATCTATCTATCTATCTATCTATCATCTATCTACTATATATATATACATTCCCTTTCTTGACAGGGTCCCTTCTGACTGTTGGGACATTTTTAGTCTCCACATTATTTTTCCTATGTTGTGCCTTAAAAAAAAGTCTCAACTAGTATCTCTTGCAGATACTCCACCCATTACCGAGAATAGAATTCTAGGGGATAGATTTGAATTCCAATAAATATGGTGGTGGGTTTAAATGCTCTTCGCATAAGTCTTCCTAGTCACTTCTCCAAAAAAATCCCTTTTTCCGAAAATACACAATCAGATTATTGTTCTATGTATCAAAAGGTATACGAGTGGCGTGAAACTCTTGATGATGTAAGTGCTGATCATATTTTTCTTATTGATATAACTTTCTGCTTCCTTTCTAGGCACCCCCTCCTCCTTCAATGTTGCCTACTTTATTGATAAGTGTTAGAGTGACTTTGTTTAAATGTACATCACAGGTTGGTGTGCTGGTATTTACACAATACGCTTGCATGCTAACACCTATACAGAATAATCACCGAGCATGTCATTCCTCCAGCAGTTACAGCTATGTGCACTGATATAGAGACTGAGTGCTTGAGTTACTGTGTCACACAGAAAAACGAATTGATCACTGCTTATAATCTGCACAATTACTATGAAGTTGAATACAGTCCTAAAGACAATGAATTCACCAGATTGTACTTATGGTTTATTCTTTCCGCAGGAATCAAAAGGGGAGATCACTCCAGTAAACCTGGCTAGTAAGCCTGTTTTGCATGCATCTATGTTATGTTTTTTTACCCCAGTCTAATTGTGAGGTAGATAGGGGACAAGAATCTTTGTGTCCACAATTGGCAAATCCCTGGCCACAGGCAACCCCCTTGTAAAAGGTACCATGGGTACCAAGGGCACTGTGACCAAGGAAGGCCTCTATGGGCTGCAGCATTTATTGTGCCACCCTTAGAGGCCCTGCACCTTAACCCACAGCAGGCTGCGTGTTTTGGTACAGAGAAAAGTCAAGAGTCGACATGGCATACACCCCTGCATATCATGCCTGCAATCCACTGCATAAGGCCTAGGTAAGTCACCCCACTACCAGGGTGCACTAGTCATAAGGTGAGGGTACAGAGGCATGAGCCCTGTACCCCTACAGTGTCTAAGTCCATTCATACACATTGTAAGTGTAGTAAAGCCATAAAAAATATATAGGGTCTCATCACGATCACGGTGAGACCGCCACCGATAGGCTGTCGGTCGCAGTCTCACTGCCATTGTAAGGCCATTTTCCACCCGCCAAATTACAATGGCGGGCAGTTCCGTGGCGATCTGAAACTCCAACTGCTACGCATCCAATGGGCTCCTTGAGCCTGCCTGTGTGTCAGAGGCCTTCCTATCACTAAAATGGTGGTGGTGCCTACCAGGCACCGCTGTAGGGATTAGGATGGTGCCTCCCCGCCAGCCTTTCCATAGCGTTCACGTGCCATGGAAAGGCTGGCAGGGATGGACATTGGGGGGCCTGTAGCGGGCCCCCCTTCATCCTGGGCCCTTGATTGTGGGTGGGGGGCAACCATCCCTGTACCAAGTGACAGGAACCGTATGGTGCCTGTCACTCGGTACAGGGATGTGTTACACATCCCTTTTTTCCATTTGAGCGGATGCTGCAGCCAGCAGCACCTGCTGCAATGGAAAACCAGGCCAATGCGACCGCCACGGTGTCGGTCGCATTGTAATTGGGCCTGTGAGACCCCTGACACCATGTCGGGAGGTCTCCATCTCCATTAGGGTGGCGGGCGGACGTCTGGGACTCACTACAAGCTCCACAACTCCATAATGGATTTCCTGAAAACGGCCAAATTTGGTAGCAAACTTCTCGGTACATTAAACCCACAGTGATGCCAGTGTGGGATTTAATGTAAAGTGCACACAGAGGACATCTTAGAGATGCCTCCTGAAAATCGACTAGCCCTGGTGTGGTTTCTGATTGACTGTCTGCCATTGCCACCACCAGACAGGTTTCTGGACCCCTGGGTAGAGGGCCTCCGCTCTCTGGGTCCAGACACAAAGCCCATGCTGAGCAGAGGTGTCATGCCTCCTCCCCCAGGATGGGCTGCACCCACAAAAGGGGAAGCTTTAAGGGCTTGCCGCCTTTGGACGCTGTCCCTGCATTTGCTGCCCACAGCAACTCGCTTCCACTGGTTCTGACCCCCACTTGTTTGGGAGAATCACTGGGAAATCCAAGCTAGGAAGAGAGGTGTGCCCATCGTTGTATCCCCACCCCTCAGGTGAGGATACTGAGGTGAAGCACACATCTTGAAGATGTGAGGACTCAGCCAATTAGGAAGAGGCTCATGCCCCCTCCCACTGGAGGTTAGCATAATAAGGGACGTACCCATTGGTCCCAAACTAAACACCCCTTTAACACCCCTAAATTTAGTTATGTATTACATTTTTAAAATTTCGACATTTTATTTATTTATTAGAAATAATAAATGTTTTTCAAAAAATTTATTTTTTATTTTTATTAACAATTTTTTAAACACAACAATTACAACAATTAAACATATTTTATACATACATATATATCTGTGTCATTTCAATTGTGTGTATTGGTAGTAGATAACTTTGTGTGCAATATTAGTGATTCGATAATTGTGTAGTTTGATATTATAGGGGTCGATGTTGTGTTAGTGATCCTGCAGGGCCAACCACAACCCTCGGAGCTTTGCTCCCACACCGAAGTGGCCTGCTTGCCAGCAAAACCAAACCAAAGCCCCCTTAGCCTGTAGGATAATGTTGGGACCCTGCACTCTGCACCTGGCTCCCCCAGTGCCACTGGTGGTGCAACTAGAGTGTCCACCTGGACCTTGGGGAACCTTGGTCCTAACCTCGAAACCTCATCCCCGTAAGTCAAATACTTACCTCCAAGTTCGATAACCATTTTTCCTTCCACAGAGACCCAAAGTAGGAGATTTTGAGTCTAGAATGTGTTCTCTGTAGAACTGATAATGTATGGGGAATCAAAGAGTATTTACTGTTTAATTCCAAGTATTCTGAAAAGCGATATCAACTGTAACTTACAATTACAAGAACAGCTGCATTTTCTTGAACGGTCGTGCATTTACAAGTATTTATTACCTACCTGTACCAAGTCCTGCTTGGTTCTATAAATAAACTATAAAGTATACCTTTTTTTTATACTTATCTAATTGGTCTGGATTCTGTCTCTGAGTGTGAGGCATCAGCCTTGATTGAGTGAATACAATAAATGATTAACACATCCTCCTGATAAGCTAGCTGCCCGACCACACTACCACAAATAGAGCAGTTAGTGATTATCTAATTTAGCCTCTGCTATACTTCTGGGGGCTCAATGGACTCTGTGCACACTATACTTTACTTTGGTATAGTAAATGCAGTGCCAACTTCATACACTGGACCACACCATGTGTGCCCTCATAATGGGCATTGGATTACTGTCCATGCTCTGGCTGCATCACATACACCTGTAGTGGCAGTGTACCATGGTTTATGAATCAGTAATATGACCAGACATTTTTCTCTTTCTTACTATGTCATGGACAGGCCAGACTACTAGTTCATTTCATGTAAAGTTCTGTGGTTATGTAAAAACCCAGAATGGTGTAAACATTCTATGTGTGTGTGTCAAGTGCGTGTATATTTAGTGCTTGTTTAGCACAGGTATGATAGCCGGACTCTTTTGGATGCCTCTAGCTTAGCATGGCACCAGATGGAGGGTGAACTTAGCTTCCCCTTAGTGAAAACATGTTGTATGCATTCATGAGGCTGGAAATTAAAGACCCAGATGCTGAAGTAAGTAGGATGGAGACAGAGCTACATTTGGAAAATCAATGAGGATTTTGTTAGCGAAGACCTGCTGAGAAGTGCCATTTGGTATATGAAAGGGGTGGGACTGGATTTTATGTTGATAAAGCTGAGACAGTTTCTACACCAGTCCTACCTGTGTGTCCCTGGACTGTTTCAGGAAGGCTAATGAAAGCCAGATGCAGAAATCTCACACTCCACTACAGTGCCTTCTATTGGATACTTCTGCTTGGATTCATCCTAATTGCTTTCTGCTGTGAGAGCTATTACCTTGCACAAAGGCTGTGTCTGAGGAATAGCCAGATAATTATATTTGAAACAGAACCAACGCATACCAGTTCTGAAACATTAAACAGTGGATTCAAAGCCCCTGACTGGAAAATGTGCATAAAAAGTGGAATCCTAACCAGGCCATGCTGTTACAGTTCCCAAATCTTCAAGACCAAGAAAGTGAGTGGTCTAGGCCAAGAGACCGGCAGGTGAAATCCAATGATGCATGTGGTCGGCGATGGAAACGAACATCCCTGTTATCTGTGCTTTGAAAAGCAACAATGAAAGGCACAGGATACTGGAAAATTACCTTGTTGGACACAGCCAAGTTGGGGGAAACAGGCACTCTGCGAGTTGAGAGGTGTAGGTAATTTGAAAACTGCGATGCAGGGCAGCAGGGGAGATTGGGGGTAATAATCGCAAACACAAGTATCACCTTGGGAATCATCTATAAAGTTTCCCACAGTTGTTTACATGTCACATGGAGCAAGAAGGTCTCAGACACAAAGAAGGGGAAGGCTAAATAAAAACACCAGAATGGCCTAGCCTAAAGGTAATGTCCTGGAATGGCAATGGGCTGGAAGAAAAGGTAAAGCAAGGGATAGTCCACAATATCTCAGACTCCCACAGACCAGACATAGTGATGATTCAGGAGACACATTTAAATGGCAACAGTTGTAGAGTACTTGACGGGGGGATATAAGATGATAGCCCGCTCAGGTTATACCTCAGACTCAAGGGGAGTAGGTTTTCTGATGAGAAAGGTGATAGCCTACATTCAAGAGCAAACATGGATGGACAACCAGTGCAGATACGTGTCACAGACAGGGCACTGAGATGGAATAAGAATTAACCTCTCATCTGCTTATGTCCTGCCTCAGCTGCATTCCACCATGTTGATGTCATTGGACTCCCTGTTATTGCAGCTACCAATGTCGTGTAGTTCCTATTAATGTATATAGGATCTGTGCACTTATACAACATAAACTACGGGATTGGAGTATAAACTGATTCCAGACACCCCCGAAGGATATGTTAGACTTTAGACCAGCTAGCTCACAGTGCCACCATAAGCCCCCTAACTTTACCAAGGAGCAAATAGTCTTTGGCAACTATCGAACATGACAACCCTTGATCCGTCAAGGATTGTGGAAACAGTGTACTACTTTTAGCTCAGTCACTCGTGCTCACTTGGTCTCAGAGAAATACACAGAATAAACGATGGGGAGATTTTCAATAAGCATTTATTGAACCAGCATCATTCTAGTATAAAATATGTGTGCTGTGACAACCATAAGACAGAAACAGATATATACGATTGCAAGCAGCGACAGAGTAAATAGAAGGTAGAATTCTACCATGGTGCTAAAACAGTGAATATATGCAGGCATATAGATACATGGCAATAATCATGTGTACTCCTAAAATGCTAACCCTATCTAAGTGTACCTAAATGTACATAGCATGCATTTAGGGTGTGAAGCCAAGAATCCCCTAGGAGAGAGCCAACCCCATTACCTGATGGGAGAGAATGAAGGACCCCATCTTGGTGTCGAGTTAGCCACCCCGCAAGGGATGTCAGACCACTGTGTGCTGGAGTTTCTGCGTGCAGGAATCATTGTGTCTTGTGTGAGCATGGACCAGCCGCGGCCCGTGGAGGGAGTTCCGTGGGGCGGTAAGACGGGGCGGGGGAGGGGCAGGGTGGGCGGTTCTAAAAACCGGAATATGGATAATTGCAGGTAAGTAAACAATTAAATAAATGAAACGAATTTCGTAGCGCGCGCTGCATCGCATTTTGCGATGCAGCGCACGCTTCGAAATTCCGGTTTTTAGAACACCCCACCCTGCCCCTCCCCCGCCCCGCCTTACCACCCCACGGAACTCCCTCCATGGGCCGCAGCTGGCATGGACGCTTCACCTCTGGTTGGCCAGTGAAGATGTGTTTATTTGATACCCGAAAGGTACCCTCAGGGGCTCTATCTAGATGTGTAATGGTACTGTTGGTCTGTCGTTCACGTATGAGGATAGCGGTGACTTTTGTACAGAGTTATTATACAGAAGATGGTAATCCTGCTGTGCAAATCCTAGGCAGGGGATTAAGATATAATACTAAGAATCCTCATGCCTAATAAATGAGGCTAGTTTTCTGAGAAAACCACACAACATTTATTCAGCACACAATTAGGTAAAAGGTCAGCGCCAGGAATGTGATATAGGGCAAGGTAGGACAAATGTGGGTAAAAGGTTGTGCAGCTACCTAGGCCTATATTGGGGTACATTGGGGCTCATAACACCAATGTGTGTCCTATATTGTGTGAATATCTCAAATTATCCTTAGAAGAGGAACTTGTTAGAAGCCTCCCTCAACAAGATAGGGTGAAGGAAGGGCTCTTGGCCATATTTCTAGAAGCATTGCGCTTAACAGATATATGAAGGACACAAAACCCAGGGGGTCAAATAATCCACTTTTTGTGGGGGATCCCACTATAGTTTTTCATGTATTGATACCTTTCTTTCACACAATGCACACTTGGGGCCCTTCCATAATCCCAGAATGCTATCATGGGGTATTTCAGTCCATTGCCTGCTGTGGATTGGTTTGCAGGGATTACACTGGGGGCACAAGAGGGGGTGGACGCTGGACCTATGATAGTTAAAGAATAGAGAAATACCCTCTATGCTCTCGCTAAGTACAATCCAAAACTTAAAGAATAACTTAGGTACAGTAGATTCCAACATTATGAAATAGGAAGCCTACAATTTGTCCTGAGAGGACAAGCCATTTCACTGATCGCAGGGGTTACAAAACAGAAAAGGGAGCACGCAGATGAACTAAAGACAGGCCACCTTAGACTGGAATCAGAGTTCCACCTATCAAGAGATGGCCAAATCTCCTAGCGGTTGCGCATAAGGGAAGAGGAATACTCAGAACTAGTTGAAAACAACACCAGAGCTGCTTTGGTAGACTCTCAGTGAAGGTTATACGATGTTGGGAATAGAGCAGGAAAGCTCCTGGCTTGGTTGGAGAAAAGAGAACACAACAGAGGCAGGGTGCAGGAATTAACCGTCCCCCTAATACAGATAATTAAAAGAATTTGACAATCATGGGTGAATTCGCAAAGCACTATCTCAAACTATACAAGTCTATCAAAGAAATAACATTAACTGAAATACAGTAATTTCTAAAAGACATCAAACTACCAACTCTGTCGCAATAAGGCATCCAAGACCTGGACACCAATATTGAATAGGATGAAATTGCAGGGGTTGTTACAGACCTACAATCGTGAAAATACCCAGGGCCTAATGGACTCCCAGTAAAATTATACAAAACTATGGCCAGTACTTTATCACAGCGCATGAACTAGATGTTCGTTGAGGTCAAAAAAGAGGCCCACTCCCATACAACCAGCACCTGACCACCATAGTTTCTATATTGTAGGAGGGCAAGCAGCCCAACATATGTGTTCCTATAGGCCTATCTTCTTGGTCAACACAGAAATCAACATTTTGGCAAAAGTACTGGCCACCAGACTCAGACAAGTAATCGTGGACTTAGTATTCCCAGAGCAATCCAGCTCCATACCAATAGGGGGACCAGATTCAACTTAAGGAGAGTATTGAGGTGTCTAGGTAAAATGAGGGGACTGTAAGTGCTACTAGGGTGTTGTCTTTGGATGCCACTAATGCTTTCGATACCATCAAATGTTCCTACATATACGGAGAGCTGGAAAAGAAGGGAGTGGGCCCGAATTATGGAAAATGGATTATATTGCCTTACCAACAACCAATGACAAGGGTTAACATAAATAATACTTGGTCGGACCCTTTCCAGCTCGAGAGTGTC
The DNA here is from genome assembly GCF_964204655.1 of Triturus cristatus. NCBI lineage: Eukaryota > Metazoa > Chordata > Amphibia > Caudata > Salamandridae > Triturus > Triturus cristatus. Next base: position 983,051,401 of record NC_140585.1, on the reverse strand, counting down.
ACAAAGCTGAGTTCCCACTCTCCCCCATGATTTTCGAACTCCCATTAGAACCCCTAGCCTATGGGTTCGAGAGGAGCCACTAGAAACTGGCATGCATTATGAGGAATGTTGGGACTAAAGAATCTCATTATATGCCCACAATATCCTCTTTATATGTCGCAGCCGGATGAAACTATCCGTAGACTTTTGCATATGTTCTACATCTTCGATTCTCAGCATATACAATAAACTGGTAGAAATTAATTCTCTATCCATTTAAATTGTGGCCCTGGAAATTTGGCAACAGAAAATTATAATGGATGCAGAGGTCTTCCTCAACAGATATTTACAAACCCTCTTAGAAAAACGTTAAAAATTATGGCAAACATTAGAGACTGCTACTACTATCATTGCTAGGTTGCTCAACAAAGTTCAAAATGATAACCTTATCTAAATTTATTTACATCCTCATGAGCACACCATACCAAATACTCCATGAGCTCTGTAGGAAACTGGAGTTAGAAGTTAGGTTACTGCTGTAGAAATGCGGTGGCACACATTGCTCTAATACTACTGCTAACACCCATCAGGTTATTATACAGGCCAGTGTACTATCTAGGCTGGACTGCGCAAGCTCTTTGTACCTAAGGGCCAATAGAGCAGCGATACATCGCCAACAAAGGGCACAAAATGCTGCCGTCCAGATGCTCTTCGGTCTGCCCAGAACCTGCTCCATTTCTAACTTCATCAGCAGACTACACTGGCTTTCGGTGGAGAAACAAATCAACTTCAAAGCCCTCTGTATCTCCCTTAGAATCCTGAACGCCCAGTCCCCGATATTTTAGCTGATCTTCTCACACCCTATACACTGTTCCTCGGATTAAGAGAGCCAGGGCAGGAGGGCGCTCCTTCCGTGTTCTTGCCCCAAAACTCTGGAACTCCCTCCCTTTGAGCATCAGAAGCATCCAAAATCATGCAGCATTCCGTAAGGCTATAAAAACATATCTCTTTCCCAAGTAATCTGCTTCCCTTTCCTGCTCTCTCCCCGCCCCTCTGTCTGTTTGAGATCAGCGCTGGGACGCCCCTTTGCTGGCCATGTGCTTTACAAAAACCATACCATAACATAAAACTGATGAGGGGAATCTATGATGGAGACATCACTCTCCCACACTTTAAAAATACTATTGGGCATCTACGTTAGTGGTATTCAATGAATGGGCCTTTGCACTACAGGATGAACCATCGCTAAGAACAGACCAATACGCTATGGGCAGCAAAGAATACCCAGCAGTCCTACACAAAGTTAAGCCAGTCATAGCCCTCCCGACTCACTATAAAAGTAGTCAAGACATGGAGAGCAACAACCAGATATCTGGGTTTGGAAGAAGGTATTAACTAATCAATCAATCAATCAAGGTTGGTAAAGTGCAGCTACTCACCCGCAAGGGTCTCAAGGCATTGGGGGGGGACGGCTCCGTTGAGTGCTGGGGTCATCCGAAGAACCAGGTCTGAGGTCCTTCCTGAACTGGTGCAGTGTGGGGACTTGCCAGAGGTGGTAGGAGGAGGTCGTTCCAGGCCTTGGCTGAGAGGTAGGAGAAGGACTTTCCTCCTGTTCTGGTCTTGGAGACGCGTGGGATGGCAGCTAGCGAGAGATCCGCTGAACTGAGGTGTCTCATGGGTGTGTGGAAGGAGAGGCTGTTGTTTAGGTACGCTGGTCCTATGTTGTGGAGGGCCTTGTATGCATGAGTCAGGAGCTTGAAGGTTATTCTTCTTTCGATGGGGAGCCAGTGGAGATCACGGAGGTGTTGGGTGATGTGGTTGTGGTTGTGACGGGAATGTCTAGGGTCAGACTTGCTGCAGCATTCTGGACTGTCTGGAGTTTGCGCCATAGTTTCTTTTTTCTTTTTCTTTTTTTTTTTTAAAGTTTTTATTTTAATAAATTATATAACATAACAATACAGATCTGCATTTTTTACGACATCATCATAATATACTTTCTTTACAGTCACTTAGTCAAAACAGTTTTACTTCGATACATCTATATTCTCACACCTTTCCATGTCTCCGTCCGAATCGCTATCGTGTTCTGGGGGGGAACAAATTTCTCCTCTATGTGTGTTCCACTTTCCCCACACCATAGCCCATTTGCGAGGGCATTTCCTGTTTATAAAGGTGGCCTTCTCCGCCACCATGGCCATATCCATATCTCTATACCACTGTAGTATTGTTGGTATTATTCCCACTCCCCATTTCTGCACTATGTTCCTTTTGGCTATCATCATGCCAGTTGTGGCCCAAAGGCGTTCTGCATGATTAAGTTCTGTCGGGCCCCAGACATTATGAAGACAGCCCTGGGGCTCGAGTGGAACTGCTTCCCGGTGACTTCTACAATTGTGCCTACCACTTCCTCCCAGTAGGAATAAGTTTCGGGCATTCCCATTATGTGTGATAATAAGTGCCGACATCCCCGCAGAGGCGCAAACAATTAGGTGCAGGAGCCTTCCCCATCTTGTGTAGTACCGTTCGTGTGTAGTAGGTCCTATGCAGTATTTTAAACTGCACCAGGCGTAATCTGGAGGAAATTGTCACTTCGCGCCAATCGGGATCGTCCATATCTCCCACTTCGGACTGCCAAAGTTCCCTGAGTCGGAGGAGTGGGTCCGGTCGATTGTTGATAATTTTTTTATATGTCAGGGAGGTCGCTCTTTTTTGGAGGTGGTCGGTTAGTAGTCGGTCCTCTAAGGGGGAGGCTACCGGAAGCGTCGCCTCCGCAGGGAGTGCTGTTTCAATTGCATGTTTGATTTGGGTGTATCGGAACCTTTCGCCTGGAGCCATGGAGTACTGTTCTTGCAGGTGAGTGAAGCTGACCACTTTCCCTTTTTGCCAGAGATCCCCCAGTCGGGAAATGCCAATCAAATCCCAACTGTGGAATCCTTTACTATTGCCCAGTGTTCCTAGTTTATGTGCATCCCACAATGGTGTATGTTTCGTAAGGATGTCAGTCCAGACCAAATGCCTGTTTACTGTGTGCCAGATGTGGACGGTAGGTGCCTTCCGGGCCGATAAGGTCTCGGGTTTTCTGTGTATTGTATAGCGCTCTATTATTTCCTAGAGTCATTCCGTCAATGTGGTAAGCGTGGGTCCAAATCTGGCACGTGCAGCCATTGATTAATGACTGTAAGTTTCGAGGCCCAGTAGTAGGCCTTGATATCCGGAAGAGCAATCCCGCGTCATACCAACTCCTCACCATTTTCATCGCTGCCACTCTCGCCGGCTTGCCGTCCCAGAGGAGAGATGCTACCTCAGCGTTTACTGCTCTAAAATATGAATCTGGGACTGGATAAGGGGTATTGTGCAGGGCATATAGAAATCTGGGCAAGGCCATCATCTTAAAAAGAGCCGCCCTACCCAAAAGGGAGAGTGGCAATGTCTTCCAGTGCCGAATATCGCATTTCAGTCATTGCAGGGGGGCTTGTAAATTCAGTGTCAAGAATGTGTCGCGGTCTGAGGTAATATATATTCCAAGGTATTTGAAATTGTTTGTGACTATCTGGACCTCACAGTCTTTTGGGAGACGCGGGGGCGGTCCGTGTAACAGGTATAATACAGACTTGTCCCAGTTGATGGAATAGCCGGATACAGAGCCTTATACAGCGCATATATTAAGTAGCGCATGAAGCGACCTCGTGGGTGAGGCTATATATAATAGCACATCGTCCGCATTCAAGGAAATGCGATCTTCCCAGTCCTCCCTCCATTTCAACCCTCGAACCATGGGGTCCCATCGTATCAACGCCGCCAGCGGCTCTAGAACCAACCCAAACAACAAGGGTGATAATGGGCAGCCCTGCCTTGTACCTCTCCCCAGGGTGAATTCTCTCGATATGTGACCATTAGCGACTACGTGCGCCACCGGATCTGTATAGAGTAAACGTATCCATGAGCAGAACTTTGGCCCGAACCCCAAATGTTGAAGGACCGCGAAGAGGAAGGCCCACTCCATCGAATCAAATGGCATCAGCGCATCCAAGGATAGGACCGCAGCATCTTCCTGAATAGTGTGTTTCCGACCTATTACGCTCTGGAGGCGTCTAAGATTCAGGGCTGTGTTCCTACAAGGCATAAAGCCAGATTGGTCTGGGTGTATCAATGTACGGAGATGGGGAGTAAGTCTGAGTGCCAGTGTTTTAGCTAAGAGTTTCCCTTCGGCATTGATTAAGGAGATAGGGCAATAGGACTTGCAGTCCTCCGCCGATTTCCCAGGCTTATGGATGGCTACAATGGTTGCTAGTCGCTGATCTATAGGGAGTGTCCCTATTTCGGGACTGGCTTCGAACATTTGTAGCAAATATGGGGCTATCTTGTCCGCCATGTGTTTATATAATTCCATCGGGATTCCATTAGGACCCGTGGCTTTGCCAGATTGTAGAGTCCCTATGTGGTCTTTCCGACTGGTATTCCCAATCCCTATCTCCACCCGCCCCACATAATAGCAATAAGAAGATGGTTACCGACCAGCGCAGTCATGTAGGCCTTCATTTTCCGGCACTTGCAGTGTCGCTGCCAGGACTGGGACGGGAGCCTCTGGGTCGTAATGGCGAGCGATGCCCGCCCTGGCGCCTGAATGAGGAATCTTTAGGGTGACATTCAGCGGTCCGTCGTTTCAACTTCTCCCTGCTGCCCTGCGATGTGAGTGGACCCTCCTCTAGCCATCGTTGTGCCTCCTCAGGCGCCATGAAAAACCATGACTTCTCTACGCCGATGACCTTCAGCTTGGCATGGAAGAACATCATGTACTTAATGCCCTTGTCTCCGAGAGCCCGTTTGATGCCTTCGAAAGAGCGTCTTTCTCATTGCACCTTCAAGGTGAAGTCCGGAAAGAATCGGATCGTTGCATTGTCATACTTAAGGTCTCCAGCTACTCTCGCGGCTTACAGGATCGCATCTCGGTCACGAAAGTTCAGGATGTGCGTTATGATGGTACGCGGTGGCACCCCAGGCTTTGGCTTCGGGACCGGGGCTCTGTGTGCTCTTTCAATGGAGAATAATGAGGAGAGTGTTTTGGGCTTTAGATGATTTAGGATAAGATCTTCGAGGAAGAGGTCCACACTGGGTCCCTCCGTCCCTTCCGGCACTCCCACTACCCGTATGTTGTTGCGATGGGCCCTTCCTTCCTGATCGTCCAGGCGAAGCGCCATCTCTTTATGGTGGTGAATTAATTATTGGACCTTTTCTTCCAATTTACGTGTCGCAGTCTGGAGCTCTTCGACATTCCCCTCCGTAGCTGTGACCCTGTTGGAGGTCTTCCTCATGTCCGCTCTCATGAGATTCATCTCTATTGTGACCTTATCAATTGTTGTCTCCAGGTTAACGCCGACTGTCTGTATCGCTGCCATAATTGATGCAAGAGACGGTTCCTCTATGGGTGCAATTTCTCCATTTGTTCCATCCGCCACCGCAGGCTGACGAGGGATCGCATATTTGTCCATCTTGTTGAGTTGGACAGTCGCTGCAGCACCTTTAGGTTTCATCATAGTGCTCTGTAGCCGCACCCTAAGCGATATGACACCGTCAGGGAGAGTCCCAATATATTGAATCGTGGCAAGTGCTGTCTTGGAAGTAGGTGCGGGCAGTAGGTGTCGCTTAATGTCAGTCCGAGGCAGTCCAGGCCACAGAGGCGGTCGCCCACCGGTCCAGACTCCCCCGCAGCACCACGCAGCTTCCACTGGGTCACGCTTGATCCCAGTTCACCCCCACCCCGCAGTCTCACAGTTTGGTTCCCAATTTAGAAGCCGCTTTAGGGGCAAAGGGCCAGGATGACCCGCAGGCGGTCGACAGACGGTCAGACTGTATGGTGGGATCTCATTTGTGGCCTCGCACTGTGTTCAGCCCCGTCCCGCCCGATCCACATGCAGCGCCAGTGAAGGGAGGTGGGAAGAGCGATGATACACGCCCGGAGTCTTCCTGCCGCGCGTCTTCACCCTCCTGGGCGTTGCACTCCTCCTCACACCGCACTCCGATGGTGACTCCCCCAAGTAGCCACGGTGTTGCCCCTTGCCTTGCCCCCCTGCCGCTTCGATGTGCCCCAAATTATGCCACCCGTCAATGCTGCAGGCAGGCCTCAGGAGGGGGGGGCAGGCGTCAAGCTTCCAGATCACACGGGGGAGGGGAGGGGGGAGAAAGGTCTCCCGCTGTCGCCCCAGGTCCCACCGTGAAGGAGGTCAGTGGTTGCTGCAGATAGACGCGCTCCTAGGGGGGTCGTCAGTACCTGACACGCAGTCAAGAGAGGGAAGGCCCGCAGCCGTGGTCCTCTCGCAGTCATAGGTCCCGCCCTGGGTTTCACTGCGGGTCTCCGGATTACGAGACTCCGCCCTCCCACGACGCGGCCGACCCGCCGCTTTCGATTTCAGCACCCCTCTGATAATGAAGCTGTAGCGGGAGGCAGGATCCCCAAAAGCGATCTCAGGCCCTCTCCTTGTCCTCCGGTGCCGTCTGCATGCTTATAATGCCCTCAAGATGCTGGATTTATGATCGTATTTTGCCGGTTAAGCCGCAGGCCCCGACAGAACTCCGGAGCTACGCCGCCATTGCAGTCGGCGCCAAGCCACGCCCCCGCGCTGTAGTTTCTTGTTGATTCCGGCATAGAGAGCATTGTCGTAGTCCAGTCTCCTTCCGATGAGGGTGTGCGTGACCGTTTTTCTGGATTCAGATGAGATCCATCTGAACGTTTTTCAGAGTATGTGGACGGTGTTGAGTCAGGCCAAGGATACAGCGTTGATCTGGTGGTTCATTGTGAGCGATGAGGCAAGTATGATGATGAGGTTTCGTGCGTGGTCCGTCGGGGTGGGGGGTTTCCGAGGGCAGAGGGCCACCAGGTTTCATCCGACATGGAGGGGGTGGAGCCAAGGATGAGGACTTCTGTTTTCTCAGAGTCAAATTTTAGGCAGCTCTTCTTCATCCAGGTGGCAACAGCTTTCATCCCTTCTTGGAAGTTGTGTCTGCTGATGTTGGGTTCTTTGGTTGAGGAATAAAACACATGAACCGTCTTGTGGGAAAGTGCAGAGCTCTTGGGAGTAGGTAAACTTTAAGGATCCCTCCAATGGAACCACATTGGAATTAGCAAGTTGGGAGAATTATGGAAGGAGGGGGACCCAATCTACTAAAGCTTCCTCCGCGATGAATACCAGAATACCAGATGTCAGATGCCTGCAGGTGTGACATGCCTCACTGTCTCACATTAAAAAGGAAATGCATATTGAGGACGCTTCCCAGTTGGAGGATTGTTTCCTCACAAAACCCCTCTCAAAATGGTAATCTCATTGACATATAAGAAGATTGTGAATAATTTCCATAATATCCTATTGAAACTAAAAAATAATTGGGAAAAAGACGTGGGGGAAATGGAGAAAGTTTGGGAGCAAGCATTGAGGGACCCCAGAGAAGTAGTGATATAGTCCGATTTAGATTGATCGGGCTGCACATATTACACACATCTTACTACACTGGAACCCTATGTTCATAAAATGAGGAAAATAAGCTTGAACCATTGTGCAAGGGGTGGCTGGCAAAAAGGGACCTTCCTCCATATCTAAAGGTCATGACCAATGGTAGGGTATTCCTGGGAAGACGTTGGGGCCCAGATAAGGGACTCATCCAAATTAGCAATAGTCACTATATAGGGATAGGAGGCCCATTAAGAAATGTGAGAACATTCATCACTTTGAGACTAATGGTAACCAAGATAAACATAGCTAGAAAGTAGGGTGTTGATACTCCTCCAGACTTAACAAGTTTGAAGAAAGACACAGACTGGGGAATGGTGTCAGAGAAACAAATCTACAAGCGTAGAAGTAGCCCGGACAAGTACATAAAGATCTGGCAGCAGTGGCAAAATTATAGAGGTACATTGATAGTTGTTTGAGTACACGGTGGGGGTAAAAAAGAAAATGGCCACTTTGGGCAAAGCGCAGAAGACTGAGTCATTATAGAGACAATGCAAGAGAGGTCCACATATTGTAAACCTACAAAGAAAGAAAAAAAAAGAAGAAATATACCAACTAAATGTGGAGAGAATATGCTTCATTTAAAAAAAATAAAAGTAAGGCTACACACTAGACTTCCACCTTGGAAAAGTAAAAACGATAGAGTATGCAGAATACTGTTTCAAGATTTCAAGTTTTGAAGCTTGCAGCAAAGATGCCTGGTGCTATGCTAAAGAAAGTTGTGGTCCAGTAGCAATGGAAATGAAGCTGCTGGTACTCTCATTACTTAACTATCACTAGTCTGCAATTGCAGATGTGGTCCAGTAGCAATGGAAATGAAGCTGCTGGTACTCTCATTACTTAACTATCACTAGTCTGCAATTGCAGATGAGCTGCTGCCGGGGAAAATTAAAGGAAATATCTCCTGAGGTCGGACTCCTCTGGGTGCACTGTAACACAGAGCAAGAAAAATAGTGTTACTGAGACCACCTTACATTCTAAAGATCAGTGATTCTCTGCAAAGCAGAGCCCCCCAGCTTTTCGCGACTTCGTGTATTGCGTATTTACCGCAAAAATTGCCAAGGTGCGCAATGCCTGCAATTTTATGCCCGAGTGCTGCAATAAAACACAAATGTGTTCCTATCCTGATGTATTTATTGTTTTATTGCGGGCCGCTTTGGAGCTCCAAATACAGCACGCCCTGCAGTGGCGTAAAGAAACTTGAGGGGCCTTCTTGCAAGGTATATTGGAGGGCCCCCATCAATCTTAATCAGGAGCTTTAAGGTCAGGGTACTGTGCTGAGGGGCGAATGTTACGCCACTGATGCTCTGTGCGATGGAAAGGCAGCAGAACAGCGTGCTGCGTTCCCACCCTCCCAAGACGTGATTTAAATGATTTTATATGGCCTTCTTCTGCTCTGCCTCCTTCTCCTCCCTATTAATTGAGTTTCTTAAGGGAGTGCAGTGAGAAAGGAAACCAGGCCTGTATCAGTATTTTCACCCAGCACTTCTTTCAAAGGAGCACGCACTTTTCACCTGTAGTGAGCTCAGCGATAGTATTAACTTATTTTTCCTACTCCTCCTTAGATAGTCCATCGCTCTGTCTGCTCATTGACTTGCAAAACAAAATGAAAGAGAACCACCATGGGGGATGTCAGGTGTAGAGGTGGGCGAGCCATTGAGAGGTGTTTTAAATGTGAGAGTGTTTAAACATGAACTGACAAACATAACATTGCTGCCCAGACCCTGATGACAATGCTATTAGTGAAAGAAGAGCAGGGCCAGAGGAATTGTGCGGCAGGGTTTTGTAAATAAGACAAGAAAAAGCAAATAATATGGTATAATTCTGCACATTTTTTGATAGCCTTATTTCATTATTTTATAATTTTGTCACATAGTAGTACTGTCTGGGCAAATATTTCACCTCATTAGTATCAATTTAACAACCATATACAGAAATAAGCAACTGAAAGATGATCACTTAACCCTTGCGAAGGGCCCTCCGCTGAGCGCGAACGCATGTAACGACATTTTTAGTAACTTTTGATCCGTTTGAGCTAGAAATATTTGTTTTGTTGCTAGAATCTGCATATCATGCAGCAGATGATGGATTATGTGACAAATGCGGCAAATCCACATTTATGTGAAAAAAGCAATAGCCACAGAATTGCATAATTCCAGTTGCCCTAAGAGGCAATTCAGTTGTCAAGTGTACCCTTTAGGTGGCCTACATTCTTATTAAAGGTGGAGCAACATTATATCAGTGACAGCCTGTGATTTTACCAAGGGGGGCATGGGGGCAACACACTCACTCACATCCATGTATTCACATATGCACACACACAAACACACACACATTCACAACACTCCCTCCCACATATATTCATAACATGTACGCATGCACAAAAATTAAAAAAACATAAAACTTACCTTCACTGCAGCTCTCTGAGAGGCAAGCCTCCAAGATCCCAGGAGGGTTGGGACTGCTGCCTTCCCTAAGGTCATCCAATGAGGGAAGGCAGCAGTCCCTCACTCGTCACAGAGTGGAATGGGGTCAGTGAGACTGCTGACCCCACCCCACTCTGTGATGAGGTGTCACTGATAAACACTCGGCCCTGGGCACTTCAGGGCTTAAAACTGAAGCATCCTGGTCCAAGGCAATCAGTGGAGGTCCTCCTGGTCATGAGGGGGAGGGCCTTGAGGCACTTTTGTCATGGCTGATGAGGTCACGCCCACAGGGCAAAGTTCCACTCAGGCAACCAGGAGCATGAACATTTAAAGAAGCCTAGCTCCTGGCTGCCTGACCTGAACAAGAAGAGAATCTGTCCAGCTGACCTTTGTTCAGCCTGACAGACACTCTTCTTGCCAGTGAAAAGGAGACGGGGTGCAGTCCCTAAGCACATATGGACGGGCCATGGCTGCATTATGTACCATTAAATCAAACACTCAGCAGGTTTGGGTACAGCACACATCCTGAACTCACTTATTTGAAGTGCTCTCATATGTGGTAATTAACAAAAAGGAGACTGGTGAAAACATATTTGCCTAATAGCACTCAGTTTGGTCAATCAGGGAAGCCAGAATTGGTCCCCGATTTTCCAGTTTCACTCTGTGCAAATCAGCCACTAGATGGATGTCTCTTTCAGACTTCAAAAGGTTTTGTCTTTAAATCTTGGGGAATGAGATTAGAGCATGGTTGACAGGCAAAAACACATTGTATTTTTGACAGTTTACATAGTGCAAACATTTCCTAAGGAAGTAGTATGCTACAACATATATAGAAACCAGGGTACACAACTTCCTATTTTTTGGACACAAGTACATTTGACTGAGTTCACAAGATGCTGAGCCAAGGTCTGTATTCAAACAAGGTTCCCCATGCTACATAGGCAGAGTCTGTATCTATTGGTTAGTTCACCTCCTGTTAAATCTCAGTTTGTTTTGGGCTTGGGAGTACAAGAAAAACTCGAACCAGAGTCAGGCATCTGGCGTAAGCTTGCAGTGGTTTGCACACCTCTAGTCAGATGTTCCGTCAGCTATCGGTGATAAGCAGTCCACAGCTGTTTTTGAAAAATGCTATTGCTTCATTCTTAGTGATTGGCCTTGCTGACTCTTGGACGAGAAGATGCTTTGATGTTTCTTCTCACTCTGAAGCAGTCATCCCTGTGTACAGAGAGGTACATAGCTCTGCCCTCCTGTTCACTTTAAAGGACAGATGAGCAAAACCTGATTACATGGGATAAGGTCATGATCTGTAGTCCTTTGGAAGCTGGGTTACTCTGTTCATGCACAGAGGCCTGTAGGACAAGGGCTCTGCTGTACATTATCATTCTCTTGATGGGGAGTGGCCTGAAAAGCTGATGGGCCCTCAACTTCTTCCTCTGTGTGAATCTGAGCTGCAGAGGCAGCTCAGGCATAATGCATCTGCTGCTAAGATGTTTATGTAACCTGCCTACAGCTAATAAGTTCCACCCCTATTTAAAGGAACCACTTGACTAATTTACTTGCTGCACACACAGAACCTGCAGTCAAATGTTCCCACTTCCAATGGATCCAGTAGTCACGGTTACCTGAACCTGTTCAAACTGGTGTAAGTGCATGGAATGATTTCCCTGAGAGCATAAGACTAATACCAATAACCAACAACTTTGGAATCCTGAGTAGTGTGCTACTAATCGTAAAGCTCTTCATTTCCTTGCCAGTGGTAAGCACTACCAAAAGTGCCATTTAAGACTTCTCTTTGATACAATGAATAAGGAGCATTTCAGATTTGGTTCAAGTGTAAGGAAAAGAAGGCACCGGAGTGGATGACTGCAAGATTGACTCTTGCGCAGCAAGATTTCCACATACAGAACAAGTACAGCACCAGGCAGGAATACACACTTCCTTCACACCCACAGAACACATACCAATCTGGCCAGAAACAATGCAAGCTTCCTTTGTACATATAGAACAAGGACAGCAGTCCAAGTCTTTATGTAAGCACAATGTGCAGTATTTGGCAGCAGTGTAAGTTCCCCTCACACACAGCACAGGTTTAAGAAGGTAAGCAATAGGGCAAGCTAAGATATTGTGATATACAAAATAGGTATCACGCTGGCAGCAGCATCTAAGCTTAATTCAGGCACAGAATAACCAGAGTAAAGTATTGTACTGCTCGATTTTTCCGGTCTTATTGTGTTGAAGGGTGATTTAGGTGACTTCAGTCTCTTTCCATTCAAGTCTAAGGGTTAGAGTAGTGTATAGAGCCTATTTATTAGGCACTTCGACATGATCCTGTGTTCTTCCCCATAGATTAGGGTTTGCACATATATCCTAGAGGATAGATCCGTTAGTATTAGGGGTAATCTGTTCTATAGTGAGGGTATTTCATGGAGTCGTGCTGAATCCAGGCCTGGTAGGCCTTAAACGGGAGAGACTCCATCTTTCTTTCCTCTCCGGCAGCTTGGAAAGTTTCTAGGTCGAGGGTGATGTTTTAGTTACGAGGTGTTATTCGCTTGGAGAGAACCGGTTCAGGCCGGCCCTTATCGAAGGATTGTATTTTTCTTCATGCCGAAGACACTACATCAGGCCGGCCGGCTGGGAACGTGTCCTTGGTACGGGGAGGTACAAGAATTTGGTGGGCGGCAGGTTAGGGGCTGGAATTTTCCATGAGAAAATGCACCTCTATATTAGTGAAAGTCTGAGGCAGATACTGGCACTTGCTTCTTGTCCATGGGCGGCACCTGGCCGTTAGTAGTAAAGCTGCTACTTATTCCAGGGAAGACAGATGACAAACTTGGAGGTGGAGAAAAACCGAGAGATAGATATTCCAAAGAGAAGAGAGTAGCCGATGAGGAAGAGGTCCCAGTGACTCGGAGAGGGAGACGGGAGTAAACCCGCGATTGCGGAGGTGTGACTTCCAGGCGAAGCCGAGGCGCAGACGAGAAGGGAACCTAGATGACCCTTGAGTGCAGGCTACATACAACCAAGGTGATGTCAACCCCTTACTATTAGAGTGTACAACTTAATCTTTCACTTTTCTTTGCAGGTCATGTGATATGTATTATGTTCCGTGAGTGTGCATGTAATAACTAAATAAAGTATTCAGTTTGTAGTAAAGCAATATGTGCTACGTGTTCTTGTGTAAGAGGGTAACCTATTCTTCTAGTCAGCTGTGACTTAACATGGAATCCTGATCAGGTAGGTGGTAACTGAATGAGGGAGAAAGGAGCCCTTCGAACTGGGGAACAAGTTGTGCTCAACTAGCTGTCTTTGTGTGATCTGATATATAGTAACACTGATGTTGTGGTAATTATAGGATGAACTCGTGCTAAGGCTGCCGTCTGGGCAGGAAGTCCTGGGTCCGTTTGGGACCGCGAGGCTGTGACTGCCGTCTGGGCAGGAAGTCTGTGGCTGCCGTCTGGGCAGGAAGTCCTGGGTCCGTTTGGGACCGCGAGGCTGTGGCTGCCGTCTGGGCAGGAAGTCCTGGGTCCGTTTGGGACCGCGAGGCTGTGGCTGCCGTCTGGGCAGGAAGTCCTGGGTCCGTTTGGGACCGCGAGGCTGTGGCTGCCGTCTGGGCAGGAAGTCCTGGGTCCATTTGGGACCGCGAGGCTGTGGCTGCCGTCTGGGCAGGAAGTCCTGGGTCCATTTGGGACCGCGAGGCTGTGGCTGCCGTCTGGGCAGGAAGTCCTGGGTCCATTTGGGACCGCGAGGCTGTGACTGCCGTCTGGGCAGGAAGTCTGTGGCTGCCGTCTGGGCAGGAAGTCCTGGGTCCATTTGGGACCGCGAGGCTGTGATTTGTAGGTCTTGGTATATATAGTAGGAATTCCCTGTCCTTAGGTGGTACATATATGTGGTTATTTAGGTGTAAACAGGCCCTAGGGAGGGGGTAACGTTCTGGTTTGGGTTAGAGAGGCTCTGCTGAGCGGGTTCTATCTGATCCGAAAACCCAAGCAGAACATTTGGCGTCACGAACCGTTTACGAAACCTGTGTGCGTTGTGTTTGTCTTGTGTTTGCTTTCGGCGTGTGCGTGGTTTTGTTTGCATTTTATTTTTGTATATTTGTGTGTATAATTTTTATTTTTCTTCCTTCTTTTCTTTTTCTTCTTTTCTTCTTTTTCCTTTTTCACGATGTTTTCTAGAAGGTCTAAATCTACTTTTAAGTTGCCCGTTGATATTCCCGGATGGGATTCAACGCCTTATGAAGCCTTGGCCCGTGAGTGGGCTGATTCCACTGGTTTGAGTGAGAATTGGAATTCTTCTTTGGAGCTGGCAGAGCCGGCTGATGTGATTGCTTGTTTGCAGAAGGCACCCGTATCGAAGGGTGAGGAGATTCCCATTTTGGGGCGCAGAGGTTGGATTCTTTTGTCTGCATACAGGATTCTGCATGAGAGATTGTTGAAGTTACAGATCTCTCTTAAAGATGTGGAAGCGCACTTTGTTGAGATTCAGAATTCTCATACTTTGTTGCGGTGTCAAAATAAGTTGCTTGCTGATAAACTTGAGACTTACCAAACTATTGCCGAACGGGCGGCTGTGCGAATTGCTCGTTATAAATACAAGAATCGGCGTGGTCGGGTTTCGACGCGAAAGGTGCGTCTGGTCGTGGCGACAGCCGGGCTGGATTGGAATCCTGATGAATGGGATGGTAATATCTGGAACTCGACTGATTCTTGTTCCTCGGGTGAGGAGTCTGCCAAGCGCGAGTCTTCTCGCTCCCGCCATGATTGTAAATCTGCTTCTCGCACCTTTGATGGTGCACCCCGTGATTACGCTCGTTCTTCGAGTGGGATCAATGCCTCTTCCACTGATTGTCCCTCTACGAGTACTGATCGGGCTCCTTGTGATGCTCGTCCCGCGGTTTCTGCGCATCCAGTTTTCCGTCGGAAGTTGCAGCAGTCTCCCAATGCTCCGCAGGGTATTTCTTTGGACTGTTTAGAAGACTTTACTCAGCAGGAAATTAGTGATATTTTGCAGCGATTTCGGCAGCGAGCTGGTGAGTCTTTGCTCACATGGATGGTGCGCCTTTATGAACTGGGCGCTGCTGGTATTATGTTGGATACTGGCGATTGTTTAAAGTTCTGTTCCTTGAGTTTGGATTCTACTGTGCAGGATCATTTTCGTAACTATACTGGTGTTGGTCAGATTTCTTTACTCCAATTGGCGACTGAGGGTTGTAATCTAAAATATCCTACTGAATCTGACTGGCCTGTGAATGACAAGCCGTGGTATACTTTGCGTGATGCTGCTCAACGTCTCAAAGAGGAGGTGATGAAAACGGCAATTTTTCTGGGTACTGCTGACAGGTTGCTTGATGGTTCATTGACATCTTCTGTGCGGAACCGTATCATTCGATCTTCCCCTGTTGCCTATAAGCAGGTCATGATGACTTTATTGATTAATCAGACTGGTAACGTATTATCTACGGTTTTGGAATCGGTGCGCCAACTCGGTGAGTTGGGTGAGTGGTTTAAACCTGAACGTCAGTCCCGGCCTGACACTCGTACTCCTGGTGAAAATAAACTTACTAGACGTGATATTTTTTCTGGTCTTCTGGCTGATAGTGTGCGGAGGGAGGACATTGATGGTGAGACTACTGCTCGTTTGTGGGAGTTGTTTCGCAAACGTGGCTTGGATCGAAAGGAGGGTGCCCGGCGTGTTCGGACCACTGAGTGTGATCGTGGTGGTTCTGACGGTAGCGGTGATGACGACCGCCGTGGGCGCTCTGTTCGTCGTGATGATCGACGTTCTGCACATGATGTGTCCCCCCGTTGAGAGAGAGACAGGGAGAGAGAGGGGGAAAGTGAAAGGGGGAGAACTGACTATGTTTACAGCAGACGTAGAGATGATAGGGATCAATCTCCTGAGTTGAGGAGGAGAGAGGATCGTCACAGTTTGGTCGATCGTAACCCGCAGTACAATGCAGAAGATACGAATCCGTTCCGTACTGGGAATGGATATGAACAGGAGGTACCGATACCTAAGAAACGTGAGAGTCTTTATCCTGATCTATCCTGGTACACAGAATGCAGTAAGAATGACTAGGAAATAGGTCAAGCTCCGGTACACAGATGGGCTCACAGAGATAATAGACCCTATGTAGATATTGATATTTATTGGAGACATCGTAATATCCAAAGGGCCCGAGCATTGGTAGATCCAGGAGAGGAGGCCACTCTTATTCATGGAAAATCAAAGAAGTTTACAGGTCAGCCTTTTACTATTACAGGATTAGGTGGAAAAGAAACCCCTGCAGTTCAAACTTTGCTTGAAATGAGAATAGGTAGAATTCCTAGAAAAGAGTATTCTGTACTAGTAGTGCCACTTCTAGAATTCATAATTGGGATTGATATTTTGAGAGGAATGACTTTGCATCTAGATGACGGATGTTACCAATTTGGAACAACGCATTATATATCGTCCAGACCTATACGGGTTGGTCGTTTAAGAATGCCCCCCATACAAGTTCCCCATGCGACAAAAGTGGTTTGTCAGAAGCAGTATCGTATTCCAGGTGGTCATGAGGAGATTAGTACCACTATTCAGGAGTTAGTGGATGCAGGAGTCATAACCCCAGTTACTTCTGCTTGGAATAATCCTGTTTGGCCGGTGCGTAAGAGTGATAACTCTTGGCGCATGACCGTTGATTATCGAGAATTGAACAAGCACACACCCTCTTTGACTGTTGCAGTACCGGATGTTATTACACTTATTGAGAGAATCCAAAAGCATCCAGGTACATGGTACGCGTCCATTGATATTGCTAATGCTTTCTTTTCAATTCCGATTGCCCCAGAGTGTCAGGAACAATTCAGTTTTACGTGGAACGGGCGTCAGATGACGTTTAGAAGTCTTCCCCAGGGCTATGTGCATAGCCCTACGATATGTCACCGGCTGGTGGCAGAGCATTTGGCTGAGGTACCGGTTCATCCCCAAATTCAGATATGTCATTATATTGATGATGTTTTGATCCAAGGCGAAACACAAGAGGAAGTTCAGACCCAATTAGACAGAGTCATTGAGTGCCTGCGTGAGAAAGGTTGGGAAATCAACCCAGATAAATTGCAAGGTCCGTCCCAGGCTGTAAAATTTTTGGGTATTAATTGGCATGAAGGGCACCGTGAAGTGATCCCTCAGGTTAAACAGAAGATTCTTGATTTTGCAGTTCCTAGAAATAGGAAAGAAGCCCAGAGCTTCATTGGTCTGTTTGGCTTTTGGCGCCAGCATATTCCTCATTTGAGTCAAATATTGGCCCCCTTGTACCGGGTCACGCGTAAAAAGAATGCATTTGAATGGGATAAACCACAGCAAGATGCGTTTAGTCTGGCAAAAGAGGCAATTCAACATGCTCTGGATTTATGGCCTGTACGTGATGGTGACGTGGATTTGAATGTGTCTGTACAGGGCCTTTATGCAAATTGGAGTTTGTGGCAGAAACAAGGCAGGAGTAAAGTACCGTTAGGTTTTTGGACCAAAAAGTTACCTGATGCTGGTGAGCGTTACACACCCTTTGAGAAACAGTTACTTGCTTGTTATTGGGCTCTGGTGGATACCGAGCAATTGACTTTGGAACATGATATAGTTCTGCGTCCGGAAATTCCTATCATGCAGTGGGTTCTGAGTTCGCCGAAAACTCACCGAATTGGACACGCTCAAGAGGCGAGTGTGATTAAATGGAAATGGTACATACAAGACAGGGCACGTGTGGGCCCGAAAGGAGTTGCTTCTTTACATGAGCAGGTGGCGCGAGCGCCATCGACTGAGACTGAGAGTGAATGTTCCGTACCTTTAGCACAGGAGTCTCCTGTCAAGTGGGGTAAGCCTTTTGATGATTTGTCCGCAGCGGAAAGAAACCATGTTTGGTTCACTGATGGTTCAGCGAGGTTTATAGGGATGACCCGGCACTGGAAGGCGGTGTCCTATAATCCGATCACACAGAAATTATTGAGCACAACTGGTGAAGGTAAAAGCAGCCAATTTGCCGAGCTTTACGCTGTTTACCAAGTTTTGAAACAAGAGTTACCTGGTACATGTCATATTTTCACTGATTCTTGGTCCACTGCCAATGGACTGGCTGTTTGGTTGCCAACTTGGCATTCCCATAATTGGAAGTTACATTCCAAAGAATTATGGGGAAAAGAGTTATGGCAAGAAATTTGGGAGATGCTCCCACAGAGTACTGTTACAATCTTCCATGTGGACGCTCACACCCCGATAGATTCTCTTGACAAATTTTTTCATAACATTGCAGATGAGAAGTCTAAAATTGCTGAGGCAGTGGTGGACAGGCAAGATTCTGATATTGCGGGATTGGCGAAATGGGCACACCAGAAGGCAGGACATTTTGGAGAGAAGGCCACTAGCAGGTGGGCTGCTGATCGAGGAATTTACATTCCCTTAGATTTAATCAAAAATGTTATTTTACACTGCCCCGTTTGTCAGCATATCAGACGGCGTAAGGTGCCCCAAATTGTTAAAGGTCATTTACATCGCGGCAAATTGCCCGCTCAAATTTGGCAGATCGATTACATTGGTCCACTTCCCATGAGTAGGAATTGTCAATATGTTTGCACTATTGTTGATACATACAGTGGCCTGCTGGTAGCCCTTCCCTGTAAGCAAGCTACCCAATTGAATACCATTAAAACATTAGAATTAATTATGATGTACTATGGTGTGCCATTCCAAATTCAATCTGATAATGCATCCCATTTTCGTGGAAGATTGGTACAGGAGTTCTGTGCGGAAAACAATATTGAATGGATATTCCATATCCCCTACTACCCACAGGCCTCGGGCCTGGTGGAGAGATTGAATGGTCTGCTAAAGGACCAGTTGCGTAAGTTAACGGATGACAAGTATAAAAATTGGCGAGACTTTTTGCCCCAAGTACTATTGATTTTGAACAATCGTCCTTTTTTAAATGCTGAATCTCCACTCATGCGTTTGTTTCCCCCGAATGCTGAGGCTATGCCTAATGAAATCAGAGAAACCGTGATGTATTGGGAAATTACTCCCGGAGCTTTGGCTCCATGTAGAGCGACCCCAGGGTCGGCAGGTTTCGACTTGCATGCTATGGATGACATTGTTATAAAAAGTAGAGATCGAGTCATCATAGAGACAGGTGTTGGTGTTCAGATACCACCTGGAAATTTCGGATTGATCGCCCCTAGATCGGGGCTGGCTGTAAAAGGCATTCAGGTGCTTGGAGGAATTATCGACAGTGATTATCAGGGAGAGATTAAGGTGCTCCTGCTGAATAGCAGTGAGATTGACTTACTGATACATCGCACTGACCGAGTGGCTCAATTACTGATAATGCCTGTTTTCAGTGGTGTATTAATGAAAGGCACTGCTCCAACGTTGCTAACTGTACGTGGCCAGAAAGGTTTTGGCTCCACGGATAATCCTGGGGCCAGAGTTTGGGTGCAGTCGCCTAAGAATCCCCCTGAACAAGCAGAGGTCATTGCCACCGGTCAGGATAATACCATTTTGGTTATGAGACCAGGGAAAGATAGCTGGGAAGCGGTCCCGGCTGATAAATGTTATTTACGAGAATGATTAATGTCTGTATTTGGTTCTCTTTCAGATCATTCTTTGGATTGTTGCTGCAGGATGTGTCGGAGCCGGACTGTTTTCGGACTGGTACGACGAGAAAGGAGGGATCCTATCAACCCGGGATGAACTGGGAACCCGAGTGTTGCGTTCCTTCGCTGCATGGGATTCATCATCGAACTTTTGGACCGCACTTGCCAAGAGGGTGACTGACGCCCCTCACTTCTGTTTGACACCGATGAGATCTGTCCATGACATTCTGGCGACCTGCCTGGTTGCTGTCCCCGCCTCATTAGAAACTTTGACTGATATTTTTAATGTCTCGAAGGCCCGTCCCAATATTCTCCTGGGTGATTTTGCTACCCATGTATATTGCCCCCTATGTATTGAATTGCCGAACGAGCAAACCCCCATCCAGTCCCAAATACTTACTTATAATATCACACAAGGTGATTTGTGCTTCTTTCTTACGTGTAATCCTAGTGCGATCTCTGAATGTCTACGCCTCAAACTGAAAGGCGCCACTTCATTTACCGCTCACGAACGGACTTTGTGCTTTCAAAGGACACCGACCACATGTGTTTCAGTTCAGAACAATATGACTTGTAATAGTTTGGTAGTTACCCCCAGTCACTATCGCACGATGTTACTACCTGCCGGATGGCTTTTCTCATGTGGTAATACTTCCTGGCCATTTGTCCCTGCAAACATTTCCGGAGGCCCTTGTGCCCTTACGAGACTCAGTTTGTTGATGTTTGCATCGCACCCGAATGCCAACTCTCGTGTGCTTCGAGATACTGTAATGTTACAGGAGGATTGTGACCCATCTTTGCATTTATATTCCAAGTCTGAATACCTTAGCTTAGCTGTTTCAATTATTGGTGTTCCTGCTTTGGCGGTTTATAATGCCAAATCTATTGGGAAAATGGCCTGCTGGATGGTGAAATCTATTAATCATACTTCTACAATTTTGTCTGACATGCTATTAGACGCCCAGGGTGAACGTAGGGCCATTTTGCAAAATAGAGCAGCCATTGATTATCTTTTGCTTAAACATGGACATGATTGTTCGGACTTCGAAGGTCTCTGTTGTTTTAACTTGTCTGACCATACACAGTCCATTCGTGCTCACATCGACAAGTTGCGTGACTTAACAGAAGAAGTTAGAAAACACATTGACCAGGGGTGGTTTGACTGGCTCTTTAATTGGTTACCTGATATACACGCGCTACGCCGAATATTAGGTGGTATTTTGATTGCTGTTGCTGTTTTGATTTCTATCTGTTGCTTTATTCAGTGTATTCCTTCATTATTTCAATTCTGCACACTTGGTACTAGACATAGATCAGTTAGCTTTGTTTCATATTATTCTTCCACAGATGTTAACTCCATTTAATGAATGTATAATAGACTGAAGTCAAGGGTGAAATGTACTGCTCGATTTTTCCGGTCTTATTGTGTTGAAGGGTGATTTAGGTGACTTCAGTCTCTTTCCATTCAAGTCTAAGGGTTAGAGTAGTGTATAGAGCCTATTTATTAGGCACTTCGACATGATCCTGTGTTCTTCCCCATAGATTAGGGTTTGCACATATATCCTAGAGGATAGATCCGTTAGTATTAGGGGTAATCTGTTCTATAGTGAGGGTATTTCATGGAGTCATGCTGAATCCTTAAACGGGAGAGACTCCATCTTTCTTTCCTCTCCGGCAGCTTGGAAAGTTTCTAGGTCGAGGGTGATGTTTTAGTTACGAGGTGTTATTCGCTTGGAGAGAACAGGTTCAGGCCGGCCCTTATCGAAGGATTGTATTTTTCTTCATGCCGAAGACACTACATCAGGCCGGCCGGCTGGGAACGTGTCCTTGGTACGGGGAGGTACAAGAATTTGGTGGGCGGCAGGTTACGGGCTGGAATTTTCCATGAGAAAATGCACCTCTATATTAGTGAAAGTCTGAGGCAGATACTGGCACTTGCTTCTTGTCCATGGGCGGCACCTGGCCGTTAGTAGTAAAGCTGCTACTTATTCCAGGGAAGACAGATGACAAACTTGGAGGTGGAGAAAAACCGAGAGATAGATATTCCAAAGAGAAGAGAGTAGCCGATGAGGAAGAGGTCCCAGTGACTCGGAGAGGGAGACGGGAGTAAACCCGCGATTGCGGAGGTGTGACTTCCAGGCCAAGCCGAGGCGCAGACGAGAAGGGAACCTAGATGACCCTTGAGTGCAGGCTACATACAACCAAGGTGATGTCAACCCCTTACTATTAGAGTGTACAACTTAATCTTTCACTTTTCTTTGCAGGTCATGTGATATGTATTATGTTCCGTGAGTGTGCATGTAATAACTAAATAAAGTATTCAGTTTGTAGTAAAGCAATATGTGCTACGTGTTCTTGTGTAAGAGGGTAACCTATTCTTCTAGTCAGCTGTGACTTAACATGGAATCCTGATCAGGTAGGTGGTAACTGAATGAGGGAGAAAGGAGCCCTTCGAACTGGGGAACAAGTTGTGCTCAACTAGCTGTCTTTGTGTGATCTGATATATAGTAACACTGATGTTGTGGTAATTATAGGATGAACTCGTGCTAAGGCTGCCGTCTGGGCAGGAAGTCCTGGGTCCGTTTGGGACCGCGAGGCTGTGACTGCCGTCTGGGCAGGAAGTCTGTGGCTGCCGTCTGGGCAGGAAGTCCTGGGTCCGTTTGGGACCGCGAGGCTGTGGCTGCCGTCTGGGCAGGAAGTCCTGGGTCCGTTTGGGACCGCGAGGCTGTGGCTGCCGTCTGGGCAGGAAGTCCTGGGTCCGTTTGGGACCGCGAGGCTGTGGCTGCCGTCTGGGCAGGAAGTCCTGGGTCCATTTGGGACCGCGAGGCTGTGGCTGCCGTCTGGGCAGGAAGTCCTGGGTCCATTTGGGACCGCGAGGCTGTGGCTGCCGTCTGGGCAGGAAGTCCTGGGTCCATTTGGGACCGCGAGGCTGTGACTGCCGTCTGGGCAGGAAGTCTGTGGCTGCCGTCTGGGCAGGAAGTCCTGGGTCCATTTGGGACCGCGAGGCTGTGATTTGTAGGTCTTGGTATATATAGTAGGAATTCCCTGTCCTTAGGTGGTACATATATGTGGTTATTTAGGTGTAAACAGGCCCTAGGGAGGGGGTAACGTTCTGGTTTGGGTTAGAGAGGCTCTGCTGAGCGGGTTCTATCTGATCCGAAAACCCAAGCAGAACAAGTATACAGGTAGATGAGCCACTGAAGTCTTATGACAGACGTCAGGCTCTGGTTCAGTTTGAGGTCCTCTTGAGTCCTCGAGGCCAAAATGCCCTGAGCTTTCATGCAGCTTCTGCCAACTACCCACACTCTAACCGCATGCACTAAGATTGAAAAACGAATCATTAAGCTTTGAAGTCAAACAGGAGCGAGAAAGAGACATCAATAATATTAGGGCCTAATTGCGCAATGTGAAACCCGAAAACCTGTGATCCATCCGGGCTTACCCACTTGACCAAATTGCATGACCCTAGGCAATTTTTCTTTATTATTGTGCCTCTTATTCTTTCATTATTGCATATGAGCAAACTTTGAAATAAGTGAGCATGTGTTCTGTCCAAAACTCTTTCTTGTGTTTGACTTAATGCACCATAATGTTGTAAAAGAAGAGTATAGCTATAGGGTGCTCATGACAACTTACCTGCCACTTAATTCACTAATAGTATGTTGTAGGGTTGGGGTCTGGGGCAATAAAGTTTTTAAGTTTATGTTTAAAATTATTACTTATAATAAATGCCTCTCAACTCAGGAATATAATGGGATGTATGGAGATGAAACGTTTGTTAAAGAAATATACTTTTATGAATTCTGAAGTCACACTATCATATTTTTACATAATGTTTTTGCATGATTTCATGCCAAATGTTCCCATGGCTCAGCTCATGCCTGGGATCTTAGAGTCAAGGTAGGTTCTTGGAGCCAAGATAGACTCTTGACTTGGCACTCCCTGCTATTCGTTGGCTCACCCACCTCTACTAAAGTACTGTGTATAACAATTACTTAAGTTCCCCCACACCCAGTAGCTCGTTCTGCGGAGCAACATCTTGCTTTCTGAGATTCTGGCCAGTTTCAATGGGTCACAGAAGGATAACTATTCCTACTTCTGGTTTTAATAAGGAATAATTCTGCATTAGTGACCTCAAGAAGTTGTTTTAAACTTACCTGTGGATTTTGTTTTAGCATAAAATTAAATAAAGACGCTCAAATAGTTCATTTCCCAGTTCCAGCCCTCTGTCTTTGTCTGTCTGTAAGTCTACGTTCTTTTACTAACACCATTGTCTGCCCTTCACCCATTAGACTGAACACATTGATTATACTGTGACTGTCTTGTCTTCAGAAGTCACGCAGCAGGATAGACATAACTTCCTTTTGACCTCTGTTGGCAGCAGACAGCTAGTGCCAAATAGCGCAGTCTACATTTAGAAAGTGAGCATGCGCACTCCGTGGCCATTCAGTGCACGTGCAATGAAGTCATCACAGTATGTCCGAGGGTGCTTCCATGGATTATGCAGCTTTAAGTCTCACTCCTGTAGCTGAGGGAATTGGATGGAGCAAACATCAAACTCCAGCTGTAAGAGCGCCTGAGAATGCAGTAGGCGTCCTCTCATGGCTGTTGGTCCCCCTCCCGCCTCTGAGCCGTGGTGCATTAGACCTGCTGCACCACTGGCAGCAATGCCCATGGCCCTCAGACCACAACTGCTGTGCATCAGTACTTGTCTATGCTCAACACGGAGGACAGCTTTTGCCAAAGACATTGTCCCGTTGTGCAGGACCTTATGCGCTAATTCCATCCAGCGCTTCCGATATCAAAAGCCCACTCAGCGAGAAGCTGCCAATGCAAAGATTTTCATTATGAGCTGCTGCAGCCACACCACTAGGTCTACAACTTCTCTAAAAGCGTGTGAAGCATGGCTTAGCCTCTGAATGGAACAAGGGACTAAAACTACACAAAGGAATCTGGCTAGAGGACTTAAGTCTTTTTGCCCGAATGAGCATCTGTTGTGAGAACTGTTGAAATGAATTGCACATCTAACTGCAGGGTAAATAAAAGTGATCTGTTACTAAGCAATGCCTATGCCCACAGCTCCTAGAAAAGAAAGAGGGTACCGAGAGAGGTTGCAGCGTCTTACTGAGCACCATAACTGAGATTACAACCATGTAGAATTTCACACTACTGTGAGATTTAAGTAATTTCCTTTATGAAAAGATAAGCACTGGGTTGAAAATACGTTATTATGTTTGCTGGTTGACTATTGACTTCTAAGCTCTTTTACCTAAGACTACCTCTCTGAGAAGCATTTGACTGCTTGCCCTTGCTACACTGAGAGTCAAGTGCAAAAAAGATTTGCTTGCCCCAGTTTGCAGAGCCGCAAGTAGGATGGACTCTAGCACATGAGTGGCAAATTTCTTCCTTCACCACAGTTGGGGTCAGTAGCCCCTGTCTGTTCTGTGCACCTCCCCAAAACAGGTTCTGATGACCCACGACAAAAACAGTTTAATCCACCGTATAAGGTCAAACAGACAAATATTTTGAAAAAGTCTTTGAGGATTAAAAATAATGTATTGTCTCTTAACCTAGAGCACTAATGCGGTGTATAGTCCCAGTACATCAGGCCATGTCTCCATGTTTTTGCAACACGGCTGGTCTCTGAAGTAACATGACAGTCTGCTTCAAGCACACAACTATAAAGGTCAATGTAGTAATGATAACATTTTTGCCAGTTATATAATGAATGCAGGGGCCAGGAGACTTAGCCACGCCCCCACCCTCAATATTTCATGATGAAATCGACAGGGTAATATTAGCATTCAAAGCTTGCTCTTTCAACAGCAACACCCCCCAGGCCAGTGTTGTCTGATGAGTCTTGGAAAGAGCAGGTACAGCTGGTGAACAATGTGAATAAAGGTGAACAAAGTGTTATAGTCCTAACAGTGTCACCTCTGACTCTGACATAAAGAAGTACTAGGTGGCATTCAAACACAACTTCTTAGTTACACAGATCTTAAATAGATCTCACGATTCATGGAGCAGATCACATAATTAATTCTCTTCCCCTTGGCAGGGGTATAGGACAACACATTGGACCACATCCCAAAGGCATTCTGACATACTCTCTTACCATGCCAACATACCTGATTGGTGGACCCTACCCCAGGTGAATCTCCAACCAGAGATCTACAAGCAGACAGAGTAGGACCTTGGTGACCCATAAGATGGGAGGGTTACACTAATGACAAATGGCCAAGAAGAGGGGAAAGAGGCATTCTGTTTGTGAAGGATGAGGCCTGTTCGTTATGGTATGTTAATATATCCTGATATAGCGTACTCAAACCACTGGTTTCTTGGTGCTGAATAAAGGGAGGTGCGTGTTGGAGTATAGAGAGAGGTAGGAATCAATAGGCAAGTGTGTTTCTGTAGTTGTATGCTTGTACAAACAGCCAGTTTTTCAAGTTTGTTTTTCTAAAAAGCTTTAATTATGTTTCCAAGAGTAAATGTTGAGGGAGAGAATTCCATTCTGTCAGTGCTTACAAGGAAGAGCTTCAGCCCCTGGAACTTTGTTTGGCATTGTAAGAAATTGGGTTATTGATTGAGGGGGTGAAAACCCCTCTCAAGCAACAATCACAATCCTCGTCAGGGTGAACTAAAAACATCACTAATTTAACCTCTCGTAACTTGGCACATAAGCAGTCAGGCTTAATTTAGAGGCACTGTGTTGTGTTATGTACTTATGCAGCACTCAAACCATAATAAAGTGGAAACACAACGCAAGAAAAATCCCTAACCAATTAAAAAATATAGACAGTTATTAAAGAGAATTCCACCAAAACAAATTAAATCCAATCAGTAGAACTGTAGTTATGGTTTTTTAAGGTTTTTAGTGAAATCTGGAGCCTAAAAGATCAAACCATCAATCATGGGTATCTCATTTCGCGGGACTAGGGTAAAATCAAAAGGTTAAGGCTGACCATGATGGAGCACTATTCAGATATACGAGGTGGATTAGACCCACTCTCATCTTACCTTCAGACTTAGAAGAAGAAATTCTGAATAAAAGTCAAGGAGAAAGTAGAGTTTAGCGGGACAAGGCAGCTGCCTGTGTCCAAAGAGGAGGATTGGTCGCTGGAGAGCACTGGACAAGATCTCGGTGAAGCTGTCAAAGATGGCTGGAAAAATCTCAGAGCGGGAGAAGCTGGATTTCTTAGCCAAGCAGGTTGTCATTGTTGATGGAAAGCCTGTCATCGTTGAAGATTTTTACCTTTGAACTTAGACAACTTTTTGGAGGTCAAAAACCTCTAGAGGGACAATCTTTCTTAAAGGGGCATATTCTGAATTGTGACTTAAATCCGGATTTACCTTTAAAGAGGATTTTAAATTACAAATTGTTTGAGTCCAAACTTGACTTTCTTATCTGTTCCCAATTAAAAAAAATGGCACTTATTAAATGTAATAAGGTAATAGAATGTTATTCAATGGGAGAGATAGGCCTTACATAGTGAAAAACAAATTTGGGAGGACACATAACACTTACACACATGTCCTTCTCTTTAAAGACAATGCACCCTGCCCTGTGGGCTGTTGAGGGCCTATTTAAAGGGTGACTGATATATTTTCAAAGGAAGGTTTAGGTCTGACAAAAGGTTTATTTTGCCAGGTCGAATTGGCAGTTTTAAAACTGCCCTACAGGCTGCAGTGCAGGCCTGAGGCATGTTTTAAAGTGCTACTTAAGTGGGTGCACAATAAGTGCTGCATGCACACTAATAGCATTTAATTTACAGGCCTTGGCTACATGTGTGACCAGATACTAGGAACTTGTAAGTAAATTAAATATGCCAATCAGGTGCAAAACCAATTGTACAATGTTTTAAAGGGCGATCACAGGTACTTTAGTACTGGTGAGCAGCTGTACCTTACACAGGGTCCTAATGCCAACAACATTCTGTAAACAGGAGGGGTGAAGGCAAAAGGTTTGGGGAAAGACCACATCAAGTATGACAGGTCTAACAGACATATCTAGCTATTGTTAAGTAATGTAGACTTGTATGAAGGAAAGTCTTCATTTTATTAAAGACACGTAGGTGAGTATTATGCTTTTCTGATCTTTCTTTAATCCAATAGCAACTGTCAAGATAAAACAATAAACTACAAATCACATGAGGCTAACCATCAGAGTAGCCTATGGGAAGAAAAATGTAGCGTAAACACTGTCCAGTAGCATGGTAGGCCCATATACAATACCTAATTTGACTGCGAGCAGTCCTCTTTTCTTGTGCAAGAGGTCAAAGATAAATATTAAACAAAGGCAGAATAGAAAACACAATAGTAAGGGCAAGAGAAAAAGTGAACACATCTTGGCAAAAATCCATCAAGGTAGGTCCCAACGGCTGGAGAAGAGAAAAACAATCCAGACATGCTGACAAAAGTTAAGCTGTAGAACAAGATCTTGATGATCTGTGATAGGAAGATAGACTCTTAGGTAGAATGTGTTTGAGTTGGAGTTGCTATTAGGCTGGGGAATAAAAAAAGATTAAAAACATGTTGCTGTGGGGTAATACTCGCCTCTGTGTCTTTAAAAAAATTAAGACTTACCTTCATAAATTACTAGGAAAATCTACATTTTGTGGCAAGACTGGAGGCTACTATTATGCTTTTTTAAAGAATGTTAATCACTACAGTAGAAGCAGTTTGAACAGGTTTACAATAGCAAGTCAAAAAAACTGAATCGTTAGACCAATCAGCTGATCTCAGAATATTCTCCAAACAAGAGGCTGCCAGAAAAGCTTTGGAAGCCATGGCTCCTCTGGTTGAGTGGGTACCAAAGAGGGAAGTGTTGATACCTGCAAGGGACATAAACCACTTAACCCAGTGAGCAAGAGTAGGGGAAAATACAGGTTTGTGAAGTTTCCTGAAGGAAATGAGGAGCAGAAAATCAGAAGAGGTTCTGAGATAAACTGTATGATGTTCATACACTTTGGGACACTGTGCAACACAAAGTTTGGGCTGATCAGGAAAATATGGATAGAAGAGAGAGGATAAGTTAGTCTTTGTATGCTTGGTTATGGTAAAAAAGAACACCTGTAGGAGTAAACTGTCTAGAAATTTCCAGGGCTCTAACATCTGAAAAACGTTTAAAGGAAATAAGGCACAATAACATGGCAAGTTATACTGATAATATTTTTAGAGAAAGAGCATCATTATCAGGCCATGAGAGAAACAAATTTAAAACAATATTTACATCCCATAATGTACTGTATTTTGGAATAGGAGGATTTCAAAAGTTTATTTCCTTCAACAAACAGCAAACTAGCAGATGTTCTACTACTTGTTTTCCATTGACATAAGGATGGTTGATAGAAATGGCCGATCTGTAAAGATGTATGGTATATGTTTTTCCATTACTGGCCTCAGCTACGAGAAAATTAACGATATAGACTATATCTGCTGAAAGGGGATTGATGTGTTTTCCCACACACCAGCTTGACCAAAGAGCCAAAGCCTTGGTTGTTCCTGGGGTCAATATATTGTGAAGCCTGTGGCAAAATGAAAGGTGGAAGTGTGGTTGACCGGTTATCTTCCATGCCGATAGAACCAGGGAACTGTCTTAAAGTAGATTGTGTGGATTGCCTGAGGGATCAAGAATGAGGGAGAGAAAAGACAGAAAAAGGACAGGGAAATCTATGGTCAGTTTTAGAAGAGAAGGGAACCAAACTTGGGACTGCCAAAAGGGAGCCACTAGGATAAGTGCTGCTTTCTGGCGTCTGACCTGAGCCAATACTCTTTATCGTGATGAATGGAGGAAAGGAGTAATTCACCAGCTGGGACCAGTCCTTTAAAAAGGCATCTGAGGCCAATGCTAAGGGATCTGGGTGCCAACTGAAGAATAGAGGAAGTTGCTGGTTGAGTCTGGATACGAAAAGGTCCATGTGGAACGGGCTCCACTTGCGAAGTAAAAACTTGAACACTGAGGGATGAAGTTTCCAGTCTCTTGAATCTTGAAGGTAAAACAAGTGCCAGTCTGCCACCACACTTTGGGCTTCTGGTAAGTATTCTGCATGTAAAGAGATTTTGTTGAGAAGGCAAACTTCCCAGAGACATTTTGCTAATTCCGCCAAAGTTTTGCATTTTGTACCTCTTAAATGATTGATGTACCTGACTACAGATATGTTGTCTGTGAGAAGAAGGATGGAGCAACAAATCCTGTATTTTAACGAGTCTGCCCAGAATTGTTAGTCAGGCTGATATCTTGCGTTGCAGTTTGGGCTAGCCCCCTGGCTGGTAGATTGCCATAAGCCTGTTTAATAATTGTAACTTTCTATGGGTATGGCAGGTGGGAGATCAAGTGCATATACCCATCGGTCAGCTTAATTATTGTGCTCCTGATTGACCTGTTATATTCCTGTGTAATATGCTTGATTTATGCCATGTAATCAATTCATGATACTGTACACTCTTCGATACCAACGTGCCACTGTAACCATTGTTACTTTGTTTCTCAATAAAATTCAATAAATACATTTTTTTTAAAAACAAATCCTGTATTTTGCAAGCTTTTGTTATCAAAGGAGCCTGCAAGCATCTCTAAACAACTGATGTGCAATCTGGACTCTGCTGGTGACCATATAACTCCAGTCGAGTTTTGACTACAGCAGGTGCCCCAACCAATCAGGCTTGCATCTGATTCTAACACAAGATCAGGGGCTGATGCAAAGTTCGTTCTGCCATTCTAGGCATCTAAATGGTTGATCCACTATTAATGTTCTTGTTGGGACTACACATCTAGGTTCACGGAATCTAATACATTAGGCCTCCATGTAATTGTTGGATCTTTAGTCTTTGGAGATCACGATAATGCAGAGGTCCTGGAACTATTGCCTGAATGGAAGAGGAGAGAAGCCTCGCTATTCTTGAAAGAGTTCTGAGAGCCATGGTAGACTTGCGAAGAGTTTGCATTATTTCTGATTTTATGGTCTTTATTTTTGCAGAAGGAAGATGAAGAGTAGTGGAAGAAGAATTTATAAGAAAACCCCAAAATTCTATTTGTTGTGACAGGATTAGCATAGACTTTTCTGCGTTGATAAGAAAACCTCGGTCTGAAAGAAGGGAACATGTAATTTGAGTTTGAGACTGTAGACAGCGAATGCATTGACCCATTAGGAAGATGTCGTCTAGGTATATTATCACCCTGGTGCCTTGAGCTGTGAGGAAAGCTACCACCAGTCTCATCAGTTTGGTAAAAACACCATGGGGCTGACGAGAGACAGGAATGGGAGAGAGAGATTGGAATTGAAGGAACTTTCTGTGATCTGGGAGAATGGGCATGGATAGATAGGCTCCCTGAAGGTCCAGTCGGAAAATCCAGTCATGCTGTAGTAAGGAATCTCTGAGATGGACAATAGTTTCAATCTTGAAGTGATGGTAAACAACAAATTGATTGAAATGTTTGAGGTTGATCACAGGTCTAATTTCTTTGGTCTTCTTTTGAACGAAAACGAGGGAACTGAAAACTCCAGACAAATCGGTAGAAGTGATTTGAATTGCCTGTTTAATTAGAAGAGATTCTATTTCCAAAGAAATGAGGTTGGACATTTCCATAGAAAATGTTGACGAAGGAGGAAACACTGTACCTTGCACTGTGTTTAAGGAGGATCTGTGAGGGGATCAGTGTCTCCGAAAATCCGTTTCATGGTAAGAATCCATGTCATCCATGTCATCATCTGTGTCATTAATATGGCAAATTAGAATAGGAGACAACACCAACATGATATTCTTGGTTTTCGCTTTACATTTAGATGCAGTCAAAATAACCTTTTTATTAGTATTACCAATCCCCTCCTTGGAAGGAGGCCTGGGAGGATCTGTGTCCTCTGGCGAGTGCAATATTAGCTTTAGACATGGGCTTATTGAAAGAAAGACACAGGATAATCTGTTGTTTTGTGCTTTCCCCCGCAGAATAGGCCAAAATTGGCTTTAACATAAGGTTAAAATTAAGACCAGGGAAAACCTGGTGTTAACAGGGCGCAATGAGGAGAAATGCTTAATTTCTCCTTGTTTTCGCTGTTTTAATGGGAGCTGCTTTGTGTAACACACATAAAAACCGCAAAACACCATGCATGATTGTCTATGTGCAGGAAGGTGTTGCTTTTAAACATTCATTTAAAAAAAAGACTAGTAGCAACTTTTATGTGTGCTGCACAAAGCAGCACACATAGAAGTTACAAATCGCCATTTAAGATTGTTTATGTGCAGGAAGGGGCATATTCCTGCTCACAAACAATAATTCCTTGCTCTGTCACTTCTTTGTAAATATGCCCCTAAGTTCGCTGAGGTGGACAGGCCAAATGGGAGGGTTTAAGTCAAGGCAAACCTAGCCATGTGGAGAAAGGGGCGTGACAGGGAAAAAAAACCAGTCTGGATAAAGGCCCCGCCTTGCGGAGGAGAAACACCGACCCAGAAGCTGTCGGGCCGGGAAAGCCACAGAGAATCTCACCTGAGCATTGTAAAAAAAAAACGCAAAGGCCGCAGGTGAGAGAAACTCTACCTCCAAAGTGAGCGCCGAAAGAAAACCAAGCTGTCAACGCAACTCCAACCGTGTCGCACCACAAAAATGGTGAATGCAGTACGAAACGAGTGGAGCACGAGGTGAGGAGTGCTTATGGCAATGCTGGAACTTGCTGACTGGGGAGGCAAAACTGAAAGCACAATAGTACATAGAAGCACAACAAGGCAAAATCTATCAATAAACGATATATATGGACCATAATAGTGAAAGTAATGATGAAGTATAAATCTTATCTTGACTGCAAACAGCAAAAACAGAGAACTGCTAGCAGTCAAGCTAAGTATTACAGGTGGGCCTACTATGTTATTGGACAGTGTTTACGGTACGTTTTTTCTTCCAATTTGCTACTCTGCAGCTTAGCCTCTTGGAATTTGCAGTTTATTGTTTTGTCTGGACTGCTGCTATTAGATTAAAGCAAGATAAGAAATGCATATTAGGAGCTACCAGTCTTGCCATAAAAAAAGCCAAAAGTGATTGTAAGGCAAATAGTGGAGCCATTCCAAGTAAGCCCTTGAATATTAGGCAACATGATTTGTATTGTAGCCTTTGCTTCAGAGGGAGCCAATGGAGCTGTTTTAATAAGGATTTCACATAGGATCTCCTTGGCAGTTTAAATATTCATCATGCAGCCTCATTTTGCACCACTTGTAGTCTATGAAGAGTCTTACTGGGAAAGCCCTAGATATGTGGAGTGTGCATAATCTAGCCTGGATTCAGTAAGAGCCATGATTGTCATTTTTAGAGCTTGCATAGACAGAAAGGGAGCTAGCTTCCTTTTCACTCACAGCAAAATTATATATTTTGAAACCACAGCATCATTCTGAGGTTTAGCTGAGAGATTGTTGTATTTTATCAACCCCATTTTGCAGTCACTGGAGACGAGTATAAATGATTTCAGAGGTCGAGTCTATTGTTTATGATTTCTACCTCTGACTTTTCTGCATTTAGTTTCAAATTATTGTTTCCTGTCCAATCCTATATGAAATGCATTGTGCTTTGAAAATCTTCCTGTAGGGAGGTATTACCATCTAAACAGAGCAGTATTTAGGAGTCATCTACGTAGATTACAGCATACCGCGTCTTCCGGCAAGTGCCCGTATTAAAGGTTGAGCATATATATTAAATAAATTTGGGGAATAAAAAAAGTCTTAAGGAACTTTACAATTGACAGATACTCCTGCTGAAGGGTGAAAGTTAAATCACTTGTGCACGATGTCCAAAAAAGACTTCACCCATTTTAATGGGGAACCACTAAGTCTTGCTTCCTCTACACAGTCGACCAAAATATCATGGTCACCTGTGTGAAAGGTGTCAGATAGATACAGTATTGCAAGGGTTGATACCAGTCCTTTAACCACCTCAGTTCTTAGATCGTCTATTATTGATAGAAGCACAGTTTGTGTGTTGTGAGCAGGACGAAAGCCTGCCTGTAGAGGACCAAGACTGCTGGAGGCCTGGAGGTGACTGCAAATATCCTGGGTAACATAGGGTTCTTACATTTTGGCAGCCTATGGTAGCAGTGATACAGGATGGTACTTTTTAGGGACTGTTGGATCACCTCTACATTTCTTTAATAATGGGATCACAATAGCATTTTAAACATATTTGGGAACTATGTTCAGTGTGAGTGAGTTATTCAGGATGGCCAGCAGAGGTTCCATAATTGCTGGTGCCATAATTTCCAGAATTGTAGGGGGACACAGGTCTAATGGAGACCCAAAATTAACTTTTGTCATTTAACTTTGTAACTCTTTCGAAGGAAATGACGAAAGACTTGTATGACTAATTTTATTATCTACTGCCATTGTTTGAATTGGTTTAGTGACAATACTTTTTTAATGGCTGCTCTCTCTTTAAAACATTTTTAAAAAGTCCACAAAATTCTTGTGTTGGGGTCAACCTTTATGAGACTCTTTCTGGTGAGGAAAGTTCAATTCATAACTTTAAAAACCTCTATCAGAGTGTTAGATGCTTCAAAAATCCTATTTGGGTATTAGGCTGTTTTTATCCTTAATAGTTTGCATGTATAAGGCCAGATTGATGTAGCTTTGGGTTTGCGATTTCCTAATAGCACATTTTTGCGATTTACTATTAGGAAATTGAAGCTATGTTCAAAAGTGTGTTTACACGGTTTGCAATTCCCAGTGGGTCGCAATTGGCCTAGCTTTTAATATTTATGAGGTAGGAAGCAAATTGCGACCCACTGAGAATCGCTAAAAACACAGGGATGTCGGTCTGCAGGGGACAGTAGATCACCATGTCTGTGTTTGCTTTTAAATAAAACGTTTTTTTTTTATGCAGCCCGTTTTCCTGAAAGGAAACCGGAATGCATTTCATAAAGAAAAATTTAAAGTTTTCTTAAAATTTAAAAAAAAACGTTTTCGCACACATTCACAAATGGGAAGGGGTCCCTCAAGGACCCCTTCCCATTTGCGAATGAGTTACCACTAACTTGAAGTTGGTGGTAAAATGTAAATCTTTTGCCACTGGATTTAGGTTGCAAAACATTCATAGATACCACTGCGAGTCGCTATTAGGTAGGGACGGCCTTAACACACCTATACCAAATACCGAATCGCTAACCCATTTTGCAATTCGGTAATAGGTTATCTAATCGCAAAATAGGGTTTGGTATATAGTAAAAGGCTTTTTTCCTGCCACAAACAGCCCAAGTCTGTGAATTGGGCCGATTGCAAGCTGAAAAAAGGTGCGTACATCTGGCCCATAGGCCTTCATGCCTGATTTAGGCCACATATGTATATTATGGCCTTACGTATTCATGTGATATAATGTAACACTCAAGAGAAAAGTGCACTGAAAGCCATATACGAAAGGGCACGTGATATGTAAATTTCAACTTTTATAAATGTGTGTGTTTGCTAATGTTTTGTTTCAAGTAATAATAAGTTATAGTCTATGTGCATGTATAAGAAGATGTTTTTCTTTGCTATATAATGAAATATGTCATGTAAAACTTCAATTAAAAAAATATATATATAATGAAATATGTATTCATGAGAGAATAATTTACTTTATCACAATTCTGTTAGTGTATTAGCATATTTTCAGTTTTAACATATAATGTTAACTTGACCAAAGGCCTTAAGCACTTGGGTTTCGCACTGTTTAACCTTCAATGTGACAGTTTTTTTTGATGGAATGTTTTTCTCCCCTCTCCAGATGATAGGAGAGGTTTAGACCTCTGTGCCTTACGTTTCTCGCTGTATGGCTTTATGCTATGTAATACTTTATTCTGGAAACGTCTACTGAAGTTTCATGTGGACACCTTTCTCTTTATCGTTTGGATCTATTTGAAGCTTAGTTTAGCATTTTATATTGCAGTTTAATTGAAGATTTAGAAACCTTCATGTATTATAGACAGCCGGATTGGACTTTTCAATCTTCTCATTCTGCTCTGTTCTTGCTGTTTTGTACTGTTGCTACTGAGATTTTTATTGGTTACTCTTGAGAATTAACTTTTGTTCATAAAGCTGGAAGTCCATTGATAATTTTGTATTGTTATGTGATGTACTTGAGATTGATTTATATGACACTGACTTTAAATTTGTAATAACTACATGTTTAACCAGACTTGCCGACTTGGATCTTTACTGTGTAGCCAAATAGGTTGCAATGTATTTTGAATTGAAATCTAACTCTTTTATTACTTCACCTCCCGAAAAAGATTAGAACCGGAGGGGACAAAAAGGGCCCAAATCCCCTCCACTGGAGCAGACTCATGGAGCTGCTTTTGATCTTTTTGTTCTTAATTTATCCATGAAGTAACTTCTCCTTCCACGTCATCTACCGATTAACTCAATTTAAGTAGCGTCTTTTGAAGCGTTGCAAAATTAATCTGCCACTATTTTGAATATAGTTTCACTTGCCTGTTGTAATTCCAAATGTGATACATCAAATCTTTTAAGAAAATGATCTGACCAGATGCATTGAGAAACATCTAAATTGAGAATTTTAAGATTAAATATCCAAATTAAATCGCAAATGTGCCCTTTACAGTGTGTGGGGCCAGAATGTGTTAAGAAAGATTTAATGCCATTATTAATTCCATGAACTCACATTTCTTTAGATCCTGCTTTTGGGTTGTTGGCCCAGTAATTATAATCCCCAACTATCATCAGTTATGAGCGGTTGACTAGTAGCGAGCATATCACCTCATGGAAATGTTTTGGAAAATCCACCATATACTGAGGTGGGTGGTATGTTAATAAAATCGTAGAACTGTTAATAAAATTAAACCTTAATAGCAATATTTCTGTTGATTTATTATATAAAATTCATCAGGGATGGCAGCTAATTTATCTGGAATCGAGTCTTCTGAAATCCATGCTTCCGATAGCGCCAAGATTGGCTTGATACAATACATCTATACATTCCAATAGACCTGATTCAGGCGTGAGACTCCAGATTTTGGAAGCCAAAAATGGCTTTATTTTGGCTGTCTCCCGCCTGAAATTGCCTTTTCTTCAATAGAAGTCAATTGGAGAAATGTATTCTCCTGATTATTGTTTTTTCAAAATCTCCCACTTTCCTGCTCTAAAATGTTGGCATGTATGTAAATCTAAAATTTGTTTTTTATCTTTTACGTTGAATACATTTCCCTTACTCTATCCCACTATGATGAAAGGAAGCTGTTTTACTCATTCCTGTTTGCTGTTCATAAATACCATAATTTCATAAAATGTTATTCAAATCAGGAGTCATTGAGGTACCTTCAGGTGTCACTGCATTAAGTTAATTCGCTGAACATGTTTTTGCCTGGCATAATGGCTGGCCCCTGGTCCCGGTCGTATGCGAAGATGGGCCGATGGGCTTGCCCTGTAAGCATATTAGCAGAGCCGCTTCACGCATCTGCTGCACACAAAAAACAGCTCACTTGTCTAATAGTCTCCCAGTGACTGAGTAACTCACAAAATTGCGTTGACCAGAAGTCGAACAGGAAGTGAGGGCTAAGGGACTAACTTGCCTTCACACCTTCTTCAGGTAAGAAAATACTCATAAAATCTCCAGGAAGTGAGGGTTAAGGGAGTAACTTACCTTCTTCAGTTAAAAAAACACTCATACAATCTGCCGAAGGTTCTTAAAGAGCAAAGTGCGAGAACAACAATACTAAAATAATTGTCTAGAAAGCAGCATTAAAACACACACTTAAAACGCATCTCGGTGCTCTGCATCCGTCTTTACTTCCACCTCAACGCAAACACTTGGCTAATGCCTGGGTTTCTCGGAATCAATATTTTCCCTCATTGTTTTTAGTGTCTAGTATATTTGTTCTCACTAAGGTATGATGGCAGTGTTGTGACAGAGGAGGGACATGCATTTCTGTTTAGTTTCCACACACCTGGAGGCAAAGGCAGTATGAGAGTAAGCTGGGAGACTAAAGTTCTGGGAGCAATAATGGCATTTGATGACTTACGGCTAGGGCTTAAGTCTATCTAGTAACTTTACCCCGTTCCATAGCACTAGTCTTTCCTCTATGTCTGCTTGAGAACACGCAGAGTATGTCTTCTCTGTCCACTTTTGAGACGGTGGAGAGCATATACTTCTCAAGTGACCGACATTTAGAGGGTCTGACCCTCGTTTCTACTCTCTGTTTTTAATAAAAGAATAACCATTTCAATATTGATTGTTGTTACAAGGTTACCAGGGTGAGAGCTGGAAAGAGTCACTCTCCCTCTGTCATACCTGCTCTCGAGTACCTGCGAGATCACTCATTTAATGAGGCCGGACAAAGGTAAAGACGCCTGACCTTGAAATGAAGGAAAACGTCAATGCTATATATGAGGTTATAGCAGGTTCTGGTGCATCACATAAGGACAGTGGTAGTGCTGAGAGATGAAGGAGAGGAGGGAACTGTTGACTGTTAAGTAAACAAACTGCCTATTTAACTGGAACAGCCTTATTCTCGAAGTATTTGTTTCCCTGTATGTATTTTGAATTTCTCCATTCTTTTAAAAGAAATCCTTGATTTATGCGTCATTCTGCCCTTTCTAACTACGTCTAGGACACATAAAATGAAACGATGAAGGAAAGGATCTTACGCTCAAAACAAAGACTATTTTTAAAGCCACTCTTGCTTGATATCCGTCATCTGAAAGATTTCTTGGCACTATTTGAGCACACAATCTGTCAGTGGGCAGCACAAACTGTCAGCCTTGTACCAGCGCAAGCACAGAGCTGTGCTGAACACATCTCACATGCCCAGCCTCGTCATTGGCATTAAGACATGAACATTTTAGATAACATTGTATCACTATGTAGTTTAAATAAACCAGAAAGGTATTATTAAATTGGCACGCGTAATTTCTGCAAACCAAGATTGAGCCCAACACAGCAGGATTTCATGAGAAAACATCTACAGGTGACAGCACCTGGGCAATACCGAGACACAGAGAGGAGCAGGGTGGAGAAAAACAGCAAGCCGGCCTGATGAAGAGGCTGAGTAAACGACTTTGGAAACTTGATACACAGAATGACACATCCCGAATCCTAACTTGTGGGGTCGGGTGAAGGAACGATACACTGTTCCCATGAATAGGGGATAGTGGGGTTAAGTCAAGAACAGGTAGGAAAAGATATCTCAGTCAGTTATGGGGTTTCTCATATGGAAATGTTGTACTACTGGTTTTGAGTCTCAAGAAGGAAGATACAGAGGACCACCCTACTCTGCCCGAGTAAGATCTATCAACCTAATACTAAACTATTTTCGCACAAAAAGTCCATCTAAAGGCACAATTCCAAGATCCTGATTCATGGGATCGGGATCTCCAAACATTTAAACCCAAAGATGTATTTGTTTTATTTATTTTTGTTTTTCATATTGCTCCAATATACTGCCCTTCACATCAAACATTCAAAAATGAAAATGTAAGAGGTGATAAAGACATTTGAGACTTCAATGTTTTATGTGGAGCAGCGTGATTTTGAGCTCCGCCCCTTTAGTATGAAACATACATATATATTTAATGTGTTTAACAGTATTAATTTGTGTGCTTTATATTAACCAAGTGTAGTAGATGGCTATATTTACCTTAAAGAGAAGCCCCCTGTATATCTAGTTGAACTATAATGAATGAACACACATTAAATGGAACAATGAATACCTTCTTTAATTGGAATCAGTGTATTTGTTTATGTTAAGTGTATTCATTTAGAAGCCATTATGCATTTAACATTAACCTAACTTGTAACCAGGCCTGATTAAAGGGAATATCATGTTATTAAATGCTTTTGTCAGAGTCTTGTTTTCCTATCCTTTGCAGGTGCCTTATCATACTTTTCACAAAGTTAGAATAGGCTTATTGTTTACTGTACTAGACTGATCGGTAGCTGAACTTAAGGGGAAGTTGCAGTGGTGTAACATAAGCCCCCGCAGCCCCCGCGGTGAAGGGGGGCTCAAGTTCTAGGAGTCCCCTGAGCAAAAGTGGTAGGTGGTGGGCCAGGGAGGGGGGCTCCCTCCATGTACTTTGCAGGGGGGTGTCCTTAAGTTTTAATATGCTACTGGGAAGTTGGCTTCGGGCATGGAGTTTGAGACAGTGGGAGAGAAGCCTCCTATACCAGGCAGACAGGACCGATGTTACAAGGTGGTGTTAAGGGGGAGGAGGTTTATGAATTGGGGGAGGCTTTATGGTATAGAAAATCCACCAAAGCAGCACACTGGAGCAGATTTCTTACACAAACTAGGATACACCTTTACTCCTAGAAGCCTGATCACTCATGAAAATGATTATTCCTCACCCCTCAACCCACAACCCTCTGCTCTACCTCTCTAGCTCACTCCTCGGCCACAGCCCCACATGACAATGAATCTATTAGAGAGAGCCCTGTTTGCAAGATGTCACTGGCATTGAAATGGGGGATCAGAGTCTTGTTTTTCCGAGGTTCCCTCATAGACTGGTAACAGAGTGGACTGAAAATCAATGATGAAGAGTCAGTAGGTGGTGTCAGAGTCCACACAATGCTCAAAGCAAACAATAATACTGGATGACTCAATGTTGTGGCTAGGGTATTAGCTGAAATACAATAGTTGAAAGAGTAGGTGTTTGAGGAAAGAGAAACACTACCCTCAAAGGCGAGTTTGTTGAGGAACTGGCATGACTCCACAAGGCTTAGCTTGAGGGGCCAGGAGAGGAAGTTTGCTGATGTGGCAAGTTCAACACCTCTAGAGGTGTGTAATGAAGCCAACAGTCCAATTAACCAATTTATAGCTTTATTCGAGATAAAAAAAACTCATAAAAGCATGAAGCATACATAGC
The DNA here is from genome assembly GCF_964204655.1 of Triturus cristatus. Classification (NCBI taxonomy): domain Eukaryota; kingdom Metazoa; phylum Chordata; class Amphibia; order Caudata; family Salamandridae; genus Triturus; species Triturus cristatus. Next base: position 983,011,048 of record NC_140585.1, on the reverse strand, counting down.
ATATAAACAATCTCTTATAAAAACTTTTTGTTTCAAAAGAATAAAAAACGTTAAAATACATCCATGATACTGGAGATCATACAATTATTTAGCCAATATAAAAGCAGAGAGGCAAAATTTTCATAACTGGGAGAGCAAGCAATGGTCTAAGTTCTTTTCTCCTATACTACCATTAGACAAGAGATTTTTTTCTGATGGCCCAAGCCCATCCCAGATATTTGGCAACTGCCACGGCAATGAATGTTGAAGGGCTGGTACAGATAATCCTTAGAATCAAAAGACATGGTACTCTGAGCAGCACTAAAGAACAAGCCAGTCAGAGGAGACTCGATATGTGAGGATTAACACGGGAGGCATGGCACAGTGTGTGGTGATCCAGGAAAAACCTGGATCACTCACTTCTATCCCAGACTCTAGTAGACTCCCGGTACGAGGTTTCCACTAATCCCAGCATAACGTCCAGCAGATACCAAGAATGGATTTCTGATGCAGTGAACCATGTGGTCCCGGCTAAATCTTTTATTTCGAACAGGGCATCACCATCTGCTCCATGGTTCACGGACGATCTCCGCCTACAGCGCCAACACCGTAGGAACCTGGAAAGGCGGTGGCGAAAGCACTATAATCCTGTCGATAGGCAGACATATAAAGATGCCCTAGCACTATACAAAAAATCCATTGTAAAATGCAAAAGTATCTTCTTTCTGGCCCAAATTGAATCAGCTCAAAACTCAGCCAGAAAGCTGTTTCAGGTAGTTGACACCCTGTCCAACCCCCCTACAGGCCCTCCGACGGAACCCTCTCAAGTTCTGTGCAATGCGCTGGCCAGTTTCTTTTCTACTAAGGTCTCCAGGATCTACTCGTCATTTTCCCTCCCTACACGTTTCGCTGCCCCTGATCCCCCTTCTCACACGCCCAAGTTCACCAACTTTCTTCCGGTCTCAACTGAACACATTAGTAGGTTGGTTACTTCTATCAAGTCTGGCTCCCCTTTTGACCCATGCCCCCCCGCGATACTGAACACTCTCACTGAGGTCATAGCACCTCCCTTAATGGACCTTTGTAATTCCATTTTCCAATCAGGCATCTATCCGGAAGTCTGGAAAAAGGCAGTTATTAAACCGCTATTGAAAAAACCGTCTCTAGATCCTACTAACTCAGCCAGCTATAGGCCTATTGCTTGCCCTCCTTTCCCGGCCAAAATATTTGAGTCAGTTATGAACCTGCAACTATCCGAGTTCATTGACCATCACAAATTTCTAGATGATACTCAGTTCGGGTTCAGGAAATATCATGGCACAGAAACGGCCTTGATAAAGGCTTCTGATGAGATCAGGACCATCATGGATCAGGGGGGGCGGCGGTCCTGGTGCTCCTTGATCTGTCCGCCGCCTTCGACACGGTCGACCACTCCATCTTGGTCGACCGTGTCGCATCCATGGGGGTAACTCATCGCGCAAAAGATCTCATTGCCTCGTTTCTGGCCAACCGAACTCAAGCGGTGAAACTGGGTAATTTCTACTCACCCACTTTAACTCTCCCTTGCGGGGTCCCTCAGGGATCCTCGCTAAGCCCCACATTATTCAATATATATGTGGCGGACCTGGCGAGGGTTATAAAAGCTCACGGGCTGCGGCTAACCACCTACGCTGACGACACCCAACTGGTGCTGTCTGTTCAAAAAGATGGTCCCGCAGTCGCCGCTAGATTCCAGGAAGGGATGATGGCCATTAGCTCTTGGATGGCGGATAACAGTTTAAAATTGAACTCGGATAAGACCGAGGTGCTGACCTTTGGCAGGCTTTCTCCTGAGTGGTCTGCGACCTGGTGGCCCAGCGATATGGGTCCCCCCCCACTCCAGTAACCAAGGTCAGGAATCTCGGCATCATGTTCGATAACAAACTGTCTTTTAAGCATCACGTCAACGCTGTGGCGGCATCCTCCTTCTATATGTTGAGGAAAATTAAGAAGTTGCTGCCATACCTCCCCTCAACTGCAGGAAAAACCTTAATTACCACACTTGTTTTTTCAAAAATGGACTACGGCAATGGCCTTTTCCTCAATACCCAGGAGCAGGTTCTAGCCAAGCTGCAATCAGTACAGAACGCGGCAGCTAGATTACTGCTCGACGTTCCATTTCATCACCCTACATCCGCAGCCATACACCATCTGCACTGGCTGAGAGTAAAGAGTCGGATAAAGTTCAAGGCTCTATGCATTGCCTATAAAGCCATTCATGACTCAGGACCTAGGTTCCTGAAGGACGCTTTCTGAATCTATGTTCCCAAAAGAGCTTTACGATCAGCCTCTACGCACTTGCTCCCGGTGCCACGCACCAGAACCTCTACATGGAGAGACAGACGCTTTTTGGTAGCAACCCCCAGGCTGTGGAACTCCCTCCCATTGGCTATAAAAACTTCTCCCACTCTCATCATGTTCCGCAAGCTCTTGAAGACTTGGTTATTCAACCAGTGATCCCCTCAGATGCCTTCTGTTATTAGGAAGCTCTGCATGCGCCGAGACACCCCAGGGTATTCGTGCGCAATAAAAATCTCAAAAACATAAACATAAACATTTCCTCAACTTGGCAGTGATAAGGCAGTGGTCAGCAGCTTAAGGCAGTGTGGAGGCACAGCGAGCAAAAGGCAATCCCATGCTTGTCACCAATTTAGGCTTGCAGTGAAGACACAAGCCTCAGGTGAGAGGCAATTTTTTATTAATCTTCTTTGTACAGGATCTTCTCTCAAACAGAATATCCCCGCCTCCTGATCAGTGGTGGCTGCTGCCAATCTAAAGTTGAGGGTGGTGCGGGAGGGGGGTTAGGGGAATAATAATGAATATATTTTTTAAAAAGACTTACCTGCCACTGACGCTGCCGGCCGCCATGTTGCTCTTCCCCAGCTCACTTCTCGGCAGGCCATGGGCCACAGAACAGGCTCCCCACCCAATCCAGACACTGCTCTCATGCTAGCATGAGAGAAGTGCCTTGATTGGCTTTAGTGGGCTGGCCTGTCGCTCACTCAGGCACAGGGAGCCAGTGGCTTTTTATCCAACCTGGATGTGCAACACAGCTGGGTTGGAGAAATATAAGTACACATGTCTGCTTGGCCGGCCTTAGGCAGCCGGCCAAACTGATATGCGCATTTATAGGTGCCCACCACTCCTGTTCCCTGCCACGGCCTGGCCCCGCCCAAGACTTCATGGCTCAGGCTGCTCAGGCAGTGATAAATAAAATGATAATAAAGCTGTTTTATCATCATTTTATTTTTCATCTGCTGGCAGTGGGGCAACGCTCGTCCACTATTACTGAGGAGCCATGTCGGCTCCCGCTAATCCCAACCGTCAACCCCCAACATTCTAACCACAGCAGGTGGGGTCCTTGCACACACACAAGAGGGAAGGGGAAAGGATAAACAAGGAAAAGAACAATACACATAACAATAGTGGCAGAGTGACCATAAAAAATATATCAACGCAACATGCAAAATTAGGATACTACAAGGCTCACCCCTGAAAATTTGGCAAGAGGAGTTAGAGACAGGATTTTGCTTCCGATGCAATCCCTCTGGCCTGACCTTGTGTCCCTAACATAGGATTCTAGGATTTCTAGCTCTCTTACAGATGCTGACTCGTGTTTTTGTCAGCAATCCCTCCAACATTAATCTTCTACTCTCTCACATTCAGTCCAGCCTCCTCTCACCCCTAGTTTTATCTCCTGCAGTCTCCCTTTCAGTCGGTCAGATGCTGATGACCATCTACCTGCAATGTACTACTACCCATCCAGTGAAATACCACTTTTGCTAGGAAAGAGATCTCCCTCCACATTATTCCTCTTCATTCTCCTTCACTCCCTCTGTCTGTTTCAGTCATTTTCATCTCCTGTCTCCTATTTTCAGTATCGCCTTTTCTTTGAACTAATCTTAGGGTTGCAAAAAACCCTTCTAATAATTAACATCACAGATGTTTGAAAATTGCACATCTGTTATTGTTGGACAACTTTGAGGGATATGGACCTGAGACTGTTGTCTGGTTTTGAAATATTTTGGGCTGTGACTGTTGGGCATATTCAAGTAATGTTGGGATATAACTGTTGGAATAAAAAAAAATTATTGATGGTATGCTTGAATTAGTTTCAGCCACAGGTAATTTCTCCAGGCTGTATCCCAATCCGTTGTTATTTAGCCCACCATGCCAACTGAGTTTGGACTGAGCCATATGCAAATCAGTCTTGGTCCTGCTCCAATAAAAATAGTCCTGCCTGACCTGAAAAGTATGGTCCTCTCGGAACAAGAACAAAAGCAACACAATAATGGTTTTGGCCTAATTGGGACTCTTTAGTCAAGTGCAGCTTGGTTCAAGTGGCACAGTAAGCACAGGGATCCACATTTGGGCATCCCTTTCACACTTCGGTAATCACCGTTCGGAATAAGGAAATGTGGTAGAGGAGTGCTTGAGCTAGTTTGGGAAGTGGCCAAAGGAACTACCAGTGGTTGAGATTAGTTCAAGTATTTTATACATCGCTCTTTAGTATTCCATGCTTTATTACTGTTGGACATCTTTAAAAGTTGAGGGTACGCGCTTGAGAAATATCAGGCTAGCTGGCATTATTGAATATCTTTGAGAGATGCTGGTTTATGATTGTTAAGTATTTTTAAGATACCAGTCGCAGATTGTTAAACATCTTAGAGAGATGCTCCTATATGATTATTAAATATTTTTGTGAGATTGTTGCTCTAATATGATTTTACTTTAAATAAATGAAAAGACAAGAAGCGTTTGGCGAAACAGAAACAAGTTGGTTTAATTAAATGCAGCAGCTGGGAGAGTATCGACAGAGGAGCATCTGAAGACAGCCTAAAAGTACAGAAGTTGTGGTCATACATATATACATTTTGTGGGTACAATAAAACACTTTGACATTCTTTGAAAAGCATTATGTTCATAAATAACAAGAAATATCAGATAAGCGGGACGCATATGGTTCTCGACCTCGGGAAGAGCTAGTGTGGGCCAGTGTGTTTGTGTCCAGATGTCCGGTGAGGTGAAAGCGTGATCACCTCGTGCACTAAGCATGTTGTGTCCTGATTGGCTCAGTGTTCCTAACTACATGTGGCATTTAACTTTGTGTTATTATGGGAATGCATGCTTTTGGCCAAATGTGTTTTATTGGGGCTAATCTCCCAGGGCCTGTTTGTGGTGTTGCTACATATCTGAGGGATCGATCAGGGTTTTCCCTGGGTTTGTGTTTGTCTTTGTGCTAAGTGTACCCTCACCTGTGACCTGTCAATTGGTAGGTTTGGGTTTGGGTCGCAGGGCTTATCTGACAGCAATGATATGAGCTTGTGAGTGTGAGCACGTGTAGCATGGCAGTTATAGATATCACATTTACAAATATTCTCATTATCACACGTATATTTGTTACATCGTATATCAACATTGCATTCATTGAGATTGATGTCAATATGCGGGTATAAGTTACTGTGTACATCGACATTAGATTTACAGGTATTGACATCACTGTGCATGCAAAGGTTACAGCCTACATTGGCATTGCATTTACTGGTATTGACATCATTGGCTATGCATAGATACAATATTGCATTTATTGGTACTGCCGCTGTTATGCACATATACATCAGGGTGTGCATTGCTATTGTATTTATCAATCCCAACATTCCCCATCTAACTCAATTTATAACTAAATAATTTTCCTCATTCCTCAAGAGAGTCAGGTTATTTGAAATGGCATGTGTTGCTGTGGTGTCTGTTATCCCCTCCCTAGCTATTTGCATGGTACCTAGTTTGCAGACTGCGTTTTTACAGCAAGCAATCCCCAATTGTAGGAAACCACACAGTAATAGTACAATCATTACAACAAGAGGCAACGATGTGCATAGCCAGGTCACCCATAAGGGGAGCCAGATGAAAAGACTATGAAACCAATCCTACTCAGGGGCACCCCTCTCCTACTTTATGTCCATTTGTAGATGATGTAGTGCTTGGAAGGCAAGAGCCTATGTTCTGTTGTTCACGTCTTTCCTAAGGTTACAAGTACAACAGGAAGCCCCAGTCTTTACACACTCCCTCCATCACGGTCATCAAGTCCAACACATACCGATGTTGCATCACCATGAGGTGTCATCTTCTTCAGCAGCTCCCACCTGGTGATTTGACACCAGCAGGAATTTGCTTCTGTATGAATAGTGAAGAAAGGTATGGACCCTCCTGCAGTGATTTAAGTGTCCGTGAACAGTTTGAATTATTTTGGAATATCCTTATACTGAGCCCTACCAAAATAATCAGCAGTTCTTCTTCATTGAGACTGATGCAATGGAATTGTTTTCTTCTGTAGCGGATGTTAGAACAATTCGGACAGATCTCCTCCAGGGATGACCAGGGTCAGGGTGTGTATGGTTATGAGGGCGCAGACGCCTCGCCATTCGGGAACAAATTGGGCATAGGCAAGGTCGCCACAATGCCAGTAAAAATCGTGGAGAAGCCCCTTTGCAGGTCCAGTAGGTGCAATACTGCTTCACAGTTGACATTGGTTCCCAGCTGTATTGTTCCTTTGCCTCTGAAACACAAAGAATACCATGTGAATTTCCGTACAATTAGGGTTGCCCTTCCCTTCCAACCACTTGTACCTATTAATCTCGGGATTCCATATTTCCTGACATGGGGTGTCTCTGCTGGAGTTCAACCCCCTCCCAAAGAACTAATTCCCCCTAGCGTTGTTGAGGTAGATTGCCCTACACTGGAATGCCATACCAGGGACCCATTTGTCATTTAAAAGGTGGCCTCAAATCGTTAAAGGCCATCCGGGGACCACAGACAGAAGCCGGGGTGAACTTGTTTGCACACTGGAGCAGTGGTTTTGCTACCTCTAAGAACCTCTTTTCAATGATCCTGGCACCAAACTGTGTCCTCCCTTACAGTGCCCCATGATCAAAATTTATTTTGGAGACCTTGGCTGGAGAGGTAGCAGCTGCTGCAATGATGGTGTACATGTGGTTAGATCACCGACCTGTAGGATAAGAGCTGCAGTTGTTTGTTAGCTTGGTAAAAGCACATTGTTCCTGGTTTTCTTTAAACTGGTATATTCTATGACTTTAGTGGAGTGTGAGGCTACCTGGCAGGCTACTGAAGAATGGCAGTAGCATTTTTAGGAAATTGTGAGTTTTAAGATTAGTTTTAGTTTAATTTGCACTTTTTCTCCCCCCTCTGCTTGGTATGGTGGGGACAGTAATTTCCTCTGAGGATTGCTCTGTAAACGTGTGTTATTTTATTCATTGTGGGGTTGCCCTTTTGACCTGCACGAGCTGCGTGCAATTTTGCAAAGCAGAGGAGACTTTATTGTTTGATGGTTTGTCTGTTGACACATGAGCATTTCTCTGGCCTCAGCACATGGCGTGCAATGAGGTTCTTTCCCTAAACGGTGGTTGGGTTATTGGATTACGCCTTCTTTATGGAAGGGTCAGGAATTTTTGGCTGTTTTTCAGCCTGCTTTGTGCTGGTTCCGGTGGGTGTTTACCTATGGTCTGGGCATTGCTACTCTTAACAAGGAATATCAGAGGTAGTAGGAGGGTCTTTTGTGGACCCCCATACAGCCCTGCAGGGAAATGACTGGGATCAGGTTTGTTTGCTATGTTTGCCAACGAAGGTTGGGTGGGCCACTGAGACTCATTGTGCTCATCCCCAAGCGAGTGGCTTTATTGGACTCAATAGATTTTCTACTACAGACTGTGGTTGTGTGATTGCGTTTCTTTGTAGTTTTGAGGACATTGTTTCCTTACACATGTTGAAGAAACCGGCTTATGACACCAGAACATTTGCCTCGTTTTAGAACTAAAGGAGGGCGTCCATTTGGTGGTAAACCCTGAGGAAGATGAGACTTACATAGCCTCTCCAAAGGGAGAGGTCCTGGGTGCCCATTTTTATACACCAGCTGGGGGCTGCCCTGTTCCCTTGTCAGACTACCCTCCCCCCGGGCATGGTCAGCTAGGCCCACCCTAGGGGATCAACAGCAGAGGGAGACCTAGACCCCTATGGGCACCTGAGTGGCGAATTCTGGAGTGGCCACCCGATCGACCTAGCGTTTGCGGTCCTACATGACTGTTGCAGATGAAGGTAAGGAAATGTATCTGCACCATGGTGTGAGGGGGATACATCCTGCTGGTAGTGATCTTGCTACTGTGTGTTCATGTTTTGTGATTGTGTAAAGACGTTGTCGCCCCAAACAATTACCCCTCGCTGCTGTGGCTGTGGACCCAGCCCTTGCTGGGCTGGGCTCCCGGTCTGCTTTGATTGTTTCCACACGCTCGGGCAACCATCCAGTCCCTGCAGTGGCAGGGCACCGGTTGCCTGATTTCCCTGGACCTGATTGGAAGCTGCAATGGCACTGATCTGGACTTGATTATGTTTGTGGTGTGCTTTCAGGCAACATTGAATGACCATGTGACCTGGTCTGTGACTATAGGGGCACTCCATGGAGTTTGGCTGTGGCCATCCCCGCAGGTGTCTGCCACTAAGATTGGGTGGATATCCCCTAGGTCCGGGGCCAGAGCTCCCTTTAGGACTGGGGCCAGCTGGAAACTAGTGGCCAATGCAGCCCCTTTTACAGAGGTCGTCTTCAATTTGTGTTGGACTTATTTGATGGTGCCTCTCTGGGTCTGCTCCTGTTTTCCCTGTCCTCCTCCTGTTTCTTCTGCTAAAAATTCAATATGTGGGTCTGTATTTCCTGCCAGGGTTTGGTGTCTAACCCCACTTCAAAAACTAGTCCAGTTTGGATCTCAGTGGGTAGGTCCTTCTTGAGGGTAGTGTAAAAGAATACAACCTGGGGTCCCGTGTCAGTCCAGGGCTGTCCTGTTTCTTGTCCCTATCATTATCTCATTATATCTAGGAAATCTGTTACGGTCTCCCCAGGCGTCATGCTTTCAGCTATTAATCCTCCTTCATCTGGGCGGTCAGGGACTATGTACCTCAGGGCCGTCCATATTTGGTGTCTATATGAGTTAAATGCAGCCCGTCATGCTCGGTGTTGATCAGCGTGACTGGGGGTATGTGGGGTTGAGACAATATGGTGTCTGTTCACCAATGAGACTCCTGAGCAGACTTTTGATGTCATCTAGCTCTAAGTTTATTCCTGAGGTGTTTTTCTCGAAACATGAGATCTACTTACCTGCCCCGTCCATTAATGGGGGCAGTTGTTTCTGAGCCCTTCTTTGTCTATCTGTACCCAAGGCGCGCAAATGGTCCCTGCTACACCTTTCTGTAGAAGCTGACAAATTCTGGTGTGGGGCAGCTCCATTGTGTTCTCCCCGACCTATCGCTCCCATCATCTCAGGCATTCCTGCATGTAGGGGTAGTTCCATTTCTGATCCCCCCTCCATGCTGAATACAGTCCTCCGAAACGGCTATGTCCTCGGGAAAGAAGAATCCCTCCTCTGGCCAGGGATGATCATACCTGCCCTTCCTTTCGGTCCAGCAGGCCAGCAGATGGCAGAAAGGTCGAGCAAAGGCCTCACCCTCTTCTCTGGACACTATCTCTATCGGTGTTTGTCTGCCCAACCGGCGCGTTCGGGTGGGCTTTAGGATGTCCTCATCTTTGCTTTCATGCACCTGTAAAGGTGCCATGCTGCTCCTTCTATGTCTCAGTTGTGTTGCAGTCAGGCTATCCTGACTACTTATTTCCTGGTCAGCCTCTGTTCTTTGCCGGCAGCCAGGTAGTGTGTGTGCTTCTGTTAGGGGCCTTCCTTCTGAATCGTAATTGGGCTCATACCATATGGGGCCTGAGGCCTAGCCCTGGCTAACTCTGAGGGAAGGGGAGTTGTTCCCTCTCCCTGATGGGCTTCCCAGGCGAGACCTCTCTCTCTTTCTATCCTTAACTAACACCTCTCCTCTACTTCCAACCTGGGCTGCCTCCTTCGCTCTGTGCTGCGCCCTGGTCTTCTAGGTACTGTCTTGGCCTCAAACTCACTCCCTGATGCTTTTTCAGTACCATGGGCGTATCCTGGGGAAGTATAGCCCACAGATTCCCTTTCATAGTCAGATTTTGGAGAATGAGGGTCTCTGTCTTCCCCTTCACTGGTGGTATCACCTTCCAAGAGGACCACAAACTTCCCTCTGATCTTAGGGCTTCCTGTGGGGTGGCCAGGGGCATGTGCTCCCCTTTTTGCTTGAACCTAATGGCCCATGACTGATGGGTGGGATGATGAACCCCGAGGAAGCCTGGCACTGGACTGAGCTGGTGCTGACTGTGTTTAGCTGGTTGGTCCAGTGATCTTCCCCCCAAGGTCTGGTAGGCTGCTGCCCCGGGTGTGGTACACCAGCACCCTCGACCAGTGGGTTGGTGTAGCACAGTGCAGGGGCGACAGGGAATGCCCACATCAGCAATAGCGCATCCCTGTCAGTGTATGGTGGGGGAGGTGCAGATACCTTGATTACAGACTTGGGGATAGTCTTGTAGTCCGGGGCCACTTTGGAATGTGGCCTATAGTTCAAGTAGGGCCTCTTGTTTACACATCTTCTGACCTGTATATCTGTTCTGTATGTGTCTTTGTGTGCCCAATGATGTTGGTATCGACTGTTCCCCCTCAGGCCAGAGGAATGCGTATGTTTTGGTATGGGCGTGGCATTTGCAGCAATGTTTTCCTAATTTTCGGGCCGGTGTGGGGAACCTAGCTCGTAAATGGTTGAGTGGATTCTCCATGGTGGATTACAGAACTAATTTTAAGGAATTTACAAACTTTCGATTGTCTCAGGAGTTTACATAATTACAAACTCTACTCTAATTGTGGGGAAAACTGTGTACACGGGTTGTAACAAAAACAATCTTCTGGTTACGAGCTCTAAAAATCTCAATGCATCAACAGACGCTTAACAATTTGGCAATGACAAATGCAATGCAATAATAACATCTTCCAACTAAGGTGCCGCTCACGATCCGGTAAAAAAATTCCCCGTGCGACTCGTATCCGGTCTTTTTACCGTACGAATCGTACAAGTGCCGTACGAACTGGCAATCACGATTCGCATGGGAAAAAGACCATACGAATCGCATTGGGAATAATTCCCCACACGTCCTCGGGTCGGAAAAAGTGTCCGACACGTCCTCGTACGATTTACCGTACAAACGTGAAAAGCGAAGTCCGACCGGGGAATCACGATCCGTCCCGGGCGTCCGAATGTACAACCGTATGGTTAAAAGACCGTCCGCACCGAACTCCTATAACAACCATGGAGACGTCCAAACAGGTGCCCGGTACGTGCCGTACCCCCCCCAGCCCCCGCATGTACGCGCCGTACCCCCCCAGCCCCCGCATGTACGCGCCGTACCCCCCCCGCCCCCACATGTACGTGTCGAACCCCCCCCTGTATGTACACCCGAGTACGTGTCGCACCCCCCGTGTATGTACACCCGAGTACGTGTCGAACCCCCCCCTGTATGTACACCCGAGTACGTGTCGAACCCCCCCGTGTATGTACACCCGAGTACGTTCGAGTCGTACCCCCCCCTGTATGTAGCGCTGGGGGTACGCACCGTACATACACGGGTGGGGGTACGACTCGAACGTACTCGGGTGTACATACACGGGGGGTTCGACACGTACTCGGGTGTACATACAGGGGGGGGTTCGACGCGTACTCGGGTGTACATACATGGGGGGTTCGACACGTACTCGGGTGTACATACAGGGGGGGGTTCGACACGTACTCGGGTGTACATACACGGGGGGTTCAACACCTACATGCGGGGGCTGGGGGGGGGTACGGCGCGTACATGCGGGGGCTGGGGGGGTACGGCGCGTACATGCGGGGGCTGGGGGGGTACGGCGCGTACATGCGGGGGCTGGGGGGGGGGGTACGGCGCTTACCGGGCCACCTACTCTGGTCGTTTTGCGCCGTACTTCGCATTTTGCGGCACTTTTTGGGTGCCGTGAAAATATTGCCGTCCGGACTGCTGTTGGTTCGAATCGTAATTCCTGGGTCGTGAAACGCTGCCTAGAAGCGTCCCGACGTCACGTCGCAGCATTCCCGGATCACATTCGTATGCATATTTTCGTCGGTCGGTGTTTTTTACGATTCGTACGGAAATGGTGTTTCCGTGCGAATCGTAATTCCATGTTTGTAATGTTTTACAACCGGGTACGAGTCGGACGGAGAATACGCTCCGACCGACGGTTCGTACCCGGTTTTTACCGGATCGTAATCGGTACCAAAGTGTAATGGTTAGTTCAGGACAATACTAGTTTGACTTTTATCAGTAAAATAGCAAATATTGAATTCTGATGTGTGCAGAAATGTGAAACGTATAAATTTACTAACATAACACAACATTTAACATAAAATACAATTTGAAACATTTCAACAGCACCATGACATCAATAATGCATAAAATGGAAAAATCTAAAAGAAACTACAATTGTAATTTCTCCTCCCAGTGCCTCTAGCCTTAGAAGAGGGATGCTCCATGTAACACACAGAGATAAGGGAGCTCAATAGTCTGTCAATATCGGATCGGCAGACAAATATAGCAATGATTTGTGGGGAGAAAAAAGGACAACTGACACTATCGGCCTTCTGTGGCCAGACAGAAGCTATACATTATTCACCAAGCTCCAAATGTTCCCCTAATGTCCAAATTACACCCTATGTCACACCCAGGGCTAATGCGTACCGACGGCAAACGCCCAGGGGTCCAAGCGAATAACACCTCTCACTTCATTCAGATTCTACCAGGGTAAAATACTGATAGCACTAAGAAGACTCTTTGAGACTAAAAATTAAGATTGAGGTGCTGGGCCTATATCCCACCAAGAGCCTAGGAGCTCTGCACACTGTCATGCTCAGTGATCCAGGCGGTCCCTATCTGACGCCAAGAGACAAGCATACCCTGTATCATGCACAGTGGTCCAAGCGACTAAACTGCAGCCACCTTTGCCTTTTCTAGCGTGCTCACTAGGGGAAAAGCAAAAGTGATCTACTCCGTTGTCCTAGTTTGCCACACGCCACATACAGGGACTAAGGATCAGATGTAGTCTCTTACCCTGTGACAGCTGTCTCCAGACAGACCTCCGCCTGTCGATTCCGCAGAAATAATCAATTAATAGTGTCTGCTCACTGATCTGTGAATCTGTTCGGGTAGGGGTCCTTCCTTTGACAGCAGTCCTGCTCGATGAACCAATCTCTCCTGGCTTGCTCACTAAAATGTTGCTCAAATAGGATTTTACCTTAAATAATGAAAAGACAAGAGGCATTTGGCAAAACAGGAACAAGTAGATTTAATTAAACACAGTGGACCGGAGAGTATTGACAGAGGTGCATCTGAAGACAATCTAAAAGTACAGAGGTTGTGGCGGCCAATGTTCCCTCTAATTTTTTTCCTCTGTGTGCGGCAGTGTGAGGTCTCTGTGCGCTCCAGCCACGGCAATGTGCACCAAAGTATACGACCGCGTGTGTGGGTGTAGCAACAGGGGTTCTGACACTGGGGTTCCTGCTTGATTGTGCAGATAAATAACCTAAGTACTGGAAGTGAGGAGGCCTGTTTGATGGGGCAGGCAGGGCCGGACTGGGAACCCAAAGTAGCCCTGGCAATTTTGTAACATCGGCTGCCACCCACCAGGGGTGGGCAAGTGTCAAGCACTACTGCTTAAAACCGGTCCCCGCAACTGGTGCTTTTGTTACTGAGGGCCCATATTGCAGCATCGCTGCAAAACTGCCCCCAGTAACAAAACTGTCCCCCACTGCTCCAAAACTGGCCCCCACCCTTCTAGCCTCCCAGGCAAACGCACAATGCCTGCTAAGGCCAGTCTTGGGGGGGGGGGAGATTGGGTTGTGTCATGTTCGAAATGAGAAAGTGCAGTGCAGAGCATCTGCAACCACAGCAAATCTGCGCTAATATTTGTTAGGAAAACGGGGCAACCGTCCTCCTTCCACAGTGCCAGTAATTTGAGTGGTGGATATGTTATTCAGTTATTTGGCTAGAGAAGGGTAGGAAGTGAGATAGTATTTATGTAGCGCCTGATACCCCTGATGGGGTTTTGAAGCGCCTTTTTAGCGAGTAGCACGCTACTCTGGAACCCATAAAGGATTAGTGGTGAATTAATATAGTGGAATATGAAATTTGAATGGATGAAGAGGGCCGCATTAATGAGGGCCCTACAACTAAATATATTAATCTATCTTGTGCATTATATACATAGTATTAAAAACAAATGGTCTTGGCAAACAGACACAAAAATAATTATTTCATGGTAAATCTTGTAGGGCTGTAACTGAGAAACCCATGGCTTCCTACCATCAGTGTTTGCCAGGTGCGGCATTACCAGTTAAAATAGTGGAACACACACAATGAGGCCCTAAACGTGTGAATGCTATTACAAGCCTATCGCCTATCCTTTTGCTAACAGCCCACATGTTGAAGCTCCACAGCAAGAGACTGGAAGGAAGCGTCATACCCAGAGATCAATAACATAACTTAGACTAATGTCTCTCTAGTAATTGATGCTTGCTCCCTTGATAGTACGTACTGGGAGGAACATCCTGCCATCCTTCGTCTATGGTGGCAGCATTATGCACCCCCGTCAAGTGACACGTCAGAAAACCCCCTCCCTCTTAACTTTGAGTTTGGCTTTCTAAGGAAGGGTTCTTACAATCTCGCAAATGCTCATTTTTGTGGAAGCCAAGTAACTTTTGCTGTGGTTATCTACTGTCCTCCTCACTTCTGTCCACCAAACCTCCTCCATACACCCTCACCTCACTTCCTTACCTATTCTTCTTCAGAACTCTCTCTCCACTCTCCAAAACCTATACCATCTTTAATGCCCCTGTTAAGTCTACCTCTCCCCTTGTCACTCATTTATTTATCCTCCACTTTGCGCTCCCGTCCTCATCCCAGTGTCAAACGCTTAACACAATCTGCTCGCCCTCCCCACTAAGGCCACTAGGGCTTTATGCTCAAATCTCTGCTTTCTCGTAACTCAACTTTCTTGTTGACATCCATTTTTTCATACGCCTGCATTCGACACTGCTCCACCTGTTACCCCGTCTTTTATAATCACTTCTTAAGTTTCCTCCTCATGATCATCTTAACCCACCTGCTATACTCTTTCAGTGCTTCCTTTAAGGGCCACCCCTGCCACCCTTCTGGCTCCCTCCCCACAGTACATTTTTCTTCCTCTCCGAGCTACGTTACGTCTTTCCTTACATACCACTAGCTCATTCCCCTCCAATGCCCATTGTCCAGATCCCCGGCCATAACATGTTAGCGTGTCCCTTTACATTCACGCCTCTTACGAGTTTCTCTACTGTCCCCTATATTCTATGTTTCTACATCCAAAGCATCACCAACTAAGTCATCCAAAGCGAGTTCCAATTAAGCGACCTAGAACTACAGCTCCCAGAAACCACCGGGCGGTGAAAATAAATGCCCACTGCGGGGGCACAGCAGCCCTAGAGAACAAGCATTGGCATAGCCAATAGGTCTCGCCTTTGGGACCTTATAAGTGTTTAGCCATGCAACAGTTGATGTTGTTGCACTAAGGATATTGTACTGCATAACTAAATACTTATAAGGTTCCAAAGGCGAGACCTATTGGCTATGCCAATGCTTGTTTTATTTGATGTATTTTACTTAATCTTGCATTCCGTAAGAGTGCTAGCTAATTCCAGGGTGTTTTTCTTTGTATTTTTTCAGTGCAGCTGATTACTCTTCTATAGTGCATACTTTGAACGGAGTTCTCCATGTGCTCCTAATGGGCAACAATTGATAAGTCTGGATTAGAGGCTGAATGCAGTGCTTGTTTTGACGGTGCTTGTCAGTGGGTTAAACAGGTGTTCAGAATGCGTGGTCATCCAATCCTTGGCCTCTCTGCAGGGCACACAGACAATGGTCACATATTTTAGTTGCAACTGTGATTCAATCCATATGTGTGTGATGAAGGTATACAGTTGTTAAAATATTGCACATGTTGAAAGTAAAAGAAATTGCAGTGTTTCCAGGTGAGTGGGTGCGTTATGTTTGGGGTGGTGAAGTGAAGAGGATGCGAGGAAGTGCCTTTAGTATAGAGTGAAAAGAGGGTGGTGAAGAGGAAATAGATGGAGAGTACGATATGCAGATGAAGGAGATGCGGTGGAAAAAGGGCATACACCTCCAATACACAGTGAACAGAACAGAAGAGATTCCAATACACCAGATACTGTTCCGCTCTCAGACCTATCATATGAAAGAACAGAAGTGAAGGTTGGCAACTCTATTGTTTTTTGTAAACTTATACAAGACTCAGCACTGTATATGCTGTGCGCACTTCTCTAAAGTGGAAAAGACACAGGCTTTATTTTTCCAGTGCAGGCAGGGCAGGCGCGTAGCTAGGGGGGGGCGGTGGGGGCGGACCGCCCCAGGCGGCACTGTTTTTAGGGCGGCCGCTCAGCACTGGTGGCCCGTTGCGGCTGCGGCGGCCTTTATAATTTATTTAGGGACAGATTTGACTGTCCCTAAATAAATTATAAAGTCAGCCGCGGCCGCAACAGCGCGCGCGGCCGGCGGCCCAGTTAAAAGTTAAACTTGTCTTCAAGCAGCGCGGTGAGCGCGCTGCGCACTGCACGCACCTGACGCTGACCAGCAGACCTACTTGTTTGTGGTGCGCCAGTGCGTCAGCGCCTGCTGCAGTGCTGCCTTGCCATCATGACGTCGGTCGGTTCCGGTTCGGCAAGACTAGAGCCAGGACTTCGTATTGGTCACCCAGCCTGCTCCAGGGCCTCGCGATGAGAACGTTACGTAGTGGTGACGCGTCACGCGCTTCACCACTACGCACTCGTGAGGACCCAATTCTGTGCTGCACAGGTCGGAGTCGGATTGTCGGAGAAAATAAGTTTGTTTATTCCTATTCCCCTTTCCTGACCCCTGCAGCTGCTTATCGCATCAGGCTCAGGCAAGCAGAATTAAAGTAACTAAGGGAGGTTTGCTGTCACTGACAAAAAAGCGCATTCGCTCTGTTTTCTGTACTAAAGTAAAACTAGAACTTCGGGCACAAAAGCAGGTATGTTTTCACTTTAACAAGACAGACTGCAGTTTTTCTGGATTTCACTTAATAACTCAGGATTAATACAGGATTACTGTCACTCTGACAGAACCGCACCCCCTGATTCAGGATCGCACTCAGTTACAAGATTGTGGTCACTCTTGCCAGTAGAAATACTGCTGCTCTCACACAATTGCTACCACTCTGGTAGTATTGTAGATGCTCAAGTAGGGTCGATGACTGTGGAGTAGGGTTGCCGTCCGTGAGGCATGATATAAGTCACTACGACAGGACTATCCTCACCCAGGCAGGGCCCGCAGTCAGAACCGTATATATCTTCCTGAAATTCACCAAATCGCTTTCCTACTGTTACCATTTGCTCGAAGTTTTTGAGCGTGCTTAGCTTACTGCCTGGCATGCTCAATCTATAAATTTTGTTTACCTTGCAGTTCATATCTATGCCCCTTTTTCTCCAGCCAGCTAAAGGGCTCCTTGCTGCTTTTACTCGGGAGCATCTCTAGCTGCTTCTTGTTTGAACCATAAACACTGGGGCGTGATTATTACAGTGACCGGGAAGGATTCCAGCTTCCCCCGGCAGACTCGCTGCCTCAAACCACATTGCACTCACTTGGGTAGGATAGGACTCACCATGCAGGGTTGCTGTCACTGATTGAGACAGGTACCTCCACAGACGGTAGTGCAGCTGTTGAGGCACGAGTTGCACAGGAATCTTTATGGGAGTGCATTCATTCTATGACAGAGCTGTTGACCCCTAGGGCCCTACAGATCCTCTGAGGTGGGGTTTCGTTTTCTCAGCCAGGATTGCATTCTTAAACACGGGATGCCCGGCAATTGTTTTTAGACCTCTGTTCTGTTGGGAAACCCAAAATTATCATCACTGCCCGAAGACGCAGATTATTTACTCCAGAGCGAGCAAGTGCTAGATATCGAATGCTCCATAAAATGGATTGTTCATGGCTGGGTGGGGAGGAGGAGGTGGGCGTGGGCAGTCGCCATGCCTCATTCAGCCTGGTGCCCCTTCTGCAGCACCTGGACCAACGGATGCGCTGCCATGCTGTACTAATGGCAGACTTTGCTGTATAGATGCTAAAAACCTGAACACTGTGTTTAGAAACCCTGGAACTATTACTAGTGAGGATTATCAATATTCAGTCCCTAGTGCCCAGACTATCGAAAGTGCTTCGATGCTGAACAGGTTTCATTTTGTGCGCTATATAATCGCTAACTAACATCAGCATTGTGGTTAGGTGCTCCGAGACAGCTAATAAAATGAACCCTGTCCTCGCTTTCATTGTGGATAAGAGTGTGAAGAGGGTTGCAGTTTTTAACCGCTCTTCACCTGTTGTGACTTGAGTGATCGGAGCAGATGTGCTGCCGTCTACAAACTGACTGCTGTGCACGTTGGAGGCACTGGCACGGTGACACAGAGTTCGACTAGTAGGTAAGAGAATGTGTTACTATTTTTTTTCTTTTAAAAATATGTGCAGGCCCAGCAGGACACATACTTCTGTGCACGTCATTTAAACAGTTTTTATCCTTCTCATGGCCGATGCAGGACACAATATGACAACGCAATTCAGAATGCCCAGATAACGCTAGTGATTAATGATCCTGCTGGAGAGCAATCGTTTGTCTGTTGGTAGTTTTTAAGTGCAGATGAACTGTATTTTATGTGGATAGCTCAGTGGGTTACTGCCTTTGTCACAGAGATCCTTGTGTTACTTGCAGTTCAGAAGTTACAATCCTAACATAGGACAGTGACCAATGAACTGTCATCAAAGAGCTGCATACAAACATGAATGGTATCGTTTTTTTTGTTTTGTGATATAGTTAGAGCTTCCTCAGTCTTTCATCATTCTAATGTTGCTAAAATGAGTATGTTTGAGCAGAGATACATTTTTATCAGTAAAGCTGATCCCCATGGAATACTCTTTTAAATCCTAAGGTTGTGTTTCCCCAGACCAAATCCTCTCAAAATATACTGCCCACCAGTATGGATGACATGTGATTCCTACACCTTGTAATCCTCATTGGCTTATGTGACATTCCCTGTAGACTGATTTACATACTTGTATGATTGATTGTCTCTGTATAATGTGTTTGTGGTGTAAAGTGCTGACACACTACACTACACTGATATGAGTAGCGCTAAACAACAAATGCATATGAGAGAGGGGCTACGGAGCGATGAGAGGCACTGGTGGAGGGTGGCAGTGAGGGAATCTGAGGAGGAGGTAGTTGGAGGGGCTGTGGAGCGATGAGGGGCACTGGTGGAGGGTGACTGCAGGGCTCGAGTCGGGGTACCAGGCGGGTGGACGGTGTCCCCTCACTTATTTTAACGGGAGCTCGATTACTGGAGCAAATGGAGCCACACATTTACTCTTTGGCATCTCTGGGGCGAGATTGGAGCTCATTCAGAACGCTGCTCACGCGCTGGCTTCTCTGATGCAATGGCATCTAAGGGGTGAGCGAGGGGAGGCAATGAGTCTGATGGTGCAAGCCACTTTCGTGACATTACTTCCTGTTGTGACGTCAGCGTCCCCATACTTCTTTTTTTAGGACTTGTGCCCTGGGTGACAGTGAGGGAATCCGAGGAAGAGGTCATGGTGTGGAGGGGGAGCTAGGGTGAGATGAGGAGCACTGGTGGAGGGTGGTAGTGAGGGAGTCTGAGGAGGAGGTCATGAGGGGGAGAGGCTGCAGAGAGATAAGGGGCACTGGTGGATGGTGGCAGTGAGGGAGTCCAAGGAGGAGGTCATGAGGGGGAGGGGCTATGGGGAGATGAGGGGCACTTGTGGCGTGAGGCAGTGAGGGAATCTGAGGAGGAGGTCACTAGGGGGGCCATGGAGGGACGAGGGGCACTGTTGGAAGGTGGTAGTAAAGGTATTTACAGAGAAAGAGGTTATTAGTGTGGCGCCAAAAAAGACTTTCGCATCAGCGCTAAAGCCGGCCCTGTCATGGCCTTTCTGTTTTTGTTTATTTAATTAGCAGTCGGGTCATAAGGGCTACTGTGGAACATGCTTTAAAGTGCTGCTAATTATATTTACTGCTATATTCAATGTTTTAAGTTTTAAGGTGATTTTACTAATGTTTTTACCGGGAAAAAGCAAAGTGGAGCTCGATAGTGTCTGATATGGGGCTGGGGCCCAAGGACAGCTGTGAGAAAAGGTGCACTGGAGAGAGGAGTAGTGGATAATCAAGCCTGTAAGGGAGAGCGTTGCCGAGTCCGGGGTCAGCTGGAGGTAGTAATGAAGAGGGATCCTCCATGAAGGCTCAAACAGATGGAGCCTGAGTAGTATCACTTGCCTGATACTCCCACCTCAAAAAAATCCTCTTCCCATCAAAGGAACATTACATGGAAAAAGCACTTTTTGTGAGTGATAATATTTAGAAAGAGATTTGGAAAAGAGTGAGTTTTACTGGTCCTTATAAGGCTACGAAGAGATAAAGGAGGGCTCTGAAGCAGGCCTGCCCAGACATATATGCGACAAATCGAGCCCGCAGTGGCCCACCCAAATGCACCCTTGGCCCACCCAAATAAAAATTCCTGGAGCCAGGCCTGATGTGTGGCAAAAATATTTGTGCATGTTTGTTATGTGGCATTGCTCTGTGGTGGTGACTGTTTTTAAGCTGCCTCATCTGGAGGCATCCGACTGGGCCTCAGTGGGTTTATCCTGCTGGCTACGATGCATGCTAGTATTTTACAATGAACATTTATGTGCGATGGGGATAGTGATATGTATGGTTAGGGTTGAATGGCCACACAGTGTTAAAGATCCTCAACCCTTTACGTTCAAAGAATGGGTGAGCACAGCTCTAAACGGTTTGAAGCTGAAAGGCTCTCCACAGAGAAGAGGCATGGGGCTTCAAAAAGCATTCCATAAGCGATCAGTGACTGGGTGTATAATAATGTTAACAGACAAATCTTGTGGTTCCAGCATCTGAGCAGTACTTCCAAAATTAAGACCCATTACACACATTAAAATCCCACTCCACATTGAGGAAGAATGTAACAGCTTGGACCCAGGGGCTTAGTTGATCCTCGACCATTTACATTCAAACAATGGATGTCTGGAGCTGACAGCATGGCACTCCACAGAGCAGCCCTGCCCTGGCACTGCCTCCCAGCCCGTGTCTCTCTCGGCAGTGGCTCCCTTCCTGTGTCCTGGGTAGACTTGGGGGTAAGTTACAGGCTCAGCCCACAGGACAGGCGGCTCTCAGCTTCCCACCATTTGCTGCACTTCCAGCCCATTAGGAAAATGAAGACCCCTCTCCGGTTGCCCGAGCGGCTAATGCCGTTTTCTGGAAACCCTCCTCATTCTCTTTATCACTCCCTGGCCTCTCTCCCTCACACTGGCCCTCCTCATTCTCTTCCTGTCTCGCCTGTTGGTCGCCCCCCTAAGTATGTGCATCTACAGTCCCTCTACCAATTTGCCTGCCTCTACTCCTTCATTACCTCCCGCTGCTCTCTGACACAAGCCTGACCATGTAATTGCACGTTCTTTTTTCTTCCTGCATCGCGTCCTCTTCCATGAGGTTCCCTCCCTGTCCGGAGTGTGTCTTGCTGTGCATTGCCCTCCCAGGTTCTTTTGTGTCCTCCGTCCCCAGACGTGAACCAACCCCTGCCATAGAGACCCTGGCTCTGGCTGCCACCACTGTGGAGTGCTGCTGGAGGCTGAGTGAGGTAAGAGCTAAACGTTTTCAGAGGGGATATTTAGTGAGTGGCAGAGTGGCAGCATAGCTGCCAAGGTTTCAGATGTGTGACATTTTCTCATAACTTCAGTGTAATTATGATTGACATTTCAACGATTATGAGCATAGCTCCCAAGGTTTCAAATTGCTATGTGTGACATTTTCATAATTCAATTGTAGTTGTGAGTGACATTTCAACGACTATGAGTGACACTTCTTTGCGAGCAAAACTCAAGCAATGAAGACGAGGGAAACATATATATATATATATATATATATATATATATATATATATCAGTAATTACACCCATTTGAGCAATGAGAAACTCTAAGAAGACTAAAACTGGTACAAATGTCTGCGGCGGCGGACTCATAATTGCAATAAAATTATGAAAATATCACACCCAGCAATCTGAAAGCTTGGCAGCTATGCACTTTGAGGCTGCTATTTACCAACTGACGTTGGAACTACTCAAAACAACAATGTACAGTAGAACTCTTCTTACTGTGTATCATCTGTGACTTGTCCATGCACATCAAGGGTTGGATCTCTTTGGCAGTACCCCCATATAAGTCATATAGATTGCACAATTTTCTTCTCTAATGTATAATTCAGATGTAGCTTACTCAAATTATTTTAACTTATGTTGGTAATAGATTTTAATGGGCACATATAACAGGGGGGCACAGTAGTATAGCACAATACAGCCCATCCCATAATCTCCATGATTATCTCATGTACATCCAGGGTTCGATTCCCTGGCTTTACATCCCTTAATTTTCAGTTTGATTGTTATTGTCTTCTTTAATTTAGCCATAATGTATGTGTGGTATTAGTTTGGCAATATATTTAAATAGACACACCTAACAGCATCTCATGTAAGTTTAGCATAATGCAGCCTACCTGGTATGCTCAAGACTCACCTCTGTACATCTACTTCCTTTAATCTAGATGTATTTCACTTAAATTTTAGCAGCTGACAATCACACTTAACATGCTTGATGTCGTCTTTGTCTTGTATCTATTTATTTGCCCTGCACATTTCTTTATTTCGAAACATTGACCATTCTTGGCCGACATCACTGTGGTTTAATATTTCTTGTTTCTTCTGAATATTCAAGGAGTGCCGCAGCGCCGGAACAGTTTGTCCCGGGTCTTGGATAGAGTTGAACAAGTCCCCATGGCCCCCACAACTGTGTTTAAGGAGTGTGATCATAATGTGTCGGCCCTCCCTGTATTTTAGCTTTGGGCCCCCAGGCAGGCTGTGCACCATGTGTGTGCTGAGGCTGCTGTGAAGGAGAGATGCACTATTACAAGCTGGTTTTGGGTACCAAGAGCACACGTCTTTTCATTCCCAGGGAGTTGGTTGCTGCTGCTTTGAAGTAATGACAGGGAGCGGCCCCTGGATGTTGCCTTTGGGCCACCAGAGTGGGCTTTGTATCTGGTCTGTGTTGGCAAGGTGGAGCTGACTGACCCCTTTGTGCTGCGTTTAGTTTTAAGGGCACACAGTGAGTCATTCCCTGTGAATAATTAATTTGCTGTTTTTGAAAGATAAAGAATCACAGGCTTCGACACTGTTAAGTTGGTTTTGGGTCCCCAGAGCACATCACGTTCGTGCAGGTCCCCACTGCTTTAATGGTGGGACCATGATGTATGGTCATTTAATGTCAGCTGTAGATGAAGGTTACATGAACAGTGTCATGTGTGTGCATGTTTGCATTGTGTTGAGGGGATTACCAGGTAATTGTTCACGCAGCTCTCTGATGGATGTCATATGAGGTTTTTCTGAGTCCCCAGAGAGATCATGCAGTCTGTGTGTTCTCTTTTGTACTGCCAGTCACCGGTGTATTCAACTGTGTAGCCTTGGACCGTGTCATGTATGTGCATGTAACTTGCATGATCAAGGTAACTATTCGAGGCGATATTACGTTTTTTTCGGACCTCTTTGAAGTGCATGCCCTCCCGCGGGGGGGGGGGTGGGGGGGGGGGCGGCAATCTGAGGGATAGCCCCGGGCGCCACAAGCTCTAGCTACGCCACTGAGGCAGGGGTGGGGTGAAAAGGTTCACTGATTTCGTAAGGCACCTCCTATATTAAACTATCACGAGCGCACGACAACAGCAGCAGCTGTAGGGGGCGTGTGCTTTCTGGGTGTGAATTAAAACACCGCCTCAATATGCCAGACCTGCCCTGTGTAGCGCTGCACTGATAAGGACATTTCTGGTATATGGTGTGTCCTTAAATGTCTGTTTCATAACCACCATGAATCACCGCATTTTACCTCAGCTGCTTGTCCTATGCTACCGCGAATACAAGAGTTAAAGGCCGGTGAAACGATCTGAACATAGACCGGTCATTGTGGATCAATAAAGTGTTCGACTCTCCAGACATTGCTTTATCTCCCTCAAACTACAACGTGGCATGCACCAGATCAAATAGCAGTGACAGCTAGAGTTATCTCTTTACAAATCTGGGCCATGTAATGTACCCAGTACCCTATTAGCGGGCTGATTGTGGGCCATTGTGAAAATGTGTTCATTGCAGCACCGCAATGCGCTGCAATTAACATAAATATTTTCACAATGGCCCACAATCAGTCCGCAGCCGTGCTCCATTAAGAAAAATGCATCAAGTCCAAATAAACGACGTGTAAAGCACACGTTGTGCTTTTGGACTTGCTGCATTTCTTTTCTTAAAAGAGCGAGGCTGCGGACTGATTGTGGGCCATTGTGAAAATATTTATGTTAATTGCAGCGCATTACGGTGGTGCAATTAACAAATATTTTCAAAGGCCCACCAACAGCCCCCAGCCGTGCTTCATTATGGAGGTAATACAGCAAGTGCAGGAGCGAAAGCAACCAGGAAATTATCCTTTCTCGTGCCGCTCGCGTTATAAAAGCGGCGGCGCGAATGATCTCCAGGGGATGGGCTGTGGGTGCGCGCGCCACAAGCAGCACTGCGCGCTCGGAGGAACAGACGTGCGAGCGCGCTCGGGCGCGCACTTTGCTGGGAACACTGGTGGCGGCACATCTGTACTTTTTGTGGGTACAATACAACACTTTGACATTCTTTGAAAAGCATTACAGTCATAAACAACAAGAAAAACCATCAGATAATGAGGACACAGATGGCTCTCGACTTCGGGGAGAGCTAGTATGGGCCAGTGAGTGCTTGTCCAGATGTTCAGTGTGGTGAGCTCGTGATCACCTCGTGCGGTGTGCATGTTGTGTCCTGATTGGCTGAGTGTTCCTAACTACATGGGGCATCTGACTTGGTATTTTGGAAATGCTTGCCTTTGGCCAAACGTGTTTTAATGGGACCAATCTCCTGGGGCCTGTTTGTGGTGTGACTACCCTTCTGTGGGATCGAACAGGATTTTCCCTGGGTGCTCATTTGTCTTTGGGCTAAGTGTAACCCCACCAGTGACCTGTCAATCGGTAGGCTTGGGTTTAGGTCACAGGACTTGTCTGAGCACGTATCTCTGACTTAGGGTTAATGTAGAGGTCTTCGCGGATAAATCCGACAGCAATGATTTGAACTTGTGAGTATGTGTATCATTGCGGTTGTTGCTATCATATTTACTGATATTCCTATTATTAAACGTAGAGTTGTTACCTCGTACACCAACATTGCATTCACTGAGATTGACATCATTATGCGGGCATATGTTACGGTGTACATCAACATTGGATTTACTGTTATTCACATCACTGTGTGCATAGGTTACAGTGTACATTGGCATTGCATTTACTGGTATTGATATCACTGGGCATGCATAGATTACAGCTTACATCACTATTGCATTTATCAGTACTGCCACTGCTTTGCGTGCATGCATCTGGGTGCACATTACTATCGTATTTATCAATCTCAACATTAGGATGAGCTTTGATTGGTAAATATGAACCTAAGTTGGGTAGTTGGCAAATAAATGCTCTCCAACAGTGCAAACTAGTCCTCATAAAACCTTCATTAACAGGGACAAGGGAATGCTGTAAACAAACCTTTGCACACACTCATGTGCACAGCAGCAAACAATGTAGCTGGCAAAACAGTGATCACTAACTGGACAATACATTCCCCAAAACCATTCTTCATGGATACAAACAAATCCATTACTCAGTACTGTCAGTCACATAACCCCATACCAGAACCATATAGTTTGTCAAAAGGATGACCACCTATTTCTTCTAGGCAAAGGACAACCATTCGCCCAGTTAGAATGAGAGAACAGACTAAGAGCCAGATTCACAAAGGTAAACTGAGACTTTTGTCTCAGTTAAACTTAAGTTTTGGTCTTAAATTTAACTGAGACCAAAAAGTTTCAAAAAAAGACCAAAACTTACGTTTAATTGAGTCACAAAAGTCTAACTTTACCACTCGTAAATGCCCTTTGTGAATACCACAAGTCATAAAAGTAGACTTTCGTCTCAGTTTACCTTTGTGAATCGGGCCCTAAGAGTGTAATTTAGGACCTGGGGGCAGGAATCCCACCCCACCAACCCTATGGCTTCCAACACCATTTTGTGATGATTGCGCCCCAGTGAGTCTTTGCCAGATCCCTGGCGCCCTGTCATTGATGGAGGCCCGTCTCCCACTTTTTCAGCATTGGGAGGCAATGCCCTACTTAGAACGGGAACCTAAAGTCACACTATTCCTTCCTGGGTCTGCCATGCAAGGTCATTGTTGATTTTTCCTGCCCAGGTCCCCGGTATCTTGTATTACGGAACCAGGCAGGGAAAATCAACCATGCCACCAAGCAGAAGGATAAAAAACTCTACACATCAAAGCTGTTGCTTTTTTCTTCTGAGAAACAAACCCTGAATTAGGGGCTTATTTTTGAGAAACCAAAACAAATGTCAAGATGCTGCAAGAACATGGTGCTTCTGTTCCCCGGCGGATGCACTTGCAGGAAAATGATTTCCATGGACAAGGCAGGGATCTCTAAGTCTGGCTGACAAACCCGTCACACTCTAAATGAGGAACAAATTCCCACAGCTCACTTACTCGAGCAAAAGCACTCTGCAAAGACTCTTTGCAAACTCAAGCACAATAGAGAGAAACCAGAGGGTCCTCCTCAAAGCATTAAGAAGCATCACACCGAGGAGGAGCCTAGCGCGCAACCAAGATGGCCGCGTAGGTGCGAGGCTCCCGAGGACCTCCACGACCTCCTGCATAAATCCTGACAGAATCCTGTCCCAGATGAGGGGACTGTATTTGTGAGCCCGAGCAGAGGTGACGCCCGTTTTCCGTTTTTAAATCGGACCTCGGACACCGGCAGGAGCGTCGATTGAGGTTTGCGGCCTTCTCCACACCGGCCCCCCGTACTGGAGTTGTGGGGCGATCCGGACACAAAGTGAACAACAGCGGCGGGCAAGGCTGGGTGACTCGCGTACCCCGCACTTTCACTTTCGCTTTTGCGCCCTCCTTGCTGCCAGGCGAGGTTGGGTTGCGGGGCGGTGTGCGGTGGTGTGGTCTCGCTGGGGTGTCCTGCCGGTCCGCCAGCTGCGGTCCGTCCTGCGGAGCGGTGGTCGCTCCCCCCTGGACCCCTTGAACTGGATTGTCGGCCCCCCCCCTTTCTTGAGGAGACTGACTCGTCTTGGGGATTGAAACCATGTCCACAAAACAAGATGGCGATCGGGCTAAGATAAAATCGACCCGCCGTGGCGCGGCCCAGCAATCCAACAGTATGGACCGCTACACCCTCCAGAAGGGATCCCCAGAGGCGCCGCGTAGGTCCCCGACGGGCCCGACTGATGCTTCCGCTCTGCCCACGGACCTGACCCTCCGAGACGTCATGGGCGCCATCGCCGAGATGAAGGCCTCGGTGGACCAGCGCTTCGACACTCTGGCGCAGAAGATTGACTCGGTCCTCGTGGACGTGGGCCTCGTGAGGGCTGATTTGTCTAAAACCAACGACCGGGTCGACTCTTTGGCCCACTCTACCACGGGCCTCACAACGGACGTGGCGGCCCTCCAACAGGAGGTGCGCAGGCTTGGCCAGGCGAGCGCCCTGATGAATCGTCGGCTGGAGGATTCCGAGGGTCGGGCCCGGAGGAACAACGTCCGCATTATCGGGGTGCCGGAGGGACGCGAGGCGGAGGCGGCGGATCTATTTGTTGAGGACCTGGTTCTCACCCATCTCCAGCCTCGGGGGCTGAGTAAATTCTTTGCGGTGGAGCGTGCCCACAGGGTCCCCGGGGGTAGGCCTAAGGTTGGAGCCCCTCCGAGGCCTCTCATCGCCCGGATCTTCAATTTTCGGGACAGAGACGCTATCCTACAGACTTCCAGGCTACAAGGGCCGGTCAAACTTGACAATATGGACATCAATTTCTATCCTGACTTCACTCCGGCAGTCCAAAAGCAGAGACTGAGCTTTCTTGGTGTTAAACGTCGCCTAAGGGACCTGAATCTCAAATATGCGATGCTTTTTCCAGCTAAGCTGAGAGTGGAGGTGGATGGCCACACGCACTTTTTTGATCGACCCGAGGTGGCCGGGGACTGGCTAGACACTTTGCCCGGAGATCGGGGCCGGGGGGGTGGGGGGGGTGCGGTTGGTGGGGAGGGCCCGCCGGATCAGGACTGAGGGACTAATGGTAGGCCTTGCTCTGGACTGCGTTGTTGTCACTATTGACTGTTAGGGTAAGTTCCCCTCCTGTGGAGGTCGTGTGGGGTCTCTTGGGGGATCTCCCTCCTCCTCTGGGGGACTAGTTAGTTTTCTTATCTATGGGGCGACAGGCACACTGCACTTTGGGGGGGCTGTTTGGGCTCATGCAGGGGTGCAGGGTGGGGGGAGTTCTGTTGGGTTGGGTGGGTTGGGGTGGGGTGTGGTTCGTTTCTACCGCAAGGCAAACCCGTTATTGTATTGTTGTTTTTGAGATGCTCTGGGGGGGACAAATGATGGCTTTGTTATGTGATGGGGGGTAGGGATTTGACTTTGTTGTCCTGGAATGTTAACGGACTGGGTGATAGGATCAAGCGGGGTGTGGTCCTGCAGTATCTGAAACAGATTTCGCCTGATGTGGTCTTTCTGCAGGAGACACACCTTATTGGTAACTCCTTTTGTGCCATGAATCGCCGTGGCTTTCGCTTGGTGGCCCACTCGGGCTTCACATCAGGCTCGCGGGGGGTGGGCATCATGGTCAAGACCTCGCTCCCGCTAGAAATAGACGAGGTGCGCCATGATGAGAGGGGACGCTACACTGTCTTGGTGGGGAGGATGGAGGGCAAGGTAGTTGTCTTTGTCTCTGTGTACGTCCCACCGGGGCTACAGTCCACCACCTTTGCAGATCTGGGACGCCTCCTCCTTGACCTCCCGGGGGGGCTTCTGGTGGTTGGGGGGGATTTCAATGCGGTGGCTTCTGGGACTATGGATCGTCATCCCCCTAGGGACCTCCCCCGGGCACAGGCGTGGTTAGCGGGCCTTTTGGACACACTGGGATTGGTGGACTGCTGGCGTTTAAAGCATCCCACCCAGCTGCAGTACACCTTCCATTCGGGTGCCCATGGTAGCCTCTCGCGGCTTGATTATGTCCTTGTCCCTGCGGCCTATGCTGGGAGGGTGGGAGAGGTGCGCCATCTGGCGCGGGGTATTTCAGATCATTCCCCGCTCCTGTTGCACTTGGGTGTCTTCCCGAGGGGAGAGGGCAGGGTAGCCCCAATCAATGCTTGGTACCTGCGTGACCCCACTATTCGTGCTGACCTGATTAAATCATTGCAACGGTATTTTGAGGAGAATGTGGGGTCCGTTCCGTCGGCTGTCTCCCTGTGGGAAGCCTTCAAAACAGTTCTCAGAGGGGAGGCCCTCTCCTTTATCTCCCATGCCCGCAGACGCGCACAGGAGGAGGTGACCCGGGTGGAGGCCGAAATTACTGAATTGGAGGGTGGTCTGGGGAGTGGGGTGACTGACGCGGCGCTGCATGTTCTACACCTTAAACAGGCGGCCTATAGGGCCCTCGTCACGGAGGCGGCCAGGGGCCTTAGCAGAGAGCAACAGGGGCGACTGTACGATGTGGGTGATAAGGCTGGCAAACTGATTGCGTGGTTGGATAAGAAGGAGAGAGCTAGTCGTGTGGTCCCGCTGATTGAGAGGATGGATGGTGTACGAATTACTGAGCCGGACGGCATTGTTTCTTGCTTCGCGGATTATTTCCGCGAGGTATATTCTCCGGTCTCTCCCTGCTCGGAGGAGGATTCCCCTGCCCTGCTGCGGGACATCGCGCTGCCCTCGCTTTCAGTGGAGGACAGGGATTCGTTGGATGCCGCTCCCACCTCGGATGAAATCGCCCTCGCCATACGCTCGGTCGCCTCGGGCAAGGCCATGGGCCCGAATGGCCTTCCTATCGAATTGTATAAGCTGCGACCGGATGTACTGGCACCTCACCTCCGCGCGATGTTCCTTGCGGCCCACTCGCGGGGCTCCCTCCCGCCGGACCAGCGTCTAGCTACCATCGTGGTTATCCACAAGGAGGGGAGACCGCGAGACCGGGTTACATCCTATCGGCCGATCTCGCTCTTAAATGCGGAGCCTAAAATCCTCGCCAAGGTGCTTGCCAACCGGCTGGTCGGCGTGGTGGGCGATCTGGTCCACCAAGACCAGTCCGGCTTTATTCCCCATCGCAACACGGCCCTTAACCTGCGGCGCTTGCACGGGGTGCTCGCGCGTGTTCCGTTCGTGCGGGAGCCGGCCATCTTGGCGTCCTTGGACGCCACCATGGCGTTTGACACGCTCGAGTGGGCGTACATCTGGGCGATGTTGGCGAAATTTGGATTTGGCCCGGGATTCATCAGCTGGGTCAAATTGTTGTACTCTGACCCATTGGCGCAGGTGGTGGTGAATGGTCGTGTCTCGGCCCCATTCGTGCTGGGACGGGGCACGCGACAGGGTTGCCCCCTGTCGCCGCTCCTGTTTGCACTGGCCTTGGAACCCCTGGCGGAGTGGCTGCGGTGGCACCCTTCTATCCGTGGTCTCCGTTGGACCCCTGAGTATGAGGACCGCGTGTCCCTCTACGCCGACGACATCCTGTTGTACTTAGCCTCCCCGCGTAAATCACTGATTGTCTTGGTCGATGTTCTGCGCTCCTTCGGCCGTAACTCAGGTCTTGTCATCAACTGGGCTAAATCCTGTGTCTATGTGCTTTCCGGGGAGGCTCCTGTTCTCCCGCGGGGCTGCTCGATCCAGATTGCCTCGCAGGGGTTTCGTTACCTGGGCGTCTATATTACGCTGGACCCGGTGGCCCGCTACGAGCGGAATTTGCTTCCCCCCCTCCAGCGCTTGAAGGAGGACGTCGCGCGCTGGCGGCGCTTGCCGCTTTCGCCGCTCGGCCGGGCGGCGTTGTTCAAGATGATGTCATTACCGCGCTTTCTGTACGCTCTCCAGAACTCGATGGACCTGGTCCCGGCGCGTTACTTCCGTGAGGTGGAGAGTTTGCAGCGCCGCCTGTTCTGGGACGGGAGGCCGCGTATAGCCCTGGCAAAGTTGACGCTCCCGTGGTATGACGGAGGGATTGCCCTCCCGGATATTAAGCGGTATTACTGGGCCTCCCAATTA
This sequence comes from Triturus cristatus, assembly GCF_964204655.1. NCBI lineage: Eukaryota > Metazoa > Chordata > Amphibia > Caudata > Salamandridae > Triturus > Triturus cristatus. Next base: position 982,979,771 of record NC_140585.1, on the reverse strand, counting down.
GCTGCAATTAATCACGGCCTTTACGGGCCCGCCTTAAACCCGGCATTTGAAATGGACAAGATGCTCCTGCCCGGTGGCGATTACAATCGAGCGCTCTACACTAGCGTGCCCGATTCCCGCCTGACGGGACCCACGCGTGTCATGGTGCGAGTATGGCACGCGGCCAATGCAGCTATGGGATGGAAGGACCGTTTGACCCGGGCGTCACCGTTGTATGCGTCTGAGAGGTTGGGCTCCCTATGGACCTCGAAGGGCTTCGATAGGTGGGACACGATAGGCATTAGTACAGTGGGGGACCTCTGGACGAGGGGAGGATTCAAAACATTCGAGACACTGCAGGCGGAGTTTCAGCTGCAGGGCAGTGAATACTTTCGATACCTGCAGGTCCGTCACGCACTGAGTTCTGTCTTCCCAGACGTGGCCGCCATCCCGGAGTCCTCCCCACTGGAGGATAGAGTGCTAGATGGCCACGTTCCAGACAGCACGATCTCCCTCATCTACAAGAAGTTGATTAATGACCGCTCGGGCTTACTGACTGGGCTCCGCGAGGCTTGGGTTGCCGATGGGTTGGAGCTGGACGACGAGGACTGGATTTCCGCGGTGGCCTCCCCGAAGGAGGTGGCCATCCCGGCTCGCCTTCGCTTCGTCCAGCTTAAGATACTTCACCGGGTGTACATGACGGGGCCAGGGCTTCTGCGTATGGGCTATGCCGAGGATGGACTGTGTAAGCGTGGGTGCGGTGCATTGGCGACTTTTTTACATATTCTGTGGGAATGTCCGAGGGTGGAGCGATTCTGGCGTGGTGTGCATGAGGTCCTGCGAGCGGTTACGCATGTCGTGCTGGTGCCTGAAGCGAGGAGATGCCTGCTGAATGTGTGGGAACCGACCGACTACTCGGTTCCGCAGACGCGATGGGTGACGCTGGGTTATATGATTGCTAAACGTGACATCGCTCAACTGTGGGGATCCCAGAGGCCCCCGGCAGTGTCGGCCTGGAAAGAACACATGGATTGGTGCATGTTCCGAGAGAAGGTGGTGTATGTGGCGCGGGGTAAGCCTGGGGCGTGGCTGAAGGTGTGGGGCCCCTGGAACACCTACCGCGGGGGTATTTGCGAGCCGCCATTGTTGCCTCCCGCTTCACCAGCTCCGTCCCCCTAGATGACCCCCTCCCTCAATCCCGGGCACAGTGTTTTCCCAGTCCTGGACCTATTCCCCTTCCCCTCCTTCGATTTTAGGGTATGGTTGGGGTCCCCCCATTTGAGGAGCATATGTTGTCACTTTCGCTCTCGGGTTGCCTTGCGGGTGTGGTTTTATGTTGTTGTGTTGTATAAAACGAAACCGTATTGTGGGCTCAGAGTCATGTGGCCCACGTTGTTGATACCTCCTGCTTTAGCGTCTCTGTAACGCCAAGTGCCTTATTGTATATATGTCATTTATTTCTGTCACTTTAGCGGCCGGCCGGAAGGTTGTAGGCCCATACCTGTATATATTTGAGATTGTAATAAACGGTTTCAAAAAAAAAAAAAAAAAAGAAGCATCACACCATACATACACGCCGTTACACAGCTCCAACAAAAAGATTCCTGCAAAAGATGAGCCTGGTCAATCAATCAATCAATCAATCAAAGCATTTATATAGCGCACTACTCACCCAGAGGGTCTCAAGGCGCTAGGGGAGGGGGGTCCGCTACTGCTCGAACAGCCAGGTCTTGAGTTGCTTCCTGAAGGCGAGGTGGTCCTGGGTCAGGCGGAGGTGGGTCGGGAGGGAGTTCCACGTCCTGACGGCGAGGAAGGAGAAGGACCGTCCCCCTGTGGTGGCTCTTCGGATGCGGGGGACGGTGGCGAGGGCGTGGCCGGTCGATCGAAGCTGGCGTTTGGGAGCGTAGAAGTTGAGGCGGCTGTTGAGGTATCCTGGGCCTTGGTTGTGTAGGGCTTTGTGTGCGTGGGTGAGGAGGCGGAAGGTGATTCTCTTGGTGACCGGGAGCCAGTGCAGGTCTCTCAGGTGTCCGGAGATGTGGCTGTGTCGGGGGATGTCCAGGATGAGTCGTGCTGAGGCGTTCTGGATCCACTGAAGTCTTTTCTGGAGTTTGGCGGTGGTTCCGGCGTAGAGGGAGTTGCCGTAGTCCAGACGGCTGGTGACGAGGGCCTGGGTGATCGTCTTCCTGGTCTCGGTGGGGATCCACCGGAAGATCTTTCGTAGCATGCGCAGGATGTTGAAGCACGACGAGGAGACGGCGTTGACTTGTCTGGTCATGGAGAGGGTGGAGTCCAGAATGAAGCCCAGGTTGCGTGCGTGGTCTGTTGGTTTGGGTGCGCTGCCTAGGGCGGGGGGCCACCAGGAGTCGTCCCAGGCGGAGGGTGAGGAACCCAGGATGAGGACTTCCGTCTTGTCCGAGTTCAGTTTCAGGCGGCTGTTCTTCATCCATTCGGCTACCTCTTTCATCCCTTCGTGGAGCTTGGCTCTGGCGGTGGCGGGGTCGTTGGTGAGGGAGAGAATCAGCTGGGTGTCGTCGGCGTAGGAGATGATGTTGAGGTTGTGCTGGCGTGCGATGTCTGCGAGGGGGCTCATGTACACGTTGAAGAGGGTTGGACTGAGCGAGAAGCCTTGAGGAACGCCGCAGATGACTTCGGTGGCTTCAGATCTGAACGGGGGGAGGCGGACTCTCTGTGTCCTTCCGGCGAGGAAGGAGATGATCCACTCCAGTGCCTTCTCCTGGATTCCGACGTTGCTGAGTCGCTGCACTAGTGTACGGTGGCAGACAGTGTCGAAGGCCGCGGAGAGGTCTAGGAGGATGAGGGCCGCTGTTTCTCCATTGTCAAGCAGAGCTCGGATGTCATCGGTGGCTGCGATCAGGGCGGTCTCGGTGCTGTGGTTGGCCCGGAAGCCAGACTGCGAGAGGTCGAGGGATCCGTTCGTCTCGAGGAAGGCGGCCAGCTGCTTGTTGACGGTCTTCTCGATGACTTTTGCAGGAAACGGGAGCAGCGAGATGGGGCGGTAGTTCTTGAGGTCGGTGGGGTCGGCTGATGGCTTCTTTAGTAGAGCGCTGAGTTCGGCGTGCTTCCAGCTCTCCGGGAAGGTAGCGGTGTCGAAGGAGGTGTTGATGATGTCCCGCAGGTGGGGTGCGATGACATCGTCGGCCTTGTTGAAGACGTGGTGAGGGCAGGGGTCGGTAGGAGATCCGGAGTGGATGGAGTTCATCGTGCGGACGGTGTCTTTGGTGCTGATCGGGGTCCAGGCGTGGAGGGTGGTGGTGGGGGGCGGTGGTTCGGTCGTGGCGTGCGTCGGTTGAGTGCTGAAGCTGTTGTGTATGTCTGCGATCTTGTTGTGGAAGTAGGAGGCGAGGGAGTTGCAGAGGTCTTGTGAAGGGGTGATGTCGTTGTTACCGGCGTTGGGGTTGGAGAGGTCTTTGACGATGTTGAAGAGTTCCTTGCTGTTGTGTGCGTTGTTGTCCAGTCGTTCCTTGAATGCGGTTTTCTTGGTGGCATGGATGAGTTGGTGGTGTTTTCGGGTGGTGAGCTTGAGGGCAGTCATGTTGTCCGGTGTTGGGTCTCTGCGCCAGGTTCTCTCGAGGGCTCGGCAGTTCTTCTTGGAGCTCTTGAGTTCGTCGGTTAACCATGGGGCTTTCTTGCGACCGGGTCTGCTAGTCGGGGTCTTCAGAGGGGCGAGGTCGTCAGCACAGTCGCTGATCCACTTCGTGAGGTTGGTGGCCGCTTGGCTGGGGTTCGTTGCGCTGGTGGGTGGGTTCTTGCTCAGGGCGGTCGCGAGCTGGTCGGCTGTGATCTTGTTCCAGCTTCTGCGTGCAACCTGTTGCTGGTGGTGGTGGATCGTGGTCCTTCTGAAGCTGAAGTGGACGCAGCTGTGGTCCGTCCAGTGGAGTCCGGTGGCGTGGCTGAAGGCGATGTCCTTGCTGGATGAGAAGACGGGGTCGAGTGTGTGTCCGGCGTAGTGGGTGGGGGTGGTGACCAGCTGCTTGAGTCCGAGGTTGGCGAGGTTGTCCAGCAGGGTGGTGGTGTTGCGGTCGTTGTTGTTCTCCAGGTGGAAGTTGAGGTCCCCGAGGAGGATGTAGTCAGCGGAGGGGAGGGCGTGCGGGCTGATGAAGTCGGCGATGTCTTCGCTGAATTGTGTGCGAGGTCCCGGGGGTCTGTAGATGAGGGTGCCTCTGAGGGTGGTCTTGGGGTTGATGTGGACCTGGAAGTGCAGGTGTTCGGCGGGTGCGAGGGTGTCGTCGGTGTTGGTCGTGATGCGGATGGTGTTCCTGTGGATGATGGCGATGCCTCCTCCGGTGTGGTTGATGCGGTCCCTTCGGATGATCTTGTAGCCGTCTGGGATGGCGATGGCTATGTCGGGCGTTGAGGAGGCGTTCATCCAGGTTTCCGTGAGGAAGGCGACGTCTGGGGCTGTGGTCTCGAGCAGGTTCCAGAGCTCGACGGCGTGTCTGTGGACGGAGCGGGTGTTGAGCAGGATGCATTTCAGGTGGCTGCTGCTGTTGTTCGTCTTGGTCTTGGTTGGTGCTGGAGTTGTGCTGGTCTGGCTGCAGGTGAACTTGCAGGCGTTGCAGCAGAAGGGTCCGTGGGTGCGTCTCGGGGTGGCTCGGTAGCACCCCGGGATTCTTCCGGCGTTGAGTGCGTATAGTTCGGTGGCTTCGTAGGTCCGGCGGGTGGGCTGGGGTCTGCGGGGGCCAGGGGTCCTGGCGCTGGGCACGGTCCAGGCGCGGACGGGCGCAGACGGGCTTACCTTTGGTGCACCTTCGGCGCTCAGTCGGTGCTCCCTCTGCGTGCGTCCGCTGCGCGGTCGCTCAGGGGGCGTCATAAGAGAGGAGCCGGGAGGGCGGGTCAGCTCGGTGGCTGGAGCGGGAGCGGGGCGGCCAATGGGCAGGGGGGGGCGGAGTCGGCGGTGGACTGTGACGGGAAGGGGCTCAGAGGGCGGCTCTGCGGCGGCTGGGTCGTCCAGTGGACGGCAGGGGACCCAAGGGCAGCAACGAGGCAGCGGAGCAAGGTAAGGCAAGCAGCGGGCAGGAGCGGGGCTTCCAGGCAGCAGGCAGGAGCAAGGCTGGCAGGCAGCAGGTAAGAGCAGAGGAGTGGGGGCGACCTCGCCTTGGGGAAGGCTCAGCGGTCACTCCCTGTCCCTGCACACGGACCCCTTAAGAGAGGAGCCGGGAGGGCGAGTCAGCTCGGTGGCGGGAGCAGGGCGGCCAATGGGCAGGGGGTGCGGAGTCGGCGGTGGACTGTGGCGGGAAGGGGCTCAGAGGGCGGCTCTGCGGCGGCTGGGTCGTCCGGTGGACGGCAGGGGACCCAAGGGCAGCAACGAGGCAGCGGAGCAAGGTAAGGCAAGCAGCGGGCAGGAGTGGGGCTTCCAGGCAGCAGGCAGGAGCAAGGCTGGCAGGCAGCAGGTAAGAGCAGAGGAGTGGGGGCGACCTCGCCTTGGGGAAGGCTCAGCGGTCACTCCCTGTCCCTGCACACGGACCCCTAAAGAGAGGAGCCGGGAGGGCGGGTCAGCTCGGTGGCGGGAGCGGGGCGGCCAATGGGCAGGGGGGGCGGAGTCGGCGGTGGACTGTGGCGGGAAGGGGCTCAGAGGGCGGCTCTGCGGCGGCTGGGTCGTCCGGTGGACGGCAGGGGACCCAAGGGCAGCAACGAGGCAGCGGAGCAAGGTAAGGCAAGCAGCGGGCAGGAGCGGGGCTTCCAGGCAGCAGGCAGGAGCAAGGCTGGCAGGCAGCAGGTAAGAGCAGAGGAGTGGGGGCGACCTCGCCTTGGGGAAGGCTCAGCGGTCACTGGCGGCTGGTGGCTAGTGAGAAAGCACAGAATCCTGAAGACACTCACTGACTCCCCAGACTACTGTGAGGCCATAACTATGAAGAAATGCCCAACAGAAAGGCTGATAACATATCCTTAAAGCGTATTTATCATCAGTGAAGTGGCACCAGGGCCCAGGCATCGGAAGGCCCCAGAGCTCCTGAGTTATGGCCGTCTCTTCCGTCCACTCATAGGACGGGGACATCTTTTGTTTGCAGTTTCACTCACCCTGTAACCAGCACAGCATGTGAGATAAACTGTACCGACAGCGCATTAACTAGTATCCAATTTGAGATATTTCAGACAAGTACACATTCCTGAACATTACAACACTATGCTGACTTTGTTGACTCTGATTTATAAAACATATGGACCCGATTAGCGGCTAAAAAAGCCTTCACTTTGGAGACTGCTCACAACAACCCTGCGTGGAATCCGCAGGTCTCCCGCAGGCGATGGCAAAGAACATAGCTCCTTGAATTCCACATTCCCCGGCCATGGCACACGCTGAGGATTTGTGATCAAACCGCGGCGGATGGCAGGCGGCCGGCCAGTGAACTGCTAAATAAGTTAACAATTGACAACACCTTGAAGAAGCCAAAACAAATAAAAGACACATTCCAAGCAGGGAAATCCAGACTTTATCTCAAAGCTGACTTCCATCTTATGTAGATTTAACTGTCATCTCTCTAGAAAACACTTCTGGGATTCTGGCTCAGCTCCTGAGACGTCTGAAGACCATGGGGAGTTTGACACAATCTCAGCTGAGACAGTTAAAGTCTGATGGCGACATGCCATCTGTGTGCCAGACTAGAGCCAGGCTGGCCAATTTAAACCAACATTTGGCAAGCTTGCTTGCAATCTTGGTGGAACCCCCTGACATATAGCCAATTGTGTAACTATTTAGCAGCACCCAGGTTTCACTTTAAATATTTTGATGACTGACAATGCTTGTCTCTCTTATCCTTCCATTTGAGGAATGTTCATTTAAGCGTGGGCCACCCAAAGGTGTCTGTGGCTTTCTGGGTGCAGATGGTATAACTTGTGATGTGACCATCTCTTTTGCTGATCACTAAACTAGGAGCTACATCATAAATGTATGATTAATGGAAGCCACTGCAAGCTATGGCTATTTCCACATATTGAAATACACCAAGAACATAGCTACATTTTGATAGGATAACACATTTGTGTGAATTATTCGGGGCCTTTGAGGCTTCTCTCCCATCTGGATCCTGTGTCTAGCCCCACCTTTGCCTCTTGGACTCAGTCTGGGTGCTGCACACCTTCACTGGCGCATGAAACACCAGACACCGTGACCAGCTACCTACCGCATATTGCGCAATCGCTCTACAGCGCATGGTCTCTACCAGAGATTGGTCATATGGAAAGAGAGAGCACAACCCTGCAATCCTGATATTTTTATTCTTATCCAACCTGGTAGCCACCCCTCCTCCCACCCCGACGCGGGGGCCCCCGTTATGTCCAACAATTTCTGACCCACTTCCTTCGTGCTGATGCAACTGACATCATATCTACGGGCTGAGTTTCAATTTGAGTCCTTGAATGACTTTTGGTGGCATCAACCAGCATAGCCCTTCTGGCCCTTGCTGTTGCATTCTCTGACTAAGCTGTCACTTGTGGCATCATTCTCATAAAGAAACCTTGAAATATCCCAGTCCTATTACTAAGGCCAATACTACTTTCCCCTATAGTCATGGCTACAGGACTTGCGCGATTAGGCAGCTGCCGTATTTACCATGTAACTTCGCATTCAGATTGCCACAAATTCCAACTACTGCTTAGTTTACAGATTTCGGTCCAAAATGTTTTGTTTTTTTGCTTCTAGCTTTAATGAATGAAACATTTACTTACAAAATGCTGGACACATAGTGCAAAGCAATGGGCCCGTTGTACATGTTAACTGGTGCACTCTCAGTTGTTGGATCCTGTATTTGTGCATGAAACTGCCACTAATGAGGGGAAACCTGTGCGCAGATGGTATTAACAGCCCTAATAGATGGACCGAGAGAGGGGATTTGTCAGCCGCAGGAGGGCACTCAAAGTACAAAAAATCCCAACATTTCATTTCTCTATTTGAGATCTATGTCTGCATATGTGCGCTGCAGCTGGAATTCTTTCCTGTTGTCACGCAAAGCTACATGTGCACTAGTAGCCAACCATTTACTGTTTTATTCAGTGCTGGAGACACAAGCTTCTCCTACTACCATTATGAGAGGTTCCTGGGTGCAACAGGGGGAAGAAACAAAAGAAATGAAAAGGCTGCCAAGCACGGACTTTAATGCCCAAACTCGGCGCTTGGCAGCCGTCAGGGCAGAAGTCATGGTCACATGCAGGTAGACGGCACCCGCTCACTTTTTTCTCATTCCCTCTGCCAAGAAAATGGGCTCAAGTAAAATGCGCGGAACGTGTCCCATTGTAATTTTCCAGCACAGGGACGCATCCAGCAGCGCGTGCACATTTCTGCTTTCAGCACCGAGTAGCAATGCGCAGGCGGCCAGGGAGCTTTTGAATTTTATATTCCAGCTGGGCCCAAAACAAAAGCTATGTCTATGTCTTCATTTTAGATCTCGGTAAGTACTACTCCCCCAGCCAGACTTCACCCCATACCACTGCAAAATACATACTGCATCTTTTCTTTGTTCCTGTGATGCCGCACCTGCTTGGCATGTGGCCCGATTCCAAGGACATTTTTCTGACTCCAAGGGCTGGGCTAAAGGTAACCTTACAATCACGCATACCCCAGCCTTGCTTTCAAACACTAACGTCTTTAGAAGTGGGCGAGCAAAGAAATGAAAAGCGAGAGCCCGTGCATGAGCTGAGCCTTATGGCAAGTAATGCATGCAAGAAAATATGCAAGGTTGCTTGACAATTCAAAAAGTGTATTTTGTTAAAATGCAGCAACGTTTCACCGTAGTATTTCAGATTATATCATTGCTTTGACAGCCATTTACTAAAAGTGATAGCTTGAATTTAATGTGAACTTAGAAACATGTATGCCTCCCCACGGGCATGACAACAATGTTATTAATGAACTATGAGGCCGGTCAATTGTCATGAGAACACTATGTGTGGTCTAGATTGTTATTGTGCACGGAGCACCAGCATAGTCTATTCAATCAAACACAATAGAAATATTAGCCTAGGATCACACAATGTAGTCAAGAAGGGAAGCTGGGGTTGATCTCAAGTTTTCTGCTTTCACTTTGTTCAATTCAGCCGATAGATGGGCATCTCTTTATTCCTCCAGTTGTACATCAAAGAATAATGATTTGTCTTTAATTCTCAGCGCTTGAGGTTAGAGTGAGGCTGGCAGGCAGAAGCCACATGAAAGTCAATTGTATATATGTGGTCTAGATCCTTATTATACATGGATCAACATTATAGTTGATTAGATCACACAAAAGAGTTATTTGCCTACCACTCATAGCTCAGCTCCAGTTCAATTTCCACTTATTGCTGTCTGTTTGTGAAAGTGCATAGACCGATGTATGCATATTGCACTTCTCAACTTTAACTAATTATTTCATGTTTGGTCAGTACTACAAACTAATGCCCATTTATTTACCAACTTGTAGAAATCGCTTTTTCGCTTCTTCCCTCATCCACACGGCAACTGCATCTTTGAAGTCAAATAAGGGATGTCTCGCATAATCCTACTTGCTCCTCCATGACCCAAATACTTTAGCTTTGTGCAGAAGTATCTAAATCCATCACACAACAAGAAAGAATTTGAAATTATGTGCTTTATTAACATTTATAATCAGTACATGTCAAAGAGCTGTTTTCCTTGAAAGAAGGACAAGTTGCTTTTTTCTAGGTCTGGAAATTTGAGAGCTCTAGATATGGCTGTGTTAAAGTTTGTTAAGTTGTTACCCTGCCTCCGTATGACTGATCCTGTTCTTTGCCCTTCTCACCCCACCAACTGCAGCGATGCTGCAAAGTTTGCGATGTACTGTATTATAACATATTAACATTGGGTAGATTTGCTGTTACAATGCCCTTTGCTCTGGCAAACGGATACGATTAAGATTTATTCTATGTATGGGATGAAAGACCATGTTTGCTTACATAGGGCTGGCTCCTTCTGGATGAGGTTACAGTGAATAGGCATGCCCACAGGTCAAAGTTACTGTAAACAAGGTCTTCTCCAGTACACCGTGCTGGCAGTGTTACATGTTTGGGATGAGCAAAGTTCTTATTAGCGAGCGTAATCTAATGTAGATTCTGATTACTAGCTGTTGTTTGTGGTGTCTCTCGCTGTGCCTACATCTCCACAAGTGCATAGTTTTTCAATGAATATTAGCAATATTTCCCTGTGAATGCCAATATTTTCTTGAAAGTGCTAGTTGGAACTGGAATTGCATGTACCACTTTCTTATAAACTAACTTTATCACAATTTCCTTCCCATCCTTGGATACTGTGCAGTTTACACTTATTTTGATTTAGTGCTGATACCTCTAACTACGAAATTTATGGTCCATTCTTTGTGTGGGTATTCTGGTGGTGCTGATTCCGGGGTGAGCTGTCCTTTCGATTGCGCTGGTGAATGTGAGGGTGGTTGAAGCATAGTTATGCCAACAATAAGAACTCAAGAGATGCCTTCTGCTCAATATAGAGGTGATAACCATTTTGGAGCAGAGTGTAATTTGTAAAAACATAAATGAAGAGCCCTATATTTTTCCTTAGTGTTCCATTGTTATATGCCAAGGTTGCTATTAACTTTTTTGTTCACTACCCTACACTTGTTTTGACTTTATTTTATTCTTGCAGGTTTTTTCGTCCCCTTTTCGGCCTTCATCATTCCTTCCCTATCTCTCTTTCTCCGTATTTCTCCTTCTTTCATCCTTTTCAATCTTTCTCTCTTGCTCTTGGTTATGGTCTGTGGGTGAAAAATGACCCCTAATCTCCTACAATGAGTGCATGTGCCCACCACAGGCACATTAAGTGGAGGGTAGGGCTGGGTAAGCATACTTCGCATTGGAGAGCAGTCTCTTGTCTGGAGAGTGCAGGCAGCTAAAGCAATCACATCCACATGGAAATGTGCTGCACAGTGTACATACACCTGGTGGAGTGGGATGGCCATGGACTTAGATTATTCAAACCTTGGGTAAAGGAAGTTTTACCCTGACAAAAGGCAACATTGTTATATGTGTAGTTTACAAAGGCATGAGTCTTCTACCTAAATCAGGAGGGTTGGTGTACAGACTTCTTGTCCCTTGGCTTCATAGTTCACCTCACAATCTCTTTAAGCATGCTGAATGGCTTCCAAGCATGGCAAGGATGGAGCTAACTTCATATCCCATGCCTTGCCAGCTGATGTGTCTGATAAGGTTCAGCACTGTTTTCTGCAGTTACTAGGGTCTTACTCCAGTCAACGTGCCTACTTCATAACTTTAGATGTTTCTTATTCAACTCTGTGGTTCTGAATGTACCAAAATGGTGAAAGTTGAGGTGGGGTGACTATGATTTAAATTACTCTGCATGCCACACATATGTCTCTGCAGTAGAATACTTCTAAATCAAACAGCTAAATGATCCGTTCGCCATCCTGTTCAATATTTTATTTTATATATTTTAAGCCTTTTAGGGATTAAGAAATCCCCCCAATGCATTTTATTTTTTTCTTTACTGATGAGGACCACTTGATTCTTCCATCCAGAAATGCTCTTCCTATATTGTTTACTACTTTTCCTTAGGACATTTTAAGGTGTAGGGTTAAAGCTGATGGAGTCACATCCAAAGAGCATGCGCAGGCAACTTATGTATGCTAGGTCAGAGTTGGCTGGCTGTACATGTACTTAAGGACCCAGGCTTCACTAATGGCTGCAGAAGAGAGTAATTTTGAGTATGTGTAGTTTGTGTTAGTGTATGGACCTGTACATGAGATTCTCTCCTGATTATAATCTCATATCAGAAGGTTTCAGAGAATATCTTGAAAATGGTGGCAATGAGAGTCCAGAACAACTGCAACCAGTTGTGAGAGCACTAAACAGAATACCAGTTATTTCAAGTGACTGAGAATGAGGTTTCAGCAGTATGAACTTAACGATGTCACCATCATGAAACTGTCTTGTATCACACATCTTTCTTCACTAATGTTCATAGATCTCATGGGCCCTCCATTTCCTTTTTTTAATCCATTGCCATATGTTAATAGATGCCTCACTGCTCATTGTCCTGCGGATGGTAAACTTAGACTTAGGCCTAAGTTTACTACTTTTTTGGGAATTCACAAAGGGAAGTTACTACTAGTAACTTTACAGCTAGTATTTTTATTAGTGGTAACTTTACTAATAGTAAAGTTACTAGTAGTAACTTACCTTTGTGAAGACTACAAAGTAGCGAAGTTAGACTTACGTAGTAAACTTAGTCTTAAGTCTAAGTTTTCTACTTTTTGGTATTCACAAGAAAAGTTACTACTAGTAGCTTTACTTCTAGTAATTTTACTAATGGTGACTTTACTACTAGTATGTTTATTAGTAGTAAGGTTACCAGTAGTAACTTACCTTTGAGAATACCAAAAAGTAGTAAACTTTGACTTAAGGTTAAGTTTACCTTTCTGAATTGGTCCCTCAGTATTTGAAGGTACATCCTACCTCCCAGCCAAAGATACCAGATGCATGGGATTGTTTAAAGCTTTTTTGTTACCCACAGGGCAGGGATACAATTATGTAAAGGTATGGTATCACTAATTACTTATTCATGTCAGTGTATATAATGTTTGTATGTGTGGTTCGTTAATACATTTTATGGCTTTGATATTCACTATTGCAGTTGCTAGAACTTTTAATGCAATGCTTGAACTGTTCGACGGGCCAAGTTTAGTATGCCAAGCTGGAGCAGTTAGTTGCTTGTAGCACTTAGTGGCTTGTCTCCTGTAGTTACCCAGACACCAAACTTCATCCACATTTGGCCTGTAGAATCCCTTAAACTGGGAACCCACGTCACAGGCTTAGGTACTGATCAGCTTTCATTCAAGTTAAATCTCATAATGCGCTCAAATATAGTCATGATCAACCTGCTAAGAATATGTGTGAGGTCATACGATCTGATTTCACTTCTTGTGATGTTACTTCCTGTGAGGTCATGGGGTCGTGGTGCCACTTCCTATGACTGGGGGTGAATGTTTGGATTTGTTCTGCATTCTGTTCATCAATTGTGTGTCTTTTGCTTTCTCGCCCTAAGTGCGCCGGGTATGCCCAGACGTGGGTTCCGAGCTCACTGTGCCACTGGATTCAAGCTTTCCTGGCTGATGAGGGGTGAAACCCCGAAACCGGTCCTACGATGCTTGCTTCTGGTCCAGGAAGGACCTGGCTTGGCAGTTCGGGCTGGACTGTTCCTATGAGGCACAGGGTCAAGGCTGATTTGCATATGGCCAGGTCTAAACTGGGGTGGCATGGTGAGCAAACAAATTATGGATTTAACCCAGATCTCTTGACTGGGGGTGAATGATTGGATTTGTTCTGCATTTAATCGATCAATAGTGTGTCTTTTGCCCTCTCGCCCTAAGTGCGCCGGGTATGCCCAGGTGTGGATTCCGGGCTCTCTGTGCTACTGGATTCAAGCTATCCTGGCTGATGCGGGGTGAAACCCCGAAACCGGTCCTAGGGTGCTTGTTTTCGGTCCAGGGAGGACCTGGCTTGGCAGTTCGGGCTGGGCTGTTCCCATGAGACACAGGGTCAAGACTGATTTGCATATGGCCAGGTCTAAACTAGGGTGGCATGGTGAGCAAAAGAATGATGGATTTATACCAGATCTCTTGACTGGGGATGAATGTTTGGATTTGTTCTACAGTCCATCCATCAACTGTGTGTTTTTTGCTTTCTCGCCCTAAGTGCGCCGGGTATGCCCAGACGTGGGTTCCGGGCTCACTGTGCAACTGGATTCAAGCTATCCTGGCTGATGAAGGGTGAATCCCTGAAACCGGTCCTAGGATGCTTGTTTCCAGTCCAGGGAGGACCTGGATTGGCAGTTCGGGCTTGTGTTCTCAGGTCGATCCATTTTCTCTAGAAGGGAATCCCTTAGGATGTTGCGTACTCTCTTTTTGGCCTTGTTGACAATTTAAACAGGATATCGTCAGGATTGTAGTTTGTTCGCCAAAGTGTCTGCTTCTCTTTTGTAATCGTCTAGCTTGGAGCAGTTGGGGTGTATGCGCATCAACTGTCCCACTGGGAGATTCTCCAGCAGTGCTCTTGGATGGGCACTCTCAAAGTGTAATAAGCTTTTTCGATCAGTAGGTTTTGTAAATAGGGATGTGTAGAGTTTACCTTCTTCTGCGATAATGTTTACATCTAAGAATTAGACTTTACTGTTGTTGTGAGTCATGGTAAACTTCAGGTAAGGGTTTCTTTCATTTATCCAGTTGTTAAAGGATTCAGGAGAGATGTTGGGGTCGTTCCATTTGACAAGGATGTCGTCTATATACCTGATCCATAACCGTATCGGGTCATTGAAGGGATTATTATTCCATATATTGTGGTCCTCAAACCATCCCATGTACAAACATGTCACACTTGGGGGGGAGAAAAAGTACTGCCCATGGAAGTACCGTGGCATTTGTGATAGATCTTATCTTCAAAACTGAAAAAGTTTTCAGTCAAGGCTGGTTTGGCGAGCTGCATGATCTAGTCTACTGGTGCATTCCATTTCCACTCTTTGGAAAGTAGAAGATCATGGATGACATTAAGGCTTTCATCTTGAGGGATACTCGTATAGAGTGATTCCACGTCCAGTCACATCAGTGTTTCATATTCAGGATTGAAGGTTATGTCTTTAAGTATGGTCAGGAGGGGAGTAGTGTCTTTAACATAGGATTTTGCTTTTGTGACTATGGGTTTCAGGAACCAATCTACAAACTATGACAAAGGTTCCAGTATGGAACCAAAGCCGGAGACTATAGGTCTTCCTGGTGGTGGGGTACGTCCCTTGTGTATCTTAGGTATGGTGTGAAATCACGGCATTCTGGATTCCTTGGTTGTCATGAACTCCTTTTCCTTATGGTTGATCCACCCTCTTTTAAGTGAAAGTACTACTCAGACTTTGGAACAATTTCTACAATATTTTTATAATGCCTCTTATGATAATTGGGCTTCTTTATTGCCCATCACTAAATTTGCATACAACAACAGTACAACAGAGTGCCACTGGAGTTTCCCCCTTTTATCAAAAGCAAGGTCATCATCCTAGAATGAGTTCTAAAATAATTGCTACTGACTCTCTGGGGTCAGCAGCCTCTGGATTTTTAAAGCATCTAGTGTCAGTAAGAGATATTATTAGATGGAGCCTGTCTTTTGGCCAGACACAATATGAAAACTCAGGCAGACAAGCACTGTTGACTTGCCCCTGGTTACGCTGTGGGAGAAAAGGTTTGACGGTTGTCAGAAATTGGGTCTCTAGTTGGCAGACGTATGCACCCTGTCCCAGTAGGGACCACAGTTCTAGTCAGGGTAAGTCACAACACAACCTAAATTATCCTGTGCCCACCCTTTGTTGCTTGGCAAAGAGCAGGCAGGCTTAACTTAGAAGTCACTGTGTAAAGTATGTGTGCAGTAACTCATACAGTAACACAGTGAAAGCAACACAAAAAAACTCCACAACAGATTAGAAAAATAAAGTATGACTTTAATAATAAAACAAGACAAACATGACATAAATCCAATATGTAGAAGTTGAGATATTGTATTTTAAAGAGATAAATGCAGTAAAGTGCTTAGAAGCAAGTAGAGCTAAAAGGTTACTTTAGGTTGAGCTGGACAGGGGCAAAGTCAAAGTTCGGGCCGACCACAAAAGAGTGCCAGATGGCTAAAAGGCCCACGCAGGCCCCGCTGAACAAAGTACCTTTGATGGTCACAAACAGAGATGTATCGATCTTCTCCACACAGTGAAGGCGATGCGTCAGTTCTGAACACAGGTGCCGGAGTCGAGAGGCGTCAAGCGGTACGCCAGTTCTTGCCATGCAGTTGAAGTGATGTGTTGATCTAACCAAGCTGCTGCAGTGGTGATACATGGTCCAATGTGTCAACCTCTGGAGGCAAAGCGCTGGTACTGAAGCGATGCACTGATTTTACTCCTGCAACCAGGTTGATGTGTTGGATTTGCTGCACGCAGACAGGCGGTGCATTGAAATCCATGTTGCAAGTATCCTGGGCACTTCCTGTGAGCCAGGCACAGGAGCAGGGGTAGAGACTTTGATATCCCTGAGTCTCAAGCAACAGAAGGCAAGCCAACAAGTCCTTGGAGATCACGTGGAAGAAGGCAGAGTCCATCTTTCTTCGGCAGAGTCAGAGAGCAGCAGGCAGCAAGTAAACGAACCGAATAGCAGGCCGTCGAGATCAGGAGTCCAGTTGTGGCCTTTGAGCAGCACAGTAGTTCTTCTGACAGAGGTTCAGGTGTATGTCCAGAAGTGTTTGTTCTGCTGTGGTCAGAGACCCAGTACTTACACCCAAACATGCCTTTGAAGTGGGGGTGACTTCAAGGAATGGCTTTGAAGTGCACCAGTATCCATTTTAACCAGGTCCTTCCTGCCAGGCTATCTGTGAGGGGTATTCAGTCCTTAGTGTGGAGTCAGGACACTACCCTTTGAAGTGTAAGTGTGAGCCCCTTCCTGCTCAGGAAGGGCCATCAGAATGCAGATGTAAATAGATGGGTACTCAGCCACACCCAGCCTTCATGTGTTTGTGGCTGTCTAGAGGGAATGCGCAAAGTGTAACTGTCACCCAGCCCAGACGTATATAGGAGACAGGCTGCATGGTACATAGAGCAGAAAGAGCAAAGAAATGTTGACTTTCTAAAAGCATTAATCTCAATGAGGTAACCCAGTAATGCACAGAACCTGGGGATTTGTACGATATGGGAACAGTGGTTCTGCTACCTGAACAATATATTCATTCTTTTTTGCCCCCTATATGTGGGACCTTAATCTAATGTTAAAATAGCACAACACTGAAACAAGAAGATATTTCTTTTGAAAATTAATGTATTCAAATTTTGAATAAGTCATAGATCTAAGAGCTTTACTGCATCAAACACATAACATACATACACACCAAACATAGGTGATATTTTACAATGGTAACATACACAGGTGACTAAAGACCATTATATAAACAACATAAAAAACATCATTTCCTTTTTTGCAATGTTTTCTAATTGTAGCAACAAGGAACACCCTAGCAAAACCTCCTTTTCTTTAATGGGTCTTGTTGGGAAAAGTTGCTAGACCATTAACGTCAATGTTTCAACCCCTTCAAATACGTGTGCTTGTCAACATCAATTCTGGTAGATATTCGGAAAAGTGGGGTGTGACCGAGATGGCGGCGAAAATGGTCGCCAGCTAGTGAAGCTCCTGCAATCGGCTGGGCCCAGTGGCGATTTCCCCGATGTAAAGTGCATATCCCTGGGCTGAGAGCGACGGCGTGGAAGGCAGAAGCGGCGCTGTGTTTGGGACGCTCCTCGCCTGAATCCAGCTCCCCCCCAGACTGGAGAATTATCGCGTGGAAGTGGGTCCGGGGGCAGGCCGGCGTTATTATTCTCGGCGCCCTGGCGGAGCCTTGCAAGGAGGAGCCCAGCGGACGGACGCCGGCGCCTCCGGCGACATCCTTCTGTAGACCGGGTGAGTCGGCTGCATGAATTTTGCTCCCCCTCCCATGCTAATTGAGTCCGCTGTCGGCGGCTGGGCCGGCAGCTCTGCCCCATTACGTGAACGTGCTGCAGCTTAATGCACGTGGGGACAGGGCCCACTAGTCGCTGCCTTCGGGGGTTGGGCGCTGGCCTGGCGCTGTGGCGGCTGCGGTGGAGGTGGGGGGCGGCTCCTCTTGTGCCCATCTCCTCGGTGGGCATGCTCTGCCCACTGTGCCTGCCTGGGGAATGCGGATCCACCTGATGACGCTGCGCACTGTGCTGGTGCACTTCTGCCTGCAGCTCCTGGGTGCCTAGTCACAGACTTCCGACGCGATTAAATGCAATAATACAGCGCCGCTTGGCCGACCAGTGACAGGGAATTGCATGTCAAACCCACATGCTCAGATGTCATCAGGGTGGTCGCCAAATTTGCACAATACCCCGTGGAGCAGCCGCCATTCTGTCCATGCCATATAGACCACACTCCTTGCCTCAAGCTACACACCAGTGCCTACCTGCTTCCCCGTGGGGTGCACTTGTTTGAGCCTGTCAGGACTGCTGTTTGGTCCACGGTCAGCCCACAAGACATTTTCATACCAGACCCCTGCTCCCTGTTTCTTAAGCTCCGCGGAATGGGGCGCAAAGACCCCAGGCAAAGAACCCTCCCCTTTGAGAAAGTGGCTGACGGAGCAACATCTCACACTGCTGACATGGCGGACAAGGAGCCAGTTATGGACCTCCCCGACCCCTCGGGGAACTCTGTTGCCACCCTGCTCCTTGAAATGAAGGCCGGATTTAAGGCGCTAGACTCTCGTTTCAACTCTCTGGACCAGACTATTGTGACTTTTGGTGCCAAAGTGCAGGCTCGGGAAAGGCGCCTAGACGTTGCGGAAGCTCGAGTCTCAGACCTGGAGGATGGGACAGCTCAGTCTCTGAAGAGGCTGGAACGGGCAGAGCGTCTGCTCAAGGAGGTTGCTCTCAAAAACGAGGATTTGGAAGCACGCAGGCGCCGCAACAACGTTCGCATTATGGGAGTTCTGGAGACGACATCCACTGGCCGCATGGACTTATTTGTGGAAAAGCTGCTCACAGACCTGTTTGGCAGCGAGGCCTTTACCCCTGGTTTTGTTGTGGAAAGAGCCCACAGATCACTTGGCCCCAGACTGAACCCAGGCCTTCCTCCTCGACCAATTGTAGCGCGGCTCTTGAACTTCAGAGGCGGAAACACCACACTTCGCCTGGCTAGAGAGAGCGGTACATACACTAGCCAGCATTGAACGCGACATATCCAATTTGGACTCCCAACTTGCACCTTTTCCTGCCCCAGAGATCCAGGCGGCGAGACTTGCTCTCTTGGCCGAATACAGGGACACTGCCGACAGGGAGATACTATACCTGGGTAAATATCACGCAGCACAAAGATACGGCGAGGGCGATCGTCCTGGCAGGGTACTGGTGCAAATGCTGCTGCCGCCGTATAGTAAAACTTTCATTACGGAACTGCACTCTGCGTCGGGTACCAACCTCACCTCTACGTCAGCTATTCGGGATGAATTTCTGGACTATTACACCACGCTGTACTCTTTCAAAGCAGAGCCCGATGGCAGGGCCCAGACTGCATATCTAGACGAGGTCGCACTGGTATATTTGGAAAAAGACATGCTAGACTTTATGGTGAATCCCATATCTGTCATCGAGGTCGAGCTTGCCATTGACACCCTGCGGGGTTCCTCCGCCCCGGGGCTTGATGGCGTCACAGGGGATTTTTATAAAGAATTTAAGGACATTCTGGCCCCTCAACTGATTGAGATTTATGCAGAAGCCTTAGAGAAGCAATGCTTCCCCCCCACATTATGTGAAGCCGTTATTATACTGCTCTCCAAGCCTGGCAAAGACCACAAACAATGCGGCTCGTATCAGCCGCTGTCTCCATTAAATCTAGACTATAAAATATTGGCCAATGTACTTGCCAACAGGCTGTCACAGCTGATGGAGTACATAATTTCGCCGATGCAGTCTGGCTTTGTCCCCCGTTGTTCGACATCGCTGAATCTCCGCACGCTGTTTGCGGTTCTCCATAGAATACAGCCCGAAATCCCAGCGGCTGCAGCTTTACAGGACGCAGAGAAAGTGTCTGACTCTTTGGAGTGGCCCGTCCTCGTGGAAGTGATGAAACGTATGGGGATGCCTTTCGGCTTTATTGCCACTGTCTCCCTGCTTTACAGTAAACCATCGTCAAGACTCCGTTTGAATGGCACCCTGTCCAGACCTTTTCGGCTATACCGGGGTACCAGGCAGGGCTGCCCCTTATCCCCGCTTCTATTTATCCTAGCCATGGACCCATTGGTCAGACATTTCTAGGAACGCCATCTACATAGAGGGTAACAGTTTAATACGGGCCCGCTCCTGGCATCCCTATATGCAGACGATGCCATTCTTTACGTCCGGGAACCACACCTCAATCTGTCGCCTCTTAGCCGTGTAATCATCCAATTTGGTAAATTCTCTGGTTTAGGTATTTACTGGCACAAATCAATCATATTTCCGCTTACGACAGGCACAGTCTAGTGGGACTGCGAGTTTCCTCTCGAATGATGCCAAGATTCGGTGAAGTATCTTGGTATACACATCCATTTGGACACCACTCAAATCATTCGCCTGAATTACGGACAGACTATTCAAAAACTAAAAGAGCAGGTTGACAGATGGCTGCGTTTGCCCTTGTCCCTGGCTGGTCGGGTGGCTATATTGAAAATGGTGGTCCTGCCCACATTTTTGTATCTTTTTAACAACATTCCGATTCCTCTTTCAGACTGTTTTTTCTGCACTTTACGAACACTCATGATTCGCCTGGTTTGGGGTGGCAAGAGACCACGTGTCTGCTGGTCCACACTGACCCTACCATATGACAGAGGCAGGTTCAATGTCCCGGACTTCCAACTGTACTACTTGGTGGCGCAATGTCAATACGCTTCTGCTTGGTTTCACCCGGACGCACGTATTCCGTTTTTGCGGTCAGAGGCGGATTTGGTACTTCCTGATAAACTGTGTGAAGTCCTCCTGTGCTTGACAGACGCGACATACAGACAGTATCTACAACCTCCTGGGCGTGGGGTAGATTAAGGAAGTGCACAGGTGCTGCACTCTTGTATTCTTCCGCCCTGCCATTGCCCAATGCCAGATGGTTCCCAAGCACCGGGGAAAGGCTAGTGCAACGTACATTGACCGCACTAGATATTGTAAAAGTAGGCGATTTCTTCCCGAGGGGTCACATATTTTCGTTAGATGAAGACACTAGGTTCACCGATTGCAATTTCATGACACGGTTCCTTCTGAGCCGACGATATCGGCACTGCGGGCTACGCTCCCCACATACCCGGTTGAGCCTGACTCCTTTCCCCCGCTTAATTTGGTGTTGGAGTCCCCAAATGGCGCTCACCTAATTTCTAAAATGTATAAAGCAAGCGCTAAGATGCTTCCAGTAGACGACTCTAAAATTAGACAGGCTTGGGAGGTGGACACGGGTCACACTATAACGGATGCGCAATGGGTAAAATGTTGTGAGGTCACCAAGGACATTTCACTCAACAGCCGCCATAAGTTGCTGCATTTTAAATTTCTCTGTCGCGCTTATTTTACACCAGCCATGGCACATAGGATAGACAATAACAGGCCTCACATCTGTTTGGAATGATTTTTTCCATCTAGCATGGTCCTGTCCCCGCTTGCAGCCTTACTGGGCAGTGATACACGAGACACTAGGGAAGATAATCAGTCTTCCACTGGTTCCCCTCCCTGAAATCGCTCTTTTAGGGTACACAGTTGAGATCCCCCAAAAAGTTAGGAAATTATTGTCATTGGGTCTACTTCTGGCTAAAAGAGAGGTGGCCATTCACTGGGGCAGGAAAACGGCTCCTCAGCTACAAGACTAACTGAGGAGTTTAGTGCACTGCAACACCAATGCTGAGGTATATGCCAGCTTGATGCCACTGACATCACGACCCAAAGACATATGGGGGCCCCTGAAGGCCTATCTTGAGAACACTAAGCAGGCCTCCAACACACAGGCAGACAATGGTATAGTACCTGAGGGAGTGGGCTGAGGGTACACTTTTGATAACCCCAGAGGTTTATTTTCTATTTTATGACCATCAAGATCGGGGTGAATCGCAGATGATTAGCACTGCTTGAGGGACACTGCTGGCAATGTGGTCTATTCATTGGGAGTGGGGAGGGTTGGTGGGGGGTCTTTCTGGGGGTAGGCCGAAGTACTATATTAGACCACTGTGCAGACTGTTATGGTAACCAATTTTGTAAAAACACTGTCAGGAACAATTTGATTGATTGTTTAGCGATTCTTTGCAATGCTATGTGACTCTTTATTCTTTTTTGGAAAAATAAAGTGTATTTAAAAAAATAAATCAAAAAAACAAAAAAGTAACAGGGGTGCCTGCTCCCCGTGAGTCTCTTTAATAGGCACAAAAGGGAAAATAATGGCAGAGTATTTATGGGTCCATCTCCTTAAAGCCTGCAATTATCCAGTGTCCGTAAACCCGACAATGTTTGGGAAATTCTCTCTCCGGCACCAGCTTGGAGCTCGTATTGAAGACATATTGAAATTGACATTTCTAAAATAGTAATGTTAAATCCAACTTTGCCAGTAAAGAGGATTTATCATTGCCGTTCCGAAGATATGAAACATGATGCAGCTACTCCTTTCTAATCAGGAATCCCAGCTTAAAGGTATTTTAAAGAATTTGCAATGTTAGCTTATGAGAGGAGTAGGCCTCACAGCAGTGAATAATGAATTTAACAGTGTGTCACTAGCAGGAGAAGTAAAAAATACAAGGGGGGTTTAAGGTTTGGCAAGTAGTTTTATATACCATGTCGAAGTGGCAGTAAATAGCACATACGGGTCCTGCAGTGGCAGGCTTTAGACATGGTTAGGGGGCTAATTAGGTGGGTGGCACAAGCAGTGTTGTAGGCCGACTAGTAGCATTTAATTTACAGGCTCTGGGCACATGTAA
Organism: Triturus cristatus; assembly: GCF_964204655.1. Classification (NCBI taxonomy): domain Eukaryota; kingdom Metazoa; phylum Chordata; class Amphibia; order Caudata; family Salamandridae; genus Triturus; species Triturus cristatus. Next base: position 982,957,310 of record NC_140585.1, on the reverse strand, counting down.
TGCACTTTACTAGGTACTTGCAAGTAAATATGCCAATTTGGTATGAACCAATGCTACCATATTTCAGGGAGAGAGCACATTCACTTTAGCACTGGTTAGCAGTGGTTAAATGCTAAGAGTCGTACTGCCAGCAAAAATGAGGTCAGAAAAATGGAAAGAGAAAGGCAAAGTGTTTGGGGGAGACCCTGCAGAAAGGGCAGGTCCAACAGCTGTCTTCTAATTTTTTTCCACTGCATGGTCCACATTTTCTGAATCCTTTTTCTAAATTTGGTACACGTTTTGTGGTCCTTTTTCTATCTAGATCATCTTGCGGCTACCCAGATTCCATTGCCTCTTTCCTGGGGAGTTTGTCCAGTGTTCCATGTTTCGCAGTTGAATCCCTATGTACCTGATCGCTTTTCAAGTTTGGTCCACCTCCTCCCACAGTGTTAGTTCAAGGTGTCCCTGAGTTTGAGGCCTCCGACATTTGTGATTACCGCATTTATTGAAGGAAATTACAGGTTTTGATGCATTGCGTTACTCTTTCAGTGCACAATCGTGGGAACTGGCTGCCGCTGTTCATGCCCCTAGGTTGGTATGCCTGTTTAGGTAGGAGGAAAACTCATCTAAAAAGGAGAGTAGCCAAGGAGTTGAAGACAGGCCTGCCTGGGAGCTAAAGTGTTCTACCATATTGCTACAGTGGCTCCGATGTAATTTTGTGGCAAGGCTGAGAGGAAGTGCTGCAAAAGGAGATGGGGAACTGCAAGAAAATGGTTAGAGTTTAGTGGCAGAATGTTTCCAGTCACTGGTTAGAGCACAGGATAAATCTGACACTTCAACCACTACCACTTCAGAACATTACTGAACCTGGGAAGACCTCTGCTTGAAGAAGAATTCCCTGCTGGAAGATGGCTCCTTCCAGAAAAAGAGGACTCAATCAAGGAGTCAAAGTCTCCTGACTCCTGCTGGTATCCAATGACTGCAACTGATCTTCAAGGGTCAAGTAGGTGGCCTCCTGTGTGCATGTTTAAGGGAAACAAGAAGCAGAAGGACTCCTGACTCCACAATTGAACTACTTTCGGCTGCTCACAAAATCTGAATCTAAAGTTACTCAAAAGTATAGATTTATATGTCCCCCTGAAAAAGGCAGTGGAGCCAAACTTAATGATAATTCCACATTTGTAAAGTGTGACTTATCGACTCTAAGGGTATCCAGGCGCTGGGAGACAGTTGGGAACAGTAAGTGAAGTATTGAACACAGTCAAATGAAGCTGAGCTGAGCAGCCGCCGGCGATCGAACCGTGAACCCAGCGCTCTGGAATCAGCCGCTCTGGCTGCTGTGTCACACTTTTCTCTAAACATATGAGTGTAAATTACAACTGCCAAAAAGAAACAGTAGTAAGTCCAGCACCACAAACGGTCAACGACTGATACTGCAACACCCTCGCATAGAACATAATGGAAGTAGGGAATTCAAAATAAAACCTCGAAGGAAATAATGGTAAACTAAAGGTTTACAATTATCAGAAATGCTAATAAATAAAGAATAATAATTAAATATATATACAAACATATTTATTATTTAATTATAAACAAATTAACAATCCGTTTTTGTTTTAAAATTGATGCCCATTAATATTTATTCAAATATAATGAAATAACTTTATTTACTTTACACATAACATTAAATAATATAATGAATAATACATAATATTTTTTTTCTTTAGGTGAGAATTTATTTTTTAAATTTAATCTTCTGTAAAATCATTTATATTTCATTTAATATTGTTTAAATTAATTAAAGAGTTAATTCAAAATGTAGTTAATAGTGCTGTAGCGTGCTTTTCTTTTGTTCTACATTTAATATCAATATATAAAGTTAATTAACAATAATACCTCACATAATTCTTTTTTACTACCTTCTATTAAGTTTTATAAACTTTGTTAGTCTTTCCTATAGATTAAAATATGGAGATCAGAGTTCTCTGTATGATGAAGTATAGTAAAAAGTAAATTATCTCCATAGTAACTTTAGCAGTGCGGTTTGTGAATAGGAATGGGCTTACTCCTTTTTTGGGTGAATAGAATCCCCCCAACCTCTTCTTAAACCTCCCTAAACCTCTACATAGTCCCCCTTAAAACACTCCTATTTAGTAGTAAATATGTCGCTTCTTCCAGCCATTCCACCTGGTCCCTCCCACAGTTAGGACTAATTAGTAAACAAACATGTGTGCGGATCTCCCAATGGACAAGGTAATAAGTGTAGGTGGTGATTTAAACTCATAGGTTTGTAAATAGCATTATATAGTACACTAGAAGAACTATTGTAGCAGCACTAAAAGTACTACAAAATATAATTGGTGTATAGGCCATTGTGGGAAAGTGCCTCTTTATATGTGGTGACCCTTATTTTTTGGTGGACTGATGCTGCTGTTTTCTTTTTTTACTCTGTACTCTGGCACACTGCTAACCAGGCCTCAGTGCATGTGCTCTGACCCCTAGCACATGTCAACATTGTCTTATTCCTAACTGGTCTATTTAACCTTCCTACAAGGCCAAAGCCTATGATGCACCAAAACACACCCATGGGAGGGAAAGCTAAATTTCACCTTTGGACTACAGCACTGCTATGTCATCCACTAGTGTGACAAGACAAACATAACTCCAGATCTACCACCGTAGTCTCCCTGCTGCAGTTTTAAAACTGAGGCCCAACCTGTCAAAATGACACTTTTTACAGGGGAAATCCTCCCTTTTAAATATTAATAAGTCACCCTTTGTAGGCTTCATAGTCCACAAGGCAGGGTGCATGGTATTTAAAAGAGCAACATGTAGAAATTTAGAGATAACATGTGACCAGTACCCAAAAGCAATTTGTTTATGTGGAAAGGCTAGCTGGTCCATAGAGAAACACTAAGAAGCAATATTAAATATCTCTGGCTAAGCCCCAGCTAGCAATATGCCTCAACAACTATTTCTAACAATTATTAAAAGTTCAACTTAATGGTGAATTCGGATTTTAAGATATATTAAGGATAATGGACTCTTAGAAAGTTATCTTTTACCCTTCCTGAAGCTCGTAGGGGCTAATTTTAATTAGCCTCCAACAGTCGCCCAGCTACTGAATAGTCCTGATGAGGTGTTGAAGTTGGTCCCAGAACAGAGACAATTGTCTGGGTGTGGTGAGTTGTTTTGTTCGTCAGGCAGAAAGTCCAGTTGTGAAATGCCCAGTAACTTAATTTACTTCAAAGCGGTCTCCCTCTACAAGCAGTTATCAGATTACACCTGAAAAAACCCATGCTTTACAAATAATTCAATCCCCTTCCCTGCACTTTTCTGTCTGGCCGTGCAAGATCATAGATGGCCTCTCGAGCAAGACAATTACACAGACAAATCAAAACAGCTCTTGGTTTAGTCACCAGCTGCCCTGGGGCACCGCGTGGTTTGAAGGGGAATCGGTGAGCCCTCTGAATTTCGAGGTCCCAGGACCACGGTTTAAGATCAGGGAAAGCTTCTGTGAACAGCTCCACAGTAAATTTGCGGGAGTCAGATCCCTCCATGTCTTCGGGGATACCTAGAACTCTCAGATTGTTCCTCCTAAGGCAATTTTCCATGTCAGTTAATTTCTATAGTGTATCATCCTTCTGTAACCTTAAAGAGTCTGTTGGGGATTTTTGTACAGGAAGCTCATCTTCGAGCATAGATATCTGTGTCTCCGCTTCTCCAATCCTCTTGGCGAATTCAGTGCAGGATTTCGCAACACGGCAGATAGAGTTCTGCAGCTTACGACATGCTTCCTGGGTTCTCTGTCTCCTCCCTATGAGCCATGATACTCTGTAAATAACAGACAGCGAGATCTCTGCTGAGCTTTCTCCTACCCCCTCAGCTGCTAGTGCATTGGCTGCGTCGCTGCCCCCCCTCCAGGCCCAGGGAGAAGGAGTAGTCCCATACTAAGGACCAATCTGCTCCCTTTGCCGTAGGTCTGGTCACATCTCCCTGATCCCTCAGCTTCTGCACCGTGGAGGGGCTAGCACCCCCTACTGTACCATTATTTTAATCTTCCAGACGCAAACTGCTTGTCTCACTTCCATCACTGTGGTTGTTTTCTCCACCAGTCCAATCCGAGAGCGAGAAAACATTATCTCCAGATTCCACGTCCTGTGGGGTACACATAACATCCATCCTAGTGGTTTGATCCTCATGAGGAATGTGGGGAGAACATTTAGTTTTATTCCTTTTGTTTCTTTTTTTTAACATTGCCCCCCTCAGCTCTCACAGTTTGGGACACACCTAGATCTTCTCCTGTAGTCTCGCTGTCCAGGGGGCCCGTAAACAGCTACCCCTCTTCAGCCCCTCCTGCCAAAACCATATGGCCATGATCCAGACCATTTTCCATCCCTCCCCGGAGTCTTGCGGCCTCCACCCCCATTTTCTTGGCTCGCCTCCCTAACTTAAGGGAGAGTCTCAAGGGGGTAATTGAAATAGCACATCCTGACTCATCTTGGGACCAAACAGAGGATTCAGCAAAGCATCTGCTCTACCCGTACAAATCTCAACATTATTCCCCTATTTAGCCTTAGCATTCTGGGCATGAAACAATGCAGGCAGAGTCTTCTTACCACGACCGGAGGGGCAATTCTTCTGAGTAATGTTTGCTGCTCCTTGTGAATCTCGTTGTAGTCCTCCCGCGGCCCCTGCACCTTTCGCCGAGCCAGCCGCAGCAGCTGGGGCGCTAACCTTCGCACCTCTCGCGAGTTTAGGAGGCAATGAGTCCGCCATAGGAAACCAGCCACACAGCGTCTGATTCAGCAGCCAGCCAGCACCCCGCAGGAGAAACCAGGTAAGTTGCTGTAGTATATAACTCTGTATACGGGTCAAGCACCACTGCCAACTCATGCCAAGCCGTTACACCAAAGCTGCCGGGGGCCCAAAGTCCATACAAGAGGGGGGGTCTCGGGGGAACGTGTGTCAGCTTACACGGCCTCTGAAGCGGAGGCCATCTTGCACCAAACTCAGTAGGGGGAAAGTTGCCCCAATAACTGGTTTGGAGAGACCACTGAGAAAGGGCTGCTCATTGCCCAGGGTGGGCACACAGGCTCTACACAAAGGATGGAGGATGTCTCTAGCTTTGATTTAGTGAGTGAGAGGCACTGTGGTATTGTTTGCAGTAGAGCAGACAGGAACTGCTGAAAATCTGGGTAGGGTTACCCCTGGGAACTGTCAATCTATTGGTTAGGGGGAGACTGAAACCACCCCCTTCCACAAACTAGTGCCAGGTGTAAATGTGGCACTCAAGACACCTTCTTCAAAACACTCTGCACCTGTAGAAGAACTGAATGACTACATAAGCTGAGTGAAACCTGTGAAGAGACATGAAGGATTGCACCTGCTCCCACTTGTACCTAAAATAAAGAAGTGGAGTCTAAGGGTCAATTGACTAACCTCCTGTGTGACTACAGGGACACAACAAGCTGCAAGAGGCCTTATCCTGCAACTCCCAGGTGACCAGTCCCAACTAGGCCTGACATGGACCCTGCTGGTGGCATCTGCTAGAGTGAGTCTTAGCCCCCAAGTGCTGCTCCTGAGGTCCTGGGACTATTGGTTGTTTCTACCTGGACTTCTTCTACCACTCCTGGAAATATGGGACTTCAAGACCTCGAGAGGACTGGGGAACACGCTGCTAAGGTGGTCCAACCAAGGCACGACCTCTCTGGGCTGAAGAAACATGATTCCCCTACTTGGAGCTTCTCCACGGGCAGTAAATCCATTTCAACAGCAACTCATCGAGAAGGTATACCAGCTCGTGGAACACTTGTCGGACACAGCCCACAGCCTTGTCCCGCTGGAGGATTTCAAGCTCCAAAAAAGACCGGGCTAAGAATCCGAAACCATCCAGTTGGCAAGTGGGATTCCCCGGCCATGAAAGTTGAATTTTTCCCACTTTGATCTCTTCCCACCAAAACCAATGGCTTCATTAGGATCGCATACAATGCCTACCCAATGACATGGTGCCAGCCTCAGATACAGCCTGCTGCCTTGCCCCATAGAAGGATTTTGACTTTCAGAAAAAAGACTAAGTTCCAAGATAAAATCTACAACTGGGTCAAACCTGGTTGGTGTATCCAATCCTCACTCCCCTACAGTCGGCCTGAAATCACACCTACATCCCAGTCTATTGTGACTATTGACTACCATTGGCACTTTGTGCTTTGCACTATTTGTGTTTAAATCTTTCAAAATTCATATCTCCAGTTCCACTTATTGGATTTTTGCAATGTTAGTGTCATGTTGCTCACTAAATTATTCTCCATTTTTTATAAACCGGAGTGGAATTTTTATTGTGTTGGGTTTTTTACTTTTTAACTGTGTTGGTATTACTAAATGCTTTACACATTTTATCTAAATATTAAGCCTTCCTGTTATGTGCCATAGCTACCAAGAGTTATGCTCAGGTTTAAAAATTAAGCCTTTTTGGCATTGCCCCGTGATGGCGACTGTGATGGCAACATAGGTCCCGATGGAAGCAAGATGGCACATCCTGGGAGTGGTGGGGGAGGTAGTCTGGTCGAAATATGCTAAAATATGGCTTGCTTTGGTGTGTGGAGTGGCCAAAAGGAATATTGCCCGAGCATGGTGTGCGGGGGAGGTTCCATCACTCAAGGCATGGAAAAAGGATATTGATTGGTGTCAACGAGCGGAACAGACAATCTATCTGAGTAAGGGCTGCCCACGCAAATTTGGAAAAGATATGGGGGGCCTGTATGAAATACAGGAGCTAGAGATACAAGGCAAAAGGGACAAACCAGGGTTAAGATAGGGAGCTGAGGTAGTAAACAACCTTCTGGATTCAGTGGAGTAAAATGATATGCTGCAGGGGATTGGGAAACGTAGGACTCTGCTAACTGATGTATATGGCACTGCATCCTGTGTATGTATTGTGTTGCTCCTTGACTGAAGCATATGTTGAATAAAAAGATGTTGTTTTTTTTTAATGAAGCCTTTTACTAGACCTAACATGATCGTGCCTTTGTCACTTGTGTTGGACCTCAATCCAACTAATAACCAACTTTCTCAAACCCCCTTCATCTGAAAGCAAACGTTTTGACCGGGATGCCCTGCTTCATGTATCGGACCCAAACTCCATTGCGGTGGACTTGAAATCATGCCTAGGTCCTGGTCAACTGTCAATTGTTTGTTTTCAGTGGTACTTAACTTACTGTAGGTGATATTTGCCTTCAAGCTTTACAAATTCATATCTAAGGCTCACATTGGCCTATTTTAAAATATTGGTATATTTTTGCACATTACATTGTTTCACTAGTTTTCTAAATTGGTGAGGAAATTGTATTGCTTTCTGTTATTTAGTTTATAAATGTTTTTACTACTTAAACTTAACAGATACCTCTCCAGGGATTGACTGCTACTTGTGCCATTGATATTAGGGGTTGAACTGACATTCTCTCAGAACTCTGTTTTGACCTAACCAATTTGTGTATATTTAGTTTGTAGGAGTCACCCTATCCCAAATTAATAACACAATATCTGACAGGACAGTCCTTGGGAATGGCCCAAAGGGGGGAAAGTGCCTTACTTCAGGGAGGAAAAGTAATTTTGGAGGGGGTGGGCGACAAAACAAAACATGTCTATAATTTCAGGAAACAAGTCTATTTGCATAGTCAATAGAGAAACAATTAATAAAATATCCAAACAGCCATACAAAAAGGTCTAAATGATAGTCCTAATTTCATAAAGCAGAGTCTAATATTCAACAAAATGTTAAAAGTCCAAGGTGATTTTGCACATTGAATTTTCTGAAGTCACTAAAAGCAAAAACCACTGACTTTCCTCCAAGAGCAGGAAGATGCACTTGTTCTTGGATGAAGCCCACCTGATCAGGCTACATTCCTCTTATCAACCCTTGAAGAGATTCTAATATGTTGAAAATTGTACCACATATATTTGGTGTACTCTAACAGTCTAATAATTGGTGGTAAAAAAGGAGTTAGAGTTTCTCCATGAATAGAAACCATTGCGTACTCTTCACATCGAAAGGGTGAGACAAATTGGGTGATGTTTGTAAGTGATCTGGTGCTCTTGCATATTCTGAAATGATTAAAAGGGAGAATCACTGGTTAGACCCCCATATCACGAGAAACGTAGAGAGGACACATTCAACCTTGTCTTAAAAAACACCTGCTGCAGAAGAGACTGAGCACCCATAAATCACCACGAAGCATTTACTTCAGTCAAGGATTTCAGATCATTTAGGCATCTGCAGTGGTAACGCTTAAAATGGTACACCTTCTATCTTCATAGATGTAAATGCTTCTTGTTTGAGGTTTCATTTTTGTGAACTAGGAATCTCTGCCACAAAGGAAAAGTATATGTATATTTCAACAAGACTAGTCAACATGTCAACAACAGCCATATAAAAACTCTAGTGTAAGTTATACGTTACTTAGTAATCATAAGTCACCAAAATCTGCAGTAACCAACTAGTGTGCAAGAGGTGACTGACTGATGGAAGATGTAACTGTCATTTGTGCTCCAAGGAAATACAGAGTGCACATTGTCAAGAATTCCTGTCATGCGAGGGGAGGAAAACGGTAACCAGCGAAAACGGACTACATCTCCCAGGATGCTTAGCGGTTGAGAGGTTATGTAAACAGGAGAGCTGTTACATAACTCAAGGAAAACACGCCCTTATGTAAACAGGAGAGCTGTTACATAACTCAAGGAAAACACACCCTTATGTAAACAGGAGAGCTGTTACATAACTCAAGGAAAACACGCCCTATAAAGGGAGGAACCGGGAGGTACAACGCTGTCGGATATTGTGTTTACACCGACGTACCTGCTTAGTGAAGAGCAGTGTTCCGGAGTGGTGCTCCAGTAAGGCAAGAACGGAGGTAGGTCGAGTCGTTACTCCCTGGGCCGTGTCTTGCCCCATCGTCACCTGTGAAGGACCCGGAAGCTCTACCGGATAACCATTGAGCTTCGCTTTTTGACTCGGCTGAGTCAAAGCGCAGTGGCGCTTTTGCTGGTTGGAGTCGTAACTCCCAGCCCGACCAGAGATACAGGGACTGCCAGCTGTAACGCACACCAGGAGGTGTTTGCCGCGTTACAGACTCGGAAGTCCACTGGATCGATCGAGCGGCTGCTCTCGGTTCAGTCTTCTTTGCTTGTGATTGGGGTATCGGTGACGCATCACCAGGAGGTGACTCCGCGTCCCGGTGCAGTCTGAGGAAGAGGTTGAGCGGCTGCTCCCTTCAGGTAGAGACCCCGGCTGGGTGTTTCCCTGACTCCTCGATTCTCCCCAACACTCTTCGTGCCCCTCACAGCCTACCGATTGGCATTGTCGGCCATTTCATTTCTGCCCTCTGTTGGCATACGCCGGGATCGGCGTATATGCAGAGGACGGCTAGGACCATCCGTGCTGTGGGCTGGTAACGTACTTAGCCTGGAGGATTCCAGTGACTATAACCTTTGTTTATTCCTTGTATTATTTTTGCCTTCATTAAAATAACTAAACCTTCACAAGTGGTTGCGTTCTCATTATCGTGTCTGTTAAACGATCCTGAGACGTTCAGGGCGTTACACACATGAGTAAAGCAGCCCTCCAATCACAGAAAGCGTGCACATTGATAGAGTGCCAGCGTTGTCTGTTGCAGAAATGGCGCCCTGTGGTTTGGTGGCTGAAGCACCACATGGGTGCAAGCAATGATACCAACTTCCATGGGAGGAATGGGCAATGACACCTAATTCCCTTGCCACCTGTTGCTTTTTCACCAGTGACTGTGGGATGGAGATAAACTGATACACTCTGCTTGTGATGGATGTCAATACCAGTCGTAAGTATTGTTATTGGTTTGCCTGTGAGATGCACACAATGTTCCCACTGTTCTCTGGTAAGATCTAGCGGCCAGTTAACGGGGTGCAGTCAGCATTTGACATGTGCATATTAGTTCTAAAAGTAGGTTTTAACAGAATTGAGCAGTGGTTCCTCGTCTGCAACCAAGTCAAGGACCAAATCTAGAGCAAAACAGAATCTAGCAATGACTGAATCCCTGGACATGCCAAATAGAATGGCCCTCTGCCTGTAAACCCTTTCTATCCTCCTCAAAACATTATTCCTCAAAATGAGTGACTAAGCAACTGAAATATTCACTGACATGGTGAGCTCATTTTTGGTGTAAATTGCTTTTTATGTGGCCAGTCTGTGTGCGATTGGTTGCTTTTGCAGTTAGTTGCACCTTTTAACAGGGGTGGCGGAGTTCCGACTGTTCGCTATATTTTTTACATTGTACACACAAAAAAACATTATAAAATTACAATTTTTTTTATATTAAAAAATATTTTTCAATGTACTCCCTTATGTTACCCCATGTGGTGACAGTGGTATTCCTTGTCTTGATTGACTTCTATCGGAATGTGTTGCAGTGCCACTGGCTGGCCAAATGCAATGATTGACTGGAGTAGGTGTGAACCTTTTTGCAATAGTACTACTGCAGTAGTTGTACATTTTGTGAACTGCAATGACTTACACTTATGTGGGTGTTTTAGCATTTGCATATCACTTCTGAAATTCCTCCTTAAATTCTCTTATTTATTTATTTATTTATTTATAAAGTTTTATATAGCGCGAACAAGATCCCAGGTGATATCAGAGCGCTTTACAATCCAACTAGAACAGGAAACAACCACAGCAAAAAAAACACACAAAAAAAACCACAAATGAACCATAAAGTGCACGAAAGTTCGCATTGAAGTTAAGTTAAACAAAGTACAGTGTAAGGACAGCAGAACAAAGAATGTCAATGGAGGAAGGAACAATGTCAATGGGCCAAGGTGAGTAGCCCAATTACTGAAGGAGTTTGTTCATCAGGATTCTTTTGACTTCCAGTTTGAACACCGTTGTACTGGTGATTCTGCGTATTTCTGGAGGAAGAGAGTTCCATATCCTTGGAGCCGCACCGGAGAAGGCTCTGTAAGAGGTTCTCTTTTTGTTAAAGATAGGTGGTTTCAAAAGTAAGGTAGTAGCGCTTCTAGAGACTCTTGCACCACCAGATAGCTCGAGTTTTTGCGCCAGATACCTGGGCGTCTTGAGGTGGATTGCTTTGTGGGTCATCGTGGCAATTTTTAGCTGGATTCGTGCTTCAAAGGGGAGCCAATTTAGCGTTTTGAGGACTGGCGATATGCGCTTATTGCGTTTAACCAAACACATATTCCCCATTTTAAATCCACTTCCTTTTGTGACTCCCACATTTACTACAAAAACAAATAACTCTGTGTGCAGATTTCTCTAAACTAAAGGTGGAGATCGCTGCTCAGAAGAGATAGGACAGGCACGGGCGCAGCTCTCTGGCCGAAGACCTGTGAGTACCGTTTGTGAGTAGGTAAGGTAGTACTACTGGAAGAGTATTAATTCACATACTCAAAAATGCTTTTGCGAATAGGAAGGACTCATGCTGTTTGTTAATTTCACGATTGCACTTTAAGTTCCTTGCAGACAAATGATAGCACTTGTGAAGTATTTATTGGCACTTCTCGACCACCCACTGAATGAATGCTCATGACACGCACGTTTGTTGTGATACTGCAGTTTGTCCTTTGTCACGGACGGTGTGAACAAAGCGGGAAGCATTGTAAATAGTAATACAGCACCGAGATGGCGGGTTAATTAATTTTCAATAAAAGCGAAGCCATCAGTGAAAGCACTTGTGATTCCGTCTGTGATGTCGAGTGTGAGAATACGAGCCTAGCGCGGCGGGGGCTGAAACTAAAGCTACAGCTCCCCCCTCTGGCGAATTGGTGGTTTAGAATCGTAGCATCGGATTCAACAGGTTTGTTGACTTGAACAAGGTTTCTTTTGAAAAGATGTTGTACGTTCACACTTTCTTTCGCTGTCTCACTGTGTTTAACAGCCACTAATATAAAAATATAGTTCTAACACAGAGAGAGTTTATTTTCAAAATGAGTTTTCATTTCCTCTTCTGGCTTCTTCAAAGAACATCATGTTTTTGGAAGAGGAATTTTTGGCAGGCAATACAGCATACGCTCACATATATTTCAGCTTTTGGTGCCATCTAGTGGATTTTGATGTACAATGCTTTAATGCTTTAAGAGGGAGCTGGAGAAAAAGACGTCGACACTCGACTTAAGTTGAAAGAAACCCAGCCTCGAGCGGTTCAAGGCCCCTGGGGGAAATCTCCGATGGCAAAAATGGGCAAACATGCCATGATTGTTAGTTCTGAAACTTATAGTGGAAAGTAAAATCCTTTTTTATTTAAGCCATGAAAACTGAATTCTAATTTTTTTTTTTTGGCTACAACTGACTTAAAAGTACTTTAGGATGTCGCTCGACACAAATGATTCACTCCTGACGATACAAGCCGGTGCAATTTCTGTCGTGCATGCAACGATCACTACCACTTAGACAACAAAATCCGAAAAGGAATAAACAGGTGTAACCATCCTGGCCATAGCAGGGGTGCTCAAAGTAAGTCCCGGAGGACTAGATATATAGCAGCTTTTCGGGATAAACTACTGGTTAAGTAAATATGCTTCATGTAATTTCTTCTATCTAAATTGATCTAATTTGGACAGCATGGAAAGCTAACAAAGTTCAGGCCCTTCTGGACCTATTTTGGAATGCCCTGGCATACCGATACAAATAATGTAGATGTAAATTTCTCTGTGTACAAGAAACTCCACTGTGAAACAATCTGAATGCGCTCCTAGGGTGACCAACTGGCAATTTCGGGACAAAAGGTACGTTTTACAGACACATCAGAGGAGGTCACACTATAGTATATAAGTAAGTAACTAGACAACCAACATAAGTACAAGTCAAAATAAATTTATATTAGGTTGAAACAATCGTGCACTTTACATTTTTCTGGTATGTGTTCAGCTTTGAGCAACGTTGCAGGTCTTTTTGTGGTATTTCATAATCTATTTATATGGTTACTGCACTGGGCTGTCCAGTCTGATATTTTGTTTACAGTTCATGGTCCTGAGCAGGCATGCTTGGTGATAGAAGTGATTGGGAAGATCTGCCCGGATGGACTTTATTACTAGCATCTTATATCTGAGTGCCATTGCCATTGCAGCATGCACAGAATGTAGCTAATTGGGGCCTGCAGTGCTGGACTAGAGTGCAGTTCTCCGAGAGACCAGCTTTATGTGTCAGATCGCTTCAGGTATTCCATATCTGTTCAGCTGGTAATGATTGTTTGAGGTGCAATGGCCGGAGCTGCTGACTTCGGAGCTGGTGGATCCAGATTTGAGTCTCAGCATCTGAGTCAACATACTGTGATTCTGGGCAAATCACTTAATCTCCCCGTACCTACCAATCAGCGCCTTGAGACTCTCAAAGGTGATTTGCAGCACTTAACAAATCCTGGATTTAGGGTCTGGTGCAGTACTGAGTGATGGAAAAGTTCCGAAGCGGACAGATCTTGTGTGAGGATAAGAGCATTAAGCAGGAAAAGGGAGCTAATAACCAGCCTGCATGAGCTATAATTTGCTACAGACTGCTGAGTGGTATGGTATTATTGTGGGCCATAACAGTTAGATAGGAGTTCCCATTACAGAAATGACGTATACATACACACAGAGAGACAGAAAATCACTGTTTGTTAAGAAAATGCTGTTTTTCAAAGAATGGGTGAGAAATGTAGATATTTCGCACCATATAACACCAAAATAAGTACAGCAATCACAATTGTTAATGCCCTTCTCCTGGACTCCTACTTCTGTCTTGTACAAATTGATTGGACCATGTGGTTATGTCCCTCATTCAGCTCTGGTGCAAGAATATTTTGGAGGACCACGCAAAATGGCTTTTTGCCATTTGTGCATTCCCTCACCCTTAGCAACATGTCCTTTATTTATGGCTTTTGTTGCAATCTAGTGTCCTCTTCTAGGCCTATTGCTCACAATATTTATTGGATTTGCTCCTTTAAAACATTGGCCTTCTTTGACTAGAGTCTTCCAGCATTGGCTTGAGACTTAGTCGGTCACATCTTTGCTCAGCCCTCTGGAGCATTATTCCTACTTAATGCTATTGGTGTATCCTTCCACCTCAACTCAAGTACTTAATTGAACTGTGTGAGGGACTTCTTTACATTTATAGCAATCTCTTTCTACTTCTGCTGTCTCCTGCCTGCATACCTTGCACTAATGTGCTGATGCTGCATGCGTTAGCACATCAAACCCAAAACTACTGTGTGGTTTGCCAGTGCATGTTTTCTGTGCAATGTTTCCCTCTCAGAAAAGTTCTTATCTCCCTAATACCCCCTCCTCGCACTCCCAACCCCATCACAAAGCCTCAGCAAAATGTAATACCAAGTCATCTTAGGATGTAGTTCTCCCTCTTTCAGCATGGAAGCTAATTCTGAAGTCTATGTCTTGCAACATTCCAGAGGGAAAAAAAAGGCTGTGTAAAAAAGGAAACAGGCATTTTATTTCACGCTATAGTTATAACAGGGCTGAGTTGGCCATAGGTTAAGCGAAGCTTGTTATGCCACTGACTAAGTTCCAGCCCTGGTAGCATTAATCTTTTAGCAACTCTCCACATTTCCTGTTGCCCTAAATTATGGCCCTTTTAGTTTCTGAACGTGCATAAAGAAACTGTTGATGTCGGATTCTCTGGATAAACACTCAACATCTAACCAACCCCACCTTAAACCCTTCCTAGGCCGTAGGCTCTGGCAGGAGGAGGCCCAGCAAATTCTGTCACTGTGCAGAGAGGCCCATTATCATTCTGTATGTGATAATTAGGCCAGCCTACAGAATGATAATGGGCCATAGCAGTCTGTGCCACGTCGAGGAGGGGCTGCTAAACGTGGCGATACATCCGGGCGACAACATATTTAGAATTGACAGAATAGGTCGTAGAGGTGGAGGTGTGGCTATTGTGTATCGCTCCCACCTCAAAGCTACCTTCTTAACTATACCTCAACTTAAAGAGGAGGCTATTCTTTTCAGTTTTAAAGCCTCAAATACGGATGTCTTCAATGGACTTTTAATTTACAGGTCACTTGGGCCCAGAAACACGTTCATTGAGGCCATAATGAGGGTAATGGAATCTTGCATGGGACAATCCAATTTCTTGGTGTTGGGTGATTTTAATTTTCACTTTGAGGCATCAGATAACACAGATACTAAGGAACTATTAGAACGATTCTTTAGTTTAGATCTGAAGCAAATTGTCACCTGTCACACACACACGGCAACTCACACCCTAGATGGCATTTTCAATAACCACCGCCAAATTAAACTGATTAAAGCACTAGCTCTGCCTTGGACTGATCACAGTGCTATCTTTTTAGAAATTGCTGTTAAAGGACTCCAAGATAGAACTGTAGGATCAAAGAAAACAGGGATCGAGTATGCCTGAAAACAAATAAATGGTTCTGACTTTAAAACCAGTCTGCTCTCATACAAACCCAAAATGATATTTGAGACCGATACTGACTTGGATCAAGCAGTAACACTCTATTACCAATGGATTGAACAAGCGCTTCTAAACCTAGGTCTGGAAACGCGAACGCGGGCTATTACTAAGCGGATTTCAGCCCCCTGGTATAATCCCGACTTAAAAAACTTAAAGAGAATCTGCAGGGCCAAAGAACGACTCTGGAGGAAGGAATATTCAGAGATCGATAAATTGCGCTATAGAGAGGCATTGACAATATACAAAGAGGCTATTTTTGAAGCTAAATCCAGATATTTTGCAGAGAAAATTATGGCTGCCAAAAATATTTCTGGAGAATTATTCAAGATAGTCACAAAACTGGCCACATTCGGCAAAATAAAGTCAGTAAAGACAACCAAAAAATTTTGTGACAAACTTGCCAATTGCTTTTATGAAAAGGTGATTAAAGTGTATGATAAATTCTCCATAGGTAGAAATGACAGTAGACAGGCCGTGTCCGTGATGGATGAATCAGATAACGCAGTCTCGTTAAAAAATTTCTCCTCCCTTACACAGGATAGAGTTGAGAAAGCCATTCTTGAAATTAAATCAGGCTCCTCCTTGGACCCATGTCCGGCTATGGTTCTCCACATTGCCCCTAACACAATAGCAAAAATTCTAACACCTATTTTGAACAATATCCTTACATCTGGGTATTTCCCGGTAGAATGGAAAAATTCTCTAATTAGGCCTATTATAAAAAAAACACTCTTGATCCACTCGAAGTGGCCAATTATCGTCCTATCACTAGTCTACAATTTCCTTCTAAAGTTTTCGAAAAAGTGTTAAATGAGGAACTTCGGTCCTTCATAGAACGCAATAATAAACTAGATATAGCGCAACATGGTTTCAGGTCACACCACAGCACTGAGTCGGCATTAATTGCAGCTACTGAAAGCATACGACTACAATTAGATCAGGGTGGAAAAGCTATATTGGTAATGCTTGACGTATCCGCCGCGTTTGATACGGTGGATCATCATATTCTCCTCCAGCGTTTGGCGGATATAGGTATAAAACATAGAGCCGCAGATGTTCTTCGTTCCTATTTGGAAAATAGGAAGCAAGCTGTGGTACTGGATGAGCATACATCCCCTCATTTTGTAATGCCGTGTGGAGTGCCCCAGGGATCGGCACTCTCACCTACGTTATTCAACATATATGTTTCCCCTTTGGCCAAACTTATTCGCTCCCATGGCTTTAAGGCCATTTGCTATGCAGTGACACACAAATTATCATCTCTTTAGCCACAAATCCAGAGACTGTGGCCGAGCGTTTTAAGCTATGCATGAATCAGATCATCTGCTGGATGCAGAATAACTGCCTAAAATTGAATACAGGGAAGATGGAGGCAGTTATGCTTGGAGGAGACATGTCTCTCTGGAACTCAAATTGGTGGCCTGAAGCAGCAGGACTCTGCCCTCAGCCAGTAAAGAAGGTAAAAAACCTTGGAATTCTTATTGATGACCAACTCTCCCAAACTGACCTGGTAAACAGTATCACTTCTTCCTGTTTTTTCACTATTAAAATCCTTAGGAAAATCCTTCCTTTTATTCCTATGTCTTTAAGGAAGTTGGTTGTAACGGCACTGATCCTGTCAAAAATTGACTATTGCAACTCACTCTATATTGGATCAAAAAAAGTGTAATCCAAAAACTTCAGATCCTGCAGAACGCGGCAGCTCGGCTGTTGCTGGAGCGACCGAAATTTAGCTCAATTAGCCAAATTACTCGCAAAAAATTACATTGGTTACCCATATCCGCGAGGATTCAATTTAAATCAATGTGTATATTACATAAGAGCTTGCACAGGCTAGGACCATCGCAGATAGGTCAATACTGCAAACAGTATACCCCACTAAGAAGTCTACGTTCTGCGTCGGCCCACCTGCTTGTGGTGCCAAAAGTAAGGACTTTGAAGTGGGGTGGTAGAAGTTTTCGGCACTTGGCTCCTAAATTTTGGAATACTATGCCATTGCATCTTAGAATGCAAAGTGATCTACTACAGTTTAGAAAGGGTTTAAAAACGTGGCTATTTACATGTATCCCCACAAGGCCATAAGTTTTCTTCATCTGGATGTATGGCAGTAAGCGCTAAGACGCCAAGGCAAATATGTGCTTTACAAAAAACAATTTTCATTTCATTTCATTTCATTGATCACAGTAGGAGCATGAGCCAACCCCTGCAGTGAGAGTTACAGAACTCTCAGGCTGCGTGCAGAGGGCAGCTCGCTCCAATGTGTGAAATTACAGACAAAAGGCGTCTGTGGAAGAAATCCTCACGGACAAGAGGCCCAAATTACGGGCAGTCCATGAAATTTACAGATGTTTGGTCACCCTACCTAAAAATCAAAAACACCTTTTAGAAGTTTTGGAAAGGTCAGAAGACCCACCTTTTTCACTCAGCCTCTGAATAAAATTGTACCTTCTTGTCAAGCAATCCAGACTTTTCAATGCAACTCATCCTGGTTCGATACCTAATTTTGGATCGACCTAGTAACCACTCCATATAAACATATAATTGATATGTCATCAGTGATGTCAGAAATGATGCCACAGAACAAGTCATGAGTGATGTAATGTATGAGATCTTAAACAGTACATGGCGGGGGCCAAAGTTATCGTCAGCTCTGCTAACTGTAACTGAGGAATTTCTGTGTTTTTTATTAGTTAAACGCGATAATGTTGTCACTGGCATATTCACCGAACTATCACGTTACTTTAGTCTTTGATTTTTGCAGTGAATTTCTGAATTAAAAAAAAATACAGATCTTTTTATCACACTTCACTATAACATTACTTTAACCTTTGTTTTTTTCAGTGAATTTCTAGATTTTTTTATATGTAAAGTAATATTTTATAACCATACGTAAAGCCAAGCCAAGCCCTGCACAGCGGATGCAAAAGGCTGCTGTGAGTCCCAAGGAAGTTCACACACTGATTGGTTGGCCACAACATGAGTAGAAATGCTGGGGCCACCATTTCAGGACAGAATTACTCGGCCCACTTGTCCTGAATATTGAACAAAAATAAGGTAAAATGGGGCATGGTTGGGGTAACCTGATGTCCTGGACATTTTGGGAGGGTCCAGAAAGTCCCCTTCAGGGACAAATTATAAAACTAAAAATGTTGGGGTTGCTACCATCCCGTGGGATGCTCGCCAGAGCCAGCAAGACTCCCTTGCTCCCACAATAGTCCTACAGGAGCCCAGGGCCCAAGCTGACTCCTGAGGGAACAGAAAGATACTTAAAAAAAAGGGTGGGGGATGAGATTCTGTGGTGGGTTGGCCACGTATGGGCGATTGGCCACCGAAGGTTGCGTGTTGAGGAGGGTTGACTGCTTGCAGGAGGTTACACTCAAGGCCTGGCTGCAGCAAGCCCTGAAGCGGAGGTGGCCGCCCAAAGGTTAAAGTGACATTATAGTTAGGTATGGTTCTCATTTTTTTTCTTTTCATTTAAAAAAACTCGGAAATTCACTACCAAAAACAAAGATTAAAGTGACATTATAGTTAAATGAAAATATCAGTTTCAACGTAACATTTTAAACAAAAAAAACCACTGAAATTCACAGCAACTATAGCTCACGCCCTCGCCATGCATTGCCTATGGCTTTACATATACCATCACTCATGACATATTCTATCACATTATTGACAACATCACATCAATACAACATGTGAAATGACAACATTGATGAGTCATAGTAGCTCGAAATATCTAAAAGTGGTGAATTTCACAGTTTATTTCATTTAAAATGTTACGTTTAAACTAATATTTTTACCTAAATATAATGTCACTGTAACCATATGTATATATATATATATTCACTGAAAAAACCATAGGTTTCACACATGTTATAGTTAGCGGAAATTTTACTGATAAAAAACCAATGAAATTGCCCCGTTATAGTTAGTGCTGGCAACTATAACTCACGCGACCGCAATCCTCTGCTGATGCTAATACTGTATTTAGACACTTATTTGCCCATGTCTTCTTCCATACATTTTTAGCTATACATATATTACAAATATTTTTTTTTCATAAAGACACATATGTCATCAGCAGAAGATTGCGGTCGCGTGAGTTATAGTTGCCAGCACTAACTATAACGGGGCAATTTCATTGGTTTTTTATCAGTAAAATTTCCGCTAACTATAACATGTGTGAAACCTATGGTTTTTTCAGTGAATTTGCAAGGTTTTTTAAATGCTAATTCCTAACTATAACGTGTGTGAAACCTATGGTTTTTTCAGTGAATTTGTACGGTTTTTTAAATGCTAAGTGACTTTACGCCATTCGTGGCGTGCGCGCCCACTTAACGCAGTTCGTTCCGTGCGCGCACGGTGCGCTTCGCGCACCGTGCGCGCACAGTGAGCACGCGGTGCGCTTCGCGCACCGCGCACCCACTTTACGCAGTTAGTGCCGTGCCCACGTTACGCTAGATGGGCCATGTACGCACGATGCGCTTCGCGCACCGTGCGCACATGGAGGACATATTATGCGCTTCCTTGTGATAGGTAATCTGTTGAAATTTTTTGGGAAATTTCTGTGCTCTGATAAGCCATGCACAAATGGTGGCCTTCGGCCACCATTTGCACAAGGGGTGGAGAAAGTGTGGATAGTGTTTTTTTTATTTTTATTTTTTTTCCGTACGCTTACGGTAAGCGTACGGTAAGCGTACCCCGCGAAATTGCCGAAAAAAAAATAATGCCGTTTTTGCTCTTGGGGGATGTTTGGGGACTCCCTCAACATGACTATGTGAGAGGGAGTTGTCAAAACATCCCCGTAACATGTTTTTGGCCATCATGTTTGATACATAACACTCAGTGCGGTAGACAAAATGGCGGACGCCGCTTCCTGGTTTCTGCCGATTCGAATGTTTACTAAGATCTAAGAGCCAATCAGAATCGCGCTCGCGCACGCCACCGTACGCTTACCGTAAGCGTACGGTAAGCGTACCGTAAGCGGGCTCAGATATATATATTGATTTAAAGGCTATTTTCTCAGAATCTACTGAACAGATTTACACCAAACCTACAAAAGGCACTTCCTTGACCTAGGGACTACCTCTCTGCCAAATTTCTAGTAATTCTGTTCAGCCGTTCGGGCTGTAGCTCGTTCTAAAGGTCCTATGGAAAAATGCATGGGAAAAACGCGTTTTGGGACCCCCCTTTTATCTCAGCCCCCGCTTGACGAATCCCCCCGAGACTTTCAGGGTAGGAGCGGAGCGTAGCGCCCCACCTATTTTGAGAAATTCGCGAGGATTCGTCGACCGGCGCCAAAGTTATTCAAAATAGAATGTTGAGGTTTTCCTATGGAAACGTGGTCCTAACTATAACTACCTACTGGCGACCGCCAGTAGGTAATATACATATATTATAAACACAGTTCCACATGGGCCACCGAACCTCGGCGGGTGCATCCGTAAAGCGGGGGTGGGACCCGTTTGTTTTATGTCAAAGAACGTTCGGTGCACTCACGGGGTTTGTCGTAGGCTTACATCATCCGCAGACGCGTTTCTGGCTTCTGCCTTCTTCAGTGCGGAAAGCCTCAATTCCTGGAGCTTAGTGACATTCAAACCAACCTGAAATCTAATAGGTGGTACTTTAGCCAATGGGAGAGCTGTATTCCTCAAAGGCCGGCAGTGGGGCGTTCGTTACGATGCGTTGTTATTCGAGCCTTGATGCTCCATTCCGTACTTTCAAATTGCCATATTCCACCACCTCCAATCATAGCCACTGTGCTCCCATGCCCCTCGCCTGCCGCTGGATGATATGTTCGATTACCCTGTGGGTGTCCTTCTTTTGGTAGAGCACCCTGGCTTTGTATAAGCCACGACCATCATGGGTCGACAGGGTCCGTCAGCGGCAGTTCTGGTAGCCCCATATTAAATTATATAAACACAGTTCCACCTGGGCCACCGAACCTCGGCGGGTGCATCCGTAAAGCGGGGGTGGGACCCGTTTGTTTTATGTCAAAGAACGTTCGGTGCACTCACGGGGTTTGTCGTAGGCTTACATCATCCGCAGATGCGTTTCTGGCTTCTGCCTTCTTCAGTGCGGAAAGCATCAATTCCTGGAGCTTAGTGACATTCAAACCAACCTGAAATCTAATAGGTGGTACTTTAGCCAATGGTAGAGCTGTATTCCTCAAAGGCCGGCAGTGGGGCGTTCGTTACGATGCGTTGTTATTCGAGCCTTGATGCTCCATTCCGTACTTTCAAATTGCCATATTCCACCACCTCCAAGCATAGCCACTGTGCTCCCATGCCCCTCGCCTGCCGCTGGATGATATGTTCGATTACCCTGTGGGTGTCCTTCTTATGGTAGAGCACCCTGGCTTTGTATAAGCCACGACCATCATGGGTCGACAGGGTCCGTCAGCGGCGGTTCTGGTAGCTCCATATTAAATTATAAACACAGTTCCACCTGGGCCACCGAACCTCGGCGGGTGCATCCGTAAAGCAGGGGTGGGACCCGTTTGTTTTATGTCAAAGAACTTTCGGTGCACTCACGGGGTTTGTCGTAGGCTTACATCATCCGCAGATGCGTTTCTGGCTTCTGCCTTCTTAAGTGCGGAAAGCCTCAATTCCTGGAGCTTAGTGACATTCAAACCAACCTGAAATCTAATAGGTGGCACTTTAGCCAATGGGAGAGCTGTATTCCTCAAAGGCCGGCAGTGGGGCATTCGTTACGATGCGTTGTTATTCGAGCCTTGATGCTCCATTCAGTACTTTCAAATTGCCCCGTGTTTATAATTTTATATGGGGCTACCAGAACCGCCGCTGACGGACCCTGTCGACCCATGATGGTCGTGGCTTATACAAAGCCAGGGTGCTCTACCATAAGAAGGACACCCACAGGGTAATCGAACATATCATCCAGCGGCAGGCGAGGGGCATGGGAGCACAGTGGCTATGATTGGAGGTGGTGGAATATGGCAATTTGAATGTACGGAATGGAGCATCAAGGCTCGAATAACAACGCATCGTAACGAACGCCCCACTGCCGGCCTTTGAGGAATACAGCTCTCCCATTGGCTAAAGTACCACCTATTAGATTTCAGGTTGGTTTGAATGTCACTAAGCTCCAGGAATTGAGGCTTTCCGCACTGAAGAAGGCAGAAGCCAGAAACGCGTCTGCGGATGATGTAAGCCTACGACAAACCCCGTGAGTGCACCGAACGTTCCTTGATATATATATATATATATATATATATATATATATATATATATATATATATATATATATAAATATATATAAATATAAATAAATATGTATACATATATATACATATATATATGTATCCGAAGTGACAGTGGGACTCATCAAAGAACACAAATATATTTCCACTATAATGTTTGTCTTCCGTTCGGCTAGGCATCTGCCTTTCTCAGGTAATACAAGATTGTTTGCTCAGGGGTTGCACAGCTGACACTGCTAGATTTTCAAAAAGCAGCATGAGTGAAGATTTGTAATGTGGCATCAAAGCAGTCCTGAGAGTTAAAGCAATCAGGTGGTATTGTCAGTGATGCTCAGTTCATCTGGATGCAATGATTTCAAGCGGTACATCCAAAGGTTTACTCTGGAGTCTAGTAGCTCTTCCTTTAAAACATATTCCACAAGGAAAATCTTCAAATCTTAAAGCAAATGCAAGCTGTTAAAACTGCAGGGGTTCACTGCTGGGATTCTAAAAAGTGCATCACAGCTGAATACATTTTACAAACATAATCAATAACAAGTTCTGTTAAAAAAGAACCTATAGCATAAAACAACTTCTTACATGTCAATCAACATGCATTATTTATGTGATTAAGGGCCAGCGCCAAAGCTGTAAAAAACAATATGCAAGCCAAACAGTGAATGACTTGAGTACACAATTCAGGAATCACAAACCAGCAATAAGTAATAAGAAACTTGACCAGCCTGCAAACAACCATTGTAAGCTTATGGACCTTTTGCTAAGAGAAAGGAAGATTTTCTGCATGCAATTTACTTTATGAGAACATTTCTATTAACGTAGACTATTATTTGACACCAATAGTAAGGACTCTAATGCTCCTACATAAGGGGCACGACTGTTTCCTGATGATTCTGGCCAATACGACCTGGCACAATGATTATCTGTTGGTAACAATGAATGTGATATCCCTTTAGGCCTCAAAACGACAAACTATAAACTGGAAAGCATAGGAATACTTCTTAAAACAATAGAACATTGGAGAATTACAGCTTTCTAAAATGCTGCTATCTATGTTTGAGAAAACAAACAATAAAATAATTAACAATATCTTTCTTTTCATCCATGGAATATATCAACAACAGTGTGAAACTGCAATGGGGATTTCTTTTTCTCCAAGCTATGCCAATCTTAACATGGGATGGTGGAAGAAAGAGATAGCTTCGGAACCAACAAATGACAGTCATCTGGAGAAATGTATCCCCTGGCTGAGGTATGTTAACAACGTTTTTATAATATGGAATGGCAGAAAAGACAAATTCTTGATATACTTCAATACGCCTAATGACAATGACTGTTGACTTAAAGTTACATGTACGACAAGTATAAAAAGAGTAGATTTTCTTGACATCACAGTCTACATTAAAGAAAATATGATTGGATTTACTGTGTTTAGAAAGGCTACTGCCACAAACAGCATTTCACATGGAAGAAGCTTTCACCCCAAATCATTAATAAAAAGAATACCATATTGGGAACTACTATGTACAAGAAGGAATTTTTGCAGTGATCAAGACTTAAAAAATTGATATAATGAGGTAATCAAAAGATTCAAGAACAGATGCTATCACTGGAAAAATATGAAGAAAGGTCTGGAAAGAGTCAAACAAAAAACGCAAACAAAGTCTCATTACAAGAAAATAAAATGTGCCAGCAACAAAAGATAATGATGAAATAAGGTTCATATTAACTTACAAGAAGGAAAGCCAGGCTATTTGAAGAATCATTTATAAACACTAGAACTTGTCATGATCAGTTCATTGTTAGGAGATTGGGACAAAGACCAATGATGACCTATAGGAAGGTCCCATCATTAAAGGACAAACTTGTGAGAGACTACTTCCCTGATAAAAAAAAATACAAATTGTGTAGATAAATCTAAAATTGGGTTCACTAAATGTAATAATTGCAACAATTGTAAAATTGTCAAGAACAAGCAAGTCATAAAAGATAAACGCAATCAACCCATAACCATCAAAATAATAGCTAATGAGGCCCATTAAGTGGTATACATCATTGAATGTGGACGTATGTAGGAAGCACAACCGGTCCTCTCAAGAAGAGAATTTTGAAACATATAATAGCCATACAGAACAAGAATTCCAATTATGCCATTTCTAAACATTAAATGAGATTTGACATTAATTGGAAAACAATTACATACTATGGCATAGATGAAGAGCAAAGCGGAGATAGGACTAGACAACTCCGTCAATGGAAATCTAAATATATCATCACACTAAGAACACATTCTCCATTTGGCCTCAATAATGATGAAAAATGTATGTATGCTTATGAGTAGCAACAATATACAACAACCATTAAATTTTTTGATTAACCTCATGGTATCAGGTCTTGGGCAATGAATCAACACAGTATCTGCACACAATGATGACATCTAATGACATTTGAAGAGACTATTATGATTAACTACTTGTTGAAAATAAGCCACTAAGGAATTAATATTGACAGAGCTATTGAGAGGGGTTGATTACAAATCATACTGCCAATTGGTTTGAGTGCACATTGAGGAACCAAGATGTGGCTAAGACCTCCGCCAGCAATTAAGAACTTAGGGGCTCATTAGGATGGCGGAAGGCCCGCCACCGCCAGCCGTGCGGTGGTGGGCACTCCGCCATCTGATTGCCTATTTCCCCCCGCCGCATTAGGATAGCAGGTGGAATCGTTCCACAAGTGTGGCGGGCGCAAAGACCACCTGCCACGCTTCCACCACAGGCAATCGTCATGATTGCCTGGCAGAGCGGATAGGATCAGGGAAATGGTTGCGGTAACTAGCAGGCACCACCCGCCAGATTACAATGTTGGCATCAGCCAGCCTTGAAAGGCTGGCGGAGGCTGGATTCAGGGGCCCGTTGTGGGCCCCCTCAGGGTTGGGGGAGGTGTTGCTGCACTGGGGGGTACCCATGGTACCCCCCTGCATTTCCCTGCACTGCGTGACAGGCTGCGTGTGGTTCCTGCCACGTAGTGCAGGGAAATGCACAGCATGATGTTTTGACAATGCATACGGTGCTGCAACCAGCAGCACCGTCCGCAATGTTAAAGCATCATAATTGTAGTGATGGGACCGCCGCATGACTGGCGGGCGGTCCAAAACACCGCAACGATGTCCGCCCGCCATCGTAATGATCCTCTTAATTCTCATACTTCTTGAACTCACAAGAGAAATGCAACTGGAAATTATACTTTTAAAACAGAGGGAGCGTGGCCAAGTGGCGCAGAGAGATGGCCATGTAAACCAAGAGCTTTGTCCTCGCTAACTCCCTCACATCTATCCGCCACATTGATCCAATACCCGACCCCAGATTTGTGAACCGGAAGGGGTGCGGACTCCCCTCTGGGCGCTCCGGTATCGTTTGGAGGTCCATGGTTGAAACTACGACTCTCACTGCAGTGAGGCCTGAACGTCCTCGTGAGCCGGGACCTGGGGTGCTAACTGCGGCCGGTGTTTGGACGAGGAGAAGTGGCCGGCTGATGACGCGACCCGGGTCCTCTTGCGTCTCTTACAATAAAAGATCACCGCTGCCTGAAGCCAACTGACGGAGCCCTCCTGCCTCTCGGGAGGGGTGCGCACTGCCAGAAGAACCTCCTGCTGAGGCCGGGTGGTGAATCGAGTGTCCGGAGGCCAACGCGGCAATTCCCTGCCCTCCAGTGCGACAAGGAAGAGGTGAGGAGGTCCCTGGAGGTGGCGATGGAGATCGGGGGATGATTCCTGGTGCCAGTACTTTGCCTGCCTTCCCCCCCCCCCCGGGAGCCTGAGCGATTGTGTGCTCGTGGTTGCCCCTCCCCCCCACCCTTGCACCGTAAAGACAGACCTGGGTAACAGGCAAGAACGACCCCACATGCTGCTGGACATTGGGAAGGGCTGATCTAGTGCCCAGTCTGCCTCCCCTTCAGTGGGTAACATCAGCCTGGGCTGTGGTTTACCTGCCGGAGGGACTCCCCGGCCCGGCCATATGGGACATGTTCTCTTGGCTAACTCATCGGGCGGGAGAAGACTAAAACCTATTGCTATCCTACACAGTGCCCTTCAATCCACACGGCGCTTGGGTACAGGAGGAGGGAGGAGGCCTGCCTGCCGCGGTCCTCAATTGAAAATGGCGACCTCTGAAAAGCTGAAAACAACTGGTCCAAGGGGCTACAAAACAGTCCAATCAAATAAACTGGACCGCTACACAGTCCCCAGAGACTCGCCTCCGGACTCGCGTCCCGGGACTCGGCTGATGACTGAAACTGGAGGAGAAAGCCAGGAATTGATGCTAAAAGATGTTATGGAGGCTATAGCTGGAATCAGAACCTCATTGGAGCACAAAATGGACAAGCTCTCAATTGAAGTGAATCTTATCCGGGCAGATCTGACCAAAGCCACTGAGAACATCAAACAGGTCGAAATTACGGCGGCAAGTCTTGCAGAAGATGTAGCGCACCTTCAAGAAAATGTGCACGCATTCCGCAAACTTGCAGAACACAAGCTGGATGACTACGAAGGGCGCCTTGGAAGAAACAACTTAAGCATACTAGGGGTTCCTGAGAAGGCGGAGAGACAGAGGCCGGACCTCTTCGTAGAAGAACTTATCCTAAAACACCTACAGCCTAAAGGACTCACCAAATTCTTCATTGTAGAAAGGGCACACAGGGTGCCGGGAGGTCGTCCGAGACCTGGGGCCCCTCAACGTCCCCTGCTAGCGAGGGTGTTGAACTTTAGAGATAGAGATGTCATCCTACAGAACGCAAGAATGACCACCCCCCCTGCTACGAGAATGCTGACATAACTTTCTTTCCAGACTTTACTCAGATGCTGCAGAGACAGAGAAGATCGTTCCTGCAATAAAGAAACGACTTAGAGCCCGAGGATTAAAATATGCCATGCTGTGGAGGCAGAGGGACGAACTTGGTTTTTTGATCAACCAGACATGGCCTCGGAGTGGCTGACCAGCCAAATAGACTGTGACGCTGGACAGACCAACAGTAGAGACTGCTCCGCTGTCCGGCAAGGTGACTGATACCAACTTTGCCGACTGGCAATCGCACCTGCGAAGTGACCGGATCCTCGTCGAGACCCGGTACCTACATAGGGCTGGAGGAGACCTTTTTTGGACTGGAGCCCATCCCGGCTGATCGACCACAATGCCAGTAGGCAATGACTTGGGTTTTCCATAAACGTAATGTAAGGGGGAGGGTGCTGTACCCCATCTTTTTCTTCTTTTAGTTTACCAGTTGGGGCGACAGGCGCTCTGCAGGTTTAAATGGGCAGTTGGGGGCCCAGAATGCAGGGAAGCAGGGGGTTGTTGGGTAGGGGGTTTGTTTGTGGTGGTGGGATATTATTTGGTTGACTGGTTTCATTTTCTCTCATTGACAGTACAGGCCGACTGGAATGTACAAGACATAGAAAACTACTTATGCTTTAATGTGTGCTCAATGGGACAGGAATGTTAAGATCTTAAGTTGGAATGTTAATGGGCTGGGGGACAAGGTAAAACATAGCGTAGTGCTCCAACATATCAAAAGGCATATGCCCAATGTGGTCATGCTCCAAGAAACTCACCTGGGCAGGAGCCGGGGCCTTGCGTGGTGATCGGGCCTTGGGGCCTGGAAACACTTTGCGCTCCGCAGCCCCGGAACACCCAGACTTTTCCCCGCTCTACATATTTTGGGGAACGAAAATTGAGAGGGGGCACGGCCCCGGCGCCGCACAGCCAGGAAGAGTCCCTGCTGGAAGAATGCTGTATGCGGCACGAACCTATGGAGGGGCCGAGAACTGAGCAGTGACGTGCGGACTGGGGTAGAGTGCTGCGCCAGACCTATTGTCAGAGGTGAGGTGCACCTTTCCCCCCGCCCTCCTGCCGAACCGCTCATACCGCTGCTGCTGGCTTATTGGGCCATATACGGCATCACCAGCACTTGGGTCCTCGCGCTCTGGACTAGCTTACCTGACGCCTGCCGTGCTGCGAAGGCCAGAAGGTGCTCTGAAAAGAAGTGGCCCTGGTGCACTCAAAGAACATATGGAGGGTTGCTGGACCTGGTGCATTTGACGATCTTGCTGCCTCACAACTGATCATCGTTTAGCCCCCCCAGGCTGCTCCGGTAAGCCAAGACTGACCTTGTGGATTTCAATTCGCCATAAACATCAGCTAAGCTCCCGGGTGACCGGTAGGGAGTGTCCTTTACTTCCCCCCCCCCCCCCCCATCAGCTGTACTCAGAATTGGTCCGGCCTGGGTCCGGTGGTGGTACCACCACTCGTAGAGTTTGTCCAGAGTGAGTGTGCGGGCCCCAACATGTCTGGCGCAAAGAGCGCAAAATCAACGCAGCAGAGCAGGCTGGACCGCTACACTTGCCCGAAAGTGGATTTGCCTGAGCGTAAGGTGGTAGGGGACAGACAACAGGATGGAGCGAAGCATGCCTCTTCAGACCTTACGCTGAAAGACATAATGGAGGCCATAAATGGGGTGTGCACCTCCATGGAGCAGCGGATGGATACCCTTTCTTCAGAAAGATGCTGATCAGAGCAGACCTTGTCAAACACAAGGAAAAAGTTAAACAACTGGAGCTTACCACGTCCAGCCTTGTGGAAGATACATCGCACTTGCAGACCGAACTTCAGGAACTCCAGGCGTTTCGTAAGTTCACGGAAAGCAAGCTGGATGATTATGAGGGGCGCACGCGACGCAACAACGTGCGCATCCTAGGCGTGTCGGAGAAATCAGAAGGACCCGCCACAGACCTATTTGCGGAAAACCTAATCACTACACACTTGCAACCAAAGGGCCTGTCCAACCTGTTTGTGGTTGAAAGAGCTCACAGGGTAACGGGGGGTCGCCCGAAGCCTGGAGCCCCCCCTCGACCGATATTGGCAGATTACTAAATTACCGGGACAGGGATACTATCCTTCAAGCTGCCAGAGTTGCCCCTCCAATCAAGCTAGACAACTCAGAAGTCACTTTCTTTTCAGACTTCACACAAGCCGTGCAAAGACAACGTCGCTCATTCCTAGTTGTCAAAGGATGACTGCGCGACAAGGGCCTGAAATACGACATGCTTTCCCCGGCCCATCTCCGAGTTGAGGCCGAGGGAAAAACTCGATTCTTTGATCTTCCGGAGGCTGCATCCGACTGGCTGGATGGGTGGAGGAACTCGACGGATGGGAGTTCCAGTGCTCATTGAGACTGGCCACCAGAATCCCTCAGTAAGACTCTGAGTGGCTCCTAGCCGCTTACACACCCTTTAGTTGGATTGTCACTAGCCGGTTATCGGAGCATTACAAACTAATCTATAGCGCTGCGTATTAGTGTATTCCGAATTAAAATGCTCACTGTAATTATGGCCCACCTGGGCTCGGAATACTTATATATTAAAATGGTAGGGAGGTGAGATTACGGGACGCTTAAGCCTCCCCCAGTTTCTTTGTTTAGTAAATTGTTGGGCGACAGACACTCTGCATTTGGTGAATATGGACAGTTTCGAGCCCAGAGTGCAGGGGAGCAGGGAGGGGGGTTGTTGGGAGGGGATGTTTTCACTTGTTTGTATGCATTGGAGTTGTTTTGACAGTACAGTCAGTAATGGACGTAGCAGAAATTACACCCTAATTAGCCATCAATGTGTGTGCAGTGGAACAAGGATATTAAAATTTTGAGTTGGAATGTCAACGGGCTTGGGGACAAAATTAAACCTTAAAGACATCACTGATGTCGAACAAGAGGTATATCGCCTTGAACAAGACATGGGTTCAGATATCACACCAGAGGCTCTTCATACACTCCGTATTCGCCAAAACGAACACAGGGCATTAGTGACAGATCAAGCCAAGACACTGGGCAGGACAGAATGGGTCGGATTTATGACTGGGGGGACAAGGCCGGAAAACTGATCGCTTGACTTGATAAGAAGGAGTATGCTAGTAAACTTGTTCCAGAGCTTAAAGACGCTGACATGTCTCCCATAACAGTTCCCCAAGACATGGTTAACCACTTTGCAGATCATTTCCGCACAGTATACACCTCAGTGGCGCTGCACGCCGAAGACGAATCCTCAGACCTCCTACGAGACATCTCCCTCCCCACGCTTTCGGACGAGAACCGAGCATTCATGGACAGCAACCTCTCCACTGACGAAATAGCACTCGCGATACGAGTGCTGCATTCGGGGAAGGCCCTGGGATCAAATGGTATCCCTATAGAACTTTACAAACTCCGACCAGACAAGTTGGCCCCATACTTGAAGGATATGTATGAGGAGAGCCTCGAGGTAGGGTTACTGCCAACAGACCAGAGAATTGCAACTATTGTCACTATCCATAAAGAAGGGAAAACCAAGACAGACAGCGCCTCCTACCGACCTATTTCACTGTTAAATGCTGAACCCAAAATCCTTGCTAAATTGCTCGCTAATAGATTGGTCAAAGTCATAGGGGACCTAGTACACCCTGACCAGTCTGGCTTTATGCTACATAGGAACACTGCATTAAACCTGCGCAGGGTCCACGGGGTTCTGGGTAGGGCATCCACCATAGATGAACAGGCGATCATTGTTTCCCTAGATGTCACCATGGCTTTTGATACAGTTGCGTGGCCCTACCTTTTCGCAGTACTCACAAAACTGGGATTTGGGCCAGGTTTTATTCGATGGGTGCGCTTGTTGTATAGTGAGCCTATGGCTCAAGTAGTCGTAAATAACAAAAAATCGGAGGCCTTTACACTCAGCAGAGGGACCAGACAGGGATGCCCTCTATCCCCCCTATTCTTCACACTTGCCCGGGAACCCCTTGCAGCATGGATCCGGAGAGACCCAGTCATCCGTGGAATGCGATGGACCCCAGACTGGGAGGATCGTATTTCTTTATACGCTGATGGTGTCCTGTTATACCTTCACACAGGCAGCCGCTGGCAGTGGGTAGGTGCTGATTGAGCCGGCCCCCGACGCAACCCAAATAGGGCGCAGGCAGCCACGGCAATACCTATGAAGCCGACAGTAACACTTATTATGGTATACTTACGTTCGGTACACCTCGTTGAGATCATTTCTTGACTCACACTGTGATCTTGGTCACTGTACCTCGCCGCTCTGTACCTTACACTACCTTCCTTTGACGCGGGTTACCCTTTTAATCCCTGGAACTCCCGTCTGTATCGTGCACACCCTTTCACTCAACTAGGTCCTGAAGAAACGCCACTGACCTTCCCAGGCTTCTTGGGTGTGAAACATGTCGACCTCTTTTTGAGTCACACTAGCACCTTGCGCTTTTTGGTGACTCCCCGACCTACCGGTCTTTTTAACTTTGCCAGGGGTCCCGCTACATTAAAATATCGTCTTTTAGGATACCCCTAGGTAATTTTATCCACACACTTTGCACGCACGTAACCACCTACCTCTTGGATCCACCACCATTTTTTATCCCACACACTCGCACTCACCTATCGGCTTTTCTCTTTAAAAGACCTCCGACAAAGAGACCCTTCGGGGGACCATCGGGCATTGCAGCGCCGGCCCGACGAGGAGCAATAACAAGCCCGATGATGAAGCAAGACATCCTTCGGGGTGTGTGAGGGCCATCAAGAGGCCATACCGAGTCCTCCCCTTCGGGATTGGATCCTTGATACTGGGGATAGTTCTCTCTGCCTCTTTTCATCTTCACTCCTACCTCTCTTGTCCTCTCCTCTCTCCCCCCTTCTCCCCCTCTCCTTTCACACTCTCTTTCTCTCCTCTCTGCCTTTTCACTCTTCCCTTTGTTGAGCAGGTGTGCACTTTTTTCACCGCCAACATGGAACAATGTCCTCTTTGATTTAATTGTCATTAGTGGAGCACGGACATTGGACCATTAATAGCTCCTGGTCCCCCTCTCTCTTTTGTTGATTTAGTCCTGTTATACCTGACATCCCCTAAGAAATCTCTGATCACTGTTTTCAACATCCTTGCCATATTTGGCAGATACTCCAGGTTTGGTATCAATTGGCAGAAATCTCTCATCTATGTTCTCTGTGGTGGCCCTCCTCCGCTACCCCCATATTGTCCGTTACAAATTGTCACCGATGGTTTCAAATACCTGGGAATATTCGTCTCTCTCAATCATTCACTCCGATATTCCCGTAACCTCGTCCCCCCACTGCAGAGTCTTAAACGAGATATCACAAATTGGAAGACACTCCCACTTTCCCTTTTAGGCCAGGCAGCCTCTTCAAAATGATGTCCCTGCCAGTTTCCTGTATGCACTACAAAATTAGGCTGACCCTGTCCCAAATTTGTACTTTAAAGAAATAGAAGGGCTCCAGCAGAAACTTTTGTAGGACTGGAAACCACGTATTGCCTTCCGCAAACTCACGCTCAATTGGTATGATGGAGGGATTGGATTGCCAGATATTAAAAAATACTATTGGATGCACACCTTGCAGCCATAAATCATGGCACCTACGGCCGCTTTGTTGACCCGGGATTTAACATGGATAGATGGCTTCTCCCCAAGGGTACATACGGCTGAGCACTCTATTCTAAACTGGGCAGATATCCACTTACGGGTCCCACCAGGCATGCGGTTGAAGTCTGTAACTCAGCTAATAAATCACTAGGATGGAGCCAGAAACTTACACTTGCCACGCCCCTGTGGGACTCACAGGAACTGGGAGATCTGTGGAAATCAAAAGGCTTTGACAGATGGGGACTAATAGGTATATCACATATCAAAGATCTCTGGGATGGGGGCGACGTGAAACCCTTTGACGCTCTCCAGCGTCAATTTGAGCTGGCAGAATCGAAACGGTTCCGATATCTGCAAGTCCGGCACGCTCTTCGATCGGCCTTGCCCCTAGACTCCTCCCTTCCTGACTCGTCCCCACTAGAGGACAAGGTACTCGACGGACACTTGCCTGAGAAAGCCATTTCAATCATATATAAAAAGTTCATAAACAACATGGAAGATCCTCTTCGCCGCTACGGGAAAAATGGGTAAGGGATGGCATCGAAATGGATGACGGGGATTGGAAATCTGCGGTTTCCTCCCCTAAAACTGTTGCAATCCCAGCGTGTCTCTGCTTAGTACAACTGTAGATCCTACACAGAGTCTATGTTACGGGTCCCCAGCTGCTACACATGGGAGGACTAACTGACGGGACTTGTAGGCGGGGATGTAACCATCTGGGCACATTTATGCATATAATTTGGCATTGTGAACCTATCCTAGATTATTGGCAGAAGATACATGAGGTGATGAGTGAGGTTTTGGGGGTTGTTCTTCACCCAGAGGCACGCAGATGCCTCCTAAATGTCTGGGAGCCCACTGACCTTGCCACTTACTCCACACAGTGGGTCACGCTTGGACTTATGGTGGCCAAAAGAAAGATCGCCCAGCTCTGGGGAGTTGCACACGCACCCAAAATTGCAGACTGGAAGAGAGATCTCGACTGGTGTATGTATAGGGAAAAGACGGTCTACATTGCCCGTGGCTGCCCGCGGAAATGGTCTAAGATCTGGAACCCCTGGAATGTCTACTGTGGTAATATTTGTGTCCCGCCCCGTAATATTGAGTGTGATGATGCCCCTTCCCCATGACCCCGAATGCGCTATCCTATTGTATTTGTATTGATATCTGTATCCACTGTACTTCAATTGTCATCTGTACTGCACTGTACGTTCATGTCGATTTTTGTTAATAAAAAGATTTATAAAAAAAAAAAGAAACTCACCTGGTTGGTAACTCGTGCAAGGCCATGCATCGATATGGCTACACCATGATTGGCCACGCTGGCTTCACATCTAGTTCACGCGGAGTGGGAATTATGTTCAAGAAATCATTCCCTCTCACAGTAACATCCACCTGGATTGACGATCGGGGCCGCTACATTGGGGTCACGGGTATCTGGGAGAGTCAATCCATTACACTCATGTCAGTTTATGTTCCGCCGGGCCTACAGGCCACCACGTTCAGAGACCTAAGTGCCATCCTACTGGCTTTACCAGAGGGTCTGCTGGTGCTAGGGGGTGACTTTCGACTTTAATTCAGTACTTTCAGGCACATTGGATCGCCATCCCCCTGCGGGCTTGGGCAGTCATCCCATTGGTTGCCTGACTTTCGCGAAGCAATGGGACTTGTAGACGGTTGGAGAGCTTACAACCCAGACAAAATACAATACACGTTCCACTCCGGCGTGCACGCTAGCCTCTCTAGACTTGACTACATCATAGTCCCTGGATCACATATAGCATATATTCACGAAATCAGACACTTGGCCAGGGGAATTTCTGACCACTCTCCACTTTGGGTACACTTAGTGTTTAGTCATACACTGGTGGGTAGGATCGCCCCCCTCAATCCATGGTATTTCCGTGACCCCAAATTTCGTAAAGAACTGCTCAAAGCTATGGACGACTATTTCGGGGAGAACCAGGGAATGGTGGACTCGCCTCAAACACTGTGGGAGGCCTATAAGGCAGTGATCTGAGGGGAGGCCCTGTCTCTGATCTCCGGTGATAAAAAAGACAAGCGTAAGGATATCTCGGATGCGGAAGCAGAGATCTACCGGCTAGAGCAAGACCTGACAGATGACATCACACCCAAGGCGCTACACACGCTTCACCTCAAACAGGATAGCTATAGAGATTTAGTGACTGAAAAGGCCAAGGCACTTGGGAGAGACCAGTTGAGTAGACTTTACGACCTGGGTGACAAGGCGGGAAAACTAATTGCATGGCTTGACAAAAAAGAATGGGCCAGCAGGCTGGTCCCTGAGCTCCATAGAACAGATATGCCCCCATTACGGACCCACAAGAAATAGTTAACCAATTTGCTGATCACTTCCAAAACGTTTACACCTCGATAGCACCATACAATGAAAGCGATGCTGCCGAGCTCCTCCGAGATATCTCTCTCTCCCCACTCTCTCAGTAGAGGACCGTGAATTTCTTGACAGCGCTCTGATCGAAGATGAAAAAGCGCTTGCAATTCGCACCTTACACTCAGGCAAGGCGCTGGGTCTCAACGGTAAACCGATTGAACTATACAAATTAAGACAGGATATACTGGCCCCTTACCTAAAAGCTATGTACGTGGACAGCTTAGAGCATGGACTATTGCCGTTGGACCTGAGAATAGCTTCTATCCATAAGGAGGGTAAACCCAAGACGGAATGCGCATCATACTGTCCTATCTCCCTACTCAATGCTGAACCCAAAATTCTGGCCAAACTGCTGGCTAATCGACTGGTTAAAGTTATTGGAGGCCTGGTCCACCCGGACCAATCCGGCTTTATGCCACATAGCAATACGGCACTGAATTTACGTAGGGTACATGGTGTCTTGGGTAGAGCGTCCACCATACAAGAACAGGCAGTAATCGTCTCACTAGACGCCACTATGGGGTTTGATACCCTAGAATGGCCATATCTCTTTGCCACACTAACTAAGCTGGGATTTGGGCAGAGTTTTATACAATGGCTACGCCTCCTTTATAGTGCACCCTTAGCACAAGTAGTAGTTAACAACAAAAAATCTGAGACTTTTCAACTCAGTCGGGGGACACGACAGGGATGCCCACTCTCTTCCCTATTGTTCGCTCTGGCCCTCGAGCCTCTCGCGGCTTGGATCCGGAAGGACCCAGTTATCCGCGGATTGCGCTGGTCCCTGGACTGGGAAGACCGAATTTCCCTCTATGCTGATGACATTCTGTTATACCTTGACACCCCAAAGAAATCTCTGATTGCGATTTTTGACATCCTGAATATATTTGGTAGATATTCTGGTTTCAGCGTAAACTGGCAGAAATCCCTTCTCTATGTCTTCAGGGGCGACCCACCCCAAACACCACGAGGCTGCCCCCTTCAAATCGCATCAGACGGGTTTCGATACCAGGGGATTTTCGTCTCCCTGGATTGGATGCTCCGCTACACCCGCAATCTGGTCCCGCCGCTGCAAAGAGTTAAAAGAGACATAACCAGCTGGAAGGCGCTTCCTCTCTCACTGTTGGGCAAAGCAGCTTGTTTTAAAATGATGTTCCTACCCTGATTCTTATGCGCTTTGCAGAACTCACTTGATCCTGTTCCCAGCACATACTTTAGGGAAATTCAGGGGCTTCAAAGAAATCTCCTGTGGGACGGTAAACCGCGAATCGCTTTGCAGAAATTAACCCTCAACTGGCATGACGGTGGAATTAGCCTACCAGACATTCAAAAATACTATTGGGCGGCGCACCTCGCAGCTATAAATCATGGTATCTATGGTCGTGTAGACGACCCGGGTTACTCTATGGAGAGATGGCTCCTCCCTGGGGGAACCTTCAATAGGATGCTCTATTTTAAGCCAGGCAGATATCCCCTCACGGGCCCTACTAAACATTCTACTGCTATGTGGCACGCTGCTAATAGGTCACTGGGTTGGGGGATGAAGCTCACACTGGCCACCCCATTGTGGGATTCCCAGCAGCTGGGGGAGCTGAGGAAATCGAAAGGATTTGACAAGTGAGAGCTTATAGGGATTTCACGTGTCCAGGACCTCTGGGGTAAGAGCGAGATAAAATCGTTTACCACACTGCAGCACCAGTATGAACTAGCGGACTCGGAACACTTTCGCTACACACAGGTGCATCACACATTTCGATCGCTCCTTCCTGCAGGGTCCTCCCCCCTGACGCATCTCCCTTGGAGGACAGAATATTCGACGGCCATTTGCCAGAGAAGACCATTTCGCTAATATATAAAAAATTAATAAACAACATGGAGGACCTCCTCTGCGTACTGCTTGAAAAATGGGTGAATGACGGTATGATAATTGATGATAAGGAGTGGCAGGAGGCAGTGTCCTACCCAAGAATAGTTGCAATCTCTGCGCACCTGCGACTGATATAGGCCATAGGGTCTATGTGGCGGGGCCCAAGCTACTACACATGGGAGTGGCTGGGGGAGGGGATTGTAGGAGGGGTTGCACTCAATTGGGCACATTTATTCATATCATCTGGGACTGTACTTATATACAAGCCTACTGGGGAAAACTACATGATGTAATCCGCAAGGTTCTCGCAGTTCCTCTCCGCCCAGAAGCACGTAGATGTCTTCTCAACATCTGGGAACCCACAGATTTAAACACTCACCAAACACTCTCGGTCACTCTGGGGCTCACAATAGCAAAAAGGACCATAGCACAGCTTTGGGGAGCGACTCACGCACCCACGCTCTCAGACTGGAAAAAAGACCTCGATTGGTGCATGTTCAGGGAGAAGACAGTCTATATTGCTCGAGGCTGCCCTCGAAAATGGTCCAAAATCTGGGACCCATGGAATACTTATAGGGGGAATGTGTGTAGCCCTCCCCGTGGAACTGACCCTGATGCTGTCCCTTCCCCATAGCTTCCAATAGGAAACACAGTTATTTCAATGAATGCTGTATGTCACCACTGTTAGCACACTTGCCTAATCCTTAGTACTCAATATAAATGTCAATGACTGTTAATAAAAAGAATTATAATTTTTTTTTTTTAAACAGGGAAATGTTTGAATGTATCTTTATGTCAAATGTTTATTAAAGCATGAAACTATTTTGTCTTTTTTGCTGTGGAAACAGGATGCAGCAATAGTATTTAAGTGAAAAGAAATGATGGGCTCACCAACCATGAAAAAGACTAGGCATGGGCGGTAAACTCTGCTCCACTTGTGGAGTTTGTGGAGTTTGGAGTTCCTGAATTGCACCTTCCCGGGCACACAGTGGAGTTTTTTTCTGTTCACGTGCTTGAGATTTGTTTTGCGCCACTATAATCTCTGGCCACTAGCGAGCTTGCATGATACTTTGCTCTTGCTTGCATGGCTTCCAGTCGCAACGGTGCCAATGGAGTACCGATCGCAAATGCACCGTTTGAGCAGCTTTTGCGCTTGGGAAGCAGCTGATAGGCTTTTCAAGGGGATTTTCTTCTCCAAAAGGTGGTTGGAGTTTGTGCAAGAAGCCTTTTTGTGACCTTTGTTTTCCGACAGGAAGGAAGTGGCACAGAGACTCTCACTTCCTGTTCCTCTCCAACAGGCTCCTTCAAGTATTTTGTCCATCTCATGGTCACTTTTTATTTGGATTTGGAGGTGAAGGACCTATCTCTTTGTCTGCTGCATATATATTATTGGATTTCGGGACTTTGTATTTGAGATTTCACAAGTAAGTTTTAAAAACTGTATAAGGGTGTTGTTTGTTTGATTGGGAGCATGTACCAGGATTTATTTGTACTTTTATACGATTTTTCAAATTTATTGTGGTGGGTGGCCGGCAGTTTCAGTAGAGGCCTAGTTATTTTTTTCATGTAATTTTTCTTCTTTTGTAAAGGAAAAATGTTTCACAGTTTAGTACATTTTCTCCATGTTTTAAAAAAAATAATTTTGCAATATTCATATAATTCACTCTGTTGCCTAGTCTGCCAATTGGCCTTCCACCCAGTAGGCCCAGTACTAGTCATGGGTGCATGAAACAAATGTTTCTGTGGTGTCTGTTCAATTGAAACATCATTTAGGTCATGAACGGCATTGGATTTAATTACATTTGTTTTATTTGGGAATTTCAATTTTTTTCTGCAAGCAGTATTTAGGTGGGGTAATATATTTGATGCCTTTGGAGGTTGTGTATTTTTACCATGCCTCCTCTCTTTGTCCGGCCAGTGTGTGAGTGTGTTTGCCATAGGCCACCATTTGTCTTTGTCCCCATGCCATGTGGCCAGTGGGCATTTTGTTGTATAGTCAGTGTCCATAGGCCTGTATGTGTTCTTTGTCTTTCATGCCTCCTGCTTGTTGTTGTTTGACCATGCGGCTGATGGCAATTTTGTGTAGACAGCCAGTGTGCTTTTGCCATAGGTCTGCATGTGTTCTTTGTTTTCCATGCCTCCTTGCTGACTGTTGTTATGTGGCTGGCAGCCATTTTGTGTAGCCTGCCAGTGTGCTTTTACCATAGCCCTGAATGTGTTTTTTGTTTTCCATGCCCCATGCTTGTTGTTGTGACCATGTGGCTGGCAGCCATTTTGTGTAGCCAGCCAGGGTGCTTTTTACATAGGTCTGCATGTGTTCTTTGTTCTGCCTAAGCCTCCTTGCTGGTTGTTGTTGTTGTTCACCATGTGGCTGGTGGCCATTTTGTGCAGCCAGCCAATGTGTTTTTGCCATAGGCCTGCAGGTCTTCTTTGTTCCTCATGTCTTCTTGGTCAGTGCTGTTGTTGACCATATGGCACTAGCTGGCAGCCATTTTGTGCATCCAGCCAGTGTGCCTTTGCTATAGGCTTGCATGGATGAAGAAGATATCAGTTTAATAATATGCTTGAGGATAATTTCACTTATTTTTCATTTTTTTATATTAATATATTGATTTACATTCTTTTAATTTTAATTTTGATTTTTTATTAAACAAATGTAACTGTAATTTGTTACAACGTTTTTATTTTATTGATTTTTTAATGTATTTCAATATTTTTTCAATTTTTTTATTTTCAATTATTTTTTTCTGTTTTGCTTTGGTCTATCCATCATCCATTTATCCACCCATACATTCACCATAGCTGCACAGCTGTGCGACAGCATTCAGTTTTTTTAGGTATATATTTCCATTTCCTCCTGGACACCCTAGCTGCGGAGCACTTTGGAGTAAACCGTATTAGCATCATTCATTCATGTAATGATGATGACTATTCCATTCCCCCGGACCACATTGCCTACCTTAGGCGCACACTAACCTTCGTTTTTTAAAAGATTACTATTTCATTTGCCCATTCAGTTCCCTGAGTGCCACAGGTCTCTCCCTTAGAATATATGGGCATTAAGGAAAGATCCCTATCATTCTGTATATTGTGTGTTATTTTGATGGGGAACTGTGGTATGGTGGTGTGGTTTTACTTTAAAGTGGTTACATAATAAAAAGAAAAAATACTAATATTGCCTCTGTCTTTGCTAATTCAAATTGCAAACAATGCCATGTTTCACACTATGGGCATCATTACTATGGGGCAGACGATCACCCCACCGTCATCGCCTCAGGCGGATGTCCGACAGACTATATGTTGGCGGTCCCGCCAGCCCGATTACAATGCGACCAGCATGCAGGCGGTCAGAAAACTGCTCTATTCCATTGCGGCTTGTACTGCGGCCCTAGAAAAGGGCCATAGGATAAGCTGCAGTGGAACAGAGCAGCTCTCAAACATTCCTGCACCTTGTGCCAGGCACCATCTGGTGCCTGGCACACAGTACATGGATGTTTGGGGGGGCACTACATGTGCACCCCTGGGCCCATAGCGGAGGCCCACAGAGTACAGGGGCCCTGCTAGGAGCCCCCACATTCCCATTCCATCTGACTTTACATGGCAGTTGGACCACCATGTAAAGGCAGAGGGAAAAGGGACACCATAATCGCTACGGTGGTGCCTCTGCAGGCCCCACCCCCATTGTTGGGATTATGCTCAGACCAACATTCCAACGGACTTCTTGACCCTGTCGGAGGAGTTGGTCGGTCCTACTGCCCACTGCGCTCCGAATAACCGCGTCATTATGACTGTCAGTGGTGATCCGCTTGACATCATAACCGGGCCCTATATGATTTTCTTGTTTGTTTGGGTGCACAGACAGAATATCGAGTTTAAAATGTCGACATACACAAATATCAAGTTTTAAATATCGTGATACAGAAATATTGACAGGAAGAATATCGTGGTCAAGAATATTGACTTGCAGGTAAGAAATATTGTTTTTAGAAACCGCGAAGTTGTTAATACCGTTTGCAAAAATATGGTTGTTTAAAATATCGATGTTTTAATTAGTGTTATGTATTTTAGTATGTATTTTAAAAGTATAGGAATTTGTTTTGTTTTTTAATATATGTGTTACATTTTTAGTAGTTATTAATTTTATCTTAAATACATTTTGCGTTTTTAAGTTCTGTAGCAGGTTGGGGGTTTATATGGGAATAGGGCGGGAAGTAATTTAATTCTAATAAGTTGATGATTATTTTTTATGTATTAGTATTTCTTTAATAGTGTTAGTTGTGGGAATTAATTTATTATTAGTTATTAATTAATTTTATTTATGTCATTTGTAAAGCGCTTGAATCACCCCGGGTGGGGTATCTCCGCGCTGAGGACGAGAAGGGTGAAAGCTGGATGGAATTAGAAGTGTTGTTTTAAGTTTTTTCCTAAAGGACAGGTAGTTGTTACAGAGCCGGATGTCCAAAGGAAGCTGGTTCCAAAGTTGGGGGGCAAGGTAGGAAAAAGACTTGCCTCCCAATCTGGTTTGTTTTATCCTAGGAATGGTCAGGAGACCTTTCCCTTGGGAACGTAGGGTACGTGAAGGTGAATACCTAACTAGTTTGTCCGCAAAGTATGTAGGTCCCATGTGATTGTGGCCTTTAAACACCAAACAGCAGATTTTGAACTGGATCCTCTTACGTATAGGTAACCAGTGAAGTTTACGGAGTAGGGGAAGAGAAGGTGTGCGGAAAGGTGCACTGGTCGTCAGACGAGCTGCCGTGTTCTGGACCACCTGCAAGCTGTTCAGGGAGGATTCCTTTGCGGCGATAAGTAGGGCATTGCTAAAGTCCAGACGGCTAAGTACTAGGGCATGTATCAATGTTTTCTGAGTGGACGTAGGGGGGAAGTGGAAAACTCTGCGGAGTAGGCCAAGGGCATGGAAGCATGCACGTTTAGTTGATTCTATGTG
The DNA here is from genome assembly GCF_964204655.1 of Triturus cristatus. Classification (NCBI taxonomy): domain Eukaryota; kingdom Metazoa; phylum Chordata; class Amphibia; order Caudata; family Salamandridae; genus Triturus; species Triturus cristatus. The sequence continues at coordinate 982,914,961 of NC_140585.1, read as the reverse complement.
TTCATCCAGATTAAGTTTACTGTCAATTAGAACTCTTAGGTTTTTAATCACTGGTTTAGGGGAGGGGGGCGGGCCTAGTTCTTCGGGCCACCAGCTCGGTGCCCAGCTAGTAATTGCATCCTTGAATAACATTATTTCTGTTTTTTCCGCATTGAGCTGTAGGAAGTTACTGCTCATCCATGATGTTATAGCCTTCATGACTTCTGAAAAAATATATTTGGTGTTGGGGGAGTCTTTATCAAAAGAGAGAAGAAGCTGAGTATCGTCAGCGTACGAGATTGGAGTGAATCCAATGTTTCTCAGAAGAGTGGCTAGAGGAGTGACATACATGTTAAAAAGGGAGGGGCTGAGGCAGGAACCCTGAGGAACTCCCTTTGTGACCAACGTGGTCTTGGAACTAAAAGGACCTAGGTTTATTGTTTGTGTTCTTCCTTTGAGGAAGCTCCTTAGCCAGTCTAGAGCCATGTCCTGTATTCCTATATTTTGTAGTCTTTTCAGTAGAATCTGGTGTGAAATGGTGTCGAATGCAGCGGATAGGTCGAGCAGTATGAGAATTACTGCTCGGCCAGCGTCCGTCTGCATTCGAATGTCATCAATGACATTGACTAAAGCTGATTCTGTGCTGTGCCGGGGGCGAAATCCTGATTGTGAATGGTCGAGGCAGCCGGAAGATTCAATGAATGCGGACAGGTGGGTGTTGATATGTTTTTCTAGCAGTTTGCTGTGTAAGGGGAGTAATGAAATCGGTCGATAATTAGATATCACATCTGGAGATAATTTAGTGTTCTTTCTTATAGGCATGATCTGTGCTGCTTTCCAGTCATCGGGTAGCTTGCCTTCCTCAATAGATTTGTTGTTGAGGATTTGACAAAGTGGTAAGGCAAGTTCCCCTGCTAAATTTTTCGAGATTTTGGCTGGAATAAGGTCCCTGGGAGACCCTGATTTGGCAGATCTCAATAGTGATTCAGTTTCTTGAGACGTGAGCAGAGGAAATTTATGAAGGCTGAGTGCAGTAGGAGGAGGGGAGACTGCTGTAATGTGTAGATTCTGGGGCGAAGTAGTGGAAGTTATTTTATTATATATATCGTTTATTTTCTGCGAGAAATGATTGGCTATGTTGTCACAAAGTGCCTGAGTGGGTTCATCTTCTGGGTTACAGGCTTTGGGGCTAATGAGAGTGTTGAGTATTTGGAAAAGGACTTTAGGTGTATTGTCTGTAGCCTCTAAAAGATTGGCAATGTGGCTTTTCCGGGCAGCTTTAATGTTTTTATGATAGGAGTCCAGGGCTGATTTGTATTTGCCTTTCTCCACAGGGTCCTTAGTTCTGCACCATAAACGTTCTATTTTTTTGCAATGGCTTTATTCTACGCGGAGGTTTTCGGAGTACCATGGGGCCTGAGTGCGTTTAGTGGTGGTTGAAGAATATTTCAGGGGGATTAAGGCATCTATGGAGGATTTGATTGAATTATGAAGAGTGGTTATACAATTGTCTAATGAATCAGAGGCAGAATGTTGAGGAGGGATGAATGTATCACGGAATAGTGTGGGGGTTCGTTTGTGCCATTGTCTGTATTCTCGTGATACTGGTTTATTTATGGTTATTTGGTCTGCAGGGCCTAATAGATTAAATTCTATAGAGGAGTGATCAGACTAAGTCAGGGGATTAGTTGATAGGTATTTAATGTGTGATGTATTAGAAAGGACTAAATCTAAACTATGGCCTCCGCTATGTGTAGGATCAGTATTGATTTTGGTAAGTCCTAGTGTTGATAGTTCGGCCCAAAAAATAGACGCCTCTGGATCATTAGGGATCTCACTATGGACATTGAAGTCACACAGAAGAAGAAAGTTACTGGAGGATATCACATGTGAGGCAATATTATTGAGGAGGTGGTGGATTGAATCAGAAATGGGTCCAGGAGGACGGTATACCAGTGCTCCTTTCCAACTTAGCCGTGAATGAATATCAATTCTAAAGGATAGAATTTCAATTTTATCACTAATATACTGATCAAGCATGGTTGCTTTTATCGGATCCTTGTATATGATGGCTATGCCACCCCCTATTTTTTGAGGTCTGTCAACTTTGAGCAGATGGTATCCATCAGGTATTGCGATCGCAATGGCGGGGGTGGAGGAGGGTTTTAACCATGTTTCGGTAATGAATCCTATGTCGGGGAGGGTGGAGGAAATCAGATCCCAGATGTTAATTGCGTGTTTGGGCAATGAGCGTACATTGGCTAAAAAGCAGTTTCAGCTAGTTTTTGCTTCCCTTGTATTGTCGGGGTTGATCATTAGTGTCGGGTCGGTAGTAGGAGGAGGTGGAGTGCTTTGAAAGCCGCAGGTTATGCATGCAATGGGGCCTTCGATGGCCGTGGGAAATTTTTGAGTACATAAGAGGGTTTGAGAGTGATAGGGGTGGGGGGTATGTACTCTTTTAGGTATTTTAGCTCCGCACTTGAGTAAATAATACGCTTGGTGGGATGAGAGTTCAGCTGGGCGGTGGTTGGACCAGGGTTTATGGCTCCTGGCGACGATCTGGCGCGGACGGGCGCAGACGGGCTTGCCTTTGGCGCGCCTTCAGCGTGCCACCGGCGCGCCCGCTGCGCGCGTCCACTGCGCGTTCGCCATAGCATAACTTTTATCATCGATGCCCCGGAGGTGAGGGGGAGAGGGGGAGGAGTCACGTCCAAGGTCCACCCTCCGTGTGATCGGCACTAGCCGCGACGGACCGGGGTGCAGGGCAGCTCCAGGTATAGCAGGTCAGTGTGTTGCGCCACAGAGTGAAAACACAGTATACACAGTTAAAGCAAAGTTTCTAGAAGCAGTAAAACTTGTGCAAAATAGCGATCTAAAAGTTACTTTTGAAGCGATCTTCGCAGCTAGCAGCATTCATCTATGTCCGCTGCGCGTTCACCATAGCATAACTTTTATCCTCGATGCCCCGGAAGTGAGGGGGAGAGGGGGAGGAGTCACGCCAAGGTCCACCCTCCGTGCGATCGGCACTAGCCGCGACGGACCGGGGTGCAGGGCAGCTCCAGGTATAGCAATTCAGTGTGTTGCGCCACAGAGTAAAAACACAGTTTACACAGTAAAAGCAAAGTTTCTAGAAGCAGTAAAACTTGAGCAAAATAGCGATCTAAAAGTTACTTTTGAAGCGATCTTCGCAGCTAGCAGCATTCATCTACGTCCGCTGCGCGTTCGCCATAGCATAACTTTTATCCTCGATGCCCCGGAAGTGAGGGGGAGAGGGGGAGGAGTCATGCCCAAGGTCCACCCTCCGTGCGATCGGCACTAGCCGCGACGGACCGGGGTGCAGGGCAGCTCCAGGTATAGCAGGTCAGTGTGTTGCGCCACAGAGTAAAAACACAGTATACACAGTAAAAGCAAAGTTTCTAGAAGCAGTAAAACTTGTGCAAAATAGCGATCTAAAAGTTACTTTTGAAGCGATCTTCGCAGCTAGCAGCATTCATCTACATCCGCTGCGCCTTCGCCATAGCATAACTTTTATCCTCGATGCCCCGGAAGTGAGGGGGAGAGGGGGAGGAGTCACGCCCAAGGTCCACCCTCCGTGCGATCGGCACTAGCCGCGACGGACCGGGGTGCAGGGCAGCTCCAGGTATAGCAGGTCAGTGTGTTGCGCCACAGAGTAAAAACACAGTATACACAGTAAAAGCATAGTTTCTAGAAGCAGTAAAACTTGTGCAAAATAGCGATCTAAAAGTTACTTTTGAAGCGATCTTCGCAGCTAGCAGCATTCATCTACGTCCGCTGCGCGCTCGCCATAGCATAACTTTTATCCTCGATGCCCCTGAAGTGAGGGGGAGAGGGGGAGGAGTCACGCCCAAGGTCCACCCTCTGTGCGATCGGCACTAGCCGCGACGGACCGGGGTGCAGCATTCATCTACGTCCTTGGCTATTAATTATTAAGATATGGCAATTGTGTAATTAATTTTTGATGTAAGTTGTGCGGTTTATAGTGGTAAAGGGTTGAAAGTAAATGCATTTAAATTAATTAAGTTGTGTAATAATTTTTAGGTGTGTGTTGTGGTGTTTATTGGGGTAAAGGGTGGAAAGTAATGTATGTTTAATTTATTAATAATTTGTTGATTATTAATATTAATTTATCAATTGATAAATATTTATGGTGTTTATTGTTATTTTGTGCTGTGTGTTCTGTTTTTATAGGGGTAACGTTTGGTGAGTAAATGAATTTTTGCTTGTTTAATTTTTTTTAAATAATATTTCTTCAATTGATAATTATTATGTTAATTATGGAGGTACATTTAAAAAAAATTAAATGTGTGTTATAGGGTAGGAAATAAAAAATCTTACATTTATGTAATAATTAATATTTTTGTTGATAAAAATTCTCTATTAAAAAATATTTTTTGTTTTTAAATTATTTTTGCATTTTTTTAAATAATACGAGGTATTTGTTAGATCTTTTTAAAATTCTAATCTGTTTCTATCTTTTGTTGTATTTAAAACTTTTATATATGTTTTATACTTTTGTTTTTTAAAATCTTTTGTGTTGTTGTTGTTAATTTGTTTGTGTTTAATTTTGAACTGACTCCATTGGAAATATTATTTTTAGCCGTCCGCTATCCAAGACTTTCCCTACTGTTGTACTCACTGGAGTGGGAATAGTAATTTTTACCCCTCCCCTATCCAATATTTTCCCTACTGTTGCACTCATTTGTGTGGGAATATTAAGTTCTACCCCTCTGCTATCCAACACTTTTACTACTGTTGCACCCACTGGAGTGGAAATAGTGAGTTTTACCTTTTGGCTATTCAACACTTTCCCTACTGTTGCACTCACTGGAGTGGGAATAGTAATTTTTACCCCTCCGCTATTAGATTTTATGTTATAAGTGTATGTAAATATATATATTTATTTGTATTCTTTTATTTATTTATGAAATTATAAAATACATTAAAATTAATTGTTTATTAATTGTTTCAAAGGAAATTGATATATATATATTACATTGTATTATACTTTTTAAAATGTATATTAAATATAGATAAAATAATTATATATTTAACATACATTTTTATTTAAATAAAAAAAATGATATTTTGTACTTCTATATTTTTTACATCGATATGTTTGTTTCGATATTTTTGTACTTACAATTTTAAATATAGGATGTCGATATTTTTGAAATCGATATTTTTGCATCGATATTTGTGTATGGGGATATTTTGGGCATCGATATTCTATCAGTGAAACATTTGTTTGCTTTTAGGTGCACAAGAGAAAAGACATCACCAAAAAAAGATGCAGCAAAGACAGTAGTTGGAGAGAATAAGTAGCTTCTCACCAGTGGCTTGTCACCCCAAACCTTTTTTGGACAACCACATTGTGTGCCTGCCGCACCGGCCTCCAGGGAACAGGCTGAGAGAAGAACTCCTTCATCAACAGCACCAGGACCATGTCTGTCAGTGAGTCAGCCATTGCAATCATGGCGACGCTGAAGAGTAGTGATGCTGAATTGGATCTGTCCCTTTCGCAAAGTAGTGCACAATCATTCCAGGAAACAGAGCAAAGTGGACAGCAGCTGCAGCCGCGGCCAGCAATAGTACATTTTCTTGATGTTGGAGCAGAACAGGAGGTTGAGCTTCCTTTTGAGGAAGAACCTCCTCTTTTAGAATCATTGGCTCCCAGATCTCCAGCAAGGAAAATAAGGGTACTACTCTCCCATTTTCTCTAAGCACCGCGTCTGATGATGATGATAGGGACATGGAGAGGACCACAGCAGAGTCCTGGAGACAAAGAAGGGGCCAGGAAAAAGAAAAGTTCCTAAAAGACTTTGGGGCCTATTACGATGGCGGGCGTTACCACCCTAACGGAGCGCGGGACCGCCCGCCGAAGCTGCGGTGGTCCCGCCAAGCACATTAGGATGCACCCGCCACACTGGCGGGCGTCTTCTGTGCCTTTTCCATTGCGGGTGGATCTGCTGGCTGTATACCCACCTGCAATGGAAAAGGACTGTGCAAATCATTGCCATGCACTACATGGCAGGCACCACGTGGTGCCTGCCACGTAGTGCATGACAATGAGGTGGGGTACCATAGGTACCCCCATGTGCACCCCCCCACCCCCTTCACCCTGGGGGCCTGCAACAGGCCCCCAAAGCAAAGACTGTATGCCTCTCCACGGCGGCAACGCCGCCATGGAAAGGCATACGACCACCAGCATTGTACTATGGATGGCGGTGTCCATAAGCATGCACTTTTTCCGCCGGTCGACGAGTCGACTGGCAGAAAAGCGGCGAACGGTCTTTCCATCCGCCGCGGACCCCCCAGCCATTATAATATGGCGGGGGTCTTTGCTGTGTGGATCGCCCCCGCCGGGTCGGCGGTGACTACTGCCGGACCGGCAGGGGCCATCTGCCCGCCATCCTAATGGGCCCCTTAGACTTATGGATGGGGATGATGAGAAGGATGACGACGATGGGGCAGTCATTCTGAAAGGTGACGCAGAGGAGTCTGACATTGCTATTCAACCTGCTCCGTGTGATGTGACACAGGTAGCACCACCAGTTTTCATATTTGCAGAGTCCCAGCTGAGACCTGCACCAACCGCAATCTCCAGAGAAGCAGAGAGGCAATCAACGACACACCCCCCTACCTCCAGTTCTTCAGGCAGTGGCACAGTAAAAAAGTAATTTTCTCTAGTTTTTTTACAGTTAGCAAATGAGGAGGAGCCCTTTGCAGTATATAGCATGTGCCACACAAATGTTTGTCTTGGTAAGCCTGGTACAAATTATGGTACTGAAGGCCAAACGATGCATAGGAAAAAACACCATAAAATTAAAGTGGGAGAAACACCTTAAAAAACTGAACATGGTGGTGTTGAGGAGAGCTGGGGTACATCAGCTACAAGCACTATCACAGTGGGAGTTGATGAAGACGAAGAAGAGGGTGACATCTTTGTTCAAAGAAGCCCTTTCCCCAGCAGTGAACCAGCAGAATCACCCACTTCCGCGACTTCACAATGGCACAAGACTCGGAGTGAGATGGAGGCACCATGGCATACAGTAAATGCCCCACCACAACTCACATTGAGTCTACCACCACCTACTTCTCAAAAGTCACCTGTGTCAGTGGCCCCAGAAAAGAAGAAAATCCAGGCTACTATTGTGAGCATGTTTAGGCAGGAGGAACCATACGAGTGCAACCACCCTACGGCATGTTTGTACAATGGAAAGCTGGCAAAAAATGTTGTGCTGGACCTCTTCCCTCCCTCCCTTTTTCTTTGTGGAAGGAGTGTGATTCTTAGACTTTGTGGCAGCCATCTGCCAAAATGGAGGGTTCCAAGTCGGGCCTATATTGCCAGAGTTGCTGTTGCACGCTACATCACGATGTGCTGCAGTTGGTTGGACAAGCTTTGCAGCATAGCGTTGTCCACACTATCCACCTGACAACAGACATGTGGACCAGTTGTCAGGCGACTGATTACACGTGCATCACTGCACACTGAATCTCTTTTGTGGGGTAAAGCAAAAGATATTTACAGGTCTTGGCTCTGATGAACGTTTTAAGAGCATTCATTTGCATGCAACAGTGGCCATGTTCGCCATGGAGAAATCACATAAAGCTGTAAACATCTTGGAAAAATTTAACAGCAAGGTGTATGAATGGCTGCAACCCAGAGGTCTCAGAATTGGATTTGTTGCCACAGACAATGGCATTAACATAGTCAAGGCCATGTCAGATGTTGGCTATTTCAGAGTCCTGTGTTTAGCCCATTGCATCAACCTGATGGTGCAAGACTTTCTAAAAAAGAAGACATATTCAGCAAAATACTGACTACCTGCAAAAGAATCTGCACTCATTTCAGCCATTATTTTAAAACTCGGAAGCAGTTGCGGATTATTTAGCATGCTAATAGACCACCACTTAAAGCCTTGATTCAGGAGGTGCCAACGCGTTGGAACGTGACCTATTACATGTGGCAATGTCTGTTTGAGCAGAAGAAATCTGTGATTTAAAGAGGAGGGGATGCAGTTGGGAAAGCTATGACCATGGATGTGGACAAATGAGTCCTAGTCAAATGCGTGACACAAATGACATCCCTTTTGAGGTTTTCACGCAGGAAGTTAGCATCTGCTACAGGACCAGGTAAAGAAGGTGTCTGAAAGTTTCGCCCCCGCAGGTGTGAATGAAAGCCACGAAGCGATTAGCTTGGTTGAGAGCTTAATTCTTTGTTTGGCTTCTAATACAAGGCTGCAAAAGGACATCATCTCATCCAAACAGTACATCTGTGCCACACTACTTGATCCAGGTACAAAAGAATTAAGCCCACTTTCATTCCTTTCTCTGAAGGGGATGTATCAAAATACAAGATGTGGATTGTTAAGCAAGCCGGAGACCTGGAAGAAAACAGCTCCCACACCACAGTTATGGCGTGCCGTTTTCAATTTTCAGAGAGGGCAGTCTTGTCTCACAGCAGCCAACAACAGCATCAACCAGAACACTAGCACTAACAGCAACAGAAGGACCGGACCCAACCTCTGCATTGTATTGGTTTCAATCAGCAGGACTTAATGTTCAGTGCAGAGGTGATGGCAAAAGAGGTTGAGCAAGTGACAGCACCAATCACCATCCACAATATGTTCCATGCACATCTAGATGGTCCAAAAGAGGTATATGTGGATGAAAACTCATTGATATATTGGTGTGGTAAGATGCGCCAATGGCCAGAGCTCAGCAGGCTGGCAATAAAGTATCTGTCTTGTCCTGAAGCCAGTGTGTCGGCTGAGATGTGTGCTCAGTGCAGCTGGTGAGGTTGTTGCAGTGAGAAGGACCAGTCTCTTACCTCAAAACTTGGAGAGATTGTCTATGATCAAAATGAACTAACATTTCATACCACACAATTACACCATTCCTGAAACAGCACAGGAGGAGGAGGATTGGTCAGATTCAAGTTTGTTAGCTGACCAACGCCTGGGTGAACCACCTGGGTTTGAGGACAAACTCTACATCCTGGACTGAGTATGCCAGTGCCTCATAGAACATTTTAATTATTTCTCATTTAACTGCTATCTTTGTAAAAAAAAAAAAAAAGAAAATAGCTAATGGAACATTTTTATTTTTGTGTCAGATTTATGCTGCCCCACCATTTTTAGTTACATATATTGCTGGATTGCAGTTAGACCAGTGTGCATTGAAGAAGCCTCCACAATTTCTTCATGACATTGGAGACAGTGCCTGCTCCCCCTCGCATGCCTAGCCTTTTTTGCATCACTGAGCACTAGCAGGGCTGCCCCAGAAGATCGTTAATTTACAACAATGCCAATTCTAAATTCCAATGTGTTGCCTCTCTAAAGATGAATAACTACTATCTAACCTACCCATGATTGGATTGGGAGGGATAACTACAACTATTGCAACAATGAGTGAGTGATTGATGATTCATGTAGTGGCAGACAGTGAGGGAGGGTGTTGAACTGTGATTTGGGAACTTGTATGAGATGATTTGCAATGTTTGGGACCTGAATGATGGGTGATAATGTTTTCCCTGGAGGTGATTGGCCTTTACAGTCTTACTTAGCAAACATTAATTAACCTGTACGGTCCACTCCTGTGATCCTTCTGTTTTTTCATCACCTAGGAATGCTTCCCCATGAGATCATTTGATTTACAATACTGCCAAATTCCAATCTGTTGCTCGCATCAAAGGGGAAATAGATGCCTACCACCGTGCTTGGGTTCAAACAGGTGACCATTGCACCAATGAATGATATGATTATTGAGTGATTGTGAGTGATGATTGATGTGGTGGCAGACAGTGAGGGAGGTTATTGAACTGGGATTTGGGAACTTGATTGAGGGGATTTGCAATGTTTGTGGTCTGAATGATAGGTGATCATTTTTTCCCTGAAAGTTATTGGCCCTTTCATACGTAGCCAGATTTATTTGCAGGGACCTCTCCTTTTTACTGGTTCTTCAGAGACCAGAACGTCACTTTAGAAAAGCAAACCCAGATTGAAGCCAGACTCCACCTCAATAAAAGAGCAACTCAGCCAAACAGTGATCCCTGTTGCAAGACAATTTGCAACAGGGATTGCTACTTTTAAATCTGAAAAGAGTCCCTCTTTTACAGGAGCGAATTGCAGTGTACATTGTTCTGCAAAGGAATGTACAAATGAAAGAATTAGGGAGGTTTCTAATTTTCTGATGGGCAGGTTGCAGCCATAGAGGGAGAGGAAGTAGGTTTCAAAGGCTAAATCTATGACTTGTCTTGCAGCAGCACTGAAAGATGAATTCCTCTTTAGAAGAGTTTGTCCCACAATTAATGAGGACTTGCTACATAGAGATAGTCAGACATAAGAAGAAGAGGACTTTAAAGCTGTTATAATCATCTCATATGGAAAACATCACCTACTGGGGTAAAAAACAATATAACATTTCCCTCTTTTGGGACCTCATAGTTTGAACTACTGCTATGGCTTAAGGCCTGCTAACCATGATCCGACACTGTATGCCCTGTTTTAAATTAGATGATTTTCATTTTCAGTCCCTCCTGTGTCATACCTCCTCTGCCAGGAGGGTGGAGCATTGTAGTCACATGAAAAGTAATATGAACATGTATGACTGACATTTTATAAGCTAACTCTCAAAATTAGATCACGTTAAAGGACTAGACACTTAGAAGGTTTGTTGAGTGCCCACCTGCTTGCCTGAGGAAAGAGCCACTCCTCTAATTCAGCACAATGCTACTCTACACAGAATAGTATACATGAAATGCGTCAAGTACTTCCTTAAGCGAGTCCCAGATAGGAGAAAAAAAACAAAGAGGGAAAAAACTAATTCCCATTCTGGTAACTCGACTGAAGATGAAGATTTCTACTGAAAAAATCAGCAAGGCACCAACTTCCCCATGACATCCGAAAGGAGAAAACAGACAAGCAAAAATTCTAGGTACCCAAACCAGAACATCAAACTATTTGAAGCAAAGATATTGAACAAAAACAGGACTGTGTTAAGACTCAGTGACAAAATACGGTACAAAATGTGTTTTGACACATATTTCTGTCATGATTCCCTCTCATATATATGGTTCAAACAGGAACTGACATCACAGGAAAAGACTACTTTATCTTAGACTGGGAACCTTAAATAACATTCTATGGACAGACAACCATCTTGGCAGGGATGATTATAAGTCTTATCCACTCCCATTTTCAGTAAGCCAGGGCGTTCGTTTGGAAAACAAAAAAGAGGCCTACGTTTGTCATCCTTTGTTCCATGCTAAATTCGAAAGTGCTGCAAAGACCCTTAATGCTGTTGCTCCAGACAGCTCCTGGAACATCCTCCTGGGTAGACGTTAGTACAGAGATGCCAGAGTGGCCCTGGCGGTAGGGATGCTCCACCTCGCACTAAGCGCAGTATTGGGAAATACAAAGGCCAGCATTGTGAGGAGGGCTTCTTCCCTATTTGACACCTACAGTCCTCTGTAAATTCTTGATGCTGCGTGTTATGCGTGGATTCTATCTATGCCAGTTGGTCTGTTGCTGTCAGGAGTGAAGCCAGTATCTGGTAGGCTGTGAATAACGTCAGTTTATCAAAGTTACTGAGCGTGTCCAGCCTCATCACTACAATTGGCGATAATCTGCCAGCCGACAGCCTGCCTGTCATGTGGTGAAGGAGAGAGCCCTTATACCTCGCCTGATGTCTAAAGTTAACTGGTATCATATGCTGCAGCGCCAGCAATTCTGTTAACATGTTTGTAGAACCAGTGAAATTGACAGAGTAGAGCGACTTTCTGATTTACTGGGGGGGGCGAGGTTAGAGCAAGGCATCAGGTATATTTAGCTGAAAACAATTATTTACCACGGCACTAACACAGTTTGGTGTGTGAAACTACCTTCAGCACCAGTGGCGGCTGGTGACATTAGAAAGTGGTGAGCGTAAACATTTGTGATGAGTGGCCAGTGGTGACCGGGCATTTTGAAAAGAGAGTGGTGCAATTTTCAAGCATATTTGAGAAAGCAAGATGGTTAGTAAAGAAATTGTCTAAGTGTAAATATGATATCTATAAAGAGATTCATATGATAATGACGTAGGTAGATGCTTGTACAGTATAACCACAGAACTTCATAACTGACTTAGAGATGACAATGCTGAGTACCTCACAGATTTCTTTATTTATTGAAATACCTTTACAAATGAAATCTACTGAGCAAATAGTGTGATTTGTTGGACTGGATACAATGAGACAGCAAGGAATAAACATTAGAAGGCAGTGGGGCACTCTACAAGGCACTGTACGTCTCATTCAGGGGTGAAGAAATATGATCACATCACCCCATCCTTGTTCAGAGTTCCACTGCAATCATCTCGCTGTGACTATCCTGGCCCAGGTCTCTGTAGCTTTGTTGCAAGTGATCTCATTATCATCAAAACATATTTTTTGTATCGTATTGTAGCTGCATTTATATAGTGCTTTCCACCCTTGGAGGTGCAAAAGCACTTGAGGATGTATAGAACACTACCCCAGGGGCACAATGGATGGAAAAGTGTGTGTCTAAATTGGATTGCAAGGGTAGTGTATGTGCCTTGGGGAAAAAAATGTGTACCCTTGCTCCATTTATGCAGAGTCTTGAAGCGAAAGGAGTGATGGACTATTGTTGTCATTGTGGGCTACTTATTTGGGCAGACCTGGACACTTCACTCGTCCCGCTGCCCGACGCGAATCAAAGGATTGTTTCCTCCACCAAAATCTGCCCCCCGTCCCGTATTCACGGACGCCATTCCAGTATCTTGGAACTTCCAATACGAGGATTTGCCTACCTTGACCAAGACCCCGGGGATCTCCGGACCCCGCTACAATAAATTCACAGCCTCTGTGCTCTTCACTCCGCAATAACAGCTTTTTTTGCGAATTACGCCTCGCCCACACTGAATTACTTCTAGTGATTGGACCACCACCATTGATTTTGCCCTCTCTAGGCTAAACCCTAGGCGGCCCTCTTTGCTGTAACTATTACCAATTCCAGCACTCCTGTCTAAACCAGTGACCATTGTCTTGATGATGACCTGGAATTAATCAGGTTGAAACACCATCAATGACTCAACACAGAACTTTGACGCTGTTGTGGTCAATTCATGTACCCCCCAAAAACTCAAAACACCGATTGTATATAATTTTATTATATCCTTGACCACCTTGTTAGTTTTCCTAATTTGCGTGTCGTTCACGCTGTTTTCTTCTCACTCTTGTGTCACTGCGCCGTAACTCATCACCAGCACGCACAGGGCTCACTCGTGTGTAATGGTCACTATACATTTAAATTGTACTGTAGTGCTGTTATAACTACCTGCAAATAATAGTTGTCTCAGTTTATCATTTCTGTTGTGGTCTCCTTTCTTTGTCTTACTCCCGTCCCTTGTGATACACACCGTAATCTTCAATTGCCCTTGTTAAATGACGTCCAGTTGAGACATTGTTGTTTTGTTATATTATTACTGCTTTTTTGGGCAGCATGGTGGCTGATTTGGGCTGTGTCTGTGTTGTTCAGATCAGATGCCGCCAGTGGCCCAATGAGGGCCTGAGCAGCCTTTCAAGAGGCAGATGGGCCTCTATTAGCTACCTTAGACCAATGAGACAGAGGTGTCATGCCTAGTCTCTCGCTGGGCCAGTCCACTACAGTATGCAGATTGAGCAGGAGCAAGGCCCTCAGCTGGTCAGTAAAGGCATGCACAAATGTTGGAAAGCACAATTCCCTATAATATGAAGGAACTCCCTCCCCAGACAATGCAGAGTCCGAGGTTCTCTGCTTATACATTTTTGGCATAATGCTTTTTGTACAAATACAATACAAAAACACATTGTTACTGTTTGTGCGGCAAAAAGGTGCTATATTTTGGAATGTACTAAGTAGCATTCATATTCGGTGACTGGACAGTTTGAAAAGAAATAAGTTCCCTCACCTCTGTACATAATTAGAACACTATAATGCCTGTATACAGCAAACTACCCCATCTGTGCCAGCCCTTAGTACATTGTAATATTCCCATATGTATGGTTAGTACCAAGGAACCTCCCCATCACTACCACTCCAAGCCCCTATTGATCAGACTGGTGGAAAAACGGTAATTGAAGTATTTAGCCCATTTGCCGCTGTAGGTTTTGTGTCCACCTCAGACACCCCCTCACCTCGCAGAGGTCGGGGTAATTAAAAGGGAAAGGACAGAATAAAAGGCTCCACTGCCTTGAGAGGACAGGAGATGTCTGTAATGGTGCGGGACCCTAGGCCCTATGCATATATAATGACCACACAGACCCGGTATCTTACTTGGTAGAACTGTCCCAGGGCACGTGCACCCGGCCCCTTTTATTATCAGGGTCACGTCCAGTGATGCCTGTGGTGGATGGGTGTGGGATGGGATGTAAACCAGCCCTCTGGGAGTAGCTGGTACATCGGAACACTAGACCAGTGACCAGCAGGTCACTACAACGTCGAACCCAATGGTCACTGGCAGGCCGGTCATGCTTGGGTGTGGCCGGGCTAGTTTGTGGCCTGGTTCCAATTTCACTTCCATGTAGTTCTGATCCCAGTGCTGCAGTCTGCTAATACTTTTCCTTGAGCGCAAGTTATTTAACAGATGAGTGGCAGGAAGGCAGGCAGGTAAAGAAATCTGTATTATAACATCGCACATGCTCGAGACAGAGGCTGTATAACGAGGCATTTTTCTGTACTGCGACAACGCAGGAGGCATCTGTGCACTTATTTTGGTGTCTTGTGTGCATACATTAACATCAAATAGCTTTGAGTTAATGCTTGTTTTGCTGACAGCAGTGCTATTTTGGGGTAATGTATGCACACAAGACACAGAAAAGAAGCTCCCAGACAAGTTCAATGGCACTGCAAAAGTGCAAGCAAGGGAAGGCCCCAACCCAGTCTACCGCTCGAACAGTAAAATAAGGCCATAAAGCCGGTGCATTAGGCCCCTAAGACAAATGCACCCGGTACCGCTGCACCTTCTACACTGTAGATAGCTAAACGCCTTTGCACGTGCCGAGCAGAATAGCATCTAAATACCACTATGTTACAAGCTTAGAGGTGCGCCCCAGAATCGAGTGCAATAAACCGGCTGGTGCCCGAAAAGGGTTTTGCGTCTACACCCTGCTCCTTCACATGGTTAAAGCAGCGGGTTCATCCTTTGCTAATTGCGAGCGCATAGGTTTTTTAGAACTCAAGGTGTCTTTTACTTGTAATATGGAGAGTGTTCTTCTATGTCCTTTTTTAACTGTAATTCAAAACTTCCAGCCGAGTCCTCACCATGGGGTAGAGTGCCTCCCTTCCGATACTGCCCTTCAGTATAAAGTTCTTTATAATATCCTGCACCCAAAGTTAAAACACCGACCCTCCGTCCCTCTCAGCACCAAACACTAGTGGCTCATGACTTTGCCTTCAGATTGACCACGAGCATGGAAGTTGTAACGTCCCTCCAGTCCCTGTCCCACACCCACGACTCCTGAGCCAATCTAGGTGCTGCTCCCTTGCTGCTCCTTGCTGCTTGTGTTAGGAAACAGCAAGAAAGCAGTGCTAAGATTGGCTCAGTCAGACGCTGCCAGCGCTCATTTGGAGCCTTGGGGGCTGTGGCAGTGACCCCCAGGCTCCTTCGTTATGGAGGTAGGCGAGGGTTCACGTGCGCAGGTCGAACTGGTCGGAGTAAGGCACCCATCCAATGCGACATGCGCACTTCACCCCAAGGAGACCCGGCAGCTGTCAATCATCAAGCAGCAGACTCGGAGGCCCCCTCCATTCACTCTTCTGTAACTTTGCCCGGGCCATACAGCGCACTACAGCTCAAAAAAACAAGCATCTGCAATGCAATAGGTCTCGCATTAGTAAAATTTAGATCTATTGGTGTTGCAAATTATGTTTTTTTGGGGGGGGGTTGTAAATAATGTCCCAGCAGTAGCATAAGTCTATGACATAGGGCATCGGTGTGGCAACAGTAAAGCACATTCTGTTCCAGAGCACACATCTCACCAACAGAGTAGGCTAGCACCCCATCATCTCACGCCTGTGCACTTGTATGCTATGGTACAGGCACCGGGGTCCTTACACAATCCTGCATTGTGTTCTAATATAGTGCCAAGATGACATGGGAACATGAATCAGAGCTCTGTAATCATTTCTTATGTGAGGCGAACCAGGCACAGAACAGCTGGATGGTTAGTTCCCAAACAAAGAACCAGCGCCTTGCGCAAGCAGCGATATGCAGGCAGCACTATGCAGACAGTGCTGTGCTGGCAGCGGTGTGCAGGCAGCGCTATAGAGGTCCCTCCTTGCGGCTGCGGGGCGGAATAAGAGATGACAAGAAAGGTATGGAGTACTATGCGTAGCCGGATGCATCGCGCCATCCTTTACATGTGTGTGCACGTGGGTGGACGTGTGGGATTGCGTGAGCCCCCATCCTTCACCTGCAGACACTTTTAATAGAATACCTACCTGCTTTGTCAAGCCGTACTCTGGACTCCGAGCCTAGGCGGGCTCTATAACAAAACTATATAATTCAGCCCAGTGTTATCACTGACTGCACCTCATGAGAACAGGGCAGCCATTACTAGATAGAGGTGTGTGGGATTGATAGGGGGAGAGCCATGGAGGAGTTCAAGAGTTAACAAGACCAGCATGCCTTGCGCGTCCGCCCATTCATGTTATAGTGCTTTGAGGCCCACCGCGGGCTCTTTTATGCTACGCAAAACCACATGAAAAATGCATTTAAAATATGTACAGTTGCATATTATACTCTGAGTATGTCAGGTTTTACTATTACTCAATTTAATAGTGCCCAGTTTACAAACATTAAAAGTAAAACTGCTGTGACTTAAACTGAGCAATTAACTAGCGAGCTGCGTTCCAGCAGTGCAGCGGAACAGATTGGAGGGATTGGGAATTTTTAATATATTTAAGGAGTATAAATACAGGGGAGAAACTCGGTGGGAGCTGAGGAAGTAAAAGAAAGCTTATGAAGGAGCTGGCTGCTTTGTATTCTTCTGAAGTTATCAATGCTCTGTCGGAGAACACCGCCGAGCACTACACACACTCCAAAGATTATGACTCATAACAGCATATGGTATACCGGCTGCTACCCCTTCCACAGACTGGCGCAGGGAAACCTCGCGGGGATCCAGAGAGATGCTAGCACGCACCCGTGAAAAAACACATAAAAAATTAAAAAACAAACGCACATGGTCCATAAGGCCAAGACATCTTTCCCAGTCTGTGAATGCTACGGCCAGACACCCCGCATTCCAAATTCAGAGAGATGCCAGGGGGTGAAAAAACATAGAGGTCGTGGGGAATAAAGGTATCTGTATGGCAGGGATAGTGCTCACCTGTCTCGGAGCCTGAAATGTCTGCTTGGGTCTCTGGCATGTTGTGCGATAATGCGCTGCTGACAATTCGTATTTTTTGGGAGTCAGTCTACTGGAAGTGTGGAAATATGGATTTTTCTGATCAGTTATGTCCCCTATCTTGGACCCCAACGGTTTCATGTATGAATCACAAGTACATGTATGTTCCCTCCAGTTCCAGTTATGAAGACGCAAACACATGTGCGTCCACCGTCGACATGTCCTCTTTCAGATCCGCCATGAATAGGCCGGATATTCCATTCCTAAGTATGAAAGGCCACCGGCTTTATATGGTTCACTTATGCCATTTTACAGTCCAGGCAAGTAGGCCCTGATTCTGTCATCAAGCTTTTCTTGCTTTCTCCCTCTGAAGCTCCAGTCCGAGCCTGCATCTGTGACCATGAACTTTGTCTCATTCCCTGCGCGGCTCACGAAGCCTGACATCAGCCTGTTGCCTGCCAAGAAACTGTATTTCACCTTCGAAATTATCTGCTCCGCTCCCTGCCCAATGCATTCCTGTCTAGTAGTTTCAGTAAACATTCTTCCAGCTACAGAGCAAAGGCCCGGTTTCTCTGTCTTCATGCAAGTAATTCATAGCCCTGTTACTATGGAAGATTCCTGCCCTCGCATCTAGTGTAGACACTTAGACGCTTGTACACGCACTAACAGTCAGTATAGTCAGTATAGAATAAGATTCTACTCTAAGAGACCTCTCTTTTGGATAACATAGTTCTTTAAACATAGGATGTTAGATATGATTTGGGATTAGGTTGACTTGACCCTCCAGACTTCTGTCGCCACATGTAGAGTTAAATGTCAAGTCCCCTTCACCCCCTAGTTGCACGTCAATCATACGTCATGCTGCTGCGCGCGCATCTCTGCCAAGTATTTCTGCTGACATTGCGAAATTATTTCATAGGTCCACCCATATGTGACATCACAACCAATGACGTTTCCTTGTTACTCCCAATTACGCCTCCTTCAGCTACGCATGTGAAATGTTATCTTTGCTATCAATTGTTACGCCTCTTGCATTTGCCTCACTGTAATGCCTATTGTATAAAAGTGATTAATTATCAATAATGTATGTACTTCACTTCCTGAACCTTCGTGGTGATGGAACTTGGAGCAACCGATTCGAATCGTCCATTGGAATAAAGCCCATTCCGAACCTCTAATACCACGGATTCTGCCTCTTATTTACTGAGCTATTTTTATTATGTTTCTGTATCAAATTAAGTCCCGGTAATTAAATTATTTACCACATGAATGGCGCCCGAATAGGGACACTTTCTCATCTCACGCGCCGGCGGTGCGTTGCAGGCCCGGTCTCCTGCCACAGCTGGACGGACAACAACGCGTACCAGCAGGATTTCCTGTATCTCCCTCCGGTTAAGCGGGGGCGACTGAGGCTGCGATCAACACCCAGACGAGGCGGTGAGAAGTGCGAAGTATCCCGACCAGAGCCTAGCTGAGAGAGCAAGATCCGAGGTATACAGAGGCCCACCAGGTTTCCGAAGCTCAGAAGTGTCCGAAGTTGTCGAGTCGAGTCCAGTCCGGTCCAGTTCAGTTCAGTTCCGTTCCGAGGCCTTCCGTTCCGAGCTACCCGGTGAGTACCATTACTGGGGAGGCGTTCTGGCGTGCACATAAGTTGTGCCGGTCCAGACGGGTTTGGGTACACAAATCCGGTCTGCACTGTTTCAGCAGTGTATCTGTACTGTTTAGCAGTATATCTAGTATATCAAGTATATAAATTCAGAATAATTCAGTTAATGCCGAGTATTATGTCTAGTGATTAAGTTTCCTTAGATCGTCATCATCATTGTCTGCTCATTTAAATGTTAAATGTTAAATGTGTTAATACGTTCTGCATATTGTGGTATGAATGACTGTTCATTATCGTGTTTATTGTATTAAGTTTGTTCAAGATCAAGTATCAGATCAGTTCTCAAAATGCCGCTCTTTTCGAAATTAAGACAGATCACAACTAGAAAAGGGGTACTCGAAGAAGCTGTTCCTATTCCTCCTAGGGACACTCCAGGGTACTTCATGTATCATAAACATGGCCTAGACGCCATATTATTTCTTGATCTATGGGTAGACTACACTAAGGAATTACCAGAAAGTCAGAGGTGGCCCGCAGCTGGGACCTGGGATGCAGAGTGCATCGTGAAAGTAGAGGAAGAATTATGGAAAAAGAAAGCTAGACAATCACAGAAAGACGCCATTGAATTATGGCGTAAAGAATCGTATAGACGTACAGAAAAAGCACGTAGACAGGAAGAGAAGAGTAAAGAGAATTCAAATGAAGTCCGAGAAAATCTATTAATTGAAGAAGGTACACGAGTGAAATCAGAACAAGTAGACAGACAAAGAAATGCCCTTATGAAGGGTATGTATCCCCTTCTGGCCGAGGGATTACCTAAGGCTACTGCGGGGATACCAAAAGACTTGCCACCCCCATTGTTTCCAATAAAAGTACATCCTAAAGGGCATCCTAGAACCGCAGAAGATGTTTTTCTTTCCTCATATTTAGATGACGCAGCTCCCGAGTATGCTAACCCCGCCCCACATAGACCGTTGGCCGGGGAGGTTCAACGCCAAGATCCTGTATCTGTATCCCTACAGCACCAAATCCTGACACAAGTTCCGGCAAGCACATCTGTTTCCTCATCTGTTCCTACAGCTACTTCTATAGCTGTGCCCACACCTATAGTTGCTGTATCGCGTTCTACGAATCCTTTCACGCCCGATACCCCAGACGGGGCTACGGGAGGTGCTACCAATATTTTTTCTACGCCACCCAGAATAAATAAACTTACTTTTCAAGAGTCAGCACATCCACGTACCCCCAAACTCATAAATGCCCGCACGCTTAAGGAACTTCTTATAGATTGTAGATATGACCCTGTGCCCGGCAAAGAGGACGAAATGATCCTGGCATCATTACGTATCAGACGAGCCGCGGTGTATTTAGGGAAGTTACCAGGAATGACTATGCATCTAGATAATATATATCATTTTGTCCAAACAGGGCGAGATTCTGAATGTATTAACAGAGCTATGGAATACCAGAAAGTGGAAATACAGGGGGAACTGTTACGTTTCCTCATAAATTGTGTGATCAGAAATCAAGACCGACCGGGGGTAGACCCGGAAGCAATGCAAATTCTTACCAGATGGAGCCAGAATATATCAGAAGGGAGACATGATAAGCAAAACTGTATAATAGCCATGTGCCGAAAGATCCGTAAAGAAATAGAACGCCTACACGAAGAGAGATTAGCGGTAGACCAGTTCGAACAAAGCGAGGAGGAAGGATCAGGACTGCCCACAGGACAGTCAGACACCATAGCCTATGTAGGTAGAGGAAGATCTTGTAATAGTACTAGATGTTTTACTGACCCGATACGTCCGATATGTCCAGAAAATAACAGGAATTTCCAAACACCTATTATAAATATAAGGTCCCCCGAGCATTCGTTCCAAGCCGCTGACAAAGTACTCCGAGAACGAAGGGGTTATCATTTTCTCGATTCTATGGATGAACAAGAATTAGCCAGGTCAGCCGTTCATTGGATTGACAGTCCCGGAAAGTATGATGATGATACAGTAGCACACACATTTTTGAACCTCACCCCAGATGAACAGCGTTTAGCTGGGATTTATATGATTCAACAACTTCTTATACTATATAAAAGCCAACATTCAGATCCTGGTCCCTTACCTGATATATTGACTGAATTACTCACGAATAGATGGAGAGGTTCAGGTACTAAGCTAATTAAAGAAATACTAGAATCAAGAAAGCAGTACATTCTTTTTGTATGTCCAGAACATGTCTCACTGCCCATCAAGGAAAGACCGATGTATTACATGGACAGACAGAATCCCTTACGAGAAGTACACCCAATAAAGGGCGAGGACAATCAGTTTAAACGTGTATTTGTATATACGCCCATATCGAAAATAGAATTGTTAGAAATGAAGAAAGTGGTACCCAGTCATGACAAAGACCCAGCGGGTTTCCACCGAGAAATTAAAGACATGTTACTCATGGGAGAGTACACCTATCCCGACATTATGACAATATTAAAGGTATTAATGCCTGCTGGCATTTATGAAAAACTCAAGGAAAAAGAGTGGGAGGTGGGAGACCAAAAGATAGACTGGACAGCATTAGAAAATGAAGAAAAGGCCCGAGGTCCAGGTTCGGGGCTTGGGGACAAAACTAAAGCACTACCAGGTTTACTAGTACAGGTACTGCCACGTTTATTAACTACGAAAAAGGAAGACTGGGGTGCAATCTCAGCCTGTAAACAAAAGCAAGATGAAGACACTAGTGATTTCTATGCACGATTTGAAAAATGTTTTGGTATAAATAGTGGTATAAAAGCAAGTAGCGAATCATACCCACATCTGTTTGTGACAAAATTAGTTGAAAATTCCTTGCCCCAAGTGAAGAATAGAGTATTAAAATTCGAGAGTACATGGCAAGGTAACACCCCATCACAAATGTTACAAATGTTACAGTATCATCACAATAGAATTAGAGAGGAACAAGATCATGAACAAAGACGCATGAAAGACACGAAAATGAAAATGCTAGTCTCCCAGACAGTTCCAGCTGAAGGACATAAAAAGGGTACGACACATTCCGGTGATTCAGCAGGACCTGTAAAAGGGACATGCAACTACTGTAAACAACCAGGTCATTATATACACGATTGCCCAGTCCTGAAGCGTAATATCGCCACAGGTATTACAAAAGAAAGACCACGGCCACTTAGACAGGATCAGAATGAACAAGGAGCCCCGCAGCATGCACAGTCCATGCCAGCTCCACAACAGTCTATACAGTTTGTGCCAGCTGCACCAGCGCTGCCTGTTGCTGCCACACAAACCACGACACGACAGCTGTACCAGACCGCACAGTATGACTATCCTGATTATCAACGATATGCATGAAACAGCCTAGAGAGGGAAGTTGACTTACCCCTTATCGAGGTCCCTGTAGACCAAGAAGGACCTTATGTACATAGTGAATTATTAGGTCAAGATAGAAAATTTTTACTCGATACAGGGGCAAGTCGAACAACCATAAAACGTAGTGAAGTTCCAGGGGCACCCCTCTCAGGCTCACAGAATATTTCCCTTGGTTTTTCAGGAAAACCTATTGTTAATGAAGTATCACAGCCTCTTCCACTTACGATAGGACCCTTGACCAGAACTACAGATTTATTGCTTACTAAATCATGTCCAGAAAACTTGTTAGGTATAAAAACACTGAAAGCTCTAGGAGCTATAATATGTTGTTCTCCGGAAGGAGTAAGATTGTTTTTACGTGATTTCAAAGGTCACTATGTGTCTCGAGACATGGATCCCCGACTGCAGACTTTACCTACACATCTATGGGCACAAGGCCCTACTGATGTTGGTTGCATGAATATTACACCATATCGAGTTACACTAAAGGCAGGAGTGGTACTACCACGAATGCGACAATACAAGTTACCACCAGATGCTGTAGTGGCTTTACTACAAATCATTGACGAGCTCATTGCCCAAGGAGTGGTTGTAGAAACAGACTCCAATGTATGTAATTCACCGATAATTCCGATTCTTAAACGAACAGATCCGAAGGCCCCGCCAGTATATCGATTGGTTATTGATCTGCGCGAATTGAACAAATGCATTGTGCCACAATTCCCTGTGGTCCCAGATATCTCGTCATTACTGACAGCTATTGATTCTGAAGCAACATTCTTTACTGTAATTGATCTCAAGAATGCCTTTTTCAGCGTCCCTATAGATCCGGAAAGCCAATACTTGTTCGGATTTAGTTTAAATGGACGTAGCTTTAAATTCTCACGCGCACCTCAAGGATTTACAGAAAGCCCCAGCATCTATAGCCAAGCACTGAAACGAGAACTCGACAGTATCCACATGCCAGTAAACACTGCCCTGCTTCAATATGTCGATGATCTGCTGATCACCGCTAGAAGCGAACCTGAATGTGAGAAAGCATCACTGACAGTTTTACAATTTCTAGCCGAAAAGGGGCACAAGGTGTCCCCTTCTAAGCTGCAATTCTGTGTCCAGCGAGTTGTTTATCTTGGACACTCGCTGTCCAAGGAGGGAAGACAGCTTACACCCGACCGCATTCAGTTAATAGCTAACATGCCAATACCCAAGACACAAAAGGAGGTGCGGGCTTTTATAGGCCTCACTTCATATTGTAGGCAGTGGATCCCTCAGTATGCATTTCTAGCAAAACCACTCATTCAGTTGACAACACAGGAGGCAGCCACATCGACTGTTCTCCCTTGGACTCAGGAACATACACAAGCTTTTGAAAGCTTAAAGAAAGCTTTATGTCAAGCACCGGTTTTAGCAACACCATGTTACAATAAACAGTTTACACTTTTTGTTACAGAACGCGAAGGTACTGCCTTGTCAGTACTCACACAGGAACAGGCAGGATCCCACAAACCATGTGCTTATTTTTCTAGTACATTAGATCCCGTAGCTCAGGCTCTGCCTGCGTGCCTAAAATCAGTGGCAGCGACAGCTTTAGCAATAAGACAAAGCGATGCCATAGTGTTAGTACATCCATTGACAGATCAAGTACCACATGCAGTAGAGGTTCTCTTGAATCGAACGCAAACACAACATTTAACTATAGCGCGACTTACAGGGTATGAATTAACATTGTTCCAACCACATATAGAAATCAGACGTTGTAACACATTGAATCCTGCCACACTTTTACCCGTAATTGGAACAGACCCACTAGCTCATGACTGTATTGACGTTATTACAATCACGACGAAACCCAGACAAGACTTGACAGATGTCCCATTGTCAGACCCAGACCTGACGTTGTATGTAGATGGTTCATGTATGAGAACAAGTACAGGAGAGTTAGTGGCCGCTTACGCAGTCACAACAGACACTGAAATCATTTAAACAAATTGCATAAATACCTTGTCCGCTCAAGCAGCAGAACTTATTGCTCTGACACAAGCCTGTATTCAAGCCACAAATAAAAAAGTCAACATATACACTGATTCACGTTATGCATTCGGAGTTGTACATGACTTCGGCGTGCTGTGGCGAGAGAGAGGTTATTTAACTTCTCACGGTGCCCACATTCAGCACGGACCCCTCATTCATGCCTTATTAGATGCAATACATCTACCCACTGCAATATCAATTATGAAATGTAAAGCTCATACGAAAGTTACTGATATCATTTCTCAAGGCAATGATCTAGCTGACAGAACAGCTAAACAGACTGCTCAAACTCAAACATCCGACATGACAAAGACAATAGTCCCGACGCCAACACATTGTATGACGATTAAAGATCCCGCTCTTGATGTAATTGACATACAGACGCATGCTACACCAGACGAAATAAAGAAATGGACTGAATTAGGAGGGATTCAAACGGACCAAGGATGGATGACGAAGGAAAAATCTGTGTGGTTCCTTCCTGATTCAATGGTCCAAGTTATTATTAACACTATACATAGTCCAGCGCATCTAGGAGAAAAAGCTATGCTAGACAGCATCCAACACATTTGGTTCAATAAACATTTACGAGCAGCAGCCAAGCAAAAAGTTCGTACCTGTATGATCTGTTGTCAGTTCAACCCAGGAAAAAGCGTTCCCGTAGAACAGGGTGGATTTCAGTCTCCTGATCACCCTTTTGAAGTCCTCCAGATGGATTATATCCAGATGGAACGATGTCGAGGATTCAAATATGTTCTCGTAGTTGTCTGTGCTCTTTCCCGTTGGACAGAGGCATACCCGGTTTCAGATTACACTGCCCCGACTACTGCCAAACAGTTAGTTCGAGAATTCTTCCCACGATACGGTTTACCACGTGCTGTCTACTCAGATAACGGCCAGCCGTTCTCATCCGAACTAATGAAACACGTTTCACTTTTGTTAGGCTATCAGTGGAAATTCCACTGTGTCCGACACCCCGAGGCAGCAGGTCTCGTAGAAAGACATAATCAAATTCTGAAAATCAGATTGTCCAAGATATGCAGAGAGAAAGGTGTCGACTGGGTAGTAGCCTTACCAGTTGCACACTTTTACATGAGAATGGTAGCACACTCTCGAACAGGGCTATCCCCGTATGAGGTGATCTTTGGCAGACCACCAAATATGTGGGGGACGCCTATACCACGTAAAATAACTGATATTGACTGTAATATGCTGACAGATTACCTGGCTTCCTTGATGTCTGCACTACAATCTTGTCGTTCACAGGTAGCTGCAGCCTTTCCTGACAACACTGAGGTGAAACCCCATGACGTAATTCCAGGGGATCTCGTTTTAGTGAGGAACTTTGATCGAAAGACTCAGCTGGATCCTAGGTGGAAGTCGCCGCAATTGGTCCTGCTCACCACAAGGACAGCCGTGAAGATTGAGGGCAGAAAAGGCTGGATACATTCAAGTCATATCAAGAAATTTCATGGACTACCATCGGACGTAAACACCACACCTCGTGTGTCTTCACCCATTGACTCAAAACTTCCTTTTGTTGAAACCAGTAGTCACGAACAATATAAACTAAAACTCAGATCTAACCGGTCGGGAAATTTGATTGTTTAAGTCCTCTCCAAGGTGAAGCGGTTGAATTTGTCCCTGACATGTATCCCTTAGATCTGAATAGAGAAAACACCCGAAAAATGTTGAAACGACATGCATACTGTAAATCACTGCGTAGTCATTGCACAGTGACGTTATTAATTTAGTTTTTCCTAAGTCTTTTAATAATTACTGCAAGTATATTGTTGCACATATATTATCCTATTTCTAGACATGTTTATAATGTTACTGCTGAACATTCTTTTAGTGAATTACCTCCGCATGAGTTGTCTTATAGATTTGCGCTGCGCAATAATACGTTTATTAGTATGTTACATCATTCCCATCAGGTTAGCAATGCTACAAATTGTTGGATATGTGGCCGACTCCCTCCCTATCAGAATTATAAAGGAATTCTACCTCTCTTTCCATACCCGTTCACACACAACGGCTCCTGTGGAGCATGGTTTAGTTTAATTAATTCCCTAGATTCAAATTCTGCAGTTTATCAAGACAACTGGGTATGGGGAAATTTAAACTTAGTTTTACTTAAAGTCTGCTACCCTAACAAGGAGGGACTTCCCAAGAGAACAGGAACTGATCTAGAAAATGAAGTATATGGATTAGGTAATTTTACGCTTAATCTTATGATCCTAAATGTTGAATCCGAAGCTACTCCAATTTTGCCCGCCATGTCAGTATTTCCAGTAAAAGGTGAATTATGTGTAAGAAAGAATGGTTCCATACATATGGGCCATAGTAAATGCACCACTGTAATAGAATTCAGTGATCAAGGCAAGTCGACATTTAGAGCTTCCCGCCATTCCTATTTTATATGTGGTCAGACGGCATATGTACGTTTGCCTCTAGATTGGGATGGTACCTGCTACATTGGATTTCTTTTGCCACCTGTTTTCCTAGCTCCTCCCGATTATCACAGAAATACTCATTTAGTACACAATAGAGAAAGGAGAGATCTCCCAATTGTCGATTACACTGAAACAGCATGGGAAAAATACACAGATTTCAATAAAGGTCTCTTTCCCTATATAGGTACCGTTACTAATAGTAAGCTGATACGTAGATTAACTAGAACCCTTGAAGCAGTAGTGAACGAAACTATTTCCGCCTTAGGCAATTTAACAGAAGAGCAGTCTGCTATGCGGATTGTTGTGCTTCAGAATCGTCTTGTCCTTGACGTCATCCTGGCCGATAGGGGCGGAGCTTGTAGGGTCATCGGATCAAGTTGTTGCATTTTCATACCAGAAAATTCGCCATCTGTATATAAAGCCATAACTCGCCTTCATAAGATTGTAAGCCAGATACACCAGAATCCAGGCACCTGGACTTGGTCCGGTTGGTTTTGGAGTGTATTATCTACCTTTGGATGGAAGGTCCTATCCTTCCTAGGTATTGGCTTCCTCATACTATTCAGTTGCTGTCTATGCCTACAATGTGGACCAGCGATTTGTGGCCTGTGTGCCACATCGTGTATTCCATCACCAAGATTTCATTCGTCCCAGAAGAAAAAAGAAGAACAAATGATGCTATATGAACAGATCAATGGATTGATGAAGATTGATATCTCTTGACGGGCAAGTAGGGGACAAGGAGGGAATGTGGAAATATGGATTTTTCTGATCAGTTATGTCCCCTATCTTGGACCCCAACGGTTTCATGTATGAATCACAAGTACATGTATGTTCCCTCCAGTTCCAGTTATGAAGACGCAAACACATGTGCGTCCACCGTCGACATGTCCTCTTTCAGATCCGCCATGAATAGGCCGGATATTCCATTCCTAAGTATGAAAGGCCACCGGCTTTATATGGTTCACTTATGCCATTTTACAGTCCAGGCAAGTAGGCCCTGATTCTGTCATCAAGCTTTTCTTGCTTTCTCCCTCTGAAGCTCCAGTCCGAGCCTGCATCTGTGACCATGAACTTTGTCTCATTCCCTGCGCGGCTCACGAAGCCTGACATCAGCCTGTTGCCTGCCAAGAAACTGTATTTCACCTTCGAAATTATCTGCTCCGCTCCCTGCCCAATGCATTCCTGTCTAGTAGTTTCAGTAAACATTCTTCCAGCTACCGAGCAAAGGCCCGGTTTCTCTGTCTTCATGCAAGTAATTCATAGCCCTGTTACTATGGAAGATTCCTGCCCTCGCATCTAGTGTAGACACTTAGACGCTTGTACACGCACTAACAGTCAGTATAGTCAGTATAGAATAAGATTCTACTCTAAGAGACCTCTCTTTTGGATAACATAGTTCTTTAAACATAGGATGTTAGATATGATTTGGGATTAGGTTGACTTGACCCTCCAGACTTCTGTCGCCACATGTAGAGTTAAATGTCAAGTCCCCTTCACCCCCTAGTTGCACGTCAATCATACGTCATGCTGCTGCGCGCGCATCTCTGCCAAGTATTTCTGCTGACATTGCGAAATTATTTCATAGGTCCACCCATATGTGACATCACAACCAATGACGTTTCCTTGTTACTCCCAATTACGCCTCCTTCAGCTACGCATGTGAAATGTTATCTTTGCTATCAATTGTTACGCCTCTTGCATTTGCCTCACTGTAATGCCTATTGTATAAAAGTGATTAATTATCAATAATGTATGTACTTCACTTCCTGAACCTTTGTGGTGATGGAACTTGGAGCAACCGATTCGAATCGTCCATTGGAATAAAGCCCATTCCGAACCTCTAATACCACGGATTCTGCCTCTTATTTACTGAGCTATTTTTATTATGTTTCTGTATCAAATTAAGTCCCGGTAATTAAATTATTTACCACAGAAGTGCTAACATCCTACTAAAAAGAAGCCCAAATGATGGTCAAAAGCGAAAATTGCTTAAAAGCCTAAAAATATAACCACAAAGAGGGAGGTGTGGCAAAAATAGTACCCCCAATAAAACTGTGGAATTAAGAAGAGGAGGGAGAAAAACTATATTTAAATTTAATCAGCTATGGTGCCGAAACTACACACAGGCAAACTGAAACAGAGCAGGAAACAAAGGAATAAAGTCGTTCCCCAGAGAACAGACAAAGAACTGTAGTGTGATGAGGCACAACTTAGTTCCTGCTGCATGGGAGGAACGGAAGAGGGAAAGGAGGGACAAAGAGGCAGGACTGACCACTGGCAAGCGAGGATTTTTGAGGGACACTGAAACAAACAAATCAAAAGCTGGGGGATGGTTTTAACCCAACATAAGAAATTACAATAGGTCTTGAATACTCAACCTAAAAAACTGAATCCAAAGTAACAGTAAACATGATTTAATGGAGCCCAGGGAAGGAAACCAAATAGGGGGGCAACGCCCCCATGCCCCAATGAAGAAACCGCTGCTGACAGTTCAAGCCCATTTAAAATGCGCATCGGTGCGAGTTAAGGCTTCAGCGCAACCCTGAGAGTGCATATCAGCATGTAGTGCAGCCTGCTCCACAGTGGGAGATAATGACAATAGGCTTGGCTCATGCACTTCAGAACGCCTCAGCGCACAGTAAACAATCACACGTTCAGCCCAGTGAGGCTCAGCATGACACGTTTTGTGGCCCAGTCAGAAAAACCAGCCAAGTGCTAGCGCTCCCATTCAGACATTCTCAGAAAACCTAGAGCGGGGCATGCAATGATATTCATGCCTCAGCTGTTCAATTCATCTCACGCCCCATCCTCTCCTGCACTCTTCATGTCTGTCTGCATCCGACTGCCTTTACACGGGTATAGAAACTGTGAAAGGACTAACGCTTGAACAAAAAAGGGCATAGATAGAGTGGAAGAACACAAAAGTACATATACTGTTCCAGCAACAAAGGAAAGCACCTTAGGAACAGCCTTTGAGAAACTTTTAACATTAGAGAAAAGCATCTAAAGCCCAGTTCCCCAGTGGTTTTCAACAAAGATGTGGATAGTGTTCTAATTAATTGTAAACCTATTGGTAAATACAGAAAATATCTTATTTATTCTATTTAATTTCTGTCCAAACTCTGTCCTTTCGGAAACCAATTCCATAATAACACCCCAGTCTTCTTGGTACATCAAGGATCACCTCCACTATTGTGGGAGGATTGAATATATATTTTTGAAAACTATCTGTTAGCCCTAGATGGTCAATATTTTAGGGCGGAAAGGAAAAAAACATGTTGGGTGTGTTTGGTAGTAAGGGTCAGCACATGTTCAAGTACTTGCCAGAAGTTTTAGATGTTGAAAATCATCCTATCGAGGAGGTGTACAAGGAAGTGAGGTTATGTCTAAAGGGTAGCTTTGCAAAGGAGACTAATATAGCAATACATTTTATACACAGCCTCAAAAACCAGAAGAATCCATAGATTTTGTTTTGAGACTAAGAGAATTATCCATAAAGTGCCAGTTTAGACCTATGACTGAGGAACTAATAAAGGACCACCTTATAGTACAGTGGAAGTAAAGAAAATCAAGAAAGGTTGTGGGCAGCAAAAAAGTCCTCTTTGAAGAATGCCATGCAGGTTGCTAAAATAGTGGAAGAGCCGAATTTTTGAATGGTGAGATGTGCAAAAGTGACACGGCTGAAGGAGGGGGTGGGGTGTCCACCATTCACAATGAAGAAGGGGAACATGAAAGTGTGGGTGTGTTAAATAAGTAAGGTAAAAATGCACAAAAATGACAAAAGAAAACAATTGCTCAGAAACAACTTCAAAGGAATTGCTTTAGATGTTGAAGCAGTTTTCACTTAGGCGATAGTAATAAAGAGTGTCTGAAGTGTAGACGTAGGGGGCATTACATTAGTGTGTGTAAGGGAAGTGCTAACTCTAATGTAGCAGTGATAGAAGTGGGAGAAATCTCTCATGACAACTGTAGAAATCGCATTTTGAGTGTGAAGCAGAACAGTGAATGTGTGAGCAAAAGAACTCGTCCAGTAGCTTCATTTTTAGTTTGGGTAGGGAAGTGGATTTGATGGTGATTCAAGTTCCATGTTTACCATCATTCTCAAAACATTATTTCTAGGAAAAATGTTAGTGCTGGTATCTTGGTGCCTTTCGACACTACAATGAAGACCGTCTTAACTGTGGATGCCAGTGCGACTGGTATTGGAGCTATTATGTTTCAAGTGCACAATGCAGTAGAAAGAACTGTGACTTTTGTTAACTATTCCTTAACAGAAATAGAACAACATTATTCTGTTTTAGAACGAGAGGTGTTAGCACCAGCCTGGATTGTGAAATACTTCTGTACCTATTTGTGAGTTTTGGAGATTGTACTTCGCACTGATCACAAGCCTTTGGTCAAGGTATTGATGCCAGGGGGGGCAGGAAAAGCCTTAGCTATGATAGAAACATTGGCAGCAGGAATGCAGGTATAAGGTGGAATATATTCCTAGATGGAATAAAACTCAAGTAGACTGCTTGTCGCGTCTTTTGTTCGAGTGGAGAGATGTAGACGAGGAAGCATAATAACTAAGGAACTTGAAGAAGCTGTAAAAGCTAAGGAGAAACCTCTATGCTGACCTACTTTGCTTTACTGCCGGCCTAAGGGCTCATATTAGAGACATATCCCCAAATTATCTTCTTACAACATGACTAGTCATATAACTGTATTTTATTGTTTGTACAAATATTTTTTCCTTTTTTATATTTTTTTCACATGTGTCTGATTTGTCATTATAAATAAACATTCATATATTTACAAAGTCATGTAAAACTTGTCATTGTACAATCTTGAAAGGAACAGTTCACAACGACATCAGTAACCCCACAATCCCCCATCAAACCTGCAATCTCACCTATCAAACCTGTTCACCCACACTAACAACACAGAGATTAAGAGAGATCAAAGACGTGAGGGATCCTATATACATTTACAGAGACACATGACAATTTAATTTGTTGTGCGATTACGTTCCATCAAGTTCTTCTCCTGTATATGTCTCTGGTAGGATTCCCATATATCGAGGAATGGTTACGCACATTTCGGTGGAACCTTAATTAAACCACCTTCATCTGGACCAACTATGAGTCATATTAATCTGAAAGAAAAGTGGACGGGGGTTATCTGAGTAATTCTGTTTGGCTTCCAATAGGCAGGGATAGCTAAAAAACATATAGGTCACAGACTATGTGGGGCCCTGTATTTATGTTTTCCGTTAAAAAATCAACCTAGTTCTATCCAGATTAGCAGAGAGATCGTTGCATGACAATGAGAAATACCATTCTGATGTTAGAAAGAGTGTCCCATGGTGCTCATTACAGATAATGACACTCAGCTTATTTCTTTTGAAATGAAGGAATTTTAGCAAAATAAGTCATCAAAATCAAATGCACTGCTCTTTATAAATATAAGGCTATGGTCTTTTGGAGAGGGCTAACCGGTTGTTGAAAGGCACTCTCTTGATGGGACTCCAAAGTGGCAAAAATGTGGAGAGAATAGTTGATGAATTAGTGTGGGCTTATCGCACTACGGAAAATGCAGCATTGAAATGTTCTCCTTTTGAGTGTATGAGGGGAAGGAAGCCAGATACTAAATTACTTCTTGCATGGATGACGATGCAGGGAGACACAGTCACGATCAATGAGGATGGGTTGGTTGTCAGGAAAGACTAAGGGGAAGTTGGAGATTGGGTTAAGATCAAGAAAGGACGGTTGGAGGCAGATTTGGCCAAATATATGGGACCTTTTAAGGATAGGACAGTTCATGATTAGCAAATTGTGCTTGATAATGGAGACAGGCGTAATTCTTAATAAGAAGGGCATCAGTGGGTTCATGATGATGGCAGATAGGGACATTATTAGAAACAAGAGGTAAGGGAGAGGGAATGGTGTCGGTAATGGTCT
This sequence comes from Triturus cristatus, assembly GCF_964204655.1. Lineage (NCBI taxonomy): Eukaryota > Metazoa > Chordata > Amphibia > Caudata > Salamandridae > Triturus > Triturus cristatus. Next base: position 982,882,157 of record NC_140585.1, on the reverse strand, counting down.
TAGAAAGGGAGGTGAAGGTTTTGTGAATAGGAGTCAGAAAAGTTACAGCCCTCCTGTGTATTTAAAAGATTATGTTGAGAAATAAGCTGTACATAATTATCTGGTGCAGAACTTGATGTGCTTTGTAAATGTTGGTGGTATGTCAACTCTGGTAACCCCAGCATTTTAATTTCTTGAGTATTGTAAACCTTTATTAATTTCATGTAGAGTTTGTTATTAGGTGTTCTTTAAATGTTGCTGTGTCTTTTTTCTATCTGCTTTTTTCAGTTTTTCATTGTACTATCATTATAAAGGAGGGAGATGTGTTATGACTTTAAGATATCCCTTCTCTGTCCGTTCCATAGCTATGTCATTTAGAGAGTCAACATGCATGGATTCTATCTCTGACAGTTGGTCTGTTGCTGGAAGGTAGGAAGCCATGCACCTGGCAGGCTGTGAATAAACTCAGTTTTTCAAAGTTCCTGAGAGGCTCCAGGCTCATCACTACACTGTTCTTGGCAGAAAATATGCGTAATCATGGGAATAGTGTGCATAATATATTATCCCCGTAGTTCTGTTGGAGTTGTTGTGCATTTTATATGTTTGTGCATTATTAACAACATGGAGAATGTGGATTCACTTTTGAATTTATATGTACAGTCTGACATGGTGCTGTTGCATTTGAAATGAATATGCTATGTCTTTGCTATTTTTCTGGCTTATTTTAACAAGGTCTCAATTTAAGCCTCTACGCCATTTTGTTTAAAATTAATATCTTCTCCTACATGTTCACTGTTCATTATTTCTGCAGTACACAATCAAGCAGAATGATGTTTGTTTATTTACATTGACGCTGTTCTTGCTGTTCTCGAAGAAAAAATTCCAACATGGATAAAGTAATGTTGCACTTTTCTGAGGCCCTTCCGCTGACTCACTGAACTGCATTCATTCACAATAGTTTGCTGTTGTTCCTGTGACTAGCTTGTCTTGCCATCTCCTGATGAAAATACCTTAAAGTGGGCAGAATCATTATATGTTTAGAGGGATAGTGCTTAGATGCTAAGGCAATATGACGCTTGATAGAACTGTGCTCTGATTTACTGAGAGAATAATTATTTTGCTCATACCATGATGATTTTGCATAAATGTATGATTTCCTATGCAAGAAAACAGCATGTAAAATAAACGCCAGAATTTGAGGTTGAACGAGAAGCCTTTCTGATGGTACTAGGGGTGCTGTTAGTTTTCTTATTGATTTTTCAGCTGACTTGGGACTTAAAATATTTCAGATTTTTGCACTTATTCTGTAATGCCCTATTTACTGAGAGCCTTTATAGCAATGACTTCATGCATTTGCATTTACAATTTTAACATAGAGCCTTTTGAATTTCGGTAATAAATCTTTATTCCTGCTCCAGAACTCAATCATTAAGCCTTTTTTTCCTTAATTGACTGTATTTTGATATGTTGCAAGGAGCCTTATCTCGGGGAAACATTGCCTCATGAAACTGAGATTAAACACCGTCTCCAATTCATCCACCCATGAATGTGCTGTTGAGATAATATTTTGGGGTGTATACATTTAGGGGTTCCCTGTGCCCAAAGGGCTAAACTGTTTTTTCCAATAACAATAAATCACAAAGTAAGATCCCAGCGAATTGCAATTTAACTCATAATTCCAAGAGGAGCACATTTTGAGTTCCTTCCTCATCTCTTGGTCGTATCATGAAGCTAGTCTAATATTTCTGGAGCAATCCCACAAAATATCCATGTGCATTTCATAATCTGTGTGCCAGTCCATGACCTATCACTTTCTCAGTGCCGCCGTTCCCACTCTTAACTGCATCCATGCCCTCTATAGAATGTAGACAGCAGTGCCACCAAGTTCTTAACACGGAGAATACAAAAAAAGATGGATGGAATGCTTGAACTGATTTAAATCACTGGTAATTACTCAGGCCGCATCCCAGTTCATTGCATTTTTTACCCACCATGCCACTTTAGCCTACACCCAGCAATATACAAATCAGCTTTGTTCCTGTTGCAGTAGTAACAGTCCAATACAAACTGTAAAGTCAGCTCCTTTCCAAATCAGAACACATGCAACTCAAGACCGGTGTCAGCCTATTTCGGCCTCTACAGTCGGTTGCAGCTTGGTTCCAGTGGCACACTGAGCACAGGAATCATGTCTGAGCATACCCATTTACCTTAGGGCATCACAATGAAAAATACAAAACGTGATGGATGGAATGTCTGAATTTATCTCTGCCACTCAAGCCGCATCCCAGTCCATCGTTTTTTGCCCGAGATTCCATTTCAGATTCGACACAGTCATTTGCAAACCATTATGACCTTAGTCCTGCTGCACTCCACTAGAAACTGTCCAGCCCCGCTTGCCACACCAGATCCTCTACGAACCAAAGCACAAGCAACTCAGAACTGCTGATAGCATATCTGGGCCTCATTAGTTGGGTGTAGCTTGGTTCCAGTGGCACAGTGAGCATAGGACCAATGTTTGGGCATACCCATGACACTTTTGGTCTCACAATGAAGAGTACAACAAAGGCATGGATGGAATGCTTGAATTAATCTCAGCCACTGATAATTACTAGAGCCGCATGCCAATCCATCACTTTTTGCCTACCTAGATTAGATCCAAGCATCTGGAAATTAACCTTAGTCCTGCTCCAGTAGGTACAGTCCATCCCAAACTGTTAAACCAGGTCCACTCCAAATCAGAACAGGAGCAACCCAAGACTGGTTTCAGCCTATTTGAGCCTCTTCACTTGGGTGCAGCTTGCCTACAGTGGCACAGTGGGCATGGGTGCCATGTCTGGGCATACCCATCGCACTTTGGCATCACAATGAAGAATACAAGCTATGATGGATGTAATGCTTGAATTAGTCTCAGTCACTGGTAAATATTCAGGCCACATTTTGCAGTAGATACCCTAAGTGCAACAGGTATGCCCAGACATGAGTCCTGTACTCACTGTGCAATAGGTTTCAAGCTATACCTCACTGATGAGACATGAGTAGGTTGAAACCAGCCTGGATTCACTTGTGCTCCCATTTGGAGGGGATCTGGCCTGGCAGTTTAGGCTGGAATGTTTCTATTGCAGCAGAATCAAGACTGAGTTACATAAGGCAGGTCTCTGGCTGGAAATTAGTTGAAAAACGATGGTCTGTGCTGAGGCCCAAGTGCCTGCCAGTGGCTAAGAATAATTCAAGCATTCCTTCCAACACCTTCTTGTTTTCGCAGCCAAAATATTAAAGGCAACATCTTGAAGTAACCCAACTTTTATGCTTTTCCACTGATTTTCTTGTTTAACAGTGATCTGTCTTCTGTATGAACTATTCACCTTACCTTCTATTTCGATTGCCTTTTGAGCATTGTGTAAGGAACAGTGTGCTCTCCAGACCAATCTTCTGAACAGAGTTATTCCTTCTATTACATACCATTGCTTAACTGAATCAGTATGTCTTTCTTATTGTGAGTCAAACCTAAGGCACTATTGGCCCCGTGTTCTGACCAACTAACCTCAAATAGTTGGATTCCTCTAACCAGTGAGCTGCTAACATCAAAACGAACTGCCTGCACCTCTTGAAATTTTCGAAAGGATAAAATGACTTTCCATCAATTTTTGTGAGACAGACTCTATCTTTATAGCCCAACTTAAGTGCAGATTTTCCTTAAACATAGATTTTCCTAATCTGATTACCAAACTGCATTTTGTAATAGATAAAGTAGTTCTATTGACTTATTATGAAATGCAATTCTCATACCAACAGGTGGAAATCCTCACCAATATTTTCTATGGGGAGGCTCCTTAGTACTACATGTGGAAGGGATCATGGGGAGTGGCTGGTACATAGGGAATATCTACTTCTAAGTGGAAGGAGCTTAAGTCGGAGTGAGGAGTTGTTTAAGGAGGGCTAAGGAGGCGTTTAAGGGAGGGACAGACACCCACCCACAGCCCATTGGTACTCACAAACTGCATATCTAAATATATTATAGTAAAAAAAGACCAACAATAGTAAATGTACTCTAGCACAGGCCTGAAGTAACTCAAGCACGAAACATGGTCAACCACTGGTACTATACCACCCTCTCATAGAAAATATTGGAGGCAGAGACTTAAAAAAGAACCCCATAGGAAATTGTGTTAAAATAAATAATTTATTTCAACTTAAAAAAAATATAAAACTGTTATGTAATCTTAAATATATATGACACCATTTTAAACTCACAGGAAGAGCTCCAAGAAATGGGCATAGAAAGTGGCTGTGCAGCAAAGAGTCAATTTCGCCCTCCATCCACTTTTATTCCTCTTATGCCCAAGGAAGCAATAGATACCTTCAGTGACTGCGTAATTGAAGATTTGAAAAACCTTAACCAGAGTGTCCTGCGCAAACAGAATCAAAGAAGTTACTCTGAAATACAATATTCTAAGCTCATGCGCAAAATCAATGAGAATGGCAACATAATTGTGAATAAAGCTGACAAAGGAGGAAATATAGTTCTTTGGCCTCGAGATGCATATATAAAAGAAGCAGAACGGCATCTGAATGATCAATTATGCTACAGAAAGGCCTCATTCCATGAACTTAAACTAATTAAAGATCAAGTATTTAAGGAACTAGCCCCGTGGAAAAGAGAAGGTCTGATAAGCAAACACGAGTACAACTTTCTCAGAAATGGTCATCCAATTACTCTGACTTTATATTTCGTCCCGAAAGTACACAAGCAAGCAACACCTATGCCTGGAAGACCGATCATTTCGGCTCAAAAAAACCTTCTTGAAGCAATGTCCAAAGATGTGGACTTTTACTTGCATGAGTATGTGGAAAATCTTCCTTCATTCATCAGGGACACAGGCCATTTCCTTACTAAATTGCAAGATGTTACTTGGAATGAAAACTATTATCTTATAGTCATGGACATATGTTCTCTATATACCAGTATTCACCATACTGACAGTCTGAATGCGGTAAAATATTTTCTATCGAAGAGGAACATACAATTCTGTAGGAATAATACTATGTTGCTAAGAATGATTGAATTATGTTTACTGAATAACTTCTTTTTATTTAACAAGGAGGTGCATCAGCAGTTACGTGGGGTGGCTATGGGGACATGCTTTTCCTCTAGCTACACGTTTTTGCACGTGGGCTGGTGGGAGGATCATGTCCTCAGACACACCGACAGGGAGCAATTCGCCAATGTTCTTAGGTGGTGGCAATTTATTGATGATGTGTGCATAATTTGGCGACGTTCTAAAGAATCAGCACAGGACTTTGTCAATGCCATCAATGTCAACAATTTAAATCGTGAGTTCACTGCTACTATAAGCAATGAGAGGGTTGAGTTCCTAGATGTGGAGTTATATATTAAAAACAATACCATCCAGACTACACAGAAAGAGCACAGCAGGAAACTCAACATTGCATGCTAGCAGCTCCCACCCCAGACACCTGATCAAAAGCATTCCGTATGGAGAATTTTTAAGAATCAAAAAGATTTGTAGTTCCAACATAGATCTTACACAATGTTTAGCAGAATCGCTACAAAGATTTCAAGCAAAGGGCTACAAAACTAAGGACCTGCAAACAGCTCTAATGAAAGTGAATAACATCAATAGAGAAGCAGTTTTGCCTAGCACTGCCCACGATACAGTTTCTACTGTGGTTGGGAGAGAGAGCAATGCACAGAATGGAGATAAAGCGGTAAGATTAATAACTACACATAGCTGCCATGAGAAACAGGTCAGGAACATCATTAACAAGAATTGGCCAATACTCAGAACTGACATCACTTTCTCTACAATCCTAAAAGAAGTACCAGCTATCACCTTCAGGAGGGCACCCTCTATGAGTGATGCGTTGGTTAAAAGCAGCCCTGAAATAATCACGCCTAGGCATTGGCTCTGCAATAGGACAGGGTTTTACAAATGTAGCTCATGCAGGGCATGCAAGTTTGGGGTCAACAAACAGGAATAGACCAATGCATTTGGACCTATCCCTTCCAAAATCAGGGGAATGTTCACTTGCAAAACCGAGTTTGCGGTGTACGTACTTGAGTGTTCATGTCATCTTCAGTACGTAGGCAGCACTAAGCTGCAAGTGTTTAATCGCATTTTGCAACACCTACGTGCAATAGTAAATTCAGACCCCAGCTTGGCATTTTAAGCTTGTTCATAAAAACAATCCTTATAATTTTAGCTACTTTGGAATAGATGCAGTACGCAGGTCATTAAGGGGAGGCAACAGAGAAAAGAAACTACGACAGTTGGAGACGCAATACATTTTACAACTTGATACTAAGATGCCTAATGGCCTTAATACTGGAGAGGACTTGCATAATTTTTTGTAAAGAAATTAATATGAATTTGCGTCTATGTCCCTCTGTATATATACTTCATCTGTTTCTCTATTTGCACATAATCTGTTAAGTTTGCATTGACAATAGACAAATACAGACAACTCTCTATCGAAAGAAAACTGCAACAAATAGCAACCTTCGTGCAGACAGTTTTCAACCCAAACCCCTACTGAGAAGCATTCCATTTGGGGAATTTATCAGGATGCGACGCAACTGCTCCAAAGATGAGGAAGCGGAAAAATAAATCTTGAAAAGTGCTAGCAGACTCAAAAAGAGAGAGTACAAAGAAAGAGATCTAAATAACAGTATGAAAAAAATTTAAGAAATTACACTAACAGAAATCCTTGTAAAAAAATCTGAGAAAAAGAGAAATTCTAATGAAGGTGACAAACAAACAGCCCCAAGACTCATACTGACATTCAGCAAAGAGGCATACAAAATCAGATAAAGCATTAAAAAATACTGGCCATTATTACAACAAGATCAAGACCTTGTGAAAATCATTGGTGAAAGACCACAAATCACTTACAAAAGAGATACAATAGTACAGAGTCACTTCCAATCCAAAACAAAAGGAACAAATTGGCTAGAACAACAGCAAACTTGCTTCAAAAGATGCAACAATATGCAAGGCCTGTAAAATTGGAATCAATAAAAAAGACATAAGAGATCCTGAAGGAAGAATCATCCATATCAGCCAAAGAATAACATGCACAACACAATATGTGATCTATGCCATTCAATGCAATTGCGGCCTTATGTATATTGGCAGCACCACCTGCATGTTGAAAAAACGGATTTTAGAGCACATCCGGGCAGTAAGAAATAAAGATCCAACTTATGCAACTGCCAAACATTTACAAGCCTGCCAAAATGGTGACTGGCGAAAGATGAATTTCTTTGGAATAGACATCGTGGAAAACAATGACAGGATGGCCGACAGGAAAAAGAGACTCAGACAGCTAGAGTCCGAGTACATAATAAGGCTTCGTACAAAAAACCCGAAAGGGATGAATTTTGATGTAGAACTTTATGTTCATTTGTAAATAAATGTGAACTATTAATAAAAATCGGATAAATAACATCAATGCCATTGGTCAACTGGGGAAGTGACTGTAAACAAACAAGTGTACATAAATACTGTATAAAAATTATCAGAGCCACACAGAAGGAAGAAAGTGTGAAAACATCTGTTGCATTAAGACCACCGTAAAAATAGATCTTAAACATAATCAGGGGCACTATACCCATGATTTCGAACATATTGCTATATGAAATCATGATGCATAGATTAGTATCACTGTGAATGTACTATACATATCATTGTAACTATCGCTCTGATTACGAAAAAGTGTCTGAAATGTGAGAAAAATGCCATCACTGTCTAATCTATACAACACGCAAACTGTTCATAACATATACTCTGTCACGAAGTAATCTGTATATATTGTAGAATCAAACTACAAATCCCAGAATTCAATGGGAATGTATACTTACCGTGAGAAAGGCCGTGCTGGCCGAAACGCGTCGGTGTGACAGACTGACTCTGTGAATAAAATATAATTTCCAAGGTTCCAAAGTGCGGCGTCCTTTGTTGAAAAATTGATTTTGGCCATTGGTTCGGCCCAACACCTGCACCCACTATATATATATATATATATATATATATATATATATATATATATATATATATATATATATATATATATATTACCTACTGACGGTCGCCAGTAGGTAGTTATAGTTAGGACCCTGTTTCCATAGGAAATCCGCAACATTCTATTTTGAATAACTTTGGCGCCGGTCGACGAATCCTCGCGAATTTCTCAAAATAGGTGGGGCGCTACGCTCCGCTCCTACCCTGAAAGTCTCGGGGGGATTCGTCAAGCGGGGGCTGAGATAAAAGGGGGGTCCCAAAACGCGTTTTTCCCATGCATTTTTCCATAGGACCTTTAGACAGGGCTACAGCCCGAACGGCTGAACAGAATTACTAGAAATTTGGCAGAGAGGTAGTCCTCAGGTCAAGGAAGTGCCTTTTGTAGGTTTGGTGTAAATCTGTTCAGTAGATTCTGAGAAAATAGCCTTTAAATCAATATATATATCTGAGCCAGCTTACGGTACGCTTACCGTAAGCTTACCGTACGCGTACGGTGGCGTGCGCGAGCGCGATTCTGATTGGCTGTTAGATCTTAGTAAACATTCGAATCGGCCGAAACCAGGAAGCGGCGGCCGCCATTTTGTGTATTTCACTCCGGTAAAAAAGAGTGATATCTTGAAAAGGGGGCAAGGGAGAGAGTTACAGACCCCCTAACATTTGTAAGGGGGTCAAAGAAGGACAGAAAAGTACAAAGAAAACATTTATTGATTTTTAAAAAAATCACGGGGTACGCGTACGGTAAGCTTACGGTAAGCGTACGGTAAAAAAAAAAAGAAAAACAAGAAATGAAATTCAGATTTAAGTGTTTAGATATTAGGGGGCTCTAAAAAGAGCCGTTGTGTTTATTAAGTGATTTTTTAGTGGTACCTACAAGTAAGTACCGATGCAGAGTCTAATGTTCAAGAGGAAGACTCTGTTCCCTTCATCATTGAAGTGCACACCATCTCCTCTATAAATGTCTTGCATGTCGTAACGCAAGTTGTTGTGGTAAATGGAACCCATACCATAGTCACGGAGGAAAGCAGAAACAGATTTGTTGACGTGCTTTCTTGCTTTGTCAATCTGCGGACAGAAATGATTGGACCAGTTCCATTTTTGCCTTTGGCATATGTTAGAAAACACAAAAGCAGTTTTAGGGAAAAGTGAAAACAGTTGTGCAAAGGTGTCCTTCATAAGCATTTCCAGACCTACCCCAGTCAAAGTGCCTAGGTCATTGCCACCACAGTGCACTATTATGAGGTCAGGGTGTTGGATTTGCATGAAGGATTTCACCAATGGCATCAATTGGTGCCACTTTAACCCTCTCTGACCAATCCATTTAATGTCTACATTTGGCAAAGCAAGGTCTCTCACCATACCTGTTTTCTCTGCAAACTTTTCACTCCAGAAGACATAGCTGTGCCCTACAATCCACACTGTGAACATCTTCAAAGGAGAACTGGATGCACTCAGGAGGTGTCTTTCAGTAGAATGGCAATATGAAAAGAAAGACAGTTTGGAAATGGAGGCATACATATTTTTTTCAAAAAAAAAAGAACTGATTGGCTGTTTCATACCATTCTAGAATAAAAACTAGGCTGTATGTGTAAATTAATAGAAGCATGTTTTGTATTGGTACAGAAAAATGTGTTACCAAAGAACAGTACTATGGATTTGCTGTTAGGTTTGAAAAGTCAAGCACTCTTGCTCTGTGGAATTGAAACATTGTTTGGCGAACTTCTGACCTGACTCCACACAGCAGTGTTCCATGAGCTGTTGCTATGGTAGCAGGCAGAAGTCAAGTTGGGGGAAGGGTACTAGGCAGAAGTCAAGTTGGGGGAAGGGTACTTTTGGAAAAGGGTTGGTTTTCAACCAATAGAAATGTGTGATTACATTTGAAAAAAAGGGGGAAGCACTGAGATTTGAAACTTACATGTATATGTGTGGAAAAATAGAGGGAAACTTTGCCATTATCTGGTTCTGCTGAGAGGAGAGAGGTGTAGAGAACAGAGATCCTGGCTCTGATAATCTGCTGTTTGAGTGCCACATTTCTTTCACAACTAACTAATTTTAAAGGTGAGGTTAGAGTTTGAGAGGAGATGTATATGGTAAATTAAGAAATGAATAATAGAAATGTAATTCTTTTTGTTGAAGTTGCGTTTATTATTTTCTGTTTTGGGAGAAATTTAAATGTGAGGAACATGTAAAATAATATGGACTATGTTTTCACGATAAATTAAGGTGTATTGGTATAAAAAATGAATAGTTTAAGGGTTTGAGGTTGGACTCAGTAATGCAAATACATTCAGCATCACTAAGGCTGGTTGCCCTTGGTGGAATGTAGGCAGTCACCCAGGTTACACATGTTGGGAAATATAGGCAGAGATTTATTCTGTACAACTCTGGTAATTTTATATTTGCATTAGTAGGAAAAAGGGGGAGCGATTTTTTGGTGCAGAAGCAGACTCTTAGCACACACCCAGCTCCTTTCCATGTATAATCATGCACAGTATTTACAAGCGAGTGGGGTTTGAGGTTTCAGTCTGTAATGCAAATACATTCAGCATCACTAAGGCTGGTTGCCCTTGCTGGAGTGTAGGCAGTCACCCAGGATACACATGGTGGTGGTCTGAAAAAGCAGTTTGGACATGTGCATTTAAAAAAATCTGAAAAGTGGATTCATAATGTGTCAGTCTGTAAAAGTGATTATCACTTTCCAAAAAAAAAGAGCAGTAAGTGTGCATTCAAATTGGCAAAGAAATTTCGTTTTGTGACTAATGTGAAAACATGACTCTGTGTGCAAATAGGAATTACAGGCAGAGATTTATATGTTTTTAAATTATCATTTGGCCTAATGGAAAGATAACCAATTGTAATGTGGACTTTTTTAATTTTTAATGAAACTTTCGAAAACCAAAAATTTAGAGAAAATCGGTAACATCTGCACAATTTAAATTTTGGAATGTTATTGGAGTGCCATTGGAAATTTTTTCAAAAAAGATTTTTTAAATTACTATTTGGCCATGTGGAAAGGTAAACAATTCTATTGTGGACTTAATAAATTATTAATAAATATTTAGGGAACCAATATGTTACAGAGAATCGGTGAGATCTGTACAAATAAAACTTTAGAATGTTATTGGATTACCATTGGAAATTTAATCAAAAAAGAATTTTAAAATTACTATTTGGCCTAAAGGAAATGGAACCAGATGTAATGTGGAGTTATTTGAGATATAATATTGTGATTATACTAATGAAACAAACATATCAGACGGTATTTTAAAGAAATAAGTATTGATATTAGATGATATTTTTTTAGAATATTATGCATTTCTATAATGTTAAGTTTAAGTAAAAAGAGATTCTGGGCTTTTTTAATACAATCTTTGAGATTGTTATTTTTTTTTGCCCGCTGTAAAATGATGAATGCAATTGCTTTCACAATTTATAGTGAAATGCAATATATTCTGAAAACAGCAAAAATAAGGCAAAAATATTTTTTGATAAATATGTAAATATGTGTACTGTATTATAAAATGTTTTAAAAATATTAATACTTTTTTCTTTTTTTTCAGATTGATATAGAAAATTTTCGAAAACTAGAACCATTTTTAAAGCAATTTTTTTAAAAAACAAATGAATAAATATTTTTTGAGTGGGTATGGTAAGTCAATAATAATAATTGTAGTCTCTCAAAGACCTTGTAATGTGATAATTGATTTTTAGTGTTTTTTAAAAAAAAAAAAAAAATACGCGCACCGTACGCGTACGGTAAAAAAAAAAAAAAAAAAAGTTTTAAAAAACATATATAAAAAAAAGATGAAAGATAAGGTTGGCTCTTAAAAGAGCCGTTGTGTTCATGCAGGGACAGAGGAAAGAAAGATTGGGAAAATTTGTCTCTGCGACAAGTGTGCTGATCTATTTTGAGGTTCACTAGGGAAACACTGGTCTCCCTATGACAAATTAGATCATGACAAGAGGCGCATCGAATATCAACCCTCAGAAATCGAGGGTTAATTTCCAGAGGGCCAGCAAAAGGAGATGCTCCCCCCACAGATGAAGGGCTCACCTGACCTGCAGAAGAAGGACTCAGCCCTGCAGATGATGGTCCAGGCTGAGCTGCTGTGGATGTGCTTGGTTGACTTACTGAAGGGTTACCTCCAGTAAGTCGAGCATGTGTCCTTTTGTGTACATCCTTGAGGTGCCTCATCATGGTATGATTCCCAAAGGAATACTTCCTGTCAGGATTACCTCTTGAAAGTACACGCTGACACAGCTTGCAAGTCACTAAGGGTGCATTTACCTTTTGCTGGCCTTCAGGAAAAGTAAAATAATCCCATACATAAGAGGTCTTTTGTTTCCTCGCTCTCTGCCTCAAGGTAGTGCTGCTAGTGCTAGCCTCACTCTCAGAAGGGTTCAGCTGTTCTGCCATCGTATCACAAAGACAACCCAGCTCCTTCTCCTAAGGGATCACAAGCAGAAATGAGGGGAATGGGTGTGGTGTAGGAGAGTTCTAGAACTGAAAGTAGTTTCAACCAATCAAAAGTTGTGTTTCATGATCACATGACCTACCGTACGCTTACGGTACGCTTACGGTACGCTTACGGCAAAAGTACGCATGCGCGTAAAAAAGACACGCGCTTGCGCGCATGCGCATAACAGTCACTACCCGACACTTCCGCGTAACGTGCGCGTGTAGCGTACACGCGTACGCGTCCCACGCGGAGTACGCGCGGCTACGCAAATTGCGTAACTATACGCAAACAGAGTAGATAAATTACGGACATTGCGTAAACCGTACGCTTACCGTAAGCTTACGGTACGCGTACTAAAAAAACAAAATAAAAAAAAAAGGAAAAAATGTATTGCTAATAAATTTTACCTGTTTATTTTATAAAATATTTTTTAAAAACATATTATAGAATTTTAAAAATTTAACCATAGTCTTAAAAAAAGGATAGAAAATTAAAAAAAATATATGTTTAAAAAATAGAAGAAAATAAAAAAATTAGCATTTAAAAAACCTTGCAAATTCACTGAAAAAAACATGGGTTTCACACACGTTATAGTTAGGAATTAGCATTTAAAAAACCTTGCAAATTCACTGAAAAAACCATGGGTTTCACACACGTTATAGTTAGGAATTAGCATTTAAAAAACCTTAGAAATTCAATAAAAAAACCAAAGGTTTCACACATGTTATAGTTAGCTGGACATTTCACTCGTAAAAAACCATTGAAATTCCCCCGTTATAGTTAGTTCAGCTAACTATAACTCGCGCGCCCGCAATGCACTGCTGATGACGTCACATATTACATCACTCATGACATGGTCAGTGACATCACTCATGACATCACTGATGACATCTCAAATGACATCACTGATGACATCACTGATGACATCATCCTTGTGATAGAGTGGCAGACCACCTCTGCCCCTAATATAACCTTTGATACACACATTCAAAAATAGAAATTAAAATTTTAAAAACAATGGACATACCAATACCAGTTACAACAACCTATTCAGTAATTCTAAGATCCACATACACATCCACTCATTCACCAACAGTCCTGTACAGTCACTCATACATGTACTCACTCATCATATGTACTCATACACGTATACATCCTGTTACACAATGCCACTCATCCATAGAGGTACTCACACACATAGTCACTCATGCTAATAAAGAATCAAACATACATTTACTTGCATATACAGTTATACACACACCGCCACACTTACTTCTACAGAAACTTACACATACTTAGTCTTTTAAACAATCACCTATAGAAACACATACTTATTCATAAAGGAACTCTTCCAATCTCTCACTCTCACATATACTCGCTTATATACACCAATTGTCACATATACTAGTTTAAAACATATGTAGTTACTCATAGAGACACTATTGAGACAGTCATTCACTCACTAACACACCCATGCACACACTCATTCACCCATAGAGTCCTGCACACATGCTGTCTTCAACACATACAAAGAGTGAGTCACTCATTCATGCACCTATGCACTACGTAATACCCCCCACCGAACCATACAGACATCAGACACTGATACTCAAAAAACCAACTAATAACCTATATAGACACCCATGTAGCTACTCACCAACCCATGCAGCCACTTATACACAAAGTGAGAGACTGATACAGATATTTATATATTACTCACTAAGCCATGTATTCACTAAGATACACTTAATCAGTCAGTTATACAATCAATTTTTCAAAAACAATTCATCCATTTAGACACTTATATACCCATTTATTCTTCCATCGACCTTGAGATATACATATATAAAACATATGTAATTTTCTGAAAAACACACATTCTCTGAATGATGTCATCAGTGATGTCATTTGAGATGTCATCAGTGATGTCATGAGTGATGTCACTGACCATGTCATGAGTGATGTAATATGTGACGTCATCAGCAGTGCATTGCGGGCGCGCGAGTTATAGTTAGCTGAACTAACTATAACGGGGGAATTTCAATGGTTTTTTACGAGTGAAATGTCCAGCTAACTATAACATGTGTGAAACCTTTGGTTTTTTTATTGAATTTCTAAGGTTTTTTAAATGCTAATTCCTAACTATAACGTGTGTGAAACCCATGGTTTTTTCAGTGAATATATATATATATATATATATATTACCTACTGGCGGTCGCCAGTAGGTAGTTATAGTTAGGACCACGTTTCCATAGGAAAACCTCAACATTCTATTTTGAATAACTTTGGCGCCGGTCGACGAATCCTCGCGAATTTCTCAAAATAGGTGGGGCGCTACGCTCCGCTCCTACCCTGAAAGTCTCGGGGGGATTCGTCAAGCGGGGGCTGAGATAAAAGGGGGGTCCCAAAACGCGTTTTTCCCATGCATTTTTCCATAGGACCTTTAGAACGAGCTACAGCCCGAACGGCTGAACAGAATTACTAGAAATTTGGCAGAGAGGTAGTCCCTAGGTCAAGGAAGTGCCTTTTGTAGGTTTGGTGTAAATCTGTTCAGTAGATTCTGAGAAAATAGCCTTTAAATCAATATATATATCTGAGCCCGCTTACGGTACGCTTACCGTACGCTTACCGTACGCTTACCGTAAGCTTACGGTGGCGTGAGCGAGCGCGATTCTGATTGGCTCTTAGATCTTAGTAAACATTCGAATCGGCCGAAACCAGGAAGCGGCGTCCGCCATTTTGTCTCTCGCACTGAGTGTTGTTTATCAAACATGATGGCCAAAAACATGTTACGGGGCTGTTTTGACAACTCCCTCCCACATAGTCATGTTGAGGGAGTCCCCAAACATCCCCCAAGAGCAAAAACGGTTTTATTTTTTTTTCGGCAATTTCGCGGGGTACGCTTACCGTACGCTTACCGTACGCTTACCGTAAGCTTACCGTACGCTTACGGTAAAAAAATAAAAATAAAAAAAACACTATCCGCACTTACCCCACCCCCTGTGCTTTTGGTGGCCGCAGGCCACCAAATGTGCAGGGCTTATTAATAGAGAAAAAAAACGTAATTTTGGCAACATGAAATTATAAAATCGAAATAAAAAAAACACTATCCACATTGACCTCACCCCCTGTGCTTTTGGTGGCCGAAGGCCACCAAATGTACAGGGCTTATTAAAGTTGATAAAAACCGTGCACGGAACGAACTGCGTTAAGTGGGCGCGCACGCCACAAATGGCGTAAAGTAACTTAGCATTTAAAAAACCGTACAAATTCACTGAAAAAACCATAGGTTTCACACACGTTATAGTTAGGAAATAGCATTTAAAAAACCTTGCTAATTCACTGAAAAAACCATAGGTTTCACACATGTTATAGTTAGCTGGACATTTTACTGATAAAAAACCAATGAAATTCCCACGTTATAGTTACTGTAGGCAACTATAACTCACGTGACCGTAATCCTCTGCTGATGACATATGTGTCTTTATGAAAAAAAAATATTTGTAATATATGTATAGCTAAAATTTAATGGAAGAAGATATGGGCAAATAAGTGTCTAAATACAGTATTAGCATCAGCAGAGGATTGCGGTCGCGTGAGTTATAGTTGCCTACAGTAACTATAACGGGGGAATTTCATTGGTTTTTTATCAGTAAAATGTCCAGCTAACTATAACATGTGTGAAACCTATGGTTTTTTCAGTGAATTAGCAAGGTTTTTTAAATGCTATTTCCTAACTATAACGTGTGTGAAACCTATGGTTTTTTCAGTGAATATATATATATATATATATATATATATATATATATATATATATATATATATTTATTTATCCAGACCATTACTCACTCCAATTAAGAATGAGTCCGACGCATGCCAAGGGCGTTGAAAAGTTGATTTAAATTCAATCTTGGAGGCATAAACCGGTGAGCTATGAAACGCCGCGGCAGACGCGTTTCAGCGATTTGCTTTCTTCAGTGCCGGTTTCATAGTGAAAGTCCTCACGCCTGCAAGATGTTTAAATGCAGACGCTTTTGTTTTCATTGGTGCTTGAACTCACCTCTACATTAAAGGAACAGTGTCTTGTCACTCGCTACACCACTTGCCTCCTTCCAGACCTCGCTGCATAAATATCAATAAATATAAACCTTATTTCATAATAACCTTTTTACTCAAAAATAAATGTAATTATATTTTTTTATTAAATATATTTTAATTCTGTGCACAATGTTTTATAATTTGTCATACATTAGAAATAAATAGAAAAGCTGTATATTTGGCTGGATTTTTTTAAACAAAACTTACAAATAATTGAAATGAATTTTAATATATATATTTAATATATTACTTAATTTAAAATTAAGTTAATAGTGCTGTGGCACTTGTTCATTTTCATCTACATTTCAAATAAATCTATGAAATTAATCTAAAATAATATTTACATAAATATAGATATCTTTTTGTTTAAGTTTAATACACCGTGTAAGTTTTTCCTAAACTTTATCAAAGGGAGATCTCCATTCTGGTGGCAGAAAACTCCATCTACTTGCGCAAAATTACTACTAGTAACTTTACACTCATAAATTTGGCTCCACCCCATGTCTCAGGGGGTGGAAGCATGTACATCTACATTATGTAGTAAATTTACACTCGGAAATGGTGGATAGCCAAAATTAGCACATTTTCTACAAAGTGTAAGAGTAAATTTACATATGTAGGTTTAATCACATGTAAGTTTACCTTTGGTTATGCGCCCCACTGTGTTTAAATGACTTTAAGAAATCGGTTTTATTTTTTGAGCTATGAACAACTTCAAACTTCATACGTCAAGTGAGCGTCCTTGTGGAATCAGTCTGGTTTGCCAGTGTTTCACGCAGCGCATGCATTGGTACGCAACCTTGCCCAGTCCTGAAGAGTCCTAGACCCACCAAACCCAACTACAAATCTTAAGAGCCCACCTTACAAGATCTCAAAAAAAGCTACAGTTCTATTGAGGATCCCAGCTCTAATTTTAGAGACATTTAAAAAATAACTGAGCAGATGTTTTTCATTTTGGGTGGCCTACCCAATGACTGTACCAAAACTCCAAAAAGGGGCATGACCATCACCTTTCTATTGTATTGCATTTAGCAAGGATTGTGCACTATTTTTGAACAATCATATGTTATTGTGAAATTGTTTTCATTTGCAGAAACATCTTTAAGTACTCTTTTGACTCTTTTTGTTTAGACTCTAGATAAAGCAAAAAAAATGTGTTCCACCTATGTGCATTGTCTCACTCTGCATAACAAGATGCCTTGGTCAATATAAAAATATTGTTGTGTGTGAAAGTGTTAACCCCTTCAGTGCCACGCCCTTTCCCCGCCCTGTGCCGGGCGTTACATTAGCGGGCGGGGTTCATGACGAGATAGTCTCGTCATGGGCACAGCGCAACCATGCTCCATGACGAGACTATCTCGTCATGGGCACTGAAGAGGTTAAAGTAACATCCCCTTACCAATAACAAATAATAAGTTATTATGGTATAATTATTTTGTTTATTTATCCAGCTAGAGCTGTTGGATTCTTTGTCTACTGTTGATGTGCAGCCTAGGCTCTAGAGCAGGATATGGGCTCATCTCTATTTCTTTTATTCACAAAAAGTTAAGCAGCACAATTGCAGTGGTGACTGCATGCCGTGCAGTCATCACTAGTAGTGAATAGGCCGACAGGCTCACTCACCATTTAAATGTCCTGCTGCTGTGTGCTTAACTCACATTTGAAATCCCGAAACCAGTCCTAGGATGCTTGTTTCCAGTCCAGGGAGGACCTGGCCTGGCAGTTCGGGCTGGACTGTTCCCATTGGGCACAGGGTCAAGACTGATTTGCATATGGCTGGGTCCAAACTGGAATGGCATGGTGAGCAAAAAACAATGGATTTAGGCCCAGATCTCTGTACTGGGGTGAATGTATGACATTGTTCTGCATTCTGTCCATCAATAGTTCTTTTTTGCATAACTCACTTTTGGCCTACATCAGGTAGATGTGGAGTGCTACGCAACACAGGAGTAGCGACTTTGTGCTGGATTTATGTGTGCCTGGGAAGGGTACAATACAGGGATAGAGCAGTATTGTGTAGTACATGTGGGATTACTGCATGTGCTGAGTGTATTTTGCCTGCGAGGAATAAATTACATGAAAAATGTAGTCCTGTGCAGTACATGCGAAATGAAAGCATGTGCTGGGTATATGTGTGCTTGGACGAAGTGCAATACAAGATGGGTGACGTATTGTGCAGCATGCACATGGTGAGTGTGTGTTTGTAGTGGCACAATGCATGGAGGTAACAGTACTGGAGAGTAAGTGTGCTATGATTGTACACTGAATGCAAGCGTGTCTGCAATGGTACATTACATGGAAGACGCTGGACTCCATTTTGGAAAGACCAAGTCTGCCTGGTGAAAACATGAGTAGAGGAATCCTCCCAGGCAGATTTGTGTTTTGCTTCATTCCCGTGAGCTTGGAGAAGCACATACAGTAGGAAAGCAGGAAGACAGTCCCCCTTAGTACTTCAAAAGGTTGCTCTTTGATTCAGTGATAGTCAAGCAAAAGGGTCCTGGACACATCTCAGGAAGGAGTTGGAGCTGATAAGGGAATCATACAGTGGAGGGCTGGGAGCCTGGGATTAACCTTTTCATGCACTTATTACTGTATCTAACATCCAGGTGTGAACACGCCCATGAATTGTGTTGTGGGTAAATCAGCTTTGGAGTCTTGCCTGTTGTGACAGACATCCTTTCAAGGAGAAAGAAGAAGAGAGAGGTGTGCACTTCGAAAGAAGCAGACCCCCGACACAAAACTTCAAAGAATCAGACCCTAAATCACATTTTGGTGTTTGGGAATGGACTATAAGAAGAGGAGGTTGAGACCCCAAACTTTGTCATCTGTCAAGCAGCCAAACAGGCTATCTGAGATGGGGAAGTTCTGCAAGAATTCTACCTGTGATCAGGACTGGGGGCCAACGCATACTAGTCTCCATGCTGGGTGAGAGAACATCACCCAGGGAAACCAAGATTGCCTGCCCTGGAGCATGGAGCACCAGTGCCAGCCTGCTTGCCAACCTGTTTACCAAAACCACTGTGCCCTGTGAGGAAGAGGAGAGCATTGTTGGGGGTGAGGTCAAGTAGAGTGCCCTACCGTGAGGACTCCTTGTGCAAAGTTTTGGCTGTGCACCGATTGGGTTGTAGCCCGTGCGAGGGATTGTTTTCAGTTACCCAGGTATGCCAGGAGAGGGCCGCCATAGATGCCATAGCCTGACCCGAGCATCGAGCACTCTGTGGAACTCGCCAAGCGACACTGCCTCTTTGCGGTGACCCTATATGTGGAGGGGGCCACTGTTGAAGTCATTGTATGACCAGTGTGCCAAGACTCGTGAACGGCTTAGCGGAGATCCCATATGCCAGAAAGGGCCACGGTGGGGTGGGGTGGGGTGGGCAATTGCACAGAAGGAGTATACATTGCATCCTGAGGTACCACTGCAACCCTGTGTGCCAGGAAGGGGTGCAGGGACCAAATCACCAAAGACTGTGGGCATTCGCCTGGGACTGGATTGAGGCTGTGACCAATGGGTCTAGTTGCAACACAAGATTAGCCTTGACTGACCCCTGAGGGTCGGGAGAATGCTGAGGAGGATGTTGCACCCTCGCTGGGCTCCAGTCGGGAGCAGAAGAATAAAATTTCCCACCTCCCTCACTCGCTGGTAAGAAAGTGAATTACCCCATGTTCAGGAGCTGGTAGCTGCTCCAATCGTTGGGGAGAGCTGGCTGCGAAGCTCAGGAGAGTGAGCCTGCCCCTGCCAGATGCTGCCACGTGTACTGTGAGCAGCCCAACTTCTCCAAGCTGGATCAGAACACGTGCTCAGCGCACCCGCTTCCGCGCTGCAGTAGCAGGAAAGACTTGAACTGTGCCTGTGGAGCTCTAGGGAATTCGTTATGGAAGGTGCTGCAGCACCATAGACACTATTGACTAATTATTATGAGTCAAAGGGGAACTCTTGAGTATGCCCACTAGTGAAGTGGAGAATAACCCCAATCACGTTATAAGAAAGCGGGCAGGACAGGGACTTGCCAGACAACTACAAGAGCCCGATCTTAAGGGGATTGTGGTATTGCTCATGAATGTTGTTATTCCTTTTAATGTGTAGAGCTAGAAATAAAATACTTCTATTTGTCACAGAAGTAAGTATTTCACTGGACACTGATTTATTGTTTGTACTGAGTGCGTTTTGAGTTATGAGTAGTGTTCACTTACTTGTATCTACACACCCACACTAAGGGAGACTTTGACTGCTCGTGCACAGCTATCACTGAGAATGAAGTGCAGCAGGGGTACTTGGCCCAGTTGTTCAGGATCCATAGTAGGTCGGAGCTGCGGACATCAGGAGTAAAAGTCTTCAAGCACCACGGTTCGGCCCAGTAGCGGATGCGTTCCTCATGGCCCTCTCAAAGGGGTTCTGACACTGAATTTATACAATTTTTAGCCCGCCTGTAATTCAGCAGAATAATTACCTTTCCTGGGCTTCCAGTAAAGCAAATTGTCATCTGCTAATTTGCCTAATAGGATTGAGATAGTGTAGCATTAAACAGGGCAAAGCCTTCATGGGGCAAAAAGCCAGAATTCAGAGGTGTCATTAAGGGACTAACTCTCTGGATGAAAGGTTTTAATCGCCCTACTGTGACAGATCCTTTTTACTGAAGAGGCCTGCCTGGAACTTTTTGTTTCCGAAGACCTAAAGGAGAGGTGGATAGATGTTGCAAGTGCATCCAAAATAACCTTGTTCTGTTTTGAGAAAGGGAACTTTCAGGTACTTTTTTCAGTTGGGAGATGGAATTTTCATTTTATGAGGCTTCCCCCATATTGGATTCTTCTCATACATCATTCTGGAATTTTAGTACCTGCAAGGTAAATTCCATAAGACTTTAATTGCATTTTTTGTCACAAAAGCAGCTTCATTTAGGGTGGGAATTTTTAACAGCAGTGTAGGATGAGTTTTCTATCAAATGTACGGCAGAGATACTTTTTGGCTGTTCAAGATCTGCAAAGAGAAAGACATGGAAAAATGCCCTATACACCTGTGGAGGTAATACTTGCAATTTGCAAAGTCAATCTTTCCTGCAAGACATAGGTTACATCAAAACTGTGTACAGACAGCCTCCTAAAGTAGGCTCCTTGAATAGTGAGCCTATCTCTACTGTGAAAGGTGTGTTTACTATTTTGGCTATGTATTGTAGAGGGTCCTGTGTGTCTTGAGTTATCTGCTCACCTTTGCTGGATGTCAAATTAACTAGTATACTGGACTGAAATACAGAATTGGACTGTGATCAGTTATGAAAGGTAAAATGGACCTGTAGGACCTATGCTCCTACATCATTGTTTTTAACTGGACAGGGTCACTTGAGACTTGTTCTGAAACTTTAAAGAAGAAAGGTGAAGAGATAAATAATGATTTCCCATTTTAAAATCCAAAACTTAAACATCCATATACAAGCTGTAAGGCACCCATAAAGTCAATCTGCTGAACCAAAGATGGAATTTTGACTTGGAACCACTTGGTGGCTTATAAACATGGGCCTGCAGTTGAATAGGAGATACCATAGATTATATCCAAGCTACTGAAGAGCAAACTCAGCTACCGATTTCAGGTGTCAGTCAGAACATTAATGTTTTAAAAAAACTTTTTATTGAAAATCACAGCAATATACAATGCACAGATGATTCCAATGAAACTACCACAGTGATCAAGTGGGTAATGCACATTTGTTGTAGATACAGTAAGCACTGTACAGAGTGAAACATATCATGTGATGAAGAGTACTTGCGTGCATCAAATATCACAATATTTCAATAATCTCAGATGGTAGGGGTGAGCGTTATCAATCGTTCATAGCAAAAAGGACCTGAGTGGGCCCCAAAATTCTCTAGGGTGGGCTGTGAGATGTATCTCTTAAGCATAGGTTTCAGCCTGCTGGCTACAGTAGATCAAGTCCTCCAGCCATTGAGCCATTCTGGAAACCGTTTTCCATATCCATACAAGTGCCACTCGCTTCCTACCTAGCACAAAGGCCATGGATAAAAATCGGTGGGCAGCCCAGGGAGAGCAGGCGTGTCTCCCAGCAGTGCAAGTGGAGGCGAAGGGGACAATTGCAGTTCCAACATCTGACTAAGTAACAGGGGCGCAACTAGACCCAAACTTCGGGGGGGCTAACGCTCCCAGCCAGTGCTGGCCCAAGTACTGGTCACACACAGTGCAACAGTCTTTTTTGGCACCCCTCCCCCATTTCCTCCTTCTCTGTGAATTCCTTCACTACCACTCACCAACAATACACCTCATCTCTCTATAGCACCTTTCTGACAAACATTTCATTTTTTTATAGCGCTGCTCATAATTTACACTCAGTTCTGTGATCTGCATGGTACACGTTCTTTGTAGCAGGCACATTAACCCTCTATGCTGTGTGGTTGGCAGGAGTGCCCATGTGAGTGCACAGTGAATGATGCAGCAGTGTGAGAGTAGGGTAAGAGGAGTGACTGCAGGGTGAGTGAGGTGACCATATGAATTTGGGTGCGGATGTAAGTGCAGAGTGGGACAAATGAGTGAGTGGTTAGTGATGGCCTTGTTTGAGTAAGATTGCAGATTGAGCAGTGAGGGGGACAGGTGAGTGAAGTGTCACATGAGAGGAGGGTGAGTAGTGTGCTCATGTGACTGCAGAGTGAGGTACAGGATGAACAGCTCAAATGCATTGTGAGTGCAGAATGATCACTGTGAGTGCAGGGTGAGTGGGTGAATGGTGTGAGTGCATGGTGATCAGTGTTAGTCCATTCTGATAGCTGTGAGTGCAGGGTGAGCCTAAAAGTGAAGGGCGAGAATGAGGAGTGAGTTGTCTGAATGCAGAGTGCATTCCCAGACACTCGAAGTAACTCAGCATGTTACTGGCGGCAGCGTAGGGTTTCAGATATAAGTTAAACTATTGCTATTATGGCATTAATCAGAGATCGACGGTGGAGAAAATAAATAATGTGCTGATCCTGCAAGAGACTTCCAGGTCTCATTATTTTGAAAATAAGCAGTCACCTATGCACTTATCTGTGCATTCTTCGAACAGCAGATATAAATAGAAAGCACTTTTAATTGTGTTCTAGGGCTGCCTGAATGATCCATGACTGATAATTAATGGGAACAAAACCAGAAAAGCCACATTATGAATGAATACATACTTTTTTAGTTATCCCATATTTAGTGTCAAGACAAGGTCTTTGCATGCTCTTTAAACAACACATGGCTGGCATTTTTCTTTTGGCAATCCTACTTTATATTCCATTTCATGAAATGCATTTGCACACTATGGCTGTAAATGTAAAATACAAATGTAAGGAATAGGCAGAATGGGGGTCCAGGGGGTACTGGAGCCAGAAAAAAACTTATGCTTTGGTAACCAGTTTACAAAGGTCTGGAAATATGCAAATAGTCTTTAAAGATCTGTGAAAAACTCAGACGTGAAGGACTTATGTCTCTAGACAATGCACAGCCAAGCCCATAGCAACTTGTGCTGCAGCAGCCCAGGCTGAGACACACGACCGGGTGAAGGGGGGGGGGTGAGGTGGGGGTGCTAAAGCCCTTTTAGGCCTATGGGCGTTGCGCGTATGGCATCATTTTGTGTTTGTAGTTAAATGGGGTCTCCTGCACCTGTGACAACAGTAAGCCCAGCTTTTTTGGAAATCTGTTGCCCCATGTCTTCTTCCCATTTTTTCCTAGCTTTAAAATATAAACTAGGTATGCCAGCAATCGTTTCCACTCTCCGAGTATAGAAAGGAGAGGGACTTGCCTGCAACAGCACGGTGTTTATAAGAAGACAATAAAGTCATCTCAGTAGGGGCCAAGGGGAAATCACTAAATGCAGACCTGACCGCCGAGCATGGAGTAAGATAGCTATCGCAGAGCCCTCTCCCTTATTCTTAAAAGTTTGGAGACCGACAAAGGACTCCCTTTCAAAAGGATCACCCAAGGTCATGATGCCCAAGCTGTGTAGCTGTTTCACAGCACCTTCTTCCATTTTGGGGGGAAAAAGTGGATTGTGGGCTTGGGGGAGCAGGGAATGTGGAATTTCGAGGCTCAAGTTATGTTATGTTATGTTATTTTAATTTATTCAGCGCACAGCTACTTGGAAGTGTCCCGGCACTATAGACCGCTGGGGAACCCGTCCTGGCTATCCCTGTGAGATTGTCCCTTTCTGGGTATCTCCAAGGTGAAACCAGGCATCCCCGGCGTCTGTGGGGTGCCGTTGTAGAGATGAGGCAAGCTTAATGCCCAGAGTTGCCGAGTGTGTTCCTGGTTAGAGTAGGTACCGAGGCGAGAATTAACGAGTCCGTTTTGACCCTGGTGCACGACGCCAGACGCCACAGAGCTCACTCGTCATGCCAATGACATCCACATCATCCATCGCAGTGCTGGGCCATGCGGACACACAACCCAAGATCATCCCGGAGAGGATTATCGCGTTCCACCCTGGCATGCAATGGTAACCAGTGAGTTGCATTCCAGTATTTCAAGTAATGTGTGTGGGTCACCGAGTAATAGACATGCCAGTCTGGTAAAGCAACGCCTCTATTTCTCATAATGCGCAATTGCGCATTAGCACATCCCATTACAACCGAGGCTGCTCGCCACGTCACATCAACTTATGGAGCTTCTGTCACAGTTGCCTAAAGTACGCCATGGGGAGGTGCACTGGAACATTAGCAAATAGATAGAGAAACTGTGGTAGTGCGATCATTTTAATAAGCGCTGAACTTTCATGTCTGATCTTCCTTGGTCGACGGTGACGTGCAGGATACCAAGCCTTTTGGAGCCTAAAAAGAATATATCCTCCAGATTGGTCCTCATGAAGATTTTGACTTTTATTAATGTGCATTGGTCTAAAGGTAAAATCCTTTAGCATAACCATGACCCACCCTACATCAAAACCTGATGCCACAAACCTCAGCTATCAGGTCAACAATTCCCGGTCAAAATCCTTTTTACATTTTTTAAAATTATTTTTCTTTTTCCCATTGAATTTTGAATGTGCTATTTTTATCATTTTCTTTAATTGGGTAAATGTTGGATTATAGCCCTTTCGTGTATATTTATTTATTTTATTTTATGTGCAAAGTTTTAGATAGCATAAACAAGACTCGTCAGGGTATCAGAGCCCTGTACTTTGAAGCAGATAAGTTATGCTGGTACAGGAGAAAATCATATACATATTAGGGGTTTACACGAAATGGCCATTGCAGAAAATATTAGATATAATGCAGGTAGGTAAGGAAGGTCAATGCTGTAAAGCGATTAAAGTTAGTTTGTATGGGTAAAGGTCTGTTATCGCAGTTGGCTATTCAGGAGAAATCCTTTTAATTCTTTTCTAAATGCAGAGGTTGAGGGTTTGTTTTGATTTGGGGAGGGAGGGCGTTCCAAATTCTTGGGGCAAGACCAGAGAAGGCATGGTTGTAGGTTCTCTTCTTGTTGAACTTTTGTGGTTTTAACAGTAGAGTGTTTGAGTTCCTTAGGGCGTGATTCCCACCAGATAGTTCACGTTTATTTGCCAAGCAATTGGGGGTGTTCTGATGCAGCGCTTTATGCGTCAAGCAGACTATCTTGTACCTGATACTTGCATCGAGAGAAAGCCATTTGAGTTGGATTAGATCTGGTGTGATGTGATCATATGTTTTTAATCCGGTGATGAGTCTACAGCAGAGTTCAGAGTGGCCCTTAAAGAGGCCAGTTTAGCTTTGGGTAGCCGGTTAGGGTCACAATTCCGTGGTCTGAATGGGAGATGACTAGGGATTGGAATGCTAGTTGCATGAATGCAGGTGGCAGAAACGGTTTGATTTTCATTAAAGTGCAGAGTTGGGGATTAGCTCCTTTTGTTGTTACACTGATATGATCTTGCATATTCAGGAATTTGTCCAAAGTTATGCCTAATAATCTAGTGTAGTTAACCATATGTGGGATCGATTGAGGGCTGTTAGTTGTTTGAGCCAATCCTGAATGGGGCAGGATGATTCTAGAGGGCAAGCAGGAGGAATTCTGTCTTGAGAGTATTTAGCATAAGGTGTTTGTGAGATAGCCACTGTTGAGTTTTCAGAATAGCACGGTTAAGAGTATGGACGTCGTCTGGTGAAGAAATGTTCTCTACAGACTTGTTTACGGTCATCGTAGACTTTGATTCTTTGCATTATATTTTAAAGGAACAAAGAAAACCAATTTAAGAGTGGACCCAATAACCCTATCCTTTTTCCAAGAAGGTCAATAAAGTTGTAATGTTTGACCATGTCAAACGCAGAGTAAAGATCAAGTAGTATAAGTAGGGAAGGTTTGTTCTGGTCAAGTAGTCTAACGGCATCGTCAACAATGTGTGTCAGAGCAGATTTGTTACTATGTCCAGATGTGAAGCCCGATTGGTATTGGTCTACGAGCTGAAACTGTTCAATGTGATTTTCAGAGTGGGGTATATACGCACTTCTCTAGTAGTTTGGCTAAAGTCGTGATATTAGAAATTGGTCGGAAGTTGTTAGGATCAGATAAATCTGCATTTGGCTTCTTTGGATGTGGTGAACTTGTCCAATCTTGAGGCAATCTGGAATTAAGCCTTGCACAAGAGATTCATGTAAAAACTTAGACCAGAAAGGGAAATTGGAAGAAGTAAGCTCTTCTGAAGAACGTGGTGGGCAAAGAATCCATGAAATAATTTGAAGGTTTTAATGAAGTTATGAGGTTGAGCAGCTTTGCATAGTCAGGTAGTATGTAGATATTTCATGATGCATCATATTTTGGAGAATAATCCACTGGTTCAGTAAGAAGAGAGCTCGCCAAAGGATGCCTTGGAGACAGAGTGGATTGGGCCAGATTCTGTGTGTCAGGAGAGGAGAACTGTAGTTCTAGTTCAATCTTTCTTGTCTTTTCTATGAAGTGTGATGAGAACTTCTCACCACTTGGGAGTGAGTCCTTGAGTGCAAAGAATTGATTGGTTGAGTGGTTCTCTTGTTGTTTGATGATTTCAAAAAGTTATTTTGGTCTGTTTTTGGCCTTATCAAGCTTAGACTTAAAGTGATCAATGTTGGCACTACGGATATGTTTGTTATAAGCATTTCTTGTCATCCTTTTTTTATTTTATTTTTTATAGAGTTTTATATAGCGCAAACTAGACCCGAAGATATCAGGTACCAGAGCGCTTTACATGAGCACCAGGACACATTCATTTTTTTTTGTCAGGCACGGGGGATTGGGGGATTTGCCAAGAATCCACAGGATGTTGAGCATTGTTGTCGAAACTCAAACCTGGTTCCCCAACTTCGAGGTCGACCGCTCTAGCCGTAAGGCTACATCCTCCCCCATCTAACTGCTTGAGGTTAGTTATGGAAGAAGAGTTTCTCCAAGATCTTTCTGCAAGCCTTAGTTTACATCGTTCCTCATTAAGAGAGCCATTAAATGAGATTTTGAATGTAGGAATACTTTTGAGAGACACCGGAGCGAGTGAGTTCGAGAATTTACATCCTGGAATGAATGAAGTGTTCAGTGAGTTCATTGGAATATGTTGAGTTGAGGGAGGAAGGAAGACGATTATGCCTCATGCAAGTAAGATCAATTACGTTGATATTCCTCAGATCTCAAGACCATTGTTTGGTCTTGCGAGGGTGTGCTTGTCTAAACAGCACCCTTTCCAAGATGAGAATAGAGATTAAGAAATGATCTGACCAGTCGCATGGTAACATGTCATTCAGTTGTATGACGTTATCTTTGGCTATGATTAGGTCTAGGGTGGAACCCTTGTTGAGTGTAGGCCTGTTGAATGACTGTGTGAAGTTACGGTCAGATGATAATGACTTACCCTAGACCCCTTCCCGAAAGTAGTAGTTATCTCAAGAGAAAGAAAAAATGCATAATTTAACAAACAGAGAAGGGAAGGAAGCAGAAAACAAGAGTTTCAAGTAGCTAGCTAAATACTCCCTACATTAAACCCTTACCCAACCTCTATTACAAAGGAGCTATGCCTCAATCAAACTCTTGCAATGGGTACTGACCCTAGTTATTCAGGCAGAAAATGGTTTGCAAACCTTAATTCAGGTCTAGAACAACAGAAGCCCAAAGGATAACTATTCTGATATTTATTCTAAGAGGAAGGGATGCTCAAACATCAAACAACAGGAGCATGAGCAAAGACTCCAGACTTCAGAAAAAGGAAAGGAAAACCTTTGTGGAGCAAGCACTTAGTGAAAAGTATGGAGGAGTGAGTGAGGAGGGGCATGACCAGGATGTCAACATTTTTGAATAAGTAACTGACGCACAGGATTCACACACTGAATACGCAACAGAAGTAAGAGGAGGTGTGACATGTCCCTGTTGATCTGTGGTAGAAAATATAGGGCCCACATCCACCACAACAGAAAAGCCAGGAACTGCAACCAAAGAACATATCAGACACTGTGGCTCCTCTGTTGAATGGACACATACCCAACAAGCCCACACAACTACCTCAGCTGAAGTCAAAGGCCAGCGCAGAAAGGAGGAGCTAAGGTTAGGGCTTGGAAGAGAATTACAGAGCAACGGCCAGGTGGGAAGCTGCAAACCAAGGTGCTGGCAGTTACCCCATCTGGGGTTTGGAACAAATTATATACTTTGCAGAGAAAGGCTGTTTTGGTTACAATGACATTGAATCAATCATTCAATTTGTAAGCGCAGCATAATGCCTAGTTCTCTATCCCTCCACCAAGTGGGGTCCACCTATAAGGTAAAATATGAGGTTTAAGGTCATTCAACGTCATTAATCCCTTTCGATCACCCAAATATTTACAGGTGATGACACTCAAAAAAGAACTGCTTTCACTCTTAGGGTACCTTGGTATTGTGGTCCAATGTTACAAGTTGAAGTCCAGGGATGCCCCCATCTACCATACTGGGCACAACAGTATTGTGACCAGGTATTGAATGTTGGCCTTGTGACCACTAGACGATTCTAAACCTGTCAGTTGAGAGGTAAGCTCTGAAGACACGATATTTTTAATGGTAGTGTCTCCTTCTTCATATGAAGTTAAAGTCTCACTTATCTATTGTTTGGAGAGTTTATTTAAATTAAAACAAAAACCTTATAACACTGGAGATGATGACCTGAACCAGCAGCTCAGTGCATAGTTTAAAGCACCATCACCCATGATTTCATTAAGAGGTACCATTATTCTCTATAAAGTATTGGATTTATACTGCTTGGCGAGTCGCATTTCACCACAGGTATAATTACCAATGTGTTGCAGATTACCCAATTGTTTAATTTGCTTCTGTGGCAGCTATTTATGGATAACCCTTTCGCATTTTAAGTGCCTGATTTTCAGCTCTTTCACAGGTAACATGGTTGGCCTGCTTGTGGGTAGTTTAAAATGTTCAGTCTATTTGGCAGAAATATTTAAGGGAGACCGGGAGCATAATCTAGAAATCATAATTACTGACAATCCTTTGGCTTAGCCACACACACTGAGGGCCCAATTACAAGTCTGGCGATCTGAGGACCGCCAGATTCATTGATGTGCTCCGGTGAGAGTCCAGCAACTGCCGCATCGGCGGTCCAACTGCCCCATTATGACTTGGGCGGTCTGACAGCCATGGAACTGCTGAAGCAGCCAGAAAACCAGCACTGCCAGGTGGTGGTGCTGAAGTTCTGAGGCTGTAATATGCTTGGCGGAACCGCCTGGTCCCACCAAGCATATTATGGGTTTCCTCTCCGTCTAGAGTGTCATGGAGGTTCTTACTCCATGTACACTGTGGCGGAGAGGAAAAAAAGGGGGCTCCACAGAGCTACACAAAATAGTCTCTCTGAGACAACATGGCTTTATCCCGGTTAGCGGCACCATAGAACACATCAGAAAGATTATTACGCTGTTTGACATGAGGCAAGTGGCAGGAGACCCTATGGCCGCAATTTTTTAGATGCAGAAAAGGCCTTTGATAGGGTCTCCTGGCAGTTTATATGGGCCTCTATGCAATTGAAAGGGATAGGGGAACAGTTCATTGGTGCAGTGAAAGCCCTGTACAAGGAACCCGAGACTAGAGTATGTGTAAATGGGGAACTGACCGAGGGGTTTAAAATAACAAGAGGTACACAACAAGGGTGTCCCTGCTCACAGTTATTGTTTGCAATTTACATAGACCCATTTTTGAAATGCTTAGAGCTGTCAGCAGATATTCCCCCACTATTTGAGTCGGAACAAGCAGAAATTCAAACATTAACATAGAAAAGATAGAAGATTATAGTATTTATCATCATGATAAATCAATACATGATTTTTTGTTAAATGTTTTTACTAAATTGTTATATGAATATGTTAACACAATGAATGCAAGAGATTGTTATGTGTGTATGCAATTACCATTGTCTGTCTCAGAGGGGGTGACATATCATCACCTACTTTTAACTTATGGTGTGTCTTGTAGTGTTTTAACCAATTTGTTTTATGAGAGGGGAGGTTTAGAATATTTATTACTCTAATTTTGATTTAATATTTCTGAAATTCCTGTTAGGAGAGATTTAAAAATTGTTTATGGTCCTGTTTGTGCAGCATGCATGGGTGATTTGTTCATTAATAACAAACCAATAGATACAATAGATGCACATAGAAATAATTTAACCTGTAAGCTACGACATGAAGAAATAGAATTTATGAATATGGTAGAAGATAGAAGATGAGATTTCAAAAAGAAAGCTGCTGCGCAAAGTCTCATGTACCCCTATGGGCTTTCAGAGAGAGTGGTAATAAAAAGGGTGAGACTTATGCTGCTATGACTCTAGATTTTCAACATAGAGGAAAGCTTTGTGTGTTTAGAGAAAAGACTGAATGTAATAAACTTAATGAAAGGAATTTGGGGACTGAAGGGACTGAAGGGACTGAAGGGAGGAACTGAGCCTGTTTTCCCGGGAATTTACTATGTGTGTGGTAAGAATGCATATTATAGGTTACCTGCAGGTTGGTATGGATGTTGTTATTTAGACATAGTGTTTCCAAAAGTGTATCATGTAGATAAGAATAATAGAATAATAGAGTTCATGAAATAAATGAGGGACTAATGTAATAAGAGAGGAGCGAGTTACTCTAAAATAATGGGGGATATTTTTGGAGCACTGATACCTTCAGTTGGAGTCATTTTGAATTCATATAAAATTAGAAAATTGTCCACAGTGGTTGATCGTTGATCGTTTATCAACAGATACTGCTGGTGGGTTCTTGTTTATTGAAACTGAAATGGTTGCAATTAGATCAATGGTTTTGCAAAATCGACTTGCCCTTGATATATTATTGGAAAAACAGAGTGGAGCATGTTGAAAATACAACAATGCTGTACTTATATCCCTGACAAAAGTAAAAATCTTGAGGGGTATATTAAAAATATTATGGAACTTCATGAAGATTTGACTGAATTGAAGGTTGACAGTGCATGGGAGAAACTTGGTAAGAGTTTTGCCTCAATCGGAAATTGTTTTTCTACTTTTGGGAGTAGTTTATTAGGGAAAATATTAATACCTATCACTTCAGTAGTTGCAGCGATATTAATGATTATTTTGATATATAAATGTTGCACATGCAAATGTAGAAAGAAAGAGGCATCCGATTATAAATGTAGAGCTAGAAAAAGAAACAGAGAAGAGATAGAATTAGAGGACATGAGAGGAAATTATTATGAGATCATGAAAGACTTAGATGGAAGAATGATAAAACGAGAAAGAAGTACAGTATATTAAATAAGTGGCAACTTGTATTTGTTAAGTATTTTATGATTGCTCAAAAACCGCCATCAAAGGGGGGATTGATGAAGCAGGGTTTTGCAAAAATAAAACCTGCTCGGATTAAACCTCTCAGTAACATATATTAACAGTGTGCTGTGAAATTTTTTATTAAAGAACACTAAAATAAGGGGAAATGCTTTTGCGCATGCGTGTACTAATGCATGAATACTAGGCCACAAGTGCTTTGATTAAAAGACTAATGCTGCTTTTGTGCACGTTAATAATGATTGCCAAGAAAAAAACATGGGTTGGACATGGGTTAGTGCAATGCTGGGATGGTGTGCAATGAAATTACATTTCATGAAAATAATAATGTTATGTGTTTGTTTTCTGTAGAAAAAGAAAGCATGGCCCTACTCTTCTGCATGCCAGTCTGGGGTTAATTATTGGTAGGGAAAATTAAATGAATAAAAGAGGGTTTCGAACAAGAAGAGAGAACGCAAAGGCATGAACGTGACCTTTGTGGTGTATAGTATGACTGCCAAGCTACAGAAAAGAAAGTGTGATATCAGTGGAAGTCGACAACTCCCTTTACGAGATGGCAGAGGCAAACAATGGAAGAGCAGTGACTTGCAACATGAAAATACGCCGCAGGAAATGTGTACCATGATTGTGTTCAAAATTGTTTCCTGAGAAGAATATGCCGTAATGCTGAAAGTTAAAGACAAAAGGATATTGAATAAAATGGTCATGGAAATGTGTACTATGATTGTGTTCAAAATTGTTTCCTGAGAAAAATCTGTCGTAATGCTGAAAGTTAAAGACAAAAGGATATTGAATAAAATGGTCATGATGCGAGTGGTGTGACAGTATAGCCTAGTTCTTAGCTAATGAGAGATGGAGTTTGCTCTCATATTGAAACAAATGTGGGTTGGACATTTAGGATTTAGGGTATAATTGAAGGTCCCTGGTGGGTGTGGCTAGGTCGGCTGGTGTTTAGCTAGCGGGTGATCATCGTTGTCGTCGGTTTACTGTTCCAGATAGAGGCCTACCTGTTTCCTGATTCAATCTTTGCCCCTCAACTCTACTTGAGGGGCCTTGCTGCCCTTTTTGGCCAGAGGGTAGATTTCCCTGATTCCTACTTGGGTTACTATAGATAATATCCTGAGTTTGCATATACTTTTGCAAATGTATTTTGTCTCTGAAACTTTTCTCTCTTCGCCTATCCACTCCTTCAATGCATTTGTTTATTTGATATGAGTGTGTTTCTATTCATTGCCAATATATGTTCTCTGTGATGGTTCATGATGTGCATGTATAACGGTATTTGATGAGCATTCATTTCACATTATTTCTCGATAAATATTATAAATTACACACTGAGTCTGTTATAATTAGTAATATTGATAAGTGCATATCATTGCTATCAACTTCTCAACTTACCAGGTCCGTCGCCACAAATATATACATATTGTTAGGAGAAATGTAGGTTCTATTGTTTATTTGGTAAGTTGGGTATAAACTTGCATCATACTGAACCCCAGCATGAAGGGATAAGTGGGGTAGTGTAAATGGGCCTTTGTTAGTGAAAAATGATTGATCCCTGATCGCTGGATCAATTGTGTCATGAAAAAAGTGGATATGTTGCGGTTGGCCTAATAAGAGTGAAATGGAGGATGTTACGCAAGTCTTTTGGGAATTGAGACTTGCTGTCTTAAGAGGATGGTAAAAAGGTGCGCACTGGAAGAATAATTCCGTCAAGTCTGCTCAGACATGAAGTATTGGACATTTGTCATGAGGTGCATTTAGGGATTACGAAAAGGAAAAGGAAAATTAAAGAGTTATACTGATGGCCAGGGATCAATATGGCGATGGAAACGAAAGTGAGAGAATGAGAGTTGTGTAACAACACAAAGAAAACATTAATCACCTTTAAACCGCTGTTAAATCCCATTAAATGCCCAGATATGAAGTGGGAGTAAATCAAAATGATGTATCGGGTCCCATTTGCAATCATAAGGTGCCCAGGTAAATAATCATCTGTTGTTATCATTTTGCCAAATGGCCAGAAATAGAAGTTTTGTGAAAAAATAGATTCAGATGCAGTGGTGAGCTTTCTGGACAGGACATTGTTGAGAGAAGGTTTACCCATATGTATTATTGCAGATAATGGTCCCCGATACACAAGGGGGATATTTAAAGAGTATTTGGGTAAAATGGTATTGTACATAAAGCCACTTCAGTTTATCATCCACCCGGTAATAGTCCTGTTGAGTGCTTAAACAGGGTGATAAAAAAGCTACACAACTGGTGAAAAATGCTAGACTGTCATGGAAGAAAGAAGTGTGGAGAACTGTATGAGTGGCACCTTGTGCATCAACTGTATATAGTCCATTTGAGCCCATGAAAGGCAGGTTCCCATTAATGAAAGATAATGTGGCTTGGATGTGTAAGGCCAGGATGAGTGAAAGAACGCCTGATGTGGTTAAAAGGAACTTGATTAAAGTGCAGGAATGCTGCAAGGCGTTCTATGACCGAAAACATAATTGCAAGCAGGTTCATATAAATGTGGGTGATTTGGTAAGAGTTAAGAAGCCAGGTGTGTACAAGGAAGGCGAGGGGAGGTTTTATAGTCCTGTAAGGGTGGAAAGTTTTCTGCAGTTCAGTTCTGTTGAAGGATGGTAAGGTTTGACACCTTAGTCAAGTTTCTTTACATAAGGGGAAAGGTAAAGAAATTAACCTATCTAGTGGAAGTGAAGCCAGGCCGTCCATGGTGAACTGGCTAATTGAGGAGGAACTTTGTAATGAGCAAATCACCAGAGTTGTAAGTGGAGGAGGAAGAGTTGATGAAAATGAAAGTCCATCTCATGGTCAACCTCAATGTCTGCCTCAAATCAATAATGAATCATCTTCACACAGTATGAACGGAACCAAGGTTGGAAGATTTGGCAGGAGGATTGTTAAACCCTTAAAATTCATAGAATTTTTCTGTGCTGAAATGTTTTGCATGAAACTCTCTTTAACGTTTTAATGAGTAATTTATTAAGGCACCCACCTTGTGGTGTTGGGCCTCAGGCCCACATGACGGGAAATAATGGACACGGACATCTGGTTATGTAGTGCAGTAATTGGCCACGAGTACGTGCACCCGGGCCCTTTTATTGTTGGGCCAACGTCACGCGTGACACCCGTGATTGATGGGTGGAAGTGCAAGTGTGCCCAGCCCTCAAGGGAGTGGCTGGGAAACTCATAGCCTGCCAAACACTAGAACGTGTCCTGCAGGACACTACATTCCTCCCCAACTTTATTGAAGAACAACAACAAACGTTAGTCCAACCTGTGGGTACAAAACAAACAGTAAACTGAACACCACAGGGTCCATCAGCCTTCCGCGGCAGGTTGCGGGAAGACATCAGTCATGGGCTGGTGACTTTGCCTGCAGCAGGACCATCTCGGCGGGCACTCGTAGTTTAACCTGAGGGGTTCAGGACACGACCGCTGGCTTGGAGACGTCCGCTGCATACGGTCAGTTCACTGATGATGACATGTCTTGCAGTCTTGCATGGCTCCACTTTGCTGATGTCAGGGAAGGTCTGTGGTGAGTTCTAACAGTTCATACAATAGAATGTGTCATGAGCATGGATGGAGTCCATGGTGAGAGTTCACGGAGGTGTTGCCTGATCGATTGTCTCTGTTGAACCGCTTGGCTGTAACCGATAACCAGTCGGTGGGGCAATGTCTCGTCTCACTCTCCAGCCTGGGGAGGCCCGTTGTCGGGGCTGCTACGGGACTGCAGGAGGGCTGCGCTCGGGCCGCTTGTGTGCCGACTGGGGGTAGTTGCAGAACCACTGAGGAGCCGTTACTTAGTCGCACGCACAACCCTCGAGGGTAGATGGGTCTTGGCCAAGACTTGCTCTCGCTGCCGCGGTTCAGGTGTAGGCCAGGTTCACAGGGAGCCTCTGGTTTCTTTTGTCGGCTGGTGTGGCAACGATGTAGGACTCCAGTCCATCGGTACTCTGGGAGTAGTGTTGTTTGACGCATGTGCTGAGGGCTGGCGTGATGGCGGTTGCCAGCCATATGGTGAGTCGGAATGACAGGTGGTGGTGACTTGCTGGGAGAGTTGGATGTCAGGAGTGACTTAGCAGCCATGTGTCTCCATCTTGCTGAGGTTGATCTTCGGTGGCAGCTTGACACGTAGAGTGTGCGAATCCTCTCTTGCCTGTCTTGGGGCCACTGCCGACTCCATCTTGAGGCGGTGTGAGGAAGGACACATGGTGCTGATCTTCACCTGTGGCATCTGTGGTCAGGAGCAGGGATGCCGTTGGACTTAGTCTGCCGACACTCTGGGATGGGCAGTCGCCTGGGGAAGTGTTGGGGAGAGACGCGGTTTGCGCTTGCTGCAGCTTATGCTAGGTTCTCCCGTGAGGCTGTGTCCTGGGGCGTCGGTCCACCTTGGTGGCTGTCTGGTGTGTCTGGGTGTACTCTTGGCTTGCTGTCGAGTTCTCGGTCTTCTCCCCTTGTTGGTCTGTTCAGCGCACCTGTGTTCACCCGGTTCTTCTGGGTGACAGGGCTGTCACTCTTCTTCCCTCGAGGGCGTTGCGCTTGGACCTCGAGACAGTGCCGTCGTGGCGCCAGCTTCTACCTTCGTTCCGGTGTGCTTGTGATGGAGCGTGTAAAATATTTTTCTTTTTATATACCCAATCCATTTATATATGTTTATATTAAAACGATTAATGAATAATTTTAATAACTAATAGTTGATGTGGAAGGTACTAAATCAACCTTATTAACAGAAAGAATACACGTGGGAATGCATATGCATGGCTAAAATTAATAAGTGAACTAAGTTTGTATGCATATTAAAACAGTAAATGTTGCTTGAGTAGTGTTATTGTGATTTGCGCTTAAATAAACCAGCATTAACGGCTTTGGATGTTGCATATGGCTAGATAAATGCATACACATAAGGGTATTAGCAAGGGTTTAACACTGTTTTAATCATTTCTATGTATTAATTATGATTTTGTGTTTCTTTGCTTAAAGTTGACTATTCTGGCCTACCAAAAGATGGCCGCCGACTGAAACCTAACTAGAGTACATTACTTCATCATTTGAACAATGGAGAAAGGCGCCTGCACTGACTTCGTTCGTGTCCCTTGTGTGACCTGTCAGACCATGCCCATGAAGACTACCCTGGGCGAGGTGCCAATGTCCCTGAACGTGAAGCAAATGTTGCTAATGGACAAATGAACTGTCGAACTCGACCTGTTACCAACGAACTGATACATTTGGGACTATGACTTAGTCTTTCCCATGCATTTACTGTGAAACTTCTTCCACATGGGAAAATTTGAAAATGTTTCTTAATGTGTTGAGATATATTTGAATTCAGCCAATCGTTGGCTTGGGAAATGAGAAAATGTAACTGTTATATGTAAATTTTAGTATAAATATTAGTAGACTAGAGAGGGGGCTGCTGCTCTTCGCTAGACGTCACTTTGTGCCGAAGCTATTGACGGAGAATCGATGATCAGAGATCCTTATGCTGACGGAGAGGACGGAGACTTTAGAACTCTGATGAGTTTACTGAGGACCAGTTCTGACTTAGAGAACGACATTTAGCCAGAATAGGTAAATATGACAAAAGATAATATTACATTATTAGGATTTAATCTGCATTTAAATTAGATAAAAGAAAATCATTATTTGAACTACTGTGTCGGGTGATTATTTCTTTGAAATGTTTATTGATTAATTCGAGAGTTAAAAGCATCATTAAACTAAATAACAACTAAATGATCCAATTGACCTCCTGATGGAGGAATTGTTAGGGTGATTCAGTAGAAGTGGTTTCCTCTATCAAAGCGAACAGCTGTGGTTTGATATTTGATGTTCCTCTGTAGGCACGGATAGTTTGTGAGAATAAATTTTGGTGTTATGGGCCCCACCAGCGTGTGATGTGTGTATATGCGTGTGACTGAGAAATCATTCTGTCCGTGGAAGCAGGGGGAGATTTAGTAACCCGAACTGCACCAGTATTTCTGGTAGCTAGAGATGGTTTTTATTGTTTTGGTTTGATGATTATGGCATGTATTTAGCTTGTCGATTATTGATTGGTATTGATATATGTACTAACACTATATGTTGAAGTCGTGTTGAGTTTTATGTTGTCTGTACGGCTACTGGGAGGTAGGAAGTCGGGAATTGATGACAGTTCCGTAGTAGAGCAGAGGTAAGTGCTGCTCTCGGGAAAGACGGGATTGTGATTGCCCGTAGGT
The DNA here is from genome assembly GCF_964204655.1 of Triturus cristatus. Taxonomy (NCBI): domain Eukaryota; kingdom Metazoa; phylum Chordata; class Amphibia; order Caudata; family Salamandridae; genus Triturus; species Triturus cristatus. The sequence continues at coordinate 982,843,620 of NC_140585.1, read as the reverse complement.
ACACGGGAGAAACGTGTGACAATTGAAGTTGCACGGCGCTTTGTCTGGGTTCGATTCGGTAGCATTGCCGAGTGTTACCATTAGTGATATTTTCTGTGTGAGAAAGGTGTGAATGATAGCAAAGGGTTACCTGTGAAATTTGGTCTTAGGTACCAGGAAACCAATTGGCATACCGATAACGCGTATCACTGAAAAGGTAGCAGGTGTTCTCTGCGCTTGTTAGAAGGACAAAGTAGAGGTAAGTGCTGCTTTGTTAACGTATGTTATAATTCTGTAGTAGGACAGACTGTTCACTGTTCTCGGAAAAGACAGGATTCTGTGTGTGTGTATTACATTTTTCCATGTGAAAGTGCGTGAATGAAATAGCATTCGGGTTAATTGCGAAACTCTGGATATATTTCTCAGGAGCATTGCGTTTCCAACTATGTGTCTTAATTCTGGAGAAAACAGTTAATTGATGCTTGGTAGAAGGGTGAAGTAGAGGGATATGCTACTTTGCCAACGGACGTAGCGATTCTGTAGTAGGGCAGAGGTAAGCGATGCTCTCAAAGAAACAGGATTCTCGTGGGAAAGGTCTTTTGCCATTCTGTGGTTAGTGAAGCAGACAATGGAGATGTTTGTATGTTATAACTAACAAGTATTGTAAAATTGAAACAAAGTCTGCCGAGTAGTTTTGTAAAGGAGGGGTAGACTGAAGACAGGAGTCAGGAGCAGGAGCTGCTGCAGGGACTGTTGACGTCAGGAAGACCGCGCTGGGATTGGACGGCTAGTTAGAGGGGTAAACGCTTCAGGATTGATGCGTTAGTGTGAGTCGCGCAGGGATTGGAGATTGTGACATTGACGTAGACGCTCCAGGATTGGTGCGTTAGTGTGAGTCGCGCAGGGATTGGAGATTGTGACAGTGACGTAGACGCGCTAGGATTGGTGCGTGAGTGAGAGTCGCGTTGCTATTGGACTAAAGACTGAACAGTCGGAGACAAGACTAAAGGGTTCACGAAAGAAAGGAAGATGTATTATCATTCACCCGAGAAAAAGAAAAAATCTTTGTTTAGCAAAATAAGAAATTGGTTCATGAAAGACAAAGAGATTGTGACTAGGGAAGGACAGTTACTTCCTCCAGCGAAAACCCCCGCATCCTTCATGGTTGCGAAATATGGGTACCATACCTGCATCTGGTTAGACAATTGAGCAAAATACACAAAGGAAGACGGAGTTTTAGCGTTTCCAGAAAATGGTTCCTTTAATTTGGCAATATTAAGGAACTTACGGGAGAGGATGATGAACTTAGATCCGCGACCTAGGCCTACGCAGTTTGAGGCGTTGACAGAGTGGGAAGACGAGATGCATGAGCGAGAAAAACAGAGAAATGGCAGTAGATACAGATATATGTTCGGGCGGCCGAACGATCGTGAAACTCATTGTGATCGAATGAGAAGGTGGCGAGACGCAAGTATGACTGAAGGATTGTTTCCAGTAAGAACTGCAGGGGAAAGTGAGGGAAGAAAATGCGTAGAAAAGAAAAACAATGTGAAACCAGAAAGTACGGAGCAAATGACACAGAAGACGATGTCTTAGATGACATGTTTTACAAAAGAACACCTCCCTACAGGCAGGAAACAGAAACGCCAACCGCAGGTACACCAGTGAGGGAAACTCTAAGAATCATTAAGACAGAAGTTGTGACTCCAGAGGTAAAGAGAAGGAATTCTCTTAGGGAACGGGAGAGGGGAAATAAGGTAGAGAGTGAAAATTCAGGGGAACTAGCAAAAACCACATTAGAACTTACAGAGAAAATAAGAGAATTGACGAAAAATCTAGAAGCAGTTACAGTCCCTGTGACCACAGGTCCCGTTATGCCTATTTTTGAGAAGCAGAAAGAAAGGGAGCATGGTCTAACAGTCCCGTATGTGAACAATAGAGAGACAGAACAGCCCCTGATGAGAGCAAAAGAAAATCCCTGGAGACACACCATGAGTGAAGGTGAATTACATGTGTCAAATAACCCATTTTATAATCCTGATACTGTAGAGCGAAGCAGAATGGTAGGAGGACCAATATTAGAACGACAGAGACTAACGGAACCAGGGAATGTAGAAAAATCAGTGGGTATAACTACAGACGAATTGAGCGAATGGCTGAAGGGCTTGCAAGGTATAGAAAAAGAATCCCATACCATTGATGTGGCAAAATTACGGATGGTGTTAGAAGAATTAATAGTAGGGACCATCCCCACAGAAAAGCTGAAAAATTACCAAGATGAGGAATTATTGTTTGTATGTAAGAGTGTCACTTGGAGAGCAAAGAATTTACACGACAGACTAGCAGAAATAGCAAGTGAAATGGGAATTGACATGGACAAGGTAAAAGCTTTACAGAAGCCTTACCGAGTGGATTTCACGGAAAAGGATATTGAGAATCTGAACACTGCAGGACGAATAGGGCAGATCAGGGACATAATCACAGTGTTGAGGAAATGGGGAGATGTGGACAAATGGAAAAGCAGGTGGTATAGGAAGCGGGATGATACCTCAGACAGAACTTTTCCAGCGTTTCCTGTGAGAGAAAAGGAAAAGGTAGTGACAGAATTCCCCATGAGAGAGATTCCAGGAGGGGGATATGTGCATGTCCCATGGACAAGACAGGACATTTTGTCATTTACAAATGACTTCCCTCGATTACGAGAAAAGCCGGTCGAGTGGTACAGACAGGTAGACAGATTTGTTAAATTGTCAAAAGTGCTGTGGATTGATCTGAATAGCCTATTTGATATAATAGTGCCAGCAGACCTATGGGCAGAATGCAAGATAGTCATAGATTGGCCAACTAAAGAATACCCGAGAGATCCCAAAACAGGAGCACCAGACCCAGAGGTAATGAAGAAATATGAACAGGTCATGGTGTTCTTGAAAAACAAAGTGCCTCCCAAAGAAACAGACTGGGTTAAAATAGATCGAACACATCAAGAAGCGAAAGAGTCAGTTCACGCTTACTATGAAAGGCTAATATTGGCTTTCAAACAGTTCAGTGGAGATGACAATCTGGGAGAAAAGGACCTGAGTCATTTTGTGTACAGATTTGTGTATGGTCTTCGTCCTGAAATTGGGGAATGATAAAGCAGCATACTGTGGACTGGCAGAGTAAGAAAATAGATGAGATCCTAAGGCATGCTAAATACTTTAGTGATGCGATTGAGGCAAAGCAGCGAAAACTAAAAGAAAAAGCAATGTGGGCTCAAGTGAAAGTCGCAGAGAGACAGGAAGCTCAGCTGGTTGAACAAGCTAATAACCCAGGCATTAAACCGAGATTTGGCCCAGGATAGGGGAAAGGTAATATAGAAGAAGCTAAAAAGAAGTTTCCATGCCACAATTGCGGAAGGTTAGGGCATTGGAAATCCGAGTGTAAATATCCACCAAGTACTAATAATGAAAATCCATCATTGAATCCACAGGTGCAGTGTGAGGGGAGTGGCCCAACGCCGGAACAGCAGAAGGCTGTTAATCCACAGAATCAGGTGCCAAAACCGCCATTACCGCAAAGCAGGAACACCCAAAGATATAGCAAAGAAGCGGGATTCTACAATGAAGAACAGGTAAACAAACCGCAACGCGCGAGCGCTGTGTCACAATATTGGCTGCGAAATGACGAGAGTGAGTCAGAGGAGATTTATTGACGTGCCGAAAAGAGGAAGGAGGGTGCGTACTTGGCGCAACTCTAGAAATAGATCAGACAGGACCATTTGTGGATGGAAAAGTTAATGATGAAAGCATTACTTTTCTAGTAGACACTGGAGCTACGCGATCTACTGTCAGATCAGCAGACGTGAAAAATCTTCCTCTTTCGGATGAAACAATCCAAGTAGTTGGTGTATCAAACACCCAGATTAGAACGTACCTTACTGAATCGGTAAAAGTCAGAATAGGGAAATTTTCAGACATGCACCGATTTGTGGTGTGTGACACCAGTCCTGTGAATTTGCTAGGTAGGGATTTGTTGTGCAAAATGAATTGCACCATTTCTGTACACCGGATGGAATAGCTTTTGAAACACCAGATGAGGATGTTCTGTATAAAATGACCATAGCTAACAGAGAAAATGAGGTTGCTGGAACCTATGCCATATTCAATCCAGATGAATTGCCCCCAGAATTGAAACAGACAGTGAAGGCAGCAGTCTGGGATTTCACTGGAGAAGATGTAGGCCTGATGAGAAATATAGACCCAGTGAAAATTTCTGTAAAGGAAGGAGCAGTTTTCCAAAACATTCCACAATACAGACTGACACCCGAAATAATTGCAGGAGTAACACCTTTAATTGAGAAAATGATCCAGCAAGGAGTGTTAAGAGAAATATTGAGCAGTCCATGTAACTCACCTATAATGGGACTGAAAATGCCCAATGGGAAGTTCAGGATTGTGCAAGATCTGAGAAAAATTAACAAAATCGTTGTGTCATGTTGTCCCATTGTTCCAAATCCATCAGTGATTTTGTATCAGATTCCCCATGATGCAGAATGGTACACAGTAATTGATTTGTGTCATGCTTTCTTTTCCATTCCGTTGCATCATGACAGCCAGCCGATTTTTGCATTTCGGTTTGGAGAACGTATTTTGGCATGGTGCCGAATCCCACAGGGGTACACAGAGAGCCCCTCTATTTTCAATCAGTTGCTAAAGAAATCTCTGGAAAGTCTTACCATTCCTGAAAATTCGGTTTTGGTTCAGTACATTGACGACCTATTGGTGGTGTCAAAGACACGCGAAGCTTGTGAAACGGACACAATAGCTTTACTGAATCATTTGGCAGATGGAGGACTAAAGGTATCTCCGACAAAATTACAATATTGTAAAAAAAAAGTACAATATTTGGGTCATACCATCGAAAAAGGGCTGAGAAAAGTAACCATAGACAGAATCAGAATCATTAGAGGAATGAGAGCTCTAATGACCCAAAGGGAGGTGAGAATGTTCCTAGGAATGGTTGGTTACTGTCGTCAGTGGATAAGTAACTTTTCCCTGATTGCCAAACCATTGGTGAAATTGACGAAAAGTGAGGTTAAAGACTCCCTTGAACTGAACAAAGAAGAATTGGCAGCATTCAGACAGCTAAATAACAGTCTTTGTGAAGCCCCAGCTTTGGGAATGCCAGACTATGAGAAAGAATTTGAGTTATACTGCAGTGAGAGAAACGGATGTGCACTCTCAGTGTTAATACAGAAACATGGAAGGCAAAGGAGACCAGTGGCATATTTTTCGTCAATGTTAGATCCAGTGGCGGTAGGTTTGCCCGGGTGTCTGAAAGCAGTAGCTGCTACATGCTGAAGCCTAGAGCAGAGTGAAGGAATCATGATGGGGTATCCAGTAAGAGTGTTTGTACCTCACAGTGTGGCGATCCTTTTAACAAGGAGTCAAACACAGTTCATGTCACATAGTCGGCTGACTAAGTATGAGAAGGTCATTCTAGGTGCAACCAATGTGAGTCTGGAAAGATGTCTGAATGTGAATCCAGCTACACTTTTGCCTGATGCAGAGAGAGTGGAGGTAAGAGATGATGTTGATCATGATTGTCTGGATGTGCTTGACTATTGCACGAAACCTCGACCTGACATAAGAGATCTGCCATTGCCAGAAAGTGATTATGTGTTTTTTGTGGATGGATCTTGTCTGAGAACAGATGAAGGAGTGTTGAGTGCAGCATATGCAGTATGCACAGTTTCAGCAGTTATAGAAGCATCACTTTTGAAAGGAGTTAAATCCGCTCAAGTAGCAAAAATAGTGGCATTGACAAAAGCATGTAAAATTGGGAGGAATGTGAGAGTGACTGTGATGACTGATAGCCAGTATGGCTTCGGAGTTGTCCACGACTTTGGCCAATTATGGCTACAAAGAGGTTTCCTGACCTCAAGTGGAACTCCCAAAAAGAATGCAGAAGTGGTTGGAAAATTGCTTGACGCAATACAAATGCCCAAAGAACTGGCTGTGGTAAAATGTGCTGCTCATGGTCAAGGAAGTGATTACATCACTACAGGGAATCGCTTTGCAAATGACATGGCTCAGTATTGTGCACGAAACCAGTATTCTATTAATCGGTCAAAGGAAAGGGAAATTTCTTCTTGCTCCTTAATGTTTACTAACGTTGTGGGAACATGGGATGAGGTGAGGCAGTTGCAGGATGAAGCAGGAGATGAAGAAATGAAGCAGTGGGTAAAAGCAGGTTGTGCACCAAGGGAGAAAGATCATGTGTGGGTCTATCGGGATGGAAGACCAGTAATGCCTGATAGCATGATGTCAACCATGGCAAGGATGTATCATGGCCAAGGACATCTGGGAAGGGATGCCATGATAAGAGCTTTTAAGCAGACCTGGTACAATGCAAAATTCAGGTTAATAGCAGAGAGTCTCTGTCAAAGATGCCTGATACGTCAGCAGTACAATCCTGAAAGGAAAACAGTGGTGAGTCTAGGCACCATAGGCCAGGAGGGAGGACCTTTCACCAGAATGCAAATAGATTTCATTGAAATGCCCCCTTATAACAAGCTGAGATATGTTTTGGTGGTAGTTTGTCTGTTCTCTAGGTGGGTGGAAGCATACCCAACCAGAAGAAATGATGGAATCACAGTGGCCAAGCTCTTGCTGAGGGAATTCATCCCAAGGTTCGGGTTCCCAGTGACCATTGAATCAGACAGAGGAGGGCACTTTTATAATGAAATTATGAAACTGATCTGTGAAGCATTGAATGTGCAACGAAAACTGCATTGTGCCTACCGACCAGAGGCTTCTGGTGTGGTTGAACAAATGAATGGTACCATCAAAAACAGAATAGGGAAAATGTGTTTAGCCACAGGAATGAAATGGCCTGAAGTCTTGCCTCTAGTTTTGATGACAATTAGATCTACTCCAGACAGAACTACAGGTTTGAGTCCCCACAAAATCATTATGGGACGAGCTATGAGACAAGTGTTTGTACCAGTCAACAAGCTGATGACTATAACTGATGACATGATTTTGGATTACTGTAAAGGCCTGGCTGACGCAGTCCATTCTGTGTTTCACCAGGTTGGAGCGGATTCCACCACACTTGAAAAGAAACCAGCCCATGATTTGAGCCCAGGGGACTGGGTGAGAATAAAAGACCACAGGAGAAGGAATTGCTTGGTTCCAAGGTGGGGAAGGCCAAGGCAAGTCATCTTGACCCCAACAACTGCCGTGAAGTGTGCTGGATTGAAAAATTGGATACATGCAAGTCACACTTTGAGAGTTCCAAATCCAGCAGATAGCATTGGGAAATAGTATTTCGATGATTCAGGATCAAGTGATGATTCAGGCGATGAGAATGCAAAGTCAAAAGAAAATCCTGAAAGGGAGGAAAAGGAGCCAAGACTAGTTCAGACTCCAAGAGAAGAAATTCTGAGGAAGAGATTGCAGATTTCAGATGGTTCAGATTCTGGAGACGAACAAAACGCCAGTGGTGAGCACAGAAAGAAGAAAAGAAAAGAAAAGAAAAGAATGTCCAGTCAAACGTAACATTTACCACAGATGAGAGAGTAGAAGAAGTTCCACCTGAGGAAATTCTGGAAGGAGAAGAAGGGACAGTCACAGAGAGAGAGGGACAGATTGCGGAAGACCCCCGAGGAGGTGTAGGGAACTGCAACACACAGCTAGGCGAAGGGACAAGTAGTCAGCAGGGAAATTGCGTGCCGGAGACCCGAGGAGGGACAGAAGTAGGGCCAACACAAGAGGTGGAAAAAGAGACTGTTGAAAAAGAAAAACCAAACGAGACAGAATCTGAAGACAGTGAAACTGAAATACCAGAAAGTCGAGTTCTAAGGAAGAGAACTTGGATTGAGGAGAGAAACAGTAAAGACGGCAAAACAAGAAGAAACGCTAAAGGAGAGCTTTGGCCAAACAAAATTAAGAGACTGAGATATCGATTGACACAAGTCAAACCCTCAGAAGCTGAACAAGTGAATGAAGTAACCAGTCAGCACAGAGAAAAAGAGGGAGAGACAGAAGTGTCTGAAGCAAACAAACGATCGAGAAAACCAAACCAGAAGTATAAGTCACCTGAATGGACGTACATGGCACTGCCTGAACAAGGAGAAGAGGTAGATAGTCAAGGAAATCCAGAGGAGACTTTACTGAGAGTGGTGAAGGAAGAAGAAACAGCGGAAATCCTGAGAGTTATCCTATCTGATATCGGAGAAGAAGCGGAAGATCAGGAAATTCTGTATGTGGATGACGAGAAGGAAGTGAAAAACGACGAGAGGCCAAGCTGAGTAATTTCAAACAGGTCCTTGTAGAAATATAAAGGATTGAATAAGAAATTGAAGTATTTGGATCACCTGATAAGGGCTTAGCTCTGGTAGGAAAGCTACAAGAGGCGGAGTAGAAGAGGCTAAGTCAAAAGACATGGTTAATTTTAACAAGATGGCTAACATAGATGATAACAAGAGTAGATGTACCTTTATGAGAAGATGGTGCAAGACATGTTGTTGTTGTACAGGACTATTAATGCTTCTTTGGAGCGTACTCGCTCTTTTGATCTCTTTCAAAGTAACCTTAGATAACCTTCTAGCAACGTTTTTTCAAAATTATTGTATGAATATGTAAAAACGATGGACGTAAGGGATTGCTACGTATGTATGCAGTTACCTGCCTCTGTTTCAGAAGGGGTGACTTATCATCACCTTCCAGCAATTTATGGAATAACATGTAGCGTCTTAACTAGTATATTTTATCAAGTAGGGAAATTAGAATATAATCTGTCTAATATAGATAACATTCTTGGACAATTGCCCATGAATAATGAATTGAATCCAGCTAAAGCTGCTAACGTACTAGGTGAGATTTTTATAGAAACTAAAGAACTAACTTTAGAATATATTTTTAAGAACAATTTAACTTGCAGTTTGCAGACAGAAGAGAAAACATTTTTGGATATGGTCGAAGAGAGGAGATTGAAAATACATAAGAATGCAGAAGGACATAAAGAAGGGGAACACATTTGGGAAATAGATGGGAAAAAGGAGACAAAGGGTGATGCTAGACCAACAATAGCTATAGATTCACCACAGAAAGGCAAATTATGCATTATGAGAGAAAGATCCCAATATGATTATTATTATATAGGGACAAGTGAGTGTCATGATACATATTTTATTGCATCTGGATGGGGATTTAGAGGCGGAGAAGATCCAGTTTTCCCTGGACTGTACTATATTTGTGGGAACAAGGCTTAATACAGGTTGCCCGACCATTGGTATGGCACATGTTATGTTGGCCTGGTCTTTCCAAAGATCTTTCATATGGATAGAGTAGAAAATGGTGGACCACATAACATACTAATGTGTAGCAGAAGAGAAACATGGCTAGAAATTGTAGGTGATATTTTTGGAGCCTTGATACCAGCAGTGGGAATATCTTTGAATGCAAATAGTATTCGGAAATTGTCAACCATAGTGGATCGCTTGTCAACAAGCACCGCTGGAGGATTTCTTTTGGTAAACACTGAAATGGTTGCTATGCGTGCTATGATTATGCAAAATCGACTTGCCCTTGATATCTTACTGGCAAAAGAGGGTGGAGTCTGTGGAATACTGAAAGTTCAACATTGTTGCACTTACATTCCTGATGAAAGCAAAGATCTAAAAGTGTATATTAAGAATATTACAGAACTGCATGATGAAATAAAACCACTGGAGGTTGAAAGTATCTGGACTAGAATTAGTAATAAGATGGGTGCTATTAAAGCTTTCTTAGGTAAATTAGGTAGTACTATATTAGGGAAAATATTATTTCCATTAACGTGTGTGATTTTCATATTGTTAATCCTTAGATTAGGATGTATGTGTTGTAGACATATCAGAAATAAAAAGAAGGTTAAAAGAGAAATTTTCAAAAAGAAGGAAAAGAAACAAGAAAGAGATTTTAATGAAATAGAATTGGAAGAATGGAAAGAGGGTATATATGACAAAACCAAAAGGGAAGATGAAAGAGAAACAGAATTTTAATTGAGCAAGAAAACATTTCAAATTTCCATAAAAGGGGAAAATAAATTGATTTTTGTGGGTTTTGTTTGTGGTGATAAAATCACCAAAGGGGATATTTTTCTTTTTATATACCCAATCCATTTATATATGTTTATATTAAAACGATTAATGAATAATTTTAATAACTAATAGTTTATGTGGAAGGTACTAAATCAACCTTATTAACAGAAAGAATACACGTGGGAATGCATATGCATGGCTAAAATTAATAAGTGAACTAAGTTTGTATGCATATTAAAACGGTAAATGTTGCTTGAGTAGTGTTATTGTGATTTGCGCTTAAATAAACCAGCATTAACGGCTTTGGATGTTGCATATGGCTAGATAAATGCATACACATAAGGGTATTAGCAAGGCTTTAACACTGTTTTAATCATTTCTATGTATTAATTATGATTTTGTGTTTCTTTGCTTAAAGTTGACTATTCTGGCCTACCAAAAGATGGCCGCCAACTGAAACCTAACTAGAGTACATTACTTCATCATTTGAACAATGGAGAAAGGCGCCTGCACTGACTTCGTTCGTGTCCCTTGTGTGACCTGTCAGACCATGCCCATGAAGACTACCCTGGGCGAGGTGCCAATGTCCCTGAACGTGAAGCAAATGTTGCTAATGGACAAATGAACTGTGGAACTCAACCTGTTACCAACGAACTGATACATTTGGGACTATGACTTAGTCTTTCCCATACATTTACTGTGAAACTTCTTCCACATGGGAACATTTGAAAATGTTTCTTAATGTATTGAGATATATTTGAATTCAGCCAATCGTTGGCTTGGGAAATGAGAAAATGTAACTGTTATATGTAAATTTTTGTATAAATATTAGTAGACTAGAGAGGGGGCTGCTGCTCTTCGCTAGACGTCACTTTGTGCCGAAGCTATTGACGGAGAATCGATGATCAGAGATCCTTATGCTGACGGAGAGGACGGAGACTTTAGAACTCTGATGAGTTTACTGAGGACCAGTTCTGACTTAGAGAACGACATTTAGCCAGAATAGGTAAATATGACCAAAGATAATATTGCATTATTAGGATTTAACCTGCATTTAAATTAGATAAAAGAAAATCATTATTTGAACTACTGTGTCGGGTGATTATTTCTTTGAAATGTTTATTGATTAATTCGAGAGTTAAAAGCATCATTAAACTAAATAACAACTAAATGATCCAATTGACCTCCTGATGGAGGAATTGTTAGGGTGATTCAGTAGAAGTGGTTTCCTCTATCAAAGCGAACAGCTGTGGTTTGATATTTGATGTCCCTCTGTAGACAAGGATAGTTTGTGAGAATAAATGTTGGTGTTATGGGCACAAACAGCGTGTGATGTGTGTATGTGCGTGTGACTGAGAAATCATTCTGTCCGTGGAAGCAGGGGGAGATTTAGTAACCCGAACTGCACCACTTGTCGGTACTCGTCCCTTTGTGTGATGTGCTCCTTGCTTGCTGTGTGACGTGACATCCATCCACGTGTCACCTGTCGTTGGAGCACATGTTGCTGTGGCGCCCTGCCACGTGGAGTGTGCAACTCCTCTCTTACCAGTTGTGGCTCACCGACGACTCCGTCTTGAGGCAGTGTGAGGGCGGACACTCTGTGTTGTCTTCGGCCCACTGCGGGGCTTCGCTGGTGCAGTAGAGACGTAGTCGTTCTCGGTGCTGCGTTCAGCAGTGCTTCTTTGTGTTGATGTCTCTATCACCCGGGCGCCTGCCCGTGATGTCAGGTTCACTGGCGCGGCCTTCTGCGCGTTTCGGACCACGTGCGCTCCGTCTTCTCCTTGGGTGCTCTCTTCTGGCACTGGTGTGCCTGTGTTGTAGCTTGCGGTTGTGTCTGTCTGTACACCAGTGGGAGCGAGTAGTGATTTCCTCACTGGCGGTGGTGTTGGGCAGCCGCTTGTGGTGCGTGCTCTGCACCAGTCGTTCTTGTGCTGTAGGTGGGGACAGCTACCTTGAGACGTTGCTGTCTGGCTGGTCATCCACCCTTGCTGGTGGTGGCTCTCTTTGTTGTTGCCGCTTGTGTTTGGTCGGTGCTTGCCTGGGCCAAAGAGGCTGCAGGCTTCTTGGGGGCCCTTAGTGACGTGCAACAGTCTTTCTCCTTTGAAAGTCTAGGCAGCCCAGTGGGGCATGTGGTGCACTTATCATCCGTCCTGGCTGTGTCTCTCACAGCCTTCTTCTCCCTTTCGTGGACTTGCTGCTTTGGGTCCTTGCAGACTGACTGACACATCTTCTCAGTGTTCAGGGGCTCCCAAGTTCCTCCGATGGTGACATGAAACTATGTCCTGCTGTGGTGTACAGTTTATCTTCTCTCGGTCCTGGCTGCTGTGTCCGTCCTGCTACCAGTGCGTGTAGCAGCCATGCTGTGTTTGCAGTAGTGCTACAGCACCCCTCAACCAGCGCTGGCTGTAATTTCTTTTACAAGTAGGTAGCTCCCGCCATGACTGCAGCATGATAGCTGGAAGACATTTCAAAACCACCACCCTCCTGTTGGCGAGTCTGTGTTGGGAGTGTGGTTACTGTTTTCTGTTGCAGGGCTTCCCACGTTGTGCTCTTTCCTTGGCTGGGTGTGATGCAATTAATAGCCACCAGGTGGCACTGTCACAGTTCTTTTTCACCGGTCCCAGCTGATTCCTGTGACTCCGGCCGGGAGGCTCTCATTTGCAGAGAGAGGAGGCTTCTCTGGCTTCCGCAGGCATTTCGAGGTAGGCAGGGGCACTGCTGGCTCTTCTATTTCGTGATTTCCTGTGCTCCTGATAGATTGTGTTGACAGCCCTGTGTTCTCCTCTCTGGGGGCCTCCAGTTGAGCTGAACTTTGGGCCGGGGTTGAGGTGTGGTGAGTGTTCTAACTTGAGGCGCTTGCCTTTGACACTACAGAGGGCGCGCTGCAGGCCTCGCGGTGTGCTGAGGATGCTGTCAACTGTGGGGGACTCTAATGCTGGTGCGCTGTTCACAGGGGGCAGTGCAGGCATGCGGCCACTAGGGGCGCTGTGCTCAGGCTTCGGCAACGCTTCTCCTCCTGCGCGCCATCCATGTGGGTGCAGGACAGCTTCTGCGTTCCTGCAGGCTGGGGGTTTCATCAGACGGCTAACACAGCAGGTGCGGCGCCGTTTAGCAGGTCACTGTCTCGTATCCTTGATGCACCATGAGGTGCATGGCAGGCAGGCTGGGCAGCTTGACTTGATGCGACCATGGGGGTGCGGTATCTACAGTTGACCGCTAGGTGGAACTGTCTCGTAGGCCTCCACAGCGTTCCTGACGCCACGGGCCTCGCGCTGTGGGCACTGAGTTTGCTGGGCCTTCTCCTTCAGTGTTCCGGTGGCTGCTCAGATCCCGCGGGTTGTCCGGCCCTTATGAGCCTCACGGGAGCAGCTGCAGAGAGGGACTGAAGGCTCAGTAGGCACGGCTTCTCGCTCACCGCCCGCCACAGGGTGAGTGTTATTAAGGCATTTACGGCGCCTCCGGCTGTACGGTAAGAGGGAGCGGGGCAGGGGCTTAAGCGTCTCCTTAGCGCCGCCCGTTGCAGTTCACAGGACCTTTTACTTGTGGAGGCAGCCGCCTGGGTGCAGCAGCGGGCACAGTGCAGGCATTGCAGTGGGGGTTTAGGCGCCCTCCCTGGACTCGGGCAGATGCTGGGTCATTGGGCTCTGTAGACGTACCGGTGAGCTTGGCAGCGGATGCCTTGCTGGCATCGCGGGGCACTCGCCCTCATCAGGGTCGCATGTCCTCTCCTCCACCTCAGACGCCAGCGAGGATGAGGCACGGCTGGTCTCCGGTCGTTGCTCCTTGGATGCAGAGATCGGTGTCACGTCCGAGCTTCACTGCAGTCACGGGTGGCCGTAGACTGCTCGGTGGGGGGTGCCGCCTGCAGGGCTCCTTTCCTCCCCCACAAGTAACGATGAAGCGCAGAGCGGCAGGCATGCGGGGTTGGCTACCCGCCTCGTCGCCAATGTGGTGTCGGGCCTCAGGCCCACATGACGGGAAATAATGGACACGGACACCTGGTTATGTAGTTCAGTAACTGCCCACGAGTACGTGCACCCGGGCCCTTTTATTGTCGGGCCCACGTCACGCGTGACACCCGTGATGGATGGGTGGAAGTGCAAGTGTGCCCAGCCCTCAAGGGAGTGGCTGGGAAACTCATACCATGCCAAACACTAGAACGTGTCCTGCAGGACACTACACACCTCTTATATATTTTTTGTGTGTCCATTTGTATGCTTAATTAGTCACATATTTTTCGCACTTAATGTATTTATGTATCAATACCCACGTTGTGTTTTACTTTAGTTATTTGGGGGGAGGGGTAATTTATTTTGTTGTTTAAAAGGAGGGACGAAATGTCAAGATTTGAAAGTAATAGTAAGTTGGAATGTGTTGAACTATCGGAAGGTAATGACCTATCAAGGAACTCTAGGACATGGTTAGAATGTGAGAGGAGAAAAGCGGTTGAGAGATACAGACTGAGCTGGTCTCTCTTCCTTTGTGCAGTCAATGATCTACAATTATTTACGCTTTCTACATCTATGTGTGGATCCATCCTTACAGATATTACAAAAATAATGAAGTAATACTGTCAAAAATGTGCCCATTATGCCGCTTAATTTGCCTTTTCTTCACGCAGAATTTAGTCAGTCCTGCAACATAATTTGGTACTTCATTCTCTGAATCTTGTACGTATTTATTTCACTGTTTTATCTTTCGTATTTAATTTTGCCTTCCTCCATCCATCTTCTCACTGCATTTTTTTACTTCTTCATCTAATGATTACTTTTCTTTATTTGTCTAACTTCTCTGCTTGCTTCACAGCATTAAAACGCATAGGTAATTTAAGGCATGGGCTAAGCGGGCTCTGGCCCAGGGCCCCAGCTATTCAGGGGGGCCTGATCAACATTCGGAACACCCGCATTGAAGTTTTAAACGTATCCAGAGTGAACTCTTTTCAGTAGTAGTTTTCCACACTATCGGTCTCGTACACTGAACTTGAACTGGGATTGGTCGTGGGAACGTTTGCCTGCTATTCATTGGTTGCAGGAGTTCACGTGCTCATGTCGTATTTTCTAGCTGCTGCACACGTCCATCTTAAACGAGTGGGCGGGTTTTAACGACGCCGATCGCAGAAATCCTGGCTTTTTTCTACGGGACTCTGTTTTGAGCGAGCTTGCATGCTGCGCAGGGCCAGGTAAACCTGTCTACGACGTAGGATTCCAGGCCAGAGGTCAGCAAAGGACACAGTTACATTTTTCGAATGGGACCCGTGCCGGTGAGTAGGTTAAAGAGGGCTTGTTTTAGCATGGTTTTTACTCCACCGCGCGGCTGCGTTTCTAGAGCCACTCGGGATCTACGTTCGTCACTTGTACGTCATATGCGCTCCGCCTCCCTCCAGTTGATTGTTAACTAACTGGGATGCCCCTGCAGGAATGTGATGGATTGTGAACTATGTGGTTGGTTTTCGTATCTTGTACATTTGGGGTCAGGAGATACTTGTTCTTTCAGTGTGATGCACAATGCACACAAAGGCCGAGCCACGCGAATTGTTGGCTTGTCATCAGGCAGTAAATAGGCATTTGAAACAAGCAATGGTAGTACATCGGTTTCGCCTATGTGATGAATCGTCCTGGACAAGGAAAGGGCTCCCTGACAAGTAACACAGCAGTGGAGAGGATGTGGTACATGGGCCAGAGCTGCTGACTCGAGAGCTTGGGATCTTGGTTCGAGTCTCTGTAGTGTAGCATCCTGTGATTCTGGGCAAATCACTTAATTTCTCTGGTGATAAGTTGCTATATTAAACTGCTGCAAGACGAACAAGCATTTTGCAATGCAATAGGTCTCTCATTTGCCAGAGTTTATGCTATTGGCTTTGTAAATGACAATTACTTTTATTTATGCTTTAAAAACCAACACGGAAATAAAAGGCATTGCCATTTACAATGCCAATAGCTCAAACTCTCACAACTGCGAGACCTATTGCATTGCAAATGCTTTTTTTTTTTTTTAAATGAAAGCTGAAAGTGAATCCTTTCAATGAACAGACTGCATTTCAAGAGCTCACATGTACCATCAAAGAAGAGTGTTTTGAAAATGAGTCCGAAATTATGCTCCTGTTGCAAGTGGTGAACTTGAAAGGCATACCCAGCAAAAATGATGCCTAGTCGATTGTTTTAACAAAGGCCCAGTATTAATATAGCATCTGTAAGAAAGCATGTGTTAGCACTCCGCTTCTCTTTGTGGACAAAAAAGCTGCAAACTTAACATCATGACAGCAGAGTAAAACAAATAAATGTGCCAGGGTGATGTGTGAATTACATTTTATCTTTAGGACATCTTAATTAATCTAGACATCGCATGCTTTCTAACCAAAAAAAGCCATTAACCCACCAATAAAAATGGCTGGCTGTACGTCTTATTGTACTTTTTGAAGAATTGATGGCATAAGGTTCTCCAAGCAGCAAAAGCTGTCCCATCCAGACAAAACGTGAACATGGTCCCAAAGAACCCCTGACACTGCCTGTTCCAATGCCTCAGGAAATGTTAAACTACAAACTAAGTTGATCAATTCAAATGAGGGGAAGGTTAAATAGTTTTTTGCAAGTTTTCGATGCAAAATTTTAAGTTGTAGAAACTTCTTTCCCTAACCTGGAAAGTAATCTTGTACAGCTATAAAGTATAACAATACTGTATGTTGGTTAATCCTAGTCAAGATCGATATTGTATAGGATAGAGTGAGTGGGTGAAATTATTCTGATGGACCGCAGGGAAGACGTAAGGGATCAACCTTGAGTGCTCGGTACGGTAACTGCACCCTGTCATCCTGTGCATACTACTCAAAATTAGGATTACCACTTTTCTCAGAGAAAAATACAGCCCATTTGTTCATGATTTGAGATTCTGGAAGAAATCCCAGGAATACACCGTTTATGTTGGTAAAATACTAACAGGTGTCAATGGAGGGCACACATTCGGTGGTGGCCTTCACTCTGGCACCAAAGTCCATGAGACCAAGCAGGAGGCTGGCAGGCACACATCCTCAGCTGAGAGCCACAAAAGCTCTTTGACCCACGTAATTTAGGCCACCGGCCCCCTATTAATGGTATTGCAGGAACATTTTCCCTATATCGTGACTTATCCCTGACCATATTACTAAGTATTTTAGATCTGCAAATTCTATCGTTCCACTGATTCTGTTTTAGCTCGCTACCTGCATAGTACTACAAATAGTACTATGTGCCTTGAAATACTCTGAGTACTAACTTTATTTCCGGCCCTACTAAGTGTACGTTTCTAGAAGCTCTTCGACCTTCCCCCGCTCATCACAAGCACAATTTTTTTTGTTTCTCCGCTGGCACTCGTTGCCATTGCCTAAAAAAAAAGAGGTACTCAACAAGTGCAATAGGTTAATTTTGCTTTTCTTATTTCTTACATGGACATTCACTTTTCAATTCGTTATTCTATTAAATACAAAATTTCCGTAGACTATCCTTGAAGGCGTATTATCAGCACACATGTTTTTTTAAGCATTTCTGAAGCCAAGAAAGACATTCATTAGGCGACATTGCTCTGAATTCCTCGCCCTCACTTAGGTGGAGCTAAATGGGATACTCATGACCCAAGGTGCTAGTCTTTTCAGCTAGTAACACTATACCTGCAATTTAAACATTTTTTAAATTCTCCCCAAATAACGGACTTGAAATTAAAACAGGGGTTTGTATTAACTTAAATAACCTAGTGATCTAAACAGTCTGTGTAAAGAACATTTCAGCCATGGGACCTTCAAGAAGGCCTCTGTAACATAAGTGAGTCTCTGTTTTACAGGGCTGTCTTAAAACAATAATGCGTTTCCTGTGCACGACATTAATTAAAGAGGTTATCAAAATAAGACAAACTAATATAATTCGTGATTGTGTAAAATGAAGGAAGTGGGGAGCCGTACCACAGAGGCTTAATGACTCGCAGGCGGGAAACAGCCTCCTGGCTAAGCAAACACGAGGCTTTGCACACAGTCATCGAGTGGATATACAATTCAGCAAACCGGAACTCACTCTGTGTTTACATGGGTGAGATAAAGGCCTCACAGGAACCATCTGGGGAAAGTCCCGGAGTGCTTGACCTACTCCCCACAGAAGGGAACGCTCAACGCCACACATGGCACTGAGGCGCGCGTACCTGAGCGCGAACCTGCCTTGACCCGATAAAGCGAATACCTCGTATTCAGGCAGAAGCTCTTTTTAACCAGCCACCTAGCTCCCTAAGGCATCCCAAAATAAGTATTCCCCAAAATTTACAGGTAAAGGGAAGTCAAAACAGTTAACGAACGCAACACGCCTTTTCATAATAACAAACTTGTCTTAAAAAAAACATGGTTCACATCAGTCAAAAGCATACCTCATAATCCGAAATCCTCACTTTATAGGGACATACAGATTGGCCATATGCCTTCGTCTGGCGCAGTTCATGTAATTAAGCGGACTATGGAAGGGTTTTCATGGCTCTACCCTTCAAAGATCTCTTCCACCCACAAACACACGTCTTCCCAATATATGCCAAATCTAGCAGAAGGGTCAGATCTTAGTCAAATGACTCAAGTCCTCCTTCAAACGCTTACTTCACGGTTGACTTTTATGTGACGTCTGTGTCAGAATTCAGCTTTGTTACGTCACAGAGGGTGCTTTAATGCAGTTATTTCTCCCGCAGTTCGCTGATACCAACCAGGGATTCAGCAACGACGGATCATGTTACACTTAAGTTTGCCCTGCTTCTAACATCACAAACAGGGGGCGGAAAGTACACAAGGCAGTTACCTGACCAGAGACAGTAAAAAAACGTATTTGGACACTTTTAAAGCTTTGTCTAAACCCGCTCACATTAGAAGCAGCGTGTAAAACAAGCACGAAAGTGGTGCGCGCGCCACAGCGAGACATCTGTTTTGCAAAAAGAGGCAAAACTTTATTAAAAAATATTTCCACCAAAGCGGACCATAACAGTATTTCTGCTACAGGAAACTGATAAGAGAAGCAGATGAGGAACAAGCATTGGCAAATGCAGGAAAATATGCTACAGCCAATACAAAAGGAGGAAAAATAATTGGCATGCACAGGAACAATTGAAAAGCCAGGAAAGAGAGGTGGGATGTAGGCCCTTTTAAGTTCATAATAAAAACAATAGATTTCCCAAGCACAGCACAAACATTGTGCATGCAAAACCTAAAGTGCTAAGATATGGCCAGCACTGTGTGCATCATAGCTCTGTTTTTTTTTTCAGCTTTCAGCAACACTAGGGTGCAACAAAGCTTAAAAACATTGAAAAAGGCAGTAAATAGTGTAGGCGAGACCTATTGGCTTTGGTGGTGGTCTTATTCAGTGCTAAGAGAGCTTGGGGCCTTAAATGGCCTTAAGTGCCTATTGGAGAGAAGTGGCTCAATTCAGTTGCTGAGTACTTTGTGTAAGAGTTCTAATTTGGATCAGGTGAAGACGGAATGAGTTCTCAGCGGAGTGCAACAATGACTCTCTTCGAGTACTCTGCCACAATTGATGTTGGGTATCTTTAAATGGTCTTCCTCCTTCTTGTAATAACTGATGAATTTTATACCAGTGCACACTGTCAACAAAAACTTGCAAGACATGATTTTTTTTACCCTCTTGGAATAACTACTTAAAACTCTTCTGGTCTGCTCTTTTGTCAATACCCTTACCCAGTCCATTAATGCAGGCTGTTAATAGTATCTAAGCAAAAGTACCACTTTTTTGATTGCCCGCGTATTGCTACTCAAAGGGGGAAAGTGCTCAGTCACCTAATGTAACGTTGCTGTTAAATTTTGTGGCATGATATGTAATTATGTGGTGTGGATTGGATGTATGTGGTGTGTTGTGCAATTGTGCTGGTGAGTGGAATTATGTGGTTTGTTGTCAAAATATGTGGCGTGGATTGGAAACGTGTGGAGTTGAATTGTGTGGCATGGAACTGTGTGGTGTTTAGTGAAATGAAATAAATCAACATCTACTGTGAGGTCCAGTCCTTCAGAGACAGCAGCTGCATCATGCCTTTAAAATTGAACCACTGAAACCAATTAACCACATGACGAATCCTCTCCTGGCACTGCGAGATAAGTGGACGCATGACTGGCTGGAGCTGGACGATGAGGACTGGCAAGCAGCAGTGTCTTCCCCCAGAGTGGTAGCTATCCCGGTACGTTTGCGATTGGTCCTGCTTAAGATCCTTCACAGAGTCTACATAACGGGACCTAGATTAATACACATGGGGTGGTCTGATACAGGGGAATGTAAAAGGCGGTGTGGTGTGGTAAATAAAAATTCCTTTACCGGGACTGAATTTGATACAGAAACATTATAAAATAGCTCAGTAAAATGAGAGGCAGAATCCGTGATATTAGAGTTTCGGAATGGGCTTTATTCCAATAATCGATTATAATCGGATGCTTCAAGTTCCATCACCACGGGGGTTCAGGAAGTGAAGTACCTACTTTATTGACAAGAAGTAACTTTTATAGTACATACATTATAATGAAGTGAATACAGTAGGCGTAACAATTGATAAGGACATTGACGTTTGGTCTGCGTAACCGAAAATGGGTGTAATAATGAGTAAAAAGGAACATGATTGGTTATGATGTCATACATAGGTGGATCTATAAGATAATACTTGGCATAGATGCGCGCGCAGCAGTATGACGTGTACTTGACGTGTAACTAGGGGGTGACGGGGACTTGACATTTAGCTCTATATGTGGAGACGAGAAGTCTGGGGGGTCAAGTCAACCTAATCCCAAATCATATCTAACATCCTATGTTTAAAGAACTATGTTATCCATAAAAGAAGGACTCTCGGACAGAATCTATTCTATACTGACTGTGCGTGCGTGTACAAGCGTCTAAGTGTCTACACTGAATGCGAGGGGGTAGGAATATTCCATGGTAACGGGGCTATGAATTACTTGCATGAGGACAGAGAAGTTGGGCCTTTTTGCTTGGTAACTGGAAGAATGTTTACTTAAACTACTAGGCAGGAATGCATCGGCTGAGGGGGAGGCAGATAATTCGAAGGTGAAATACAGTTCTTGGCAGAGAATGGGCTGATGTCAGGCTTCGTGAGCTGCGCAGAGAATGAGACAAAGTTCATGGTCACAGATGCAGGCTCGGACTGGAGCTTTCAGAGGCAGAAGGCAAGAGGAGTTTTGATGACAGAATCAGGGCCTACTTGCCTGGACTGTAAAGTGGCATAAGTGAACCATATAAAGCCGATGGCCTTTCATATTTAGGAATGGAATATCCGGCCTATTCATGGCGGATCTGTCAAAGGACATGTTGACGGTGGACGCACATGTGTTTGCGTCTTCATAACTGGAACTGGAGGGAACATACATGTACTTGTGACATGCACATGGAACCGTTGGGGTCCAAGATAGGGGACATAACTGACCAGAAAAATCCATATTTCCACATTCCCTCCTTGTCCCCTACTTGCCCTTCAAGAGATATCAATCTTCATCAATCCATTGATCTGTTCATATAGCATCATTTGTTCTTCTTTCTTCTTCCGGGATCTTGAATGAAAATCTTGATGTGGAATGCACGATGTGGCACACAGACCACAAATCGCTGGTCCACATTGTAGACATAGACAGCAACTGAATAGTATGAGAAGGCCAATACCTAGGAAGGATAAAACTCTCCATCCCCAGGCTGATACCGCATTCCAAAACCAACTGGACCAAGTCCAAGTGCCTGGGTTCTGGTGTATCTGGCTTACAATCTTATGAAGGCGAGTGATGGCTTTATATACAGATGGCGAATTTTCTGGTATGAATACGCAGCAGCTTGATCCGATGACCCTACAGGCTCCGCCCCTATCAGCCAGGATGACGTCAAGGACAAGACGATTTTGAAGCACAACAATCCGCATAGCAGACTGCTCTTCCGTTAAATTGCCTAAGGCGGAAATAGTCTCATTCACTACTGCTTCAAGGGTTCTAGTTAATCTACGTATCAGCTTACTATTAGTAACAGTACCTATATAGGGAAAGATGCCTTTATTAAAATCTACATACTTGTCCCATGCCGTCTCAGTGTAATCGACAATGGGGAGATCTCTCCGTTCTCTGTTGTGTACTAAATGAATATTTCTGTAATAATCAGGAGGAGCTAGGAAAACAGGTGGCAAAAGGAATGCAATGTAGCAGGTACCATCCCAATCTAGAGGTAGACGCATATATGCAGTCTGACCACATATAAAGTAGGAGTGGCGAGAAGCTCTAAATGAAGATTTTCCTTGATCACTGAATTCTACTATAGTAGTGCATTTACTATGGCCCATATGTATGGAACCAACCTTTCTTACACACAATTCACCCTTCGCTGGGAATACTGACATGGTGGGTAAGACTAGTTCAACCTCGGATACGACATTTAGAATCATGAGATTAGGTGTAAAATTTCCTAATCCATATACTTCATTTTCTAGATCAGTTCCTGTTCCTTTGGGGCGACCCTCCTTGTCAGGGTAACAGACCTTGAGTAAAGCTAGGTTCAGATTTCCCCATACCCAATGATCTTGGTAAACTGCTGTGTCTGAGTCTATGGAATTAATTAAGCTAAACCATGCTCCACAGGAGCCATTATGTGTAAATGGATGTGGAAAGAAAGGCAGGACTCCTTCATAATTCTGATAGGGAGGGAGTCGGCCACACACCCAACAATTGGTGGCATTACTAGTCTGATGGGAATGATGTAACATACTAATGAAAGTGTTATTGCGCAGCGCAAGTCTATAAGACAATTCATGCGGAGGTAAGTCACTAAAAGAATGTTAAGCAGCAACATTATAAACATGTCTAGAAATAGGGTAATATATGTGCAACAACATACTTGTAGTAATTATTAAAAGACTCAATAAAAACAAAATTAATAATGTCACTATGCAGTGGCTACGCAGTGATTTACAATACGCCTGTCGTTTCAACATTTTTCGGGTATTTTCTCTACTCAGGTCCAAGGGATACATGTCAGAGACAATTCAACCGCTTCACCTTGGAGAGGACTTAAACAATCAAATTGCTCGACTTGGTGGGCCTAAGCTTTAGTTTGTAATTTTCAGATTTGTTCGGTTCAACAAAAGGGAGTTTTGTATCAGTCTGTGAGGGAGTGCAGGGCACAATATCTATATCCGAGGATAGTCCATGAAATTTCTTGATGTGGCTTGAATGAATCCAGCCCTTGCGGCCCTCGATCTTCACGGCTGTTCTTGTGGTCAACAGGACCAACTTGGGTGCTTTCCACCTGGGCTCCAGCTGAGTCTTTCGGTCGAAATTCCTCACAAAGACAAGATTACCCGGAACAACGTCATGGGGTTTCACCTCAGTGTTGTCGGGAAAGGCTGCAGCTACCTGTGAACGAGAAGATTGTAGTGCAGACATCAAGGAAGCCAAGTAATCTGTCAGCATATTACAGTCAATATCAGTTATTTTGCGTGGTATAGGCGTCCCCCACATATTCGGTGGTCTACCGAAGATCACCTCATACGGGGATAGCCCTGTTCTAGAGTGTGCTACCATTCTCATGTAAAAAAGTGCAACTGGTAATGCTACTATCCAGTCGACACCTTTTTCTCGGCATATTTTGGACAATCTGATTTTCAGAATCTGGTTATGTCTTTCTACGAGACCTGCTGCCTCGGGGTGTCGGACACAGTGGAATTTCCACTGATATCCTAGCAGAAGTGAAACATGTTTCATTAATTCGGATGAGAACGGCTGGCCGTTATCTGAGTAGACAACACGTGGTAAACCGTAGCGTGGGAAGAATTCTCGAACTAACTGTTTGGCAGTAGTCGGGGCAGTGTAATCTGAAACCGGGTATGCCTCCGTCCAACGGGACAGAGCGCAAACAACTACGAGAACATATTTGAATCCTCTGCATCGTTCCATCTGGATATAATCCATCTGGAGGACTTCAAAAGGATGATTAGGAGTATGAAATCCACCCTGTTCTACGGGAACGCTTTTTCCTGGGTTGAACTGACAACAGATCATACAGGTACGGACCTTTTGTTTTGCTGCTGCTCGTAAATGTTTATTGAACCAAATGTGTTGAATGCTGTCTAGCATAGCTTTTTCTCCTAGATGTGCTGGACTATGTATAGTGTTAATTATAACTTGGACCATTGAATCAGGAAGGAACCACACAGACCTTTCCTTCATCATCCATCCTTGATCCGTTTGGATCCCTCCTAATTCAGTCCATTTCTTTATTTCGTCTGGTGTAGCATGTGTCTGTATGTCAATTACGTCAAGAGTAGGATCTTTAACTGTCATACAATGTGTCAGTGTCGGGACTATTGTCTTTGTCATGTCGGGGGTTTGAGTTTGAGCAGTCAGTTTAGCTGTTCTGTCGGCTAGATCATTGCCTTGGGAAATGATATCAGTAACCTTTGTATGGGCCTTACATTTCATAATTGATATTTCAGTGGGTAGATGTATTGCATCTAATAACGCATGAATGAGGGGTCCGTGCTGAATGTGGGCACCGTGGGAAGTTAAATAACCTCTCTCTCGCCACAGCACGCCGAAGTCATGTACAACTCCGAATGCATAACGTGAGTCAGTGTATATGTTGACTTTTTTATTCATGGCTTGAATACAGGCTTGTGTCAGAGCGATAAGTTCTGCGGCTTGAGCTGACAAAGTATTTATACGATTAGTTTCAATGACTTCAGTATCTGTTGTGACTGCGTAGGCGGCTACTAACTCTCCTGTACTTGTTCTCATGCATGAACCATCTACATACAAGGTCAGGTCTGGATCTGACAATGGGACATCGGTTAAGTCTTGTCTGGGTTTTGTTGTTATTGTAATAACTTCAATACAGTCATGGGCTAGTGGGTCTGTTCCGACTACTGGTAAAAGTGTGGCAGGATTCAATGTGTTACAGCGTCTGATTTCTATATGTGGCTGAAACAATGTAAGCTCGTATCCTGTAAGTCGCGCTATAGTCAAGTGTTGTGTTTGCGTTCTATTTACAAGAACCTCTACTGCGTGTGGTACTTGAACTGTCAATGGATGTCCTAACACTATGGCATCGCTTTGTCTGATTGCTAAAGCTGTCGCTGCTACTGATTTCAGGCATGCAGGCAACGCCTGAGCTACGGGATCTAATGTACTAGAAAAATAAGCACATGGTTTGCGTGCTCCTGCTTGTTCTTGTGTGAGTACTGACAAGGCAGTACCTCCGCGTTCTGTAACAAAGAGTGTAAACTGTTTTCTGTAACATGGTGTTGCTAAAACGGGTGCTTGACATAAGGTTTTCTTTAGGCTTTCAAAAGCTTGTGTATGTTCCTGAGTCCAAGGGAGAACAGTCGATGTGGCTGCCTCCTGTGTTGTCAACTGAATGAGTGGTTTTGCTAGAAATGCATATTGCGGAATCCACTGTCTACAGTATGAAGTGAGGCCTATGAAAGCCCGCACCTCCTTTTGTGTCTTGGGTATTGGCATGTTAGCTATTAACTGAATGCGGTCTGGTGTAAGCTGCCTTCCCTCCTTGGACAGCGAGTGTCCAAGATAAATAACTCGCTGGACACAGAATTGCAGCTTAGAAGGGGACACCTTGTGCCCTTTTTCGGCTAGAAATTGTAAAACTGTCAGTGATGCTTTTTCACATTCAGGTTCGCCTCGGGCGGTGATCAGCAGATCATCGACATATTGAAGCAGAGCAGTGTTAACTGGCATGTGTATACTGTCAAGTTCTCGTTTCAGTGCTTGGCTATAGATGCTGGGGCTTTCTGTAAATCCTTGAGGTGCGCGGGAGAATTTAAAGCTACGCCCATTTAAACTAAATCCGAACAAATATTGACTTTCCGGATCTATTGGGACGCTGAAAAAGGCATTTTTGAGATCAATTACAGTAAAGAATGTTGCTTCGGAATCAATAGCTGTCAATAATGACGAGATATCTGGGACCACAGGAAATTGTGGCACAATACATTTGTTTAACTCGCGCAGATCAATAACCAATCGATATACTGGCGGAGCTGTAGGATCTGTTCGTTTAAGAATCGGAATTATCGGTGAATTACATACATTGGAGTCTGTTTCTACAACTACTCCTTGGGCAATGAGCTCGTCGATGATTTGTAGTAAAGCCGCTACAGCATCTGGTGGTAACTTGTATTGTCGCATTCGTGGTAGCACCACTCCTGCCTTTAGTGTGACTCGATATGGTGTAATATTCATGCAACCAACATCAGTAGGGCCTTGTGCCCATAGATGTGTAGGTAAAGTCTGCAGTCGGGGATCCATGTCTCTAGATACATAGTGACCTTTAAAATCACGTAAAAACAACCTTACTCCTTCCGGAGAACAACATATTATGGCTCCTAGGGCTTTCAACGTTTTTATTCCTAACAAGTTTTCTGGACATGATTTAGTAAGCAATAGATCTGTAGTTCGGGTCAGAGGTCCTATCGTAAGTGGAAGAGGCTGTGATACTTCATTAACAATAGGTTTTCCTGAAAAACCAAGGGAAATATTCTGTGAGCCTGAGAGGGGTGCCCCTGGGACTTCACTTTGTTTTATAGTTGTTCGACTTGCCCCTGTATCGAGTAAAAATTTTCTATCTTGACCTAATAATTCACTATGTACATAAGGTCCTTCTTGATCTACAGGAATCTCGATAAGGGGTAAGTCAACTTCCCTCTCTAGGCTAGTTCATGCGTAACGTTGATACTCCGGATATTCATACTGTGCAGTCTGATACATTTGTCGTGTTGTTGTCTGTGTGGCAGCAGCAGGCAACGGTGGTGCAGCTGGCACAAACTGTATTGGCTGTTGTGCGGCTGGCATGGCCTGGGCATGCTGCATAGCTCCTTGTTCATTCTGATCTTGTCTTAGCGGCCGTGATCTTTCTTGTGTTTTACCTATGGCGATATTATGTTTCAGCACTGGACAATCGTGTACGTAATGACCTGGCTTTTTACAATAATTGCATGTCCCTTTTAGAGGTCCTGCTGAATCGGAATGTGTCATACCCTTTTTATGTCCTTCAGCTGGAACTGTCTGGGAAACTAGCATTTTCATTTTCGTGTCTTTCATGCGTCTGTGTTCATGTTCTTGTTCCTCTCTAATTCTATTGTGGTGGTACTGTAACATTTGTAACATTTGTGTTGGAGTGCTACCTTGCCAGGTACTCTCGAATTTTAATACTCTATTCTTTACTGGGGGCAGGGCATTTTCCACTAATTTTGTTACGAACAGATGCGGGTATGATTCGCTACTTGCTTTTATGCCACTATTTATACCAAAACATTTCTCGAATCGGGCATAGTAATCGCTAGTGTCTTCATCTTGCTTCTGTTTACAGGCTGAAATTGTACCCCAATCTTGTGGTAAATAAAATATCACGCTGTCATAATTTTTCAGATATCAATAAGATCATGCATAAAGCAAGAGGCTGAGTCTGTGGTATCAGATTCATAAAGGGCTTTATTCCAATAACTCGAGTCAAAGGGAGAATATTTCCATCACCAAAATTGGATCTGGACGGGGCTGAAAAGTATTCTCAATATTCTCTTTTTCGTAGTTAATAAACGTGGCAGTACCTGTACTAGTAGACCTGGTAGTGCTTTAGTTTTGTCCCCAAGCCCCGAACCTGGACCTCGGGCCCTTTCTTCTGCTTCTAATGCTGACCATTCTATCTTTTGGTCACCTACCTCCCACTCTTTTTCCTTGAGTTTCTCATAAATGCCAGCAGGCATCAACACCTTTAATATTGTCATAATGTCGGGGTAGGTATACTCTCCCATGAGTAACATGTCTTTAATTTCTCGGTGAAAACCCGCTGGGTCTTTGTCATGACTGGGTACCACTTTCTTCATTTCTAACAATTCTATTTTCGATATGGGCGTATATACAAATACGCGTTTAAACTGATTGTCCTCGCCTTTTATTGGGTGTACTTCTCGTAAGGGATTCTGTCTATCCAGGTGATACGTGGTTCTTTCCTTGACAGGCAATGAGACATGCTCTGAGCATACAAAAAGAATATACTGCTTTCTTGATACTAGAATTTCTTTAATTAATTTAGTACCTGGACCTCTCCATTTATTCATAAGCAATTCAGTCAATATGTCAGGTAAGGGACCAGGGTCCGAATGCTGACTCTGATATAGTATAATGAGTTGTTGAATCATATAAATCCCAGCTAACCTCTGCTCATCTGGGGTGAGATTCAAAAATGTGCGTACTACTGTCTCATCACTATATTTTCCGGGACTGTCCACCCAATGAACAGCTGCCCTTGCTAAATCTTGTTCATCCATAGAATCGAGAAAATGATAACCCCTTCGTTCTCGGAGTAGTTTGTCGGCGGTTTGGAACGAATGCTCGTTAGACCTTATGTTAATTATAGGTATTTGGAAATTCCTGTCATTATCTGGACATATTGGACGTATTGGGTCAGTATGACATCTAGTCTGATCCCTATTACAAGATCTTCCTCTACCTACATAGGCTATGGTGTCCGACTGTCCTGCGGGCAGTCCTGACCCTTCTTCCTCGCTTTGTTCGAACTCGTCTGTCTCTAATCTCTCCTCGTGTAGGCGTTCTATTTCTTTACGGATCTTTCGGCACATGGCTATTATACAATTTTGCTTATCGTGTCTCCCTTCTGATATATTCTGGCTCCATTTTGTAAGAATTTTCATTGCCTCCGGATCTACCCCCGGTCGGTCTTGATTTCTGATCACACAGTTTATGAGGAAACGTAACAGTTCCCCCTGTATCTCTACTTTCTGGTATACCATAGCTCTGTTAATACATTCTGGATCTCGCCCTGTTTGAACAAAATGATATATTTTATCTAGATGCGCAGTCATTCCTGGTAGCTTCGCTAAATACCCTGCGGCTCGTCTGATACGTAATGATGCCAGGATCATTTCGTCCTCTTTACCGAGCACCGGGTCATATCTACAATCTATAAGAAGTTCCTTAAGCGTACGATCACTTACGAATTTGGGTGTACGTGAATGCGCTGACTCTTGAAAAATAAGTTTATTTATTCTAGGTGGCGTAGAAAAAATATTGGTAGCACCTCCCGTGGCCCCGTCTGGGGCGTCGGGTGTGAAAGGATTCGTCGAACGTGACACAGCAACTATAGGCGTGGACTCAGCTATAGAAGTACCTGTAGGAACAGATGCAGAAACAGATGTGCTTGCCGGAACTTGTGACTCGATTTGTTGCTGTAGGGATACGGGTGCTGGATCTTGGCGTTGGACCTCCCTGGTATGCGGTCTACGTGGGACGGAATTAGCATACTTGGGAGCTACGTCATCTAAATATGAGGAAAGAAAAACATCTTCTGCGGTTCTAGGATGCCCCTTAGGATGTACCTTGATTGGGAATAATGGGGGTGGCAAGTCTTTTGGTATCTCTGGAGTAGCCTTAGGTAATCCTTCGGCCAGAAGGGGATACATACCATTCATAAGGGCATTTCTTTGTCTGTCTACTTGTTCTGATTTCACTCGGATACCTTCCTCAATTAATAGATTGTCTTGAACTTTGCTCGAACTTTCTTTACTCTTCTCTTCCTGTCTACGTGCTTTTTCCGTACGTCTATGAGATTCTTTACGCCATAACTCAACGGCGTCTTTCTGTGACTGTCTGACTTTCCTTTTCCATAACTCTTCCTCGACTTTCATGATGCACTCTGCATCCCAGGTTCCCGCTGCGGGCCATCTCTGACTTTCTGGTAATCCCTTGGTGTAGTCTACCCATAAATCAAGAAATAATATAGCGTCTAAGCCATGTTTGTGATACATGAAGTGCCCTGGAGTATCCCTAGGAGGAATAGGGACGGCTTCTTCAAGTACCCCTTTTCTAGTAGTGATCTGTCTTAATTTCGAAAAGAGCGGCATATTGACAACTGATCTGATACTTAATCTTGAACACACTTAATAAAAAAGCACACTTAATGAACAACCATTCATACCACAATATGCAGGACGTTTAACACATTAAACATTAAAACCTTAAACCTTTAACTGAAACAACAATGATGATCGTCTGCATAACTAATCACCATGCTTAATTCTTGACAATAACTAGATACTTCGGAATACTTGATATACTGCTAAACAGTACAGATACACTGCTAAAACAGTGCAGACCGGATTTGTGTACCCAAACCCGTCTTGACCGGCACAACCTATGTGCACGTCAGAAATGCCTCCCCAGTAATGGTACTCACCGGGTAGCTTCGGAAACGGAAGGCCTCGGTAACTTGAACTTGAACCGGACTGGACTCGACTCTCCTCGTCGGAAACTGGGCTTGACTTCGAACTGGTGGGTCTCTGTGTACCTCGGATCTTGCTCTCTCAGCTAGGCTCTGGTCGGGATACTTCGCACTTCTCACCGCCTCGTCTGGGTGTTGATCGCAGTCTCAGTCGCCCCCGCTTGACCGGAGGGAGATACAGGAAATCCTGCTGGTACGCGTTATTGTCCGTCCAGCTGTGGCAGGAGACCGGGCCTGCAACTCACCGCCGGCGCGTGAGATGAGAAAGTGTCCCTGTTCGGGCGCCATCATGTGGTAAATAAAAATTCCTTTACCGGGACTGAATTTGATACAGAAACATTATAAAATAGCTCAGTAAAATGAGAGGCAGAATCCGTGATATTAGAGTTTCGGAATGGGCTTTATTCCAATAATCGATTATAATCGGATGCTTCAAGTTCCATCACCACGGGGGTTCAGGAAGTGAAGTACCTACTTTATTGACAAGAAGTAACTTTTATAGTACATACATTATAATGAAGTGAATACAGTAGGCGTAACAATTGATAAGGACATTGACGTTTGGTCTGCGTAACCGAAAATGGGTGTAATAATGAGTAAAAAGGAACATGATTGGTTATGATGTCATACATAGGTGGATCTATAAGATAATACTTGGCATAGATGCGCGCGCAGCAGTATGACGTGTACTTGACGTGTAACTAGGGGGTGACGGGGACTTGACATTTAGCTCTATATGTGGAGACGAGAAGTCTGGGGGGTCAAGTCAACCTAATCCCAAATCATATCTAACATCCTATGTTTAAAGAACTATGTTATCCATAAAAGAAGGACTCTCGGACAGAATCTATTCTATACTGACTGTGCGTGCGTGTACAAGCGTCTAAGTGTCTACACTGAATGCGAGGGGGTAGGAATATTCCATGGTAACGGGGCTATGAATTACTTGCATGAGGACAGAGAAGTTGGGCCTTTTTGCTTGGTAACTGGAAGAATGTTTACTTAAACTACTAGGCAGGAATGCATCGGCTGAGGGGGAGGCAGATAATTCGAAGGTGAAATACAGTTCTTGGCAGAGAATGGGCTGATGTCAGGCTTCGTGAGCTGCGCAGAGAATGAGACAAAGTTCATGGTCACAGATGCAGGCTCGGACTGGAGCTTTCAGAGGCAGAAGGCAAGAGGAGTTTTGATGACAGAATCAGGGCCTACTTGCCTGGACTGTAAAGTGGCATAAGTGAACCATATAAAGCCGATGGCCTTTCATATTTAGGAATGGAATATCCGGCCTATTCATGGCGGATCTGTCAAAGGACATGTTGACGGTGGACGCACATGTGTTTGCGTCTTCATAACTGGAACTGGAGGGAACATACATGTACTTGTGACATGCACATGGAACCGTTGGGGTCCAAGATAGGGGACATAACTGACCAGAAAAATCCATATTTCCACAGTGGCCTTACCGGAACATTTATGCACACTATCTGGGAATGCACACATATCAGCTCTTATTGGCGCCAGGTACACAACACAAAAAATAAGGTCCCTACGTCCAGAGGCGAGACGATGCCCCCTAAACGTTTGGGAGCCCACAGATTTAAACATTCCCAGACACAATGGGCCACTCTTGGGTTCATGCTGGCAAAAAGAAACATCGCTCAACTCTGGGGGGCAGCACAACCACCCACATTAGAAGCCTGGGAAAGAAACCTCATTTGGTGCATGTTCAGGGAAAAGACAGTGTATTTGGCAAGGGGGTGTCCAAAAAAGTAGTCCTGTGTCTGGAGCTCATGGAATACCTATAGAGGAGAGATCTGCACACCACCTTGAAACGTAGATCATGATGACCCTATTTCTCCTTGATGTTCTGCTCTCATGTATAGTCTATTTCAATCCATTCATGCTTTTTGTGTAGGGTTAATTGTCTGGTCTTCTGTAATGTACCACTCGGTTTATGTTTAATAAAAAGATTTATAAAAATAATTGAACCACTGTACAGCTCAGTACACTGCCCACTAGTGAATGTCCTGGCAAGGCAGCCGAATAATTCATATGCCGATTCATGGAGATGGTGCCCTGTTCAACAGCACATAAACCATGCAGGCTGGGGCACAGTAGCCACGGCGAGGAGGAGCAAAATCCTGAGGGCTTTGGTGCTGTGTACTAGAGTAATCTTTCCCCTTCTTTACAGGGGAAAGCTAGTGGTTGCTAACTGGAACAGTAGCTTCACATGCTCTATCCTCCCAGGTCAACAAAGGCTGCGTCGCTGATGAAAGCACCCGGGGAGCCTATTCCAATACACCCAGTTATAGATCATACACAAATACTACAGCTTCACCATATTCTTTGTTCCAATAAGAAGTGCTAATGGAAAACAATACTTTCCCGGTGAAAAATGTTTTGCAGAAGAATGGATGCATACACTACACATATTTTCTGCTCCTGCAATCTCTACTACTGGAGTGAGCCATTGAAATATGTTGGACTCTTTTACTTTGCATTTTATATTCGGGAAGCATACAAACATTGGACAACTATTGTACCGGTCCAGTGTAGGGTTTTGGTCAGAAAGTTAGCTTGAACATCTTCCTAATACACATAATTTATTATAAAGTGTATATTCTGTGTGACGTGCACAAAGAGCGAACAAACAGGTAGTCACATGCATAGATATACAGGCGAATAAGAGGTACAGGATGGGTAAGCCTATATGGGGGGAGGGAAGGCAAGGGGGAAGGAAAGGTAAGAAGGACATTTTAAAATTAATGTGAGGCACTAGTTATTAATTTGGGCTTAGACAGACGACAAAGAGGCCGACAGAAAAACACCAGGCGGGTAACTTTTGCCTCCACATCCTCTGTTGAAATAGGCATGGAGACACCTCCGGGGCCCCTTGCTTGGCCCAAGGACTGTGCATGTGTGTGAGACAGCCAGCCCAAATGGATTTTATGGGGCACGCACCGATTATTACAGGAGCCATACCGTTCTGTATTCTGCCAGTGAATGGATGGATGGCTATGCAAGCACCACGGCCAACATACTGAAAGCAAGACATCAAACTGTTTGTAACTATCTGTACGGGGACACTGATCATGCACAATGATTTAAGTTGCGTTATTAACAAAAAAATTCTAGAAATTGCAAGAAGATAGAAAAACTGTGAATAGCTCGGCAAAAATCGTTTTTCCCCAATCTCACTTTTCAATAGTAATTTTTTGCCAGTTGGTAACAGGACACTTGTAAGCCTTGTGAGCCTATGTTCTGTCCATGCACAGTGGACAAGACGTCATATGTCTTACGCCTGCATTCAATTTCACGAAGGGTATAAAAACCAAGCGGCCAATAGACCTTCGTGCAATAAAGACAATCCACTCACTGTTATTAATATCTTAGCAGAAAAGGTCACTTTATAAAGACAGGTAAACAACATATTATTTCCATAAGAACAAACATTGCCATATCAAAACAACCCCCATTTGCAATTCAAAGTCCCCCAAAACATCTTATCATAAGAAAACCAACTATTTCAAACAAGACTTTAGAAATACCCTGCATGTACTGTAGAAAAACCTCATTCCTTCCCCCTCATTTGTTTTATAGACCCTTTCCTCCCCCCCCCCTCCCCATCTCAGAGGGATGGATAAGCCCGCTTGAGACTATCCAAACCCCCCCAAAAAATGCCACTCAGGAAAACCAAAGAGTTTTCCTGGCCCCACCCCCAAGGTTTGTTGCCACAGAAAATCATAATACACTTTTATTACACCAAAGGTTTTCATTCCAAAAATTTGCCAACAGATCTCTCATCTCCAAACGATAATAAGCTTGACCCATCTGAGATAAGTGAACCCCATCTTCTCTGAACAGATGATCTTCCGTATCTGTGATATTATCATGGGACAGAACTTTAATGCCCATAACCTGACAAAAAATCATTCATTGCCCGATTAAGCTTCCTGCGAGCCTGTTCAATCGCAGCGCGATTGCGAGCCCCCCTCCAATTTTTTTATGTTAATCAATTCAGTCCTTACCAAAGATGTACCCTCCCAATTGTTCTTTATTACTGTCAAGTCCAATTTAATTTGTTTAATAAGAGATAAACCCGACAAAGGCACTAAGTCATTTTCGCCTAGGTGGATGATCAACCTGTCAGGAAATCCTCTTGCAGCCGTTAGCTCTGATAACAAGGGAAACAACCCCTCCCACCTCATACCACCTTTCCCTTTCTAGAAAACTTTGTGGCATTTGCTGGGGAGTCTAAGTGCTCTGCCATAAATCTGCTGTTCTGCAAAGATGGCTGCCCATTTAATGAAGGAGTGACCTACTATCCATGTACGCATTTTTGTTGACAATGTACATTTTAGTGAACCTAGACAGTGAAAACAAAATTAGCTAACAGTAAAAAGCAATAAAACATGAAATTATTATTTTCTGACATAGTGAGCGCAGCAAGCAGATTTCCATCTACCAATCCTCTTGATGTCCTCCCAACCCCAACCCAACCCAACCTAGCTGCTTCAGTAGCCGCCCCTATGCGAAAAGAGTGTGTCCCAAACAGTAATGGGTCTTTTCCCAGCTTAATCAAAGTTTTCCGTAAAACCGCCAATAAATGAGCACTGGAGATCTTAGCCCCATTCCTGTGAAAGAATATGGCCCCAGGCGAAAAACCCTCGGAATTTACAAACGACTCCCATTCCCCCAAGGGGCAGCAATCCGGCACTCCACGACTGTTTAAATGGACCCAAATGCCTTTTCTCAATTTATCTGTTTTAGACCTCTTCAACCAAAAACGCAATTTGTCTCCGAGTACTTGAACTTCACTGCTCTGAATGCCCATCTGGTCTCTCAAACCTAATAATTCAAAGACCCTGAAAGCACCAAAGAACAACCAGATCATGCACAGCCTAAAGCATGAAACCTCCAAAGAATCGTAACAGCAAACTGGCAGTTGCAACAGCAACTGTTGTAAAAGAGCAAACGTAACTGGCTCACGTAACGGCAAAGAATAAGAGCGCTCTCTGCTAAAACCTTTCAACATATGCCTTAACAAAACATCCCCCACCAAGTCCTGGCCCCACCATAACTGTCCATAAAAGGAAATCCCGGCTAATTTCCCAGAAATGGTCATGTGCGACAGTCCCTTGTTAATCAAGTACAACACAAACTGTAAAATGAAATTTCTGTTACCAATTGAGTGCCCATCAAAGTCATGAGATTCTGCATAACTTAAAAATTCACTCCAAGCCTGTTGATAACTTCGTCTGATGGCAGGAGCTATAGATTTTTCCACCAATTCGATGATCCTCCGTCCCCTAGCACCCAGGTGTTCTGCGGAATTGGAGTTTTGAAGTTGTTTGCCCCAGGCGCCAGACTGCGGAATTTCTGCCAAATAAAGCGAGACCACGCATCTGCTATAGAATTGTTAATGCCCGGAATGTGTCTAGCTCTGAAAACAATATTCAATTTGAGACTCTGAAGCATGAAAACACGCAAAAGGCACAGTACCCGAAGGTCTTTTGCTTGCTGATTATTGATGAGATTTACCACCGCCATATTATCAACATGAAAAAGCACACATCTGTCCCGAAATTCTGCACCCCAAACCAACAAAGCAACAATAAGAGGGAATAATTCCAGGAAGGCAATACTGCGACCATGCTGCATCCAATGAGGCGGCCATCTCTCCGCACACCAGCGCCCCTCCTAAAACAGACCAAAACCATGGGCCCCAGATGCGTCTGAAAAAAGCTGGGTCTGTCAAATGGTGGTGTCTTCCACAAAAATCCATTAAAATCTTCCAGAAATTTCAGCCAAATGACAAGATCCTCCTTGATAGCTTTAGTAATTCTAATCCTGTGATGAGGGAGGAATGCTCCTGACAATGCAAACCCCAATCGTCTGCAAAAGGTCCTGCCTGCCCTGACCACACGACAAGCAAAATTTAAGTAGCCCAGTAAGCGCTGAACCTGCCTCAACTCAAGTTTGTCTTTGCCCAGAACCTCCAATAAAAAGGATTTGATTTCTTCTACTTTTCTAGCCGGCAAACGAGCCACCATAAGTTGAGTTTCGATTTCTATGCCCAAAAAAGATAGCCTGGTGCAAGGACCCTCAGTTTTTTCAGGAGCCGCGGGACACCGAACTCCTCAGCCATGTCCTGAAAGATGCCCAGCGCCCTGCAACACTGATCTGAATGTGCCTCACCGATGAACATACAATCATCCAAATATTGACACATATATTTGTGACCACTTCTTTTTGAAAAACACCACTGTAAGAATGTACTAAACATTTAAAAAAGAGAACATGACACTGAGCAACCCATAGGGAGAACTCTGTCTACATAAAATGCTCCATTAAAGCCCATGCCCAGAAGCTCAAAGTCTGATGGATGTATGGGTAGTAAACGGATAGTAGTAGACTGACTGCCACTTTTTGCTAACTCCGCACTCATCTCCGCCATCCGCACCAACCTTAATGCATCATCTACTGAGGCATAAGAAACAGAGTCATCAGGGGAAATGAAATCATTAATAGATTGACCCTCCGGCCATGATAGATGATGAATTAAACGAAATTCCCCATCCGCTTTCTTAGGTACTAAACCCAATGGGGATGCGATCAAATTTTGCATAGGACAATGCTTAAAAGGTCCCGCTATCCTGTCAGCTGCTAACTCCACATCCAGTTTCTTTTGCACCACCAGTGGCAATTCCTTGGCAGATTTCAGGTTATCAGTCCAGCGATTATATCTTGGCCCCTGGTACCCAATCTTGAAACCATCCCTAAACCCCCCCCCCCAGTTTAGCAGAAACTTCAGAATCTGGGTATACAACCAGCCATGGTTCAAGGCTTGAGAGATTAATTTGAGTATGAGCCCTTTGGCAAAGTTTGAAAAACTGACCCCCTCCCCCTTGGGAACCGCCCTTGCTCTCCAAACCGCTGATTACTAAAATATTGTGTAATAGCATGTTTTCCTCCACATTGTGAACATTGTAATAGGCAAACCACTAGCTGCATGTGTCGATGCCGGTGGTTGGGTAGAGGACATCCATTGAATCCAAAGTTCCTGGTCAACTTCGCCCCAAGGTTTATCATGAAAAATACTGACTCTCGCCCTGAATTCCTCATCGTAGCTGAGCCACGCAAAACCACCGAAGTGCAGTTGGGCCTTACAAATGATGTCCATGTATTTGAACAGCGCGATTGCCCTATCTTGGTGTTTTTCACAATACATGCTGGCGTATATCAAAAATGCAGCCGTCCAATTCTCAATGTTTTTCGGTACCCTGGGGCGTCTAGCAAGCCTCCATTCCTTTTCCTTAGACCCTTCTTTAGCCTGAATGTTGCTATGGAGCAGTTTAAACACGTCGACAAACTCGTGTTGCCAAATCTTATTTTTGGTCTTTTCGGATAGGTGTGTTCCCAGTGGCATAGCTAAGCCCATATAAGGGAGCTTCTTATGAATATTGACCTCCACTCCCCCTTCCTGACCAGGTCTAGATTTATCTAAACCAGAAATCTGTGTAACCTGACTCACATCCTTAGTGACAACTGCAGCTTTGTTTATTGTTGATGACTGATCCGACACATGCCCTGCACCCTGCCCCATACACAAAACAACTGCCTCATTCAGAGAAGCATCACCCACCCCCACAGAACGTGTATTGTACTTGCCGCTCAAATTTTGAGACCTAGAAGCCCACCAATGAGGCTTACCTCAGTCGTTAGCTCAGCAGCACGTTTCTGAAATTCTTTGGGATCATCACGCTGACGATGACCGTGTCGCTGTACCCGATTCGTTGCCCTGTCTGCTCTTGACTTCTGCAACATACTAAAAACGGTGGTTGCCCCCAGCCCTCCCTTTGAGAGAACCTGTTCATGACTCAATGCACTTACATTAACATCACTTCCTTCCAACAAATCCCCTTCAAGTAAATTGTCAGAAACGTCCCCATATGCAAATTGATCATCAAAAATATCCAAATCCGCATTGCTAGTATCCGGCAATTCCCCATCCCGCCATCATAAAAATTCCAATTAGTCGCGGGCATCTGCTCCAAATGCCCGACCGTAACCCTCAAATCCGCACCTGATCCGCCCTGTGTGCCTGCTAATGTACCTGAAGCCGCAAAATGCTCCGCATTCAAAAAACTGAAAGCACCAGTTGTTGGCCGAGAAGCTGTTGATGATGAAACCTTCCAGCCGCTCTTGCTAGAAGACACTGAAGATTTTCTAGCCCCAGCTTCTTGCTCAGATCTACCCGCTAACTGAGATGTGGTGTCAGCATACTCTACCCACACCCATTGACTACTCTGGGGACCAAATGAAGAATCAAAATGGAACTGTGGGTGACTATGAGGTGGGGGGCAAGAATCCGGAAAAATGGGCGCAGATCCAGATGAAAAATGAAAATGTTCGGGAGTCAAAAAATCAGGTTCACTGTGTGGGCCAAATTCTTGTGCATCCAAAACATTAGAGGCATCTTCTATAACTATTGATTCTGACTGGACCAAATGCCCCTCCTCAAGCGAAACCTTATTATAAGAACATGGTTTATCCACAGGGGGGCCCCTGGGCATTGGAGACTGCACAAAACTTGACATGGACACTTCGTATGTTCCCACACCCACCTGCAAACACTTAGCCGACTATTTTATATTATCATGACAAGCTGTAGACAGTATTGAAACACCCATGTTCTCCTCCCCACTGTCATTAGAATAATAAACTAGGGAAGAGGAGCGCCTGTCCGCAGAAACAGTAGGTGCTATATTCCACTGTCCACTCCCTTTGCCAGAAAAAAGGCTGTTCTGAATTAGCTTTGGTCCCAATTGAGCCCTTTTGGTCGGAGAGGGGCTTGCCAGTAAAGAGAAAACCATTGAAGCCTTCACACTTTGACCCCGCCCCCTACCAAGGCTTCCCTGCACACCTGAGAAGGAAGGGCTCCTGGTGGCGACTCCACTCCCATGCGAAGCCCGCCTCTTTGCCAGGCCCACACGAGGGGAGGAGACCGCCCCAACTGACCTGCCTCTCTCTCTCTCGTGCTGAGGAGCAGCGCAACGCCCGCAGCCTGCCACTGCTGCTCCGCCGTGAAGAACGGCCGCGGCTCTGTTAACCTCCAGCAGCTCCATCGTTGAGTGGAAACAAAGGAGTACGGCCGTGTGACGGCAAACATCCTGCCACAGCGTCCGCCACCCCAAGTGCCGTGGTCCGCTTCAGGCGCCTCACACCTGCCGCCACAGCAGCTGAAACGCCGGGCCTCAGAAGGTCCTCCCAGCCTGCCGCGCACAGGACGCGGAGCGCTTCACTGACAGCAGCGCCGTCCACCATTGCAGGTAAAATTAATTAAGCAAGCTGCAATAATCATGTCTGACGTAACATACTGAAAAGGGGTCTAGGGCGTCAACCAATTTCGCCGCTAGCTTCCCTCACATAAAGCCTTCCGCCAAAACCTACCTATAAATACTTGCCTGCTAGTCCTGCCCCTTGCCTTGACTAAACCTTTCACGCCACATGGACCATCCCAATGCGCGAAAAACCCCAGGGGGACACCGGCTCGCACCAAGTTGCCACTGGGACCCCATTCGCTAATTGAGTGCTCCGTGTTGGGTATAAGCAAGCATCTGTTTTTTGCGCAGCGCTGGAGACGCATAGATATTAGTGGGGCGGGAAAGTCTACTGTAAAACCCTGCTCCGGACTCGGCCCTTATTAATTAATACAACTCTTTTTGAGGCAAACTAAAAACGCCCCACGCACTTTGAAAACGCTCCCCTCCCAAAAAAAGTTGTGCAAAAACTATACAAAAATGGCTGTGCGTATTGTTAAGAAGAAGTGAGGCCGATCGCTTGGGGAGGTCTAAACTTCGGAACAGGCATGACGTATGCATGCCTTAACAAATGTGGAGGAAGACAAATGGAGTGACAATGGGAAGGCTGTGGGCAGGTTGAAACCCGCAACAGTAGTCCCAGGTCTCGGATCGAGACAGCACATGTGCGCC
Source organism: Triturus cristatus (assembly GCF_964204655.1). Taxonomy (NCBI): domain Eukaryota; kingdom Metazoa; phylum Chordata; class Amphibia; order Caudata; family Salamandridae; genus Triturus; species Triturus cristatus. The sequence continues at coordinate 982,803,292 of NC_140585.1, read as the reverse complement.
GTCTAGAGCCGAGACCTAGAAGAAGCTATTTTTATGAGAAAATCTGCTCATCAAGCATCATAAGGTGTATTGTAGGGCAAATGCACTGTCATACCTGTGTGGACAAGGCAGTCATTTCCATTTACTGTATATAGGTAAGCCTGCTTCCGGCCAGAGCTTTTCTGAATGCTATACTTCTGTTGTCCATATGGCTCTGAGAAACAGTTCTTCTAGAGTTAACACTCTTAACATGAGTGGCATTTTATTTATAAAAGGATCAGCACTCTGAAACAGCCATGTTCAAGCATCCGTGTAAACTATGACCTGCAACGACCTCATTCAACTTAAATGCTTCCATTACAGTGTTTATAAGCACAGCACGCCGGTAGGCATCGAGGCGCTCCAAAAGCAAGATGAAGTATTTTAAGGAGTGACAGATATTAGAAGGGAATCACAATCTTGCGTTAACATACATGGTGTTTCGACAGTTATGTTTTATATCTGGAGGGTTTTATTTGAAGGGTTGGGGGAGGTTTTCATTATACTAAAAGTGAAGGAGTCTATGGACGGCAAGAATGAGGTGAATTTTAAATGCAATATAAAGTTCATATGTGCCAAAATTAGGAGCGGTTTGTAAAGATGCTAAACAGCTGGTCAAAATCAGGGAATGATAGTTAAAACCAGAAAACATCTGCTATTTAATTAGCATTATTAGATTGTAATTTTAAGATGGGAGGAAATAGTATATATTCAGGATATCCAATGCTTTGCAAAGTGCCAGTGATGCTGCCTGGTGCTCGATACTAGCACAATAGTCCTCCTCCAGTCGACATACTTTCACCCCAATGCTGGACTCTCCCACCATGGGGCTCCGCCACCGGGGTCTGTGGAATTCCTTTTGTACGGGAGTACTGGGGATTAGCAATGCACAACATGTTCGGTTTAAAGGCTCCTGGTGGATGAATGGATTGGAAGAAATGTTATCTGAATAGGTGGCAGCTTGGGGGGTTATGGATCAAAAAACAACATGGGGGTGGGGATGGGGACTGCTCTCCGCACACATATTGCATCCTCACGGAGACATGACAAGGCACTAGAATCGCACTGTACCTGACACACTGCTGAAGGTCACCTACCACAAGTCAGATATTAAGGATATCCATTTACCTGACAATGTGACACCCCCGAAGGCACAACATCCGGATGCCTTCTATATTTGCCTAAGATCACACATCAAGACATCGTCTGGAGCTGAGATTCCACTTCATGAGGACCAAATTTGAGATTGGCGAATCAAAGACACTCTAGTCGTTCCCACGACCAGTAAAAAATGTGGATGTTTGTGTAATCACTTGAGAGACAGGAAGGTTATCCTCATAGGTGCCATACTCCAAGACACACTGCCAGCCATAGTACATATTCCTTAGTTTGTGGTGTGACACACCCTCCGAGGGCTACAAACCAGGAGCAGGAGTGCCATGCTGGCATGAAACAACCATTATTTTCAGGCAAAACAGTTTAAAAAAAAGTGAAACATAACTAAAATCAGTATTTTGAACGATTAAATATAAACTTAAAGCATAAAATTAAAAGACAAAAGTACACTAAATGTGTTTTACAGTTGTCTTAACGATTCCTAAATTAAGTTAAGGCAAGCACTGTAGTGACCTCAAAGGTCATCTTCTGACCCTTCCCGGAAGCTCATAGTACGTACAAATAAATGACTTCTTTTTATGTGAGAAAAGTGACGACACAACCCAGGGGTGGCTGATCGGTCCCCGGCCTAGCATCGGCAGCTTATCTCGCAGACAACAGCATGCACAAGAGGACGTTCTGTTGCTTGCACGCGTGTGAAATAAAAACATGGTTATATGACAATCTGCAGATGTTTGCTTTTGCACAAAACAGGCTGTTTGGCAAACTCTGCTTTTTTGAATGCGTTCAGTGCGAAACAAAATGATAGAAAAAACGTGTAAAAGAGTGTCTAGGCACATGTTTCTGTGCCACTGCCTAGAACACTGATGGAACATCGCAGTATTTACAAGTCTGTTAAAAAGTATCACAAGAGTGGAGAGGATGTGGCGCAGGGGCCACAGCTGCTGACTCGAGAGCTGGTGATCCCGGCTCGACTCTGTGGCTCAACGTCCTGTGATTCTGGGCAAATCACTTAATCTCTCCATAAGTTGCTATATTAATATGCTGAAAGAAAAAAAAAAGCAGTAAGAGGCAAAACATTATGAAAAACTAGTTCCACCCAAGCGGACGTTAACAATATTATGGCCACGGTAAACTGATAAGAGAAGCAGACTAGGAACAAGCATTGGTAAATGCAGGAAAATATGCTACAGCCTACAGGAATGGAGGAAAAGTTAACGACCTGCACAAGAACCAATGAAAAGCCAGGAAAGAGAGGAGGCGGGATGTAAGTCCCTTTAAAGTTTATATTAAAAACAATAGATTTCACAAGCACAGTGCAAGCGAAACCTACAAATGATAAAGTCTCTAAAAATATAAAAAGGTAGAAGTTAACATGTAGAAGCTTTTCACCCTGTACATCAGATTAGATCAGTGCATCGAGTAATAATTATTACAAGTGGTAGTTTTTAAACATGAACTTTAAAACTTTCCTGCTCTCTGCCCTAACAAAGGCTAGATATACAAAGCATTTTTAGGTTTTGCTAAGGCAGCGCATGCGCTGCTCTGCGAGACATTTAGTGTATGGGTTTTCAAAGTGCTGCCACAGGCTTTTGGTGGCCTAAAGCTTGCGTGCACGTGAGCGTGCACGCGCGCTGCTGCCATCTGCCTTTCTGTCATGGCTGATTAAGCCTTCCAGCGCGTGAATCATGCTCCTTCACCCCCTTGCTGTCTGCTCTCACTACCCCCCTCCCTTCTCCCCCATCCCTTGCCCCCTCCCTCCTTGTTAGCTTGTTATTCTTAACTTCGGAAGCATCTGATGTGAATTCTTCAAGGAGCAATTCACTTCCGACTAACCCAATGCCGCCTCAGACAGTAGACCTTTTCTGGTGCTTGTTTCTGTTTTCATTGGTTCCATGCACCCAGCTCATGTTACTGTTTGCTTACGTTGCACGCTTTATGGCCACCTTATCTTTTAGTATTGTATGCTCCGGCCAGACTTCGGTGTCAGAGCACGCTTTAACCCTCTACACCCCAGCACAGAGCCATCGAGAGCGAGCAACAAATGATGCCAACACACAGTCCCTTGTGGGAACATAGACTGTGAGAGTAACACTGCAACTTGAGTTTCACCTACTACCTCTCGTTTTTAAAGTGGAATTGCCAGATGATGTCCAAATATTTAAGAAGCCCCCAAAGCTTTCGTAATTGTAGCCTTTGTTTGGAAATCCTGGGCAGGACGGGTTTGAGTGGCGTCCTCTGGCATATGAATGTGTAATCAGCTCTTCCCAGTTACCCTTTACCCCTCCCTTGTGAGAAGTTTCAAGGTATCGATAGCTATAGCAGGCAGTTGCTGTTTTGCCATCAGTTTAATCCCTTGCAGTGTAACTTCGCTTGTGAAACAGTAACATTTCACAGACTGCCTTCCGAGTGCGTAAGCTTGAATGGAGCGGCACGGCATAGATATAAGGAACAGCAGTAACTGTGACAAAAGGTGGTCATTCAGCAACATGAACTCTTCATCAATATTTCTTGACAGCCAGCCCTGCCACCCTTCTGGTTTTGAAACAAGTACCCGGAGGCAACACTCGATGTTTTGTACATTGACCCTTTAATAATGCAACGTTCGAGCAACTTCAGAATTATGCTGATCTGTAGGGATACGGCCCTGCATAAAGGATGTAGGGAATATTGGTTTTGAGTTGCCTTTTTAGTGCCTTTTCACTTGCCTACCTTTAGTGGTGTGAAACACACTGGTACCAGCATGCTGCACAGAGGATGGATGCATTCTTTAAGTTGCAGCCCTTTTGCTGTTTCTAACACACACTCGCCTAGCACTATTTTCATGCACAACAAGCATTGGCATAGCCAATAGGTCTTGCCTTTGGAACCTTATAAGTGTTTAACCATCAAACAGTTAATGTTGTTACACCAAGGATATTGTGCTGCATAACTAAATACTTATAAGGTCCCAAAACGAGACCTATTGGCTATGCCAATGCTTATTATAATTTTGAATGCGTTGTGAGCACAAAAATGCTTTTTGCAATGTACTAAACCTATTTCAGCAGTAGGTTACTGGATAAGGAATTGCTATTTGGAAAGGATTTGTTGTAGGTGTCCCTTCCAATTAGTGATTGCTTTGCAAGTGTAGCACTGGGTTAGGTCCGAAATAGCAGTCGTAAACCATTGACATTTTACCCACCCCCAAGTTAGGACAGTAATACATTCCTTTGTGAAGGTTAAAAAACACCAGCATTGGCAAAGCCAATAGATCTCAACTGTGGGCCAGCCACGAGTATCGAGGAAGAGGCAGGGGTGGATAACAGGATGAATAAAGAAAATCGGGATGAGGCGACCAACGCTGGCTGCTTCATAGTGCTATTTTTCACCAGCTATCAGGAGAATGAACATGAGGAGAACTGTTAGGCGGAGAAGAAACATGGACGGGAGTGTTGGGAGAGAAGAAACAAGGACGGGATGGCAGATGAAAGGACGGGACTCCCTCCAGTCCCATCATATATAAAGGATTCAAGATCCACAATTTTAGATAATATATGACTGCATCATTCTTTGTCAATACAGAGCTTTTATAGCCAACAGTAGAGTAATTCATCAGACATCACGCAGCAAAGGGGCAGTACTTCTTCAGTTTTCCCAGCTCTTCTTGAAAGAGGTTTCTCTCAAGTCCACAAGTATTCTAAAGTTCTGGGGTCTTAGGCCCCAATATTTATATTCCGTTGTCTTTGTCCTCTGGTGGCAGAGAGGCTCTGTGCTCAGTCAAAACCAGTTCTGTCCTCTCTGATCCAGCTTCCCGGTAGGAGGTGGAGACAGCATTGTGTAAGGTAGACCGGGCCCATTCAGAAGCAAAGAAAACCTCTCCCTCCTGTTCTAAATGCAGCCCAGGTATATTCAGCCCTGCCCTGACTCATACAGGAAAGGCAGGACACACCTCAACCCCTCCACCAGTGGCTGTCGAAAGTGAATGCACATCCCCAGCTCCTGTCACTCCGAAGCCAGACAGTCAATACACAAACCAGCAGAGGCACACAGGATGGCTAAGCAAGAAAATACCCACTTTCTAAAGGTGGTATTTTCAAACACGTAATAAATATAATAATCCTCTTTATTAAAAGGTTCATTTTTATATTCTGAGTTCATGCATACTAAACTCCATCTTTCTATCTTGTCCCAATGGGAAGTTATACTTATAAGATGTTATAAATAAACTCCCATTCTATCCTGTGTATAGATAGCCTTTTAATAGTGAAAAACGAAATACACTGTATTCACTATCAGGACATGTCACACACATCAGTACATGTCCTACCTTCCACATATACTGCACCCTGCCCACAGTGGTACCTTGGGCCTACCTTAGGGGTGACTCACAAGTAAGAAAAGGGAAGGTTAGGGCCTGGCAAGTGGGTGCACTTACCAGATTGACATGGTAGTAGAGAATACGCGCAGACACTGCAGTGGCAGGTCTGAGACTCCTGTGAAGGGCTGCTTGTGTGGGTAAGTCAAACAAGCCAATCATGAAAACACCAATCCATATTCACAATTTATAGAGGGAGCACTTGCACTTTGGAACTGATCAGCAGTGACAAAGTGTCCAAAGCAACTAGACCAGCAAAAAGCGAACTCCAGCACACAGCAAAAATACAGGAGTCGGAGGCAAAAAGACAAGGGAAAACCACACCAATGATGTAAGATCTAACACACTGTTAATCCCACATTTCTAGATGGGTGACAATTGTGTCTTGACACTGTTACTCTCAACGTCTTCAACATTGGCGGCGTTTATTCACAAATCAACCTTTGACTTGTAAGCACCACTACTCCTACACATTTCCATTGATGTTGAACCATTACATTGGAAAGGTTTTGTCCACCAGCATAATTTGGTTTCCAAACCGCAATACTTGATCCACTCCACCATTGTCGTTTCACTAGCAAAAGAGAAGTAGCCCTCCATTTACCACCCGCAGTAGTTCACTGTATATATTCTCAATGGTTTTCATTTCTGTATCTTTAATTCTAACATGATCACCTTATCGCACAGCCAGATCCCTTGTTGCATTCCTGCTGGTGTAATTTCTTTCAGTTTTGCATTTCTCATTCATTGTTCTACGGAGAACTAGCTTATGTCATGCTCCAGATTCTTGTACCCATCTTTTCTAGACCATTGATCAACAAGGTTGCAATTTTGTGATAGTCAGTCTCCCTCTGAGTAACTCAAACATGGTTCTAACTATGGTACTGTGCAGAGTTGTCTGGTACAACTATAATCTTGGTTCATAACTTTGGTTTAATATGCACGCAACATTTTTGTGCTATTTGGATCTTCTTTCATTAACTGATTCATACCTTAAACTTACCTATTGCTATAAAGGGGATATAGCGAGGTTTCAACATGTTCAGTACCGTTCAGTTTTAGAAACTTCATCATCTTCTGAGATAGAAACTGGACCCTATTATCACTTAAACCCCTCCAGTTAAAAGAAATGTTTAAGAAATTCTTACTTTTTTCGGATTGGCCTTGAACACAAATTTCATTTCTATCCATTTTGTTTAGTACTATAGTACAATGCATGTGTAGGAATAATGGACTCTGGGGTCTGTAAACTCCTACCCAATACGTCTCTCAAGGCCAATCATTTATCATATGCTCTTTTACTTTTTTCTGATGTGTATCATCTTCCATGGCTTCTATTCACTCCCTTTTCGTTATTGTTTTTTCTGCATTTTTATTATCAGACAACCAAGCCACTAGATTGTCGTCCTCATTACTCTAGTTGATCTCATCTATGTGCATCCGTGCAGTGCATATTAGTCTGTTAACTCTTAAATTGATACTCTTGCAGTTTACAAGCTAGCCTAGCCACTCTCATTGAAACTTTACCAGTGCCTCCAATCTCCAGAATGGTTACCAATGATTTATAGTCAAAGCGTATTACAATAGGAAGCTTTTAAATGTATTCACCAAACATACACAGGCCAATAACTCAGCGCTGTGTGACGGAGCATCTCAACTCTGGTAATCTCAATGTGAGTGGTGCAAATGTAAAGGTACAGTTTTCTTGCTCTGAATTTTGACTAATCACATACCCTAACCAATTTGGCTCGCATCAATAGTTTAAATGGACTGCACAGTTACACTGAATGATTTTAGGGATGTTGTAGACTGAAGCTCTTTTTCCAACTCTCTCATACTGTTTTTGCTCTTAGCACTCTCAAAATCAACACCAACGTTAACCTTTCTTCTCAGAAATTGTTAGTTAACTTCGAATGTACCTCAGTCATTTCTAAGAACGATGCCAACTCCTTGTCTGTGGGAATCAGCAATTCAGAAATTGATGAAACTATTGATGGTTTCGGATGAACACCACTTTCCCCTAATAACAGAACCTAACTGTTCAACACTAGACCTCTAAAATTGTCACTTGTTCTTTTGTAATGTTAGTTCAGTCTCACAGACCGTTTGCAACAGCTTCCCGGGGATTCTGTTGTGATAGTCTAGTGTCTCTCTGTAGATAAGAACATCATAATGAAAGGTTTAGGCGCCTCCCATTCCAGTGAAGAGCCTAGTCATTATCAACTGAAATACTGCCACACTGAACTCAAGCCGAAAGGCATTCTACAGAATGTATATGCCCCTTCTGGTGTATCAAAGGCTGCGTAACCTCTGAAATCTTTGTGTATTACAATCGGGTGATACACCAAGCTGCACTCCAATGAAGTAAAGGTTTTTCCATAGTCCAATGTCCTCACTATTTTGTTCATTAATGGCAAAGGTTGTCAGTTTGCCAGAACATGTCTGTTCAACTGGAGCAGACTGATATGCAGACTGTTTGGTTTTAACCGCAGGTGACGTCCATTATGATTCAGTCAGTGGTATTATGACTCCAGATCGGCACAGCTGATACAGTATTTCTTTGACCTCTGTATGTGCTGAAAGTAGAATATTCCTTACTTTTTGCCTAACTGATTGAGCATTGTCCTTTAGGCAACTTAGTCCTTGATTGAGCACTGTGTTATAAATTGTTGTATCTCTAGAATGCTGAACACCTATTGTAATTTACAATGGATTGTTAATATTTTAGTGGTTCTTTTAAGTTGGGACTCATAAGTTTCCTATGAAATTATCATACTTTGTGATCCCCTCCTTGGACATTTACCGTTGTCTTATTAACTGTGATGTTGCATCTTGGTTGGTTTCCATTTTCGTCTTTTTATGTAATTGGCAACAATAACAGTGTTCCAAATGTTCATTGGCTTCCAGTAGATTACCATCATCTTCTGCTGCATATACCTTCTAATCATGTACCTCTGTACACAAACTTGCCAAGTTTCCTTTCTTTCCGCCATTTTTGCATATAATTCCAAAAGCTGTACAGGTTTTCGATTATGCTGAATGATTTGATGATCTGTACCTGAAATATGCTGCTTTTGGTAGTAGAATATCTTTTTCTTTTGTTAATTTGCTTGAGCAGTTCTTAGTTTCTCTTCTCTTGTTGCTCATATTATTTTCGTATGTTCTATCTTAGGTTTTCATAAGAACTTTATTCCCTTGGCCAATCTTTTAATGCTTTTGCTTGTAGTTGAACAAATACTTTCCTTGAGTAACACTCTTTCTGTTAGAGACCCTAACCACAGGTTCCTCACTTTCTGAGTATCAGTCTAGATCTGGAAAAATCTTGACAGTACCCCTGTGTACTGGTAGGTGGCGTCCTGTGTCTCAGCAGTGACCTCATTCTGCTCGGGAAGTGAAATGCTAGATCTAGATGACACCCATGCATGCTGACTTCACTAGCTTTCTGGGCTAACCATGCTCTTATTCAGAGCCATCAGATTGTTAGTGACTAGTGTGCAAATCTCTCATTTAGGACCCTTTTTTTTTTTTTTAAAGGAAATGCGTGCAGTACACAGATTTGGGAGGATGGGTGGGTTGGTGTAGAATCTGTTGTTAGTCTTTACCAGAAACAACGTTACCAAAGATAAGTATAGACCTCTAACCGCCGATTCCTCACCTTTTTGAATAGATACCAAAGCAGTACATCCCCAGAGGTGGGTCTGTGAACAGGCTCACTCCAAAAAATCCTTCAGGATGGAATGGGCAAAGTGCCTCGCTGCCCAGACAGTAGTGTTTCATGAACATATGGAGTGATGCCCATGTAGCCGCCTGACAGATGTGTAGAACAAGCACTCCTTGTGCAATAACAACATGCTCTATGCTGTAATCCTCTGGAGGCCACAAGTTAGATACAGCCTTTCAAGGTTTGAGTTAAACCTTCAGTCTACCCCCTCCCCAGTACCCCTCACCCCGGATGCAAACATTGTAGTATAGAGGGCGTCTTGGCATAGGAACACTTATTCCCTGAGGTAGAATTACTTGCTGCAGGAAAGTAGGATCTGCTTTCATGATTAGCCACAGTTTTTGCTGGTTTCGGTATGTTTTTTGACTAGTCTGACAGCCAGTCAGTGCACTTCTTCCCTAAATTGACCATAGAAAGTACTTCTATACCTCCATAATTGGCTACTGGTGTACTCTTGCAAGTCCCTAGTATATGGTACTTAGGTACGGAGGGCATAGTTACACCAGGCGTCTCCCATGGTCTGCAGCATGTATTGTGCCACCCATGAGAGGCTTCTCAAACTGTGACTACAGACCTGTTATTGCAGCCTGTGTGAGTGGGTGCTAGCACCCCTCACGCAGATATAAGTTTTCGTATTTCTGAGGTCACTGCACTTAAAACCTATAACTCACCCCTCTGGTTGGTCTTTCAGTCCTGAAGGCAGGGTGCTTGGTTATAAGTGTTCGGGATAGGACAACTCTACAAACCCCGGAGTCGATTCTCCAGGCTTTGTGAGTGTGGTCAGCCATTTTCATACATATAGTGGACATCAGGGAGGTGTGACCATCTTCCATACTGAAGACCTGAGGGCAATTAAGCATTTGTAAGTAAATTCACGCCGGTCTACACCTCTTAAAATGTTATCTTCTTAGGATAGGAAATGTTTTTTGCTCTTTGCCTCTGCCATAATTTGCCTTTGCAGGTAAGTATTTTCCAGGCAGAATCACCTTCGACCTCAAGTTTTCTATCCCAGTGCTGCCTGATGGTAGCAAAGGCTGGACAAGGCCCTCTCGAATGCTAAGATAGAACTGTGTGTGATCAATTCATAATGGCCTTCTTAATTTCTTCTGATATTGGTGTAAAGGGCTCATCTAATTCTGTCAACGTTTTCAAGAACCTCTTGTATGGTTGCACTCTTTGGCCTGTAAGCCAGTATAGGCCAGATCAGCAACATTGCAAATTAGCAAGTATGTTGCCTGACTTCTATTCCTTCTATCCAAGTCGATCCACAGAAGTGTGGGATACTACTGGTTTGAGCTAGAATGTCCCCTTCATGGTGTTACAGCTGTGTTCCCCCTGCCTTGAATGTCCAACTGCAAGTATATGGTATCCTGATTTTCAACCTAGACCTATGCTAATCCAGTATGTGGGCATAGGCTTAGGCGTGTCCTTTGACATGAGAGAGGTTCTGGTCCTGGAGAGGCGCACAAAGCGTGTTTTCTTTAAATAGACCATGGACTATTGTCCCGGTCATGTGTATTCTACGTAACCTGATGGTGGTAGCGTACCTTGTTTTATGAACCTGTAGCTGCAACAAGACCGGTTATATATCTTGTCATGGAAGTGGAAACCTAATGGCCCAGTCATGTAAAGTTACGGTGCTACACCCTAAACCAGGACCTTGCGTTACCATCTCCATCCATGTTTGTGTGTGACCTGCATGATGCATAAATCGTGTGTATGAGAGAACCTAAGCAGTAGAAGTCTGCGGGTTCCCTTTCGAATCCCCTGACTTGTTTGTGTGTGCGAGGTGAAGCTGTTTTCACACCTAGTTGAAGGGTACTGCTGACATATCTGAAGCTGATGGGAGAAGACCTAGACACTGTAGTGGGGAAAGAGAAGCTGGGCTTCCTTTTAGAAATTCAGTTTGTTCTTTTTGCTGTAGGAACTGCTGATGAGTGTTCTGAGCACTGCCATTTGGTAGGGAGTGAAGGGTGGGACTTAAGTCTTGTACAGAGTGTGAAGGGTCCTTTAGGTGAGGCCAGCTGTTTGTCTGTCTTCATTATCATTAAGTGTGGCTTTTGATAACCAGGTGCAGAATGCTCACACCTCTTTGTGTCTCTGTTGTGGGCACTCCAGCTGTGAGGAGCATCACTCTCTGAAGGCTGAGTCTGGAAGACAAAGTTCATAGAGTATGCTGCTCATATCCAAAACCAAGGGAAACACTAGTAGTGCGTCTGGGTCGATAAGTGGATGGTGAGTATGTTTTAGGTCGAGCCTAGCGGCAGCGCGCAGGCATGCTGTATTAGGAAATGCACTAGAAGCCCTGCTCATATTTTCAATTGGCTTGTGCCATTGTCCTTCGTGAACGCTGGCTTCTGATTCATTATGAGGCTCGTTAGTCCCTCCTTTGTACCTGCTTGTCTTCTTCAGTTACCGCCCATAAGGACTGGACCTTTTACTGGTGTGCTTACATGCTGTGCTTTATAAGTTGGAGAGCACTATTTTCCTTAATGTTTTTCCCCTGTTTCATACACGACATCCAGCACGCCTGCTACTGTATTTATTTAAATTACTACGCACGGTCCGCTTTAACTATAGCGGCCGCACTTATTCACTTATTTAATTTACGGCACGGTCCACTTTCAGTTTAGCGGCTCCGCTTGCTTATTTATTTAATTAATTAATAGCGCGGCCCACTTTCACTTCAGCGGCCGCGTGCAATGTATCTTAATTGACTAATTTTAACTTTGTGTGAAAGCGCACCATATGCTCTTTCACTTTAATATTCTCTGTGCTCCCTTGTTTAGATGCTGCTCTTAACCTGAATACCCTGAAAGGCGTCTAAATAAATGGGCGTGGCCAATATTAAAGTGCTCTTGCATTTGCGAGAGTTTGAGCTATTGGCATTAAAAATAACAATGCCTTTTATATAGTGTTTGGTTTAAAACACATAGCTAAAAGGCATTGTCATTTACAATGCCAATCGCTTAAACGCTCGCAAAAGCGAGACCTATTGCATTGAAAATGTTTAATATGGAGGAAGAGCACTCACCCACCAACAGAGGTGGCATGCTTCATCTAGGGGCAGCTCCTCGTTGAGCTGGCGCTGCAGTGCCCAACAGGCCTCTAAGAAGAGTTTCTTTGACGGAGTTCTTCTACTTGTTTTGTCATTCATGGAGGTCTGTGTAGGTAGAGAGCTAATTTGAGAAGTGTAGATTGGTGAAGTATAAATTAAATAAGGAGCCCCACTAAGATTGCTTTTATTCTGGGGCCCTTGTTAGTGGATTAAAAACAAAGTGGAATATATAAGGAAATAATGTTCCTTACTATTCTCTAGTTAGTCAGAGAAGATCTATGGCAATTCATCAGGATCCTTGTAATCTAATCTACATACTGTGGGATCAAAACTCAATTTGAAGTGTGTACCCTGAGTAATAATCCACCAAGGATGTGTTCCAAAGTTTGTTCTACCTCTTTCTATTCGTAGAGATAATCCACAACATAAAACGGACTTAATTCCCTCTAAAATTAGACCCCTTAGGATTCACAGGATCGCTTAACCATTTAATGATAGTTTAAACACGCTTGTGGACAATGCCAGAATCCTACCCCATTTCTGCGGTTCCGAATATGTTCACAGTTTAGGGGGCGATTCCGATCTCGCTGGGAGAAGGCTCCGTCCGACTCGGATCCAGAGGGCTTTCTGACCGACTCGTGCACCGGGGCTCCGAGCCCCCGAGTACGATGTGAACAAGCAATGATGGACACGGGTCGCTCGGAGCCCCATTGAAGTCAATGAGAGCCTGTTGTACGACTCGTACATAGGCTCCCATTGATGAAAAAGGTACGTTGCGCACAAAGGCGCCCCCTGTAGTGGGGATGCTTCTGTGCCACTCGCACCGTACATGCAAGTGTAGGGGAGATCCTTGGGTTTCCCCCTGTGATTGACTCGTAAGGCTACGGGTGAAGTTGGGTCCGGCGCGTATCCCCGAAGTCCGCTTCCCGGAGCGTTTACATGTCGGAGGCTCCGACTCAATGCAGCTGTCCGAATCGTGCATCATACTGGCTCGGTCGGAAATCGCCTCCATTGCACGGCACTGTTTGCTTACGGACGAGGCGTATGGAGCGGTTCGGACCCGGAAACGATTCGGTCGGCGATTTCGCGTTTCTCGCATCGTACTTGCTCACTTATACAGCTGTATGAGTCGGATGGAAAATACGCGTACGGCTCATACTTTTGCAGGCCGGATCGCGTTCGGACCTTTCCGAGCGAGATCGGAATCGGCCCCATTGTGTCACAGCTCCATTGTGTAGCCAATTGATTGATAAATTATAATAAAGCATTTTAACGTGTGTGATGTTGACTACCAGCCCATGTGTGACCTGTATGACTAAAGGAAGCACATTTTCCTTGTGTTTCCTCTGATGCCCTGACCTTAAGCTTGATATTCATGACCCAGCGCTGTTGAAACATTATTAAAGAGAACTGGCACTAATGCTCTACTTCCTCTGGTAGTATTCCGCAATCAAGGTGAATTCCAAAATAAAGGAGGCTAGCCTGCAGAGATCTTGCTGACGAAACTTCATTTGAAGAAATGCCATAATGATGGAATACCTTTCCCACAAAAATGTTATGTTTTCATGAAAAGGAATGATGGGTGAGGGGTTGAATCTTTGATCTTGGGGAAAAAGCATCTTACAATATCTAACAGAATAGGAATTGTAAAAATTATTTTTAATTAAAAAAAAAAAAAGAGCGGGTGGTAATCTTGATTTTATTTATACCACGACCTTCTAGTTAAAGAAGATAGGATGGTGATACAGGGGGAAAAAGGGAAGCAAAGAAAAAACTGAAGGTAGGAAGGTAAATGAGGGTGGGAATTGAGATTGGGGTATGTTAGATCAGTTGGGAAGTTGCGAGGGAGATCTAGTTTAAATAGTATGCTGGGGAGGGGAGGTGGAAGAACCCAAGAGTGTTGAAGGCAGGGGATGGGGAAAAGTAGGTGAAGCCCCCTTCCACCCTTCTTTAATAAGAACACCCAAAAAATGAAGAGAGGGAGAACCACAACCCTTTAAAAACTGGGTAGAAAAACCAGCAAATATTGGACTTTCACCAGGCTGGTTTTGTGAAACCGGTGAAAGACATTTTTGGTGGAAAAAATGCAGCATAACTGTTGAGATAAATTCTACAGAACCAGTTTCTTTATGTATTTATTTATTTATTTATAAAGCTTTATTTAGCGCGAACATGACCACTGAGGGTATCGGAGCGCTTTACAGATAATGCAGCAAGGAAGGGTATAGGCAAACATACATAGTCAACAGAGGGAAATGTACAAAAGATTAATAAAAATGTCCAACAGTCACGCGAGCAAAACCTCTGAGCTACAAGCCGCGGCTCAGGACCCCAGGTCAAGTGGGGAAGGCGGACTGAGGCAAATATTTCTTCAAGAGTCCTTTAACTTCCATTTTGAAGTGGACAGTGGAAGGGATCACCCTGACTTCGGGGGGGGGGGGGGGGGAGTTCCAGATCCTCGGCACCATGCCTGAGAAGGCACGATTGTAAGTCTCTTTTTCTTGAATTTTTATGGTTTGAGTAGGAGGGTGCTGGCACTTCTGGAGGCTCTTGTACCACAAGAGAGCTGAAGTTTCTGAGCGAGGTAAAGCAGGGTCTTGAAGAGTTTTGTTAGAATCGCGTTGAACCTCGCCAGAAACTCCTCTGGGTATTCACTCTGTTAACAAGAGTCGAACACTCTGTTTAGTTGCTCCAGTAGCAGTTCACTGGGTTCATAAATGCAGAGGATCTCTGTGATTCAGACATTCCTACATTATGTACAGTAAAATAAATGCTCCATATCCCCGCTGGACAGTTGTTTTTGTTTCGCTATTGTTGTCCCACATCATCTACATACTGGGGACCTGGATATTAAGCAACATGGGTACCACATATAATCCAACCTGCTGGAAATGCAGGGCCTGACCTCCACAATATGGGACATGGGAATAGATCTTTTGGAAAAGGACTAAGAGATGACACAGTGGCATTGTAAATGTGTGTCCCATGATGCTATAATTAGTGTTTATACAATTTAATTATCTACTCCGCACTCGCCTTACCCCGACTTGGCTCCTGAAGATTTAGATCACACAGGTGAGCAGATGTTCAAGAGGATGATTCTTCAAGCCAACTTTATACTTTGGCTGTGGTATTGCTTTCAACCTTTCTGGGAGCAGGTTACCAACATGCTCTCCACGTTAATTGGGAGGTCGAAACTAGGCAAGGTGGAGACCACCTTGTCTGATTTTGTCTTCAGAGAAAAGTGAGAAACAATATGCCTCTAGACCTGGGATCAGTACTAACCAAATGTAGAGTAATTATGTGAAACGTCAATGAGGGCACTCCATTTCAGAGGTGGTTATCATGTTTAAATATGTTAGAGCCATGACATCAAAGCCCTTATTACATCTTACTACAAGTGGTGGCAATAATTTGGACTATATACTGACTGAGGCACTCCAGTGATAAGCCACCATGATTGTCGGGGCACAAGGTAAGGATTATTTAATTAGCTTGATAGCCTGAATGGTTAAATGGTATTGCTTTAAAAGATGTGGGAATGATGCTAGCCCAACTACGTTGGTTGGTGAGTAGTTCAAGAGGCATGTTCCAGTGTCGGGATGTTCGTGCACACTTGAGTCTTCTGCAGTAGTGTCTTTTTAGAGACACTTATTATAAGCCAGCCTAGTACAGATTATACATAACAAAACAGTAGCAAATATCACAATTATAAAGACAGTAGCAAAAATAAAGTGCAAAAAATGAAGAATGCTAACATGGTTTCAGTTGGTGCTTTTACTCCTGGAAAGCCCTGGCACTAATCGGCGTTGATTATAAAAATGTGTTGTTGCAAGACGTGGAGTTCAGAAGCAGCATATGTAATGCCCAGGGCACAAATCCCCAAGCTGCCACAACCTTGTTGTAGGCTGTACCTATTAGATGTTCCTGGAGAGATGCTTCTTCGCGGAGCGAATTGATCCTTTCTGCGTAAGCATTATATCCTATAATTGGCCTTTTTGTAGGGGGAGCATAAGAAGGTGTCCTTGTGGTATTGACGAGTCCAGAGAACAAAACGTGTGAAAAACACAAGCTAGCGCAGGATTTATGACCTCTTGTATGCATTACACACTTTATAAGTAAAAATGGCACAATCATTCGCAAACGATACAATATGCTTGTGTTGTGCCTACATAAAAGGAAGTCGCACAGCATAAAAACTTGTTCTAGTCCTAACATGTCTGTATGTGTGTATGCATGTGGTATTTGTGTAGTGCAGACCCTGATGAAATGAGGCGGAGTGCTGTACAGTGTCAAAGGGAAAGATGCAGTCAGCAGTGATTGAAGGGGCAGCTGGTTTGTAAGAGTCAGATTGGACGGTTACTTATCGTTCTCTAAAGAAGTGTGCCTTCAGTCCTTTCCTAAATTGAAGAAGAGTTGGTGTAGTTGATTCAGGGATGACGTTCTAGGCCGGGGTGCATAGATGAACAAGCATTTACAATGCAATGGTCTCGGCATTGTTAAAGTTACAGCTATTGGCATTGCTCATGACATTATTTTTGTTTGTTTTTGTTTTTAAAACATTTAAAGAAACGGCATCGTTATTTACAATGTCAATAGCTTAATCACTCTCAAATGCGAGACCTATTGCATTTACACCCACACACAGAGCCACACACACAAAGCCACCCACACACACAGAGCCACCCACACAGAGCCACCTACACAGAGCTATTCACATAGAGCAACCCACACACAAATAGAGCCACCCACACAGTGCCACCTACACACACACAGAGTTATCCACACACAGACAGAGCCACCCACGCATAGATCCACCTACAAAAAAAGTGGGAGAGAGGTGAGGGGGGCGAGAGAGAGAGAGTGTTACGACTCGGAAGATAGGACGATCAAACGCACGCAGGGTTAACTTGGCCCTAACCCACCAAGAGTCTGTAATCGATAATCAATCACACTGCTGGACAGTTAGAGAGAAAAACCCACAGCTCAGCGATCAAAGCCGGGGAGGGAGGAAGGCTGGCGAGGAGAGGGCGTGGAGGGGTGCAATTGAACCGGAAAACCAATATTTTGCACTCTAGTTTGCGCCAGAAATAACGCCAGCGGCGCAACCCCAGCTGTTTGCAGCCCGGGGCGCACGCTCTATGGTCTCGTCCGGAAACTTCCCTCCGTCAATCTACAATCTGCTTTTTAAAACTGTTTTTGTTTTTCTTGAACAGACGACTTATTTTTGCCATTATCTGGACAGAAACCTCACGTTCCCTGGGCGCGTAAATGGAGTGGGGGCTGCAGTGGAGGGGCACCATTACCGATTCTCCCACCAGTAATTATTCTTAAGACATTCTGGACGCCTTCTTTTTTGCACAAACTTCCCACGCTTTCTAACTAACGAAAAGAGGTATTGTTAACATACGTACGCCTGTGAAATCACGTCATGCATGTAATCCCTCAAACCTGAAGGGTGCCCGGCTCCACCTTGTACAGAGGGTCACCTGGCAGTACGGGAGTTCGGACCTGGGGAACATACTTTGCTTCCCTACTAAAGGGACGGCGCTCTCTACCTTCTCCCCGAGTTACCTTAGCGGCTGCCACACTCAGAGTGGTACAGGCGCTGTGCCTCCTGAGCCCCGCCGAGACCCGGCAGCATAGCATGGAGGCCGCCATCTCTGCTGCACTCAGCACAGCGCGCATGGTGGACGGGGATGACGCCATGAACACCACCATCTTTATCCGAGGTCAAGCAGAAATGCCTCGGCGAAACGCAGCGTCATTTTCGGATTCGGGGCGTGTTTTTCTTTCTCTCCTCTTCCCATTGGCTGGAATGTTTACATTCCAGAGGAGAGAAAGAAACTAAAAAACACGCCCCCGAATCCGAAAAAGACGGGGCTTAAATGGACAGACTCCCCTCTCCTCCAATGGCTGGCCTCCGTTTAGGAAGCCAGCCAATGGAGAAGAGGGGCGGGTTCAAGCCCCACTACTAAAAAACATTAAATCTCGCAAGGGAGACTGCGCAAGCGCAGCCTTCGCTAGCCGAGACATAAAAAGGCCTGTGGACTGTTTTTTTAGGTTCAGCCCTACATCAGAGTTCAAGGGTTACAGGCGAGAAGTCATACATCGGTTCTACATGATACTGAGGCAAAACAAACTTGATGAAACTAGTTCTCATGACACCTTTTTTAGGTCTCGCCTGAGCCAGGCATGCATTGCTCTGGCGAGACTTTTAGTAAGTGGGCTTTAAAAAGCTCACCACGCACTTTTTGTGTGGTCTAAAGCGTGTGGTTACGCGCACAGTTACGCGCACAGGCGCCATCTGGCTTCATTAAGCGCATCGCTCGGGGGCACCCTTACAGCGTGCGCACATCGCACACTACTCACCAGACGTGCCTCCTTGTTTTTCTTCTATCTGCCAACAGAATGATGGGACGAGGAGTGTGGCTCCTGTGGGCTGTGGTTACTGATGGTGTCTTTGCCGCCCAATGTATCAGCTGGGCAGGGGTGTCAGCTGGCATGTCTCCCTGCATGCTAGGCTTGCGGGTAGACGTGCAGAGTGGTTTTCTTTCATGGGCATTTGGAATCCTGTTATTTACCAGTACAGTGTTTGAGTGCGGGGAAGTCTTTTCGCCCGACTTCCGGTTTGGACCGGCCGCGACTACGCATGTGCGCCATACAGGGAGGCACGCATGCTATTCTTTCTGTAGTGCAGCTGCTTCAAGTGTGTGGCTTCTCCCTGCCTGCTGAGCTGGCAGTGAGACACGCACGGGGGCTACAATATTCTTGATGATGATGTCACAGGATTACAGTGCGGCCAGAGGACTGCTTGGTCGCGTTGTCGTTTTTGGCTGTTTGACACGATTGAGTGACTTGTGCCTGGCTTGGGGGAGCGGATTGTGTCCAGTGCATGCACGCCACACTAGGAGTTCAAGCATGCACAAGCCTGTGTCGGCTTCATCGCGGTGATTCTGGCAATGATGAAGGGCCTTAAATACTGGCTCCAGGATAGAGTGCCGCATAGCGGTTTCATTCTGTTTTTTTATTGCTGAGATATCATTGCAAATAACATGTTTAAAATCGGTGGCTGCGATTGCTGCCTGAGGTGGTAGTAGGGGGCGGGCGGGGCCTGGACCAGGAGCGCCGAGCCTTTAAGGTGCGACCAGTGGGAGCCCATAATGTGCAGCTAATGTGCTAAGTATACGAGGCGTCTCGTTGCGGTGCTCATTATATGCAGACCCATGGGAGCTACAGGACTTTTCGAGAGCAGAGCCATCCAGGAGTGGCCCACGTCCAGACCAGCGACTCCTCAGACGCATGCTTTTATTATCTGGATTTTCGCGCACTGCGCGAGGCGACTGCTCAAGTCTCTGCTACCCCGATCTTTCTTTAATCTCAGTTGATGAATGACAATGTATGCTTTTAAACTGTGTATATGGCTTGTATATTTGCATACAAAATACGCATCTCCGAATGTCAGTTTGTGTAACTAGCTAAATCCTGCACACCAACCAGTTCGTTCCCCAGCAGGACCAGTTTAACCATTTCATCCTTGCGAAGTCGCTCAGTTTCTTACCATTGGTATTAAAAGCTTCCATTTACCGCGATTCTAAAGTGAATACTGTGGTAATAAGCGCTCTTTACAAGATAGTGCATGTAACGTGAATAGACCGCATTCACTGACCCTACATTTCTCCTAGGGGCGACCTTCGGTCACGGGTCCGACTGTACGGTTCAGCAATTCTCAGCGTAATAGACAAGATTTTCCGCAACACTTAACCCCAGAGACTGTGGCTGATTCTAGACTCTTAACTAATAGGTGATAACTCCCATCAAAGAAATAATGGTGTTTAAAACTTCTTTATGCGCTTTTATATGGTGCGAACTTCACCCGAAGGTGACAGAGAACTTTACAATAGAATCAGTTTTAAGTAAGGACTTCAAAGTACACGAATAACATAAAAGATACAAACAGATAAACCTTAGATTCACATAAGAATGGTAGTAAGTACAAAAGTCTACTACAGATGCTAGTGGTTAAAGTTACATATATACAAGTTACAAATTCACTCAAGGTTACATTTTAAAACCAGCATTTGCAATGCAATAGGTCTGTCTCACAGTTACGAGACTTTCAGCTATTGGCATTGTAACTAATACCTTTTATTTATGGGGTTTTTTTAAAACAAAAAAAGGCATTATTATTTGCAATGTCAATCGCTCAAACTCGCGTAAATGCGAGACCTATTGCATTGCAAATGCTTGTTGTCTAATAGCTTCCACAACTTTTTCACTTTTAAGTGGCATTCACCAGGTTGATGAAACCAACCCAGTGAATGTCTTTCTTTGTGAACGTTCCCAAACAAAACTAGGATGTTTTTACCTCGGTTTCCCTTCTTTTTTTAATTCAAATATCAGTCTTTTTTGTTCTGGTTGTTAGAATCAATAAAAATTACATATTAAAAATCTACCACTCGAGAATGGAAATGGAGTACCAGTCCTAATCCTCTGGTATTACATACCAGCACCCCATCTACACATATGATCTACAATGCAAGATATGGCATCCACTGAGCCTCCCACATCCTGTATCTTCAAACCGCATCTGCTGGCGAGTGCTTTAAACACATCAAGCACACCCACTCCTAACGCAACGTAACCAACTTGGTTAACGTCACCAGCTGCATAACCTCTACCATTTTCGGAGAAGCGACTCTGATGCTGAGAAATGAATTGCGTTCTTGTAATCGGAACAAAAAAGCAAGAAGTGCACACGGAGGCGGTAAAAGAGAGGAGCTCAATAACCACATATTGAAGTTATTTAAATTACTTTATACTCTTCATGTCCCCTTTCTAGTATCTAACTGCTGTTCGAAGAACTGTCTCTTCCAGGAGCTCAAGATGTCCCTTCAGCAAGCAATCCTCTTTGTCTTGTGTCTGTTTTTACAAGGACAGAGGGCCAGTTCCCGGCTGTCAAGTTTGACAAGCTCTCTAAACTAGATTACCCTGTTCCGAGGTTATTGCTTGCTTTAGCCAGGGAGGCCTTCTGTCGTGGTTCACATTTAAGAAATGTCTTTATCTGTTTAAACACGTGTTTGAACAAGCTTTGGCAAAACCAGTGGGTCTCGCCTACAAGATATCTATTGGCCTTGTCAAGGTGTTTTTAGTCATATTGCACAACAGCGCGACTGCTGTGCAGGGTGATCTAAAGTAAGGGGGAAAACATTTTGGCACTGCTGAACAACATGACTGAAAAACGTTGACAAAGCCAATAGCTTTCTCATACGCGAAAACTAGTGCTTGCTATTCAGGCTTAACACCAGGGATTGAGGGTCTCCCAGTCTTTCACTAAGCAGGGCAAGAGTCGACCATTCTACTCAGTCCCAAACTTGTCATTGTTTTAATTCCATTTGTTATTATCTGTTTGTGTTTTTAAAAGGTTGCACAGTCCGGAGAAAACATTTCAAGAAAGTGGATTCTGTTTGAAGGTTTTATGTATAATGGTTGCAAAAGGTGTATATATCTCTGCCGTTCTACTAGAAAGCTACTGAAATCCAGATTGTGTCTTTTTTGCATGAATACAGCGGTGTTTTAACATTTTTAAAAGTGTAACTTGTTTCTTTTTGAGACCTTTTGGAGAGCATTAGACTGATATAACTTTTTTATTTCTAGGGAGTTACCATTGTGAAGCCTATAGTTTATGGAAATGTAGCCAGATATTTTGGAAAGAAAAGGGAAGAAGATGGTCACACGCATCAGTGGACAGTGTACGTTAAACCCTATAGGAATGAGGTGAGATTTGTTTGGTGGTAAAATTTTTGATTTGTATTTAGTTTATCACACTCGAAATGTATGGGTTGTCTTTGTCACAGAAATTTGTTGATTCATAAATTCACATTAATTTGCCTAATTTATTAAAGTAGCGGCGTGGGCAGCACTTAACAAGGACATTGAAAAATCGTAAATCCTCTCTGACTACTCGCAAAAACATGAAATGCCTTGAAAGTTCCTTGATAATCCAAACGCCTCTTCTAGGGCACTTTCGCTCCTGAGACTCTAAAGCAGTTCTTTTTAACCTTTTGACGTCTGTGGACCCCCACTGAATCTTTACTGAAATCCGGGGACGCCCACTGTGCCACTATTAGAAGCCGCGGACTAAGCAATTTCTATGATTTGAACCTGAAAATAATACACACAAAATATTGAAACCGGTATAGACCAAATGCTCAAATATTGAATTATTTTGTTTAATTCACAATCAAATATAGAAAAGCATTTCAAATTTTCAATATTGCTTCTTTATTTGTATATACTTTATACATTTGTATGAATTCATTTTAATATTTAATTTTATGAAACAGTTGCAGACCCCCTGAGTAGGCCTCGCAAACTCCCCAAGAGTCCTTGGAACACAGGTGAAGAACCAATGTCCAGAGGGAATCTGCCTTGAGAGATTGAGTTGGCTTAAAGTCCGTATGGAATTAGAAGCGCTCTCGCTGACCATATAAACATCTAGATGCTTGCGAATCGTGCAGTATGTAATGAAGGATCAGCTCCTGTAGTGTGCATTCAAGCACAGTTGCAGGATGCCCGGTTTACTCGCGACCCTTTGCAGTCATGAAGTCTTAGTGTGTGCGTGTAACTTCATTCGTCCAGCCCCCAGATGTAACATTGCCTGGCCTCCAGGCTTGCATGTGTAATGTCTGTATTCAGATTCAAAAATATTCTTAAATGTGCTGCTCTTATTTGTCCACGTCAAATAAAAATAGTTCCATGTTAAATTACAATAGCACTAATTAGTCGTAATGCATTTAAGGTAGCTGACATTGGAAAAATAAGTATGTTCTGTTCATAGAACTCTTTGTGGGTACACGCTTGTTTGGACAATACGATTTTCTCTGATGTGGCATCCTTCTCCTGGCATGCCTTCTCCTTCCTGCTCCCCCGCATGGCTCTTGAATGTCCACTAGTAGTCCCAACCAGTGCACTGAGCTTCTGTGTGTTTGGCAGTGCTACTAGTCCCCCAGTGTGTTTTGCAGTATAGCAGCGGAGCCCAAGGGTTCTGTATGTTTTTAGATAGTCGGGTTAGTATTCAAAAAGGTGCACTGTAGAATGCTTAGCTGTGAATGAGGGCCTCCTGCCCAAAGAGTACGGTTTGATGGGGAAGATGGAGAAGTATCAGTGTGGTCATACGGGGGAGCTCCTGCATACCTTTATATGGGGCAAACATGGTCAGCAAGATCTTGTTCAAAAAAGTTGTCCAGGCTAAGGAGCAGTTAAAATAGCTTCAGTCTAAATTATTGTGTGGCTCCTGTGGCTTTCATCTGTCGGCGAGATTGTGGATCGCCTTTGTGAATGTCAGTGAAAGATACATTAGGTGAAAACAAACCCTCAAATCTATACATGGCAGTTGATAGACTATACTTCGTGTTATAGCAGAACCATTCATAACCAAGTTTTCCGTTTTTACAGATTTTTACAGATTAATACAGTCTGAAATGAATGTTTCTCCTGTCTGTGTTTACTTTTACAAGCAGAAAAATGCAGAAATTTATGCTCTTTGTGGGGGACTCTCCATGCTGTCTTTCGTGCTTTCCAGGACAACAGCTGAGCAGATAGACAACATGGGGAGTTATAAAACAGGTTCAGATTTCCCTAAATACAGGCATATTTTACCATATATGTGTATTATGATACTGATGGTTACCTGTGGGTGTAATGTTTCACTATATTTGGCTGCTTAATTTGTTAAAACGCGACAGGTAGCAAAGTATGAGTGTGTGTTTATGAGTTAAATAAATGTTGAGATATACCATTTTAAGATTGTATTTTCTTCTTAAAACACAACAAAAATATAGATCTATACCAATATGATAGCCCAAAAATAAATATGGATAGATACAGACTGAAATGTTAAACAAAATTAATATTATAAACTGGAAGCCCTATTCATAACGTTTTCTTAATTTTGTCTGCTGATCAATAGATGATTCAGTCGGTATCTGTGTGTGAGCCATAACACTGTTGCTTAATGCTACTTCATCCGGAGACAGTTTATTACTATACATATCACAAAAGAGAATAAATACGCACTTCTGATAGTCCACACCAAACTATCTACAGAATTATTGAGGTGTGAAGATACGAACCTAGTGGAATAAATATAGACATTAAGTTGCATCAAGAAGATCTTTTGTTGGGAAGGGGTGCGTGGCCAACCAAGCAGCAAGATTGACATTTAACTTCAGAGTTGCAGCTCATCTGGTGATTCCTGTGAATAAGGGAGCCCATGTGGTGGTGATACCATCTCAGGGGAGTAGGAGGTGACTGGTTCCTCCGCCTCTTATGACATCCGGGGCCTCTGAAGGGAAATGGAACTGGGTAATGCTGTAAGAAGGGATCAGGGCAAAGAGGCCCTATACTGGGTGAGGTGTCCTTGGTGCCTCACCTGGGGATGAGGTTCTTGGGGGTGCAAGAGTGCAACTGCCTCCCAAGGCTGTTGTGGAATTGTCTCCCTTGCAGCACCAGATCAGATGACATACCCTTGAGAGGGACACATTAGTGATCCTTGCCATCTTGTAACTGGAGGAGACCCCGACTTCAGGGGCCTGGCTGCTGCAGTTTCTTGGTAATGCTGGGAATCTGTTGCTACATTATTGATCCCAGATGCATGACTGCTTTTTGCTCCGTTCCCCTGAAGATCTCTTTATTGATTAAAGCGGACTTTTGGATGCAACCTGACTGCGACCATTATGGATAGGGAAAGGAGAGCAAGGCGGTGTCAGCCAAGCAGTCTGGACCAAGTATACTTTTTCAAAGTCCTAACATAGTGGGACCAAAGATGACTTTAAATAGGATCAGACCACCAAAGCACACCTCACTGATGCCCAAAGTGTTCCTCTGTGAAGTACTTATGCTCCAGGGCAGTTCTAATTCCATTTCCTACAAAATTGACCCCATGAATATTGATCTTATCCTCCTGCACAACTACAAAAAGCTCCAACAGGATTGAAATAACTTGTAGGGACTGGTGAAAGCAATGGCCTAGGTGAAACACTTGAGGATAGAAAACCCTCTTGTAGTGAACCCATCACTACCTCTTCAAAGGGATGAGAATGCAGAGGAACGAATCCATTATGCAGAAACTACATTTGCTTTGTGGGTATTCAGAGCCTGCTGAGGGCCACCACTTAGAGTTGTTCCTTGAAAACTGATTTCGAACGATCCTGAAATAAAGGGGCCCGTCAGTTTTCTTCTTGGGGGAATGAGCCCACTGGGTCTCTGCGCCTCCCCGTTGGTTCTTCTGAGTAAAATCTAAATTTGGAAACTTCGGGAACAAAGATGCTCCCTTAGAAGCAGCCCAAAAGGAGGGGCAACCCCCTTACGAAAATGCCTGTGTACTTCTTTTCCTTTAATTTCATGCAAGAGATTTAGGATCAATACGGAAGCTTTGACGCACTAAAAAAAATAAAACCAGGGTAGCTTTGACTGAACTAAATGAAGTTTTTTCCTACAAAGCTCAGATTCTCTGTGCAGAAGGGAGGTCTTTTTAATAGCCGTTGCTGCTAGGAGTTAGTCTGTTTAATACGTTTTGTGCTGATTCTCGTTTTACACCTGGTAAATCTTCTTTTTATGCATTTTATTGTAATTGCCTTTATATAGCACTTGCTACCCCCACAAAGCATAGAAGCGCTTTTCTGTGAGTAGCACGCTACTCAGGAACTCATAAAGGATTAGTGGTGAATAGTATAGTGAATTATGAAAGTAATTTTAGTGGTGGATATGTTAGTTGGTTATTTGGATTGAAAATGATAGAGGAGGGAAAAAGGTTTGCATTTATATAGAGTTTGCTACCCCTGATAAGGTCTTGAAGTGCTTTTTCAGTGAGTAGCACGCTATTCCACAACACATAAAGGATTAGTAGTGAATTAGTATAGTGAAAATACGGTGGTAATTTGAGTGGTAAATATGTTAATCAGTTATTTGGATTGGGAATAACAGTGGAGGGATAGAGGGAAAAATGTTTGCTTTTATATAGCGCTACCACCGACAAGGCGTTTAAGTGCTTTTTCTGGGAGTAGCACACTACTCCGGAACCCATCAAGGATTAGTGGTGAATTAGTACAGTGAATTATGAAAGTAATTTGAGTGGTGGATATGTTAGTTATTTGGATTGAGTAGGATAGTGGAGGGATTGGCGAGTGCAGACTGGACAGTGAATGCCACTATAAAAACAGCTGAATGTGTAGAACACTCTGAACCTTTTGTTCAATAAGTTAAAGGTGACCCCACATTTTAATTTTATGCTGTACCTCAGAAGAATTATGAGTACAGAAAAAGTATAATACGTACTAAGTAAGACACAAAAAAATGTAGCTCGTTATAGAAGTGGGAGTCAATCACATTAAAAAAAACATTTAAACTGCCTTGCTTTAGAAAAAATGTTCCCAAAATGTAAAAAACTAAAATCATTTCAGCCAACTATGTAAAAGTTCTGATTGCAAGACTGAATTTGGTGATAGAAAACGAGAACAGATATAGCTCTCAGTGTGAATGATAGTAATTGTATGATGCACAAGAACAGAAATCTTCCATTGTTGGCAGTGAGAAGATGATAAACCCGTCTGTTTCCTCAAATGCATATGCTTGATTTACTGTCATAAGCAAAGATGTTGTGAAGAAAAATTGGGCTAACAAAATACTGTATTCACCTGGTGTGTTTCCTAGAGGTTATATTGCTCATAGGATCAATCACATTGGATATTTTTGGCCCATTTTGGAGTTCACTGGAAAACGCACCAGTGTTAAAGCGTATATCTATGAAAAAATGACAGTCGTTTCCCGGTTGCCCGCATCAGGAGGAAATGGAAATTAAGTTAGACCCTAGGGTCAACCCTCCTGTTCCTATAGTGAATTCCACTGAGATCAATAGTTTGAATCTGAGATTACATCATTCCCTAGATTCAGATGAATTTGTAGGCAGGTTAAAGGAAAAATGTGGCATGGTTTTTAATGACAAATTGGGAAACACAAGATAATTCTAGAGATAATGCTGTGAAGTTCAGACCTAGAGTAAAACATGTTACTCTTACATACAGAAAGAGATTGAAGTAATTCCCCAATGGTATCATCAGTAGTAATAACTGTCAAAAGGTCAGGATATTAAGATTGTGTATAGATCTCCAAAGTCCCAGTGAGGTAATCTGGGTGGATTCGCACCTCTTACCCAATTTGCATGAGATGGTATTAACTCTGGCTGTAGCTTCAGTTCTTTCAATGTTAGGCCTGGCAAGTGCACACCATCAAGTAGTTATGGATGAAGAATCCAAGTATCTAACATTTGTTACACAAGAAAGTATGTCTTGCAAACCTCAAAATGCCCTTTGGCCTGGCCAATGCAGCCTTTTTCCCCAAAAATATATGAAATAAACTTTTGATGACATTTGGGTGATTAGTGGCATTCCAGGATGATATTGTAGTTTTTGGCAAAGCCATTGCAGAACTACCAACATTTATACATTTTAACAGCCCTTCAGTATAAAGGTCTCACCTCAAAAATTTCTAAGTGTAAATTCCGTAGACAAGAGGTTGAATATTTAGGACATATCGTTACTAATATGGGTATAAAACCAAAAGTCAGCCATGTTGAACCACCTATAATAAAAGCACCTACAAGTACTGCTAAGGAACAATTAGTGGCTTTCCGTGGGTTAACTACATTTTATTCTAAATTCTTACAAGACTATGCTACCCAAAATAATTCAAATGTTCGGACTTGTAAATACAGAAAGAAAGACGACATTTTCAAAGCTCTGTGGTTAATGCTGTATATGTGGTCAGAAAAAGCTGCATCATTGCTGGCTGTTGATATCAGCAATTGTGGTTCCGGTTCAGTTTTAATGCAATACGATGGCAATATTTTTTGTATTTTATCGTATGGCCCTAGAAACGTACATGAATCGGAAGGATATTCTGTAACTGAAAGCACTTTTAGCCTGTTTTTTTTTTGGGGGGGGGCGGGGAGGTGACAGATAATTAGGATAAGAGGAGAGAGGGCTATGATGTCAAGACTAGTTTCAAAGATGCAGACCTTTCGATATTGCATTGAGTATCTGCCAGTGCAAAATATACATGCTGACTGTATGTCTAGACTACCAAACTGGATCAAGAATAAGGATAACTGTGGATTTGGGGCGCGAGGATAAAAGGGAGAAAATTAATGGTGGATAAATAAATGGTTTGAAGAAGTTAGGAATGACAAGCTATTGAAAAAAGTGAAGTGACACATATGAAAAGTGGCTATATTAAAGTGCTATGAGCTTTTAAAAAATAGGTGATTTTGTTGATCATCGAAAAATGAGGTAATTCTCAGAGGAGATAAAGTTATTCCACCTTTTAATCTAAGGAATATACTTGTTGGGCGTGCTCACGAGGGCCATGTTGGTATATCGGGCCCTAGGAGGCATGTACATTAATAGGACTGGTGGATGCGGTGGATAAATGGGTAAGATCATGCAACTTCTGTTCTTCCAGTGAACAATCGGCCAAAGCCTAATCTTTTTCTGTTGAACTGTAAAAAAAACGTGGTATTGATGTTCTTGGGCCATTTTCGATTCTTCATAGACAAGAAGCTTAAGGGATAGATAGTAGTTGTGAATTATTATTCCAGTGATGGTTGGAAAGGCTACATCAGAAGCCTTTGTTGAATTCTAAAAGGAATTATTCTGCATGGAGGGTTTGTCTGAAGTAATTGTTTAAACAATGGCCCACATAGTCTCACATGGCGAAGTGTGGTATAGAACTGCATTTTACCCTGAGACAAAGTGACAAATTGAGAGATTCAACAAGAAATAAAGGAATGCATTCAGTTAACTATCCAGGGTGGAATAGACTGGAGGAAGGTGTTGCAAGCCACTGTGCTTAGTTACAGGACTACACTTAATCCTGTTTTTAGTTGACTCAATTTTAGTTATGGGGATGCAGAGCAGGTTCCAAATTGGTACCTTGGTGATTAACAAAACATAGGTATGCTGAAACAAATGACTGGGTTACATTGAAACACAATGGTCTAATCCTACACAAGTAATTAAGGTTTTCAAGAATGCTGTTGGGGTACAGGAGTTACTGCTTGGAATTCAAATGGGGTTTCCCTTTGTGGGGATTGGATTAAAGGGCAGAATGAATTAAGTAATGAAGGGTACTGTAACCAAAATATATATATATATATATATCTATATCTCAATTACAGCCAAGACGATAGTAATGTGTATTGAGGTCTGTTTGGATCAGATGCAGTAGTAGGTCATCTGAGGTCGAAGATCCAGTATCGCAAACACTATGATCACATCAAAAGATGTTGCAAGATCAGTAAGCAAAGGAACGGTCCCAATGGTAAAACGCTAGAAATTAGGAAGTGTGCATTGTCGCAAGTTTCCTTCCAAATTGATTGAATATGTGACGTATTTTGACAGGTGTTATGTCATTTCATTGTCTTTAAGATCACATGGTAAATGTACAGCAAATATTTTATTAAGGGGAAAGGCATGTGGGAATCCTTTAAGTGTTGCCTGCATTTTCTCTAACCTTATCTTATGAATAGTAGAATGTTACTATGTGGAAGGGTGAAACACTGGAGAGTCAGTGTGGAGCTGCTAGGTGTGTTGAGTGCTACTGTTGTACCTGCTGATTTATCTTGTGTTTCTCAAAAAGTTACATATTGCCCACCACGCCAATGGAGTGGGCGAAAGTGTCTTATTTCCAGCATAACAAGCAAGTAAGAAAACCCAATGAATTATGCAATCACTGCTGTGATCTGTATGTGACCTGCATCAGGCGCATCCCAATTCAGTGCATGCCCAAGGAGCCCTTAATCACTTGAGCTTGATAAATAGTTCTGAATATGTAATAATTGTAAAGCATTTTCGATCTGATCCTAGGCAAAAACGCAGTACAAGTAATAAATAATTATCACTTTCGATACCAATGATAACATCCTTATCGCTCATCAGCTTCACCTTAGGGCCAGAAGAAGCACAAGTTGCATGGTCCCTCTGAAGCAATTCCTAAGACATTTCTGAAATCTACAAACAGGAGGACTCCATGCTCGCTAAACAATGCTATCATTGAAAATGATTAAAGTAAGAGTTGAAATGATTTCTGGCCTGATAACAGTGGTTTTGCAGCTCATGATATCTGTATACTATAAGCCAAAGTGTCTGAACGTAACAGTTGAGAAGTCTGAAGATGTGATGGCAAGGGAACGGCTGGCTCCTCTGAGGATGGTCATGTATTTTATTTTAGGTACATGGAAATACCTTACATTTTTACTACATCAGAAGCATCACAAACTCAAGGTTTTGTACATAGAACAGTACAAATTAGAGCAGTACATGGTACAGCGGAAAGTCTGCAAGAGTACATATGAAAAGAAGGTAGTAACCACGTTAAACCACTTTGCAGGACCTATAGGTAGGAGGTAATTGTATGCAAGCTAGGGAGTGGAATATTCTGCCACCTATAGGCCACATTTGACACTTGGGGGACAAGGTAGAAGAATTGAAGCGGCTTGGCAACAGTCACTGCAGCCAACATGGAAGAGACTGGCAATGCTGGTGGCCAGAGCCTTGGCCTCTACCACATCCTCCACAACCACGAAAAGGAAGGGTAATGTTGCCCTGGCTGGGATGGAAGTCTCTGGCGGTAAGACCCAGGAGTAGCCTCTACACTTTTGATAATGTTGGGGAAAGTGAAGAGCTGGAGACTGTAAATCAGGGGTCTTCAAACTGTGAGACACAGGACGGGGGAAGTGGGGGGGGGGGGGCTGAAGCCCTTGGGACTGGGCAGAAGTGCGACTGGGAAGGTGCGACCCCCTTTGCATCACTCCACGGCCCCCCTGGGGGTCGCGCCTTCCCAGTCACACTTCTGCCCAGTCCCAAGGGCTTCAGCCCCCCCCCCACTTCCCCCGTCCTGTGTCTCAGCCCGGGCTGCTGCAGGGAAACTTGAGCTGCTGGGGGCTCAGTTGGGCAGTGTCTGGAGTCTGATCTCCGGGACCCCCGTGTTTTTCACAGGTCTTTAAAGACCATTTGCATTTTTACATGCCTTTGCAAACTGGTTACAGAGGCTTAGGTTTTTTTGCTGGTTCCTGTACCCCCTGCGTCCCCACTCAGCCTATTCCTTACATTTGTATTTTACATTTACTGCTGTCGAGTGAGAATGCATTTCATGGAAAGGAATACAAAGTAGGCTTGCCAAAAGAAAAATGCCTGCCGTGTTTTGTTTAAAGAGCCTGCAAAGATCTCCTCTTGGTACTAAATAGACTTGGAAATAAAAAAGTATGTATGCATTCGTTATGTGACTTTTCTGTCTTTGTTCTCTTTAATTATCAGTCATGGATCATTGAGGCAGCCCTAGAACACAATTCAAAGTGCTTTCTATTTATATTTGCTGTTGGAAGTATGCACATATAAGCGCTGAAAATACCGCTTTAGGTGACTGCTTTTTTTTGTACCGACTGGGCCATCAAAATAATCTGCTGGCAACCCTAACCATAGGACTGGAAGTTTGTTGCAGGATCAGCACATTATTTATTTCCTTCACCCTCGATCCCCGATTAATGGCGCAATAGTTTAACTTAGATCTTAAACTCTAAGCCGCCGTCAATAACATGCTGAGTTACTTCATGGGTCTGGGAATGCACCCTGCATTCAGACAACTCATTCCTCATTCTCGCCCTTCATTTTCACGCTCACCCTGCACTCACAGCGATTACAATGCACTCACACTGATCACCATGCACTCACACCATTCATCTGCTTACCCTGCACTCACACTGATCACCATGCACTCACACCATTCACCCACTCACCTTGCACTCACAGTGATCACTCTGCACTCACAATGCACTTGTGCTGCTCACCCTATACCACAACCTGCA
Source organism: Triturus cristatus (assembly GCF_964204655.1). Classification (NCBI taxonomy): domain Eukaryota; kingdom Metazoa; phylum Chordata; class Amphibia; order Caudata; family Salamandridae; genus Triturus; species Triturus cristatus. The sequence goes on along the minus strand of NC_140585.1, from coordinate 982,771,104 downwards.
GTCGCACAAGTACACTACTCATACTGCACTCATGTGACACTTCACTCACCTGTCCCCCTCACTACTCAATATGAAACTCTCTCAAACAAGCCCATCAGTAATCATACATTCATTCATCCCATTCTGAACTTGCATCCGCACCCAAATTCATACGCCACCTCTCACCCTGCAGTCACTCCTCTTGTCCTACTCTCAAACTGTTGCATCGCTCATCGTGCAATCATATGGGCATGCTTGTCACCCACACAGTGCAGAGGGTTAATGTGCCTGCTACAAAGAATATGTACCATGCAGATCCCAGAAATTAGTGTGGGTAAACTATGAGTAGTGCTATAAAAAATGAAATGTTTGTCAGAAAGGTGCTATAGAGGGATGCGGTGCATTGTTGGTGAGTGGCAGTGAAGGAAATCATGGAGAAGGAGGAAACGGGGGTGGGGCATCAAAAAAGACTGATGCTCTGGGTGCGACCAGCGTTAGGACCAGCCCTGACTGGGAGTGTTAGCCCCCCCTCTGAAGTTCTGGTCTAGTGGCTCCCCTGCTCTGCCTATTATTTACATTTGTAGTGTGCTACTGTTACCAAATTATGTCCTGGGGCTAATAACTATCTACTGCCTGAAGGCAAATGAGAAACACACAGAAGGAGAACCAGCCAAATGGGGTAACCTACAGAGCATGGAGAAAGGTTTTTATATCTTCCTAAAGGATAATATATTCTTGGTGGAACGAAGCAAAGGAGGAAGCAAGTTCCATAACTGCATGACCTGCATCAAAACAGCGAGACAGACAACTCATGCCTTCTTGAATTAGGGAACAATAAGCAGAGTGGCACCTGCCGAGAGGAGCATACGGGTCCGACCCGTATGCTTGGTGATGAGAGGATGAGAGAGGACAGCAAGGGAGTGAGAGAATTTGATTGAAGAGGTCAGGGATGAGGAGAAATGTGAATTGCCGAAGAGAAGTGTGGACACGCAAGAAGTGAGTGTGATCCAAAGGTGAGGGCTTCTGTTAGAACAAAGGGGAGATGTGAAAGAGGAATGGGGGGACTGGAGAGGTGTAAGATACAAATAGACAAAAATTTGAATAGAGAGACAAGGTGAAGTGCTGAGGGGCACGGGAGGTGACAGGGCCAGAGAGGCCATGAAATAGATGTGAGAGACTGTTAAGAGATGAGGGCAGTGAAAAGACAGAATGGCAAGAGGTGATTAAAGGTGAAGTGAGAGGTTGAATGGGGAGAATTCAGAAGTTGTCAAAAGGGGTGAAAGAAAATGGCCTGCAAAGTGAGAGAGGGATCCGGGGTTAGGAGAGGAGAGAGGGATGGAAGGGAGGGGGTGAGTGGAAAGCTGCATGGGTAAACGGCTTAACTCTGCACAAAACCGCCAGGGTTTTAAGGGACCCCTGCTTCTCCCGGTCAGGGCCAGGTGAGCTTCTAATGTGGCAGCACGTATTGCTGCAGAGTGGAAGGCCCTTAACAAAGGTTGACTTGAAATCTTTCTGATGATAATTGCTGTATTTTGGTTATAAATGGGTACTGATTGGGTGAAATCTTTCCTCAGTGTTACTGTGTGTAACAAATGTCAAAATAATGAAGCAATGCTATCCCAAAATACGCGTCATTACATAACCTCATTTACATTTTCATCCCACGCAATTTAGTCAACAGGTTTAGACATTTTTGTCAGGAGGGGGTCCTTACGCCTCAAAATGTTGACAGGGGGGTCTCGGCATCCAAAAGTTTGAAGACCTCTGCTGTAAATTTACCACGGTCCAGGCAACCGCATTCCAATCTTTTGATGCTCCTATGCTGAGTCAACCTAGTATCCTTAGAAAAGCTTGTGCAGCATATCTGAGCATATCCAGCCATGACACTGAATCATCAGGCTAGTGGACACAACACTTCCAACGCAGTCTGTGGTATTGAGCCCAGCCAGTACAATGTATTTGGCTGCATTGTATCCATCGTGAACCGTCTTGGCAAAGGAATTGTGGTAATCCTCGGGGAGGGTGACCAAGATCTCACTCACCTTATACCAAAGAGCATGAGTGTAGCGCCATAAGAAGGAAACCAGACCGAGATCTTGCACAGGCTGGCGGAGGAGAAACAAAATGGTTACTTACCAGTAGGAGTAGTTTTGCAGCTTGAAGAGTTTTTTAGATTCACGCGATGTGCCCACTTAGCCATCTAGTGGCTGGGTCCGGAACAGTCTGCCTTCCCCTTTCTGTTCTCTTTTCTCGCTCGTTTGAGGCATCATCGACCACCATTTGGTGCTAGGTACATCCCTTGTGCGACGCTGGAGGCACTAAACAAATGCACCTTTCAGGTCCTTCTTGTTGACTCATAAGAGTTATTTAAAATTTCACATGCTTTCCCACAGAAGGATAATTAGTTTCTGCAGTTTGTGTATTAATAAGTACTATATGGAAAGACACATATTCATTAGTTACTGTTAAGGAGGCAAAGTTTTAAACAGTCAACTGATAGTACATTCTTAAAGTTATGACATTTCAGTAAACTTGGAAAGGGTTTTGGTAAAGTGTGCAAAAAAATGTTTATTTTGAAGTGCAAAACGTAATAAAACAGCACATGCGCTTAACTATGAAAATAAAAAAATGTTAACAGAAAAGAATTAAGCCAAACCTTAATCGACTAATATGTGGTCTCTGTAGATGCATCCCAAATCAGATTAAGAAAGATTTATGTAGAACATTATTTAACACATGATCATTAGCTACATAATTTTGGTAATTTATAAAATTATAATAAAGTTCAATCATACATATGTTACACAAAGGATGTAATCTTACCAGATGATCACGTGCAACTAAAACTAGAAGAAAATATTCCTTAATCCGTCTTTAATGGCCAGTCTTTATTGTCCATCCATAAAAGGGCAGGTGTGGATAGCCTTTCCAGTTAGGTTTCTCCCTGGTATTCACCCCTGATTTTAAAACATACCAACTAGGAGCAGGAATAAAACATTAGCTCACTAGCTAGGTATTTTTTTTTTTTCACTCCACTTCACTGCACCGCATATAATTTCACTAACTAAGTGCTCCTACGTAGCTCGCAAGTTGCAGCATGCCTCAATCCGCAGCGGATTGAGATGACCCCAATGATGAAGCATGCCACCTAGGGTTAACCCTGGTGGGTGAGGGGCCTCTAGAAAATAATTTTTCTTTCTGGAAAGAGGGTTTTCATACAATTGCCGTGGAATCCCCTCTATGGTTAGATTTCTTATTTTGGTATTCTGAATGTTGTGGAACGGAAAATTATTTAACACATGATCATTAGCTACATAATTTCAGTAATTTATAAAAATTATAATAAATTTCAATCATACACATTTTACACAAAGGATGTAATCTTACCAGATGATCACGGGCAACTTAAACTAGAAGAAAATATTCCTGAATCCGTCTTTAATGACCAGTCTTTATCATCCATCCATAAAAGGGCAGGTGTGGATAGTCTTTCCAGTTGCACTTGGCATTTGAGTAACAAACTACATTGATAGACCTAGAGCCAAATGTGTATCAATAATAAACATCCCTTAGACCCATATGCTGCGTCTGCAAAGTGTTTTTTTTTTATTCATCGCTACTACTGCAACAGTTTGGGAATCCTGCATACTCCTATTATAAAATGTATGCACAGTTCTAAGTGTATTTTACTTTGCCAATGTGATCCATACACAAAAGAAGAAATTAATAGATTTTTCAGTAGTAGGCACAAACCCAGTGTGTGCCATCCTGCCAATGAGGAAGTTCTACTTTGGATACCTTATAGTTCATGTAATTTAGTCATGTTGTTCTAATTGGAGCTGTAACCAGTACAGCGGCATTTCTTCACTTAGGGTAGCTGCCTCCTAGGTTAATGTTTTTAGACTCTACTATGTGTTTTGCAGATTCTAAATATGAGTCTATTGGAGGGAATATAATGCTTCTTTAATGTAAAACGACAACGATATGGATGTTTTCCAGACAAGCAAGATATACTTGGCTGTGGGTTGCTCCAGAGTTCATACCAGTACAAATTTCACAAATAATCACATGTAGCCAGGCTTTCTGTTCCTTTAACTTTTAATTCCTTATGCAGTGCTAGAATGGTAACAGAGAGACGGAGATCAAAGCAGGACCTAAAGAACTTACTTTCAGTATTAGGCGAGATGTTGCATTAAGGGAGTTGGATTGGAAGGGTAGATGGTGGCTACATGAATGCCAAATGATCAGCATTGGGTAGGGTATTCCTCTTGAAGGAAGGTCACAAGATAATCCAGATTAGTGAAAAGAGAAGGAAAAGGCACATTGGACAACAAACATTTAGAATAGAGAAGGTTAAAAACTTCTGAAGTTTTAAATCGAGGAAAGAGTTCAATGAATTTACTGTATATTGATTTGCTTCAAATGTATAACCACAGTGTATAGTGACAAAACAATCATGGTGGACAATGGAATTGACAGCTCTCTGTTAAACGTGAGCACCAATATTCCAACTGTTCTAAGGGGTTGGTGCAGAGAAGGAGAGAAGGTGGAGGCAAATAGTCTAAAAGGTCCAGTGGAGCGAATGGCAGGTGAATGGAGGCCAGGTTGCGTACACATTAACAGAGCTTTAACATCATCAGCAACTAAGCAGTGTTCTGCTTTGAGGAATGACTTAACAAATATAACTAGCCACAGAAGTGTGTGGCATACATGAAAAGAAGAAAACAAGCGACGTATATTGTGATCTCAATAACAGTGAAACAATTAACTAATATCATTTAAAGAGTACGAAGGTTTGCTTTATTAAATGATCTTTAGATTGCTTGTTCCTCTGGCTTTCAGAAAATCCTTGCTGTTACAAAATAGACCATTACTCGATAAATGGCTCCTTTCATTAAATTGTGCTCCAGGGCCAGGGGGAAGATGGCCTCTGAAGGAATTACTTCACTGTGTATGTTTTTGTCACCACCCCCTGATGGACAGAGAATACCTGTACCCGCCAAGAGATTAGTCAACCAGTAACCCGGCCTTTATTTACTGCTATGAAATTTGCTGTGGTGCTTCAGCACTACATGGGTTAAAAGGTAAATGACTTTTGTATTGAACAAATCTGTATTTTGTAGACCTTACCCACTTTTTGTGAAACTGTCCATAGTGGTCTTTCTTCAACAGCTTGTGATTACACACTATAAACTAAAGCAGAGTGGAAGAACAAGCAATTTGATTACGCAACCATACAAAAATCCACCAGATTGACCACTAAGCAGAAACCAATAGTAAACTGATTTTTAACTGGTTTGAATGGTTTTTATTATAAAGGGGCCATGTCCCAGAAACAAACAAGTGGAAGAGTTGCAGCCTTGTAATACACTGAAAACCCGATTGTTTGAATAATGTATGTAAAAATATTGAGAGTTCTAAATCAAACACAATCTGACTATTGTTCGCTCTACAAATTGACGTCTGGTACTTGTATTGCTTTTCAGGACATGTCAGCATATGTGAAAAAAATCCAATTTAAGTTGCATGAAAGTTACGGCAATCCTTTAAGGGGTAAGTGCTACGACTCTTCTATTTGTAGTGCTACTAAAATCTGTTGAATACTGTAGAGTAATTAATCTTCTTTTCTCTTTTTTTAATTTTATTTTTTAAATACAGTTGTGACTAAACCGCCATATGAAATTACTGAAACAGGCTGGGGTGAATTTGAAATAATTGTCAAAATATTTTTTATTGATCCTAATGAACGACCTGTAAGTATATATGTACAGATTTATCTGCTAACATGCATGCAATACAGAATGTTAAAACTTGCAAACATTCATCCTGTATGATTGTGTTATTCTTTTATTTGCTGTTGAAACTTCACCATGCTTCCTGTTTGTAATGTAAGTCTGTCAACATGCGTTCACTCTGAGATCAAGATCAGTTGTTTGAAAAAGACAAATAATTTAGCAATACAGTTCAGAAACAAGCGACCAATTATGCAGTAGGTAAATAAAATGCAATCTAGGAATATGGCCGCTGTAAATGTAACTTTACAAACAAGGGGGAAGACGGCCGCTCACTGCTGAGCTGCTCACTACCGCTCCTCCCACCTCAGCAAGGATGCCATCAGTCATAACAATAACATTTAGAAAACTTTGCTGCTCTGTTTCCACCAGATAGCAATCCCCCCACCACCTGTCAAGTGATTTACATGCTGCTTACCTTTTCAAGACTCGACCGAATTCGGGACCCTCTTAATTGCAGACTTCATGGCATCATCGTGGTTACACTTCGCACGTCGGACCTTGAATGGTTACTTCGAGGCTTGGGCTGCACTGCGGCCGTTAGCAAACAAGACCAACCTCACAGTGGCTTCTGGGAGCTCTTTGTGGAAGATGGACAAAGGATCCGCTACAGGCAGCTCACTAACTTGTCAGCTAAGTGGACACAGCAAGCTGTGGGATGTCTACCAGGCTGCACTGCGAAGAAGTCTGGGCCGTGAACTGATGCAGGGCTGATTTGGGCTGCTTTTTTTCAGTGGGAGTGGGATCCCTGGTCTCTGTCGAGACTGTCAGTGGGGATGTCACTCGCTGCCCGTGTATCCTGTTCTGGTGAGACTGGGGCTGGCTTTGGAGAGGAAGGTAGATCCAGCACAAGCTACTTAATCTGGCCAGAATCCTGGAAGTCTTCTGACTGTGCGACATCACTAACGGCACTCCCGGGCACATCAGTTGAAACCCCGATGGTCATCCTGGGACCGGATGAGCAGGGGCTGGTAGAGCAGGCAGCTGAATCTTATGCAATACATATGTGGACAATTTAATGCCTGTACTAAGCCCCGGATTTGTTGCTGCTGTCTCTGTGCCCACTTGTCTAACCTATGGGTCATGGAGGGAGGGAGGTATTTCAAAGGAGGTCGATGCAGGCTCCATAGATGGGTCAAACGGAGGGAGGTGGGGCTCATGCGACGACCTGAGAGCATGTAAAATGAATCCGGGCTATTCTAAAGAAGATGGATCCTTGTTTACTCTGCATGAGGGGCCCCCGGAGGATATGAGACTATTATGTTTGATAGCCGGGTAGAAACATGAATACATTCTCACAATGCTGAAGACGGGTGCGGTTTCAACATCTGCTGTTTGTCATCCTTTCTTATCCATCTCTTATCTACCTAATCCTGCTGTTCTTGAAATCCAGGAAAAGCTAATAAGAATGAACAGTTCATGTATTTGTACCCTCCTCGGCCTAACTGCAAGAGCCAGGGATTGCACAGCTATAGGGTTCATGAAATCATGATGAAGACGACCACATGAAGGACAGTTGTTCAATATCTCATTTATGCTTCCGCAAACCATCCATTGAAAACTGCTGAACATGTAATAATTTTGCTATTACATATTTATAAGTATTAGTACGGTCACTTTTTCACACCTTATGATGGTTGAAACATGAACATTACTTGATGGAGGCATGCACAATTTGGTACATGCCTGACAGCAAACAGGAAGCATATTTACACATAAAGTGAATATTTCAATAACTATTATTACCTTTAATATAGTCCAACCCCAAGCTCCAATAGTGAAGGAATATCCCATAACGTTTGTTCAGCAAAATCATGCACTTGTAACCCTATGTCATGTAAATTCTTTATGGCCTTCTAAACATTTGCAGAATTATCGGGGATAAATGTACAACATTTAGTATGTATCATTTTACAAACACCCCTTTTCCCAGTGAGGAGCATATCCAGTACCATGCAATTTTGGATAATTACCTCTTTCATGGTTACCATGTCTACCGTAATATTACCCTGCGCTCCGGTTTCATTTATTGTTGCATCCGACAAACGGCCTATTTTCTTTATTCTTCTAGAATTCATTGCTACCCCTAGCATAGGTAGTATTCCGAGCGCCAAATCACCGACATCCTTTGCAGAGGTATCCGTCTGATCTTTTTCCCTTCTCAGCCTAGCTTCATTGTTTGTTAGCAGATATTTGCTGACATGTATCTTAAAATGGTGTTTAATACAGGTAAGCTCTAGGCCCAAATAATAACCCCATCCCCAACCCTTAGGGAGCACGGGTATGCGTTTTTGTCCACATGCACAATAAATACCCTCCCCTGCTGCTACTGATGATAATGAAGGCCAAGAGGCGCAAGGGTGCAATTACTCCGTCCCATCTCTTGCAGTCCATTTGATGCGAGACATAACTGCTCATGTCCTCTTGTTTCCCTTCAAGCCGGGGGATTGTTTAATAAGGGGGAGGTGTTGGGAATCGATGTGTTCATCCTTAAGATGAATTGTTTATATCTTTTACTCCTGACATTATCATTGAAGGTGTCTCTTTAGGGTGAACCTTCGCCTCTGATGGAACAAATCCATGGTATCACTATTTCATTTCTGTATTGTATCTGACATCAGTATCTGTCAGGCCAGAATACCAAGCGACCACTGCTTTAAATTGAATATAACCAGAATCAATAAGCGCCAAACTCAAAGGCAACGAAGACGTTTCCTTTTTTTTGTTACAAAAGGAAGTTTTAGACAAATCCAACAACCTGAGACCTTTATTTCTTGCGATAGGCGTCTGTCTTTTGTATGGCTACGTTTTCATGATGCTCTTTATAATGGTGGTCGTGCAGATCTTCAGTAAGCATGGTATTATTTGAACTCAGTAATTTCGGGAAGTATAGATCAAGTGGATGACAACGGCTGTTTAGGGTAGTAATGACGATCAGGGCAAATGGTATGCACAATTTCTTTTTTAGCATGTTTCCTGTCCATCCTGATTGTTCCTCCTGAGAACTTGGGCCCATTTGTTCCTTATTCTTTACCATCACTGGGCAGTTGAAGGTCGTCAGTACTTCGCGGCTCTAGACCCAATAGTTATACTATCGTTGGTTGGGTCAAGAAGATGGACTTACTGTAAGGCGTAGGTGCAGGTTGTATCAAGGGCCAGTGTCCTTGATGGGCTGTAGTGGCACAGTCAGTGCAATCCTGTGTGCTGCAGCCGGTGGTGAGGTCTAAGGCAAGGGGGCTCTTTTCACATTTGAGGCATGAATCCAATTCTTATATCCTGCACACTTTATGCCTGTTTGTGTTGCCAACAGAACTTATACAGGACCCTTCCAGCGTGGTTGTAGACAGTTAGATCTCTGAAAATACTTAACCATTACTCATTCTCCATTTAGAATTTTGTGGCCTGGGATCCCTACAGAGGTAATGGCAAGGTGTCTTCCACCTTTTTATTAATGGCAGAAACACATTTTGTCATTTCAACACCATACTCTCGGAGCAGTGTATCCTATATGTGTGTTGTTAGCAATGTTTTTGGGACCTCCCAATAGGTGAGGGGCTGTTCAGTCACTATTTCATGTGAGCTGAGACGTGTTCCAATATCTGGGGTAGTTCTCCTACTTCCCCAGCAAGTGGCAAGTCATCTGCCCAAGTCAATATGGATTCTACACATATTTTAGCTCTCTTGTTCTTCAGGGTGCCATTTAACCTTTCGATAGCACCAGCTGCTTCGGGGTGATATACACAGTGAAACTTCTGCTGTACTCCTATTGCCTTACAGACAAATTCCATTACCTTATTGACAAAGTAAATCATCCGATGCAAACCAAAGCGTGGAAATAATTCTTTCATCAAGCATTTAGCTGTGGTCATAGCATTGCATCACTTAGTAGGGTAGCCTTTGATCCACTTGCTGAACATACATATCAGTCAGTACATACCGATACTTATTTGTAGGAGGCAGCTCAATAAAGTCCATTTGCAAATGTTCGAAGGGTGCCTCTGCAGGTGCAAAATGAGCTGTAGGGGTAGAAATTCCTTTATCAGCATTACACTGTGCATACTATGCAATTTTCACATATTTTGTCTGCAAATTTCCAAATATTCACAGTTTCTTAAAACAGTTTCATGCTTTTAACAATGGAATCTCTTCCCAGTTGGGAAGGTCTGCTCATCATCTCGGTCATAGGATATAACTAGTAGAGAGGTGTGGCTCACCGGTTAGAGGCGGCAGACCCGTAAGCAGAGAATGGCCCAGGGACCAGGGTTCAATTCCCGACGCGGCAGGGTCGTGGACCAGGTCAAAAACGGACTCGACAATTCTCGCCTCGGTACCTACTCTAACCAGGAACACACTCGGCAACTCTGGGCATTAAGCTTGCCTCATCTCTACAACGGCCCCCCACAGACGCCGGGGATGCCTGGTTTCACCTTGGAGATACCCAGAAAGGGACCTTCTCACAGGGAAAACCAGGACGGGTTCCCCAGCGGTCTTCAGCGCCAGGATACTCCATGGAGTCACAGTGCGCTTTACAAGTACACCCACATTTACATTTACATTTACATATAACTGTTTGTCAGGTAGCCTAAATCAATAACCACGTTGATCCTTCCAAGGGCCATTCACCAGAATACCATATTGTTACCATTTTTGTATTTCTTCCTTAGTTGCTTGTTTTGTGCAAATCTGCTATGCCCCGATCACTGAAGTCGTAGGCGCGTTCTTTCTCTTCAAAAAACATTCGATGGGAAACCTATGTTAAATGACATACCATTCTGCGCAGTCTCTTTGGCTGTCTCGTCAGCCAAAGCTTTCCCTTTGCCTATTTCCTCTACCATCTTTTTGTGTGCATTTGACAATAGCTACTATTTTTGTCAATGATAAAACATTCAATAATTTAACAATCAGTGGATCATGTTTTATTTTTATTCCTTGAGAAAACTTTTTCTGCCCAAAGCCTGCCAACATTTAATGCAACTCCGAATGCTTATTGGCTACATGTATTTATATTCACAGTTAATCCAGCTCACAGGCATTTTTATATTCTATTAACTGCTTGTGCTGATAATTCTAATAGTCTAGTCTATAGGTTTCAATGACCTTGTGTAAGGTAGTAACAGCATAGGCTATGTCGCCATCTCTCTCTTCCATCGGTGTGTCCTGTAAATCTATTCGCCCTTTTGTCTGTTCTTCTGTGATCAGTACACAATAATGGGGCATGTCAGTATCATTTTTGGGAAGGGGCAAGAGGCTTGTTGGATTAAGTGTGTTAGATCGTTGTATGGTAACATGAGGACTGAACAAACATAACTCATAATGTATTAGTCTGGCATTTGTCAAATGTTGAGTTTGTGTTTTGTTTAGAAATCTAGCTACAGAGTAATGTACATAAAGATATACTTTGTGTCCTAGAATCAGTATTTCTGCTTGTTTTAGTGAATCAGCGGCTGCTGCAGTTGTACACAGACATGCTGGTAAGGCACGAGCAACCATATCTAAGGTGGTGGAAAAATATGTACAGGGTCTTTTCCTGTCGCCCTGTTGTGTAAGAACAAGTGCACACCCATCTTGCTCATGTACGAAAAGATGAAATTCTTTAGTAGAGTCAGGCATTCCAAGAGCAGGAGCCTGTTTGATTTGCAGAAAACTATGCTGGTGTTCAGTTAACCATAGTAAAGATTGTTTGGTGTCTTTAATCATGAGGTTTAGCAAAGGTTTGGAAAGAAGGGAAAAGATAGGGATCCATTGCCTGCAATAACCTGCCATACCCAGGAAGGGTCATAATTGTTGTTGTGCTGTAGGGAGTTGAATATCAATATAGCTTTCTTTCTTTGAGTATCAAGTCTCCTTGTTCCCCTTCTACAGGAGGGGTCCTAAATAGGCAACCCCTGTTGAACCAATTTAGTGGCCATCTGTGGCAAGGAAATTTAGTAATGCTATGATGTCAGAAGCACAGTCTTTTTTGCTGTTGCTGGCCAATAATATATCTTCTATGCATTGTATGAGAATTGTGTTTGGTGTCAACTGAAAGGTGCTTTTTATGCTTTTAGTGCCTGCGAATAAAGAGCAGGGCTTTCCGTGAAGCCCTGTGGGATACATGTAAAACAGTAAGAGTGATTTTGAAATAAAAAAAACTGAATAGGTATTGTGAGCAATGTTCCTTCAAATTTTTTTCCTCTGTGTGCAGCAGTGTAGAGTCTCTGTGCGCTGCAGCCGTGGCTATGTGCGCCAGGAACCACACTGCGGGTGTATACAGCACCAAATATCACTACAAACGTTTACTTAAAACCCTAGCAGCCCAGCTCTGTTAAGAAGAAATATTTTATTCCTCTATCTGATGTAACATTTCCTATACATTGATTTACACACTATGATTCAGTGTCTCTATGTAATGAGTATGCGATGTAAAGTGCTTAACACCTTACACTGGTATGAGTGGCGCTATTAAACAAAATAAATATGAAAGAGAGTGGGGTTTTGGAGACTTGACGGTCACTGTTAAAGGTTGGTAATGAGAGTATCCGTGGCTGAGGTGGTCATTGGGGCGCCAACAAACATTGTCACAGCAGGCGCCACCAGCACTAAAGCCGGCCCTGTTCAAATGGCACTAATAATTACAGTGAAATTATGAAAACATCCCACATTTCAATTTGAAACCTTGGCAGCTATGTTGCTTAATTTCTTTTTTTGATAAGGTTGGGCTGCAGGGTGATTGTGTGCATTTGTTAATGTTTTCGTGTTAATTGCAGCTCATGATGGGTGCTGCGATTAACATGAAAACTTTAAAAAATGCACAGGGACATCTTAAGGATTTTGAGTGCCAGGGCCAAACTTATTTCCGGGGCCCCTGATTAGAACAGCTTTGGATTTATGATCCAATCTCAGCTTTTTCATGTCCTTTTTGGCCAGGTCACCGACACTGCAGAGGCACACTGGTCCAAATTCTAAATGTGCTTCCATGTAATATTCAGGGATAGTAGTATGTGTTTTCAAAATTGTAACATAGCCTGAAGGAAAAGGAGAGGAGACTAATGAGAAATAGGATTTAGTGGCTGTAGGAGAGTAGGATCTGCTTCACATGGGTACCCCCACTTTTTGCTGATGTTTCACTTTTTCTCGACCTTAGTCTGGCTGTGGCCCTGCTAATCAGGAACCCAGCCTAGCTGCTTCCTCTCTAAAATGGTTTCCATGTACATTAGGTGCATCTCTAATTGGATTCTGGAGTGCCCTTATAAGTCCCTAGTATATGGTATACAATGTACCCAGGGCATAGGTACCTCAGAGGCCTACCAGGGGCTGTAGCATGTATTATGCCACCCCTGGGAAGCCCTCCAAAATGATACCACAGGTCTGCCACTGTAGCCTGGGTAAGGTGGTGCATGCACCCCTTACTGTGGTAAAGGCTGCCTATATCACTACCAATGCACACACATATAAACCTAGAAGTCACTCCTAGGGCAGGCCTTAACAATCCTGAAGGCAGAGTGCATGGTTCTTATGTGAGAAGGTGCCCCTGCATGAGCAGAGCTCCTCTGCAGCGTTCGGAGTCATCCTCTGATGCTGTTTGTGGTGCAGCCTGACCATATACTCTTAAGTGCATTATAACATCGCTGTAAATGCTAACTTTGGACTGGCTGCACGGAAAAATGTCGTGTTTGGTGTCAAACACTTTGGACGGCGCTGCAATTAACATGAATACTTTAACAGAAGCACACAGTATGCACTGTAGCCGGGCTCTACATCAAATTAACACCCGGTTTTCGCGCTGCTCGCTTTTTAAAAGCAGCGGCGCAGATGTTCTTGTTTGATGTGCTGTGTGTGTGTGCGCGCTCCACACACAGCACTGCACGCTTCATGTAACAGAGGTGCGCGCGCCCAGGCACGCACGTTATTGGGAACAGTGATTGTGAGTCATCACGCTGGGAAATGGAAAAGAAAGCGCTTTTAAATAAATAACAGAAAAATAACATGCACCAGGAGGAATGTCAGCTAACACAGTGGCCACTATTTTGGTAATCTCCCAGACGCCCACCACTAACCTCCAGACATCTTCCTTAGTAGGGTCATTACTCTCTCTTTTTTTCTTTTTTTTTGTAATATAGGTAGGATCAGGCTATTACATGGGGAACTCTAATCACTCCGTTCCTAAGTAAATCTTGTATCACTATTTCTAATGCCTATTCACCTTCTGGTGATATTTTGTACTGTGGCACTCGTGGGAGAGGAACATTTTGTTTCACTGTTTTTTATACAGGTGCTATTGTCATGCATCCCACATCGTTCTTACCACACGCCCAAACATTGTTGCCTACTTTTGTCAAACACTCATTCAAGTACTGTAGTTTGGGGTCGGGCAAAATAGACATTAGTGGGAAAAGTAGATTTTTTTTGGTGTATTCGAGTTATATGCCATCTGCGGTGCATTTTATTATTGCGTGTCATTTTTTAAGTCTATGCCCACCAAGTTAAGGGCGCATCTGCCTATCGGTATAAAACAATGTTTGAGTTATTGGGTCAATGGTATATGTTAATGGGGTGGAGACCGGACTATGGACGGGTACATTAGAAAATCCCACAGCTATACTATATTTTTTTGCACGTATTGAAGAAATGTGAAAAAGCTTGTGGCAGCGCAGGGCAAGAATTAGAAGCGTGATCACGTGAGTATGAACACATCTTTCACATGAATATTTTATTATTTCATGTTTCTTGGCCACACCACTTAGTGGCCACAGCGTTTTACGCTTTGGATACTTCCCCTTCCAAAGATGGCGTTCCCATCGGATTACACACAGTCCGTTTTCTACCGCTTCTGTTTGCTGACGTGATATCCCGTAATCACGCTTCAATTTCTTGCCCTGCGCTGCCACAAGCTTTTTCACATTTCTTCAATATGCGCGCATCGAATACGGGTGAATGGTTCTCCTTGTCAGCCACCGGTAAGCGGATCTCGTATTTTCAGTTTGCATTACCTCGCGATTATTCGCCAACTATTCTGTCAATATATGGTTTCCCCTTTTTTTCTTTTGGGCATAAGTTTGTGCAGTGTCTATTCACACGCTACCAGCTCCGACTACGACTACACTCAGGGTGCCGTTGCATTCTAGTCGCATTCACACCATTGTGTTAAAACTTCCAGGTACTGTACTTTTGTCCTCTGGCCCTTCAGCACCATTTCGCTGAAATTGGTATTATATTTACACATTTCCTTTTTACTTGTAGCGTTTTTCATATTGCTCCTGGTTACGGCGTGTTCTTTCTTCAGTCCATTCTCCCACAGTAAGTGATTTTCATAACAGACACAACTATCACGCTCACGTGTATCTATTTTTCTTTCTCACACCAATCCCTTATATATTATTCACCTTTTTATTTTCCAGAGATCGTACCCGCGGTCACGTCACCCTAGTCAAATATAAAGTCCGCCAGCTAGCAGGATCTTTACAAAGCGTCCTTCCATTAGTAAGCATCCTATGCTAGTTACTATCGCTTGCCATCTTCACAGTGTCTTACACTGAGCACCTTCTTAAGCACGAAGTTCATCCATCACACACACTGGTTTTTCATATCACGTAGTTTTCATTACAATTCTTAATTTCTGTTTTGAGCTGTTCACTAGTTTTCTTTTTTCCTATGTTCACGTCTATCTTTATTCACTTCTTGTGGATCATTGCTATGGGTATGAAGCTCACAGGAATTCCGCACTTTTGGCTATGGACCTTGCATCTTGTACATTGTTCCTGTACATTTGCTTTGATGTAATTTATCATTGATGATTTATTCCTAAAGTGTATTTCTTTAATTATTTTTTACAGCGGCCCCTGAAGAAGGGATGATTTTAAATCCCGAAATGCATTGGGCATATGTTTACGAACTGACGTATATTTTTTGCTGCTAGCTTCAATGTTGGATGTATTGATGTACTCTGATTCACAATCATGACAGATTACTTCTTGTTTTCTCAGTACTATGTTTGCATAATTTGAACTCCGTTCCTGACTAATGATTATAAAAGATTTTTGTTCAGTTTTTGGTCAATTAGTGGGAGATTAATGTTGTGCTAATCACTAATTGTTTCATATTTTACGATTGTGAAAAACTGGTTGCAAATTTCTTTCATTTCATTCAGCAGTGCACTCAGTATACTGGTGGCAGTCCACCAGATGTTCAGTTGTTCAATAGAAGGTTGGCTACCTTGTCTCTGAGTTGCACGCCATTCTTACGTTCATATTGATGATTAATGATCATTTTGTCTTACAATAGGAGTGCGCTAACTCTCTTCAGTCTTTTAATGCTAATTCTGCCCCACTCAGAAGGATGGGACCCCCAGGGGTCCCCAACCTTCGCAATCTCTTTCTCCTACTTCTCCACCCCTACAGCCCTCGCAATCTCTATCTCCTACCTCTCCGCTGCCATCCTCAGATCCCACATCTGAGTTGAAGGGCCCCCTTCTACCTACCCTTACTCTTAATAACAACTCATCTGCCAAACATGCATTGTGCGAACAGCGACAGCACAGTCATCACGCTATTCTTCTTGCTCCCTCCTCCACTTTATTAGCAAGCCCTAACTCCCCTAACGCCACTGCTTACAGCATTGCCCGTAAGCTCCCCAAGACACCTTCCCCTAGTCCAACTTATAACCCCATTAGGCTCCCACCCTCCTCCAGGGGTCTTGATATGTCAATCCCTTCCTCCCCCATCTGACCCATCCCACCGTGTTTGCAACTCCATTGCCCAGAACCCCTTCCCTTGAGGGACTTTCAGTCACCAACTGCCCTTTCTTCCCTTGACCTCATGAACTCCTACCCATGCCTATGAGTGCGCAACTCCATTGCCCAGAATCTCTTCCCCCGGGACTCTTTCAGTTGCCACCCGCCTCATGTTCCCCGGACCTTCCTTGCGCTCACCAGCTCCATGGTCCCCGGGACCTAGCCTCCCAACCCCATCTTCACACCTCTCTAGAAGGCCGTCTCGGAGAGATAGCACGCTTCCTACAACAACTTACGACAGAGGTCCGCAGTCTACTACTTATCACGGAGGCTCTGTAGTCTAACTCCAGATTAAGCTGCTCCAACAAGATTTTTTGTAATCTTCGCTCGTTCCCTGATTGCGTATGTACCAGCGCTCCCTCCGCCCACTATCCTCGGTGGTGACCTTCTCACGTCACCCACACATCTCAAAGGTGGTCCACCGTTCTGCTCCCTATCGACCCGGCTCGCCCCTCCAGGTGTAGAGCCTCCCTGTCGGATATGGATATTCATTCTCTCCTACATTCCTATGCTCCTGCACATCTCCCCACCATAGTAAATGTGCAACAAATTGAACCCATCCCCACTGACCCCTTCAGGGAACCTAGGTCAAACACCAGAACCTTAAATGAGAAAAACCTCACGAGCGTCACCACAACTCTTCCGGCACTAACAGACACCAACAAAAGTCTCAAATGCATGCTCCTATACTGTAGATCGGTGGCTAAGCAGGCTGTGGATATCGCCGTCCTCACCTTGGCACAGGATCTTGACCTTGTAATGCTGACGGAAACATGGTTAAATGATGCAGCTGCCCCCTGCCTGGATCTTCGAATACCTCCCAATTATGATATCATTAGGTCAGCCAGATCCATTGGTCAAGGTGGAGGCATAGCATGCTTACATCGTAGCAATCTTGCAGTGAAAGTACTACAGACTGACCCCTTGCCATCTTGAGAATACCTATGCTTTGAAGTGTCTGGTGTCAATAATCACTCCTGCAAACTGCACACGTTTTACCACCCGCCTCGAGATAACTTTCCTTTCTCAGAACTGATCATGGACATTATCTCGGCCAATGCAAACTTCCATGGCACTTAAATCTTCCTGGGAGATTTCAACCTCTACTGGAACGATGTAAACGATGGGGTGGTCAATAGCCTCAAATCCTTCAATCTTGACCTCAACCTAACCCAAATATGTGACAGCCCCACTCATATCAAAGGAGCTACCTTAGATCTGATTATTGGCAAGCCCAACTCCATCCTCCTTGACCCGATCCTCCCATGTGATTGGACAGACCATTACTGCATTTCCTTCCACATTCTTGATTTGGTAAGAGCATGTAAAGCTCAGCCTAAGAACCGAAAACGGCTGAAGAGATTCCTACGTGACATCAACCCGCAAGATCTGACTTCTCCCTGCGAGAACACCCTGCCCCCCCACCCCCCCGAACATGTCTGATGTTCACGACCATACGGCCCACTACAACCACGCATTGCTGAACGTACTAGAGTCGGTTGCACCATTTCAGCTCAAAATAAGGTCCTCTAAATTCTTCAAACCTTGGTTTGCGGACAGTCTTAACTCCGAAAGAAGAAACTTAAGGCTGGCTGAAAGCCAATGGCGGTCATATCCCTCCCTTGAGCATCTCTACCACCTGAGATCCCTGAGAAGCATATATAACAAATGCATCAGAGGCTCGAAGGCCACCTTTTTCAGATCTCAACTTGATCAAGCAAAAAAATGTCCCCAAAAATTGTTCGAACTCATCAAGTCCCAAGCCAATAGTCATCCGCCTCATGGTCAAGTGGCACTGCCTAATTGTGAAGAATTTGCAGACTTCTTCATTGCTAAGTCCAGAACGATGGAAGCTGAATTACAATCTGCCCTGGACCACCTGATGAGCAGTCCACGGACCTTCCTCTGTCCATTAGGCGTTGCTATCTCTGACCATGTGCAACCCGTCCCCCCCTAAAAACAATGCTTCCTGGAGTCTGTTCCAAACCCTAGATGAGTGCACTATACGCAAAACATTATCGACCCTGAAACCTTCCAATCATTGCAATGAACCTATGCCATCTAACCTCTTCCCAGAAGTTAGATCCTCCTTACTAACATTGTGGACTAAGATCATCAATTCATCACTTCAGCAAGGGGATATTCCAGACTGCCTAAAATCGGGGCAGGTCACGCCAATTCTCAAGAAACCAACAGCAGATCCTACGGACCAGCATAACTTTCGCCCAATCTCCAACATCCCCACCCTGGCAAAGCTTCTGGAGAAATGTGTACTGGCCAAACTCTGCAACCACATCGACCATTTCAAACTCCTGGATCAATGCCAATCTGGTTTCCGCCCAGGCCATAGCACAGAGTCGGCATTAACACACATTGTCGATGATGCGCTAAGAATGCTGGATTACAATGAGTCGTGCCTACTGATCTTTTTTGACCTCTCGTCAGCATTTGATATTGTCAAACACGACAACCTAATTCACCTCCTGGAACATAGGATGGGGTTGTCTGGGCCGGTGCTTAACTGGTTCTCTTCGTTCCTCCAGAATAGATCTCAAAGCTTCAAGACTGACCAATCCCTGTCCCAGCCTGCACCGGTTTCGCTGGGGGTACCAGAAGGTTCTGCACTCTCTCCCACACTCTTTAACTTGTTCATGGAGCCTCTAACAGACATTCTGAAATCATCCAGCATTCACTATCACATGTATGTGAATGGCACCCAACTTTATTTGAAGACCGCCTCCCCTGAGGACATTCAGTCCCTCAATTTAGTCTTGCTGGAAACACAAAGTTGGCTGACACAGAACCACCTGAAGCTAAATGCCCTAAAAACAGAATTCCTCCTAATCTCACCCCACAAGCAATCTCCGGTCATGGAGCAATGGCTAAATCAGCTTACGGCTCTCAACTGTAGACCTCACCTCGTGGACTCTGCATCCTCGCTTGGTATTATATTAGACAAAAATCTAAACATGCAAAAGCACATCAGCTCCCTCACTAAAGGAGTGACTTTCCAACTCCGCATACTAAGGATGCTCAAACCCTTTCTCCCTGCTCATGACCTAAAGATTGCAGTGCAAGCATTAGTGATCGCAAAGCTGGACTATGGCAGCGCAACACTCTGTGGCTTGCCCAGAGCGAAAACGGCTCCTCTTAGGGTGGCCCTCAACTCTGCTGCTAGGCTCTTAACGGTTTTCTAAAAAATACAACCACATCTCTCCGGACCTGCTGGCCCTGAAGTGGCTCCCATATGAAGCTCGGATACAGTTGAAAATTGCATGTATGGCACAGAAAGCCATCCACTTCAAGATCCCGCTTTACCTCGCTCAGAAACTTGAGCTCTCTTGTGGTACAAGAGCCTCCAGAAGTGCCAGCACCCTCCTAATCAAACCACAAAAATTCAAGAAAAAAAAGACTTGCAATCGTGCCTTCTCAGGCATGGCGCCGAGGATCTGGAACTCTCTGCCCCCCGAAGTCAGGGTGATCCCTTCCACTGTCCACTTCAAAATGGAAGTTAAAGGACTCTTGATGAAGAAATATTTGCATCAGTCCGCCTTCCCCACTTGACCTGGGGTCCTGAGCCACGGCTTGTAGCCCAGAGGTTTCGCTTGCGTGACTGTTGGAGATTTTTAATCATCTTTTGTACATTTCGCTCTGTTAGGGCACGTCCTCGTGACATGGAGCACCCTCTGTTAGCTGTCTGTAGCACCAGGCACTTTCTAATCTAATGATTAGGGTCTATGTGATTGTGGCATCCATTATCTAGTCAGGCATTCTTTAACGCCTTGTGTTTCCCTTATTCTGTTCTTCCTGTGCCTGTCTCTCAGCGTAGTATTGGGCAATAGCAAATACTTCTGTTAGTGGCTTTACTCCCCATGTTGGCTCATAGGTACGGATGGATAGTTTTATATTTACAAAACCGCTGGAGAGGACTTGTTAGGCCCCCTAGTCAGCAGCATCCATCCCACCATGCCAGACACCTTTTATATTCAGGAGAAGAAGGCTGCTACATTGTCAACCTTTTCTTATTTGCAGTATTCAATTTTGTCCAATCTAGTCTCTTACAGGGCTCTAATTCTTGCAATCTAACGATTTTGGTCCAGTTGACTTTTAATTTTTTTATTATAACAATTTTTATTAAAGTGAAAGCACAGAGTCATCATTGCAATATCACATTACATATCCAATATGGTGAATTACAATACTATAGCCCTTTTCACTAACCGGTATCCCGATGCCACTCATTGTTGCTCGATTTCTGTCAAATCGGTGGCTTCCCATATATTCAATATTCCCAACCGTGGTGACAATTGGAGCTGCTTGCCCAGTGTGTCCCCAATTTTTTTGGTTGCATTATTCCATAGAGGATGTACCTCGGGACAGTCCCATAAGATATGATAGAAGGTACTATCTTGACCACATCTTCTGAGGCATAGTACGTCCGCCCGGCTGCCTATCTTGGCCAGGAGTACACCAGAGAGATGGGTTCTGTGTAGGATTTTTAGTTGGATAGGACAAAAGCGATGATTTATCGCAGTTTCTCTGGGGGGCATTAATACATAATCACAAAATCCTAACCAAAAATAAATAAACCATTGAATACAAAACAACGAGAGTGCAAAAAATAGACCAACACAATATGTCATTTACGTGGTACACATCCGTATTACAGCAGTGACACAGGTGTGGATCCTGGTATTTTTGGCTTTTTCAAATACTCATTGACCACAACCCCTTTCACAGATTGTGTACTTGTTTGAGCGTCAACTCTTTACGATGGATGTATTATGCCACCATCTTTTTCAAGACAAATATTTTGACTGTCTTAGACATAAAATGTAAGCGTTTTGATTATTTAAAAGCACCTAATGTTGGCGAAACTAATCGTTCCAGCAATACTGGGCAGACGATTTATGGGGTGATTGATGTTTTTTTTATGTCCTCTCTCAAATCCCGAAACCACAGTGGTATATCTGAGTGATCCCTGATTAGGCCCAAAAATATGTGTCTGTCTGTAACCTTTATTCTAACCAGTAGGCTTGTAACATTCCGCTATCAGTTATAAGCGGATTCTTCTACTCATTCGGCACAGTCTATTCTGGGACCATAGATTGTTTTCTCTCTCAGGGGACTAATTCACTGTTTACCCCTGGCAGGTTATTCGGATATAACGTCCTTAATAAATCACTCTTTGCAATTAGGGTTTAGGATTGGCACTCTCTTCAGCGTAGTATCGTCACCCCGTGGAGTAATGCTAGCCTTTGATCCAAGGGAAGTACACCCTGCTCCAGACTTTCATCATACATGTTTTTTGAGGTGTGGGGCCACTTTAAGGGCCATTCCCTTGAGGAATTTGATCGGGATCCCATTGGGCCCCATTGCCTTCTCCGAGTTAATAACAAATATGGCTTTACAGATTTCTTCCTCTGTTATATCTGCACCTAGGGCTTCCCTATCACTATCTGAAAGTGTAGGTAGGGTCATTTCCTCTAGGAGCTGACGTGAATTGTCAGGGGAAGTGATGGTCTTGGAGGTATATACCGCCTCCAGGTGGTCTCCAAATGCTTCTGCCACCTCTTGTGGGTCAGTTACCTGCTTCCCATCCTCTAGTAGGAGTTCAAGGACCCATCTAGCCGCCTGATCACGCCGCTCTAGCCATACCAGCATTTTTCCAGCTCTTTCCCTAAGCTCGTACACCCTATGGCGGGTACGGAGGAGTCTTGCCTGAGTTTTTTCTCGTGCAAGGGCGTTATACTCTAGTTGCTTATTCCGGAGATTGCGGACTGTATCTTCTGTGGGGGAGGTGTTATGTTCTGTTTCTAGTTGAAGTAGGTCACTTTCTAATTGAGTCAGTTGTGTATTTTGGTTCCTAATATACCCGATCTTCAATGCTAATGCACGCCCCTTAATTACTGCCTTATAGGCCTTCAAAATAGTGTTTGCCGAGTCAACAGAGCCGACGTTTTCATTAAAGTAGTGGTTGTTTGTTCAGCAAGGTCTTCTTTAATATCTGGGATTGTGAGAAGCCATGGGTTAATGACTATAGGGCCTCGGGTACAGTGCTGATTAAAGGTAAATTTAACCCTGAGGGGGAAATGGTTCGATATACCTCTCCGGAGTCCCTGGGGGTGTTGAAATTGGCCTATATCTGCAAAGGAAGTGAGAAAATAGTCCATGTGGGACATACTTTTGTGCGCATTGGAGTAGTGCGTGAAGTAGACTGCGGTGGGATTCAATGTGCCGTAGTCAAGAACAGATCCCCTTTAGGTATACTTCACAAAACGGAGCCAAACCACTCTTCACATCCAAACTATCTCCAGGACAGAACACCATCAAAGGCTCGCTATATCAACCATATAAAGATGTTTTATTAAAAATCTTCAAATATTCGTGAACAAAAGATCATTACACATCGTTAAAAAAAATAAAAACATACACAATTCAATATACACAATTGGTCATAGGGAGAAATTGCTAGAAAATACTTTCTAATCATCAAAAGGCTAAACATTAGAGCAAGATCATCTGTGAGACATCGACAGTTTTATACATTTGATATTGGCAGTTTTCACAAATGTCACCACAATCTACAGTTCGCCTTTTTATAGTATGCGTCAACGCGTTTCGGTGGATGTCTGTGTTCAAAAGACCACCTTCCTCAGGACAAAGATATAATCACTCCCACATGGACATATGGATCTGTACATGTTTACAAAAAACAAGAATATGCAGAAAACAATCAGTTAGCCTTTGTAATTTAAAGATATAGTCTCTTTTTTTTTATAAAGAAAAACACATTAAAATTATATACAGTGTTCGTATCCTGGTGATACATCCCATTACCTTTCACTCACTACAACTCTAACCACTTTCATACGTACATTGCTCATTAAGGTTAATTTATACAAGCATCCTGGCCATTGAGGGTCATTAATCTCTCCACCCAAACCGGATTAGGGTGTCTCAACATCCCTTATGAATGATTATTAGGTGTATTCCAAATACAAGTGAAATACAGTGTGGACCTATCCAGTTAATAAATGATAAAGGTCTTATCAAAAAGCACATATATAATGTGACTACCTGTCACGGATCAGGATACACATCTAGTTGCCACCGCAGTACATATTTCCGGGCCCAAGTACGGGGATTATAGAATCGCACCATAGGGCATCCCGTTCGGATATAGGAGTAAATCTGTGGAGAATAACATCCCTTATTCCTGTAACAACTCCTACTTTAGGTCATATTATGAAGGCTGATTAGCAAGCAAATCATGCCTTTGAGTTTAAATGAAAATCCTAATACTGCTGATCAAGTAGTGAGACGTCAGACCCTGCTGCTGCAATAAGGGAGAATACATTATGAGGTCTCCATCAAGATACCCCAGTTGTGTGGTTGCACTTTTCTAATCTGGCTTGTTAGTCGATACAGTATTTATTTGAAAAAAACAATATCTTCACGGATTCAATGTGCGTCAGATGTCTGTGAGACCCATTGCTTGGGTGAAGTCAGCCATGTATGTGCTTCGTCGGGGAGATGGTTTCTGGAGGTGTCTGTCGATCCTCTCGTCCATTATCATATTGATGTCTCTGCCTAGTATTAGAGTACCCGGGGGAAGATCTATTTGAATTTTGCCCAGGTCTTGCAGTGCTACCCTACCCAGCGAGGGCGGAAGATATACCGATATTACATTTAGTGGTTTGTCCTCCCACGACGCCTCCAATACAGCAAATCTACCCTGTGGGTCAGTCCAGACACGGGTGGGTTTAAGGGCAAGACTTTTGCGTATAAGGATCCCTGTGCCTCTGAAGCCTGATGTGAACCCTGCATGGACTAGAAGCTTGTATGTCCATCTGTTGAGAGCCTTGCAACAATTTCCCACCAAGTGTGTTTCTTGTAATAGTACCAGGTCAGGCGATTGCCTCTTAAGGTATTGTAGGACAATTCCTCTTTTTAGGTCTCGCCTGGTGTTGGCGCGCATGCGCTCCTCGCCTGCGAGAGCTATAGTAAACAAGTCACTTTTGAGAAGGGGACTCAAGCCCCGCCCCTCATTTCCATTGGGTAGCGGCAGCGTTTATGGTAAATGCTGGCTTCCCATTGGAAAGGAGGGTTTTTCGTTGCCTCCCTTTCGCTTTTTGCCGGACTGGCTCGCCTGATTCACGGCTGTGGTGAAGACTTTTCTTATCCGCTTGTTTATTTAACAAGCAGATAAGAAAAGGCTTCACGACAGCTGTGAAGCAGGCACAGAGCTCAGCGGTGCACGGGGTCACGGGGAGGACAAGGCAATGGCGAGCGCTTGTTCCTATAAGTTTTCCTTCCTGTCTACTGTTTATTTTCTATTCTATGTTAAAGATCCGCCTTAGCGGTGGGACCTCCTGGTTCTCTCGATTTTGTAGTTCTCTCCAGTTTCTCTTTGAAGACGTCCGGGAGGCTTCAAAGGAAGTAGAACTGGGAGCCCTCTTCCCCAAACCGATTCCCCCAGAATTGAGAGGATAGAATGTCCTGCCGCGTCCTAACTTAACTTGTTTCTTTCCAATAGCAGCAGAATGTGCCTCCTTTAATATGTGTAATAATTTGGCTCTATTTGGAGCGACGCCGTTAATGAAGGAATGTAATGTAAGGGCGCGGGTGAGGTGGGGGGGTATGGAGCATGGTCTTTAGCCCTGTTAGCATTGTTTTAATCACAACAGACGTTATCGAGTCCCTGGTCGCCTGCTGACTGTGTGTGTGATTTCGGGCTGGTCGATGTATTCCGATGGGCACTTTAGTGTTGCCACACACTGGTGTGCTGAAAAGCAGGTTTACCGTGACGCTCTGAAAGTGGTTGGTGGACGTGATGACCTCTGCACACCAAGCTTCGAAGAACAGCTAGAAAGAGCCTGAGTAACTGAAATGCAAACATCAAGTGGTGAGCTGGAAGATGTTTTTTTCCGGCTTCAGAAAAATCCACTGGTTTGAAAGATAAGTAAGGAGAAAAAATCTGGACAGGAGTGTAAAATGGAGGTATAAAGAATCTGAGTGATCGAAAGAAAGAGAAGAAGCGAGGCTGAAAAAAAGGAGATAAAGCTAAATAATCGAGAAAGAATACAAGTGCAAAAGATAAACAAGAAAGTGAAAAGCGAGCGAGACAGGTGAGCGATAGGCGGCAAAAGAGGGCAAGAAAGAGAGAGCGTGTACTAAGGGAGGACAAAAGGGAGAAAGCGATGAGAAGGAGGGGGCTAAGGCTTAGAGAGCGCGGACGATTGACGGGAGAAAAAGAGACTTGCTCTAGCTTCCATGTAGAAATTTACTCCATGAACAAATAAATACGTTGCATTTTGTCTCTCTTGTTTTCGTTGTCCGCTCGGCGGGACTGAGGAATCAACGTTCTAACTCTAGGTTCTTTTACGTATCCGGCCTGTGTTATCCCGGAAAATCACTTTATTTCCCTACTTGTCAGTTGCACTGTTGTCAAACATTGAAGCGCCTAAATCATGGTAAGCCTCCGATAAACACACTCACGTAAGCTTTTTGTTTCAAGGAACTACAAAGCACAAAACCTTTTCAAGCACTGGAGCCCGCTGTACTTTGTCTAAAGGGCTGCACTGGAAATTATTTTAAAATGTGATGGAATCTGCTTGTAAAACCGTTCAGTAACACATAGATATCAGTCAGTAGCTCATTAGCCACGGCAGCAATTAAAGACATTCGAATTACAAATTAAAAGCGACGACTAATCCCTTAAATAAGGGCTTCCAGTGGCAGGTGATGTGTGTACTCGGTTTATATCACCACTTCTGTGACACACCTGCAATTAGCAAACGTTTCATACTAATTAACCGCTCACTGATACAACCTAAATATACCCTGTGTGGCCCTTTAAATGGAAATGTGTAGAATTCCGGCAAAATGACACAATGCTTTATTTTGCAAACCACCCCTCCTTAAAGAGTGCAGATCCTGCAGAAAGGTACACCATTCAGCTGTCGGAGCATCACTACTCTGTGGACGGCTCCCGGTGTGCAATGGGTGGGGGGTGGGTTGCAAGTTCACCCCAAGAGTAAACTACTGAGGATGCACGGCATACCAGAGGCAGAAGACTAGCATAGGAGAGGTCCCAGACAGGCCAGTGCACCGACAGCTAACAGAAGATAAACTCGGTCACGAATAATGTCCCAGTAAATGTAAATGCTACTCCCCCCCCCCCCCAACTCCAGGTTACTCATAAATACGTTTCGTTTTGCCATAACTCATTCTAGTTATGTGCTAAAGGTTAAGACACTTGTAAAGCTCATGTTTTGTGTCACATGCCTTCATAACGGTGTCCCGGTTCACAGGGAACCAAACAACAAGCAGATTACGTCACCTACGAAAATATTCAGTACATTAATAAATAATTGGGCAGGTGACTGATCGATAGATAAAAGTTAAGCCCTGAGTACTGAATGAACTAGTCACCCAACTCTCCTTTCCATGAGTGATCCTCCTTAATAGGCCCACAGCACAGTACCAAGGATTCAAAAGACATGGCTGCCTAGGATGTTGGGGGCTCAGTTAGAAGATGGAGGCAAGTTAATGAGGGTGACAGCAGCAGCAAACAGGGTGCAAAGTGTGGGAATCAGACGAAAAATGTCAAGTGCAGACAGCACATGATGGTTGTACACCATGTTTGGGTAGTATTACATCAGCACTTTAGAGCCTCAAATCACTCCACCTCTAGTTGCTAACATAATTCTGCTGTGCACAAATGATTTCTTAAATGCTGTAAAATATTTGTTTGAGAGACAAGCCTCCTACTAACACATTTCATTTATAGCCTTAGTTTCTTACTCTCCAACTCATACCTTTAAAGGTATTCCCTCAATCACCTTAGCTCTTGTTACTCAGTTTCTCCTAATTGTATACATGATTCTGCCAAATATGTCAGTCGCTGTGACATCACAAGTGGTTTGGGAGGGAATATGTGTGTCAAGCCTTCAATAAAGCGCATCCTAACAGGTGATTTAAAACAAGCATTAAAAATGCAATAGGTCTCGCTTTTCATTAAGTTAAAGACATTTGCTTTGCTATACAATACCATTAGCAAAGCAAATGGCTTTAACTTAATCAAAGGCGAGACCTATTGCATTTCCAATGCTTGTTATCTTACTCCCCAGGCCATTAACATCCCACGTCATTATTGATAACTTAATGTTTCTCGTGTCTGTCATGTCGGGTAGTAGTGAAGAGCAGAGGGGGAATGCGATGCGATCGTTGGTGTTGTGTCTACCATTCCCAATCTTGAAGAGCAGTCTAGCATAACAGTAATGATAAAGCCTCTCCCATCTTGCACCCCCGAGTGTGTGGATGATGTTTTCATTCTAGTACATGGACACAGCGAATTTAAGTTCACTTGGATGCTCTCCGTAAGAACAACTGTAACATAGAAAACCCCAACTACCCCCCCTCCCCCACCCCTTACCCCCCTCCCTGCCCCCCTGCCAGTGGAATTCCAACTTTCCACTCCCCAACAAGGCATTGTGCCTGTCGCCCACCCCGTCATGTGTAGGGTGTCTGGCTAACCACCTCTAACCCCCGCCTATGCAACGTGGTATATTCATGGTATACTTAAGTATTCAAATCTAGTCCAATCCCTTAGACATTTTTCCTTCGTAAAGATGTTAATTTTCTGAGGCGTAGGCTCCGTAGGAGAAGTGTTGCCACAGAGACATGCTTGGCAATCACCCAAGGAGTTATTTTGTGCAGGCCGCAAATTCTACAGTGGAGAGTACAGATGTGGTCTGGTGGTGTTGGTGAAAACAAATAAAGTCCAGCAGTCTGATTCAGAGTTTCCCGTTTGGGTCCTCTTCTGAGCGGTGTTCTTTTGATGCCGGAGGAGCACGTTGGTTAGTGTCGAGTCCCTTGTTGTTGTGGACGTCCGACGGTCTTCCCACTCTACGCCAGCCCTCCAGCCATTCCCAGGCCTCCTCCAGGGACAGAAAAGAAACACGATTTCCCCTTGGATTCCACTCGAAGCTTAGCTGGGAATAGCATGGAGTATTTCATGTCTTTGTCGCGTAGGGCTTTTTTAACCGCTGTGAAGCTGCGTCTCTGCGCCTGAACTTTGACAGTAAAGTCCGGTAAGAAGGTGATATTCGCATTATCGATCTTCACCGGCGGTCCAGACCGCGCCGTCTGTAGAATGTTCGTCCCTGTCTCGAAAGATAAAGACTCTTGCAATTATGGGCCTGGGGGGACCCCAGGCTTTGGACGCCCTCCAGGGACCCTGTGGGCCCGCTCAATGGAAAAGTAGCTAGAGAGGCGCTTAGGTTGGAGTTTGTTGATCACCAGGTCCTCCACAAACAGATCCACGGTCAGCCCCTCCGATCTTTCAGGAACTCCCAGGATACGGGTGTTCCGCCTCGCCCTCCCTTCATAGTCATCCAGGAGCTCCTCCATTCTTTTCTGCTGGTCCTGGAGCTGAGCTACATGTTGTAGAGTAGAGGTGTTGGATACGAGGGCTTTCGTTGTAGTTTCTACATCTTTGACTCTAGAGTCCATTTTCTTTAGATCCGCCCTCAAGAGAGTTACCTCTATGTTCACAGTCGATTCAAGTCTCCAGAGATGTTCGTACACCTGCTATAGCCTCCATGACGTCTTCGAGAGTGAGTTTTGGCTGAAGGGTGAGTCTGCGACATTTTGGGGCCTTCTCCTGTCGTCACGTTCCCCTTGCTTGGTCCCGGCAAACTTTGCCAGCTCTTTTTGGGTCTGGGATTTGAGACCTTTGTTGGTGGCCATCTTTGGTGTGCAGGAGGCAAGGGAGCACAAGGATGCTGAGAGACACACCTGTAGTTGCCGCCGCCTACACGGAGGAAGAGTGTATCCTCCGCCGGCCTGTCGGTGTTCCAGGTGAGTCTGATAGATTGGGAAGGAGTTTGGTCGGCTTCTGGCAGCAGGATGAGTCACTCACTATCGGAGTACCCTGTATGTGGTCTGTAAGCAGTGGTGGGAGGTCCTCTACGTAGCAAGCAAGATGCAAGGCACGTCGCAGGTCGGTTGGGTAGGAGGAGGCCTCCTTATTCCCACACTCAGTATATATTGAGGTCCGTCAATTTATGGCCTAGTACGATCCCCCCTCGGTGGTGCCAGATCTAGGGGATCTTGAGGAGGTCGAAAATTGCCTTGAACCTGTCTGTTGAAATTTAGCTGCAGCCGCAGTCTAGGGGGGAGGCCAGGAGTTCGTTGCCAAGCGTATTCCCTGAAGCGGCCCTGATTCAGGGATGCACGCCCAACTTGTGGTGTAGCCATCAGTAGGCCTCAAAGCATGGGCCTCAATTTCCAGGGCCGTCCGATGTCCATGCACCCCCTCCGCAGGCATCTCGTCAGGGAGCTTTCAAATTGAGTTTGCGGCGCAGTGGGCCCAATGTCAGCAGTACTCGGTGCGGTGGCCTGCCTCTGTCCGTAGTTACCCCATCGATCCAGAAACAGGGAGGAGCGTTCAGTCCCCGGTGGCCTCCCGAGCAGGCCCCAGAGCCGGGGCCTTGATTTTCACCTGGCCGCCCGTCCCCGCTCAGTCCTCATAGAGCGGTGGAGGTGTCCACTGCACGTCTACACCCTCCCTGGCGCTCCGTCAGCCCACCTCACCTTCAGTTCTGGCTGGTTCTCGAGGGGTGTAACAGCTCCAAGGATGACTCGGCAATATCGCGGAAAGGCCGCAAAGCCGGGGACCTCAATTTATCTGGCCAGGCGATCCAGCCTCCACCTCCCGCGGGCCGCAGTCGTGGGTTTCACGCGCCTCCTCCCGCAGCTGTGCTCGAACGTCCCTGCCTCTCCATCACTGCCCGGAGGTCTCCCACTTGTACAGCAGCTTGAATCGACGGCTACCTTTTCCTCAAGGGCAGCTCTGCTGTGGTTCACTAGCGCCGTCCGCAACGTTTTCTTCTCAGGCCGCCATTTTGATGCGCCCCGGGCGTCCCGAGTCAGCAGCTCTCGTCGGCCTAAGTGTAGGCGTTGCTCGATCTTCAAGCAGCGCACGCTTGCTGGATCGGTTTAGGAGGAGATTCCTGAGATAAGAGGGGAATCTACCTCTTTGCAGACGGAGAAATTTGTGGATATTACGGCGAGGGCTGCAGTGCCGCCTCAAAGAGCGACCATTCCCAGCGACCGCTAACCACGTCCCCCAGTAGACATCTTTAAAGTTTTCTTCCCTGCAATTCTGACATATATCAGGTGGGAGGATGCAGGAAAATGTGATCTATGATATTCAATGTTAACTGACCTATGCGCAACACCTTTTCTGTTCTGGTATACCGTTCATCAGAGCTTTCCTTTATATCAGGATGGTCTTTGGAAAAGGCAATGAGTTCTGTTTGAGTCCAGGGGACATGTGCATGATAATGAAGGTTATTGACATCAAAACCTGGTACTTCATGCTTAGGGGCCATCATACAGGCACATAAGGATTGCTAAATGTCAATCCATTCAACATGTAGGACAAATGCAGTATTACATGCAGCGTCCTTCA
Source organism: Triturus cristatus (assembly GCF_964204655.1). NCBI lineage: Eukaryota > Metazoa > Chordata > Amphibia > Caudata > Salamandridae > Triturus > Triturus cristatus. Next base: position 982,740,083 of record NC_140585.1, on the reverse strand, counting down.
GGCCAAATGTCTCTGTTTCGCTGTCATAATGGGTAAAATAATTGGGCAGCATCGGGTACTGTGGCTGACTCTGTTTAAACCTTACTGAATTCTAACTAATGCATGAGGGATGTATAACCTTTCCCATTTCTTGTATTATAGTTTTTCACTGCATTTTCACAGGTGTTCAGTTCAAATCCCCCTTATTGGCATATTGCTTAGTGCCATGTTTCATGCAGTTCTGAACGACTTTAATCTCTCGTCTCTCATTTCTGGAATTATGCTGCTACTTAATAATTTAGTACTGGGAGCCGGTCCCCTTGTAGGCAAGAAATTAGGCAAATTAGGGGGAGGAAAAGGAGGGTCATCCTCCATTGGGTTTCCCTGTTCTTGTAATGCAGGCATATCAGAACCAAAGGTTTGACCTGTGTTTGCCTTAAATGATTAGTGGCCACATGATAGGATGGTTGGTGCGGTCTTTTAGTGAAAATGCGTTCAATTATAGGATCCTCCGAAGTGGAAAGAGCTGAGGCCATCTTATCTGGTTTATATACCACAAATGTATTACTCTCCTTCATATTATGTTCCCTCATCTCCTCAGCAATTTCATTAGCCATTTTCTTTTGTTCCTATTACAATGCTTTCTCCCTTTCCGTCTTCATTACTTCCTTCATATGTTTTTGCCTGGTCTGTTTTTCCCACCTGTTCCGCACACCAAACTGCAACAGTCTCACTTTCCTCTTTCCTTTCTTAAACATACATTTCCTTAGATAATTCAGTTTATCATAATTAAATATGCCATTCAATGGAAACTGTAATGAGGGATCCTTTTCCGTATATCCATGCCAGAAATGCAAAAACAGTCCAGTCTTTATTACTTGTTTAGTCATTTTCTCCAATGCTGGAGTTCCTTCTACTGGACATGACTGAACTTCATCTACATAATGTTTATTTACACCACACAGTTTGCTACAACAACTACCTATTTTTCACAACTTTTATAAGATAATTATTTTAGTGCGGCAATGGTGAATCTTCTTTGTTACAATGCAAATGCTTCCAGTCTTACCACTAGCCACTAAAACTCATGCGGGACTATTAAATAACAAAGTACAACGCACTGTACTGTCCCTATGCCCATATTTATTGTTAGTCGTCTCTCATATAATTTCACATCATTACACACATCCATGGTACGCTGTACCAGGTCTCAACGACTGTGTTGCCTCCTTGAGTTCTTTGGATCCAGCCGAGTCAACTTTTTGTCCCGGTGAACTCCCTCAGACTGTGACTACGGGAAAAGCAATGCCCTCTGTGGGTATGCACTTTGAAGTCAGTCGTTCACCAACCGGCCCCTTGACCATGGCGTCTTCTGGTCTGTTTGAATTGACTTGGTGGATCCCGAATCAGCCCCCAGTTTGTGAATGCATAAATCAGGTTCACTCGTCTGTTAATGAGAGACAGCAGTCAAACACAGACATGAAGGTATATTTATTTAAGCTTAAGCCTGAGCGATACAGAGTATCTCCGCTTCCGAGTATACTCTGCCAGATACAGCTGGTGCAATCTACTAATACCATTTGAACATCATTGCCATATATTGAAGTTGCTCAGTCGGACATGCATGCACATAATAGATTGTGCAAGTTAAGATAAAGTAAAACATTGACCAGGATTCTTATCAAAGCATGAATACATTCTCACAATGCTGAGGACAGGTGCGGATTCAACATCTGCTGTTTGTCATTCCTTCTTATCTACCTTATCCTTCAGTTCTTGAAAACAAGGAGAAGCTGACAAGAATAAACCGTTATTAGACTTTTACCCTCCTCGGCCTAACTGCGACAGCCAGAGTTTGTACAGCTGCAGGGTTCATGAAATCAGGATGACAAAGCCAACATGAAGCACAGATGTTAAATACTGAATATATGCTCCCACATGGGGTAGAGGAGGAGCGGGTTATGGCAATCCTTCATTGATGGTCAGTGGTGAGCTGATTCCCCACTGGAAGGGCCTTTTCTCGGTAGTGCGAGAGGGGGTAGATGAGGTGGGGATGGTTGGGGCTGGGGGAGGCGAGGGAAAGGGTTTCTATTAGGGGTAAAAATCTGAAGGGTAGGATGATCTTAATTCTTTCACATACACAGTGATCTTAATTCTTTCACATACACAGAGCCAAAGGTAGGATATGCAATTTTTTAGATATGAAGGGGGTATGTTCATATTCAAGCTATGGTTTTGGTTCAGCTGGGTAGGGTGTTTTTTTTTGTCTTTTTTTTTTTTCTTCTTCTTCTCTTTGGCCTGTTATGATGACTGCTCTTAAGTTTACGTGCTGAAATGTTAGAGGGTTAAATAGCCCTCTCAAGAGACAGCTGGTGGAGAAAGGATCATTGTATTTAATCCTCACATTTTATGCCTTACTGAGACCCATGTTGCATTTAAGGATCGGGCAAAGCTCCAGTAGCATGATTTTTGTTTTGGGGGGGTAGGGGGCCAACAACTGACCAGGTGTCAGTTATGGGTGCTGTCATTCTTTTTAGGCCCTGCTCATGAGCTAAGCTAATTAAAACAGTCTAAGATGGACATAGGGGTTGGGCCATCACACAGGTTGAGGTGAACTCACTGACTCACAATATGTGCAGTTTATGGCCGAATCAGGATGATCCCTCGTTTTTTCATCACAATTATATTGGAGCTCCTCTCTTGGTCAGGGTAGCTGTTAGTAGTTGGTGATTTCAACCACGTTTTTGACTATAAAATTGACAAAATCAATACATCTGCCACCCCCCCTCCCAGATGAACACAGTGCAGCTAGCAATCATTGCACTTAATGAGAGTGCATGGGCTGTTAGGCCTCTGGCGGACACTCAAACCTAAGCGTCCCGGCTTTACTCATTATACCCATGTGCATAAGCATATCAATTATGTTTTTGCTCCGCTTGGTCTTACTCATAATTCCATGATAAATGTCGGTCCCAAGTTTATATCTGACCACAATCCCATAATTTTTTCTTTTAAAATCTGTCAGGCACAGCTGAGAACATCCCGCTGGTCGTTCGAATGCCAACTGCTATTGAATAGTGAGTATACTAGAATGATGTATTTAAGTCTCGCAGAATATATTGGGCATAATTTGGGATCCGCTTCCATCTTCGTGCTTTGGAGGGCCCTAAAAGCATACATCAGGGGTATTACAATTAAATATGTGGCCAATCGGAATCAAAGGCTGCAGGATAGGTAAGAGCAGGTCATAGCCGAATGGGCTAGGCTTGAAAGAGCACATGCTGCTGAGATTCGTGCCAAGGATCCAGATTGACAGGAGTGCTTTTTTTCAGATAGTGGAGTGTCTAAGCAAGATCGGACGCGTGCTACGAGAAAAAGATCTCATGTCTTTCACACTCATTATCTGAAATGCTTGGGAGTGGTATCGCATCGCAAGAAATTATAGACATGGTTCTTTCTCTCCTTTCGGGCAAAGCGGCAGGTCAAGATGGGATCCCCATTAAGTTCTGTAAATATTTTTTTAGATGCTCTTTTCAGAATGTGGACCTAAGCCACAGAACCTCAGAATTGATCATAGCTGTCTACGAAAAAACAAAGCAAAAAGGAAGCCACCCTTCCAAGGCTTTTACCATCTGATCTCATTGATCAATGCTGGCACTAAAATGTATTCTAAGGTTCTCGCCTTCACACTGGGAGGGGTTACAAAATCCATTGTGAATGTGTAACAGCATGAATTTGTCCTAGGTAGGGATACTACTATCCACACTAATATAGAGGATGTCATTAATTGATGCAATAACTAATTTACATAGATCAGCTGGTATGATCCTCCTTGATGCTAAGAAGGCCTTTGAAAGGGTTTCTTGGCAATGTCTCTGGGACGTAATGACAAAAATGGGGTTTGGCGTAAACTTTATGCGCTGTATTCTGACTTTTTATCAGAAACAACATGCCAGGATTACTATCAATGGAGAAATAGCTGAGGTACCTCAGATTCAACAAGGCTGAGTCCTCTTTTACAGTTACTTTGTTTAATCTGTCTGGAGCTCTTTTTATCCCGTATTCTCCATGATAAGTTGTTGTCTCCCTTAGCTAATAATAGTGTCAAATAGCACGTCTCTGCCTATGCGGATGATGTGGCCGTATATTCAGTCCACATCTTCTCTGATCTTGCCATAATTAAGCAGTATGCAGTTGAATTTGTTAAGGTTTCTGAACATATAATGAACAAGAACAAGACCCACATTATACTGAATTATCCTAATGCCACTAACGATTCTCGTGTTCCCTCTTCAGCAACCTATTTAGGTATTGAAGTTGCAACCAATATGCAAGAATTTCCCAATTATCAGACTCTTCTTGCAAAAACCATCACCTCTTTAAGAGGTTGTCATCGGCTACCTATTTCTATCATTGGGAGGTGCAATATTATTAAAATGAATTTTCTTCCGAAGTTCTTATATTTGTTTCATGCTTATACCACTCCACATCCCCAATTCTTTTTTTAAGCGGCTGGACTCTGCTATTAGTTGTTTCCTTTGGGGAGTATCAGTGTGCCAGATGGCTGAAGACGTCACAGGAAGAGGTTGGATGGTCTTTTTTGGGTTGCTTGTTAGGAACATATGCGCAGGATTCTGATTCTGGTGATTTTAATACCCTATACAGCTGCAAAATCTGATTGAGGGTTGAAGCACGTGCCTGCTTTTCTAGATTTGAGCCCAACTATTTCAAGAGGGTTGAGTTTAAGGTAATACGGGATGTTTGGTCTGTTTGGAAAGACTTGGGCAAAAAATGCAATTTCGGTCTGATCCACTCATACGGATTGTTATATAGAAACAATATCTTTCGGCCTATCTTTTTTTTTGACAATAGAATATATTGGGTGTCAAAACTATTGGTCCGTTCTTTCCGTTGGTACAATTTGTTCATTTGCTGATTTGCAGCAGGAGCCCACCCCTCCCCCCGCCCAAAAAGTGTTTTTAAGTATCTTTTTTACTTGGAAGGCCACTAGTATTCCTGGGGAACATAATTTAATGAATTAAATTTGTTAAGGGGCAGATCCAATTAGTGTTGGGAAATTATACACTTGCTTTACCCAGCTCATGGAGCATGATCTGGTGATATTGGCTACAATTGGTTTCATTTGTTGCGGGCAGGTGATTGATGGCTCCTTGATAGCTCAGGCCTTTGCAATATCTCCACTTATTTAATATCAACCAGGCTCAAGCTACATCAGTACAAGACAATAGCTTTGCTTTATTACACACCTAAGCAATTGGCAAAGGGGGACGGGGTGCAGGTGGGTGCTATTAGTGCCCTGGGTTTGGGAAGCCGGCAGCAAATATTGTCCACATGTTTGCAAATTGTCCCCGAATAATGGTGTTTAGGACAGTTATTTGCTGCTGACTTAGGAATCTGGAGTCGGGTGGAATTTGATATTTTGAACATTATGCTTCCCATAAGGTTGAACGTGGTTCGTATCATACCAGCTTCTTTATATTCCATTTAAATTGTGCAGTGCAACCTTTTAATTATACCTCCTAATTAATGAGAAATATAATCAAGCTTTTTTGCATAAGGTGGTGATCATAAATATAGTCAATTTTGCTGGTTTTCTGTTCACCAGCTTCCTGAAATTAAAGGGCCTGCTATATTTAGTATACTCCTGTACACTCCTTCCCCCTTCCTTTCCAGAATAATCATTGGCAAAGCCAATCGGTCTGACCTTGACTGCCAGCCTTGGGGCTTTGTCAACGATTTTTTTTGTTTTGCCATGGATTTTGCAAAAGTTTTTGAGAGAGCTGCCAGGCCTTTGTTATTTGTAAAAGCAAAAATAAATAAATGGCTAAAACCCCAAAATGATTTTGGTGTCACAAAAAACATACATTCCATTAGTAGTCCCTGGCACTGAATGGAACTACTTTGTGTGTGGATAAGCTCAATCTGTAATTATCAGTGAAGTTAGCTAGTGGGTGCAGTCGGCTGACCCATTGGCTTGTGCTGTAGTGAGTTGAATAAAATTTTGAATAAAGCAACAGTTACTGATAAAGAGGGCTGGCATAAAGTACCTATAATTAAGTATATTATACATATAATTTTAGTAAAAACATAAGGTCTAGGCTAATCCCAGATCTAAACAGGGACCAGAACTGTTGGAAAACCACACCCCCACTCTGAAAGGGTGGTGGTGGTCTTCCGGACACACTGTGGTAGCTTGGCTCGAGTGGTCAGGAATCAGGCTCCGTGCTAAGCATACAACATACCCAAACAATAACCATGCGTGCATCCGTTCCAAAAACGACTCTACAACGTAAAAATTATGAAAATAACTTTCTTTATCTGTTTTTTCTCTTAGTTGCTGATTGGAGAAAATAAATAACAATCACAATATACAAACTTTTTAGAAAGTGCAGGTCAAATAAATACTGGCTTAATGATTCAATAAATAGGGGTGATCATAAATACTGAAGGCATAAATAAAAGTGCAATACAGACAGGCAATTAAATATTCTGAGGCAATAAATACTGTAACCAATAAATATTGTGCATCAATAAATACTGTGGACCAATAAATACAGTGGAACAATAAATAGGTTAAATACAATAAATACAGTGCCCCTAATAAATACTTAAAAGCTGACAGTGACACTCATGGATTCAGATCACTTTTGAATTCCTAAGGGCTGATTTGGCCCAGGCACAGCTTGTGGGGATGTGGAAGGCTGGAGGGTGTCTACTCCCTGACTTGGACAAGGCTGAGGCCTAAACTGAGGTAGGTAATGGGGGAAAATACCAGAGACCTGGCTCTCTCTCTCCACACAACTTCTCTAGATTAGTCCCAGTTCACCCCTGGCACAGTCAGGTTGGTTCCAGCACCTCCCTAGCCCCTTAGAGCAGTCTCTCAGGTCTCCACAGGGCCTTAGGCGCCCTCTACTCCACTTACTGCCCTTTTTCTGATGCTCCGACGCCGCTGGGGTCGTATCGATGCCGTTAGGCGGTTCCGGTTCGATGTCGGCGGCCTCGGCACAATGTCAGTTCTTTGACGACGCCGGCAGGCGGATCCGGTCTCGATGTCAGCGGCCTCGGTTCGATCTCGACCTCCGATTCGATGGCGTCGGGCAGTCTTACTCGATGTCGACTTCGGGCGGCTCCGGTCCGATGGCGACCTCGGCTTCGATGACGTCGGCCGGCCTTGCCTCGATGTCGACTTCCGGCGGCTCCGGAGTGCGATCCTCACTCCCGACCTCCGGTGCTCCTCACAGGTTTCCGGCGACTCCGGAGTGCAACCTCCACTCCCGACCTCCGGCACGATTCTCACAGGTTCCAGCGACTCCGGAGTGCGATCCTCACTCCCGACCTCCGTTACCCTTCACCTCGGTCTCCGACGACTCCGGAGGGCGGACTTCACTCCTCCGATGACGCCGCTCACTCGACCTCGGGTGACTTCCTCCTCGACCTCTGGTATTCCTCACGACCTCTGACGGCGCCCTCTCTCGACCTCTGGCGGCTCCGGGTACGACGTCTGCTTTTCCAGTCAGCGCCGCTTCTCCACCTCGGGCTCAAGGTCTTAGGCTACTCGACGTCGGACTTCAGGGAAACCAGCTTCCAGGTCAGGATTTTGCTGTTCTCTTGTCTTTAAGGCCTGTTCCTGCTGTCCAGGTCCTCAGGATGGTTTTTCTGACTTCTTCCCCCACAGGGCTCTAGGCTGGGCTCCGTCAGTATGGACTAGTATCAAGGGTGGGTTTATGGACCCCACTCCAGGCACAAGTTTCCACCCCTGCTGCTTCACTCCTTCCTCCTTCACGTTTTTGCTGCTCACTCCTCACCAGTCAGGTGCCAACTGCCAGCTCCAACTGCCAACTCTCTGTCTTAGCTTCCCAACATTCTAAACCGCCTCCAACTGTCACAGGGTTCTGGAATGTTCTGGAAGGTGCTGGTAGGTTCCAGTGGATGCTGGTGATGTCACAGGTGGCCACCATTTTGTGCTTCAGGCCCTCAGACAGAAGTTTCAGGGGTAGCTAAAATGGCTCCCTGAATCTGCAGCAACACTAAAAAGTCTGGTGGTTCCCAAAAAGGAAAAATTCAAACAGGGTTTGAGGCAAAAGTGGGACAAAATAAATAATGATGAGGAGGGACCACCCAAAGGGCTGTCAGGTCTAACAAGAACCATTTACCATAGTTGTAACAGAACATGTGACCGCTTCCTTTTTTTCATGGCTGCATTTAGTTGTTGACTATGGTTTTGAAAGGCAATTGTGTCACAACACCTTCCAAGGCTCTGATAGCTAAGCATTCTAAGGTATTGACTAGGAATGTCATCGGGTCCCCTACACTCATAAGTACTACTTTACTGGCCTTATCAGATATTTTGTTGCAGATCGAAGCAGGAACACTGATCGTGACTTTAGTTCCCTGTAGGATTGAACTCTGGATACCACTTCGGTAGTCTCACCTCCTAAGACGGACAGTATTCAGACCTCTCGATGCCTACAGGATAAATGGCGCTTTTGACACTCCCACAATGGCCAATACACATACTTCTCAGCCCTACACAAATCTAGCTCCAGGATTACTTCTTTCTGCAGACACACTGTCTTGGCAAGATTGCCTGGGCTGGCAGAGTTTTGGGGGGGGGGGCTTGAATGCCTGGTGGCCCTGGGAGGAATCTCTGGTGGACAGACTTCATGAGGCAATTTGCTACTTCAAACTAAACTACTTTTCCGTGACCTCTCCGATCAGCCTCTGGGAGGCCTTTAAGACTGTAATATGTGATAGGGCTTTCTCCGCAGTTCATGGGAGGGAGCGAGACAGAGAACAAGACATTGTAGAGCTCGAGTTACAGATTCCTCACTTAGACTGATCCCCAGACAAAAATCACTTGGAGGAGAACTGGCAAGAGCTGGAGGACCTCTGTGACACACTGCATCAAGTGACACACTTGATACAGCTAAACTGGCTGGGGCATTATCACACTATAGGCTCTATGAGCAAAGTAAAACAGTTAGAAAGCTGCTATACTGGTTGTCATGAAAGGAGCCTGAGATCCGGATTTTCCAGTGTATCTGTGCCCCGAATGACAGTTTGTCGCCGGATCTGTGGAGATTGCAGCAGTCTTCATTGCTTACTATTGTCCGAGAGACCCGATCCCTTGGAAACAGTATGCCACACTGGCAGCTATTTGGTGGTATCATCTCTCTCTGCAGTGGACGAGGAGGAGCTCGACGAGCTATTGACCCTGGTGTAGATACAGTCAGCTATTGCCACTGCCTCATCTGGCAAGACCCCGGGCCTAAACGGCTTCCCCATTGAGTTTTTAAAAAAGATTCTTCCCTCTTCTATCACCGTACCTACTGACATGCTACGGCGAGATGGAGCGATCAAGCTCATTACCAGATTACCTCTGCTGTGCCCCAGTAGCCACTATCCTTATACAAGGTAAGCCACCAGAGCGTTGTGCTTTATATAGGCCCTTCTCCTTACTAAGTAAGGAAGTCTAGCTCTTGGATAAGATCCTGGCCACTCGATTATGCAAAGTTGTAAGGACACTGGTCAACAAAGACCAGAATGGATTTATGCCCGGAAGAGGTAAAAGACACTGCCTATGTCTCTTTCAAGTAGCACTTTCCAGGGTTGATGAGCTACAGAGCTCGGTGGAACTGCTGCTAATAATGAAAAAAGCCTTTGACACAGTGCACTGGCCTTTTTCTGTTCCACTTTCTACAAAGAGAGAATTTGGCCCTCAATTCTTGGCCTTGGTGAATGCATAATGTGACGCTCCACGGGCAATAGTGAGGGTCAACTGGGGTCCTCTCACTGCCCTTCCCTATTGAGCAGGGTACTTGTCAGGGTTGCCCTCTCTCCTCTTTGCCCTTGAGAGAACCCCTGGCTAATTGGTTCAGTTGAGTCGTACAGATTTATGGTTTTGATTGGGCTGGGCCGATTATATGCCCCTATATATTTAGTGCCCACAGGCACAGCCACGTAGATACAGATGCTGGATATTTATACAGAGGCATCTAGTTTGACAGTTAACTGGGGTAAGTTAAATATGTCCTGTTAAAGGGCGCACCTCCCCTGTTCCCACCAGGGGCGCAGCTCCAAATAATTGTGCATACATATTACGAGGGATCGCCAGTCTATGTGGGACACTGAGTATTGCCCTGCTACTTGTAGCGCACCAACTCATGCTTAGAGGGATGAACCTCTTTATCGCTAGACTTGATGAGGCAGGTAGCACTTTCTAAGATGGTGGTTGTCCCCCTTTTTTCTATACATACTCCAGAATTACCCCTATATTTTACCATCCTCCTTATTCCAGGACATCCAATCGCTGCTGTGTAAATTTCTCTGGTCAAATGGAGTAGCGAAGGTATCCTATGCCAAATGCCCTCTTCCAATGTACGAGGGCGGATTGGGTGTCCCAGACCTCCGTCTCTACTACTCGGCTGCTCAGATGGTTCCAATCGCCGATTGGCTTTATGGGGATAGATACAACGCCTCTTAGAGGCTTGAGTTAGCAGCACTTGAGTAATTTGGTATCTTACACCTTCTGTATGGAGGACGTTACGCCCCCCCCTCCCCCTTCGCTTCGGGAAGTGACTAGGTTGTCACTTTTATGTTGGCGGGCGGCTCTTTGCCACACACAATGGCTTGGCAGCTCACCTCGCAAACTCCACTCTGAGCCGTAATAAGTATGTCACAAGAGCCAAGATTGCCTTGCTTCTGCCATAGAATTTAATTTGTATCTGTAGACTGGGGATGACTGGGACCAGGACCACGTTGTCTTTTGAGTGCCTCTCTGAGAATTTCCAGCAGCATCGGTTGACCAGGACGCTTGCCATGCCATCCAACTTGGTTGATACAATTCAACTATTTCCCACATGATATACTACAGCACGATAGGCTATTTAAAATGGGGTGATCCCCAAACTCTGATTGTATACGTTGAGGGGATTCTGAGAGGCCCTTCAATCACGCTGTCAGGGTGTGCCTGATTATTACAAGGCATTGGTAGAGTATGCACGATTTCCTGGTGCGCATGCCCCACACATGTTGTAGATCTTGCGTGGCACTGTTGAGCTTGATGTAGAGCTGGGTGCCAACATGTGTTTTTTTGACTGTTCTGTATGATGCTAAACCAATAAACCGTTGTGTGTGTGTGTGTGTACAAACATGAAATTCAAAAAAATTGAACGTTAGAAAAATTATGGGAATTGTTGCCTCAAAGTATTAGTTGAACATCTCTTCAATGAACTGTGTACCATCAGTGTTCTTTTAAAAATGATACATCTGTAACTCCCTTGACCCTTTCAGTTTCAAAGGCACCTGGTTGTTTAGTTAGTCCACCAGAAATCCTAGCACCATGCATATCTCAATATTACTATAATAGGGGTGTAAGGGTGATTGCATTGTTTGCTCGTTTTCTTACCTGTAACATCCAGCACATTAAACACACTACCCTCAAAAATACATCGGCAAAGCCAGCTAAAATATTGTACTAGCAGCAATATGTCATACCCCCTTATATTTTCCACATAAATATTGACCAAAACGTTGGCATTCACGTGTAGATATAATTCAAGATGTGGTCCCACCTGCAGCTATGTCCAATGATTTATTCAGATACCTTTGAGGGGGCATTTTTTTCTAAAGTGAAGTTGTGCCCTCAAACGGGGATAATAGACACTCCATGGACCGTATCACAGCTATAGCGCGTTTTCCTTGTATCATAAGGTGCGCCCGGCGCAAGCAAGGAAAGTGCTCTGTATTAGGATGAATGCGCTGCCTCGGAAGCAAAGTTGTATGTAATATAAAGCCCCTTTAATCTATATTTATAACTAATGCAGTCTATAAAAGTCCTTAATTTAGCTACACTGACTGACAGTTAAGTTTCACACAACTTTTTTTTGTGTCTTTTTAGAGTTTAAACTCTTTTCAAGAAAATAATGAAAATCTGTTAGAATCGCCCCCTTTTTTTGCAACAGTCAGTTCAGTTTTTTAGTGGTCTGTGGTGTTCTAGCTCTTTCATATTACAGGATCAATGATGTTCTTCTGGAAACTGCAAGACGAGGGTTAGCAGGTATGACATTCCTGTTTGACTCCTTCCCTTACATTACAATGTTCCCTTCTCTTTGTGTGCATAGTTGTGAAACTGAACTGAAACCAAGTTCTTCAAGACTCTTGGTCCTTTTTTAACTTCATCTTCTGGACATTTCTTCTGGTCATGTTTAAGGTCTTGTCCGTAGCTTACATATGTTTGTTCTGCTTGAAACAAAAGGTAAGTGCCAAAAAGATAAACGTCCCCACACTAACCTTTTGGGCCTGAATTGAAAATGTGCCTTTAAATGATCTAATTTATCTCTGGTGGGTGTAAGTTATTTAAAACCATCTCCTTCTCTGTTGTATAAGTTTGTTTTTCCTTTTTATCTTTAACGCAGGTTACTCTGTATCACTTGCTGAAACTGTTCCAGTCCGATACCAACGTCATGCTAGGAAAGAAAACAGTGGTTTCTGAATTTTATGACGAGATGGTAAGAAACATGGAGTGATGTTTAAAGATAAAACATTAAACTAGATACATTTTTGGAGACCCCAGGAACACTTTATCTTCCAGTGGATACGTCCTAATTTCAAAGAGTGTAGGTTGGCCAATGCCCATTGTATTGTGTAGTTCTAGAATATAAGTGTTAGTTAAAATGTTCCGATGTTGTGAAGTTAAAATATGAGAGACCAAGAGCATCTTGGCTGGCTAGAAGAAAGCCTTCGCACAAGCAGACATGCAGGAGTCAGTCCTGTCCGTGCTTTACTCATTGTGAGTCCACCCTCCTGGAACACAACAGGCATTAAAAGAAGCAGAAGCACCAGCCCCTCTTCACACTTGCTCGCTCCCATCCTATTTGGAGGGTGTGTTTCACCTAGGAATATGGGCTATAGCAAACTAGCATCGAAGCTAGGAGGGGCTATTGGACCATAGCTATGGGGGATGGGGTCGTTTGCGTCTATGTTCCGGAGGTTTTTTTATGTAGCGCGAACTAGACCAAAACGTATCGGTATCAGAGCACTTTACATGAGCACCAGTTTCGTTACAGACTGACACATTCATTAGGCAGGGTCTGTCCTACTTTGGCTTTGCTAGCTGAGCCAAATACAATGCTTTCAGCACTTGACTCTCAGTGGCAGTGATGGCGCTTAGTCACAGGCGTTGCAGGGAGATTAGTGTGGGGTACAACATGCTCAGTACCCTGGCACCCAACATCGCAATAACATAAATGTCCAGCAAAATGTCTCTCTTTTATAAAAGAAAAGTACTTTATTACACTTCAAAACTCAGAACTAGGAGTGATTCCTTTTCAGCAACTCCGCCAGGAGTTCGGCCTGACGGAGCTGGACAGACTGCGCTACATGCAGGTTCGGCATTGGGCCCTCCAGCCCCAAGTGCGTGACACCGCCGCTCGTCAAATTACACCGTATGAGAGGTGGCTGGCCACCCGGACCTCCGACGCTAAGCTAATTACCGATCTGTATAAGTACCTACAACCCCCGCCGTTTCACTATTACAACCCGGGGAGGGAGCGCTGGCACAGGGAATTGGGTAGGACACTCAGCCACAAGGAATGGGACAAAATTGCGTATCGGGCGCGGCACTCTGCGTACCACACGGGCCTTACGGAGACCTTTACCAAGGTGTCCACTTATTGGTACTACACCCCGGAGAGACTGTATGAAATGCATAAACACACTGACAAGGGGTGCTGGCGGGGCTGCGGGCAGGAGGGTACCCTCTCACACATTCTTTGGGGTTGCCCCGTGCTGACCGCTTACTGGAAGGAAGTTTTGGACGAGGTGGATAAGCACTTTGGGATAGAGCTGCCGCGCTTCCCGGCGTATGTCCTGCTGGGCCTCCCCAATGACCTAATGTACCCACTGAAGTCCCGCAGGGGCAGGCAGATCGCGATTGCGCTGGGGTCTGCGGTCCAGAACATCCTTATCCACTGGCGCACCACCACTGTCCCCTCCATCACGGGCTGGTTGCATAGGCTTTGGCATGTGCTGGGAATGGAGAAGCTGTCGCTTACGGTGGCGGGGGAGATAGACCAATTTGAAGAGCTGTGGCAACCCTTTCTAGCGCTGCTGTCCACCGAATTCCGGGAGCTCACCTGCCCGAGGTATCTTAGGCTTCTCAGGTTGACGCCGCCGGTGATCTCGGCGGACTAGATCACATGTGAGACGGGGCCCTCCGGGGGGGGGGGGGGGGAGCGGGGCCTTTTGATGAGGACTAATCTGGAGCGGGACCATAGGACGGGGGGGGTGGGATATTGTTTTTTCTTTCTTACTTTCTTTAATGGGGGGCTGGGGGATGGGGGGGGGGGTGGATTGTGCCTCGTTGAGTTGATGCTGGCTTTCATTGCTCAGATTTGGGGTGTTGGATATGCACGCAGGGATTCCACAGATTGCATTTTTAGCCTTTCATTTATTGTGCTTTTCCCCTGGCCCATCGAGATATCCATCGCCAACCCTCTTGAGTTGCCCCCTTTTTCTTTGATTGTATTATATGTACCCTAACCTCCTATCCCCCTCCCCCATGGCTTGTTTTGTTTCAATAAAAACGTTTTAAACATAAAACTCAGAACTAAACAAAAAGGATCAAATGCCCAGAGTATGGGTGCAAGACTAGTACTTCCATTTAAGAGTGTGTCCCCTCCTCATTCTGTCCCCATCCACTCCCTTTCCTACTCCAGGGCACACTAGAGTAGGTAGTAGTCCTGGTGCAGAGCTTTGCCCCTGTCTTTAAGTGTTCGAGGCATGTGGGCTGCTGAATTCATATCTGTGCATAGATCGCCGCCTAGTGTTGGGTCCGGATGTTTGCACGTTGTTGTCCTGGAAGAGTCTTCGAAGTATCCTTGGATAGGTGACTCCTCCCCTGGACTACAGTGCGCATGGGCATCCTCTCCATCCTCAGATTGTTTTTTTCCGCCATTGGGTTCGGATGTGCTATCTTAGCTCAAGTTAGGAAAATACTTTGTCGAGGCCAAAAGGCCTTTAGTTTGCGTCGGTACTGTTTATCGATCGGGTTTCGATACAATTCTGTTAGTTTACTAACTTTCAGCACCGACTTTTTTCGCATTTACCTGTCCTCGACTACTTCGACGATGGAATCGAGGACGCCATTCAAAAGGTGTCCGGTATGCAATGCGAAGTACCCACACATCGACGTCCATCCGGTGTGCAACAAATGCCTTTCGCCAGACCACGACGAATCGACATGCATGGCCTGTGCCCGGTTCCGTTCGAAGAAGACTCTACGGAATCGACGAGCGGCGAGACTCGAGGCGCAGCACGCGGCACCGGCCCCAACAGACATCTTCAATGAGGCCGACGGCGTCGAGGAATTAGAAGTCTTGCCCTCCAGTCCCGTTTCCGAACACGACCCCGGATCGGACGAGGTAGACGAGTCACTCTTCCACAGAGGTGAAGACGACACCGAGGTAGGAGACGACGAGGAGGCCTTAGGGGCCGAAGAGAGTAGCTCCAATGATGAACAAGGCCTACCTGTTCAAACCGAAGAAACACCAGTGCCACAGCCTATGGCTCCGGTCGAGGGATCGCCTTCGGGCCTTACCCGAGACCCATCCCGCAGTTCTTCGGCCCCGCCCTCGGGCCCGGCCTCGGACGTTCAGCGGCAGCCATTATTGCATAAACAAGCTGGTTTCCCTACCGCAAAACCGAAACCGAAAGCTGCTCCGGTTCCACCGAAACTGAAAGTGGCGCTGGTCGGATCAAGGCCTTCCACGCCTTCGACGCCAGCGCAACGCGTCGGCACCGACCGCACCAAGAGAGACTTCGGTGCCGAACTTGAAGCGGGCGACGTTGGAGTCGACAAACAGAAAAAGGCCGTCGGCACCGACAAACCTGCTCGGCTACCGGCACCAACGACACCGAGGGCCGTAACGCCTGCTGCGTCTCGCATCGCTCCCTCGACGACACCTAAGCCTCACGTATCGAAGACTTCGACGGTGATCTCTGCACCTCGACTCGAAGAACCGCCGGCGCCGAAAAAATCCACGGCCGCCTCTACGAACCTGGCCGGTGCCAAAGCCTCAAAGGCGCCCCAAGTACGACCTGGTGCGACGCAAGGCAGCAAAACCACGGCTGTCCTCCAGGACACGTCGGGTTCCGGTTCGATCGGAGCTCCAGCAGCCTCTTCGGCGCCGGCCAACATTACCTTCGGCTTGCCTCCGTCGACAATCCCAAAAATGTTCCAACTCAGGACACGGGTCACCCAAAATACGGTCACACCTGCTGAGACGTCTCCGGCACGCGTCATCGACGCCGACACTGGCAGGATGATTCTCCACGACCGAAGGATAACTTCGGAGCCGCCACTGGACCCTTTCAGGATCCCACTAAAAAGGAAGTTGCCTGTAGAATCAGAACCTCTCCTTTATGAACCCTTCCATTCATCCTACCAGGCTCCACACCGGTTCTCCCCCACACGCTCCGACACGGACGCATTGGAGGACTACATGGATGACCAAGTCCCCTACCATGTAGACACAGACCCTGATGACCAGCAGGACCCTGATCAAACTTGGGGCGACCCTGCAGACCCCAGTGCACCTCTCGATGCACAGGACCAACAACTTTATGGGGCAAAAACATCTCCTACGGAGGATACTGCGGCGTTCAACGCTCTTATTGAACGTGCTGCAAATAACCATGGGGTACAGCTTCACTCTGATACCATCGAAGATGACTTTCTAATGGACACCTTTGCATCCTCAGAAAGACATGTGAAAACTCTGCCAATGTTGAAGGGGGTCCTCAAACCAGCTAAAGACATTTTCAAGGAACCCACCAGGGCACGAGTGATAAACCCCAGGATTGATAAGAAATACAGATCAGCACCTGGGGATCCTACTTACATCAGAGGCCAATTACCACTCGACTCCATCGTCGTAGCGAATGCACGCAAGAGGGCACACTCGCAAACGACAGGTGACGCTCCTCCCCCGGACAAAGAGTCCAAAGTGTTAGAGACCTCTGGCAAAAGAGTTGCCGCCCAAGCTGCCAACATATGGCGCATAGCCAACACTCAAGCGCTCCTTGCTCGCTATGATAGAGCGCACTATGACACACTGGAGCAAATATTCCAACATCTCCCTGACCAGTTCAAAGAAGGCGCAGAAATGCTCATCAGAGAAGGACAGCTACTCACGAACGCTTCCATCAAATGTGCACTAGATGCTGCAGACACGGCTGCCAGAGCCATAAACACAAGCGTCATGCTGCGACGACATGCCTGGCTACGGATCTCAGGATTCAAGCCTGAGGTACAAAACAATATACTGAACCAGCCCGTCAACCCATACTATTTATTCGGGCCAGAGGTTGACACCACCCTCGAAAAGATAAAGAAGGACACGGACACTGCAAAGTCCATGGGCGCCCTACAAACTCAGTCCTTTCGGAGCGGCTCCTTTCGTCGCCCCGGAAACAAGGGAGCAGGTAGAGGACAGGGGTCACAACAAACATATAACAAAGGCAATACACAGACCACCTACGATAAAAACACCCGAGGTGGATATCGTGGCTCCAGTACAAAGGGCAGAGGACGTGGCTACGGCAACACCAGGTCCTCCCCCAAGAACAAGCAGTGACGCCCTCTCCCTTCCTCCCGACCACATAACACCTGTCGGGGGAAGGCTACAAAGGTTCCTGTCCACGTGGAACTCCATCACCACGGACAGGTGGGTCAAAGATATTGTAAAATACGGTTACTGTCTGGAGTTAACCTCCACTCCACCCACAATACCACCAAGAAGCCGTCCTATGTCCTCAGAGCACTTAACGCTCTTACAGCAAGAGGTGCAAAGTATGCTTCTAAAAGGCGCTATAGAGGTCGTACCCATCCACGAGCAGGGTATGGGAGTGTACTCCCTCTACTTCTTAATTCCAAAAAAGGACGGGTCGCTCAGACCTATATTAGACCTGAGACCCCTGAACCAGTACATTCTTTCAGAGCACTTTCACATGCTCACTCTACAGCAAGTCCTTCCGCTTCTCAAGCAGGGAGACTTCCTAGCCACACTGGACCTCAAGGATGCGTACTTTCACATACCCATCCACCCCTCGCACAAAAAATACCTCAGGTTCACTGTTCAGGGGCAGCACTATCAGTTCAAAGTCCTTCCCTTCGGCGTGACAACAGCGCCCAGGGTTTTCACGAAGTGCCTAGCTACAGTGGCAGCACATCTACGGAGGCAGCATATACACGTCTACCCCTACCTAGACGACTGGCTCGTTCAAGCGAAGTCAGCCCAGCAATGTGCAAGCCACATGTCCCGCACTATTCACCTTCTTCACAGTCTGGGATTCTCACTAAATTATCCAAAGTCCCATCTCCAGCCCGCACACGTACAACAGTACCTAGGTGCGACTATAGACACAATGGCGGCCACAGCTCAGCCAAATTTAGTGAGGATCAACAGCATACAACTGCTGATCTCCAAGTTCCAACCCAATCACTCACTTCCTGCGCGAGTGTTTATGCAGTTGATAGGCATGATGGCCTCCTGCATCTTCATAGTCCCGCACGCGAGATTACATATGCGCCCACTTCAGGAGTGCCTAGCACGTCAGTGGAATCAGGCTCAAGGACAGTTAAAGGACCTAGTGTTGGTGAGCGGTCGGGCATACAACTCTCTGCATTGGTGGAACCCACAAAACCTTTGCAAGGGCCGACCATTCCAAGAGCCTGTCCCACAGATAGTACTGACAGCGGACGCGTCTCTCCAGGGATGGGGAGCTCATGTACTCCACTACACAGTGCAGGGACTATGGACGACACAACAAAAGAAGTTGCACATCAACCTTCTGGAACTGATGGCAATCTTCCTAGCCATGAAGGCATTCAAAGTACATCTATGCAACAAGGTCGTGTTGATCCGGACGGACAACATGACCGCAATGTACTACATACAGAAACAAGGAGGAACACACTCTCCACAGTTGTATCATCTGGCTCAGAGCATGTGGAAGTGGGCCATTCAGAGGAACATGTTCCTCATGGCGGAACACCTCCCTGGCAAGGACAACCAGATGGCGGATCTGCTCAGCAGACACAGCCACCAGATGCACGAGTGGGTGTTACACCCATCAGTACTCCAACCGTACTTCCAGCAGTGGGGTCATCCAGAGATAGACCTATTCGCGACAAGCGAAAACGCAAAATGCCAAAGCTTCGCCGCCAGGTTCCCACATCCGCAGTCGCAGGGCAATGCGATATGGATGAACTGGTCCGGCAGATTTGCGTACGCTTTTCCCCCAGCGCCATTGATACCGCTAGTGGCCCGCAAACTCCGACAACACTCCCTGACACTCGTCCTAGTTGCTCCCACGTGGGCACGCCAGCCGTGGTACACCACCTTCCTCGAACTTTCCGTGGTGCCGCATCAAAGGCTGCGGATCAAACCCGCGCACTTGACGCAGAACCATGGAGAGGTTCAGCACCCAGATCCGCAACAGCTGAACCTGGCGATCTGGCTCCTGAAGTCCTAGAGTTTGGCTATCTCAACCTGCCACCTGACTGTATGGACATCATCAAGGAGGCCAGAAGACCCACTACCAGAGCTTGCTATGCAGCCAAATGGAAAAGGTTCGTCATTTATTGCGGTAATAATCACATCAACCCGCTGGACGCATCCATCCAAAACATCATCTGTTACCTCTTACACCTATATCGATGCAATCTGGCGTACACCTCTATACGTGTCCATTTGACCGCAATCTCAGCCTATCTGCAAACCAGGCAGCACCTCTCTCTATTCAGAGTGCCTGCCATCAAAGCATTCTTGGAAGGACTCAAACGAGTCATTCCACCAAGCCACCCACCGGCTCCAATGTGGAACCTCAACTTGGTCCTCACACGCTTGATGGGTCCACCCTTTGAACCTCTACACTCATGCGAGATTCAATTCCTTACCTGGAAAGTGGCCTTCCTTGTAGCGATCACTTCCCTAAGAAGAGTTAGAGAACTCCAGGCACTAACCGTTCAAGAGCCATTTATACAGGTTCACGCCAACAGGGTCGTACTACGTACCAAACCCAAATTCATGCCCAAAGTAATATCGCAGTTCCACATGAATCAGACTATTGAACTGCCAGTTTTCTTCCAAAACCCACAAACTGTTGCAGAAAGGGCACTACATACACTAGATGTACGGAGGGCCCTCATGTACTACATCGACAGGACTAAACCCTTCAGGAAGACAAAACAACTGTTCGTTGCCTTTGCCCCACACCACAAAGGTAACGCCATCTCCAAAGCAGGGATAGCCAGATGGATAGTTAAGTGTATTCAAATCTGTTATCAAAAGGCAAAACGCACATTAACTATTCCACCACGAGCCCACTCAACACGCAAGTTGGGGGCTTCCATGGCTTTTCTAGGAAATATTCCCCTGCATGATATATGCAGAGCAGCCACATGGTCCACTACACACACATTTACAAAACACTATTGCGTAGATGTGCAGTCAAAACAGCAGGCAGCTGTAGGACAGGCTGTTCTCAAAACACTTTTTCAGACCGCTGCAGCTGGCACGGGTAGCCGCCGCCAATAGAGGGCACTGCTATGTATTCTATGCACAGATATGAATTCAGCAGCCCACATGCCTCGAACTGAATATGCTACTTACCAGTATGCATCTGTTCTTGGCATGTAGGGCTGCTGACATTCATATCGCTCTCCCTCCTCCCCGGCGCCTGTAGCAGCTGCAGCTCTCAGAATTAATGCAAGCATGGTCATCACTTTCTGTATCTACTCCATCACTGCCACAATGGCGAAAAACAATCTGAGGATGGAGAGGATGCCCATGCGCACTGTAGTCCAGGGGAGGAGTCACCTATCCAAGGATACTTCGAAGACTCTTCCAGGACAACAACGTGCAAACATCCGGACCCAACACTAGGCGGCGATCTATGCACAGATATGAATGTCAGCAGCCCTACATGCCAAGAACAGATGCATACTGGTAAGTAGCATATTCATTATAGGCAGTAATAGCACACAGTTGTTTGCCTTTGTTCTGGGGCCTCTGTAAGCTTTGCATCGGCCTCATGAGCTTTAGTCTGTGATCCTCCCTCGCTAGGGAAGAGTTGCACCAGGCATGGTGTAACCAAGCAGCTGCTCTGCTTCAATTATACAAGTGTGGCCATACTGCAGTGTCCTGGAGGCAGAAGGTGGCTATCTTCAGACAGCAGCCCTCTTCTGGGATGATCAGCAGTAGGTGGGCTCTTCTGTCAACAACTTCCTTCTGGACACGTCTTGGGTCAGTCGCTTGGGCATTCCTGGAATGAAGCATCAATGCAATCCTCTTACAGGCATTTCAGTGACGCCAGTTGAGCTTTTAACAACTCTGTTGATAGACGCTCATCACCAGGGTCAGCTGCTCGTGTCTACACCAGTAGTCTGCTCCTCCTGCTCCTCACTCTTTCCCCCTTCTTCAAGGCAGGACTCTCCAGGTGGCTCAGCCCAGTAAATAGTACTTACTCATTCAGTAAACTGTCCCCTCGCCTGTGAGAAGCTGTCTGTCAGGCAATCACTATTTCTAGTTGTGCAGTGTCGTCTGGGTACTCAATGGAGCGCCCCCTCCTTAGTCTGCGAAAATTTGGAACTGGAATAGCAAGTGGTTCAACAGCTCCTGTGTAGGAAGGTGGAATCTGACTACATGGTTGCCCCCACTTTTTTTCCTGGTGTTTTGATGGTTTTTGACTAGTCTGGCTGGGATCCTGCTATTCAGGACCCCAGCCTATCTGCTTACTCCCTTAAACGACATGGAGTGCATATTAGGTGCACTAGTGATTGCATACTGTGGTGCCTTATGAGTCCCTAGTATATGGTACCTTAGGTACCAAGGGCATAAGTACTTCGCAGGCCTACTAGGGGCTGAAGAATGTATTGTGCCACCCCTGGGAAGCAGACTAAATCTGACACCACAGGCCTGCTACTGCAGCCTGGGTGAGGTGGTGGTAGCACTCCTCACTGAGATATAGGTGCACTGTATCTTTCCTGCACACACATTTAAACCTATCAGTCACCCCTAAGGCAGGCCCTATCAATCCTGAGGGCAGGGTGCTTGGTTTCCATGTGAGAGGGTGCATCTGCCTGAGCAGGGCCCCTCTGCAGCTCTCAGTCCATTCTCTGTAGCTGTTTGTGGATGCGGTTAAACCATATACTCTTAAGTGCATTATAACCTTGCGCTAAATGCTAACTTTGGGAAAGCTGCATCAAAACATGTCGTATTTGGTGTCAAATGCTTTGGAATCATACCCCCACACCAGTAACTGGTATGGAAGTATGATCCCACCCTTCTAGAGGGATAGACCTGTACCTACTGTGGAAACACGGTAGAATCCTGAAGAGCCCTGGCATCACAAAATGGATGCCACCAGTCACAGACACTGGGCTGCCCTCCTGCTGAGGACCGAAACTCGCAGTGGAGTGAGCCCAACAATAGGTATCCTGTCACAGGAAGGTGTGACCACCTCCCAGACAGGGTTTAGTGTATTGGGGCTGGATGGGTGCACTCCTAGAGTGCTTTGAAGTCCTGCACTGGGGGAGCAGTAGGCTCCTCTGTGCATACACCATTTCAACCTGGCTCAGGGGCTACCTGCCCCTGCTCTGGCGCGAAATTTGACAAAGGGGAAGTGGGTGTAGCCACCCACTCCCCTGACCCTCCCATAGGTGGGGTCATAGACCTAGGCCTTCCTTTCCTTTCAGTATAAGTTAGGAAACCCTTGCCATTGCAAACTAGATATCCCTGGACGACGCTCTGAAGAAGAATCCTGGACCTTCGCCGTCCATGACCTCTGGAAGACGGAAGAATCTCCCTTGGAGTCAAGGAGTGACTCCCCTGCTTGGCAGGCACCAAATCTTGCAATCAACGGTCACAAACTTTCCCACTCCGGCCAGAGTCCGAAGTCCCTGCAGCCCAGGAAGAGGATTCCCCGACTTCTCCAAGGCCATCGTGAGTCCCCAGCGACGCTGAGGCAAGTGGACCCCACGAGTGACGAGGAACCGCAATCCCTGGGTACCATGCACTATTTTCGAGTGCAACCCCTTTACGACATTCTACGAACTTCTGCATTGGACCACGTGTGGTCCAAGCCTCCAGCAGGAATCCCTCCAAAGATCAGAGGCCTACTCCGTCCCGACTGGCTGTGGGCCCCTGTTGAGTGAATCCTCCCGAGACGTCTTTGCGATACCTGCCGGTTGGCTGGTGGGTCCCCAGAAGACTTTTCTACAGTTCCAAAGGGCTCCCCTGGTTGCTCCAGGCCTGCAATGACTTACCCTTGCTGGGTGAGTCCCTCAGACCTTGCTGGTCTGCACCGCTGACTTTTTATCCTTTCCACGAGACTTGCTGTTACCAAGGCTTGTTGGCCTCAATCTGGTCACTGACACCGCAGTAAGCTGCAGACTTCGTGGGACACGCCGAATTTAGCTCCTGGTCATCGTCGACGCCTCCTGGACCTCGTGGCTGAAGAGTCAAGACACCCGTGGATCACCTGAAATCACCCGATGACTGCGCATCCACTCTCTGCTTCTCCCCCGGTACTGACTACCAGTTCTGGCCAGTGCGGACCCTAGCCAGGGGCTCTGCATAAAGTAATCAGACCCAAGCCAGAAATCCTCTCTCCAGATGCATGCGTTCTATGACCCCATATATAAAGTTCCAGACTGTCAAAAGCTTTTTCTATGTCGACTGCAAATGCAGTTTTGAGTGCGATAAGAGGCGCCCAATATTGAGTGCAGTGTTGTGACCCAGGATAAATCCTGCTTGGTCGGGATGTATTAATTTAGTCCTAACCCAGAGGAGCCTTGATGCCAAAATTGTACTCAATATCTGGAAATCCAGATTTAGCATCGACAATGGTAAATAAGCTCTGCAGTCATGGGCTGGTTTTCCTGCCTTTAGGAGTGGCACCACCAGGGCCTCTTGCGTGGTGCCAGGGAGGAGCCCATAGGTCTGGCTGCCGCATATAGCTCCACTAGCTTTGCGGCTAATTTATCAAATGTAGGTGCCATAAACTCCACTGGGAGCCCATCCATACCCAGAGTCTTACCCCTTGCCAGTCCCTTAATAGCTGCTCTCCCTTCCTTTATATAGATTTCCACGCCCAGGGCCTTTGCTTTGTCGATTGTGAGGGTCGGTAGGGGCAATGGCGCCAGTTTGTCCTGGATGAAACCTTCATCTTGCCCTGCTGTACTCTTATAGAGAGTGGTATAATAACCCAGGAAATGGTGGTTGATGTTATCCTGTCTATACCTCTGAAGCCCACCCTCATCTTCAATTTCTACTATGAGAGAACCTCTCTTCATGGGGTTAGCCAACCGAGCCAACAAGGAGCCTGTGCAGTCCCTTTCAGCATAGGCACTTGAGTTGCCACTTTCTCCTTCGAGTCTATCGGGGTCTGCTGTAAGTCTGGGTTACCTAGTCTTTGTTGCTCCACCTCCCGCAGTTCCCTTTCCGCCGCTTCCCCTTCTGTCAGAAGAGTTTTCCTGGTCCCTATCAATGCCGCTATACATTGACCCCTAAGAATAAATTTGAATACCTCCTATTTCAGTTGAGGGGAGGTAGCCATGCCATAATTATCTGCACAGTATTGCACTATGTTCTCTCTAATCTTTTCTAGGTACATTTGATCCTGCAGGGACTCTGGTTTGAGTCACAAACTAGGAATGGAGGGACCAAACAGCTCCCATTTCAGCTGTAAGAGGACTAGCTTGTGGTCCGACAGCGTACAGGTCAAGTATTTGGTGTTGGACACTAAGCTGTGGATTTCAGGGGTACACAGGAAGGTGTCAAGTCTTATATGAAATTTGTGAAGTCGGGAAAAGAATGAAGATTCTCGGGTCTGGGGGTGAGTTTGGCTCAATGTGTCTATTAATCCCCACTCTGCTTGCCAATCTGCAAATGTATGAGCTGCCCAATAGGCCGGTGAGTCCCGCAGCGGGTGGGTGTGAGCAGTCTGCCTGAGGAC
Organism: Triturus cristatus; assembly: GCF_964204655.1. Lineage (NCBI taxonomy): Eukaryota > Metazoa > Chordata > Amphibia > Caudata > Salamandridae > Triturus > Triturus cristatus. Next base: position 982,715,063 of record NC_140585.1, on the reverse strand, counting down.
CTACTACACAGTTGAGTCTCCATCCCCCGCCCCCCCAGGATCGTGGAGTGAATCGGGTAGGGGCTAAAGGCCCTGAGAAGCTTGTCAGGAAAGCCCCTGCTCTAGACCATATATATTTATTATTGTCACTACGCAGCTGTCTAGTCTTCCCGTCACCACCACATACTTGCCTTCTGGATCTATTCGATCACCCATGTGCTGAAAGGGAACACCCGCTCCGACCCAAACTAAGGCACCCCTGGCATATGCAGAAGAGGTCATATAGAAAGCCTGGCCTCTCCACCTGCGTTGCAGTGCTGCCCCCTCCTTAGCTAACAGGTGTGTCTCTTGCAAGAGAACTATGTGGATCCATCTTATTTTTGGATAAGAGAAGACTTTATAGCATTTAGACATGGTATGCATTCCTCTGATATTCCAGGAAAGGTCTTTATTAGTCACCTGAGCAGCCATTTATCTAACTCCTAAATGATCGTAGGGCTGCCACGATCCATGTTAGCCCACTGTGCATGTGACGATGCTCCCTTAGAGATCCCGATCATATCTGTCCCTAAGTTGTGTCTCATGACACCCCATTTAACAAATAAACAGCTACTAACTCAACACCCCTGCCCCAGGACAAGTAGGTAGATACCCCCATCCAAACCTGTAGTGAACTAACCACTGTGTGTGGGAGCACCAAGGGCTACTCTGAGGTGGGGGTAAAAGTGAGTGCCGGCCCCTACGGTGGTTCCACACATCCAATGAGTAGAAACCCGGAGATTGTCTTAGACTCGGGGGAAATGAGTGTACCCCCCAATCCAATGAGCAGAACATGTGGGACCAGAGGTCTGCAACACGTAGGCTACCTTACACCACTCCCATTAAATGATTTAATTTGATGTCTCAGGAGTTACGTGTGAGAGGGCATGGCTCGAGCCTTTCGAAGCACTGGATCTGCGATCGGAGTCCGTATCTTGGGCTTCCACTTCTTCCGGCTGGGGCTCAGTGCCTAGTCTACCTCCACTTAGCAAAGCAACTGCTGGATTTGGTTCTGCAGTGGCATTGACTTTGCGATTCCTGACTGGTTCCAGGTTACGGTCAGGAGTTCAACCAGTCCCACACCTCCTGCAGATTAAAGAATCGGGCGCCATCCAGAGTTACTGCTCTTAACCTTGCCAGAAACAACATGACGTATGGGATCTCCAGTTGCCTGAGCTTCTTCGTAGCACTAAGTAAGTGGAGCGCTGGCATTGGAACTCCCTAGAAAAGTCCAGATAGATTCTGACACAACCAGGTGTGGCGGTGCTCCTGGGAGCAGAGGCCTTGCGGACAGTCGATGTGCTTGTTCAAAAGCGTAGAAGGAAGAGAGGCCCTCTGTCGCCACCTCTTCTCAAATACATCTCTCCAGGTAATCCATCGTATTATTGCCCTCGTTGTTTTTTTTTTTTTACTCTTTATTCAGGGGTGCCCGAGACGGGCAACACAGATACACCACCAGGCGAGGCAGGGGCCGCACCCACAATGCCTCACTGGCGTTCGCTGTGTTATGCCCGCAGCCTCTGTTTGGGGGCAGGGAGCTTGGCAGCACTCCAATTACCTGCCGCCACACCTGCTCCCCGTGAAGGTCACTCCACTCGACTCCCGCAGCCAGTCCAGGCTGCGCAGCCCTCAGCAAGGCACTCCGCGGCCAACACCACAAGCTGGGGGCCAGGGGCCGCAATCGACGACGGACAGTCCATTCCCCATCAGCATGCTCCTATGACAGGAGCAGAAGGTAAAGGCAGGCTAGGGGGGAAGCCAGTTCAATGCACCATATCACCGATCGTGATCTGGGGTCGTACGCTCCTCCATTTCACTTCCGGTGTGGATCGCCGGGCAGGGCACCTGGAGCAGTCGTCATGCAACTGCACCATGTGGAGCGTAGCACACCAACCAGTCCTGAAGAGCAGGCTATCCTGGTCCAGGCAGCCACTGCTGGTGCTCTCACTGCTGATTGTCCACACCTCTTCATGTCTGCCAACCCACACCCCCCAAGAAAATTATTTTAGAGGAACATTAACAATTTAAACTGATCCAGAGACTTTTTTAACGTAGCTAAGAAAGATGATGATCGATCACGTAAGGGTGATTGTTCTGGAAACTTTTTGTCAATAGTGAGAAAGGGAAAAACCTAGTGAGGTTCACAAAGTGGGTTATTAAACTGGGTGATGTAGAGGGAAGACTTAATTTAGGTTTATAAAGAGAAATTGGTGATTAGTAAATCTATAAGTAAATACATTCAAAGACAAAATGCATAGAGTGAAACTGAAAATAGGCAGCTAAATCAATTGATCTGGTGATGTGAGAGTGGATGATGGATGGCAAATAACTAGCATTAATGTTAAATGCTTTCTAAACGAACACTAATCTATTCACTGATACTGACCTTAATAGAGGAACAGAAATTAAGATGACATTGGACTGAAGTTTGAAAGAGTGTGTTGGAGAAGAGGAAAATATTCATCTGACCTTGCAAATATTGAATATTTTATAGCAGTAGTCCATAATAACTGCAGTAATTGCCTCTATAAAGGTTCATAACGAATTGGAGATAAAGCTCATGTTACCACTGAAGTAGAAGAAGAGGATTGAAATAGGTGATTGGGATGTTGTTACGAAAGATGGAAGGATTGAATCTGTATATTACATAGCAGTTTGAATGTAAGAAATAATTTCCCATCCAGGCAGTTGCTAGAGGGATACGGGTATTGAGAGAAGCCGAGAAAGAAACTGTGGAAAAGTGTCCATCTAAGTCGTTGAATTAACAGGATAGAGGTGTAGTATAAAGAGAAAAACAAGGGGCTCAAGTTTGCCATATAAAAAGCGGAACTAAACAGGAAGGGGGTCCCTTCAAGGAAAGCGAAAGAATAGACAGAAAGAGGTTATTGAAGCCATTTCAACGGGCTACTAGATACCCAAGAAAAAAAAGACTTGGAGTAGAAGAAAGTTTGACAAGCTTGTTTTGTGTAAAGATAATATTGTTTATAGTTAAAGTAAGCTGGAAACTAGTAAGCGGCATTTCTCTATTTTTCTGGTGGTTATTTGAGACCATGATTTACCATTTTCTTTAGAATGCATGAATACAATTGCCTAAATGACCTAAAGCAGATACAGTGCATTCAATAGTTTCTGGAAATTCTATACAGTTTTTTTCCAGTAATTAGCTTCAGTCAATTTCCAGCATAATATTGTAATAATTCTAGATCTAAATAGATTGTAGAGCCGAACAGTAAGTTGTGCTTAATTACAAAGTGATTTTCGTTCCATAGATTTTCCAGAATCCCACAGCCATGATGCAACAGCTATTGACAACATCTCGCCAGTTAACACTCGGAGCATACAAGCATGAAACTGAATGTAAGTATTGGTAAAATGCATACAGTTACATGAATCTTTGTTTCGTTGAATTTGGTTGTCCCATTTCAAATAGATTTCTAGGAAAGCTTACATCTTACCTTTAGAAAACTAGGTTTTTGTTGCAGAACCTCCCCTCGTCCCCACACACACACAAACATTTGCCTGGTATCTGGTGCAACTTTGACTGAAAGTGTGCAGGGTTCCTGCTAACCAGGTCCCCAACCAGTGTTCTTTCCCTAAACTGTACAGTTGTTCCACAATGGGCAACCCCTTTAGAATCCATTGTAATTTCCTAGTAAGTGGTACCCCTGGGTCCTTGAACCTAAAAAGGGTCCCTAATGGCTGCAGGACAACTAGTGCCACCCTAAGGGACCCCTCACCAAACTCATGCAAACTGCCATTGCAGCCTGCGTGTCTTGGTGCAAAGAAAACTGAAGAGTCACCATGGCACACACCTCTGTGTGCCAAGCCAGCAAAACACTGCATGTGGTACAGGGAAGTCACCCCTGCGGCAGGCCTTACAGCCCTATGGCAGGGTGCACTATACCATTGTGAGGGCATATCTGTGAGTGGATATGTCCTGGTGATCTCTAAGGTCACCCTTAGATACTACAAGTGCACAGGGAAGCCATGATGAGTACATGGGATGGACACTCGTGATTATGAGATCCCCAGCTACATGATGCATAATGCACACAGAGGGCACTTTAGAGGTGCCCCGGGAAAAACTACTAGTGCGTTGACTGACTGGTCTCAACCAGCCAGCCACTCTAGACAGGGTTCTGACCTCCTGAGGTGAGAGCCTTCGCTCTTGGAGGACAGAAGGAAAGCCTGCTGCCTTTGAAATGCGACCTGTGCCTCTCAAGTTAGTGGACGATGCCACCCGGCCCTGTCCCCACTTTTTGCGCAGCAAGGCAGTCAGTAAAATTAGTTAGCTCTGGAGGTGCGCCCACCCTCAGCCAGCACCACCTCTAGGTCTGGCCAGCTGATGTGGAGCCCACTTTTCAGCATTTTTCATCTTGTATTGGAGGAAATTAGCCTATTCGGGTCAGGGTTATGCCCACTTCCCAAAGGTAGTGGTCATATAGAGGGTGAGTCACCCTACAAATAGGCAGGCCATTGGTTACTATCTGGTACTTCCCTTAACCCCCCTAAATTGAGTATTTGGATGGCACCCCTCACCCCAGAATTTCAGATTTGACGGGCCTAAAGTCGAAGAGGACAAAGAAAGAAGAGCTGCTGAACCCGAGAACTAAGTGCCTACTGCGGAGTTTTGGCGCGAACCCCTGCCTGCTGCTTCAGACTTGACAATCGAGTTGAACTGTCTCGTCCTGGCCTCTAAGAACCCCAGAGGACTACCAGCCTCCGCAAACTTCCCAAGAACTCCTTCGGAGCAGAGGAGCTACTTCCCTGCAGACTGAAGGCACCGAAACTGCAGATTCCAGTCCATCGGCTTGCTTCTCCCTGGCCCGACCGGCTCAGCACTCAACCAGGAAGAGGTATTCGTGCTCTGGAAGGTCAGATCTGTTTTGACTACTTCCATCAAATCCCCCCATCCTCCAAGTGTGGAGGCACCAAGATCGCCAGGAACTGTGCAGTACCAGTCCCCGGGGTACTGAACGACATACAACCAACACCGACTTCAAAGAGTCCAGTCAGGACTCCAATTATACCAGAGCGCAACAGTCGCTGAGGGGCATACAAACCCCCTAAGACCCACTTCGAGAGTGGCCCAGCAGTCCTGAAATTGCCAGTCAGTTGTTGGCCCCTGACCGCGAAGAGCACCTTTACACACTGGGGCAGGCGAACCTACCTGCTCTGCACTCAGCCCTCACCGACAGGGTAACGACGAACTGGCTGTGCTCCCTTATCCCGAAAGGCCCTTGCGGACGGAGCCAACATTTGGGAGCTCTCATACTTGCTTCCAAATCCCCTTGTGCAGCCTGTCTTTAGCGGGCCCACCTTCCCCATAGCGCACCAGCTACCAACTCCCTGCTCCCAGCAGAATACAAGACGCATCCAATGAACTGTTGGTAGAACATTAGACCTTGGCTTCCTGCTACGCCAAACCCGGAAGGTGACCCCTACAATCAATCAATGATGGGTTTGTAGAGCGCAAGCTACTCACCGGAACAGGTCTCCAGGCGATGAGGGATGGGGAGGAGAAGGGGGGTAGGGGGTCCTGCAGTTTCCGAGTAGGTCACGGAGTTCCATCGAAGAGCCAGGTCTTGAGGTCCTTTAGGAACTTAGGAAGTGATGGAGTCTGTCGGAGGCGTAGAGGGAGGGAGTTCTATGCCTTGGAAGCGAGGAGGGAGAAGGAGTGTCCTCCTGCTCTAATTTTCTTGATGCGAGGTATGTCACGAGGGGGAGCTCGGCCGAGCAGAGAGAACGCTGGAGAGCGTGGAACGAGAGGCGGTGGTTCAGGTTGGCGGGTCTGGTGTTATGGAGGGCCTTGTGTGCGTGAGTGAGAAGCTTGAAGGTGATTCTCTTCTGGACCGGGAGCTAGTGTAGAGTCCGTAGGTGTTGACTGATGTGGCAGTGGCGCGGTAGGTTAAGGACTAGTCTAGCGGCAGCATTCTGGACGTTCTGGAGTTGGCGGGTGCGGTTCTTGTTGATACTGGCATAGAGTGCATTGCTGTAGTCCAGTCTGCTACTGATGAGAGCGTGCGGGACGGGTTTCCTGTGTTCGGGGGGATCCAGTTGAATGTCTTTCAGAGTAGGCGGAGGGTGTGGTAGCAGGGGAAGGTGATGGCGTTGATCTGGTGGTCCATTTTGAGTACGGAGTCCAGGATGATTCCGAGGTTGTGTGCGTGGTCCGTGGGGGTCCCCGAGGGCGGGGGGCCACCAGGTGTCGTTCCAGGCGTCGTGGTGTGGGCCCATGATGAGCACCTCGTTTTATCCATATTGAGTTGTAGGCAGCTGTTCTTCATCTATCTGGCGATGGCTACCATTCCGTCTTGGAAGTTGCATTTGGTGAGGTTGGGTTTGTTGGATAGGGAGAGGATGAGTTTGGTGTCGTCTGCGTACGATGTGCTGTTGAGTCCGTGTGATCTGACGCTGGATGCAAGCGGGGCCATGTAGATGTTGAACAGGGTCAGGCTGATGGAGGATCCTTGTGGGACTCCGCAGGTGGTCGGAGTTGGTTCTGAGAGAAAAGGAGAGAGTCTAACCCATTGCATTCTGCCAGAGAGGAAAGAGAGGATCCAGTCGAGGGCCTTGTTCCGGATTCCCGCGTCGTGGAATCTGTGGGCTAGGGTGCGATGGGAGACCGTGTCGAAAGCCGCGGAGAGGTCTAGGAAGATGAGGGCTACAGTCTCTCCTCTGTCGAGGAGGGAGCGGATGTCGTCTGTTGCCTCAAGAAGGGTGGTTTCGTGCTGTGGTTCCTCCTGAAGCCTGATTTGGGGGGGGGAGTAGAGGATGTTGTTCTCTTCTATGAAAGCGGCAAGTTGACTGTTGATGGCTTTTTCCAGGACTTTGACCGGATAAGGAAGTAGGGAAATTGGTCTGAAATTTTTGAGGCCGATGGGGTCCGCCGATCATTTTTTCAGCAGAGGGTTGATCTCAACGTATTTCCAGTCATTGGGGAAGGAGGCAGTCTCGAAGGAGCGGTTGAAGCTCGGGCGATTATGTCTGCAGCTCTGTGGTAGATGTGGTGGAGGTATGGGTCCGTGGGGGTGCCGAAGTGGGTGGTCTTCTTCATTTTCAGGGTGTCTTTGATGCTGAGGGCGGTCCAGCTGTCTAGGTTCGGCTGCGTGGTGCTGGGAGCGGTGGGAGAGGGTTCCTCGTGGGGGTTATTGTCGTCGAAGTTGTCATTGATGGTCTTGATTTTATGATGGAAAAAAGCACCGAGTCTGTCGCAGAGGTCCTGGGAGGATGTGATGTCTGTGGACTCGCTGTGAATGAGCGAACTCTTTGATGATGCCGAAGAGTTCCTTTCTGTTGTGTGCATTGGTAGAGATTCTGTCCTGAAGTGCTTTCTTCCTAGTGAGTCTGAGTTTGTGGTGGCTGTTTTGAAGTTGTCGAGGTCTGTAGGGGTTTTGGCGTTCCTCCATAGCTTTTCGAGTCATCTGCAGGTGCGTCCGTAGTCTCGGAGTTCAGTGGAGAACCAGCTGACTCTTGGCGTGAGGGTTGGAGGTTTTCTTGAGGGAGCGAGGGTGTTCGCACAGTCGGCAATCCAGTTGTGTAGAGGGCGGGCGGCGGTGGTGGGGTCATGGCCTGTGGCGGTTAGAGCGGAGCTGCTGAGGGTGGCGGCGAGATGGTCGTTGGAGATCTTGTTTCAATTCCTGTGCTGGTGTGGACGTCTACAGGAGATGTTGGTTTTGAAGGTGAAGTGAACACAGCTGTGGTCCGTCCATGGGAGTTCGGAGGTGTGGCTGAAGGTGATGGAGCTCCCTGCTGTGAAAATGGGATCGAGGGTGTGTCCTGCGGAGTGCATTGGTTCTGGTACGATCTGCTTGAGTCCTATGATGTGAAGGTTGTCCAGGAGGGTGGTGGAGTTTGGGTCCTGGCAGTTGTTGAGGTGGAAGTTAAGGTCTCCCAGCAGTTTGTAGTTGGTAGAGGTGATGGCATGCGACGTGATGATGTCGGTGATGGAATCAGAGAAAGGTGCGCGGGTCCGGAGGTCTGTAGATGAGGGTGGTGGATGGGTTGGTCTGTAGCTTGAAATGGAGGTGTTCAATCAGGTCTGTGGGCCCGTCGGTGTAGGTGCTCAAATGATGATGGGCCTTGTGGGCGATGGCATTATCTCCCCCAGGGCGGTCGGGCGATCCTTACTGGTGAATTTGTATCCTTCTCGGATGGTGATCGCGGTCTGGTCCGAAGGTGGTGTTCGTCCAGGTTTTGGTGTGGAAGGCAATGTCTGGGGAGGTGCTGTCGAGGAGGTCCCAGATTTCCGTGGCGTGTCTGTGGAGGGAGCGGACGTTGAGGAGTATACATCGCAGGGTTTGTGGTGCGGTTGAGTTGTTGCTGGAGGGAAGCGGAGGGTCCTGGGCCTTGGCGGAGGTGAAGGAATGGCAGCACTGATGGCAGGTGAAGGGTCCATGTATTTTGAGTGGTGAGGAGAGCTTGCAGTTGTTGTTCTTGCCGACGTTGAGTTCATGGAGATCCGAGGGGCTGTAGCGCTGGCGTGCCGGAGGGCCAGGGTTCCTGGCGCTGGTCGCAGACGGGCACAGATGGGAAGGCGCCAGCGGCACGCCCGCTACATGCGGTCGCCATTAAATAGGGGAGGGGGAGGGAAAGCGCAGCTCTGAGGCGGGAGCAGGAAGCAGCAGGTGGAAGGGGCCTCAGGGGGAGTAGCAGCAGCGGGAAAAGGCCGACGAAGTGGGCACGGAGGAAAGGAGGAAAAAGGCAGCAGGTAGGCAATGATGTATTACAGACTCTACGACCCCAAAAGGGTGCATCTGCATGGTCCAAAGGCTTGCTCTTGCACCAGTAAAGTTTGCATTTTTGTATTACAGCTGATACTAAAGAAGTTTTCACTAATTTGGAGCAAAAGAGTATGTCTTGTGAACAGACCCTTTTTACCTTCGCCAGATTCTACCAGTTGATTTCATTCTGGTTTCAGTAATTTTAAAGAGGTATTCGACATTCTGAGCATTCTAGCATCTCCCCATAAAGAAAAGGTAGCACTGTGATGTATTAAGGAGAAGTGAATGCACTTGTGTGGGTGTTTTCCCCCTTTGCGTCAGTTGTCACCGTATTCTAAATAGATTAGATAGATGCAGCTGGGGCAATAATGGAGGATGTGCTCTGGCTGTTTCCTGAGGATAAGCCTGGAGGTTGAAGTCTTACTGATAAAGAGGCAAGTGATTTCCAACAAGCTCATACGTTCGGCAACCTATGTAAGTGATCTGTCAACTAGGTAGGTTACACCCTGCAGAGTTTTTCTCAGGAGGTATGTTCGGTTGAGACTGACTTGTCTCTGGCCGAAGGCACATAGAAAGGTTACCAACCTCCCTTTCTCCAGTACTAGTCTATTTGGTCCTCACACTGGTGAGAAGCTTCAAAGAGGTAAGACGTAGACCGAACTGTGCACTCTGTGGTGCTCAAACCGAGAAGGCCAACCTCTTTTTACAAAACAAACTTGTGGAAGTGTAGATTTATTGTGAGTACAATTAACAGACCACTAGTCAGTTTAAGCAACTAGGTCTAACTGACTAGATTACAACCGTTAGCATTGTGTTGTCAAACATGACATAGTCAGAGTTCTAATGATGACCTAACCTAGGCACAGTTCTAATACTGACGTAGCACAGTTCCATTAGCATCACGTTGAAACCTCAAAACTGTAAGCACCTATTCCAGTGATGTCATGCCTTGAAGTAGGAGAAGACAGTTTTCCATTTGAAACACCTCGCCTTGCCCTTTTTCCTTCAACAGACCCTCTTGCACTTCTCCAAGGAGAGGTGGCAAACGTGTCAGAGAAAGATGCTGTGAATTTCTCCCTGTTGTGTGTCTCTGAACAGGGGAAAGGAGTCTATTTCAAATATTTCTGGAGGACAGAAGAGAAGTATGGTATCCTGGGTGTCATGGTGATACTTTGCCTGTGACACCTAGCTCTTCTAGCTCATTGTTATGACATGGGAATGTTCTATGTGTTACCAAGGTGAGAGAATGTAATGATTTGAAGTGGGTTCCAACAGCAGGAGCTGTTGAGTGAGAAGCTGTTATGGTGAGAGCTGTCTATGGTATTGGATGGGTCCTGTTATACCTTGGAATAAACCTGCAAGTTCCTGATGAATCTCCTGAGTCAAGTGTCCTTATTATATGCAAAGGAGATTCCCACATTGGCGTAGTCGGCAGCTGGACCAAAGGAGGACCCAGCATCCACAACGCTCTGCTTTGATTATTTTACAAGGTACTGTGAATTCTGATTTGGGGGTTGGGAGCTCTCGCCGTGAATATTTATAATATGGTAATTAGGTTTTGGATCGTCACGGGCTCGCCCCTCTTATAATTGTTTTTTTTTTCTCGTCTAAAAATTTAATGGCGCTGTCAACAGCTACCAGCACATGAAGCTGTGTGACATTCATGCTAGTGCGCTTATCTTTCATACGTTCTTGACCGCGCTAGACTTTAGGCGGAAGCGCATTATTTGAGGCTAAAACCGTTGCCTACCTCCACGCGGCGTTTTCTACTGACTACGAGGGCTTCGCCGCGTGTGGGTGTTGCCCCGTGCCTCAGTCTTCACCATTGTTCTGGTGCGAGGATCGAGGAAAGGCAGGGAGCGCTGCCAGGCAGCCGCGGCAGCGGAAAACAAAGTTGCCAGGCAGCCACAGCACCGGAAGAGTTTGTGCGTTTCACCTCCGTGATACACACACGCCTCGTTGGTGACGCATTTAAAGAAGGAAGTGGAAGCATTGCCCAGCAACTCTTAACAAGAAGCATCACTAGTCTGCTCCAGTGCGTTTCAAATTGAGTTTCGCATCCGTGATACGCACATGCTAAGGTCGACACGGAGCGCATCAATTTAATTTTGAATTACGATTTGCGTGCATTATCCTTTTTCACCAATGACACCACGTTTGGGAATAATTATTCCAATTTATTCTATATTTCAACTGCGCGTTCCACATCAGTGATACGCACACTATGGTAAAATATAGAGGCAGCTTTCAAGGAGCATCAATTGTTCACTTCCCTTTAGTTACTGTGACTCACTCACATTTAAGAAAGTTACTGGCTCGTAATTTTTTTTTTCTAAATTGACTTTTCGGATTTATTCATAAATGACAGGTTACTATTTGGTCATTTCCTTAATTTTACAGTTACAGATTCTCCTGTTCGGAGTTACATTTACTCATATTGTCGCATTAACTTTGGTCGACACTACAGAACAAGAACAGTGAAGCTTTTAACAAGTTTTTTTTTTTTTTTCTTTTTCTCTCTTGTTACCTGACACTGCCATCTACTGTTCATTTTTGAGAATGTATTCTTCTACGATTGACAAGTTTAAGTGGGAAGGTTGTTATGTTCATTCCATATTGTATGATTGTAACTTCATTCAGCAAATCTGGGTCTAAGTGAAGGAAGCATTCTAGTTTATTCTTCACATTATTTTTAATAGTGTTAGTGAGGTTTGCATTTAAGTGGGAACAGCTCTAGTGTGCTCTAGAATTAACATTTTTTTTTTTTGGTGATCTGGAGTGGGTTATTATTTAGTATTTAATAACTATGCAGAATGTGACTGCTCCCCCCTTTTTCTTATCTGAACCTGGTGAGCCCACTATCAAGTGGAAGAAGGTATTTGAGCGATATGCTAAGGTCTGTGGCGTGAATCTTGGTGCAGAGAGAAGAACCGCTCTCCTTTTACATTGTCTCAGGTCGGAGGGACAAGATGTTTTGGACCATCTAGCTGATCTTTCTGCTGCTGAAAGCAGGGGTCTAAATGAATATGAAGTTTGTATTAAAAAATTAGATAATCATTACCTACCAAAAGTTAGCACAATACTTGAGAGCTATCAGTTCACTAAAAGGCTTCAAAATTATGGGGAATCAGTAGAAGTGTATATTACTCAACTAAGGAAGCTTGCGTCTTCTTGTAAATTTGAACAACTTTTAGATGAGAGAATAAGAGATCAGTTTATGTTAGGGTTAAACTTGGAGAAAGTTCGCGAAGAACTCTGGTTAAGAGATGAACCTTCCTTAGATGAGGTGTTACAAGTGGCAAAAAGGATCGAACACTCTTTAAAATTTGTTGACACATTAAAGAAAGATGTGCAAGTCTCTATTCAAACTGTTAAGGAAGGCATTGCAAGTAAAAATCTGTCGAAAGGTGATGACGCTGTTAAAGGTAAATCTAAATCTTTTGTTCCGAAATGTTTTAGGTGTGACAAACTTGGGCATTATGCAAATGATAAAAAATGTCCTGCACTGAAGGCAATTTGTGCCAAATGTAAGCGCAAGGGTCATCTTTCATTTGTTTGTAAAACAAAAAATTCTGCCAGCAATGTCAGAACTGTTGAGACAGAGGTTCAGGAAGAGGACTTTGTGTGTGGTCAAATAGTAGTTCAGATTCAATCGCATGTACAACAAAATAAGTCTGGCGAGCAAAGATCTTGTCCTTTGGATATAATACAAGTTGAGGGTGAATCTACAAGAGTACTTTTTTGATTCAGGGGCCAAAATCACTATTGTTTTGAAAACGTTCTATCAGACGAAGCTTGCTGGGAAAGTTAATTTACTTAAACCAGATATACGCCCTTTGGCTTATGGGGGTGAACCCATACCACTGTGTGGGTATTTTGTAGGTTTAATTGAATACTGTGGACGATATGTATCAGGGAAGGTGTATGTCTCCAAGAAGGGTGACAGTATTATTAGCTGGTTCCACCAAGCGGATTTAGGGGTAATGTTGGACCCAGGGAGTTCCTCTCCAATCATTCTTAAGCAAAATATTCAAACTGTTCATCTCAAGTCTGATGGGGATGTTGTAGTGATATTAAAAGTAAATTTCCAAAGGTATTTAGAGAGGAATTAGAATGTCTTAAAGATTTTAAATTGAGCATTCCTTTACGTCGTAACTTTCAACCTTCTTCATGTAAAGTTAGGAGTGTACCTCTAGCAGTGAGAGAGGAGATGAGGAAAGAATTAGAGAAACTTAAAGATGGTGGAATAATTGAAGAGGTTACCAACACTGAATGGCTTGCTTCGGTTGTCGCTGCACGCAAGGCGAATAGGTCTCTACGCTTGTGTGTGGACTTGAGACAACTAAATAAGTGGGTGGTTGTAGACAAGTATCCACTACCTAATATCTCGGAGTTGCTCACACTACTAGGTGGTGCCATAGTTTTTAGCACAATTGATTTAGCTTCTGCATACCACCAAATTGAGCTGGAGACGTCTTCCAGAGACCTGACTTCATTTATCACACTTTTCGGAACTTTCAGATTCGTTAGGATGCCGTTTGGCCTAATGTCGGCGGCATCTGTATTTCAACGTGCTATGGAGAGAGTTCTTGAGGGGTGTGATGGGGTTTTGTGTCTATCAGGATGACATTTTGGTTTTTGCAAAGGATCACAAGAAGCATAGGAAGTTTCTTTTTGATGTTTTAAACAAACTTGAGGATGCCAATCTAACCATAAAGTTAGAGAAGTGTCGCTTTGAAACCTCTTCTATTCATTATTTAGGACATACGATTTCAGGTGCAGGCATCTCTCCAAAACCTGACTTGGTTAACACAATTTCTCGTATGCCACCTCCGTCATCTAGAGAGGAACGTATGAAGTTTTTTGGCATGGCGGAGTATTATAATAAATTTGTTGAGGGATTTGCGGAACATTGCTTGAGTATGAGGGCACTTTTGAAGAAAGGTGTGGAATTCAATTGGTCTCAGGAGTGTGATGAGGAATTTGTTGGGCTTAAGAAAAAACTCTGTAATGCACCTAACCTTAAAGGTTTTAATCCTTCTAGGATTTCTGTAATAACTACGGATGCAAGTGTCAAAGGGTTGGGGGCAGTGTTACAACAGGGGAGTGAAAATGGATTAGAAACCATCACTTTCATTTCTAGAGCTCTTCAGGATACAGAATCACGCTACTCTGTAATTGAGCGCGAGGCTCTTGCAGTATTTTGGGCCATCAGGAAGTTAAAGAAATTTTTGTGGGGTACCAAATTTTTGGTTAAATCAGATCACAAACCCCTATGTGAAATATTTTTAAAAAAAGGTATCGACCAAGTTTCTGGCAGAATTAGTAAGTGGGTCATAGCTCTTCAAGAGTATGATTTTGAAATAAAATACATCCCTGATATTGAGAACACCATAGCTGATACTCTTTCAAGGCTTGTAGAGGGTTCTGGTGATGAAGAAGAAACAGATGACTGGGTTGAGAATGACTCACACGTGTGTTTGGTCAATGCTGGTATAATTGATGAGGATCAATGGCGGATTAAGTTATCTCTGGATCCTGTATTGTCTGAAGTAATGTGTTTAATTCAGAATGGATGGAAAAAGAAAAATGCTGGGTCAATTGAAGCTATAAAATTTTGGGGTGTGAAAGATGAGTGGGGTGTGTGTAATTGTATTTTGTTACGTGGGACACGGTTGATACCCCTTTTGAGATCAGAAAAGTTTTGGTGGATATGGCTCAGGAATTGCACTCGGGTATGTCCAGTACCAAAGAGAGGCTTCGTTCCTCTTATTGGTGGCCTGGTATGGACCTACAAGTTGAAAGGGTTATTAGAAATTGCTTGGTTTGTGCCACTAGTGAAAAGTCGAAACTGGTCAGAGTTCAACCTATGATTATCAGGGAACTTCCCAGTGGGCCTTGGAAAGAGGTAGCTCTGGATATTGTGGGTCCCATTTATTCCAACGGGCAACAAAATTTTATTTTGGTGATTTGGGATTTATTTGCAAGGTGGCCTCAGATACAGTTTACATCTGGTATAGAAACTATTCATGTAATTAGATTTCTTGAAAACCTCATGGCTAGAGAGGGATTCCCAGAGTCAATCTTGACAGACAATGGGGTGCAGTTGTTCTCAAAAGAAATGGAAACATTTCTAAAGGATAGAGGTATAAAGCATAAAAAATGTTCACTATATCACCCTAAAACAAATGGAATGGTTGAGAGGTTCAATAGGGTGATTAAGGAGACAATCTATTTAGCAAGAGCTCTGGAAAAAACTGGAAAGAACAAGTCTTGAAGAAAATTGAAGATTATAGGATGACTCCACACAGTTCAACGGGTCAGTAGATCTAAAAGGTTGTCCTTAGATTTACAGCAAGAGAGAAAATTGAGATTGTCACATTGCAAACAATTAACCCTTTACTCAGTCACAGAGACTTCTCGATTACAATACAGTTCTGAAATTCACATTTCTGCTGTCTGATCAGAATAACTCTTGTAAGACATCTCTGTTTTTAGGTGTAGGATACTTATTTTTCCTCCTTAGCTTCAAATCTACAGTGGGGTTGTTTAAGAAGTGCCTTGCATTAGTGGCGTATACAAAAAGTGATTAATGGAATGCTTGAATTAATCTCAGCCACTGGTAATTACTCGACCCGCATCCCAATCCATGGTTATTTTGAAAGCCATGTCCGCTCAGTTTGGACCCAGCTATAAGCAAATGAGTCTTGACTCTGCTCCAGTCGGGACAGTCCAGCCCGAACTGCCAAGCCAGTCCTCCCTGAACCGGAACACAAGTAACTCTGGACTGCTTTACCCTAATTATGGGCTCACCAGGCGGGTACAGCTTGGTTTCAGTGGCACAGTGTGCACAGGACCCACGTGTGGGGATTCCCATCCCACTCACTAATGTATACAAAAAAGTGATGGATGGAATGCTTGAATTAATCTCAGCCACTGGTAATTGCTTGGAGCTGAATCCCAGTCCATCGGTATTTTGCACACCATTTCACCCCGTTTGGACCCAGAGCCATCAGAGTATGAGGCTACTTAATCTTTGACAACCCACCACAGCTCTACTGCACTCTGTGGAGTTATCTATCAATTGGCAGAAGTCATCACTCAAATATTTATTTGCTTGGAATTTTGTTGCTTATCAACATGATTATTTTCCTGATTTGTTATGCAATGCAGATTTGTTAAGGCACACTATCACCCAGGAGGGTATCCTGGCACTGAGCACATGTGAGTCTAGCCGAAGCTCAAAAAGTGAGAGGGAGGCTCTTATGTGTAGTTCCGCACTTTTGGAGTGATGTAGGAGATGGTTTGAATGCTCTATCTGGTTTTCCATATGTGTAGGGTGTGTGAAAGTAGGAGTCTGAATAAGTGGAGTTGTCTGGAAGGTTTGTTAAAGAAGATGCAATTGTTGAGGTAAGCTGGGCCAGTGTTATGTAGTGCCTTGAAAGTGTGGGTGAGGAGTTTGAGTTGTGCTTGTTTGTGCATGGAGAGCCAGCGGAGCTCCTTCACGTGTGGTGAGATGTAAGGGTGTGTGGCATGGGAGGTGAGAGTTATTCTGGTTGACGAGTTCTGAATGGTCTGCCGCCTTCTGGTGAGTTTATTTTTTATAATTGATCCTGGCATAGAGCGTGTCTCAGTAGTGCAGCTTGCTTGTGACCAGGACCTGCGTGACAGTTTCCGGGTGCTGATGGTAGCCATTTTAAAATGTTCCTTAGAATCTCCTGGATATGGAAGCATGAAGCGGTGATAGCGTTGCAGTCATGTCTTTCAGTAGACATGTGCCTCTCGCTTCATGGGAAGATAATGAGGTTGACTATCTTCTGGATGGGAAGGTTGCTTTTCTGCTGGTCGTCTTTCATCTGTCTCATCCCAAAATACTTGTGCGCTACAAAGCCCCACCCAGATAGTAGGGTCATGCACTCCAATGCCCTGAACAGTGAATAGGTCTCAAGTAATTAATGGAGGCAAAAGTTTCACATGGAAGAAACGTGAAGAGGTTTTGGAATCAATGCAACACCAACACCCCAAGTGATGTACTGGTTCTTAGATGCGTATATTGGAGCTTATCTGGGGGATTGCTCACTACAGGGTTGTTGTTCCCTTTGGGGAACCTGTATAACATAAGCACCCCGGGTCTCAGTTCCATCAGGCTGCTTCTTCAAGCGTCCTGCTGAAGAATCAAAAGGTTTAGAGGTTTACATTGGTGGAGTTTGACAACACAACAATTATGTTTTTATGTGTGCAAATAAGAAGAGACGAGATTGATCAGCTTGTTTAGAGAAGCACAGCATCTCTTGTACTGGAGAATTCAACACAACGTGCAGCTGTCCGTTCAGAACTTACCAGGAGTGTGCAGCAAGCAGGTAGATGCTTTAAGCAGTTTCCTGTCAGGTTAACATGATTTAGTTTTACATGTAGCTGGACGTCTAGTGTGTTTGGCAAAAACGTCTGTAGAATGGTATAGAACTACATTTGACTCCTTTGTTCTCGTCCTGTTGATATGAACTACAATAGGAAAAGGTCAGTGCATCATGGCCCACGATGTTTGTCATTGCACCCACCTTTAAAGATTTAAATGTGGGACCTGGTCCTTCTACAGTATTCTTCACAATCTCCCATCATGGTATCCTACACACATAATTTGTTGTCAGGGTTCAATGACAACATTTGTCCACCATAACTTGACTTTTCACTTAACAGGTTAGCTCCTGAGTTTCTTCAGTGTGGGCACAGAAATGTTGCTGAAGAGTGCAAGAAAGTTCTTAAGGAGGTAAAGTGTTTGCACTAAGACAAATTCAAGAAAGTGAGACATTGTGTTGGCGCACTGTGCATCACCACAACTCTTATGCGAATGAAGAACAGGCTGTGGTTCTGTATCGTCTGTTAAATTAATCTATGTCTAATCTTAACTTATGTTTTGATTAGAGTACATCTCAGTCACTGCACATATAGGAAGTTCCAAGACAAAAATATTTTTTTACAGTGCCCATCACACATGATTTTCTGGTCAGGCTGACGAGAAGTGCTCCTCTGTTCTGCAAATCGATCTGTGTATGTGATAATAATGTGGTGCTTTATAAGCTCAAAGATTCTTCATTTGAGCCTATGTGGCATGAAATGTCTAGCATGAAAAATTGTACATCTGACCACCATCCATTGAGCAGAAGAGTCTGGGATATCTAGGTGCTCTCCATGGGGGGGGGTGTTCTTTGCATACTTCCACCTGCACATGGTGCTGCTTAGAACTCCCACGCACTTTTAACTGGAGGATTACCTTGGCTATTTTTGTCCCTACAACACTCAGAGTTGTGTGGAATATGCTCTCCCATTGGAGGTGAGGAGAGTGCTGAAGAACTAGATTGTAAATACTTTCAGGTGAGCAGATAGCTTCTGCTTTCATATGGCTGAGAAGGCAGTTACATGGCAGTCCATTCCTAAGGGTCTACATTCAGGTTTGAAAGCTCCAAGGGCTCACTCTACAAGAATGAGCAGCTGTTGCTGCCATGCCTCTAGCAATGTCCCTCTTCTTGAGATATGCAAACCACCTACTTGGAAATTAGTGTGCTCGTTATTTTGAAGTCCAGTCATACAGCAGATGGTTGCATAGGCTGGGTTTCCCTCCTGCAGCAGTATTTTTGGGATGCGTTAATACCGCGGTATTCCAAGTTTCTCAAGAGTTCCCTAAAAAACCCAATTATTGCGTACGATTGCTATGGTTATTCTAATTTTTCTATGATTTTGTCACCTGGAGATTTGAGTGGATATATTAGGAGTGCAGAATTCCTGCATTTCCTGTAATTCCTGATTTGGCTGAGATAACGGAATGCCACTAGCACACAGTCAGTCAAGATAACTTTATTCGGTTTTCAGAAAAAAAAACATAAAATTACATAAAATCAGCAATACAGTAAATAGTTACCATGATCTATTTACGAACAACATGAGAAGAATTAATTCAGATCAATTGTTAAAAAGAATAAAAACATGATAAAAATAATAAAATCCTTAATGTTCAGTCCTAAACACGGCACTTAAGGGGGTACAGTAATAATTCTAATGTATCTAGATCAGATACAACTACTAGTACCGTTTTCTAATAGCAACTGCAACTTTGACATCATTGGAAACCCCAGTACATAAATCGGTGGTTGCCAGAAAGTGTAAATTATTAAAACTGTCAATATAAAAACATGGCTTGAATTTTTTTAGAATAGGAACTAAAAATTTCCTCCTTGGCTCTTTGTAAAGGGTGCAAAAAAGCGTAAAGTGCAACGTGCTTTGGGTTGCCAAATTGTTTCAAGGACAGGGCACCAAATTGTCTGCCCACCCAGCCTGCTTCGAAAAGCAATTAAAAATGCAGGGTCAATAAGCGGAACCTTGTTAAGTAAAAACGGGTCTGAATATTTGTAGAGAACATTAGATAAAAATGCTGTTTGGCAGGGAATGAGCAGAGAGGGTCTGCTGCCTCCGGCTGAGAACAGCGCGTGTTTGGCCTAGCAGAATGCGCCTCTTTTATATTTCTTCTCGCGTTCTCACGGATGCTAGCTAGGCAATCAAAATAGTGTCCCAGGCCTAACTTGTGAAGGTTATCCCTAACAAATCAGAGCCAGGGATAGCTAATGCATCATCAAGGCTAAGGCAATCTTTAATAACCTCTCTAGTAAATAACAGCTCTTCCGATAACCAAATTTTAGCCCATAGAAGTAAGGGGGCAATATTTATACAATCTTCAACAAGGTCAAGCCCCACCTCATAATGGCAGAAATTTGTGGGGGCACCATTTGGGACCGACAATCTTTTAATGAACTTATTTTCCATGATTTGTAGTTGGTTACAGTTATGGTACCCCAAAAACCTGCACCATATGTTGCCACCGGAACACATTTGGCTTTATAAAGTGTAACAAGCTCGGTCACCGTTTTTTGCCCTAGTTTGGATGCAAAGCGGAAGAGTCCCTCAACCACCCTGCATAAGCTATGCACCCTTGTGGTCACAAGCAGACCCCATTTCAGCTTATTATTAAAAATGTTCCCTAGATAATTAAAAATTAAATTTTATCAATCCTCTTTGGCCCAATCGCATAGTTTCTGGTATTAGTTGTTTGTGGTCCGCAGACCATAACTCAAGATTTCCCCAAATTAACCTTTAAATCCAGTGATTTCATAAAATCAGAAAATGCATCAAGTGATTTTTGGAGGCTATTGGTTGTTAGATTCATTAAAACTGTATTGTCCGCGTAGGAGAAAAGCGAGACCCAGAATCTCCCAATCCGTGGACAGTCAAGATCTTTCTCTGCAAGGAAAGCATCAAGGCCATTGGTGTAAATTGTAAAAATAAAAGGCGCTAAAATGCATCCCTGCCGGACACCCTCTGTCGATACAATAGGCCTAGTCTTTTCACCATTGGCGCCATATCTGATACTAACAGAGGCCCAGGCGTGGAGCCTGTGGAGAAGAGAAACTAAAGGTTCCTCAACTCCCATTTTTCCCATCAGTGCCCACAACTTATCCCGATTTACAGTATCAAAAGCGCTGGACAAGTCCATGAAGGCCAGATGAATAGAACCCCTCCTGGCCCTCATGTACTTGCCCATGATCAGGGACAAGTTGAGGCACTGTTCGATTGTACCTATGCCCCTTCTGAAGCCATACTGTGATCTTGCAATCACCCCTGTGTCTGACGCCCAAGTTTCTAGTCTAGCAAGGACAACCCTACCCAACAGTTTTGCTGTGGCATCAATAAGGGAGATTGGCATATAGCAGGAGGGGTCACTCCTGTTACCTTTTTTAAACACAGGGACTACTTTAGCCTCCTTCCAAGATGCCGGAATAGGGCCGATCACCACGGCCGTAAACACATTTGTCAATAATGGGGCCCATAGATTAATATTAGTTTTAAAAAGGTCCAATGGCACTCCATCCGGGCCAGGGGCTTTTATACTGACTCCTTTGATTATGGCTTCCTCAACCTCAGCTACTGAAATTGATGCACTTAAGTGACAGGCCGAGGTTAGGTTTTGGGGAAGATCCTCCCCGGGGACCTCATATGGGCGACCGTTAGGATTAAAAATGGCCAAATAGTGGGCTTCCCAGACATTACCCAAGATCAAGGAATCCATCCTGCCCATCTCCTCATTAAATAGTGGGCGATTTATGACTTCCCAGAACCCTTTTGAGTCCTTAAGGTTGCTCGCTCTTTCCAGATCGTCCCAGGCTAAGTGCTTCAGTTCTTCTTTCCTCTGTTTCACCGTGACTTTATAGACCTTCCTAGCAAATTTGATCTGAGCCTTGTCACAGGGGTGTGCATGCAGTGCCTATTTTAAACTTTTGAGCGCTCTTGTACATTCCACGTTAAACCACCTTGTCTCCGGGTGGTCCACCGCCTTGATTATTTTAGTCAAATTTGCGTCTACGTGCGAGCAAACTAGTTGGAATTCCTGAATAATCTCAACTGGGAGCAGGTCATAGGCTAGGCACTTCACACTGGAATCATAATTTGATCCAACAATTTTAGCTTCAAACTTGATTGGTTTTACTTTTTTCCATCTAAGTGTTACTCCCATATTAGGATTAAAAGAAACTTGGTGACCTACTAGCATTCTCCGTGTGAGCTATTATACCGATTATCATTGTAAGTGAATTATGGTCGCTCACACTATTTGGAACCACCCCAAAGTCACCAATGAGTTGCAGGCACTTGTATGCTATAAACATAAAATCAATAATGCTCTTCCTGCCACAACCCACATAGGTGGGACACTGCATTTAGGTATTGCTAACTAAGTCATTGATAAGGCCCAGGTCATTCTCCATAATAATAGAGTTAAGAGCCTCTCCCTGAGGGGTTTGACTAAAATGCACCAGGGGGTTCCCCCCCATACTTAACATCCTGCCTGCGAGACCAGAGCTATGTGGGCAGATTGAATAATTGAAATCACCAACCCAGAGAATACACAAAGGTTGCAACTTCTCTAAGTATATTAATTTCTGACTGTAAAGCCTCAATAACTTGGCAAGGGTTGTGATTAAAAATATTATAATACCAATTGATCACTAATAGCTTAGCTTTCAGCAAATTGGAAATCACAACTAATTGAAACCAGGGAGATGTACCAACAACAGTGACTTTTATGGCTTCATATTTTACTGAAATAAACATTGCCAACCCACCTTTAGCCCTCCCTGAGGACGAGGGGGTAGAATTATCTATATATAAACAATAACCATTCAGTGCAATATCCTTTGTGTACCATGTTTCCTGTAGACAGATGATGTCAAATCCTTTAATGTACGTTACCCAAGACTCATCGGATAATGTAGAACCAATTCCTGCTATGTTCCAGGAAATGAATTAAGTAAAGACCTCTGCTGCCACTAGCACACTTTTGCTACTGCCAGAGATTTGACATCATTAACGTATCGTGAAAATCCCCCGAACAAAAAGCTGGCACTAATCATAGCTAAATAATCGGTGTTCGCATTGTATTTTCAGTAGAGAAGAACTAAAAAGAGGTACATCAACTAAGTGATGAGCCTCATAGTTTTCAGTGATGAGCTTCATTATTCCTAGTTTTGCTCTTCCACCTCCATAGTCCTAAACACCCACCCTCCCAGTAGTTTGCTGCACACTTTAATGACCTGTGTTTCTGCTGTGGGAGTATTTGACTTTTGCACTCACGTAGAGGAGCCAAGAACATAAAACCACCTTGAAAGGTTTCAACATTCAAATGTGTTTCTGTCAAGTATATTTCAGTTTAGCAGGCAATTCATTATGTGCCTGTCTACAGGGTAGGGACTCTGAAGATGAGGTCTGTGGCATGGAAGAGTAGGGCTCAATGTAAGGAAGAATATGATGGATAAAGTGGACTTCGTAAAACACTAGAACATCATGGTGGTGTATGCAGTAAGGAGGTGTACATCAGTGAACTTTATCTATTTTACTTTTGGTATTTATTTATTTTTTTAGATCCCCATTTGATGTTTTGGGAAACCGTGTGAGCTAGACCTCGTTATAGGAATTTTGCGTGTTCCACAGGGAAGAGAAACATTTTCATTCAGTTTCTGAAGTAAAACCAGCTAGAAAATCGACAGAGGGATTCATTGGGCAAGAAGTATATAACAATAATGAAAAAGTAGGCATATGTTTTTTTTTATTTAACTCTTTTGAAAGGCTTCCATAGAAATGTTGTTAACCTCCCGTCACCCACTTCACTCTTTCGTCCATTCACATGCTTTAACTTAAACAGTGATGCATGAGCAAATGATAGAAGCTGCAACCTTTAAAGTGACTAGGTCCATTTTCATATTGTGCCCTCCTCATTACTTACATTTATTATGGCTTACTAAAGATGTCGCATGCCAATTCATCCACTAAGTTTCTTCATGATGAAACCAATATTGGGTGTTTTAATAAGTTGAAATTTTGGTGGAAGCAATAACTGATTGCCGGCATACATAAACAAAAACAACAAATTACCTTTCTCAATTCAAAATTGGGAAGGTAACACTTACTACAATCTGCAGAGTAAGAAAAGAAGAAAATTCAATATAGAATGGTAAAACCCTCCCTGTGGTTCAATTTGTTGAAATATGCTTCAGGGTATAGGGTCTAAATTAGGCCTGGGTAGTGAACTCTGCTCCGTTTGCGGAGTTTTCTGCACTCCATGCTCTGCGTAGCATGTGGAGTTCCGAAATGTAGAGCAGAGTTTTTTCCTCGCTTGTGCTAGCCAACGTTAAGTTGGCATGTCAGGAAAATCCAAGACTAGACCAACTTACAGCAAGATTTCTCAACGTGGGTGTGTAGGAAAGTGCCCCTTTTTGCATGGTTGCCCCTCAGCTTTTGCCTGATGCTCTTTGACTTAGTGTGCCCTGGGTTCCTGCCAACCAGGTACCCTGGGCCTGTGTTCTTTCCCTAAAACTGTACTGTTGTAAACCCAATTGGCAACTCTCTGTCCACATACAAGTCCCTTGTAAAAGGTACCATGGGTACCAAGGGCACTGTGACCACGGAAGGCCTCTAAGGACAGCAGGACATATTGTGGCACCCTTACAGGCCCTGTAACTTAACACACACACACACACACTGCCATTGAAGGCTGCGTGTTTTGGTGCAGAGAAAAGAGAAGTCACCATGGCACACATACCTA
Source organism: Triturus cristatus (assembly GCF_964204655.1). NCBI lineage: Eukaryota > Metazoa > Chordata > Amphibia > Caudata > Salamandridae > Triturus > Triturus cristatus. The sequence continues at coordinate 982,691,180 of NC_140585.1, read as the reverse complement.
TGTGCCATGCCTACAATCCACTGCCTGTGGCATAGGTAAGCCACCCCCTCTAGCTGGGTGCACTATACCACTGGTGAGGGTACAAGTGCATGAGCCCTCTACCCCTACAGTGTCTAAGTCCATTCTTAGACTTTGTAAGTGCAGTAAAGCCATAAAGAGTATATGGTCTGGGAGTTTGCCAATATGAACTCCACAGCACCATAATGGGCTTTACTGAAATTTGAGATGTTTGGTATCAAACTTCTCAGCACATTAAACTGACAATGATGCCAGTGTGGGATTTATTGCCAAATGCACTCCGAGGGCATCATAGAGATGCCCCCTGATAAACAACATAAATCTAATGTCTAACTGGCTGCTTGCCAGCTGCCACCCCCAGACATGTTTCTGGACTCCTGGGTCAAGAGTCTCCCACACTTGGAGTCCCGAAACAAAGCACATCCTGGGTAGAGGTGCCAAGCCTGCACCCCCCCACACCCTACCCCCAGGATGGGCATGGTCCGGGAAGGAGAAGCTTCAAAGACTTGCCACCTTTCTGAGCTGACCCAGCCAATTGCTGCTTCCAGCAACTGGTCCCCACCCATTCTAACCCCCCACTTTGGGAGGGAGAATCTGTGAGAAAACCAAGATAGGAGGAGCGGTGAGGCAAAGCACAACTCTCAGTCCCCGCCATCTTGAAGATGGGGGGGACCCAGCCAACCAGAGTGAGGCTTATGCCCCCCCTCCCACTGGAAGGTGGCATAATAGGGGTGTACCCACCCCAAGGAAGGGGCCCATTGGTCCCGACCTGTACCTTCCTGAAATGCCCCTAAATTTAGTATTTAGGGGCAACCCCATACCTTGCCTTCTCAGACAAGCAAGAAGAAGGACCAAAGAGCTGTGCTGAAGGAAGAAGAGGACGACACCAACTGCCTTAGCCCCAGCCCTACCCGCCTGTCCCGACCTTGACCTGCTCCAGCAGAATCCCGGTGTGTCCTGCTGCTAGCAGTCCTCCAGAACCCGAAGGACCTGTCCTGCCTTCCCTACAAAGATTTTGTCTCCTGTGAGCATCTGACTTGCTCAAGAACCAGACTCTGGCCGAATCCGTGAGTCTGCACCCGATGCCCACGGCCCGAGTTCGGGTGGTCCAACACCACAAGAAGGTCTCCCCGGCGACCCTGACCTGGAATTTGGTGATCTCTGACCTACCTCAATCCTCCCGATTATGCCTGCAGCCTCTATCTGGAGGATCCTCCCTGACTACGACCAGAGCTGGTAAGGAAAACCTGACGCCTCAAGACACCCCTGCACCGGACGCCCCACAGCCTTGGGCGGCCCAATTGATGGTGTCCAGGCAACCCCGAACATCCCAACTTATCTCTCCAACCTACGGTCGCCCCCAGAAAGTCTTCGTACCCGAACCTGCAGTGTTTGTTCCGACCGTAGCTTCCCCATTGAAACCAACAGTGCACCCGATGTCGGTCCAGCACCCGGTCACCCCTATGCCCCTTTGGGAGCACCTTGTGTGCAAACTTGGATCCCCCTTTTCCCTGAGCTTAACCCTAGGAACATTGCTCCCTCAACCTTGTGGCCTGCTTGTGAGCAGCCACCAACCGACGGCCCCATAGGCTAACATTGGGCCTCAGCACTCTGCACCCGGCCACCCTAGTGCTGCTGAGAGTGCTTTTTGAGTGCATCCTGGACCCTGGGGAAACCCTTGTTCTAACCCCAGAAACTCGACCCTCAAGACAGTGTACTTACCTGCAAACCAATAACCTAATTTTTCCCATTAGGATTGTATTGACTGTTTTCCTCTGTTTGTATGGAAACATAAACAGTTTTTTGATAAAAACAGTTTCTTACCTTTTATCTAGACATATCACACTGAGTAGAAAAAGTTATCTAAAAAGTACTCTAGAAAGTAATCAAAAGTAATCCAAACGTAATATCAACTGTAATTGAATCTCTGCACAAACCTGTAACAAAAGTAATTCTCATCCAGCTTGCTTGTTGATCAATCTGTCTGGAAAAGTATAATTCTATTTACCTGTCCCAAGTCCTGCTGGGTTCTAAAAATAAAATACAACAAAGAAACATTTTTGATACAAACAATTGGTCTGAGTTCAGTCTTTGAGTGTGTGACCTCATTTCTTGCCGGAGTGTGTACAATAAATGCTTAACATTACCCACTGATAAAGCCTTACTGCTCGCCCACACTACCACAAATAGAGGGTAAGGTAGTATCTACTTTTACCTCTGTAAGCCTTTGGGGAACCACTGGACTCTGTGCACACTATATCTTACTTTGGTATAGCATATACAGAGCCAGCTTCCTACAGGATGTTCGTGGATGGTTGCGACCACTCGAGCTGAGAAACCTTCCGTTCACGTTGAGTAAGCTGCTGCTAAAGTAGACCATCTATTTGAGTGGCAGAAAGACGCAGTGCCCTCTTGTTCTGCGCATGGTGCCGTTCACTCTGATTTTCCATTGCGGGACAAATACCTTGTGCTAAAAATCAGTGCGAATGACGCAACCTAATGCACTCCGCCACTTGCGGAACTCCGTGTAGCATGGCGGAGATTTTTGGTCACTCCGCGAACTCCGCCCAGGCCTAGTCTAAATAATTTCCTTGCATTGTTGGTTGTTGTATTTTTAATTGGAGGGTTTCTAATTTTATGATTTAAGTGGCACACTTTAATAAATACTTGCTATGAATCTTTCTCAATTATAAATGCTCTTCTTTCTTTTTTACTATAGTTATGTAGTTGGATTTTGATATTTGAGACAGTGTTTGAGGCCCATTTCTCAATCAGTAACTATGAAATTCTCTTTAAGCATAAATGTGGATTTATCTTTCCATTTTCCCACCATTCTATATTGGAAATAGTAAAAATAAGGCATGAGGCAGTACATGGTATTTTAATCTCAAAAGCATGCCCCACTATACTTTGAAAACATTTTTTAATCTAGAAGTTGATTTAAAAAAAAAAAGAAAAATCTTAGTACAATCTCTGATCCTTTCTAGGATAGATTATGGGAATGCCATGTATTTAGGAGTACCAGCCTCTACGACTAAGCGACTTCAAGTCGTTCAGAATGCGGCGGCAAGACTTCTAATGGGTGTCAACCACCGCACATCAGCCAAACCCTCTCTCAAATCCCTTCACTGGCTTCCGGTGAAAGAGCGGGTTTTCTTTAAATCTTTGTGTCTGACACACAAACTCCTCCATGGGAAAGGCCCTCCCATCTTAGAAGATTTGGTCATTCCCCACAAATCCCTGCTAAATCTTCGGTCCAATGATCAAAACTTGGCTGTGATCCCTCGAATAAATAGATCTCATTCTGGTGGGCGTCTTTTTTCATTAAATGCCTCCAAGCTTTGGAACTCCCTTCCTCTGACTCTCCGCCAGGAGCCTTGTTTGCTTGTGTTCCGGCAGAAGTTGAAAACCTGGCTCTTTCCGAGGACATAGAGCCGTGCTCTAGTTAATGGTACTTTTCTTGTCCTTGGGTGATCCTTGTTGAGCGCTGGGATGCTTTCGAGTAGCCATGCGCTATATAAGAGCCTATTCAATTCAATTCAAACTTGTTTATTGTTATATTCGCAGGCTTAAGAATTCTGTTTAAAATGTAATAGGTTTTAAAATCATTAACGAACTTCCAAACAACTAACGAAACCATTACACTTTTATAATTCCCAATTATGTTTTGGGTTTGCATAACCTGTGAGGATGTAGCTTTGCAAAATGTGTCATTATCCATTCCTTCAACAAAGATGTCTTCCAGGGTCTCCTATTGATAAACCTTCTGAACCAATGCAATATGACAAATTATTTATAAGATTTTGTGGCACAATCCTCACTCTGAGACTGCTGGAGCTTTTTAGGGGTTGGGCCGAGGGGAAGGGTGGAGTGCCGTGATTGTGTTATTCCTAGCATAAAATGAGTCCAAGTATATACATTTGTAATTAACTTGCCTGTCCGGTTTCAGCTTTCTTTTATATCCAGTCATATAGTCTTACAAAAGCAAAAGGACAAAAGGTAAAGTACCACATAGGTTTTAAAATCGCCCATCTTTAGTCATGATAGCTGTCATATGCCAATGTGTATTCATGAAACTTTCCCATATTTAATATGAAGTCTGTTTGATTAAAATTAGTAATGTTCTGTTTTTTTTCTAGTTAGCGAATTGGAAACCAAAACTAAGGAGAAGATGGACGCTGCTAGAAAGAAAATCAATTTTGAAATCTCTGATCTCAAAGAAAGGTTGAAAGCTAGTCGTGAAACTATTAACAGTTTGAAAAATGAAATTAAGAAACTTGAAGAAGATGATCTCTCTAAAGACATTTAGAAACCAACTCACAGAATAACAGTAGCAGACTGGTCCAAATCGAAAATTTGTTGCAAGTTGGCACACATGTAGATGTTGATGCCTTCAAGCAGAACTGCAATTTTTATATGTGAACGATTTTACAAGTGCTAACTGGACATTGTTACGCATCTCAAAGCCATTGGTAAAGTTTACTAATATAAACATTTTGGACAATATCTTGCCAAATGCCCTTATTTTAAATGGGGAGGAGACTGACATGTTCCTGTTTATTGTTTACACTGGAACCTAACATTGTGTTGGTTTTAACATTTATGTTTGGCATTTAGCTCTGTTGACCTGCTCATCACACAAATGATCCAGTAGATAGGACATTATTGTAGTCCAGTGTTACAGTTGCTAAAAACTACATAAATTGTAAGTGCTACTGTGCTTAATCAGTGGGCAAGTTTGTATTTCTGCACGTGTTACTGCAACCTATGTTATGGTTTCTTCTACATGTTCTCCTAATTGTCTTGGTGTTATCAGATCCTGCCACACTAAGCTAGTGAAAGCTGAAATTAAATTTATTTTAACACTCAGACTAAACATTCACATCCCTTCCCTAAAAATAAAATGTTTCACAAGTAAAGTGTTCAGTTACTTGTGAAGTGGCTAACTTGATAAGTTTCATCAAGGTAGTTTTCTTTGCTTACAATTTTATTTGATGTATTTTATTGTTCTGTCACCAGAAACATGCTGTGTTGTTCACATCAGATCATGAATCAAGCCTTGAAAGTCAGACATGCTCATTAACCATTGCACATGGGTCTCCTATTGGTATATTAATCCATAGTTGATGCTTTGATGGGGCCGTTTTCCTTTAGATGCCTTAGGGTGAACCAACTGCTCCATACCTGGTTTTGTAAACCTTTTGGGGACCCGTGTGGATGAATATCATCCTGATCTAAGACTGTGAACATTGCTAGTCGAGAAACCACTTTTATCAGTCTCATTTCTTAATTTTGCAACTGTAAGAGAGATGATCCTTCAGAACAATGAGTTGTGAAAGGCTCCAAATAAAAGCAAGCCGTATTCAAAGAGACAGATGACAGTTTATCAGTGATGGAGATAGAAATCAGGACCAAGAACATGATACTGATGAGGATGATAGCACACATGAACTGGTCCATCAAGACGGTCAGATGCCATTGTGGATTGCTTACATTTCTGCGAAAGGAACCAACCAGTATTTCATTCTTCATGATTCTCGGCCACATGATATCTGAAAATTCTACACCATGATAGACAACTGCTCAAAGATTCAATATCCAAGTATGAACGGAGGTTAAAACAAGCATCCTTTTTGATTTCAAGGGCAAGGCTAGAAGATCAATTAGATCAAGCCAATACTAGGCTTCTTTGTATGAATCCAATCAACTACAGTTTCTGTGTCTCGATAAGAGAAGAACTATAATGTTCCAGATGACTCTCCCATCTGTTTCTAGAATCAAATGAAAACTGATTGTCATTTCAGCAACAGCAGGTCCTTGACACAACCCTGCAGTTTCATGCACAGCACCACCTGACAGGGAAGTACATAGATTAGACACCATAGGCAAACAACCAAGAGTATTTGCCTCGACATTGGCAAATATTGCTACTGCTTCAGCCATTCTGTCATACTATAGTAGACCATTATGGCATGATGCCTCTTTACATGGGCAAGTTACCAAATAGTTGCCAGACCCAGACAAAGGCAATTTTAAAAGCAGAGTTTGTATCTTCTGCCCTTGACACCTCGTTAGACACTTCTAACAGTGCTTTTCACCAGTTGTCAACAGGAACAATTCTACGATTACATGATTCACTTCACAGCACTTCATTTAGACCTGCGGTGCAATCCGAGTTCCTAAATATGCTGTCTAATGACAAACGACTATTTGGTAAACCTGTAGACGCAGTCTTCATATCCATAATAGCTCACAATGACACAGCCTGTTCTTTTAGCATTTTGCAGAAATGACGAGTACCAGTGGAGGCGATACTAAGGACTTGGATATGGTTGCCAACAGTCTAATTTTCGTAATTTACTAACAAGGTTGCTGAAGCCAACAAAGGGATACTTCCTCCAACTCTGGAAAGCACAGTCTGTCCTCCAGTATCTCGCTAGACATGATTCTTCAGATCACCAGTCCCCCTTTGCAGGTAAGGGCAAGATGTAAGAGTTTCTTTCAGCCTGGCACAACATCACCTCAGCCCGCTGAGGTATGAACATAATCAGGCATGGGCATTCTGTATAGTTTGCTACAAAAACACCTTCCCGACATCCAGAGAAGGAAACCCATCTTCATCTGGAAGCCTTGCAAGAAGAAATCTTAAAACTCCTCTTTAAAAACTAAATGATCATCGCACCAGGGGAACAACAAAACCAATGGATTTATTCAGGATTCTTTCTTCTCAAGGAGAAATGTGGGTGATTGCACCCTTTTTCACACCATAGGGTGCTCAACGAGTTTATCAAGAAATAAAGCTTTAAGATTGTAACCTTAATACATTTACATCTATAGAGGCACCATCTGATGGCCATAGTCCTAAAGGACCCATATACTGCTTCATATTCGTCATCAAAAATACCTAAGGTCCATTGGCAACTGACAACATTCAGTTCAAGGCACTGCCATTCATCCTCGAGTCAGCTCCATGGGTGTTTAAAAAATGCTCCTCGCCAATGTCAGCCCATTTATGTCATCCTCATACTTGGAAAGTTGGCTCAAGAAGGTACCCACACATTATGAGGCACTTTGTCTTCCCTACCCTGTATCATAGAGGAACTCTAGCTCTCACTCGACGAAGGCAAGACATCGTCTCAGATACTTTTCCGCCGCCTTTGATACTGTCAAAAACAACCTAATATTGAGACGGTCCTGACATGCATCAAATCCATTCTCTCCAACAGCAGCCAATAAGTTAGAATTGGATCTTTGGAATAGTCGTCATGCAGTGTCATGTGAAGTTCCCCAGTGAACACCCATATGCTGTTTACTTATTAATTTTTATATGGACTGTTGGCTCTGCTTTTAGGGCCATGTCAAGTGATAGAAAAGCGAACAATGAATCATTACAATATGCCAGAGACACTTGGAGAGCTTCCCATGCCTGAATGGATGTATGACTGAGATCATGGTGTTAGGAGGCACAGTATCTTCCATTTTACCCTTAGAGTTCCCTTCCAGTGTTGGCACAGCTCCTGCCACCATGCCAAAAACAAGGAATCCAGACAATCTTTTTTACTGTGGCCACTGTTCGTCCTTCAGCAAGTTGACTCGTGGCCAAGGGTGTGTTTTTATCTGCTCTATACATTTCTCCTACTTCTAACTGACCGCAGGTTTGAGGTGATAAGTAACCTTGTTGATGTATGCTTGAAGTACTGCAACATCATGTACAAGAAAACTCTGATAGAAACTGGTAAACAGGTTGCAAAGGCTCCAAATCTAAACTGGTAGAATTTGTTAGATTATACATAAATAAGTCCACACAAAAACTGCCCTGTTAGCGCGTTACTGGCATCAGGGGGATGCAGCGATTCAGGTCAAGGCGTGCTTCATTGTACAAAAAGCATATTTAGACAATTTGTTTTCATCTCTCACCACAGTGGTTTGTGATTGTAGAGAATCAGGTTGGGCCCCCTTTGTCACTGATTGCTCATTAATGACCCTTTCCTCAAAATGTACAAATTACAGCCCTAACACAGTGCTCTGAAGTGACTGAAACAAAACAAACACAAAAGCCCTTGAGTGGAAATTATTGATTCTTTTTTAGATGAACAAGATTGGAGGTACATTCAATCAGTTACTCAATATAAACATTCATTATTTCATTCTTTGTTCAATTGAAATATGTTTTCTATAGATACCTCATTATGAAACCAACTTTGACCGCCTGTCTTGAGAAGGTCTTTGAGTGGATGGAGTTGTCCTTTCTCAAACTGAATGGCGCCAAGACAGAAATTATGATCCTGGACCATGCGTCCCCCGCAAATTTAGATCTCATGTGGCTCAGCTGTCTTGGCCCTTCTCCTGCTCCCAAGACGCAGATTAAGAGTCTGGGCGTATGGTTTGATTGTAACCTCAATTTTACAGTACAAGCATGTAAAGTTGCGGCCAATTGTTATGGCCTTCTTAGATTGATAAGGAGGATTCTTCCCCTTCTCCCGTTTGAAGCCAGGCGTATGCTGGTCCAAGCTCTTGTTTTATCACCGCTGGACTATGCGAATGCAGTTTACTTGGGCGCGCCGCAAGGAACTACAAAGATTCTACAGACTGTTCAGAACTGTGCGGCCCGCCTCTTAATGAACGTCCCGAAGCGCAGCTCTGCTAAGTTAGCTATTAGTCAGCTGCATTGGCTCCCTGTTCTGGAGAGAATCAGGTTTAAGGCTATGTGTATTATTCATAAGTCGCTTGGGGGTAATGGCCCTCCTATAATTCAGCCTATGGTGCAATTATACTGCACCAATAGAACTCTTAGATCTAGTAACAAACGTCTTCTTGTAGTTCCTCTGATTAAACGGTCACGGACGGGAGGTCGTCGGTTCCCCTACAATGCCGCCAAGTTCTGGAACCAGCTTCCAGACCATATCAGTCTTGAGCAGGACTATCTCGGATTCAGGAGGCAGTTGAATACTTTTCTCTTTCTGTAAGTAGTGGCGAGTGATAAGATGTCGCAGAAAGCACTGGGATGCCTTCGGGTAGCCATGCGCTATATAAGTCTGTATTCATTCATTCATTCATTATATACTATACAGAAAAACATAAGATGCAGTGCATTGTGTTGTGCACATGACATGTGACCCTTGAATAAATCTGTGCAATCTAAAAAAACATCTGGATTTACACTAGAATGGACCTGTTCCACAATTGTTCGTGTGAAAAAGGGGGAAGAAGTTTCCAAAAAACTGAGACCTAGGGCCCCATTAGGATGGCGGGTGGATCGGCCCCGCCGTGCCGGCGGTAGTCACCGCCAGCCCGGCGGGGGCGATCCGCCCGCCATCCATGCTGCAAAGACCCCCTGCCATATTACGATGGCGGGGGGGTCTGCGGCTGACGGAAAGACCGTCCACCGCTTTTCCGCCCGGTCGACCGGGCGGAAAAGGGTTCAATATGGTGGCGGTGTCTGTTAGACACCGCCAGCCATTTTACAATGGGGGCAGAAACATGCCTTTCCAAGTCATGCAGAGTTTACTTGCGGGGGTGGGGGTACACATGGGGGGTACCTATGGTACCCCCCTGCATTTCAATGTACAATGTGGCAGGCACCGCGCGGTGCCTGTCACGTTGTGCATTGAAAGGCACAACCTGCCTTTGTGGCATTGCGACGGGTGGTGCTTTCAGCACCGCCCGCCGCAATGTATCAAATGCGCGATGTGCCCGCCAGTGTTGCGGGCGCATCCTAATGGAGGGTGTGGGACCACCGCTAGCATTGCGGGCGGTCCCGATTCCTGGGGCCACCCGCCATACTAATGACCCTCCTAGTCTGTTGAAATTAAAGAAAGCGTTCTGATTCAAAAGGTCACACAATTCATGAAGGGCAACAAAAATACATTTCTCTTATTTGAGTTCATCTGCGTTCCTGATACAGAGTTGGAAAGCCCATTGTTTTCCCTTTGTGTAAAAGTTAACATGTTTCTACCTTATCTAAGTGGAGAGTCTCCTCGGGACTTGGAACTAGGCAGCTACTAGAAAGATTAAGTGAAAAGCACTTACTGATCTGGCGTTTATGCGAGCCACTCCTTCGTGAGAGAGTGTAAAATCTTCGAATGGAATGCACTGGTTGGAAAATACTGAATTAATGTGCGCTGCTGATGTGACTCATGGGCACTGGAGACTGTGTAAGGCAGGGAATGAAATTGTCAATGGTGTCGGCCTAAACATGGTGGCCTAAATTGGTAAATAGGCTGGTTGTTGCTGGTAGTTATCATTATGGTATTCATGCCCACTCGATGGCGGTTTCTTATGAACGCAGGAGAATTGTCTCGTTTGGTGCGCGCAATACCGATTTTCCAGTATTGTATCTTTTATAGATTCACATGCTTGGATCTTCCCCGTCGTCATAGTGGGAGTCCCACGGTAACAGTAAAATAGCAGTATCAAAGTTTTAAAACGTAATCTGCCTTGAAATTCAATAGCATAGGTAACCAGTTACCCTCATTGAAGAACATCCAAACTCCAGCCAATCACATCACAGACCCAGAGTATTTACCCCCTGCAGGGCCACCATACCTCAGATTTCTTACTGCACGCCGTGTGTTAGGGAGTCTCCCTGAGCTCTGCTCACTCAGCGTTTCTTCCTAGACCTTTTCAACTTTCAGCTAGCAGTTCCTTTTTCTTCAACCTTCTCCTCAGCTGAGGTGTTGTTGGAAATTGAGTGTACCTTTTGCTGTCTTTGTTGCAGAATGCCTGAGTCTAAAAAAGGTCTGTTTAGGCCCTGCAAGACTTGTGGAAAGTCCAGGCTTTTCTCTGAATATCCACATAAGGAGTGCTTATACTGCTTATATCCAGATCATAAGCCCATAGACTGTAAGCACTGTCAGATTTTTTCTACAAAACCCTCTAGTGTCGTGAGGAAAGACTGCTGATCTGGCTTTGAAGGAGAAAATCTGTCAAAGATTCTGAGAGTGAGGAGAGGCCTCATGCCTCCTCAAAGAAACGGAAGGAAGAAGACCCTCCTTCTGTCCTCCATCTGTGGAGAAAAGGGCTAAAAAAGAGCAGCCTGGCTCATCTCATGCCAGGCAAAGATCTGGCTTTGCACCTCCATCTGCGCCACATACTCCCTCAGAGAAAATCCGCCCGTCGACAAAGTATTCTCTGTCAATGACCGCGGAATCCGGTACACCGTGGACAGTTTCATCGGCGACATCTACGACGTTGACTGTCAGGGTGACGATGGCTGTAGCGTTAACAAAGGCAGAGGTGGCAATGGCAGCGGCAAATGTGATGAGTTTTACATCGAGCTTCTACGTCGATGGTTCAGCTGGATGATGCGTCGTCTCCACACCTTGACGCAGTCACTCGTACTGTCGACGTTACCGCCTGCAATCCCGTCAACGAAGAGGTTTGACATGCCCGTTTCAAATACATTTCCATCTCAATTGCAGGATTTCTCCAAAATCTCTCTACTGTTTCCTACTCACCTCCTGGACTAGTAGGCACGTCCGCATGAACCCTCCATTAATGTTCTGGTGTCTCTAGTCACGGACTTGCATCTGATGCTCAGCGACTACCATAAGCGTTTCCCGGAGGCTAATGTTGCCCAAAAGCCAGCTCCTGTACAGGAGGATCCTGTCGTCATCTCTGATCAGCAGGCTGCACTTGCACCGCCAAAGCAGAAATCCTTAACAATCTTGCAGATTCCTGGTCAAACGTTGGACAGTGGTGACCAGCAGCTGGAAGAAGGGGAGCTGCAATTGGATCTGGATGTCCACAACGAATAGATTGACTATGTGGCACACACACCGCCTTCTCCCACTCTACAAGTGGCCGATTCTTCTCTGGCAGATATTGGCAGCTTCTATGACCTTTTAAAGCAGGCATCAACATTTTTTGATCTCCCCATGCCTTATAAGCAAATGCAGTGCTTCTTATATGATTTCAAGGCCACCACGCAGCTCTCCGGGAATCCCTATTGTTGACTTCCAGTGGCAGGAAGGCCTTAGGCTAATGAAGACTCCAGATTCTGCGCCTGCAGTTATCCCGCAATTGGACAAAAAGTAGAGGTTGCCTGAGGACTCTCCAGCATGCCTCATTGGCCATCCAAAGCCTGATTCCGTAATAATGCAAGCCGTCCAAAGAAGATCTAAGAACCCTGCATCACCATGTACTGCCCTGCTGGACAAGGAAGGGCGAAGGTTAGATAATATCGGAAAGATTCTCCGCGCTGGCAGTAATGGTCATCAGGGCCTCCAATGCCATGGCCATCCTTGGGAGATATTACAGGCAGATGTGGTCGAACATCTCTCCCTTCCTGGAATTTCTGCCCGAAGACAAGAAGAAAGAAGCAAGGGATATACTCTCAGAGGGAGAGAGAGCCTCATCGGAAATCATTGATATGGCGCTGGACATCTCTTCTACTGACTTTAGACAAATGGCGGGTGAAGCTGTGTTGCGATGACAGGAATGGCTCAAGGCAACGACATTCCACCCGGAAGTCCAGGCTAAGGTGCTTGACATGCCGTTCAACGGTGAATACCTTTTAGGCAAGCATGTGGATGAGGCAGTCTATTAAATCGGACACTGACACGGCTAAATCCTTGGCCAATCTACAACAGAAGAAATTTTCTTCTTTTCGAGGAAGAGGCCAATTTACATCTCGGCCCCAGCTGCGCTTTCAGCCCTCCAATCAGCAGGGTTTCTGGCCGCAATATTCTGCACAGTCCTTTCATCAGACTTCCACACCTGCTTACACGAGAGCACCGGCACGCAAACGTCCCGCATCTGGAGGATAGTCTCACAATGTAGGCAGAAGACAATGAAAGTTTTCAGGCACCCGTCACCCCAGTCCCACTCTAATTGGTTCAAACTTGCTCCAAATTCTTCATTCAACAGAATACCATTTCTATCGAAAAATGGGTGTTAGACATCTTCAACCATGGTCACATCCTGGAATTTCCAAAGCGACCTCCGAATTTCCTTCCCTGAAAGATTACTCACCATCATCTGGCGCTTCTCAAAAGAGAAATAAGTCTCCTCGACAAGCAGGCAATCGAGGAGGTGCCATGCAGTCAACACAACCTAGGCTTCTGCTCCCACTTTTTTCTGATCAGGAAAAAGTCAGGAAAATTGAGGCAAATTATGGACCTCAGGTTGTTGAACAAGTTCATCAAAAGTCAGCCTTTCAGGATGTTGTCGCTTTAGGAGATTCTTCTTCTCTTGGACACAAGGGCTTACATGACCTCCCTGGATCATCTGGATGCGTACTTCCATATTCCCACACATCCGAAGCATCGTCGTTTTCTCAGGTTTGAGGAGGCAGGGTGCCATTACCAATTAAAAGTGCTGCCTTTCGGGCTAAAATCAGCACCCAGGGTTTTCACCAAGTGATGCAGAGACAGAATATCGATTTGCAAATATTGTGGGTCAGAAATATCGACATACAGATTCTAGTGGTCAAGAATATCAATTTTAGGTAAGTAATATCAATGTTAAAAATATCGAAGTATTTAATATTGTTTGCAAAAATATAGTTGTTGAAAATATTTTGTGTATTAACGTTATGTATTTTAGTATATATTTTATATGTATGTGTTGTATGTTTTTATGTAGAAGAATTTTTTGTAGTCTTAATATATGTGTGTGTGTGTGTGTTACATTTTTAGTAGTTTTTTTTTTATTTGAATTTTGCGTTTTTGGTTGCGTAGCAGGTTGTGGGTTTATAAGGGAATAGGGTGAGTAATTATATAAAATGTATTATTTTGTATTTATTTGTTTAATTGAGATGTTATAGTGTTATATGTGTGAAGTAATTTAATTGATAATTAATTATGGTAATTGTGTAATTAAGTTTAGGTGTGTTGTGGTGTTTATAGGTGTTAAGGGTGGGAAGTAATTTATTTTTAAGTGATGAATTAATAATTGGATGTTAAATAATTTGAATTAATTGGTAATTAACTATGGTAATTGTGTAATTAATTTTAGGTGTGTGAGGTGTTTATAGGGGTAAAGGCTGGGAATTAATTTGCATTTAATTAATGTATAGTTATTGATTAATGATAATTATTTGCTATATATTTTGGGTAATTGTTTAATTTGTTGTCTGTTTTTACTTTTAAAGGGGTAAAGGGTGGGTATTAAATACATTTTTATTACTTTATTATTATTTGTTAATAGTAATAGTTTTTAATTTATAAATACGTTTTAATTGGATTTTATTATTTTAGAGTTTAATTTAGGTGTGCTGTGGATATCATAGTGTTAAAGTGTGTGTAGTCAATTAATGTTTTAGTTCCTTTTGTTTTAAATAATATTTTTTTAATTGATTATTAATTATGTTAATTTTGGGAAAACATTTAATTAAAAAGGTTGGAGTGTTTCGTTATTGGTGTGGTGTTATAGGGTAGGAAATACAATAAATACATGTATGTATTTATTTGTTTATAAATATTTTCTAGTTTAAAAGAATTTTATTTTATAAATGTATTTATTATTTTATAATATATATTATTTGTAGTTTTTTTATATGTAATTAATATAACATTTGTTATTTTTATATATTTTATTTTTCATTTGTAAATATTTTTTATTTATTTTTATGATATTTAATGTAATTTTTAATGTTTTTTATTTTTGTATTAACTGTTTGAGTGTGAATAGTAATTTTTGTCTCTTCGCTATCCAACACTTTCCCTACTGTTGCTCTCACTGGAGTGGGAATAGTAATTTTTACCCCTCCGCTATCCAACTCTTTCCCTACTGTTGCACTCACTGGAGTTGGAATAGTACATTTAATTATTTTTCTATCCAGCACTTTCCCCACTGTTGCACTGATTATATTGGGAAATTAATGCTTAAATATTTTGTAATAGTTTAATGTTTTAAATTATTATAGAATGTTTTTTTTTACATTTCAAATTATTGATATATATATATATATATATTATTTTGATATAACTTAAATGTTTTAAAATAAATTAAAGATAATAGTTTAATTATTTTAAAGTAAATATATGTATAAATTATTATGTTTGTGTTTATTTTTTTAGTTAAGTTTATTTGTTATATATTGTTAAAATGTATATTAAATTTAATTTATTTAGTTAAAATTAAATATTTAATATATTTTTTTATATTTAATGTGTATATATATATTTAAATCGATATTTTTTACATCTATATTTTTTTACATCAATATTTTTGATTCGATATTTTTGTACTTACCTGTGTAGGTATGGGAGTCGATATTTTTGTATTCTATACTTTTTTGGGGGATATTTTTAACATTAATGTTTTTCTCATCGATATTCTATCAGTGAACCTCACCAAGGGGGTCATTAGGAGGGCGGGCGGACTTTAGTCCACCCGCCACCGTAGCGGTAACGAGACCGACCGCCCGCCTGCCATGCGGTGGTCTCACCACCCCAATTATGATGCGACCGCCACAGCACCGATACCCTCCGCCATCTTAATATGGCGGTGGGTAATTCACTTTACGATGGCGGGCGGATTGCCACCGCCGGGCTGGTGGTGGCGATCCGCCCGCCATCATAATCAGCCCCAAGTGTCTGGCGCTGGTGGCAGCCTATCTCTGGCGTTCGGGGACCATGTTTTTCCCTACCTGGACGACTGGTTGTTCAAAGCCCCATCTTTTTGAGGCGCAAAAGAGTCTACGAGAGCCTGTCTTCGATTTTTTCACTCTCTGGGTCTCAATCTCAACAGAGATGTCCTCTGTCCTTCCCTCCAGGTCGCTGGTGTTTCTGGGAACGATATTGGATACCAACCGCTCAATGGCCTTTCCCACAGAGGAAAGAATCTCATGTCTACAAAGGTTGGCTCAGTCCCTCGCCTCAAGAAGGTGCGTTTCTGTGAGGGCTTACAAGTTAATGTTGGGGTTGATGTCATCCTGCATTCCCGTTAATACCACACTGTCGATTGTGGATGAGACCTCTCCAGGAGCAGCTCGAATCTCCAATCATTCAATCTCAAGGCTCCTTCCACGACATCGTCTCAATCACACCTTAGCTGACCATGGAGATGTCCCAGAAGACAATCAGAAGCGACCTATCTCAAGGCCTGTCCTTTTTCCCAACAAAACCGTTGATGTTAATGACAACAGACGCTTCCATGTAAGGATGGGGAGCTCACCTCCAGGAGCTTCAGGTCCAAGGTCTGCGCCTGCATATTAAATAAGAGACCTTTTGGCTTTGCCTCTGCTTGCTTAAAATGTCATTGTTTTCCCAAAACTATCCAGGGCTACTGAGACAACCAAATACATTACCCCATTGCATCTTGTGCTGTGCCTAAAATCTTTCTATAACTTTGTTTATGATGTCACTCAGATCTCCGAGGGGCAAAACATACGGTTTTCACTTTTTACCTATGTGTCATTTTCTGTTCTGTTAAGCTGCTAAAAGCTCGGAGGAGCATGTCGAAGAGACAATAAGCAGGGAGGTTGTCTGGAATAAAACACTGAGATACCTTAAAATGCACATTAATTAATTGGTTTGTTGTTTGCAGTTATGTCCTATTCAGTCCTAGCTCTCTCCATGGCTGCCTAGACCAGTACAACTATTTTGAAATTATAAAGTTATCCACATTTGTGCCCTTCACTGTTCACGGAGTTGGAGCATTAGAGCAGCAGACAGTAAGTGGCTGACTTTTTGTCCATTGATCTGCTGCCTTCATTGTGCCCCTTTCTTACTTCCTTCCTCAACACATGCCTTAAAACCATCTTCATTGATCGAGTTGTCGCTGACCTCCTAACCTACTTCCAGCAGTAGTACCAACTGCCCCATTATATTGCCTCTGCAGCAGAACCGATCACATAACCATCCATTAATGGTTTGCATTCCAGTCAAGCTAAGCTTCGAGTTCTAGGCAGATCGTGTCTAAAGCCATCTGGGAGGGCATTGTCCTAACCTTTGCTGAAAGACTCCCTCGAGAACATGTAAGTGAGTATTTTTACTCATTGTAATCAATTTTGCAGTGGTTTAGGAAATAAATGTAACATCTACTGGGAGGTGGTTGGTTTGGCCATGTCGTCATGTTGTTAGTTTCCTTTCTAGGGACAGTGCTCATCCCAAAAGCTGCAGTGACTGTCACCCATTAGCTTTGCCACCTTCCCTTTCACATTGAAAAATAACTTCCAAAAAGTCCAGTATCAAGTTTGGTGGTTCCACAGGTTATCTGGCTGTTCTTACTCTCTTCACTGAAGATATGTTTTTTTTAGAACCAGTGTTTTAGGAGCAAAACCAAGTATGGCTCTCCTCGGGATTTCTTGCAGGAAGCAGGTATGATTTTCTTATTAATCACAGTGGTGGCCTGTAATTTTAGGAGGCAGCGCGGTGTACGGGGCACACATGCACACATTCACAACACTCATTACCAAATATTCATACATACACTCACGCGCCAAACATTAATTTCAAATAAAAAAATCACTTATTTCAGCTCTGCCTCGGAGCAGCCAGAAGGCTTGGGACTGCTGCCTTCCCTCATTGGCTGACCTTAGGTGAGACTGCTGACCCCACCCCACCCCACGCTAAAGTGTCACTGACTGACACTGGACCCTGGGTGCCTCATGGCTTAAAACTGAATCACCCCGGTGCTGTGACATCCTCAGCCCAGCAAAGTTCAACTCAGGCTGGCAGTAGCTTGCGCATTTTGCGAATGTCTAGCTCCTGGTTGCGTGACTTGAAAATTAACCATGTCTGTCAGCCCTACCTTTGCTCAGCCTGACGGATACTGTTCTTAGGGGCAAAATGTGAGGGGACGTGGCCCCTCAGCCCCAATGGACCAGCTGCGGCTGATTAATCTAATTTATATTCCGATCCCTTTCGTCACCTTACCTCAGTGACGTAACATAAGTATATACCACAGCACTAAGAAAATGAGGTCAAACTCCCAACCATCTCCTTGGTCCTTTTGTATTGGTATTTGACGTTTCATATTTGTGCATCTGTGACCAAACGATGCATAAAACCAGGTATTTTTTAATTTAACATAGGTCTACCCATGTCTAATATGGTAAGTGTCTTGGATTGTCTCTTGTCGGAAAGTCATTGTACTCTTCTTTAGGACTCTTAGGTGTAAATGGGCTGCCTCTGTTCTAACACCGACATCACACTGAAGAAGCCTTTGCCTCCTTAACACTTCTTGATCAACAATTTGCGTTTAGCATTTTTTGATCTTTGTTGAAGACACATTCACAGCATTCAATTTTAAATTATGACACAAGATGAAAGATTTGTAAAAATCACATGCCAAAAACGAACATTCCATGTAACATATATATCTGATAAAGACATCTGGACACAGATTCCTTACCATAGAATATCCCAAGCATCAGGCTGGATCCGGAAGACTTTTGCTCGAGCAATACCCATGCGCGCCGGCAGGTGGCATCGGCCGGTTCTGCGTGACGTCCACGCCGGAAGTGGCATCCATGTCACCTATATAGGCACCACCTTGGTGCGCTGATGTCAGTTCTTTACTTTCCGCGCCAGCTAGCGCAAATCCGTGAAGAGAGCTACCCTCTGTCACTTTTTGGCAGGCTTTTTGTTAACATTTTGTTTAAAAAAAATTGGTGTGTAGGTTTTTCCTTGATGTCGAGACTACCGACAAACCGTGCGGCGCCTGCCATCGTGCCATGTCGGTGACGGATCCACACTTAAGGGTCTATTACGATGGCGGATGGACTTTGGCTGTCCGCCATTGCCCCGGGAAATTGGGACCGCCCGCTATGTGTGCGGCGGTCCCGTTTGTGCAATTAGGATGCGCCCGCCACACTGGCGGGTGCATTCCGCATGTATTGCATTGCCGCGGGCGGTGCTGTCAGCAGCACCCGCCGCAATAGAAAAAAAGCATTTGTGCATTTGCATGCAGAACGTGGCAGGCACCATGCGGTGCCTGCCACGTCGTCCATGAAAATGCAGGGGGGTACCATAGGTACCGCCCATGTGCCCCCCCAGCCGCCCAACATACTGGGGGCCCACAACGGGCCCTCAACTGAGGAATCTGCATGCCTTTCTGTGGAAAGGTTGCTTCCTGCTCACATCGTAATATGGATGGCGGTGTCTAGCAGACACCGCCACCATATTCAACCCTTTTCCCCCCAGTCTTCTCGTCCGCCGCCCTACCCCCCGCCATCATAATATGGCGGGGGAAATGGGAGGCGGGCAGGGGATGATGTCGAGCGAACCGCCACTGCCATGCGGGCGGTTCCGATCCGCTCAACATCATAATAGACCTCTTAGTTTGTTTCTGGTGCCTGGAGAGTGACCACGACTCAGTCGTGCTCTGACTGCCGGGCCATGGCTCCGGAGGCTTTGAGGGACCGGTCCCTAAAGCTACTTGCAGCCCAGAGTTCGATTCCACGCCGTTTGCCCCAGAGGCTTGGTTCCTGGTCCCGATCGAGGGGCAGGTCCTGCACCACTCCATGAGTGCTATGTCGTCATCCTCCCACTCAAAGTGTTTGAGACGGTCAGGTAAGAAGCACAAGAAGTTGAAGCGTGCTTCAACATCTCCCTATCGTTGGCCGACATCAAGGAGGAGCCTTGATGCCCTATGCCTTTTTCTGCAGAACCTGCACCTGGGTCGGCACCACGGTTCTCTGCCTTTCCAGGGACTGGATCCGATGGCGAATCCGGACCGGTGCCGGTGGGTCCCTTGTGACCTTCCCTGGCACTGGCCCCCGCGCAGAGACTTCCGATGCCAACACCATTCTCATCCCCCAGGACCCAGATCGGTGCTGATCGACACCGATTCTGATGCTGATGGCACCCTTAGGTCATAGGTTAATTCTTCAGCCTTCCTTTGAGGGGATGGGAATGGAGGATGATTGGGAGGGGTTGCTGGACCCTATACAATACCAGCCTGAGCACAAAATGGACTGGTATGAGGAATTAGGTGAGACCAGTGGCCTGGAAAACTCTCCAGATTCTGGTCTGCTTTCTCCCCCTACTGTGGCTATGGAGGAGGGAGCTTCATATGCTATGGTGATGAGAAGGGTGGCTGAGGTCCTGGACCTTCAGCTTCCTTCAGTAGAAGTCAAGACGAGCATCTTGGCAAAGGTCCTGCAGCCATGTGTCTCCTCTTCGAAACCCCTCCTGTATAAGCCTCGACTGATATCCTTCTAGCAACCTGTTTCAAGCCCAGAAGGGGGCTTCTCTGAATAGGACAGTTGTCCTCCATCATCGCCCTGCTCTGAGTGACCCGACCTACCCCTAAGAGTTTGGTGGTCCAGGCCTCACAGTGCATTTCCCTCCGCACCCCCGGACAGGGAATCCAAGCGACTGGATAGTTGGAGCAAGAATATTTTTTATTCCACTAGCCTTGCATTACGGTCAATGAACACTGCATGTCTATTGGGCCGTTACACCTACTCCTTGTAGGAAATGGTTGCACATGTGCTGCCTCAGGTTCCAGAGGAGGCCTGAGCCATTCTCTTCCAAGCAGTATCAGATGGGAGAGATGCGGCAAAGTTCACTATTTGTTGTGGGCTTGACACTACCGACTCGCTGGGCAAAATAATGTCATTGATGGTGGCCATTCAACAGCACGCCTGGCTTACAACTTCTGGCTTTTCTGGTGATGTCCAGGCTTCCTTTATGAACATGCCCTTTGATGGCTCCTGTCTATTTGGAAATCAGGCAGACATGGCTCTGGAGCACTTTAAGGACTCACGGGCTATTGCCAAGTCCTTGGGCCTCTCAGTGGCCACCTGTTCCCCGTCTGCTTTTCATCCTATTTTGTGGCCACAGAAGGGGCTTTCAGCCATGCCAGCCATATCCCACCCACAAGACTGCGCAAGTTCAGCAACCTCTGCACAGCCGTGGGCCCAGCTCCTTTCGACTCCTGTGGGTCAGGCAGACAGAGGTCAAGTCAGTCCTCTCTTTTCCCCTGCAGCACCTAAACCTTCCTAGTCTGATCCTGCCATCAATCGGCCGCCCATGATCATGGGCGGCCGATTGATGGCAGGATCAGCCATCACCTCTACCACTGGCAAACCATCACATCAGACAAGTGGGTTGTTCAGATTTTCTGAAGGGGCTACTCCCTCCCGTTCAAGACTGCCCCTCCCATCATGCCTCCGACTTACAACCGGCTGATGGAGGACCCCCTGAACGTGCCTCAGGAAGAATTCTGCACTCTCTTGGCCAAGGGAGCCATAGAGAGGGTTCTGGCACCATAAGTAAGCTGTGGTTCCTATTCTCGCTACCTTCGTCCTATCCTAGATCAGCAAGCCTTCAACTACTTCCTCAAAAAGGAAGAGTTCAAAATGCTCACCCTGGCTCAGGTCTTGTCTGACCTAGATCCCTTTATATAAGGCCACGAGCACTTTCAGTTCACAGTGCTCCCCTTTGGCCTTACCAGCACCCCTCAGGTGATCACCAAGGTGATGTAGGTGGTCATTGCCAGTCTTCCCCCATCTCAACGACTGGCTGTTGAAAGCAAACTCACCCTAGACGGTCCTCTCCCACCTCCAGACTACGGCGAATCTCCTGCTTTCACTGGGGTTCACTATCAACGTGCTGAAGTCACACCTGACTCTCTCAGATGAGCCTTTCATCAGAGCTGTTCTGGACACAGTACATTTTCGGGCCTATCCTCCCAAGCAGCGAGTCCACGATATTCAGGCTATGATACAGATGTTTCAGCTGTATCCTGGATTTGGGTGAGACTGACTCAGGTTGCTGGGCCTCATGGCCTCCTGCTAATGACACATTCCAGCTGGCATATGCAGACTCTGCAGTGGGACCTGAAGTTCCAGAAGGCGCAGCATCAGGGGAATCTGTCCGACATGGTGCAGATCTCAGAGAGAACTGCCACGATCTGCAGTGGTGTCTGACAAACCACGATTGGGTCAGAGTCAGGCGCCTCTCTATTCCTCAATCAGATTGCACAGTAGTGACAAATGCATCACTCCTGGGATCGGGAGGCCTAAAGGAGATAGAGATAGGAGGACTCTGGCCTCTGGCGGAATCCGAAATCTCCATCAACTTGCTGAAGCGCCAATCCCTTCCATCAAATGAAAGCTGCTACAGGTGTTCACGGACAAAACCACCGCCATATGGTAATGCAACAGACAGGGTGGGGTGGGGTGGGGTGGGGTCGTGGACCCTTTGTCAAGAGGCCCTGCGTCTTTGGACATGGCTAGAACTGCAGGGCATATCCTTGTCCAGAACTGCAGGGCATATCCTTGGTCGTTCAACACTTGGCAGGTTCCCTGAACACCATAGCGGACAAACACAGCTGTTTTTGCCTAGGTGATCATAAATGTAGTCTCCAACCATATGTGGTGAAAGGTCTGTTCCAGAAGTAGGGAGAGCCTTGGTTAGATCGAGCAATGTCAGCAGTTTTGTGCGCTGGAGTTTCCAAGGCGGAACTCGCTCTGCAACACTTTTTGTCTTGAGTGGAGCTCAGGCTTCCTATATTCTTTTACCACTCCTGTCCAGAGTGCTCGAGAAGATCCAGCGCGACCTGGTCCAAGTCATTCTTGTGGATTCAGACTGGGCACATAGAATCTGGTATCCCCAGCTTCTACAACTGAGCATCGATCCTCCAATCAGGCTGCCCCTTTGGGAGGATCTTCTGTTGCAGCAGCAGGGGATGGTCCTCCACCCGAATCTGTCAACTCTACTCCTTGTGTCGAGATTGAGCGGCAGCAGTTGACCGCATTCAACTTTCCTCCCGAAGTCTGTGATGTGATTTTGGCTGCCAGTCGTCCCTCTCCTATGATCTGGTACACTTGCCAGTGGCAGAAATTTGTAAAATATTGTAGAGAAAGGTCTATTGACCATCTTTCTGCTTCTTCTCTCAAGTCGTTTTCTTTATTTTGACCATTGCCCAGCAGGGCTCTGCTCGGGGGACTCTTAAAGGATACCTTTTGACCTTGTCTTCCTTCTTGAGGCTGCCAGACCAACCCTCTTTATTGAAATCCCTTATTGCAAACCGATTTCTTAAGGGGCTTGTACATATGTTCCCACGTGCCCCATTCATCATGCTTCAGTGGGACCTTAATTTGGTAGTCACCTTCCTGACGTGGGCTACGTTGGAACCTCTGCACAACTGTCCCCACCGGCTGCTTTCCATAAAAACAGCCTTTTAAGTTGCAATATCTTCTGCCAGGAGGGTGAGCGTATTGCAGGTTCTGTCATCCAAGCCTCCTTTCCTGACCATCGCCCCTGATAAGTTGGTGCTTCACACTAGGGCCTCGTTCTTACCGAAGGTGGTAATACATTCCACGTAGGGCAATCAGTCACCTTGCCCTCTTTCTATGCTGCTCCTCACCTCTCTAAAGAGGAATAACAACTCCACTGTCTGGACCCAAAAAGAGCATTGTCATTCTACCTTCACCACACTAAAGAGTTCCTGGTGGACGACCAACTCTTTGTCGGGTACGTTGGATCAAAGAAAGGTTGTGTGGGGCAGAAGGGGACAATCTTTTGATTTCTACACTCTGGCCAAGAAACAGCCTTCGGAAGGCTTAAGAGCTCATTGCACCAGAGCTAAGGATGCGACCACAATGTTGCAAGATGGTGTTCCAGTCCTTGACATTTGTGTGGGCATCACTGCACATATTCACTGAGCATTATTGCCTGGACAGTCAAGTCCGCAGCACAGGCCTTTTTTTATCTGCTCTGTCCTGCAGGACTTCCTGATCTAAGCATGTTTGCAGTCCCTCTTCCAGGGATGGTATTGCTGGGTGTCTATTATAGCCTTATAGCCCGCCGTAGCGGGCTATACCGGCTATTAAAGGCCCGCTGCATCGTTAAAGGCCCGAGCCGAAGGCGAGGGACTTTAACAAAGCAGAGGGACTTTAAAAGCCGGTATAGCCCTGCTACAAAGGGCTATAAGGCTATTAGAACATTCTGCCACTAGAGGGCAGAATGTTCTAACAAATAAAACGAAGCCTTCAGGGAGCGCGAGGGGATTCAAATCCCCTCAGGCTCCCTGAAGCCTTTGTTCACAGCCAGAGCTGTGAACAAAGAAACATTGGAATGTTGGAGCTCCGGGCTTATACCAGCCATTATAAGCCCGGAGCACTCCATTGTTTTCAATGGAGCTTCCAACATTCCAATGTTCTAATCTAAGGTAAGGAATCTGCAGCTTGATGTCTATATCAGATGGACAAGTTACTTACCTTCGGTAATGCCTTATCTGGTAGAGACCTAATCTAGCCCCAGATTCCTTACCTACCAACCCATCCTCCCCACACTGGGACAGGTTTTAATGGTCCAGGATGATCCATTTCAGGGCACTAGTTGTTCTGAACACGCCAGTGTCAGTGCACTTTATGGCTCTGTGCTCCTGGTGTGGAAAGTCGTGAAAAGTAACTGACGTTAGAGTACCAAGGTGGCGCCTATAAAGGTGACGCGGACGTCACTTCCGGTGTGGATGATGACGCTGATGTCATGCGGAGCCGACTGACGCTACCTACCAGCGCACAAGGGTATTGCTCAAGCAAAAATTTTCCGGATCCATCCTGACGCCTGGGATATTCTAAAGTAGGGAATCTGTGGCTAGAGTTTTTCTACACTTAAAGAAGTAATGCACTTTGCACTTATCCAGGTAACCATTATGGTGATTTTAGTCGTCTTTGATCTTAAAAAGGGTTAGCTATGGAGAGCAGCCTTCAGGCTGATCTTGAAGGAGTGTAAAGTAGCTTGGTTTACCACATTTAATCAAGAGTGTGGATCAGATGAGAAATAACCACACAGTGTTTATGAAAGTTAAGTCTATTTATTAACACAATCACTATTACTTGGTATACACATAAGAATATTTTAAAGAAATCCGGTAAGTAGCACATATATACACTGGTCTCCAGGGGGAAGAACAAGCCATATCCTAAATACGTGGAATGCAAACTGCAAAGTAGAACGGGACTTTGACCAAAGGCCTTAAAAGTGCCTGGAGAACCAAGAACCACCCAAAGTAAGTACCCAGGAACCCCAAGGAGGCTGTGTGCAGAGTGGAAACACAGCCGCATGTCCAGTATAAGTCAATGGAGAAGTTACAGTTATAAAGAAAAAGGACCCTTCCCAGAGGACTCCGAAGAAATACTTTGGAGAACGGAAGGTTGAAGAGCCACCCCACCCTTGGTTGCCCCAGGAACCAGGTTGCCTGCACCAGAGAAACCGGGTACATAGGGGTGAAGTAGGATCGGAATCTCTCGTATAGGACAATGGGTGACTCTGAAAGAAAGGCCTCTGGAGACGTCTGTGAAGAAGCCCAGTGGAATCCAAGTGTAGATTCTTGAAGAGGAGAACCTGCAAGCAGAGGGGACAGTGTCTATTCCACTTGGAGGTGGCCCGAGGCAAGGAAGCACAATATTCTCCCTTGGCAGGAAGTTCAGAAGAGTTCATGCTGATCTTGTTGCTGCAACTGTGGGGAGCCAGTGATGCTGTGGAAGACCAGGAACCATACACTAGCTGCCTCACATTGGATGTCAGTGTCCAGGTGGTCGGTGTCTGGCAGGAGCACCAACCAGCCTTGGTAGCAGCAACTGGTGTGTAAGACAAAAAGGTGCAATTGTTGGGACCAGCAAGGTTCAAGGGACTCCTCACATGCCGGAGAGTCAGAGCAGGCTTTGAGCAAGCAGGGGAGCCCACCAAAACAGAAGAAGACACTAGAGGAGCACAGGAGTCGCAAGAGAACCTCTGGCAGCTTACCAAAAATGAAGGCCCACGATGCAAGGGATGCAGGGAGGATGCTGATCGTCAAGATATGAGATGCTGGTGTCTGGAGCTTCTTGTAGCCCGAAGTGCTTGGAGTGCAGAGCCAACAAGCATTTGTAATGGCAAGTCGATGCGGTGCACAGGGTTTGGACCCAGCGGCTCTGATGAGGGATACTGTCCTCCAAATTGCAGAGAAGACAGGTCAGGCCTCTGGGGAGCCACAGATCCACCACCTGTGTTTCTGAGCCTCTGGAAGTCCGTAGGACGATAGGAGCAGGAGAACAGTCGGCTACGATGTGGTGCCTGCAGATGCAGGGGAGTAACTCCTTCACTCCAAGGGAGAGTGCTTCGGATGTCCGTGATGCCCACGAGTCCCTGTAGATTCTGAGAGAAGCACAGACACAGACGAGACAGAATACTTGCAGAACAGCGAGACTAGGAGCAGCAGGAGTCTTCCTTTATGCAGTTTTGGTTCCAGGCGAAGTCCACGTGTCCAGATGGTCGAAGATTGTCTTGGTTTCAGAGGAGAGTCTTGTTTCACGTCGATATTGGAGACCCACCCATGCTGGAACCCTTAAATACCCAAGAAAAGGGTTGGAATGACTCGGGGATCCCTCCCAGAGGAGTGGCTGCACAGAGGGGCTGATACTACCCTGTCCTTGTCCAGGTTTACACCAGAACGGGAACCAAGGGTTCCTGAACTGGCTCAAACTGCTTTATGCAAGGAGGGCACCAAATGTGCCCTTCCATGCAGTCTGGCGGCGCTGCAAAGCGCCCCCACCCCAGCCCAATACACTAAGTCCTGCCTGGAAGGTGGTCACACCTTCTTGTCACAGGACACCTATTGTTCTACCTTCTCCTGTTCTAGCTCACCTCAGCAGCAGGAGGGCAGAAGAGTGTCTGTGGTCGGCGGCAGCACTAGTTTGCTGGCAGACCCTGAAAGGCTGTAACCAGTAGAACAGGAGAATTTTTTAAGGAGCTCCGCAGTAAATGGAATCATACCTCCAACACTGGGATCGGTGATGGGGTATGATTCCAACATGTTTGATACCAAACATGACCAGATTCGGCACAGCCATTATATAGTTGGAACTTTTCATAATTACTGATGTCCACTATATTTCTTAAAATGGATGACACACTTACAAAGCCTGGAGAATCGACTCTGGGGTTTGTAGGGGTGTCCTGCTAATGCAGGGCCACCCTCACACTTATACCCAAGCTCCCTGCCCTCAGGACTGAAGGGCCTACCATAGGGTGACATAGGTTTTAAGTGCAGTGACTTGAGATATAAGGAAATTTAGATCTATTGTGAGAGGTGCAAGCACCATCTCACACAGACTGCAGTGGCAGACTTGTAGTCTGAGTTTAAGTGGACTTCCATGGGTGGCACAATACATGCTGCAGCCCATGGGAGCTCCCTGGTGTACCTATGCTCTGGGTACTTTAGTACCATATTCTAGGGACTTATAAGGGTACACTAGTAGCCAATTGTAGATGTACAACAGTACTTACCAAAGCTATTTTGGGAGAGAGGACACACTGCTGGGGTCCTGATTTGTAGGATCCCAGCAAATTATAGTCAAAACATACTGACACCAGGCAAAAGGGGTTGGGGTGGGTAACCATAAAAGAAAGATCCTACAGCCTATATGACATATAACTTAAAACCCTTTTTCGAACTTGTGACCTTATAAGTAAGGCCAAGCATAAGGCCTAAATTATTCTCTGTAATATTATAATGCAATGCTGAAGTTTTATTGGTATGAGGCGCTCATATTTGTCTGTATTTTTTTCATAATCCACACCTGTATGGTGTTACTTACTTGTGACCTATTGTTCTGTCACTATCCCTATAAGATATACTTGACACCTGTATTAGGCTAGCAAGCTTCTCACATGAGAACATTCTCACACTACTCATACAAATGGGCACGAAGACTTGGGGGCAGAGAAGAACGAGCCATTCAAGAATCCTGGTCTCCAAGCCCATTTGGGTCCTTCCCTCTATACAGCACAGCACAATCCATGGGCAGTGCAGTGCCCAGACCATACTCTGACTTGGTGCAGGTATAGAGCTTTCATACCATAGGTCCCATGATGACACATTGTTAGCTATGGTTTGGATGTAGGAAATATAACTAAAGAACTATAATGCTTACTTTTTCGTATTGTTCATGTGAATCAACAATTGGCTAATAGCTGCCATCGATACAATTGCCCCTCTCAAACTTAAAGACCAATCTTAAGTCCTTACTCACACCAACAGCCTGTCAACCTCCCATTACTCCTGCTATGTGAAACCCTCTCTGGGCTCTTTCAAATAAACTTTTCTGAAATTCACCGCACTTTTGCAGATCAATCTCACAATTTTAAACCCCCAGGCCACTCCTTTCCCTCCATCTCACCTCATTACTGCAGTCTGAAAACCTTTCTTTGTCTAAATCTGAAAAGTCTGTTCTAACCTGTAAATAAGGCTCACCCTTGGACACTTGTCCTCTCCGCTTCTAGACTTTGTAAGTCCGTGTTATCAACCCTATCTTAAACGCATTTTTTAACACCCCTCTATTGATGGAAACCATCCTCCAGAAAACTGTCCCAAGTAATCCCCCTTTCTGAAAAAACCATCTGCGGTCCCTCCTGTCTTAGCCAACATCAGGCATGAAGCCTATCTTTCTGCGGCCTCTAAAATGTTTTTAAAAATTGCTCATTACTCGACTATCTAATTATCTTGACATTCATACACTTCTCCATACCTCACAATACGATTTAGGCCACAATGCGAATTTACAATAGATTTAGTCTTTTTTTAGTAATAGATGCCAGTCAGTCTCTCTTTCTCTTGTCTTCCTCTTCTACTGCTCTCAAATATCGGCTACCACAGGGCTCATCCCTGATCCCCAGCCTTTTGGCCTATGGCATGTGTGTGTCTCTATTAGCTAAATATGTTGAGACCTTTAGACTCAACACTCTCTCCTCTGTGGATGACATGCAGTTGATTGTCTCTATTGAGGACAATCCTGTACTGGCTCAAGGCCCTTCTAAAGACTACATCTTCTCTCACCCCTTGGAGAAAAAATTGTTTTCTCAAGCTAAACTAAAAAAAAATTATATTCTTATCTTTGGCTCCTCCAACTCCATCTGGTGTCAATCATGCTGGCCAGCTGAACTTGGTACAGTTCCCTCTCCCACCTCTGTAGCCAGGAATCTAGCAGTCAAATTTGTTAACAATTTATCTTTAAGCCCTCAAATCTCAGCTGTTGTGGCCACATGTTTTGCTCTTCTATGCTTTCTGAAATAAATCTTTGACATTCTGCCTCCTGACACTCGCACAACTATTGCACGCGCTCTAATTACTATAAGATTGGACTATGCCAATTTTTTGCATCTTGGTCTTCCCAAATATCTTACACGCATTCTCAAACTAGTGCAAAATGCAGCAGTCAGGATCCTTCTTAATGTTCTCCAACAACAGTTACCCATCATCTCAAGGAGCTACACTGGCTTTCTGTGCAGAAAAGGATACATTTTAAGGCCTTGTGAACACACATAGAGCATTTCACAGGAGAGATGTAGGTATATTTTAGATATGCTCCCTCCATAATGTCTTCCTCACCTCTTGGGATCCTCCAATGCCAATCTTCTACAGACTCCTAGGTCCCTTTGTTCATGCATTTAACCTCACTGCTGCCAGTCTGTGGGATGCACTTCTGCTGCGGGGATTCTGCTCATGCACAGAACTATGCGCAGGAAACCAGGATGTCAGTGAATTGTGGTGTACCAAAAAACTCACCTCAGTACCCCTATCCGACTAGCATCAGTGTCTCATTCGTTCTCCGTACTACAGCGAAGCTACCAATGATTAGACAACCCAGAACAAGCAACTTAGAATACTCTCAGGAATAGTGGGAATGCAAAAATTCCCACAAAGACACGCAAATCTCTGATGACAGTTCGAGAATCAGCACTACTTTGTGGCCAAACCCATAGAAAGTGTGCGCACGAATCCACTGTGACTAAGATGAACTTATACGCAGTATCAGAGGAGAAAGGACCGCCGTGATCTAAATAAACACACCCAAGTGGTTTATTAGATATGTACAACTGTGTTTGAGGTGGACGCGCAGCAGTCAAAGGTTTAATCTGCTGGCAAATGTCACAAGTAAGGACATAATCACAAGTCTGTTTATACAATCCACGCCACCAGTAACGTTGCTGCAAGATAGTGACACTCGCTGAAATGCCGGCATGAGCCGAGGCCATGCCTTCGTGAGCTGCTGTTATCAAGGAAAGCTTGCGGTCCGCGTTGGGAATCAATCTGTCACCAACATTGTTAATTCTCACATAGGGAACTTTATCAGGACTCAAATGATAAGAGTAATTTGAAGGGAAATTATCACCCTTATCGGTTGCAGCAATAGCTGCCAAGATGTCATCATCAATTTTACCTTTGGATCTTGTAACTGCTGCTACTGAGTATGTCGCCACTGCCGTTTTCGCTGCTTCGTCAGCTAAACTGTTACCAACAGCATGTACCCCTACACGCTGGTGACCAAGAGTATGAATTACATGCACAAGAGGCAGACGTTCTTTAAGTTCTGCAACTCGAACCCAAAGCATTTTATGTTTGATTGTGCTACCTTTGGAATCACGATATTCATTCTGAGTCCAAAAGAATAAATTGTCATTGAAAGACTGAACACAGTAGTAAGGGTCACTTACAATAAGAGTAGTCACACGGGGATCAGCAAACTCTAGTGCAAGCACTAGAGCACGTAGCTCTGCCAATTGGGCGGTACGGTCCCCTAATGTCTGCATGTGCACGGCATCGGACTTGAATTCTTCATTCACAATGGTACCAGCCACTATTGCGCAGGCCGCTGAATAAGCATGTTTAGATTCAGTCGCCGGTTGCGCCGAAACGTCAGTGTAAATTATACAATGGTATTCCTCAGGCGGGCGCATGTACTGAGGAGCAGGATGAATAAATTGATACTGTAAGTACTCCTGAGTTTACAATGAAGAATCAAAGATAAACGTGACATCCGGAGACGTCAAGGAAGTTGCCCATTGCATCCAACGTGGATGCAAAGCTTTAGAATTCGGTACACTGGCTTTCGTTACTGCCTCAAGGGCAGGATATGGGGTAACAACCAACATGCATTTTCCCTGCAACAGCGCCCTCTCCTTTAGGATCGCCATCTGTACAGCCGTCAATACTTTCTCGACAGTTGAAAAACGCATTTCAGCCAAAGTGTACAAGTGTGACTTGTAAGCAATAGGAACTGTGTCTCCTTCATTAAACGTCAATTACGTGAAACCCACTGCGCCTGGCACAAGTCTTATGACCAGGTTTGTGTGGTTATCACGTGTCAGTAAGTAGTTTGATTCATGAAGATCAGACTGCAAGGATTGCAGTATAGCTGAATGTTCAGGAAGCCAGCATGATTTGGTAAAAGTAGGTTGTATCAAGGCATATAGCGGCTTGATATGCTGAGCATAATCAGGAATGTAAGTACGCCCGAAGTTCAAAAAACCCAGCAATGATTGTAGCTTTTTCAGAGTTGTTGGAGCGCGCAAACAAGCGCATTTCTGCAGGAAGTGAGAAGCTAAACCTCGTCCTTCGCTGTTGAGCTCATAGCCCAAAAACAACACTGTATACTCTGCAATGTGTGACTTTGCAAAGTTAAATTTGTAACCGAAGTCCGCAAACATGACAATGATGCGGTCAACGCGACACAGATGCGTCCATAATTCATTGTCTGTGAGATAAATATCATCAACATACGGGTACGCATCAAGGTCAATGCTCTCCAACAGAGAGACAACACATGCGGCAAAGATGCCTGGGCTGTTTTTATAGCCCATGGCTAATCTTTTGAACTGTTTTTGTTTGCCGCCAGAAGTAAAGGCTGTCCATTGACTACTAATAGATGACAGGTTATGACTGTAAATGCCATTGGAAATGTCAAGTGTGGTCTTAAACCTTTTTCTCACGAGACCATCAACCAGGGCAGAACTGTGGGTATTCTGTACTGCACACGTCCGACAATGAGAGTTCAAATGCCGATAATCCAAAACTAGGCGGTACAACCCATCCGGTTTGGTCACAGTGAACAGAGGATTATTCATGGGTGACACACATGTTTCAATTACACCTTGATATTCTAATTGTTCAAGGATTTCTACAACGTGAGCTCTCGCTTCCCGTCGCATAGGATATTGGGGTTGTTGCTGTGGCATTGACCGTAATGGAATCTGATGCATAGGTGAGAGTTTATCCCAACCGACCTGAGTGCGGTACAACGCCAGTGCAAGCACCTGAGCCCACCCTTCTTCAAAATTCTGCACCTGCTCCTTTGGAACAGTATGTGCAAAACTAGGAAGGATTACCTCCTCCCCGCGTGGAGCGGCCAAAACAAAAGGTGGGGGCCAGTCCGCCTCTGCTAACAAAATGTCATATGTAGAAGTCAGATTTTCCCAAAATATACCTCTTATTGTATGTTTTATGTCACCTTCAATTAAAAGGACTATTTCATATAGTCTGTCAAGGGGAGCCACTCTAGTGTCAGCAGTTTCTACTGTAATAAACGTGTCAGTTGCTGTCGCCTTCAGATACGGACGCTGTGCTTGCCGCACTATTGTAACCTCCGCTGCACTGTCTAGCAGCGTTAGCGCCCATGTCAGGTTCCGAAGCTGTGTTCTCACTATCTGTGGCATACCTCGCGGTTAATGCAGCAACTTTCTTTTTCTGAAACGGAGGGCGCTGACATGGAAAGTCGTCCTGCTTGCCTTTACCATCAGCTGGGCGGGGCTGTTCACCTCCTTGTCGGGCACCCCGACCTTTGCCACGTTCACCTCCACTGGATTATGAGACCGATGTTTCCTGTGAAGAACGAGGAGAGCGTTGATCAGGAACCTGAAATCTATCAGGAGACCTAATTCTTGTGCGATCGCGCAAATCATATGTGCGTTCAGTAGACAGAGGAATTGGCGATGCAGGACGCGACCCTTGTTTCTGTTGCTGCTTCCCCTGCTTCTTATTTTTCCAATTTTGTTTAGGAAAAACTGGACAGTCGTCTTTAGTAGACTTAACCGTCTGAGTTTGCGGTTGAGCTGCTATTTTAGCAAAAAGCTTAACACCCGAACTATTGAGGCCAATGGTCTTATAAGCCTCCGCAATCATTTTCGGTAACTGCCGGGGTTTATCGGTGTCGGCGAAAATGCGTAGCTCATTCAACACCTGAAAGTTAACCGCATCTCCCTTGACGTTAGAAAGGATGAGATCAGCAACTACGTCAAACACGCCAACAAGCCTCATTCCCAACTCGACCGCCGCCTCCGGACCGTGCTCATCCTGAACACGCTTAATCACGGAGGGCAGTAGAGTCATGGACGGTGAGCCGAAGCACTTCGCATAGACTGCTGCAAATACTTTACCCCAGTTCTCACAATCTGTCACCTCAGGTACTAAGTCTTTCTGCAAACTAATTGTCAGAATCCTGCGTTTCTCAACAGGAGTCGTATTAGGAAATACTGCTTCCAGTTGGTCAAATTTCTCGTCAAGCCAAAAAGGCATATCGTCCTTATTCTGGGGGCGCTTGCCCATTACCGAATTAACCATGATGGGACTAATAGTAATCCCAGCCAGTCCAACTGGTTGCGCTGCAACCCCAAGTGCCAATCTGAAGGTTGCGTGAGACGTATTGCACTAAAGCCCTATGCACCGCAATCAAGGCGGTATGGAGCTGACGTAAGTCATCCACTGGGGCTAGTAAATAACGTGGATGTGGTGTGAACCCGGCCAAGACTGGCCAAGTGGCCCCAGGAATGGACAAGGGACCTTACCGAACCGGAGTTACGGTGTGGGGGAGGGCGCCATTAAACCAAATACGATGCTGCCATGCAGAAATCGGAATTTACTGTGTCCTATATGGCTTGTAATTTGCCGGTACTGCCGTAGGAGTGTAAGCGTGGAATGTGTGATCATCCGCATCCACCTCAGGAAACGTAACCCAAGAGTAGAAAAGCTCATAGGGGAACGATGCATTGGCACTCACTACAAAGATTACTGACATACCATCGTCGGGCACTCCAAACTATGTCAGATGACGCCGGAGCGGGGCGCGACTATGCGCTGCTATATTAACATCGGCCATAAGGACACAGAGAAGAAAAACAATCTATATGAAAACGCAGCACAAAAAGGGGTAGTAATTCACAAAGTAAAACCTTTTTAATTGTCAAGCTTGAAGGAACCTATAAATTATTTATATAGGTAGGTTTAAACTGTCACTCCCGTCAACCGGAAACAAGAGAGGGTGTCATGGACAAATATAAGCACTACTAAAGCGTCTTGAATACAAGACCAAACGTTATGTGCGCCATGTTGCTGGGATTCTGCTCATGCACAGAACTATGCGCAGGAAACCAGGACCTCAGTGATTTGTAGTGTACCAAAAAACTCACCTCAGTACCCAGAACCCCTATCCGACTAGCATCAGTGTCCCATTCGTTCTCCGTACTACAGCAAAGCTACCAATGATTAGACAACCCAGAACAAGCGACTTAGAATACTTTCAGGAATAGTGGGAATCAGGAACACTCTTTCGTTATTATACATATATAAGTCCACAACGTGAGTAATCAAAGACACGGTAAAGTTTAAAATGTTTATTTTAACTACGTGCCCGAAGAATCAGTACTTTGGCTAACATAAGCAGACAGATGATTTAAATTAATACCATCAGCATTGCTACAATTCCATAAAACACAAAGGGAGAAATCATGTTAAAAATGATAGTGGAAACAGGTCGTATAGCGCCTTGTGTACCACCCTCCCCTGGCTAGATGCTAGGTTTTATAATAATAGACGTTCTCTAGATTTGAACGGGGAACCCCATACCTCTAAGATCATCTTAGGTGAATCACATCACAGGATCAGCACCGCTCTCTGTAGATGGAAAAGTTTTCACCAAGTGCCAGGATCATGCATGCAATGCAATATTAAAGGCACCCGAGTTTCAGATATTTGCAGCTGTGTGCTTGTTGTGTCTAGACCGTGGGCGGATCAAACTGAATTCAACAGCATACATTGTTATTTGACCTTCAAGGCTTCTGTACTCAGTGTGCAGACTAAGGTCATGGTGTAAGTCTAGGGATGTGAAAAACAGACCGTTCTCATGTGAAGAAAAAGCAAGCAAGCAGTTTTACTTATAACAACAGTTACATGTAGTGTCGTGTGCGAAAGCAGCAAAGCGGCAAGATGGCGTTTAACTTCTAATAAGCTTATGCCAATATAACAATGTGTGCAAGCAGAACCCTGTCTCCACTACAATTCTTCCTGAGCTTGCCTGATTCCCTGAGAAACCTGCTTTTGAAAAAGCTCAAAACCTGGCTCCTTGTGGCCGTCCAACTGTCCTTTTTAGCTTGACCTTATGCTGTCTTTTTCAATGCTGGCCTTTAAACAAAGGAGAGGGGGCTCTCACACCGAAGGGATGGAGCACCCGGTAACTGATAAGTTCAAAAAAAGTTTTCCCCTCGGATGAATCATGCACTGATCATTTCCCAATCATACATACATATCCACTTCCAAACCATATAGTCTACACAGATCGTTGATAATTGAGGCACTTATCGATCAACCACACTCTAATTAAAAATCAATTTCCTTTAATTGGAGATATATCCACATATAATACTCATATGAGTTCATTCACATATAAAATCATCAAAAATGAATAAGCTTTAGCTAAATAAAACATCTATTACAAAAAAGAAGAATTTGTCACAGTAATAAATAAAATACATAAACAATATACCACAATATAAAGCAATATGCACCAATGTAAAATGAGGAAGAATACAAAAAGAGACAATATACTATGTCATTTTTAGCGTTAATTTGGACATTTGAATAGGCAGCAACAAGCATAGGTATAAATCCCTTGTCTTAAACTGTTTGCTGACTTCACCAAATTTAATCGCATATGTGGGCGTCGACGCGTTTCGATGGTGTAGTTTCAATAAAGACCACCTTCTTCAGGACAATATTTTTTGTCTTCCTCAATCGTTAAAATGACCATATCACATATAGGCCTTGTAACTTCATTGCTTTTATTGGTATCAGAGTCAGTTTCGCAATAGGCCACTTCTTATACAGGCCAATGTACTGTGTTTTAATTTCCAGAGTGCGAACCGTGATACCGTTCGTTCTGTTTGGGTCACGAGCTCCGCACCTTTGGCGGATATTTTATTTCACGCGTGGCTCTTTTTTATTATTAGATCACTCGCTCTTGGTATTTTATCCGGGGTTGATCAACTCGTATCCAGTCTCCACCGCGTCTAGCGTCCGCGTTCATTGGGTCGCGTCATCAGTCCGCGTCCTGTTTTCATGTGAAGAAAAAGCAAGCAAGCAGTTTTACTTATAACAACAGTTACATGTAGTGTCGTGTGCGAAAGCAGCAAAGCGGCAAGATGGCGTTTAACTTCTAATAAGCTTATGCCAATATAACAATGTGTGCAAGCAGAACCCTGTCTCCACTACAATTCTTCCTGGCTCCTTGTGGCCGTCCAACTGTCCTTTTTAGCTTGACCTTATGCTGTCTTTTTCAATGCTGGGACAGTCTGTTCAGGCAGCTATTCACGCTTTACAAGGTCTCATCCATTCAAGAATAATATTTCTCAACCGATTAAGCCGTCTATAGCTGTGACGCTCCCTCTCACTAAATCAAGCAAACTCTATGATATAGTCTATCTTAACAACATTGGGGCTTTGCTCCTAGTCAACCAGTATAAATATATTCTGCTTGTAATTGAATCATCCTCCAGAATTGTGTGGTCACAAAAGACAGATGTCACTTGAATGATCATAAAAGGCTTGCAATGGGAGCAGTTAGGACTTTCATTCAAGTGTTGGTGTGGCATTCACAGCAAAGGCTTTCACTGATGCTGTGTGTGCTCTGGGGATGCAGATGTTATTCTCACACATGCTGCGCCCCTAGACAGCATAGTCAAGAGGTTCGACAGCAGCCATGACACTGTCAGCATGATGTTGGGTACTGAAATGTATATCTGACACAAATAACTTTTAAATAATTTGTTGAGAAGTGTTTTGCAGAATCTCAGTAACTATGAAATGTTGTTTGGATCACCAATGTAGATCAGTGATGTTTTTATCCCGGGGCCGTGGGTAATTGCTGCCTAAATCACATGTTGATCTATTGCAGGCTCCTAGAAATAAGAAAGAAGCTGTCCAAGCAGAAAGACTCCACCCGCCAAACTGGTGCTACTGGGGGGGTGGATCCTGAGACTCGGGAGCCTGGTCCAGGAGAAGAACGTAGGCAAAGTAGTATATGGGCTATCCTTCAGTCCACCAATACCAGTCATTTGCACATGCACATCATATTGCCTCCACCGCAAAGTAAAATGAGCAAGTGTCTGTTGACTTTATCAAGCAAGCTATGAGCTTGATTCTGTTCAGCAGCCACCATACATCTTTCGTGCCTCCAGTTCGGCCCAAAATGTACCCATCCTCTTTGGGGACTGTTAATGCACAAGGAAATAAATAATTAAGTAACTGTGCTACCTCAACATTCAGATGCTCTTCACACTGTGATGTCTCAGGAACCCATAAGCAGTTCCGACATTCCAGACGCCTTTCACACCTGTTACTGAGGAAGGTTAGCTTTAAAAAGCTACTGTCACAGCCCTCCATATGCTCAGCATTCTATATTTACCAAGATCATGAGACTCCTTTGAACTGTCCTTGTGCGAAGGAACTTGGGCAGGTTTCAACAACTGCCCTGGTTTTAGTTTTAGGTTGCATTGTGTCGGGTGCTTTGATCCTTATGTGTATTACAGCTCTGATTATCCTTCTGAAGATGATGCATGGGCACTATCTCCAAGAACACTTGCCTCTGGCTGTTGTGTTGCAAGAGGTACAGCCACACCTATCATCTCAAGTAGTGACTAGTTATGATCGAGTTATTATCAAAGCATATCCATTCCAGCTACCAGCATTAGGGACCAACACAAATGATTCAGATTTCTCATATCTTATTACATTGCCTTGGAAGAAATTGTCACTCAAGGATCCTATGTACATCAGTGGGATATAAATGCAGTAAGCAGTTATTGGACGACCTGTCTTTATACACTATTTGAAAACAATTACCCGTACCTTGATGCCTAAGCCATTGAGAAATCTACAGCTTTCATAACTACATTCTTCATTCAAGTAACCAATGCCTGATACAAAATTTGGGTTTCAATATTTGTTTGAACGAATTCAGTATCTGGTTGCATTGTATATACAAAGACGCCAGTCAAAATGCAACACACATATGGTGCCCAGTGCCTTTATAACACTGCTATATACTCAAAGTAACATTTATCAGCTCCAGATTCACTTCGTTCAAATGAAAGCTGCAAGAACCGTGTCTTAAGTTTCAAGCGCCAATAAATTGAGGAGGAGGAAAAGCGGGAGAGGAGAAGCGGGATTGCACACTGTAAGAAAATAATTACAACACCAAAGCTCCGTAAGAAGAATTTCATCTCCCTAGAGAAATGCAGAAGAACATCAGAAGGAGAAACATCCTCCACAGTGGCAAGGCAATTTCACTTATCAACTATGTACATTGGTACATCTCAGACATACACACGGGACTTTAAAAACTGCCTCACTGCTTCAGGTGGAGTGAAAAGATATTCCCTGACCTTGCACTGGACCCTCAACCATGCCAGAGCATGAGCAAAGCTACAAATCGTTTAACTAAAATCTCTCTCTGACTAATAGTAACTCTCATTCCTCTGGAGTATTATCCTGTTCAGGTCCGGTATCACAATTACTTTTGCCCCCTCAACTGGGTTTCTAGTTGCTGATTTTCCACCATTTCCTCTATGTGTAGGACATGAGAGGTCAACCAGTAGAGTACCAGTAACCCCCAAAAAACTTCTAATGGCCGGGCTTGTCAGCAGCAGACTCGACGACGGCAACGCGCTCTACACTGGCACCGTCCAGAAACTCCAAAAGAAACTGCAGGACATCCGGAACACCGCTGCCAAAAGAAACTGCAGAACATCCAGAACACCGCTACCAAAAGAAACTGCAGAACATCCAGAACACCGCTGCCCGACTCATCCTGAATATCCCACGCCGCAGCCACATCACCGGCTACCGATCAACAAAAGAATTACCTTCAAGCTCCTCACACACGTCTACGAAGCCCTCCACTACGTCAGACTGGCATACCTCAACCACCGCCTCTCCTTCTACACTCCCACCAGACAGCTCTGCTCCGCCCAACTGGCCTTGGCCACCATCCCACGGATCTGCAAGACCACGGCTGGAGGAAGATTTTTCTCCTAACTGGCTGCAAAGACCTGGAACTCCCTGCCTCTGCACCTCATGCAATCACCATCACTGTGCAATTCAGGAAGGACCTCAAGATCTGGCTCTTCGACTGAACCGCAGATCCACCCCCACCCCTCAGCGCCTGGAGACCCTCACGGGTGAGTAGTCGCGCTTCATAAGAACCCTGATTGATTGATTGATTGATTAATAATAATAATAATAATAATGTGATTTATAGAGCGCGAACAGCTACCTCACAGGGAGGTGTCCCGGCGCTAGAAGAGGGGAACGTACCACAGAGGTCCAGGGGCAGGAGAGGGAGACCTAGCGAGGCTGAGAGAAGAGCCAAGTCTTTAGCAACTTCTTAAAGCAGGGTTCAGATGGAGCCTGCTGGATTGCTTGAGGTAGGGAGTTCCATAGCACAGAGACATTTGCTGAAAAGGTGCGACCACCAAGGCGCGCCTTTTTTGCTCGTGGGACAGCCAGCAGGATACGGACATTAGACCGTAATGCACGGTGTTGGGTATACCTAGGAAGGCGTTTTTTTAGGTAGAATGGGCAGGAGCCATGCAGAGATCTGAACGCGAGTGTCAGGGCTTTGAATTTTATCCGGTTGGCGACAGGCAGCCAATGCAGGGTTCGAAGATGCGGAGAGACTGACTGTTTGAATGGAATTCGCAGTAGCAGCCTCGCAGCCGCATTTTGAACTACCTGCAGTCTATGGATTAAGAATTTTGGGAGGCCCAGGTAAAGACCATTGGCGTAGTCCAGCCGTGAAGTGACAGTTGCGTGGACTACCATTTTCCTGCAACTCTCGGGAAGGAGTTTAAGAAATTTACGGAGGTTTCTTAATTTACTTAGGCAGCCGCCGGCCACTTGTTGGACATGGGAAGAGAAAGACATCTTATCATCCCATCTCACTCCAAGATTTTTTGCCGAATGACTGGGCAAGGGTGAGGGACCCATTTCCACCGGCCACCATAGCTCTGGGGCTGGGACAGGGCCTTTACCGAAGAAGATGACTTCGGTTTTATTGGCGTTTAATTTTAGTTTGTTGGTATTCATCCAGTGTGCAATGTCCTGGAGACAGCCTTTGAAATTTGCAAAAGATTCCTGTGTCATTTCTGTGTAGGGGAATACCAGCTGGGTGTCATCGGCATAAGAAATTGCCTTAACACCCCAGTTGGCAATGAGCGTGAAGAGGGGGGCCAGGTAGATGTTGAACAAAAGAGGACTGAGGGCTGAGCCCTGCGGGACTCCACAGTTGAGGGTTTTAGGTGTGGAAGAGATCGTCCCGAGTGCCACCTTCTGTGTTCTCTGAGATAGATAGGAGTTAATCCAGCTCAGCGCGTGGTCTTGAATGCCTATCTCTGCCAGTCGACAAAGTAATCTGGCGTGGTCCACCGTGTCGAAGGCGGCCGATAGATCCAGGAGTACCAGCATAGCTGAACTTCCTGCATCCATCGACCACCTCACTGACTCGGCCACCTCTAAGAGCGCCGTTTCAGTACTGAAACCGGGCCGGAAACCAGACTGAGTTTCATGGAGAATGTTGCTGATTTCCACAAATTTACTCAGTTGGCGTTGTATCACTTTTTCCAGCATTTTTCCTGGTGCGGCTAAAAGGGATATTGGGCGGAGGTTCGTCAGATCATCTGGATCCCCATTTGGTTTTTTCTTTAGGGGAAGGAGCGTAGCATGCTTCCAAGCGTCCGGAAAGATTCCTGACGTAATGGAAGAGTTCCAGATGCTTTGGAGTGTGGGCGCTACAGGGCCCGCTAAGGTGCTCCAAAGTTTAGCCGGACAAGGGTCATCGGGTGAGCCGGATTTACAACGGTTAAGCTCTTGCCTCACCTCGTTCAGAGAGACATGCGCGAACTGGGTGAGGGTTTCTTTTTTTTCGCTGTTGTACGCTATGTCTTGTTTCTCAGTATTTATCGCTGGACCAAAGGAATCATAAACTCTCTTGATTTTATGGTCAAAGTATTCTGAAATTTGCTCACAGAGTAAAGGTGTGGGGGTGACTTCTCTCTCAATACATTGAGGTTTGAGGAAGGACTGTACAACTTTGAACACTTGTTTGCTGGATTGTTCTGCCTGCCTAATCGAGTCCGCATAGAAGTGTTTTTTATTATTCCTAATAGCTTTCCGGAATTTTTTTAATGCATCCTTATATATAGCTTTTCCTACTGGATCGTACTTTTCTCTCCAAAGTCTTTCCAGTTTTTTACAGGCCGCTTTCTCCTCTCTAAGTTCCTGCGTAAACCAGGGAGCTGAGGGGGCTTGTCTTTTAGATAGGGCACGAGAGGCCGGGGCGATAGAGGATACCATTCCTCCTATCCATTCATTAAGGAGCACTGCGTCCCTATTGGGATTATTTGTCAGGAGGGGAGTGGTACTCGCCAGTGCCGGGAGCATAACCTCGGGGGTCAGTTTGTTCCATTGTCTTTTCATAAAGTAGCGCTTACTGGGCACCTTAGTATCACTACGGAAGTCCAAGGTGATTGTGATAAGTGAATGATCTGACCATATCAGAGGGAGAGGTTTTTCAGGTCGCACGTCCTTAATGTTGGTAAAGATAAGATCAATCGTATGGCCCCCAGTATGTGTGGGGCCCTCATTGATCAGTCTAAGGCCGGCCGCATCTAACGTTGTTCGGAGTGTCTCTGCCAAGACACAATCTACTTTATCCATATGGATATTAAAATCACCCACCACAAGAAAAAGGGGATGAAGAAGTGAACTCTGTACTATTGTATCTAATAGGGAAGTGAGGATGAAGTCTGCGCTGGCCGGGGGACGATAAATCACTAGCCCTGCTAGTGAGAGCTGAGGGCTCACTTGAAAGCAAAAGTGGAGACCTTCCATACCTTGAATCGTCGTGGCAGCCGAGGATGTCAGTACTATGTGCTCTTTAAAAATGATTGCTACGCCTCCGCCTCTTTTTGTCCCAGGCCGGTTGGCGAGGCATATTTTGAATCCCAGAGGGATAGCCAAAGCGGTAGAGGACAGGCTGTCCTCTTTGATCCATGTTTCAGTTAGGAACAGGATATCCCAGATCTGTTCTTCTAGTAAGATCCAGATCTCATCAGTGTGTTTGACAAGGGATCTACAGTTGAGTAGACCCGCTTTGATGTGGGTTTGAGGGGGGGTTTTAAGGATGGGCTGTATTGCGGGGGCGGCGTTGTCGAATGTTATCCCACAGTTGTTGCAGGTTAGGGCGGGGTCAGGAGTTGCTGGATCTATAGAGTGGGGGCAGCAGTTGGATGGTGGGTTGAATACCTTTAGGTCCTCACCGGACCATACTGTCCGTCCGCCGGATGTACCGTTTTTGGCAGCATGTCTGGCCCCGGCCGCGGTCTGGTCGCGGACGGGCGCAGACGGGCTTGCCTTAGGCGCGCCTTCGGCGCGCAAACGGCGCTCCCGCTGCGCTCGTCCGCTGCGCTTCCTAGCGAGACACATAATTTATGACTGAAGTGGAGGGCGTCACGGGGGCGTGGCCAGCTGAGGTGGGCGTGTCCGATGACGCGCCTCGCCCTCGGAGTGGCGGTTGTCAGGGGAAACGTTGCAGCGTTACAACACGCTGTTCAGGCGAGATCGAGCAAGTTTTTAAAAAGGTATTTCTACAGGGTATCACACACAAAAGTTAAAACAATAGTTAAAACAGTGGCAGCACACTCCCGGCTTCCGCCTCAGGAGACTCTAGGATACGTGGGAGTCGCGCTTTTGAGCTGCGCGCTCTTTTGTAGTCAGGGAGGGGGCGTGGCCAGCTGAGGTGGGCGTGTCCGATGACGCGCCTCGCCCTCGGAGTGGCGGTTGTCAGGGGAAACGTTGCAGCGTTACAACACGCTGTTCAGGCGAGATCGAGCAAGTTTTTAAAAAGGTATTTCTACAGGGTATCACACACAAAAGTTAAAACAATAGTTAAAACAGTGGCAGCACACTCCCGGCTTCCGCCTCAGGAGACTCTAGGATACGTGGGAATCGCGCTTTTGAGCTGCGCGCTCTTTTGTAGTCAGGGAGGGGGCGTGGCCAGCTGAGGTGGGCGTGTCCGATGACGCGCCTCGCCCTCGGAGTGGCGGTTGTCAGGGGAAACGTTGCAGCGTTACAACACGCTGTTCAGGCGAGATCGAGCAAGTTTTTAAAAAGGTATTTCTACAGGGTATCACACACAAAAGTTAAAACAATAGTTAAAACAGTGGCAGCACACTCCCGGCTTCCGCCTCAGGAGACTCTAGGATACGTGGGAATCGCGCTTTTGAGCTGCGCGCTCTTTTGTAGTCAGGGAGGGGGCGTGGCCAGCTGAGGTGGGCGTGTCCGATGACGCGCCTCGCCCTCGGAGTGGCGGTTGTCAGGGGAAACGTTGCAGCGTTACAACACGCTGTTCAGGCGAGATCGAGCAAGTTTTTAAAAAGGTATTTCTACAGGGTATCACACACAAAAGTTAAAACAATAGTTAAAACAGTGGCAGCACACTCCCGGCTTCCGCCTCAGGAGACTCTAGGATACGTGGGAGTCGCGCTTTTGAGCTGCGCGCTCTTTTGTAGTCAGGGAGGGGGCGTGGCCAGCTGAGGTGGGCGTGTCCGATGACGCGCCTCGCCCTCGGAGTGGCGGTTGTCAGGGGAAACGTTGCAGCGTTACAACACGCTGTTCAGGCGAGATCGAGCAAGTTTTTAAAAAGGTATTTCTACAGGGTATCACACACAAAAGTTAAAACAATAGTTAAAACAGTGGCAGCACACTCCCGGCTTCCGCCTCAGGAGACTCTAGGATACGTGGGAATCGCGCTTTTGAGCTGCGCGCTCTTTTGTAGTCAGGGAGGGGGCGTGGCCAGCTGAGGTGGGCGTGTCCGATGACGCGCCTCGCCCTCGGAGTGGCGGTTGTCAGGGGAAACGTTGCAGCGTTACAACACGCTGTTCAGGCGAGATCGAGCAAGTTTTTAAAAAGGTATTTCTACAGGGTATCACACACAAAAGTTAAAACAATAGTTAAAACAGTGGCAGCACACTCCCGGCTTCCGCCTCAGGAGACTCTAGGATACGTGGGAATCGCGCTTTTGAGCTGCGCGCTCTTTTGTAGTCAGGGAGGGGGCGTGGCCAGCTGAGGTGGGCGTGTCCGAT
This sequence comes from Triturus cristatus, assembly GCF_964204655.1. Classification (NCBI taxonomy): domain Eukaryota; kingdom Metazoa; phylum Chordata; class Amphibia; order Caudata; family Salamandridae; genus Triturus; species Triturus cristatus. The sequence goes on along the minus strand of NC_140585.1, from coordinate 982,647,033 downwards.
GACGCGCCTCGCCCTCGGAGTGGCGGTTGTCAGGGGAAACGTTGCAGCGTTACAACACGCTGTTCAGGCGAGATCGAGCAAGTTTTTAAAAAGGTATTTCTACAGGGTATCACACACAAAAGTTAAAACAATAGTTAAAACAGTGGCAGCACACTCCCGGCTTCCGCCTCAGGAGACTCTAGGATACGTGGGAGTCGCGCTTTTGAGCTGCGCGCTCTTTTGTAGTCAGGGAGGGGGCGTGGCCAGCTGAGGTGGGCGTGTCCGATGACGCGCCTCGCCCTCGGAGTGGCGGTTGTCAGGGGAAACGTTGCAGCGTTACAACACGCTGTTCAGGCGAGATCGAGCAAGTTTTTAAAAAGGTATTTCTACAGGGTATCACACACAAAAGTTAAAACAATAGTTAAAACAGTGGCAGCACACTCCCGGCTTCCGCCTCAGGAGACTCTAGGATACGTGGGAGTCGCGCTTTTGAGCTGCGCGCTCTTTTGTAGTCAGGGAGGGGGCGTGGCCAGCTGAGGTGGGCGTGTCCGATGACGCGCCTCGCCCTCGGAGTGGCGGTTGTCAGGGGAAACGTTGCAGCGTTACAACACGCTGTTCAGGCGAGATCGAGCAAGTTTTTAAAAAGGTATTTCTACAGGGTATCACACACAAAAGTTAAAACAATAGTTAAAACAGTGGCAGCACACTCCCGGCTTCCGCCTCAGGAGACTCTAGGATACGTGGGAATCGCGCTTTTGAGCTGCGCGCTCTTTTGTAGTCAGGGAGGGGGCGTGGCCAGCTGAGGTGGGCGTGTCCGATGACGCGCCTCGCCCTCGGAGTGGCGGTTGTCAGGGGAAACGTTGCAGCGTTACAACACGCTGTTCAGGCGAGATCGAGCAAGTTTTTAAAAAGGTATTTCTACAGGGTATCACACACAAAAGTTAAAACAATAGTTAAAACAGTGGCAGCACACTCCCGGCTTCCGCCTCAGGAGACTCTAGGATACGTGGGAGTCGCGCTTTTGAGCTGCGCGCTCTTTTGTAGTCAGGGAGGGGGCGTGGCCAGCTGAGGTGGGCGTGTCCGATGACGCGCCTCGCCCTCGGAGTGGCGGTTGTCAGGGGAAACGTTGCAGCGTTACAACACGCTGTTCAGGCGAGATCGAGCAAGTTTTTAAAAAGGTATTTCTACAGGGTATCACACACAAAAGTTAAAACAATAGTTAAAACAGTGGCAGCACACTCCCGGCTTCCGCCTCAGGAGACTCTAGGATACGTGGGAATCGCGCTTTTGAGCTGCGCGCTCTTTGTAGTCAGGGAGGGGGCGTGGCCAGCTGAGGTGGGCGTGTCCGATGACGCGCCTCGCCCTCGGAGTGGCGGTTGTCAGGGGAAACGTTGCAGCGTTACAACACGCTGTTCAGGCGAGATCGAGCAAGTTTTTAAAAAGGTATTTCTACAGGGTATCACACACAAAAGTTAAAACAATAGTTAAAACAGTGGCAGCACACTCCCGGCTTCCGCCTCAGGAGACTCTAGGATAACAACTCCTCACTGTAAGAAATTGTGTTATTATTTGTGCAGGATGTTAGACCTGTGCAAGTTATAGGTCCACAATTGTCTCCATTCTGTTAATTACGCACTCCATTGTAGCACTTGACTCTCTCTGGGTAGCCAAGCAGTCCAAGTCCTACTTAAGGGATGTGGTGTGGGCTAGTAATTAACATTGCTGGCACGCAATAAATGATTATCCAGTCTGTCCTTAAGTCAGTACTTTTTCTTTAAAAAAGGTAAAGCACATTTATTACACACATTATTAAATGCTATGAATTAATTTACTAATATATACATCAGGCTGATTGAAAATAAGTTTTTAACATTCTAAAGTCACATTTTACTGCTACCTGCGTATGACCCCCAAAATCACAGTACCCCACCTATGCGAGATAGGAAATAAAAAGACAGAGGGCATCACATTAAATGAACCAGGCCTATTAGCTTTGTCAAAGGGTCCTCATTACAGCATAGAAGTAAAGCCCATTGGCTTTGCCAAGGGGTTACCATATCAATAAATAAAGCAAGCCTATTGGCTTTGTCAAGAAGGCACCACATTAATAGACCTATAACCACATGTTAAATATAACCAACATCAGGGGAGTATGTTGCATCTCAGGTGGCTGCCTCAATCACCCAAGACACAGGGAGCGGGAGTGAGCCCACCATAACTGGGGGAAACACAACAGTGCTCCCCCTTGTGAGAAGTTGGCCTGATATATGCTGTCCACTAATTAAAGTGGGCACCTTGCACCAGTCCAAACGACCCTTATGATGTATGAGGTCAAAGATAACCTTTAGAAAGCTATCCTAATGGTAGCTGTGGAGAACAGCCTTCAGGCTTAATCTTGAAGGAATGTAAAGCAGCTTGTTTTACCAGAATATCACCTCCTATATTGACTAAATGAAAGGAGAACCACACAGTAGTTATATAAAAATATGTATTTATTAATATAACACTCTCTAGTATCCTCTACACAAGGATAGAACATAAAGCACACAATACGAGATCAATAAAACACAATACACAGAGGGCTCCAGGGGGAGACCAAAGCATATACTAAAATAGTGGTATAACAATCACGACTCTGGTCAAGACAAGGTCTAGAGCACGTAGAATCACTGTGACCCCAAAGAACCACCCAAGGTGAGTAGATAGGGACCCCGCAGAGGCCGGGTGCAGTGTGCTAACACGACCGCGGGCTCCGTACAATTCTATGGGGAAGTCGCGGTTGCCATTTCACAGTTTAAGGACCCTACTAGGAGGACTTCAAGTAAACCCTTTAGAACTTAAAAGGTTGGAGAGCCACCCCACCCATGGATACCATAGTACCCGAGTTACCTATCCCAGAGGATCCTGGTGCATAGGTCTGGAGTGTTGTCGGAAACCGCCGTCGTTCTCAGTGGAGGGCTGCGAAGAAGTACTGCTGCCGTGAAGGTGAAAAGGGTCCGTTTGAATTCAAGCCTGGATTCTGGAAGGAAGGAACCTGAAAGCAGAGGGGACAGATTCTGGGTCACTTCAAGGTGGTCGAGGGCTCGGGAGACGAATGCCCACCGATGAAAGGATGCCTATTGTGCTGCCTTCCTCTGCTCAAGCTTGGCTCAGCAGCAGGAGGGCATAAATGTGTCTCTGGTCGGCAGCATCCCTTTTGTGCTGACCGGGTCGAGAAGGCTGGCACCGGATAGACCTGTGACCAGTGTTCCCTGTAAGTTGCGCGCGCGCGCACCTCACTAACCCCCGAGCACGCTGTGTCCCGAGTGAAGCGCACACACATCCTGTTAACGCTTTCGCGCCGCTGCTTATAAGATGCGAGCGGCACGAAAACAGTAATTTTTCTGTTTGGGGGAACATCCAGCACTTCTTTCCTTATAGGTCGTGGCTGTGGGCTGTTGGTGGCCCTTTGTGAAAATATTTGTTAATTGCAGCACCGTCATGCGCTGCAATTAACAAACATATTTTCACAATGGCTCACAATCAGCGCCAGCCGCGCTCCATTAAGAGAAGAAATGCAGCAAGTCCAAAAGCACGATGTGTGCTTTACACATCGTGCTTTTGGACTTGCTGCATTTCTTCTCTTAATGGAGCGCGGCTGGCGCTGATTGTGAGCCATTGTGAAAATAAGTTTGTTAATTGCAGCGCATGACGGTGCTGCAATTAACCAATATTTTCACAAAGGGCCACCAACAGCCCACAGCCACGGCCCATTAAAAAGCAATGCAGCAAGTGCAAAAGAAAAGACGTGAATAGGCGTTGTCTCCCGCCTCTATTTTGCCGCCACCTTAATCATGTCACCAGCCCCTCACCAGCGGTACAGGTCTCTGCCAGATTGTGAGCTGTACATGGAGATAGGCCAAGGCCGCTGCATGCAGCTGACTATACATATAACGAGGGTGTTGTCAACGTGTGAAGAGCTGGATGCAGGGAATGGCAGACGTTTTTCCATACAGACAAACCCTGTGGCTGAAAGCTGTGCCCAGGGCCGGCTCCAGATCGGTGCCACCACACCGGGCACTGACTTGGGGTGGAGGCGTCATTTTTGCAAGTATATTAACATTTTTAAAGCACCTGTGTGTTCCTGGCCTCCAGCAATTTTCAGGCATCAATTAAAATATCTAGAGAGCTTCGGTGATTAATCGTCTTCCTGGAAAGAGACAGAGGTTAGTCTAGTGGAAGTTTTGACTCATCCAAAAGTCGCGCAGTGGGTTAAAATGCCTGCTGCTAAGAACGTGTACCATGCAGATCACAAATTGCATGTAATGTACATAGGTCAGTGAGTTACTGCTTCTGTAAGAGAGCTCATTTTGTTACTTGTGGTTTGTAAGACAAAATCCTAATATAGAACAGTGAGCTATTAACTGTCATCAAACAGCGGCGTGTTAACTGCAAGTATTATGTTAGAGCAATATGTATTTTTTGCCCTGTCTTTCATTATCCTAATCTTGCCAAAAGGGTTCATTTGGGTAAAAAAAACTATTCTTGTTTTTTTTTTAAGAGAACCTCTAACAACGGTGTTACATTTTAAATTCTGAATTTGTACTTTTCCAGAATAAGCACTCTTAAACTATATTGCCTACTAGTATCAATGACATGTTACTCCTATACTACACCTTGTAGTCCTGTCTGATGTAACACTTCCTATACACTGATTTACACACCTATGGTTGTCTCTGTGCAATGTGTGTGTGGTGTAAAGTGCTCTGACACCTTGCACTGCTATGAGTGGTGCTATAAAACTAAATTAATCAGAGAGACAGTCCTTCTGGAGACTTGAGGGCCGCTATTAAAGGGTGCTAGTGAGGGAATCCGTGGTAGAGGTGGCCATTGGGAGGGCGCCAACCAACATTGTCGCACAGGCCGCCACCAGTGTTAAAGGCGGCCCTGGCTGTGCCTAGTGGAAGTTGGCTGCCCAAAGTCCAAAAGCACGACGTGTAAAGCACACGTCGTTCTTTTGGACTTGCTGCATTTCTTCTAGGTAACAGGTAAGTTAGAAATCTCTCTGCTTAGCCTAGTGTGCCGCCTGGCTGGTATTTTGTTGCTTCTTACTGTCTGTGCATCCAGATATATAATACAACAAGTAACATTACACCTACAGCAGTAAAATCTTATGATGGTACCAGCATTGGAGTCTTGTGCTTTTCTAAACCCGAAGTGTACTTGCTTGTGTAACCAGTTCATGTCATGGCTTGTGTATCTAAATTGCAAACCTGCCTTAAGACTCTTAATTTGGCTCTGTATGTGTGGAAATGCTCAGTCTATTCACTTGTTTAAGCATAAGTTTGGAGAGATATGTGGCGCTGCACCCACACGCGCTGTCTGGTTCCTGGCGCACATAGCAATGGCTGCAGCGCACATAGACCCTACACTGCCGCACACAGAGGGAAACAATTAGAGGGAACATTGCCTGTGACCCCAGGAAGCTCGCTTCAGAATGGTGGAATCATACCTCCCACACCGGTTACCAATGTGGAGGTATAATTCCAAGGTGTTTGGTACCAAACACAATATGTTTCTATGCAGCCGTTTTGGAGATAGCATTTACCGCGAGGTTATAATGCACCTCTACCTATATGTCCGGCTGTGTCACAGACAACCCGGGAGAGTGGTCTCCGAAGGCTGCAGAGAGGCTCTGCTCATGCAGGGCCACCCTCTCACGTAAAAACCAACACCCTGCCTTCAGGATTGATAAGGCCTGCTTTAGGGGTGACTTATACATTTGTAGTAACCTATAGATATACTGAAACTATATCTAAAGTAAGTGCTGAAAGCACCAGCTTACACAGGTTGCAGTAGCAGACCTGTAGTTCCATTTTGCATGGACTCTCTTGGGTGGCATAATACATGCTTCAGCCAATGGGTGACCTCTGGGGTACCTATGCCCTAGGTACATGGGTACCATATACTAGGGACTGATAAGAATACCCCAGTATCCAATCTGAAGTGTACCAAGGTACATGCATAACAATTTAGAGGAGAAGGCAGATAGACTGGGGTCCTGATTTGCAGGATCACAGCCAGACTAGTCAAAACAGTGCAACATCAAGCAAAAAAGTGGGGGTAACCATAAGAAGCAGATCCTACTTTCCTAGACAACCCCCCCCCCCCAAACGAAAGGAGATAAGACTAACCTTGACCAGTTGAGTCTTCATTTTCGAAGTGGAAGTGGAAATATCTGAGAGTCCATCTGCATTGGCATGGTTACTCCCAGGTCTATGTTCCACTGTATGATCCATCCCCTGTAGGGAAATGGGCCACCTCAAAAGTTTGGGGATTTCACCCTCCATCTATTTTAGCCATAAGAGGGGCTTATGGTCTGTCTGAACAATGAGGTGTGTGCCAAACAAGTATGGCCTCAGCTTCTTCAGAGCCCAAACCACAGCAAAGGCTTCCCTCTCAATAGCTGACCAACGTTTCTCTCTGGGGGTCAGCCTTCTGCTTATAAAAACTACTGGCTGATCCTGACCCTCTTCATTCAGTTGTGATAACACAGCCCCTACCCCCAACTCAGATGCACCAGTTTGTACAATGAATTGTTTGGAATAGTCAGGACTTTGCAGAATGGGAGCAGTGCACATGGCCTGCTTCAAGTCATCATATGCCTTCTGACAGCTAACTGTCCACTGAACTTTCTAAGGCATTTTTTTAGAGGTCAGATCATTTAAGAGGGTTACTATAGATCCATATTCCTTAACAAACCTCCTGTAATACCCAATCAGGCCCAAGAAAGCTCTGATTTGAGTCTGGGTAGTAGGAGGAACCTAGTCCATGATGGTCTGGATTTTGCTCTGCAATGGTTGAACATGGCCTCCACCCACAAGGTGGCCCAGGTACACAACCTTACTCTGCCCTATCTGGCATTTAGTGGCCTTGCTAGTGAGGCCTGCCTTTTGCAGGGCCTCCAGAACATTTCTTAGGTGGACCAGGTGATCATCCCAGGTGGAACTAAAGACAGCAATATCATCAAGATAAGCTGCACTGTAGTCTTCCAGGCCAGTGAGAACTTTATTCACCAACCTTTGAAATGTGGCAGGTGCATTTTTCAAGCCAAGGGGCAAAACAATAAATTGACAATGCCCACTAGGGGATGAAAATGCTGTTTTGAGTTTAGCATCCTCGGCTAGTCTGATTTGCCAATATCCAGCAGTGAGGTCAAATGTGCTCAAGAACTTGGCTGAGGCCAAAGTATCAACAAGCTCATCTGCCCTAGGAATAGGGTGAGCATCCATCCTAGCGACTGCATTGAGCCCCCTGTAGTCCACACAAGTCCTTACTTCTCTCTTACCACCCTGGGTATGAAATGTGGGTACCAGGACCACTGGACAAGCCCAAGGGCTATCTGAGGGTTCAATCACTCCCAATTCCACCACCTTTTGGACCTAAGTCATGATGCAGTCTCTGACATGGTCAGGTTGCCTGTAAATCTTATTTTTAACAGACAGACTCTCACCTGTGTCCACTTCATGGGTACACCAAGTGGTCTGACTAGGAGTCAGGGAAAACATATGTCTATACTGATTGAAGACCTTCCTACAATCAGCCTGTTGTTGCTCAGTGAGGCTGCCTGCCAAGGCTACACCATCTACTGAGCCATCATCAGGGTTCTGTGAGAGGAGGTCAGGGAGTGGGTCACTCTCTTCCTCCTGTTCCTCATCAGTAGCCATGAGCAAGCCTATGTCTGCCCTGGCAACATATGGCTTGAGCATATTCACATGGAGCATCCCGTGGGGGCTCCTTGGAGTTTCAAGGTCCACCATGTAGGTGACCTCTCCCTTTTGCTCAAGAATGGTATGGGACCCACTCCACTTGTCCTGGAGAGCTGTTGGGGCCACAGGCTCCAACACCCATACCTTCTGTCCTCGCTGATACAGTCAGTACAGCCTTTTGGTCATGCCAAGCTTTCTGTAATTCTTGGCTAGCCTCAAGGTTTTTACTTGCCTTCTTCATATACTCAGCCATCCTGGAGAGGAGACCAAGTACATAGTCCACTATGTCTTGCTTAGGTGCTTTGAGAGGTAACTCCCATCCCTCCTTTACTAAACACAAGGGACCCCTAACTGGATGCCCAAACAGAAGTTCAAAATGGATGTAGCCAACCCCCTTCTGTGGGACCTCTCTGTAGGCAAAGGGAAGGCAGGGCAACAGGACATCCAATTTTCGCCTAAGCTTTTCTGGGAGGCCCATGATCATGCCCTTTTAGGGTTTTGTTGAACCTTTCAACTAACCCATTACATTGTGGGTGATAGGGTGTGGTAAATTTGTAACTTACACCACATTCCTTCCACATAGCAGTAATGTAACTAGACATGAAATTTGCACCTCTGTCAGATAAGACCTCCTTCGGGAAACCCACCCTGGAAAGAATTCCCAGGAGGGCCCTGGCCACCACAGGAGTTGTGGTGGTTCTAAGGGGTTTTGCTTCTGGGTACTTAGTGGCATGGCCTACCACCACTAGAATATATCTGTGCCAAGATGCAGTTGGAGGATCCATGGGACCAATTATGTCAATCCCAACCCTCTCAAAGGGAACCCCCACCACAGGTATTGTATTAGGGGTGCCTTTGTGGTACCACCTGCCTTACCACTGGCTTGACAGGTGGTACAGGAACGACAAAACTCCTTTGTGTCCTCTGACATGTGAGGCCAGTGAAAGTGAGGAAAAAGTCTGCCCCAAGTCTTAGTTTGGCCTAGGTGTCCTGCTAAAGGGATATCATGTGCCAGTGTCAGTAGGAAGCCCCTAAACTTCAGAGGTATGACCAACCTCCTGGTGGCACCAGCCTTGGGGTCTCTACCCTCTGAGTAAAGGAGTCCTTCATCCCAGTAGATCCTGTGGGACCCGCTGGCACTCCCAGCAGCTTGCTGTCTGAGGGGTTCAAGAAAGGGACAGGTGTGCTGCTCCTGACTACGTTCTGCCCTGGGAGGGCCCCCTGTCCCCAAGACCGCAACCTGTTCAGGTTCAAGCCCCTCTGAGACAGTTCCTTCACAGGGATTGGGATCATCTCTCTCAGGAGGTTGGTCCTCATTCTGAGTCTGGGGGAAGACACTGCCTTACCCCTGCTGCTCCTTCTCTTGGAAGGCACCTGGTCCATTTTTCCAGAATTCAGGGCCTGTTCAGTTGAAGACAGTCTGATCTGTGACCTACAGCAAACATATCTGCAGAGATGCCCAACATTGCTGCATGTGTCCTGAGTTCCACTTCAGCCCAGGCTGAAGTTTCCAAATCATTGCCCAACAAGCATTCCACAGGGAGGTCCAAGCTAACCACAACGTTCTTAGGGCCAGTTACCCCTCCCCAGCTGAAATTAACAACTGCCAAGGAATGGTCTGTCCTGACATTGTTAACATTTGTTACATGGTACATCTCACCAAGTATGATCTGGTCAGGGTCCACAAGATCTTTTGTCACCATAGTGACACTTGCTCCTGTGTCCCTATATGCCATGGCCTCCTTACCATTTATCAAAGGCTGATGTCTGTATTTGCCCAAAGTGCTGGGGCTCACAAATAAGGGGGCAACATCCATGCCTCCATCACAAACAAGTACAGCCTGAGCTGGAGTTCTGACTAGGCCAGAACCCATCTCAGATCCCAGGGTTAACCCTACTATACCCTTGTTCCCTGTACAACCACTTGAAGCTGAACTAGGGGGAACAGTTGCCTTAGTGGTGGTAGTAGGAGGATCCATGGCCCTTGAACAATTGGCATCTCTTGTCCAATGGGGTTTCTCCTTACATAGGAAGCACAAAGATTTATTTTTGCCTTTACCCTTGGTAGACTGTGTCTACCCCCCCCCCCCCAACCCCCCTCCCCAGATGCAGATTTTTGGGGCCCTAATGAAGACTTTTGGTATTTACCATTTTCCCCACCCTTATCTGAAGGTTTAGCATCTTGCATCTTCTGGTCACCACCTGTGGTCTGGTTTTTCTGCTTCACCCTGGTTCTGCCCACCTATCTGCCTTCTTTCCCAATTCTTGGGGAGAAGTCAGATTAGAGTCAACCAGGTAGTGATGCAACAACTGATTTTGGCAGTTATTCAGGATCTGCTCCCTCATAATCAAATTGTACAATCCCTTGAAATCATTCACTTTGCTGCCAAACAACCAGCCTTCCAGAGCCTTAATAGCACAATCTACAAAGTCTACCCAGTCCTGTGTCTGTATCTACTGGATGTCTCTGAACTTAATCCTGTACTGTTCAGTGGTTAAGCCAAACCCATCAATGAGAGCACTCTTCAGGACTGAATAGTTCTCAGCATCCTCTTCTCTAACAGTGAGGAGCTTATTTCTTCTTTGTCAGCAAAGGAGAGTCACAAGATAGCTGCCCACTGCTCTTGAGGGGCCTTCTGTACTTTACAGGCCCTCTCCAAAGCAGTTATAAATTTGTGGATGTCATACCCACCATGGTGGGGAGGGTCTATCTTCCTCAGGTTCCTATGATCATAACTATATATCCTTACTTCTAGGGATACTGTTGCTGCCACCATGGGACTCTAGTCCCAATCTTTTCCCAGCCTTCTAGCGTTCCAGGGCCAATTGTTCTTGCTTGAGCCTAAGCATAACTTTCTCAAGCTCTAGAAATTGGCAATGTCTGTCACAAGAGTTCTCGCTCTTATTAGATATGGAGGTCCCTGCAGACTGTCCTGAATGGTTAGATTCTATAGAGGGAGATCTAGATCTCCTAGGTAAACTTTGCACTCTTCCAGGAGGAGTAAAGAGAGGGCCACTGGGGCCTTCTCTACCCTCCTCCTGAAGATCTGAGCTGTCCAGGTGGTAATCATCTTGATCCTCCTGGCCAGGGTTTGAGTCTATGTCATAAAAGGTATCACCTCCTGACCTGTCTTCATTCCCTGTCTCACCCACTCTTTCTACCTCATCTGACCCAGGGGGCTTCCTAAGGTCATCTGAGAGTAACACCTCAATGAGACGTTGGGTGTTGGCATTTCTCCATGTCTTCAGCTTCCTAGAAACACACATGGCTTTCAATTACTGAAATGCAATTCATTGTACCTAGAAGGCAGAGAGCCACTGGCTTCTCCTTTAGAAGACATCACTAAGTGTGGTGTGGTGTGGTGTATGCACCGACCTGACATAGTGGGAACTAACCCTCTTAGGTTGGAGAAAGGCTGTGCTAGACCCGTAACTTGCCCAACCCTAAGTTCAGTAGAACTTACTTATTGTAACCTTAAGTATTATATATGCCTAATACTTTAGTGGTTTTCAGTTAATCAATACAATGAGATTTATCTGTGAAAACAATGCAGGCTTGAATCCCAACCGCTGCACACCAATGTGAGAAGTTGGCCTTCTATATGCTGTCTACTAACTAAAGTGGGAACCTTGTATGAGGTCAAAGATAACCTTTAGAAAGCTATCCGAGTGGTAGCTGTGGAGAGCAGCCTTCAGGTGTAATCTTGAAGGAATGTAAAGCAGCTTGTTTTACCAGCATATCACCATCTATATTGACTAAATGAAAGGAGAACCACACAGTAGTTATATAAAAATATGTATTTATTAATATAACACTCTCTAGTATCCTCTACACGAGATTAGAACATAAAGCACACAATACGAGATCAATAAAACAATTGTAAATAGCACAATACACGATGGGCTCCAAGGGGAGACCAAACCATATTCTAAAATAGTGGTATAACAATCACGACTTGGGTCAAGACAGGGTCTAGAGCATGTAGAATCGCTGGGACCCAAAGGAACCACCCAAGGTGAGTAGATAGGGACCCACGGAGGCTGGGTGCAGTGTGCTAACACGACCGTGGGCTCCGTACAATTCTATAGGGAAGTTGTGGTTGCAATTTCACAGTTTAGGACCCTTCTAGGAGGACTTCAAGGAAACCCTTTGGAACTTAAGAGGTTGGAGAGCCACCCTACCCATGGATACCGTAGTACTCGAGTGTCCTATCCCAGAGGAGGCGGATGCATAGGTCTGGAGTGGCGTCGGACACCCCGTCTTTCTCAATGCAGGGCTGTGAAGAAGCACTGCTGCCGTGAAGGTGAAAAGGGTCCGGTGGAATCCAAGCCTGGATTCTGGAAAGAAGGATGCTGAAAGCAGAGGGGACAGAGTCTGGGTCACTTCAGGCTGACCAGGGGCACGGAAGATGAATGCCCACTGATGTTGGGTGCTTCAGATGTGAAGAAGGGATGCTTGACTCTGCAGCTACATGGACCAGGAGATGTCGAGGACAAGCAGGAGCCAGATGCGAGCTGTCCCACGAAAGATGCTGAGTGCTGACGGGTCGCTGTCCGGCTGGAGCACCAACAAGCCTTGGTAAAAGCAACCCACGCAGAAAGGTCAAGCAGGTTACGGTGAGGATCAGCAAGGTCCTTGGGACTCTCCAAGCAATGGAGAGTCGGGGCACATCTGGAGCAACCAGGGAAGCCCAACGGAAATCAAGATGACCCTCAGGAGGACCCACAGGCCAAATGACCAGAAGTCGCGAGGGGACCTCGAGCAAGATTGCAAAGTACCAGCCCACGGAGCACTCGGTGCAAGGAGGCCGGAGTTCTTTGGTGCAAATTCTGCTCAGGGTCAGGACTACACGTAGTCCAATGCACAAGCTCAGGAATTGCCAACAAGCATATGCAATTGCAAATGGACGCGGTGCACAGCGGTTCGGGTTATGCAGTCTTCACGAGGGATACAGGCATCAAACTTGCTGAGAGGGCAGATCAACCTCAGGAACCTTCATAACCCACCTCCTGTGTTGCTGAAATCTTCAGAATCCGCAGGAGCAGCAAACCAGTCAGTTGCGTTGAGGTGCCTGCGAATGCAGGGGAGTGACTCCTTCACCTCATGGGAGATTCTTTAGTTGTCCTTAGAGCACCACAGCTCCTGCACAGAGCCTGTATGGAGCAAGGGCCCAAACAAAGCTTTGTACAGAGAGGGAGACAAAGTCGTGCCCAGTCAGAGTCCAGAGTGTCCAGACGGTCAAAGGTCAGTGGTTTCTTCTTGTAGAATATTGTCCACGTAAAATCTAAAGTCTTACAGCCAGGTAAGCCCTTTTGTATCCACTGGAGGGGGTTGGACAGATTCGGTGGACCCTCCTAGGGGAGGGTCAGGACAGAGGGGTAGTTACACCCATGTCCTTTGTCCAGTTTCGGGCCGGAGCAGGAGCCAACGGCTCCCAGAACTGGTTTGAGCTGGACTATGCACAGGGACACCAATGTGCCCCAAGTGCAGACTTTCAGGCACTCTCAGAGTGCACCCACCCAGCCCCAATACACTAAATCCTGTCTGGGAGGTGGTCACACCTCCCTGTGACAGGATGCCTATTGTGCTGCCTTCCTCTGCTCAAGCTTGGCTCTGCAGCAGGAGGGCAGAAATGTGTCTCTGGTCGGTAGCATCCATTTTGTGCTGACCGGCTCGAGAAGGCTGGAACCGGATAGACCAGTGACCCCACGAAGCTCGCTTCAGAAGGGTGGAATCATACCTCCCACAACAGCTACCGGTTTGGAGATATGGTTCCAAGGTGTTTGATACGAAACCTGACATGTTTCTATGCAGCCATTTTCGAGATAGCATTTACAGCGAGGTTATAATGCACCTCTACCTATATATCCGGCTGTGTCACAGACAACCCGGGAGAGTGGCCTCCGAAGGCTGTAGAGAGGCTCTGCTCATGCAGGGCCACCCTCTCATGTAAAACCCAGCACCCTGCCTTCAGGATTGATAAGGCCTGCTATAGGGATGACTTATAAGTTTTAAGGGTAGTTACCTATAGATATAGTGAACCTATATCTAAAGTAAGTGGTGCGAGCACCAGCTTACAAAAGGTTGCAGTAGCAGACCTGTAGTTCTATTTTGCATGGCCTCTCATGGGTGGCATAAAACATGCTTCAGCCCATGAGAGGCCTCTGGGGTACCTATGCCCTGGGTACATGGGTACTATATCCTGTAGACTGATAATTGTACCCCAGTATCCAATCTGGAGTGTACCAAAGTACATGCATAACACTTGGGCACTGCACCTTGGAGTGCCATCTGGCCTATGTCTGAGAAATGTGTCATTTTAGGTATGATGAAAGCGAGATAGCAACTACCATACCATCCTGGTGGTAGGTAGAAATAAGCCCACTGACCACACACGAAGAACAATCCCTTGTGTCCCACTAATCCTGGTGATAAACCCTCTTTCTTGTTCCTTATTCTTGACAGTCGTGTTGTGTGCGTGCAGTTACTCTGGCCCACAAATATTTGTCCCTCCGCCTCCTCTTCTGTCTCTATTGCCTCTATTCCCTTCATTTTGTTTATCCTGTCTTCACAATCTAGCAGACCCTTGCCCCCTTGTGCCATTTCTACTATCGTGCATCCGAATGCGATGCAGTCTTTCCATGCATCTTTCTGCAGTAGTGTTTGTATTGTGCAGCTTTTTCCCTCCGGGGGCAATTTGGGTCGTCTTGTTATCTGCATTACTTTGTTATTTAGAATACAAGAAGGGGCATGTCGTAGCTGGTCTATCTGGAACCGTGGTACCTTCAATCTTCCCTCCTTCATAACTCCCGGGTTGTCCCACCCTCTCCTTTCCTTCCACTCATCCGTTCTTTCCACCTCCTCTATTGTTGCTAGCATTTCTGTGTCCCTTGTGGTGTGTATTATATTCGTGCAGGGCCCTTTCTTCCTCTCGTGTGCTTTCCTACCCTGTTTTGTTGTTTTTCTGCTGTCCGCTGGTGGGGCAACTGATACTGACATATTGTGTTGTTTGAGGAGTAGATCTCTCATTAAAATGCACCCTGTATACTGTGATACTGGCAACACGTTGTAGCTCATTCCGCTTTCTGTGTTAGTGGGTAAGTGCGTGCAAACGTAACATCCTGATATATTCATTATGTGTACATACATTTTCACCATTTCCACATATTGGTTTCCATTGTACTCATCCCACAGTACCCCGTCCCCTTCATCTTTATTGCCACCCTTGCCGAGAATCATGTCATTTTCAAACTCAAATAGTTCGACATCCTTAGTCACATTGTTGCCCCCCTCCTCTCCTTGCCTGCCGTTAAGGAACGGTATTTCAAGTTCATCTGCAAATGTTATTATTAATGCAGTCACTATTATTGCGGGTACTGGTGTTAATACCGCTACTAGCACTGAAGGCCATATCCTTTCGTTTTTCTTTCTTTTCTGCATTGCTGCTCTGTCTCCCATCAGTTCAGGTACAGTCTTTGGTGATGCTCAATCCGATGTTTCTTATTTCCTCAGTTATGCAGTCCAAGATATCAAGGCGTGTGTTGGCAATGTCTTGCGTTGTGGCTTGTAGCCCAAAGGTGGGGAATGAAATGTCCTGCAGAATCAGATCCCTCAGCCCACTCCACAGGGGAGGGTTTGGCACAGTTAGTTCTAGCACACCAATGCCTAGTCCAGGACACAACAACCCGATGTGAATTGTTAATCGTTACTCTTCAACTCCTACTTTTACAGACCGAAGCCGTCCCGACCTGTTTGTTGTCATTGATCGCGGCTTGCGTCTGTTGTAGGCCTCTGCATACTGTTCAGTTCTGGAGCACCACCTTCTATTCTAACTAGCGGGCGCTGCACCTCCTAAGTTTTCATTGGTGCAGGCACCAGTCAACCATTAGAAGAAAACGTTGATGCCTGGATGTGGTACTGTCAGAGGTTACTAGCACATGACAGTAGGCACTCCCTCGAAATGCAGCTTCTTTCTGGTGTCTTCTGTTGTCCGTTGGAGGCCTGGCCTGCCCCGAGCAGGTGTCTGCCTCTTATCTTCCGTTGTCTTTGTCTTGCGTTGTTGATCGGAGGTTGTACCTGCGAGGTGCCTCAGATGCCGCAGATGGTGCGGGCGGCGCTTGCTTCTCGTTGTCTAGTCCGTCCGCCTTCTTGGTGTGGGAGCTGTGTATCCACGACGTCAGGCCTTTGCACTTCACTGCTGTTGCTGTGCTGAGGATGACCTGGTATGGGCCTTTCCACCTTGGCTGGAGGCAGTGCCGTCGGGTGTGGGCCTTTATCCAGATCCAGTCGCCAGGCTGCAGGTCATGCGGCTGTGGTGTTATTGCCTCTGGAAGAGCCTGCAGTACCTGACGGTGAAGATAACGTAAAGTCTCAGTTAGTTTCTTGCAATAACATAAAAGTAAATCATCTGTGACTGCTAGTGGGGCTGTTGACATATGGCCTGCAATGTTCATGGGACGGCCAAACAGTATCTCATGGGGGCTGAGCTTCGTTACTCTGTCCGGTGTGCTTCTCATTGCCAGCAGAGCTAGTGGTAATGCATCTACCCATGAAAGTTCAGTTGATGCACATATTTTCCCAATTTTATTTTTCAACACCCCATTCTTCCTTTCCACTGCGCCCGCAGCAGGGGGGTGATAGGCGCAGTGTAATTTTTGTTTTACCCCAAGTCCTTTGCATATTCCCCCTATGACATGGGAGATGAATGCTGGCCCATTGTCGGAGCTCAAAAGGGCAGGTATTCCAAAGCGTGGGATCAGTTCTTGGAGGAGGCATTTAGCAACCGTATGTGCATCACAGTTCTTTGTCGGGTATGCTTCTGTCCATTTACTGAACATGCATACGATCACTAGCACGTATTTGTACTTGTGGGTGGGGGGCATTTCAATGAAGTCCATTTGGAGGCTTTCAAATGGTCCGTGGGGAGGGGGGAAATGACCAGGTGCAGTTTGCGTGCCCTTCCCAGTATTGTATTGTGCGCAAACAGTGCACTGTCTGCAGAGTCTCTCAGCAGTCTGGCGGAATTTGCAGTTGTACCAACATTGGGCAAATAGTCTGATCATGCCGTCCCTGCCAATGTGTGTGGGGCCGTGAAAGAGGCGCGCCATGGAGGGGAGCATTGATGAAGGTAGGCATATTTTCCCATTGGGCCCTGTCCACAGTCCCTCGCTGTTTTGCACACACCCACCCTTTGCCCACTCATCTTTTTCTTCTTTCCCTACTCTGCTCTGAATATGTATGGGGTCAAATTGTACAGTATCCTCGGTGGCCTCTGTGTTGTTGCTTGGGCTTGTCATTTGTAGCATAGCTAGTTGGCAGCCGGTCAGTGCTATTCTCCGTGCTTCCCCATCAATGAATGCATTCCCTTTCGACACATAATCTTTTGCTGAAGTATGTGCTGCGCATTTTATTACAGCCACCTTTGAAGGTAGTAGCAGGGAATGGAGGAGGTCGCTTATCAATTGTGCATGTTGTATTTGCTGGCCTGCTGATGTGAGGAATCCCCTCATTGACCAGAGCTGGCCAAAGTCATGGACCACCCCGAAGGCATATTGGCTGTCGGTGTATATGTTTGCTCTGGTTCCCTTGGCCAATGTGCATGCCCTCGTGAGTGCCACGAGTTCGGCTGCTTGTGCGCTTCTAGCTTTTACTAGTCTACCACCCTCCAGCAGTTTATGGGCTGTGCCTACGGCATAGGAGGCCTGCAATATTCCCTGACCGTCCCTAAGACATGACCCATCTACAAACAGGTCTCTTTGTGCATCGGGAAGTGGTGTGTCCCGTAGGTCTGGGCGTACCTTAGTGTGTCTTTCTATTGCTAAAGCGCAATCATGAAAGGCATCATCTGCTTGTAGGTCGTCCAGCTCATGTTCTGTTGGCAAAAGGCATGCAGGATTCAAAGTGGTACATCTCCTGATCATTATGTGTGGTGCTAATAGTATTAGTTCATACCTAGTGAGACGTGCATTTGTTAGGTGCTGGGTCTTTGTGGACGTCAGTAGGGTGTCTACTGCATGGGGGACGTGCAACATCATGGTGTGTGCCAGCACTATGTTCTCTGACTGTTCTACTGCTAGTGCAGCTGCCGCCACCGCTCGGAGGCAAGGCGGGAGGGCAGAAGCCACGGGGTCTAATGTGGCTGAGTAGTATGCCACTGGGCGGTAATAAGATCCATGCTTCTGACTCAGTACTCCCAGTGAGCATCCACCCTTTTCGTGACAGAACAGGTGGAAGTCTTTGCTGTAGTCTGGGAGCCCTAACGCTGGTGCCCCACTCAGTTCGCTCTTTAGCTTGTTAAATGCTGTCTCACAATCCGGGGGCCAAGGTACTGTGTCTGGGACCTCTTTGTGTGTCAGTGCTTGCAATGGTTTCGCGATGAGGGAGAAATTTGGGATCCAGTGGCGGCAATATCCTGCCACTCCCAAAAATGCCCTAACATCCTTTTGTGTACGTGGTCGGGGAAAATGAGTAATAGCTGAGATCCTGTCCGGTAATAGTTTCCTTGTCCCTTCCGAGAGTTCATGGCCTAGATACTTCACAGCGGTGAGGCAGAACTGTAATTTCTTCGGGGAAACCTTGTATCCTTTCATCGCTAGATGGCGTAGGACAGCGATGGTGTCCTGTATGCAGGCCTCTCTTGAAGGAGAAGCCAGTAGCAAGTCATCTATGTACTGGACAAGAGTTGAGCCGCCTCCTAGCACTAGGGTGTCTAGATCTGTCTTCAGGGCATTTGTGAAGATAGAGGGGGATTCTGTAAAACCTTGGGGGAGTCGAGACCATGTATATCGCTTTGACCTATAACAGAACGAGAAATATGGCTGGCTGTTAGGGTGCAGTGGAATGGTGAAGAAGGCTGAACTCAGATCCAGTACTGTGAAGTGTGTTGCTGTGACTGGGATGTTAGACAATATCGTTGCTGGGTTTGGAACCACTGGGAAAGAGGGAACCACTATTTTGTTCAATTCCCTCAAATCTTGTGTGAAACGGTATACAGGGGCTCCATCTGGGCCCTTGGATGCTTTCTTTACAGGGAGTATGGGCGTATTGCATGGGCTAGAGCGTATTTCTTTAATTATTCCCTGCCTCAGGAGGTCCTTGATCACTGGTGCTATGCCCTCCTCCCCTTCCTTTGATATTTTGTACTGTGGTACTCTCGGGAGGGGTGCTCCAGGCTTCAAGGTGACCTGTACTGGGGGGTAATTCAGCACTTGCCCTACATCATTTGCGCTGGTGGCCCAGACCTGGGGTGGCACACTGTCTCGCAATTCTGATGGGATGACGAAGTCAGTGCAGGTCATGAAGGCCTGCAACATTAGGCCATGTGGCCTACTCTCCAGGAATACCCCCATTGGTGAGCAGTGGATGGTGCATTGCATTTTACAAAGTAAATCCCTCCCCAGCAGATTTACTGGGCAAAATCTGCTGAGGATGAACTGGTGGCTGACAGTTATTGTACCCACCAGTAGCTGTAATGGTTGTGTGAGGAATTCATCTATTGGTTGTCCTGTCATTCCGACTGCAGTAATCTTTGTTCCCGAGAGTGGTGCCTCCGGCATCACTGATGCCATTAGCATTGATCTTTGCGCTCCTGTATCTATCAAGAATGTCACAGGCTTGCCCTGGACCGTCCCTTGTATGTATGGACCTGATTGGTCCACTGCAATTACTGGAGCAATTATGCAGTCTTCCACTCTCGGGCACCCCTAAAATAAATTCTGTGGTGGCGGTGGGAAAGAATTGTCTTGCTGTCCCCACCCATCCCTCCCAGCCCAGTCCTGTGGTGGTGGGGGCATATCTATTGACTGGTATCCCTGTTGGTCATTGTTTCTATACTCTGTGTGCTGGGCATTGTGCCGATATTGTTGTTCATTTTGTCTTCTATTCTGGCCTGGCCGTTCTGCCGAGTATTTCTTTTTCAGTAGGGGGCAATCTGCTTTCCAGTGGCTCGGGTCCTTGCAGTTGAAGCAAGCTGTACCTGGGGGTGGTAGGGAGGTGGATCTGTTATTCTGTTGCCTACCTAGGCCCCTACCCCTACCCCTACCCCTCTCTCTTCCTGGCCTGTTTGAATAGAATTTTTCCTGTGCCACCATTAGTCTTACTTTTTCCTTTTTTATCTTTTCTGCCTCCACTGACTGTTCGTTTAACTGGTAGTCAGAGCAGTATCGTGCTGCTGCGAGCACCTTTTCTACAGGCTCTTGCTGCCAGCAAACAAAAGAAGTTTGTAGGTGTGTTTTAATGGGTGGCCTCAGACCTTGGACAAAAGTGGTTACGAAAGCTGGCATTGCTTCCCCCATTGGGTTTTTCAACCCACTATTCTGCTGATAGACCTGTAGCAAGCGGTCATAATACGCGTTCACGCTCTCATCCTTGTCTTGTTTGGTGTGTGTGATCTTGTTCCAGTCCACCTTATCTTCTGGTATTTTGTCTTTTAGATATTTTACTACCTCTTTGTACTTGTCATTTACTTCATCTCCTGGTGCCCCACCCTTCCCTCTGGCTGGTTCCCCCGTGGGCCAGTCCACATGCTTTTTACAGTCCTCCCACAGGTCCTTTGGAACTATTATATTGAACAGGACATCAAAATCTCGCCATAGGAGTCCTCCCAGGCCCGCCATCCTATCTAGTTCGGTGTACCATTTCCTTGGTTCATCTCTAAGCTTCGGGAAGTCCTTAGTAAAACACATAATGTCTTGTCTGGACCAGGGGACATGGACATACGCTAATTCGTCATGTGAGCCACCGGGTATTTCTCTGAGGGGCATTACCAGTGTGTGTGGGGCGGCTGTGGATGGCGCTGGTGTCCCTACCTGAGGGGAGAGGGACTGTGCTACTTCTAACACGGCAAACGTCTGTATCAGGTGTTTCCACTGTTGCAGCTTGTGCACTGCATACTGTAGTTTGTCTTTCAGTTCGTCTTCTGTATATGTCTGCAGGTCTGAGTCTGTGAAACCGAACTGTGCCGTGTCCCATTCATATTGTTGAGGTAGTTGGGGAGCTATTCCTGTAGTACCTGTGTAGGCTGCTTTTCCCTTCTGTATATATATGTTGTGAACGTGTGCGCCTTTGTCCAGTAATTGAGCGCGCGCTAGTGACAGTACTTCTGTTAGATATTGTCTGTTGTACTGTGATATGAGGGCGGCCACCGTTAGTTTGTCTTCCACCATTGTCTGTAATAAGTCCTGACATTTCTTTGTGTCTGATTTAAGTACTCTCCAATGTGTTTGCGGTGAGTGTGTGCCTCCTAGACTGTTACGTCTGCCCGAGGGTGTAACCTGCTGCGCCTGTGAAGGGCCTTCGGCCGCCTGTTCGAGCAGTTTTATGTCATGCTTTGTTTGTAATATGTATGTGCACAGGTCCCACACCAAGGCCTGCCACCTTGGTAGAGGCCTAGCGTAGTCTCCTGATTCGTCGTCGAATTGTTGCTGCCATTTATGGTCTATCAGTTTTGGTTGTGTTATGCCTCCCTTTGTACATTGAGACAGCAACTGTTTTTTTTGTTTATGGTATTTTCTTGCTGCGAGGACTGCTTCCGTCCTCATCAGCTGCAGAACCGCAATGTCTTGGACGGCGTCCAAGTGTATTTTAGTAACTTCCTCATTGATAAGTTTATGCGTTAAATCTATGGCGTCTGCCTGCTGCTCCTTTGTTAGCTCAGGAGGTTCGTCTGTGGGAGCAGAGTGTGATGCTGACGTTGGTCGCATCCGCCCCAACAGTAAGTCTTCTAATATTGTGTCTTCTTCCCCCGGGTCTTCCTTTGCTGTTTTATTAGCATTTGCCAATGGTATACATGGGTATACCCCTACCACATCCAATTGTGTTTTTCTCCAATCCTCTTTTATTTTAGTTTTACTGATCTCATTGAGCACCCTATTTTTCACTTCTACTAGCTCTTTGTGGACCTTTGATTTTACGTCGTCAGTTGCGCGCCTATCGCGCAATACGATGTCCCAGCTATGGTAACACTCCCATTCAATTGGGCGTATCTTTTTCCCTTTTAATTTTAGCATCTGCCTCAAATATATCAGTTTTTTTATGTCATATGTTCCTTGCCGCGGGAACTGCAGGTCTGGTCGGTTAGCGGTCATGTCATGCCATTTGTGGATAAATAATATGGAGTTGAGTCCTTGGCTTAGGGCCACATTGTACGCCGGGGAGTCCTTGGGAGGGGCTGGCTGACTGCCATCCAATTTGTATTTACCTAGCGAGTTTCCCATCGTGAGATATGAGTGTGCAGTCAGTGGTGTGCAAGCGCTAAACGGGGACAGGGCAAACACACCGGACAGATTGGTGGGGCCTCGCGCTATTTACTGGACAGACACCACCACAGTAGGTTGACGAACGTAGTCATCTGCTTTTCAGCCACTCTCCAGCTAATGTTATAAGAAGCAAAGCCGTTCGTCAGGCACACAGACAGAGCAATTAATTCAAGTCCACCCAAGCAGTCATGAGTGAAAGGGAAATGGTCGTTCTGGGTGCTAGTTACTGGCGTCCCATGAACAGAAGAGAAGACGATAGAATAGATATAGGAAGAGTTCTGGGTGCTAATTACTGGCGTCCCATGAACAGAAGAGAAGGTGACAGAATAGTTGGGGGAAGGAAGTTCAGTAATCCCGCCTCCTTGCAATCTTCCGTTATCCCATAATCGGGCGAAAGGGGCGGCTAGGCGGGATTGGAGCCTTTCAGGTAATTCACTAAATAGTGCAAGGTGGTGAACTCTGCATTCAAGGCAGGCACACACATGAAACAGAATGGGTCCCTGCGCGCAGCGCTGTCAAAGAGGCTGTGTCCTAGCGTATGTGTAATGCCTTTACACTGATCCCAGACGAAGAAGGGAGGGCAGTTTTATCCGTTTGAGGGACAGGACGCCGGGGTCACTTGCCCTGTTTATAATTGGTGGGTGATGGCGTACTGGACAAAAGGTGTCGGTCAGTCAGACACATTAGCAGCATCGAGTGTCAGTCATGTTAGGGTCGTAATACCCAAAGAAGAGAGTATGTCTGGCAGAGACTGCACTGTGCCCTAAAATCCTAGTTAAATGACGTCATGAGATGAAGAGGCTTCTGCAGTACTGCAAGATAGAATGCAAGGGAACCCTCAAAATAAGCAAGTAAATAACAATCAATCGACTAATAACAGACAGGTCAACTAGTACTCCCCCCTTTCTGTGCCCAGGGCAACCCCCAAGGCACAGCTGGAGGCCGCCTCAGGCGTCCAGGAGGAGGCAGCGGGCCACTGGGTACCCGGGTCCAGTGGCGCTGGGGCGAGGCAGTTAGTGCCGGGACCGGGGTACAGTGACCTGGAGAACTGGCGCCCTAGAAACTGTTGCAACCAGGGAGAGGCAGTCTATGGACCGCCACTCCCACGATATCGTACCTGTACCAAACAGGGTGCGCGCAGTCAGGGGGGCAAAGCCGCTACCCCCTGAACCTGGGGAGCCCACTGCCACAACTCTAAAACGAGGGGCTATATGCTACCACCCAAAACCTGGGGAGCCAAACCGCTACACTCTAGAACGAGGAGCTACCTGCTACCACCCAAACTGGAGTACAGAACTCCCAACAGAGACTTACCGGCGTTCGTTGAGTCTGGCAAAGCGTACCGACCTCTGTTCCAATCAAAGGAAAGAATCCATATAGGTCCACCACCCCCATCGGCCGATGACTCTCTGCCAGCCAGGCGGGGATGCAGTAGGTCGCCCTCCGTGATGCACCGTCAGGTAGGAACCGCTGGGCACCGGGGAGTCACTGCGGGCTGGGAACGTGCAGAAGGGCGCTGTCGTCGGCCAGGTGGGGAGGGTGTCCGGACCAAAAACTGTATCAGAGGGCAAAGATGCACATGTAAAGTATCCTGGAAGAGGGCGGCAGCGATGTCAGAGATCAAAAACTACGCCCAGTACTAGAAGAGAGAGAAAGAGAGACAAAGAAAACCTGGCGGCTATTATGAACGATAAGCAGACACTAGACAGGAGCGCAGTCCTCACGCGAATGATGACAAACTGAAACATAAATTACGAGGGCCACAAAAAGAACACAGAAGAGGGTAATGAGGATGGGCGCAATGATGGCCATCTGCGTATCTGACCAATCAGTAACACAGGCTCGAGAGATGCCGCCAGGGCACACGCAAACAACCCTTGACATGAGAACAAGACGGGGAAAGAAAAGAAAGAGAGAAAACAGGGGGTGGGGAGGGGGATACCAGAGGCAAAGCGAAGTCCACTTACTGGCAGGCAGGCCCCCAGCGTTCCAAGGGAGGCGGAGGAGAGAGGAAGGCAAAGTAAAGGTCCTTGAACCTCAGGTCTCCGAACCCTGAAGGAAGCTGGAGTCCAAGCCGCCAGGCAGCGAAATCGTCAATGATCTGGAAGCAGCATTCTCCACCAAATGTGGAACCTGAAGTAAATACAAGAAATGAATCCACACAAACAGTTCTCAGTCAAGAGTGAGATAAGAGTGTTTATTGGTAGAACCAACAACAGAGTAACGTGCAGCACGGGGGTACCAGCCTAGATACTGAGTGCCCACTGAGGTGACGTGCTTGACAGGTTTTATAGGCCCAAACCACAAAGGATGTAGCATCATACTATACGTTGCACAAATTAAGCATAGTTCGCCTGACCAATTAGCGAGGTCCTAAATGGTTGCATACCATTTAAGGACCGAGAAGTACTGTTGCTGGCTGCGTGACCCAAATCTGCTTCTGGGACTTTCCATTATAATGCAAGATATCAGTCTGGTGCTTTTCCAGTTAATGATTGCAACAGCAATAGAGATGTCCAAAGACATGGTTGAGAAATGCGATATGCGAGTGTACGTGCTGAAGCGAGCATCTTGTCCTGCCACGTATTTGTTTATGAGCAAGCCTTGCGTTACTGAAGCTATGTCTGTGTAGCAGAATAATGCTAATATGCAGAGTTTGCCATGCTAACTTAACAGGGCCTACAAGTTTGCTGCATTTGGTATCACAACAAAACGTGGCTTCTACAACCGGACACTGGCCCACCCCATGGGTAATGTTCAGAGATGTAGTGGAGCCCCACGTGATCCTCCCTTTGAAAAGGGTCAAAGGCTACCAGAAAAGGGTCAAAGGCCACCAGAATTTCACAGAGCATAACTCAGGCCTCATCCAACCAATTTCAATGATATTGGGCTTGTTTATTGCTTTAGGGGTTAGGTTTAAGATTGAGTAGAGGGCTTAAGGTTGGGCATGGGCTTAGGACTGGGTAGAGGTATAGGGTGGTAAATGTATTTTAGGGGTTTAGGGATGGGTAGGGGTTTAAGGTGGTAAAGTTATTTTTAGTGTTTCTGGGTAGGCAAGGTTGTTGGGTGGTAAGGGTGTGTTTAGGGGAAGTTTAAACATATAGTGTCGGAGCTGTCAGCCCCAATAATGACATCCAACCATTTCTGTGGGCAATTTAAATGTTCAGGTATCAGGTAAAGAAAAAGACGTTTGAAACCCTGTCGCATTATTTGCCGTGGTTATCAAGCAGGGACAACCTTATTCCTTTTCACGCAGATTATTATGCTGCTTTACACTTCAAACGGACTTTGCAGAACCTCTAGAGGAAGTAATGGTATGAACTTTACTCTGAGAATCACAAGAAATGTGCTTACTCGTATTATGACTTGCATTAGTAGCACCTGTATTTCGCCTCAGAAGCAGTGTTGTCAGATTGGGCTATTTCCCGCACAATTGGGCGACATTTTTCCCAATTGTGCGGGAAAAACCCATACCTGGCGGGGGGCTACTTTTTGGGCTGAATTAAGGCCAGTGTGAGCCAAATACTGGCTGGCATGGCGCCGACCGTGGCGTGCGCCTATCACAGTGGCGCCTCTGTGTTGGCGGTCCATGGCGTGGCGAATGAGTGCACAGCGCGCACTAAAATGATTGGAGTAGGACCCCCTGACTGGCCAGCCTGTGCGCACTGACATGACCCTCACCCTACCCGTGAGCAATGAGCATCAACACATCAATGACACACACACGAGTTGTCCCTCCCCCCAAATACACGCCGCACGTCACGTGTAATTGTAAGTGCAAGCTCACATGCTGCATGCGCAGTGTTGCACACCCACCACCTAACATAGTAGTTGTGTGTCGCGGGCCGAATTGTGGGTCCCCAGGGCCGTCAATCTTGTAGCGCACGAAAGCGCTACCAATGACGGCCCTGGGCATCAATCTTGGCCAGCCCCCGTGGCGCGTGGTGCTTTTTAATGCATACGCGCTCACCGGCCGCCGCTCTCTTTATTGGAATCAGCGGCGCGCAGGGCCCTGCTGCTGACTGACGGTGGTGGACCGGACTCGCTGGATTGTGTCATCATGGCCCGTTCTGTTGGTTATTTGATTGCTGTGAGACACAGTCCTCCTCCTGGCTGTCCTGCTGGGTTACTACTCCTTATTGTCCCGCTGAGGTCCCCGACTCTGGCCGGACTCATGAATCTCACTCACTGCCTGGACGGACGACGGAGTGGAGACTTGGAGTAGCACACTCACCTGACCTGACCCCTCACCCCACCCACGCGGAGTCGGGCTCGGAGACGGCGTGCACTGGGCCTGGGCTGGACCGGCCACCTGACTTGGCCTGTGTGCTGCTGTGGCCCCACGGTTGAGTGTCAGTCTGACCGAGAGACCAGTGCCTGGCCTGCAGTGAAGTGAGTCCACAAGTGTCTGGTGCGGAGCAGCAGAGCAAGGTAGGACACCAATTGTATTTGTAAGCGTTAGCACAGCAGAGGAGGGCCGCCGGCGCCACCAGCCACTAGCGTAGCTCAAGGTGGGCTTGGGAGGAGGCTGAGATGCAATGGCAGTATGACACAGATAGGGAGGAAGTTCACCAGGGCATCAGGGACACCAAGCAGTAGGTGGTGCAAGTTCCATCATAATCAGGGAGTGCACAGAAGCCCAGCTACTAATGTGAAAGTAGCTTGGGCAGGCACTAGGCAGTGGCAGCAAAAGAGGTGAGCATGGTCCTTGATGCCGTCACGGGCCATGCCCATCGGGTAGGCACGCAACAGTTGGTCGGACCAGTAAGGAAGGGTGCGCTCTAAGCAATCTGTCAAAGGGGTATGTTGCAGTCGTGGCCGTGGGATCCACTTGGGTGGGACGCCTCCGTGGCCTCTCACTGAACGTTGCGCCCCCCTCCCCGCAGGTGCCAAATCCAAATGCCAATGCAATCTCATTCTCAGGGGCAAGGGGCCCAGGAAATGGGGATCTCTGCCTGGCAATCAGGGAGGAGCGGCCAAGCACAAATCCACTGCAGTGGTCGTAGCGATAGGGGCAGCAGATTTTTAAAGACCAAGATGACCCCGTTCAACTTATCTGAAAAAGAGGCAATTGTTGGCTAGGAAAATGTGAAATATTCTCTTGTGTTTAATTTCTTTTCCGTGCTTTCCCATGTTGCTGGTCTGTTGCTAAAACTTAATTTTCAGGGGGTCTCAATCCCCAAATATTCTTAGTCTGTTGCTAAGGTACAATACTCCATGCCACTTCACTCCACAGACCAAATGTATAAGTTTCCATTACTTATGTATGCAGTTATAATATGCATGTTTCCCTGTGCATAAATGAGTCCCTTAGTGTGATCGGGCAAGGACAGGCGACCCGGCGAGGCCAATTTCAGAACAAGTCTAAAGCAAAATTTGTTAAATGTCATAATGCACATGGTAGTAGATCTGTTATGCTTAATTGGTTGCAAAGTTTGCATTTTCTAACATTTTATGGGGTTAAGATCTATTATGCTTAATTGGTTGCAAAGTCTGCATTTTCTATCGTTTTATGGGGTTAAGGCATCTGCAGAGGTACCCAGTAAATATCAGGGAATAATAGTTGATGAGAACTCTGGAGGTTAAAACATTTGTTGGAGAGATCTCGGTTTTTGTGTAGTCCCAGGTCTGAATCAAAGTACTTTAGAAGGTTAATGTGTCTCCTGCAAAGCACCTCATGTAGTATGTAGATGACAGATTTTTTTTTAATGTTACTAGTTTAGTGGGCTACTGTTTTGAACACAGATCCTTTTGTTACTTGCAGTTCATAATTAGTAAGCCTTTTAACATTGCACAGTGAGCTATGTAGGATATGTGACTGCTACATCTTTTAACCATCACTGAGTCATGCAACACATCTTGTACAATGATTTACACACTTGCATGATTTATTGTCAATGTGTATGGTATTTAAAGCACTCTGATACCCTGCATTACGTTGAGTAGCGCTAAAAAAAATACAATTGTGCTATTTAAATTCTGTGTAAAAACTTGGACAGACCAACACATCTGACATTTTTACATTTCATGCACTTGCATAAAGGGACTAAAAAAAGTCAAGCATGCCTCTCTTAAGTACCTGTGCCTCTCTTAAGTACCTATGGAGAGATAAGCAGTGTACTTTTGTTTCCCTCCATTGCATTTACATTTAAGTGTGAGTTTCCTTCAGGCCACTCCATCGAACGGAGGCCTGATGGCCAATTAACTTGGCCTTTATCTATAAAGGAAAAACTGGGACTAGACAAAGCGTGGATCCCTCCAGCAGGTACATTTTCCTCCAGAGTTTTCTTACCAGGGGCATATGTGCAAGGAAAAAGAGCATTCTGGATGTTAAATGAGATGTTGTTTTTTACAATTCTAATATGCATTTTTAATCAATACATCATGCATAAAGTGCAGTCATATCAGATGCATGGAATTCTAAAGGGGTAATGCTGAATGGACTAACTCTGACCTGTTCTGTCAGGTGCATGTTCCCAGCGTGCTAAGTATTGAAATGTTGTACTAAAGGAATGTGGTTTGGACAACAAATGGTGTAGGATTCATTTTGTGTTCTGTATTGGTTCATTAAAAAGTGCACAACAATCCTTTAGATAGGGCTATTGCCACACCTGAAATCCAACAACCAGAAGATTTACAAAATTGCTGCTCATCATGAGAAGTGAGTGACCATTTTTCAATGTGTATTTGTATTATGTAATGTAATGAATAATTAAGGCACTGAGTTCTACAGACTTTATTAAAATACAATTTAGAGGTAGCAGTAAATTGCACATAACACTATTTCTGCCTTTCTTAATCTTTGTTTTGTACTATTGTAATCTTAGCAGTGTATGTTTCACGTTACAAAGTCACAGTGAGGACTGGTCTTAAAAAGGAGTAGCATTAAGGCAGGTGCCCAGTTAACTCCCTCCCACTATCTGTTTATTTTTTTTTGTTAAACATTTTTTATTGAGAAAACAAAGAAACAAGCATTAGCAATAGCATTACAATGCAGAAGGAGCAATACAATAGGCATCAGCGGTACAGTAGGTAATATTACAATAGATACAAGTGTATGGTGGAAGGTCTAGGGTGAAGGGGGATCATCCCACACAGGGGCAAGGGGGGGCTGACAAATTTCTCCCCGATAGGAGTTCCACGATCCCCACACTCGAGACCATTTTTTGGGACATCCACGGGACACATACACAGTTTTTTCTCTAAACATAGCCCAGTCCATATCCTTCTCCCAATCTTGTGCCGTGGGCGGACCCGCCGCCCCCCATCGCTGGGCAATATTTCTCTTGGCTAGCATCAGTCCCAGCGTTACACACTGCGTGAGGCAGACATTCAGGTCGGTCGGCTCCCATATGTTTAGGAGACACTTCCGGGTTTCCACCCGGAGTTGCACGGTCAACACAGTATTAATAATGTCATGTATTTCCCGCCAGTAGTGTTGGATAAGTGTGCATTCCCAAAGTATGTGAAAAAAGGTCCCCAGCTGGCCACAGCCCCGCCTGCAAGCGCCCTCCTCTACCCTTCCCATTCGCACCAGCTGAGGCCCCGCCACGTACGTACGATGAAGGATTTTTAATTGGACTAGACGGAGACGAGCTGATATCGCTACCACTCTGGGAGAAGAGACCGCCTCCTGCCCCTCCTCGTCGTCCATTTCAATGCCATCCCTGATCCATTTTTCTCGAAGCGCCTGGAGAGGATCCGAGATGTTATTAACCAGTTTTTTATATATCAGGGAGATTGTGCTGTCTGGGAGATGGCCATCCAGCACCCTGTCCTCCAGTGGGGAAGATTCCAGCAGCGTGGTCCCAGGTTGTAAGTGCATGCGAAGTGCGTGTCGAACCTGCGTATATCGGAAGCGCTCCGATTCGGCCAAATGATACTGCTGCTGCAGCGCTGCAAAAGGCTTGATATCTGATTTGTCCCACAAATCCCCAATACTTACAATACCTATGAGATCCCATTTGTCGAATCCCTTGCACTTCCATAGCTCACCCAGTTGCTCAGAATCCCACAACGGTGTTGCAAGCATCAGTTTTCGACTCCATCCCAGGCGATTGGTGGCTGCATGCCAAATGTGTACTGCATGCTTAGTGGGGCCCGTGAGGGGATAACGTTGGGGCCTAGAATAAAGGGCTCTACCAAAGGTCCCTCCAGAAAGGAGCCACCTGTACATGTTATAACCCGGATCGCAAGGCTAGGCATAGGTGCAATGGTTGATTGAGGACAGGTGAGCCGCCCAGTAATACAGTTGTATGTCAGGTAGGCTAATACCTCCGCCGTACCAATTTAGGGTAAGTTTCCTGAGAGCGATGCGGGGTCTACCGTTCCACAGGAGGTCTTGTTGAAGACTTTCGACCTTCCGGAAATAGGACGTCGGTATCGGGTCCATGGAGTTCTGAAGGGCATAGAGGAAGCGGGGTAGGGACATCATTTTAAAAAGGGCGGCCTTACCCAACAGGGAGAGAGGGAGCGACTTCC
Organism: Triturus cristatus; assembly: GCF_964204655.1. Taxonomy (NCBI): domain Eukaryota; kingdom Metazoa; phylum Chordata; class Amphibia; order Caudata; family Salamandridae; genus Triturus; species Triturus cristatus. The sequence continues at coordinate 982,616,569 of NC_140585.1, read as the reverse complement.
ACCTGGCTTTGTCTTTACGCAGCTGAAGCAGAGGGGGCTAGAGGTTACGGGAATAGCGAAGAGAGGGGTCTAGAGAAAGAAAGATACCCAGATACGTGATTCCCTCGGTACTTGTTTGCAGTGGGCACCCACGTGGTGTAATCGCGGGCTCACCCGCCACCACGAAAAGGAGGGATTTGCTCCAGTTTATGGAGTAACCGGAGTACCGACCGAAAACCGTGAAAATATCCAGGACCACTATCCGAGATCTCCTTGGGGAGGACAAATATAAAAGGATATCATCTGCGTAAAGAGAGATCCTGTCTTCCCATTACGAGGACCAACGCATATTCCTGACCATCCGGTCCTGGCGTATCCATGCGGCCAGCGGCTCCAGCGCTAGGGCAAACAGCAGGGGGGACAGGGGGCAGCCCCGACGGGTCCCTCTGCCCAACTCGAAGGCGGCCGACTTCCTATTATTAACCACTACTTGTGCCATAGGATGTGAATACAATAACTGCACCCATTGTATGTTCCTGGGGCCAAATCCAAGTTTCTCCAGTACCGCCCACAAGTATGGCCATTCGATGGTGTCGAAGGTCATAGCCGCATCTAAGGAGACTATAACCACTGGTTCCTTTATCGAAGCCGCCCTACCCAGGACCCCATGAACTCTACGCAGGTTCAGCGCCGTGTTTCGGTGCGGTATGAACCACGATTGGTCCGGGTGGATCAAGGTCCCAATCGCCGTCAAAAGGCGGGTCGCAAGGAGCTTAGCCAAGATCTTGGGCTCAGCATTTAACAGGGATATCGGTCTGTAGGAGCCACATTCGGTCCTGGGTTTCCCTTCTTTGTGGATTGTAACTATTATGGCAGTACGTTGGTCTAGTGGCAAGAGTCCCACTTGCTTCGAATCCTCATACATGGCCCTCAAGTACAGGGCCAGTTTATCTGGTTTGAGCTTGTACAATTCGATTGGTAACCCGTTTGGACCAGTGGCTTTACCCGGATTGAGCGACCGTATAGCAGCCGCTATTTCGTCATCGGATATGTCGCTGTCCATGAAGTCGTGATCAACCTCTGACAGAGTGGGTAAAGCAATATCGGTTAGCAGTTGTCGGGAGTCTTCGATAGAATAGGGGGCTGCTGAGGTATAGACAGCCTTGAAGTGGGCCGCAAAGCCGTCCGCAATAGCTTGTGGGTCAGACAGGGAGTTCCCCTTCTGTCCCCTAAGTTCAGGTACTGTCTGTTTGCCCATTCCTTCTTATCTAGCCAGGCCAAGAGTTTCCCAGCCTTGTCGCCCACCTCATACAATCGTCCCTGAACCGCTCTCCCAATGCCTTTTGCCTGGCCCGTCTCTAGCGCCCTGTATTCCTGCTGTTTCAGCTTGAGAAGTTGGAGCTTGTCGGGTGTGATGTCAACCTCTAGGTCTGCTTCCAGATTCAACCCCTTTCCAGCCCGACATACCTACAGTGTACCCTTCACAATCAAACCACTTAAGGCCATGCGAGTCCCTTTAACAAATGATAACTACATTAGAAGCCCCCCACCTGCCCCTTCACCTGCTACACCTTGACGAAAGTACTTGTCCAGTCACCGGACAGGCAACTTCTCAGGTCGGCTGGTTGGTGTCTGCATCACCCCCACCGCGGCTGGACAAACCTCTCGCATTCCTGTTCTCAATCCAGTCCGCAGCTGTCTCGGGTCGGTCGAAAAACCACACTCGCCCATCCGCCTCGATCCTGAGACGGGCAGGGAAAATCATGTAATACTTCATACCCAGATCCCTAAGTACACGCTTGATTGACATGAACGATTGCCTTTGTTGCTGCACCCGTCGAGTAAAATCCGGGAAGAAGGATATATCGGAGTTCTCAAATCGCAGGGTGGCCCCAGCCCTGGAGTTTTGGAGGATTACATCTCTGTCACGGAAGTTCAGGACCCGTGCCAACATGGGCCACGGGGGAGCGCCCGGCTTGGGACGGCCGCCCGGGCCCTGTGAGCACGTTCAACGACAAGAACTTACTGAGGCCTTTGGGCTGCAAATGTTTAAGGATAAGTTCCTCGACAAAGAGGTCTGGCGTCTGCCCCTCCGATTTCTCCGGGACCCCAAGAATGCGTAGGTTGTTTCAACGCAGGCGGCCTTCGTAGTCATCCAGCTTAAGGTCAGCAAAGGTACGGAAGTTCTGGAGTTCCTTGACCACCTCCTGAAGGTGTGAGATGTCGTCCACAAGGCTGGCTGTCGTGAGTTCCACCTGTTTGACCTTTTCGTTTAGTTTGCCCATATCTGCCCTAATGAGGTTAACGTCTATAGCCACTGTGTCCAGGGAAGTCTTGACTCCAGTGATGGCGGCCATCATGTCCTTAAGCGAAATTTCTCACTCCACTTCGTCCTGTCCACCAAGTCCAGAGTCTCTGGATGCTGGGGCCTGCTGCGCTTCTTTAGGGATGGTATAGCGTTCCAGTTTGTTGGACTGCGTATTTTTGGATCCACGGAGCCCCCCGTCTTGCCGCGCTCCATCATGATCTTCTCCAGCCCGCCCCCGCCGGTAGCGTCCAAGAGATGGCCAGGCGCCACCCGATCCGCCGCATCAGTTCCCAAAGCGGACTAACCCAGCCAGTAGACACAGGAGAGAAAGAGGATCAGCACCACGGTTGTGGACTCGCCGCCACCCGCGACCACCCGATGGGTGGCGCGCCCACCTAATCCTCAGTTCCGCGACTCACTTGGCTCAGCTCCAGTCGCAGCCTCTGGCCCCCGAGATCCCCCAGGCTTCTCGGGTCACAGCTCCCCGGCCCCCCCCACACTGGGGGTCACAAGAATATACAGCAGTCACTTCGCCAGGTACAGGAGCAGCCGTTGGCAAGGCAAGACAGATCAAGGCTTCGATGGCCCCCCGCGGGTTTATTTACCATCCTAGACCTTCAAAAGGAGGGGGGGTGGCCCCGATCCACACCTCACACAGCTCACCGGTCTCCACCCCGAGTGAGGGGGCTTCCACACATAGGTTTTATCACTGGCGCCACCGCGCCCCCGCCCAATCGCCTTCCGGCTGTTTAGGTGTCACAAAGGCGGTGTATTGGGCTCTCGCGGTGCCGCTGCAGGGGGGGAGAACCTCTTCCAGGGCTTCCCGGTGGGGGGGAGGTGCTCAACGAAGGGCATACACCCCACCACAAATGCAGGCCGCTGCTCCCCCGGAGGCCGGTCTAATCGTCCACAATATGCAATGGGCAATGGGGAACACTCAAGGCAGGGGGCGCCCGGCGGCCATCTTCCGCCTCGCGGCCGGCGCTCCCCTCCTCGCTCCGATTCACCCGTCTCACCTCCAGTCCCGGCACAGCTCTGCAGTCGTCACCGCCGCTACCGCTGTGAGAGAGGTCTCCAATAGGCGGCCACCACTCCAGAACCTCCGCCGCAGCTCCCTGTGACGCCGCTCCACCGCCGGGCCGCCGAGGGTCGGACAGAGCCTTGCCGCCGGCTAGGAGCAGCACTGGGTGTCCCGGCCTTCGGCCCTTACGCAGGCCGATGCCTCCTGGGCCGATATATTTACCTCTGGGCTTGCCACGATCTACGGAACCAGCGGGATGGGCTCCGCTAGTGTTCCAATTGCAGAAATCTTTGAAGAGCACAACGGATCCGTGTCCAGGATAGACGTGGGCTAGGTAGGACGGTGGAGCCCCCTCACAACACGGCCATCTTCAGCCCGTGCTTGGGCACGCCCCCCACTATCTGTTTATTGAATAGAATGTATATTTGTCCTTAAAATTGTTTCTGATGACTATTTCTGCATAATTTGAGACTTGCTACTTTGGGCTGGTTTTTGGGCTGAAACTGGTCTCCGTGGGGTTGGATTTGGGCATATACTTAAGCGGCTTTGGGCTTGGGATGGGTCTCAAAATCTGGCAAAATTGCTCAGAAGCCACACCCGTGACTACACAGACCACCTCAGTGGTGACTAGGGAGTCTTCCAATACAGGGATAGCCTAATGCTTCTCCCCTGAGAGTGTGTCTCTAAGTGCTATGCTGTAATGTTGATATCCCGGAAGGGGCGGTATCACTCCCCCCTCTCAGTGTTCGTTAAAGAAAATGTGAAATCTCCTTTCCAGTCCCACCTATTCTCTGTAAGTATACTGTGGCCAACAATTTGCCAGTTTTCACTCACTGGGTATTGCAATGTCTTTTTTGCAGCAGCGTTGTCAAAAACACATTAGAATTCGGTACTCAATCGTCCTGGAAGATTATGACAGTGTAGCTACTGAGACTACGAGGGGAGATCAGGGGAGGAAACCATTCTGTAGCAGCACGTGGCAGCAAGTTCTGATGCAATTTTCTAAAAAACCTTGAAGGGGACAGGAAACAGCTGTGAAATTCCAGCCACAATTCAACAGCAGCATTTTGCCGATTGACTTCTCTTTGCCGGGGGACAGCCAGACACCAAGCAGTGCGGGGCTACTGACCACCATCTTAGGCGCTTCGAGATCCGTCAGACGTCTCAGCTGCGGAGCATGACGGAAGCTCCTTATGCAGGTTCTCCGAGTATGTCTTCCTTTGTTGGTCTTGCCTCACCCCTACCAATTCTCCTTTCTTTGGTGTTGTTTACTGCTCACCTGCTTGGTGTCTGCTTACATTATAATTTTCTCTTTCTTTGCTTTGTCAGTGGCCTTAAGATGGCATATTGTCTACGGTGTTACTCGCAGTCCATTGTGAGAGTTTGGCCCTGACCTCCTGTCCGAACATGAGAGTGACGGGCTCTCTCCTGTCACGGAGTGCTGGGTGGTTCGATATGAGGCAGGATTCAGCACAGTGCTTTCTCAATTATTACTCCTTCTTCTGTGGCTCTCTGCACAGTTCATTTTCGGATGCCCATACATGTTTTGGCTACTCCATTGGCTTGAGGTCCCAGTGGTGTAATCCTATCAAATTACTTTCTCGGCCCCAATGGAGGAGATCATCTTGCCCTGCGGGAACAGGGAGTATTTATTCACCAATACTAGGAGGTACTTGCCGGTGGAGCATGGACCAAAGAAATCTACAGCTACGTGTGCCCACGTGTTCTCCAGTAGTTCCTACATTGGTAGCTGTAGTTGATTTGTTGATGAGGACAGGCACATGCCCATGCCACATGCCTGCAGTTCTGCCTCTACCATGTCATCTAGTTTTGGAAACCAAAGTCTCTCTTGTAGCGCTCATTTGGTGGCAACCACTCCTCTGGGTCCCTCATGCTCCAACTTGATGGCATTCTTTCAATAGACTCGAAGTACAATTCATTCTGTGTCACCACTAGCTCTTCCTAGATGTTGTGGTACGCCTTGATTTCATCAGAGTCCCCTCCCCACTTTTTGCTGTTTTTCCACTTTTGCATCTTAATTAGAAGTTTGACCAGGGGAAGGTTGTGATCTTCCTTTGTTACAGCAACCCTCTGTGTGATTGACATAGCAGAGGGTATGCTTGTGTGGACGATGAAGTGGAGGCATTCCTCTGCAACTGGCTGGTTAGTTCTTGTGACCTTTGACCCTGTCACCAGGCAGGTCGCTCCCCCTATCCGCAACGCAGCCCCCTGTGGGTTGAACCTCTGTTTCTGCTTTTGCCGCCTGACTGCTCGCTCCCTTTTTTATTCTGTACCCCTGCGCTTGGCTTTCTGTGCCACTTTGTTTTTTCATTCTGTGCCCTGTGTTTTGCTTTCTGTACCCCTGTGCTCTGTTGTCCCTCTCCCTCCGTCTTTTCCCGCCGTTTTTTCCCCTGCCACTGAGCCCCTGCGGCCCCGCCCCCTTCACTCCCATTGGCCGCCCCGCTCCCACCTCCCAGCTGCTCCTCCCTCCCTCTGCCCTCATATGGAGGCACGCCTAAGGCAAGCCCGTCTGCACCCTTCCGCGCATGGACTGCACCCAGCGCCAGAACCCCTGGACCCCGCACCCCTCGCAACGTCAGACTGCACTACGACGCAAGCACCCTCCACGCACTCCACACCAGACAAGACCACCCCTGCTACCGGGCCACCCTGAAACGCACCCAGGGGCCTTTCACCTGCCGGAACTGCAGATTCACCAGCATCCAACCCTCCACACCACCAGCCAGAGAACCCAACCACCTCCGCTGTATCCTCCTCAACACCCGCTCCGCTCACAAGCATGCCATCAAACTCTGGGACCTCCTAGACTCCACCGCCCCCGACGTCGCCTTCCTGACGGAGACCTGGCTGAACGCCACCTCAGCACCAGACATCGCCATAGCCATTCCACAGGGCTACAAGATCTCCTGCAGAGACCGCACCAACGGAGTGGAAGGAGCAATTGCCATCATCCACAAAGACTCCATCAAAATCTCAACGAACACCGATGACATCCTCACCACCGCCGAGCACATGCACTTCCAGATCCACACCGACCCCAACACCACCCTCAGAGGAACTCTCATCTACAGACCTCCCGGACCCCGCCCACAGTTCAGTGACACCATTGCCGACCTCATCAGCACCCACGCCCTCGCTTCCACGGACTACATCCTCCTCGGGGACCTGAACTTCCACCTCGAGAACAACAACAACGCCAACTCCACCGCCCTGATCGACAACCTCGCCAACCTCGGACTCAAACAGCTCGTAACGACACCTACTCACGCCGCTGGACACACACTCGACCCCATCTTCTCCGCAAGCCCCCACGTCTCCTTCAACCACACCACCGAACCACACTGGACCGACCACAGATGCGTCCACTTCACCTTCAGAAAACCCACCGCACCCAACAGCTACCACGCCGCTGCTGGGGCAAGGTCACTGAGGACCAACTGACTACCGCCCTCGCCCTGAGACCACCCACCGACCCCACCGACCCAGACACCGCCGCGACCAACCTCACACAGTGGATCAACGACTGCGCCAACACCCTCGCCCCTCTCAAGACCTCTACAACCAACCACACCAACAAGAAAGCCGCCTGGTTCACCGAGGACCTCCGGATCTCCAAGCACACCTGTCGGAAGTTGGAGAAGAAATGGCTTCTCGACCGAACACCAGACAACCACACAGCCCTCAAGAGCGCCACCCGCAGACACCACCAACTCATCAGGACTGCCAAGAAGACCGCCTTCAAGGACCGCCTAGACAACCACGCACACAACACCAAAGAGCTCTTCAGCATTGTGAAAGAACTCTCCAACCCCAGCTCCAACACCAACGACATCCCGCCATCTCAAGACCTGTGCGACTCCCTGGCCACCTTCTTCCACCGCAAGATCACCGACATCCACGACAGCTTCAACTCCGACCCCCCCACACCCACCACCTAATCCACCACCCCTGCGACTACCACTCGCGCCAGTCGCCTGACCGTCTGGTCCAGCGTCAGCTACGAAGACACCGTCAAAACCATGAACTCCATCCACTCCGGATCTCCATCGGACCCCTGCCCTCACCACGTCTTCAACAAAGCCAGCGCAACCATCGCGCCCCACCTCCGGAAAACAATCAACTGTTCCTTCGAGACCGCAACCTTCCCAGAAAGCTGGAAGCACGCCGAGATCAACGCCCTTTTAAAGAAGCCCAAGGTGGACCCCAAGGACCTCAAGAACTTCCGGCCCATCTCCCTGCTCCCTTTCCCAGCAAAAGTGACCGAGAAGATTGTCAACAAACAGCTGACCCGCTACCTCGAAGTTAACAACATCCTGGACCCTTCCCAATCCGGTTTTCGCAGCAACCACAGCACCGAGACCGCCCTCATCGCCGCCACTGACGACATCCGGACCCTGATGGACAAAGGAGAAACAGCCACCCTCATCCTCCTGGATCTATCAGCAGCCTTTGACACGGTCTGCCACCGCACCCTATCAGCACGCCTCCATGACGCCGGTATCCAAGAGAAGGCCCTGGCCTGAACCACATCCTTCCTCTCCAGCAGAACCAAGAGCGTCCGCCTCCCACCCTTCTGCTCCAAAACCACCGAGATCATCTGCGGCCTCCCACAGGGATCCACCCTCAGCCCGACGCTGTTCAATATCTACATGGCCCCCCTCGCCCACGTCGCACGACAGCACAAACTCAACATCATCTCCTACGCCGACGACACCCAGCTGATCATATCCCTCACCGAAGATCCCCACACCGCCAAAGCTAACCTCCATAGAGGAATGAAGGCCGTAGCCGACTGGATGAAGGACAGCAGACTGAAGCTGAACTCAGACAAGACAGAGGTCCTCATTCTCGGACCCACCCCATCAGCCTGGGACTACTCTTGGTGGCCCACGTCACTAGGCACAGCCCCGGAACCCACGGACCACGCACGCAACCTGGGGGTCATCCTCGACTCCACTCTCTCCATGACCAGGCAAGTCAATGCCGTCTCCGCGTCCTGCTTCAACACCCTCCGTATGCTCCATAGGATCTTCAAATGGATCCCCCTCGACACGAGAAAAACCGTTACCCAGGCCCTCATCACCAACAGACTCGACTACGGGAATGCCCTCTACTCAGGAACTACAAACAAGCGCCTGAGACGACTCCAACGCATCCAGAACGCCTCGGCCCGACTCATCCTCGACGTCCCCCGCCGCAGCCACATCACACTCCACCTGAGAGGCCTGCACTGGCTCCCCGTCAACAAAAGGATCACCTTCAAGCTCCTGATCCACGCACACAAAGCACTGCACAACACCGGACCCACCTACCTCAACAACCGACTAAGCTTCCACACCCCCACCCGAAGCCCCCGCTCAGCCAACCTCGCCCTCGCCACAGTCCCTTGCATCAAAAAAACCACCGCCGGTGGCAGATCCTTCTCCTACCTCGCCGCCAAGACCTGGAACACTCTCCCCACCATCCTACGACAGACCCAGGACCTGCTGGCCTTCAGAAGACTCCTCCAAACCTGGCTCTTCGACCAGTAGCACCCCCCCCCCCTTCCCAGCGCCTTGAGACCCTCTCGGGTATGTAGCGCGCTTTACAAATGCAGTGATTGATTGATTGATTGATTCTTGTCGATTGCAGGGGGTGTCTTGAGAAGTAGTCTGCAGGATTTTGGTCTTTCCGTGACTTGTGGAAAATTGTGTAGTCATATTCTTGTAAGCATATCCCCCATCGTTCAATCTTTGGTTGCATTTTTGCTTTGGGTTTCTCCAAGATTGTTAATAGGGCCTGGTGGTCTGTTACGATGGTGAATTGTTTTCCGTAGGGGGGTATGAGGAAGTGTTCACTAGCCTAGACAGCCACTAACTCTCTTTTTCAGGCTGGGAATCTGCCCTTTCTTTGTCGGAAAGGCTCTTACTGACGAATGCCAATATGTATCCCTGGGCTTCTGAGTTGCCTATCTGTTGCGCTAGAATAGCCCCCAGTCCTACCGGGCTAGCGTCTTCTGTCACCTCAGTGTGTATTTTTGGGTCGAAGTATGCCATGACACCCTCCTTTTCTATTGCTGTTTTGAATCTTTGAAAGCTTTGTTCACACTTGGGTGACCATCTGAAGTCCACATTTTTTTGTTAGATTGATCAGTGTGCACTAATGGTGGCGTAGTCTTGGATGTACCTGGTGAAGTAACTCGCCAGACCCAGGAAAGATCACAGCATGCTCTCGTCTCCTGGCGTGCTGGTGGTGGTGAAGGCCGTGTCTTTATCTGGGACTGGCATCAGGCTTTCTTTCAACAATATGTGTCCAAAGAATTTCAGTTTGGTTTTGTGGAATTTGCATTTTTTCTGTGTCGAGTGTGAACCCTACCTCTACGAGTAGCTGACACACTTTGTGGTGCACCTTGTCATGGGCTTCTTGGGTGGTTACCACTATTAGTATATCATCGCTATAGTTGTGTACTGGCTGGATGACTCGTGTTGGAGAAGAAATGAAACATGAAGACATTACGCTAAGGCAGTAAAAAAACTATATAAAATTATATGTGGTGAAAGAGCTGTGCAGGCCTAAAATCCGCCCTGATGCCAGAGAGGTGAAGAGTTCACTAGAAAATAGAATGCATAATCTGCAAAGCCATAGTGAAAGGAAAACCTGTGTTTGTAAGCTTGAGGAATTTATGGTCTCAGTACAAACATGTATTCTGTTGTCCCAGTAAATTCAAAAACATGATTGAAGAATCGGAGCAGGAAATTGAATTAGCCAAGAGAACACATAATCTGATAAGTAGTCTTAGGAGCAGTGTGGTAAATAAAATATACCGGACTGAATTTCATACGGGATCTTAAATAAAGTAAAATAGCTCAAAATAACAAGAGGCAGAATCCGTGGTATAAGAGGTTTTCTAATGGGCTTTATTCCATTCAAAATGGCCGACTCGAGTCGCGGCCTTCAGGTTCCGTCACCACGAGGGTTCAGGAAGTGAAGTACAATAATTCATTGACAGACATGTATTTTTATAATAAGTGCATTACAATGAAACGAATGTAAAAGGCGTAACATTTGATAAGAAAAATGACGTGACAGTGACATAATCGAAACTAGGCGTAACAAGGAATAAAAGAAACATGATTGGTTTGCATTATCAGACATAGGTGGATCTATAAGATAATACTTGGCATAGATGCGCGCGCAGCAGCATGACGTGTAATTGACGTGCAACTAGGGGGTGAAGGGGACTTGACATTTAGCTCTACATGTGGAGACGAGAAGTCTGGGGGGTCAAGTCAACCTAATCCCAAATCATATCTACCATCCTATGTTTGGAGAACTATGTTATCCACAAGGAAGGACTCTCGGACAGAATCTATTCTATACTAACTGTGTGTGCGTGTACAAGCGTCTAAGTGTCTATATGAGATGCGAGGGGCAGAAAACATTCCATGGCAGCAGGACTATGAATCACTTGCAGGAGGACGGAAAGGCTGAGTCCTTGCTTGTGAGCTAAAGGAAATGTTTACCTAAATCACTTGACAGGAATGCATCGGCTAAAGAGCAAAATAGATAATTCGAAGGTGAAATACAGCTTCTTGGCAGGCATGCGAAAACTGGCCGAGGCAGGCACCGTTAGCTGCACAGGGAGTAGGACAAAGTTCATGGATACAGATGCGAGCTCAAGCTGAAGCTGTCAAAGACAGAGAGCAGGGAAAGGCTTTGAGGACAGAATCGGGCCTACTTGCCTGAACTGTAAAAATGGAGTAACTTAGCCATATAAAGTCGGTGGCCTTTCATACCTAGGAATCGAATATCCAGCCCATCAATGGCGGATCTGACAGAGAACATGTCGACGGTAGACACACATATGTTTGCGTCTTAGAAACTGGAACTGGAGGGAACATACATGTACTTGTAACATGCATATAGAACCGTTGGGGTCCAAGATAGGGGACATAACTGATCAGGAAAATCCACATTTCCACATTCCCTCCTTGTCCCCTTCTTGCCCTTCAAGAGACATCAATCTTCATCATTCCATCGATTTGCTCATGGAGCATCATTTCTTCTTCCTTCTTCTTCCGGCATTCTGAACGAGACCTTGGTGGTGGAATACACGATGTGGCACACAGACCACAAATCGCTGGTCCACATTGTAGACATAGACAGCAACTGAATAGTATGAGAAGGCCAATACCTAGGAAGGATAGAACTCTCCATCCCCAGGCTGATATCACACTCCAAAACCACCCGGACCACGTCCAAGTGCCTGGATTCTCGTGTATCTGGCTTACAATCTTATGAAGGCGTGTTATAGCTTTATATACAGATGGCGAATTTTCTGGTATGAATATGCAGCAGCTGGATCCGATGACCCTGCAAGCTCCGCCCCTATCGGCCAGGATGACGTCAAGGACAAGACGATTCTGGAGAACAACAATTCTCATCACTGATTGTTCCTCTGTCAGATTGCCTAGGGCGGCTATAGTCTCGTTTACTACAGCTTCAAGAGTCTTGGTGAGTCTGCGTATCAGCTTACTATTTGATATAGTACCTATATAGGGAAAGATACCTTTATTGAAATCTACATATTTGTCCCATGCTGTCTCAGTATAATCGACAACTGGGAGATCTCTTCGCTCTCTATTGTGTACTAAATGAACATTTCGATAATAATCAGGGGGAGCTAGGAAAACAGGTGGCAAAAGGAATGCTATGTAACAGGTACCATCCCAATCTAGAGGCAGGCGCATATATGCCGTCTGGCCACATATGAAGTAAGAATGGCGAGAAGCTCTAAATGAAGATTTACCTTGATCACTATATTCTACTATAGTAACGCATTGGCTATGGCCCATATGTATGGAACCAACTTTTCTCACACATAATTCACCCTTAACTGGAAATACTGACATAGTGGGCAGAATTAGTTCAACTTCGGATTTGACATTCAAAATCATAAGATTAGGCGTAAAATTACCTAATTTATACACTTCATTTTCTAAATCAGTTCCTGTTCTACTGGGGTGACCCTCCTTATTAGGGTGACAGACTTTGAATAAAACTAGATTCAGATTTCCCCATATCCAATGTTGTTGATAAACTGCTGTGTCTGGGTCTATGGAATTTAATAAACTAAACCATGCTCCACAGGAGCCATTGTGTGTGAACGGATGTGGAAAGAAAGGCAGAACTCCTTTGTTATTCTGATAGGGAGGAAGTCGGCCACACACCCAACAATTGGTGGCATTACTAGTCTGATGGGAATGATGTAACATACTAATGAATGTGTTATTACGCAGCGCAAGTCTATAGGACAACTCATGTGGGGGTAGGTCACTAAAAGAATGTTCATCAGTTATATTGAAAGCAAGTTTAGAAACAGGATAATACATATGCAACAATATACTTGCAGTAACTATTAAAAAACTCAAGAAAAACAAAATTAATAAAGTCACAATACAGTGGCTACGCAGTGATTTACAATAAGCATGTCGTTTCATTATGATTCTGGACTCTACATGATTCAGACCTAAGGGATACATGTCGGGACAGATTCAACCGCTTCACCTTGGAGAGGACTTAAACAATCAAATCGTCCGACAGTTTAGATCTGGACCTGAGTTTCTGTTTATAGAGTTCGGTGCTACTGGCCTCAGCCAAAGGTAGCTTTGAGTCAATGGGGGAAGACACACGGGAAGTACTGTTTGTGTCAGGAGGAAGTCCAAAAAATTTTTTTTATATGGGTGGAATGCACCCATCCTTTTCTTCCTTCGATCTTCACAGCTGTTCTGGTCGTCAGCAGGACCAACTTAGGAAGCCTCCACCTTGGCTCCAGTTGGGTTTTCCGATCAAAATTCCTGACGAGAACATAATCACCGGGAATTACATCATGAGGTTTCACCTCGGTGTTGTCGGGAAAAGCTGCGACTACCTGTGAACGACAAGATTGTAGTGCAGACATCAAGGAAGCCAGGTAATCTGTCAGCATATTACAGTCAACATCAGTTATTTTACGGGGTATAGGTGTCCCCCACATATTCGGTGGCCTACCAAAGATCACCTCATAAGGCGATAGCCCTGTTCGAGAGTGTGCTACCATCCTCATGTAGAATAGCGCAACTGGTAAGGCTACTATCCAGTCCACACCTTTTTCCTGACATATTTTAGACAATCTGATTTTTAAAAGTTGATTATGTCGTTCCACGAGACCTGCTGCCTCGGGGTGTCGGACACAGTGGAATTTCCACTGATATCCCAACAAGAGTGAGACATATTTCATTAATTCGGATGAGAAAGGCTGACCGTTATCTGAATATACAACACGTGGTAAACCGTACCGTGGGAAGAATTCTCGAACTAGCTGCTTGGCAGTAGTCGAGGCAGTGTAATCTGATACGGGATACGCCTCTGTCCAACGGGAGAGAGCGCAGACAACTACGAGAACATATTTGAATCCTCGACAACGTTCCATCTGAATATAATCCATCTGGAGGACTTCAAAAGGATGGTCAGGAGGCTGAAATCCACCCTGCTCTACGGGAACACTCTTTCCTGGATTAAACTGACAACATATCATACAGGTACGAACTTTTTGTTTAGCTGCTGCTCGTAAATGTTTATTGAACCAAATGTGCTGAATGCTGTCTAGCATAGCCTTCTCTCCTAAATGTGCTGGACTGTGAACTGTAGCTATAATGGCTTGAACCATGGAATCAGGGAGAAACCATACAGATTTCTCCTTCGTCATCCATCCTTGATCTGTCTGGATCCCTCCTAGTTCAGTCCACTTCTTTATTTCTTCTGCTGTGGCATGTGTCTGTATGTCAATTACGTCAAGTGCGGGATCCTTAATTGTCATACACTGTGTTGGTGTCTGAACTATTGGCTTTGTCATGTCTAATGTGCGATTCTGAGCAGTCTGTTTAGCTGTTTTGTCAGCTAAATCATTGCCTTGAGAAATGGTATCAGTAACCTTCGTGTGTGCTTTACATTTCATAATCGATATAGCAGTGGGTAGATGTATTGCGTCTAACAAAGCATGAATGAGGGGTCCGTGCTGAATGTGGGCACCATGGGAGGTTAAATAACCTCTCTCTCGCCACAGCACGCCGAAGTCGTGTACAACTCCGAATGCATAACGTGAGTCAGTGTATACATTAACTTTCTTATTTGTGGCTTGAATACAGGCTTGTGTTAGAGCAATAAGTTCTGCTGCTTGGGCTGACAATGTATCTATACAATTTGTTTCAATAACTTCAGTGTCTGTTGTGACTGCATACGCGGCCACTAAATCTCCTGTACTTGTTCTCATGCACGATCCGTCTACATACAACGTCAGGTCTGGATCTAACAATGGAACGTCTGTCAAGTCTTGTCTAGGTTTCGTCTTTATTTCAATGATTTCAACACAATCATGAGCTAGTGGGTCTGTTCCAATTACAGGTAATAGTGTAGCAGGATTCAATGTATTACACCGTCGGATCTCTATGTGTGGTTGAAACAATGTCAGTTCATAACCGGTAAGTCTTGCTATGGTCAAGTGTTGTGTTTGTGTTCGGTTCACAAGAACCTCTACTGCATGTGGTACTTGTACTGTCAATGGGTGTCCTAATACTATGGCATCGCTTTGTCTGATTGCTAAAGCTGTCGCTGCCACTGATTTCAGGCATGCAGGCAAAGCCTGAGCTACGGGATCTAATGTACTGGAAAAATAAGCACATGGCTTGCGTGATCCTGCTTGATCCTGAGTGAGTACTGACAAGGCAGTACCTTCGCGTTCTGTAACAAAAAGTGTAAAATGTTTGCTATAACATGGCGTTGCTAAAACAGGTGCTTGACATAAAGCTTTCTTTAAGCTTTCAAAAGCTTGTGTATGTTCCTGAGTCCAAGGGAGAACAGTCGATGTGGCTGCCTCCTGTGTGGTTAACTGAATGAGTGGTTTTGCTAGAAAAGCGTACTGAGGGATCCACTGCCTACAATATGAAGTGAGGCCTATGAAAGCCCGCACCTCCTTCTGTGTCTGGGGTATTGACATGTTAGCAATTAACTGGATGCGATCTGGTGTAAGCTGCCTTCCCTCCTTGGACAGCGAGTGACCAAGATAAATAACTCGCTGAACACAGAATTGCAGCTTAGAAGGGGACACCTTGTGCCCTTTGTCGGCTAGGAAATGTAAAACTGTCAGAGAAGCCTTTTCACATTCTGGCTCGCTTCTTGCGGTGATCAGCAGATCATCGACATATTGAAGCAGTGCAGTATTGACTGGCATGTGGATACTGTCAAGTTCTCGTTTCAGTGCTTGGCTGTAGATGCTGGGGCTTTCTGTAAATCCTTGGGGAGCGCGTGAGAATTTAAAGCTGCGCCCATTTAAACAGAATCCGAACAAGTATTGGCTTTCCGGATCTATTGGGACGCTGAAAAAGGCATTCTTGAGATCGATTACAGTAAAGAACGTTGCTTCGGAATCAATTGCTGTCAACAATGATGATATATCAGGGACCACAGGGAATTGTGGTACAATACACTTGTTTAGTTCACGCAAATCAATAACCAATCGGTATACTGGTGGGGCAGTAGGGTCAGTTCGTTTAAGAATCGGAATTATCGGTGAATTACATACATTGGAGTCTGTTTCTATAACTACTCCCTGGGCAATCAGCTCATCAATGATTTTCAGCAAAGCCACTACAGCATCATGCGGTAACTTGTATTGTCGCATTCGTGGTAGTACCACTCCTGCTTTCAATGTAACTCGATAGGGTGTAATGTTCATGCAGCCAACATCCGTAGGGCCTTGTGCCCATAGATGTACTGGTAAAGTCTGTAGTCGGGGATCCATGTCTCTAGACACATAGTGACCTTTAAAATCCCGCAAAAACAACCTTACTCCTTCCGGAGAACAACATATTATGGCTCCTAGTGCTTTCAGAGTTTTAATTCCTAACAGATTTTCTGGGCATGATTTAGTAAGCAATAAATCTGTAGTTCGTGTCAAAGGTCCTATCGTAAGTGGTAGAGGCTGTGATACTTCATTAACAATAGGTTTTCCCGAAAAACCAAGGGAAACATTTTGAGAGCCTGAGAGGGGTGCCCCTGGAACTTCACTACGTTTTATAGTTGTTCGACTTGCCCCTGTATCGAGTAAGAATTTTCTATCTTGACCTAATAATTCACTATGTACATAAGGTCCTTCTTGATCTACAGGAATCTCGATAAGCGGTAAGTCGACTTCCCTCTCTAGGCTGGTTCATGCGTAGCGCTGATATTCAGGGTATTCATACTGTGCAGTCTGATACATTTGTCGTGTTGTGGTTTGTGTGGCAGTAGCAGGCAACGGTGGTGCAGCTGGCACAAACTGTATGGGTTGCTGTGAGGCTGGCATGGACTGTTGCTGAACTGGCATGGACTGTCCATGCTGCATAGCTCCTTGTTCATTCTGATCTTGTCTAACTAATCGTGGTCTCTCTTTTGCAATACCTGTAGCTATATTACGTTTCAGGACTGGACAATCATGTACATAATGGCCTAGTTGTTTACAGTAATTGCAGGTTCCTTTTACAGGAACTGCAGAATCACCAGAATGTGTCACACCCCTTTTGTGACCATCTGCTGGTACTGTCTGAGAAACTAGCATTTTCATTTTTGTATCCTTCATGCGTCTATGCTCGTGTTCTTGTTCATCCCTAATTCTATTGTGATGATACTGTAACATTTGTAGCATTTGCGACGGAGTGTTACTTTGCCAGGTACTCTCGAATTTCAATATTCTATTCTTCACTGGAGGCAATGCATTTTCCACCAATTTTGTCACAAATAAATGTGGATATGAGTCACTACTTGCTTTTATACCACTATTTATACCAAAACATTTTTCAAATCGAGCATAATAATCGCTTGTGTCTTCATCTTGCTTTTGTTTGCAGGCTGTGATTGCACCCCAATCTTCCTTTTTTGTAGTTAATAAACGTGGCAGTACCTGTACTAGTAAACCTGGTAACAGTTTAACTTTATCCCCGAGCCCCGAACCTGCAGTTCGGCCCCTTTCTTCCTCTGCTAATGCTGTCCAGTCTATCTTTTGGTCTCCTACTTCCCACTCTTTTTCTTTCAGTTTTTCATAAATGCCAGCAGGCAAAAGCACCTTTAATATCGTCATAATATCAGGAAAGGTGTACTCTCCCATCAGTAACATGTCTTTAATTTCTCGGTGGAAACCCGCTGGGTCTTTGTCATGACTAGGTACTACTTTCTTCATTTCTAATAATTCCATTTTCGATATGGGTGTGTAAACAAATACACGGTGAAACTCATTGTCTTCGCCTTTTATTGGGTGCACTTCTCGTAAAGGATTTTGTCTATCCATATAGTACGGTGCTCTTTCTCTGTGGGGCAGCGAGAGAGAATCCGGACTTACAAAAAGGACATACTGTTTACGTGACACTAATATCTCTTTAATTAGCTTGTTACTAGAACCTCTCCATCTGTTTGTGAGTAGTTCCGTTAATATATCAGGTAAAGGACCAGGGTCAGCATGTTGGCACTTATATAATATGAGGAGTTGCTGAATCATATAGATTCCAGCTAAGCGTTGTTCATCTGTACTGAGATTGAGAAACGTGTGTGCTACGGTCTCATCACCGTATTTTTCAGGACTGTCAATCCAGTGAACGGCTGATCTGGCTAATTCTTGCTCATCCATGGAATCGAGGAGGTGGTAACCCCTTCGTTCTCGTAGTATCTTATCTGCGGCTTGAAACGAATGTTCAGGAGACTTCAGATTTATTACAGGCGTCGGATACGTTCTGCTGTTTTTTGGGCATACAGAATGTATTGGATCAGGAAAACATCTAGTATTTTCACAGGATCTTCCTCTGCCTACATAGGCTATGGTCTCTGACTGTCTTGCGGAATTCCCTGATTCGGACACTTCATCTTGCTCAAACTTGTCTGTTCCCAATCTTTCTTCATGAATATGCTCTATTTCTTTACGGATTTTTCGGCACATGGCTATTATACAATTTTGCTTATCGTGTCTCCCTTCTGATATATTCTGACTCCATCTTGTAAGAATAAGCATTGCATTCGGGTCTACCCCCGGACGATCTTGATTTCTGATCATACAGTTTATGAGGAAACGTAACAGTTCCCCCTGGATCTCTACTTTCTGGAATTCCATAGCTCTGTTAATACATCCTGGATCTCGTCCTGTTTGAACAAAATGATATATGTTGTCTAGATGCGTAGTCATCCCTGGTAACCTCGCTAAATACTCTGCGGCTCGCCTGATACGTAATGATGCCAGGACCATTTCGTCCTCTTTACCAACCACCGGGTCATATCTACAATTTACAAGGAGTTCCTTAAGCGTACGTTCACTTACGAATTTAGGTGTACGTGAATGTGCTGACTCTTGAAAGACAAGTTTATTTATTCTAGGTGGTGTAAAAGTACTGCTAGCACCTCCCGTGGCCCTATCTGGGGCGTCGGGTGTGAATGGGTTCGTTGAACGTGACACAGCAACTATGGGTGTCGATACCTCTGTAGAGTCGACTGCGGAGACAGATGCGGAAACAGATGTGCTTGCCGACGCTTGTGTCGGAACTTGCTGTTGCACGGGGACAGGTACCTGATCCTGACGTTCAACCCCTCCGCCAGACGGTCTATGTGGTGTGGCGTTAGCATACTCGGGAGCTGCGTCATCTAGATATGAGGAAAGAAAAACATCTTCTGCGGTTCTTGGAAGCCCCTTTGGATGTACCTTAATTGGAAATAATGGGGGTGGCAAGTCTTTTGGTATCTCTGGAGCAGCCTTAGGTAATCCTTCGGCTAATAGGGGATACATACCATTCATAAGAGCATTTCTTTGTCTATTTACTTGTTCTGATCTCACTCGGATACCTTCCTCAATTAATAGATTTTCTTGAACTTTATTTGAACTTTCTTTACTCCTCTCTTCTTGTCTACGTGCTTTTTCTGTTCGTCTATGAGATTCTTTACGCCATAACTCAACAGCGTCTTTCTGTGACTGTCTGACCTTTCTTTTCCATAACTCTTCCTCCACTTTCATGATGCACTCTGCATCCCAGGTTCCCGCTATGGGCCACCTCTGACTTTCCGGTAATCCCTTGGTATAATCTACCCATAGATCAAGAAACAATATGGCATCTAAGCCATGTTTATGGTACATGAAATGCCCTGGAGTGTCCCTAGGAGGAATAGGAACTGCTTCTTCAAGCACCCCTTTTCTGGTAGTAATCTGTCTTAACTTCGAGAAGAGCGGCATATTTACAACTGATCTGATACTTACTCTTGAATTTTCTTAATACGAAAAACACAATAAATGAACAGTGAACAATGAACAGTCATTCGTACCACAATATGCAAGACATTTCTGAATACTTTAAACATTAAACATTAAACATTTTAACAATGATCGACAATGATGACAGTCTGCCTAACTAATCACCACGCTGAATTCTTGACAATAACTGAATACTTCGGAATACTTGATATACTGCTAAACAGTACATATACACTGCTAAACAGTGCAGACCGGATTTGTGTACCCAAATCCGTCTTGACCGGCACAACCTATGTGCGCGTCAACACGCCTCCCCGGCGATGGTACTCACCGAGTAGCTCCTTGAAACGGAAGGCCTCAGAGAATGGACAGGACTCGATAACTGCGGACAGCGGACCCTCTCGACATCGGGATTTCGGAAAACCTGGTGGGCCTCTGTATACCTCGGATCTTGCTCTCTCAGCTAGGCTCTGGTCGGGATACTTCGCACTTCTCACCGCCTCGTCTGGGTTGATCGCAGCCTCAGTCGCCCCCGCTTGACCGGAGGGAGCTTACAGGAAATCCTGCTGGTACGCGTTTATGGTCCGTCCAGCTGTGGCAGGAGACCGGGCCTGCAACGCACCGCCGGCGCGTGAGATGAGAAAGTGTCCCTATTCGGGCGCCATTCTGTGGTAAATAAAATATACCGGACTGAATTTCATACGGGATCTTAAATAAAGTAAAATAGCTCAAAATAACAAGAGGCAGAATCCGTGGTATAAGAGGTTTTCTAATGGGCTTTATTCCATTCAAAATGGCCGACTCGAGTCGCGGCCTTCAGGTTCCGTCACCACGAGGGTTCAGGAAGTGAAGTACAATAATTCATTGACAGACATGTATTTTTATAATAAGTGCATTACAATGAAACGAATGTAAAAGGCGTAACATTTGATAAGAAAAATGACGTGACAGTGACATAATCGAAACTAGGCGTAACAAGGAATAAAAGAAACATGATTGGTTTGCATTATCAGACATAGGTGGATCTATAAGATAATACTTGGCATAGATGCGCGCGCAGCAGCATGACGTGTAATTGACGTGCAACTAGGGGGTGAAGGGGACTTGACATTTAGCTCTACATGTGGAGACGAGAAGTCTGGGGGGTCAAGTCAACCTAATCCCAAATCATATCTACCATCCTATGTTTGGAGAACTATGTTATCCACAAGGAAGGACTCTCGGACAGAATCTATTCTATACTAACTGTGTGTGCGTGTACAAGCGTCTAAGTGTCTATATGAGATGCGAGGGGCAGAAAACATTCCATGGCAGCAGGACTATGAATCACTTGCAGGAGGACGGAAAGGCTGAGTCCTTGCTTGTGAGCTAAAGGAAATGTTTACCTAAATCACTTGACAGGAATGCATCGGCTAAAGAGCAAAATAGATAATTCGAAGGTGAAATACAGCTTCTTGGCAGGCATGCGAAAACTGGCCGAGGCAGGCACCGTTAGCTGCACAGGGAGTAGGACAAAGTTCATGGATACAGATGCGAGCTCAAGCTGAAGCTGTCAAAGACAGAGAGCAGGGAAAGGCTTTGAGGACAGAATCGGGCCTACTTGCCTGAACTGTAAAAATGGAGTAACTTAGCCATATAAAGTCGGTGGCCTTTCATACCTAGGAATCGAATATCCAGCCCATCAATGGCGGATCTGACAGAGAACATGTCGACGGTAGACACACATATGTTTGTGTCTTAGAAACTGGAACTGGAGGGAACATACATGTACTTGTAACATGCATATAGAACCGTTGGGGTCCAAGATAGGGGACATAACTGATCAGGAAAATCCACATTTCCACAGCAGAATGATAAAAAACACACGCAAATACACAGGCATTCAAAAGAAGTAAATACATGGTCTATTGAACATTGTTAAAATTACAATGAAGAATGTGTAAGAAATAGGTTAAGAAGTTAGGGACACAGGTGATGAGATGTTTTCTGTAACCAATATGTAACTGTTATGTAACCTATTAGTTGACTTTTTGTAACGAGCATTGCTCATGTTGCTATATAAGAGGCTACCTGTGAAGCAGCAAATTGAGACCAGCTGTTTACCTGTGTGGAGATACCTACTGACACTGCTGCGACAGTCAAAAGCTGTGTTTGCCCCGCAGCAATAGTAAAGAACTGTGTTTGCCTTGCCAATAGAAGCCTTGTCTTCTTTCTTTATTTTAAGTTACCCCACAGCATTTGGCAAGCCAGAATAGGAGCCCCGCTTGCCCTCAACTGACTGCTGCCACCAGAATACTTCCTACCCCTGCTGCATAGATCATTGGGCATATTTGATGAGGTAAGCTGACACCCTGTTGTCTAATGTTCTACCTATTCATTGGGGTGGGTAAGACCTGGCCATTGCCATCTTTAAGGTGAAGACAATACAGACTTTGTTCCATGCTTTGTATATATTATATGACTTGTCTCTCTGGCAATGGTAAACACAGTTGTGATGTAATTATAAGGATATAAGTTTATTGCATGCAAGATTGTATACATGTGTTGCACAATATTACGTTATGGTGCTGCGTAGTCGGAAAAGTGTTTATCCCAATATAAATTTGTAAGGGGGCTTAGGTCTCAAGGGGTCTTGGAGCAAGGAGACACAGTCGGTTTGTTGGGACCCGGGCCGGGTGGCTCAGGTGTAGAGTGGTTAGGTCAGCAGGGCCGGGTGTGCAAAGATGCACCTCATCGTCAGACACAAACAGCTGGCAGGGGCAAAATCAAAGTATCTGGGCCATTCTCGAAGTGGGTCTCAGTGATGCTGACGTCCCTCGACAGCTGCCTGGTCCTGGTCCTGGTACAGTGAGAATCTGGACTGGAGTCTCACTGTTGGTGTTTGGTGCAGGGCATCCGGTACCCCGGCGGTTGGCACTGCAGGGCTCCAGTTGGTCCTGGAGTCTTCACACTCAGTGGGGAGACAGAACTGACCTTCCAGAGCACGAGTACATTCACCTCGTCATCTGCGGCATCGGTCAGGCCAAGGAGCTGTAAGGCGATGGACCTGTCTCTGCTTATCGGTGCTTGCAGACTGCAGGGGAGTAGCTCATCTGCTCCCAGGCGGACTGTCGGTGGTTTTTGAAGTGCTGGCAAGTTACCCACAGCCTTGGTATTTCTCGACCTTGCAGAACGAGTCACACTAAGTCGCAATTGTCAAGAGAGAGCTGAGGACAGGGTTTCATGCCAAGGTTCTAATGCAATTCTTGACAGGCAGTGACTCTTCTTGGTCCTTCTTCTGTTGATCCATCAAATCTGATTTCTTGTGTTCAGGGTTGCCACCTAAATACTCAATTTAGGGGCATTTATGGGAAATGATAGGTAGTAGCCAATGGTATTTCTATCCTTAGGGTGTCTACGCCCTTGATATGACCACTTTCTGTGGGAAGTGGACATAACCCAGACCCTAAAATGTTAATAACTTCTAAAACAACATGGAGGAATCTGAAAAGTGGGGTCCACATCAGCTGGCCTGCCCTTGGTGTGGTTCAGGCTGAATGTGGTCACACCTCCTAATCTTACTAATTTTCCCACCTGAATTGCCGCTAAAAAGTGGGGTCAGGACAGGGGGTGGGCACCTACCCTATCTGGAGAGGTCTGGGGGTCACATAGCAAAGGCGGCAGGATCTTTGGAGCTTCCTGCTCTGGAATTCCCATCCTGCTTGGAGAAGGTGTAAACACTTCTGACCAGAGCAGTTTTAGCTCAGGGTGCATTTATTAATAAATTCAACACTGGCATCCGTGTGGGTTTATTGAGACAAGGTGTTTGGTACATCGGGGTACATTGAAGTCATCATGTAGCTGGGGAACCAGTAATGACAAGTGTGCAGCCCATGCACTCTTTATGGCTTGCCTGTGCACTTGTAATATCTAGGGGTAAACTTAGATATCACTGGACATATCCACTCCCATAGATATGCCCACACATGGGTATAGTGCACCCTGCTTTAGGGCTGTAAGGCATGCTGTTGGGGTGACTTACTTTTACCACATGTTGAGCTGGCAGACATGGCAACCAGGGATGTGTGCCATGTTTACTCTTCAGTTTTCTCTGCCCCAAGACACGCAGGCTGCAATGACAACTTGCATAAGCTTGGTGAGGGGTCCCTTAGGGTGGCACGATTCGTGCCACAACCCTTAGGGTCCCTCTTTTTTTCCAAGGTCGTAGGTACCAGGGGTACCTCTTACTACGGACTTACAGGGATCCTAAAGGGGTGCCAATTGTGGATCAATTGTACAGTTCAGTTAAAGAAAACTGGTTCTGAGGACCTGGTTAGCACGAACCCAATTCACTTTCAAGTCAAAGTTGCACCAAATACCAGGCAAAAAGTGGGGGGTAATGTTGTAAATTAGTTCTTCGTGTAACATGGCTGCCAGTGGTCATTAGTCCTTCCTTTGTGTTCTTACCCCTTAGCCTCACAGAATAGCTATGTGTGTGTTCTAACTTATACCGGAGTGTTCTACCCTGGTGAGTTGGTGGTCTGGTCAGCTGGCGAGGTGTGCGCTCAGCTGTGTCTACAATAAATCCTACATGTACCTAACTAGAAGTGTCTTGCGATTCATCTACAACAGGTAACCATGTCAAAAGGGACCCTTTGATACAAGACAGATACAAGTTACATTAAGGCTACTCAGAAGCACACGTATCCCTGGCCAAAGGAAGGGATATTTGATAACAAAATATTAGAGCACATTGTTACACGCCTAAAGAGTCAATTTGTATGAGCTAAATTGCAGAAGCTAAAAGGCACCTTAGCTCTGTGGCGATTTTTTTGTGAGACATCTAAGGACTCCTCAAATGTTGAAACCCCCGTACATCGTCTGCTCTCCCACCTCCCTATGACTCAATGAGTACTTCTCCCAAGGTACCTGGCATTTATCCACTGAGACAGCTATAGGAAGCCACAGTGGGATTTGAGAATCCTGAAGTTGAGACCCCTTCACAATTCCCAAAGGGATCCCCTAGTGTTGCCCCACAGATATCAAACCCAAGACACACAAGTACTCCCAGACAGTGAGCAACGTTGGGTGACTTTCAATTTTCAGGACAATTAGAAGTGCAATTTACATTGAATTTAGATCCAGCCTCTCCTCAAGAGGGTAGAGGTGAAGAGCAGGGTCTAGGAGATAGTGACAAGCAGTCACATGTTTCATCCGCAACATCGCACTTATTGCAGAAGAGAGATGCAACAGGAAGGGTAGTTAGGAAGCAAATGTCTACCCCACAATGGAGAGATGCACATGACGCAAGATGGAATGACTATGTAGACAGAGATATTAGTATGGTGCGATGGCCAGTATCCTAAGGAATAGACGAGGATCTTAGAAGGACCGAAGTTAATCTACCACCTTAGCAGAAGGGAAAAGGGAATGTAATATTTTCACCAGAAAGCATTCAGGAATGGGTATCACGAAGTGAGGACAGAAGAGATGCGAAAGAAGTGAGGAGAGAAGAATATTATGATGATATTTCAGGACAGATTCGGGGAAGTTTTGGGAGAATGGTAAATAGAGTAGAGTCAATACAGAGACATGTAGATAACATAGGTGAAATACTTCGATCTCCAGAGGCTAGGTGCCCTATTTATGACACTAGTACTCAAGAAAGGACCCTTATTGGTCTTGACAATACAAAGGATGCAATGGGATTGCCTAATTGCACTGACACTAGAGGAAGAAAGCAGGGCATGTTCTCTAAAACTAGGAAACCCTGAGCGACTGAAGTTGAGCAGTTGCCGTTTCAGGGAACACATTGCCAGCAAGACCCAAGGATGGGATCATGTGAAGGTATGGGAGGGTTTACACTACATGATAGACCAATGCAGCAGGTGAGTGTTCAATTCATTTTGCACAGCACTGAAATCACCCCTAGTGTTGTACCTTATGTGGATAATTTAGCAGAGTGGAATGAAGGTTTAGTTCCACAGATGAGTCCATGACCACGAAAAGGGTCCTTTGATCCACTTGAAATGGCAAATGCTGAGGATTTCATTCTTTATGGTGAAGGAGATCCAGACTGGGATTATCCCTACATGCAGAAATGTTTGCATGTGTAGCAAAAACATGCCAGACAGCAAAACCCCCAACATTCTGTCACTCCCATATATCAGATGCCCCTGATAAGCAAGGGACCTGAGGCACCTCATAATGTTCTTTAGCCACAAATGGACAAGGAGAATCTTGAAAAGTTGTTATCGCCACTTACAGAGGGAACAGCGAAATGGATTACAGCTTTTAAAAAGCAAACTGCAGGTATCACCTTGGCAGCAGAAAACATAAAATCTTTACTTAGCTTTCTCATAGGAGATGAGACAGATACTGTTTTCCAGAAGGCTGGAGTGAGAAATGTTACCCTCAATGAGACTAGGTATGATGGCTCTCTATTCAATTTAGATATGACAGTAGTTTGGGATCAGTTGAGGAAAATTTATCCTGACAGGCCAGACATTGGGTCCCTCGTAGCGCAATCCATGCAGCCAAATGAGAATCCCGCCCAGTTTCTTAGCAGAATGAAGGAAACGTCCTCACAAAGTAGGTCAGGGTTGGGAAACAACAGAGGGAAATGCCCTGTTGTTTTACAATGTAGTAATGAAGGGTTTACCTTCCGATGTGCAGGATACTCTAGACAATATAGTGGCACTGGAAGCCAAGCCCTGAACAGAGATAAAGGCACATATTATCCATTTTTGTAAGAAGAAGCAGGAGAAAAACGAGAAACAAGCAGGAAGTGACAGGGATAATAACAGCCAAATTAGTTCAGCAAAAGATGACAAAGAAAGGGGCAGTGGAAGAAGCTTTAGTAGCAGCCACCACTCATATGACTTCAATGTCTGTGGGATCGGCCCCAGGGCCCACCCAACAACAGTACTTGCAACAGCAGGATAATGTAAGGACACAAGGAAGTAGCAGAGGAGGACAAGGAGGAATAGAAAGAGACAGGATAGGTCGCCAGAAGATGGATCAAACATGTCACTATTGTCACAGATATGGATATTGCAGGATTAAGAGATGGGATGAACAAAATGGAAGGACAGGAGATTACAATCAGCCAAGAAATACAGAGGTGTAGCTACAGTCAAATTGCAAATAAGATATGTACCTCGGACGCCACCACAAAATGTGCAGCAACCAGCAATGCCTCAGGTGCAACATATGCCACCATAGCAAAGCTCCCAAGCACCCCCAATGGTGACTCCACCTCAAAGTGGGCAGGAAGGTGTGATTGTGAGAGAAGGAAAGGCTTTACAGACAAATAGATACTAGAGCAACCCGGTCTTGTGTTAGAGAGGGAGCCCTTTCAATTTCTAATAGATCAATGGAGGATTCCATTTACCAAATAGATTGAGATGGAAATAGGAGGGAGGTACATTGATGGATGTTTACTGTTCTCAGCACAACCAAAGGAAATGATGGATGGAGTGTTGAACATTGCAAGCACTCACCCCCAGTCAACTGATCTGGGTTTAATCCATCACCGTTCTTTAGCCCACTCTGCCACCCCAGTTCAGGGGGTGAGTGCTTGCAATGTCCATCATTTCCTTTGGTTTTGCTTTGTTTCGCCATAAGTTGGCAGGGTATGCTCAGACGTGAGTCCCTTGCTCACTTTGCCACTGGATTCAAGCAAGCCTGGCTGAAGACGGCTGAAATGCCAGAAACCGGTCCTAGGAAGCTTGTTTCCGGTCCAGGGAAGACATGGCTTGGCAGTTCGGGCTGGACTGTTCCCATGAGGCACAGGGTCAGACTGATTTGCATATGGCCATGTCTGAACTGGGGTGGCAGAGTGGGCTAAAGAACGGTGGTGGATTAAACCCAGATCAGTTGACTGGGGGTGAGTGCTTGCAATGTTCAACACTCCGTCCATCATTTCCGTAGGTTTTGCTTTGTTTTGCCATAAGTTGGCAGGGTATGCTCAGACGTGAGTCCCTTGCTCACTTTGCCACTGGATTCAAGCAAGCCTGGCTAAAGACGGCTGAAATGCCAGAAACCGGTCCTAGGAAGCTTGTTTCCGGTCCAGGGAAGACATGGCTTGGCAGTTCGGGCTGGACTGTTCCCATGAGGCACAGGGTCAGACTGATTTGCATATGGCCATGTCTGAACTGGGGTGGCAGAGTGGGCTAAAGAACGGTGATGGATTAAACCCAGATCAGTTGACTGGGGGTGAGTGCTTGCAATGTTCAACACTCCGTCCCTCATTTCCTTAGGTTTTGCTTTGTTTTGCCATAAGTTGGCAGGGTATGCTCAGACGTGAGTCCCTTGCTCACTTTGCCACTGGATTCAAGCAAGCCTGGCTAAAGATGGCTGAAATACCAGAAACCGGTCCTAGGAAGCTTGTTTCCGGTCCAGGGAAGACATGGCTTGGCAGTTCGGGCTGGACTGTTCCCATGAGGCACAGGGTCAGACTGATTTGCATATGGCCATGTCTGAACTGGGGTGGCAGAGTGGGCTAAAGAACGGTGATGGATTAAACCCAGATCAGTCGACTGGGGGTGAGTGCTTGCAATGTTCAACACTCCGTCCATCATTTCCTTAGGTTTTGCTTTGTTTTGCCATAAGTTGGCAGGGTATTGTCAGGTTGTCAGCAGCTCAACAAAGGAATATATACAGCCCACTAACCTCTGCGTAGCAGCCAGCAGGGACGATGTCGTGATGAATAGGATTCCTTCGCCACCGAACACCTTCACCCCAGAGTGTAATGGTTGTACAGCTCTGAGGGAACGCACCCGGGGGACAAGGAACAACACAAAGGTCTTCGGGGTCTTGGGTCAGAGGGTCTGGTCTAAGAGGAGTTGCAAGCTGCCTGTAAGAACAATAGGAAACTCACGTTAGAAAGGGGGGCACTCTATCTCATTCCTTCCCTCCTTCCCTCTAGTCAGAAACGTACCTGAAAGGTATAACCCTTCAGCGAACCTGTAGCTCTCGATTGACTCCTCTAAGCAATGTCGTCTCTGTTGATAGCCACAGCGGCCGACAATAGTGTGCCCCAACTTCCACAGAGTCTAGGAAGCAGGCCGATGTGTTGAACTTTGTGGAAAATAAACAATAGTCGGGTCTGAACTATACAGTGGTTCACTCGGACTCGAGGAACTCGCCAGGAACTGGGGAATTCAAAGGAGTACACTGAATCCCTAAACGTACTCACGTCTCCACCAGGAAGGCAGGACTCGCGGCATGAAGAAAATCGGAGGCTCCGGTTGGAATCCCTCCGCTCTTTTGAAGTCCTCAGGGAAAATGATCTCGGCAGGACGAGACTGGAAATCGGAGGTTCCGGTGGAACTCTCCGCCCTTGTGAAGTCCTCTCAGGATATCCGATGTTTTCGCTTCCTCTCTCAGGGTTGCGGGAAAGAAAGCGTCCGCTTGAAGCCAAGGTCCGGAACGGATTGTCAAGCGCCGTTCCGAGGCCCCGGAAGTGTTTTTATGTGCTTCCGACGTCACGGAGTCCTGCCCCGGAAACGGCCCATCCTCTGGGAATTGTAGTTTTTCCGCCTGGGTTGTAACGGAACGGGAGGAATCGACCCTCGCGTCTTTGTTTTCGGCTCCGTGAGTACAGGAGCATGACAGGTATGCTCAGACGTGAGTCCCTTGCTCACTTTGCCACTGGATTCAAGCAAGCCTGGCTGAAGACGGCTGAAATGCCAGAAACCGGTCCTAGGAAGCTTGTTTCCGGTCCAGGGAAAACATGGCTTGGCAGTTCGGGCTGGACTGTTCCCATGAGGCACAGGGTCAGACTGATTTGCATATCGCCATGTCTGAACTGGGGTGGCAGAGTGGGCTAAAGAACGGTGATGGATTAAACCCAGATCAGTTTACTGGGGGTGAGTGCTTGCAATGTTCAACACTCCGTCCATCATTTCCTTTTGTTTTGCACTGTTTACTGTTCTCACCAGCTTCCCCAGCTAATCTATTGGTGAGAGATCTTATTGCCAATTTAAATATGACTATTCATTTTGAGCCTGATGGAACTATGATTTATTCTACCCCTGGAGTTCCACCTTCCAAGATCATGGCTGTAACAGTAGATTCTTCTACTGGAGATCAAATCAGAGCTTGACATACTGATATAGATTCATTTAGTACAGCAGTATACACAATAATAGCAGAGACACAAGAGTTACTGGGAAGAGAGGTCCAGTTACGTTAAGTTTCTTTTCTGACAACAAGGGCAAGAATTTGGGATACCTGACAATGAATTGATATTGCAAATAGAGCTTTTAGAGATAACATCAACTTATGGCGCTCTGATAGCTAGTGATTATAACCATGTCTTGTGGGCATGTGTTATATTCATTGAGTCAGGTAAAATGATTAGGGAAATACTGGATTATCAACTATTTGATGATTCTAAGAAAACAGTTGTAGTCTTTCAGGATGACAAACCATTGAGTATATTGGAAGTAATGATGCCCACACCAGGTAAAGATTTCGACTCTGTTATGGATGCAAATCTTTCCCAAGTACCAGACACCTTGTGGACTAAGGATTCCCATGATATAGGCCTTATTCCCACTTCTACACCATTCAGAATTACACTGAAGGAAGATGCTATTCTACCTAGGGTGAGACAGTATCCTCTTTCTAAAGAAGCAGATGAGGGCATCGCCCCTACTATGCAGGCGTTGCTAGAGCAAGGATTCATTTACCCTGGAGTATCTCTTCGTATCACCCCGATTTATACAATCAAGAATTCCAAGGGTAATACTTGGTGTCTAGTTCAAGACCTACACCCCCTGAATGATATAGTAATACCAGAATTTCTAATTTTTCCCGACCCTTCCATCATTTTGACAAATATTCCCTAGGAGTCTAAATATTTCTCTGTTATAGATCTCAAGAATGCCTTTTTTAGCATCCTTCCCATCCAGGCAGCCATTTTTTGACAGTGTTTTCCTATTGCAGGACTCAGTTTTTGTATTCTTGCTTACCTCAAGTGTATTGTGAGTCCCCTAGCATTTTCAACAGAGTGGTGAAACATGATCTGTCAAACTTTCAGTGTGACAGTACATTGTTGCAGTGAGTCGACGACATATTAGTTTGCTGTCTCACAGAACAGCAGGGTAAGAAAGATAACAAATCTCTTTTGGTTACTTTAGCACAGAGAGTGTCAGAGATAGAAAGAGACCAAGTTCAATATTGTCAGGATGGGTCCATTACCCAGGACAATTACTGTCAGCTTCTGGTTGATGAGTAGCTCCTCAAAGACTGAGTCAGAAACTTTTAAAGAAATGAAGACGTTTCTTGGCCTTATGTGAGACAATGGGTCTTTGATTACAGCAATTTAATAGCACCTTTGCTGGCTTCAATTAAACAGGTGACAGACAGAAATTATAAGATAATGTAGACACCAGAAATGAGGGAGACTCAAAACATTGAAGACTGGAATAACAAATGCCCCCATTTTGGAGACTCCTGACTACACCAAGAAGCTTTATCTCTTTTTGTCATTGCAATGGTCAAGTGGTGACAGCTGTCCTTACACATAAATATTCTCTAGGACATAAACCCATTGCATATTAGGTGGACAGCTGGATTCAGTGATAAGATGACATTATCCTTGTGAGCAAGCTCTCACCACTGTAGCCTTTGCAGTGCCGAAGTGCACCTCTATTGTTTGAGGCTCTATGCAGAACATACAGTGTTTGCCATCATTCAGAAGGCTTAGACTACTCTAACTACACAGAAAGTGTCAGGATATGACGTGATAGTGTCACTGCCATCTTTGAAGGTTGTGAAGTGTCATACAGTGAACCCTGCAACATTCTTTGCTCACCCAATACTAGACACTGAGGATGGTGCGCATGACTGTGCAACGTATATCTCTAATTAATCTTGTCAAGCAACAGAGGATCCTATTCCAGGTAGTATTGTCTATTTTGTTGATGGTTCCTCTACTATTGACCAGATTACAGGAGTAAGGCACATAGGCGCAGCAGTAGTCAAGGCACATCAGCATGAATCCACAACATTCCACATGTTAGAGCAGCTAACACTACCAGCACATTATTTTGCCTAAACAGCAGAATTGATAGCGGCTCTTAAGCAGGCAATAGGAAAAGTCATCCTGATCTATTCAGATTCGGCTTATGTAACTACTACTGTACATTCTAGCATTATGAGATGGAGTAGGAGTGGCTTCCTTAAGTAAGACGAGGACGGGAGTCCTGTCATACATAGGAATCTTTAAGAGGCTTTATTAGAGGCACTTGCATACCACAAACAGTGGCAGTAGGGAAATGTGCAGCACATACAAATGGACAGGTTTTTGTGTCATGGCGAAATGCACTAGCAGATTGGGCAGCAAAAGATGCAGCTAGGTGTGCACCCCCTGTGCCATTAGGTGCACAACATGTCCCTGTTTTGGTGGCTCAGACTGCCTCACCATCTGATCTCAATCTGACACTACCACGGATAATCTCATGCCTCATTATGCTGAGACATTGCATTTACATCTTTGAGAGCAACTGGAAGCTGCTCCACCACATGAGAAACAGTTATGAGAGGCTAGAGGATGCTCCCAGTCAGGTGATGACTTAATTTATAGACAAATACCTACAGGTAAATCAGTGATTCCTCAGACATCAGCTTTTGATCAATTGTATTTACCAGCCCACAATGCAAATACAAAAAGATTGGTTCATTCCCAACTTACATGATATGCTTACCATGTACCTTTTTTATTGTAATGTTTGTCAACAATTTTCTCCAATTCCTACATTGAAGGTGATAAATTCTACCATACCTCGACCACAAGGTCTTTTAAGGCTCTTCATATTGACTTTGTGGACATGTTAGATAGAGGCAGTATCTTATAGTTGTAATTGGTCCTTTTTCTTGAAGGACTGAAGCAAGACTGTGCGTCCATTATGAGGCTACGTCAGCTGTTACTTCCTTGATTCATGAGGTGATTCCGCACTGGGAGATTACAGAAGAAATAAGATCAGATCACAGCACACACTTGCTCAATACAATCTTCACACATCTTGCAACAATGATAGGGATAAAACATAGGATATCTTCTGTTTATCATCCCCAGAGCAATGGAATTGTTGAGCGCCTTAATGGCCTGATGAATATTGTATTGCTAACCAGTGGCACTCTTCCCCCTAAGGAACACCCCTAGTTCTGATCATCACCTGACACCCCCATCAGATAGTGACAGTGAGACCTATGAACATACAAATACCTTCCACTAGCAGTAATGTACAGGGAGAAAGCACGGCTGAAATTT
Source organism: Triturus cristatus (assembly GCF_964204655.1). Classification (NCBI taxonomy): domain Eukaryota; kingdom Metazoa; phylum Chordata; class Amphibia; order Caudata; family Salamandridae; genus Triturus; species Triturus cristatus. The sequence goes on along the minus strand of NC_140585.1, from coordinate 982,583,703 downwards.
TGTATGATGAAATGCATGCTTATCTCTCTGAATTAACCAAAGATGCAAAGTTATTTCTAAACAGGTAACCAAAGCAAAGGTGCAGCGCGCCACTGCTGAGGTCGACCTCTCAGTTGTGCACTTAGGCGATGCGGTTTTTGTACAAAATTTGTCCGGAAATGGAAAGATATGAGATTCAATGGCCATTTTACTGTGACAATGGTAAACCCCTCTACCCTCAAGGTAAATGGCAGGAAACTTTTGTATTCATCTATCGAGCATTCAATTAAATCCAGCATCACATCAAAAGTCACCAGCAATATAAATGAAACAAGAGGGGGGATAAGATTGTAACCATAAAAATACCCCCCTCCACCTTTGCTCTTTGATAATTTGATGCTTTGGGACATTTTTTGGATAAACAGAAATAAAGCTATCTATTTTTGCTTTCTCTCTTAACACTATTGCTTCTACTTTTTCTCTTTTATAGTAATGTATATTCTAGCTCTACTAATTACATCACACACCTGTGAAGAGAACTCTCTGCTCCTCTTAATGTGTCGGATATTATCCATATCAGATTATTAGATAACATGCTGTATCAGCACGTGGGTTCAGAAAGTACTAATGGATCATGTTTTGTTTGCTCTTGAATCCCACATGCCACAGGATCAGATAAGTTACATTCAATTAAAAAAGTACCTCCAAGCACATCTCTATGTCTTTTGCATCTCTGTATATGTGTATGATTAAGGCCTGAATGCAAACAACACGTTAGGGTAGTATAGTTTCTGGTTAATGCCACAAAATATAACTCTTTAGCACATTTTTTTTAAACATAGTTTTATATAGCCCGAACTCTACTCGAAGGGATCAGAGCTCTTTACATGAGCACCAGTTGCATTACAGACTGACACATTTGTTTTGTTAGGCACAGGGATATTAAGTGATTTGCCCACAATCACAGGCTGTTGAGTGTCCCTGCCGTGGCTCGAACCCGGTTCCCCAGCTTCGAGGTTGACCACTCTAGCCAATAGGCCATATAAATGGGCTTAGGTTTAGGGTTTTTATTAGTAACATGCCCATCCACTGAGTGCAATAGTTATTTAGTAAATCCTTTATCCCCAGATTATATTCGTAGGCTTGGATTTAGAGTTACAGGATCAGTTTATGTCTGTGATCAATGGCATTTTGATATCGAATTTTCCAGTAGGGTCATGTATTTATGGAATGGCACTGTTATTAGTCAGGAAGCAGTGAAAAAGTGTGCACTTATATAGGATGATAATGTTGCACATTACACCTAGATAGATAGTACAGCCAGTCCTCAGACAGTCATATTATTAACGCCTGTTTCTCTATGATTCAGAGGAAGCTGCCCCGTTAAGGTAGGCAGGAATATGAACTGCAGTGCCACAATAGATAATGCCAACATGTGGTGGTTGTACCTCCAGTCTCATGAACAATTATTGACAGTGTGGAGAACTACTGTACGTTCAGTTTCCATCGAACTGGAGTGGTCTATCTACCACGGTCACCTTCCATGCCCCCGTTTTGGTAATCCCTGGAGTTAATTTGTCAATATTTCATGAACACCCCATGAACACCCATGAGCCGTCCAATGTCTCTGCTACATCATCACCGAAGGAGAAGAACTGCAGAGTGTTATGGCACTACCACTTGGAATGATGTTACCCAAGAGCACCGGTTGTTTAATGATGCACAAAAGTAGTCTGCCGTTTGTTCAGGCAAAGGCAACTGCTCAATGGTTACCGATAACTTAATGGGAAACTCCTCAAGACTATCAATACTACGAAAGATAGATTTAAGAGCTGCGTGCCATGAGAATGATGTTAATGCAGTATCATTACATACTTGACCTTGTTTTGGCCAAGGAAGGAGGGGTATACACACAAATTGTGACTGCTTTTTGTACTTATGTCCCAGCAAACAATGCGGACAATAGGACTTTGTCAGAGACTATACAAACTTTGCATAATCTACAGAAGAAAATGGTAGATGAAGGCGGTATCCCGGATAATTGGCTTAGTGGATGGTTTTCTTTACTTTCAAATTTGGGGCGCAGTTGCGCCCCTATCCCAATTACACAGCGTTGTCCATAAATATTCACAACAACGCAATTTTCAATGTGTAAACCAATTTTCACAGTTTTATTCCATTTTGACCACAGTTTTTTCAAAACGTTCTCGATTCCCATGTAGGGCTCCATGCATTCCCATTTCTTCTAATGCTAAAGATATGCCTCTCCAGGCCATTTTCGAAAGCCTGTGGTTATGCATTGTTCCTCCTGGGTAGTCTTAATTGCATCAACCCAATGCATTTCGGGCTCACTAGCCCTTCTTCAGGGATAACTATAAAGTTAAAAAACACCATTAATTAATTTTAGTACATTAAACATGTGAAGTAATTTATATTTTATTCATATAGATATGTAAAAAGTATAGTTAATGCAGCCATCATCACTTATCATTTACCCCACAAAAAACATAATTGTAAACTAAAACAATCCAATGACGTGCCCCCCTAGTGTTTTACAAATCTACATGCATCCACCATCAATAACTATTAACCCTGTGTCACCGCACCAAAGTGTTTTGAGTCAACTCCTACATTTCGCTGCCAAATGGAAAGCCGGCACATAAATGCATACCCAGCAACACAGCAGGACTCACTGAACCTGGTGTAACATAACCCCTCAAAACATGATCAGACAGAACACCAACCTCCTGGACCCTGGTCAGTGATGACACCCCTGGCTGTGTATATCTCCCCAATTTAGGTCTTCCACTATGTCTCAGAGCTATAGGACTGCACCTCCCCCTCTATAATAGCTTTGGCAGGTCGAGTGGGGGTAACAGAATTCCGCGGTACTCCACCCACCACCTCCAAATGTTCCCATGCTTCTGGGGGCAACCTTTTGCCTGGAAAACTGCAACCTCCAATCCCATGCATCTATCCATGGCTGCTGTCCATCCCCACTGAGGGCAGGAACACCGCCTTCCAGTACTGGGCGATGTCGCACTTGACCAACGTTAGCCCCAGAAAAAAGAGGTGTTGTTCGTATTGGTTCCCTCCGATCTCCTCCATGCTATGTAGGAGGACCAATTTGGGTTTGAGAGGATTGTGGCCCTGTTATGGCTATGCTTTAGTATTCAATTAATTTTAGCATGTTGTACAAAGGCGGGAGGGATGTTTCCAGTTAGGACACCAACACACGTAGTAGATGCTCAGGGCATTACATACCATCTAATGCCCAGTGCAGACGCAGGATTAGAACCAGTATTTGAAATATCAACTAGAGGAGGGAATGTTGCAGAAGAAATGAAACATGAAGAAATTATGCTACAGCGAACAGCAGTAGAAAACAATATAAAATTATATGTGATGAAAGAACAGGGCAGGCCTAAAATCCGTGCTGATGCCAGAGAGGTGAAGAGTTTAATATAAAATAGAGTGCATGATCAGCAAGACCCTACTCAAAGGAAAACCCATGTTAGTAAGCTTGAAGGAATTTATGGTCTTAAGTACAAGCACGTATTCTGTTGTCCCAGTAATTTAAAAACATTATTGAAGAATAGGAGCAGGAAGTTGAATTAGCCAAGAGTACACAGAATCTCATAAGAAGTCTTGGGAGCAGAATGGTAAAACACATGCAAATACACATGCATTCAAAAGAACTAAATACACAGTCTAGTGAATATTGTTATAATTACAATGAAGAATGTGTAGGAAATAGGTTGAGGGGTTAGGGACACAGGTGAGAAGATGTTTTCTGTAACCAATATGTAACTGCTAGGTAACTTATCATATGACCTTTCATAAAAAGCATTGTTCATATTGCTATATAAGTGGCTGCCTGTGAAGCAGCAAATTGAGACCAGCTGTTTACCTGTCTGGAGATAGCTACTCTCCCTGCTGCAACAGTAAAGAGCTGTGTTTGCCGTGCCAAGAGGAGTCTTGTCTTTTTTCTTTAAGTTACCCTACAACACTAGGCGAATTACGTCTTTAAAGATCTTGGCTGCCAAAGTTTACTCCCTTCTATCAGAAAAGTCCTAGGCGATTGTACTTCAAACACTACTCGTGGGACTGCAGCACTAATTGTGCCGCCTACATAAGTTGCCTTTCAAACCTGTCTCAGGTCTGCCACTCTAGTGCCTGTGTGTGCAGGTTTACCTCCACTTTGACTTGACATTTAAAACTACTTGCTAAGCCTTAAACACCCCTTTTATTACACATAAGTGACCCCTACGGTACGCCCTAAGTAACCCTAAGGGCAGGGTGCTATGTAAGTAAAAGGTAGGACATGTACCTTCATGTTTTGCATGTCCTGTTAGTGACAAACAGCCTATTTTGGTTTTCACTACTGTGTGGCCTACTCCTCTCATAGGCTAGCATTGGAAATTCCTAAATACACTTTTAAGCTGTAATTACTGATCAGAGAGGAGTAGATTTTTGATGTTTCATATGCTTGGAATCCTCCTTACTGGTGAAGTTGGATTTAACATTACTGTTTTGGAAATGCCACTTTTCGAAAGTGGACATTTCTCTGCACTTACCGCTCTGTTTGCCTGGCACTCTGTCTCTGATACACATCTGGGGTGGGTGACACCTACACTTTGGGCATTCCCCCTAGACAGTCAAAACACAGAAAGGATAGGTGTGTGTGTTTACCCGTCTACATACATCTGCATTCAGATGGCCTTGCCTCGGCAGAATGGAAGGGAGGGGCTAAAACTTCACTTGAACAGGCTGTGTCCTGTTTCCACACAAAGGACTGATTACCCCCTCCCCCCCCTAGACTGCCTGGCAGGCAGGACTGGGTTAAAAGGGATATTTGTACACTTGAGAGAGTTGTTTTGAAGTCACCCCCACATCAAAGGCACTTTTGGGTATAAGTACTGGGTCTCTGACCCCCTGAAATCAGACACTACTAGACTTGGAACTGAAGCTGTTCCAGAAGGACTGCTTTGCTGCTTAAAGGACTAAACTAAACTGCTGATCTGGAAGGCCTGCTTCCTGTGTGTTGCCCTGTTGCCTACTGCTCTGACTCTGCTGAAGGAGAGCTGGACTATACCTTCATTCCAAGTGATCTCCAAGGGCTTGTTGGCTTGCTTCCTGTTGTTTGAGAATCAGCGATGTTAGAGACTCGACCCCAGCTCCCGGGCCTGGCTCACTGGAAGTGCCCCAGATAATTGCAACACATATTTCAATGCATCCCCTGTCAGCGTGTAGGAGAAATGGCGTAGCTGCCCAGTTGCGGGAGTAAAATTGTCGCACCGACATCTGAACCAGAGCTTTGCATTCAGAGATCGACACATCGGGCAGTGTATTGCCACCTCTGCAGCTTGTTGAGATCGATGTATCCCCTTGACTGTGTGGCAGAATTCGCTGCATTGCTCTACTCCTCTCGACTCTGGTACTCGTCTTCCAAGCGGATGTATCGCCTTCACCGCATGGAAAAGATTGACGCATCTCACTGTTTGTGACCGGTAAAGTTACTTTGTTCACCAGGGCCTGTGCGGGTCCTGCACCTGGTTGGGACTCAATTGCAGTCGGCCTAAACTTCGACTTTGCCCCAGTCTAGTGTGACCTAAAGTAACCTTTGTTGCGCTATTTGCTTCTAAGTGCTTAATTGCACTTATTCCTTTAAAAATCAATATCTCAACTTCTATGCATTGGATTTTTGTAGTTTTGGTCTTGTGTTCTTTATAATATAATAATATTTTATAAACCTGTGTGGAGTCTTTTTGTGGTGTATTCATTGTCTTACTGTGCGTGTTGCACAAATACTTTACACATTGCCTCATTAGATAAGCCTGACTTCTCATTGCCTAGTTACCAGAAGGTGAGCACAGGCTATCTTTTAGTGTGTACTTAGCTTATCCTTACTAGAGTGGTAATTCCTGCCTGGCCTGGGTGCATTCCTCAGACAGTGCTAACAATCTGAGTGCAACCGAAAAGGAACAAGATAAAGAATAGAAATTAATGAGATTAGAGAAAAGAAAGAACCCATTTAGGATTGTTGGTCTCCCATCATTTCACCAAAGTGACCAGTGTCATCAATTGGGGTTCCAATCAACTCTTCTTCTTTCCTCGCCAAGCTCGGAAGAATATTAAGTGAGTTGTATCCTCTCATTGAGTTCTTATCAGAGGAAAAAAGGGAGATCATAGAGAGAGGCCTAAAGCTTGTATCTAAACCTTTCAGAATAATTCCAAATGGAAGAGTGGAGTGCAAGAAGTAGAGAAACGTGTATTTAAAATAGGATTAGCAAGAGAAGAAAAAAAGTATTTTCTTTTCAATGATCTCAATTCCATTCCTACATAAAAGCAGTGCAGGAGAAAAACAGCAGTTCAAGTAATTCACTGCTTATATATGGTCGACATCTTTCAGCCAATGGGATAACTCTCCCCGGCTTTCTTAAGGACCTCGCTACAACCAATTCTTCACTACTGCAATACTTTTTTTAGAGTATCAATAATAAATATACATACTGATGGGATTTATTTTACCCTTGTAGTCATTATTCTGATCCTCAGTATTTAGAAGATGTACAGGACATCCGTAAAATACGAGGGCTAGACCTCACCCGGCACCAGCTCCAGTCAATGAGGCCCCGCTCTGTCCGTCGTTACCTCAAGCTTAGACGTCGCTGGGATGGACCTCCATGTATTAAGTGATACAACTCACTTAATATTTGTGGTATTCTGGAGTCCCTGACAGGAAGATAAACTGGAAAAAAAACGGATTCAAAAAGGTGCAATTGCTCTGACTCTTTATTTGAAAGTCTGGCAGGATAGGGATTATTTTCCGGTGTGTTCTGGATGGGACTTGGCCGAACAATCCGAGAGATAACTAAATCAACAAAAAAAAGAAGCAGTCACTGTCCGTGGGAGCTTCCTTGCTCTGGGTCATCCGTAAGGTAGAGGGATCTTGGCCTTCTGTGTTCGTGGTCATCAAAACGGAGGTGCTCTGTAGGTGAGGGAGGGGAGGAAAAGAAAACAAGAAAACAGACCTGAGTCAATGCCGATATGTCTATGTTTTAAATCTGTGCTACCATCACCGAAGGCAGGTGCGGGGAAGGGAATGTGGGAATCCAGTAGGGTCTCACCCTTGTTCTAGTGCCCTACCTCCCTTCACAACCTCCCCACCAACCCCACCCAAAAGGTCCCCGAAGAGACACTTGCCTTGAGCCACGGCCCGTCCCCCGGACCGTGGCGCTGGGACCCTTCAGCCCACCGGGATTGATCGCCTTAAATATCTCGTTCTCTCGCCAAGTTTCGCCGTCTTCCACAATGCTCTTTTGTTCTTCCGTCTCTCCTTCTTCCTTTTGAACTCCTCCCGTTCGCCGCTCTCCTCCTTCCTTCCTTTCCCCTTCCTCGCTGTCCTCTGGATATGCCGCTCTCCTTTCTCCGGTCTCGCGCAGTCCCAGCTCCTTTGCAGGACGTTTTAAGCGTCCTGCGTCTCCTTCCGTGCGTGACTCCTCCCCCCTGGCCGAGTCCAAGGCTAGTCCGCTTCCCACTTCCGGAGTGGATTGCAGCGGCCCGGTTACGATCCGCTTCCGGTCCGCTCCTCTAGACCACGGATTACTTTTATTGTTTTGCGATTAATGGAATAGGGGGATTTTAATCCGTTTGAATCTTTAAAAAATTCCCTCAGACCCTTTATAGAGTATTCTTGCATTCCTCAGACAATCAGGAATACCATTTCTAACAGTCTTCTATTGTATTACTACCATTGGCAAGACCCACCTGGGTTACGACGTGGATGGTCTCCGTCTGCAATTGGACTCAATGTCAGCGTGTGTCTTCTGGTTTCTCTTTCATCATGTAACGATCGGACTTCCCTTTCTTATCCTATGCTTGACAGACGGACTTGGAGTGATTCTCTTTCCCACATCCTTTACATGTCTGTCCAAGTACAGGGCACTTTCCTTCCTGTTGGAACGATAATCCACATCTGGGCACGCTTGCATTGGTTCATTGAGTGTGGATTTGTATCTGTCTTTGCTTGTCTTATTGCTGCTCTTCATGGCGAGTACTGTCTCCTTGTGGGTGGTTCCTGCTTCCACTGCACCTGCTTGTCTTTCACTCACTCTTTAGCGCTTTACGATCCTAACATCTTGTGTACGGTGTGCGTTTCTCTGAGCATTTGTCTTCTAAATGAATCAGACTGGGGCATGGCCTCTTCGTCATTGAATTCACTGAATCTGAAGTGCTTGAGGAGCACTTCCAGATGTTCCGCAAATTCATCCATTGTTTCTTGTGTTTGCTGTTGTGAAAATGTATCTCTCGTAATCTACGTTGGGTGTCGGGTCGAACTTCAAGGTAAGTGCGGCCTCGACTTTCTAGTATGTGGCCAAGTCTTCTTTCAGGATGTTTTTTTAGGGCTTCTTTAAACCCATCACCTGCTAGAGTGCTGAGGTATTTGATTATCTTTGTCTTGTCTAATTTTTCCAGTGCGTTGATGAAATCATCAAATTTCTCGATCCAGTTGGCTCACCTGGTGACAATGTTTTGCAGCTTGCACGGAATACGGTGATCTGGGAGGGTTTGTCTTACCACTTAGATAGCGGTCCAGGGCACAGTGGTTCCTCCAGCATGTGGGTCTGTAGCAGGACGCCCGACTTTGTTGCCACCTGTGATGTCGGCTGACCAGGCACTGAAGATACGGCACAGACAGGTATGGATATACAATCTTTTTTCTTTTTCCCGATGTCACACCACGTTGCTTAATATACCTCAAATTTACTATCACCTTCTTTTTGTCCCAGCCCTCTACGTACTGCAACTCCTTTCTTGAGGGCTTTCACTTCCTGTTGTGGCCCTCCAGTTCACTGTTTGGGGTTCTACTGCCCGACTCTACAAATGCATAGTTCCAACTAAGGCTGCTCTGAGGAATTAGGCAACTCATCCCGTAGCAGGACCTGAAATCAATTGTACAGGCGTTGATTTTTTCCACACTTGACTACGGTATGTGGCTCCTCTCAGAAATCCCCAAAATTAATTTAGATACCCTCAGAGCAGTTCTCATGCTGCAACCTGAATTGTTACCGGTCACAAGAAATTTGACCACATTACTCCTATCCTGCTAGCCCTCCAATTGAAGTGAGAGCCCAGTTTAAAAATGCCTACTCCACACACAAGGCACTACACTCCTCTTTGCCTATGTACCTAGCTGAAACAATTAAAATTTGGGGTGTAAAACAGAGTTCAAGAAATGCCCCATCCCTTCTCCTAACACCCCCAACCTTCGTACAAGAATGATTCATGAACCAGTAATTTTCTGGAGCGCTACAGGAGTATGGAACTCCCTCCCTCTGTACGACCATATGTCATGCTACCTTCAAAGAAGATTAAAAAGATCTAAAAGCTCTTCTTTTTCAAAGAAACTTGGGTTATATTCCTTTGAGTTGAAGCCTTGGGAACATTCAGAAAGCTTTCCTGGGAATGCACTCTGCCTGTTGCTTACCAATGGCATTGTGGTTTGTAACTACCATTTTCTGGCCTTCTACTTGCTGGCTTTATTTATTTTAGGCTCTCCAGCTTCAGTTCGTCCCTCCCGAGGAGCACAGCCTTTTCACTCTACCTCACCTTATATTCTTCCACAAGTGCTCCTCTCTATAAAGTTTGTTCTTCTCTTGTCACATTTGCTGTGCATTCAAAGATAGAGGTCAAAAGTCAGGCTTTATCATCTAAGGGAGATTGGTGTTTTCTTTTGATTCTCTGACTTCAAAGTGAGAAGATTTATGTGACAATCTTGCTGGATACTGGGGGTATGAAATGTATTTTTCTAGCACACAACAACATTTAAATGAACTGTGCAAGTATTTCATCATATATCAGAACTAGGAAAGCACAAATGAAGCACATTTTTGTTTATTCTGTGCGTTTGAAACAAATACTTTAATATGATGAAACAAAATCAATACCATACCTGCCAACTTACAAAATAACTTCACTGTGTGAGGAGGAGGTGGGCTGGGGGCCCAGAGCTGTCTTAGGTGTGCTTTGCACCTCACCAGGCACCCACCCCCTCCCAAGAAAACAAAAAACAAAGGGTCATCAAGGCTGTTGTCGATGTCCTGGGGTGTTTTCACACCTTTTAAAGGACATCAGCTGTTTACTGCCTCCGAAGCAGAGATGGAAATCCACTGTTTACAGTGGTTTTCAGCTTGTTTTCCCTGCCACCAAGTGATTTTGGCTACTCACCGGGTGACCGAGTGAAGGGAGCTGAAATCATGTGACACACAGTGGCACTGTTTGAGTCTGCAGGTTTGCAATACATTATGCGATGCCATTTACAAAACTTATTGTTTGTGTAGTTGTATTAGTAAAATTGTATGTATGTGCAAATGTAATGGCCATTTCAATTGAAAATGTGATGTCTGTAATGACAGTGAGCTACCACACCATACATACTCCACTCTTCAACACTCTACTCTACCCTATGGCACTCTATTCTGCATCACTCTACTACACGCCACTGTACTCTACTTTGCACCATTCCACACCATTGCACTCTGCGCCACTCTACTCTACACCACTGCACTCTATCCCGCTTCAACTCTCCAGCTCTCTGCTCCTCTCTACTCTATGCCAATGCACTCTACACTACTCCAGTCTAGTTCACTCAACTCTACTGCGCACAACTCCACTCTGCAACACTGCACTATATACCACTGCTCTCTATGCCAATACACTCTATGCTAATGCACTCTATTCTGTACCACTCTACTCTACGCCCCTGTACTCTATGCCAATCCACTGTACGCCACTCAAATCTACTCTGCACCACTGCACTCAACACCACTTTACTCAACGCCACTCTACTCTGCGCAACTGCACTCTCTCCTGCCCTACTCCACTTGAATCTACTGTGAAACAATCTACTCTATGCCACTGCACTCTACAACACTCCACCCTATGCCACTGCACTCTACGCCACTCTATTCTAAACCACAGCACTCTACATCACTGTACTCTATTACGTGCCACTGCTCTATAAGACGCTATCCTCCATGCCGCTGCACTCCTCACCGCTGCACTCTACGACACTCCACTCTACAACACTGAACACTATGCCACTTTAATCTGCACTACTGCATTATATGCCAATGCACTCGGTGGCACTCTACTCTGCATCACTGCACTCTGTCGCACTCCACTCTACGCCACTGCACTCTATGCCATTATACTCTACTTTGCACCACTCTACTCTGCACAACTCTATGCCACTGCATTTTATGCCACTCTACTCTACACCACTCATCTACACCACTGCTCTCTACACCACTGTACTCTGAAATTCACAACTCTAATCTATGTCAGTGCATTCTTCCACGCTGCATTGCATGCCGCTGAATCCTATGACACTGCACTCTAGATCACTACATTCTACTCTGCATCAATGCTCTAAAGGTCACTATACTCTGTGCCGCTACACTCTTCACCACTGCACTCTGACACTCTACACTGCACTCTCTGCCACTGAACTCTACACCACTCTACTCTGTACCACTGCTTTCTATATCACTCTACTCTGCATAACTTTACTTTATGCCACTGCACTCAGCAGCACTCCATTCTATGCCACTATAATCCACCTCCCTTTTACTCATCCCAAGCCTCCTCCTACTGGTATGAACTCCAAAACAAAAGAAATCTAAATTATTTCCTTCTTCCCTCCACTATCCTTTTCAATCCAAATAACAGACTAACGTCCACCACTCAAATTAATTTCATATTTCACTATAATAATTCACCACTAATCCTTTATGGGTACCGGAGTAGCGTGCTACTTGCCGACAAAGCACATCAACACCTCATATGGGGTTGCACGCGCTATACAAATGCAAACCTTTTCCCTTCTCTATCCCTCCACTAGCCTTCTCAATCCAAATAACTGACAAACATATCCACCACTCAAAATTACTTTCATATTTTCACTATACTAATTCACCACTAATCCTTTATGGGTTCCAGAGTAGCGTGCTACTTGCTGAAAAAGCGCTTCAACGCCTCGTCAGGGGTATTACGCGCTATATAAAAGCAATTACAATACAATAATCTACACCACTCTACGCCTGTCTACTCTGAACAACTCTATGCCACTGCACTCTATGCTTCTGTACTCTACTCCACTCTACACCAACACCACTGCACTCTGCTCTGCACCACTCTAATCTACGCCAGTGCATTCTTCGATGCTGAATTGTACGCCGCTGAATTCTATGCTGCTGCACTCTACGTTACTGTATTCTACACCACTATACTCTGCAACACTCTACACAAATGCACTCTACACCACTGCGCTCTACTCGATGGCAATGCACTCTACTCTGCACTACTGCACTCTACACCACTGTACTCTACACCACTGCACTATGCGATGCTCTACTCTACAACACTGCACTCTACGCCACTCTACACTGCACCACTGCATTCTATGCCTATGCACTCTATGCCACTCCACTCTAAGCAACTGCATTCTGCAGAACTCCACTCTATGCAACTGCACTCTGCACCACTTCACTCAATGCCACTGTACTCTATGCTGCACCACTTCTCTTTACGCCAATGCACTCTTTGACACCCTACTCTGCAACACTGCAACCTTACTCTGCACTACTGCATTCTATGCCAATGAACTCTACGCCATTCAATTCTACTCTATGCTATTGCACTCTATGGCACTATACTCTGCACCACTGTACGCCACTGCATTTTATGCCACTCTACTCTACACGACTCCACTCTATGCCACTGCACTTTACTATGCAACACTCTAATCTACGCCACTGCATTCTACGATGCTGCATTGTACACCGCTGAATTCTATGCTGCTGCACTCTACGCCACTATGCTCTGCAACACTCTATGCCAATGCACTCTACGCCAGTCTACCCACTCTACACTACTATACTGTATGCCACTCTACGCAACTCCGCTCAATGCCACAATACACAACATTCTATGGCACTCCACTCTTCACCATTCCACTCCAAGATACACCACACCACTCTCCTCTTCGTCATTAACTTTTAGCGATGCTGTGTACAGCAACCACGCTGGGGTAAAACATGACAAAAACACAGGCAAAGCCAATAGCTCTTGTATAGGCAACGCCTATTGGCTTTGCCAATCCTGGTTCTAAACTGTATCTCAATTGTACTCCTGCGCTGATTGGTTTGGAATAGCACTTCTGCTTTTCTCCTACCTACTCTCGATGCGAGTTTGTTTGTAATCACTAATTTAAACCTTTTGTGCGCTTTTGGTAACTGTTCGCTTGTAATTCACTCGAATGCCTCCAGGCCAGGCAATATAAAATCACAAATAAATTTAAACAGTCCTCCTTTGTCCCGTGATTACGACAGTGATGACAAACGGGATCAAAACTACACCAGGACTCTCAGCCAATCAAAGAGGTGCAACAGTGAACTATTTAGAGTTGGGAAACTCTGGTGACGTACAATTGTTTATTGGAATCCTTGTCTTACGATTGGCTGAGGGAGGTCAGCTCATGTGTTCATTTGCTGTTTGGCCTTCGAGTACCCATCATTGTAGCAGAGTAGCTGTGGGAGCTCTTGCTAATTATTTGATTGGCTGTCAGGGCTCGGAAGCAGAACTGTGAGCTAGGATTCGGCGAGAGAACGTAAGCTCGCCGTTCATTGGGTGTGAGAATGTATCTGCCCCCGGCATAGTATCTAGCTGCTGCACGCGTCCGTCTTTCACCAGTGGGCGGGTTTTATGGACTCTGAGTGCCGAGATGTTGAGTTTGTTACTGAGCGACTCCGAATTCCACTAACTTCTGGCCCAGTGAATCTGTCAGAGGGGCTCGGAGCCCAGGTCCGAAGCCAGCCGTAATTTCTACGAATGGGACCCAAGCTGGTGAGTAAGGTAACGTGGGCGGGCTTTGGCTTGGTTGAACTCAACCGCGCTAGATCTTCTGGTGCACCACCCGGGCTGTACCTTCCTCAAGTTCGCGTCATGTGCTTACCTCCCTACAGTTGTTCAGTCCTCCGCCCGGTCCCAGGCTCTCTCCCGCTCGGAGACCCGCGGCACCCTGCAGCCACCCACGGGAGCCATGTTTACAAAATTACTGGTGCGGCCCAGGTCATTCGAGTAGCTACAACGACCCCGACCCGTGTACGGCCCTAGCTTCCGATACTGCAAGGGAATGAGTGCAAGAAACAACCCCCTGAAATCGGGTGTGTATATGTTTCCATGGGTGTACCATAGTGCAAAACTCACTAAGTGCCATGGTAGATTGTTTGCTCACACGTAGGTAGAGATAGATATATGTTTTTCAGTGTCTAAATAATTAATACACTGAAAACTAAGAGTCCGTAAATGTATTAATGCAGCCTTTCCTGTGTAGGTTAGCAGTCAAAGTATTCAATTTTCGGGTGTAAAGCAAAAGCCACTATTTTTGCAGTTATACTTTGTCGTGGTGGCATTACAGAACGCACCGTGATCGACTAGTCTCAGAGATGCGATTTAAAACTATCCATATTTTTTAAGAAATCTGCGTTGTCAATAGTCAGTAAACCGTGCTAGCCCACCAATTTCTTTGGATTTATTTTTTACCCAGGAATGCACAAGAATCCTCCTATCTTTTTAGCTACCATGTGCAAATTAACAGCCCCTAAAATCCATACCGTTTTTACTAGAGCTGACCCATTTTACATATAAAAAGTTTGCAACTTTATACAGCAAATGTCTAAAAAAATATCAGTAGGAAAAAGATGCAACACTTTTTTATACTGTAGTAATTTCACATATGAAAGCACGTACTTTTGCCACCTGAGGACCGTGTTCCAAAGGTAATACTCTTCCATGAACTTAATAAACCTTTTTATTCCCGATGTCCAATTGGCGATGTGGTTATTAATCAGATCGTCTCGACTGCATGAAGTGAATTCAGATGTTTGTGTAGAAGCCGGTTAAATTAAATCACCCTCCCCGTATAGGTACGTGTGATTTATTGAAGGCTCTAAATTTGGACGCTTTGGTGACTATTGTGACTACGTTTCACACCCTCATGTTTGAGTGGAGTTGCAAATTTTCCATTACCTGAATATAAATGAAAGTACTTCCTTGTCTTGTCAACACTAGAAAGTGGAATGAGACCAAGGGAAATGCAGTAACTTATAAAGGGGTCACATAGTTTGTTCTAGTTGGTGTGCTGGCATTGCAACGCTGGTCTTTTTGTGCCAAAATCTTCAACTTTGTCATTAGATGACATCTCCCAGTCGGCCCGACCCCGAAAAGAATAATTAATGGTAGCTCATAGGGATGAAACTCTGCTTTCTTTTCTAAAACACAATTCATAAGATTTTAAATAAACCCTAGATTTTAGTATTTAAAATGCTATATATATATATATACAATCGGACACATCATGTGTGTGATACAGATCAGGGACTCTGGAATGGCGACAAAAAAGGCAAATTATAAGGCACAGTTTGTGATAGTATTACTTTATTGTTTTTTCATTTTTACTCTTGTTAGCCCTGTCTGGGCGTAGGGCACACCTCATTAGTACTGGCTTAACACCTAAATAAAACAATAAGCAACAGAAAGGTGACCAGCCAACCTTTTCAAATGGCTTTCCACTACGCGGCAACACACACCACTGCGTTTTTTTAAACTTTTGTCTGTTTGGGCTAGAAACAATTTTTTCTGTTAAAATGTGCAGATTATGCATCTGATGATAGATTGTGACCAATGCGGCAAACCCATAATTGTGTAAAAAATGCCACAGCCACACAATTACATGATTCCAGTTGCCCTGTATAAGATTTTCTATAAGACAGACAAACAGATAGTGACGGTAGGGAAGAGCTCCTCTCCTCTGTCCTGATATGATAGTCTTGTAATAAGTAAATGAGAATCCTAACTTAGATTATGTGGAATTGTAGAATTACCTATTTTGCTATTAAGTTGTTGGTGAAACTGACTTGAATATTGGTATATCATTATTCCAATGTTCTATCATTGTTTGGTCTATGAAATGCACAGAGATCTGTTAGAAGGATACATAGCAATTAATTCTTTAAACTTTGAAAGGAAAAAGTAGCTTGTATGAAAATTTGATAGGGCTTTTATATCAAAGTATATATATATTTTTGCTGTCCATGAAAGCGGGTTTGCTGTCTTGTGGCATAAGCTGGAGACTCCTCTGTGTTGTTGCCTCTTTGAATATGATGCCCCTGCATATCTTACCAGCCCAGAGCACTGCTAGGGAACAAAGAAGTGACCAAAATCTGTTTAGTGGCTTGTTCGAAACCACAGTCTACATACTGGTGGCTTTCGCCTGCTTGGCATGTCTATACTGTCCTCTCAAACACAACCCCTGTGGCCTTAATCTTTGTCCTTCTCTGGTAGCTTGATGGAGTTGGGTGAGACCCTGCTCAGAAAGTGTATTGTTTCTCCTAGAATCCAAGGGGCAGAGGTCTGGAATTCAGATATTCATTTCATGCATGGCACACGTTTTGATTGTCCTCTTCTTTCTATCAGTGACTCGTTGAACTCTTCCCCAGAGCCATTTCCTTGTATTGCTTGGACTTAGTGAGAAGTTCTGTAGCACCAGCAGAGAGAGACATCGCACCAGGCCATTGGAATTTGCTATTTTATCTGAGACAGAAAACAAGCCTAGAACACAGACAAACCTTGTTGGTATACTGTGAAGAGAAGAAACGTTGATGGATTTCCTACTGAAGTGGGGCAGTAGCTTGAACAAAGGGACAGAAGCAGGGTACTCTTGTCGTAGGCCAATGTTAAGAATGACTTATGGAAGTGATCATGTAGCTAGCTGTGATAAAGCTGAAGGTCCAAGAAATGCTTGTATCATTTTAAAGACCATATCTGTTTGAGCCTGCACTTCCCCCATACCCTCTATGATTTGTCTGGAACCATATTCCCATACTCCAAATCCAAAGGGGTAGAACAGTAATTGTGGGGTCTCGCTTCTTTAACCTGTTCACCCGGATTAACAAATGGTGTGAACGATCAGTCTATGCACATGGTTCTGGAGATGTTTGTTAAAGACCTTTACCGAGAACTGCATAACTCCTTTTGGTTATTTTAGTGCGCTGATAGGATGATAAATACAGTCTAATATATGGAAGGGAAATTTAGGATCCTGTCTTGGAGGCTAGTGAACCATGTACCTGATCTGGATTACAGTTCAGTCTTAAAAGTACCCAGAACCACCATGTGCCTGATCTGGATTACAGTTCAGTTTTAAAAGTTCCCAGAACCACTTGTAGTTTTGTTGAGATCTTAGCTTAAGGGTTCCAGAGTATCTGCCCTTGTACTGCAAATGATCTGCTTCTGTATTTCATTCTTTTGAGGTATAATTTGTAAATCAGATGGGCAGACACTGGTTGAGTAAAGGTCTTCGGTTGGACCATAGTGAGGCGTCAGCTTTGGTAGCTGAGCCGGCCGTTGCACTTTCATTTAATTCTAGCATATGTGAAGAGCCAATGGAGTAACTTGATGGTTGGTTTGATGTAGTCCCGCTTACAAACCTGAAACCAAAAAGAATCACCATATACTTTAATGTTGTTGAGGTGGAAAATATGGTACCAGGGCATGGCGGTGAGTCAGTTATTGTGAATTTTGGATCAGAATCACAGATCACTAGACTCTCTTGTCTTTTCACCATACAAGAACAAGCATTTGGTGGGCTATATATGGATTTCATGGTGGCTGGGTTTAAAATGTATGGTTCACATAACTGGTAAATTTCATGTGTGCACAGCGTTTTCATGATCTAACAGCACTGTTTCTGAATGCAATTTCAGATTTTTTTTAAAGTGAATTTTATATTTACTTCTGCTGTTCCTTGCGGTTTATATATAGCTAAATATAACCTAGTGTGCTTCTTATTGCAATCAAAAAAAATTAGCTCGTTCAGTCGGTCTAGGCGTAATGTTAGCCCACTTGCGCCACAGATGGTTGAAATCCCCGCCATTCCTGCCCATTCAGTTTTGTCATTGGCCAGCCTGTCTGGGAGACGAGAATGAGACCAATAATGATTGTAAATTACCTCCAGGCCAAAAGCAACACAAACCAGGAGGAAGCAAGGGCAGGAAGCACTCACTGCATAAAATACTTTCAGTAATGATTATCCAAGTGAAGTTTGCAGTATGAACCTGCAGTCTGTATATGAAACATGGCAGACTCGTATACTGCATATGCGCAGAACTCCCGGAATTAAGAACTAAATGTGTGCATCCTCTTCCGGTCTCCTCTTTAGCTTCTCGCAACAACCAACCAACAGTAAATAAAGCATAAAAAGTGGGTGGAGTTTACTTCCCAAATTCAGCCTAATGGTGCCTTAATCTACCTCAACTCTGCCAGCTTGCCCTGCCTGTAGCTGTTTAGAAACTATGTGCAGCTAGCCTATTTGCAGAGTTGCATGTACCTTTCTCCATCCATGTATTATGGGGCCTCACTGCTTAGATCCCTGCATTCCATTTGCCCTGGAAGACCATCAGATAGACATACAGAACACAAACAAATGCTGCTTGCAGGTTAGGCAGTTTTTTTTATGTCATGCTGAGCTACATTGCAGCTGCAATTCTAAGAGTGTCAGTATAGTCAGGAGTATGGCCCTCTGGTCTTGTAACATCTATGTGTTCTTATGAGCCCATTTTCTTTACATGTTGGCTATTCTACAAGTGTAGGCACATTGGCTGAACTCCAGGTTCTCCCTATGCATAACTTTGCTGTGGTGAGTGCGACTGTTAGCCATTGACAGAAGTGACAGAAAATATATTGGTCATATCTGAGGTATCATGAGGTAGTGCCAAGTGTGCTAGAGGGTGTGAGATAATGTGGCGTGGAGCTTGCTAATGTTTCCCATATCATTTTCCAGTAAAGTCTAGATGTGGGCAGGGCTATGAGATGTGAATCAGATCACGGCCAGGTTGTGTACATCTATAGCAGTGGAAACCCAAAGTCACTTTGACTTTGGTTATGTTATTCAGAGTTGTAGGGCGCACTATCATCCAGGAGGGTATCCTCTCATTGAGCAGGGTTGATTCTAGGCATTCTTACAGCCTAGTGGGACTATTCAAAAATCTAGATTTTCAGCTTCTCGCGAAAATCAAGAAGTGAGGAGGAGGCTCTTATGTATAAAGTCAGGTCGTCCATGCTTTAGGAGCGAAGTAGGAGAAGACTCTACTCCCAAAACTGGTTTTCCGTTTGCGTGGGATTTGTTCCAGTAGCAATCAGAACGAGTGGAGGAGTCAGGAAGGTCTGTGAAATCAGATGCGATTGTTTAAGTATGCTGGGCCAGTGTTATGTAGTGCTTTGAATGTTTGGGTGAGGAGTTTGAATTGTGCTCGTTTGTGCATGGACAGCCAGTGGAGCTTCTTCCTGGTGGGGTGTGATCTAAGTGCGACGAGGGAGGTTGAGAGTGATTCTGGGCCCAGAGTTCTGAATCGTCTGCAGGCTTTTGGTGAGTATTTTTTGTTGATCCCGGGCTAGATGTTGTTCCCATAGCCCAGCTTTCTTGTGACCAGGGTGTGTGAGACGATTTTCTAGGTGCTGATTGGGAGCCATTTGAAAAGCTTCTTCAGCATCTTTAGGGTATGAAAGCATGAAGCGGTGATGTCATTGACTTTGGCGGTCATGTTGAGGTTTGCTGGTGATTATGATCCTGCGGTTCTTGGCGTGGGTAGAGGTGATGGTGGGTGCAGGTCCTACCTCTGTTGGCCACCAGACAGAGTCCCACATTGATGTCCTGTTCCTGACAATCATGATTTTGGTCTTGTCTGTGTTCAGCTTTAGACAGTTGATCTTCATCTAGTGGGCGATTTCAGTCATGCAGGCATTGAACTTGATCCGGGTACTGGGCATCTTGTCTGTGAGGGAGTGAGTGAGTTGCATGTCATTGGTGTAGGAGTGGGCGTTGATATTGTGAAAGCGGAGGATGCTGGCTGGAGGAGATAATGTATGCCTTGAAGAGGGTTGGGCTCAGGAAGGTTCCTTGTGGAACTCCTCAGATGAGGTCATGGGTGTCTGAGGTATACGATGCCAGGCTGACTGACTGGGTCCTTTCAGTCAGGAAGGAGGAGATCCATTTGAGTTGTCAGTTTAAACCATGTCCAGTACCAGTTTTGGAGTATTTTGTAATTACCTGAATTTTAGTTGGGCTTCCCTGATTCTAGAGTCATGCGAGTCATTCATTTTAAACTTGAAAGGAAGCTGTTAGAATATAGGAATGGAATGGTGCTGTGGGGTAGAATGTGGGTTTGGAATGAGAATGTTGGGGGGGAGGGGCGATTCTGGACAACAGTTGGCCAGGAGCAGTGGTTATTCAGGGAGCTAGCTGGCACAGCTCTTGACCGCTTGAAGTAACTTATGGTAAATAGTTGACCTCTACACACCCGTTGTTTGTCTCTTCTTAACAATTGCAATGAGGATGGGATCACGAGTGGGCTCTGTATAAGTGGTGGTCATTGTTGATTCTGACTATTTGCAGTTACTGGTCCCCACTTAAATATTGGCTGCTGCGGAAGACAAGGTTCCGCTAGTAGCGCTGTACTAGATGGTGTGGGTCGGTGTAGAGAATGTGCAAGGGCCAGCAGCGATTTGAAAGTGAATCATTGCTGCAGGTATTTTTTTCTACCGGAAATTAAGGGAAAACGCTGCAGTGCAAGTCATATTGATAGCAGTACTGGTTGTGGCGAGTCATATCGATAGCAGTGCTGTGCCGGTGATCAGCACACCGTACTCACAATACTTGATTGTAAATCTCCTCAACTTGTAGTCAGTGCTCTTCCCGAGATCAGCACACCGTTGTTATTTAACACTTAATTTGCTGTTCTGGTGATCAGATCCTTGTTCTCTTAAGACTTGAGGGTTTGTGCTGTTCCAGTGATCAGCACACCGTCCAATTAATAACATTTTATCTACAGTACTGGGAGCAGCCTTTCTTGTTCACGTCTAATATCAATTTGGAAATGTTTAGGAATGTGCTGTGTCGTTTTGCAATTGTCACATTTTGCTGTTCAGAACTTTTATTTAGGAAGTGTTGTAATGCTTACTGTTAAATGTTGAACTAGATTCTCAGACATTTGTACAAAGTTTTTTCCAGGAAATCTTTATTTCACTCATGTTAGTATTTTAGTTGTTAATTATTTAAAGTGAATTCTTTGAGGAATGTGGCTAGCATACAACTGTTACAATGGTGGGGGTAATGAAAACTGCGTTGGAATTTGGCACAAGGAAATGTTCCAGAGAAGTGTTTGTGGCTGAGAAAGGTGCTATGATCCTGGGTTGGCCTCACATCTCGGAGTTTGATATCAAAGTGGACCCACCTGCGTATTCCGTGAGTGATGGACAAAATGTGTCCAATACGAGTAACATGAAGTATGCAAAGTTGAAAGAAGAATTTTCTGGTGTGTTTGGGAACCAGTTAGGCAAAATTAAATGTTTTGAGCATAAAATCATGTTATGTGAGAATGATATATCTGTGAGGCAGAAATTGAGAAATGAGCCCTGAAATTATACAATGAAATTGAAGGGCATTCTGTGTGATTTATGCCAGAAAGATATTGTTGAACCTATCGAGAGCTCAGACTGGGTATCGCTGGTTGTTATTTCACTGAAAACCAGTGTGGATTTAAGACTGTGTGTGGACCTAAGATGTCTTAGTGAGGCCATTTAAGGGGGTGCATTTCCATTAGCCAATCTGTTGTAATTAGTGTCATCCATTGGAGAGACTTTAGTATTTACAACAATTGATTTGGCCAGCTCATATCACCAAATTCAGTTAGATTATGGCTCAAGGCATTGCAGAGCATTCATAACAGCAAGGGAATGTTTCGGTAAAAGAGAATGCCATTTGGTTTGTCAGGTGTTTCTGCGGTCTTTCAGAGAGCTATGTCTAGGATCCTAAGAGAGATTGCGGAAGCAAAGGTATTTCTGGGTGACTTCTTGATATTTGGGAAGGACAAAGATGAACATGATGGGAACTTGAGAAAAGTGTTATATGCCCTTATGCAAAATGGTCCAATTGTAAAAGAGAAATGTGAATTTGGGAAACAGCAGGTGGAATACCTGGGGCATGTTATATCAGAGAAAGGTATACGTCCTAAAGTCAGCCATGACGAAGCCATTGTCAGTGCTCCAGAACCCAAATGTAAGAAATAAACAATGTCCTATCTATGGCTGACTAAATTTTATTCTTGATTTGTGGAGAAGTATACGGTGATTGTTAAAGAAAAATGTGGCTTTTTGTTGGGGTTGGAAGCAAAATGAGGCGTTTAATGCAATCAAGAATGAGGTAATCTGTACACCATGTTTGTAATCATTTCTGATGGGGCGGATTGCATAATATGAGTGAAAGCCAGTGGATACAGTGTAGGTTCAGTGCTATCACAAAGAATGAGTGGGTGGTTGCATATGCATCCCGTATTTTGATACAAGCGCAAAGGAATTCCTCCGTAATAGAAAAAAGTTATTGGCTGCCACACAGGCTGTGGAATGTTTCATGATGTATATGTGGTAGAGAGAATAAACAATTTGTACTGACCAAAAGCCTTTGGTAAACATTCTGAAACCAGGAGGTGAAAAAATAAACCCACGCCACCGTTATCACGCATAGCTTCAAAATTGCAGCTGTACCATCACGATATTGTATATGTTCCAGGCAAGGATAATTGTGTTACTGATGGGTTGTCATGTTTACCAATGGAAACATGCAGTGGTTATGAGATGGATGAGAGTGGATGTGATGTAGCATTCACTTATGAAGATGTAATGTGTGGCAGGGATATAGAGGTGGAAAATGTTCTGAAGTTGTCCGAGGTGAAATGGATGCAGGAGATGAAAAAAGATCTAGTACTGTTGGCCATAAAAAATTACATTTCTTAAAAGGATGGCCATTGGAGTGTCAATTACAAGATCAGTGTAGTACATTCTGAGAAGTGAAGGAGGAATTATCTGTGCAGTGATATTATTTTGAGAGAAGATTAAATTGTACCTCCTATTGGGTTATGAGAGACTGTTATCAAGTTGGGACATCGAGCACAAGAAGAAAAATCAAGAGGGTTTTTGGCGGCCAGGTCTGGGTGGTATGGTAGATCAATGGGTTAAGGGAGTGGAGTGTGTGTAGGTCATGCGTTTAGGTGGTTAAACCTGTGGTGTTGCCTTTACAAACTGTACAATTACCAGATGGACAATGCCAGAAATTGGCTATTGATTTATTGGGGCCTTTCACTACATTACTGTCCAGGGAGGCATGTGTGATTGTGCTCCTTGAATACTATTCCAAATGGCTGGAGTTACTTATGGTTGGTAATGTTACTTCAGAGGTAGTTATTGACTAACTGGAGGGTGTTTTTTCTAAAGAAGGTTTTCCAGAAACATTTGTTTCAGATAACGGGGTGTAGCTTGCATCTAACTATGTATTTTTTAAAAATGTGTGGCATTAACCATATGAGGTTGTCTGAGCGCTTTAATAGTCATCATGGAGGCTATTCAATTGGCGTTAAAATCTGGGTTACCTTGGAAGAAAGCTCTTCAAAGTATGTTATCATCGTACAAGATTGCCCTCTATTCAGTGACTGGTGGAGTACCATTTGAAATGTTAAGGGGAAGAAAACCTTCCTCCAAACTTGTACCATGGTGTTTGAGGAATAAAAAGAAAGAAAGGGCGAGATCGGAGGTTGATATCCAGATGAGAAAAAAGCGGTACGTTTTCAGGTACAGGTTAGGGACATGTGTAACAACAGTAGGAGGATTCCTGGTATATCTGTTGGTCAGTATGTGCGTGCGAGGGAACCGGGATTCGTGGAGAAGAGTGTATCTTATTGGCCTGGAGGTGCAGTCAAACTTGAGGATGGAAGAGTGTGGAATTTGTATCATGTTAGTTTGTGTAGTGGTGGTGTTAGTAGGAGTGGAAAAAAAGTGTGGAGCGCAGGATGATTTAAGTGGGTACTTGATGGGGAGAGATGTGGTGTCATCAATTGGAGAGGCTACAGTTTTTACAACAGAAGCACCCACTGATAGAAGTCCAAACCTACTTATGATGGTTTCATAGCCATATATAACAGTTTATTTAATTCAACACCTGATTCAGTGTGTCTGTATTTGATGTGGATGTAATTTGCTACGGTCTCAAAAAAAGTAGGATATGACATGCTGAGAGTCTAAGAAGGAACTTTTCCATTGCAACATGACAACCCTTTTTAGGTCTCGCCTGACCTAGCGCACGCGCTGGTCTGGCCAGACTTATTGAGAGGGCTCCAAAAAGTGCTACCAAGCCAGCCTAGATCTACAGTGCATGTACGCGGGCGCGCGCGCCGCGTTTTACCGAGATTACTTTCACGGCCGCTTTGATGTTTGATCGCGGCCGCTTGGCATAGCCAATAGGTCTCGCATTTGGGATCTTATAAGTATTTAGTTATGCAACTGTTGCATGGCTAAACACTTATAAGGTCCCAAAGGCGAGACCTATTGGCTATGCCAATGCTTGTTATGTAATGTGTGGTGCCATTCACTGTATAGTCATCCTTTTATGTTGGGTTCAGATACAAACGTGGGCAAGAATGATCTCAGTACCATGTCAAAATATAAAATGACATCAAAGGACTTGAATTAACTGACAGGATGAGCATGTTAATTCCGTCAACAACAATCGCAATTGTTGAATGCCCCTCATATTTAACATATTGTTTTAGGTGTCTGGTTAGGGAAAATCGTAAAAGCAAAAATCACATGAGTGATGGAGATAGTTGGAGGTAAGCTCTGTGCGGTAGTGGTTGGGGTATGGGGGTGGGTTCATCAATGGAATGGGAGCTTGGGGCAAAGTATGAATGCTAGGCCAGATGGTAGAAGTGTCTACTTCGCATGTCAGTTCATACTTTAGTTAACCATTTTATAAATGGCTCCGGTACCATAGAGAGACCTCAGCGCTTTATTGAAAAATTGTTTAAACTACATCTTAATAAAACAGGGGGAAACGTTGACCGCAAGGCTGTACTCCAAAGGATAATTGATGCTTTACAGACTGACATACCGTTGTAGCAGAAAGTCCATACAACTATTAGGGAGGAGGTAGATTTTTACTTCAAGAAGAGGTGGAAAGGGTGACTTTCTAAGTGTTTTTTAAAAGTGAGAAGGGTTGGCTTTGCTCTATTGTATATAGAGTTCCAAGCATTTTTTAATAGCAGCTTGAAGCACTGTTGGAAAAAATGCTGCTGGGCAAGTGAGGTTCTGAATTTTGGTACCAAGAATTCTTGGTATCTTGTAGTCTCTAACTGCATTGTTTTGCATAATTGGAAACCATGTTCTTACTTGCAACAGTACATTACTAAGAACAGGAAAAAGGTGGGAAATGATTGGATGTGATTTATCTTTTCATTGCCCATTATTAAATTACTTTAACTGGTGCAGGTGTACTAAAATGTATTAAAACAGCACGAAAGAGTTTTTGTTCAAGGAGCAGGGGATAGATCACCTCCTGAAAATGATTTATAGAATGGGGAAAGGTGTTATTATAGAGTGCAACAATAAACTGAACCATTTGTCATTCAATGCCACATCGAATTTAATATGACAATACTTGCCAGACACACACAGAAAAAAGCAGGATCGTGGCAGAGTGCAAGGGCTCCTCTAATGCAAACAATCACACTACTTTGGATGCTGCAGATATGGCCTGCAGAAGTATTAACAGCAGCAAAAAGATACGCAGACATGTCTAAACCGGAGTGCCTGACTTCGGATCTGTGATCCAACATCATCTCTTGCGTATACCCTTTGATGTGGACCATTTGTTTGGATAACCAGTATATGGCATGTAAGAATAAATAAAGAACACAAAGCGTAAGCCAGTGGACACGTTGCAGCATGAGACATATTTCTGTAAATGACAGCTAGGTGGGCGCCCTTCTAATTTTGTAACAAAAAAATCCAATGTCTCTCACACCTGTGCTTAGATCAGTTTTAGTCCATTTATTGAGCGTGCTTGGGGAATTACCTCCTCTGCGTTAGGTGACGGTAGTCCTCCACAATCTGCCAAACGTCTTTAATCTGAGTCAATTAAATGATGATTAATTGGGATTTCTTTGACCCAGGCATCCAGCACTGCACCCTAACCATCTTATACATCCAATTCTAGCCCACCGGATCTACACCCATGTCACAAAAAGAAAAGACCAGCAATGAATGTGATTGTTGATTAATGTGCTTTGAATAGAAGCCATGGAGTGCACTATTGCTACTCCTAATAATAAGTAATATACACATGAATAACTGTGAGGAACAATAGATAGCTATACCATCAACACTGCACCAATATGGCTCCTCTTTATTTCCTCTCATAAAAGGGTTTTCATACAGGCAGATTAATAAATTAGGAATTTATGGTAGAATGGCAACATTTTCACTTACTACGCTGCACACCATGTGAACATGATGATATATTGAGCGTATTATCCTCTTATAAGCAACATAGATGGATCGCACAGTAATAACACCCTGAAAAAATGAGTTTTAAGAACAACCTGAATTTAGTATTGTGTGTTTCGGAGGCCATAACATATTATTGCTTGAAAATAAGATTTGAAACCATTCCTTATTTTCATTTAGGTTAACTTTAATTGAAAACCAGATCTAAAAAGTCTTAGTATTTTATATTCCAAAAACGTGTATGACCCTTATTCAGAAGTCTTTTACACATATGAGCAACCCATGTGTATCATCCATAGATGATTTCTTTGCACAGTCCATTTTATTGGGATTCGCATTGATAAGGACCTGCATAATGTTTCCTCTCGCAGCCTTCCATCCCGGTTGATTGTAGGACAGAAGTCTGTGAGAGGTGATTGCACCGGTCCAAAACTACATATGAGGAGGCGGCAATGAATTGGTGGAAAAGGGCTAATCTTATAACCAGCTGGGCAAATTGGATTGAATTGTGATTGACCGTTGGTAGGAGAATGAAATAAACGGTGTGATGAGGATGGGAACCTCAGAGTTGAATTTTGTTGAATTTAACATATCCCACCCGTGGATCATTCTAAGAAGGAGTCCTTTATATTAGAACCCTCGGACCATTTTGGTAGGGCAGGTCACTTGCTCCAGCTCTTCCCTGACACACCCCCCTCACGTGACTCGCAGACGGCATCATTAGAAGCCGAGGAGCGAGCGCGCGGCGGACATTTCTTTGACAAAGTCCTGGGTATTGTTGGCATTGTCTGGGGAAACTACTGAAAAGCTTAAACATTTATTTTAATATCGCTGTACTGTTTGTTTTAACTGTTGCACTCGGAGCTGTGTTCAATGCTCCTCGGACCGTTTTGGTAGGGCAGGTCACTTGCTCCAGCTCTTCCCTGACACACCCCCCTCACGTGACTCGCAGACGGCATCATTAGAAGCCGAGGAGCGAGCGCGCGGCGGACATTTCTTTGACAAAGTCCTGGGTATTGTTGGCATTGTCTGGGGAAACTACTGAAAAGCTTAAACATTTATTTTAATATCGCTGTACTGTTTGTTTTAACTGTTGCACTCGGAGCTGTGTTCAATGCTCCACGGACCATTTTGGTAGGGCAGGTCACTTGCTCCAGCTCTTCCCTGACACACCCCCCTCACGTGACTCGCAGACGGCATCATTAGAAGCCGATGATGCGAGCGCGCAGCGGACGCGTGCAGCGGGCGTGCAGCGGGCGCGCAGCGGGCGCGCCGCGGGCGCGCCGAAGGCTCGCCAAAGGCGAGCCCGTCTGCGCCCGTCCACGCCAGGTCCGGGCCCAGGGCCACCCCCCCTGGTCGTGTAGAATCGGCCCTCCACAGTACCAGGTTATATTATTCTCATTCCCAGCTGATGGATCTCAATTTAGGCACTCCTAGTGATCGGTGCTTATGTCTGCCCCCTGCTACTTGTTTACAATCTATACCGGCCTCATGTCCAGGGTGCAAATTCGTTCTCCCCCTTCCTTCCCTTGCACGGCACACTACTGGCTTGGGTCCAATTCGCATTCGCCATATTCGAGTAGCACTCATTAATGCTCGCTCTCTCCCGAGTCATTGTTGGGAAATAAGGGAATTTATTACCACTCAGGAGCTCGATATTTTGTTTATCACGGAATCCTGGGGAGATGCCTCCTCGGGTCCGGATTTTTGTTCAGCCACCCCTGAGGGCTTCTGTGTGGTGAGACAAGACAGAACCACGGGGAGAGGAGGGGGCTTAGCCATAATTTACAAAGCCAATTTAAGAGTTAAAATTGATCCTCTAAGTCGACCATACTGTGAAGCGTTTCTTTTTGCTATCTCACTCAACCATAATCAGGCCTTTAAGGGGATTCTGTTATATCGCCCCCCTGGCCCTCATGCGCGCTTCCTTCTGGCCCTGGAAGAATTTGTAGAATTCTCATTAAGCCATTCGGACTTCACCATCCTAGGTGACTTCAATTTCCACTTGGAGGATCTTGAGAATAAAGACCCCTCCCAACTAACAGCCGACTTAGAAGTGGCCGGTTTATCTCAATTAGTAGACGTCCCCACACATCAAGCCGGACATACGCTGGACGGGCTGTTCACCAACAACCCCAAGCTCTCCTTATCCTTAGTAAGTCCTGTGGTATGGTCAGACCATTCCGCTGTAATCTTCACCATCCAGGCAAACAACTCCAATTTCTCCAAACCTATGCCCCGTATTTCCATCAGCTCTAGAGCCTGGAAAAACTTCGACCACTTACTTCTTTCCCAGACTCTAATAGACTCCCGGTACGAGGCTTCCCTTAATCCCAGAGTAACGTCCAGCAGATACCAGGAATGGATTTCTGATGCAGTGAACCATGTGGTCCCAATTAAATCTTTTATTTCAAATAGGGTATTGCCATCTGCTCCCTGGTTCACAGACGATCTCCGCTTACAGCGTCAACACTGTAGGAACCTGGAAAGGCAGGCGGTGGCGAAAGCATTATAATCCTGTCGATAGACAGACTTATAAAGATGCCTTGGCACTATACAAAAAACACATTGTGAAATGTAAAAGTACCTTTTTTCTGGCCCAAATTGAATCGGCTCAAAACTCCGCCAAAAAGCTGTTTCAGGTAGTTGACATCCTGTCCAATCCCCCTACAGGCCCTCCGACGGAACCCTCTCAAGTTCTGTGCAATGCGTTGGCCAGCTTCTTCTTTACTAAGGTCTCCAGGATCTACTCATCGTTTTCCCTCCCCACTCGCTCATCTACCTCTGATTCTCTTTCTCCTAGGCCCGAGTTTACCAACTTCTGTCCAGTCTCAAATGAACTTATTAGTAGGTTGGTCACCTCCATCAAGTCCGGATCCCCGTTTGACCCTTGTCCCCCCGTTATATTGAACACTCTTACTGAGGTCATTGCACCTCCCCTCACGGATCTTTGTAACTCCATTTTCCATTCAGGCATTTACTCGGAAGTCTGGAAAAAGGCAGTAATTAAACCATTTCTGAAAAAACCATCTCTAGATCCCACTGACTCAGCCAGCTACAGGCCTATTGCTTGCCTACCTTTTCCGGCCAAAATATTTGAGTCCATTATGAACCTGCAATTATCTGAGTTCATCGACCATCACAATTTATTAGATGATACTCAGTTTGGGTTCAGGAAATATCATGGCACAGAAACAGCCTTGGTAAAGGCTTCCGATGAGATCAGATCCATCATGGATCTGGGGGGGGCCGCGATCTTGGTGCTCCTTGACCTGTCCGCCGCCTTTGACACGGTCGACCATGCCATCTTGGTCGACCGTGTCGCATCCATGGGGGTAACTCATCGCGCAAAAGATCTCATTGCCTCGTTTCTGGCCAACCGAACTCAAGCGGTTAAACTGGGTAACTTCTATTCACCTACCTTCACTCTCCCTTGCGGGGTCCCTCAGGGATCTTCGCTAAGCCCCACACTATTTAATATATATGTGGCGGACCTGGCGAGGGTTATAAAAGCTCACAACCTGCAGTTAACCACCTACGCTGACGACACCCAACTGGTGCTGGCTGTTCATAAAGATGGTCCTATAGTCGCCGCTAAATTCCAAGAAGGGATGATGGCCATCAGCTCATGGATGGCGGATAACAGTTTGAAATTGTACTCGGATAAGACCGAGGTGCTGACCTTTGGCAG
The DNA here is from genome assembly GCF_964204655.1 of Triturus cristatus. Classification (NCBI taxonomy): domain Eukaryota; kingdom Metazoa; phylum Chordata; class Amphibia; order Caudata; family Salamandridae; genus Triturus; species Triturus cristatus. The sequence continues at coordinate 982,553,582 of NC_140585.1, read as the reverse complement.
GCCATCTCCTGAGTGGTCTTCGATCTGGTGGCCCAGTGATATGGGTCCCCCCCCCACTCCTGTGACCAAGGTCGGGAATCTCGGCATCATGTTCGATAACAAACTGTCTTTTAAGCATCATGTTAACGCTGTGGCGGCATCCTCCTTCTATATGCTGAGAAAAATCAAGAAGTTGCTGCCATACCTTCCCTCAAATGCTGGAAAAACCTTAATTACCACCCTTTGTTTTTCCAAAACTGGACTATGGCAATGGCCTCTTTCTCAATGCTCAGGAGCAGGTGTTAGCCAAGCTGCAATCAGTGCAGAACGCGGCAGCCAGATTACTGCTCAAGGTTCCATTTCGTCATCCTACTTCCGCGGCCATACACCAACTGCACTGGCTGAAAGTAAAGAGTCGGATAAAGTTCAAGGCTTTATGTATCGCCTACAAAGCTATTCACGATTCAGGACCTAAGTTCCTGAAGGACGCTTTCCGAATCTATGTTCCCAAAAGAACTCTACGTTCAGCATCCATGCACGTGCTCCCGGTGCCACGCACCAGAACCTCCACATGGGGTGATAGACGCTTTCTGGTGGCAACTCCCAGGCTGTGGAATTCCCTTCCATTGACCATAAAAATCGCCCCCACCCTTTTGATGTTTCGCAAACTCCTAAAGACTTGGTTATTTAACCAGTAATCTTCTGTGATGTCTTTGTTTCTGGGAAGTTCTAAATGCGCCGAGACACCCAAGGGTATTCGTGCGCAATAAAAATCTTAAAAACATAAACATAAACATAAACTCTGAAGAAGCAGTCAGTTTAGTGTGAAACACATATTGGCTATGTCTGTAGTGTATATGATGGATTTGTTTTTAATCACTTGCAATTCGATTTTTTTTTTATCAATGTGAATGCCAATAGAATGGACTGTATATGGAAACGATCTCTTAATGATACACAAGTTTCTTTATACATGTAAAAGATTTCTTGAATGAGTACCATGTGTGTTTTTGTAATGTAAAGTACAAAGTCTTTTTTACGTTTTCAGTAAAACTTAACATAAATGGAAGTATAAAGAATGGTCTACAAATAATGATTTAAGATGAATAGAGAGAGTCTCCCTACTAACAGAGGAATTTAACCCTATAACATATCAGTCACATGGGTTACTGACATAGTGGGTAGTAGTCAACGCACGGCCGGATGCATCCTTAGCCTAAACTTGAAAATTTGAGGCTGCCAAGGAAACAGGGATCACAGGCAAAACTTGTGATGTGGTTGTTAGTTTTAGATCATAATAATGGAAGGTAATTGATTGAATAGTAATAGATCATAATTTCTAGTGTTTTAATACAAAACAACGGGTACTTTCATTAAGATAAGCATGTAATAAAAACAAGTGACAATTAAAAAAAATAAATATATATATATATATATATATATATATATTCTGTCTGAAGCGTTGTTTGAATAGTTATGCCATTGTTATTTGTTTCATGGTATAGTTTGTATAGTTTGCACATCCCCCCCCTAAGCGTATCCCCCTCCCCCAAAAAATGTAATTGGTGCATTACATAATGTGCATGTTTTGCATGGATATTGACCAACAACCGTATGAAATAAATAAACCTACTTAAATATAAAAACAATTGTTGGAGACTTGATTACGGCTTCTGGTACACACAAAGATATGTATTTTTACAATACGTTTGGGACGGATTTAATGCTTTGTGGAGGAAATTGACACAACTAAAGGCATGTTGGTCCATTGCGGAGGCCCTTCTAGTTTCAGCAGACCCACTGTATCTAAGCCACTTTGGTTTCCAACAGTCTTATCCAGGGTGGTCTAACAAATGCAACCCTTTAACCCCTTCCCTGCTCATGACGGAACCGTTCCGTCATGAGCCGCGGTTGCCGTGTGCTCATGACGGAACGGTTCCGTCATGACAATCCTGTCGGCGGCCGCTCCGCCTGCGCGGCGCTGTTTCCCCGCCTGTGCGGGGCGACAACGCAAATGGGCGGAGTCATGACGGAACCGTTCCGTCATGAGCACAGCTCAACTGTGGCTCATGACGGAGCGGCTCCGTCATGAGCACAGGCCCGCCGCGCTGCCCCCCTGCCCCCCCAGCGCTGCAGCGGAATGTCCGCAGCAGCGAAGGGGTTAAAGGGACGTTTTTGTGGCTCTTCTAGCAGCCATTCTCGAGCATCTCAAGGCAGAGGATCCTCTGCCACAAAACAATGACTGTGCATTTACCCAATCTTTCAACATCAGTAAGAGGGAGGGGGGTGGGGGGTAAAGACGGAGGGGAGGCTGCAGTATTTTTACCAACTGTGCACGCAGATTTCAAATGGCTGATGAGTACTGTCTATCACTGTGTATCCCCATACTCCCAGCACTTCAACCAAAAGACTAGGATGGATCATTTACCTTTTTTAAAGAGATTGTGCCATTACTATCTGCAGGAGCAACAGAGGGGGTTTTGCGACTCCACTGGAACATAAAATACCTGTTTAGTGTGTTTTTGAAACTTACCGAAAATAGAAGATGACACCTTATATTAAGTTCTGGACTCCCACCTCCTCAACACTTACGTTGTAACAATTTACTTCAGTATGAAAATGTTAAAATAAGTCCTCTCACTTCCAAGCCGAGGGTGTTTGCAAACCACCCTGTATCTCAAGGATGCATATTGCATGCACAACGCTGGCCATTATTGCTCTTCGTGATATGTGCAAAATCTCAGTTACGAGTTTTACAGTTTGAAATAAAGTTAGTACCACATAGGTAAAATAAAATAGATGACTGGCTGGTAAAGGTGAAGGCATCGTGCCAGCGCCTAGAATACATGTTCTATTGTTGTACAAACTAGGGTTCACTCCAATATGAAAGCTTCACACTTGAAACCCCAGCAGATGTAGAACATTTTAAGTTTGTCATTTCAATCTTGGTGCACAGTGGAGAGATTGCAGGCATTGAAGGGATTATTACCTCTTTTTCTAGGTGTCTTAGTCTCAAACAGTGAGGAAAGCAGTAGAATTAAGGGGGAAGTTGGCATCTTCCATTGCACCAGCCCCTTATTCACATTTACAAATGTGTGCTATGTAAGAGGCTATAGCCAGCCAATGGGTTCAGCATCTGTGGAAGCAGAAGATCTAATGGTGTTGTGAAGCTCAGGTTCTGTTGGTGGTACTGAAAAATAGATTATAGCCCACCGTGGTGGGCTATACCGGCTATTAAAGGCCCACTCCTGCGTTAAAGGCCCGAGCCGAAGGCAAGGGACTTTAACAAGGGAGCGGGACTTTAATAGCCGGTATAGCCCTGCTACGAAGGGCTATAAGGCTTTTAGAACATTCTGCCACTAGAGGGCAGAATGTTCTAACAAATAACACCAAGGCCTCTCGGAGCTCGAGTGGATTTAAATCCCCTCAAGCTCCGAGAAGCCTTTGTTAAACATTGGAATGTTGCTCTTCGGGTCGTTACCAGCCCGTAGAAGCAGGTAGCACTCAATTGTCTTCAATGGAGCTCCCAACATTCCAATGTTCTAATACTGGTTAGACTATATGCACACCCGCAGCCACTACCAACGCCCACCTCATATGCACCCTCACAATTTAGGGAACACATTCTGATCTTAGCAGTTTTAAGGAAAGTGGTACTGGTGTAAAAACTACATATCTGCGCCTTTATAGTTTGCAGTATTCCTAGTCTTCAAAGTCTTTCAGAAGCAGATTTAAGGGAATGTGGTAATGATTCAGACAGCATATATCACGTTTAGTAGTAGAGAAGGAGTGGGGCACCCTACATGCAGCTGTGCAAACGAACTCACCAGATGTTGGAATGGGCCCACACGTCAGATAATCTTGTATGCAGAACAGTTGCCACACGGGGTAGTGTTGTGTTGTCTCAAAGCATTTAATTGAGTTTTTGCCAAAACAGAACTCAATAAGTGACAGTCACAGCAGCCCATTAGGATGCCGAAAGTCGGCAGCACAATAGTCGAGGTAACACCAAAAATGCAGAGTTTAATTCCATTAACTGTGTCGCTGGTTCTGAACTCTAGGAACCTGAATCTAGCAGAGCTATTTGACTGGACATTAGTTTTACTGACCTGAGTAGAAACCGTCAAGACTGGTTACAATGATGTTTTCTGAGGTGAGGAAACCGCAACCATAGATATGTGTTCCATGAAAAATAGAAAAAATAAATATTCCTCCTGCATTCATCCACTTTCTTAGTTCCTTGGGTCTGCACAGTGGTGAACTGGTCAGAAATATTCGATTATTCTTTCCTTCTCTCTCACTTATCCTGTATGTAGTATGAAGGATTTACAGGTAGGCAGCTATACCTAAACTGAAGGTATAGTTTCATTGTACCTCCTTTTGCAAGGAAATTAAACCTTCAATGTAGGTATGGCTGCCTACCTGTAAAATCATTCAAAAGAAAATGGTGTGAAGTAGGATATAGGGTAGATGAGCACTGTACCTGTTGCCAAGGGCGATCAGAGTCAACCGAGCATGTATTATTTTTTTGCCCCTTGTATAGTCCGTCTCGAAACAGATAGATAGCCCCACTCTGTAGAAATTTTGGAGTAAGAAAGTACATGGAGGCATACAGAATAATGCTGACAAATACATCCCCTGTTATAGTTTTCTGTACAGCCAAGTTTTTATTGGCAATGTGGATCAGGCGTGCCAAGTGTTGCCTTAGTAATACCTAGGCTGTTACACCACTGAAGGGCCCTGTAAAATTGTATTGTGTAACCTAAATTATTCTGTGTGGACTACTGTCTTTAAATATTATTCAAGACATCTACTGAATTTTTAAGCTGGTTTTAAATTATTTTTATGATAAATTCTCGGTCCATTTAAAAATGTAACTTTTATTGTTTTTATTGTGCTGCTATTGTAATGGATAATGGATGCGTATTGTAAATGCCTATTTTTTTTATTGTGTTTGTGTTTGTTTTTATGTTGTACTTTTTTGATCTAGAGTGATCGAAATAAAGTCTTTTGAACTGAACTGTATGCAGTCTGGAAGATGTGACAATCGCATGTGACACTAATTCTAGTGGCACCCGTTTAGGTGAGGTAAGCCTGGTAAACACATCTGATATCACCATTGCACTCAGAAAAGGGCTTCCAGGAATCTTAACACAGGACTACGCCGTCCCATCAGGGCATGAAACTACATATGATTTCTAAAGTGCATTCCAATGCATATTCTCACTTTGGCAACTGCCCGCTAATTCTGTGGCATGATTTGTAAGTATTCAGACTGCTGCGACGACTTTGCCTGAAGTAGCAGCCTCATGTACAGCATATCTCTGCCATCAGGCTGTTGAAGATGTTTGGTTCGTTAATCCCCATCACTGGTGTTAGCCCTCTTTGTTAAAGGTGCGTGGCAGCAACATGTACCCAGTGCTCTTCTGAGCTCACTTGGGGATCTGCGGTGCCTCTCGTGGTCCTATTCACCGTACTGTGAAGCTGCCAGGGAACCAAACACCCTCGCCGCCTTCTGCTAGCGTCTACCAAAGCACATTTTGTGCTCTCTTTCCTCCTTGTAGATACCCTTTGCTGGATGCTGCCTGCACAGTATGCGAAGTAGTCGGCTCTCAATCTTCACAGGTTGTAGGAGCTTTTTTAAGGCCATAATCTTGGATTTTGTTCAACCAAGAGCCTACTTCTTGATTTTAAAAGGGTAACCGGGTGATGTCAACATTTGGCAGAATACTGTTAATAACTAGTCGTTATTGTATGTACCATTCCTACAACATCTCATCTCCATTTCTCCCTTGGTCTTGACATGTCCCTTCTTCTTTCCCTGGGTCTTTCTTCTACTTCAGAATTCACCCCATCCCACAACCTTGAATAGCTTATCGTTTTTACAGTAGTTGTTGATTCTAAATATCACCCTCTCCGCTCTTATACATTTTTGGGGCAATTTGCCATTTAAATTCTTTTGCTCATTGTCGGAGTACAGCATACATCGTTCTATGTGTGTATCGGGGGAGGTGGGGGAGCTCTGCTCAGTGGGGTTACTGCGTTGTTGATCAAAAGGTGCTCTCTGCCTGTTGATTTAAGGACTGCCCTGTTGCATTTTCTAAGCAGGTGTTTAGTTCGGTTTTAAAATCCAAATTCACAAGGCGCTGCAGTCCGCTGGTTAAATAGTTGTCTACACAATTACACTTTCTTTTCAGTTGCTAATAATGAGACTTTCTCTGCCCGTGATATATCGGCCATAGTTTGCTTCCAGGCTCCTGACATAGTTGGTTATTGGAATACCAACGTCTGCTGCTGTGGCAGACGTTCTAAAAAATTGAGCAACGAAAGCGTATATTGGTATGTTTAGAAGAAACAAACATTTTTAGATAATGAGATATGTTTTGTGTAATGCTGCTATTTGATTTCTGGTTGGAATTTCTTTTAGAAATGCTTTTGCTTGTTGTGGTAAATATGGGGTAATGGATTTGCTTTGGGTGTATTGTTTCATGGCACAATATACAGATTTTGGGAAAATAACTTGGGAGTGCAGTCTGATCTGTGGTGCTTTAGATTCACTTCTGCTGTGATTCATTTAGCTGTTTGAGTTACACGCATTGAGCATTGCATAGGTCTTTTTTGGGTGAGCATGTGTATTGGTAGATATTTGCATGTGCTATTAAACGTATTCAGCGTCAAAGTTGAATGAGGAGCTATTTACTTTTGTGTAGTACTTCACTGCCCTTTACCTGCCACAACAAAGAAAGCAAACTGGAGCTGTACCTCTGCCAGAGCTACAATAAAGGACATTGCTTTTGGTCGCTTTCATTTTGTATATGGTGACCATATGAATTTGGTGGCTAGTGGCAGCACTCGTGTCACGAATCCATGTGGTGCCTATGTGAAAGATTTGTGTTTGAAAAAATTATTCCTGTCGCCACTAGCTATACGATTTGCAGATCGTACACATTACTGTTCTGGTTGTCACCACAGTTTTTTGCAGACATATTGTCAACTTGCATCTTGGAGATGCCAATGAGGTCCCAGCGACCAAATCCCTCCAGTTTGGTTGTTTGCGGAAGCCAATTTCCGTGCAATTGGTGGGTTTCCTCAGTAAGTTTACGGTCCCATTGGTTACTCCATACAGCAGTCCTTAAATGTGTTGCCCACCATGAGAGACACCGAGTCGAAATGCAAATAATAGTGGTGACAGTGGGCAGCCTTGTCGTGTGCCTCTTGTGATATTTATTGGGCAGGAGATCAGTCCGTTAACTTGTAAGCGTGCCGTAGGTCTGGTATAAAGGAGTCTAATTTGATTTATAAATGGAGGGCCCATGCCTAGCCTGTGCAAGAGCGGGAACAGATATCCCCACTCCAAAGAATCAAAGGCCTTGTTGGCATCCAATAATGCTGCCACCGCAGGCACATGGGGAGCGATGTAGTGCATAAGGGCGAATAATGTTTTCAGATTGTGGGAGGTGGATCTCCCGGGTATAAAGCCGGACTGATCCGGTCGGACTATGAGGGGCATTAATGGCTGTAGCCGAGTGGCCAGTAATTTAACACAAATCTTGGCATCAAGGGGAATTAATGAGAGTGGCCGGTAGGAGTCGCACTGTGGGTTCTTTGTCAGGTTTCAATATAGTTATTATGGCCTCGCGCATGGATGCCGGTAAAGTGCCTATCTCTACAGCCTCTTGGTAGACTGCCAAAAGACGTGGTGCCAGGATGTCAGAGTATTCTTTATAGAATTTGGCTGTCATTCTGTCGGCTCCAGGTGCCATAATGGCCTTGAGGCTGCCTATTGCCTGCCGAACATCCTCCACTGTGAAGGGGGAGTCCATATACTCCCGGTGGGCTCTGCCAAACCACATTAGTTCCACTGTGTCTTAATATTCCTGCAGGGCTTCTGCCATTGAGTGGTGTCTCGAGGTGTATAAGTTGTCATAAAAGTCTGTCATAGTGTCGAGTATGTCTGGTGGGGTGCGCATCATAGTGTCTGTGGGGGTCCGAAGTTCAGTAATGAGTGTGGATCCACGAGGGTCCTGAAGTATATTTGCAAGTGTTCTCCCGGGTCTGTCCCCTTCCCCATTTTGTCGCGCTTTTGCGTGTTTGTGGAGGAATTTACTTTCTCGGTCAGCTTCATCTTGGAATTAGGTCATCTTGGCTCTGAGATCCGTCGGGATCTCAGAAGTGGGCACTAGGTGATATTGGGATTCCAGCTCCCGTAGCTCTGTCTCTAATCTGCTCAGACGACTCCTAATGTCCCGTAACACTCCTGATTGCCCTACTATTCAGTGGCCGGGTATCGCCACTTTAAATGTGTCCCATAGGGTCCCCATCATGTCCACGGAGCCAGTGTTCTGTTCAAAATAGTCAGTGATGTGTGTTCTGAGTGTTTCCTTAAATGCCGGGTCCGAGAGGTACGTGAATGGCTGTCTGTAGGGTAGTGGGACCGTCCGAGTCAATGAAACGGGAGAATGATCTGTGAGCGTGTGGGCCTTGTGTTGTGTCTTCCACCCATGTGTGCATGTCCCTTGACACCAACCAAAAGTCTAATCTAGACCATGCTTTGTGGTGATAGGTGGCACAGGTGCCCTCCTGGGGTGAGGGGCGTACGCCATAAATCTACCAGTCCATGTTCCTGTATAATCCCCCTCAGTACTTCCGTGGCTCGTAGGTGATGTGTGCGGGATCCCCCTTCTCTATCTTCCTCGAGTGATAAAACAATGTTAAATTCCCCCCCTGAACAGTGCTGCATTTCCCAGTGTCTGTATCTTGTACCACACTAGTTGGAAAAATGTAGGGTCATCTACATTAGGTCTGTAGGTATTGGCTATAATCCCTGGCTGATTGTTTAACGATCCTTTAAGTATGTTATCTCCCTTCTGCGTCACTTATTGTTGTGTGTGCCTGCCAGGCACTCCCTTTCGAATTTGTATGGCTACTCCCCGGGCGTTATTTGAGTAGCTAGAGGTTTATACCTCCCCCAATCTTATTTGACAGTCTCTTCCTTGTGTTAACACAGATGTATGTCTCTTAGATGAGACTCATCTGAAAGATGTGTCTGGCAAGGTACGTCTGGACCAGCCGCACCTTGTGGTGGTAGTTGAGACCTCGAATGTTCCAAGTGATGCAATTTAGTTTAGACATGCACTTTTCGCGTACCTACGTGCTCGTCTTGACTTGTAGCTTTGCCTTGGGGTACTCGCCCTACAACCCACGTTTTGCCAGAGCTCATGCACCTTTTTGGGAAATGCTGTCTTGCGATCCTCCGTTCTCATTGTGCTGCAAATATCATTGGTTTACTTCCCGTTTGTATTCGCAGCTTCGCCGGATACAGCATCGCATGTTTTGTGCCAAATTTTTGGAATAGTTTCTTGGCAGGGAGGAATTTGCGCCGTGCTACCTGCACCGCTTGGGTGAAGTCGGGGTAAAACACAACATTGTTTCCTTGGTGTCGTAGATCTCCCTTCTCCCTGGCCAACCGGAAGACTGTGTCTCTGTAGTTTAGCAGACGAGCCAGGATTGTTCGTGGTTGGGCACCAGGAGGTGGTCGTGGTCCCAGCGTGCGATGTGCTCTCTCTGCCAGGAACATCGGCGATAGATCCTGCCCAAATAGATCTTTCAGTAGTCCTCCACAAATTTTTCCATATTGGTTATATTGATAGATTCTGGTATCCCCGTCAAGCGGATGTTGTTCCTTCGAGATCTCGCTTCCAAATCTTCATTGCGAGCTTTTATGACGTCCAGCACTTTGTCCATCCGGAGGAGATGTTCCTGTGTGTCTACCTGTCTGTCGTCTGAGTTAGAGACTCTGGTTTCAATTCTAGCCTCATGGGTATTCACGTTTTGCGTTACGTTGTCCAGTCTCTGCACTAATGAGTCCAGTTTTGCGTCTATGCCATGAGGCTGAACTTCACATCGCGGAGCATGTTTTTGACATCCTCCTCCTGTTCCAGTTCCATCTGCGTTTCTAGCACCACTGTAAGCAGTGTGGAGTTGAGTTGCTGTAATCTGGAGGAGCGTTTCTCAAAATTGATTTTTGCTCGTCTGTTGTCCAGTTTCCCCATCGCCGCTTTTCGGCTATATCGTCTGTCCGTTGCCTGGATCGTTCGGTGGGCCTTGCTCGCCTCCCAAGAGATCTCGAACATTCACAGCGGGTATGAACTAAGTTAACATTGTTTCTCTCTTCTTCTCAGGGATATGTCCCTCCTACCTTACGATTTTATTCCTTTCCACAGTAGTGTGTGTAGGAGTTGCCATTGACTGTATGTCCGCACGGCTCCCAGATGTTCCTTGGCCGCGGGGGAGTGCTCACTATTCTGCAGGCCTTGCTTGTGTAGCCGTTCCTTCCTCGGTAGTGCCTCGTTCCATCTGGTGGGGCTTCTCAACTCTTGTGTGCCGTAGCCCACTGTTGTGTGGAGAGCTGGGCCAATCGCTACACTGCTGTGTCTCGCTCTGTCGTGTATGCGTCTTATCCGCTGCATCTCTGACCCATTGCGTGAGCCGCCAGCGATTCAAGTGTGCGTGCTCCGAGTTTTGTGTCTATTTCCCCCACCTGCTTTTTCCAGGACGCTTTTGTTCACAAGCGCTTGGCCTACTTCTCCCTCCCGAAGTTTCTCACCTGCCAGTTCTTGCGCTGCTCGCCTCCGCACTCCCTCTCGTGCCTCGGCTGCGCACCTTAATTATTAAATGGGGGGGCTGTCTGGTATCTCAGCAGTGCCTGCGGCCAGTGTGTTGTATTCAAGAGCCGTGACTGTTCACCGCCCTCTGGGTCTGCCGTTATCTACACCTTGTCCTTCGTGCCAAATCCAACTCATACCGGCGCAGCGTATTTGGCCCCCTTTGTAGCGTGATAATTATCTGCTGGCACTGTGGGCTGCTCACTGCTTCTTGCTCCCAGTGCGGCCAGGGGTGTGCGTTCGTCGCTGTGAGTCACCCTCGCTCTTCGCCGCTTCCTCTGTGGAGACTAGGATCGCCCGGACGCGTCACACCTCCGGCGCAGCTCTTACCGGCTGTCTGTGTCCTGCACACTTGTCTTTCCTTGCCGCGGGTAGCTCCCTTGTAGTCGCCTCCCAGCGCGTTTCAGTTATGTCTGGGCGCCCTATACGACGTCTTTTGCGCCCGGGTGCTGCAGCCTGGTTACCTCAGTCTTCTCGCGCTGTTGCGGTTGTTTTCCGCGCAGCCGGCGACATTTTGTCTTTCGCAGCTCGGAGTCCGTCTGGCCGCTCAATGCCGGAATTCTCCCACAATAGTGCCTCGAGTGGCGCCGGAGGTATACCGATCAGGGCACCGCAGTTTTCCGCCTCAGCTCGTTTGCTTTTGGAGTGTTTTTGGTTCCGTTAACCACCGGATTTTTTTCGGGTGATGCTCTCGGCCAGCGGAGCCTCTCTAGCAAGCGGCCATCTTGCCGCTCAGCTTGGCCACGCCCCCTCGGTTCATCAGAGTATTAAGGTCGAGGCTCCAGTTTAGCATAGGTTCCAGGGAAATGTTGATCCCTAATTATTGAAAGCTAAGGCGACGAATCGGTAGGCGGACAGGGGACTAGGAATCTATCATCTGGAGACTGTGGGGTCCTCAAACCTATGGATGGCCCATAAAAAGTAAGAAATCATCAGCGTATAGTGCAATGCGTTCTTCGAAGCCAGCTTGGCTTCACAACTGCTATATTTGTACATCATATCTGATCTATGCTGCCAGTGGTTCAGTCGCCAAGACAGACAGCAGTTGGGGGTGGGGGCATCCCTGCCTGGTTCGTCGGCCAATAGGGAATGTGGATGAAAGGGTGTCGTTCACCCTAAACCGGGCATGGGAGTGGGCGTAGGGCACTCAAATGAAAGAAAGGAAACCGGGTCCAAGCACCATGCGATGGAGGACTTAGAACAAGAATGACCAATCTAGGCAATCGAAGGCTTTATCAAAACCGAGCCTTTATTCTGCTCAAAGTAGGAGGTTAATTCCTGAAGCAGGTGCTGGGGAATGTGGGGAGGGGGGGTACAGGTACTAGGCGTTAAGCCGCCACATGGCTCTGGGGCCAACTCTGGGTGATCTCAGTCTCATTGTGACTGAGGCACGGTCAGAAATCCTGCAGTATGGCCCCCCCGTCTTGTCTCTGACCGGCATGAAGAGGTAATCTAAACCAGACCTGATACAGTGTGCTGCTCAAATGTGCGCATAGCCCAGTTCACAGGGATGAAATGGTGTCCACACATCAGTAGTCCAGGTAGATAGTCCATTCTGCCAATGGGAGTCTCCCAGGTAGGGCCCTGGCCCTGACACAGGTGGAGTCCATTGTCAGATTATTCACAGTATTAAAGCCTCCTCTAACAATAGTGCGTCCCAGAGGGAGTTTATTGATCACTTGCTGAAGATCTGCAAAGGACATTTTCACCTAATTGAAGGGAGGCGGGTGGATATACAAGTTAAGGATGTTCTACTGCGTGTCCTCCAAAAGACCTCCTAATATTGTGTACTTGCCAGTGGCATCCATGGGGGTGTGATTGAGAGAGAGGGGGTGAACTCCTTTGGAGGACTATCGCAGTCCCACGTGACTCGATCCTTTTACTATGCCAATTGTGGAAAACTATCGTAACCAAATTGGGCAAGCACCAGGCTGCATGTACCCAGGAGGTGTCATTGAAGAATTAAAAACACTGGGAAATAACTCTTCACAAAGCAAAAGACCGCACCTCTTTTAATATGGTCATTGAGGCCGTTGATATTCCATGTCATCACTGTGAATTCAGTCATGGGGAACATAAGGAGAATATAATGTGTCCATCCCCCAGTGGGGTTCCCTCTCGATGGCTGCTCTGCTGCGGTATTACCAATACAGCTTTCTCAGATCTCTTTTCATGTATAAACAGAGTTGCGTAAACAGTGTGTGTGGTGTAAATACATAAAAAAAAGGTTAACCATAAACCTGGATAACATAGAAAAACCCTGAATCTCTGCCCAGCTGCCACCATCCCATACTTCCACCCCAGAAGCATCTGTTGCCCAAACAAACCCAACTTACATAGTGGTAAATCGAGCAACACAAGCAGCGTGGAGGGTTGCTGTGCCAAGGAGCAGTGGGCTCATTCCAACACAGATCAGGCAGACAGTTGACGGGGAGCCATGACATAATCCAGTCTTCCAGGAACTGGCTGCTGGCGGCATGGGTTGACAATAGGCCATTAGTAGGTTTGGATGCATTACCAGAGGAGGTGGTGAACCTGGCAGTCTGCGTCTGTGATGCTGCTGGGAGGTTTCTGCCCACAGTGAGTGTTGCTGTGAGTCCTCGGGTGCCCATTTATTACCAAAGGATCATCCCTCTTGCACCACAAGTCCACGATGAGCATGAGCAGCTGATTCCCAATGGTGGAGGGGGTCTGTATCGGATGGTTGCCAAGCGTAAAGGAGTTGCTGGGGCTCAGAGCCCGCTGTGGGAGAAGGTAGTGCCCACAGAGCGCGGCCAAGGTGCATTAGGGTCTAGTCTTTAGCAGAAGTCTGTTGCCAGAGTTGGGGGGGGTATGTGTGGAGTCCGGGCAGTGTGCAGGACCCTCGAGAGAGTATCTCTTGTTCTGGGGCGGTCCCCCAAGCAGCTGGGGCAGATGCATACCTCACTTACAGGGCACACTCTTGGCTTATTAACTCTGCAGCCCCGAGGCTCCTCAACATAGGGTTTAATCACGCCAGGCATGGCCATGTGGTGGCCGCAGGATCAGTCACTGCTGGCTGTTGCCGCAGCCATGACAGTTGGTGCGCCTAGTTGCCCTGCCCCTCGATGCGGATGAAGAGTGATCCGCCACAGCCAGAAAAAGATGCAGCTATTCCTCCCTGCCCCCCACCCCTACCTGTCTGGAAAGGTCCCTGGGACTCAGATCCAGCAGCAGAATCATACCTGATGGGAGGGAGCTTCCTCAGTCTTGGCTGGGCTAGCCATGCCCCTAGTGAGGTATTCTTAGATCATGAAAGAGAAGACCGGAATTTGAATATACCCACTGCTTTTTTTTTATTTCTCTTGTTTTAAGCATAAAATTGCTACCTTTTTGTTGGTGTTGTAACATCAACACTGGTTATTGAAATGGAATAAAATGCTTGTTAAAATATAATTCCACTAGATTAATGTGAATTTGTTCTTATTGGTCATAGTTTCATATTTTATGTGCCAACGTTAGGGTACACACCAATTTTTCAGTTCAAGAACTGACAGCTGGTAGTTCTCTTCTTGGATGCTCTGCGTCTCATTACATTACACATTATTTTACCTGTGAAATATAACAAACTGATAAATTTAGAGTAAGTTGTCTAATGTTGGTCGTCTGAGATTTCGTGTCCATGTCAAAAAACGTATGAATAAATTTCAGAAGTTCCTTACACATATCTTTGAAGCCAGCTATCCTTAAGTCGGGGTTGAATAGACCAGAATGATACCTCCCTCTGTTATTTAAAAACAAATGCTGAAATCCAAAACATCAAAGCCATAACATCGGGTCTAATCTAATTCTTGTAAATCTGTAGGACAATGCATTTAACTAAAATAAATGTAGAAGCCAGTTTCCTAGACAGACGACCGCCTTCAATTAAGGGACCTGGGAGTGAGTTGTTTAGGTTCACCGAAAGTATGATGGCACTTGCCTGCAATTCTTTACATGGATTGAAGCATGTCAGCGCTTTGAACATCTGACTTTGAATGCAACCACATATTGACAGTAAATTATACTGATTCTGAATGCCTTTTACCGACTGTTTACTGAGTCTATGCTCAATTCTATTTCCCATCTTCAAATTAATATTTGTTTCTCTTTTTCAGCAGAATTATTTTTAAAGCAAATCTATTAGGAAAAATAAAGAATCCGTAACCCTTTGCTGACACACAACTGCTTATGTTTTGCATGCTAAGACTGCTGGAGGATTTTAAGGGTGATGATACTACAAATGCGGTAACAAAAAATTAGAACCGGAAAGCCCTTTGTGGAAACCCACTGATTAAACATAAATAATAATAGAATCACACGATGAGGGCTGGGATGTTATTGGGACCCCACTGTTAAAACTTTACTCTTACTTTAAGTAGAGAAATTGCTTGCAGATGTCGCTCTGAAGGAAGGTCAAATGCAGAGAGACCTATGTTCAATACGCTTTTCAAAAGTAGTGCTGAATGCCGGATTTCGCACGGGACCACTGCTAGAGTGCCTAGAGGGGCCCAAAGTTTGGGCCACTGGGATGAGATTAACCCTGTCTCAAGCCATGAAGTATTGTTCTGCAAAGACAATATTCTGGCACGAGTAACTCTTTGATGCAGAGTGGGAGCTCACCGTGATGAATTGATCATTACAAGAGGAGTGATCAACCACTGAGCAGTCTTCACATTTGACTACATAGGAGCGCTCTGCAGTCCACCTAGCTCAAACAATCTAAAAGTGGCCTCGGACTGCAGACAAGTTAATAAGGTTACTCTAAGAATAGCGCAAATAAGTCTTGAACAACAAGGTGTATTGGGGGAGGGGCCTTGGGCATTTCGGTGATAATTAGCTACAAACTTACTAGCCACAACAGAAAACACAGAAGGCCGTGACTCCGAGAGGTCAGGTCGAATAATGTCACCCTATGGAGAATCAGGTTAGGGAATCGTTTGTTTGTCCACCTTCTACTTGAAATTGAAACAGCACAAGGCAAAAATAATTCTCATTCTTATAGATTGACCATGTCATTGGTGGTACCCAGATGTTCATCTCCTATGCCTGGATCTTTGCTGGAGGTTGCTGTGTAAACTGCAGTTCCAGTCTATAAAACGACTTGGTTGGTACCTTGTTAATTAAACTTTTTTGTTTCAAACTAGCACGAGTTTGCTTACAAAAAGTGCTCAGTAATTGCATTACTTTGAAATTAGTGTGTTGAAACGAATTCAGAGTGGTATTACTGTGAACAGCCCACATTTTATTTTGAACATACAGATTAACAGTAAATGTAACAGTCATCCACACACCTTAAACTAAATATTTTACCAATGGGGAGACTAAAAAAATGTACTCTTGTGGGTTACCTCTGTACTCCAAACCCTTAACCTTATATCCTTAGGTCTTTACTCTTAACCTAAAAATGTAAACCCCTGTATCCATTACTAAATACCCTCAAAGCTATAACCTCAAACCCATACACTCAACTCATAGCCCTGTACACATCTCTATACCCAGTCCCCTTAATTCCACCAGTAACTTCATACCATTACCCTCAATACCCCTTTTCTTATACTTTTAACCCAATTCTGCAAACCATTATCCCTTATACCCATAAATCTTAAACCTACACCTTTAACCTCTTTGCTCTCAATACTATATCCTAATGCCTATTCCCTTTACTCCGTACCATAGATCTCAAACTCTCAACCCCCTACTCCATACTACCTATAACCCTGCGTCTCTAACACCATAGCCTTAATCGCTATATCCTATATCCCTTGCCCATAACCCTTAACATGCGCATATTTTGGAAACAAACACTGTAAGAAGTACTCCTTTTCAAAGTGCTTATTTTCAGAGCTAATAATTGGGAAGTGTTAATTTTAGAAGTGTTATTTTTTAAGTTTTTAGGCCGTACTAGCTACATTTGGCTGTACTGCCAAATAGTCCTTCATGAAAGTCTTTTTTCATAATACCGGTATCTGCAGAATTCCACCAGGTTCTCAGTAAGGTGATCTTTAAGTCCAGCACCTTCTCTTATTCCTTGGGAATATAGTACAGTTGTGCAAAGGTAACGCCGGCATCAATTTCAGCACACCTCCTGCAGTCTATTCCTTAAAGTGATTTTAGTAGCCATCACACCTAGAAGGGGGAGTGAAATCCAGGTTCTCTGTTAATTAATAGTATGTTGCCCTTCTTACCAATGGGTACCTCTACCTATTTTCAGCAGCTACTTGGAGTTCTGCCCACACCTTTGCCAACCCTTACAGGACTGACCAATGCTAGTGCGCATAAAATAGTGGACCATCATGATTACACAATTTGTTTACTCAGATTTTTCAGTATGCATGCGACTGCGCATGCCAGACATTTTGTTAGCTTAAAGGGAGCTTAGAGCCTGCCCATTGCTTAGTATTGGTTGGGTTCATCTTCCCTCTAATTTCTGAGCTTTTGTTTGATTACCACACTCTCTTCGTCTCACCAGAGGCGCATGGTCGTAGTACTGTTTTTCTTCCCACTAATTGCCCTTCTGGTGCTCATGCTTTGACTGTTGCCCTATTTTTCTCTTATGCAGGAAGCACTCTATTCCTCTGTGAGGAAGAATACTGCATCTATTTGTAGGCAGTTTATTTCTATCCCACGCCCTCTCCAACTTCAAACACCCTTTGCAGTGGCAGAAGTTTTTTTCCGGACTGCCTGTGTTATGTTATGTTTTATCTATATATATATATATTTTTGGTTGTTGTTGTCTGACAGACCTGTCTTTTTGTATTGCCTTTGCACCCTTCCTCCTACTCTTCTTCCCTTTGTCTGTGTTGCCTTTGCTCCCCCCCCCCCATCCCACCCTTTGTCCTTGTGGCTTTTGCTCCCTCTCTCCATCTTTGTTACTGCTTCAAATACTCCAGAAGGTTATTTTCGGAACGCACATGTCACTTACATTTGTCTGCTTGTTTCATTTGTATTGCAGACATGATATTCCTTTGTATTGCCTCCTCCCACCCCCCGTCTGTTAATCCGTGCTGACTTTACCTGCACCTTCGCACCCTACGTCTGTGGGCCTTTGCCCCCCTTTTCCTCTATCCCTGTGGCTTTTGACACCTCTCTCCCATACATTACAATATCATGACATACCATACCGTGCCAACCCATACATATTACAATGCACAGCACCCGTGATGTTGTACAACATTGCTAAAAAAATAATAAAAAAAGCCAATAGAGCTCTCTAAGGCTTTGCCAATGCTTATTTATCTGGTATTTCTAACACCTTTGGATGTGCTTGTGCCTCTTTTCACCTATTTTTGTGTAGGAGGAAAACCTGATGCTAGAGAAGAAAGGTACCTATAACCCTTGTTCTCCACGGGCTTTTTCTTTGACTTTTAAACGTTCTGCTCTTCTTTTTGAACGAGATGGACCAAAAGATTCTATGGGCAATGGGTCTTTGTCTAGTCAGTCACATAAAATTAACTGGTTGTGTCAACCTGCAGAAAATGGTGGGACAATGTTTTTCTTTTGTAGCAGAAGTTGGGCGAAGTAAATTATTTTCTTGATCCAAATGTAGTGTAGTCAGATTATTTTTCGCGGGAACATCTGAAGACTTCTTCCAAAGAGCTCATGCGATCATAACCACTCTATGGCCACTCACTTTGAGAAACGCCCTTTACCTTCAGCCTAGGTAACTATCCATCCTCCTGCTCCTCTCTGCGTCCTACCATACTCCCCTCACCCCCTCCCAAGACATCCCATTCTCAGCACTTTTGCCGGTTTATAAATCTATTTACTTACAGCGCTGTGTTGCTTCTTAGTTACTTGTGTTTAGTAAATTCCATACATATATTATCTAAGCAAAAAATGTATTAAATTACACTTAGAATTTTTTTTAAATTTAAATGTGTCCTTACTCGCCGTGCATAGATTGGTGGATATGCTACAGCTGATATTCTCGTGCTGGAGAACTAGCATCACGAGTTTTTAACATTTCCCTTTTTAGGTCTTGCGCCTAGCGTTGCAGTGCGTAGCTTTGCTCGCGCATCGAGAGACCCCTTGTAGGGGGTATCAAAACAGACCTAGGAATCGCACACGCTCGTCAGTGTGCTTTTCCTTTTGGC
This sequence comes from Triturus cristatus, assembly GCF_964204655.1. Lineage (NCBI taxonomy): Eukaryota > Metazoa > Chordata > Amphibia > Caudata > Salamandridae > Triturus > Triturus cristatus. The sequence goes on along the minus strand of NC_140585.1, from coordinate 982,534,846 downwards.
GCGTGCTGTTGGCCTTTGCGTGCGTCTTTTTTATAAAAGACCGCACGCAATTGGCCAAAGGCGGGCGCATTGCTCCGCCCATGGCCTATTGGTGTCTATTACGCCCACCCCTGCAATGTGGTTTCAATTATCGTGCCCAGACACGGGCGCGGTAATTAAACCACATGTCTTGCTGTGGCGCGGGCGCGCACCACTCGCGGGCTTCTTTGTTTTTCAGTAGTGATCGCTTTCACTGCCGCTTCTTTATCTCCCAGTCAACGCGGAACTTGTTCTCTTCTGGAGAATGCTGCAACATGAAAGGTCTGAGAAATTAGCTGCTTGCGCTCTGCAGATCGCCGGCCCGTCTGTCCCCACAAGTATCCGGTTCAGTTTTACTGTTCTTATCTCTTTGCGCTCGTGTGACGTAAAGTGACAGCATAGCACCAAAACTAACTTTTGCATGAAACCTACATTTTACACCATAAGGATGATATGAGTGCACCCGACAAAAGGGTTTGCAAACCTCTTTTAGGTCTGTTTAAATGGCATAACGGGGCAGGCACAGCACAAACTCTTCTAGAATGTATGCACTGCCAGAAGCGCTAAAGAAACACGACCTGGCAACAAACAAAAACACTTCAAATAAAATGGGCAAGCTAAATATTGTGTGTCACTCTGATGCTTAAAATGTGCAATTTCTGTGGAGTTGCATATTGTATACACTTTCCCCTTGAGAGGTTGTCATCAAGCACACATTTGTGCTTGAAGCTGGTATGCCAGAGATGCAGTATGGTGTTGGCTCATGCGCAACCCTTACCATCCTGCTACAAGACCATTTTTGTGCAAGCATGGGTGATGACGTCACCAGTGAGTGACTTTATAAATGGGCTGTTGCACATTGTGTATCATGCACTCAGTGGAAGGCTGCAAGTTTTCACACAGTGCTGCGTGGCTGGACTTAAATTAACCCGTGATCTATAACAAAGACTCTACAGTACCTAACTAGTGCAACCTATTGGGTTTAAAAATAAACAAAGCAACAGCCAAAGTTGTTATCTCCCAGAACAAACTCAAAGTAAGGTGAACACGTCTATAATTAATATAAACATTTATATAAAGCAACAAAAATGAATTCTTTCAGAATAACACTGAAGAGATCTGGAAACTAAGTTCAAGCAATGAAATACATCCGAGAGACGGCCACACAAACATTGCACTCTTAAAAGGAAATCGCCTAGAAACGAACCATGAAGTGATGCTTTGGGTGAAATCACTTGATGAGGTTTCTGACCAATATTCCTGTGGGCACTGGCAGTGATGTCGGGAGCCAAACATGCAGCAAGATTTGCATCAAGTGGGAGTCCAGCCAATCAGAGGGCTTGTGCTTTCTGTTCTGCAAACAAGCACTGGAAGGTACAGGAATGTCCTCAGTAGTGCCTGCTGAGCAAGACACCTACTCCTTGACACACAGAAAAAGAGGGGAAAATACCAGCTATCTCTCCAGAGAATTGAAAAAGTTTTTATTAAGTGAACAAACTGGGAAAACAACCCCCCCACCACCCACCAGTAGAAAGCTGGCTTCGCTCTCGTGAGCCTTTATTTACTTGTTTTTCCTTTGCCTCGGCTTCAAATGTTAATTGCCTGCCCTCTTTTCAAACAACACAGCCTGCTTTTCTGTCACCCGGTGTTCGGTGTCCGTGTTGTTTTGCCTTTAGCCCCGCCCTCCCCATGCCGTTAAAGTTGTACATTTCCCAAACTCCTCCTGCTTTCCATGTTTCTCTACTCCAAGCCTGCCCCACATACCACTTTTCATTCACCCGGTTGTGTTGCCTTTAGTCCCTCCCACCCCTCTGCATGTCGTTCAATTTGTAAATTCCTCGCTCCCCTCGTGTTGTCCATGTGTTTTTTTTCCATGGCTTGCTCACTCGTAATGGCCACTCGGGGTGCTTCTCCTCACTTCAGCACTCACCTCGCGCCCCCCCACCCCCTAGCCTTGGAGATCGCATGCATGGCGAGCAGGACCAGACAGATTGTGTTTCCAATGCTTGTTATATGTAAAGCCAAGGTTGCATTCCCAACGGCTGCCGACTTTGAAGCTGGGAACCAGGTTAGAGTGTGGCGGGGCTCGAACATTCTTTGATTATAGACAAATCCCAATCTTCTCCCGGCGCTGAAAAATGCGTCCCTCTGTAATGCAATTGGTGCTCATGTAAAGCGGGCTAATACGTTTGAGTCGAGTTTTGCAAAGCACTGTAGTCTATCTTTTGTGTCTGGGTGTAATGTGTTAGTCCTTTCATTTCTCTTTGCCACTGTATTCTTGCGAAGATGGCAAGTGTGAAAGGGGCATGTGGAGTAAGGGGACGGATTTATTTAAACCACTATCTGGTCCTGCAGTGACTTCCCCCATGCAAACGGCGCATGCCCCCACCCACCTCTTACAGTCAGTTGCCTACAGCCATCCCGTAACTGCACGCACTGCTATACGCCCCTTCCTGACATCGTTAGAGCAGTATGTGCAATTTAGCCCATTTAAGAAACAGGATTGTGGACCCACTACGGCCTGTTTCTGTCTCTTACTGCCCTCATCCAGACCATGCCCGCAGGTCTCTTTCCATTACGATCCGCTTTATTACTTCGACGGATGAGTGTTGACCTCTGCTTGGCTAATGTTTTGCACCTTTCACTTCTATGACTAGAGGATTGTGTTTGTCAGTAACATTTTTATAACAAGTCACCTGTTGTGTAATTTCCAGTTTTTGCTAATAATATTTTACCTTTCTATATTGGTCGTTTATTTTTATACATATTACTATTGATATAATGCCCAAAAAATCGCCTAATAACTAACCATAAACAATTTTTTAGAAGTGCGAAAAATTAGACAACTATTACCATAACCAATACGTATCACCTTCATATTCTAAAAAATATTTGCAAAACTTTTGCAGTATTCAAATTAACTAAAAAATGTTCATATATTTCATTTCATATCTGCATTACCTGCTGTATCTTTTTCCATTTCTGTACATTAATAATAGGTTGCTTTGCAAATAAGGAGTCTATTTATTATTGCACATACAAAAGAAACATTAAGAAACAGTCATTTTCAATGCCAACAGCTCCAACTTTAACAAATGCGAGACCTATTGCATTGAAAATGCTTGTTTGAAGAGTTCACAGAGGAAGTCCTAGAATGGAGACTGTAGTGCGGCTTGCCTTCGACATTTCAAACGAGCCCTTTGTTGAAAGCACACCAGGACTGACTAGTTCAGATTGACCCTTAGGACTTCTGTACTCTGTGGTTTGTTGTATGCATTGTAGTAGGTTGCTTGTCCAAATGCTGATAATTGATATCACTATTTATACCTTGAATATTTCACATAGCATCTATGCACAACTATCTCTGCAAATACAGAAAATAGAAGTATTCCAGGTGAATTGGCCCATTGGTGCGCATCACACATATACAAAACTTATTTGACCAGAAAACCTGTAACTGAACCTCATAGATCACAGCACGAAGGCCGTTCAGGCGAGTCTGCTTGGTTTAGATGTGAATGGTGGTTCTTGTAATTCGGGTATTGCAAACCTTATATTTTCAATTCTTGCTCATCTTTAGTGATGCAATATTTGAAACTTAAAAATCATGATAATTTGCTAATAAGATGCAATGAAATTGAAGTGTTTTTTTCCAGAATATAAAGCTTTAGTTTATCTCCATGCTCCAACCACCAGAAAGAAAATAGAATTGCCCAATGCTTACCCTGAAGAATTGCAGCAAATATCTGGCTTACTCTCTTCAGTACCTTTTTATTTTTGACACAGTGGCACATAACGCCATTGGGACCAGACTGTTGAATTGGTGGAGAGAACAGTGAGGACTAAAATGGCAAGCCACGTCGCATATGATGATCTCTGAAAAAGAGGGCTTCTTTTGTCGCTAGAGCCCCCTTTGCAAATCAAGTCCTTGCCACCTCTGCCACTTGTTGCACTGCTGCTTTATGCCTAATTCAAGCCAGTAACTCTGCTCATTATTTTTCATGCCAGTCAGTGTCCATATTGAGATGGCATATGAGATAAGGGCTGGAAGCTGTCACCAGGAATAGACGGTAGGACGGTTTCTCGATTTGGAAGTGAGGTCCTAGTTAGTAGCAGTGGTTGAAGTGGGCGGGATCGGCAGTGCACGGCGTGCCTCTACTTCTTTTATTCAATAGATTTCGTTCTCCTACTTGTTTATTTTAAACATTCGTCCCAGGATGGCAGAAATAACCAAGGCCTGCAGAAAAGGGCATTCGTGGCCGTTCAGGGACGGGCGTGGCAGGCGGAGACGAAAAAGGTTTTTCCTTCTTGCCCAGAGAAGACGAGTGTCCACTTCTCCTCCGCGGCTGGCAGCTGCCCCCCTCTTTCTTTCTTCCTCTTATGCCCTTTCTTTATGACTAGTTCCTCCTCGCGTCTCCTTTCCTTTATTTGTTCCCCTCTGAAATGGATCCAAAAACTAAAAACACTTTTGTCATTTTTTTCTGTTTTTTTCTTTTCCACAGTGCTGCCTCGGGAATAAAAGGTTAAAAAAATGAAAAATAAATAAACTAAATAAAGCAAGACAGAGTGATCGCAAATTGGCCAGATTAATGTTATTCACACTCAAACACATTAGTGTCACTTTGCAGAGTTTGCCAGTGAAAAGTTACTTTTGTTTTCTTGACTTTCCTTCATCAGCATTGTTTTCCCCAGGTGGGGAAGTGCACCAATGCGGAAGGTACTGCAATGACTGATTGATGGGTGGATTAGTAAACAAAATGTGTACTGAGGCTGTGTGTTAACGTTTTGTGAGGATATAAACAATGGACATGGAAATAGGTCCCTTCCGGGCCCTGTAGTCATGTCCTTCACTTTTCAGACAAAAGCACTCATTGATTTCTGAATAGTGAGTGTAAAAGCGTTATGGTAACCATGTTGTTCCTGCTTACATTTCAAATGCTTTACTTAATCTTACTTTTCCCATGAGTGTTTGCTTTTTTCAGTATATTGGTACTTTTTTTTACGCAGCATATTACTCTTGTCTAGTGCGGAATTTGAATTGATTCGCATCCTAGTGTCTATAGCGGGGCACAATTGGGTTGTAGTTGAAGGCAGTGTGAGTTTCTCTCAGTGGGACTGTATGTTGTCCAGCGGAGGAGAGGATGTGGCACTATTGTCAAAGCTGCCGAATTTGGAACTGGGGAACTAGGGGGTTCAGCCTTCATGACGAGTCCCCCAGACCACTCTCCTGAGGGAGCACATTCCCTAGCTAGACCTTAGAAGTCCCCCGCAAGACCTTTGAAGCCCTACTGTCTTAACAACAGCAGGTGGACACATGCGGTGGCAAGTGTAGGATAACCTTCATGCCTGTCCAGTTCACTTCCAGTCTTGCAGGCAGGCCTTTGAAGCAGTACACACTAGAGCAACAATGACTTGGTCTCTGAGGTCACAGACCCTTGAAAAGGGCCAGCTCTAGAGCGGTGCAGCCGCACTGGGTGCTGACTTTGGGTGGGGCGTCGTGTTTCCAAGTATATTGCGGTTCTTCCTAGAGAGATAGAGATCAGAGTATGGTCCAGTGGAAGTTTTGACTCATGGAAAGGTAGTGCAGAAAGTTAATGTGCCTGGTGCAAAGAACATGTACCATGCCGATCACAAAGTGCACATAATGTAAATAGGTCAGTGGGTTACTGCTTTTGTCAGAGAGATCCTTTTGTTACTTTCAGTTTATAAGGTAAAATCCTAACGTAGAAAAGTAAGCTAGTAACTGTAATCTAAGAGCTGCATGCTAACTGCAAGGTATAAATTAGAGTGTTAATGGTTTTTCCCCCCATGCTTTGATTATCCTAATATTGCAAAAGGTGGCCATTCAGATGGAAATCAGTTCTGTTTATTAAAGAGAACCCCCAATCATGGTATTACGTTTTCAAGTCTCAGTTTGTGTTTCTCTAGACCAATCGCTATTAAACTATATTGCCTTCTAGTAAGTTTGTCATGCAACTCCTACACCTTGTCCTTTGTATTATGTAACATTTCCTATACTGTGATTTAAACATGTATAATTGATTGTCTCTGTGTAATGTGTTTGATGTAAAGTACTCTGACACCCTACACTGGTATGAGCGGCGCTGTAAATCAAATTAAATGCATCTGAGAGAGAGTGTAGTATGGAGACTTGTTGGGCATTGTTAAAGGATGGTAGTGAGGGACTCCATGGCGGGGGTGGCCACTGGGGGTCACCAACAAACATTGTTGCACAGGGCGCCACTAGCGCTAATGCGGCCCTGCCCTTGAGGCCAGTCCGCCTCACCCATTGGTACCTCCATTGGCCTTGTTTCAGCAGTAGTATAACTACAAACACAGGACTGGTGGTCTAAATTAAGGAAAACTTTAGTGATGTATGTCCCTATAGAAGGATAACTGTTCTATCATCCCTGGCAAACCGAGCTGAGCAGGATTCCCATCAAAATACTTCTTAAATATTAGAGCTAAAGTTTAGAGCTCTGTGGATCATCCTTATCATATGGTTATCCACCACCTCTTAGAGGGCAATCTCTTGATCATAAAGATTGCCTCTGTGGAAAGCTCGTATGCTCTTAATGGATGCCAATCCGAACCAAGGCAAACAATAGATGCCATCAAGTGTAACAAACTAGTGAAAAAGTAATAATAATATATATAATGTGATGCAGTGCAATATTAAAAAGATTGTGTGGAGAGACTAGAACACCTAGACAATCACTCTCTCCTCATACCTAATAAAATCAGGGGAGTTGACATTTGTCCCCGCTATTGATTCATAGCAGTAAACATGGTAACTCCAACTACACGGTCAACATGTTTCAGCCTTATCGGAAATGATCCAGGCTTTCTTCAGGACCTATACATAGCTACTGCACATGATTCAAACTCTTCATGTATAAGAGCACAAAGATAATCAGAACTATACAACCTCGCTTGATGCGAAACCTTCAATTACAGGGTGTAAACATCACCTATGGAGATAAAAGCAATCATCACACTCCATACAGAGCAGTAACAGGCCAATCAGTACAGTGTATGCCCAATTTAGGGCTGCATTCTTTTGCTTACCCTGTGTAATCAAGGCTCAAACCTCACCTCTCAGGAACCTGCCTCTGGTAGAGATGAGGCCCCGCTCTAAAAAATATTAAATAATAAATGAATCATTAACGATCCTGCCAAAAGTCCAGAATCGTTAGTCAACAGGTCATATGCCAAATATATATCTCTGGCATTTGAACTAGCCAGTACCTCTACTCTCAAAACGAAAGAAAAAACAAGGGTCGGTCAGGAAAGTCTCAAAAAGTTAATAATAGGTATGGTTAGTGGTATGGGAGATTTAATCCCCTGACTATTCTGAATCTGATCGTGCCGATGCAGAATACTAACTATATCATGTCTTGTAGTTCATATTTAGGCAATATAATACTGCTATGTCATGTATATCTGCCCCCCATAAGAATAGACACTATCAGGGCGCAGTTGTGAGTTTCAATCACTGTGTCTACCAGAGCTCCTGATGTTCACACAGTTCTCCACCCTGGTACTCGTCTAGCAAAAGTGCATAAACGACAGCATGCTATATTGTGTAGACGCTAGTTGAAGTAATCCCATCTCCATTTCTAGCAATCTTCATGCCGTCTTAAAGCTAGCATGAGAGGACCAAGGGTTACGGCGTTAGAGCATTATCTCGCAACCAGCGAGTGACCTATACTTATCAGTATACAGCCCCAAGTTATATATCACAGAGCTGAATAAAATCGCTACAACCCCATACTTTCCACCCGTGAACTAAGTTGTCAGACTAACCTGTCCGTCGGTACCTCTGAAGTTCACCGAGTCAGGGAGGGAGGCACCGAGGTGGCGAGCGAACAGGTTTAAATACGCCCGACTTGTTCACGTCAGTCTGTTTCCGGTGTGAGATTTTTCGCGCCTCACGTGCATTGCCAGTGTCAGCATTAGGACGTAAAACTACAAGATGACATCATACGTTCATCATTTGTAGTTTCAGAAGTCGGCGTTGGCAGCTTGCAAAGTGAATCTACTCATTGGGACGTAGAACTACAACATGACGTCAGTCGTGAACCAATTGTAGTTCCAACGGGCCAATGTTGCCAAAGAGCAGGAATAAACCTTCGTAGTTCTTCACTGTATAGGAAGTTCTAACACCTAATCGCACCGATAGGGTGGCTTATTGTGTCCTCGGATATGTGACTCGCAACCACTCCATTGTAATGGATGTTAAAAACATATCCAAATCCCGCTCATTCGCTAATGGCAAACAACCTCAGTAAATATTATGAGAATGTAACTCCATCAGTTATTCTCACATCGTGTAGTTGTCGAATGGTTGTCATGTCTTAATAATATTACAAGATACAAAAATGTATGTATCTTGTATAACAAAAAATGTGCCATTATGTACAGGAAATCATCATCATTGGACTAACATGCCCAGAGTACCACATTCCATAAGGTCCAGAGAGCCCTCTAGTTACAGACGTCAAGACCAGAAAGCAGGTATTAGAACCCAAGAATGTGCAATAGTGCGCTACCGGTTCATATACATGCGTGGGGATTAGATGGATTAGAGATTCACCCATGGAATATCATCATTTAGACCCAGAGTATCGCTATGGAGTTTGTAAACCCATTTCTGCTCTTTTATAAACCGGTATCTAGAGATGTCACTCACAGATAAGGGTATGTTAGGTTTTTCTAACACTGTCCATTTGAAATCCTCTGGTCCATGCTTCTCAGAGAAATGCCTCGTCAGTCTTGTGGTTAACTTTTTGCATCTAAATGTGCTCTTATGTTCTAACATCCGAGCCTTAACTTTACGGGTATGTTTTCAACATACATTTTGCCTCTGACACCATTGATTACAACATTTATTTTATCAACTAGTCAGTTTAAGGACTGTGATCTACAAAACCTTTTTTTTGCTTATTAACTTTTTGGTTCGATGAACACTACTAGTTAGACAAACACTTATTGTATACAAAATATGGTGACATATATATTTACATTTGTACAGTGACTTCGAAATGTGACAAAAAAAGAAAAGATATATACAACATACAGTCTATCAAATAGAATTGTTTTTCAAAGCTGAAGTCAAGTGTCCGAAACTATTTGATTTGTGGAACGTGAGCGGTTGGCTCCTATAGTTATCGCTATTATTGCGGTCCTAAGCAGAGTCGGGTACTTGTGTCTATATATGATTTCAATGAACAATGCAAGTTGCAGTCTGTCTGTGCATTTGCATTTGCTTGTGTAGAGGAGCTGGTTCTAGCTTGGTCTTCTACAAAAGGTGTTCGCGATCTCTGCTTGTGCGCCAACGCGTTTCGACCTGTGTGGATGGGGACCTGTGTGATGTTTGTGAGGTCGTCTTCAGGGCAGGTGTTAAGATGGAATCGGACTTCTGTTCCTGTAATTCAATTGTAATGATATATGATTACTCCTTGTATCATGTTTTATGATTGTAGGTGATCTAAGGGTTGTTCTATGTCAACTTACGTTCACTCCGGGTTGAGGAGCTTGTCTTCTATATGATGCCTTGTTCTGTGTACTGCCGACTGGTGGAGAATGACTTTCTTTGTATTAATCTCGTTGTTTTCTTTCTAGAAAAATTGAAAGTAAGAGGAGTTGGAGTCTACATCCTCTTGAAAATGCCTGAAGTTGTGACATTGTTTCTGGCAGGTACCTAATTGCGGTGGTTTTTTTGTTGTTGTGACTTCTCATGCTGTTTGATTGGTAGATTTCTTTTCTGCTTCTACGTGCCTTAAACGTGCTTATTTTTAAGTTGTAGTGGCGTGACCTCTATTTGTGCATGCAGAGGGTTTTTGTGGGGGAGCTCCGCTTCACAATGCCTGGGTGAACACCGTGTTGATTACGAGTGGGAATCACGGTTCTATTCGCTGAGGGAGCATGGCCCGGTTCAGCGCGTGGTATTGGTTCTGTTTTATTAAAAAAGACGGTGTGCTATTTACACATAGCTCGTGGGGGCATGCTGTTCCGTACCTTTTTGGATTGCGAGTGATTGGATCCACTTCTTCAGCGCTCCGGTGTCTCCTGTCTCCTCTCTCCTTTGCGGCTGCTGACAAACTTCTGGCGTTTCCTCGAAGTTGTTGATAGCTCTCTTGCCATTGGTGGATTTATATGAGAATGCCCCGTATTGGCGCGCTGAGTGCTCCAGGTTGCAGCTGTTTTTAACTAGGGGGTGTGTCGTGGTCATGGTTACCGGGTTATTGACACTCGCAGGCACTGTTTTGGAAATAAGCAGCTATTTTGGTGACGCCTTTTCACAATATAGGTTGCTGATGGTATTTATCCACTGCGTTGGTTGAAGTGGTTGGTCCGTTTTTGCTGGCTTATAATTTTAGTTGAAGGACGCTCTTTCGATCAGTGAATTCACGCGGAATTCCAGTACGTTGACGTGCAGCGTGTCTGTCATGGCTTGGGGGTGTGTTAGTAGTCATGGTGATCATATTGTTGCTCTGCCTCCTGATTCGAATCGAAAGAACCTTTATGGAGCTGCTCCCGTGTCTGATGCATCTTATGAGGTGCGCTTTAGACTGTTTTCAGACGCGTGAATAATTAATTGTAGCAGTCATGTTTTTATTAGCGTGTTCTTCTTTTTAGCTTATCGCTTCCTTGCGGTATGTTTCGTCTGTTCGTTCCTTCCTGGGACTGCAGGTAGTCATTGTCTACTGTTGTACTGTGGCTGCTGGATATTAGGTGTATAAAAGTGTCTCCAGTTGTACACGTGTTCATGTGGCATCAAATGTGATTTATCTTTTGACCGGTGTTGGTTGTTCAATAATGGTGTACATTGGAAATTGCGGTGTACTGCTTTGTTTTTCAGAGAGGTGACATGTCTGGCCCCTATCAGATGATGTTTGATATTTCTGTCATTTCGTTTAGTCCATTGTCTATGGTACCTAGGAACATTATAGTTTTAGCTTCCACTTTCGAAAGGGTTGCGTCTACGTTCTTGCTTTTGATATGACGTAGAACTGTCCACTTTAGTTCATTTATACTGTGGTTTTTTTCAATCCAGTGGGACACCATTGGTGCATTGTGAGTTTTGCACTTGATTCTTGAACGATGTTGTGAGATGCGGTTTTTCACAGGTTGTGTCGTTTTTCCGATATAGGCCAGTTTACATGGGCATAAGACACAATAGATGACGTTTTGTGTGTTACAGTTGGTGAAGTCTTCATGAATCAAGTACTTTGGACCATACTCAAACTTAGTACCTTCTATTGTGCTGTCGCATGATACGCATGTACCGCATTTTTTGTGGCCTTTTATCGGTGGTAATGAAAGCAAGGATCTCAATGATGTCCCAGGTTGTTTGTAGTTGGTGTTTGCACGTACCAATTTTTCTCTTATGCTGGTGTTTTTTTTGAGAGCAAAAATTGGTATCTGTGCGAATGGTTGAATTCCTTTTACTGTGTCCCAGTTTTTTCGAATGATCTTTTGCATATCATTTGTTCTGTTTGAAAAAGTGGTGACGCATACCAGTTTGGGGTTTGTTTTGTCTGGTCTTGGAGAAAGAAGGGAATCTCTGGGCGTGTACCATGCCCTTTTTAGTGCTCTTTTCAGAAGTTTTTTTGGGTAGTTCCTTTTTTGTAATTTCTCCATTAGGAGGCTAGCGTTCTCGAAGTAGTCTTCTTTTTTCGAACAGTTTCTCCTAATTCGCAGAGATTGACTGTAAGGGAGATTCTCGCGTAGGTTACGTTGGTGGAAACTTGAGAAGTCGAGAAATGTGTTTCTATCTGTTTTTTTGGTGTACAGAGTTGTGTAGAGATGACCATCCTCATGTCTAATGAGTAGGTCCAAAAAATTCATTTCTGTTTTGTGATGATTCATGGTAAATTGAATGTTTGGACTCCTGTTGTTTAGCCATGTCACAAACGCTTCTAGGTCTTGTATCTCACCTCTCCAAAGGAGGAAAACATCATCGATGTAACGACGCCACATTTTTATGTGGCCGTCGTATGGGTTGTTATTATACACCCATTTTTCCTCATATAGGGCCATGAACATTATGGCCATTTCTGGGGCGAAGGGACAACCCATCGCGGTTCCTGTGACCTGTAGATATTGGGTATCATTGAAGGAAAAAAAGTTGTTCCTAAGGCAGATTTGTGCTAATTGGACAAGATGGTTTGTTGGCACAGTGTGCGGTCGGACTCTTTTATCCAGGAAAACTTGTATTGCTTCTAGACCTTCTTCTTGGGGAATATTTGAGTATAGGCTGACAATGTCCAAAGTTACAAGGATTTCATTATCTTTGTCGAAGGGAAAATTCTCGAGCGTGGTAATGGCCTGCATGGTGTCTTTCACGTAACTCGGAGTGTCTTTGATCAATGGTTTCAAAAAAGTGTCCACATATTTTGCTGGTCTCTCCAGTATCGAATTTACGCCTGAGATTATGGGCCTTCCAGGAGGATTTTTGGGGTCTTTGTGCACTTTTGGGAGGACATACATAATGGGTGTCCTGGGATTATCGTTGATCAAATACTGTGCTTCTTTCGTTGTCAGCCACCCTTCTTCTTTGCCTATATCAATAATGGGAATAAGTTTCCTTTTTATTTTCGAACTCCAATCTTCATTAGTTTTCCTGTAGTATTTTTGGTCCATTAGTTGGCGATGTACTTCCGCTTCATATTTCTCCCTCTGCCAGATGACTATTCCTCCTCCCTTATCTGCCGGTTTAATTATGAGATTTTTATTGTGTTGCAGGTGGTCCAGAGCTTCCGTTTCTTGTTTTGACAGGTTCCATTTCATGAAGGGTTTCTTCCTGTCTAGGTTGTCGAGATCTCTCAGAACATTCTTCTCGAAAGTTAAGAGTTCGACAGGCATGTTTTGTGAATTTGGAAAGAAAGACGATGGATTTTTTAATCCGGAGAAGTTACGAGAAGAAATTTCTTCTCTTTCATGGAAAAAAACTGAGTCTCATTTTCCTGAAGAGTTGAATTATTTCCATTTTCATCTGAGTTAAATCTGGTCTGGCCGTGGGGATGAATGATAGGCCTTTTTGGAGTACTTGGATTTCGGTTGGAAGGAGAACTTCGTTGGAAAGGTTGTATATGGAGCCTATTTCTTCCCTTACCATCGGTATACGTTCCTCCTGGTTGTGATCTCTCCCTGATGTTTGTTCGATTGGGGATTGTACCATCTGTTGGCTCGTGGACGGCCTCTCGGTCGGCTGTTGCCTCTGTCTAAAAAAGGTGCCTGTTGGTAGAATGGCCTTTGTTGAGTGTTTCTGGTGTCTGTAGGGCCTTCGCTGTCGCTGGATGTTCCGGATGAGGAAGAGGGTTCTGAGAATGTAAGAAACCTTCTCTTGCTTCTACCTCCGTATACGTTTAATATTCCTGTATTTTGAGGCTGGTTGTAATATTCTTTTTCTAGGTAGGGATAGGCTTTGGATATGGAGAAGTTTATTATATCTTTCTGTAGTTTGAATCTTTTTGCTTCTTCAGTGTTCTTTTTGAAAATGGTGTTTTCTTTTTCCAATTTGGAAAAGATGTTCTTGGCGTCCTCTATTGCTGTGTTGTTTAGGAACGCTTCTTCCAGTTCTTGAATTAGTTCCAACTCTTTTAGGCTCAATCGTTCAGCGGTTTTAATGGAATGGAACATCCAATCCCGTGAGCATTTCGTTCCAATATGGCTGAAGCCTTCAAGGTACTCCGGTTGGTCTGTGAATATCACGGGTATGTTCTTCACTTATAGGCCTGTTGGTATTGTGCCTGCTCTAAGATGTTCTAATAAGGCTTCTCCGTGTAAGGCTGTTCTTATCTGTTTTTTCTTCAATCTCGTTATTCTCTCCAAATCTGTTTGTTGGGCAAAACTGGTGGAATTCTTTCCTAGATTAAACGATGATGGTCTTTTTAGGAGTTCTTCAATGTCTTCCTCTCTGAAGCTTAGGGTTTTGGGTTCTGTCATTGATCTGAGCGAACTCTACTTTTTACACCTGTGAGGTGTAGTCTCGGAGTTTGTGAGCGTAAGGTTGACTGTTGCTTAGTTATTTTGAAGTTGTGCAATTTGCTGGTGTGAAACGTGGTAGTGTTCAATCGAAAAGGATTTTTTGGAACCTAGATTTATTTGTTCTAGGCACTAAGATTTTAATTTTCAAAGGTAGTAGTAGTCTACCTATACCCTCGTGTGCCTGGTGCACACACTAATCGTGGATAAGAAAATGGGGGGAGATTCAATATGGTGTAACAGAGGCTGGAATCTGGACTAACTGTTTTCAACATACATTTTGCCTCTGACACCATTGATTACAACATTTATTTTATCAACTAGTCAGTTTAAGGACTGTGATCTACAAAACCTTTTTTTTGCTTATTAACTTTTTGGTTCGATGAACACTACTAGTTAGACAAACACTTATTGTATACAAAATATGGTGACATATATATTTACATTTGTACAGTGACTTCGAAATGTGACAAAAAAAGAAAAGATATATACAACATACAGTCTATCAAATAGAATTGTTTTTCAAAGCTGAAGTCAAGTGTCCGAAACTATTTGATTTGTGGAACGTGAGCGGTTGGCTCCTATAGTTATCGCTATTATTGCGGTCCTAAGCAGAGTCGGGTACTTGTGTCTATATATGATTTCAATGAACAATGCAAGTTGCAGTCTGTCTGTGCATTTGCATTTGCTTGTGTAGAGGAGCTGGTTCTAGCTTGGTCTTCTACAAAAGGTGTTCGCGATCTCTGCTTGTGCGCCAACGCGTTTCGACCTGTGTGGATGGGGACCTGTGTGATGTTTGTGAGGTCGTCTTCAGGGCAGGTGTTAAGATGGAATCGGACTTCTGTTCCTGTAATTCAATTGTAATGATATATGATTACTCCTTGTATCATGTTTTATGATTGTAGGTGATCTAAGGGTTGTTCTATGTCAACTTACGTTCACTCCGGGTTGAGGAGCTTGTCTTCTATATGATGCCTTGTTCTGTGTACTGCCGACTGGTGGAGAATGACTTTCTTTGTATTAATCTCGTTGTTTTCTTTCTAGAAAAATTGAAAGTAAGAGGAGTTGGAGTCTACATCCTCTTGAAAATGCCTGAAGTTGTGACATTGTTTCTGGCAGGTACCTAATTGCGGTGGTTTTTTTGTTGTTGTGACTTCTCATGCTGTTTGATTGGTAGATTTCTTTTCTGCTTCTACGTGCCTTAAACGTGCTTATTTTTAAGTTGTAGTGGCGTGACCTCTATTTGTGCATGCAGAGGGTTTTTGTGGGGGAGCTCCGCTTCACAATGCCTGGGTGAACACCGTGTTGATTACGAGTGGGAATCACGGTTCTATTCGCTGAGGGAGCATGGCCCGGTTCAGCGCGTGGTATTGGTTCTGTTTTATTAAAAAAGACGGTGTGCTATTTACACATAGCTCGTGGGGGCATGCTGTTCCGTACCTTTTTGGATTGCGAGTGATTGGATCCACTTCTTCAGCGCTCCGGTGTCTCCTGTCTCCTCTCTCCTTTGCGGCTGCTTTACGGGTAGTCATCCCGACATAGTTGATCCGGCACGGGCAAGTAATCAAATAGATCAAATTACTGCTATTGCAGTTAGTGAACTGATACTGAACCCATGGTTTACTGGTCCCTATATCAACAGATGTCGAGTGTGAGGTCTGCGGACAAATAGAGCAATCACCACAAGGGTGGTGACCTGTGACTGCTGGTAAACCCCAGAGTGTACCCAGTTGTCTCGGTACTGGTGTCTTAGGGCGTGTGTGTACTAATTTGTCCTTGATGTTGCTGCCTCTTTTAAACGCAAAAAGGGGCAAGGGAATCTTTTCTTTACTGGCGTTCAGCAGGCGCCAATGATGTCTGATACTTTTCTGTATCTGATTGGACAATGTACTGAAAGTGTGTACAAAAGTTAGTCTGTCTAGAGGTGGTTTCTGCACAGGTGGCTCAAGCAGGGCTTCACGATGATTATTGGTTGCTCTCTTAAGAGCACGCTTTACTATTCTCACAGGATAATGTCTCTCTAAAAGGCTAGTGGTCAGCACTTTCGTGTGTGTTTTGAACCCATCGGGGGTGGAGCAATTCCTACGGACACGAAGGAATTGTCCATAGGGTAAGTTGTTTCTAAGTGCTCTAGGGTGCTGGCTATCATATCTGAGGAGAGAATTCCTCGACATAGGTTTCCGATAGACCTCGCTCTCCAAGCCATGTGGTGTTGCAAAGATGGACAGGTCGAGAAATGCTAATCTGGTGTGACTCGATTCAACTGTAAAATTCAAAAATTCGTTTTGTGCATTCAGCCAATGGTGGAACGCTGAGATGGAATCTTGATCCCCCCGCCAAATAACCAACACGTCGTCTATATATCGCTTCCACAAGCGAATAGACAAAAGGAAGGGATTCGTGGGAGTCAAGACGTGTTCCTGTTCAAAAGTATGAACATATAGATTTGCCAAGCTAGGCGCGAAGACACTCCCCATAATTGTCCCTGAGGTTTGCAAGTATAGAGAGTCTTCATATTTGAAAAAAATTTCTTTCATTGCTACTCGCGCCAGCGTCATGATGAAATGTGCAGGGGTGATTGAATGTAGCTCAGTTGTCTCCAGAATGGAACTGACAGTCTCCAAAGTCTCATCTTGGGGAATTGAGGTGTAGAGGGACTCTACATCGAAAGAGACTAAATAGTCCCTCTCTATGTCAAATTCTATTGTGGGTAATAGTCTCAAGACATCCTTTGTATCCTGCAAGTACGTCGGCATTTGTTGCACAATAGGTCTCAAAAAGAAGTCTACAAATGTCGACAAAGGTTCTAAAATAGAGCCTTGCCCCGAGATAATAGGTCTCCCGGGGGGAGGTCTTTTCTCTTTATGTACCTTTGGTAGGATGTAAAAGTAGGGGGTAACAGGAAATTGGGTTCGTAAGAACTGAGCTTCCTGTGTTGTAATCCACCCTTCAATGAGAGCCTCTTCACTGTATTCCAAGATCATGTTTTTTAGTCTATGGGTGGGATCTTCATCCAAAATTCTGTAGGACTTCTCATCATTGAGCTGGCGGAGGCATTCAGTCCTATAGTCATCTGAATTAAGGATGACTATAGCCCCAGCAGTAGTATAACCAGCTCACCAGGGATCATCAATGCAGGATTTGCACGCACACCAAACTAAGGGGGTCATTACGATGGCAGAAGGACCGCCACCGCCAGCTGTGCAGTTGCGGGACTTCTGCCATTGGACTGCAATTTCCCTCCCCCGCCCCATTACGATGGCGGGGAGATCCAGACTGCGACCGAGGCGGACGCAAAGACCGCCCGCCACGGAACTGCCACAGGCAATCCTTACGATTGTCTGGCGGACGGTCCAGATAGGCTAAAATGGTGGCGGTGCCTAGCAGGCACCGTCCGCCAAATTAGGGAGCGGTCTTCAGCGAAACCGCCATGGAAAGGCTGGTGGGGATTAGTTTCGGGGGCCATTTGCGGGCCCCCCTTGTGTTGCGGGAGGTGTGGGTGAATTGGGGGGGGGTTACCCATGGTATCCCCCTACATTTCACTGCACCAAGTGGCACACTGTGTGGTGCCTGCCACGTAGTGCAGTGAAATGCACATCATGCATTTTGATTTGAGTATCGCGGCGGGTGCTGCAGTCAGCAGCACCCGTTGCAATGTTAAAATGCAAAATGCAACCGCCATGGTGGCGGTCACATCATAATTGGGTGTGGGGGACCGCAGCATGTATTGCGTCCGGACCCGGTCACCACCACGATAGCGGACGGACTCCAGTCCGTCCTCCATCGTAATCGGCCCCTAAGTTCTCAAACTTCAGTCTCTCTGATACATGTGATGCTTGCTTTGGGGACACTGGAATTGTGCTACAAAGGAGGACAAACGTATGCCGCAATGTTGACTAAATTTTGCAGCAAAAAAAAGCTGCAGCGTAATGCAGTATATTTTCTGATACTTTATTATTTTGACATTTTACACATGCTAACAGTCTTTGGAAAGATTTTGCCTTATTATTACCAGTGTAACTTAAAAATACAGCAGTGACAAAGGCAATCAGTCAACCTTTGCGAAGGGCTGTCCACTTCGCAGCAACACAAGTCAAATTGTTTTGTAACTTTTGATGCGTTTGAGCTACAAACAATTTATTAGTTGAAATTGTCAGATTGTGTAGCAGGTGTTGTGTGTCAAATACGGCAGAGCCATGATAGCATTTGCAAACTAGGATATTTTGCTATTGATGTTTGAACTGCTCTTGTGGGTAAAAAGGGAGGAAGTGCTGATGACAAACTCAATGGTTTGGAGACAAATGGCTTGTGCTTCCACTTTTAAGCCTATTTGGGACATTCTGTGATTGGAAATATATCCTACTTCGCGGATGTATTTTAATGTCAGTAACTCATATTAAGCCTTAAATCATGTGTATCCATTGGTTGAATTAAATAACATAATAAGCTGTAACTGATCAGTCAAATGACTTCTCCCAGTGATCCAATCCTCGGGTTATTTCTGCCCTCTGGTTCTCCTCCCACAGTTCCCCTACGTCCCCCCCCCCCCACCCACCCAACCCACATCGACCACTCGTTAGAAGATGATTTAATCCGATCACTAAGGTTCGATTGTTGGCTTCAGCAGAAGTGGTGTCATTTCTTGCTCACACTCATTCTTTCTGCGCTCAAAACACGTTTGACTCTTCATTATTTTCATTTAGAATCCCGGGTTCATGTAATATTTTCCCGTAGTCATAGAAGCAGCGTTTTGCAAATATGAGCAAGGTAAACTTATTCAAATACTGTTCTTTTGAAAGCCAAGGTACAATCTAAATGCACAGATATGTGCAGAGTCATAACTTGACTATGAGTGAGTCAATCTCGTGAAGGTGAAAACAATCTCTCTAAAATCATATGCAGTACGCTTGATTTTCGGTTTCTTTAAAGCAGATACATCAAACCGTTGGAATTTTTGTTTGAACTTGTGTTTCCAGCAATGAAATACTTGTGCTCCATGAGATACTTGTCTATGAATTCGAGAATGCTGAAGGTATCCACTGGTGTGACGTCCTGGGACACAAGAAGCAAATCTTCGTTTATTTTTTTTTGTTCTTTTTTTTTTTTGGTGCGCACGGTTAATTGGAAGGGCCTTTATCGCTAAAATACAACACCATTTCACGTTCGGTCTTGATATTCTATTCTCACCTTTCACCTTTTTGGAAGTTTTTATTACATTTCTTATCCATAGCCACTACAAAAATAAACCAATAACTAATCGTATGCATTTTGCACCATGTGCCTGTCTGATGACTACAGAAATAGCTAATCGAGAAGCTGTCTGTGACTTTCTGATGTTAGATATCACATTTACTCTCCTCTGGACTTGCCCCAAAAAATGGCCCAAAGTAACTAACTACTAGTTGCTCACTTCATTTTCTGCTCGGTATTGAAACACTGTTGAAGCTTCTATAGCTGAATGAACGATTGCTGCCGTTCTCAGTTAGGCATTCCGTTTCAAGATGGACAGTAGAAAGGATGCTGCCCTCTCACTGTAAAGGCACATGATATCTTAGAATTCGCCCATGAAGGGAAATACCAGTTCTTTTATGTGAAGACCATTGACGTCTAGGAATACAACAGAGTTTCAACATGGAAATAGTCTTCCTGTGTTAACTGCATGTTATTTTTGATTCGAGGCAGATTATGTGGTGCACCGTTTAAATGCATGCACTCTTGTCGGTTAAATATTTTATGATCGTATTTTGTATACAGATGTCTGTGTTATTATGTATGCTGTTGTCTATTCTGTACCGTTTTGGTGTTGGTAAGATGTGTAATTTTGATTTGCTAAGAAGACGGATGTTTTATCTGGACTTAGTTTGTGTTCACTTCTCTGCTGACCAGCTCTTGTCAGACAGCTTAGGTGCAGTAAACCCGCCCACCTGATTGTGGCCCTGACTGCCAGTTGGGTGGTGAGCCAAATAATCAACCAAACGGAGTCCTCATAAGTACTACTTCTAAAGTCTTTCAATTACGTATGGATGTACCTTTGGTCTCATTTAGTCTTGATCCTCTCCTGTTTGGATGAGAGGATCCTATGAACTGTTAAAAATGGGAAATTCCTCCTGTTCAAATTCCATAACATGACCCCGGCGTGTTTATAGCTGTTACTAGCGGGCAGTCATTTTCCAGTACTTAACCTGCTCATCAGCCCATTATCATCATCGTATCTAATTGTCTTGTCTGTACTAATATACATTTCTTCACCCCCACGTAACTCATTCTCTGCCTTTTCAGTTTGTCATATACTTCCCAAGTCCTTGAGATACTTTACTGGGATGCTGTTGTGGTATCCCAGTGTCTTTTGCTGTCAAGGCCTGGCCCAGACTTCTTATGCGAGGGCATAATAAAATGCTTGCCGCCCATACCCTGTTGCGGCCACCCCAAAATAAAGTGGACTGTCAGAAGGATTAGAATAGTGTGTTAGGCTATGGTTGCTGATGAATTGAGCCTGATGAAAGAGGGAGGGGGGAGGGTGTGTGTGTGTGTGTGTGTGTGTGTGTGTGTGTGTGTGTGTGTGTGTGTGTGACAGATATGTGAATGGCTATATTAAAGACTTTCGTTGTGCTAATTTTATAACCACATGTATAGGCGAGACAACCACTCATTTCTTTTGATTGTATGTAATGCCCTTCAGTTAGAGTTGTATAGCAAGTCTTCCTTATACCATGGTATTTCAATAAAAAGGTAAATGAGAAAAAAAGGAAACGGCTACAATGTGTATAAATTTAAAATTCCTCCTGCCTAGCCATTCTATCTGATGGTTGGTTGTAAGGAGTCGAAGAGCGAGGGACAGTGTCGTCTAGTCCAAGTCTCGTAAAATAGAAGAGAAATAAAGGCATTTGTGGGTTGTGGGAAGAAATAAGGACCTAGGTGTGAGGCTTTTACCTCGATTTGGAGCAATATATTTGGTCAGCTGTTTTGGCATGCAGCTATTTATTTTTGGTTTATCTTTTTGACTTTGAACTACACATGGACATTTGTATGTAAATAAAGAGCACAGGCAGGGTGCTTAGCTGTCCGCTCTTGTGGTGTTTCAATTTTTTACAGGCCCATTTTATTATTCAGTCGGGTGGGGAGATCCCTGCATCCAAAATCTCCCTCATCTCTAGACCCACAGAATGAATGAGTATCTGCAAGGTGGGGAGGGGGAGGTTATGAGGCATTGTTAATACCTAGTATATCTACTATTGACGGGGGCATTGGATTATTGTGCTGGGTCTAATGGGATCTCTCATATTATTCATGGGTCTGTCATAACTGCCCTTATCTGGAAGGTTCTGTAATAGTGTCTCCCATGCCTATGCTGCCTCTCTGCACTTTCCCCTTATTACTTTCCTAATAACTTTTCCAGTTGTGCCCAATAAGCCTAATCACTCCAAGTTTCCAGATGATGCGCAACTGTCACCCTAAGTTTGTTAAAATACATATACCTAAAATCATTCCAAGATGGCCACCATTCCACTCGCACAGGAAGCCATCTTTGGTTGTTAAATAGTGTATTATCTTTTGCTATTCCAAGATGGACAATACATATTCAACCTATCAGGCAATTGGGACGAGGGCTTTGTCCCTTTGAGCAAGACCTCTAATCTCCTGGTCAGGGAAACTGCTCTCTCCTCGCACATCTCCGTAGTAGCGCCTCTGCCCCCAGCACCTCTGTTCAGGTAGGTGTTTGAGACCCTCCTCCACCCGTAGGCTCCTGCCTGCGCCTCATCCCTGGTGGTCCAGTGGGAGAGCCTTGCTCTTCTGCTGGTTTGCTCTGCCTGTCCTCTCTGTTTTTTGTCTCTTTGTGACTTTTGTTGTCTATCTGTGCCTCTCGTCTATTTTGTCAATTTGTGCCCTTTTTGCTGCTTCCACTGTATCGTTTTTGTCCTGTTCCCAGTGCTGCTTCCCCTCCCCCCCTGCATGTTCCCACTCACACCTCCAAGTTGCTCTCCCTCCCCCTGACCCCTACTTAATGGCGGACCCTGTGCCGCTGTGCACAGCGGGCACGCCAAAGGCAAGCCCATCTAACAAGTGCCCGGGACACTGGCCCTCCGACCCCCTACCCATCCCCCACCACGACTATGACTTAGCAACCCTCCACGCACTCAACCCTGGATGCAACAACAACTGCCAGCTCTCGATGCCGAGCAACTCCCAAGGCCCGTTCTCCCTCCGACACAGCAGCCGCACCTTCACCCACCTCCAGACCCTGACTGCTACCTCCAGCCCACCAGACGCCAGTGCACGCAAACCCCTGAGTTGCATCCTCCTCAATGTACGCTCCCTGAACAGAAATGCAGTAGGGATCTGGGACATCCTCAACACTCTCTCACCCGACGGCGCCTTCCTCACAGAAACCTGGACTCTGCACCAGAGATCACAACCGCCATCCCAGAGGGGTACAAGATCCAGAGGAAAGATCTGCCCAACCACCCTGGAGGAGGCCTCGCCATCATCCACAAATGCTCCCTCAGACTGACGACCTCCGTCTCGAACGACTCCTCGCCCCCCATGGAACACAGCCACTTCAAGATCTATTTCAACCCCCATAACAACTCTATGCGGAACTCTTACCTACAGACTTCCGGGACCCCGCGTCCCATTCACCAACACAATCGCAGACCACATTGCGCCTCACGCCCTCGCCTCCATGGACTACGTACAGCTCTGAGACCTGAATTTCCACTTTGACAACATCCGTGAGCCCCCCCAACTCCACCACCCTGCTAGACAACTTCGCCAACATTGGACTGATGCAACTTGTCACTATCTCCCACCCACAAGGCGGGACACACGCTTGACCCCATCTGCGCTGGAGGAATCAACATCCGCTTCTGTCAACCAATGCAACCCGTCTGAACAGACCACCACTGCGTCCACTTCTTCTCGAAACCCACCACACACAAACAAACTCCACGCCCCACGTGCAGAAACTGAAGCAAGGTCACCGAAGAGTACCTAGACTTTGCCCTGAGCCACACTACTCCCCCCACCGTGACCGACACCAACTCTGCAGCCAATTAACTTCTCCAATAGCTCGCCCACTGCGCCAACACACTCTCACCCCTCCAGAACACCAACAGACAACACACCATGAAACCCACCTAGTTCACCACGGACTTCGAGAATCTAAGCGCTAGTGCCGATGATGCGAGAAAACATGGAGGAACATCAAAATCCCGGACGCCCGCACCACCCAAAGGACCGCCACTATAGCACACCACAGACTCATTAGATCTACAAAGAAGAATTGCATCCAGGACAGAATCCTCTTCAACTCCAAGGAACTCTACAACATCATACAAAAATTCACAAGACCCCGCAGCGAAACCTCCGATGTCCCCCCTCCCAGGACTTATGCTACAAACTGTGCTCCTTCTTCCACCACAAGATCAGGCCACTCTATGACAACTTTGATGAACACGACCAAGGCACTAACCCATCACCTTCCACCAGCAACACCACTCAGCTGACCATCCTTGCCTGGACCCCTGTCACCACAGAAGACCCAGCAAAGACCATTAGGAGCATACACTCCGGAGCACACACTTAACCCTGCCCGCTGCACATCTTCCACAGGGCCGCCTCTGCCATTGCACCAGAACTATGACAGACGAACAGCTGCACTCTCAAAACGGGCACGTTCCGCGATGACTGGAAACACGCAGAAGACAAACCCCTCCTCAGGAAGCCCTCTGCAGACCCGTTCGACCTCAAGGACTATAGGCCCATCTCTCTTCTCCCGTTCGCCGCCAAAGTCACCGAGAAGATCATCAACAGCCAGCTAAAGATCTTCATAGAAACCAACGACCTCCTCGATACATCTCAATCCGGCTTCCGCAGCAACCACAGCACCTAGACCACCCTCCTAGCCGCCACGGACGACATCCGCACACTCCTCGACCAAGGCCACACTGTAGCCCTCGTTCTACTAGACCTCGCAGCAGCCTTCTACACCGTCTCCCACCGCACACTAGCCGCCAGGCTTCACGACGCCTGCATACAGGGAACTGTCCTAGACTGGATCAGCTCCTTCCTCGCCGACCGAACTTAAAGGATACGAACCCTGCCCTTCCTCTGCGAACCCACAGATATATAATGCGGAGTACCCCAAGGATCCTCCCTCAGCCCCACGCTCTTCAACATCTACATGGCCTCCCTCGTAACCATCGTCAGAAAACTGACTCCGCATAGTATCCTACGCCGACGACACCCAGCTCATCCTCTCCCTCACCAAGGATCCATACATCACCAAGAACAAATTCCAGGAAGGAATGAAAGGCGTCGTATCTTGGATGAGCAGCAGCTGCCTGAAGCTCAACTCTGAGAAAACGGAAGTCCTCATCCTCCGATCCACCCCCTCCGCATGGGATGACACCTGGTGCGCCCCCCCCCCCCCCCCCCAGCAACCCTCCCACACCCACTGACCACGCCTGACACCTCTGCATCATACTTGACTCCTCCCTCACCATGAACTGGCCGAGTAACGCAGTATCCTCCACATGCTTCAACACCTGCTGCATACTCTGCAGGACCTTCAAATGGATCCCCCCGAATCCAGGAAGACTGTCACCCACGCACTCATCACCAGCAGGCTGGACTACGGAATCAACAAATCTCTACTCCACAAACACCAGACTAGAATGCCACAGCCAGACTCGCGCTCAGCATCCCTCGACAAGACCACAGCACCCGGCACCTACGAGACCTTCACTGGCTACCCATTGAAAAAAGAGTAACCTTCAAGCTGCTTACACACTCCCACAAAGCCCTCCACAACACTGGACCCCAATACCTCAACAAACTAATCTCCTTCTGCACCCTCAAGAGAAACCTTCTCTGTGCCGACTTAGCCCTGGCCGTAATGCTCTGCATCCACAGAGCCAGAACGGGAGGCAGATCAGTCTTCTACATCGTGGCCAAGACCTGGAACAAACTCCCCGTCAACATCAGACGAAGTCCCACACTGCAAGCATTCAGGAAGAGCCTCCAGACCTGGCTCTTCGGATTACCGGAGCATCTCTTTACTCCTTCCCCCCCCCCCCCCCCCCCCCCCTCCCTCCTTCCCCCCCTTCACGGGTGAGTAGTGAGCTTTTACAAATCCCGGTAGTTTTAAAATGTAAATTGAAACAGGTCCCTCTAATGACCTGTATTTATATCCTTAACTTTTCTTACAAAAACACTGATCTATTTCTGAACAATGGGTATAAAACAACTTTAAGGTTTTAAGGTAATCCATGTATTTGCTGCTTATATTTCACACTCTTTATTTAATCTTTCATTCCCTATGAGTTTTTGCTTTTTCCAGGATGTTGAGTTACTATTTTTTTTCCAGGCAGCATATTACTTTCGTCTAGTGCATAATTTGAGTTCAGTCGTATCCAGGTATTTATAACTGGGTACAATTAAGTTGTGGTAGGCAGTACCCTTCAGGGGCAAAAAGATGTTCATTATACTGGCCATACAATCATTGGCAAACCGCGTGTGTGAGTTGCAGTTGTTTCTGTCTAAATATGTGAGTAGAGTGGCACTTGATTTTAGTGTATACGTTTAAGCCACGCCCTTAATTATGCAGACCATGCCCCTTTTAGGAACCCCCGCTTTTTTCATCCCACTTAATGCCCTGCTTTGAAAGCGTAAACAAAAAAATAGTAATTAAATATAGTTAACGATGACTGACTGTGCCCATGTGCAAGGGGACCTATCTTTGAAGGCTTATGAAATACTTTAAGCAGCTACTGTAACACCAGCTTTGCCCCCGAGGTGCTTTTTAAAGTCTATTTTCCTTCAAATAGTTGTCTATATTATCTTTGTGTATATTCCTGCTTTTATTAAGTTTTAGCTTTATTCAGAAAAAACGGATTAACTAGTGCCCGCTCTTTGTTTTTGAAAATATTCTTATTTTCCTGGATATCTTAGTAGAAAAAGCCTTCTGTTCACTTGGCTTTTTCTGTCGCATGGATGTATTCGTGCTGAAGCAAATTCTGCTCTTCCATCACTAGTTTGTAGGAATGCTGGTGGTTCAGAATGTCAGCTTGGATGCCGCCCAGGAGCTTGAAAGAATGTAAGCTTTTATATATTGAAAGATATTCTGGCTTGTGGCGAGGTCTAAGTGAGATGTTGTGTTTATAAGGGGCTGTTTAAACAGTTCGCTTCAAAGCTGCTGTGTGCCAAATGTTTTCCTCAAGCCTGTCGCATACTGTAGCAATTAAGGAATTGTTACTGCTTAAAACCTACAGTCTCTGTCTGACCTTTTTGCTTTGCTTCTATGAATAGACATGGACGCCATTTAATTGAGCACCAAAAGGAGATATACGCATTAGAAACTGTCTGCATACTAGGAGAATGTAGCTGAGCTGGAAATTCACAAATTGTTGCCTGTTCTGCAATTCAAAGTGCAGAGAATAACCCTTAATGATAATTAGTAATCATGAGTCTGTAAAACGTTTGCCGTTATGATAGAAGTAGAACTCTGGGTAGCTGCTGGTTTCAGCAGAGAGCTGCAAGCTTTTATTTTTGTCTGCTTGGACTCTTCACTCTCGGATAAATCCAGTTTGTGTTTTAATTTTTGCAGGTGGCTAGCAGATCTGTGCTGAGGTGTGAATGTTTGTGCTTGACCACGTAAGTTCTGTGTTCCTCGGATTCTGCCGGAATGTGGTAGGCAGCACTTTTTCAGTCGAGCCTACTAGACAGTTAAACAAAGCTCGCCATTGGATACCATATTGTCACTTACTTTCCTGCTTCTTATTCAATGGCTTGTCTTGTCTATCTTGTTTGTCCCTCCCCTGGAGCATAGCCTCTTGTGTCCTTCCACTGTTCACTTTTCAAGAATTACTTGTTTCTTTCTTCTTAAGCACTTTGCGAGTGCTTGTGTTTTGAGCTGTCTCCCTCGTGTGCGTCTCTCCCACCTGCTCCATGTTGTTCTTTCATCGGTCTGCTTTTTCTCACCTCACCATGTAGCTCTTTCATCTGATTCCCCCCCACCTTCAGCCCACCAATACTCTGCGTTGCTCTCTTCCCTGGGTGCTTCTCTGGTGTTCTCTCCCTCTTGTGCATCTCCTACACTGCCCTCTCTGTGGGTTTTCTCCTTCCTCCCCTCAACCACCTCCTTGTTAGCCCCGCCCCAACACCTTCCATATTTATATTTTATTATAATACATTGTTGCTTGCTACTAAAACTATTGTTAGTTAGTAATCCAAATGGCGTCCACCATCTTGGATCAAGAAATAAAAAATAAAAGTAAATGGAACCAGTGTCTTTCTGCTCGTGTGCCCATGCGTTCTGAAGTATGGGCATGATGGTGGAATGACGTGTCAACCTCGCACCATTTTTATTTTCTTTTGATGGTGCTGTACGGTGTCCCAATGCTGTACAAGACTAGCAGGACCAATTGGGAAAGCCAGTTGATCCCAAAGGGGAGACATCTTGGTTTTGCCAATGCTTGTTTCTATTTTGCTAACAGATGAATGGCTAGAACCAGGTCTGTGTAAGTGTCCCCCAACCTCCTTTTCTTTCCACCCTTACCTTGTTTGTCTGTAGTCTTTAGTATGTCCAGTCAGCTGAGATTTGAGATTTGTTGGTGAGAGTAACTCATCTACCCATGTCCCTAATGCCTTTGAAGCATAGGTTGCGATGATAGACAGGTCAACGCAAAACTGTAGACAATGGAAGATGATAAAAATCTTCTCAGATGCTCGGAAGCATGCCACTATCCTCCTTTTGATGAAGAAAATCTTCTACTGACACATAAATGCTCGCCAACTACAGACTGATTTCCATGCTACCATCCCTGGCCAATGTCTTTGAAAAAATCCTCAACACATACCTCTACTAGGCATCACTCATTTTGGTGTCCGACCCAACCACAGCATGGAAACTGCCCTCATCACTGCCATGGATAACATCCGCATGACTCTGGACAGAGTAGACTCAGTAGCCACAATCCTCTTGGACCTCTCTGCAGCATTTTTTCAGCTCCCAACGCCTACATGACATCGGAATCCCAAAAATGTCTTCCGATGGATCTGCTTCTTCCTGACTGGCAGGACCCAGGCAGTAAGCCTGGCACTGTACACCTTGGACGCTTGCGCCCTTATCTGAGGAATTCCACTAGAAACCTCCTTGACCTCAACCCTCTTCTTTGCATGCATGAGCCCTCTAGCCATCATCATCCGCTCTCACTGTATCAATATCCTCTCCTACACCAATGACCAGCAACTCAATCTCTCCCTCACAGGCAAATACTCACAGAAACAGAATAGTAACAAAAAATGGTCTGCTAAATATGCTTTATTCTGTACTTAATGCCTCCTTTATTTGGGAAAACAGTGTGGTGAGTGGAAGTTCGTAGCCCCTCTGAACCCACCCTCACATGTGAGGGTTCCTTTTCCATCCCTTGGGGTCACTTTTAACTTTCCATGGTCTTACTCTTCCTTTGGTCACAGCAGTCCCTTGCTTCTGTGCTTCCACAGATCACTCTTACCATCCAGGTCTGCATCCCTCCAATCTTTCTATTCCTCTATTTTACTTGCTTTCTGGAGTTTTTCACAGTTCTTATGCTGTGTCGTACAGGACGTTTTAATGGGCAATATGTCATTCCTTTTTTTTAAAAAATGTGTTATGTAGATTTAGCCAACGTTTTTTTGGGCGAAAATGTTTATTCAGTTTTTAAGACAATACAAAACAAATAGTGCAGCATAGGGAGAGGAGTTGACAAAGCAGTTTATATCCTATTCTGTACAGCATTTCTATTTGAAAATTTTGTTTTTAGTTCAGGAATACAACATTTTCAAATAGAAATGCTGTCCAGGATAGGATGCTTGGTAAGAGAAACCAATAGCTTGGGGTCTTGATGGGGAAAAATAAATAACAGTATCTCCATTTTAAAGTTCTGTCAATGGTTATGTGCTGCTCAAAATTGTTCTTGAATTGCTATAAATGTTTAACTTGGATCTGCCAACTATTAAAGAAAATATACAAATACGGGAAATAGGAAGTTGTGACAAAGGGCTTTTAGCCATTAATTTTAGTATGCTGTAATGAAATTGATCCGTTAGATGAATAGGGAATATGGCATGCTAATTAATTTTACTATAGTTTTTATCTGTAGCTCACTGTTATTCTCTCATTGATACTATTCTAATTTCTCACCATCTCTTAATTGGTGTAAGCGGAGGAAATACTGGCTATGTATAGCGTTTCTGACCTTCCCTAGCCATTTCCGCCAGGGCAGCCTGTCCTCTTTGAAAAGCTCAACTCTACCCCCCTGATCCCTAAGAACAATGCGGCCTGGGACACCTTTACCTTGCTCAGTGAACAAGACATCAAAAAGATTCTCCTGAATATCAACCCTTCCAATCACTTCAGTGACCCGTTACCCCCATCCATTTTCAAGGAAATCAAGAACGCACTCATCCCCACCTGGACAAGGATTGTAAACGCGTCTCTGTCACAAGGCACAATCCCGGAGTGCTTAAAAGCCGCCCAAGTATCCCCCATACTAAAAAAACCTAACGCGGATAGGACAGACCTCAACAATTTCCGACCTATCTCCAACATACCCACCCTTGCGAAACTCCTTGAAAAATGCGTTCAATTCCAACTCTGTGCTCACATTGAGAACTACCAGCTCTTGGACCAACATCAATCTGGCTTTCGGAAGGGGCATAGCACTGAATCGGCACTCATTCTTGTGATTGATGACATTCTAAAGATTCTCGATCAAAATGAATCCTGCCTCCTGATCCTCCTTGACCTCTCCTCTGCCTTCGACACGGTCAACCATGACAAACTCTTAACCATCCTGCAAAACAGGATGGGTTTTGGTGATCAGGTGTTACAGTGGTTCTCGTCCTTCCTCCATCACAGAACGCAAAGAGTCCAGGCAAATCACTCTCTCTCCAAGCCCTCGCCTGTTCTCATGGGGCTCCCCCAAGGATCCGCTTCATCCCCTATCCTCTTCAACCTTTTCTTGGAACCATTAGCTAATGCACTGAACTCCATGGATATTCATTTCCACATGTATGCCGATGACACACAACTCTACTTGAAAATCTCATCCCCTGAAAACCTAATCTCACTTAACTCCATCCTAACGTTTACTCAAAATTGGCTAACTGTGAACCATCTCCTGCTCAACACCTCAAAAACAGAATTCTTGCTCGTCTCCCCTCTGAATTACACCCCCAACCTTGACCTCTGGATGAGTCACCTCACTGCGTTCAACTGCACTCCGCTCATCGTAAACTCTGCCAAATCTCTAGGGGTCACCTTAGACAAGAACCTGAATATGAAAAATCATATCAGTAACACATGTAAAGGAGCAAACCACTTGATAAGGACACTAAGAAACATCAAACCTTTCCTTCCACTTAAGGAGTTCAAACAGGCGGTTCAAGCGCTTGTCCTACCGAGGCTAGATTACGGCAATGCTACCCTTTGTGGCCTGCCCAAATTCACTTTGGCTCCGCTAAGGGCCTCACTGAATGCTGCTGCGAGATTGGTTACAGGCACCAAATGCAATGAGCGCATTTCGCCAGTCCTAAAATCTCTAAATTGGCTCCCCTATGAAGCACGAATCCAGCTAAAAATTGCCACGATGACACACAATGCTATCCACTTCAAG
This sequence comes from Triturus cristatus, assembly GCF_964204655.1. NCBI lineage: Eukaryota > Metazoa > Chordata > Amphibia > Caudata > Salamandridae > Triturus > Triturus cristatus. The sequence goes on along the minus strand of NC_140585.1, from coordinate 982,504,181 downwards.
ACGCCCAGGTATCTGGTGCAAAAACTTGAACTATCTTGTGGTGTAAGAGACTCTAGAAGCGCTACTACCTTACTCTTGAAACCACCTATCCTTAACAAAAAAAGAACCTCTAACAGAGCCTTCTCTGGCACGGCTCCTAAGATATGGAACTCTCTTCCTCCAGAAATACGCAGAATCACCAGAACAACGGTGTTCAAGCTGGAAGTCAAAAGATTCCTGTTGAATAAACTCCTTCAGTAATTGGGCTAACCCCTAGGCCCGTTGACATTGTTCTTTCTTCCTTGTCGTTACACTGTACTGTGCTTAACATTTCTTCCATGTGAAGTCTCGTGCACTTTATGATTCTTTTGTGTATTTTACTTGATTGTTACGTTATTAGCCTTCCAGTTCTAATTTGATTGTTAAGCGCTCTGATATCCCTTGGGATCTTGTTCGCGCTATATAAAACTTTATATAAATAAATAAATTGTACCTTTAGGCCTATTAGCATGTGGAAACACACAATACATCCTGGAGACTGACCACAGCTTGTACATGATACATTTGTAGGGTGTATATATAAGGAAATTCAAAACTTTCTTAGGATAGGGGTTATTTGATTTCTTTCAATTTAGGTAGGTCTTAAAAGCATGAGTCAAAATTGTAATCTTAGACTCTCTTCTAAGAAAGACTGCTTAAATTAGTGGGGGATAGATATTCGTTTCAGATTATTCATGCAGTCAAAATATTGTTAATCAATAATAGGGTTTGCATTACAAAGATAGAGGGTGCTTGGGGTGAAAGCACCAATCATGTTATTAGCAAACCTTTTTAGGGGGAACATGGCTCCAGAGTTGACATTTTTTAAGAATTGCATTGGTGCCATTTTTCTTGCTGGAGGTGCAAATTTGTAGAAAGATTTAAATATACCCATGTATACTTAACTACATGGATACAAATTATAAGCGTTCATCTGAATCCCAAGTCTATAGAATCAGTTGAGCCTGAGGTTGAATGTAGACACGATTCACTGTAAAAACTAAAGAATCATCTCATTTCTAATAGGAGTTTTATAATCCTCACTCTTGCTCATAAGCGAGTATCATTAGATTTAACAAATCTAATTGATAACTATTTCGTAGCCATCAGTCAAAATGGAAAAAAGCATTTGATAAAGTAAACTATCTCTCTTAACACTTGTGAAATATGCATCCCCTCACTTTTCAAACATTTAATCTAGGCTCTACTGTGCCAGCACGTGTACTGTCGAATAAAGTCATGTCTGGTTTATTCACTTTACGTTGTTGCACATTTCAAGGTTCCTTCTTTTTTATTCCCATTGTCTTTGATCTCTTATTTTGTTTTATTTTTTTAAACTTGTTTTTATTGAAACCATGTTCATCATAGTAGTGTATACAGTCAAGACATGTTGACTATTGTTTTACATACATGGCAGTTAATAAGGGAAAGCAGCCAAAAACTAGGACTTGAATAATAATCAATAGGGGCACTTTAATGGCCCATCCCACTTTATCCGACAGGTTTCCATCTCCCATCTAGTATAAAGTATTGTCTGTGTCATGGAATCTCCCCTCTGCCAGTCAGTATCCCCTATAAGCGTGCCAGGCTCCCCACACCTTTTCCCACTTCTTGGGGCAGCCCCTGCGTTGCTAAACAACCTTTTATGCTCTCTGGCACCAGTTTAGGTTTGACTTCCAATCTGTGAGTCTTGGTGATCAGCACTTCCCCACGCTCTCAAAATATTTCACTTGGCCACCCCCGCAGCCATCAGCAGCCAAAGTTTCTGGTGTTTAGGCCAGACCCGCTAGTAGGAGCCACTTTGGATCCAATGGGATCTCCAGTGATAATACACGGGACATGACCCTAGTGACCCTCATCCAAAATTCCTATATCATCTGGTATTCCCACGTAATGTGAAAATACGTACCTTCTTGTCCACACCCCGGAGACATGTGGGTGCCCTCCCCATTTTGGCTAACTGGGTCCTTGAGTAGTAGGGTCTTTGTAGAATTCGAAGCTGGTCGAGGCAAAATCTAGCCCGTATTGCTATCCCATGCAGACTCTGAATTGCCTCCACCTAGTCATCATCCTCTAAGTTGTCGATCGACCACCTCCGGCTTCCCGCCATGCGACCAACTAATCAGGGGGATTGTTGACCAGCTTCCGGTAAATAATGGAAACGCCTTGTCAGGGATGTGTTCAGTAAGGAGACTATCCTCTAGAGGCAAAGCCTCTGATAGTTGCTCATCTTTTTCTATGCGTCTCCTATGGGTGTGCCCCATTTGCAGATGCTTATCTTTCTGCTTCTACCAGCTCAAATTCCTGGCTCAGAGTTTCGAATGATATGAAGACCTGGTCCCTCCAGACCTCTCCCATGTGTTCAATCCCCATTAGCTCCCAGCTCGAGAAGCCCTTTAGTCCACCCACCTTGTGTAGCTGGTCACTGCCCCATAGTGGTGTCATGGAGAATTTGCCATTCCAGCCCAAAAACGTTGTGACCCCCCTCTGTATTCTAATTACTCTCTGGGTGTGTGGCGGCAGCCCTCGCTCTCCTCTCCTCTCTAGTAGAGGATTGCCTCGTGGTCTCCACAACCCATACCCTCTTTCCACTGTATATACCTTCTCTGGGCGATCTGTGAAGACCCAGTCATTGACCACAAGCAGCTGGGTTGTCTAATAGTATTTGGCTATATCTGGAATCTCTAGCCCGCCATCATAGACCACCCTCTAAAGTTTGGAGAATGCAATGCGTTGCTATTCCTCCCCTCCCCTTCCACAGCAGTAAACTGGCTTTGTGCTCAATGTTCTGGAAGAACTCCTGTGGGGCCCTGTCGGGTGATTTTTGGAGCACATATATAAGACGTGGGAGTATTCTCTTATATAATGCATATCTGCGTATCAGGGATAGTGGCAAAGTACCGCAGTGCATGACATCCCCTCTCAGCCTCTCTAGTTGTGGTAGAAGGTTCTTGCATAGAAATTCTTGGGGGTCTCTGGTAATATGTATCCCCAGGTATGGGAAACCTGCCCTCACCAAAGGAGCCGAGGAGGATTGGGGAGCCATGTGAAATAACCCTCCAGGTAGAAGACTAGCAATTTTGTCCAGTTGATGCAGTAGCCTGAGTAGCAGCCAAAAAGTTCAAAATATAAGTAGGATTTGTCTATGGAGAGGGTCAGATTGGTAGGGCGGAGCAAGATGTCGTCAGCGTAGAGCGAGATACGTTCCTCACACTCCCTGGTGCACCTCACCCCCCCCCCCCCCCCCTGCAACCGCGGGTCCTGCCGTATTCAGGCTGCAAGTGGCTCGAGGGCCAGAGCAAATATCACTGTGGAGAAGGGGCAGCCCTGCCATGTGCCTTTCTGCAGGGCAAAAACTCTGGAGACGTCTCAATTGACCCACACCCTAGCTACGGTTCCTGATAGATGAGCCGGACCCAGCCACAAAATCTTGGGTCAAAGCCCAACTGCGTGAGTGTGGCAAACCTATAATTCCATTCAGTGCTATCAAACTCCATCTTGGCGTCAAGAGACATTACCACTGCTGGGTCTGTTTGAGGATGCTCGGTTTCATAAAGCACTTCAAATAAACGTTGTAAGTTAAGATGAGTGCTTCTGTGCAGCATAAAGCCGGATTGGTCAGGATGTACAATTGCTGTAATGACTGTGTGCAGTCTAGTCACCAGTATTTTAGCTACCACTTTAGCCTCTACATTTAGCAAAGATATTGGCCTGTACGATCCACCGTCTGACGGTGGCTTGCCTTTCTTATGTATTATTCTATGGTGGCTATCTGCTAGTTCTTCTGCAGACTTGCCGTGCCTCTTGAAAGATGGGCTAGCATATGCGGAGCCACCTTGTCCTCCATCCCTTTATATAGTTCCTGTGGTAAGCCTCAAGTCCGCCACTGCCTTTCTCCAGCTGCAAGTCTAGCAATGCCACTAAGTTTCTCTTCTGTCTGGTCAGTTTCCAACCCCTCCCTCTGAACACTAGTAAGTGTTTCTAGGGTTAGTTCCTTCATAAAGTCAACACAAACTGCAGTAGTTCTGGACGTTGTGGACATGTAAAGACCCTCTTATAATTGCCAAATGTGTCTGCTATTGTTGAAGTAGTTGTTTAGAGTGTGCCCACCCCTTCTACCATTTCTAAGACCCAGGACTGATCCCTATCTCTTTTTTCCAAGCCAGGCTAATAGTTTGTTGGCCTTGTCCTTAACATCATACTAGCAGCATTGTGTTGCCAGAGCATAATTTCACGCCTGGTTTTCCGCCAATGCTCAGAAATCCTACTGCTGGAGACGCAAATGATGGCTAAGTTCTGCCATTCCTTCAGCCAGCACATTAACTTCCAGTGCTTTCAGTGGTGGAACATCTCAGTCTGTATTCTTTCTTTGTACCCCGATCAATGCCGGAGCCTGGCCCCACATAACAGTCTCAAACATCTCTCAAAAGACGCACACAAAATTCACAGTGATTTGATTTTCAGCAAAATACATCTCTGCTCTCTACCTCGGGGGCAACGCAAACTCTCTGTTGGGTCCTTCCAGTAGCACAGGGAGTGAATGGAAATGCCCCTCACGCATCTCTGCCCAAAATCTGCCTGTGCACATGTAGTTGGTAAAGCTATAATAGAGACGGGAGAAACTGCTGTGTGGTACAGAGAAATATCTGTGCCACCTCTGTGGCGGGTGCTGCAACCTCCAAAGGTCTACCATCCCCAACGCCTCCATGAAGGGCCACAGTGGTCCATGCCCGCCCTGCGTGGCAGCACTAGTCTCCCTCTCTAACCCTGACTCCACCACTGCATTTGTATCTCCACCCCAGGAACAGGACCCCACCAGGTGTATCCAATATCAGGGCACTCCCTTTGGCAAGGTTGCCGCGTGAGGGCGCGGTGGAATGTATAAAAAGCAAATATTTAGTGTACAGCCTTTTCAGGTTCCTGATTGATACGGCCACATATCGGCCCTTTGGGTCGTGCCACGTGTGCTGTAATATGAATGGTACTGACTTCTTAAGTATGATTCCCAACCCTCTGGAGTTACTGGTGTACCCTGCATGCACCACTAGTGTATATCCAAATCTGTTGAGGGCCTTGTAGTCATTGCCCCGAAGATGTGTTTCCTGCAGTAATACGAGGTCCTGGGCTTGCCGACGTAAATGTTGAAGTACCAGCGTACGTTTAATCTTGTTGCCCAGACCATCTACTTTCCAGGTCCAAATATTCAGCTCACAATGTGTGTGTGTGTGTGCGAGACTCCCCATTGGTGTGACAACATCATGTCTGTGGAGCTTTGTCGCTCTGTAAACTCACTGTGTGCGTTACTCTTCCCTTTGTCCCTTGCTGTGATCTCCTTCTTAAACCATTAATGGCAGCCTCAAAAGATCACAGTATCACAGGCATTCTTTGGTAGTGATTACAGGACTCTCTTGTACTCTAATAAGCTTTTCTTTACTGCAATTGACCTAACGTTGCATGGTTCTTATTAGACCTGTTAGCCTTAGAGTAATCTGTACCCCCCCCCCCCCCCCCCCCCCAACATTTTGCCTTCCTCCTTCATTTTTGGTGATCTCCTCATTGTTGGCCTTAGGACTCTGTGCACTTTACTACTGCTAACCATTGGTCATTGGTAAAGTACCTGTGCTCACTCCCTAAAATTATTTTAACATTGGTTTACACCTGATTGGCACATTTATTTACTTGTAAGACCCTAGTAAAGTTGTACTACCTGTAAATTAAACTTCATTAGTGAGCCTGCTGCATTTATTGTGCCACCCACTGGAGTAGCCCTTTAAACATGTTTCAGGCCTGTCATTGCAGCCTATATGCCTCACTTGGTCCCTGTATCCAGCCTGCACTCCATCGCGGTCAGGCCTGAACCACAGTTGGCGCTTTGTGCTTTCAGGCACTATTTTTATTTAAGACGTTCAAATTGCATACTCCCGGTTCAACTGATTAGATTTTTGTCGTTTTGGTGTAAACTAATTTATTAAATTCTATTCCCATTTTTCTAATTTGCTGTGCGATTTTTCTTGTGTTTTCACTTTATTGCTGTTTACGCCCTCCAAAAATATTTTACACATTACCTGTAAGTGAAGCCTGACTGCTCTGTGCCAAGCTACAGGAGGGTTTAAATGTGGGTTTGATCTCAACATTTTACAAAGTGATGGATCTGATGAAGTTTAGTCTGATGGATTAAAAGCATAAGTAATGGAGGAGCAAATGTTTGTAAAATTAGCAAAATAGCTGCATATGTGCTTTGAATTTAAAATGCTCACTAATACTGCACTCCAGTCCTAATGCATTGTACTGAAATACTAAAGAACAACTTATGCTGGACTGGTGGTTAATAAAACCAAATAAAGAGTGTGCACCTATATATTTCATTCTTATGGCTAGGTATTTCCCAGATACTCCTGTAAGTAATACAGCTATAAATTGAAAATCAGTACAATTTTTTTCATTTTCACAAATAAGATGCAGACTTTCTGGTGAACAAAAGCGTATCTTTAACATACTTTTAATTGTAAAATATGTTATTAAAATGGAATATTTAGCCTCCCAAAAGTAGCTTTTGGTTAAACAAACAACAAAATCTCTAATTCATCAAATGGGTGTGCTGGATAATTATGTCACAGTTTAAAGCTACTTTTTGATGTGTTCCTGACAGATGTATTCTGAGTCGATTGGCTTTTTCTCTTCCTTTTTGTCCAAGCAGTATACCTCGTTCTCCTTACCATTTGGTCTTGTGTGACTTTTATTCTGAAAGTATGGGGTGATTATTTTTGAGATTGCAAACAAACATCTTCTATCTAGGGTTTGTTGATTAGTATTTTTAAAACTTCTTTGAAGACTCCTATTACCTATTGCTTTTTTAATTTCATGGTAACCCTGGTTGGCTGTCTGCACTTTATTCATGTACCCTTTTCTTATTATATTTAGATATAAAACTGTGATTTAGCAACGCAATATGGGTTAGATTTTGTATCATTTTGTCAATATGGACATCCATGTGTGTCTGGTAAATCATGTAATATGTCCAAATGAATAGCGATACAAGTTAAGTGGAAGGTTCTACTGTGCAAGGGCAACGTGTATGCATTGAGTCTTGTTGTGCCTGCATTGTAGATGCCTTTTAAGGATGCTCCGCGGTAGAGGGCTGGCAGTGCATTTAGGAGCACTATAAAATAGAGCAGGGTTGGCTTACTTTGTAGGCGGTGACAGGATTACTGAATTTGTATTGCCTAGATTAGGCTTAGTTGGCAGGACGTTTTGGGGCCATTGTTTCAGACCGATCAAGGATGAGTGAAAAGTGTGGGTTGTGATTGCCAGTGTTTGACACTTTGGTGGGAGCTGTCGCAGTAGAGTGTGGCTCGATAAAACCTGAATGCACTGGGTGATCAAAATAATTTGTGAAAAAGTAGTGGGCCAAGTGTGTTAAGCTGGTCTCTAAGACTATGGAGATGGCTGTCTTGGCAATTAGTTCACAATTAGCTGGCTAGCTAAGGGCAGCTTAAGCTATGAAATATCTGTTCCTTGAACAAGAAAGGTAAATGCTTGTGAGGAGCAATGAGTTACAAGTGTAAAATAATTTGACAGTTGTAGGGAGGTCTATGTTTGGAGTTTGGTGCCCCTGGAAGGTTTGCTTATAGGATGGATATGATTCTGGTTAGCAAGGTACAGGTGGATGAAGAGAGGAAAAGGTTTTTGCATAGGGCAAGATGCTTTGTAGACTGGCTCAAGGAGTTGGTAGTCCGCATTGAGACAGGGTGGTAGAGAGACCATGATGGGCCATGTCAAGGGAAATGTATCAGAGAGAAGAATGAGTGTTTTACTGGATTTGGTCGATTAAAGTGACTTATAGGTAACGGTGTGTCAATTGATGGTGGAGATAATTTAGGCAGTTGTAAATCTGCATAGGCTTGTAGCATGTTGTCATGCATTAGATGGACAAGTGTGTGAGTTGGTTGAGGTGTTGTCTGAGAAACATACATTATGCTGGGGTTCCCAAGCATAGCCGTTGACTATGCAAATGAAAGAGCATCATCTTAGGCACCAGCCTGAATTGCACAGACTGCTTTGGAGATTCAAGCCTCAACAATTGGCGTATGGATAAACGTTGAACATTCTGTATCCTTTGCTATATTCATGTATAGTTAAGGAAAAAGAAGTGATTTGGTTTCATATGAATTTGATAATTAAAAGGCAAAAAGAAATGGGGGCATGGTCATGCCAACAACCAAGATGGCCGACTGGCCTTAAAACCCCAGCTGCATTGACTCCATAATTGCCAGGTTTTCGGGCCCGCTAATATATGGCCCCATACAGACAGCAGGATCGGATGTCCTGATGGGAGCAACACCATTTGCTGCCTCTGATATGGGCAAAGTTGCCCTACTGACGGCATAATAGGGAGTGTCTGCTCTCGGCCCAGCTCCCACCTCTGAGGCTCTGGGGCGACAAGGGCCGCAGACTAGCCTGAGGCAGAGGCTACAAAGCCACGCTGGGACTGGTGACACCCTGCCCAATGGTGGGACAGTGGTTAGTTGCTGTGGTGTCCACAGCCTGTTTCAAATGGTATCACCATAAATGATGCCGCAGGAGCCCTGAAGCGGCTGGGAGCCGTGTAGTGCATATGCGGCCTCCTGATGGACAGACTCCTGCGTACTGGTGAGTGAACCGCTGCAAGGTAGATCCTTCTTGCCGGACTGCGACTGATACAGAGCTGTGCAGCCTCCGCTGCTCGGTACTCTGCGGGTCCATGCCACTGCTTTACTGGAAGTACTGTGGCGTGCACTTGCCCTCTTCCTGTCTTCCCTCTGGCCAGACTGTGTGCTGTTGGACACCCGACAGCATTGAGAAGGCCCTTATATACTCTACAACTGCACTGAGGGCGGCGATTGGAGGACAGTGCACATAATTTGCTAGGTAGTGTCGCGAACCGCACTTTGTGCTGCTGCTTACAGGAAGCCTTTTGCTTACAATCACTAGGCCTCACAATGGTTCACGGGCATCCCAAACAACGCAAACTACTTTTTGAACAATCCAAACCTAGGCATTCAAATCTTTAGAATAATCCTTTTCAAAAGCAACCTTGGATAAATTGGGACTTCTCCATCGATACCCTGCCCTGATCATGCTCCTCTATTCGAGCCCAATGGTCCGTTTATGGGTAAATGGTTATTTTGGAGATCCCCTGCCAGAGGGACCCGACAAGGATGCCCTCTGTCTCCACTTCTTTCATAATTGCCCTGGACTCCCCTGGTTCTCCATCTGCAGAAGAAACCTCTCTATTATTATATCATGAGACCATTGAATATCCATTAACCTGGTGTACAGACTCCATCAATTACCTGGGAATAATCCCACATAGTGAGGGAGAGCAGATAATCTGCCTGAATTATGGGCCTGCCTTCGACAAGTTGTCCACGCAGATCGAAAGTTGGATAAAACGTCCCCTCTTCATGGCAGGACGCGTGGTGATCATAAAAATTGTTGTCTTCCCTTGTTTTTCATATCTCTTCCTAAACATACCAATCCCATTAACTAGAAACTTCTTTACTACCTAGAACAGCCTCTTATTGCGACTTAGATGGGGCACTCTGGTACTCCCCTATGAGCGAAGAGGTTTTGGTTAGCATGATCTACAACTATACCACCTTGCACCGCAATTTCCCTCTGTGTACTATTGGTATCACCCGGATGCTCTCATTCCCTATACGACACCCAAGAAGGACCAGGCAGGGCATGTTCCACTTCGCTCTATTCTCCCTAAAGGCGTTCCCATGAGGGGGGGGGGGAGCTTGGATTTCGTTTGGGGGGAGCATCCTCTACTCGCCTGCCATATCACTCGCAAACAACCCCTGGCTCCCCCTTACAAAGAAGAATTTAGTCTAGCGTACCTTACTGCAACATAATCTACACACTATTTGGATCCTTTTCCCTGATGGTCATGTGCTCATGTACGCAGATGATGCTTGTTTCAGGGGTGCCACAAATCTGGACTATTTTGTGCTCCTGGAGCCACCACGATATGTTGCACTCCAGTATTCTCTCCTACTCGCGTGCTATAGATAACTTTTTTCCCTTGACACTCCTCATAACTGACACTGATGGGGGGAGGGGGGGGGGGAAGACTAGTGTCCAGACTATACCAGGCATGTATAACCATGAAACCTGAGCCAGACAGGTGGCCTAGGGGCACCTGGGAATGCAACCTGGGACCTTATAAAATCCAGTACTACTGTTGCACTCAGACTAAACTCATTTTCTTTAACCATAAACACAAGTTATTACATTATAAATTTCTACATGGAGCCTACACCACACCTCAGGATTTTGAAAGAGTTGACTCTGCGTGCTCGTCACAATTCCCTAACTGCCACGCCACTGAGGCTGTTTTCGCCCGCCTGACTTCGGACATGCTCGCATATATGTACATATTGGGCCAAAATCTTCTCTGTGATATCAACAGTGACAGAAGTTACACTTGCATCATCTCTTATTATTGGGCCTTCTGGGAAATTTGAACAATGTTCCAAAAGGAATTTGCAAATTTACTGCCTTTGTACTACTGTTTTCAAATCGAGGTCTGGCACTGGACTGGGGCAGTAGTATTTGCCCCACCGACACGGAGTGGTTACGAAGAATGAATTATTGGGATACAAGTGAAGACTATGCTACACTGCAGCCCCGTACTTTCAGACCTAAAGATATTTGGCAACCACTACATGACTTAAGAGGTATAGGACTAATTTGCTAAACTTTTGCTTTTTTGCACGACACTCACTCGTTTTCCCCCCTTCCCATCTCCCTCTCCTCACCCCTCTCCTCTCCCTATAACCAGCTTGTTTACATGTATCCCCTCTCCTAACAAATGTTTTCTGACCCGTCTAACATCTGGCAGAGAAGAATGGACAAATAAGCACTGCCACCCCGCCAAGGATTCGCTGTTGCTTATTCCAAATTCCCACCGTACATACCAGAATGTGGATGTATTAAATGCTGATGGATCTATGCATTCACATATATGGACAAAATGATAACGGTTGAAAAAAATATATATGTGATCTATATTTTGGGGCTTAAAAATTTTTTTGCGCCTTACATAGGGTCGAAACGTCGACGCATACTAAGAGTCTACGCAACGTCTCAGTTCAAAAGCCTATTCCCATATGAACAGGAGGCGTATACGATCAATCATATGGACTTAACCAAAAATCGCACTTTCCCAACTATTCCTTTATTTGTTATACTAAGTGTACTAACTGTATTGTCTGTATTTACTTCTACATGTCACCCCTCTTTCACAATTCTTTCAATTGTACCATTGTCGCCCAATTTATTTGTTACTTCTTAAAATATTGATTGAAACTTTCGCTTGTGTGTTCTTTTCTCTTCCTAAATCATGGATACATGTTACATGTAATGTATTTATATTGTGAACATCCCAAAGCTATTGTATTTCCCCGACAGAACCATTGTAGCCATATAAAATAAATATATTTTGGGGCTGGCAAATACCAAAGTTTGCTGGGTATTCCTCCTTTTTTTTTTGCTTTAGGTTTTTTTGTTAAAATTTGCTTTTTAGGTCTCGCCTGGCGAAAGCAGCACATGCGCTGCTCTAGCCAGGAGAGCACCTTTTGGAATCAATTCTGCGAGGGCTTTCATGCACGCGTCTGCAATGGACAAAGATGGCTGCTCTCGCCGTTTGTCCAATGCAAACAGCATGCGCGTGTCCATGGGACTGTGGACAGTCCCACTCCGTTTTGTTGCCATAGCAACAAAATGCGGCTTCGCGTGCTTTTTTTTTAATGTCGGTCCCCCGGGGCACACGCAGGCATCCACTTCTGTCTTTTTGATGAGATCAGCTGTCCTCGCAGAAGTGGATGCCTGCTTGTGCCCCGGGGTAACTGCAGGACAGCCGTTAGCATTTGCAATGCAATAGGTCTTGCATTTATGCGAGTTTGAGCTATTGACATTGCAAATGACAATGCCTTTCATTTATTTTTCAAAAACAAAAACAAGAATAAAAGGCATTGCCATTTGCAATGTCAATAGCTCAAACTCGCGTAAATGCGAAAACTATTGCATTGCAAATGCTTGTTTTTTCCTTTGGGCTGCTGATCTCTCCTTCCCCGAGGCACCTTCACTTTCCTATCCATGTTTTGTAGCAGTCATCACCAGACCTTTTTGTTGTCTATATTTGTCCCAACTCTTCTTACAACCTACCCCACTTATCTCGCACTCCCTAGAAACAAAGGTTCAAGGCTGCAACAGTTTGAGTTAATTGGTGAGGCTAAATGGCTGGTATATTTAATAATTTTGTAAATGTTTTTAGATGATTGGCAAGATGCAAATTTCAATATGTAGTTTGGAGATGATCTGCTATCTGTTTGCTTTGAGTTCTTCCAGCAATTGATCTGTTAGTAGCAATTGCCTAAGATAAAGACAAATTAATATTTAAGTTGAAAAACTGAAGTGCGTGGACGGATGTCTGCTATATTGACAGCGCAAGAATTGTGCAGAGCAGCTCTTTCGTACACTTGGTTTGTAACTCTTTTTAGGACTTTTCACTTATGTATGGAATTGTGTGTTCACTAATAACTTCTATTAAACATATTGCCCCAGTGGGTTTAATGTAATACACTTTTCTATTAGTAGGGTTTACAAAAATAGTTTCAGCTCAGGCAAGACTTGTCATTGCAGCTGGCTAGAGACTGCTTTAGTTGTTTGGAAAAAAAAACATAATTCCAAGTACAACGAGAGTCTTTTGGTCAGCCCTGTTTAGCTTTTTGCTTTCATGTATTTTTTTTGTTTGTCATTGCTTGGATGAAATGTCCATTAAGGCCATGACACTTTGTGGTTATGTTGTCTGATTTTTGTCCACTATTCTTTGGTGAGAAGGAATAATATAGTCCTTTTGTTAGACTGAAGATGCGACCTAAAAGCTATTGTGTGTTCTTTAATCTGTTTACTTTTCTGATAAAAGAACATTTTAAGTAAACATTTATGTATTTTATGTTTATGAGGGGTATGCTGTTTGGATGTCTTAACCTCCCATTAACTGCCCTTGCATGTTTGTCTGATTTACCATTTTTGTTCACAAAGTAAAAACTTGCTCCAAATTTTAGAGATGCAACAAAAATATTGGCTCTTTTTCCTTTGTATTTTGTTTACCATGTATGATGCAAACTTCATTCTTTGACACTCTCCTAACACATTTCTTTAAGGGTTCAGCTCGAGTCTTCTAATCCAGTCTTTTCCACAAAGGTGCTGTTCTGCGTTGACTTTGTTCCACCCTGTAAGTGACTATTGAGCCGCATTTGTGACACCTCCGTCAGTTCCTTTCTTTCTGCACCTTCGGACATGGATCTCGAGATCGTTCCCATTTTTTAGATCTCGCCTAGCGACGCAGCGCATGCGCACTGCTACCTTGGCGAGATCAATTGTTGTCGGATTCTTGGCCGAAGGGGTACAGGACATGTGCGCGCCCGGACAGGAGACGTGTACGTGTCATGTGTACGCGTGCACATCTCCTGTCCCGCACGGGTCAAATGTACGCTTGCACATCTCCTGTCCCTCCTTGTCTCCTGCTCGTTGTGCCTTCGCTGACAGGAGATGTACACGCGGAGACAGCTTGTCTTCACTTGTGTGTGTTGTCTGTGTCTATTCTTGTAGTGTCCATGTTTACATCCATCGCTTCACAAGACACCTGCAGGGCACGTGCATGGACAGTCCAATGGCCGTGTGATCAGAGATGGTGAGGCTGTTATTGGGTCTGGCCGTACAGATGCAGATGCCGCTGACCTTGTGCGCGTGTTTCTTGCAACTTGAAACTGAACGGTTTATGTTCTAATATTCATGAGAATATCGTGACATTCGTTGGAGAAGAGCGGAAGGCGCCAAGCCGTCCTGCTGCCGGGCCCAACACCCCAAGAGCCTCAGGGCTCCCAGACCGGCTCCCAACACATCTAACACGTGCCTGCCTGGGGGAGGCTGCAGCCGCCGTGTCGGGCACAGGGCACGGCTGGGACACAGAGCACGGCTGGGGCTCGTGTTCTGCCCATCAAGGCCTCCACCGGTGGATGTTATCTGGTCCCTTCGGTTCTCTGCCCTATCGCCTCTGCACACCCCTTCCCATCCCAGGCCACACCTTCCGCCTCTTGCAAAATGCTATAGCGTTGCGTATTGCCGCTGACGATCACACGCTGCGCTTCCTCCTCTGTATGCTGAGCAGGACCCGACCGCAAAGTGCACCCGACTCACGTTTACTAGGGTCCCCTAGCACGTGCTAACTAGAGGCCCGGCTCGTGTTTGCTCGCCAGGGCTAGGGCGACCACATTTTGAGAACCAAAAACCTGGACTTTGCAGAAATAAAAGTAGGACTAAAGCCATTAGTGTTACTTCTATATCTGGCCTGTCCCGGCTTTTGCGTAGCCTTGTAAATATGTAGACATATATCTTTAAATGTATGTGCACGTGCGCACACACGCACGCAGATTAATTTACAAGGAGAGCATGTGGCTTCACGGCTAGAGCGGTGACCTTGAAGCTGGGGAACCAGGTTCAAGTGTGGGAAGGGGCGGTCAACATCCTGTGATTCTGATTCCTTAATATCCCTGTGCCCAACAAAACAAGCATTTGCAATGCAATAGGTCTCGCATTTACGAGATTTTAAATTATTGGCATTGTAAATGACAACGCCTTTTATTTATGTTTTGAAAACGAAAACATAAATAAAGGGCATTGTCATTTACAATGCCAATAGTTTAAACTGCATAAATGCGAGACCTATTGCATTGCAAATGCTTGTTTTCTAGTCTGTTGAGCTTTTGTCGCAAAATTCTGCCTTTTTCCAGTGTGCAAGGAAACTATGTGTTCCCTCCTAAAACTTAAGGGTTTAAACCTTTTAAAGACTGTCGCAAGCAAATATCTATGACAGACCCCCCACAAGATGTGCCTCTGGTGTTTGGGTTCTGTGCACGACTCCCAGGTCCTGAGAGGAGCGCGCCCTTAGAAATATGAAGGTGAACTGGGAATGTGAAGTTCTGTACTTATGTAGGTTTCTTTTTTGGTCACCTGATTTATCCATCTTTAGTTTGTATTTTGAGAATAAATGAAGTCGTAAAATTGTATATTTTCACGTTTAACTGCTAAACATGCAGTCCTATTTTGATGCCTGTTGTGTTTTAGCAAATTCAGCAGCCAAATATAACAATACGCTACACCCACTGGTAAATTCTGGCTTTCACTACAAATATACATTAACCTATCCCTGTATTTAAGAAAATCGCATCTTTTTTTTTTTAAATCCCATGCTGTTTGTCTGTTCAGCTGTTGGCCTGGAAGTTATGAAAGACAGCATAGAGAGTCACTTACAAGGAGCCCAGTTTTCTGTATTTTTCCACATTGAAGTGTAAATAGACAGGAAAAGCATTGTTTCTGTCTGCATTTATCTGTAAAAGTAAGTAAAAACAGAAATCGTGGAGCCTTACTTATGAATTTCCCATTGTTTGACGAATATGCATGAAATTTGTACGTTAAGATTACTCTTGATATTTTCCCATTCGTACAGATCCTTCAACGCTGAACTCAGTTAAAAAGGAGGCACCTCCTGTCTGTACTAATAGCTCTTACACTGAGTGATGTATGTGTATAAAATTTGGCAGAAGCTTTAAAGGTTTAGAATTTTATTTATATGTCAAGTTTTGTGCCTTCTATCGAAGAGGGGGTGAAAATTTAGAGGGATAATCATTTTTATTAGCTTACAGCTTTGGCACAGTTTGAGTCTGCATTGGATGTGGCAGTCATCAAGTTACACCCAGTGCAGATTTTGCAGATTTTGTGACTATCCAAATTTGGGCGATCGATTGGGGTGTGGTGGTGGGGGGGGGGGGAGTGTGGGGGGCGGGGTGGCTGGAGGAATCGGAGTAGAAGAGACGACCTCAAACATTTTAGATTTTCTCCTAACTTTGGTACCATTACATATTTTCAGTTACTTGTACTGTAGTGATGTTTGATAGCCATCTCATTTGACAGCTGTTAACAAGTTACACCCATCATAGGTATATGTTTTTTGTTTTGTTTGTTTTGCATAACCAATGAGCGTAGAGAACATAAAGGGGGAGCCAACATTAAATAACTTTGGCACTGTTAAATGGATCTCCACAACTTAGCATATTTAGCCTATGCTTGGTTTTAGCAACTTCATGAAGGTCCAAGAGGAGGTGTAAAAAGTGTTCATTTGCTAAGAAATCTGAAGCATCCACACAAAATGTGGTACATGTTTAGCAGTTTAAGCTTTCTGTACCTTGCCAAATATTGAGCTGGTCCATCAGGGGAAGGCGGTGGTTCTTAACTTTGGTGCTTGTTGATGAATCTGCATGTAATAAATTCAGTTCAAGGCCACGGAGGCCCTGCTACATACAGCCAAAGTGGTTTGAGCACACGGCAAGGACATTCTGACACAGTCCAAAATGTGTTCCTCTTTCATGGGTCTCAGAGGATGGGTCTTCGGCTTCTTAGCTTACTAACTTCGTGCATTCTGCTCAGAGACCATGCCAAATGACACATGTGAGCACTGCAGTGATATCTGAAGACTTGGTGGGCTCAGCACCAGGGCTACCTGTCTGCTTCCATCCTGGTTTTGAAGGAGACTGCAAAAGACCTGCAGTGTTGGCAGCTCAACTGCAATCGGCCCAGCATAAAGACCCCTATCCCAAACCTCCGCACAGCTATAGTGGGGATTGACGTATCCTTCGTGGTTTGGGGAGACCATTTTGTAGAGGCAGAGATCCGAGAACTCTGGTACCCGTCAGAGACCTGCATTAACATTCGCTTGCTGGACTTGCCGGTGATTTGTTTAGCAATGAAGGCCTTCCTTCTAATAATCAATGGGAGTCTGGTACAAGTTTTCACAGATGACCATGTGGTACAGCAACAAGCAGCGCATGTGGGGTGCTGGGTCTTGTGCCAGTAGGCTCTGAGCCTCAGTAACTGGCGGAATCATTAGGGCATTACCCTGATTGCACACCACCAAGCAGCATCTTTAATTGCTAGGGTGGACAAACTTTCAACGACACCTTGTTGATCACAAACGGCAGTTTCACCCAGATGTGGCACTGGGCGTCTTCCATCAATGGGGCAAACTCTGGTTTGATGTCTTTGCCACCACTCCTTTTGCATGCTTGAGTTCCCAAGAAGTCTCAAAAACAGCAAGGTGATGGATAGAATGCTTGAATAAATCTCAGCCACTGACAGTCGCTCGGGCTACATCCCAGTCTTTGTTTTGCCCACCATCCCACCTCCGTTTGGTTCCAGCCTTGTGCAAAATTAGTCTTGACCCTGCTCATGGAAACAGTCCACCTGAGCTGCCAGGCCAGATCTGCCATGAACTTGAACACAAGCAACCTAGGACCAGTTTCCCCCTAGTTAGGGATCTTCAGCCAGGTATAGCTTGCTTTCAGTGACACAGTGAGCCCAGGACCCATGGTCTGGCATACCTATTGCACTTGGGGCGTCAAATGCAACAAGCATTTGCAATGCAATAGGTCTCGCATTAATTAAGTTTGAGCTATTGGCATTGCTAAATATTGCAACACCAATTGCAACAAAGGTCTATAAATTGTAGGCCAAAAAAATGTGTATTTATTTTTGTTGCAATGGTGGCATGCTGCGCTTTAGATGAATATGTTTAAAAGTAAAGTGCGCCTTACTGCGATTGCTACAATAGTTAATTGTGGATGCGTTAACAATTGATGTGTGCACTGATGGCTGGTGGTGTGTGTGCCGGTAGAAATTGTGCACTGATGGCTGGTGGTGTGTGTGCCTGGTGGAAGCGTGCACTGACGGCTGGTGGTGTGTGTGCCTGGTGGAAGCGTGCACTGACGGCTGGTGGTGTGTGTGCCTGGTGAAAACGTGCACTGACGGCTGGTGGTGGGTGCCTGGTGAAAGCGTGCACTGACTGACGGCTGTTGGTGTGTGTGTGCCTGGTGAAAGCGTGCACTGACGGCTGGTGGTGTGTGTGTGCCTGGTGAAAGCGTGCACTGACGTCCGGTGGTGTGTGCCTGGTGGAAGCGTGCACTGATGGCTGGTGGTGTTTGTGCCTGTAGAAATTGTGCACTGGTGGTGTGTGTGTGCCTGGTGAAAGCGTGCACTGACATCTGGTGGTGTGTGCCTGGTGGAAGCGTGCAGTGACGGCTAGTGGTGTCTGTGCCTGGTGAAAGTGTGCACTGATGGTGTGGTTGTGTCTGTGGTTGTGTGTGTGGTTGTGTATGTGTAGTGGTGTGTGTGGTTTTGTATGTGTGGTTGTGGTAGTGGTGTGTGTGGTTGTGGCTGTGTGCTTGTGTGTGTGCTTGTGTGTGTGCTTGTGGTTGTTTTTGTGTTGCAAAAGTACACTTTGCACCAACAATAGCCCACACGGAGCCTCCAATGGGGCTGGCATGTTATCGGAAGCGGGACAGGAGATGTGCACATCGCGTTTGTGCACGTGCGTGTCAAGTGCGCGTACACCGGCTCAAATCCGCCAAAAGCCTTGCGCGTGCCCATCTCCTGTCCCACTTCCGAGGCAAGTCAGCAACAATAGATCTCGCTGGCGGACAGCAGCGCTTTGCGCTGCGTTCGCAGGAGAGACCTAAAAACGTGAGTGTTGGCATTGTGTAGAAAGTTACTGCAGCCACCATGGGTACATTATCAATTGTCTCTGCCCAAGAGCATAAGTGCTTTCTACCTCGAGGCAGCCCCAGTCATGGTGCATGAAATCGCATCAAGATGATGGCAGCACCTGCGATTGAGGTCATCTCCCACAGCCCACATTCATGTGGACTTTTAGGGGTAATCAATTTGATGAAGACATTTATCATTAATTAGTTTGCGCCAGGTATTCATTGATACCTTTTCAGTTTGAGTGAGATATTTCTTTTCTGCTTCTCAAGTATTGTAGAAACTCCTCTTAATGAACATAAAAGTGATGAGGTTGCATTTTTTAGCGCTCTCCAGTGTCTGCATGTCCAGCATGAGTAGCTTACCGAGCACTGTCTCACAGACAATAGTAGTGTATTCTAGCAGTGTGTTGCAGCCTAACACTTCAACTGAAAAGTGCAACAGTTTGCTGCATGGCTAAATATTTAGGCCCCAAAGGCGAGACCGATTGCATTGCAAATGCTTGTTTTGCTTTGCATTCCCTATTTTAAAATGAGAAAAATGGGACAACCCGTCGCAAAATGCACAACAAAAACAGGGGTCTGGCTGAGGGAAACCTGGGAGCTCTGAAAATGTGGGCAAGTGACACAAATTAGGATAGTCATCTCGGTTTGGAAGGCTCACTAAGTTGGAAATACATACAAAATACGAAAGTGAAAGGTAGGCAGCGAAGGATACTAAAAAGAGGAAGCAGCAGAGATGGGACAAGCTGAACAATGATTACTTGGTCTTGGAAGCGAACTTCATCAGCAGGGTCGTCTTCTTGGAATTCAGGACTGGGAAAAGATGCAGGCATCTGCGAATACATAAATTGGCGCCCCCCACTCGCAGTGCTGCATGAGACCAGCACATCGCCATTCTACCCTTACTAAGCCAGGGTGCTGTGGACAAGGATTGACACTAAAGAAGGACTGAAGAAAAGTTCACAGTCACTGAGCCAATCACTAGAACCACGATGATAAAAACAAAAGAAGGACGCGCTGAAAGAGTAGCTACAGCATCAAACAGTTCTGCTTTCAGGGCAACGAGAATGCTTTAAGAAATGCGAGTTGATTAAGGATTTGAAAAAATGTAGACAGAATTTGAAGTTGGTAATATTTTATAAACTTTCTTCACAACAAGTGACGTGGAATTGTATTTTCTAATAGAAATTATAGATAACAACTATCTTTTTATATACAAATATCTACGCAAACACACTTAATATTATAGTTAGGAAATTAATATTGTAGGCCCATGGTGAATAAAATACCTGATATAATTTTGCTTAGAATAATTAAAAAAGACTCAGTCTAACATGGCCACCACTGTAACATGCGATCCGCCCATTAATTTTCACTGGCAGATTCCCGTTTTCGGTTCTCTGCTGACTGACTATGTAAATCATTCAAAGCAAAAGATAAGCTACGGCTCACTAACGAAAGGGTGACTGATTAAATGCATGTCACGATTTGCGACACGTTTAGGTAGGCCTGCGTTTAGTTAGGATGACTTTCCATGCGCGAGGGTTTTTTAATTCCCGAAGTCTAATGAGAACAAGCGCTAGTAATGTTGCCAGTTGTGGGTGTGCTGGCAGAGGAGGCTGGGTCTGCGCAGCAAAGCGGCCGTGCGGCCGCGAAATTGAAAGTGATCGTGATCAAAGCGGCCGTGCGGCCGCGAAAGTGAAAGTAAGCGCGGCGTGCGCGCCCGCGCACATGCACTGTAGCTTTAGGCCACGGCAGCACTTTGTAAAGCCCAGATATAAAATGTCTCTTCGAGCCTTTGGCTCGCGAGACCTAAAAACTTCTCCTATGATAACTAGGTCCCAACTATAACTACCTACTGGCGATCGCCATATATTTTATATATATATAATTCATAAAATTATGCTCATGCACTAGACTTTTAGGATCCTCTCTTGTTGACTACATGTTGCCTTTACCGCACACACAGATGTAAATACAAATGTAATATTTATTATACTCTACAATTTAATTTGTATTATACACCTTATGTATAATATGTGATGTACAAGTGTATTTTCATGTAAACCACTTTAACATCCAGTGGGATAAATTACAAACCCGTCAATCCAAAAAACGAATGAAATAAACCCTAGCATATCCCTTAGATGCTTAAAACTGCCTATTGGTCTTACGTTCCTATACACCCAGTCACCCTACTCTTTTCTAAGGCTTTAGTACCACTTACCATATTAAATGGTTGATAAATTCCATTAATTAATATAACATCAAAGACAAATTACCTGTTTTTTTTATCAAGGACCTTGAGATATTACCCACGTCCTTTGTAACATAAATAAACCACTCTGGGGCCACTGCTAGATGAATTGTGGCACTTTACAAAAACCCTACCTAAAAACATAAAACAATAAAAAAAATAGTCAATCATCCCAAAAGATACTTCATGGACCATGAGTCAATTGCATGGGTGGCAGCACGGTGTTACCACACACAACATGAGAAACCATGGGCAGATCAAAGCTTTGCTTGATGTACTAGTTGAGCACAGCGCAAAGGGGCTGGTGTCGCAGGAATCCTGCTTCATTAATATTTATGAGGCAGAATTTAAACCTATGGTTAAGAGTTGGAGACAGAATCTCTCCTCTGTTAATCATGTAACGACCCAATGTTACACAACCTAGGAATGTGGGTTGGGGTTTCAGTTATAAGGCTTCAAGGGGCTCTGAGGCAGACAAGTCATAGAATTCAACAGAGGTATTCGATAACAATAGTGACGTTTTAATATTGACCTGCTCCAAAATTATCTCCATAATATTGGCTGTCAACATGTCACCATTAAAAGAAGACGTGGGGTTAAGAATGGAAAATCTACATTTCCTTAACCTTGACCATAGATTGGTAGTCGATATTGTGGAGTTTAAATATGTGCAGTTTGAGATTATTGACGCCAATATTGTGTCAGACATATTTCAAGTCTCAAACTCTCTGTCTTCAGAGATAACGGCATGGGGTATCTCAGAGAAGGCAGGTATGAAAGGATCAATGTAGGTACAGACAGGTGACACAGAAGTAACAAGAAGCATGAAAATGAAGTAGCAGGGAGCATCACAAAATGATAGCTGGTTCAGAGTGATCATAGGTCTAGTCTGGGAGCTCCAGTGATGTAATGTCTTGACGAACCACATAAGAAACTTCTACCAACCGAGGAGGCAATAAGACAAATGCCCCTAAAAAGGAAAGATCTAAGGGCCTCAAAGATTAACGCTTTAGTACCACAAAACAGCAAATTATGGGTCTCAAGAGCTGACAAGTGCATGTTTCAAAGATAAAATGGTCAGAGCTAAAGGGATGTCATAGATTACATGTTTGAATGACCCAGAGATCATATATAATAGGACTAAGAGACAATAGGCTTATCTAGGTGCACATAAACAATAGTACTGGAATCAAATGCAACACGTTTAAGGGCCAGGGGGAACTGTTCTAGTGGCTGGAGAGAAAACGGATGGGAGACTGGAGCAATACAGTCGGGGACGACAGAGCAAGGTATGAAATCTAAAGGCCAGGGGTCTACAGGCAATAGAACCGTGGGAAAAGGGAGGGCATGCCTCGCGATAATAGGGCTAAGGACCAAGCACTGTCTCAAAGATGCTTAGGCCCCCAAGGTAAAAATGCCTATGAGCTCATAAGAGGTTAGATTCAGAGGCAACGATGATGACAGCAATAAAGGCCATACGGTGCCAGGTTCAATGCCGGAGTTTTGGAATACCTGCCAAGTTTCCCAGGTCCATGCGTGACTAGTTAGCCCAGTCTCATTTTTTTCTGAGAATTGTAGGACGTGTTATCCTGGTTTTATAATTCGATAAACAAGTCTCATAGCTCTTAGACAAAAACAGGCGTGAACTAATTAGTCACATGGGAAATATAGAAGCAAAGAGCTGGGGGAGAGCAGACGCGTGCAGGCCTGTTGGCTCCGCAGGCAGGGTTGTCACTAGATCCATGTCGTCACAGTCATGGGTTTATCTCTAACTAATCATCAGGTGTATCAATGATTCATGGAGAGCAGACCGCGGCTTCAACACCCAGAGTACGTCAAGCTGTCAACCGGAACTCCAAACCTAGGAAAATGATGAACTGAAGACATAGAGTTGATTGGGGGATCCATTCAGAGAAGGCAAGTGCTGAAGAGTCTATATGTAACCAGACGCGCCCAGGAATTAAAAGAACAGACGTTGGGCAATAGAAATACCAGTAAAACTGTTCCCCCCCGCCCCAACTACCAAAAGGAGCAGCGATAGCATAGCATATTTATTGTACGCTACACAAGTGCTAATGAACAGTAACAACAATCCCCTAGGAGCTCACCACCCTTTTCCCCTCTCACCACTGGAGCTTGGTTGAACTTTGCCTGCCTGAAGGTCGCCGCGAGTCTGTTGGTTAGCAACGGAGACGTCACCAAAGGGACAGCTCAGAAACTACGGAAAGCAAGATGGGCCAGACAGCTTTGGACAAGAATGTTTGCCGTTCGTGTTGATGCGATGTATCCCTTGTCGGTTTCAAGCAGATATTCAAAAGCAATATTTGTCGATCGCCGCATTGAGAGTTAGTTGTGCCATTAAGGAAGTTAGCAATGATTTCTACAGAACGTATGCCCTAACTACATGCGAGAACCTGCCTGCTGCTTAGTAACGGACTTGGCGGTAATATTGGCATGGATGACTTTCCATGCGCGAGGGTTTTTTAATTCCCGAAGTCTAATGAGAACAAGCGCTAGTAATGTTGCCAGTTGTGGGTGTGCTGGCAGAGGAGGCTGGGTCTGCGCAGCAAAGCGGCCGTGCGGCCGCGAAATTGAAAGTGATCGTGATCAAAGCGGCCGTGCGGCCGCGAAAGTGAAAGTAAGCGCGGCGCGCGCGCCCGCGCACATGCACTGTAGCTTTAGGCCACGGCAGCACTTTGTAAAGCCCAGATATAAAATGTCTCTTCGAGCCTTTGGCTCGCGAGACCTAAAAACGACAAGACGATGGATTGACTGCTCAAATGGAGATCCACTAGAGACCCATTCTGCACAGCATGGAGCGCGGAACTGCTGTATGCCTTTTTATTTCTACCTCTCCTGCCCCGAGTTCTTAAGATCAGGAACAAGTGGGCCCAGGTCATGCTAGTGGCTCTGGATTCTGTCAGGAGCGTGTGGTATCTGGTATTTCTGGCCGTAAGCATTTGTACCCAATCAGGCTGCCACTTCAGGAAATTATTTCTTCACAGCATCAGGCAGGGTCTTGTACCAGGACTTCACAACCTGCACCCCCATGTTTAGAGATTGAGCAGCTCTCCCCTTTGAGGTCGTTGAGCTAACCCTAGCCGCCAGGCACCCGTTTCTCGAAATCGGTGTACTCCAGGCATTGTTACATTTGTGGCTTGGTGCTGCACCTTTCAGATGGACCCCTTGAAGGAAAAAACTGTGTAATGTCTTTATTTGTTTTATCTTTGGCCCCGCAAGGACTTGCATTAGGTACTGTTAACGATTACTTGGTGGTCCTCTTGGCCTGTTTATTTTTGCTGTACCAGATGGCCTTGTTCAGATCACCTGTACTGGTGTGTTTTTTTAAAGGCTTACAATATGTGTTGCCTCCAAAGCCCTTTCTAATGCCACAAAGGGACTTAAATTTGGTTCTCACTTTCTTAACGCATACCCCTTTCAAGGTAATGCACAGCCGTCCATTGCGCCTCCTTAACTTAAAAACGGTCATTCTGGTGGCAATAATTTCAGCATGTTGTACGAGTGAGCTTCAGGCCCTCTTGTTTCTGCTGCCATATGCCACCTTTTTTCCAGACAAGCTGGTGTTAAGAACTCAAGCTGCTTTCCTACCGGATCCTTTACATGTCTGGCAACTTTTCACTCTTCCAACCTTCTTTGCTCTGCATCATCTTTTAAAAGAGGAAACTCAATTGCTTGGACTTTAAGAGAGTGCTGAGCTTTTACATTAGTCTTACATATCAATGACCATCAGTAAGACGATCCGCTCTGTGTGGGGTTCTCTGGGGCAGGGTAGGGCAAAGCAGTGCAGAAGTTGACCCTCTTGCAATGGATAGTCCTCTCTGTTAAGATGTGCTACACATTGGCTGGGAAGCAGGCTCCAGACAGTCTGAGGGCTTATTGAACCAGAGTTAAGGTTGCTACCACTGTGTTGGCATATTGAATGCCTGTCTGTGATATTGATCAGGCTGCTGTGTAGACTTCAGCGTGCACGTTCGCGAAGCATTATTGCCTTGACTGTCAAATCTGTTGGGATTGACATTGTGACCATTCTGTCATTCCACAGACACACCACCTTGAGAGCTACGGCTTTGCTATCTATTCGCAAAGTGAGGAATCTACGGTTAAAGATTTCCATTAGAAGGACAAGTTACTTGCCTTAGGGAATGCACTTTTTGGTAGGTTCTTGATCTAACCGCAGATTGCTCACCACCCTCCTACTTCCCCGTTCTGTGGAATGGTCCCCTTTTCCATTTGCTGATGGACTTTGTTTGTGAGGACATTAAAAAGCTTCTAAAAGAAACGGTCAGTTACCATCATTGGTACTTATCTGTGGCTGCGCTTCTCACTTCCGTAAACAAACGAAGATGGCATGAAGTTGAACCACCTATTGGCGTGCAGGAACACTGCTTTCTGAGTTTCCAGATCCATTCTGGCGTCTGGGGATATTCACTAGGTAAGGAATCAGCGGTTAGAGTATCTACCAGAAAGAACGTTACTAAAGATAAATTACTTGTTTATTTTAACTAGTTGCTACTTTTATTTTTACATACGTTTAGCAACAAACTAGACGTAAAATAGCATGGTGTATTTAACCACAGTTACTTAAGAGGTAGTCCTGTCAGCTACTAAACAAAAACCTTCACATTTTGGCAACAAGTTGCTCTGCCTTAAAAATCTCAGTCCTTTCAAACAGTGGCCTGCAGAAAGTTAAGCTTTTTCTTTTAATTCAGTGTCGTTTTTATAATCTTTAAATTTTCATTTCTCAAGTTTACACTATTGACCTTTGGCCTATGAAGATATACTCATATAAAGATATGTACCACATTTGACAAATTCTGGCCTACTAATTTTCCTGCTGGAGAAGGACAAAAGCTGATTTGCAATTGGTTGGCCCTGTGTCAAATGGCACAGTGAGCAAAAACGTTAGAATGATTTGCATTCCACTAATAGCAGTGGCTGAGATCAATTCAAGCATTCCTCTAATCACTTTTTTTTTCCCACCAAAAGTAATACACCATAATGCAATACTACGGCTAACAGTTTATTGGCTTAAACTCTTGATAACCTTTACAATTTGTAGGTTGACCCCACATTGATCTGATGAGCTGTCCTAAGTC
This sequence comes from Triturus cristatus, assembly GCF_964204655.1. NCBI lineage: Eukaryota > Metazoa > Chordata > Amphibia > Caudata > Salamandridae > Triturus > Triturus cristatus. The sequence goes on along the minus strand of NC_140585.1, from coordinate 982,478,145 downwards.
CGAATCTCTACCACGGAGAGCATACCTCAAGACAATATAGCTCCAATTAAATGAGAACTCCCTATCACTTTTGAAAACTAGCATTTGTAAAGCCAACAGGGTATCACCTTTGTAACCTGTTTTTCTAGTACTTCTTGGCAATGCTGTAAAGCATCAGTAAAAAAGTAAAATGCTTTTTGGCAGTGCTGTGCAGCATTTAGTGACTTCAAGATCCTGCTTTAGTCCAAAGTGGATTTTGCGCTGTTGGGTTTACCATTTTGACATGCTTTACAGCCAACAGTAGGTTTCAAAAAAATGTGTGAAATGTTGCCAATTACTGGTCTTCCTCGTTGGCCAGTAATGACTAGCGATTAGGATGAGGAATCCAGTTTTTTGGAATGTAATTTCAGGCTCTTTTACACAGAATGCCTAATAACCTGATACAACTGTAGGAGCTACCAATGTTGGAGTACCCCTCTTATTTCAAGATGCTGTTTGCCATACTTAACAGTAAATCCATGTCTATTGCTTCTATCTGTCCATGGATTTTCCTCAAACTTTAGTTTCTATCAAGCATTTTTACTCTATTCTCTGCTTCCTTCAACATTTTGGGAGAGTACCCTCTGGTCCTGAAACTAGCCCTAATAGTTTCTTGTTCTTTCTCATAAAGCTTGCCAGAACTGCAATTGTGCTTGCCTCTCAAATACTCCCCATAGGGGTTACTTCTTTTGAGGGCTCTGAAATATAATCTTCTAAAGTACAATGTGCTGGTCCCTGTAGAATCTTTCCAATTTATGGTGGTTTGTAATTTATTATTTACCACTCCAGTTTTGATTTAAGTGCAATTGAACACAATGCAGTTTCATCCATACTCATACTGGTGAACTGGGGATTTAAATCACTGTTATCCCATTGTGTTACAAATTTTGTCTTTTCATTTTTAAAAAGTCTATAGATTAATACGTCATTCTTAAAACACAACTATAAAGGATATTTTCCTTGTAACCTTCACTGGTATCTCCCTTGGACAACTTATCCTCCAACCAGACCACCAACATGTTTGCATAGTTTGGGGTGAAGCTGGTGCCCATCGCAGTTCTTGGAGTGGCCTGTAAATCTGATCCCCCAAATAGGATGATGTTCTCCATTAAACACCATTTCATAATTTCATAAATAAGTTGTGTGATGATAACCTCATAGACTCGTAGACCGCCTGCATGTTTAATGGATTTATACAATCCGGCAACATCTAATTTGATTAACAAATTCAGGACAGGAATTGGCAATTTTTCTCAAGTCCTTTGTATGTTTTACATATAACGTTAAAGACTCCATGTGCAGCAATAACAAATGATCCACATGATTCGCAGCATTTTTAAATAGGCTTTTTATGCTAGATATAATTGGTCACCCTGGTGGACTTTTTCTACCTTTATGTACCTTTGACAGCAAATATGAAATTGGTATCATCAGATTCTCTCCCTTCAGTAATTCGTACTCTTCTTTCTCAATTAGTTTTGTCACACCAAACACTTAGATCATCAAAAAACTTAATTTCATCGCATTGTTCCTTTGCATAGCAATAGTCTCATAAAAATCATGGTTATTCAATTGCTTAAAAGCTTCCTACTCCTACATCTATTTAGGTCATAGTACTATATTTCCACCCTTGTCTAATTTATTTTTTCACCACATCCGCCTTTTTCAATGTATTTGTTATTCTTAGTTACTTATTTGTTCACTTTTCAAATCTGCATTACCTCCTTATGGTCCATAAGCATAGCTTTTTTTTTTTAATGTAACACAATAACCTGTTGAAAAATGTCCAAATTATCATGAGACATCTGGAGTAGAAACCTAAAAGGGGGTTTAAAATCCGTAGTACTAGCAGTATGTAGAGTTGCATCAGAAAATCCACCTGTAGTAACAGTTTTATTAGCATCTCTACAGTTAACACTGCCTCAAGATTATCCACATCCGAAATTGTCAGGATCCCTTCTTTGTCCATTTTAATTTTTTCCCTTCATTTTGTTGGGTGCAAAGTATTTCCGAAGTTCGAAATCCCTAATAAACTTGAAAACATCTATTTTCATGCTGGCAAAATCAAAGGAAGATTCCAAACAAAATGATAAACATCACCTCAATATTTGTTCTTTAGCTATACTTGGCGTCTGGTTACATTAATTACTTTATTGTTGCATGGTCCCACCATTATTTCCTCTGCTTGCTATCCTTTTTGTTAGACAGCACCTCACAAGGGAGAGAGTAAGTGGAGGGGATGAGGTAGCAACACAGAGAACTAAGGAAGGGGAGGTGCAGGGATTTGGTGCGAAGAAAGCAGCATAGTCAAAAGTGAATGTAGCCTGATGTCTTGGAAAATATTTGTGCTCCTGTGCCTTTCTTTTAAGGCAAATGAAAGACTGTGTACTGTGAAGTACAATGTGCATGTGTACATGTGTATCAGATTAACAATGGGTAACACCATAGCTGTGTATTCAACATTTGCAACATTTAGCATTCAGATTTACTTGGGATCAGGTGTATTTGTTTTCAGGCATTATCATCTAGGATGACCGTTCGCTGTATCTGTGTAAAAAAAAAAAAAAAAAAAAAAAAAAAGCAAAATTGAGACTATATATAGAAATTTTGTATGTAATCAGAATCTTAGTTTCCACATCTTGAAGGAATCTACACTTTTAGAACATGAAGGAATTTATTTAATTTGTGAATCGGTCAGAAAGACTCAACTGGCTGTCTTGTACTTAAAACAAAAGAAAATGCCTCCGCAAGTGAGAATTCACCCTCCCCTTAACTCAAGCAACATACTTTCCCAACTTCCTTAACGACACACATTCGGTCAGGCTATTCCAGACAGCAGTGACATTCTTGGAAAAACCACAATAGGTTGTGTCATTCTAAAAATGAGAGGTACACACGGACATTTTGAGATATTGTGAGGAGTATTAAAAGAAAAAAGCATATTTGTTTTGTTTGGGAGACAGCTAATTTAATGAAATATTTCTCTTTTTTTTGTACAGAAACTGGATTTTTATGTTACTACTGTTCTGCAACTTCATCTACTTTTCATTCTGTGGCTCTGTAAAACCTTGAGACGGCGATGTGAATGACCTAGGCTACAAAAACATTTACCAACAACATTCTTCCTCATATCCGAAGTGATTCCTGGAATATTTTGTATAATACTCTTTTCAGAGTTTCAGCATAACACTACTTCCAGTGGTGCAAGACACTCTTCAGGTAATTTTTCCAAACCATAGATATTTCAAATTGTAAGTATTTTTGAAGAATATTAATTGATTGCTTTGTAACTTGAACACATAAGATGTGGCCCTGATTTTCACAGCAGTAGATCTGGGATCATATACAAGATAGCTAATCTGAGTCTCTATTTAAGAGTTTCATTTTGAGCATGCTAATCTCCTGCATAAACCTTTTTATAAATTGTTTCTGTGCTTTTGCATCCATTAAACTCTTTGGGTCCGCTCGTAAGTTATGGCTTTAATGGTTGTCGAGTGTTTGAGAAAAGGACACTATTTCAGTGGAAAACTGTTTACACTGATCTTAGTTCCATTTTAAACCAGCCTTTTCCTAAAACTTAGATTGTGTATGCTGGTGTGATCTGAGAACTTGGGTGTTTTTGTGTTGAATTTATTAACTGTTTTTCTTTATTTTCTTGCGAGTCCGTATACAAAAGTAAGTTATTCGTTTTCTCATGTAGCTGATTTTGGGTGTCAATATTTGTCTACGTCATTCCTAGGCACTATAAAGGTCATGATGCAACCAAGTGCCAGATCAGTAGAAATTTTAATCTTGGCAAATTTCTGTGGCACGACCCTCTCCCTGAGTACATTGCTCTAATCATTAAGGGGATATCAATGCATACCTACCTGGCAATTTTTTTTTCCATGTCAGATTAAGACAGTCCTGAAAACCATTTGGAAGTTTAAAAAGCCAGGATGACTTGCTTTTTCTAGTAAACCTAGATTTTTAATTTTAAAAACTAAATGCAGATTGCAGGCTTTCGTTAAAAAAAAAAAAAAATCTTAAATCTTCTCCTTGATTTAGTTCATTTCAAATCAAGGTATTTCAAATAAAGTGAGACCCCCTCAGAAAATCATTTCATTTGCATATGTATTGCTGAGAGATATAAACCGGTATGAGAATGGAATGATGCCAAAGTACAGATGATGCATGCTAAGTGAATTAACATTGATAGATACATTTACAAAGTCATAATAGTTATGCTTTGATTGTCTTCGAGATGAAACAAACCTTTAAATTACATTGAAAATATGTTTTTAAAAAACTGAAGTTTTACCTCTCACCAGGGAACAACCCCCATTATGCAGTCTTCGGTGTGCTTTTAGAGTTTTACACCATTTCTTTTTTTTTTGTATAAATCGGTTTATTAAATTTTGCAAAACACATACATCACAAGCCGCTTGGTGTAAACATAGGTCTACAAGAGGGTCGTGCAGACACCTGACCATAAACAATTGAGTGGAAGGTTACCCCTGAGTACTTCTAGGTCTAAGAGGAGGGGAAAACGACAAATAAATGGAGAGAACCTCTTATCTGACCTATCTTTTTCTTGTGGGAATTAATCTCTCATATATTACATAAGCCCCCACATTATCACAGTTACTCAAAAACCATTTTAGTTTCTTTATGTGTCATTTTATTTACTTTTTTATATATAAAATTAGAGACAAAAATGTACATAACAATATATTCACACTTGTCATATAATCATCTGATTCACATGTAAAACATACATTTTGTTACCTCAAAAATTAGATGGCATACTTGTATGGAAACAAAAGTTTTTGTTTAGAGAACCCACAAAAAAGGAAAGGGATTATTAGAAAAACATCACATGCACATTCTCACTTCTCATTCACTCCTGCATACTACCAAACATTCTCCGCAAATCACTTATCATTAAAAACCAACAAACCCTCCCTGACATGAGATCCTACTCGGATAATGCTACAGGCATAGTTAATCTCTGTCCATAAGATTTTAGTGCTTATTACAATGCCCTCAAATTCTGAGGTCATAAGGTTTTAAATCCATATTCTTCTGAGGATCTCTTCAGAGTATGGTTGTTGTGTCTGGTCGGTCGACGTACGTTTCGGAGACTGACTGTAAGTACTGTGTCTCCTTCTTCAGGACCAAAACTTTTCTTCCAGAACTCACAGAAAATCTGCGTAGTAAAAGAATGGGGTTCTCTCTGCAGAGAAAGAAATTTATGAGAGTAACTGGGGGGGATTTGGATTGCCAAAGATTCTGAAGTTAAATGCTCTTGCTTAGTTAGAGCTAGAAAAAGTTTTTAAGAAAAACATCACTGTGTCGTTTCAAACAGTAGTTTAAAACAAAAAAGAAAGGGATAGTGCCCAAGTTATGAGTTACCCAATAGTGCTGCTAAATACAAACAGATTTTCGTGTCGTAGAGAAATTTAGAAACACCATGAGCTAAGTAGCAGAGATAAAGAAATCTAAGAGAGGGCATTTACGTGCTCTTCTCCTACATGTATCGGTCGAAATTGCATCTGTTATCCCGACATCTGTTCTGGGCTCCTACTGCTCAGACGGGGACTGTGGTATTTACAAGGTCTAAGAGATTAAAAGATGAAAGCATTATGCTCGCCGGTTCTATACTAGATTTCATGAATGTACTATAACAAAACACATGTGTGGAGTTATCTCACCCTTAATGGCTATATGATATTTATCTAGGTACGTGGGGCCGTGGCTCCTTCATACATCTCGCCCGTTCAAGAATACAGCTAGATCGATTAGTGACACAACATCAGGTCGTTTAATCCAATTCCATCTAGAGATAAAAATTACAGGTATTTATATCTCTGGCATGCTAGCCAACACAATTCGGCAGCCAGAGATTTAGAGTTGAATACTCAGTGCTACTTACCTAAATTTGTATCGATGCAGTAAACTACAGTGCTGTGCGTAAATATTCTCTCCACGCAGAATTGATATCATAGATGTCCGTTATTCAATCTAAATGGCAAAGAGAGCCAAACTGTCATTAGCACAGTCTAGTCGATTGGTTGACGATGTTATTTTTGAAAGGGCTAAAACTGGGTCTGCATTAGCTGGTCGGCATCTAGTACCGTGTTGCTGATATTGACGTGTCTACTAGACATAAGGATAGTTCTAGGTATATTTGTTAGTTTTAAATATGAGCATAGCGCGCGCTATATACAAGTCTAGGGGACACGTTAGTGTGTGACAGCATTATATAGGAGGCATGTGACTATATCGTCTATTTTAGTTAAATATGAAGAGGACCTGCTGCAGTTGTATATTAAAGACACGCAGACAGCGTAACTCTTTTTGAAAATAAACTGTTTGTGTCAGCAAAGCTCTATGCAGCCTAGTGAAATACTACACCGGAGAATGATTTAAAGTCAGCCATCTCCTATCGTAATGTACATGCTGGGAGATCGCGGGGAATAAGCTGAACCAAAGTATCTGAAACGAAGCTCTACGATATTTTCTATTTGCTTCTAAGGATTAAGGTGTAGAGCCCAATCTCGTTCTTGCCTCCTAACTGGCGTTGCTTTCCGTGTTCTCCATCACCGGGTGTACGGAGCACTAATGCACTGAAAGCCGTGTGTTTATTTGGTGACGCTCATGATCACGTGTTACTACGTGAAATTAGAGTGGCGTGCACGTACGTATAGTGAAGATCGCCTGATTGTTAAGTCAGCGCCATCTTGGAGTGGTGTTTATAAGCTAATAAGCTAATGAGGGTAAGTGGTGTTTTGTATTTGGACTCGGTCGGTGCTAGGACAGATATGTTTAAGATCTTTAAATACAGATATGTATTTTACGGCTTGGTAAAAGGCGTGGTCAAACAAACATATACTTGGACAAGCCGATTGTTTATTTGTACCAGGGCTGACTGCGAGGGACTGACCAGGCGGATTTAGGTCAGGGAAAACGGGACAGTGGCCGGAGACTATTGTAGGTGCCATCTTGGAATGGTTAAAAGAGATCTGAACAAGAGCGCAGATCTCACAGTGGGGTATGCCATTAACCTGGAACTAGTGTGAGTGCCATCTTGGTGTGGTTACTGAACACATGTATTGGGAGGCAAATCCTCACAATGTTGTAATTTTTGTATTGTTGGTGCCCAAGTTCAAATTCGCAGACAAATTATAGAACTGAGTATTATGGATGGTGTCAGAATTATTCTGTAACTAACCACAATATCTCCTCGTTCAGGCCTTTACGTACAGTGTCCAAATGAAAAGTCCAGAATGTTTCGCGCTGTTTTCTGTTTTTTGCTGGATCCTTTCCTGGTATAATCTTGACCTTTTCCAAGATGGTCCATGTTATTTCTGTTTCCTTATGATTACAATCAAGGTAATGTTTAACCAAGGGCGCTTGTATCTTTTTTGTTCTTATTGCTGATTTGTGTTCTGAGAGCCTCAGCCGAAACTCTCTGGATGTTTCCCCTATGTACCCCAGCCCACATGGGCATAGTATTAAATAGATGACATTTGAGCTCCTACAGTTGGTCATCTGTTGTAATCTTCCTGATTTTTCACCATATGTCCAGGTTTGTGAAACTATGGCATGTTCACAAGCGTGGCAATTGCCGCATCGGTGGTTGCCTGCTGGTAGGGGTTTCCCATCCAAGGTAGTTTGTCTTGTCTTATTTTGTAGTTGAAACCTACTATGGACCAGTTTGTCCTTGAGGTTAGCATTTCTTCGGAAAGCTACTATGGGTTTGTGAATGGTGGTGTCATCGTTGATGTTCAAGATTTTCCAGTTTTTGTCCAAAATCTGTTTGATTTTATAGTTGATATTTGAATGGTCTACCACGCATACTAATTTGTCAGTTTTCTCTTTGGGTTCATTATTAATGAGGGCATCTCTGTTGTAATATTTCGCCCGTTTGAGTGACTGACGTATCAGTCTTCTTGGGTAGCCTCTAAGCAGCAGTCGTTCTTGTAGAGAGTTGGCATGCACCATGAATTCTGTGATGTTAGTACAGTTTCTCCTGATTCTAAGAAACTCCCCAAAGGGGATAGAGTCTTTTTGACATGGTGGGTGGTAACTAGTATGCTCTAGGATGGTATTTTTGGCTGTTGGTTTCCTATATAGGCTAACTTCCAGTTGTCCTTGGTTGCCTATAATCCAAATATCTAGAAATTCAACTCTGTCTACAGAATATTTACCAGTGAATTTTAGATTCTGATCATTCAAATTTAGCCAGGATATGAAATCCAAAAGGTCGGATTCTTGGCCTGTCCAAATAAAAAAGATATCGTCTATAAACCGGTGCCACTGTGTAATGTTTTCAAAAAAAGGTGCGATCTCATTGAAAATATGTTTGCGCTCGAATTCCCCCATAAAGATATTAGCTACACTTGGAGCACAGGAAGCCCCCATGCTCGTACCTTTTCTTTGCTGATAAAGGTCTTGTCTTTAATATACAACTGCAGCAGGTCCTCTTCATATTTAACTAAAATAGACGATATAGTCACATGCCTCCTATATAATGCTGTCACACACTAACGTGTCCCCTAGACTTGTATATAGCGCGCGCTATGCTCATATTTAAAACTAACAAATATACCTAGAACTATCCTTATGTCTAGTAGACACGTCAATATCAGCAACACGGTACTAGATGCCGACCAGCTAATGCAGACCCAGTTTTAGCCCTTTCAAAAATAACATCGTCAACCAATCGACTAGACTGTGCTAATGACAGTTTGGCTCTCTTTGCCATTTAGATTGAATAACGGACATCTATGATATCAATTCTGCGTGGAGAGAATATTTACGCACAGCACTGTAGTTTACTGCATCGATACAAATTTAGGTAAGTAGCACTGAGTATTCAACTCTAAATCTCTGGCTGCCGAATTGTGTTGGCTAGCATGCCAGAGATATAAATACCTGTAATTTTTAGCTCTAGATGGAATTGGATTAAACGACCTGATGTTGTGTTACTAATCGATCTAGCTGTATTCTTGAACGGGCGAGATGTATGAAGGAGCCACGGCCCCACGTACCTAGATAAATATCATATAGCCATTAAGGGTGAGATAACTCCACACATGTGTTTTGTTATAGTACATTCATGAAATCTAGTATAGAACCGGCGAGCATAATGCTTTCATCTTTTAATCTCTTAGACCTTGTAAATACCACAGTCCCCGTCTGAGCAGTAGGAGCCCAGAACAGATGTCGGGATAACAGATGCAATTTCGACCGATACATGTAGGAGAAGAGCACGTAAATGCCCTCTCTTAGATTTCTTTATCTCTGCTACTTAGCTCATGGTGTTTCTAAATTTCTCTATGACACGAAAATCTGTTTGTATTTAGCAGCACTATTGGGTAACTCATAACTTGGGCACTATCCCTTTCTTTTTTGTTTTAAACTACTGTTTGAAACGACACAGTGATGTTTTTCTTAAAAACTTTTTCTAGCTCTAACTAAGCAAGAGCATTTAACTTCAGAATCTTTGGCAATCCAAATCCCCCCCAGTTACTCTCATAAATTTCTTTCTCTGCAGAGAGAACCCCATTCTTTTACTACGCAGATTTTCTGTGAGTTCTGGAAGAAAAGTTTTGGTCCTGAAGAAGGAGACACAGTACTTACAGTCAGTCTCCGAAACGTACGTCGACCGACCAGACACAACAACCATACTCTGAAGAGATCCTCAGAAGAATATGGATTTAAAACCTTATGACCTCAGAATTTGAGGGCATTGTAATAAGCACTAAAATCTTATGGACAGAGATTAACTATGCCTGTAGCATTATCCGAGTAGGATCTCATGTCAGGGAGGGTTTGTTGGTTTTTAATGATAAGTGATTTGCGGAGAATGTTTGGTAGTATGCAGGAGTGAATGAGAAGTGAGAATGTGCATGTGATGTTTTTCTAATAATCCCTTTCCTTTTTTGTGGGTTCTCTAAACAAAAACTTTTGTTTCCATACAAGTATGCCATCTAATTTTTGAGGTAACAAAATGTATGTTTTACATGTGAATCAGATGATTATATGACAAGTGTGAATATATTGTTATGTACATTTTTGTCTCTAATTTTATATATAAAAAAGTAAATAAAATGACACATAAAGAAACTAAAATGGTTTTTGAGTAACTGTGATAATGTGGGGGCTTATGTAATATATGAGAGATTAATTCCCACAAGAAAAAGATAGGTCAGATAAGAGGTTCTCTCCATTTATTTGACACCTGACCATAATACAAAGCCATAGCACAATCAATTAAAGCACATAAACACAGCCTACAGACCACCCTGTTCACTCTAATGTGTGCTATAGAAAAGACGCATCCATCCTATGAAGTTTGGACCGAACACCATTTGTTCCAGTACCCCAAACACATAGTTCCATTCCAATGTATCGAATGCCATGGAGGCATTCATGGACAGCACCATTGTCAATATTGTTTCGGCTCGAGATTCCGCCATGACTCCGAATAGCCTCCGCAAGTTCAGTCTGGTCCCTCTATTTGGTATCCGGGTGGACCAGGGATGCGATGACTTGGCGGAGACGACTGGCCAGGAGTTTAGCTAGAACTTTTATTTCACATCAGGTGTGAGATAGGGCATTACGAATTGCATTTATCTGGTGGATTCGCAGGCTTATGAATCGCTACTATCGTTGCCTTTCTCTGGTCTTCAAATAGGTGGCCCACGGATCGCTTCTACGGCCACATTTTCAGTATGACGCTCTAAACCGGACCGGACTTGCCGTAGCGGGCACTGGGCATTTTCGACCGGTGGTGGCCTTTTTTGTTACTGGCTTTCCCTGAATTAAGCGCACATATTGCCTGGCCTATCTCACTGGGATGTATGTCCACTTCAAGGAACTTTTTGTGGTCTGCTGAGAGTTGAGTCTAATATTGGCTAAAAAGGTTTTCGCCTCTGAGGGGGTGCAGTGTATTTTCCTGGAGTAAAGATCCTTGTAATAGTCAACAAACGCATCCGCTATCCCCTCTGGTTCCAATCTAACTCTAACTTTCTCAGTGGTCAGTTGTATGACCCAGCCGCATGCATGCTCTCGCTTCTCCAACCAAGCCTGTAGTTGTAGTCGCCTGCATTATTCCCAACTTCGTGTAGACGTCTCTGGGTCAGTATACGACATGCTTTCACGTTTTCTTCTCAGTATTCCTTTTGCTTAAGCCGGAGGACGTGGATATGATCAGCATCCTCTTTCGGTGCCACCTCCCCGCTTCATCGCCATAATGGCAGCATCTAAGGCCAGTAGATTTGCCTATTATTTTTGTTTCTTTTTACCCGTAATGAGTGAGTAATCTTTTTTTGGTTGGCTTCCCACAACGTGAGAATTAGAAGGTGCTGCCTTGATCTAGATTGCATATTATTGTTTTGTCTGTGAGATGCCAGGCACAGATGGCTCTCGGCCCCCGAGGCCTGATGGACTGTTCCCACATATCCACATCGGGGCATTGTCTGTTATTCCCCTGGCTAAGTAGCATATGTCGGCTAACTGAGTCATATTGGTTATCTGAGTGAACATAGTCGAATCTCGAAAAGCTGTGATGTAATCACGACAGATAAGTGTTCTGGTGTTCCAGCGGGTGTCAAAGACGCCAAATATCGGCTAGCCCCATCACCGCTATAAAGGTGGCTAGAGTGAAGTCTCATAGAACGTGCTGGGCCTGAGATTGACCTATCCATATCCTCAGATAAAATGGCGTTGAAGTCCCCACCCATGAGAAGTGTCCATCCGGTAATTGCAGCAGGAGATTGCTCAGTCTCGACAGCGTCATATGGTGATGATATGGTGGTGATGTGGTGGGATATACATCGAACAGAGATTGATGCGAATCCCGCATTTATCCCCACCCCATTACTTGACTGATTGCCGACGTATTTGCCCTGGTGGTCAGTCTAGGTCTGATGTGCAATAAACATGCTGACTTTTTCAACCAGATCCCCACCCCTCTGGAGTCTGTGTATCCCGAAAGTGCACTCCGTGTGTTCCCTCCTCTAGTTAGGGCCTTACATGTGTTAGAGGAGATGGGTCTCCTGCAGTAGCACCACATCTAGGCAATGTATTTTAATGTATTGGAGTACCATCCCTCTCTTTACTTTGTCCCCAAGGCCATAGACATTCCATGATAGGATCCTTAATCTGGTGCAGAGTTCGTGTGACATGGCTGTATCATGTGTATCAAAACATAACCTGTGTCTCTACGGATGTTGCATAGATCCCAATAGTGATGAGTGACCCTTTGGATTTCACTGCTGTGTGATTCAAACTTAATCTGTCCTATCCCCAAAACTACCCGCACCCCTGCATGGTGGATTCCATACTACCCACCTAATCCCAACTAGCAAGGCACCTGTCGCCCCTAAGAACATCGTGAACTGTTAACCGGGGGTGAACTACCAGACATAAGCCGTCCACGCTCACCCTCCATCAGGATGGATCGAATATTGGCGCACATGAAAATATCCAGTATTAAGCCTAATCCTCTCCCTCCCCGAGGTACCCCAAGGCACAGCAAGAGACCACAGCAAGATCTGAGTTAAACCACAGTAGGACATCGGAGTGTCCAAGTAGACCCACAGTTAGTTTCTTAGAGAGCAGTCTCCTTTGTTGATGAACTGGGCGCCCATGACCTCTTAGTGCAAGTTCTCTCTCATTCTGCATTGATGCATCACTGGTTGTCCCTTTATCTGGGGCTCTCCACTGCGATCGGGGAGTGTTCTTCCCTTTGCGGACAGTAGCCGGATGCCACCCCTTCAGCCACTCCCAGGCCACCTCTGGAGCGTCAAAATGCCAGGTTTTCCCTTCAGCGATGATCTTGAGTTTAGCAGGGAAAAGCAACATGTGTTTTAATATCGTTATTTCGCAGTTCTCTCTTGACCTCCAGGAAGCTACGCCGCTGTATTTGGACCCTGAAAGTGAAGTCTGGGTACAGGCTTATCGAGAAATTTTAGGGCTAGTGTACGGCACGCTGCTTAGAGTATGGCGTCTGTACCGATGATTAAATATTCTTGCAATGATAGTGTGGCGAGGGGCACCCTTTCTGGGAGGAGTCATGGGTACCATGTGAGCCCGCTCGACGGAGAACCCTTTGGGTCATTAAGTGTTCATAATAAAGTTCTTGACAAAAAGGTCCTCACTTTGTTCCCCCGCTTTCTCGGGCACACCTACCAGGCGGCTATTATTCAGGCGGGACCTTCCTTCCATAACGTCCAGCCTCTCCTGTATAATGGTATTGTTGTCTTGAAGTTTTGCCTCTTGTTTTTGGTGCACAGTAGTAGTGTTCGAGATGTCTGCCACTGTTTTCTTTTTGTCACAAGTAGACTGCCCTTTTCCTTATTAACTGCAGCTCTCAAAGTGACATCTCTGCCACCACTGAGTCCAATTTGGGTTCCAAGGTGCCTTTTACACTCTGGATGGCGGCCATGATTTCCCATAGTTGTTTCCGACGGCTGTTCACCAGTGTCCACCCGACCTCCCATATGAGGGCCCCCACTCTCCTTCTAGGCAATCGTGGGGACCGCATATCTGTCCATCATGTTGAGCTGGATTCTCTTGCCTTTTTTACTGCTCACCATAGTGAGGCGTTATGTCCGGGGTCACAGCCCCACTTTCTCAGGGGTCACTTCTTGCTCTCTGAGGGTACAGTCGCACTATTGCTGCTGGCCAGGAGCAGGAGGGGAGGTGGAAACCGGTAATGCCTCCCACCCCCCCCCCCCCCCCCCCTCCCCAAACACTACACCCAGCCCACAGCCTGTCGGTGGGCACGCTGCCCCAACCTTCACCACGTGATCCTGATCTGTGTGCTCTCAAGCCCCTGGTTCCCTAGCTCTATCTTCATGTCCAATTTGATGAACTCTACCTCTTGTGAAGCTGCAGGGTCTCTTCCAATGTCTCTATTGGTTGTGGTAGGGTCCCAGTGGGCCCGTTCTGCAGGACATCATCCAGGGGCCCTCTCCATTCAAGCCAGTCCTCACAAATTGGAGCCTGCACCTCGGGGGGGGGGGGGGGGCGCGGGATTGCAAGGTGGAGCTCAGTCCCCCTCCCCCAATCCGTAGATGGTCCGCAGTCAGCCAGCAACGCGCTGCAGATTGCAGATATGCACTCACATGAGAACCAGAAACAGGAGTTGAGTCTAAATGATATTTACATGCCTTGCCTCCCTTTCACAGCGACCGGGTCAGCACCGGCCCAGCTGTCACTAGGCCTCCTCCCCAGGCTGGACGCGGAGGCACCCGCAGAATATCACCACTGCTGCTGCTTCAGGATTTTAGATTCACCTCGGCCCGCTGCTTCAGCAGGAGGTACTTCTCAGACAGCGGGTAGGCAGGCGCTCATCACTGCCCTCCTTTCGTGGGAGCACCCGACAGGCCGCCGGGCCCCAAGTCGGTAAGGCCGCCGCGACCCACCAGCTCCGCTGCGGCCTCAGGGGCTGGGCTGGCCACTAAATCCTGCAGCCGATCAGTGATCCGCCGTGCAGCTCTACCGTCGGTGTACAAAATGTGCCCGGATAATGACTGATCCACAGGGAAGGTGGTGCGGGCTCTGGAACTTCGTTAGCTCGTGTCTGCAATTTTGGGCTCATGGCCATGCTCCACCTTTGCACCATTTCTCAGCAATGTTATTTAGCATCCAGGAATATTTTTTCAATTGCGAAACAAACAAAAGCATGGAGAAGGAAGAGGCCAATATTGTGGGGAGCGGAGTCCTGTTTCTCAAGCACTAGACAATGGATTCCTTATTTTTGGGGCTGTACATGTTCAGCTAGGAGGCAGGAGCTCCCCCTTTATTTGTTGTTAGACTATTCATAGTGCCTCTTTCAAATTGGACTCGGAGGTTTACACAAAAGAAAAATAGCACTTCCAAAAATGGCATTAATCTGCTACCTTTATCCAAAAGTTGCTCAACACAATGTGAGTAATATTGTCATGACCAAATAATCACTCTCTTTTTTGTAATTAAGTTTTTTAACAATTCATTCTGGTGCAGGTTTTGCTTGTAAAAAAATGTAGGCTACTTAAAATTACTACAGTATTCCTGGCTTAGATCTCCTCCATTCTGAGTGGAAAATTCCCTGATGAATGCTAATGGAACATCGAATAATCTTTAAGATAGTAAAGGTTGCACGGAAAAAGACATTTGTATCATATTCTACTTAAAAGCTGAAGCATTGCATTCATATGGTGTGTAGTGAGCTGGATTCTATAGTGCAATGTGCAGCTATTGCCCCACCTACGACCAAAGCAGCTGGTCTGACCCTTCAGGGAAGTATAATGTGGTTAATTGTCCTGGCCAAGTTACTTTTAGGTGATGCTTTTTCCTTGCTATCGTGGAATATTGCTGGGATTTGTGCAAAACTAAAGAATGAATGAGGAAAGGATGGGCTTTGTTTATAACTTTGATCTCATATGCAAGAAACTTGGGCCGTCAAGGATTTTTGTATGAATGGTTTTCTTTCCTATTGTTACACGCAATAAGATCAAGATGAAATCATTATGTTAATCCCCCTGATATCAAATGTTAATGCTCTCAGAAGTGGGCAATATAGACAAACTGATTAATCATTTTTATCATAACCTTTTTGATCACCAAAATACTAATGTTGTAACTCTGTTGAATGCGGCCATAGTAAAGGCTAATATATATTTTTTTAACTCTTTGTATTTTTTCTAATTACATGACACAAGGTTGTGTGCCATTGAGAACAAGGAGGGTCAGCCCTTATTACATTTTAAATCTACTCTGTATAGGGATGCACTTAATACCATTTTGATGACATATGATTTGATTTTCTTTGCGGGTTTCCTTGACATAATCTGCAATCAGCCTCCTACATTCACAGGTGGTTCTATTCCCCGTACAATATATCACATGATAATGGCCAATGAGCATAACCATTGGGTAATGGATTTTAGCACCTGGAAAGTGATCATAATCCGCTGGTAGCCATTTTAAAGTTGGATTGCTCCATACTTGACTCCAAGGCTACCACTGTTCCCATTGTATTTTATCCAAATAGTCGGTAGAGATTAAAATGGGACCGGGTTAACCCAAGACTGTTGGAGGGTAAGATTGTGGTGGACAATTATATGTTACTGTTGATGTCTTTCTGATGAGATTTCCCTGAGTTCCCTAGTTCAGGACTTTGAAACTTTGTTCTGTTATCTTGCATGCTTTATTAACCACTCATCCTGTAGCTTGGTCTTTTTCCTCAAGGCTGTTTAATGGTGCATTCTCGAAGGCACATGAACAAAGCTGGCCATAAAGGCTTTCCCTAAAGATGTAGAAGCATCATTGTTGCCTGTTCTATGTATTCAAGCTGGAAAGGCCGAGCTGAGAAGTGAAGCATGGGAGGATCTACTGACGGCAGGTAGTTTAAGAGATTTGAGAAACTTTTTGCCCATTGTTCTCAGAGGCCTTCCTCTAATATAGACTGTCCCATTTCGGAAACATGTTTTATGCATTTCTCCCGCATTTTTAACCCTCTCAATAGAGAGCTAGTAGTCTGTGAAGAGGAAATGAGTGTAGGTAATGGAGACCACCTTTCTGTGCAGTTAAGCAAGTCTATTTCAGTTAAGGAAGCCATTGGGCAAGGTGAATGTGGGAAAGCCCTGATGGGGTCCCAGTTGATTTGTTCAAAAATAGCCCTGATTTATGGGTCCCTTTACTTGCAAATATCTTCAGAGCTGCCAAATATTGCACTCCCCCATCATGGAAATTAGCTACTGTAGTCCCAATTTTTAAGAAGGGTGCTAGAGGTGGTCCAGTTTGTTATAGGCCTGTCTCCCTTATAGATACATCAGTTAGGATTCTGGGGAGGATCCTTTTATCCCGCCTAGATGGATGGGCTACCTCAAATAACATTTTATCAGAGGTCCAGTACAGCTTTGTGCAGGGTATGGGCACGATTGACCAGTGTCTAAATGTGTCGCTTATTGGGGGCAAATATACCAAGTCCATGAAGAGCTCTTTACATCTAGCATTCATTAATTTGTCGAGTGCATGCAACACTGTCAATCATGCCACATTCTGGGCTATGATGGGACACATGGGGGTGGAAGAACCCCTCTTTATTCTCCTCTGGTGAATGAATGCATTCTAATATGGTGAAGATTCGGTATCGGCCAGGAGGCAAGAGTACCCCCTCTATAGTATCAACCGAGGGCTTCCGGCAGGGATGCATCTTGGCTGCCTTTTTGTTCCTGATCTTCATAAATGGTTTAGAGGCCCGTGTATTGCAAGAGAAGTTGGGTTTTCCAAGAATGGGCACTAGGCTTATCGCCCTTCCTCTTTACGCAGTTTCTGCTATTATCTCAGCTAGAACAGCAAACCGTCTGCAAAAAGCTCTTTAAGTCTTTGTTAAATTTATGTCCTCTTAGGATTTATGATGATTTATTTTCAAATCCAATGTAATAGTATGCAAGACAAAAAGAAGTAAGTCCGGGGGCGTGGTCTCGCTGCTAATGCCGTGAGACGGACGTCGGGCGAGCTCCGGTTAGCCGCTGTCCTTTTCCGCTACTAGAGCCGTGTCGGGGCCTTGGAGACGACGCTGCTGAGGGCGCGTTGGCAGCTTAAGCGATCGGGCGCTATCTGGCTGATCGGCGATCCTGTCAGGCTGGCCGTAGTGGTGCCTGTGGCGGCTCCGGGTCTGGCATCAGCCGGGCCGTGGGCGGCTGCCATCTTGAGGCGCCCCGGGGCCTGTGGTGCCGAGCGCCGGCGAGATGCATCAGGGCCCCGGGGGCTCGTGGTGATGCTCTGGAGACCCGGCCCCACCCGCAACGATAAACAGAGGGTCCAACCGCCGACAGGGATCCCCCCCGGCCGCCATCTTAGACCTGCCTGGTGAGACCCATGGCTGCGTGGGCCGGGCCCGGCCCCCTGTTGCCTGCTGAGGTTGCTGTGTCTGGGGCTGGAGGTTGGGGCCCCTTGATGCCGTTTAATGCCGCTCGCCGTCCTGTGGGTCGGGCGGCGGGGCTGACACAGGGCCGGGTCTTGGACGGTGAGACCCCGATGGACGCTGGGCGCCTTTCCGAGCTCTGGGGAGTCTCGGACTGACGTAGGCCTGACACAGTTTCCCGCTGCTGCACCTGCCTGGGGCCCGGAGCAGAGGCCTGGAGGCCCGGGCCCCCCCGACCCTGGTGAGAACACGTGGCAGTGCCTGGCCTGGCCTACTGACACTTTTTGGTGAAATCGCCGGGGCCCTTTGTGTGACGGGCCCCAGACATCGCAGGTCGGACACTCCCTTCCTACTAAGCGCGCCCTCCTGACTGGCGGCGGGGCGCCCTTGTGGACCCTGGTGGGGGTGCCTGAGGCGGGTACCTGCGGCCGCCGTTTGAAACTCTGCTGGACACTGTAGTGCCCTATTGCGGACACCCTCCTGCATATTGGTGTGTTTTCGACGCTTTTTGGGGCACCGGGACTGGGTCTTGACTGTTGGAGTGTGCAGCTCTCCCCCTCTGCTGCACCCAGAAAGACATTCCGGGCCTGTTGGCCGGGCACTGGGCAATGATCTCCAGACTGCCAGATAGACTGCATCTCCCGCTTGTTCTGGCCGGTTGAGACTTATTTTATTTTTTTCTGGCCCCGTGGGCGAGCTCCTGCTTTCAACGCTGGCCGAGTTTTGGCCCTGGGGTAACCAAGAAAGTCACTGCACCTGCCTGTGGGGCTGACACACTCGCGTGCTTGGTGAGACACTGGGGTCCCCGGACTCTGGAGGGCTGGCCCCCTATCTCTTGCCTCTGGCCTGGGGGCGTTATAATCCAGCTTCTTGGGGTGTTTGCTAAGGGAGCCATCCAGCCACGTGCGGTGCCCCTGGGCCTTGACCCTCTGTCTGGTGCGCGCGAGCTTGGGGGGGGGGGGGGGGGGGGAGGCATGTCTCGCTCGAAGGCTGGGAAGGACACAGCGGCACCCCCAAGAGACAATCCTGTGACAGCCTTGTGGAACAAGCCGGGCTCCTCTTCTGCTGTGGATATGGCGGCATCGGCCGGCGGTCCTCTGAACCAGTCACTCAATCTTTCATGACCAACTTTATGCAGGAGCTCAAATCTGAAATTGGCTCCCTTCGCACAGAGGTACAATCTTGTGTCAGGGAGCTCAGGAGAGATGTAGCGGAAATTGGCGGTCAAGTGGATGATTTGGAAAAGACTGTCGATGCCCGTACAGAAGACCAAGAGCAACTTTGGCAACGTATGGCCCTTCTGGAGGAGCAACACATTGAGATCCAAATCAAACAGCTAGACTTGGAAAATCGGGGCAGCCGCAACAACCTGTGTCTCAGTGGGGTCCCCATGGGAGCTGAGGGATCGGACATCATGATATTCATTGTGGACCTTCTTCATGACATCAGAGGGGATGACGATGCCTTCTCTCCGGCACTCGACTGCGCACACCGTGTTGGGCCCCCTTGGCTGCCCCGGTCTTGTCCCTGATATATTGACCCAGGTCCATTTCTTCACAGAAAAAGAGGACATCCTCTGGGCAGCTCGCTCCAAATCCGAACTCAAGGGCGTTGCCATCCAGATATTCCAGGATCTCGACCCCACCACGCTCCGCCGCCGCGGGAAATTCAAAACAGTCACTGACCAGCTAAGGGGGCTGGGCGTTCGGTATCGATGGGGCCATCTGTTCGCGCTCATCTTCCAATGGGAATCTAAGCGCCGGGTGCTGCGATCCTTCCAAGAAGCTGCACAGTTGCTCCACCTCCCGACCACTCCCCCACCCAGCCCCTCAAGACTGCTTTCTCTGTCGCGAGCCTGCGAAACCTCAATGGGCCAGGGTGTCTCTATCTCGACGCCTGTCTCACCCAAAAGACCGTACCTCCTCACAGGCTAAACAAGACATTATCGAATACCTCCGTTCCACTGGACAGTGGGCAATCTCCCTCACACTCTCTACCCACGGAGCCCTAACGCCTAGCTATTTTTCGCCATGCCCTGCTCCTTGTAGTTATTCTTGACCACCTGCGTAGGCTGGGATGGCCGAGTGTTACTTTGGACATTTTATATTTCTTCGTTGGCTGTTCTTCCTTTTCCTTTGTTCTTTTTCTCTCTTTGCTTGGATGTGAGGATGAGCCCCGTAACCATGGGGGCGTTGTTCCTTGTGCGAGGGTGGCTGGGTGTTACTTCTGTTCCCCCTGCCTCCCTTTGGATTTGGCTTATCTTACCTACTATGCATGGCTTCCTGTTGAGTATCTCTATGCTGTATGAGGTGGGAGGTTGGAAAGCGCTGCGTCCCCCTCTGCTCTCCCTGCCAATGATGGCGACCTATCATTGCCATGTTTGAAGCTCCTTTCCCTTAATGTCAAAGGCCTGAACTCCCCTAATAAGCGTCGCCAAATACGGCGATACTTATTACAGCAGAACCCGGAAGTTGTCTTTCTGCAGGAGACCCATTTGCTGAGGGCCGATATCTCCCGCATGGCCTATCCTAGATACACCCTTTAATACAGGGCCTCTGCATCTACTAAATCGGCTAGGGTGGCTATACTTTGCTGGGCAGGTGTCCAGCATGCGAGCCCTAAGGTGATCCGTAGCAAGGATGGTAGATTCCTTAAATTGGTAGTCGAGATCGGGCAACAGTCTTTTACACTTTGCAACATCTACGCCCCCTACCACGACAAGACCTCTTCCTTAGGGAGCTTTTGCAAGAAAAGATCTCTCAAGACGAGTCCCATCTCATCCTGGGGGGCGACTTTAACCTGGTCTGGAATGCGGGTCTCAACCGTAGCGAGGGCTCATTTCATGGGGCGGGGGCCATGTCCTCTACCCTAAAGTGGCATTTAACAGATCTCGGCCTAATCAATATCTGGTGCTACCATTCTCCCATGACACGTGACTATTCTTACTACTCTCATGTCCACTGTTCTTACTCGCGCACCGATTATCTCTTTGTTTTCCCACTCTCAGATCAGTGAAATCCTCTCGGCGTTCATGTCGGATATTTCCGTCTCTGATCACGCCCATGTAGAACTTCTCTTGCAGGATCCCTCTTCTCATTTGCGTCGTATTCCCTTTAGGCAATTTCCTCCCCACATTCTTCGAGATCCCGTGGACTTTGTGGAACTCCGGGACGCCATTACGTCTTACTTTGCGTCTAACGACCTCCCTGAGACTCCTTTCCCCGTAGTCTGGGATGCTTACACGGCCACGATTCGGGCCGTATGACATCCATTGCCATAGCCCAGGCTCGGGAGGCCCGCCTTTTTGAAGATGACCTCTCTCGAGATATAAAAGCACTTGAGAGATTGGATCAGGAGCATCCATCGGTTATTCACAAGAGACGTTTAGCCATTCTTAGATGCCAGTTACAGGCACATAGGACCAGCAAGGCAGAACATGCCCTCCTGGCCCTGAAACAACGGTATTATGACTGGGTGGGAACGGTCCTGGCCCGCTGTCTCCGGACGCGGGCCGCTAAGGCACACATCGCTAAAATAAAACTGGAGGATGGCACCTGGGCCACCACAGAAGCTGCTAAATTGAAAGCCTTTCATGACTATTATTCATCTCTCTATGCACGGGAACCACCCAGTCCTGAACAGATACAAGCTGTACTGGGAGATTATCCCTGGTCTCCGGTTGGCCTCCATCATGCACAGCTTCTGGAGGAGCCGCTAACTCAGGAGGAAATCAATGACACCTTGACTGACCTCTCCCTCGGGAAATCCCCGGGTCCTGACGGCCTTCCGGTCTCTTTCTATCGCATATTTCTCCCTCAACTCAAGGCATGTCTAGCCTGTCTTTTTAATTCCTTTTCAGACACTGACGGACCCTCCGCCTCGATGGCAATGGTCAAGATTGCCCTGCTCCCCAAGCCAGGTAACGATCCCACGTTATGCTCTTCTTTTCGTCCTATTGCGCTTTTAAACACAGATCTTAAACTGTATACTAAAATATTAGCGAAGCGACTCGATCAGCATTTACCCGGACTCATTGAACCTGACCAGGTCGGTTTTATCCGGCATCGACAGGGAGCGGACAATGTGAGTCGCATTGTGCACCTATTAGGAAAGGCTCATCACTGGAAGATACCCGCATGCTTGCTGTCACTCTTAAGGCATTTGATCGAGTGGATTGGGTCTTCCTTCGGGTCGTCCTGAACAAAATAAGGCTGGGTCCTCAGATGATCGCCAGGATTATGGCTCCTTACCTCTCTCCCTTGGCTCAGGTACGGATCAACGTCCAAATCACGAACTCCATATCGATTCATAGAGACACTCGTCAGGGAGGTCCTCGCCCCGCTTTTTTATTCGCCCTAGTTGTAGAACCCCTTGCTAATATGATACGTTAGTCCCCTGATATCCATGGTATTCCCATCGGAAGGTTGGACCAAAGGATAGCCTTGTTTGCGGATGATCTCCTTCTCTCACACACTCACCCGCACACCTCCTTGCCAGCCCTTTATGGCCTACTCCAAACGTTTGAGCTGTCCTCTGGCCTCAAAATCAATCATTCTAAATCTTGGGCCCTGAATCTCTCAATTCCTAAGGCGGAGATCCCTGTGCTCCAATCTCTTGCCCCCTATCAATGGGCCACACACTCCATTAGATATTTGGGACTCAATTTGACCCACACTCTCGCCACATGGTCACAAGCCAACTGGCAGGACTGCAAAAAGGCTGCTATGGAGGATCTGGGGAAGTGGAAAAGTCTCCCTCTTCCTGGCTGGGCTTGCCTGAACACAGTAAAATTTAGGTGCGCCCAAAAATATTATACCTGTTTCAGACTCTCCCTACGCCTTTCCTGCAGCACCAGATCCTTAGCCTTCAATGCAAGCTCAACACATTCATTTGGGGGGGTGGGGCGACCTCGCTTCTCCAATAAAATCCTCATGCTACCACAAGACGGGGGGGTCTGGCTTGTCCCAATCTGTTGGAATACTACTGGGCTTCTCACCTTCGCTTCATTTCAGAATGGATGACATGGGAAAGTGAGGTTTGGTTCCATATTGAAAGGGCGGTGACTTATAGACCCATATGGGATCTTGCCTGGATCCCACGGGAGGCTATCTCATACAGCGCTTACTTGGCCATACCCACAAAGGCGTTGCTCGGTATCTGGGACAAGCTGGCACTGCCAAGGGGTCTCACCTCCTTCCCATCTCCTCACACTTGGATCGCGCGTAACACACATTTCCCGCCTGCTCTACTCCCACATTCCTTCTTGGACTGGACAGAGGGGGGCTGTCGAACACTTCAGGATCTCTTCACCGGGGATTCTTTTAAATCTTTTGACCAATGTAAACGGGACTTTCAAATTTCAGATGGGGCTAGGTTTCAGTACCTCCAACTCCGACATTGGGTTCAGGCGTCCTCCTCGGCACAGGCGGCTACCCACCCCTTCACGCCCTTTGAACGATTGGTACGCTCTTTCGACAACTCCAGGGGCCTCATTTCCCGCACATACCATGTCCTCCAACACTCCCCAAGGGTCACTCCACACACGTATCAGTCTAAGTGGCAGTCTGATACATCCACTGACATCACACCGATACAATGGGATCATTTGTGGCGCAACATTCCGAAGGTCTTTCATAGCATCTCTCAGCGGGAACCGCATACAAGGTCATGACACAGTGGTACTACACCCCACATAGGCTACACAAAATGTTTCCTACTTCTCCACCCCTTTGTTGGTGTAGCTTGAACGCTCCTTGGGACTTTCTCCACATTTGGTGGAGTTGCCCGCTCTTGACCACTTACTGGAAGGAGATCCTCAGTCATATTAAGATGGTAATCTGCTTTCTGCTGCCCGAAATCCCAACTACAGTCCTCCTAGGCCTCCGTCAGTAAACCTGCTTGCCATGACCCGCAGGGAATGGCACTTAAGCCTCCATATGCTTGGCGCTGCCAGGCAAATCATAGCCCTCTACTGGAAAAAGGCCGAAGCACCTCCGGTAACTGTTTGGTTTACCCGCCTGTGGCATACCATGGCTATGGAGTTGCTCACTGCGCGTTTACTATACCGAGACACTAAGTTCACCAAGCTTTGGCAACCACTGATAGATCGCCTTTGCAAACTAGAGAATGCCAGCTTCCAGCCCCCGACATTCCGGGCCTTACGCCTTTTTGAGGAAGCTGTATACTCCTCAGATGCGGTTAATCTTTGGGAAAACAACAGAGACGCCTCCTGACCCTTTCCTTCAGCAGAGCTCAACATGCAGGCTTCCACCCTTCCACCATATTCTTCGGCATAGATAACATCTCCCTCCTCCAGAATGATACTCAAGACATGCGCTGCCCTGAGATTCAGAGGCTCCCCTGTTTTCTTAGCCCAAGACTGCTGAAATTTGGGAAAGCTGAATGCCACCCTCCTCCTCTTCTTTCTATCTTGCTGTCTTACCTTCCTCTCTCTCTCTCAATACTCCTTTCTCTCTCCTAGTTTTCTAATTGATTTTTGATGGTTCTGATGTTCCAGGCTATATATTTGCATATTGGATATGAGTAACTCCCTAGAGTGTCTAAGGATCACGGTACTGAGAACATTGATAAGACACGTAATGCCTAAAGCCTGTATTGTCATGTTTGGTTGTAAACGGAGACATACTGTGATTAATCTCAAGCTGACCCATGCAAATCTAATGGCCGGTGGATCTAATGTGCATGACTCTGTGGGTTGAAAAGTGTATGTTTGCAAAATGCCAATAAAGGGATACATTTTTTTTTTTAAAAAGAACTAAGTCCAAAGCTTTACATTCAGGGGAATCTGGCAGTTAAGGTGTCTAACTTGTGTTATTTGGGTCTTCTTTTTAACTCTCAGCTAAGATTGGACCCATTGCTAATCTTAAAGGACTCAACATAGAGACATTGAATACATTTTCCGTTTGCAGTAAAATTGGGTCATAGACCTGTAAAAGAAATGAAGGCGCATTTTAATGCCAAGTGTCTTTCCATTGAATCATATGGGACTGGAGTGTGGAGTTTATTGGCTGCTCCTGACTTCAAATCTTAGAAAATTGTTTTCTTCGGCGACTATTGATGGTACCTCTGGGAACTTCAACCATTGTTTTGTCATTCGGAGGTGGGCCTACAATTCCTAGAGGATTGTATGGGTTTGGCTCTGTTACTTCTATGGATAAAGGTATGGAATACACCAGAATTAGGATTCTCTTGACTCTTCTTTCGTGATTGTTTGGACCTGGAGAATGCTGATAGTATTCTCTAGCTTGCATATATACGCCGCAGTTTTAGGCAGCTGGGGCTCAGTGGTCTTTTTAAAGAACCAAATCAAATATCACGTGCAGCGAAAGCCTTAGTTAAGACTGCCTACTTTGAACAGGCTCAATCGCTTACGCAAACTTTCTGCAAATTTATAACATGTGATTTTTAATTGGGAGTCAAAATTCTATTATAGAAAATACTCAATACAGATTTTATTTGACAATCATACATTTGGGTACTGTACACTTGTTAGTGGCATTTTCAGTCCAAGGCGGGTGGCAAAATTACCTTCCACCAAGTCCGTGTGATGGTCCCTCGAGTCAAAGCACCTTGCACTTTTTACTTTTTTGTGCACTTTGTAAATATGTGAGGAGAACTTTTTTGGTCCCTGTTTAACGCTCCTGCTCTTTTAACTCGTATCTTGAAGGTTATAGATTTTTATCCAACTTTGAAACCCCAGAAGTTCGCCTAGCTGCTATAAATTTTACTAGGGAAGCACTTTACATTATGAAGTCACTGGCTCACTTTGAGACTCTTAAGTGTGTGTCCAGTCATTGTATGATGTCAGTAGATGCTGCTGTAATTGACCCCTTGAATATTTTTTAATGATGCTAGTTTTATTACTGAGCACCCACTTATTGTATGCTGTAATTGGATACTTCCTTAATTGATCCATTGAATGTTTTTATTGATATCGGTTACTGTATTTTTACGGCTGTTTTTATTGATATTTGTATTATAGCATTATTTTATGGCTGTTTAAGCTGCATAAAGATTTCTCGAACGAACGTATTAATATGATGGGCTTGTATGTAGATACATTTTAGCCTTTGTTGTCACAAGTGCATCCATTCTAAAAGTTAATTTGAAGTTTTTGAGTAATAAATGTGGACTCTTGACCACATTCACTCATCCTCCACATAATCCACGAAGGTGATTTCAATTTTTTGGATTAATTTGGTTAGCTACTGTTTACAAAAAGAAGCTCTGTTTGCATTGATTATAATTTGCAAACTATCACATGATTAACAAATATTTTTCCCTTTTTCCGAAAGGTTGGATATTAATGATAATATGCAGCTGTTCATGAAAAGCAATTCCAGTACGGGCACCTAGTGTTTTAAATGTTTTCATTGGTGCAAAGTGTAAACCAATGGTAAAACAAAATGTTAATAGTAGTATTCAAACAATCTTATCCTTTCCTATTAAAGCTGATCGATTCTGTTAGAGTACAATTAAAAAGATTTGAGGTATGATAAGGTATTGTGCTTGAGCAGAGTGCAGGATTAATTGGCTACATTGTTTGAATACTGCCCTCTCCCAGTGTATCAAACTGTGTTATTGACTGGATCACTGGTATCTAGTCTCATAAGTAAAGGGTTGTGTAGGACATTTGTATATTCATTTGCAAGAGTAAGGAATTGTGCTTACAGCTAGGTGTAAAAACGCCTTCAAGCTCACTGTTGATTCCCAAACACTGTATGCAGGAATGTCTGTTTCATCGGTAGTACAGCACGATCAAGTCACCATCACGTGCAAACCGTTATCCATGTTGCTCACACCAGCGAGGAATGCTAGAACTAGAGCAACAAATTGAAGGTAGGCATTCAAACGTTGCTCCTGATAAAGCAGAAATCTGTCCTTCATGCTTTTTCCTCTGGGTTTGTTGGTCTCGCTTCCAACCTATCTTTGCTCTGTTCCTGTGCAACCTACTGGCTTAATATTGTCTCTTTTTAAAACCAAAAATAAGAAATAAACTGAATACCCAAGGATATGGAGACGTGAGTAGTTTCTCTAGCATGCCCATCCTGGTTTCACATCCATGGCTCCATGTAGATCAGACTTTTAATCTGCACACAATCATCTAACTCTCAAACCATCTCTTCTTGTCTCGGACATACAGGTCATTCTGAAATACGACACCCTTAATAACTGGCCTCCCAGATTCTCACACTCCACTACTCTACTGTCACACCTACATAGAACTTAAAGGCTTGGCCAAAACAACTGCCCTTCACACTGACCCAGCCACATTCTTCCAGTCACCGCACCCCTTCTGGAAGGGTACAAATGTTTGCCGCTTGCTAAATATATTTTCTTCATCTATCATAGGTCTTAAGCCTGATAATGGATGTTTCGTTAACTAATACATATTTGCTGCATAGCCAGATCACTAATTAGATTGGTTAATGACATTGACACCGTTATACAGCAACTGTGCCCATCTATTCTCCTGTTTCTTAAGTATCCTCGGAGGTATGAACCTTGACAACCAGACCTAAAGTATTATCGATTCCTCTTTGACCATTCCTTTACTCACACCCACCAACCCGCTATGGTAACCAGCTTTATTTTATTCTCCCCTCTCTTCCATGGTCCTTCAGCAGCAAACCACACACTACACCAGCGATAGTGACTCAAGCTCAAGACAAAAAAATCTTTTCAAATTCACTTCTACACACCACCTTGCACTATATATGGTTATCTTCCACCTGCAAAACTCCCTTACCTCCGACTTAAACCACATCCTGCACCGCGCTCTTGCAAAACACTATCCCTTTGCACCTTCTCCCCTACCTCTGCATACAAATAGCTGTTGGTAAGGCAACTTCCAGCAGTTGACCTGGGTGTTATGAAATTACCCGCTATGCCCTAGCTACTGCTAAGTCCAATATGTATTGCAATCACAAGTCATCTCTGCTATCCAACATCATGCCATCCCCAGCTTTTCTAAAACAAAAACGTTCTATTCCTGCGGCCTTCTACAATCCCCTGTCTGGCAACTTTTTGAATCCTTTTCTCTTCTTACAATCTGTCTTCTCCGCCAGAAAATTAATGACTGTTTGCTCGCATATAGATGGGTTCCTTTTTTGCTGCCAGATACCAGCTTTGGATATCCTAAAGATCTGGCCCCTCCTAACTTTTAATATTGCTAAACCAGTATTTTTTCATAGGTACATTAGATTAATGCAAAACCCTGCACTGTGCTAATGCGACTTCCAAAGTACACAATCTCCTAATGAAAACTTTACCATCGGTCTTCTTCCTCTCCTACCTCTCGCAGTGTACATGCTGGCTGATTGATCAACCAGTAGAGCCCAGTTGTATTGTGTTTTGCTGTTTAAAAGAGACTAAAGGTTTAATAACGTCCTTAAGGTTGAGACGGTGTCCAGATCCACCCTCTCCGGCCCACTTGTCTCCCCACCTACTCCTTTTGATGTTACCTTAAACCGTTAGGTATCCTTCTTGCTTCCGCTCATTCCATATATCTCAGTGAGGTAGTGTTTCTAAGCACTGTTCAAAGGGCTGTAAATATCCATTCTTAGCTTGGGTTGCAGTTGTCGGGGTGGGTGAGCGCTCTAGTCTCTTCTGCCACTTAACCATCATTGATTATTTCAAATAGGAGAATGGCCTCGGTAGTCGCCATCAATCTCCTCAACCTTTGCCTAAGAATGTCCACCCACACTATCCATTTCGACCAGTAGCTTACTGATAAACCCTTATGTAAGATTGTTATTGAAAATCTGTATTGCTTTTCTATGCCAAATTCGTAGACCCCCCCCCCCCCCCTGCTTCTACCAACTTGCATCGAGCCTGTATAACATTGAGTCTCTTGATTTTAACCGTTTTCTTCTTTAAATTGAGGAAATGTTTGCACCAGAGAGAGTGCGTGTGAGTGTAGTCTGCAGATCCCAGATTAAAACCCACATGTCCTTGACTCAGCTGCTCAGCCTTCAGAGGTGGACAGTAACGTTGAATAGGGTGACTGCCTGTTATTTACTGTAGTACATAACTACTGTAAGTAAACACTCCTGAAATTACCCTGAAACCTGAATTTTATGTAGTATACGTACATGGAGGACTACCTCGTGAATGGAGGACTACCTCGTGACGTCTTAAATGTGAAAGCTAAGGGCGATTAAACTGGGACACCACCACTGTCCCCTGTTGCATTCAGTCTGTTTGTCATGAAATATGCCGCTGTGTACTTAGTAACTTTGTTTTTTAATTCATACCTGTTTCCAATCACAGTCTACATTTGTTGCCATGAACTGCTCACCTGTCCATGTTTCCCCGCTACGTTTGGCTGGGGCACTTTGTCTAGGATCAGCCTGTCCGAGTCTTTTAAGAAAGGTCCTGTCTTTATTTTATCAGGAGTGGTCGTCTTTATGATGGTTCCTTGAAGCCTCCGCAGTTGAAAGCGTTGTGTTCGCCAGCGGTTGTCATATGTGTAGAATGCGAGCTTGCGTTTCGAGTGGACAGAGTAGTTTAGAGTTTACCCTTTCAATGCTGGCTTAAAGTGGAGCATCTGGCGAGATTGGGAGTGTGGCTGGCGTTGCTGTGGTTACTGTAGCTGTTTGAAGAAGAATGTCGCCGAGAGGGCAACTTTCTAATGTGCGAGTGGAGGCTAGGAATTCGGTGTGATCACACAACAAGCCTCCTGATAACACGCTCGGCGTGCACTGTGGGCGGGGTGTGGAACCTGCAAGTCTGTGCACTCGGGCTTGTGTGGGTTAGCTATTTTGTTTTCAGAGCAGCCAGAGGGTTTACGGTTTACACTGTTTAAAGGCCACGTTTATTTACTTAGGTGGGGGTTGGGCTGAGGCGCAGGAGATGTGTACAGTCAACTGTTCCAGGGAACCCAGCTAAGGGAAAGTCTCCAACCCACACTGCAAGTAACCAAAACCGAACCCGATTTTTGGATTTTTAGATAATTTCGCGTTGCTCGGTCACTAATTTTATGTTTCGTATTGAAAATGAGAACACAGGCTGCGTCACTCTAACCCAGACTTAAGTGTATCATTGCACGCCGAATGTCCTGAACAATTACACCCCCACATCGGGATGAGGAACAGCTGCACTGTTTCGATATTTAACTTTCTCAGAAAATATCTTGGCGATGATTTGTAAAGGCTTGAATTGTGTAAACAAAGTGTAGCGTCTAAATAAAATTAATTCATCAACATTGTACTTGAATACCATTTTTAGTTCAGAAACCCACTTAAATTATATCGGTGGTTTTCAGTGCTGAACTACTGTAAATAGTATATGCTTTCACACCATTTTATCCAGTGAAACAACATTTTCTATCTATCTTGCAGAAAACTTTAAATTGTATTTAGGACACGGAGGAGGGGATTATGCCTTTACTTGATTTGCTCAGCAGCCTAACGGGAACATTGAAACGTTATAACCATCTAGGACTTCAATTGCCATGAGTTTGAACAAAGAGCAAGTGTCCAGCAGTCAGAGGCCATGCCATCCACAAAGAGAAGTACTAACTCTTTCTTTGTGTGAAAAGACAGCCTGTTCTCCATTTATTGGTAATCTTGCCTCTGTTCGGGATCCATGAAACACAAACACAACATTGAAACCTATAGTTCGTAACCTGAATAAACATATGTGAACAATGATTTTATTGAAACATACTACAATAGATATGATAACATCAATAAAAATATTATACCATATGGTGGAGATCATGATTCTGGTCGTGTGACTATCTGGACCCTGTCACAGCCTGGTGGGATAATCCTTACCTCAGTGTCCTTAATAGAATTGAAACTTTCCTTCAGGATAGGTAGGAACATGTATGTTTGATGTCCTGGACTGGAAATTCGGATAATGCAAGTTGAAAACTTAAAGTTCACCATTAATGCCACAAGCATCACTGGTTTGAAATAAAAATGTATTAAAAGTTGAATGATGACGAATCTCTCCCTTTAATATATCTTCCAAGAGACCTCTTACAGAAAAAGCCTTAGATGCCATGGCATCTCGTACTGAATGAGCATCAAAAGAAAGCCCACGTCACTCCTTAACCAATGACCCCACTTTAAATTGTGGAAGAAGAAATGGGGTTAAAAGGCTTCATAACTACAATCCGTAACAATTTAGTCTCAGTCTTCAGTCATGGCCTCATAGACCCTAATGCACCCCACCATGCGCACTTAGTTTTCCAGAAAAGGGGGGGGGGGTACTGAACCATCCTGGTATTGGACTTTATGATCCGAGACATCAAAAGGTGACACCATATAAAGTGAACATTGTAGAGGACACATCCAGCACTCTCACATCACACCTACACTTGCACGAAACAAGGCGCTAGAGCATGCCAACTTACCTAATAACTGCTTTTTGGTTAGGAATTCATTATCTTGCCAGGACTCTAGGAGGTGCAACACTACATTGGCATCCCACATACAAGTGTTCTTCAATTCTGGCGCCCCTGAGAAGCCTGCATACCAATGGATGTTCACCTGTCGGGATCCCGTTACAGGGAAGCCAAGCCATAATTTGATGATTTTAAAAAGAAAGTTCGGAATATACATTATATTTTCCCTGGCCCCCACCACTCTCCGGATCCAGATTCCCTCCCATACACCAGGTCCATCTGCAGCAAGCTAAGCTTTACTGCTTATCTGTGGACTCTGACCACACCTTCTTGATGACTTCACAAGCCTGTTCTAAAACTCATGGGATATTCCTATGTCTATGGTAATCTTCCACAGCATTTTCCGGAGAGTCTCATCCAGTACCAGCGAGTGTGAAGTGCCCCAAATACCCTTCAGTTTGTTCGGAATCAGGGGAATAAGAAGTGGAGATACTGAGAATGTTTCAGAACTGCTGGATACCAAGCTTGGGCTCTCCATACTGATATCACCAAGATCAACGTCTCCTCCTATCTTCGGACCTGTGCTGGTCTGTCTTGAGATCATAGAGAAAAGCTGAAACGAGTACCCAAAGCATTTCCTCCGAACTTGCATGAATGCATCCGTCATCAATGCGACTTGTCTTCAGCTGAAAGTGAGGGAATTGA
Source organism: Triturus cristatus (assembly GCF_964204655.1). NCBI lineage: Eukaryota > Metazoa > Chordata > Amphibia > Caudata > Salamandridae > Triturus > Triturus cristatus. The sequence goes on along the minus strand of NC_140585.1, from coordinate 982,446,139 downwards.
TAATTGAGCCATGAAGCGGAGAGATTCGCCTGGCAAGATCACAGCTTGCGTATGATAATGTGAAAAAGTTTTAGATCCAGGTTCAAAGCACTGGAATTCTTTAGATGTCTGGAATTCCTCTGTGCTGTGAGATTGAACTTACCATGGAAGGAACTCTGCTGTTATCTGAATGCTCCTGTCCAAGCAGAAGTGACAAATGTTCTTTGCTAGTTCCACCAGGACTTTTCCCTCATCCTTCCAAGAAGGTTTATGTATTGGACCGCTGAGGTGTTGTCCTTTTTCAGTAGAATGCAGCACGTGATTCCGTCTGTCATCAGGCAAGTCACTGCATATGATCGCACCAGCAATTCCTGACAGTTGAAATACAACTCTCGCTCCTGTTTTGACCATGGTCCTCCTGTGGTAATATTTCTATACTGGGCCCCCCAACTTGAAAGGCTTGAATCCAACGCTGCAACCGTATCTTGAGCAGACTGAAGATAACCTTGCCATTATTTGGTTTGGCCACCACTAAACCTTTGTCCTGGCTTCCTATGCCATTTGAGCCTTCCGCGCATAGGCCAGCCCTTTCCTAAGGTGAGCGGTCTTCAACCCCTGCAGTGCTCAATAGTGAAGGGGTTCTGGAAAGATCACTTATATTGATGATCCCAAAAGCCGTACAGTGTTTCTCTTGGTCTATGAGAATCCTGTCCATTTCTAAGAAGAGGAGTTAGGGTATTTTTCTTTGAATTTGGATGTGATAGAACTCTATTTGAAAACCCAAAACTATTTACTGAACACAAGCATCCCAAGTTATCTCTCTCAATTTGTGTAGAAATAGTCCTATCCTTCCCCTCCACTTTTGGTTGGAAAGAAGGGGATGGGGGGCCTTTTCTGAGTAGCCTCCCTGAGCTTTTGATGCACTGTGGAAATTTCCCATGTCTCCATGTCCTTTGCTGGCAGCCTCTGGCAGGAAGAATCCTCTGAACATCTTTAGGTTTCGCCTGCAAGCTCTATGAAATGTCTTGTAAATAAATAAAAACAAGCATTGGAAATGCAATAGGACTCGCATTTGTTGGAGTTGGAGCTATTGACATTGTAAATGGCAATGTTTTTTATTTATCCTCGGGGCTTTATATAGCGCAAACTTAACAAGAAGGTATGAGAGCGCATTAGATGACTTGCAGAAAAGGAAATAACCTTTGGGGAGAGGTGGCTTAATAGAGCTGCTGTCTCGGGAACTGGCGAACCAGGTTCGAGTCCCAGTAATTATGGACAAATCACGTAAACGCCCCGTGCCTAAAAACAGTAGTTGTCTCTGTGGCTTTATTTATTCTGCCCGATAATTTAACAGCAGTGACACTTTTGCAAAGTTCCAAAGGGGCTGGGGCAATGCAATGGTGGTAAACAGAGCTCCGGTGGGGCAGGGCAATACATATGAGCGCAGAACTGGAGTGCGATGTCAGACACCGGTTGAAGAGGAGCAGCAAAAGAGACGACAAAAGAATGCATGTGCCACTCTAGGTTTTAGTAAGACGTATTGGCTTGTAAAAAAACATCATAAACAATAACAATTCCTGGAAACCATAGAATAGAGCAGCAAGAACGCTGACAATTTTGTTCGGAGGAGCCTAAAATAAGTTATAATACCATACTTACAGGCATGGTTGGAAAGTGTATAAATAAACAAGAAATGTCCAGCGCTGAGAGCAGGTAGGCAACCAGGATTACACGTTGCTTTTGGCTCACATGTTCAGTCTTTCTTTCTTTTCATCTTTCTGGTTTAGCTCCTGATACTTTTTACTGTTTCGTAAACCTGCCCCTTCATTCATACTGTCGGCGAGGGTGTAGTCCGATGCTAAGTATTTGCAATGCAATAGGGCTCGCATTTACGCGAGACCTATTGTTTTGCAAATGTTAGGCATTACGACAAAAGGGGGGAGGGGGAGGGGGTAGCACAGATAATGTGAGTGCGAAGGCACGGTAGGCATCACAACAACAGGAGGTAGGGCGCAGGAGGGTTATTTGAAGCCCTGAAACTGTAGTAGGTACCCCCTGATCTGTTTGCTGGTACCCTGGTTAGACATTGAACATCAAGGTGCAGCCTCGGAGGTCCTCTGGAAGTTGTAGTGCTAAACAGGCAGCCCGATAGCAAGAGGCTACAACCCCCATCCATGCAGAGGAGCCTGCATCACTGCCTGCCTCCCCACAGTCCCTAGTGACGCCAGTGCCGAAAGACACCAGACTTACTTTTTTGACACGCCTAATATAAAAGCATTGCCAAAGGCATCGCCCAGACAAGCCTGCGTTTTATAATTTTTTTTTGTAAACATTTAACAAGCATTCAAAGGCATCACAACAATGTGAGAGATGGCGGGGGAGGGGTTATTTGAAGACACAGACAACATTTGATCTCAAACAGTACAAACAAGTCAAATTGGTCCGGACGCGAGCGAGCGCCCACCGCGCGAAAGTGAAAGCAAGCGCGCGGGCACGCGCGCTTGGCGGGGGAGCGCATTTCAGGCTGGGGAGCGGACCCTTTGAAGTATGATGCCGAGGGCGCCAGTGGGCTGAAGCGCTTCCCAAAACTGATTGCATGGCGGCACGATGCACGTGATTGTGCGCATGCTCGCCATGCAATCCACTTTTGAGAGCACTTTGAAATGCCCCTCTTACTAGAGTCTCGCACAGCGATTGCGTAAACGCAATAGCTAGGCGAGATCTAAAAAAAGGCCTTAGAAGCCGCCCATTACTTACCATTGGTTGGCTCCCATATCACTAGTTTCCTTGCTTCCTATTGGTCAGCTACTCCTCCTGGCATCAGCTTGCGTCTTGAGTCTTTGTCCATACTGGGGAGCTTGGGCAAGTACTGAATCCTGAAGCCAATGTCCTTCCACTGGCCACAGGCTCCTACAGGTACTTTTTTGAAAATTTACTTTTTCTTTTGATTTTGTCAGCAATCCCTCTTCACTCCCACCCTCTGTTGTGATTTGACCCACTCTCCTTTGTGTTTTCAAGCCCCACCCCTTCCGCTCTCCTATGTGTTTTCAACTCACCCGTACTCCGTTGCATTTTCAAACCGCTCCCTCACCGCCTCCCATTTTAATGTCAGACTCCACAATGATGTAGCGCTTGGAAGCATCCCACAGATGTTGCATAAAGCACTTACTCTGAATCTGACATTTCTGCCCTTTTTGTACCACTGTTGGGAGCCCTCAAACATTCTTGTGTCGTAAGCAGAAGCTACAGACTCTTCTATCAGCAGGCAGCTATACAGCCTGTACATGAACCTCTCTAAACACAAGACGAGGTTGCTTCAGAGCAGCACCCCAATTTTACTGTTAACCCCCCACATCTGCCCTCAGCTAGAGAACAGTCTGTGCAAGGAGAATGTGGTGAAACGACCAGAGCTGCTGACTGTAGAACTGGGGAGTCTTTGCGTCAGCACAACAAACTGTGATTCTGGGCAAAACACTTCCATCTCTCCTATCCCTTTTAAACATAGAAAGGTAATCTTGTGTAATGTGACTGGTGATCATGAAATGCATTCTAGTACCTTTGGGTTAAGTTTGTGCTATATAAAACTGCAAAAAAAAAACAACTGATTCCATAGAAAATCTATTTCTAATTTCATTATGGGATTAAACCCTTTTAAAATAATTCAAAAATACTCTTCTCCGAGTCTTGGAGGAATGGGGTACTTTAATGTTTTTTTACACTGCTCGTGATACTGCTGTATGTAATGCCAAAAACCTACCAGAAGCGGGTATCCAATGTAGGCCCATGAGAGCGAGATCTATGCCAGGATTTCAGGGTAACCACACAAAATAAACGAACATACAAATAATATAATGGGAATTTATTTACTTAATTGGTGTTTATTCTGACATTGTGGCCTGGCTGACTGTACCTACATTGGACACCCTTGCGTGATTAGGTCCTTCACTCTGCATTGATCAATGTGGTTGTACGGTTAATGCTTTCTCACAGGAGATGGTTTGGGATTTGGTCTCATACTATATACCACAAAAGGTATTTTATCCAAAAAAGAACAGATTCTAAAGGAACAGTTTCAATATGTAGACCACGATCTGAAAGTATTGAAGCACTTTTACATGAGCACCTGTTACATTACAGAAGGCCGAATTAACTTCATATTTATTATAGGCTAATCAATGCAAAACTTATTGAGGCATTTCATTGTCGTCGCCATCTATCATACAATGATTTACATCGGTGTGCATACGTTCTAGCACCTAGTTTATCCCCTTCCCCCAAGAATTGCTTACCCTTCTCCCGTTGTCTGTGCTCTTGGTTTTTATTTTTACTGTCTTACATAACGCCAACTCGACCCGAGGTTTTGGAATGCTTTCACAGGAGCACCAGTTACATTACACCAGGCCGAATAACTTCTTGATTATAGGGCTTTTTTTTTCTTTCTAAATAACTTTAAGCCATGTTGAACAACATGTAAAAAATATATTTTTTTAATTGATAAAGCCAAGATGTCACGTAGGCAAAACCTATTGGCACTGACATGTACAGTGACACTTTTGTGCCAAGCACTTTTTTTTTTAAGCATTATTGGAGCTTTTCCAATTAAAAAAAGGTGGTCACAAACTTGCCTAGTATTTTATTGAAGGGATCTCTGAAGAGACCACACTCTGCCAACGGGCCCACCTCAGTTGTGGCCTGTTATAGCCCAGTTTTGTATCATTATTGAAAGAGATAGTATTCTCCCTAAATGTGCGCATTTCCGAGTAAACCAATTGTTTTCTGTGGCCCGCCCGGCAAAATGTCTGTGAAAATTGCATTACTAGATCCTTTGGCCTCTTCAACCATGCCCAACATTTTCATTAGGGACCCTACGTTACCTAAAAGCTTGCTGCGGCAAGCTTCACAGAAACGATTGAGCCATATTTTGGGATGCTGTACAAAGTTGCTGATAAAAATGGCCATCTTGCCATCAGTCTGTGGGGTTAGGACTACCTTGCCCTCTAGAAACTGTCTTAGACATTTTGCCTTGTGCAGACAACTAGTTACCTTATCGTTGGGCTTTTTGATTCTACTGACTACATACTGAACTACCTTAACAGCTGGAGTCCAACATACGTACCAGCTCCTTTGCCCCTGCTATGCTTTCCACCCTGAGATGATTGGATATCTTCTCCGCAGCCCTCCCCTCCCTCCCCACCCCGTGAGGTCAGTGACCCCCCCCCCCCCACTCCCCCAGGTCAGGGCCCAGTGCGGCTTCACTGGTTGCACCGCCCAAAAGCTGGCCTTGCACAGCGTTCCCGTCACTGATCTAAGGGCGGTGGGTTTGAATTTTCATTTTAAAAGAAAGTGCCCCAGCATGCCTCCGCCGCATGCCTATGGACAGCGGGCCTAAATTCTTACTTTAAAAAAAGTATATAATAAATACTGCCCCAGCGGGTGGTGGACCCAAATTCATACTTTAAAAAAAAAAAAAAAAAGTTCAAGTGCGGACGGCCTGTATTCTTACTTAAAACAAAAAATATATAGTGCCCCACTGAGTTCCGCTGCATGCCAATGGGCGGCGGGCCTGAATTCTTTCTTTGTTTTAAAATTGTTAGGGGCTTGTCATGTTTCAGTTTTAACTGGTACTTCTACCCATTTTGAGGACTGCTTTTTACAGCAGGAAACCCCAGCTTGTAGAAAACTACACAAGAACAGTACAAACATGAGAATGGGCAGCAATGACGTGCACAGTCCTGTCACCCACCGGGAAGCCATGAGAACCAACTAATGTACCAGTCCTGCTCAAGGGCACCTCCCTACCTACGCATGTCGGTTTGTAAACAATGCAAGTACTTGAATGGCAAGAGCCAGAGTTCCATTGTCCATGTCATTGCCCGGGATAAATGTGCAACAGGACACACCGATCTTGGCAGTCACCCCTTCCTCCATTGCAGTCATCAAGTTCAACACATAGATGTTGCATCACCGTGAGGCGGATAAATCTTAGGTCTTCCTTGATTGCATTAAGGCCGAGCTCAGTACTATTCATCATTTCCCATCTGGTTATTTGCAACCAGCACAGTGAAGCTGGGTATGGAGCCTCCCGCTTTGACTTGTGTGTCAGAAAACAGCCTGAATTCTACTGGAATGACCTTGAACTGAGCCCAGCCAAAATAATCAGCAGTTGTTTTCTTCTTTAGTGGATGTTGGTATAACTCTGACAGATCTTCTCCAGGAATGACCAGAGTAATGGTGTGTATGGTGACCAGGGAGCGCATACCCGGCCATCCGGGGACGAGCTGAATATAGCCAAATTCACTGCACTGCAAGTAGGTATCTATCAACGTGGAGGTGCCCTGTTGCATGTCCAGTACGTGTGGTATTGTGCCTCAGTACTCATTTGTGCTGAGTGGGATCGTTCCTTTACCTGAAACACAAAAAATGGTGTGTAAGTTTCCATAGAATTAGAAGTTTCCCTTTCTCTTCTACCCACGTGTACCTTTCTATCTCGGTGTCCCATATTTCCTGACATGGGTTATCTATGCTGGTGTTTAACCCTCCCCTACGAATTTTAATTTCACTTTGTATCCTCAAATTGGATATCCCTACACTGGAACTGCATTGCTGGTGTCGCATTTGTTAAAAAAAAAAAAAAAAGACCACACCAGACGCTCTAAGAGCCACCCTTGAACCACAGACTGAAGCGGGATCGGATGTGTTTGTGCACTGGTGCGATGACTTTGCTACCTCCAAGAACCTCTTTTCTGGAAAGTCTCGGGACTAAACAGTAGCCTCCCCTATGGTGCCGCACCTGGGCATCCTATGTAACTCTGTTTGAATCTTGCTAGGATCAGTGAAGAGGTACAGCGATGTGGGATTGATCTCGTAACAGGTCACGTTCACTACCACTGTGTGGGGTTCTACTATGTTGGGGGGTTTTAACTTATTGTGTAGGTGGGTTTTGAGATTTTGTAAAGGCATTGCTTCCCCAGAGAGTAACCCCTCACTGCTGCAGTTCTTTTTGGGCTGGGATCCCAGTCTGTTGCTGTTGTAGCCATGTATTTGACCAACCACCTTCTCCGTGCTGCGGTAATGCAGTGGCTGTCCGCCCTTTCCGCAGCTGCGGAGAAGTCTTGTTGTCTTGTTGTCTTGGTACTGAGGATGGGGATTTTGCGGGGACTGTCCCAGATTTATCGATCTCTGCTCTTGGTATGCCTTTATGCAGCATCGGTCGGCCATGTGGCTCATTCGGTGGCAATAATAATCCCTGAGGTCTGGCTGCTGCCAGCCTCCCTGACCTCTGCCGCTATAACTGGGTTGAAATCATGTGGGGTTTTGTGGTGGATCCCCAAGACAGGTGCCAGTTGTATGTGGGCGGCCAACACTGCCCCCTTGAGGGCGGTCTTTTTCAATTTGTGTTTGACCAACTTGACGATGTCTCTCTGGCTTGGTCCTGTTTTCCCCCATCATTTTCCGGTTTCTTGCTATAATAGTGTAGTATGTGGCCCTGTATTTACTTCCAGAGTTTGGTGTCTAACCCTACTACGCTGTCCAATCCACTTTGCATTTCGATGGGCAGCGCCTTATTGAGGATGTGATAGAAAAATGCAACCTGGAGTCCATATCTGTCCATCACTGTCCTGTCTCATGTCCCTAATGTGACCTCATACTGTCTAGAAAGTCTGTTATGGTCTCCCCATATTGGGTCCCTGTATGAATTGAATTCAGCCCGTCATGCTCGGTGTTGGTCAATGTATCTGCAGGGATGCGGGCTAGGGTGCACACCTTGTTGGTCTGCTCTTCGATAAGACTGCTTAGCAGACTTTTGACATTGCCTATTGCTAGCTTTAACCATGCTGTTTTATTCTAAAAACATGAGATCCATTTCCCCGCCCCATCCATCAGTGGCGGCAGTTTGGTTCTGAGCCTCCCTTATCCATCTGGGCCCATGGCACATAGATGGTTCTCGACATGTCCTTCTGCAGTAGTGGGCACATTTTGGCTTGGGGCAGCGCTGCTGGTTTCTCTCCAACCTAGCGCTCCTGTTTCCTTAGGTAATCCTGCATGTGGGGTAAGTTCCATTTGGGATCTCCCCCTCTGACCCAGGTGCAATCCTCTGCAATATATATATCTTCTGGTTCAAAGGACCCTTCCTTTGGCCAGGGTCTATCATACTGGCCGTCTCTTTCAGTCCGGCGGGCTAGCAGGTGGCAAAATTGTTGTGTGAAGGTCTCTCCTTCCTCTCTGGTCGCTATCTCCCTTGGGGTCAGTTATCCATACTGCACGTTCGGGGGGAGCAGCGGATGTCTTCGTCGCTGCTCTTCTCGTGTGCACGTAGAGGTGCCATGTTGCTTCTCTGGCATCTTAATTGAGTCTGTACCAGGCTACCTTGATCCCTTATCACCAGGTCGGCCCCTCTCCTACACTGGCGATCTGATGAGGTACGGGCCCCAGGTAGAAGTCTCCCTTCTAGTTCTGCCTCAGACTCTTCTCTGAGCGGTGCTCTATGCCTACCCCCGCCCTCCCCAGATGCTCTGTTCTCTTGTTGAGTTCTCATGGTGAGAGCTCTTTCTCTCTCTCCATCCTTAATTCATGCCTCTCCTCTGAATCCCAGCTGGGTTGTTTTCTTCATTCTGAGCTAGACTCTGTTCTTCTGGGTAGGAATTTGTCCTCAAACCAGCTTTCTGTTATTCCTTCACCTGCCGGAGTATACCCTGCGGCTCCCCTCTCATTGCCTGATCCCGGAGGACTGGGGCCCCTTTCTTCGCCCCCATTAGCTATATTGCTGTCTAGTACTGCTATGAACCTCTTGTGTGTTATCCCGGAAGAGTGGGAGTGCACGTTCGTCATGCTGAGGGGGAACGCAATATCCGGGTAGAGGGGGGGGGGGCATTGTGCTCTAGCACTGCACTGGGGACAACCTGGGATAGCGTGAGCAAGGTGGCCTGCTGGTCTCACTCGTCTGTCTTTAGTTGATTGTTGTTAGGGGGGGGGGGATAGGCACTCGGGCTCCCTCAACTAGTGGATTTGTATAACCTAATGCGGGGATGGTAGGCAATGGAGAGAGCACTTCCATTCCTACATACGGCAGGAAAGGCGCATACAATAGGGTTGTTGGTCTGGGCCTCCTCAAAAATATACCACAGTTCTAACAGTGCCACTCTTCTGGTCTTCTTTTGCCCTATGTATTTGGTCTGAGTGTGTGCTCCTGTCTGTTCGATTGTTAGTGTTGAAGGACTCTCCCCTCGGGTCTGGGGGAAGTGTGCGCGTGCCATTCATGGCAATACTTGCTACGTTTTTTAATCTGTGTGGGAAACCTAGTTTGTATGCGTTTCAGCGGCCACTCTGATAGCTGGGAACTTTTTTAAGGAACTGGCACGCTCTAGCTTCTTGGGATCACACAATATTAGACTTTACTCTGATCATTGGGGAAATAAATACACGGAGATTACTAGTTACAGCTACTTCTATGAGCTCACTACTGTTTACATATATGCATCACAATTGACATTTCACAAACGCAAACAAAAAATGCATATGACTGTCACTACCTGAAGAAAGTGCAGTGATTAGTTCAAGATGTGTGACTAGCAAACAGCAGATATGGAAAAACGACTGTACGTTCAGTTGCAACAATTTACCAGCACTACAGCACCAAGAATGCATCAGTTAACCATAAGGAAGGAAAAAAGAGAAAAAAAGGTCAGAAAAAATGATGGCTTTGTCAAGAAAAATTCCTTAGCCCGCTCCTTAGCGCATGCTACCCGATGATGAGGGGAGGCTTTGCGTGGTACACAGTACTAAGTGAGCATGATAGTCTGTCAATATTGGCTCGAGGACAACGATAGCAATAATTTACGTGGAAACGAGGAACAACTTGACAATCACAGCCCCTCCTTGGCCAAGCACAAGCTATACCTAATCTCCAAGGTCCAAATTTTCCCTAACTTCCGAATTATACCCAGGGATCATGCGTACTATTTGTATCATGCCCAATGGTCCAAACTAATAACAACCTTCACCTTTCATTGCGTGCTGACTATCAAAAAAGAAGACTTCAGCGGGATCGCCTCGAGGCCGCCTTGTGACTACTCCTTTCGGACACACAAAATAGGCAACATGTCAGATTTCTATCGGTGGCAGTGCGCTCAGGATAAATGTTTGCGCTTCTTCTTAGTTTGCCATACGCCAAATGCTGGGACTAAGGGCCAGATGTAATTACTTACCCAATTGACGGCGGGTTAATGGTGGACCTCTACCCCACGGATTCAGCAGAGCTTTAAATAAATTGCTGCGTCTGCTAGCCTTCCTTGCTGCGCTGATGTGAATTAGTCAGAGCGGGGTCCTTTCCTTTGGCTGCAGTTGGGTTTAAAGCACCAATCGCTCCTATCTGGCTTGCCAAAATGTTGCTCGAATATTAATTTACCTTGAAAAACAGACATGAGGCGTTAAGCAAAACAGGAACTGTTGGTTTAATTAAAGTCTGTGGCCGGGAGTATAGCATATAGAAAGGGGTCTGAGGACTGTCTCACAGTACAGTAGTTTTGTTAGTCTTTATAAATTTCTTGAAACATCATAAAATAATTCATAGATCCTATGTAGGGTGAGGAAGGCAGACCTAGTCATGGAGTCGTAAATCATTTCCATCTGAAGGCAAATGCAGGTGGATCTCGACCTTGGGCGGACACATTGAGGGTAACTTTTCCTGATGTCCGACATGGGGAGAACGGAATTGCTGTGACCTGATTGGCTGAGTGTTCCTAACTGCATGTGGCATCTACCTTTATGGTGTTTTGCTAACGCGTGCCCCTCCGGCCACGTGTGTTTTATTGGGGCTAATCCCCTCGGACCATTGTCGTGTCGCTGCCTGTCTGTGTGATTGATCTGGGTTTTTCCAGTTTGCGTGTTTGTCCTGCCGGTTTCATGCCACCCGCCAGTAAATCGGCAATCAGTGCCTCAGGCCTAGGTCACAGGGCCTGCCTGACTATGTATTTCTGACTCTGGGCTGATGGAGAGGTCATATTGGGGGATTTCCACAAGTGATTAAATTTCGTTTTTATATATAGATGTATAATTGCGTACATTAACGTCAATATTAACATATACATGTATCCCAACGTAAGGGAGGGTTATTAAAGCTCTAAATCTAATTGAGCAAGCCAAATATTATAGTGGGGGTTGAATGGATGATAGATAATCAGGTTTTGTCTTTGGATCTTCATTGATATCCCTAAACACTGGTTAGACCCTCCTGTCTGTGGGATCTCGTAATACTTTTATAATAGAAGGTCTCTAATCAAAATCATTTTTCTTTACATAAGATTTTCTGCAGGCCACATTAAGACTTTTTTTTGGTTTTCACCTTCTCTAAAGATGAACTGCTGTGCCCTCATTATTCCAGAAAATTCCCCTGTTCTGACACGAAATAAAATCCAGCTGCACTTCTTTTTATTGCATATTAACTCTCAGACTTGCATGTATGATCTGAAATGGATTAGATTGTGAGGACTAGAGCAAGTCTACAGTTGGTTCATGGATTTATTCTGACAACACACATGGGGGAGGTATTCTCTGCATCACAGACCAGGTTGGCCCTAGCAGTATGACCGGGGTCATTTCCGTACCCCAAATCAAATCAAGCTTTATTCGGTTAAAAAAGTACAACCATAAAAGCATCCTAAAAACAATATTTGACATCTTCACATTTCATCGCAATCTGTACATTAAAAATCATGAAAGGTTAACAAATTCCACTATACATAAATTTACGCTATGAACACGATTCAACGAAGGCAAACCTGGGAAATAATTGATATATAAAGTGCCACGTGCATAATATACAGTATGGCAACAAAACTACCACCCTGAACATCATTAATCAATATGTGTCCTATCTTCTTCATAGACAAGGTCCTCGAGGTGCGACTTATTTTTTCTTCTAATTGCTGTCTGAATGTAAACCGCCACATCATTACAAACTGTAATTTTCTAAATTGCAAATAAAATCCTAAGCAGTTTTATAGTTAAACAACCTTTCCTTTACAAATACAGGACGTAAAATACTCTTCCTAATATCTCTATAGAAATCAAGAATAAAATAAAGTGTAAGGTTGTCTGATCAGATTTTCCATCACAGGGGCACTTTGGGAGAGTTCATTTTCATTTACCCATGGTCGGCAAAGCTATTAAAAAATGGGCAATACCCATTCTTAACCTATTAAGATAAAATATGTTTTGTATTCGAGACCTGGAGTAAATAACGTGTCCCTGGTGCAATTGGCCTATCACAGTATGCTCTGGTCAGCTGCTTCGAGTTTGCCTCAACTTCGCTTAGCCATTTCCTCGATTATGAGTCTGTTTTTTTGGTCCTTTTTACTGTAGTCAAGTATTTGCAAGGGGTTGTTTAAATCTATGTTCTGGGCGCATTCTTTTCAGAGATTACTAATATACATCAGCCAGGGTATTATTTTTACCATACTGAAGGGTGAGGCAATCCTTAATGATTTCCTGGGTAAATTTGGTACCTTCCTTGCTCCATATCCCATACCAAACAGAGAGACCTGCTACACTGATAAAATCATTAATATAAGGCGGCAAGCTCTTTGTGCATGCTATATATAGGAGTAGAGTAGGGGACGGCTAGCAATCTTCTTAGAATCAGACGCTGCTCAGGTATACTATTGTATTCTGTAACATTGCTCCAATGGAGTCTAAGATAGTATACAAGTATGGGGGAGCATAAAGATACGCAGCATTACACGGTGAGCCAAGAATATGGACTGGTATACTAGAGATTAGGATGCTATCTACAAGACACAAGGTTATCCCCAAAAGTTCATAATGATTTGGGGCCTGTGGAGGGAACTTCAGGAGTGTGAGTAGCACCTGGTGGGTAAGAATTAAGAGAAGACCTCAAGCACTTGAGATGAGGAGCTTTCGGGTGGAAGTGTTCCTAATATATATATTTTTTTTAATCCGAGGAAGGAGGGTATGAGTGGGTATGTGTGTATGGAAATACACACACACACACACGCGCACGCCAAATAAGCAGGACAGAAGTTCTCACTGTATTTGTAGTCAATAGGAAGTTATGCACTAAGCTGTTCAGGAATCCAACGGAAGGTAACCTAGTGCTACACACCCGCAGCCAACATCCACACAGTTTGGTGAACAGCATCCCATATGGGGAACTCTTCAGAATTAAATACAAATGCTCTTTGAAGACAGACTATGTGATAGGAGCGAGGGAGGCCCTTAACAGATTTAGGGAAAGCGGGTATTCCAGTACAATATTGAAAGAGGCTAGTAGAAAAGTCAATAAGAAAGAAAGGATGGACTTACTCATATCAAAGCAAAGAAACAGAAAGGAAAAGGACATAGATGATAAAGTAAGACTAATTGTGACTTTTTCTAACAATTCTAGGCAAATCCGCAAGAGAGTGGAAAAGAATTGGGGCATTCTCCAGACAGATGTGATTTTGGGAAAAATGCTACCAGAGAGACCAGCTATAACACACAGAAAAGGTGTGTCCCTCAAGGACATGTTGGTGTATAGTCACTTTGTAGAGAAACCTCTGAAAGACAGAAGTTGTGGGCTTTTATCGTTGCACTAATAGCAAAGCGTGCAAACTCAGCAGTTAAGTGAAGGATTACGAAGTCCCAGGTAGAACTGAAAAATCAAGAAACTATTCAATTGTAACTCGGACTTCGTAGTCTACTAAGCGAAGTTTGCCCATGTGGGAAACTATACGTGGGCAGTACAGTGCATGCTGCCAAGAACCGGGCCCCAGAACATGCAAGAGCAATCGCGAATCAGAGCATCTATCCAGTAGCAAGGCACGTCACAGAATATCATCAGAGCAAAAGTGACAGACTAAGATTTTTCTGTCTAGATCGGGCAACGCATATAGAGCGAGGTGGAGACAGAGCAGGATCACGGAGACAACTGGAGTCCAATTATATAATCAAATTGGGAATCAAGGTACCAGTAGGACTTAACACAGAAGAAGGATTATGGGTACACATAGGATGAACCCAGACAGGGACCCCATTAGATACGAACCATGAATCCTATGCTGGAGAACCTCCGGTGTAGAACTAGGACCAGCAATAGAGACAGGGTCCCCATATGTGTAAGGGTTAACGGTACAATAGCAATAGGCTGCGGAATATATTGGGTTGGAATCGGATAAGTAACATTACATTCTGGAGATAATATAGAGTAAAGATAGCAAGCCCATTCAAGGCTTTATGTTTTGAATTCAATACATAAGCATCACATGATGGAAGCAGTAATCAAATTGGGATCTATATAGAGAAATAATAGAGAAGCCTTACGTTTATTTAAGGTGGCAGATTCATGCTGTCTGAGAGAGCACCGAATGACATGTTGGGGCATTAAATCTATCTAATACAGTCATGATAGAGGAAAGCATATGAAGCCCCTATAGCACGATGGTCATTTCAAAAAGTTGCTTCCACCTATGTCAATGTCAAATGTATATTTATTTTGTATTAATTTGGCTGTTGAATCCCGATAGTAATGGTCTGTTTCTTTTGATAAATTTGGAAAATGTAATGAATGCATTTGATTACCAGATCTCACAGTATGCATTTTAAGATGGCTGCGATGTTTACCAGATTATATAATGGGCCAGCTAAGTAATTTTTTAATGTCACGTAAAATGCGCTGCTTACCAATAGAATGGCGATTTATAAGTGGGTCGTTTATTTTTACAAACTGACATCAACGAAGGCCAGGAGGCCGAAACGCGTCTGTCAGTCTATTTTCACTATGGGTTACTTGTAAAATAAAATAACTGAGAAATCAACTTGCCTGGTGTGCTCGGCGTCTCTTTCGTGGTACGTTGCATCCAACATGAGTTTGCCCTCGTGTGTCGTGAGCAAGGCAGATAACTCAAACGCGTAGGGTGTTTTTCGGCTGGGAACTGCAAAATAATGGAATAACCCTTTTTCTGGCAAACCTTATGGATTGAACCTTTTTTGGTGGAAGGAGTGTGCGTTTTGCGGCTTTGCTGCTTTGTGGAAAGACAAAATTGTCAGGGCTTCCTTGTACCCTGACGTGCACTGGAGCTGTGGTGTCCCGACTTCATCTCAATGACTGCCCAGCAGGCGATGTACCACTACCCAGAAGCCACGCAGTTTTGGACATTCCCATAATGTCTGTCCCGGGGTACCCTGTTGATTAAAGCCCTGCAAGTATCTTTCCTTATCTACTCTACCAATTTAGAACAGTCTAATTCTCTTACAATATGCGCAGTGTAGCATCATAAACTTGACTAATTGGAAACCTGACTTAATTGTGACCTCCCTAGGGAATTTGCATGCCTCATGCCAGTCTATATCTCCAAGGACACTCAGATCTTGCTCACATTTGTCTTATAGTTTAATCAAGTTGACATTTAGTCAATAGTGTTTTTTAGATCTGGAATATTGTGTGTTTATTTAGTAGGGCTGCCAACAATCTGAGCTATACAGGTCTCATCTGCTATAACCTTCGCGTGGCAGGCATATTAAGTTAAAGCTTGTTGAACCTGCAAATATTTGCAACATGGAGTCTGCCAGCTGAAATTATCATTAGATTTCACCAAATGTCAGCCTGCCTTGCGCATCCATAAGTCGCTGATCCTGTTTCTGAAAGGAAATTGTCAGTCATTGTTGAAATGATGCACGAAGAGGAACATGAAATTAGATGGGACGCATGGAATATGAGTTGTATGCATTTCTAAGATTACCAATAGAAGTACTATGTGAAAACATGGATATTGCATAACGTGCAATTAAATAAGGCATAGCAATGTTAGAAACTGAGGTAGTGGAAAGGAGGAGCAGCATCTGTTGGCAAATTTCCCAAAGCACAGCCTGGGATTCTATTCTTTGCTCGGGATGAATGAGTGGCATAGCGCTCTGCCGAAACTGATTGAGTGTCTGATTGTATTTGAGATTGTGTGACGTACTTGATGTATTTTGGAACAGGTTGTTAAACGGGCACAGGGATGTTGAACTTCAGGCTAAGGACTGGGAAATTGATAATTGAACGAAAGATGAGGGCTAATTTTGCTTGTGTGATCAATATATGTTGCACATCATTCTATGCCAATGCTCTGATCAAAGTAAGGAACGGGTGAAGTGTTTTGTCACTTGGTTCCTACTAATCCATATTATCTGCGTGTTTGTTGGACAACAAACTTTTGGTGAGGTGCTTAGACTGATTCCGAGCACCCCTGCATGATATGCTGCTAGAGACCAGCTAGCACACAGTGCCACCATACGCCCCCCTACCTTACCAGAGAGCTAATGGTTTCTGGCAACCACTGAGCATTACAACCCTGACCCCTTGGGGATCGTTGAAACCGATAAGAACCTTTCGCCAAGTGACTCGTGCTTACTGGGGCCAAGAGAAATATACAGAATTCACAGTAGGACATTTTTAACATATTTATTGAATTAACGTTATTATTGCATAGAGTACATGAGCTGCGATAATCAGTAGACCGAAGCAGATGAAAGTGATTATAAGCACCAAAAGTGTAAATAGTATAGTTCTACCATGGTGCTAAAATAGTGTATATATGCAGGCATATAAAAAAGGCAGTAATCGGGCGTACTCCTACTATGAAAACCATACTCTGCATATACCTAGAGTGTATGTAGATGTGATGCCAAAAATCCCTTCAAGGAACGATCCAAACCCATTACCTGGCGGGGGAGAATGTAGGAGCCCATCTTGGTCAGGAACTGGTCACCCCTCAAGGATATGTCAGACCACTGCATGGTGAAGTCTCAGCATGTATGGACTCTCGGTGTCCGCTGAAGTGCCTCGTCTGCTAATCTTTTGGGATGCTCATTGATTATAATAGAAAGCATCCTTGTGATGTGCATATAGATTAGCGATGTTGTGGTTATGTAGATAGCCCTGTCGACCCGTGGATGAAGATAGAACAACCGTTGTACATAGCGCATCAAGTGGCCTTGTACATGGTGTTTGAGGCTTCGTTATAACGTTATGGGAAGTTAGCTGTGTAAATAAAGTAGTTTCAGAGAAACTAATCCAACATTGCCGCACACGCAAATATGTGCAAAAGGTAGCAGCAGAAATGTTACTGTGTAAAATTTGGACAATGTAAGAAAAATATGTAGCTCTGTTATTTGGACCTAAGCCTGGCACATAACAGTTTGAAACTGAATGCAATTCAACTGCTTCAGTGTCTACTATTTTATCGATGTAGTTTAAGATTGGCTTTGCAGATCTCCTTGACGTACTAAGTACTGCATACAAGATTGGCATTCATATTCTCTGATGAATGTCTCATTGATAAGGTGAGGGGATCTTTCCATTTGAGGATTCCTGGTATTGTTCACATTTACACAAGTCCCTGTCATCAAGCTCCAGATAAGATTTTCAAATAGAAATATTTCAATCTGTAAATTTAGAAGTTGAAATTGTTTGTAGCATGTGTGGCTGTAGATGCACATGGTCTGCATACTCCTACCTTCTACTGTTCCATTCAGGCATTTACAACTTGTTTTCCTTCGAAGAAGTCATTCGAGTCACAAGGTCTCTGTGCCTCCTCCACCAATCGTGAATGCACATGGACTGCAACTCCATTGTCAATTGCTTTTCTCCACCATCTAGTTCAGACATGATTCTGCATGCTCTTGGTCTCTGAGTTAGTCAATTCGCGTCACAGCCCCTTAGTTTGTTGTTTTCCATGGTGTGCTAGAATACTTTTGACTGCAGTTTTTTCCAATGGAGCCAGATCCGTTCCTCTGGACCCACTGTGTGCTCCCGAGTTTCCTTTGGAGAATGAACACATAAGGTAATGGAATGGACGTCCTTCAAGAAATGCCCGCCTTGCCACTCTAAATACCCCTGAGTCGACCTGCATATTGTCTGCAATCTTTAGCTCTAGCCGGCGCACGAGTAGAGCCACTGCATCTGTTTGGTGTTCCGCAGCCACAACACTGTCAGCGCGCAAGATGGACGGTGGGCCCACAGAAGGATGGCCAAATCATCTGCAGAAAAGCCAGAAATCATCGGCAATGCTCATCCTCTCAGCACTGAGAAAGAGGAGGAAGCATTGGGTGAGTCGCCCAATATCTCAGTACACCAGCAAAGTTGTGAGTTAATAGAATTTGGCTTTTTGGAGTCAGACCAGGAGGAATTCATGTACGAAGAAGAGGCTCCCGGGGACAATCCGTCCACCTCTGTTCATGCTAAAAGACCACTCCTCGTGTGAGTACTGTTGATGTCCAAGATCTTCTCTAAACTCAGAAAAGGCTGCATTTCTAAGTCGAGCACTGCTCCTCTGGGTGACCAGCATCGAGCCCCATTCCAAGCCACGGCCACCTTTCGGTGCACCATAGCCCTTGGGTGCTGGTTGACGCCAAAGCAATGCCTAGGAGCAGTGAAAGACCATTCCAAGGGCCTTGGCGACCTTCTGGTCCGAGGATGCGTGTCGGCACCAAACCCTTGAAGCCGGCTCCCTCATCAAGGTTGAAAACTCCGTCTGTGTCGAAGCAACCATTGGATCAGAGACCCAATTTTGACATTGAGGAATGCCCCATCCTCGAGAGGCTGCAGCAAGAGACCAACAAGGCAGAGGAGGTTTATCAGCTACCCACACACAGACAAGATCTCCGCCTTGGTAGAGACTCTGCCAAAGAAACGCAAGCTTGCTTTCCGGGTGGCTGTGCCATAAGACACTCCCGTGTCCTTCTTGCCTGCCAACAGGTTCAAAAACAAGGTCTTCACTCCTCTTCTGCCTCTTCCTAAACCTCTCACCCCTCCTATTCCTTCACCACAGGGATCCCTGGAGTCATACTATAATACTGGCAGTCTTAGCCCTTATTCCAGCGCTGAGGACTTCTCTAGTCTACCCAGGTACCCCAGGAGAGCATTCTGAGGATTACGACATAGACCATTAGACAGACTCTGATCTAGAACATTTTCCCGTCTGTCTCTCCCTACCAGATAACACTACGGTGAACCACAGTGCCATTCGATGCGTTGCTGCCTACCATAAGTTAGAGATGTATGCCACCCCGAAGGAGGACTACTTTTTACTAGAGATGCTCTCAAAGACCGAGCTCTGTCCAGTACCTCCAGATGCTCAAGTGGATGATTAGATCAGCCCCTTAGATCTTCAAAGAGCCTGTTTAAGCTTTCATGGTGACAACATGCATCGAAAAAGAAATATAAACCAGTACCCTCTGACCTAATCTACGTCTGGGAGTCATGTCCCACTGGATTCCTTAGTGCTTACCATTGCTAGAAAGAGAGCAGTAGCCCAGGCAACTGTAAACGCTCCTCTTCCTGACAAGGAGAGCAAACGGATTGATGCTGCTGCGAAGAGAGTAGTGGTGGGTGTGACCATGCACTGTCACATCGTCAATTCTGTAAGCCTCCTTCCTTGGTAGGATAGAGCCCACTGGGCCGAGATTGAGGAGCTCCTTCCGCATCTCCCTGATCAGTATTGCAAACGGGGGCAAAAGCCAGTTGAAGTAGGTAAGGCTATTTACAGTGCAACTATAAGGTGTGCACTGGATGCATCAGACGCAGCAGCCATGGGTGCACACCTCAGTGATCCTTCGGCACCACTCTTGGCTCAGTGTGTCTGGAATTAAGCAGGAGGGGCCCCTTAACCTACTTTCTACAGGGCACACTTTTTTGACCACAGGTTAACTCTGTACTTGAAAAGATCAAGAAAGACACAGAAACAGTCACGGCGATGGTGCCCTTCAGGCCCCTTTAGGTAGGGGATGCTGTTAGCAGGCAACAGTCAAGAGGCAGCTTGAAAGCAACTTCTCCAGATCAAACCCATTCCTACCATCGGCATCAACAGGGTTTATCACCCTGTTGGTGGCAGGGGTTTTACATGAGTCTCCTTTAGAGGAAATGTTTACAGAGGCACCCCTCATAGGGCAGCCTCCACCTCCAAAAATGTACTTTCCTCGCATCCCCGCGATCACACACCACCTGTTTGGGTGAGACTTTTAGGGTTCCTTCCCCACCAGGTAGCGATCACCACAGGTCCTGACCATCATTGGGCACAGCTACAATCTAGAGCTCATCTCATCCTCACTAAATATCCCACCCTGCACCCACACTCTTGGCCCAGAACAGCTCACATTTGTGGAAGGGGAGGTTTAGGGGCTCGTACTCAAAGGAGTCATAGAGCCAGTGTCCATCAACACTAGGGCAAAGGCATCTACTCCCTATACTTCTTCCTTCCCAAGAAGGATGGATCCCTTAGACCAATCCTCGACCTCCGCCCTCTCAACAGATAGATTCTGTCCAAACACTTTCACATGGTCACCCTACAGTAGACCTGGGCGATGCCTACTTTTACATTCCAATGCATCCAGCTCATTGGCATCCAGCTCATTGGCACTATCTCTGCTTCATGGCAAGTAGTCAATGCTACCAGTTCACCATGGCCCCAAGGGTCTTCGCCAAGTGTTTAGCGGTAATAACCGCTCACCTTAGAAAAGGAGGCACTCTTGTCTTCCCCCTTCCTCCACAATTGGCTGATCAAGAGCACAAGCAGACAGTAATGCCTACCCACAACCAGACCACATTCTCCCTTCTGCACAATCTGGGGGTAACAGTAAAAGCCACAAAATCGCACTTGGAGGCGCTCCAAATTCGACGCTGAACTCAGTTTTGATTAAACTCTTTCCCTAACCCCCAAAGAGTACAAACGACGTTACAGTAGCTTATCCCTCTTTTTTTGTTTTTTAGTTAAAACACTCCGTTCACTTGATGCACCTTCTGGGCATCATGGCTTCATGGATTGCCATAGTGCCAGACTCCATATACAACTGCTTCAGCAGTGCCTTTCAAGCCAGTGGTCACAAGTGGAGGGTCAGTTGGAAGATCTAGTGTTGGTAAGGGCCATCACCTATCACACTCTGCATTGATGGAACTGCAGCAATCTTTCGCAGGGCAGGCCCTTTTCCAACCCAGTTTAGCAAGTTACCATTACCTTGGACGCATCTCTAGTCAACTGGGGGGGCACATCTCAATGACTTGACAGTCCAGTGTATGTGACTACCTCATCAAAAGGGCCTCCACATCAACCACTTGTGTTAGCCATTCATCTAGCTCTTAAAGCATTTCTTCCAGGCAATGTAGTACTTGTGCTACAGACAACGTGACTGCCAGTTTCTACCTACAAAAGCCAGTGGGCACTAACTCTCCTCCACTCTTGGCCCTAGCGCAAAGATTTTGGTGCTGGGCCATCCACCACCAAGTTAATCTCTGGCAAAGTATCTTCCGGGAGTGGATGAAGACTTTGCAGACCGGTTTAGCAGGATGCTGCAACAAGTCTACAAGTGGGAACTCGTCGCTTAAGTCCTAATCCTCTGCTTCCAAAGATGAGGCATCCACACATAGAACTTTACACCACACACAAATGAAAAATGCCCACAATTCTTCTGCCAGGTTGCCACAGACCCAGTCCGTAGCCAGTCCTCTGGGGATTTTTCAGTGTAAAGATCTTAATACCAAACCTATACCTAACTATAATGTAAATTTAACCTTTGTTTCTTTCTCATTACAAATGTTTACATTGAGCGATATTGCTAGTACCATTATGTTTAGGGCTTCCCACATCAGTTTAACTAGTCCAGGTATCATCTGTATATGACTGACCTGGTTCGCTTCAGTTCCTTCTGGCTCTGAGAGGTCCACATAGTTACTTCAATACCCGCCCTCCAAATCATTTTCCTTGGCTTGCTTGGTTCTTGAATAGAGACTCTGCATCTATTCAATGTTGCTCTTGGTGTAACATAGTTTTAACGTCTGCTACTCCGCTTTCAAGCTCCTCAGCTTTTCCTGATTTCACCTGGTCTCTGCATCTGGTCAATGTTGCTCTTGGAGTAACATAATGTTGTTCTTCGAGTAACATAGTTTTAACGTCTGCTACTCCGCTTTCACGCTCCTCAGCCTTTCTTGATATCACCTGGTCTCTGCATCTGGTCAATGTTGCCCTTGGAGTAACATAGTTTTAACGTCTGCTACTTCGCTTTCAAGCTCCTCAGCCTTTCCTGATTTCACCTTGTCTCTGCATCTGGTCAGTGTTACTCTTGGAGTAACATAGTTTTAACGTCTGCTACTTCGCTTTCAAGCTCCTCAGCCTTTCCTGATTTCACCTTGTCTCTGCATCTGGTCAGTGTTACTCTTGGAGTAACATAGTTTTAACGTCTGCTACTTCGCTTTCAAGCTCCTCAGCCTTTCCTGATTTCACCTTGTCTCTGCATCTGGTCAGTGTTACTCTTGGAGTAACATAGTTTTAACGTCTGCTACTCTGCTTTCAAGCTCCTCAGCTTTTCCTGATTTCACCTGGTCTCTGCATCTGGTCAATGTTGCTCTTGGATTAACATAATGTTGTTCTTCGAGTAACATAGTTTTAACGTCTGCTACTCCGCTTTCACGCTCCTCAGCCTTTCTTGATATCACCTGGTCTCTGCATCTGGTCAATGTTGCCCTTGGAGTAACATAGTTTTAATGTCTGCTACTTCGCTTTCAAGCTCCTCAGCCTTTCCTGATTTCACCTTGTCTCTGCATCTGGTCAGTGTTACTCTTGGAGTAACATAGTTTTAACGTCTGCTACTTCGCTTTCAAGCTCCTCAGCCTTTCCTGATTTCACCTTGTCTCTGCATCTGGTCAGTGTTACTCTTGGAGTAACATAGTTTTAACGTCTGCTACTCTGCTTTCAAGTTCCTCAGCCTTTCCTGATTTCACCTGGTCTCTGCATCTGGTCAGTGTTACTCTTGGAGTAACATAGTTTTAACGTCTGCTACTTCGCTTTCAAGCTCCTCAGCCTTTCCTGATTTTACTTGGTCCCTGCATCTGGTCAATGTTGCTCTTGGAGTAACAGTATTAACGTCTGCTACTTCGCTTTCAAGCTCCTCAGCCTTTCCTGATTTTACTTGGTCCCTGCATCTGGTCAGTGTTACTCTTGGAGTAACATAGTTTTAACGTCTGCTACTTCGCTTTCAAGCTCCTCAGCCTTTCCTGATTTCACCTTGTCTCTGCATCTGGTCAGTGTTACTCTTGGAGTAACATAGTTTTAACGTCTGCTACTCTGCTTTCAAGCTCCTCAGCCTTTCCTGATTTCACCTTGTCTCTGCATCTGGTCAGTGTTACTCTTGGAGTAACATAGTTTTAACGTCTGCTACTTCGCTTTCAAGCTCCTCAGCCTTTCCTGATTTCACCTTGTCTCTGCATCTGGTCAGTGTTACTCTTGGAGTAACATAGTTTTAACGTCTGCTACTCTGCTTTCAAGCTCCTCAGCCTTTCCTGATTTTACTTGGTCCCTGCATCTGGTCAATGTTGCTCTTGGAGTAACAGTATTAACGTCTGCTACTCCGCTTTCAAGCTCCTCAGCCTTTCCTGATTTCACCTGGTCCCTGCATTTTTGTGGCAGCTGTTCATTCCTTTTTATAATCTGTGCTTTGAACTCTGTTGATGGATGGAGCTCCAATCCTCCCACCCTTATTCCATCTAACAAACGTTATCTTCAGTAAAATTATTTCTGATGTATATGGTTCTTCACTAAGATTCCTCTTAAGCACTCCCTATTCCTCTCGCTGGGGCTTGAGCTTTTTCAGTCAGTAGACTTTGACTGGCACCCTTGCTGCTGCAGCATTTAAAAACACAGATCCCAGAGGCACCCAACCAAAGGGATAAAATACCCCAATAAAGGCTTTACCCAGAACGGGTGATGTTTTCTTCGCCTTGTTTTCCATCCATGACTTCTATAGGCCAGGCCGGGAGACAGACTGAGCAAATAAAAAGTTGCTAAAATAAATTATTGAACATGTTGAAAACCAGTCGGCCTCAGACGTGGGGAGAGGGACTATGAGAATCTT
The DNA here is from genome assembly GCF_964204655.1 of Triturus cristatus. NCBI lineage: Eukaryota > Metazoa > Chordata > Amphibia > Caudata > Salamandridae > Triturus > Triturus cristatus. The sequence goes on along the minus strand of NC_140585.1, from coordinate 982,422,283 downwards.
CACTGCACCCATAAAAAGTTAATGTTGCCATAGGCAATCAACTAGTTTTTCTAAAGAATGCTCATTCCCCCTTCCTTATCTTGAAACAAATCTTAAAGTAGAACCCATAGCGGTGAGATACTTTAAACGACAGCTTATCCCAATTGCAACTCTTCTTCATGTCCAAACGTTGCTGGCGAAAGCAGAGCGGATTTAAGCTTAAAATCTGTCGGGGTGAAACACTTGCTAGGTCAAGAAAGGAAAGTGTGTAGTAAGAAGTGCCTTGACTATACAGTCAGAACGAGTAAATATTATATATATCTCCCTTATTTTTCCCCTCGCTATCCTTCCTCATCGCTTATCCTCCCTATTTTTCAGTGCCATTCCTGTTATCGGTTAAGAACTGTTCTAACAATTGCCCTTGAATACGAGGCAGCTATGCAAAAAAATGAGAATAAAAGTGTCCGTGTTTAATTCAGCTTTTTTTTTTAGACTAGATCAAGATAAACATAAGGTTATTGATAATGTAAGCATAAGATTAAATGCTAATATAGAAATGTTAAACACATAAAAAAAGTGATGACATAAAAAAAGCATGAGTTACCTTTATGGTGACTCTGTAGGCTCCTATCATTATCAACCCCATTTTGCTGACCTCTCAGCCATTGGTCAGAAAAAGCTCACCAATTTCTCGTTTTTGGTCTCACCAGACCGTGTAAGCTGTCTGGTTTTGAAAGACCTTGAACTTGTAGTGGGCTTACAGCTTAACCATTTCTTAACAGTAGTTGAATTTGCGCACTCATGTGCTGTTTGTGTGATTTAGTGGCTTGCTTACCTCTTGTGTTTGTCCAATCATAAAGGATAGTCTCTCTACAATTCTTTTCTTTGGCTGACTTGTATCCTTCCACTGTTGCAATTTTGGGGACTACTTGTTTTGCATTCAGGGATCTATTTGAGTGTATGTCTTTTCTGCCACTCTCCTTCATGTGCGCCCCCACAGCAAATACCCCACTTCCTAATGTGTTGCTCACCACCCCTCCCAGCCCGTCTGCTTCAGAGGGAGAATGCCCATACATCTTCTCCCTCGATTTCTGCAGAAGACCAATGGCTGAATCCTGTGTAAAGTAATGTAAGCTTTGGCAAGCATTTCTCTTCCTATTCTGACATAACCTTATATTTTTTGAATTTTGTTCAGGTTCCCGAGTTACAAGTATTTGAAAAATACACCACGCTGTTTATAAAGATTAAAAACATTGTTTTAATTGTACAGTCTAGAGATACTATGAGAGATGTTTTGCCTTTCCTTCCTTACTTTTATTCATTTTGCTCTCTGTAAACAGTACTTTAAAATTACTGGCGAAGCCTACAGCTCTATACTCGCATTAAATAGTCGCAACATATTTACTTGGCCAAAGCTTGTTTATACTGTGGGACCGGGCAGTGGTGTTCACATGCCTATGGCTAGATGTGTACCACAGAAACCAGCTCAGGCTCTCAGTGCTAATAGTGGTGTTTCGTATTTCTGCTGGGTGGCAGTGATACCAGAAGGCTGCCAATAGGACAGTCTTTGTACTAAAAGTAACTGAGCCACAGTAAAGAGAACGGCATCATACTTAGCTTTATTTCTATCTGCAGGGGAATCCTTGCAATTTCAGAATTTTAACATCTGTCTATGAAGAGACACTCAGTTAGCTGGCTACCGCTTTCATAGCAAAAGCACCCCAGATTAAAGGACAAAAAGAGACCAAAATGCTTCTAGTAAGACATCCTGCATGTTTTCACTAATGTCTGTGTCTTATTTGTTAATCGATGGCAACTTTTGCTAGCAAAATTAATGATTCAGCAAGCCAATTGTGCTTAAATTCAACTCGAGAAAAAACAGTCCCTGTAAGTAATTTTTTATATGCATTGTATATAATTTCCCTGCTGTCATTCCAGATTCTCAGGTTAAATGTATTCCTGCAGTTGACCTGCAGGGTAAAATAGCCTGAATAAGTGCTTTGTGTCTAGCATGCACCAACTTGCCGAGGTGCCTTCGGAGGCAGCCCACGCAGTACCATTTTTCCAAGATTTAACATTTAAAACGCGCTTTGCTTCAAAGTCGTTGTGAAATATGACTGATCGTTTAAGATAAATTAATTCTGATTTGGCTTTTTTGTTCTTATTTTGTTTCGTATGATTTCAGGGGAGTGATAGATTTTTCTAATCAACTTTGCGTTTCTTCTTTTTCAATAGTGCTCTCTTTTGTCCCTTTTCTTCTTCCCCCTGCGACCCAAAATATATTTTGTATCCAGATCCAGCAAACCGTCTGCGGCGCTTCTAGTGTCTGATTCCACCAGTGTAGCAAAATTCAGCTTTGTAAAAAATACTTCGCAAAGTTGCTGTTGAATACAGTAAGGCAGTGTTGCCCAAACTGTGGATCGCGACTCACTGATGGCTCTTGAGTCGATTATTGATGGGTCACACTTGGGAGGAAGCCAATAATTTCAGACAATTCTGTTTATGGTACATAGTGCATTGAATTTAATTCCGTTATCCACTAGTGAGCCCTGGTTTATTTGCAAAATTGGTGTAATACTTTGGAATTTATTCTATCTGAGCTAGAAGCTGGCTACTGGTTGTAAATTTGCTAAGCTTCTAACATTTGATTATTGGCGAGACTTCTGTAAGCCACTACCACTGTTTTTAGTTTGTAGTGGATTTGCCTGAGTTGGTATGTGATCTGCTATATTCGAGTCCAGTTTAAGTGTGAAACATCATAAAATACATATAACAATACACATAGGTTATACACACACCCAATTTGCAGTCAAGAACATCCTTGGAATGGAGCTTACTGGACTGGTGGAACATAGCCATTTTGTGTCGAGGATGCAATTTTTTTTTGTAAAATTGTTTCTGAACCTTTTGTTAGCTGTGTCCTCATGTTAGTTGACAATAGTACATTCAGCCAGTTTATGCATTCCACACTTGTTTTTTTCTTAACAAAATATACCTCCACCCCCTTAAAGTGGCTGCAATTCAACACTGTTTTATGTCCTTATAGGGGCAATGTTTTAAATTAAGTTGCTTGTTTTCGATGACTAATTTGAGTTCTTTTTCCTTTGACAGGTATTGTAAAAGGCTGCCTTCAAAGTTTCAATGTTGTTTCAAGGAACTATCTCACTTACATTGTGCTTATCCTCAAGCTTCTGTCTGCACTTGCATGTCTTGCTAAAAGTGGATCCTGTGGCTGAAGAGGTGCAGTCTCTGATGTCAGCTAAGTAAAGGTGAGCAGATAGGGCACTGGTTACCACTTGATGCGTTAAGGTCTCTTAAAGGCACTATTTCTTCCTGAGTTTGATAACTCGTTTGACTCTTGCTGTTATTTCTTCACTTTGATAAAACCTTCTAGTCTCAGTCCTGGAGCAGATATTCCTCTCCTTTAGGACATCTTTCCTAGCCTGTAAGCACTTAAATGCTTTGTTATAGGAGTATTGAAAGATATCCGTACCACATTGATACAACTGGTATCTATCGCCATGTCAAAATAATTTTGACATACTTGAGTTTTCCATACTACTTCAGGTGCATTTATTTGTTCACCAGGTACAATGTTAAGATTGGGTTACTTTATTTTCAAAAAATCAGTCAACTTTGAGCAGAACGTAGTAACTTGAATTGCATTGAATAACAATGTTAAGCACAAACTGTTTTTAATTCTTTAAAAAATCAGAGCAGAATTGGAACTTGCTCTCTGCATGCAAACTGTGTCATGTTAATCATCGACGATATGTATACCGTTTGGCAGCCATGGCATGAATGTATTTTTTTTAAAAATAAAACTGTTTTTCTTGGCCCGTAATCTTATTCATATGGCTCCACAGAAAGTAATATCTCTATTTTGCTTGCAGTAATCTATTTTAATATGGAGGCAAGGTATCGATTTATTAATGATGCTTTTATTTGCATAAATAGATTTTTGTGCTTTGAAGTTCTAATGAATTCCTACATCACAAATTTTCTAGTTCATACCAGTGATCAACAAATTAAATCTATTTTAATGTAATTTTTTTGTAAATATTTTACTATAACTTCTGTTGATAAGGTGGTTAAGAACTGTATATTCTCACTATCAACTAAAGCAACAAGACCATAGGTAAGATTTTATTCATGTATCAACTCCAGGCATTAAACTATATCACAATTTTGAGCCTTAGAATATTCCCCAGCGGTACCAAAGGGGGTGGTGATGGACGGACCATCAGAGCCAATCAAACACTCACACCCAGTCAACAGATCTGGGTTTGATCCATCACTGTTGTTTAGCCCACTCTGCCACCCCAGTTCAGACATGGCCATATGCAAATCAGTCTGACCCTGTGCCTCATGGGAACAGTCCAGCCCGAACTGCCAAGCCATGCCTTCCCTGGACCGGAACCAAGCTTCCTAGGACCGGTTTCTGGCATTTCAGCCGTCTTCAGCCAGGCTTGCTTGAATCCAGTGGCAAAGTGAGCAAGGGACTCACGTCTGTTCTGTTTCCGGTCCAGGGAAGGCATGGCTTGGCAGTTCGGGCTGGATTGTTCCCATGAGGCACAGGGTCAGACTGATTTGCATATGGCCATGTCTGAACTGGGGTGGCAGATGATACTGTCTTTCTATCACATGGGTGGAAATATTTTCTTCTGCAGGCTCTTTGCCTCTTTTGATTGTCCTAAGCATCATACATCCATTCCGTAGGTGGCGTTTTCTGCAATTTCTGCTCGGGTGGCAGTACATCACCTTGGACAAGTGGGTGTTACAGATTGTTCAGCAGGGTTACAAACTTCCTCTCTTGAAAATCTCGCCGCCTTTACAACCATCCCTAGAGCGGTTGATGCAGGACTGTCTCCTTTACGACAGGAAGCACATGCTTTTTTGGCTAAAGTAGCTATAGAAAGAATGCAGTTTACCAAGAATAGGTCCTGGTGGTTGTTCCGCTTTTTTCTGGTGCTAAAAATGGATGGAGGTCTTTACCCTATTCTAGACCTTTACCCTATTCTAGACCTTCACCCCCTCAAAACTACCCTGCCTTCAACCCTGGATGGTAGCGTTGGACCTGCAGACTCATTTTCACATCCCTCGCCTGCAGGTCCACAGGCTCTATCTGTTCATAGTGGGCCAGGAGCATTTTCATTTTACTGTGATCACTCATGGTCTCACCATTGCCCTTGGGGTGTTCACGAAAATGGTGTTGGTTGTCGCAGCAGATCTTCAAAAGTCTTTGGGTCCCATTCATCCCCTGCCTTGACGACTGGCTGCCAAAGGTGGGCTTGCCCCACACAGTCATGAACCACCTCCAGACTACGGGGGACCTCCTAACATCGTTGGGGACTCCTTCTCAGATGCTCCCTTTAATCTTAGTCATTCTGGTCACTGTGCAGCTTCGCACCTATGCCTTTGAGCGGTGAGTCCAGGACGTTCAAGTTCTAATTCCAATGCTTCAGCATTGAAACTGGATCCCATTGAGGATGACTGAGGTCGCTAGGACTGATGGCCTCCAGCATGCTGGTGGTCAAGCACTCTAGGTGGCATATATGCTGGCTATGCAGTGGGATCTGAAGTCTTATTGGCAACAGCACCACAGGGACCTCTCCAACCAAGTTCAGATTTTAGAGGAGCCTGCAAACGATTTGCAGTGGTGGGTGCTGGACTGCAATTTAGTCAGCGATAGACAACTCTTACTACCCCGACCAGAGCTGTCAGTGGATCACTGATGCATTGCTTCAGGGATAGGGCAGCCATCTTTGAGAGGTAGAGATCAGAGGCCTCTGGTGGAGCGCGGCTCCACATTATCCTGTTGGAGTTGAGTCATTCGCATAGCGTTGAAAGCCTTCCTGCCATCAATCAAAGAGCGGTTGGTCTCCTGTTGTCGGACAGCGCCAACACCATGTGGTACTGCAAAAAGCTGTGCAGAGTAGGGTCATGGATCCTGTGTCAGAAGGCCCTACGCTTCTGGATGTATCTGGAACGTCAGAGTGGTTTGCTGGTGGTGCAGCACATGTTGAGGTTTTTAACTCCCGGGCGGATTAACTAACTTGTCGATGCCTTGCGGGTCACAAATGGCCGTTGCACCCATAAGTGTGGCGCAAGGTCTCTTCTGTTGAGAACCTTGGCTTGATCAGTTCGCCACAGCCAAGAGCGCGTAATGTCTGCATCCTTGACCATTGGAGTTTCCAAAGCGGCTCTCGCTATGAGATGCAGGACTTCTGTATGCCTTCCTGCAGGTACCACTTATGCCTCTAGTTCTGAAGAAGATTAGGAACAATTGTTCTCAAGTCATCCTAGTGGCCCCAAATTGGGCACTGAGAGTATGGTATCCTGAACTCCTGGGTATGAGTCCTCCGATCTCTGGGTCCTTCGATCTGGCTGTCTGTTTTGGAGGATCTCCTGTCCTGTTCACTTGTTTCTGCGAACCCTCCAACCATGCTTGGAGATTGTGCGACGACAGATGAATGCTTTTGGCCTACCTCCCAAGGTTGTGGACGTGATCCTGCCAGCCAGGCGTCCCTCTATCATATCCTATCATATCTGTATACACCTTCCATTGGGGCAAGTTAGTGGCCTAGTGTGTGACCAAACTAATTGGACCACTTCATGCCACGCTGTCCGAGGTTTTGTTGTTTGCGTTGTCCCTAGCCCAGCAAGGCTTTGCTTTAAGCAATTTTAAAGGGTACATGTCGGCTATTTTGGACTTTTTACATTGGCCGGACCAGCCTTCTTTCTTTAAATCACTAGTGGTGATGCTTTTCCTTAAAAGGCTACAATATGTGTTTTCCCTTCACCTTTCATTATGCCTTAGTGGGCCTTGACTTTAGTTTTGATCTTTCTCATGTGTTCTCCATTTACACCTATGCATAGCTGTCCTCTCGGGTTGCTCACTCTCAAGACAAGTCTTCTTGGTTGCCATAACATTGGCTTGAAAGATGAGCGAACTTCAGGCCTTCTCTGCTGATCCTCAGTATGACAATTCCTACCCAGATGAACTGGTTCTTTGGACTTGTGCATTCTTTTTGCCAAAGGTAGCAACTCCCTTTCACTTCTGACAAACATTGTTCTTGCTACACCTCATGTCTCTAAGAAGCAGGAGAGACTAAATTGGCTGGACCCAAAGAGGACTCCTTTTCTACCTTAATCGTACCAGAGAACATACAGTGGACAGTCAGCCCTTAGCTGGGTTCACAGGAGCAAAGAGAAGCGATGCATAAAAGAACCATCTCTCACTGGATCCTACTGTGCTTCAATATTTGCTATACATTAGTGAGAAGCAGCCTCCTGAATGCTGATTGATTTATATGCACTCAACACACCAACAGAAAATGAAAGGTTTCTGTTAGACATCTAACTACAGATTCCTCACCTTAGAATATTTCCCAGGTGCCAGCCTGGATCAGGGACATGTCCTCCAACAGACCCATAGGCTTTAAATTGTGTGAGGAATGTCCAACAAATGTCTGTTTCCACGACCCGAGGCCTGCGCGACATTCGAGTAGATGCACCGCAAGGCAATTTACGAGCAGGCAATGTAGCTCCTGGTGGTGCTACAGAAGAAAGCCCCACACTGATCTCACTTCGATCCCAAGGAAGATCTTTGACTCCTTCTCGGAGCCGATCCCGTGGACCTCAGTCATCCCACTACAGGTAGTCTTCTTAATAAAGTAAGTCAAAGAAGCACAAGAAGGAAAAGAAAGTGAAAGTGTTCTTTGGCTTTACCCAATAAATGCCGTGCTTCTAGGCCCTGCTCCTGCAGTCCATGAGCAGAGCGGGCAGCTGGGTCTGCGCCACACTTCCTGAGTTTCCTGGAGCTGGAGCGACCCCTGCCCAACTCGGGGAGTTCTACGACAGTATGTACTTCATCTTTGGGCCAATGGCTCCCTCTGGTGCTCCTTGAGGCCAGGGGTGACCCTGCTGGTTTATCACCCACGGGGCTGCCACTGACTCAGGCCAGGCTCTCTGGATCTGCTCCCGGATGCGAACGAATGCCAACCCAACACCTTTTTGCCAGTCCTAGTTCCCAACACCACTTGAAAAGGACCCGCTTGACGTAGATAGTCGTTACCCGGACCGCATCAGCCTGCCCTAGATTTTGCACCCATGGACAGGCCCACCTTCCCAGTGACAAATGATTATAAAGAGGGCTCTGACCCCCTACAGGAAGATGCCTCCTAAGAGGAAAACTGGTATGAGGAGCTGGGCAATGCCAGTGGACTGGACACCTCGCCCTACTCTGGCCTGGTTTCTCCTCCCGGCTCTGTCACAGAGAAAGGAGCATCTTCTGCTGTGATGAGGCATAAGGCAGCTGAGGTCCTTAACCTACCACTGCCCTTCTTCGTAGTCAAGACCAGCTTCTTGATGGAAGTGCTTCAATTGAGAGTATATGCTCTGTGGAGCCCCTGCTCTCCTTTAATGAGGGCCTCACCAATGTTCGTACAGGGGCCTGAACTAAACCCTCCTGGTGATGCAGCCCTCTGCTGCCAGCTTTAACCCAAGCACATTCCCTACCTCTTTGTCAGATAGGAAATCAAAGATGCTTGATGCCTTTTGGAAGAGGATCTTTTCTTCCTCCAGTCTCTCATTCCTGTCAGTGAACACTGCATGCCTCTTAGGCTCAAGTATTCACACCCTGTGGACTCGGTTCAACTTTTCAGAAGAGGACTGGGCCATCTTGACCCAGGCACTGCTAGATGGCTGTGATGCAGTCCAGGTCACCATTCAGTGCGAACTGGATACCACAGACTCAAAAGCAAGGCCATGGTCTCAACAGTGCATCTCTACTGCCACGTCTGGCGGAGATCGACAGGGTTTTCAGGGGATGTCCTATCTTCCCTGATAGACATGCGCTTGGATGGTTCCCGCCTATTGGAAGATGAAGCAGACACTGGGCTAGATCGCCTTGAGAGCTGAGTCATTGCCAAATCCCTAGGCCTCACCTTGGGTTCCCAACAACAGCAACAATATTACCTTTTCCTCTTTCATGACCATGGTCGGGGCTCCCATGTGCGTCCACATTTTTTACCTTATGTCGCAGGCCAGCAGACTCTTCAGTCCTTTTGTGACCGGGGATGAGTAACCCAAAGCCAGCATACTGCCCATTCCTCCGGCTTCCTCAAACTCTTTAATTGAGTCCTCAATACAGCACACCACCCCGTTCAGGCACCACCTACTTCAATGGCAAGCAATAACCCGCTACATGTGCAGTTGGGTTATGCCCTGCTCGAAACCCCGCATACCTTGCGACCATCCTCAGACTGAGGATGATCTTTTCTTGCTCTGTGAGGAAGTGAAGACACTCTTTCCCAAATTAGCCATTGAGAGGGTGCCAGCATCAGAAGTAGGACGTGGTTGTTAACCCCTCCTACTTTCTGGTGACCAGAAATGGAGGATCCTATCATAGATTGCTTACCTTAGAATATCCCCAGGCGTCAGACTGGATCCGGAAAGTCTTGCTACCAGTACCCATGCGTGTCAGTAGGTGGCGTCCTGCGGCTCCGCGTCCATTGCTGGCGTCGTAAGCGCCGAGATGACATCACGGAGACTACTTAGGCGCCACCAATGCGCGCTGACGTCAGTTCTTTCTTTTTCCACGCCAGCAAGCGCAGATCCGGATAGAGCACGTACCTTAGTCACATTTTGACTACTCTTTTGAGACTTTTTGTTCCCCCTTTTTTCTCCTGGTGCATGTAGGGATGCCTGGATTTAAGTCTTGTGGGGCCTGCCGTTGCAATATGTCGGTGGCGGACCCCCACGATGTTTGCCTCTACTGCCTGGAGACTGACCACGACTCCCGGTCCTGTCGAGCCATGGCCCCGAAGGCCTTGAGGGAGCGGTGCCGGAAACTGATGGAGGTCCGGCACTCGTCCCAACGCCGTTCCAGGGACCGCTCGGGACATAAAAAGGTCGAAGAAGCGTGTTCGCTCTCCGACGTCCCCCCGTCGGTCCTCGGATGCGGACGAGGGGGACAGGGGTTCTGCCCCTGCGGCTCCTTTGGTGCCTGGGAGTCCCGTGGCCTACCCGCCTTACCCGGGTCCGTCGGCGACTCCCGAATAGGTGCAAGAATTTCTTGCCACCATGGACCGCCTTTTTAGGCCTCGGGCTCCCGCCGGCGCACCTTTGGGCCCCGCGGTCCCGTGCCCAGATCCTGTTGGGCAGTCTGCGCCGCCGGTGGATCCTGCTTTGGTGCCACAGGATCCTACGCCGTTGGCCCCGGCGCCACGAGTTCCGGCGCAGCCGGCTCAGGCCCCAGCGCCGCCCTCGGCTCTGCCTCCGGCACCGCAGTGGGTGTCGTTCATTCTTCCCTTGCCCCGGTTCCAGGACCATTTTGTTCCTGCCTGGGATCCGCATTGGGAGACGGCGCCGGAGTTCACGGCGCTGTTTCCGACGCTGTATGTCCCTTCCCCAGCTCCGGCTCTGCCGCGCGGCTGGTTCCTCCTGGAATGGAGGTGGAGGATGACTGGGAGGGGTCCAAGGACCCTCTTGCCTGTCAGTGTGACTCCAAGCAGGACTGGGTGGAAGATCTGAAGGACGCCGGCGACCTCAATGTCTCTTCTGACCCGAGGTTTGCCTCCCCCCCCCTGCCTACCATGGAGGAGGGCGCTTCCTACGCGATGGTGCTCCGTCGGGCTGCTGATGTCCTCAACCTCGATCTTCCTACGGTGGGCCCTCAAAACTAATCTCCTCACTGAAGTGCTCCAGACGGCGTCTATTTAGTCGGAGCCACTGCTTCTCTTCAACGACGCCCTCACAGACGTCCTGTTGGGTACTTGGTTGCAGCCGGCCACGGGGGCCCCTCTGGATAAGAATGTCGCTAGGTGTCACCGCTCGGTGCCTGGTGACCCCGCGTTTCTGCCCACTCATCCCACGCCTGAGAGTCTGGTCATCCAAGCCTCGACGTCGCAGAGTGCCTTTCCCACGGCTCCGCCAGATAAGGACTCTAAGAAGGTGGATCAGTTCGGTAAGCGGTTGTTCTCTTCGGCCAGCTTGGGGCTTCGGTCGGTGAACACCATCTGCTTATTGGGCTGCTATTCCCACGCGGTATGGGATACGGTTGCTCAAGCGTTGCCTCAGTATCCTGAGGAGGCCCATGCTGTCCTTTCCCAGGTGGTTGCTGAAGGTAAGGATGCGGCTAAGTGCGCCATTTGGTGTGGTTTGGACACCGCTGACTTGTTGGGCAGGGCAATTTCTACAACTGTTGTGCTGCATCGCCACGCTTGGTTGTGATCTACTGGGTTCTCGCCCGATGTCCAGAGCTCGCTCATGGACATGCCCTTTGATGGCACTCGCCTGTTTGGCGATAAGGCTGACAATGCACTGGAGCGTTTTAAGGACTCACGGGCCACGGCCAAGTCCTTGGGTCTTTCCATGAAGAGCTCAGCCACTCCTGGTTTTCGTTCCTTTCGTGGCCAAGGCAGGGGCGCCCAGGCACGTTTCTTCAGCAAGCCTGTGCAGAACCAGCCTCAGCGCGGACGCGGCTTTCGCAGGGGCGGCTCTGGGAATCAGCGTTGGGGACAGTCCACCTCCGCCCCCGCTGCTTCTGCCTCTAAACCTTCCTAATCCGAGCTTTGTGGAGCACCCCACGCCGGTGGGTGGCAGGATTCGCCATCACCTCCCCCACTGTTGCGCTCTCACATTGAACAAGTGGGTGTTGCAAATTATCCGCAAGGGTTACTCCCTTCCCTTTCAGTCCACTCCTCCAGCCATTCCACCTCGGTTCCACCGCTTGTCGGGGGACCACTTGGCGACTCTCCAACAGGAAGTTGTGGCCCTCTTGGCCAAGGGGGCCATCGAGTGCGTTCCTGGGCCAGAAGTAGGGAGTGGTTGTTATTCCCACCACTTTCTGGTCCCCAAGAAGGACAAAGGGGGTCTGCGTCCTATCTTGGACCTCCGGAACGTCAATCGCTTCCTTCGGTAGTAGAAGTTCAAAATGCTGACTCTGGCTCAGGTCCTGGCTGCCCTCGACCCTGGAGACTGGATGGTAGCGATGGACTTTTCAGGACGCATATTTTCACATTCCCGTCCTGCGGTTCTCGGTAGGCCAGGAGCATTTTCAGTTTGCCGTGCTCCCCTTCGGCCTCACCAGCACCCCTCAGGTGTTCACGAAGGTGAGGGCGGTGGTTGCAGCTCACCTGCGCAGGTCAGGGGTGTAAGTCTTCCCTTACCTCGACGACTGGTTGCTGAAGGCGGGCTCGCCCCAGGCAGTCAGCCACCTTCAGACTACGGCCGACCTCCTGCATTTGCTGGGGTTCTCCATCAACGTGGCAAAGTCGCACCTAAGTCCCTCTCAGAAGCTCCCCTTCTTTGGAGCGGTTCTGGATTCTACACGGTTTCGGGTTTATCCTCCCAAGCAGCGAGTCTGGGATATTCAGGCTATGATTCCGATCTTTCAGCCTCTGTCCCGGGTTTCAGTCAGGATGACCCTCCGGCTCCTGGGCCTGATGTCCTCCTGCATCCTGCTAGTGCAACATGCCAGGTGGCATATGCGGGCTCTGCAGTGGGCCCTGAAGTTCCAGTGGGCACAGCATCAGGGCAACCTGTCCGATCATGTCCAGATCTCGGAGGGCACTGCGCGACATTTGCAGTGGTGGCTCACGAATCGCGATTGGGTCAGTGGCAGATCTCTCTCCCTTCCCCAACCGGAGCACACAGTGGTGACGGATGCGTCCCTCCTGGGATGGGGAGGCCACTTGGGACAGGCGGCGATTAGAGGACTCTGGTCTCCGACGGAGTCCCGGCTCCATATCAACCTTTTGGAGCTTGTGATGATCCGACTTGCAGTGAAGGCATTCCTTCCCTCTGTCCGGGGAAGTGTGGTGCAGGTGTTCACGGACAACACCACCGCCATGTGGTATTGCAACAAACAGGGCGGGGTGGGGTCCTGGACCCTATGTCAGGAGGCTCTGCGCCTCTGGACATGGCTGGAACATCAAGGCATTACCTTGGTGGTACAACACCTGGCAGGTTCTCTGAACGCCAGGGCATACGAACTCAGCCACCGGTGCTTGATGGATCACGAATGGCGTCTGAACTCGGACATGGTGCAAGGTCTCTTTCAGCAGTGGGGAGAGCCTTGGTTAGATCTTCGCCACAGAAGAGAACACGCAATGTCCTCAGTTCTGCGTGTTGGAATTTCCAAGGCGGCACTCGCTCTGCGACACTTTTCGTCGCGAGTGGAGTTGTGGTCTGTTGGCCGCCTTTCCGCCTATACCACTTCTGCCCAGAGTGCTGAAGAAGATTCTACGCGACCGCACCCAAGTTATCATTTTGGCTCCGGACTGGGCACGAAGATACTGGTATCCCGAGCTACTCAACATGGCGATCGATCCCCCGATCTGACTGCCTCTTCGGGAGGATCTTCTGTCGCAGCAGCAGGGGACTGTCCTCCACCCGAACCTGTCCAGCCTCCTCCTCCATGTGTGGAGATTGAGAGCGGCGACAGTTGACGGCTTTCGATCTTCCTCCCAAAGTCTCTGATGTCACTCTGGCAGCCAGGCGTCCGTCCCACTAAATCGGTATCCGCCTGTAGATGGAACAAATTTGTGGCATGGTGCGCAGCAAAGTCTGTGGATCCCCTTTCTGCCCCTCTTTCTGAGGTCCTTCTGTTTCTTCTCTCCTTGGCCCAGCAGGGCTCTGCTCTGGGCACTATCAAAGGTTATCTTTCGGCCATCTCCGTCTTTTTTAGGCTTCCAGATCAGCCTTCTCTCTTTAAGTCCCCGGTTGTTACTCGTTTCCTGAATGGCATTACGCACATGTTTCCTCCTGTGCCGTTCATCATGCCTCAATGGGACTTGAATCTTGTTTTGACCTATCTGATGTGCGCTCCTTTCGAGCCCCTTCATACCTGTCCTCTGCGTCTTTTTACTCTTAAGACTGATTTCCAGGTCGCTATCACCTCTGCCAGAAGAGTGAGTGAGCTCCAGGATCTTTCTTCCAAACCTCCTTTCCTTTCTGTTCATCCGGACATGGTGGTGTTAAGGACCCGTCCTTCTTTTTTGCCAAAGGTGGTCACGTCCTTCTACATCGGGCAGACCATCACTTTGCCTACTTTCTTTCCGCCTCCGCATCCTTCAAAGGAGGAAGAGAGGCTTCACCGTCTGGACCCAAAACGTGCGCTTGCATTCTATCAGAAGCGTACACAGCAGTTCCGGCTGGATGACCAGCTCTTTGTTGGCTACGTGAGCGCCAAAAAAGGTCGGGCTGTGCACAAACGGACCATCTCTCGGTGGGTCGTTCTGTGCATCAAAGCATGTTACTCGTTGGCTAAGACGGAGCCTCCTGTGGGGCTGCGTGCCCATTCTACCGGGGCAACTGCAGCCACTACTGCCTTGGGCCCCGGCGTTCCCTTGCAGGACATTTGTCAGGCAGCCATGTGGGCCTCGTTGCACAAGTTTACTAAGCATTACTGCCTTGACAGTCGGGTCCGGAGAGACGGCTTCTTTGGCTGTTCTGTGCTCCGTGCCTCTGGTGTAATCTGTTCGCAGACCCACCACCGGCGTTGGTATTGCTGGGGTATCTATTCTAAGGTAAGGAATCTATCACTAACGTGTCTCTTTCAGATGCACAAGTTACTACTTGTGTAACGATATATCTGTAAGAGACATTAGTGATAGATTCCTTACCAACCCACACATCCTCCCCGTTCTGCGAACTGCTTCTAGGGTTAAGGCCATCCCCTTTCAGGGTCCTAGTTTCATGGCACCAGCGGTCAGTTTCTTGCATGGCGCGCAAAGTCGTGTACAGAACTGAGGGCAGCGCGCATGGGTGGCACCTAAGTAGTCTCCGTGATGTTATCTCGGCGGTTATGACGCCAGCGACGGACGCGGAGCCGCAGGACACCACCTACTGACGCGCAGGGGTACTGCTAGCAAAACTTTCCGGATCCAGTCTGACGCCTGGGTATATTCTAAGGTAAGGAATCTGTCACTAACTAATGTCTCTTACAGATATATCGTTACACAAGTAGTAACTTGTGCTTCAAGATGTTCAACTTAGCTCAAGTTCTCTCTGCCCTGGATCCTGGAGACTGGATCCTAGCGCTAAACCTCCAGGACTCACATTTCCACATCCTCGACCTGCAAGCCCTCAGACATTACCTGCAGTTCCTGGTAAGCCAGGAGCATTTCCTGTTCGCTGTGCTCTCCTTTTGGCCTCACCAGTGCCCCTTGTGTGTTCACAAAAGGGATGGTGGAGGTTGCAGCACAGCTGTGGAGGTCAGGGGACTCCCAGTCTTCCCTCTAAGTCGATGACTGGCTGTTGAAGGCGGGCTAGCCCCGGGCAGTTTTCACCCACCTCCAAACTAAGACCTCTTATGCACTAGCTGGGATACCCTATCAACATGCTGAAATCACACCTGACTCCTTTTCAGAAACTCCCTTTTCAGTCAGTCAGTCAAAAAACTTTATTTCGGCCACAAGGGCCATAAAAGCAGAATACAATACAACAATTTATATGTCGAAAGCAAGAGCAGATCACATTTTAACCACCAAAACAGAATAAAATAATCAAATTAAAATTTTCACATTATTAAAAATTGGTGGAAAGTTTCCTACGCTGAAACCATACAGCATTAAGAAAGCATCAGAGCCATTCTGGTGCAGTTCTGCTCCTACACTGCAGAGCATAGAGTCCAGGGCATTCGTGCCTCCGTCCAGGATTTTGGTGAGACTGACTCTGGTGCTGCTGGGTCTGATGGCATTGCGCTGGTGAGGCACACTCTATGGCATATTCCGGCCTCGCTGTGGGATCTGAAGCCCTAATAGATACATCACATGGGGAATCTCTCCAACCTGGTCTGGATTTTGGGTGGGACTGTAAAAGATCCACAGTGGTGGTAGATTAACCACGATTGGATTAGAGGCAGACCCCTCTCCATTCACTACCCGGAGCCCACAGTGGTGACCGATGCATCACTTCTGGTTTTGGGCATCCACCTTGGAGAGGTGGCGATCAGACAAAGCTGGCATCCGGTGGAATCTCAGATTCATATCATTCTTCTGGGAATGAGGGCTATCCGCTTGGCATTGAAGGCCTTCCTCCCATCCATCAAGGAAGGGTGGCTCAGGTGTTCACAGACCACACCACCCACAGACCACACCACCGCCATATGGTATTGCAACAAACTGGGAGGAGTGGGTTGTCTACCCAGTGCCAGGAGGCCCCATGCCTCTGAACTTGGCTAAAGCGCCAGGACATTTCCTTGGTCATGCAACACTTGGCATCTCCATCTGGAGATGGCGCAAGACCTTTTCCAAGAATGTGGAGAACTTTGGCTTGATCTTTTCGTTACTGCTGAAAATGCACAATGTCCGCATGTCTGAGTGTTGGAGTTTCCAAAACAGCTCTCACTCGCAGATTCATTCTTTTTAGACTGGAACCCGGCACTCCTGTATGCCGTTTTGCACATACTGCTCCTGTCCTTGGTTCTCAAGTAAATAAGGGCCATATGGGCCCAAGTCATTTTAGTGGCTCTGCACAGTGCAAGGAGAGTTTGATATCTCAAAATCCTGACCTTGAGCATCTGCCCTCTGATCAGATGCCCTTTCAGTAGGATTACTTGTCGCAGCAGCAGAGCATGGTCCTGCACTTGAACCTGTGCACCCTCCACTGGCATGCGTGGAGAGGAAGCGACTACAATGAATACCTTTAATCTTTCTCCAGAGATTTGTGATGTCATCTTGGGAGCCAGTCCTCTCTCAAAAACTGAATACACCTGCCACATTTGTGGCTTGGTGTTCCACATCTCATGTTGATCCACTTTCTGCCTCCTTGTTGGAGGTGTTGTTTGCGCTGCTGTTAGCCCGTCCCAGCTTGGGCCTTGTTAAAGGTTATCTTTCTGCCATATTTGCTTTTTTGTTTGCTGGATCAGCATTCACTGTTTGTTACCTGTCATGACAGGTTTCCTAGAGGGCTTGCCACATTTGTTCCCTCCTACCCCCTTTCATCATGTCCCTATGGGATATTAATTTGGTCCTGACTTTTCTTATGGGCTTTCTATTCGATCCCCTGCACAGCTGTCATCTGAAACAGCTGACTTTTCTGACGGTCTACTTAGTGGCCATTACATCAGCCAGTTGGGTGAGTGAGCTTCAAGCTGTTTCAGTTAACCCTCTGTACACCTGCTTCTACCCAGACAAACTGGTTCTTTGGGCTCTCATCTACTTCCTACCGAAGGTGATTACTCCATTCCTCGTCAGCCAAAACATCATACTGACATTTTTCGATCCACCTCATCCTTCTAAGGAAGAGGAGAGACACCACCGCCTGGATCCGAAAAGAGCTGTCTTTCTACATTGATAGTACCAAAGACAACAGGTGGACCATCTGCTTTTTATTGCATTCACAGAAGTGAAAAAAGGCAGAGCTGTACTGAAGAGAACCATCTCTCAGAAGGCTTGTACTTTGCTTCAAGATCAGCTAGACACTAGCTATGAAGCGGCCTCCTGAGGGCTTGTGGGCCCAAGATTTTCCTAATCCTATCTGATGCCTGGGGAATATTCTAAGGTGAGTAATCTGAAGTTAGTCTGTTCCAGAAAAATCGACCTCGAAGGTTAGGAACTTGTTTGTTTAAAAAAAAAAACCTTTAATGGTGTTTCCCATTGAGGAACTAGCATAAATTGAAAAATACTAAGAATCTGTTCAATATGCTAAATGTCGGTAATATTTTGGGCATATTCAGCAAACCGTGCTAAAATTAGTGATGTCCCATTTTAGTTACCAGAGGAAATTTTGCTCACGTTTGCAGATCGACCGACTTTACACCAAACTTGGCATGAAAGTAGAATTTTGTCAGAAGGTGATTTTTTTTGGTTTGATGTAAGTCTGTTCAATAGTTTCTCTGCCGTTTTAATTTGCACGTGACTTGAGTTTTCTAGTTATGAATATTTGATTATTTTTTTTACAATATGTGGCTTTGTTGGATTAGGGCTGAACATTTGTTTTGGTGCCATCATGAAACCCGCAAATTGGCTCAGACTCTCGAGTTTCGCATTGTGGGGGGGGAAATAAAAAATAATTCTACAGACATGTTGAAGCTAACAACGAAAATGATTCCTGGGCAGTAGTTAGGGGAATTCATGCACATGGAAAAATGAAACATATTCTAGAGAAAAAAGCACCTATAGCCATGGCCATTTTGAGTGCTGGATTTGACCACCATTTTGTGCTTGACATACACAGACGAGCAATAAAGTGATTGTCTGACTTTGCTTGGAAGACAGGAGGTGGGGTGCAGAGCCAGGGCGCAGACCAAGCTTTGTGCCCAGCCTGCGCTTCACAGAGCCCAATGCTGTTTGGGTCTGGCCTCACTACCAGCCCACACTGCCCAAAATTGAAGTCATTGCGCGGGGGAACTTAGGTGCTTGAGGCACAGAGAGCACAGTCCATGGCTGTGCAGCAGAGTTTGGGTGCTCTCAGTGGGTTGGACGAAGGCTTGGCAGTCACAGTGGATTGGGTGCAGGGCCTTGCCATAGATGGACATCATGCATATTGGGAATGTTTGCCGAACTGCCGCGGTGCTTGGCTGAAGGATGCGCACAGCAGGAATGTTCAGCCAAGGCAGGTTGAGCGCAACAGGCCATGCTCTGTGGTCTATCCCCGCTGCACACGGTCAAAGGCTATGTGCAGCAGGTGTTTGAAATTAAGCAGATAATTAAAAACAATGACGTTCACTGTAAGAAAATAAAACTGTGGGTTATGATTCAAATACTTAAAACCACTGAAATTCACCAGTCATGGTTATGAAAGCAAACATCACATGCCAAAACTCGGTGTCCGTCATGCACAAAACACCTATTTGCAAACTGCACAGATACACGCAAATAGGTAACTTTAAAACAGCACGAAGCACGCTGTGAGTTCTAGAGAATGCCGTCTGTGTTCATAACCATAACCAGCAACATGCTTAGATGTCAAAACCTTTTTGGTCTACCATTCAGCAGCGAACTGACTGGGTGAAATCAGCTGCACGGTTTGATGTATCCTGCTTTGACATCCGTAGATGCCTTTGCCAGCTTCGAAGCGTTTCTGTTTCAAGTCTTTCACTGAGGTATCCAGTTGCTTTAATCTCATAACCTTCTACCGATTACTACTCAGATTTTTTTTTTATTAATGGAATTCCTCAGACTAACCCTATGAAATGAAACTATTTTTCTATTGCGTCAGCTTTCACTCGATTGTATCCTTGTTTCTAGTCTAAAGTACGTTTTTGTTTATTAATGTTTGTTTGAACGTTACATTCTTAATCCTTTGACTGTATTTTGCTGTGCTTGTTGATAACTACATTCACAACTCCTGTCTGGTGGCTAAGAGACCTAATGCATTCACTCTACGAATCCATACTTGACCTTAAGGTCGCATGCTTAAATGCCTGCAGATGAACTGTGCATTTCATCCTTCAGAGATCGATAAAATGAGTATCACTTTGTTACGTAACAATCGACATCTTTTAATCAGTGCTAGTGTGCTCTGATTGGTGAACAGGAGCATTAGAGATACCTATGTTATGTTCTTAAGCCTTAAACTCGCCCACACCATTTAAAGGGAGAGCTAAAGGTATTTTGCCTCCCCGTTTCTTTCTCCCCAGCTTTCTCTGTGGGTTGTTCTCTTGCTGTCTTACTCACTCAATCTCCCGTTATCTCTCAGATTCGCTGTCTCTCCCAGTAACTTCCACTCACTGGTTTTTTGTCACTTTCATCATTGCTCTGTTGGCTTTCGGTCCCTATTAGTCTGTGTCCGTCTCTCTCTGCCTAACTTCCTCTCTCCCTCTTGTATTCCACTCTCTATGCCGCTGTCCGTTTCTCTGTCTAAGTCTGTCTCTTGCCATCTCTGTGTGTTTGCCATTACATCTGTGTCTGCCTCCACTTCTTGGATATTCTCCCTCTCTCCCTCTCCCTTTCCCGGCTTACATTTGGGATTTGTATTACAGCAAAGATATCTTTAACTTTCTTCATTGCCAGTTTTATCACCCTGCAAACATTTAATCATGATTCCAGTAATGACTATGTGAAAACACCACCAATTTATTATCTTTATTTGTTTTTGTAGTTTCTTTAGAGGTCTTCCAGCGTGCAAACAATGGTATATTTTGAAGCATGACAAAAGTCCAGATGCAGCTTCAGCGGCTAGGGCTATTAATGGACAGAGCTAGGTAAGTCAAATTATGCAACTTATAAAGCCATTTTAACTAATGCTCTACTGTGCACTCGTTCCCAACAGGTTTTGTATAATTGTCACAAAACGTATTTTTGATCAGAGTTGGTGTCTTCATTGTAGGAGTTCATTTGTAGTCATAAGCAACAGAATAGTCCAGTCTGTTCACAGGACCCTGTCACACTTTTACAACGTAGGAATACCATATGTTTAAATGGTAAGAAATAGGCATTTTAAAGTAAAATAACTGCAGCCTGTAAGAGGTCTCCTTTTCCAAGTTTAAGGTTTTCCTTTTAAAAATGAAAGTGTAATTAGTGGAAGAGGCAGTCCATGGCACACATGTAGGGAGAACTCAGTTGTTGCTTTGGAGATTTTGTTTGTCCTTTGTTCCTGGAATTATTTGTCGTAAAGTCATATTATGATGTGTACTGTCTTTCACCATGCACACTACTGCTTGCTGTCTTGTTCTTATTTGTAATGTCCTGCTCAACTGAAAAATAAAGCTTTTTTTCTTTTTTAAAGAAAATCAATTCAAGTGTAATTAATCTTAGAAGGTTTCACTTTGCAGCATAACCCTAACCTTGCAACATAAACCATAAAAAAATACATGGAGTAAATGAAGAAAATGCAGCCATGCAAAGCTGAAAACTGACCAGCTCTCCCTTAATGAACTACTATCTTAAAGCTCGGCTCAACTGTTATATGGCCGAACCAAAAGTAATGGTGTGTTACCTGGAAACAGAACTTATTGGTAGGTATAGGCTAATACAGTGGGCTCTAAGCGTATTAGAGCATTCATCTCACCCCATAAGACCCCAATGTTTGGATTAAAACAAACCCCTGTCTGAGACAGGGGGTTTAAAACCGCCTGAAGCTTCTCAGTCTTTGTTTCGCACCTCTAGCTGTTTTATTTTATTACACACTTTTTCGTGACTTGAATTTTCTAGATGTTCACTTCTGTTTTGAGTCGCTCAACAGTGCTGTCTGAAGGTTTTTGTGTATTTTTCCCATTATTTTTCCACTTTGTTTTATAATTTCACCCAGATTTACAGCCATACTATCTCCATCTTATTGGTGGATGGAAAAGGGCCACCATTGACGTATGTAGGTTGCGTCTAGTCTACGTACTGATTTCCCACACTGTGAAGGAGTGACCTTTTGTCTGAAAATGTCCAGGTGAATAATGAAGATATCCAGCCGAGGAAAAGAAACTGGCACATAGAGGTGCAGGAGCATGAAAAAGTATCAAGTAAAGGATCCCCTCCCCTTCAACAACAACACCGCCTTTCTCTCACTAGGAATCCCACAGAGAAATAAAGAGGGGTGGTATGAGGCACGAGTAATTTCCATTGAAGATCGAAGTGCCGCGCCCATTTACATTCAAAGGCTGATTCGATTCTGGCATGCTCAGCCTATAAATGCGATGTAGTGTTGAGCATGTGTTTTAAAATGCAAAATGTCATGAGTCTGACTCCTTGTTCGTATAGCCAAAATCTTTTGGGAAAATCCTTATGATTAACAGGTCAGGTAGTATCAGTGGAAGCAATGCACGTAGTAAAAATAACCATGATAAAGTTGATTTGTACCAGGGTGATTATTATTGCTCTGAAATAGCCATAGCGCTGTTGGTATTCTGATCTATTTCACATATCTTAGAGGCCTCGCAAGAAGCTGCTGTGCACCCCAGTTGGAAAGCCTAAAACCTGGGAATATGGCTCTTAGATTTGTGCAGTATGTCTATTTCTAAATACCCAAAGGCTGTATTGACATTTTTAGAGAGGGCAAGGAACCAGCTACCAGAGAGGCTCATGCCTTCAAGTGAGAGATTTTCTCTGATGCAGAAAAATATTGACCTCTCAAGGAGTGCTTCTTCTGCTGGCCAAATCTGCATCTGAAGTTTTCCCCCTTCGTGGTACACTTAGTAGCATTTAAAACCTACTTGAAAAGTTTCTCTCAAATTCTTTTTCACAAATCCTGTTGTAGATAATTACTTTGAGGGGTTAAACATTTTCTCCCAATTCAGTACCCTTACACAACATGGGACCTGACTGTGGTATTATGTAAATTGTTGGCACTTCCTTATGAGCCATCATATAAATCTTTCTTTGTTTCATCACCTTCTTTGGAAAGGCAGTACATGGCATTAGGGAATACGGTAGTTACAAACTCCTTAATGGATCAGTGGTCTTTGTTTAGCTTTCTACAGGTGCTACCTTTCTGGCTGTATTCCATCTGTTTCTTACAGGTTTAGTTTAGGTAGCATGGTTAGGATTATGCTATAGGAACCTATATAATTCTGATGGATCTGTTTAATTGCAGATCCCTCAACCATTGAATTCCCCTAGGTGCCAGATTGGATCCAGAACCTTTATAGCAAATGTGTGTGCCTGTAGTTGGCACCATCAGACTCTACGTTGACTTCACCTTGCCTCCAGAATTCTCAACACATAGCTGTATCTATGTGCCACCCTTGTGTTCCGCTAGATGCAGAACTGCAGCTCTGCTCAACGTTTCAGAGCTTTCCCATCTTCCAGAATCAATTATTTGTTACTTTGTGCTATGGATGTCTTTCCCCGGAGGGGAAGCCATTCAGCACCTGCAAAAGCAGATGTTGGTTACAGAGCTGTAGGATGTCTGTCTTTGGTGACTCTGATTTGAACATTATTCAAAGGCGTGCAACATATGCTTCCTTTTGCACCCGAAGGCCATCATTGAGCAGGAAGAAAAGGTGTGTTCGAGGCATGTGTGCTGTAGATACACATGCTTTGCATACTTCTGCCATCTAGTATTGGGCCTGGATGTTTGCAAGTTGTTTTTCTCCGAAGAAGTCTTTTCCAGTCACGAGGTAAGGTGACGCCTCCTTTCTGTCATAATGCGCATGGGCATTGATTGACTCCATTGTTGTATTGTTTTCTTTCTGCCATCGGGTTCGGATGTGTATTGCAGCGATCCGATTCAAAACAGTCAATCGGGATCCCTTCGGTTCACAATTCACTTGCCCTCGTCGGTATTTTTTTTGATTGCAGTTCCACCTTCTGCGTGTTCAGTTTCCTCTATCTACTTCCACTAGAAGATCCATCATTGAGTCTTCTGCCGATGGAACAGACGCCATTTCAATTCTGTCCTTGGTGCCATTCCAAATGCCTGTCCACAGACCTTCAAAGGTCTGTAACCTCTGTCTCTCCCCAGAACATAAAGAGGAAGACTGCAACGCTTGTCGGTCGTTGCAATCCAAAAAGACTCTTTGGGACTGTCGAGCTCGACGAAGAGACATGCAGCGGCAGATTATCGAGGACACCCATAATATCTCCGGAGAGGATATCGAACAAGAAGAGATGGAATTGTTGGCAGCGAAAGAGGCCTTCTCTGTCCAGGACTCCGAATCCGAGTTGCTGATCGAACTAGAGTCCCACAAAGTTCCAGCTGGACAGTGTGCAGTGAGTAACAAAGCCTCATTGCCCACCAAACCCACTACAACTAAACAAAAGGTAATTGGGCCACCACTGCCAACAGGCCATCGTAGGCACCGAGACTCTGATTCCAACGCCCACCTTCCGGCTCTGCACCGAAACAGCAAGTCAAGCCTTCCGGCTTGGGCTCGAGTCGAGATGATGCCTCTTTGGTTCCGAAACATTCCGGATCCAAAGACAAAGTCAAATCCAGCCTGGCACCGAACAATTTAAGCACCGAAACTTAAAGAAGCTCCTTTAAAGCCAGTGGAGCCTATTTTAGAGACAATGAATCAAAAGCTGTATACAAAGCAGAAGAAAATTAGTATAAATCCTGACACTGGCCACATTACAACTAAACCTATAGTACCATCTTCCAAAAGGAGAATAGACACTGAATATAAGATTCCCCTCAAAAAGAAAAAGGACACGGCTACTAGTCCTATTAACGTTCCTCAAACACCACCACCTTCTTCACCAGTACCTATTATACCAGCTTCAGACCCTTCACACATCACACCACTAGGCTCTCAAAATACAAATCCTGATATAGTAGATGATGATGATGATGACACCTATATTCAGCCACTACCTGATCCATGGGATGACTACAATATAGATCCACCTGGAGACACCGACCTGGATCTATATCCAGCGAAACCCTCCCCGCCTAATGATAATACTGCATATCAGGAGTTTATTGCTAGGGCAGCCACTTATCATGGGGTGACTTTACATAAAGAAGCCCTAGAAAAGGATTTCCTATTTTAAACCTTAGGAAACACACACACACACATCACAATCCTTGCCTATGTTAAAAGGTATAATGAGGCATGCTGACGATATTTTTAAGGATTCATTTAGAGCACGTATCCTAACACCTAGGGTGGACAAAATATATAAACCCTCTCCATCTGGCCCTGTTTTTGTAAGGGTTACATGCCTTTAGATTCTATAGTAGTTTCCAACTGCCGCAAAAGGGCAAATTCACAAACCTCAGGAGAGGCACCACCTCCTGATAAAGAATCAAAATTAATAGATGCCTCTGGGCAAGAGTAGTTGCTCAATCAGCCAATCATTGGCGCATAGCCAATACACAAGGCCTATTGACTAGATATGATAGGGCACACTGGGATGAGATGGAAAAACTATTACAATATCTCCCAGAAGAACACAAGAAAAAGGGGCAGGAAATAGTGCTAGAAGGCAAGCTTATCTTCAATTAATCTATCCGATGTGCGTTAGATGCTGCACCGAAAGGAGTCAATACCAGCATTCTACTCGGGAGACATGCATGGCTCAGAATTTCTGGTTTCAAACCAGAAGTTTCACAAACCCACTCAAATACCCATTTTAAACACTCAAATGGCTCTAGCATATCCCAATGCAGTTAGGATTCACAATTTTCAATCATTGTTATTCCTCTCTCAAAACAACCAGTATCTACCAGTCAGAACTTTCATGCAGCTACTGCAGATTGCATTCCCAAAGTGCCTCCAGCAAGACTAAACATGCGTTCTCTAAAAGAATGCTTAGCAAGTCCATGGAATCTATCAGTGTCCGCTAACAGATCTGGTATTGGTAGACAGCCGCACTCATCTCTCTGTAGTGGTGGAACCTACAAAATTTATCAAAATGGCGACACATTATCGACCCTATTTCACAAGTTGTACTCACAACAGTCTCACAGGGTGCCGAGCACATTTACAACATTTAACAGTCCATGGTCTTTTGGGATACCACCCAACTGAACCATCTCATCAACTACCTAGAACTCCAAGCAGTTCAGCTAGCGTTAAAAGCATTTCTAACTCATCAGGTAGGGAAAGTTGTCCTAGTCCAGACAGACAATATGACAACAATGTACTATGTTAAAAAACGGTGTGGGGGGGAGGGGGACGGGACGGACTCTTTGCAGCTGTCGTACCTCTCAGAACATTTGGTGTTGGGCAATTCATCACATGATCCAACGCCTGGCAGAACACCTTCTAGAGACAGACATCTTTGCCGATCTCCTCAGCAGAATGAGGCAACAAGTACACGAATGGGACCTTCACCCACAAGTTCTCCTTCTGTACTTCCAAAAATGGTGATCCCCACAAATAGACCTCTTTGTCACAGCATAGAACTCATGCCTAGACTTCGCCTTCAGGTTCCCACATCTTCTATCCTAAGGCAATGCCCTATGGATCTATTGGTCAGGGATATTTGCCTAGGCTTTTCCTCCTTTCCCTCTCCTTTCATTTCTGGTTCGGAAACTCAGGCGGACATCTCTACCACTGATTCTGGTGCCTCCCACATGGGCTTAGCAACCATGGTTCACCACACTATTAAAACAAACTCTCAATAGTTCCCCACCAGAAGCTTCACATAACTTCAAATTTCCTCACACAGAACCATGGAGAAATCGGACACCCCCCCCCCCCCCCCCCCCCCCCCCCCCCCAAGGAACTCAACCTAGCGATTTGGCTGTTGAAGTCCTAGAGTTTGGATATTTAAACCTACCAACAAATTGTATGCCAATTCTTAAGGAAGCATGAAAACCCACCACTAGAGAATGTTATGCAGCAAAGTGGAAAAGGTTTGTAATATATTGTAATAACACAATTGATCCGTAAGATGCATCTATACAAAATACTATTTCTTATCTTTTGCATCTACAACGTGCTGGCCTTGCCTACACACCCATTCGATTACATCTTGCAGCAGTAGCTGCATATCTTCAAAACATACATTTATCCCTATTCAAAGTTCCAGTAATTAAAGCCTTTATGGAAGGCCTTAAAAGAATAATACCACCTAGGGTATAACCTGCACTTGTCTGGAACCTTAACATTGTTCTCACAAGGCTTATGGGTCCACCTTTAAACCTTTACACAACTGTGTATTACAATTTATTTCATGGAAGGTTGTCTTTCTCATTGCTATCACTTCACTAAGACGTGTTGGCGAGCTGCAGGCACTAACCTTAGAAAAACCCTTCTTTCAACTTCATAAAGATGGTGTTTCTTCGTACAAACCCAAAATTCCTTCCAGAAGTGGCCTCTGCTTTTCATATTAATCAATCAGTTGAGTTACCTGTCTTCTTCCCTCAACCTGATTCAGTAGCAGAAAGAGCTCTACATGCACTTGATGTTAAAAAGCACTGTTACATTACATTGATAGGACAAAAGAGTTTTGCAAAACAGAACAACTTTTTGTTGCCTGTGCTCCACCTCATAAGGGACTCCTATCTCCAATTCCAGCATTTCTAGATGGATTATTAAATGTATTGAAACTTCCTATGTTAAAGCTAAAAGAACATTATCTATACCTCCTAGAGCACATTCTACTTTCAAAATAGTAGCATCTATGACCTTTTTAGGCAACATTCCCATAGCGGACATATGTAAGGCAGCTACATGGTCTACACCCCATGCATTTACCAAACATTGTGTGGATGTGTTAGCACGTCAACATGCTAATGTAGGACAAGCAGTTCTAAAAACACATTTTCAAACAACTGCAACACCCACTGGTTAGCCACCGCTTTGGGAGAATACTGCTATACAGTCTATGCAAAGCATGTGTAGTTACAGCACACATGCCTCGAATGAATTGTTACTTACCCAGTAAGCATGTGTGCTTGGCATGTAGAGCCATAGATTTCCATGCGCTCTCCCTCCTCCCCCGACACCTATGGTTGTTGCAGTTCTAATTATTCTCATTACATACACATGGACATCTCTATATTACGCTCACTTACTCCATTCTCACCCTCTTGCGGGAAAACAATCTAACAATGGAGTCGATGCCCATGCACATTATCACTGAAAAGATGAGCCGCCTTACATTGTGACTGGAAAAGACTGTTCGAGGCATATGAGCTGCAGATTGTACACTTAGCATAGATCGCCATCTGGTGTTGGGCCCGGATGTTTGCAGTTTGTTTTTCTTCTTGGACAGTCTTTGGAAGTCACGAGTTTGGTGACTCCTCCTTCGGTCCATACTGCGCATGGGCTTCGGCTCCATCCTCAGATTGTTTTTTTCCGCCATCGGGCTCGGATGTGATACTTCGTGCTCCGGCTTCGAACTTCTACGGTTCCAGCCTCGACGGAAAATCCTCGTATCTTTGAGTTTCTTCATCATCTTCATCTCTCGAAGCGGCACTTTTCTCCATCCCGTACATCGGCACCGGCCTTCGGGCCCTCCTCGACTCCGGTCCCGGCCGATGGAAAGGACTCCGTTCAAAAAGTGCCCAAAATGTGGGTCTAAATTTCCCCACACCGACCTCCATCAGGTGTGTAATTTTTGCCTCTCTCCAGAACACGAGGCCAGAGACTGCCCCGCCTGTAAGTCTTTTCGATCGAAGAAAACCATCCGGGATCGAAAAGCTCGACGCACCATGGCGCACTCATCGTCTGCAGCTCCATCGGACATCTTCGGAGACGGCGCCGAAGCTTCGGGGCAAACACACACCGAGCAGGAAGAAGACGTCGTCAGCGCTTCCGAAGCCGACGACTCCGACGTGGAGGACATCACACCGGCGCAGCGGGCCGTGAGTACTGTGCCCCCTCCCACCCCCGCGCCCAAAACCAAAGAGACTCAGGTTACTCCCTCGCCTGCCGGCCTGGGCAAAACCAAGACCAAAGCTCCGATCACCCCACCTTCGGGCTCGGTGTCGAAGCATCCAAAGTCTCACGGCAGCTCGGGATCGAGCCAGCCGACGCCCGGTGCCGAAAAACAGCATCCGGCACCGAAGAAAGCAATATCCAGCTCGACTCCGAAGCCACCGGTGCCGAAGCCTGGACTCTCGGTGCCGACCAAACACAAACATAAATCTGTCGGCACCGACGCTCCGACGCCGAAAACTCCTTCGACGCCGAAAAACAGGAGGCCCCAAAAAAGCATGGCGCACACAAACCATCGAAGCCCTCGGCTCCGAAATCACCGGTGCCGACGGACGATTCGACGCCACTGGCTCTGTTTACACCAGACCCTCTACAAAAGACTCTGTCCAAAGATCCAAAGACTGGACTATTGACTTTAATTATCAAGAAAAGACGCCTTGATACTCCGGCTCCTCCTCCACCACCCAAAAGGAAGGACTCTGCTACTTCACCCCTCAAAGTGCCCTCCCCACTACCGCCTCCCCTACCTCCTCCACCACCTCCACCCCCTCCCCCTCCCAGGTCTCCGCCACCTCCACCTCACTACGATCCGGCCCCATCCCCAGATCCGGATGACGGGGACCCGGACAATTACCCGGCGGACGCCCCAATGGATCCCACTCCACCAGGGACCCCAGACCCATGGGAGGATTACAATAACCCTGATATACCAGATATACCTCAGGACGACCTATACCCATCCAGGCCGTCTCCTCCAGAGGACTCCTTAGGGTTTCATCATTTAGTGCAGAGAGCAGCACACTACCATGGGGTGGACATGCACAGTGAACCAGTGGAAGAAGACTTCCTACTGGATACATTTGACATACAAGACAAATCCACTTCTATTTTACCCATGCTTAAGGGTGTCACCAAGCACGCTACAGAGGTGTTCAAAGACCCTGTCAGGGCCAGAGTACTGAACCCTAGAATAGAGAAGAAGTACAAAGCGGCACCCACAGACCCTGCATACATTAAGGGCCCTGCTCCCCTAGATTCCCTAGTTGTCTCCACAGCTAGAAAGCGGGCTAACTCCCAATCCTCAGGAGAAGCCCCACCGCCAGACAAGGAATCTAAACTTCTGGACGCGTCTGGTAAACGCACCGCCTCCCAAGCTGCAAACATGTGGCGCATTGCAAACACACAAGCACTGCTTGCGCGATATGACAGAGCACACTATGACGAACTAGAGGCTCTTATACAGCACCTTCCAGAAAAACACAAGCGCAAGGCTCATGACCTAATACAGGAGGGTAAACTAATTACAAACACCTCCATTAAGTGTGCCCTCGATGCAGCCGACACTGCTTCTAGAGCCATAAATACAAGTGTCCTGCTTCGTCGCCATGCCTGGCTCAGGATCTCAGGGTTCAAGCCTGAAGTCCAGGCGTCCATACTCAATCACCCCTTTGACCAGCAAACTCTCTTTGGGCCAAAGGTAGACGAAGCGTTGGAAAAGATGAAAAAGGACACAGACACAGCAAAGTCTATGGGGGCACTCCAAACACAAGCCTCTAAACGTTCCTTTCGACGCTCGTCCTTTCGTGGCACAGGCAGAGGCTCCTCCACCGATAACGCCTCTACCTCCTACAAGTCCCCTCCTCAAAATACCTTTTCAAAGGGCAATCAAAGGGGCGGTTACAGAGGCAACAACAATAAGGGCAGGGGCAAAACCAACAACACCCGTTCTGCCACCCCACCCGCACAATGACTCCCCTCCGCTCCCCCCAGACCATCCCACTCCGGTCGGGGGCAGACTACAAGACTTTATCCACACATGGGAGTCCATAACATCGGACAAATGGGTGACCCAAATCATTCGGTCAGGGTACTGTCTCGAACTAACATCTACCCCACCCAATATCCCACCAAGGCACCGTCCAATGTCTCAAGAACATTCCACACTGCTCAAACAAGAGGTACTCTCACTCCTCCAAAAACACGCTATAGAGCAGGTCCCCGTCAATCAACAAAATCTAGGGGTCTACTCCCTATATTTCTTAATACCAAAGAAAGACGGGACCCTCAGACCCATTCTCGACCTCCGGCCTCTAAATGCCTACATACATTCAGACCATTTTCACATGGTCACCCTACAGCAAGTCCTCCCACTCCTCTGCCAGGGAGACTTCCTCACAACCTTGGATCTGAAAGACGCATACTTTCACATTCCAATACACCCCTCTCACAGGAAATACCTCAGGTTCGTGGTGGACGGGCAACATTACCAATTCACTGTTCTCCCCTTCGGGGTCACCACCGCACCACGGGTGTTTACCAAATGCCTAGCAGTAGTAGCAGCACACCTCAGACGTCAACATATTCACGTCTTCCCTTACCTAGACGACTGGCTGATAAAAGCCGCGTCCTACGACCAATGTGTGCAACATACAAACAGCACCATCCAACTGCTCCACCAGCTAGGCTTCACGGTGAACTACCAAAAGTCCCACCTCATACCATCCCACACAAAGCAATATCTCGGGGCCACTATAGACACCTCCAAA
Organism: Triturus cristatus; assembly: GCF_964204655.1. NCBI lineage: Eukaryota > Metazoa > Chordata > Amphibia > Caudata > Salamandridae > Triturus > Triturus cristatus. The sequence goes on along the minus strand of NC_140585.1, from coordinate 982,391,542 downwards.
GGTATTGCCTATCCAAACTCAGCCAGAATCACAAGCATTCAAGCCTTACGCAAAACATTCCTTCCTCAACACTCTCTTCCAGCAAGAGTGTTTATGAAGCTTATAGGAATGATGGCGTCTTGCATCTTCATAGTGCCCCATGCAAGACTCCACATGCGTCCACTTCAAGAGTGCCTAGCACAACAGTGGAACCAGGCCCAGGGGCAGCTGACGGATCTGGTGTTGGTGGACGGCCGCACACATCACTCTCTGCAGTGGTGGAACACCACAAACCTTTCCAAAGGGCGGCCGTTCCTGGACCCGGTTCCTCAGGTGACTCTAACAGCGGACGCATCGCTCTCCGGCTGGGGAGCGCACCTTCTACACCTCACCATGCAAGGTCTATGGACGCCACAGCAAAAATCGCTCCACATCAACCATCTGGAGCTCTTGGCGATCTTTCTAGCCCTAAAATCTTTCCAAAAACAGATTTCGGGCAAAGCAGTCCTCATTCGCACAGACAATATGACTGCAATGTATTATATCCAAAAACAGGGGGGGACACACTCTCCCCAGCTCTCCCGCTTAGCCCAGAGCATATGGAGATGGGCAATTCCTCAAAACATCTTTCTCCTGGCACAGCACGTTCCAGGCGTACAAAACACCATGGCAGATCTGCTCAGCAGACAAACGCAACAACTACACGAATGGGAACTGCATCCACAAGTTCTTCACCCATTCTTCCAACAGTGGGGGCATCCTCAGATAGACCTCTTCGCCACCCACGAAAACAAAAAATGCCCAAGCTTCGCCGCCAGATACCCACACCCATTGTCCAAGGGCAATGCGATATGGATGAACTGGTCAGGCAGATTTGCATACGCCTTTCCACCTCTCCCACTAATTCCATTAGTGGTCAGGAAGCTACAACAGCACTCCCTCACACTCATTCTGGTAGCTCCGACGTGGGCCAGGCAGCCGTGGTACACCACGCTACTACAACTGTCAGTGGTACTACATCAAAAACTGCATCTATCCCCATGCCTCCTAACCCAGAACCATGGAGAAATCAGGCACCCGGACCCAGCTCAGCTCAACCTGGCGATCTGGCTCCTGAAATCCTAGAATTCGGATACCTTAACCTTCCCCCTGATTGCATGAACATCATCATGGAAGCCAGACGTCCTACGACTAGAGCATGCTATGCCGCAAAGTGGAAAAGATTTGTAATTTACTGCCGTAACAATACAATCAACCCTCTAGATGCATCCATACAGCACATCATATGCTATCTGCTCCATCTTCACAGGTGTAACCTGGCATATTCATCCATACGCCTACACCTAGCAGCGATTGCTGCTTATCTACAAAACAGACAGCATTTATCACTCTTCAGAGTGCCCGCTATTAAAGCCTTCATGGAAGGCCTTAAACGCGTAATTCCTCCCAGGGCACCACCTTCCCCTGTATGGAATCTAAATTTAGTTCTTACACGACTAATGGGTCCGCCCTTCGAACCAATGCACAAATGTGAGCTACAGTTTCTCACCTGGAAAACAGCTTTCCTTGTAGCTATCACTTCCCTTAGAAGGGTTGGTGAAATACAAGCGTTCACCATACAGGAACCCTACATACAAATGCATCACAGCAAGGTCATACTTCGCACAAATCCGAAGTTTCTGCCCAAAGTCATTTCCCCCTTCCACCTCAATCAATCAGTGGAATTACCTGTCTTCTTTTCGCAACCCCAATCTGTTGCAGAAAGGGCCTTACACACACTTGATGTGAAAAGGGCGTTGCTATACTACATACAAAGAACGCAACCCTTCAGGAAGACTAAACAATTGTTCGTTTCCTTCTCTCCACCACATAAAGGCAACCCCATTTCTAAATCAGGGATAGCTAGGTGGATTGTAAAATGCATACAAATTTGCTATCAAAAGGCAAAGAGAACATTATCTGTTCCTCCTAAAGCCCACTCTACAAGAAAGTTAGGGGCTTCTATGGCTTTTCTAGGGAATATACCCTTAGATGACATCTGCAAAGCAGCCACATGGTCTACACCGCACACCTTCACAAAACACTACTGTGTAGATGTGCATTCCAAGCAGCAAGCTAGGGTGGGCCAGGCTGTACTAAAGACACTTTTTCAAACAGCTGCAACGGATACCGGTGGTCGCCGCTAAGGTTGGGTACTGCGATATAATCTATGCTAAGTGTACAATCTGCAGCTCATATGCCTCGAACGGAATATGCTACTTACCAGTATGCATCTGTTCTTGGCATGTAGAGCTGCAGAGTTGTACACGCCCACCCGCCTCCCCGGCTGCCTGTATCCGTTCCAGTACATCTTATTTAGATACAACACATGGGTTTCTCACTGTTATTACTACGCTCCATCATTTCCCTGCTGGCGAAAAACAATCTGAGGATGGAGCCGAAGCCCATGCGCAGTACGGACCGAAGGAGGAGTCACCAAACTCGTGACTTCCAAAGACTGTCCAAGAAGAAAAACAAACTGCAAACATCCGGGCCCAACACCAGATGGCGATCTATGCTAAGTGTACAACTCTGCAGCTCTACATGCCAAGAACAGATGCATACTGGTAAGTAGCATATTCCTTTTTGAAGAAAAACAACTTGCAAACATCCAGACCCACCACTAGATGGCAGGAGTATGCAAAGCATGTGAACCTACAGTTCTACATTCCAAGAACAGATGCTTACAGTGTAAGTAACATAATCCATATCGCTGCACCCTGGTAAATGTGCAGGTCCGAGTCCTAGGTCTGTTCCCGGTCCAAGTGCTAGGTCCAATTGAGGTCTCATCCTCTGGTGCGTTTATGATGGAGTCCAAGACACAATCTCATGGCAGACGCAAGAAGGCCAGATGGGAGTCCTACCCCCTTCGCTCCCACTCCAAGGAGAGATTGCACATTCAGCACTCTAAAGCCTGACTCTACTGCCGTCCTCCGATTCTGACCGCATTCTACAGCTAGATTCAGCATCCTGAATTTTCTGAGTTATCTTAGACTACGCAGCAGGTAGAAGCCTTCAAGGAAGCAATACTGCAGCTTTTCGATGCCATTCTAGGTCTCCCTTGAGCACGTTCATGGCCCGTCATCCCACGAGGTCATTGGTCTCATTTTTGCTAGTGTGTTCTGCCCTAGTTCTGACTTATCCGTTTGGCCTCCGCCCTGCTTGTAGCGTACTTTCACTTTACGCTGGCTACAGCCAGACTGGTGCCAATTCCTGATCGACTCAGATGCCAGTTTCGGACCTAGAACCAAATTCGGCTAGGTGTCCTCTTTTGTCTTGTTTGAGATTACTAAGATACAGCCAGTTGTATTGGACGATGCTCTGTTGGTGCCTTTTGCCAGAGCATCAGCATCTTTGGTGACTTGAGATCTTATTTATCTCAGACTCTGGTGCAATGCAGGACCCACAGAATGTTCCACGTGATGGACATGATGATGATGATGAGGAGGCAGATATTTTGTTGCCTCTCACTATTCTGTTGACTATATTAGACTTCCTAAATGCTTGTGGCTTAATGACACAGAGGCAGTATTTTGTACTCCTTTCGTGTCATCCACTGATAAAAGTGCCTCCTTTTGCTTTGTTGGTACCGAAGGCAGCAGAAGTGTTGGAACTGTAGTTGCAAACTGCAGCTAATCTGCTTACTGAAGTTTTGCAACCTCCGAGCTTTTACTACGCTTCTATGAAACCCTGACAGAGACTCTGTCATAGCCAAGCCCTGCCTTAGTCCTGCTCAGCACTGCTGAATAGTGGTCACATAGCTGGACTTCACAGACCTGCCCTAGGTGATAGGTGACCCACATAGCTGCCCTCACACTCCATTAAGACCTCGGGCATGTAGCTCTAACCAAATCTGGACTGACCCATCAAACACCCCACTATATGATATAAAAGTTCCAGGCTGTAAGTTTGTCCACCTCGATAAAGCTGAAAATGTAAAGGGGAGAGGTATCATGTTCATACACAGTGAATGCCCTCAAATGCAAATTGATAAACTCACTTAATTGCTCCCTCTTTTATTGCCTCCTGGTTGCGATTACAAAACCAACAGCCAATCCTGTGACACAGAATATCTTCTACCTCATCGTTTAGTGTGAAGAATTTCATGGCGGACTTTATTAAATACAGCATAGATCAACTGTTGTCCTCATTAGCAGATTTTCCTTCTTGACATCATCCTTCACTGGGTAAATGACATTGATACCCAATCATCTTCACGCAAATCCTTGCTATCTGACAGCAGTCTTCTACACTCAAAAACATAGTAGCATTCAACCTAATATTTAATACGGAATCTGCTTCAGGTCTCACCCCCTTCATGTGAAATGGTCGGATTAGCTCCTTATCCCCCTTCAAAATAATTTCTCCGCAATATGGCAACCCAGAATCCATAGTGGACAACTTTAACAACGTTAAAATATTAACAAAATGTCGCTTAACAAGCTGAGCAACTCAGTCCTATGAATTAAATAGGACTGTGTATCTGGACAACGCAAACGTCCAAATATGGGAACTTGATTCACACACATCATCAGGAATTGTTGGCCTAATTTTTAACTAGCTCACAGTGCCTCATCTGAACCGGTCTCCTTACCAAGGTACCAGATGGAATCCGCAACCTTAAAAATTACCTCTCTTTATTCCCCAAGGAAATGGTGGAAACAGATATACCCTTTTGCTGTTTACTTTTGCATGCCCAAGATTAACACAAGAAAGATATAAATTGGTTTTTCAAACATTTATTGAAACAATCATATTGGATAGAAAGAATGCTGCAATTATTAGGCAGAAGGAGCAAAGCAGTGTAACCAGCATTACAAGAATGGTGAAGAAGATAAACAGTTCAACCATTATAATATTAGTATATGATTATACTCCAAACTAACACTACCTATACTATCGAGAACATAGTGAGAGTACCCTCTGACAGATCCCTGGGTGATAGCCTAAACTCCCATACCTGAGTATGATGTGTCAGGAATCCGGCCCGTGTAGAACAGGCTGTCGTCCTTTGCAGGGTAGAGGTCTGAGTCAGCCGGACTGCATCTCAGTCACAGTGTGCCACATTCCAGGACAATCCCAGCAGAAGTGCTCCTCTGCTTAACATAATGCTGAGGCCGTTTATATAATCAAAGCACTGTTCCAGTCGCACTATGTCACGCTAAAACTTGCAACTAAAATGGAGACTCAGAGTAGGCCCTGTTGTACTTTACAACACCCTATCCTTGGCTGGCGGGAAACTCCGCTAAAAACAAACTAGCCTAAAACGTTGGCTGAAATGTTATAAAATATACTTTAATAACAAAAGCAAATGAAAGTCATTAAAACAATTAAATGCCAGTTTCAAAGCAAGCGATTAATTTAAAACGAATAAAAGACAATTTGTGTTAAAATGAGGGGCCAAATAAAAAATCTAGGAGGCTCCCAAAATGTTTCCCATGTTCAGAGAGTCAGTAGGATCAGGGAAGGAACCTGCATCTGCAGAGGATATATCCACTGAGGTCTGAAGAGTGAATTCCAATAGACAAACATGGTCATATCCAGCCGAATCAGCAGATGCTGATGGTGTCAGCAGGTAATGAGAGGCAGGTCCCAGGAATTCATGAGCCGAAGCACCCATGCTGGCTGGAGACAATAGCTCATAGTAAGCATCCTGCAGCAATGGCAGTAAAGATGAGCTCTCAATGGATACACTTGCAGATCCATATCAAGAGATTGAACCAATTGAATTGAAAGACATAGGTCCAGTGCATACTCAAAAGGTGACCAGAGACAGCGGAACACAGGCTGCATGCAGTGTAACCACAGAGTTGTAAAGGACAAGGACCAGTTATTGTTTAATTCCTGAAGTAAAGATACTCCAAAGCTCTTTATCATGCATTCACGACACAGCAGGACGTGTGGTAAGTCCATCACCATTTGGCCTTTGGCCTCAAGGTGGAACATCCATTTCTGAGCAACAAAAATAGGACCAAAACGGCAATGAGCAGAAATAACATGAGTGGTATGCTTCCAAATACACTGGAAGCCAAAGAGTGTATAAATGGTAAAATCACTCCGAATACAGGCTGGAATGTACTAACAAAGTAGGCCCAATCCTTTTTTTTTTTTAAAGTGTACCATTCCAGCAGTATTTGAAGCATTGCAATTGCGGTGTACACGTTTTTCAAAAAGCTGGAGCAAATTTGTGCACGATATTGATTGTACTTTAGAAGAAGACCTTGCAACTTGAAGATCAAAAGTTTCTTGAGCAGTTGTTTTAATGCAAAGTTTTTTGCAAACAATGAAGCTTACAGTTGGCTTATCTTGACTTAAGTTAGTGTTAAAAATAGGATTCGGAGCCATGCGGTAACTTCCGTAATCATGTGTGTGGGTGGAAATAAAACATTATTACAGCAAGTCACGACCCTGGAAACTGTCACCACATATGGCACTCCTGGTTTCATCCCACAACAACCAGGGTCGTTTAGGATCAAGTAACTTTCATTTGAAAGTAATTTGAACACTGGTCGAATTAGGGAAACTGGTACGCCATTCGGATGAAACACCAAATTGGCCATGGATGCATTGCACACACCATGAAGTGTTTACAAACTAATGAATGGCTGAACAAAGTTCCACATTAGTTTCCACTAATGAAGACTTCAGTTTCCCCCTCAGGCATCTGTAATCAAAGGGTAAAAAACCTGTTTCATCAACAAAATTCTCCCCATAAGCTTCATATCTGCCTTCTTGAAATTGTTTCAGGCAAGATGTAAACTGGAATGTGGATATTGATAATGAAATAAACCCATGGATAACCATGCAACAGATGGTGTCTCAGCAACTGTAAAAGGCAGTTTCTCTAAACGCTCTATATTCAGCATTTTATAAGTTGCATGTTTTTGCCATCGGTGTTTGTATGCGTGTTAAAGTGTAAGGTAAAAACAATTCTGTTGCGTTCAGATATTTCCATGGCACACAGTTTGATTATAAAACCTGCAATGTCCAATTCAATTGCATAATCGATCTCTGCTGACTTTGCCCATGCTTTAGGAGAGACATGTAATTCTGCATAATCAATGCAGATGAAACAATATTATTCAAAGAATAAATGCGATTCGACGATGTAGTCGTGCCTTTACCATCAACTAATGCTTTTCCTAAACTAGCCCTCTCAATTTGTCGTAAGCGTTCAGCTGAGAAATTTTCCATAGTTCAGTGTGTGGCATATATGAACCATTTAGAACATGGTGACCTAGGGTCCATTGAGAGATCTTGTAAATCCATGTCATCGGAAAGGAGAGATAGATTTTGTTTAACTGTAGATAATGTGGAATGTTGTAAACATTGCTGGCATAATTTCCCTATGCTATAGGTGGTAACCACCCGTGAATGTTGTCACTGCATGTTTTGGGGGTCTGGTCTTCTAGCTTTGAAACACTTGGAGTTTTAAAAATGTGCGTTATAACCATTAGTGTCGACTGATTACACAAACCACCCGTCTAAACCTGTAAGTGAAGAGTTGTATGTACCATTCTATATCATATTATTGAGCTGTTTTTCTGAAAAATTTTCAAAATGTAGCTGTAGAGGGAAAGCCAATTATGTTTATTTTCTTAATTTTATCCAAACCTAGGCAGGTAGCTTGCTGCGTTGTTTTATTTAGAAAGATCATTTGTCTAGGGATCAGACAAGCTCTAAATAAAGCATCACTGCCCTGTACTTGCCAGTGTTGTGTCCCCCAAATTGATTTGAAATCAATGTTTTCCCTCCAATATTCATAGCCTTGTATGGCCAGGTAGGAAGTGAATTAATTAGAATAGATGAATTTTGTTTAGGTCCGCATATTTTTCTTCACTAATGAAGGGGAGGTTAGTTTATAGTAATAAGAAACTGGGTCTAAAGGGTGGTGTTGATCAGTGTTTCCATTATGTTTAATTGATAACTGTACATGGAGTACTAGCTCAATGTAAATGGTGACCATAATGATAAAACAGGTCACCATAATTAGAATTTAAATACAAATCTTCAGTTTCAAATACTGTATAATGCATGTATGCTCTTGACTTTTTCAACATCCCATTCATCAGAGATCTATACCCATAACTACCTTAAACGCATAAGGAACCTGCATAGTTTCTGCAGCACCAATAATATCAAATGGGACTGTAATGTAATTATCGCGGTGCCCCCTGTAAGCTGAGACCCTCAGTGCCCCAGGGGTATTAGAAATAAGAGTCAGCCTGCTAGTGGCCCGTTTTCCTCCCTCCCTCCAATCAGAATAAAAGTAGTGACATCAGAGGAGATGACAGCACAGACCCGGAAGAGGACTAATAGCGTGAAACGAGGTGTGGAAGCGATTGGCGTGCAGAGAAGAGGACAGTTGCAAGGGAGCCGTGGGCTCTGAAGGACCTCTGCAGCACCAGCACATCATTCGGAGGGATTCACCTTCCAAGGATAGGCCAGCGAGAGGCAGAGGCAGCCACTACTGATGCAGCGTACAAGACAGTGTGGTATCTGGCAGGAGACTAGGAGCAGTGGTCCTCCCCGGGCAGAGGTGTTCTGGTCCAGGCGGCCGCGGCTCTAGACTAGAGCCGTGGTCTCAGGCAAGTGGTTGCAAGGAGCACAGAGGGAGGGTCTTGGTGGGTGGTTGCACATGTGTTTTTCTCCAGGTTTTAATCCATTCATCGCCCATCCTGCTTTCTTGTTAAAAAGCTCTTCCTTCAACACTATGCGCCCTGTTAACTGCACCATTGTATTGGAAATACAGTTCAGTCTGGTTCACTTCCAAATGGATATAAATATCTCTAGTGCTAGATCTCTCTTCTGGGATACTTGAATGCAAACAGAATAGAATAAGGAAAAAACAACAACTCTGGGAAAGGACTAAAAGGTGTGGTGGCAGGTCGCAATTAAACTTCAGAGTTTGACCACTAAGACCTATGTCCTTTTCTCCCTGAGTATATTCCCCGCTTGAGGTACGAGACGAAAGACTAGGAAAACCAGGAGAAAGGAAAAGGAGAAAATCAAGGCGACCAATAGTTCAGCCGCATTCAAATGTTAATAAGCATCATAACAATAAAAAACAATTGAACAATAAGACTTTTGTGGCTCAGTCTGATCAATCATCCTGTTACAGGGACCAGGGTATCGGAGCGCCTTACATACCACCAGTTGCATTACATGAGGACACATTCATTTTTGTTGGGCACAGAGAGATTAAGTGACTTGCCCGGAATCACAGGATGCTCAGCGTTATTGCCGAGACTCGAACCCAGTTTCCCAGATTAGAGGTCGACCGCCCTAGCCGTTAGGCCAACTCCTCTCCCCAAACAATTCCATCAGAGACAGGAAATGCATAGGGCTCTTCGCACTGTATGTGAAGAAGAATGAGGCTTCAGCACCTCGGCTACCAGTTCTACAGCAGAGCGTGTAAGGTTATGTCCATTTAGAAGCAGGAAAAAGACTAACAGCCAATTCTAATATAGGACCATAGAGGAATCCAATAAATCTGTTTCAGCCAGAAAAAGAAATCCAAGTACACCATGCAGTGAAGTATGCAAGGAATCAGAAGAAAAACCATCAATATTGGCGAAATAACCAGAGGCAGTCTGTGCAAAAACAGAGATCTCAATTGGTAAAGGAGAACTCTTTGACACCTTCAAAGGTGGTTGGTAATAAACAACTTTGTTAGGAGTAGCAGTAGAAAACTGAAAAGTCACATCAGATGTGCATCCTGTATTAGCAGTAGTAGCAGGAAGTAGTGACCAACTGTGTAAAGCTGGCCACATGATGTGGTTGGATCAAATCAATGGATACAAACTGTTCGTACTACAACCAGCAAGCTGTGGCCAAATCACAGTTCTGGTACCTTGAATGCCAAGGACTGGCACTGGTGCTCTGTATCATGGGCACAATTATTTTCTGTCAGTAATCTTCTCTCGAAATAGATCCCCAACTTTAGGAATCCTTCCAGAAGTTACTGGTTGCTCCTTCACTTCATCAGTAGTAGAACATTTGGTGCACAGTGTGATATTTCTAGCACACATACTAGTAAGCAGAGGTCGGCACCATGTGCTGGCTAAACAGCTTATAACTGCTATAAGGAAACCTCAAGTGGAAAATCTCAGCAGGGTAAATTCTGACACCCAACATCATACACATAGATAACCTGAGAATAAAACCAAACCGAAGCAAATAGCATAATATATTGTTTTTCTTATAAAATACAACCCACTGTAGGCAAAATAACCCTGTATCAAATAATGATCTTCAATGAAGCATGAAGTCTCATCAGCTGCCTGATCTTGCACAGTAAGCAGTCCACTGCCTAAGTACAAATACTTGCAAACGCACAAGCACGGAGCGTTCAGGTAACCGACTTAGTTACAACAGCATCATCATTTCTTCCCTATAGTTAGTTTCTTCCTGCTGCAAATGGTGCTACTGGGGTTTCATTACCATCTGCTGATGCATTGGCTCTTGTGGCATGTGTTCTTATCTAGGAGTTATTCCTTTAAAGGACCTTTTAGTCATTATGTACCTAAGGGTTAATGTCCCCAGCCTGTCATTCTTGTTGCTACATTGACTGTCCTTGATCTGGATAGGAATAATTTCATACGTTTATTACAGGTACAGATCACCATTTCCAGTAATTATACATACACACACAGGTGTGAGGAGTTATGATGTTTACTAACTTGGTCTACTCGGGTGCTCTTCACTGAGCCAAGAATATAATGCATATGCTCCTGCACAGCTGTCACTACATACTCCTGTACAACCCCTTCATTTTCACAACACGTTTGAAAATAAAATTGTACTGTAGAAAATTTTGCAGGTTTCAGTTGTAATCCAGTAAATGCTAGCATCTGCCTGTGTTTTTCCAGTTAAATAGTTAAAAGCCAGCCACCAAAGGATCCAAGAACTTTTTGTCGGATTCATAATTTGATGGATTGAAGTAGGCTACATCTATTAATCGCAAACCCTAATTTTTCCAATGAAATGTACTGGTAGTAATGTTCACATTGTCAGTAGCAGACAATGATTTCCGATATTTATTGTAAATTCTTCATTGTTTCAGTCCTTGGCTTTAAAATGTTTTAGATGGCCTCAAATTTTATCACTTTAGATAACTTGAACCTATTCTTTCAGGCATGTTACAGCAAATTTCACATTAATGTTCCTTCCTCAACTCTAGAGATCACAAGGTCTTCTAAAGAAGTCATGGGTAGCTGCTGTAGCTGTCCAGATAAAGAAACTATCCCAGATAACCATCAAAGCAAGTTTAAGGTGAGTAGATGATCCCCCAGTAGGTTATTGCATGCAGTGGAGAAGATGACATTATTGAGCATCAGTATTTAATGAACTTTGTTAGTCTAAGTAATACACTTTGAGAAACCGCAACGGTTTCATTTTATAGAGCAGCATATTCGAGGCGCATAACAAGCTATTAGCTTTGTTTACTACTTTTCTGTATTCATACTAATTGTGAAACTCTATAAATAACCCATTTGTTACCTTCTTGCTCTAGTAGCTTGTTGGGATGCTGATAGCTCATTTCTAGGTGCTGGCTTGTCTCCAATGTGCACACACCTGTATAGAGGATTGTTTGCTGTTCCTTAATATTTTGCTTATGAGAACACCTATAAAAGCTTTTATCCTGTGCTATATGGTTAGGTGGTATCGTGTGACATTTCTTAGATTCTTCCACTCTTACAGTAGTGTTGGCTCTCTCGTTGTCCATAAGTGTCATTCCTACACACACACCCCATTTATAATGCCAGTTGATGCTGCCTACACTTACACTTCTTCTGTAACTCTCCTCTTTTCATGTCCTTACTGTTGATCCCTCGGAAGCAAAATTATGTTGTCACAATTATTTTTAAACATGACCTCCAGCATGTCGCTAGAAGTACAAATGAAATCGGAAGTAGACGTGAGAATTTCTGATACATTCTGCTCTGTTCATTATAAATTAATAACTTGTTTTTCATGTTGCTGATCCTGCCTTGCTGAAATTCAAATGTGACCTGTAGATCACTGTTTTATTAGGGCAGCAAACATTGAATTCATTCAGCTATCTCCAGGCATTCTTAGCATACACTAAGGCAAAATTAGCCTTTACTTTATTCTTTTGGTGAGCTCCAATTTAGAACTGGAATATAGAGTCCCATCCTGGTCTGAGAGCTAGTTTATAGAGACCATGTACATAGACCTGTTCTTCCGCCTCAGAACCTTTGATAAAGATAAGGAAGGTGGTGGAAGCTTTCATTTTTCTTTGGCAGTACTGTTTATTTTATTTTTTTAACCTATTGTTATTGGCATTTATCATACAAACAATTGGTTGCTTGAGAGCAGCTTCACATTTAGAATTTTTCACAAGTATCTAAACTCTGTAATGTCCAGTTAGGGTGGGATTGTAAGGTAATACGCATACATTTGTGTAGTAGTTCACCTGGAGTCACTAAAATCAACAATGTGAAGAGCAACAGCAGTAAAGAATAAATCCGTGCCACTCATAGTAACTAGTTGTTCATAAAACTTTTGTCATATAACATCTATCAAGGTATATAGTGTGTATCGCAGAGTTAGTGTCATCGATTTTGTGCTGCTCTATATATAAACTCTCCAACGGAAGCTGTAGATGCAAAAGCACCAAAAGGAAATGCATTGTATAAACAACACGTAAAACTGAGCCATCCTGAGGGTCTATCTGTTCAGCCACTACACCGTATCTCTCTTAAGTCTGCTGCACACAAGAGGAGGTATCATTCCCTGTCCTCCAATATGTATAAAAAAAGGGGGGGGGGGACTTACGAGGGGTCACGAAGGGGCTCATCTGTAAGTCAGCCCTGTTAAGCTGTCCAATTGGTTATCTGGGAAACCATGCCTAAGGTGAAGAGTCAGGCCTGACCAGCCCGAATCTTTGCTCTTCCAGGGGTAGGGAAGACCCTATATTTGGGAGTAAACTCTCTGCTTCTGTCACTTTCTAATCATTGTCACCACTACTCTCCAAGTCATTCCCAGACCCCCACCCCCTCCCTGGGGTCCGATCTCCCGTGTCCTCTCCCTGATGTTCCCAGGTGTACAGTACCTCTGCCAGAGTCTCGCCATCGGGCGTAGTCTCATCCCCCTAGCATCGTCTCTAATTAATGCCCTCTTTTCCGCCTTTCCCCACGTAGTGACAACATGCATGGTTTTTTTGTTGGTTTTTTTTTAAAGAAAGAAAATAGCAAATGAGTCATTTAAACTGGCAATGCAGTGGTAGTAGTTTTGGAATTTTGCAAGCTCATTTTTTTTTTTCTTTTAACTAAGTGTAGGAAGCTGGCTCTTTATGTGTAAAAATGTTTTTACCCAAAGACAATTTAGGATTCCTTAGTGGAATCTCTTAGCAACCAAGTGGTATAGCAAATGTCAAGTCTTCTTTCCCACCGCTACACCATCAGTGTAGGGAGCTGGCTCTTTATGTGATATATCAATAAGATGGTATACCATGTAAAGAGTCCAGGGGTTCCTTTGAGTGGACTGGGCTTGCTATGCAATCCCAAAGTGTTTTATTAGGGGGCAGTGTGGTCGAGCATCCTTCGGCTTAACACAGAGGAGTGCAAAACATTTGCAAAATACTCACAATGATTAATAAATGACAACACAACTCAAGGATATCCACCCAGGCCACTACTGCAGGGCTCCACCACACGGCTCCACCACAGAGCCCCACCTTATCGCTATCTAGGTCCAGGTCCTAGAACCTGATACCAACTGTTTGTGCTTGCGGTCTAGGGTATGACCCCAATTGCCTCTGCTGCACATGGTAGCGGATGATCCAGGACGTAAATGAGTGTACCAATCACCGTTTCCCTAAAATGGCGCAACTCAGGGCAGCTCCATGTCATATATGCAAAGTCCCTCCCAGGACCTAACACCTGGGCCAGGCTTTCAGCTCGCCTCCGTAAATTACCTGCAATTTATAAGACATTATGTAGGTCATATGTATATAATTGAATTGGAGATATTTCAATCTTGTATTTCTAGAGATAGGCTTTGTGTATGCAAGAATCTTTTTCCATTCAGAATCTGAGAGGTCCCGTTCTAATAGTGTTCCCCATCTCTCTAGAGTCCTCACTAATGGCTTCCTGGCCATCCCATGATAGTGTTTGATAAAACCACTTCACCAAGTGTTGAGCGGTGCCCATTGTCACTAAGAGGTGAAGAACATTTGTTTCTGGTTCTTGTAGGCTGTCCGTCCATAGGTCTCCAAAAGTTGCCAATTGGTAGCAGTCTCCTACCTTTATCAACCATGCATTTGTCCAGTCAATCAACAGCTGTCTCATAAAGAAAGCTGGTGGGGTCCCCATATGGGAACCCCACCAGTGGTAGAGACTGGGCATATAGAGGACTCCAGTGGTTCGCTGCAGGCATCTCTGATCACTCTTCAGGGCCACATTTATCAACACCCCAGGTTGTGGAATCGCCACCATCGGGTTGAGAAATTTATCCAGCAGAGCCCCTGGTAACCTGTCCACCCTGTTGGTCCTAGTTCTTCCATATGGGCTCCATATAACCACTGGGTGATCCACTGGAGGTTTCTGGAGAACTTCCAATGGGAATCTGTTACGCCCACCGTCCCATACTAATTCCCAGAGCAGGGTGTCTAGTTGATTAAACCAGCCGCATGAAATCCTGACTGGGAGATTGACAAAAAAATATAACAATCTCAGTAACATAATCATCTTGGACAGTGATACTTGAGCCATGACTGGCAAAATTGAAACATCGACAGAAGTGAAAAAATTACTTGAGAGATCAAAGCCTGGTCCCTAAATGAAACCCCCCTGAGGTCATCCAGTAAGTAGAACACCTGAATTCCCAAGTATCTAATAGACACCCATGACCAGGTCAGTCCCAGGGGCAAATCCGGTGGCTGCACTGCTCTGGTTGGGATGGGGAACAGGAGCGTTTTAGTTTTATTAACACGAGGTCCGTAAAGAACAGAGAAGTCACTCAGCAGGGCCAGGGCATTTCTAGCCCCTCCAAGGGCCTTCCCCTAAATGGAGCAACAGATCGTCTGCTTACAGGGAGATATGTTCCCTGCGTTGGTGTCAGGATTGGACATGCAAGCTTGGCTGCAGCAAGGGGTCCAGTCCCCCAGGTATTGGTACTATGTGGCTCCGGTCAGTCATGGCGTCCCCACACTTGGAGGGAGGACGGATCTGACCTGTGAGAGCATGGCTGCTTCTTCCTGGGCAGCTGCAGCGGCAGTAGTCCAGATGAGCGGCAGGACGGTGAATAGGACCTTGCTTCTTTTGGTGCCTGCAGGGTAGTAGCTCCTCTCCTCTAAGTGAGTTCTCTGGCAATTTGCGAAGCACTGGCAGCTAACCAGGTTTCTTGGAGTCTGCATATCGGCAGGACAAGTCTGTTTCTCCATGAGGGTCGGGTGCAGCTGGCAGGGCTGGCGCTAAGTCAGTCATGCTCCTCTGTTCTCGGGACAGCAAACCTCTCAGCCCACTTCTTTTGGTTGGTCAAATCTGAAGTCCTAGTATCAGGGGGTCCCCTAAATATTCAATTTAGGGCATTAAGGTGAGGGAGGAGGAGTAGACAATAGGTTACTTACCCCTGGGGTCACAATACCCCCCTAGATGGCCACTTCTTTTGGTGAGTGGGCATCACCCTGTCTTGAGAATTCCTAATTCCACCACACACAAGATGGTGGAATTACTAACTCAGTGTTTACTTCAGGCTGTTCATCCTAGAGGTGTGTCCACCCTGGCAGTGCAACATGCCTCCTGCATAGCTAATTTTCCTACCTGTTTTGGTGCCAGATGGGGCCATGGCATTTCACCTGTCTGTGGAAGCCTTGGGTCACATATCAAAGGCGGCAGAGGGCTTTGTAGCTCCTACCCTGATATGCAGATCACCAGTCAATCTGCTTAGAGGAGGAGCAAACACCTCCTGCCAGAGCAGGCATTGTTTCTGTCGTCTTGGAACAGGGCTCTCACCTTCAGGGTGTCAGGAACTAGTTTGTGGTGGCAGGCTGGACAGACTAGTCAGTCATCACACTAGAGGGCTAGTTGGGGTCAGGGGGTACCTCTAAGGTAACCTCTGGGTGCGTATATTAATAAATCCATCACTAGAATCACTGTGGGTTTATTAATATGAGGCATTTGATTCCAAACACCATAGGTTTCAGTGAAGCCATTATGTAGCTGAGTAACTCCTTTTGACCAGTGCACATTACATACCTTAAGATGGATTCCCTGTTCACTTGCAGTATCTAGTAATAGAACTAGATATTACAGAGGCATATCTGCTCATGCAGATATGTCCTCACATAAAATATAATTCACCCTGCCTTGGGGCTCAAAGTCCTGCAGCAGGGGTGATTTACATATATTTGATGCAGTGACGGTGGCATGACACACAGAAGTGCCATGTTTTCACTCCTGGTTTTCACCATGTCACACAGCCTGCTATGGCGGTCTGTTCAGAATTTGTATGTGGTCCCCTTAGGGTGGCATAAGATATGCTGCAGCCCTTGGGGACCTTCTTTAACACCCATGCATGCCCTAGAAAACCTCATTGTACCATTTTCTACATACTTGTATGGGTACTAAAATCCTTAGCCAATTGTAGAATAATTGGAGTTCACCTTGTTTTAGGGGAAGAGAACGGGCACTGAGGTCTGGTTAGCAGGCCTCAGTGCACTGTCACAGTCGACAATTTGCATCTAGTTGGCCTTCAGCCTTATGAGCAGCCTCTAATTGTGGTCAACCCTGCTGCAAATGACTTACAAGGCAGCCCTGCACCATGCTTCCAATACAGACACTCCCTAGGCACAGAGGATTTGTTAGGCCCACCAAACAAACTGTGCACAGCCGTCAGCCATGTGTAGTGCACTCTAGGGGCAGGATATGTACCGGTGTCTCAGTATTTGTTGACTGTGCACAGTCGCTCTGTGAATGCTTCCTTCTGTCTCTCCGATTTGTGTACCAAAAAAAAAAATGGAGGGCATTGGAATGTGAACCCTTTGACAAAAGTGATCTTTTTTTTGTTTGTTTTTTTAATTGTTGGCAAGCATCTGTCTTTCTGGTTTGGGAAAACCTTGAGACAATGGCAGAAAATACTTGCTGCTACAGTAGGATAAGTTGCATTTTCTAAAATGTTATAGGTTTATGAACTCCCAATGAAATAATGATCAAGGTATACAAAAGTCTCCTTGGAGTAATCCTTGGGAGGCCACCTAACAAATTAACATAAATATCTCAAAATCTACCGAATGGATTTACCGCCAAGCAAAAACGGTATGTTGAGCTAATTTTCTTATCTGATGGTGAATGGGAAACTACACTTTTGTTTCCCCCACCTCTAGCTATGTCCCATCCTCCTAAAATACCTGGAAAAGGAGAAATATAACATGCAGAAATTTTGCAAGATAGCCAAGTGAGGGACAACTTCTGTGTAGATTTCATAAAAACAGCACCAAAGTTATAAGCAAACCAAAAATCACATTTTGAATAGAAACTGAGGCTTAACGATAACATAACTGCAGGTGCTATTGCCGACCATAAAATATATAACAAAATGCATGTTTTTTTTGTTGTCTTTTTTTTAAAGAAAGAAAATAGCAAATGAGTAATTTAAACTGGCAATGCATGGTAGTAGTTTTGGAATTTTGCAAGTTCATTTTTTTTATTTTTATTTTTTTATCTAAGTGTAGGAAGCTGGTTCTTTATGTGTAAAAATGTTTTTACCCAGACACAATTTAGGATTCCTTAGTGGAATCTCTTAGCAACCAAGTGGTACAGCAAATGTCAAGTCTTCTTTCCCACCGCTACACCATCAGTGTAGGGAGCTGGCTCTTTATGTGATATATCAATAAGTTGGTATACCATGTAAAGAGTCCAGGGGTTCCTTTGAGTGGACTGGGCTTGCTATGCAATCCCAAAGTGTTTTATTAGGGGGCAGTGTGGTCGAGCATCCTTCGGCTTAACACAGAGGAGTGCAAAACATTTGCAAAATACTCACAATGACAACACAACTCAAGAAGGATATCCAAACCAATTTATGCAAATACCAAGAAGCGCCTTTATATATGATTTGGCATCAGAGAAAAATCGTTCAGGTAAGTATGTTTTTTAATATAAATTTTCACTTTGAAAGAGGGACACTTGCAATTCCAGAGTTCTTCAAAGTTATCCTATGGAAGGAAGAACCAGTTCCTCAAACAGGTACATTACATCGATTTACAGGCTCAATCTCCAGGAGTTAAGCTGAGTGGTGGGCAAGGTCCAGGGCAGCAGCAACCGCACGAGGGCGGCCGAGTGCAGAATGCAAATCAGCGTCGGAAGGCCCGTGAGTTTCAAAGGGGATCTGTCACTGTAAAAAGTGGCTGCAGACTCTGAACCAGCAAGTGGGCTCAAGCCTTGCGATGCTCTGGGACGAGGGGGTGGGGGGGGGGGGGGCACACCTTTGGTCCTGTTCTCCAAGGCCCTGGGGCAACAGGTGCATGGGTGTCCTTAGGCATCAGGTTTTTCCTTACCAGAGCAGTAGCGGTTGAGGGGGCCTGCAAACGGAGCCTACAGGTGGCGTTGGAAGTCCAGGAGGGGTGAAACAACGATGGACTCGAGCTCTGGAGGGCTGGGGAACGCACCAGTGACTTTGGCACAGTTTTCAACCAGGGCTACAGATAGCCCAGTCAGCTGTTTTTGTCTTCGCTGCTCTTCGGTGTCCTCTCTCTTCTTAGGTCATCAGGATCTGCTTCTCTGGTGCCAAGGGCTCCCCTAAATACTGAATTTAGTAGTGTAGGGTAGTAGCCAATGGGCTACGGACCCCTGGGGTCCCTACGCCCCCTATATGACCACTTCCTGTCCCAGAATTCTTAAGCATGCTATCACAAAGATGTCTACTTCTGAAAATTTGTGTCCACCTCACAGTAGCCTACCTTAAAGGTGGGTCTGACTAGGAGGGGGCACACCTACCTGACTAGCTAATTTCCCACCTGTCTGCCCAAGTGCAGAGGGGAATCTGGACGGGGGTTCGCTTGTGTGAGGGGAGCCAGATTTACATCCCAAAGACAGCAATTTCTTTAAAGCTCGCCAGTCCAAGGAGGCTAATCAGCAGGTCTTCCTTAGGGTGGGGACGTTACACCCTCTTTACGGGTAGACTTTTGTTCTGGGTCGCCTGAGAACAAAGGCTGTCGCCCTAGGATGTCAAAACAGTGTCTTAGTGGCAGGCTGGCAGAAACCAGTCAGCAAGCACACCAGAGGATAGTAGGTTTTCAGGCGGCACCTGTAAGGTGCCCCTTGGGTGCATATATTGGTAAATCTAACACTGTCATCAGTGTGGGGTTACCAATACAAGATGTTTGATACCATATATATCACTATCGTCAGTGAAGCCATCATTTAGCTGCAGAACCCATTTTCATGAGTGTCCAGCACATGTTTAAACATGGCTTTCCTGGCCACTTGTACTGGCAGAAATAGGACTGACCAGCCCTGGGGCATATCTGCTCATGCAGGTATGCCCTCGCATGTAATATTTAGCACCCTGCCTGGTGCTGGTAGACCTGCTGTAGGGGTGACTTAAAAATATTACATGCAGTGGTAGGGGACACTTCACACAGGGATGTGACATTTCATGTTTTCACTTTTGTCTGCACCAGGACACACCGCCTGCAATGGCAGTCTTGCATGTGCTTGGTGAGGTTGTCCCTTAGGGTGGCACATTCCTTGCTGCATCCCTTAGGGACCCTCTTTAGTACCATTTACTAGGACTTACAGAGGGTGCTAAAGCTTTTGCCATTGGGGAAACTATTATATAGCTTTTAGGGAAAGAACACTGGTACCGGGAACCTGGTTAGCAGGGACCCAGTGCACTTCTGTCGAAGTTGCAGCAAAAAGTGACTGGGATCTGCAACAAAAACCAGTTTCCTACACTGAGCAACACAAAATTAAAGGAACTGGGCATTTATACAGTACTGTACTGCCCATTTTAGAGTAATTGTATGTTCGAGGCATATGAGCTGCAGATTGTACACTTTTGCATAGATCGCCATCTGGTGTTGGGCCCGGATGTTTGCAGTTTGTTTTTGTTCTTGGACAGTCTTTGGAAGTCACGAGTTCGGTGACTCCTCCTTCGGTCCGTACTGCGCATGGGCTTCGGCTCCATCCTCAGATTGTTTTTTTCCGCCATCGGGCTCGGATGTGATACTTCGTGCTCCGGCTTCGAACTTTTCCAGTTCCAGCCTCGACGGAAAATCCTCGTCCATCGAGATTCTTCATCAATCATCTTCTTCATCTCTCTTAGAGGCACTTTCTCGATTCCACACATCGGCACCGGCCTTCGGGCCCTCCTCGACTCCGGTCCCGGCCGATGGAAAGGACTCCGTTCAAAATGTGGGTCTAAATTTCTCCACACCGACCTCCATCAGGTGTGTAACCTTTGCCTCTCTCCCGAACACGAGGCCCGAGACTGCCCCGCCTGCAAGTCTTTTCGATCGAAAAAGACTATCCGGGATCGAAGAGCTCGACGCACCATGGCGCACTCATCGACCTCGGCTCCACCGGACATCTTCGGAGACGACACCGGAGCTTCGGGGCAACAACACACCGAGCAGGAGGAAGATATCTTCAGCGCTTCCGAGGCCGACGACTCCGACCTGGAGGACATCACACCGGCGCAGAGGGTCGGGAGTACTCTACCCCCTCCCACCCCCTCGCCCATATCGAAAGACTCCAGTTACACCTTCGCCTCCGGGCCTAGGGAAAACCAAACATACAGCTTCTATCACCCCACCTTCGGGCCCGGTGTCGAAGCATCACAAGTCTCACGGCGGCTCGGGCTCGAGCCAGCCTACTCCTGGTGCCAACAAACACCGTTCGGCACCGAAGAAAGTGACACCCAGTTCGGCTCCGAAGCCACCGGTGCCGAAGCCTGGACTCTCGGTGCCGACAAAACACAAGCATAAATCCCTCGGCACCGACGCCCCCGCGCCGAAGCCTACCTCGACACCGAAAAAACCAGAGGTTCCAAAAAAGCATGGCGCAGAGAAACCACCCAAGTCCTCGGCTCCGAAAACATCGGCGCCAGCAGACGATTCGGTGCCAGCGGAACTATTTACACCTGATCCTTCTCAAAAAACCTTAACAAAGGATCCAAAAACTGGGCTCTTGATTTTGTCTATCAAGAAAAGACGTCTTGACAAACCAGCTCCTCCTCCACCGCCAAAACGGAAGGACTCTGCCACATCTCCTTTCAGAGTGCCCTCCCCACCACCTCCTACATCTCCTCCACCTTCTCCACCTCTTCCACCACCT
This sequence comes from Triturus cristatus, assembly GCF_964204655.1. Classification (NCBI taxonomy): domain Eukaryota; kingdom Metazoa; phylum Chordata; class Amphibia; order Caudata; family Salamandridae; genus Triturus; species Triturus cristatus. The sequence continues at coordinate 982,370,225 of NC_140585.1, read as the reverse complement.
CTCCCTCCCAGGTCTCCACCACCCTTACCTCATCACTCCCCAACCCCGTCTCCAGAACCTGATTACGGGGATCCAGATTATGATCCAGCGGACGCCCCGCTGGACCCCACACCCCCAGGGACCCCAGACCCATGGGAGGATTACCAAAACCCTGACATACCAGATGTGCCTCAGGATGACATCTATCCATCCAGGCCATCTCCCCCGGAGGACTCACTAGGGTTTCACCACTTAGTGCAGCGAGCAGCACACTATCATGGGGTAGAACTACATAGCGAACCAGTTGAGGAAGATTTCTTACTGGATACGTTTCATATTCAGGATAAATCTACAGCCATCTTGCCCATGCTTAAGGGTGTTACCAAACATGCAGCAGAGGTGTTCAAGGACCCAGTCAGGGCCAGGGTCTTAAACCCCAGAATAGAAAAAAAGTACAAGGCAGCCCCCACAGATCCTGCATACATTAAAGGACCTGCTCCTTTAGATTCACTAGTTGTGTCCACAGCTAGAAAGCGGTCCAACTCCCAGTCATCAGGTGAGGCTCCACCGCCAGATAAGGAGTCAAAACTCTTAGATGCGTCTGGTAAACGCACTGCCTCGCAAGCCGCAAACATTTGGCGTATTGCGAATACACAGGCGCTGCTTGCGCGTTATGACAGAGCACACTACGATGAGCTAGAGGCTCTTATGCAACACCTCCCAGAGAAACACAAACGTAGAGCTCATGACCTAATACAGGAGGGTAAGCTCATTACGAACACCTCCATTAAATGTGCCCTCGACGCAGCGGACACTGCTTGTAGAGCTATAAATACTAGTGTCCTGCTTCGCCGTCATGCCTGGCTCAGGATCTCAGGGTTTAAGCCAGAAGTCCAGGCATCCATACTAAATCACCCCTTTGACTAACAACACCTATTTGGGCCAAAGGTGGACGAAGCATTAGAAAAAATGAAAAAGGACACGGACACAGCAAAGTCTATGGGGGCATTACAATCCCAAACCCCTAGACGCTACTTTCGGCGTTCGTCCTTTCGTAGCACAGGCAGAGGTTACTCCACCGATAGTGCCTCTACCTCCTACAAGTCCCCTCCTCAAACTACCTTCTCAAAGGGCTACCAAAGAGGTGGATACAGGGGCAACAACAATAAGGGCAGAGGCAAAACCAACACCACCCGTTCTGCCACACCTCCCACACAATGACTTCCCCTCGCTCCCCCCAGACCATCCCACTCCGGTCGGGGGCAGACTACAAAACTTTATTCACACCTGGGAGTCCATAACATCGGACAAATGGGTGACCCAAATTATTCGGTCAGGGTACTGTCTCGAACTAACATCTACCCCACCCAATATTCTACCAAGGCACCGTACAATGTCACAGGAACATTCCACACTGCTCAAACAGGAGGTGATCTCCCTCCTCCAAAAACAAGCTATAGAGCAAGTCCCCGTCAATCAGCAAAATTTAGGGGTCTACTCTCTGTATTTTCTAATACCAAAGAAAGACGGGACCCTGCGGCCCATTCTGGACCTCCGGCCTCTAAATGCATACATACATTCGTACCATTTCCACATGGTCACCCTCCAACAAGTTCTCCCACTCCTCTGTCAGGGAGACTTTCTCACTACATTGGACTTGAAAGACGCATACTTTCATATTCCAATACACCCTTCTCACAGGAAGTACCTCAGGTTTGTGGTGGACGGTCAGCATTACCAATTCAAGGTTCTCCCCTTCGGGGTCACAACCGCACCACGGGCGTTTACCAAATGCCTAGCGGGAGTAGCAGCACACCTCAGACGCCAACACATTCACGTCTTCCCTTACTTAGACGACTGGCTGATAAAAGCCGCGTCCTACAACCAATGTGTGCAACATACAAACAGCACCATCCAACTGCTCCACCAGCTAGGCTTCACGGTGAACTATCAAAAGTCCCACCTCATACCATCTCACACAAAGCAATATCTTGGGGCCACTATAGACACCTCCAAGGGTATAGCCTATCCCAATTCAGCCAGAATCGCAAGCATACAAGCCTTGCGCCAAACATTCATTGCTCAGCACTCTCTCCCAGCAAGAGTGTTCATGAAGCTAATAGGGATGATGGCATCTTGCATCTTCATAGTGCCCCATGCAAGACTCCACATGCATCCACTCCAAGAGTGCCTAGCACGGCAGTGGAACCAGGCCCAGGGACAGCTGACGGATCTGGTGTTGGTGGACGGCCGCACCCATCACTCTCTGCAGTGGTGGAACACCACAAACCTTTCCAAAGGGCGGTCGTTCCTGGACCCGGTTCCTCAGGTGATTCTAACAGCGGACGCATCGCTCTCCGGCTGGGGAGCGCACCTCCTACACCTCACAATGCAAGGTCTATGGACGCCACAGCAAAAGTCGCTCCACATCAACCATCTGGAGCTATTGGCGATCTTTCTAGCCCTAAAATCCTTTCAGAAACAAATTTCAGCCAAAGCAGTCCTCATTCGCACAGACAACATGACTGCAATTTATTATATTCAAAAACAGGGGGACACACACTCTCCCCAGCTCTCCCGCTTAGCACAGAGCATATGGAGATGGGCAATTCCACAAAAAATCTTTCTCCTGGCACAACACGTCCCTGGCATACAAAACACCATGGCAGATCTGCTCAGCAGACAAACGCAACAAATACACGAATGGGAACTGCATCCACAAGTTCTTCGCCCATTCTTCCGCAAGTGGGGGCATCCTCAGATAGACCTCTTCGCCACCCACGAAAACAAAAAATGCCCAAGCTTCGCCGCCTGATACCCACACCCATTGTCCAAAGGCAATGCGATATGGATGAACTGGTCAGGCAAATTTGCATACGCCTTTCCACCTCTCCCGCTAATTCCATTAGTGGTCAGGAAGCTACAACAGCACTCCCTCACACTCATTCTGGTAGCCCCAACATGGGCCAGGCAACCGTGGTACACCACACTATTGCAGCTATCGGTGGTACCACATCAAAAACTGCACCTGTCCCCATGCCTCCTAACTCAGAACCATGGAGAAATCAGGCACCCGGACCCAGCTCAGCTCAACCTTGCGATCTGGCTCCTGAAATCTTAGAATTTGGGTACCTTAACCTTCCCCCTGATTGCATGAACATTATCAAGGAAGCCAGGCGTCCTACCACTCGAGCATGCTATGCCGCAAAGTGGAAGAGATTTGTTGTTTACTGTCGTAACAATACAATCAACCCTTTAGATGCATCCATACAGCACATCATATGCTATCTACTCCATCCCATCTTCAAAGGTGTAACCTGGCATATTCATCCATACGCCTACACCTAGCAGCGATTGCTGCTTACCTGCAAAACAGACGGCATTTATCACTGTTCAGAGTGCCCGCTATTAAAGCCTTTATGGAAGGCCTTAAACGAGTAATTCTGCCCAGGGCACCACCTTCCCCTGTATGGAATCTAAATGTAGTTCTTACAAGGCTAATGGGTCCGCCCTTCGAACCAATGCATAAATGTGAGCTACAGTTCCTCACCTGGAAAACAGCTTTCCTCGTAGCTATCACCTCCCTTAGAAGGGTTAGTGAAATACAAGCGTTCACTATACAAGAACCCTTTTTACAGATACATCACAGCAAGGTGATACTTCGTACAAATCCAAAATTTCTGCCCAAGGTCATTTCCCCCTTCCATCTTAATCAATCGGTGGAATTACCGGTCTTTTTCTCGCAACCTCAATCTGTTGCGGAAAGGGCTCTACATACACTTGATGTTAAGAGGGCTTTACTGTACTACATACAAAGAACGCAACCTTTCAGGAAGACTAAACAATTGTTTGTCTCCTTCTCTCCACCGCATAAAGGCAACCCCATCTCTAAATCAGGGATAGCTAGGTGGATTGTGAAGTGCATACAAATTTGCTATCACAAGGCAAAAAGAACATTATCTGTTCCACCTAAAGCCCACTCTACAAGAAAGATAGGGGCTTCTATGTCTTTTCTAGGGAACATACCCTTAGATGACATCTGCAAAGCAGCCACATGGTCAACTCCGCACACCTTCACAAAACATTACTGTGTAGACGTGCATTCCAAGCAACAAGCTAGTGTGGGCCAGGCTGTACTAAAGACACTATTTCAAACCGCTGCAACGGATACCGGTGGTCGCCGCTAGGGCTGGGTACTGCTATGTAATCTATGCAAAAGTGTACAATCTGCAGCTCATATGCCTCGAACGGAATATGCTACTTACCAGTATGCATCTGTTCTTGGCATGTAGAGCTGCAGATTTGTACACGCCCACCCGCCTCCCCGGCTACCTGTATCCGTTCCAGTCTATCTTATTTAGATACAACACACATGGGTTTCTTACTGTTATCACTACGCTCCATCTTTTCCCTGCTGGCGAAAAACAATCTGAGGATGGAGCCGAAGCCCATGCGCAGTACGGACCGAAGGAGGAGTCACCGAACTCGTGACTTTCAAAGACTGTCCAAGAACAAAAACAAACTGCAAACATCCGGGCCCAACACCAGATGGCGATCTATGCAAAAGTGTACAAATCTGCAGCTCTACATGCCAAGAATAGATGCATACTGGTAAGTAGCATATTCCTTATATAGTGCTTACTACCCCTGACGAGGCGTCGAATCGCTTTTTGGCCAGTAGCACGCTACTCAGGAACTCAAACAGGATTAGTGGTGTGCTGGTATAGGGAAATATGAGTTAAGTTGAGCGGTGGACGTGCGAGTCTGTTCGTTGGATTGAATAGGATAATGGTGGGACAGAAGAGAGACGAGTCTAGAAAGTGATATTTTGGAGATCATAGTAGTAAGATGAGGTCTCGGAAGAGTCGGTGGAGGGCTACATGAAGTTGTTTGGAGGATTATAGTATTAAAATTAGGTTTGGAGTGAGCCAAGGAGGGATAGAGCAAAAAGTCTAGAAAAGGTTATTTTGGGAATCATAGTAGTAGAATGAGGATTGCGGTGAGTGAGAGTGGAGGTAGAGGATATATTGAGACAGGTATAGGGTGAGACATAAAGTAGTGTATTGAAGAGAGTCAAAGGTCTTTTATCTACTTCTACAGTAGGAGTAAAGGAATAAATATTTAGATACATGGCTGCATAGAAAGGTTATACAGGTATACGGTGATAATATATTAAGATTTAAAGTTGTAATGTATAAACTTAGACATTCAGCAGAAGCTAATTCATGTATTGTATACAATTTGTTTAAACCTTTTATATTTTCCTCAGTATTATAATAGTGAAACTCTTGTAGATAAAAAACTTGTATGAAAACTATGCACTGACCTATATACATAGACATAGAAATAGGTTTCTATTTGTGTGTGTGTACACACACACACACACACACACACACACACACACCCACACCACACCACACCACACCACACCACACACACCACACACACCACACACACCACACACACACCAATATACACACACACACACACACACACACACACACACACACACACACACACACACAAATGTTAAAAATTGTTTTACAATGCTAAATTATATTTACATACAATTGATATATATACATCAATGTGAAGTATATAAGTGTTGTCCCCTAGCGATCAGACACGATTAAAAAGTAACCTCATTTCAATAAATAAGATTAAAATTAACCAATAAATATCTCTGATTTGTTAAAAGGAAATCTTATACTGACATCTGTCAGGTGCAACATCCAGGTATAAATACCTTGTTATTGAGTCTCAATAGGTACACTGTTGTAGACGTTGCAGTGGATTCAATGCAGTTTTACAGAACTGTGTCTACCAACGTTTGACTCGATAAGTGCATGTTGAATTGTGCAAGTGAAGAAAAACTTTTTTTGTTAAAGTGCTTAGTGCAAATGGAGACTACCTTGTTCAAAATTTTTTTTACGAATTTCTAAAAAACCCGTGATGTATGTGAATAGATTGAGAATAAAATATATACACAGCGGCATATGGGAATACAGAATATGGACATAGTATTCCATCAAATATTCTATGCTTTTTAAGTTTTCCCATGTAGAGTATGTAAGTTTACATGTTTAACAGATGACAAGGTGTAAGTAAAGCTATGGTTGCCTTAAAGTCTAAATGAAAGAGGGAGAGGCAAGGAGACCTAATAAGATTTCATAGGCAGGTGTATAGGTCTTCAGTTTGATTTAGGCCGTTAGGATGCTTAGTATCCAAGTTTAGGATGTACCTGGTCTCTAATTACCTAAGTGCTCTCACGCGATCTCCTCCTCTTTTCTTGTGAGGGATGCTGTCTATCAGAAAATATTTTAGAAGAGTAGGGTCAGATTTGTGGCAATCCTCAAAAGTGTCTTGCAACCGGATAAGACGGATCCTTGTTTTTGATTGCTCTCATGTGCTGAAGTACCCTCTTGTGTCCCTGGAGGATGGTACTTCCTACATATCTGAGTCCACAGGGGCACTCCAGCACATAGATGGCATGATCCGTTTTGCAAGTTAAGTGTTTGGTAATCAGGATTTCATGTTGGTTGAAAGGTGTTCTGAATGCAATGGTGTTGGCGCCCTGTTGGCATGCTTTACATGATTTGCACCTATGAAATCCTTTTCTTTGGCTGAGCCAAGTGACTTGTGGTTGATTTTCCAAGTCATTTTTGACTAGAGCATCACGCATGGATGGAGCTCTGCTAAATGTTATAGCAGCTCTTTTGGGGAGTAGATGACCAATAATTGGATCGCCTAATATAATAGGCCAATTTTTATTGATTAGATTTTTGAGGGTTTTGCCCTCTTTGCTGAAATTCAAAATAAATCTAAATTGGTCCTCCGTTGTTTTAGGTTTTTCTTTATTTTGAAACAGAGTTGCTCTATCTAACTCGTTGCTCTTCCTGATGGCATTATCAATAATCTTCGGAGAGTATCCCCTTGCCAGAAATCTTTTTCTGCTGGAATCTTGTACTAGTTTGAGATCAATGGGATTGCTGCATATGCGTTTAAGACGCAGCATCTCTCCATAAGGAATACTGTTTATAAGATGTTGCGGGTGTGCGCTGCTGGCATGAAGTATTGAATTACCAGCTGTTGATTTCCTATGTAGTGTGGTATGTATCTGACCTTCATTGATGTAGACTTGTACGTCTAAAAAATTAACTGATATCGGACTGATATCTGCTGTAAAATTGAGGTTCAGATTGTTCTGATTAAGATTTTCCACAAATACATTTGCTTCATTAACATCACCACGCCAGATAATATATATATATATATATATATATATATATATATATATATATATATATATATATATATTACCTACTGGCGGTCGCCAGTAGGTAGTTATAGTTAGGACCACGTTTCCATAGGAAATCCGCAACATTCTATTTTGAATAACTTTGGCGCCGGTCGACGAATCCTCGGAAATTTTCAAAATAGGTGGGGCGCTACGCTCCGCTCCTACCCTGAAAGTCTCGGGGGGATTCGTCAAGCGGGGGCTGAGATAAAAGGGGGGTCCCAAAACGCGTTTTTCCCATGCATTTTTCCATAGGACCTTTAGACACAGCTACAGCCCGAACGGCTGAACAGAATTACGGCTGAACAGAATTACTAGAAATTTGGCAGAGAGGTAGTCCTCAGGTCAAGGAAGTGCCTTTTGTAGGTTTGGTGTAAATCTGTTCAGTAGATTCTGAGAAAATAGCCTTTAAATCAATATATATATCTGAGCCAGCTTACGGTGCGCTTACGGTACGCTTACCGTACGCGTACGGTGGCGTGCGCGAGCGCGATTCTGATTGGCTCTTAGATCTTAGTAAACATTCGAATCGGCCGAAACCAGGAAGCGGCGGCCGCCATTTTCTCTCTCGCACTGAGAGTGTGGATTAAAATACAAAGCACAAAAACATGTAAAGGGGCTGTTTGGACAGCTCCAAAACACCTAGCCATGTTGAGGGAGTCCCCAAAGATCCCCCAAGGCCAAAAACGGAATTTTTATTTTTTCGCTAATTTCGCCGATTACGCTTACCGTACGCGTACGGTAAAAAAATATATAAAAAAAAAAATTATCCACACTCTCCCCACCCCGTGTGCAAATGGTGCCCAAAGGGCACCATTTGTGCATGGCTTATAAGAGGTGTGAAAATTTTAAATATTACCTTTCAAAACGAAGTGCATCATATGTCCTCCATGTGCGCACGGTGCGCGAAGCGCATCGTGCGTACATGGCCCATCTAGCGTAACGTGGGCACGCGGTGCGCGTAGCACACCGCGTGCCCACCGTGCGTGCACGGCACTAACTGCGTAAAGTGGGCGCGCGGTGCGCAAAGCGCACCGCGTGCTCACTGTGCGCGCACGGAACGAACTGCGTTAAGTGGGCGCGCACGCCACGAATGGCGTAAAGTAACTTAGCATTTAAAAAACCGTACAAATTCACTGAAAAAACCATAGGTTTCACACACGTTATAGTTAGGAATTAGCATTTAAAAAAGCTTGCAAATTCACTGAAAAAACCATAGGTTTCACACATGTTATAGTTAGCGGAAATTTTACTGATAAAAAACCAATGAAATTCCCCCGTTATAGTTAGTGCAGGCAACTATAACTCACGCGACCGCAATCTTCTGCTGATGACATATGTGTCTTTATGAAAAAAAAATATTTGTAATATATGTATAGCTAAAAATTTATGGAAGAAGACATGGGCAAATAAGTGTCTAAATACAGTATTAGCATCAGCAGAGGATTGCGGTCGCGTGAGTTATAGTTGCCTGCACTAACTATAACGGGGGAATTTCATTGGTTTTTTATCAGTAAAATTTCCGCTAACTATAACATGTGTGAAACCTATGGTTTTTATATATATATATATATATATATATATATATATATTGATTCGGTCTGGCCCAAGGTCGGAGGCTTCCGGGTTCTCTCTGGCGGTGCACGCGAGGCGCAGCAGGACCCGCTGCGGAATAAGGAATTCAATTTTCCCGTGGGGAAGGTTTGTTCCTCGTGCACTCCCGTGTATGAAGTTCAAAGAAAATACCACCAGGTATTCATTCAATTTCCAAGACGTTTATTACAGCTTCCAGCAAAAAAACTTTCCGCGTTTCGGTCTCTACGGAGACCTTGCTCACAAGTAAAGTGTACGATTGTGATTTTGCTTTTAAATTAAAGAAACCCGGGCGGGAAAACCTAATTGGGTTACATCACTTCCTGTAGACTATACAGGCATTATGGGACATGTAGTTTTTTCGAACTAATTACAAAAACTTTATACAAACAATAATTATTGACATCACCAAAATCACGAAATGCTCTCAATTTAGCATATTTCACTTGAACATTAATTCTCGAAAGAATTTTAGTAAAAATAAAATAAAATGAAAACGAATTCAAAAATAAAGCCCTCTAGTGGGCAACATTGTACCACATCGTGATCTGTTGAATATCCCAATTAAACAATAAATTCAACCATGTCCCAATTAAAAAAGGGGTTTGTTTTGGATTAAATTAAAAAAGAGAGAGAGTCGGCACCATTTGCTCTCTGATAAATGTCATTACAGGTGGCAGTGTAATTCTTCATCTTGATTATGGCCATATGGGCTCAAGGTCCGAAAGTTCATGATGTGTTTAGACTCTTTTTGTCTCATTACCAGTTCGCGATCTCCTCCTCTTTTGTTTGGTCCAACACTTTCAATGCCATAGAACTTTAGGGATTTCCAATCCCCTTTGTGTTCCTTCTCCATATGTCTTGCCATCGCGTTACTGCGATCAGTATTAATTGTGGCGCGGACATGCTCCAAAATTCGTAATTTAAGTTCTTTTTTTGTGCTTCCAATGTATTTCTTCAAACAAGGGCATTCAAGGGCATACACAACAAACTGAGTTTTACAGTTGATTAGTTGTTCAATTTTCCATGTTTTATTATTTGCCATTGGTATTTCCTTCGTTGTTTTCGCAATGCAACAAACTTTGCATCCTGCACATTTATAGAATCCTTTCGGTCTACCCCATGTCTCTGGTTTTTTAAATTCCTGAAAATGACTATGGATCAATTTATCCTTCAGATTTTTTGCCCTTCGATACGTCACATTAGGATGGTCTCCCACAATTTGAGATATTGTGGGGTCCATATGGAGAATGTGCCAGTTCTTTTTGAGAATCCTTGTAATTGAGTTGTTAGCAGTTGAATGGGTGGTGATGAAACGTATTTTGTCTACTTCCTCTTTTGAGGATTGTGGTTTATCCATCATTAGATCCGTTCTGTTGATCGTTGTGGCACGGATGGAGGCAGTTTGTATCCATGCTGGATTGTATTTCCTTTTTAAGAATCTGTTTATGGACAGTTTCTTTTGTTCTTGCCAATCGTTCTCATTGGAACAGATTCTTTTTATCCGGAGAAATTCTCCATACGGAATGTTTTGTAGGAGGCAGAGTTGATGAAAGCTCTGAGCATGTAAAACCGCATTTGTCGCGGTACTTTTACGGTGAACGGTGGTTTGAAGTACATTATCTTTAACAAAGATTTCAGTGTCCAGAAAGACAACCCTCGAGTCGCTGATTGTATAAGTAAACTGTAAACCAAAATTTGAATCATTCAAAATTTCAAAATACTTTTCAAATTCTTCATTGGTTCCTTCCCAGATTAACAGCAAGTCGTCTATATACCTTAGCCATGCTATGGTTTTTTGGACTGCTTGATCATTTTCTGGTCTCCATGCCCATGTTTTTTCCCATTGTCCCATTGTTAGGCAGGCGTACGATGGGCTAAAAGAAAAGCCCATAGCAGTACCTTTTGCTTGGCGGTAAATTTCATTGCCAAATAAGAAGATGTTTTGCTCCAGGCACATAGAAATCATCTCCAACAACATGTTGTTATGGTCAGTTAGTTGTATGCTTCTGTCTTTAAGGAAAGATTTAACTGCTTCAATGCCAATTTTATTTTCAATGTTGGAGTATAGAGATATTACATCCATTGTAATCAGTTTATACGTGGGTTGCCATGGAGTATCCTGTAGTCTTCTTAGCATGTCGCCTGTGTCTTTTATATAAGATGTTAGACCCCTTACATATGGTAACAGAAATACATCAATGTAATTGGCAATCGGTTCTAGCAATGCCCCTTTGGCGGAAATTATTGGTCTCCCTGGCGGTCTGGTGGCGTGTTTATGAATTTTGGGCAAGAAATAGATTGTAGCCATTTTGGGGAATTTGGTTTGAAGATATTTGAGTTCATCAATGTCTAAAAGTTTTTGTGAGAACCAAAAATCCAACTTTGCATCCAAATCTTGTTTTAATTTTTGCAGAGGGTTGGTTTTCAATTTTTCGTAATATTCCTTGTTGTTTAATTGAAAATGAGCTTCCCGCATATATGCCTCCTTGTCTAGAACAACCACATTGCCACCCTTATCTGCAATTTTAATTTCAATGGTGTCATCTTTTTGCAATGAGTTAAGAGCCTGGCGTTCTTGTCTAGATAGATTATCCTTGGTGAATGGTATCTTTAGCTGATAAAGATCTTTTACAACGCATTCCTGGAAGAAATAAATTTTATTCCCAGGGGGGAGTTGTGGATAAAATCTGGATTTAGGTTTGATATTAGAGATTCCAGCCCCTAGCTGTACACAATAAGTTTGTACTTGTCCACCTCCTTCTTGTGGCGTTTGACTTAGTTCCATAAGGTTTACAAAATGTTCTGCATCCTCTATGGGAGTTTGGAGGGTTGGTAGAGCAATATTTCTTCTATATGCAGCCATATCCGGTTTATCAATGAAAAGTTTTGCAAGTTTGATCTTCCTTATAAACTTGTAAAGGTCAATTCTGGTTTCCGCTAGATTCATGCCGCTGGTGGGGCAGAAATTCATACCCCGTTTGAGAACCTGTAATTCCGATTCACTGAGTTGTTTCGAGGATAGATTAATAACTTGTAATTCTTGATCCGTAGAAGTGTCGAGTTGGTTTGTTTCAGGACTTATCGTGTTCATTTTTTGATCCAAATTTATGCGTTCCATTTTTTTCTCATATTGCGTGTCATGGTTCCTACGCGGTCTGCGCCAGAAGCTTGTGCCGTATTTTCGCTTGCCTCTCCTTGTTTGTTTAGGGGAATATTTCCCCGTCCTCTTCCCCTCCCTCTTCCTCTTGGATTTGTGTATCTGGGGGGACCCATTGTTTTTTCCCAAGTCTTTTGGTTGAAAGCCAGTTTTAGATCGCCTAAAAAAGTATTCCTTGCTCTGGCTTCTCTTTGCTCTTCTTCTCCCCCACTGAGGCTTGGTTCCGTTGAAGCCATCGAGGATACTGAGGACATACTACCAAAATCATTGTTTCTAAATCTTTCATATTTTCTGGCATATGTGAAGATACGGCCATCCTCATAATCTTCCTTGTCTCTCTGGAACTTGGTTTGTTTTCGAATTCGGACACTTTCCTCATGTTTATCAATGAATTTTTCCAGGTCCTCTTTGAATTTTTTCATTTCAGGGTTTAGATCAATTGTAGCCAATTCTTTTTCTATTTCTTTTAGCTGATGAGTGATTTTATTCAAGGCTATTTCAACGTGTTTCACAAGAATCTCCATTAACCCCAATGAGGATTTTAAGATAAATTCACCCCATTCTGTTAGTAGTTCATTACTTGTGTCCTGGTGGTTAGGCATAAGATTAATGCGTAATCCACGCGGAATCCGTTTCACTTCCAGATATTTTTTCAGGGCTGCAACCTCCCACCACTTGTTGATTTCTTTCTTGGACAATTTTTCCCATGCACGTAATAAATTTCTAGCATCTGATTTGCGTGCGCCGGCTGTTGTACTAGTTGTGGCTAGATCATCCTCAAAGCAAGTTTGTATCAGATTGGTTCGTGATGCCTCTCTTTTTTCCATGATTTGCTGGTGTAATCAAATTCAAGCTGAATTTCAATAGAGATTTGAAAGTTCATATATTCATACACGTCCCCTTCAGTCGAAATGAAACTGAAGTTAGTTTCAATAACACTGTTTTAATTTTCAGGATCTGGTTCCCCAAGTGTCTCACTCGTGTCAGTTACAAACAGTGTCTATGGCTGAAATGGAGACCAACCAACATATTGTGTATAGATACACAGTAACGTTAATGAACAATCCAGGCGGGGCACGCCCAGGTCGCTTACCGGCTGCAGGGTACTGTTGAGAGACTCGCTCCCCTCCGGAATCGCCGTCTCCCGTTTCGTGCCTGCGCCGGCAGGTTTCCCCTCGTGTTTCCTCGCCGCACTTGGTTATCCGTTGTTTAAAGTTGGCGTTCACCCGAGCCTGCTTGTGAATTGATTCGGTCTGGCCCAAGGTCGGAGGCTTCCGGGTTCTCTCTGGCGGTGCACGCGAGGCGCAGCAGGACCCGCTGCGGAATAAGGAATTCAATTTTCCCGTGGGGAAGGTTTGTTCCTCGTGCACTCCCGTGTATGAAGTTCAAAGAAAATACCATCAGGTATTCATTCAATTTCCAAGACGTTTATTACAGCTTCCAGCAAAAAAACTTTACGCGTTTCGGTCTCTACGGAGACCTTGCTCACAAGTAAAGTGTACGATTGTGATTTTGCTTTTAAATTAAAGAAACCCGGGCGGGAAAACCTAATTGGGTTACATCACTTCCTGTAGACTATACAGGCATTATGGGACATGTAGTTTTTTCGAACTAATTACAAAAACTTTATACAAACAATAATTATATGTATGTATATATGTATATATCTACTAAACAACGAAGTTGTAATTACGACTTGCCTGAACAACTGCAAGTCCTGAACAACGAAGACCTGAACCACGACTTTTATTAACAACGATTCCCGGACTACTCTTCTCCGCCCCCACGCCTTTAGGAAACGGCAGTGGCATAATAAATTGACAAGCATTTGCAATGCAATAGGTCTCGCATTTATAACAGTTTGAGCTATTGGCATTGTAAATGACAATGCTTTTTATTTAAGTTTGTTTTTTTAAAAACAGAAATAAAAGGCACTGTCATTTACAATGCTAATAGCTCAAACTCTCGCAAATGCGAGACCTATTGCATTGCAAATGCAAATGCTTGTTGGTTTTGGGAACAGAAACTAAGTTATTGGGTTTGTGGGGCCACTGAGGGGAGTATAGGTTCAGACTGTAGCTAGGATGTGAGGCTGATGCCAGGCTTCCAGGAACAGAGTGTAACAAAAACAGTACAACACAACACAATATAAACACTGCCATTGAAATCCATAGTTTAAGTCGACACATTCGATACGTCGCTTAATTCGCCATCTCCGCTCACTTTCTTGAAGGCAGAGGATATGCTTTCCCTTCAGAAACGCTTTCATAATGGCCAGTTTTCATTGCCTCATGCGAAGACATGGCGCGCTAATAACCGTCTTCCTCTAGATGACGCTAAACACCATAAATAACAGCAAGCGGCCAGCTTGAGTTAAGGTTGAGGTTCTGCTTTCAGTAATAGAGCAAAACTCACTGCACTGTAGGAACGGAAGGTTTGCATGTGAGCGACGAACATACAGCCTCAGGGTTTTGGTGGGTAAACACCCACTGTAACGCGCATTATAAAATGTCCACGTTTCAAAAAATCCGCACAATCACCTTTTGTGCCTTCTTGAGAAATTTCCTCCCAAGAATCAAGACACAAACAAAATACTTTTCCACAGAGGAAGTGACGCCTTTTAGATTAGAGGTTCGAAGCAGAAATTCAGAATAACGCCAGTCTAAAGGTGGACACCAGCAGGATCCAATATCACCAGCACATTGAGCGCTGTTTGGGGCTTGGTGTAGCCGATATACCCGAGAGGACTGATACTCACAGAGCGTCCGACGGAGCAATAAAAAAAAAAAAAGACTGAACGTCTTAGACATCCTGGAGGAGTGAACGAAGGCTAGCAACACAACAATGCACACAGCACAATGTCATGTATGGTGAGGTTCTCTCACATTCGAAGCACAATCTGCGAGCTGTTTTCAGCTCCAGTTGGGAGGAAAAAATATTCCATCATACAGACAGGTTTGTCGTGCAGTGCTAATGTTGCAGGCTGTGGTATCCCAGCACCCACTCTCCATTGCCGGGGTTCTCATTGGACCTCGCTGTGCCTCAGTTCTCTTTGTGTAACAAGAATTTCCTGACCCCACAAGTCAGCTGGCATCTGTCACGGAGTGCAGCTCACATCAGGCAAGCACTAGGAGCTGTGCTCAGTGGTGGTCACTCACCATACAAAAACCTACAGCAAACAACACACAAGTAGCATTTTCTCTTCATAGTTTATTGGCTCCAACTTGGGTAGGACTCAAAAGGGGTTTGTGCACAACACAATGTAAGGCACAAGACAAATGTTTACAGAATATTAAGTGCATCCATGTTTTTGTTTATAAAGGTCATTTTGGGAGGTCTGGTCTACTTAAGGTCTCGGTGCTGCCCCACCTACGTATAAAAGGTAACCCAAAGAGTGCTCTTCAGTCCTCTTACTTGGCATTTGATGTCCCTCGAGTGTCACTCAGGCAAGGAAGCCACAAGTGGTGAAACAGCACTGCAGCCGAGGTGAGAGCGCTACACTTTGCGGCTAGAACCGGGACCAGCAGGAGGCGCTCGGACACCTGCCACAGATCCACCGTGGGCCTGTACTCCAGTTGGGGTGGGGACCTTGCAGATTTGGGCGGTGACATTGACTGGCCTGTTGCTTCTTTCAGAGAGAGCAGCCTGGACTTCAACAGAAACGCAGTGAGTTAGATGAGCGTTTTGGAGGCCCGCATTGGGAAGGGTCTCAATCTGGTAAAGAAACCAGAATGTATCGTCCAAACAAGGATCTAATGAAATCTTGTGTAACATGAACAAGGCTACGAGTTACTTGGGACCAGTGATTACCAAATGCACACAGTGTGGAAACAAGCGGCCGCGAAAGTGAAAGTGATCGCGATCAAACATCAAAGCGGCCGTGCGGCCGCGAAAGTGAAAGCAAATGGTGTGCAGGCTGCCAAATGGTGCGCGCGCCCGGCGCACATGCACTGTATTTGGAGGCCTGAAAGCACTCGTTTGCACTTCCAGATCCCCCATTTACAAAAGATCTCGCGAGAGCAGCGCTAAAGCGCTGGCTCAGGCGAGACCTAAAAAAATCTATGCTGCTCCAGCCATGGCACACAGCATCTGCGCATATACACACAAAGGGAATTTACACCAGGTAATCCTCCCAGTTGCGCACATGGCAAGGAAATGGCAGGGTTTACATGTCCACAAGAAACACCACATGCAACATATACTGCCATTGTCACTGCCAACGCAAAACCAATATTTATGGTTACGACATTGCCAACAAGTCATCTGCTAAGGACAGCTTGGGCAACACATCCACATCCAAGTACCTTCACGAGGCAAAAAGCCATTGGAGTGTGCGGACAGATCATCACAGTGAGTAGTAACCAGCTAGTATCTTCTGTTTATTTTCCTTTGAGTCGGCTCTTTACTGCTGAGAACACAATGTGGGCGTTGCAGCTGCGCGCTTTGAGTCATAAATGAGCAGAAAAAGACAGGCTTGAATTGTTGACATATCTTCAATAGCTTCTCCGCCAGTGCTTATTTGAACAGGTTACTGGGGGTTTAAGTATGTTAATAGGAGGGGAGTTCGCAAGGCATGGAATTCCCTAAAATTAGGGGGGAAAGTGAAAATGAAAAAAAATATAAGTGCAAATTCACTCAGTGTTTACGGCTGTCGGCGTCTCATTGGAGAGGGAATGAATGGTGTTAAAACATACGTTGATTTAAGTATCAAATGACGATTAATATTCAAATCATCGAATATTATATTTATTTTATTTAAAATAACAGATATGCGGATTAAAAAGAACACAGTGGTGAAAATGGGTAATGAGCAATATAAAAATATTTCGCGGAAGTATTGTTACAATAGTGCCATCTATTGGCCAGTCAGGAGGTGGATTTTTTCGTGGTTTAGGAAATCGTTGTTAAAAATGTAGTGGATTGGCATTGCTCGTTGTCTAGCCTACGTTGTTTAGGAATTTGTGGTTTAGGCAGTAGTTGTTCAATCATACATCCATATATACACACATGTATGTGTGTGTATGTGTGTTTATGTATATATATATGTGTGTGTGTGTCTTTTTGATGGCATGTGTGACTGTAGATACACATGCTCTGCATACTCATGCCTTCTAGTGTTGTGCAAGTTGTTTTTCTTTAAAGAAGTTTTTCGAGTCACAAGGTTAGGCGACTCTTCCTCTTGGTGGAACTGTGCATGGGCATAGACTCCTTTATTAGATTGTTTTCTCTCCGCCTTCTGGTTCGGACGTGTGTGCCTCTGCTACATGTGTTAAGACTGTGTGGTTCGACTCTTTGGTTCTTTTTATTGTCTTCAAATGGTATTGTTACAATAGCAATTT
This sequence comes from Triturus cristatus, assembly GCF_964204655.1. Taxonomy (NCBI): domain Eukaryota; kingdom Metazoa; phylum Chordata; class Amphibia; order Caudata; family Salamandridae; genus Triturus; species Triturus cristatus. The sequence continues at coordinate 982,352,857 of NC_140585.1, read as the reverse complement.
CCACTTCGACCCGGCTCTCCAATTTCATCAGTTCTGGCTTTGGGCGTCGCCCGTCATGGGCCTACTCCCGTCATGGGCCTACTCCCGTCTGCACTTGTTTTCCATCGAAGATTCCTTTCTGATGGAATGCACACCCTTCAGGTTTTGCCTATGTTGTCATGTGGAGCATCCGCACACCGACCAACACCTTGTGTGCAAGACATTCGTGAGACAGACTGCGACGCGTGTAAGTCTTTTAGACCGAGATCAAATTGTGTCACAGAAGCGTAGATAATACTTGTGACACTTTTGGTGAGGAACATGCCCAGGAGGAGCCATCTTTGGAGGAAGAACAAGGGGTCTACTCCCCTGATGAAAGCTCTGGCGCCGAAGTAGAGATGATATGGAGATACGTAGCTTCCATGTGGTCAGCGCGTGAGTACCGTTACCCCTGACCCAGCTCCAACTTCCAAGCACACCTCCAAACACTCACATACAGAGGTTGCTGGAGCGCCACTGCCTTCGGGCCTTGGTTGGATTCGAAAGACTGCTTTCAGAGCTGTGACCTCGGACACAGCTCTGAAATCTGATACCAGGGCCAAGCGTTCAGCATTGACCTCTTTGAACCGAGACAGACCTTCATGACTGAGCCGGTTACTGAACACATCAACTTTGCTACCGACCAAAAACTCTGTTCCATACCGAAACCTTTGGGTCCGACAAAAATATGGAAAATCTTCATCAGCTTTCATGTCTCCAGGCGAACCCCTTCTCGAGTAAATGGGCATTCGACAATGGAAAATCCAGGAAAGTACAGGATCCTTGCATCTCCACCACCAAAAAGGAAGCTGTCCTTCCAGGAAGTACTGGAGAGCCCTATCCCTCGGAAGATGAAGGACAAAGCCACCAGTTCTACACATCAGCCTCCTCCACCATCTCTACCTCCTTCTACATCTCCAGCAGATGATACACTTGATGCTACACCTCCAGGGTCCCCAGGTAGAGGTGATTGGAGGGGCGGGGTACAATAACCATTAGGGAATCCTGACACATGGAAGGGATGCAACACTGATCCCCTTACCCTTAACGACCCAGATTTATATCCTGCTCGTCCCTCACCTCCAGAAGATGCCTCTTCTTACCAACAAGTCATTGCCAGGGCAGCTGCATTTCACAGTGTTAAGCTTCCAAGTTCCTTGGAACAGGATTTTTTGTTTGACACCCTATCTTCCAGACACATGGATGCACCATATTTACCCATGCTTCCTGGCATGCAGATGACATTTTTAAACAGCCAGTTCGTAGCAGAGTTATCACCCCACGAGTAGACAAAAAACTGCAAGGCAGCCCCTTCTCCCCCACTTATTATCAGGGGTCAAGTCCCACCTGAATCCATAGTTGCCACAACAGCTCTTAAAATCTTAAAAGAGCTAATAGACAGGCTACTGGAGACACTCCACCACAACAAAAATAAAGTAAGCGAAAAGACGCAGTGGGGAAAAGCGTTGCATCGCAAGCATCTAATCATTGGTGTATTGTCAGTTTGCAAGCCTTACTGGCCCGTTATGACCATTGGGATGAAATGGAGGCACTGCAAGAGTACTTCCCCGAAGAACATTGAAAAGGGGACAACAAATTATCACAATGGGTCAGATCATCACTATCAACTCCAGCTGATGTGCATTAGATGCTGCAGATACAGTTGCTAGGGGTGTCAATACCAGCGTGCTCCTTTGACGATATGCATGGCTTGGGTGTTCTGGTTTCAAACCAGAGGTCCAACGGGCAGTACTCATAATACCTTTCAGCAAAGAGCACCTTTTTAGGCCACATGGTGTGTGCATGGGCGACCTCGAGCAGGCAAGCTGCTTATGCAGGGTTGACATGGCAGACCTGCAGACTTCGATTTTACTCTGGTCACTCAGGGTGGCACAATACGTGCTGAAGCCCTGGTACCATTTTACATCGCTGACCTGGGTACCACTGGTACCATATACAGGGCGTTACAGCGATGTAAATGTACTTGCCAATTGGGTGTACCAATTCACAGTTACGGTTTTAGGGAAAGAGCACTGGTGCTGGGCCTGATTAGCAGGACCCAGCACACTTTCAGTTCCATTACCACTGCATCTTAGTAGCAAACAAGGTAGGGGGTGACCATCCAGAAAGGGCACTTTACAACACCCGCTGAAGGATTAACTTCTCTCTAGAGATCTGTCAAACCCCATTCCTTCACAATTCTGTGTAATTATACCCCAGATAGGCATATCGAAACTCTGATGTTTGTGGCAGACTGGACTTCAGGAAGCGAGCATTGCAGGAGATTCCACTAAATACATCTTTATTGGCATGTTGGTCAATAATATATTGTGTTGATATTCAGTTACAAAAGGCTGTACTAAATTTGAACATACTGTTTGAGGTTCTTCAGATCAGAGTCTGTTATTTTCTAGAAAATTGAGAGGCTGGAGAAAGTCATTGGATCCACGCAAGTCACTCCACCCTGGTCTCCCCTTGGTGTCTAATTTACACAAATATCTGGGTTTGGTAGGTTTCCCTGGGTGGTATTGGGGCCTGGTCCCAAAATCTACTGCTACCGACGTTACAAAATTACGAGTTCGGTTTGAGTGGAAACATTTGGTCCGTCCATGTTGCATTTTTGGGGGCCTTGCCTGTTGCGGGCACTGGACCCACACACCCCAGTTGGGTATGCTCTTTATTGGGACAAGAGTGGGAATGCTAAGTGGTATGAAATTTGTAGATCCCGCAGCTCCCTGAACTTCCTCTCACAGAAATGTGAGGAAGATGCTTCCTTTTTGGCGAAGTTTGAGGTTTGAAGGGGACTGTGGTTAAGAAAACCAGGAGGATTGACATAAGCAATACCATAAGCAATACCACCTGTCACTCTCCCAGGTTTCTGTTTTTCATAAATGTTCGGTAGTGGTAGGTTTCTGTGGGTATGACTGATCTAGGGCCCAATTCCTGCAGTTAGTCATTTAAAAAAAAAAAAAAAAAAAATGTTTTTGGTGGGTAAATTGTTATATCTCCATGTTGCCATGTTGTTTTGGGGCCTTTTGCTTTGCAGCAGGTAGACCCAGTCATACAAGTGGAGTACCGTTTTTATTAGGATATGCGTGCAAACGCAGAATAGTAGAGCTATTGTTATTACCAGCTTGTTTTTTTATTTTGTTATTGGCTGCCAAATGTAAGCCAGAGTGAAAGGAATAAGACACTGTGCAAACTTCCATCTGAATCACTTGATAGAATGGGTAACCCCTCGTTCAGTTTTATGCAATACACATCTGTTCCTAAACTCAGTATCTTGTGCACTTTTCAGAAATACATACGTTTTCTTCATGCACATTTTTCATTCATTAGTTTTCACCATATGAATTGTTACATGGTCATTATAAACTGTAGTTCAGTTGTTGGGTCTAGGTTTCGCATGTTTCTGGAAAATCTATATAGCTTTGTAACCAGACAGGTCTAACTGATGTAACAGTACATTGCTGTTGTAAATCTATTAGAGATGGCACCTATAAGAAATTGGGTAGAACTGGTGTTAATCATTTTTAAAGCTTTTTTTGTGTGTAAAATTTCACCTAAAAGATCAAAGCTCCTACCACGGGTATCTGATCACAAGAGACTAGACAAAGTCAAAAGCTAAGGCTGATCGCGATAGAGGATGGGTCAGATACATGAAGTGGATTGGGCCAGGTCTCTGCTTACATTCGGACGGAGAACATTTTCAGAAGAAATGTTTCGTAGATGATAGAGTTCGGCAAGGCCACATGTTGTCACTAAGGAGGCGCTGTCAAGGAGCCTCTGGGCAAAGTCTCATTGAAGCCATCGACGATGGTCGTGTAAAGCGCCAAGTTGGAAACACTGGATTTCCAGGCTGTGGAGGTTGTGGTAGTCGATAGGGAGCCTGTTGCCATCAAGCCTGGTGAAGATTTTTACCTTTAGACTTAAACAACTTTTTGGATGTTGTACACCTCCAGCGGGATGAAGCTGTAGTTGAAGAGGGCTCCACAAGTCCTGGTACCATCACGGAGAGGTCCCGCTGAACCGTATTTGCTGCTGCGGAGAAGAACAGAGTGTGAACTACAGCGAAGTCAGTCTGGCCAATGATGCACCTGTTGCATCGTGCTTTTCCTCTTTCCTTGCCCTTTATTAGTCTCTTGTACTCTGCTGCTAAGCCAGTCTCTATGATGTCATCCTTGGTTCTATCTGTGTATTTTTGAGTGTACTGTCAGTTACCTTGGAGGCTGAGTAGCAGGGCAGCTGCTCCCGGTGAGGCCTTTACCGTAACCTTTTACTGGAACTTACCATCTATATTATATGCTGTACCTGTCCACCTTGTGATTTCATTTAGTCAATAAATCTGCCCCTTGGACACAGCAACCAAGGATTCACATTTATTTTATTGGATTTTACACCACCGTTGGTGGATTGGCTGGAAGGTAGGTCCCTGTATTCTCTTGGTTCTTCTGGCACTCCTTGGTGAAATTTCTTCGAAGTCCCAATTTTTAGGGTTAGGCAGGAGCAGCACTTCTAGCATCACTTTCAAGGGTCCAGGACCTGGCGGGCTCCATTTGGGAGGATTAGGACGTGCTCTAGCAGAGGCCAAGTGCCGGGTTCATGGTCTCTAGAGCTTGTTGTATCCCTGTAGTTGACACACAAGTCCAGCTAACATCCTCTTGGAGTCAGTTCTGGTGAACCTGGGTTCAAGGAGATGTTCTTCAAGCAGCAGGACAATCCTCTTGTAGCAGTAGAGCAGATGTCTGGGGGCCATCACAGTCCTTAAGTCTTCCAGAGGCCCAGGAGTATACTGAAGAGGTATTCTGAGAGTCCAATAGTTATACCTGGTACCAACCTGTGAAGTGGGGGGCTTCCACATACTACACCCACATATGGTTCTGGTAAGTTCTTCAGTTCCCCTTCCTAAACTCCAAGATGTCTGGGGTGACAAAAGACTTGACAGATTTCTTTGTATGTGGTGGAGGCAAGCCCTTTGAAGTATAGGTGGGGCAAGAGACAACTCCGCCCCAGCCATCCTGGCAGGAGGGCCCATCCTGTCCACATCTAACCCCCTTTTGTGTTGCTGTATTAAAGGAATATACAAGCTCCAACATCAGTCGTTCAGTCATGTGACTCATGACACTTGCAGAAGGCACAAATGGTTGACAAGAAAATGACTCCTTTCTAAAAATGGCATTTTGAGAATTGTGACAAATTTACAGTCAAAGAGAATTTAAAACTACAATTCATTTTTGTGTAAACACTATATCTATATCCGCTCCCAATCCAAAGTTATCACATTAAATATAATAAGGCAACCAAATGTTAGTCAATTGGAGAGATAGGCCTTACAACAGTGAAAAATGACTTTAAAAGATTTTCACTGCTAGGACTTGTAAAACTTGAACACACATGTTCTACTGTTTAAAAACAGTGCACCTTGCCCCATGAGAGTTAGGCCCTACTCTAGGAGTGACTTGCATGTGTGAAAGGAAGGTTTAGGCCTGGCAAAAGGTATATTTTGCAAAGTTGAAATGGCAGTTTAAAACTGCACTACAGTCTGCAATGGCAGGCCTGAGACGTTTTACAGTGCCAGGTCCAACATGATGCCCCTCAGCTATTTTTCCCCTACTCATTTTCATTATCCTTTTCTTTCAGCAGTTAGTTCCTTTAAAAAACCCTTGAAGGGTCTATGCAAATGCTGAATTCAGAATGTTTGCTACTTTTCAGAAATGTGTATCTTTCCTGGATCGCCCATGAGTTTCACAACTGTTTCCAGCATAAACAGCGAATAGGTTGAAACCAAAAAAAATTGGAAATATGGCTACCTTTTACAAAAATGCAAAAACAGTGGTAAACAATTGTTTTGAATACAACTGTGTTTGTTTCTGAAAGCTGAGAAGATGGTGATCCCAACACAGCAAACCATTAGTTGATGCCGTTTGTAGGAATAAATATGCTTTCTTGCAGAGCACTTTATCCCCCCCCCTTAAAATGTAGCTATTTTTTCAGTTCCCTCAATCAGAATCTACAAACCATGAAAGTAGCATATTTGGCAATGACATTTTTTTCTGGAAGGAGTTATGAAGATTGATGTACGGGCTGACCTAAACATCCCAAAAAAGGGCTTAGCACCAGGGGCGGAAAGCAGTGGTTAATTAAGGTTATTTTGGATTTTGGTATATTACATTGATTCATACGGTGATATGCATAGCAATGATTTCAGTTGGTTACTTTTAGTTTTAAAAGTAACATGGTTGCTATTTTCTTCGATTTTATTTTCATATAATTTCTTAATAGATTTGTATTGCTATTTTTTTTTTTCCTCATTGGGTGCATGTACGATCTTAAATAGGAATCTCACAGCCCTATAAAACGAGGATTGAATAGGTTTTCACATCTGGATTTTGACTCTGTATCTTCTTCTGATTGGTGTAATCTTTTACCAGTTTTCGGTCTAGTCACTTCCATCTTGGATCTCTCCTGTTGTTGATTTGTGGTTTCCATGACCTCTTGAATAGCTGAACCAAGGATTCTTCTTCAGACAGCGTCTGAAATCAGCACTTCAGCCATTTCTGAACCATTAAAACAAAGCCTCAAACTTGGCCTATTCTGCCGGGTCCTGGACTTATGGAGCCTACAATGATACTTTTGTAAATTGTTTGAGCTGATAAACGTCATTTGGAAAAGAAGTGTTAACCATCCGACTGATTTCAAAATTGTTGAAGGAAGTGGTTCAGTGCAGCTTTCTTAGTCATGGGCGTGTCAAAAAGATATATATAAGGCGCTAGCTTAACTTCTTCTAATAGGACAAAGAGTGGAAAATAGGATTCATTGCGAAGAAAAATATGGGTGTGATATAATTAAATCTTCCAGTTCCTCTACCATGTTGGGCTGCTATGATTTTTCTGTGGGATTTAATGTATCAATTCCTGGGATCCTGCCCTACATAAAAACAGAGGATGTTCTGGTTTCTGGAAATATTGAAGGAAGACATGCTAAATTCATAAATCCTGATTGAGCAAGGAGGCTGAAATGTCAATAGAGGAAATTTGCCAAGGGATTTCAGAAGCAGGCTTGCCCTGGTTCAGAATTGCATCTTTACCCTATTCCATAACACGAAAAATGCTGCTGTTGCTTTTCAATAAAACATCTTTTTGGTCCTTAACCCCTTCGCTGCTAGGCCTTTCCCCCCCCCCCCCCCCCGTGCTAAGCCCTTTTTGGCTATTTTGGGTAGTGCGCGCTTAGGCCCCTGTAACTTTTTGACCACATAAGGTATCCATGCCAAATTTCCGTCCTTTTGTTCCAACATCATGGGGATTCTAAAGGTACCCAGGATTCCCCTGGAGGAGTCCCAGAAATTAGCCAAAATACAGATAATTTAGTTTTTTGGGGGGGAAATGGGAAAAAAGGGCTGCAAATGAAAGCATCTGGGTTTTTCCCTGCAAATGGTATCAAAAAGGGTTTGTGGGGCTGAAATCACAATTTCCCAGCTTTTAGGGAATGACAGACATGTGTCAGAAAACCAACATTTTTTACAGTTTTGGCATTTTTCTGGGACATAGGCTTTTTTCCCTATTTTCTGTGCTTTCAACCTCCTTCCAGTTAATGGTAGAAATGGGTATGAAAGCAATAATGGATCCTGGAAAGCTATACATTTTAGAAAAGTAGACAAGATTCTGAATTCAGCAAGGGGTCATTTGTGTAGATCCATCAAAGTTTCTTTATAGAAACTAACAGTTAAATATAGTAAAAATTAGTTGAAAAAAACAGCCTTTTGTGTCCACGTTTTCACTTGTAACTTCTTCTAATTATGACAGCTCTTTGAAAGCAATACACCGTTACATCCGCTGGACCTTTCTGGTTGTGGGGATATATAGGACTTGTAGGTTCACAAAGAACCAAGAGTCAAAAACTGAGCAGCAATTTGCAATGGCTTTTTATTATGTACCGGGTATATAGCAATTATTGTGGGAAAATGTATACATGGAAAAATCGGTATGAAAGACACCTATGTATTTCTGAAATGGGAACAAATTTTAGAGTTTAGAAACAGTAGATATAGGCACATTTTCAAAATTGGGAATACTCATACTAGCATGAGAATTATCGGTCATTTTTCAAAATGACTTCTTTTTTACACAATGTCTTTCATTTGGAAGGCAGAAATGCATCGAAAGTCAATAGGTAATAACAGTTGCTTTACAAATTTGAATTACCCTAAGTCTCCCGATAAAAATGGTACCTCACTTGTGTGGGTAGGCATAGTGTCCACGACAGGAAATGGCTCAAAATCCAATGTGTGAACACCACATTTTCACAATGAAAAATGACCCTTTTTTGGCAAAGTGCATAGCTCTAGTTTTTGAACCCTAGCTCTTCCGGCACCTAGGGAAACTTAGCAAACCTATACATTTTTTAAAACTAGACACCCTGGGGAATCCAGAATGGAGTAACTTGACTGCCTCCCACCAGGTTCTGTTACCCAGAATCCCTTGCAAACCTAAAAAATTGTCCAAAAAACCCCACATTTTCCCCACATTTCAAAACTTTCCAAGACAGGTAACAACAAGCACTGGCCACGCGGCCGTAAAAGTAACGCCGCGCGGCCGTGAAAGCGAAAGTCATCGCGATCGTGGTGAAAGCGAAAGTGATCGCGATGATGTGCTCGGTGCTAAGCAGCGATTGGAGAGGCGGAGTGAGGCACGCGCGCTTGTGCGCGTAATTGCAAGCTGGTGGCCGGCAACTGCTATTGGTAGCACTTCCAAAAGCCACTGACTTAATGTTTCGCCGGGCAACGCATGCGCTAGCACAGACGAGACCTAAAAATTACCCTTTAATTGCAAACTGACTAGCTGTAGTTTTTGAACCCTAGCTCAGCCGGCACCTAGGGAAACCTAGCAAACCTATAAAATTTTTTAAATTAGGCACCCAGGGGAATCCAGGATGGGGTGACTTGACTGCCTCCCACCAGGTTCTGTTACCCAGAATCCCTTGCAAACCTAAAAAATTGTCCAAAAAAACAAATTTCCCCTCACATTTCTGTGGTGGAAAGTTCTGGAATCTGCATGGATCCCCAAATCTCCACCCACCCCGCTTTCCCCAAAGTCTTCCGAGAAAAATGGTACCTCACTTGTGTGGGTCGGCCTAGTGCCCGCGACAGGAAACGGCGCAAAACGCAACGTGGACACACCTCAATTTCGCAGTGAAAATTTACCCTTTTTTGGCAAAGTGCCTAGCTGTAGTTTTTGAACCAAAGCTCTTCCGGCACCTAGGGACACCTAGCAAGCCAATACATTTTTGAAAACTAGACACCCGGTGGAATCCAGGATGGGGTGACTTGACTGCCTTCCACCAGGTTCTGTTATCCAGAATCCCTTGCAAACCTAAAACATTGTAAAAAAAAAAAACACATTTTCCCCACATTTCTGTGGTGGAATGTTCTGGAATCTGCATGGATCCACAAATTTCCATCCACCCCGCGTTCCCCAAAGGCTTCCGAGACAAGCATTGACATAGCCAATAGGTCTCACTTTTGGGACCTTATAAGTATTTAGTGATGCAGCACAATATCCTTGGTGCAGCAACATTAACTGTTGCATGGTTAAACACTTATAAGGCCCCAAAGGCGAGACCTATTGGCTATGCCACTGCTTGTTTTTAGCGCTGTTATGGCCACTGGAATTAGGCGGCATGACTGTAAAAAATTGAGACAGGATTGACTAAATTATCCGGCAGGAAAATGCAAATTGTGCGGAAGAATGAAACTTATGTGGCAGTATTATAATACTATTGTCATTTTAATACATTATAACTGTGTGGTCAAAACTGTCATCTCATTAGTACCAGTTTAGCACCTGGATACAGCAATTGACAACTGAATGTTGACCAGTTAACCTTCGCAAAGGTTGTGTAAATGAGCATCCCTGTGTGGTGCATTTTTGTTTCAGTAATTTTGATCCATTTGAACTACAACAATGTTTATACAAATCTATAATCATTCTTTAGATTGTGCATTATGTGGCAAATGCACAAAACCCATAACTATGCGGCTAACATTGCAGCTACAGAATCTCATTATCCCAAAAAATGAATGCCAGTCCCACCACCACAACCGCTGGTACGCATTCAACACTCCTGGTCGGATACAGTGACGTTTCTTTAATACCGTGATGTTTCTTTAAATCTCCCCGACAGTGCGCTCTGCTCGCTGGGCCCTGAGTAAAGTTGCACATTTCCAGAAACCTGCTTTCAGAGTGTGCCTTTTATTTCCCACGAGGCTGCGTCACAGACACCTCCTTTGAAGAAAGTGGCCGGGGCACAAGTGTGCCAAAGTGTAAGCCGTATAAATGAACACGTAAAACTTGCTGCGGATTGTCAACAGGGCGGGCTGGCCACACCCTGTCTGTGTTTAGGCCACGATAGCGGGATGCATATTCTGCCGCGTCCCTGTGAGTTCAGCGGGTCCACGCACATTTAAATCACACACGTAAGCCCCTTGCATGGTTTTTGTGCCCACCACAAGCATATTTCTGATATATAGGGCAGAGGCGTAATACAAATGCCCCCTCCACCCCCATCGCAGAATGTGGTGCACCCCTGCTCTGGATACTGTATTGCTTCCTGCCTATTCCATTTAGATTCGTCTCTGTCGGGGCACATAAGTCCAACGAGAAGTTTAGTTGGAGGTGACAGGTCGCCTCCGTGGCAATAAGCAGTTCTTATCGCCAGCGCCCACCCTTGCTTCCTATGCAGTAATGTACAGTTGCCTCAGGCTAAAAAACACAGAGTTGGCAACGTGCCCCCAGAGCTTTAAGTGGGCCCGGTCCTGCCGGTGCCCAGCACCGGCAATTCTTAAAAGCAGGTGCAGAGACGGGTCCCTATGGGATTCCCCATTTTCGTCCTTGCTCTCAGGATGGAATAAAATCTTAACTCTGCAGCAGTACACTGTTTATTTTTTTTTTATTTTTTTTTTTTTTTAAAACCTTTATTGACAGTTCAATCAAGAACAAGTATGGGCCTACAACCCCCCGGGGCCGGCCGCTAAGCAATCAGAGCAAAAAAAGGCAAGTGTAAACACAGGCAGCACTTCGGGGAGCAGAATCGTAATGCTAATACTGTGAACAAAGTAGGTAGGGCACCAGGAGAAAAAGGTTTTCATTTTATAATGAAACCAGGCAGAAGGATCAGGTGCCAGACAATTTTCAAACAGCAATTACAGGTATGCAGAGTAATAAACGTAAGCGATTTAAAGCAATCCATTAGGTCAATGGCGCAAACAGAACATCAGGATGGGGAAAAATGTCATAAGCAGTTGCGCCTGCAGTCCCACGCCAGAACTCCCGGAGAGCACCCCGGAAATTGTGGTACACACGGAGCGGCAACGAGTCATAGCAAAGGAGGTGTATCACCCTGATCCCAGAAAAGAAAAACAAAAAGAATCAGAGAAGAAAAAGGAGGCCATGGAAAAAGAGATAAAAGACTAAAGAATCCCCTCCCCCAACCCCCCACCCTGCACCTCTGCAGATGAGTACGGCCCCCCCCCCCAGCAGTGTGCCTGTCGCCCTGGAACCAGACCCGAAATATAGAAGAATAGGGAAAAAGAAGTAGGAAAAGAACCCCACTAGACGGGGGGGGTAGAGAAAGTATTAATAAACTGGAGGAGGGCCTTCAAAACATACCCCCGGCTTCTCCCTCCCGCACAGTAAGTTTCCCCCAAAGTGAACAATAAACGGCACAAAATCTATCTTCTCAAAGAAAAATGGGGAGCATTATGCACCTATTATGCTGTTAGCTATGCCAGGAGAGCACGCAACCCCTGAGCCCGCCCGTCCACTAGATGACCACCCCTGAAGGATCAGCCTCATCCCTGACCACTCTTTGGGAGTCTGCCCATGCCTACCCCTCGACCCAGCACCATATCCGATGTTCCAAGGTAGAGGATTGTCCAAAAACGTCCGAGAAGCGACGCACACAGGTGGGGTGGAAGTCTCTGAGCATCAACACAGTCCGCAGCGTGGAGAAACAGGCTTCCCAGTGCTGCACAAGGATATGCACTGCACTCCAGGTCCAGGAAGGCAGAAGCAGCCAAAGCAGACAATAGTTGCTGGAGTTGTCTCTGGGTCGCAGGAGGGCACGTACGGGACGAGGCTACCACATCCCACTCAGGTCTAATGCCTCCGGGGCAGATCAGGTCCTCAGCTGGACGAACACACTGTAGCATACTGGCCGGAGCGTCCAGCCGTGCACTAACCTCAGGGGTGGCCGCCAAAGTGTCCTCCTGTGCGCAGTGTGGGTAGTCCCTGTGTACGTGCGGACAGGCGGGCCGCCACTGCCCCAACGCCGACGCCACACCGTCAAGCTTACTCCCCAAGACCCCGACACCATGAATCAAGGAGGAGTGAAGAGCACCAAGGGCCTCGAGGAGGTCGCCGTACCCCAGCACAGCTCTCTGCGATCGCGCTGCCACACTCCCGAAAGTCGCACTCTCACAATCCCGCTGCGGCCCAGCGGACAGGATGGTAGGCTTCATCGCAACAAGATGGCCGCCAAGTATGCCCGACCCTCACCGGGGCCGGGACCCCGGGACAAGCGTCTCGATGTCCACGTCGCTGGTGACCGGGTTCTGGGGGCAGGCGAAAAGTTATCCGTTGCGTGGTCACGGGCAACAGTCGTCCCCACTACGGACCAGCTCCCGTAAAAATTCGGGGGCGGCCCGCAATGATCAGGGCAGGATACGGGCGGCGGCCGGGCAGCTCACCATCAAAGGCAGGGGCAGCCACCGGAGGGTCTGAGAATTGCACCCCCGGGCATGCACTCGGTCCGCTACGCTTGACAGTAGAGACGACCACGACGAAATGTAGGCCGAGTTTGGCACCGCTCCGGTGGACCGACTCCACCCAGTCACAACAGGCCGCTGTTGTTGAACTGCCACCCGGCCACGGCGTCCACTCGAGGTCCCGGCTCCAGGGCCGCACAGGCCGCAAAGTTCAAATGCACATTTCTCCAGCGATACCGCAGCCAGAAACCTCGGAGTCACACAGTCGGGTGCCTCTCTCCTTCAGAAACACGACCGCGTAGCACAGGTTAAGGATCTCGTGCAGGATATCCGTGCGGGATGCGGAGGTTCACGGAGCCGGGAGTCTACGCTGCCGTCCCGGTCGCCATCTTGGCTCCTCCCGATCCAGTACACTGTTTTTGATGTAACTTTTATTATTTTGCAGTTATATATTGCAAAACTCGAAGTGCTTTCTTTACCTGAGCATCAACAGAGACATATTCATTTGTTTTTTGGGTAGGCACTGGCGATTAATTGATTTACCCAGAAGCACAGGATGTTGAGCCGGTGCTGAGACTCAAACCTGCTTCCTCCGCTCCAAAGTGGGCAGCTCTAGCTATTACGCCACAACCTCTCGCGCATGAACTAAAGCATTTTTAATATTATATATAACGAAGCCATGGTTCTATGTATGCATGTAGTATATTTATGCTATCCAAGTAACAACCTTTGACAAAGCCAATAGTCATGGCTTGTTTTGGATGTAATGTTACTTGTATTATATATGTGGAGGTAATAACAGGAGCAGCAAAGTACCAGTCGGGTGGCACATTATGCTGAGCACAGATTTTTAGCATAACTGTTTTAAGCCCTTAATTATATCGACCACTCCCCTTTGAGAGACAGCCCCGCCCCCAAGTATTTTCATTCCACCGAAAGCCCTGCGTGCCACCACAATGCTAATTGGGTGTGTGCGTGGTGTGCTCCATGGACCTGGCAGCCACTGTAGAAATATGCGTGAAGCCTCGTTGCCACAGGTTCGAGCTCCTTGGAGCTCCCCCCAATATTTCCTTTCGAGGACGATGAAACCAGTACTTCTTAGTTGGGTAACAGTGATGCCTGTTTAAAGCATGTGCGCGCAAATTATAGTGTCCATTAAATTATAGTGTCCAATATAAGGATATTTATTATCTCATGGGAGTGCACCTATTGCTTGCACTGACAGTGAGATTTATTCACCCAAGAATGCATGTCAAGGAAATGCCAGAAGCGGAAGACTTGACTGCACCCAGGGCCAGGGCCTCAGAGGCAGTAGCACAGCCTGAGATTCACAGGTCGTAGTGCAAGGAAGGAATTTGGCCAATTGGCTGCTGTTTGAATGATAAAATACAGCCATAAAGAGGGTTACCCTTCCCCCTTGGCCCTCTGGTACCCAGTGTCACTGCACCTGCTGCGTCAGTGGAAGCTATGGCTCTTCAGAAATCCCAGCAGCCCCACAGCTCCGCCTGCACCCATGCATGTTTACTGTGTGCCTGAGGCGTTAGTGAGGTAGTTAAGCGCCATCTTTGTGTCACGTTTGCCTGCTTGCCCTTTCTGAGGACTGTCATGTGCCCTCCCCGTTTCGAGCAGCCTGTAGCCCCCTGCGGCTCATGCCAGCAGATCCTTGTTGCCTTAAAGGCTCCGGAAGTACAAAAGAAAACTAAGGAAGAGAGAAAAGTGGGGACTGGGCGAGAGACCGAGAAAGAGGGGGACGGGTGGTGTGTGGGGTGGGGGGGGTGAACAAGAGACTGCGGAAATGGGGCCAAGAGGAAATAGACAAGGTGGTGGATGGAAAATAACATGGATTCCCACTGGGCAGAGACCAGAGAGAAAGTCAAGGGGGCTAAGGAGGGAGAGAATGAGGCCAGGACTAAGGGGGTTAAAAAACAGAAGGTGCACACGAGGGGGGGAGGCAAAGGCGCTCTGAGGGGAGAGAAAGGGGCGAAAGGAGTGGAAGAGAAGGATATGGGGTGGGGGCAAGAGAAAAACAGAGGGGGGGAATTGGTGTGAAAGAGACAAGAGGGCCTGGAGCAGAGAAAGCAACAAGGTGGCTCTGAGGGGAGAAAGCGACAAGAGGGCCCTCAAGGGATCAAACAGCTAAGGTGGAAAGGATGGGTTGGGGAAGAGATACGATTGAAAGATGCTGTAGGATAGGGCATGTAAGGGGTCACCAATACGTTTTGGGCCCTTG
Organism: Triturus cristatus; assembly: GCF_964204655.1. NCBI lineage: Eukaryota > Metazoa > Chordata > Amphibia > Caudata > Salamandridae > Triturus > Triturus cristatus. The sequence continues at coordinate 982,337,849 of NC_140585.1, read as the reverse complement.
CCTGTCGCGGGTACTTGGGCCTCCCACACGAGTGAGGCGCCATTTTTATCGGGGGACCTGGGGGAACGCTGGGTGGTAGGAAAATTGTGTCAGCCCGGTGATGCCACAACTTTCCCACACAAAAATGTATGAAAAAAGTGATTTTTTCCAGCTAAAATTGAAGTTTGCTGGGGATTCTGGGTAAGGAAACGTTGGCGGATCCACACAAGCCATACCTGCCTGGAAGCCCCCGGTTGTCTAGTTTTCAGAAATGTGTGGGTTTGGTAGGTTTCCTTAGATGGCCTCCGAGCACGGGGCCCAAAACCCAGGTGACCCTCCTTGCAAAACCAGGTCGTTTTGAGATAGTTTATTTCTGCAGCGTGAAAATTATGGCACAATATTGCAAGGAAAATGTGACCGACATTTTGAGGTTTGCAGGACATTGTGGATAAAATAACTTGTTGGGATTCACAAGAGAGACATCACCATGTACTCCCATGGGTTTACGACAATATCTACAGTTTGTAGGTTATTCTTAGATGGAATGTGCACTTTTGCAGAGAGACTAAAAAGACAAAGATTCTTTCACAGCCATCTATTCCTCAAACACACACACACATACTGGTTGGATTTGGCACAAGGGTGAGTGATGGTTCAGTATATAAAATGTTATTAACAAGAGATTTCACAAAAATGAAATGCACTGCCAATAATTAAATGTACAAAAAAATGAACCAGTGACTCGCAGCTCGTGAACTGTAAAGCCACGGCAAGGCACCAACCGCTTTACAGGCCATTCACACACCTTTCATACGTGATACACACAAGACCATTCACACCACCAAGCACGAAACCAACAGATTACAACATTCACAAAAAGGGACAAGGTGCACCCTATTTCAGAAAGACAAAAAAGACATATTACTGCACAGCCATCTAATCCTCAAGCACACACACATACTGGTTGGATTTGGCACGAGGGTGAGTGATGGTTCAGTATGTCCAATTGTATTAGCAAGTGATTTCACAAAAATTAAATGCACTGTTAATAATTGAAAGGACGAGAAACTGAACCATTGACTCACAGCTTGTGAGCTGTAAAGCCACGACAAGGCACCAACCTCTTTACAGGTCATTCATACACCTTTCATACGTGTGACACATACCAAACCATTCACACTTCCAGCCGCGGGCCCATCACATTACAACACTCACACCAGCAAACGGCGCCATTCAAGGGCCCATCACTTTCACACGCCCACATTCCTGACACAGCACAGCAACCACACAAGCTGATGGATTGCATGGAGTGGTGCTCAGCTAGCAGTGTGTGTAGTTACCAGCAGCAAGTCACTACTCACACACTGCTAGCCGAGCACCAGTCCACGTACACCGCCAGTCCACGCACACCGCCAGCCAAGCGCCGGTCCACGCACACCGCCAGCCAAGCGCCGGTCCACGCACACCGCCAGCCAAGCGCCAGTCCACGCACACCGCCATCCAATCGCCAGTCCACGCACACCGCCATCCAATCGCCAGTCCACACACACCACCAGTCAACCGCCAGCAAACGCACACCGCCATCACATTTAGGATTTTTTAATACAAAAAAGAAGACACAAACAAATTGCAAATAGATACAAATCTACTAACACAAAATCTGAAACTAAATACATTGCACTAATGCCAACCTTGTAACAAAATAAAAAAATGCAAACCATACAGGCCAGGCAGTTCACTTTACCACTCATGGATGCTCCAAAAAATTCTTATGCGTGTGGTACGTTTTAAAACAAGCAGACACAGACAGTCCAGGGATAGAAGGACAGTCTGGGCAGTACATAGGAGTCTCCTTCCGCACACCTCTTCGCCAACAGACTCTACATCTCCTAGTGGGAAAGTCTTTTGAGGTTGTGGGAGGAATGTATTCAGGAAAGTGGCGATCTTTCAATCTAGCCACATCCTCCACCACTTCAACTCTAGGAACACTTGCCTGTTCCACTAGAACAAGGCTGCTTATTACAGACTCCTGAAACTTAGCAAAAGTCATCTTTGACTCAGGACAAGAATCCTTGAACACAACAAAAGCATTAAAGGTTGCCAAGTGGAAAAGATGGATAGCCAACTTCTTATACCAAATGGTAGCCTTACGAAGAGCAGTGTAAGTTTCCAACCTCTGATCTACTCTGTCAACACCACCCATGTGCCTATTATAGTCTAAAATGCACACAGGTTTGCGCACTTCAGCAACCTGACCCCAAACAGTCACAGGTGCAGTGCTTTCATCATGGATGGTAGTCAGCATGTAGACATCTCTCCTGTCTGAAAACTTCACAGCTAGAAGCTCCTCGCCACGCACACACTGCACTGTCCCCGCACAAGCTTTTGACAAACAAGTTCTTTTGGGAAACCTTTACGGCTAGAGCGGATTGTGCCACAAGCAACAGTGCCCACTTTGGCCAATTCCCAGAACAACCGCACACCAGTGTAGAAGTTATCTACATATAAATGGTGGCCTTTGTTAAATAATCCTCTACCAAGTTCCCACACAATTTTCTCAGTCACTCCAAAAGTGGACAGACAAGTAGGGGGGTTAATGCTGGATTCCTTACTGGTGTACACCCTGAAATTAGAGACATATCCAGTCCTACTGTCACACAGCATATACAGCTTAATTGCATAGCGTGCCCTCTTACTAGGAATGTATTGCCTAAAAACCAAGCGGCCCTTGAACAACACCAAAGACTCATCCACTGCAATTTCTTTTCCTGGAGCGTAGATCTCAGAAAATCGATCAACAAAGTGATCAAGGACAGGCCGAATCTTAAAAAGACGGTCACAATCAGGGTGATCGCGAGGCTATGCTAAACCATTATCGACAAAATGTAGCATCCGAAGCAGAAGCAAATACCTATCGCGACTCATGACTGCCGGAAATATAGCCGTTGCCATCAAGGGACTAGTAGACCAATATGAAGACATTGATGGCTTCCTTAGCAAGCAGCTCATCAAAAAAGTTAAACCCAAGAACTTCAACTCTTCAAGATTTGTGGGAGTCCACCGGGTAGCTCTAGAATGGGGCTTAAGGCTGGCACTGTTGTCCCTCAAAAACAGTTCGGCATACAAATTAGTCTGCTCAACAATCTCTGCCAAAAACACACGTCCATAAACAATTGAAAAAAATGTACCGGCAAAAAGTTTTCAGTGTTCACTCTACACCCTGGAACACCAGTAAAGTCTGGCAATGCCGGCGGCAGCATGCCAGGGGCAACTCAGAGGTGAGCACTTTCAACGGGAAGCCTTGCGGCCCCAGCCTGCAACCCAGATGCCTCTTGCTGCAGTACACCAACGGGAAGCCTTGCAGCCCAGATGCCTTTTGCCGCACTACAGCAACGTGAAGCCTTGCAGCCGCAGGCTTCAGCCCAGATGCCTCTTGCCGCACTATCGGCACATCAATGTCCTCCTCTAACACATGCACTTCATCCGCACTAAGATTAGCTTCATCCACACTGAGAGAAGCTTCATCATCCGATGATTCCATGTGGAGAGAAAACTCACTGCCTGAATCATCCCCTCCCACCTCCGTCTCAGAATCAGAGTCAGTCTCTGAACCATGGTCAGAGGAAGACTCAAAAAGCATACCAACAACCTGCTGAGCAGTAATCCTGTGTCTAGCCATTATCCTTACTTAGAAAGGAGACTGCCCAAACAAGTCAACAACAACCAACACTCTGCAAAGTAAGTAGTAAACAAAGTGTGGCTTTAGCACAAAGATCTATATACTCAAAAACAATATAACTCTTACCAAAGATAGCTACACTCACCAGCACCTACTCTGCAGAGACACAGCAAAAAGCAATGATATCCCACCACATAGAAAAAACAAAACCAATTACTCATAAGACAACAAAGTACACACCAAGCACTAATGCAAAAAGATTTTGACACTCAAAACACAGAAGCCAAACATACTGCTATTACTACACCATTTGCAAAAAACACATTCATGTAGGGAAATTAAACTAATTTAGAGTAAATAGTACAAAAAAATTCTCTTACTAAGCACATGCAAATACACAAGCTGCAAAACCAGCAGTAACAAAACCGCAACCTGGAACAGTATCAAGAGCAAAAGCCTTGAACTAGAATAAAATAGAGAAATAAAAAAATTACTATTACATTTCACAAACAATATGACAATTAAAATTATAACCCACAATGTCGCTTCCCAAATGGTAAATCGGCCAGATGGGCCTTCAAATAGGGCTGAGAAAAATGGGGATTAGGTGAGGTTTTCTACCAAGCCACTCTATCTCCCTGGTGGGGCTGAAAACAGACAGATATTTGTGGCCCCTTGGGGAAAAAAAATAGATCCCTGGTGCCTTGTAGGGTTTTCTGCCTTACCATCCCACCTAGGGCAGAAAGACCTAAACAATGGGGCAGATCTGTCGGGGACAGAAAATACACAAACATATTTTAACCCCCTTGGAAGCGACCCTTGGCCAAGGGGTGGCTTCCATTACCTATAAAAGAAAATTCCTGGTGTCTACTGGGGGTTTCTGTCCCCACCTGGGGGCAGTAAAGACAAAAAAAGGACCGACTGCCACCAGGAGGGGAGCGCAGATAAAAAATCCACAAATATAACCACCTTTGGAAGCGAACCTTGCCCAAGGGGTCGCTTCCACACACTACAAAACACAATCCCTAGGGCCTAGTGGGCAGAAAGGCCAAAGAAACGGGTTAATCTGCCCCCAGGGGGGCAGAAAAACATTCAGAAAAAATGCTCCCCTTTGGAAGCGACCCGTGCCCAAGGGGTCGCTTCCATCTATATTTAAATCTTCCAAAACAAACCCTGGTGGCTAGTGGCTTTTTCGCCCACACTACCACAAATGAAGAGTAAGGTGCTATCTACTTTTACCTCTGCCTAACTTTTGGGGTTCCACTGGACTCTGTGCACAGTATAACTCATTTTGGTATAGTGTATACAGAGACCGCTTCCTACGGCATTAAACCAATTCGTCAAGTTGGATCTTCAACTGAATATAAGGAAATTATTGTTGATTCATACACAGAAAATGCAGGTTTGTGGCCATGGAAACATTCTCACAAGATGTTTCTTTGAGACAAAAGTGCTTTCAAATCTGACTGCTTCGGTATCCTAAAGTTTGTCGAGTGTCTTAGCACTTGGCATCAATGGCTGACCTGGGATGCAAGATTACACATGAGACCCCTACTAGAGTGTTTGGAGGTACAGCGGTGCCTAAGGTCGGGAAATTGGTACGACAAAGTATAATTGTCGTCAGATGCCCTGTAATCCTAGTTAGATATTGCAAGAAGAGTCTTCTGTCTAGTGTACTCCTCCATCCTTTACCGTCCTCAAAGAGGGTAACAGACTCCTTTATGAAGAGCTGGGGTGTTCACATGGACAATCTTAAAACTCCTGGGCTGTGTCATTCACAGAGAAGTGGTTATCACATCAACATGTTGAGGGCGGCTCACATTTCACTTAATTCTTCTGCCAGTGATCCAAACCATGCTCCTACTGTTTCAGATAGATCATGTCATCTATGAACTGTCTAAACCAGTGAGGGGTATGCAGTCCAAGGTGCTTTCACAGGGAGCTAAAGTAATTAGGCACTAGATGTTGGCAAGATGTTTTGAGCGGATAGTGATGTCAGGGTTGCAGAACACAAAGGAGACTGTCGCCACTTATCAGAGGAGCACAAATGAGTGTTAAATAGTGAAATGTTGGCAAATTACTTCTACTGTTTAGGACATCTGGAGACACTGTTTTCAACCAAAGAAATACAATGCACTTATTTCGCCTCCAGGGTTCCAGCACCTTGGACCCTGGACAACACGCATTGAATTAGTTTCTCTCTACACTTTTCCTCTGATTCCCGTTCTTCCCAGGGTGAACAAAAAGTTGACTCAGCAGTGCAATTATGATTTTCATCCCACCAGATTGGGAACACCTCTCTTCATATATCAATTCTGCCCCACAAGAGAAATCTGATCACGTTGGATTTCCTTTCCAGCACTTCTGTCTGAATCCTTCAGCCCAGCCTTGCATCGCTGAACTAGATGGCCTGGCTCATGAGGGCGTGCAGTGTGGACACAACTTCCTAATGACTTCATGAGTATGAATGAGGTAAGTAGGTAGAAAACAAGTTTATTTAGACAGTTGTCTACAAAACATTCTAAAAAAAAAAAACACCCCAAAAAGAAATCCATGATTTAAACCCATATAAATGTCCACCCCCCCCCCCCCCCCTCCCAATTATCCAGTTTAATCTAGACAAACAACTGGCCTACAATAGGGCCTTCTGCTTAGTGCAGTCCCAATGAGTGCCCCATTTCAAGTTCCTCCTAAAAGTCAAACCCAAGTAATTATATTGGTCGACTAGCTCCACCTCCCTTGTATCTAGGTACCTGGTGAACTTTTTCACTCTTTTCCCAAATACCAGAATCTTGGTCTTCTCCAGATTATTTTGGAGCTGGTTCTGCTTACTATATGTTGCTAGGGCATTTAGTTTCCTCTGCAGACCAATTGGGGTACAGTCCAACAATGAATCCAAGAAGTGGGTAACTGTTCCTATAGGGATACAATGTCCGCACAGAAAAGGAAGGGGGGAACAGAGGAGTCTAGTTTCTGTTCTCACAGATGGAGACAATCCAGATTTTGTCTCTTGTTGCCCTCACACATCCCAAGGGATGTCATGCTTCATCATTGGGCTTTGATCCTCGACGGGCCGGCGCTGCAAGGATCTTTCGATCTGTGAGAACAGAACCTAGACTCCTCTGTTCCCCTCTTCCTTTTCTGTGCGGACTTTAATTGTGTCCCTATAGGAACAATTACCCACTCTTTGGATTCATACTACTACGTGGAGCACGGGTACTTTGATTAGCGTACAGTTCAACAATACCAGACCATCTGCATAAAGCAGACAATGTGCTGTTTCCGAACTTTGTGGGCGAAGAACTTTGTTTGAGGTATAAAAATGGGAAGGTCAGCCAGAAATAGACTGAAAAGCACAGGTTCTAAGACGCACCCCTGCCGAAGGCCATTCCTAATTGGAATTCTTTGAGTTAGCCGGCCCGATTTATCTAGTTCCACCTGACCCCAGTTATCAGAGTGCAAAGATTGAATTACTCTATGGAGGTTTTGAGGGAGCTCCCATGCAGCAAGATTTCCCCGTAAAATGTCCTGAAGTCACCAAAACACAGCAGCACAGCCTAGGGAATCACACTTCCAGGGCCTTCTGGATAATAGTCCACAATGCAAATCAGTGGTAGACTGGCCCTCCCGCTCTATTGGGATTATCTTTGATTCGGTAGCCCAGTCTTACAATTTAGATAAAATAATTTTGGAAAAGACATTAACCGAGATATCCAGAAGGCTGATAAGCCTATAATTTGTTTGATCTGAACCGTTCCCATAAAACAAAACGGTGTTACTATGGACCCATTCCATGATGGAGGCAGTGAAGCAAAAGTTTTGATTTGATTATGACCGCAGGGATGTTATCAGGAAAGCTTTATTCTCTCAGTGACTCCTCTTACCTCCTCTATTGAAAACCAAGGGAGGGGAAGTTGTCATCTGAGAGTTCCCTAAGGTGTAACTGGTACAGAAGGTCCCCTATATAAACCTATTAAGGTCAGAGCTCGTTAACCTTCACCCAGAACTTTTGTTGATCTTTGTAAAGTATAATTTCCTGCATCTCAGCCCACTTGCTATGGTAAAAGGAGGATTTTTTCGCCTTCACTTGGGATTTCTATTGGAACTTAAGCTCAACTAGCATCTGAGAAGGTATGGTACCTTCGTATAGCTTAGCACTCCTTGCTCTCCTTCTCATCAGTCGCTGCAGCTCTTTACAAGTGAAATCAAAAAAACCACCCCCTTTATATAGTGCTCGCTATCCCCTCTCTCTTACAATTAGTTATACAGCACAGCACTTGATGTACAATTTCATTGTACCACACAATAATAATCTCTGAACAAATGGAGAGGGTATCGATATTCTCATTTGATTGAAAGAAGGTTAGATGTTGGGGATGAGTGGGATCAAGGCATGTTGAAAACTTCAGCGGGTAGGACACTGCTAGAGGCAATACCCTCTCTGGAGTTACTGGCTCGCACAGGCCAAGAACCGCCAAGGTTGCCTAGTGGTCTCTACCCTCATATTTTGCCACTTCAAAGTCCAGAAAGAGATTTAAATGCCAAAGGCACATAAATATATAGTCAATTGGGGATGGCGACAAGGCCTGCCGGAAAGTTATGGCTGCTGGCATATCACTTTCATAACGGCCATTTAAATATCAAACCATTGTGCACCAGCCATTGGCTCGGAGCTTTAGCCTCGTGTTTAATAAAACCAGGGAGAAATTGTGCTGAAGGAATATTGAGAGACTCCAAAGCTTCCTCCAACTGTAAGTCAATCGGTGCAGTAAAGAGACGGGCATTAACATCTCCAGCGATTATTATGACTGCTTCTGGGAATTTCACTACTAGACTCTGGAAAGAATGTTCAAATGATTCCAACCAGACTTTCATTCGCCGGAAGTCTTTATGAATGTAAACATTTATAAGAAGAAAACATCTACATGTAATATTGCTCAAGCCTATCTCAACCTCAGAAAGCTGTAGACCGCTTGATACATGTATACCCGCCAATGATTTTTTGGTCCCATTAGTAGATATTAGGATTAGTATGCCTGCGGATGCTTCCCCCTTCCCCGGCTCTAGCCTTTACTATTCAATACCATAAAACCTTCTACAACCTGTTCCTCTCTCAACCATGACTCCTGAAGGTACACCAAATGAAAGGATTTCAATCTTTCTTCAAGTTCACCACTATTCCTACGGCTCCCTTGCCCATGGATAGTCCAACTCTGCATTCTCAAATTTGGAGAGGATCCCTCATTGTATGGAAAATTCCAGTCATCGGAGAGTTGCTGTACCTTTTACCCTGCCCCCATATAGTTCCCTTGGTCTGCTCAGCTTGTCTGTCATTTGCTATAACCACCATCAGATGTTTGGGCGTCTGGCTACCTTGTCATAAAATTCTAGGCCTTGGGCGCTGTCTGTATGGTATAAATCGCTCCCATTGGGTGGCAGATAATCCACCATGGACATTTAAAACAGAAGGTGGACGAGGCCCTGGCTGGGAAACAAGCGGGGTGGGGTCCTTTGGGCTGGGGGGGGGGGGGGGGGCAGGAGGCTTTGTAAACCTGTCTTTGCTAAGACCTAAATCGCCTTGAGCAGTAGCTGCGCAATGCACGGCAAAATAAAGGAGACTCTTGATACTTCCCTAACTTGTTTGCCAGGCTGGAACCCAACTGAGATTAAATCCAACAAGGATATCCCTGAGAGAGGGAGGGGATTTGGTGGAATATGTGGAGTATTTTTGAGCGGTTCAAAGGCTGTTGCTTCTTTGCTTTTTTTCCCCCGGTAAATAATATCCAGCAAAAGATCTGAAGGACCCATGCCAAGGTGAAGAGGAGATTCAGGATTAGTGGCGTGTTCTTTACAGGGTTTATTGGTATACTGGGTCTTGGGCACCTTGCTACATGCTAATGGTAGGCATTTTTTATTTGAAATAGTGTGGATACTTTAGGGTGAAGAGATGGAGACTGAGCTGGTTTCAAAACACTATTTTTATTTAACCTCCTCAAAGGTAGGTGCATCTACTAAAGTGCCACCAAGTGTATCTGAGGGGCTTGAATATTGATCTGGGGGGGAAACACCCTTACAGGCCTTTGCTTTCGAACTCTGGAGTCTTTTTGCCTACACATTGGGTAAGCGAACCTAAAAATCTATTCCGCATTCTAGCCCTCTGGGAGCTATGAAGCCTTGAGAAAAATGTGAGGGAATTGAAGAGATGGTGTTTATTCTTCACAATCATTGGGCATGAGGAAATATAGACTGAACCTTCCGAGGTTGATTGGACCTCATATTGCCCTACTGGGGGACTTTGATTCCACCTACCTCCTCCCCCCCCCCAGATCCCCCCCCCACCACCTACACCTCCATACCCCCAAGCCCCCTTTCTGCCCCACCCCCTCAGATGCTCCAGAACTGGAGCTGCAACAGCGATCTTGGAACCCGAGGTCTCGCCTGCATTTGAGGCCTCGCTTTTAAAATGATATAGTTCATGCTGAATGTCTCAGAAGTTTTGATTGGTCCACCTGTTTTGATCTCACCATTACTAGGTATTCCAAGATACCATGTAAAGGCTTTGGCATAAGCAGCATTACGTCCAGCAGAGATGAAGAGGAGGTGGGCTTAATAATTATGGACCCTCCCTGGGATCAAAAGGTAGTTTAATTCATTCTCCAACCAAAGTGGCATTGTAAGATGGTGAAATGATTTCATTTGGGCGGGGGCGGGAGGAGTGGGGAGTCGTCTTCTCTATGAACCATCTTTGTGAGTTCAGGATCTTCGGAGAAGGAGCACGATTAAGAAATATCTAGGCAGGGTGAGGTAAATATCTAGGCGGGGTGAGGAAGACCGTCTTGGCCCTGTGATTGGACTCTCACTTCTGGACTGCAGTGGGAACGCCGAAGAATTGGCTATTTGGGCACCATACTGCGCTGAACACAGAACTTCAGTAGCTAAGTCGGATATGCTGGGTAATTCAAAGGGTAACTGCCCCCCCCCCCCCCCCCATCAGATGACAGAAGAGATCCTGTAATAAAATGTTTAAAAACCAGGTTCCTTTTTGAGGTGAGCATGGTGCTTTCCCATTTGATAGGGAACGTGAGTCTGATTAGACGATCACCTTCTTCCCTCCGGTTTTCCTTCTTTTGCTGGCTGTCCCCTGTGTTCCTCCTTTTGGAACACTGGGGAGGACTCTTACAATGGAGCACAGGAGGAGATATGCATGAGGAAGTATTCGTTACTGGCAAAACCAAGGGGGAAGTAGGGCTCCAAAAAGAAAAGTAATGGGGGATAGGATGCAGTTTGGGATGGGAGCCTTTGAAAGCCAACAGCTACATTGGAACCCGGGCCCCTGATATCCTTTGGCAATCCTCAACTACAAATCTCCTTCGCTGTGTCCACTGGAAGGCTGGTTAGGCAATGTTTGGCCCTGAAAGCAACCTACCACAGGACGTGGGTATCACACCGAAATGATGCCTAGTAGCCAACAGAATCAATAGGCTGGCCTGGTGACCCAGCTAGAGGCTACAGAGGGTGCCGTGTGTAATAGCCCGAGATAGGCAAAAAAGTAAACGGAAAATGTCTGAATGGGCTATAGCTATATCTATGGTGCCCATCTGCACTTCAGCCACCGATGGAGAATCCCTTGGGGAGCGATGTGGTCAGATGTCCGGAATAGCCTGAACGTTCCTTGCAGGATTCCTTGCCGTCAGGAGACGCTGAAGTGTGATTAGAAGTCTGCCGTCCGGAATAGCCTGACCCGGAAGCGGGAGGCTGGCCGGGCGGGCGGAGCTGCAGCAGCAGGGCGATCAAGAAGGTGTGAAAGAGGAGAAGCATACTTCCCCCATTGTACTTGTATGCATTTTATGTATGCTGCGTCAGACAGACCAGAAAACATGCCAGGAAAAGATGGTCCGGTCTTATCTGGTTTGCGTTTCTCTGCTATGGGGTGCCTGCCATCACTGCTTATCATGTTTCCTCTTCTCCTCTTGTCGTCTTGTAGTCCTCTTTGTGGTCATGGATTTCCTGAAGATCCTTGGTGCTTCCTCCAGTTAGGCCTTCTCATTCCTGCAATTGGCTGTGGTACACCCTAAATTAATGCGTCTTCCTTTTGAACCAATGTACAAGCCTTATTTACATACACCCCTCTATGGCAGCAAAGTAAACCCCCAGAAGCAGGTACAAATATCATGGCTAAAAGCAAATTGCTTCCAAGGAATCTACTTTAAACATATCATTGTACGTAACCATTGTCTAGTAGGTTACAGTGATCTCCTGAGAACTCATGCTGATTTTAAGGTGGTACATACAATTTGCAAATCATGAATCCCACATTTAGAATGAATCCCCTGTAACAGGTCACACTAGTAACTATCACTTAGGCGATTCTTGGCAACTTGACACTTTCTGTTCTTTAATTATTATTTTTTTAATCTACTTTTGTTTTTTGACAGTGGCACAGTGCTTTCTGCTGAATTCTGTCTTTATACTATTAGACGGTGCTAATACCTAGATTGTTTCTCTGCAATTTCATCTATCATTTAGTAAACACTATCTCTGAGCTAAAGCTAGCTATGATTGTCATGTTAGTGCATGTGCACTATTATGTACATATTTTACATTATTAAGACCCAGAATAATATGTTGCCACCTTTATGGGTTTCCAGATTGTTTGTTGACCAGAAGTGGATTTGATGAATGTTCTTTTTTTCATTTTACTTAAGTGTAATTCAGTGTTTTGTAGTAGTTATATGAATGGCACATGAGGAATGCATGTATGCGTTGGTGACTTTATTTCTTCATGTCTGTACACTTAGGGTCCTATTGTGATGTCTGTCGGTAAGCCTCCAACCGCTCGTCGAAGGCTTACCGACTGACACAGTAGGTTTACAATCTGACCTCCAAATTACCATGTTGGTGGTCGAAGTGTAAACCAGTCGGTCAATGCGACTGGCTTCTGATGGGCTCAAGGAGCTCGTCGGCCAGTCTGAAACCTCCACATAATTCCTTACAGACAGCGTTTCCACCGTTGTGGATTATGATGTTGGTTTCCGACAACCTTTCCATGTAGGCCTTTTTTGACAAGAAAAGGCAGATGGAGAGTGACTTTGGGGACACCTAGTAGGGCCCCCCTTCTCCCGGTTGTGGGCCTGGGGGCACCTATGGTGCATCCCTGTAAATCCCTGCAGCTTGTGGCAGGCACCTTGAGGTGCCATTCTTCTATGGGACCTTGTGCTGCAGCCAGTTTCCGACTGCCACACAACCTTCCATAAAGAAATTGGAGTTTTCAACTGAACCATGTGCGGTAGCATCGTAATTGCGGTGTCTGGACCACCGAGCGGAGGTCAGTCGGTTTTGCAACTGCAGAGATGTCGGCGGCAACGACGATGGACATCATAATGAGACCCTTCATGCTGTGCAGTGATGATCTGGCTCTGCTACTCTTCTCAATGAGTGTGACTTACTGCATGTTGCCACCTACCTTGATCCTTTAATGTCTGGTCTTTTTCACATGGTGCTTCTTGGAATTGTTGTGATGTCTTGTTCAATGTGGTGTTAAATTAAATTGTTTTGCAGTATTTAAAGTGCTGAGAGCAATTATTTTTAAAGGTGAGGTGCTTTGAGCTATTTATTTAATCCCAATATGTTTCACATGAAGTGCTTATTTGCACTTATGAAATTGAGTTAAATTGCTATTCTTGTACTATTTGTTTCCTGTCTAGTTAAGCCTTTGTTATTACTTGGTTGTAGTGTTCAGGATTGAAATATATTAAGGAAACCATTTTGTTCTCCGGAAGGTCTGTAAGCTTTACTGTTTGAGAGCAAGATGTTGACTTATGTTTAGATTCCATACGATTTACCACACATTTTCAACTACTATATGGTTTCAATGTTATATTCTTCGGTTTGTATGTCTTGGCTCCTTGCCGCACTTTTTTCTCCACTTTATATTTGCTCTATTTTATCCAACTTTTTAAGTTAATAAAGTACTTACATTTTTTGCATAGTCTACTCCGGCCTATGGTTCACTTTAAAATTAAATTAAAGTGTCATTAATTGCAGAATTACAGCACCTTTTGTGGAAGATTGCATTTCTAGTGGCTATTACATATGCATGAAAGTATATCAATGAACCATACAAAGTTTTCCATCACATCAAACTTTCAAGAATATCCCTTTGTTTTTTTCAAAATTTATTATAGTTTTCTCATTAATCAGACTATGCCCTTGCCTTTTTTTTCATCAAAAGTCGAACACCTCGTGCAGAGATCGGTATAAGCAATTATTTGGATAAGACTAAAGTTTATAAGGTCAAAAAGCTCTTTGTCAATTTTAGTTCTGAACTGACAGTCTTAGCTTAATTTTAACAGACTATAGTCTATTTTCTTGTGTTGTTGTTACCTGTTATAAAAAATGTTGATAGGTCGTTACCTGCTAAACGTGGAAGGCCACTACAGCTGCTCCAATGAGAAATGTCCCATTCTCTGACATTCATAAGGTAGCTTAGACCATACTTTACCAAACATTATTTCCTGGACGCGACTCCAAGATATACTTTAGTGGGTCAGGTTTCTGTTTGTAACTTCCTATAGGTTGACTTTGCGCATTTAAAGTCGAGCTTGTTCCTGTTCCTGAATTTTAGGACTAGTATAGAGAGAGTCCAATGGTAAAGTAGGAAAAGTTACTTGTAATCTTAGCTTTTCACCATGTGTGCCCCGGCAGTTGAATACAGCTACGAAGAGGCCAATTAGAACTAGAATAAGATCTGTTGCACTAGTTAATTCATGATGTATTAATGTGCTACTATTTTCTTTAAAGACTAACTCTTTTTGCACATTGCTTTTTTGTGACGCTTTTGATGTCCTTCAAGGATCCTGTAAAACCTGCCAGTGACCAGGCGCTACCATTCAGGCATGACAGTGTTTGTGTTTCCCATCTTCTCTCACATTGCTGCTTGTGTGTTACTTAATGTCTGTGCGAATAACCCATTGGTGAACACTAATTCTGCTTGCTACACGAAACTTCAAAACCACGTGTACCGAAATGTGTGGACCCTTGTTTCATTTCGGGTCCTGCCTTATGAACTGTTTTAAAAAGATCAATTATTTGTACATCTCGTTTAAGTAAATGTTTTAACAGTTGTGGTGAATCTTCGCATTTCGCAGCTCTAAAGTTGTAAGCTTATTCCTTTGAAGGTCATTAATGTGGATGATGATGGTAATGAGCTGGGTTCTGGCATAATGGAGCTTACGGAGTCGGAGCTGATCCTATACACCCGCAAACGTGACTCCGTGAAATGGCCATACTTGTGTCTGCGCCGCTACGGCTATGACTCCAATCTCTTCTCTTTTGAAAGTGGTCGAAGATGCCAAACTGGACAAGGTACGTTGTTATCACATTTCCAAAATATCAGCTTACATAGATTCTGCGTAGTTGTGATGTATCGTAGCAGCATTATAAACTGTTTTGATATGGTTGCAAAGTTCTGTCTTTATTCACGTTTAATATATTTTTGTCTACCTTTATGTATGTTGTGTATCGATAATTTCACTTGTACCTGTCCTATGGCTGCTCCGTTAGAATAGAGTACCTCTAGACCATGGGTACTCTCAAACATTTTCCCAGGGGCCTAAAAGTATGTTCTGTGATGTGACTGATGGCTGAATTTATGTCACTGGGGTGAGGTTGGGGCGGTGGCGAGAGGTCGGGGCGGGGTGTCATTGGCGGCAAGGTGGGTGTAGCAGAAGCAAAGCATATACATCTAGTTAACTTGCACAATGTGAACCCAGAAAACCTGAGATTAATCCTGGCTTCCCCACTTTACCAAATTGTGTTATCATAGGCAACAGTTTTATTTCGCTTTCCCTCCTTTTCCTTCATTATTAAATCTACAAGTACCTCGAAGTACATGATTTGAGGATGCATGCTGTAGAAAACCTTCTTCTGGGTTTGGTTTAATAAACTATAATGGTTTACTTGTAGAATAGGAACCCCGATCACCCAAAGAGTGCACATAACAACTAACTTGCCTCTTTAGTTCACTATTGACAATGTTGTCAGGGTGGTGGGGAAAATTAATGTTTCTAAATTCATGTTTGAAAACCATCACTTTTAAAATAATACTTATCAATGCGCTGCTATAATCTGATGTACTAACGTGAAAAGGTTCTCCGTGTTACACTTTTGGAATTTTGAAGATACTTTTTCATATTTTTATACTTTTGCTGCTAGATGACTTTAATCATGAAAGTGCTCTTAAAGTTAATTGGTGGAAGACTCAATAGTTACTTCCTATCATTGACACAAATAATCTTATGTACATATCTGCTTGTTTATTTAACATATTTTTATTGTTCGCATCACTCTTGTAAACAGCAGCTGAGTGCTGTTGTACACCAGGGGGCTGGCTGTAAAGGTTAGGAGAGCCACATTCGGCCCACAGGCCGTACTTTGAGCATCAGTGCTCTAGACTTAAGAAACCAAATCCTGTCCTTTGTTTTTAGGTCGAGCCTAGCGCAGCGTGCATGCGCTGCTCGAGGAGACGGCCTCTCGGAATCACTGTGGACTTTTCACAAGCTTGTGCGTGTGGCTTTTTTTACAGCATTATTTCTATTGGGCTTTGCATGCATCTTTCTAAAAAGACAGCACGCAATTGGGTAAAGGCAGATGCATGTCCCACCTTTCCCAGTAAATGTATCCGCCCATGGACTACTGCTTGCGGGAGCGAGCAGCGGCACCATCTATTTGGAATTATGTTTCCAATTAGCGCGGTCGCTGCGCTGCCCCGCTTGTTATATGGCTGATTTCCTCTCCGTGTAGCCTCTTTCAATGCACTTCTCGATTTCACAGAGGAAGTCAGCTGCTCTCGCCTGGCGCCACAACATCGCCCACCACACCAGCTCCTCGTTTCCCCGTGGGCTCCAAACTGCTGTACATGCATTAGCAGGGGAGGCACATTCAGCTACTCAACTAAGGCTCAAACTTTTTTTTATTTTAATGCGGACTGCTCTAGCCCAGCGCCACAGCACTGCCCACTAATCAAACTTCTCGTTCCACTGTGGGCTGCGGACTGCTCTACATGCATTAGAAGACTGGGTCGGCAATAAGCCACTGCAGATATGACCCCCCCCCCCCCCCCCCCTTCCCTCACTTTCAAGGACGCTGAATGCCTGAAAAGATCGTGCCCCAGTATGAGGAATACGATGTGCACCGCCTATCTGCTACTTTGTAATGGGTGCTTCTGCATCCTCCTTGTGTTAAAGGTGGGCACTTGGGCCATATATGTACATTCTTCACAGTTGGCTTAATCAATATGCCAGGGCCCTTAATGCTCTAAGCCTTTGTAAAGCCTTCCCGCGCTTACCTTGACGACGTTCCGCCAGTACTTCATGTCGCATAATACTTGACAAATCTAGCCCTCTTCATGCAAGCCAGCCGCCCCAGGGTCGATTCCTGGCTGCTCGACGAGTAGGCTTCGCTGTGGGTGGTCCTGATGATCACCACCATGCTGATCCCCGTGAGGGGTTGCTTCAACTCGTGATGCTCCGGCGATCACCTTTGCTGGTCCCGCCTCGCCAGATAGTCGTGTCGCTAGGGACAGTCGCGGTCCTCTGCTGGTGGGCACCCATTGGGAGGATCTCTGCCGCGCTACGGATAGGTCACATTATAGTACTTGGTGTCATGTGACACAGAGAGCCACCCTCTGACACACATGTCACCTAATAAGTAATGTAAACCCTTCTCCCCACCATAATAACAAAAATATACAACCAGGCCTGGACTGGCCAAAAAGCAGCAGCAAATGCTGCTCAGTGTGCACATTCACCCTCCTGCCAAAAACTAGGATTTTACTGCCTTCACTATTGAAAAAACATAGCCAATAGTTTTGCAGCGTGAATCTTTCTGGATTCACTATGCTGTGCATTATTCCGCGATCTTGTGGTTGGGTCCGGATTCGTAGTCTTTTCTTTGTTTTTTTTTTTTTTTTTTTGTAGCCCAGGTGGGCGTCGACGTCCACCATTTGGTGCACCTCCCGTGACGTCGTCGTGCTTCCTGCGGAAGTCCCACCTTTGGGGCGCCATCTTCAGATTCTTTTTTCCGCCGTTGGGTCTGGATCGTCATCGGGAAGCTCCAGAAATTCACTCGGAGGAAGAAGGAAGAAAAGCGAGTTTCATCGATAGAATCAAGAGAAGACATCAGGAATAGAACAGATTTCATCAGGAGCGCGAAGAAAGAGGACCAGCGAGCCTTTTTCTTCGACAGCCTTGGAGAATGCACGCTCAGAGACCCTGAGCGAAATGGACAAGACGCCATTCAAGTTCTGCCCAAACTGCCACCACAAGTTCGCGCAGAAAGACCAGCATCCGGTCTGCAACCTCTGCCTACCGGTGGATCACCAGAGTATCGACTGCAACGCCTGCTCAGCCTTCGCGCCGAAGACACTCAGGGTGAGAGAGAGGCAGAGAAGAGCCAACGCCAACATGGATGGCAAAGGGAAGCCCCCGACACTCTACGAGCTGGGCCTCGACACGGACGACGAGGACAACGTCGCCGAGACAGCCGAAAACTTCACGGTCGTAGAGACCGACAAGAAAAAAGAAGACGAGGTAAGAGAATCGTCGAGCGCAAATCAAAAAACACCTCAAACACGAGGGTGACTCGAGGAAAACTGAGTCAAGGTCCACGAAGGGAGCCCCGGCGCCAAAAACTTCGACGTCCAAAGGGGGGACTTCGGACAAAAGGCCCAGCGGATCCTTACAAAAGGACTCCCTGGTGCAGAAAGACGCCGAAAGGCAAGGGTCGTCGAAATCATCCCATGAAACGGGCCGATCGACGCAGAAAGAACGTTCGACGTCGACGCAAGTTTCATCGAAAAGACCCGCGGTCGACGCCGAAAGTATCTCCGAAATGGAGAAAAAGAAGAGGCGGCTCGAGGCCGAAATGGAGAACATCCTTCAAAGGAAGAGGGAGTTCGACGCCAGGATGAAGGAATTCAAGATTCCAACGGTTTCATCGGCGGACGTCGTCGAGGTCGAAGACGAGTTCGACGCCGAAGGGCTGACAAGGGATCTCGAAGAAGAAGAGGAGCCCTATTATGAGGAAGAAGCCGAGGAAGAAGACCAACAGTCGTTCTTCGAATCGGCGGCATCTACCAGCAACGACGTCGAATGGCACGATCTCGACACCGAAAACCCGGAGGAGCCCGTGGACACGTACCCCTCGAGGCCTTCGCCACCCGACGACATCGGGGTATACAATATGGTGGTGAAGAGCGCAGCACTGGCCTTCGGCGTCAAACTCGACGAGGAGAGGCCGAAAGCCGATTTTCTCGTCGAAACACTGCTCCCCATCCAGACTAGGAGTCAGTTCCTCCCCATGCTACAAAGCGTGATGAACCAGGGGAGAGAAGCCTTCAAGGAGCCTGCCACCTGCCGGTCGATCACGCCCAGGACAGAGAAGAAATATAAGCACTCCTCCCTGGACCCACCTTACATCAAGGGTAGCGTCACCGCAGACTCCATCATAGCCTCCACGGCCAGGAGAAGGGCCAACGTTCCAGCAACTTCGGGCCCACCTCCGGATAAAGAGAGCAGGAGGATCGACCTCACAGGCAGAAAGGTCGAGAGGAACGCCGCAATGCACTGGCGCATGGCGAATTCGAATGCACTCCTCAATAGACACCAATACCAACACTGGGATGAGATGGGGGAGCTAGTAAAGCACCTCCCCGAAGAATACCGCCAGAGAGCCTCTCACCTGGTAGATGAAGGCAAGAACATCGCCAACTCCTGTATAAAGACGGCGTTGGATGGGGCAGAGACTTCAGCAAGACTCATGGCCATAGGGGTCACAGAGAGGAGGCATGCATGGCTAAGAATCTCGGGATTCAAACCGGAAGTGCAGAACAACATCCTTGGCACCCCCTTCAACGGAGAGACACTGTTCGGAGCAACGGTGGACGAAAAGCTCACCCAGCTCAAGAAGGAAAACGAGACAGCGAGGTCCATGGGGGCCCTACAGCTGAGGGGAATGAGACGAGGTAATCCCTCGAGGAGACCCTACGGTAGGGGTGCAAGCCAACAAGGGACATCGCACCAGGCGTTCCAACAAGGTCAGCAGGGCGAAGGTCACGGACAAAGTCAGCAGAAGCAAAGCTGGCAATATCAACCTCGGGGCCAGTCCTTTCGCGGGAGAGGGAACGGACGTGGCCAAAGGAGGAGAGGGGGCGATCAGCCCTCCTCGAAGTGACTCAGCACGCAAGAAGACGCCTACCCTCGTCAGGTCCCCAAGGGTGAGGCGCAAAAAAGTGTCATCAGGGGGAAGAGAAGATTCAAGAGCCTACGAGCATACGTCACCAGTAGGCGGAAGGCTGAGGTTCTACCTTCAGGAGTGGCGGCGTATAACCACAGACAAGTGGATACGGAACATCGTGCAGTACGGATACTGCGTAGACTTGGAGAAAAGACCTCCAAACAGGAAACCGAAGGGAAGACAGAGATCGGCCCAAGAACTGGCAATACTCAGAGAAGAAACGCGGAAACTCCTACAAAAGGGAGCCATAGAGGCAGTGCCGTTCGGGGAACGCAACAAAGGGGTCTACTCAAACTACTTCGTGGTTCCGAAGGTAGACGGAGACCTCAGACCCATACTGGACCTCCGTTACCTAAACAAGTTCATAAGAACGCAAAGGTTCAAAATGACTTCACTGCAGGAGGTACTGCCACAGATAAGAGAAGGGGACTTCATGGTCACCGTGGACCTCAAGGATGCCTACCTTCACATCCCAATAAACAGAAGGCACAAGGGCCTTCTAAGATTCAACATCGAACAGGAACACTACCAGTTCACAACCCTGGCCTTCGGATTAAAATCAGCGCCAAGGGTCTTTACAAAATGCCTGTCGGCGGTAGCGGCACACCTACGAAAGCAGGGCATACACGTATACCCATACTTGGACGACTGGCTGGTCAAGGCAAACTCACGTGAGAAGTGCGAGAGGCACGCAAAACGCGTAACAGACACCCTCACAAATCTGGGATTTTCCATCCACTGGGGAAAATCAACGCTGGAACCGGAACAGGTAAAGATTTTCCTGGGGGCAAAGATCAACTCCCTCAACAGTACAGTAGTGCCTAGCGACAGGAGGACAGATGCCCTACTGAAGGAGACGCAGCTCTACCAGAAGGGGCGAGCTCTGACAGTGAGGGCGGTGAGCAAGATGATGGGGATGATGGCGTCCTGTATCCAGCTGGTGCCGAATGTACGCCTGCACATGAGACCTTTCCAGGAATGGCTGCAACAGCAATGGTCACAAGCAAACGGAAGTTGGGAGGATCTAGTGGTTGTTACGCACGCAGTGCAGGAGGAGATAACTTGGTGGAACAGAGACAACATAACGGGGAGAAGCCTGACACCACCAAGCCCAACAGTGACCATTACCACGGACGCATCGCAGAAGGGATGGGGAGCGCACATGGACAACCTCAGAGTGAGGGGTCTATGGGCTCCAGCAGACGCGGTCCGCCACATCAACTACCTCGAGTTGAAAACGATACTGCTAGCCCTGAAGGCATTCCAGAGACACCTGTGCGGCCAGAGGGTGTTGGTACAGACAGACAACACCACGGCGATGTTCTACATCAACAAACAAGGGGGGACACAGTCGTTTCCCCTCTCATCCCTAGCTCAGGAGATTTGGAGATGGGCCATACCTCTCAAGATAGATCTACTGGCAATTCACCTACCAGGGAAGGACAATGTGGAGGCAGACTGGCTGAGCAGGCAGACGTCAGCATCGCACGAGTGGGAGCTCAATGGCCAGGAAACGGAGAAAATCTTCCGGAGATGGGGGACTCCCACAATAGACCTATTTGCAACACGCCACAATGCAAAATGCCAAAGCTTCGCGTCCAGGCAACCAGATCAGCAATCCAAGGGAAATGCCCTATGGATAAGCTGGTGGAGGACATTTGCCTACGCCTTTCCACCGATACCCCTGTTGCACAGAGTGCTCGACAAGTGCAGAACCAGCAACATGACTCTGATCCTGGTGGCCCCACAGTGGGCGAGGCAGACATGGTTCTCACAGATTCAAGAAATGGCGCAAGGCAATCCGTACAGGTTCGAGAGGAGAAAAGACCTGCTCTCAATGCAAAACGGGGAGGTCCTGCACCCAGAGCCAGAGACCCTCAACCTAGCAGCATGGCTCCTGAAGACCTAGAGTTCGCACACCTAAGGTTACCTCAGAGCACTATGCGAGTGCTACGGGAGGCAAGGAAACCTACTACAAGAAAGTGCTACAGCGCAAAGTGGAAGAGATTCACGGTGTGGTGCAGGAAAAAGGGCCTGCAAAACAGAATGACAAGAGACTCAACTGTGCTGAGGTACCTCACACACCTTCTAAAGAGTAACCTCTGCTCGAGCTCCCTAAGGGTGCACCTAGCAGCGATCGTTGCCTACACCAGAGGTGAGAAGGGTGGAAGTTTCTTCAGCTCGCAGGTGGTGAAGAGATTCATGGAGGGAGCCAAAAGAATGGCACCCCCGAAAAGGTTGCCGCCGCCGGCATGGAATTTAAACGTGGTTCTGACGGAGCTCATGAAGGCGCCGTTTGAACCCATTCACAAGGCCAATCTACAAATGTTGACGATGAAAACTGCCTTTCTAGTGGCCATAACCTCACTACGCAGGGTGAGCGAGCTTCAAGCACTAACGCTACAGGAGCCCTACATTCAAATTCACAAGGACAGGGTAGTCCTGAGGACGGACCCACACTTCATGCCCAAGGTAGTGTCGGCGTTCCACATGAATCAGAGTATCCAGATACCGAGTTTCTTCCAAAACCCGACTACAAACGCAGAAAAGGCCCTGCACACCCTCGATGCCAGAAGAGCGGTGATGCACTACATTGAAAGAACCAAGGAACTCAGGAAGTCGAAGCAGCTGTTTGTGTCCTTTGCTACTAGCTTCATGGGTAGACCAGTGACCAAGGGCACCATCGCTAGGTGGATTGCCCTCACTATTCAATTCTGTCACAAACAGGCTGGACAGGAGCTAACGGAGGGGCCCCAAGCTCACTCCACAAGGAAGAAGGGGGCCACAGTTGCCTTCCTGGCAAACACGCCCATCCAAGACATTTGTCTCGCAGCAACTTGGGCATCTGTGCACACGTTCACAAAGCACTACTGCGTGGACATTCAAATGAATAAGGAAGCACAGGTCGGACAGAAGGTGCTACAACACATTTTCAACGACCAGCGATCATCTTCCACCCAGCCACCACAAAAATAGGAAAACCGCTACAAAGTCTATGCACAGCATAGTGAATCCAGAAAGATTCACGCTGCAAAACGAAAAGTTTCTTACCTGTCGGTGTAGTTTTGCAGCTTGAAGATCTTTCTGGATTCACTAGCGAACCCACCCACCTCCGCCAGGAAGATGAGGCTGGAGGAAGAGGGGGTGAAATGGATAGGATCAAATAAGTGGATACGTACAGAAATATGGACAAAAGGATTAATCAATCGCCTAGGGTTAAAAAAAAAAAAACAGGGAAAAAAGAACCCGAAGATGGCGCCCCAAAGGTGGGACTTCCGCAGGAAGCACGACGACGTCACGGGAGGTGCACCAAATGGTGGACGTCGACGCCCACCTGGGCTACAAAAAAAAAAAAACAAAGAAAAGACTACGAATCCGGACCCAACCACAAGATCGCGGAATAATGCACAGCATAGTGAATCCAGAAAGATCTTCAAGCTGCAAAACTACACCGACAGGTAAGAAACTTTTCGATCTCGCTTTTGGGACCTTATAAGTATTTAGGTTCGAGGCATGTGGGCTGCTGAATTCATATCTGTGCATAGATCGCTGCCTAGTGTTGGGTCCGGATGATTGCACATTGTTGTCCTGGAAGAGTCTTCGAAGTATCACGAGATAGGTGGCTCCTCCCCTGGACTACAGTGCGCATGGGCATCCCCTCCATCCTTAGATTGTTTTTTTCCGCCATTGGGTTCGGATGTCCTAATCTTAGCTCTTAGAATATTTGGGCCTTTCGTCGTCGGTATTGTTTTCGTTCGGCGCCGAGTAGTTTCATCGAAGTTAGCAATCTGCCCTTCGACGTCCGAGGCCCATCCTCTTTGCAACGCTAAGTATGCTCGCTTCGACGTGCACCCGGTGTGCAACAAGTGCCTCTCTCCAAACCACGACGAAGCCACCTGCATGGCGTGCTCCGGGTTTCGATCGAAGAAGACCCTTCGCATTCGTCGAGCAGCTCGGCTTGAGGCGCAGAAAGCGGCGCCGCACCCGGACAACATCTTCGGGACCGAAGATGAGGAGGTCGTGGACCTTGAAGTTCAGGGAGAGATGTCGGATCCGGCGTCGGAGTGTGAATCCGACTATGATGCCGAAGACGAACATATAATAGATGAAGAGGAGGATGACGTCGTCCTACAGGTAGGAGACGACGAAGAGGCCCTTGGGGCCGAGGAAGATGGCTCAGAACATGAGCTAGGCACTCAGGTCGCCACAGTGCCGAAGGAGGCACTCGATAAGGCTCAGGTCGCGGGATCGCTACAAGGCCTTACCCAAGATCATTCCTCGTTCTTCTGCCCCGCATAAGCGCCCGGCGTCGAACTATCCTAAAGAGCCATCGGTATCCAAAGCGCCATCACTCGATCAACGCGAATCGAAACTGAAGGCAACAGCACCGAAATCAAAACCGAAAGTAAAGGAGTCTCTCCACGGCGACAAGGCCTCGAAGCCCTCGGAGCCGAAGACGGCTATCGACGCCAAGAGAGGTCATGGGGACGTCGAGCCAAGGGCGGCGCCGAAACTCAAGGCCAAGGTCATCGACCCCAAAGTAACGGCGCCAAAGAGCGTCCACACAGATATGGAGGGCGGCCATCGAGAGCCAACCCATCCCACTATTCCGGTCCAGAAGACGTCATCTGGTACGGGGCTTGATGCCACAACGAAGAAGGCGTCGAAGGACCGTGTCCACTCCACGACGCCATCGCCCTTTCTCAAGCAGAAGTTGTCGGAGTCGTTATTACGCATCCACGACAAGGCTTCCACAACTGGTGCGAAGACAGCCCCGCAGCCGGAAACGGTCAGCGCGGTCCACATCGCGTCGACGCATATAAAGTTCGGCCTCCCACCAGCGGTGCGACCGAAAATGTTCGACGCAAAGAAGGGTCTCGACCCGCAAGAAGCTCTCAACCCGAAGAAAACTGTCGATGCACCAACAGGAATACAGATGGGACAGAGACCTGTTGCAGTGCCTCACGACGATGAGGTTCCACGGCAGTTTATCGACGCCACCACTGGTAGACTTTCCATATACAAACGGAAAATCGTCACAGAGACACCAATGGAGCCATACAAGGTTCCATTAAAAAAGAAGAGAACCACATCACCAGTTCTGGTGGAACATATTCAATTTGGCACCCCAGAAACTCAGCCATTCTCGCCCACACACTCTGATACGGATGCTGGAGATGATGGTGATGCTGAGGGCACTTATCCTGTGGATACTGACCCTGAGGACAAAAACCAACCTTGGGTGGACAATACAGATGCAGGAGACGCACATACTGCTCCGGACACACAGGCATATGTGGCAAAAACATCTCCTACAGAGGACACTGCTGCTTTCAATGCCTTAATTGAAAGAGCCGCCAACAATCATGACGTACAGCTCCACACTGATCCTATTGAGGACGACTTTCTAATGGATACCTTCTCTACTTCAGAAAGATCTGTGAAAACTCTGCCCATGCTGAAGGGGGTCCTAAAACAGGCTAATGACATTTTTAAGGAGACCACTAGGGCGAGAGTCCTTAACCCTAGAATTGAAAAAAAATATAGGCCAGCTCCAGTGGACCCTGCCTACATAAAAGGACAGTTGCCTTTGGACTCGTTGGTGGTTTCCAATGCTCGGAAGAGAGCCAACTCACAAACAACGGGTGATGCTCCTCCCCCCGACAAAGAGTCTAAGGTCTTGGAAACATCGGGAAAGAGGGTTGCTGCACAGGCAGCTAACATCTGGAGAATTGCCAACACTCGGGCACTCCTCGCTAGATACGACAGGGCGCATTATGATACCCTAGAGACACTGCTGCAGCACCTCCCAGATCAGTATAAGGAAGGAGCGGAGACACTTATTCGAGAAGGGAAGCTCATTAGTAACGCCTGCATTAAATGCGCTCTTGACGCAGCTGACACTGCAGCTAGGGCTATCAACACCAGCGTCATGTTAAGAAGGCATGCTTGGTTGAGAATCTCGGGATTCAAACCAGAGATCCAAACAACTATACTCAACCAGCCGGTCAACCCTAACTCACTCTTTGGCCCCGAGGTTGACACCACCCTAGAGAAACTCAAAAAAGATACGGAGACTGCAAAGTCTATGGGGGCTCTGCAATCCCAGCAGTTTCGGAGTGGGTCCTTTTGTCGCTCTAGCAACAGGGGACTATCTAAAGCACAGAACTCCCAACAGTCGCAGTACACTAAAGGAGGTACACAGCCCACCTATAACCAGAATAGTAGAGGTGGATACCGCGGAAACAACATCAAGGGCAGAGGCCGAGGAAACAACAGCTCCAGGTCCTCCGCCACCAACAAACAGTGACGCCTTGTCACTGCCCCCCGACCACGTAACACCTGTCGGGGGGAAACTTCAGAGGTTCCTGCCAGTCTGGGAGGCCATTACTACAGACAGGTGGGTGAGAGAAATTGTCCAGTACGGTTATTGTCTGGAGTTCACGTCCACTCCACCCAACATACCACCAAGACACCGTCATATGTCCGCAGAGCACTTGCACTTATTCCAACAGGAGGTTCTCAGTATGCTCCAAAAAGGAGCCATAGAACTCGTGCCTGCAAAGGAACGAGGATCAGGGGTGTACTCACTGTATTTTCTGATCCCCCAAAAAGGATGGATCTCTCAGACCCATACTAGATCTAAGACCTCTAAACCGTTACATTTTGTCAGAGCATTTTCACATGCTCACTCTGCAACAAGTACTACCGTTGCTCAGTCAGGGAGACTTTCTCGCAACATTAGACCTCAAAGATGCGTATTTCCATATACCCATACACCCCTCACACAGGAAGTATCTCAGGTTCACTGTTCTCAATCAGCATTACCAGTTCAAAGTCCTCCCTTTCGGGGTAACTACGGCACCCAGAGTGTTCACCAAGTGCCTGGCTACAGTGGCGGCACACTTAAGGAGACAACACATACATGTCTATCCTTATCTGGACGACTGGCTTGTCCATGGAAAGTCGGCCCAGCTCTGTGCCAGCCACATGTCCCACACCATTCACCTTCTTCACAGCCTGGGCTTCTCACTGAATTATCCAAAGTCCCACCTTCAACCCAACCACGTACAGCAGTACCTAGGCGTAACCATAGACACTCTGGCAGCCACGGCACAACCAAATTCAGTCAGGATCAACCGCATTCAGTTGCTCATAAAGAAATTCAGGCCTCAACACTCACTCCCAGCAAGAGTGTTTATGCAGTTGATAGGCATGATGGCCTCCTGCATCTTCATAGTCCCACACGCAAGATTGCATATGCGCCCGCTTCAGGAGTGCTTGGCACGTCAGTGGAATCAGGCCCACGGACAATTAAACGACCTAGTGTTGGTGAGCGGTCGGGCATACAACTCTCTGCATTGGTGGAATCCACAAATCCTTTGCAAGGGCCGACCGTTCCAGGAGCCTGTTCCACAAATCATACTGACGGCGGACGCGTCTCTCCAGGGATGGGGAGCTCATTTACTCAATCACACAGTGCAGGGACTATGGACGACACAGCAAAAGAAGATGCACATCAACCTTCTGGAACTGATGGCGATCTTCCTAGCCATGAAAGCATTCAAAGTACACCTGTGCAACAAAGTCGTGTTGATCCGAACAGACAACATGACTGCCATGTACTACATACAGAAGCAGGGAGGAACATACTCGCCACAGTTGTCTCATCTGGCTCAGAGCATGTGGAAGTGGGCCATTCAGAGGAACATCTTCCTCATGGCGGAACACCTCCCGGGCAAAAACAACCAGATGGCAGATCTGCACAGCAGACACAGCCACCAAATGCACGAGTGGGAGATACATCCATCAGTACTCCAACCGTACTTCCAGCAGTGGGGTCATCCAGAGATAGACCTATTCGCCACAAGGGAAAACGCAAAATGCCAAAACTTTGCCGCCAGGTTCCCACATCCACAGTCGCAGGGCAATGCAATATGGATGAACTGGTCCGGCAGATTTGCGTACGCTTTTCCCCCAGCACCATTAATACCGCTGGTGGCACGCAAACTCAAGCAACACTCGATGACGCTCATCCTGGTTGCTCCAACGTGGGCACGTCAGCCATGGTACACCACGTTTCTGGAACTCTCCGTGGTACTGCATCAAAGGCTACGGCTCACACCCACACTTTTAACGCAGAGCCATGGCGAGATTCAGCACCCAGATCCGCAACAGCTGAACCTGGCGATCTGGCTCCTGAGATCTTAGAATTTGGCTACCTAAACTTGCCTCCAGAATGTATGAATATCATCAAGGAGGCACGGAGACCTACTACCAGAGCCTGCTACGCGGCTAAGTGGAAAAGATTTGTCATTTATTGTAAAAATAATGACATCAATCCGCTGGATGCATCAACGCAAAACATTATCTGTTATCTATTACACTTATACCGATGCAATCTAGCATACAATTCCATCCGTATACATTTAACCGCACTGGCAGCTTACCTACAGAATAGGCAGCACCTCTCACTGTTCAAAGTGCCTGCCATCAGAGCTTTCTTGGAGGGACTCAAACGTGTGATTCCTCCACGACACCCTCCTTCACCAGTTTGGAACCTAAATGTGGTCCTCACCAGACTGATGGGACCACCTTTTGAACCTCTACACTCTTGTGAGATTCAATTTCTAACATGGAAAGTAGCTTTCCTAGTTGCCATTACTTCCCTAAGACGAGTTATTGAACTTCAGGCACTAACCCTTCAAGAGCCATTTATACAGGTTCATGCAAACAGGGTAGTACTACGCACCAACCCTACTTTCATGCCCAAGGTAATCTCGCAGTTCCATATGAACCAATCCATAGAACTGCCCGTGTTTTATCCTAATCCTGAGAATGTAGCAGAGAGAATGCTCCACACACTTGATATCAAAAGAGCTCTCATGTACTATATTGATAGAACACAAAGTTTCAGGAAGACAAAACAACTGTTTGTTGCCTTCTCTCCACAGCACAAAGGCAACCCCATTTCCAAAGCAGGAATAGCTAGGTGGATCGTTAAGTGTATACAGATTTGCTATCAAAAAGCTAAGCGCACACTAACGATTCCTCCAAGAGCCCACTCCACACGAAAATTGGGGGCCTCCATGGCTTTCCTGGGAAATATTCCTCTAGAGGAGATATGTAGAGCAGCCACATGGTCCACTATACATACCTTTACCAAACACTACTGTGTAGATGTACACTCAAGACAGCAAGCTGCTGTAGGACAGGCTGTTCTCAAAACTCTTTTTCAGACTGCTGCAGCTGGCACGGCAAGCCGCTGCTAAAGGGAGGGACTGCTATATAATCTATGCACAGATATGAATTCAGCAGCCCACATGCCTCGAACCGAATATGCTACTTACCAGTATGCATCTGTTCTTGGCATGTAGGGCTGCTGACATTAATATCGCCCACCCTCCTCCCCGGCGCCTGTAGCAGCTGTAGCATTCAGTAATTACTGGTTAGCATGGTCATCATTCACTGTATTATACTCCATCTATGCCACAATGGCGAAAAACAATCTAAGGATGGAGGGGATGCCCACGCGCACTGTAGTCCAGGGGAGGAGCCACCTATCTCGTGATACTTCGAAGACTCTTCCAGGACAACAATGTGCAATCATCCGGACCCAACACTAGGCGGCGATCTATGCACAGATATGAATGTCAGC
Organism: Triturus cristatus; assembly: GCF_964204655.1. Classification (NCBI taxonomy): domain Eukaryota; kingdom Metazoa; phylum Chordata; class Amphibia; order Caudata; family Salamandridae; genus Triturus; species Triturus cristatus. Next base: position 982,308,240 of record NC_140585.1, on the reverse strand, counting down.
AGCCCTATATGCCAAGAACAGATGCATACTGGTAAGTAGCATATTCGTTATGCAGCACAATATAATTGGTACAACAACATCAACCGTTGCATAGCTAAACACTTATAAGGTCCCGAAGGCGAGACCTTTTGGCTATGCCAATGCTTGTTTTTTGTGTTTTAAGACTCCTCATTAGCTTTCTCTGCCCCTCCATCATCTTCACTCTTGAATTTTTTTACAGCACAAACTATTTAATCACTCATCTGTGTTGCTGATATTAAATGTGTGTTTATGGACCGTTAATATCTTCTTTCTTCAAGTCTTGTCTTGTCTGTCTTAATTTAACTGCTTTCCAACACCTTTCTCAATCACACTACTAAAAACCGTTGGTGTTTTTTTCTAGGTATATTAATACCTCGCTGCCCCACCGCTATCTATCCTTTGCTTTCCACCATGTCTTTTCTCCCTTTATTCAGTATTGCAATCTTTCATTGGTATTCTATTCATATCTCTTAATTTGTATTTCAATCATCTTAAAAGCTACTGATTTCTAACGTTTTCTCAAAAGATTTATCTTGCATTCTTGTATTGACCTTGTTTCTTCCTTGCACCTTGTTTAGCAAAGGACTGTCAGATTTGCTATTCCCCCTACCCCGCTTCACGCAAATTAACACTGCACAACCAGTGGAGTAGCCAGGGTGCAGTGAGCCCTACTGTGAGCTTGTGATATCAGCCTACATTCAATAACATATGTGTTTTGCCCAGCAAGCCATTCCTCAAACACCTCTGATATAATCTGCACCATCCACTTCATCACCTTTTATCTCGCCTAGACACAGAAACCGTTACCCCATCCGTGCACTGCAATTTTGTGAGGCAAAGCCATAACTATCAGAAGACAAGGGGCAGTTAGGAAACGACCCATCTGTTAGAATTGTTTTTTTACTAGAGTAAACAACTGGTACATTTATCGGAATAATAGTTTAATACATGGAAATTACTTTGCAGCAAAGTATTCACTCTTGAGAGTTGAAGTCCCTCCCAGCTAATGATCGTGTATACTAACTGTTGTATACCTACACCTAGTAGCAGCTTGCCCAAAACAATTAAGTACGAGCTAGATCAGTTCACGTTCTTTTAAAGGAAATTAATGCAAACCTATCTTGCACTCGCACATTCTCTGTACGTCAATCTTGGCGATCTCTCCAGTGAAAATATAACCTTAAGAAATATTAGAGCATTGGAATGTGGAGCACTCCATTGAAGACAATGGAGTGCTCCGTGCTTCTACGGGCCGGTAAAGGCACTCAAAGCAACATTCCAATGTTTTCACTAAGGCCTCTTGGAGCCCGAGGGGATTTAAACCCCCTCGGGCTCTGAGAGGCCTTTGTTTTATTTGTTAGAACATTCTGCCCTCTAGTGGTGGAATGTTCTAATAGCCGTATAGCCCTTTGTAGCTGGGCTATAACGGCTATTTAAGTCCCGCTCCCTTGTTAAAGGCCCTCGCCTTCCGCTCGGGCCTTTAACTCTGGAGCGGGCCTTTACTAGCCGGTATAGCCCGCTACGGCGGGCTATAAGGCTATAATAACGATCGATGTGTAGGTAGTTTAATTAAGAAATATAACAACTATTACTTTGACTAGAAATTGTAGGTGTAAATTTACCAGGCTTTTTCACCTTGTATACAAAGGAAAGAATGGTTTACATAATTCTAATGATTCCTAATAGCCAGATAGTACATAATTTGTGTATTTTTTTTCTTCATATTTGACTTGATAAGTGGCGGAATGCCGTCTCTCAAAACAGCTCAGGGGGGTTAAAGTCCCGGCTGCAAAATTCTATGCAAAACTACTGGTCAATTTCAAGACAAAAAACACAGTTCTCCCTGGTGTGGTTTGTGTACTTTTTTTTGTGTCTGCACTGTGTCCAGTGCCGTTCTTTAAAAATAAATTTTCTCATTTGTCCAATATCTCAACAATGCCATCTCACAAAACATATCTCAATACATCTGTGTCACTTTCAGTTGGGTAGCTGACATATATTCATCAATGATTTAGGTAGCATCACAATTTACTAAAATACCACCCACAACCTATTTTTTCACACACTAGCCACGGTCTGTCATGGCTGCATGTTTCATCTCCCATCTCAACCGTTGGTCACAGAAATTTCTACTTGACAGCACCACACATCACTAAGGTTCCAGTTCTTTAAAACAATCTACACCCACAGGTTTATTGCGATGTTAGGTTATTACTTTTGGGTGTGGATTCATCTGAAAATCTAAATGTTGGTGAATCTTTTTACTAGTGTACAATCATGTTTTATAGATGCCCATTATGGCTTTATAATTTTAAAGTAAGGCTCTTGGTGCATGTGAGTAAAATTAGTTCTGCTGATCTTTAAATTGGACGTGTAGAGTCCAATTAAGAGTGTCCGAAGGAATATTTGTAGTTTATCACATGAGTATAAGTTTTACACTTCAGGGTCAGATTTTATCAGATGTAAGAAATATCACGTATTTTGAATTTTTTTCCTCTGTAATTGAAATTTACCTGCAGGTTTTGGTGCATACTCCACTAAAATCCAAATCTTGCTAAATACCTGACCTTTTCACCACATTAAATTTCAGAGGATTTGACCTGCTTTAATTTTACTGGGGGTGAAGACTTTATTGTACCCATCAGGTGCTATGAACATATCACCACTTACTATAGCGATCCCTGTGAAAAACCCTATCTTGACAGGGCTCTCATAATAAGGTCCATAGTGTCCATGATCACGTTTTTGAACTCTCAATCCCCTTTGGTTTCACCGAATATTTCTGTTACACAAAGCTTCACATATTATCTTCCATAGCTCACACTCCGCTACAGAAGCTCATCCCTAAACATGGACACGCACGCTCTGTAAACGTGCTGTCTGTAAAAGTGCCTTGAGTGACGAGTATTTACAGGAGAATAGGAGGGTGTGCTGCAGTGCTTAATTTGAGCCGGTGCTTTCCGGTGCGGAGCACCGGCACTTAATTGGTTTCCGGTGCTCGGCACCGGCACCGAATTGTCAACACCACACTTAGGGCAGTCTGCCACAAGGTGGCGCTGCTCATATAATTTAGTGATGAGCAGTGTAACAGTTGTTTAGGAAAGCAATATACATTAAAATAATTGCTAATACCTGCCTCCCCAGTCATTCCTTTAGCTTTGGGGACCTGGAATAATCTGAACTGTTGCATTTGCATGCAAGAGAGATGGTTAGTAGTTGTTTTGGCAGCAATGACAAGGGCGATGGGTGGTGCAAGCTGCAGTGGCCTCCTGGTCAAAGCCCTGGCACTTAATATTTTACAAATTAAGCACTGGTGTGCTGAATACAGTTTATGAAGCTGGTTTACATTTAGTGATGCTAATGAGGAATGTGGATACCTGCAGTGTAGCCACCCAGAATTATTGAGGGACCAGGCCAAAATAATTGATGCAGCTGGCCCACAAAACTTTAGCTCAGAGCCCTCTAGTATCAATAAATAGTCCACCCTTGGGCACGGCTTGTGTTATAGATACTCGTAACATTATTTGATCTTCCTCCAGGTGTTCACCTTTCCCCCTTTAATCCTTGGGAGAAGTCTTGGAGCTCTTCTGAGCAGAAGGGGTGAAGCAGTAGGTAGCTACAGCCTCATACGGTGTAACTCCCGCTCAGTAAAGGGTCTCTTGCTGCTGTACCCCCTCTGATTCAGGGGATATCTTCAGACTCGTGGCTCTACATTCTCTGGTGGACTCTCCTCCACTCGCGTCGGTACCGAAGAGTCTTCTTCGATCCGACGGTAGATCAGTCCTTGCACGTGGTATTGTCGTGCTCCTGGAAGAGGCAGAAATAGCAGACTTGGTCATGGTTGGTGCAGTGGAAGTTTGAGTGGCACTGGGGGCAGTACCAGATGGGCATCCTTTCCATCACTGATCTGGCATTCTCTTCTGGGGACGATGGGTGAATGGACCCCCGAGAGTCTCTAGGCCCTGGCAGAAGGGCTTCAAGATGAGCCTGGTCGTCAATCAAAAAAAGTGATATTGTTGATCCAGTTGTGTTATTCCGTAGTGGAGTGGTCGAGTACACCCGGCGGTAAGCAATGTTCAAATCCAATGGCAGCGAAAACAATCCTAACAACGGAACTGGAGCCCGTGCGCATTCCTAACTAAGAGAGGAGTCACAATACCTGATGACTCGAAAGACGACTTTGAAGAAAAACAAATTGCAAACATTTGAGCCAAATACTGGATGGCAAGTTTATACAGAGCATGTGTATCTACAGCCCCAACTGCTAAAATCCTTTCTTAAGGCTATTATTATAAACTTAACGGAGGCCGCTCTCCTCCAAAAGTCCAAAACTGGTTTAAGAGAAGCACAATATGGGATATTCTAAGAAAACCACACACACTTACAGTAGCAGAACACAATTTATTTTTCTTCTACAAAGAAACTTAATATTTGAGTTACATTTCAAAAGAAAGAAAGGCATTGAGGTAAATGGGGCTAAAAGCACCACAGCTCAAAAGGGTATACACCTACAGTCTCCCCTCATTGATCTCCAGCTGGAGGCCAAAATAACAGCTGAAAGGGAACTCTGCACGTTTAAGTAGCCAGCAGCACTATTGCACTACTCTGGGTGCTGACACTCATTTTGATGATGTAGCAGGGTCCTGATCTTTCATGAGTGGATATCATATTTGCAAACTGGGAGAGGGTGAGTATTTTAATGCTTCAATCAAGAGTCACAAGATCAAGCACCAGGATTGCAATTAACTATTTTTTTCATCATGGTATTTTAATTGTTTGGCAAAAGTTGACAAGAATAACAGGTGCCGGGGCGTGGCCAGCAGCCAACGAAGATGGCCGCAGCTTAGGGAAGCTCCGTGCCTGCAATCCGCCCGCCGAGCAATCCTGACACTAATCCGCTGCAAACCGAGAGTTCCTACGGTGGTGGCGATCTGAGGGGCCGCGGTGACGAGTGGGAGAAGTTTCGGCCCCGGGCGGACTTCCAGACGAGGCGCAGCGGGACCTGCAGATTCGGGCCTGGTGGAGGCGAAGGAGCCGGGGCCTCGATTTTGCCTTTACTCGCTCGCGCACACGGCAGTAACCGCGGCGCCCCGAGTGACCTGGCGGCGCTGGAGAGACACGAGACCGGGGGCACGGAACGGAGCATGCAGTCGGCCCCCCAGATATCCGGCTGAACGGAGGTGAGGCAGCCTGGGACTCGCGGTGGCGAGTGGACGGTGTCCTTGGCCTGTGAAGCGTGCACCTGCCTGTAGAGGAGGAAGATTACCAACGGGCCCTGATACTCCCCCCGGGGAAGCGAGGCAGAGGTGAGGCGGACCCAGAGACGGAGGAGACGTGCCGCACGGGGGCCTGACGCGGTGGACCCAGCTGCCCAGACGCTGGTGGGGGCCTATAACGCTGCGGGCGGCAGCTCCCCGGGCCCAATCCATGGGCAGGGGCCGTGGCCTGAAACACCGCCCGGTGCGCCAGCGGGAAACATCGTGCTTGGAGTCGCGTGCCCCGGACGCGCTTGGGCCCCGATAGACGCCGCTGACGACGTGGCATGCAGGATAGCGCCGCGGGCGGAATACCCCGCGGCCTGGTGCAATCCCTAGGCCCAGGATCCGGGACAGAGGCGCGGGGGTCCGTCCGGGGCCGCCTGGGTGTGCGTCGGCGAGGACCTCCCCCGGGAGACTCAGGGGTGCTCCGAACAGGCGCGACTCTGGGGACATGTGAGGCGCCAGGGCAAAGCTGTGCAGCACAAAGAACTGGGTGGCACCCCATGCGGCGGATGTGTGAGACGAACAGACGACCCTGAGGGAGGCTGGCTGCATAGCTGGTGACTCGCGGCGGATAGAAGAGGCCAGGGCGGTCTGACCACCCGCAAAACCTGCTAATTGGGGACCGGTGAAACCGACAGGCCGCACGTGGGAACACTCCCATGGCAGGCGGCGGCGACAGCCGGTTCCCACCCACATTGGTGACTTCACGGAGGAGTTGGACCCCACCTTCGCCTCTTGGACAAGATGGGGAGCAAGGGGCAGCGTGCATCGTCCCACAATAAGCTGGAAAAGTACGCATATCATAGAGGGCGTACCGAGCCATTGACGCCGCAGGACGCCGCGGGCCCGGGCCCACCACCTGAGACGCCCCCGGAGATCACCCTCAAAGATGTGATGGCCGCACTGGCTCAGATGAATGGAACCGTGGGGACGATCTCGACCGATGTGGGGCTGCTTCGTGCGGACATCTCTAAAATGAACACGCGAGTCAAGGAGGTAGAAGCAACCACAGAGACTCTGACCAAAGACACTGCAATTTTCAAAAATCAGATACATGCCCTGGAAACGATGCAGAAACAATTGCTGGACAAGCTGGAGGATCAGGAGGGACGGTCCAGAAGGAACAACATACGCCTGGTGGGTGTGCCGGAGAGCGTCCGGGGCCCGGCTTTAGATCTCTTCGTGGAGAAGCTGATTTTGGACCAGCTACAGCCTCGTGGATTGTCCAACTTCTTTTCCGTGGAGCGGGCGCATAGAGTATCTGGGGGCAGGCCCCGACCGGGCGCCCCACCGCGGCCGATCCTGGCAAGAATATTTAACTTTCGAGACCGGGACGCCATCCTGCAGCGGGCACGCGCCGCCCCCCGTTAAGGGTGGATAACTGTATAATCACACTATACCCGGACTACACGGCTGCGGTGACCAAACAACGTAGGGACTTCTTGAACGTGAAAAAGGAACTCCGCAGTCGTGAACTCAAATACGCGATGCTCTATCCAGCAAAATTGCGTGTTGAAGCGGAGGGGAAGACGTGGTTCTTCAACACGCCCGAAGAAGCCTCTGACTGGTTAGAGGGCTGGCGACCAGCAAAGGACATCCGGCGTGCGGGTCCGGCACGCACGTCGCAGCCACAGCCATCTATACCTGCAGGTGACACTAGTCCGGCAATAGACGACGCAACACAGGCGCAGGAGATGCACACTGCGGACTGATGATGTACGGCTGGTGTGCTGACACCAGCTGAAGTCGATGCCGCGGCTGGACTGGTGTGTGGATCTGCGCATGTTGCGCTGTGTCAGACTCATGGATTCTTGAACTCTCAGGCTCTTGCATTGAATCGTGCTACAACTCGGGGGTGGCGGAGCGGCACGGAGTGACTCTTTCCCCCCTACGCAAGTATACAGTTATGGGGATCAAGCACTCTGCTGAGTTGGGGTGGCGGGTAGTTCGGAATCGGCAGGGAGGGGGCGGAGGGCAGAGGGGAGGGCACAGTTTCTAAGAGTTACTATTGGTTTATTTGGTAATGTTGTTGTGACGCATAGGATTGTAGCAGATGGCACCCACAGCGTAGCAGCGAGTGGTGCAACATACACCTCGGGGGACTCCAGTGCAGTGGGAGACGGGCATGTTGCGAGTGCAGACCCCAATGGGTGAAACGGGGGGAAAACATACAGACTCCGCGCGCGCCTCGCGACTCAGTGCTGTCCTGGAATGTAAATGGGTTGGGCGATAAAATTAAGAGAGGACTGGTATTGCAATATATCAAGCGCAGAGGTCCGGCAGTTGCACTGCTCCAGGAATCGCATTTGACTGGCTCGACCTGTAAGGCCCTAGATAAATGGGGCTACAAAATGATGATACATTCCGATTTCACCACGGGCTCGCGGGGAGTAGGGATATTGGTGAACAAGCGCTTCCCGCTGATAGTCACTGACTCCCGAAAAGACGACCAGGGATGTTTTGCGGCAGTAACCTGCCAATGGGAAGGGAAGATATACAACATAGTGGCAGTGTACATCCCTCCTACATTGCATCAGACTGCTCTCCGTGCGCTGGGGGAGTTTCTCCTCTCCCTTCCGCATGGCGAATTAATAATAGGGGCGGACTTCAACGCGACCATGGACACGTCCATAGATAGGCAGCCCTCTAGGGGACCCAATAGGCCAGTCTTCAGCTGCTGGAATTCACGGAGGCTCTTGGACTCTTAGATGTATGGAGACCTCGATGCCCCACAGAAAGGCAGTATACATTCCATTCCGGGGTACACAATAGCCTTTCTAGACTGGACTATATCTTTACGCTAGCGACCGGGGTGATGGGGGTTGCAGGGGTGACGCACCTCCCTAGAGGCATATCTGATCACTCTCCAGTCCTAATCACATACACAGCAGTAGCCCCTCAGGGACGTAGGGTGTTCCCACTGTCTCCCGGATACCTCAAAGTCCCGAAAATTGCCAAAGGGCTTCTCTTGATGACGAAACAATACTTTGCAGAAAACAAAAACACCGTTCCATCCCCGACGACATTGTGGGAAGCCTATAAAACAGTCCTTCGAGGGCAGGCTATCTCGCTGGTAGCAGATCACAAGAAGTCCCAGAAAAAGGAAGTTGACAGGCTGGAGCAGAGGGTGTCCCGGGCAGAAGGAGCGCATGCGGTGCAGGTTGATGAGCACACAACACACCAGATGCAACTGGCACAACAAGAATATAAATCACATGTCTAGGAGATGGCGAAAAACAAGATCACCGAAACACGGCACACTATATATGAAGTGGGAGATAAAGCGGGGAAATTATTAGCATGGCTAGAGCGCAGGGAACGGGCCAATAGATGGGTGGCACAAATCCAACTAGATGAAGGCACGTCCACGACGGAGCCGCAGCAGATAGCGGAGGCATTTGCGTTGCATTATCGAGGAATATATACCCCAGAAGCCACGGACACCGTGGACGACAACTTAGCCTTCCTCAGAGATATAACTATGCCGGCCCTGGCCCCTTCGGCAGTGGCTGCCCTCGAGAAGACCTGACTCCTGAGGAGCTCACGGCGGCAATAGCTGCACTACACACAGGGAAAGCACTGGGACCGAATGGATTGCCAGTGGAGCTTTATAAAAAAGCGGCGACGCAGATTGTGCCCCACTTATTGAATATGTACACGGACAGTTTGGAGAGGGGGGTCCTGCCGAGGGACCAGAGGTTGGCCACTATAGTGACTCCACAAACCCCATAAACCACAGCACGAGTGTGCATCCTACAGACCGATCTCCCTGATCAACGCGGAGGCAAAGATTTTGGCAAAAGTGTTGGCAACCAGGTTGCAGGCATATCTAGCCACAATAATACATCCAGACCAATATGGCTTTATGCCTAAAAGGAACACCGCCCTGAATCTACGGCGTCTCCACGGTGTCCTTGCATGTAAACCCACTATAGAGGAGGAGGCTGTTATTCTGTCGCTGGACGCTAAAATGGCATTTGATCTGGTGGAGTGGCCCTTCCTTTTTGCAGTCCTTCAGCATGTGGGGTTCGGCCCCAAGTTTTGTGCATGGGTCCAATTGCTTTACACACGCCCCCTAGCCCAGGTTGTAGTGAACGGCCACGTGTCGACCACCTTTCCGCTGGGGCGTGGAACGAGGCAGGGGTGCCCCCTCTCACCGCTTCTTTTTGCGTTGGTGCTGGAGCCATTGGCGGCCTGGATTTGGCAGGACCAGGTTATCCGGGGTCTAAAATGGGCAAGGGGATGGGAGGATCGCATATCCCTATATGCAGACGATATCCTGCTCTACCTGGCATCCCCAGCGAGCTCCATTAATTGTCTCCTAGACATATGCACATCCTACGGCCAAGTGTCCGGATACACTATTAATTGGGCGAAATCGCGTCTCTATATACTCTGCTGGGCGAAGGCGGCGTCATGGGGGCATTATATAATAAGAGTAAGAGGCACAACCTTACGGGTCCGACGGCACACACTGTACAAGTGTGGCATGAGGCGCAGAGGACCCTGGGATGGGAAGGAAAGATAACACAGGCTATGCCACTATGGGACGTAAAGAGGTTGGGTAGACTGCGTAATACTAAAGGATTTAGGCAGTGGGACCTGATAGGGAACTCGCGAGTTGGGGACCTCTGGAAGAAGGGAGAGGTGCTACCATTCGAGCAGTTGCAGACGGCTTATGACATGGCGGACGCTGAAAGATTCCGCTACACCCAAGTCAGACATGCACTCATGGCAGAGATCGCGCCGGGCACGCGGCTGGCGGAAGCCTCGCCACTGGAGGACAGACTCCTCACAGACCACCTGACCAAGCGAGCCATATCTCAGACATATCGTAAAATCATAAACAATCAGCCAGACCCCTTGGTGGCCCTTAAAGCGAAGTGGGAGGAAGAACTAGGTGACTTTGACGAGACTGAATGGCAGGAGGGCATATCTTCCCCCAGGGAGGTAGCGATACCATCCAAACTCAAACTAATACAGTTGAAAATACTGCATCGCACATACTATACACGAACTCTCCTATACAAACTCAAGCAGACTGACTCACCCTTATGTCTTCGACAGTGTGGGCAGGAGGGGACCCTCTTTCACACCTTATGGACGTGTCCCATAGTGAACCAATACTGGAGGGTGGTCATGCGTACACTTTCGCAGGTGACACAAACCACGACGCTCCCAGAACCCAGGAGGTATCTCCTCAACGTATGGGAACCCACGGACCTTAAACGCTCAATGCAAACATGGGTAACAATAGGCATGATGGTGGCAAAACGAAACGTAGCTCAGAGGTGGGGATCCAGACAGACCCCTACCCTCCCCCAGTGGTGTGGTGACATGGACTCCATCATGATTGCGGAGAAGGCAGTGTATATCCACAGAGGGTGCCCCAACAAATGGACACAGATATGGGGGAAATGGAACAGCTACCGAGGGGACATATGCGAACCCCCTGGGGAGAACTCAGATCCAGAACTCAGTGAGTAGGCGGCTTGGGGGACTGTCTGAGAGACGGGTGAGCACCGCTGAAGTCCTGGCTAGAGCACTGACGCGGAGAACCGAGATACTGTACTCGACAATTATTGTAATGCTGTTTTTGATGTGGAATGAAACTACAGATACTGATGGAACGATTCTCAAGGTATGCAATGTCACAGATTGTTACATATGTTATGGAAAAACCAATAAAAAGTTATTTAAAAAAAAAAAAAAAGAATAACCGGGGCAGTAGTAGAAGACTCAACAAAACTGCAATCTGCAGAAAGCAGAAAATCAGCCTGGCACCACTTATTCATCTGCCCTAGAGACCTTTGGATGTATAATATTTTTTCTTAGTCTTCATCCCCACCAGTTCTGGTGATAATCTGATCCCTCTCTTAACCAAGAAATTGAGCTAGTAAACAGATTTCTGGATCATCAGGTGGTTGCTTTGGAGTGTCGGAGACATGGATAGTCAAAAGTGAAGCAGTACAGTCATTGGTATCTAGGCCACTGGTATTTCGCAAGCCCAAGTATATGCCAGCATCAGTATTGTAAGGTGGCAGGATAGGTTAGGTCACTAGCGTTGGCCCTGACTACCTCTTTTGCCAGACAAATTATACCTTCACTTACTGTCTTCTTGGTTGGCTTCATGGACAGCATGGCTCGAGCAGGCAGGGATGACTCATTGGGTGGTTTTGTCTTAGGCACTGGAACTGTGGAGGTGAAGTCAAAGGTCCCAGAGTTGATATGCCTGCAGTAATGTAACCACCTAAACTCCACTTCCATGGGGACTGTCCCAGAGTACTGTAGAGGCATCCTGAAGAGATCCAGCATCACTAGCTGGAAGCCCTCCATGTGTTGAGGGGTCAGCTGATAAGCCAGGAAGGTCTGCTGCCATCGTTTTAGGCATTGCGGACCGGCCCGAAAAACGGTATAGCATTGGGGAATGGTTCAGACTCAAAAAGGGTTCTTGTAGCAGGATCATTTACTTGAAGAAGACATCCCATTCCTGTGGTGCTTTCAGTGGTAAGATCCATCAGCAGAACATTTCCTTCATGGTGACTTACCTTTGGGGGAGGGAGAACTCCTAGGGGACTTCCTGAGAACTTAGCCAAAAATAGTTTGACCTCCGCTACCAGGGGCATTTGCTCGAATAGCTGCACAAGAGTTGCGGTATCGTGTTACGACCAAAGAAATGACATACTCTCATCATGCGGGTTTTAAAGATGCATCATCTTGCTGTACATTCTACAAGGGTTGTAGTCCGACTTTTCAGGAGACATCTGATCCAATTGATGTTGAAAGCTGAGGATTTTGTTGGTGAGACAGTGTGTGCGCTCTGGACCACATTGGTGAGGCACAGAAAAACAAGAGCTGACACCAGCATTCTGGTTGAGATGAATTATACTCTGAGGTTATCACATCTGAAAGTTGAGTTTTGCCTCGATCAGCATGGCACTATTTGGCAGAAATGTAGAGGGTTTGCTGGGGCGGAACATTTTCCAGACCAGTATGAAGCCTGGAATTTGGAAGGAGCATGTTCATGGTGAGGAATCTGAAGGAAGATGTGCCCATCACAAACAGTCCGATTTAAAAAGAATTCAGGAACTAATTTTGGGGAAAAGGGTAGCCAATTCTTCAGATGCCCTTTTCTTCCAAGAATTGTGGGAATTAAAGATTTGTACTTCACTTTGTCTCTGAACTGAGCTGATTACGTTAGGAACTCTGCTGAAGCAAGGTAATATGAATGGGTTCAAAGTGAGAAGACATAATCTACTATAAAAGAAAAATGCACTGTGATTAGAGAGAGAGGGGACTCTTTAGAATTGGTGAAGATAGGGTACAGTGAAGAAACACTTTGGAAAGACTATTCCTGTATACACAAACATTAACCTTGACAGAAGGAAATTGGATACCATACTTGGACAGATGGCAGAAATAAGGCAACACTGTCTCCTATTAACTTGTGGTAGGATTACATGCAGTAGAATTAAAAATAATTCTGTAACCACAGGAAGCAAAGAATTTAATTATTTGAAGATATTAAGGCTCTAGTAGGTTGAGCAGCCTCTCTCAGTATCACTATGTAGTATTGCAAGAAATGAAATGCAAAGAAATATATACATGGATAGTGAAGTTGTAGCAGTGGGGAGGGCCTGACTCTTGCCCTTGAGCTTGATGCGGATTATGTCATTCACACCACCCACCCTAAATACCAAATGGAGGGCTTTTGACTGAAACAGCAGCAGCCATTGATGCTGCCAACTAGGTGAACATACACTGTGTTGAAGATACTGTCTGTCTCTAGATATTAATTATAGCTATGGAATTGTCCCTTCTTTACATAATGCATCGTATGTCTTAGCCTTCACCTTCATTATATGGAGCTTGATGCATTGAAGCCAAATATCCTAGAAACCGAAAAGGACAGTTTAGGAATTTCAGATGATGCGTCTGGTCTTTGGAAAGTTAATCAAAGCAAGGCTGTACTTAGCACAAACGGATTACGCAAATGTAGTCATGTATTGGGAGGTGTGATCAACAGCATCACTGAAAGCCTGGTTTAAGACACAGCCATCACACTGACGTCATGTGTCTAAACTTTTGGTAGGTTTTCTGAGGTTCACTAAAGACCATTTGCTTAACAAGCTAGAAGCAACAGCTTCCTTCAAGGATGTGGCAGATACACCACAATCATTTTGTCCAATTGAATTGTCACTTGCTCTATGTGGCAGAAGGTTTTCAAGATTTCAAAATTAAAAAGTTTAAATATTCTTTTCAGAATTTACAGAGTCCAGGGAGTCCCCAGAGGTATAGCAGAGGATAAATTCGAAAATTACTAAAAGCTCTCTTTGTGGTAGTGTGGGTGAGCAGTTAGGCTTATCCAAAGAGTGTGTTAAACATTTATTGTATTCACTCAAGGCTGGTGGCACACACTCTGAGAATGAATCCAGACTAGTTAGTTAAGTATAAAAAAGTATACTTATGTTTTATTTCTAGAACCAAGCAGGACTTGGCACAGGTAGGTAAAATGTGCTTGCAATTGTAAGACTTTTCGAGGTAAGACAATTGGAAATGGATTTGCAAACATTACAGGTATGCATATGCTTTAAAAACAGTTTAAATTACATGGAAATTACTTTTGAGTACTTGTGCATTACTTTTTGATTACATTGACTACTCCGGGGGATATATCTAGATATCACACCATGGATCCTACAGTACAGCACACCATGGATCCTTCCCTACAATACAAGGCAAGTAAGAATTTTTCAGGTTTACTTTCATACAAAAGTTCAACTTGAAAGAACATGTTTAGGAACAAAATATCACAACATTGGTTTCCATGGGAAAAAGATTATCGGTTTGCAGGTAAGTAAACGACCTGCAAGAATAGTTTTTGGGAGTGAGAGCCAAGGTCCCCAAAGGTTCAGTTAGGCAATCAATTTGCACCACCAGTGGCACTGGTGCAGCCGAGTGCAGGAGCCCAATGTTAGTCAATGGGGATAATTGGGCCTTCGGTCAGGGGCTATTTACGAGCAGGCCATTCGGGTATGGGAGAAAAGCTCCTGGGGTTAAGATTAGCACTGCAGGGGCCAACATTCCACACAGGAGCTGCACCACCAGCGGCACCGCGGCGGCCGGGTGCAGAGTGCCAAGGTGACGTCGGGGACCCTGTGGATTTAAATTAAGATCTTTGGTTCGTAAAAGATGCTGCAGGCTCGGGCAGGGAGGCTTCCTGAAGGCGTCCACCGGCTGGAGAGGTAAGTTAGGTTCTTGGGGGTTGACTGGATACCGTTGGTTGGGCCACCAAGGCTGTGGGGCCTTGGGTGCAGGGTTGTCTTTTGGCCTCGGCTCTTCTTACCAGCTCTGGTTACTGTCTGGGGACCCTTTAGGTTGAGGCTGCAGGCATCGACTTGAAGGTTGTGGTTTTGGCCCACTCGGTGCTGTGGGCGTCTGGTGCAAAATGGCAGAGCCATCTGGATTCTTGGGGTGAGTCTTTGTTGAGCGAATCTGGTGCTCACAGGAGACAGTCTGTAAGGTTAGTGCAGGGCAGGATCTCTGAGCTCAGGGAGGGGCTGCTAAACATGCCGTGGTTTCTGATGTAGGCAGGTCGGAGTAGGGACAAGCCGGTAGGGCTGGGGCCAAAGCAGTTGGTGTCCTCTTCTTCCTGGGTCGGCACGGCTCTTCGGTCCTTTTTCTTTCTTCTTCGAATCTGAGGAGGCAAGGTTCAGGGTTGCCCCTAAATACTAAATTTAGGGCTGTTTACAGGGGTTTGCAGGTCGGAACCAGTACACCCCCTATTATGAGACCCTCCAGTGGGAGGGGTGCATGAGCCTCTTCCTAATTGGATGGGTCCTCTCATCTTCAAGATGGAGGAGACTGAGATGTGTGCTTCACCTTACCTGCCCCACTTGAGGGGTTGGGTTGGCAAAGGTGGGCACACCTCTCCTTCCAACTCTGTTTTCCCACCGATGCTCCCGTCCAAAGTGGGTGTCAGAACCGGTGGGAGCCAGTTCCTGGGGGCAGGCACGAACAGCTTAAAAAGGCGGCAGGCTTTTGAAGCTTCTCCCTCATGGACCCAGCCCATCCTGGAGGAGGAGACACCTCTGCCCAGGATGGGCTTTGTTTCTGGACCCAGAGAGTGGAGGTGCTCTACCCAGGGTTCCAGAAACGTGTCTGGTGCTGACAAATGGGGGCAGTCATTCAGGAACCACACCAGGGCTGGTCGTTTTTCAGGGGACATCTCTAAGATGCCCTCTGTGTCTATTGTACATTAAATCAGTGTGGGTTTAATGTGCTGAGAAGTTTGCTACAAAACTTCCCAGTGTTCAGTAAAGCCTTTATCGATCTGTGGAGTTAGTAATGATAAATTCCCAAACCATATACTCTTTATGGCTTTACTGCACTTTCTAAGAATAGACTTAGACACAGTAGGGGTACAGTGTTCATGCGAGTGCACCTTCACATGTGGTCTAGTGCCCCTGCTAGAGGGGTGGCTTACCAAGGCCACAGGCAGTGGATGTGTGCCATGGTGACTCTTCACTTTTCTAAGCACCAAAACACGCGGCCTGCAATGGCGGTGTGTGGGTGTTACGGTGCAGGACCCCTAAGGGTGGCACAATAGGTTCTGCAGCCCTGAGAGCCCTACCCTGGTCACAGTGCCCTTGGTATCCATGGTACCTTTTAAAAGGGGCTTACCTGTGGCCAGAGATGTGCTAATTGTGGTTCAAAGGTACAGCTTTGGGAGAGAACACAGGTCCTGGGAACCTGATGGGCAGGGACCCAGGGCACACCAAGTTCATGAGCATCATTTGTCGGGCTAAAAGTGTGTGGGGGGGTAACCATGCAAAAAGGGGCACTTTCCTACAAGGGGACAAAGGTAGAGGTAAAGAGGCATTTCCTAAAGGAGCCACCACCCCCAAAACAGTGACACTCTCCTACTCCGACATCTAACATTTGTCTGAGGCAGGTTGCAGGGGTTTTGGCCTCACTAGGAGGTAATTATCTCTGACCGCTTGGTGCTAGTCATCATATAGGTGGAGTACTGTTTAGAACTCATCCAAACACCACTCAGCCGGACACCCCCCCCCCCCCCCCTCCACCCCCCCCCCACTCCCGCACACACAAGTTGTCCACAGAACACCAATGCCTGCTCAGGAAGAAATGCATGCGCTACGTGCCAAAGAGGTCAGAGCTGGTGCTGCCACTACATCATGGCAGAGGGGTATGCGCCCTGTACTTTCTCGTTCCCAAGAAAGCTGGGTCTCTCAGGTCTATACTCAACCTCTGACCTATCAACAAGTACATCCTGTTGGAACGTTTCCACATAGTCACACTTCTGAATGTCATTCCCCTGTTGTGGCAAGGCGACTTCATGACCGCTCAAGGCCTGAAGGGTGCCTACTTCCATATTCCCATCATCCCCGCTAATCAAAGATTCCTGCGTGTTTGTGGCGAGTGGACAAACTCTGCCATAATGTGAAAACTTAAAATGGTGGT
This sequence comes from Triturus cristatus, assembly GCF_964204655.1. Classification (NCBI taxonomy): domain Eukaryota; kingdom Metazoa; phylum Chordata; class Amphibia; order Caudata; family Salamandridae; genus Triturus; species Triturus cristatus. The sequence goes on along the minus strand of NC_140585.1, from coordinate 982,291,474 downwards.
AAAAGGTATCTAGAACTCGGAGCTTAATGCTATTGTGTGGGTGCATATACTTGAACAGTAACTACATAGCACTGTTCTACCACTTTCCACCCATGCCAAAAAGGGAGGAATAGCATAGTAGAAGTCAGGGCTACAAGAGCTGCTTACAAAAACAAAAAAGAAATCCATCCTAGTGTGAGAGGGGGTAAAACACTTGAAAAGAATGACATGGGTAAAGAGAAAGGACTGCTGCCTCCATAACTATGGCCTGTTACCGTTTACTCTTCCTGAGTCTGCCACTTTTCCCCAAACCAACTAAAGGGCTGGAGATTGGTGGCATCAGGTGAAATGAGCAGTGGCAAAAGTCCCGCCCATGCGAGAGCTATTGACTGTGGCAATGTGTTTTATCCATGTTGTACACCAGTGTGGCTGCTCTTCAGCAAAAGATAGTGGCATGGAGTGTGGTGAGGTGGATTAGAGTGGGTTACATTGGAGTTGTGTGGGGTGGAGTTGTGTGGGGTATATTGAAGTGGGTTTGAGAGATTTTCATGAAGTAGATTGGGTTGGGTGGACTGGGGTGTAGTGGAGTGGACTGGGGTGGGGTGGGGAAGAGAAGAGTGAGGTGAATTGGATTGGATTAGATTGAGTGCGGTGAGGTGGAGTGAAGTGCGCTGGGGTAGATTGCAGTGGACGTAGAGTGTCTTAGAATGGAGTGATGTGGTCTAGAGTGGAAGGGCATAATGCGGTGTGGAGTGGCGTGTGGAGTATGCATGGTGTGGTAGAGCACAAACGATAATGCTGGGAAATGTCATCACCTAGTGAATTGATGTGCTTTGATTGTACTCAAATACTTGTTTCCACCACACTTGAGAATTACAAAAAAGTGCTTCATTTGTACTTTCCTAATTCTGATATATTCTGAAATATCAGCACAGTTCATTTTTTAGTGTGCTAGAAAAAATAACATTGTGAAGCCTCTGCTATCACATTGGTACCCAGCAGGATTGGCACATAAATTCTCTCACTTAAAAGCCAGAGTAAGAAGAATAAACACCAATCTCCCTTGGAAGACAGAGCCTGACATTTGATATCTGTCTTTGTCTTTGAATGCACAGCAAATGTGGCAAGAGCAGAACAAGATTTAAAGTTTCAGAAAGTGAGTACTCAGGATACAGTAAACAAGGGATGCTCCACGGGAAGAACAAACTTCAACTGGACAGCCTAAAGCAAATAAAGCCAGAAAATAGAAAGCAAAGAACTGTGAGTTACAAAGCCTCTAATAAGCAGTGGGAGAAATACATTCCTAGTTAAGCTTTCAGAATGCCCGAAAAAAGTTGTTAGCAAACCAGACAGCTGAGCTGTCTGGTAGGATTCGGCCTAAAAATGATTGCAGGGGCTATAGGCAGGACCACTAGAATTATGAGATTGTGCAGCTGCAGTGATTTTCACCTTATTATAGATTTGCTGCATTTGCCACATAATCCATTATTTGCTGCATAATCTGCAGATTTTAACAAAAAAAAAAATTGTTTCTAGTACAAACTGTTCCGTTACTAAAATTGCAGCGGTTATACGTTGCTGCGCAGTGGAAGGGCCTTTGCAAAGGTTGACTAGTTCAATTTTCGTTGCTTATTGCTATATTTGGGTGTTAAACTGGTACTAACGAGGTGCAACCAATGCCTAGACAATGTTAACACGTTAGAAAGTGACAAAATAAGGAAGCAATACTATTACAAAATGTGTTGCATATATATATATATTTTTTATTTGCTCCATAATTTAATCAACCCCACCGCATTATTTGGCCCTCACCTGCTGCATAATTCTCGTGGCTTTGGATATAGGAGATGGGACGGTGAAAGGTGACCATTGTGTGTTCAGTTGTGTTACACAGGGAAAACCTGGGATTAAAAAACGCACACGAGTGAGGGATTGCAGTGCAAAAGCTTACCCCAGGGAAATACCTTGGTGCTGAAAGCGTGTGGCGAAAATCATAAAATAACTTTTATGTTGGTGCCTTTACAACAATTAAGATGAGTGAGTCGTTAATTTGCTGAACTTTGGCACACTTGGCGCTTGCAAATTATGACGAGTGGCTATAGGAGTTATTTCAGAGAACCATTTGAAACTGTATTTGTTCCACAGTTTTGCTATTCGCATATAATTGTGCATGTTTTCATTTATGATTATAGATTCAATTTTTAGTCTCTTGTTATGGAAGAATTTGTAGTACCATGTTTGTTTGTTTAATGTAATAATTGTCACTCAGATGAACAGCTGAAGAGCATATGTGTAATTTTTCTCTTAGGCAAAACTAACTTCTTTGCACATCCCACCTCCATTGGGATGTTTGCATTTTAATTGGCGAGCTAAGACGAATTAGACTCACCATTGCAAATCACTGTGGTGTTTAAAAGTTCGAACCATTTTAAAATCGAGCCATTTCAAGATTTGGATTTCAATTCAGATTTCTTATTCGTAAAACTGCTTTATTTGTTTCTCTGTTAAAAAGGAGAATTTACGAACTAGGTGACCCATATGAATAGTTTTGACCGATCAATGTGTATTTCCAAATATCCCGCTCAAGAAATAAGTTCAAACCTGTTAACTTTAACTTAATGCTTGCAAAGGAAGACTAATCCAATGCTGGGACTTGACTGGTTACGTTTCTTGGCTGTTTATGGTAAGTGTGGCTCCCTCTGCTGTTCAGTCACTAAGCAGCACAATACTCTGTAGGGTATTGTGTTCTGCTTTGTTGGTGTCCGTCTGTTTTCCAATAAATGGACTTGGTTTTGTCTGTCTTGTAGGCCTACATTTCTGTGTAAAAGTTAGGATTGTTAAAACTTGCGTCCAATTTATGTAAGTATTTTCTGTTTCTAGTTGTCGATTAAAGCGTGCAGTGGTAATATGTTGTACGTGTTGGTGCTGTCTGCTCAACCTTTTTGCACCGAGGCAACAAGTCAGTGTTTATTTTACATTTGTAGGAATATTTGCATTTAAGTGTGCCCGAGCAGAGGAGCTGTTCAACATGCTGCAAGAGATTATGCAAAATAATAGTATAAGCGTGGTGGAAGAGCCCGTGGTGGACCGGAATCAACAGTCTGAGTTGGAAGTCCCTAGAACACCTCGAACACCAACTAGTGAGTATTTCCATTACTTGCTATTTTGCAGGTTATGATTTATTTTGTGGCTTGTATATTATCTGCCTACACCCACTGCATAAATAGTGGCCTAAGAGGTAAAAGTTTACAGATTTATTACCAAGCCAATTTGTGAAATACTTTTACCACAACATTGATGGAGTTCCTATTCCTCAAAGAGGTGCATTGAATCTACATCATTAGTTTCTTTGGGCTGGACTGTGCAGCTTTTTCCTTCTCCTAGGGCATAGTCTCCTAGACTTGCAGTTATGTCCACATGCTCCTACTTCTTTGGCCATTTCTGGTCCAGATAAACACCGAGAAGCGTTTAGCCCGTCAAAACTCCTATATCATTGTTCCCTCATTTTCGTTTTCAACATGGGGACTGTGGCAGTTGGTAGGTTGTTGGTGAGCTTCCTTCCTAATGTCTCAGAGAAGGCAGCTCCCTGATGTTGATAATTTTGATCTACTACCATCTGCAGGGTTCATGTGGCTTGTCATCTTGAGGCAACTTTTGTGATCTTTTGCTCTCATTGCCCACTCATGCATTTATCGCTCCCTGCACGGCCGGACCGGGCATCGCATTTTTCCCAGTGAGCTGTAGGCCAGCGGGCCGGTTTTCACCTGCTTGGGCCGTCCTCACTAAAAGCCAAGTCTGGGGACAGTAACTCCAGCTAGTGCAGTGAAAATACAAGCCCAAGCACAGCCTATCGGATGCCAGAAACTCGCGGTACTTGCAACCAATCAGCACATTGTTCATTCAGTTAGAAGCTCTGAGGGCGAAATCTTGGTGTGAGCATCTGCAGTCTAGCTTCGTTTAGAGGCCAATCTTCACCTGCTGTTTAAGCAAGGCTGGGAGCGTCTCATTCAATAGAAGTATTCACGGAGGAAAATCTTTAATTTGTAATGTGCAGGCAAAGCGACTGCTCTACAAGTTTTTAATTTTAACAAAATACCAGTTCAAAATGTTAAGCCTTACATTGACTGCATTTTGCATGAAAACTCTGCTTTCTAAATGAGCAAAGTGCGCATTTAAGTGCACCCAGTACCTGTGTAAGATAGCCCCTAACTTACTGCACATTAACATAAAAGGCAAGAGAAGGCACACTGTTAACCAGCCACTCTTCTCACATATGCAAATCATCCCCAGTCACCTGTGAACTGAGTAAAAGAGGGGGAGAACATGGAAACTGGTAGAAGCAGACGGGAGGTACGGTGACAAAGGGGGACTATGGAGTAGCAGAAGAGAGAATGAGAACACCATGTGCCGTTGGGTTGAACACCCACACTTTGTGGGACTCAGTTGTGCAAGTGCTGCCCATGGTCTCGTATGAGGCTAGAGCGTTACTCAACCAAGCAATTGCTGATGGGTAAGATGCAGCAAAGTTCGCCATCAGATGTGAGGTAGACATGACCGGCGCGCTAGGCAGAGCGATTGGGTCTTTCGTAGCACTTAGATTACATGCCTAGTTGAGAACCACTGGCTTTCAGTGGATGTCCAAACTTCCCTCATGGACATACCCATTGTTGGGTTCTGTCTTTTTGGCGAAAAGGCAGACTCCGCGCTGGAACGCTTTAAAGACAAAAGAGCTAGGGCCAGGCCTTTGGCCCTCTCCATGGTGCCCACCAAAACCAGTCTGCCTTCTGTCCCTTCCATGGCTAGGGGAGTGGCTGCCAACTACGTCCTTTTCCATCCACCACCAAGGCCAGGAATTTACCCAGCCTTTTTGTGGCATTAGACGTGGCTTCCACAAACCATGTGGGACACCAGCCAAAGGTTGGCTGTCTTCTCCCACCTCCAGACTGCGACGGACCTCCTGCATGCACTATAAACACAGTCACACCTGACTCCGTCCCAGACACTCCATTTTCTCAGAGCTGTTTGGGACACAATGCAGTCTCGGAATCCCCCCCCAACCCCCCCCTCCTTTCCCAATGACGAGTCTAGGATATTGGATTACGATATTTCAGCCTCTATCCTGGATTTCAGTGAGGCCGATTCGGAGTCTGTTGGGCTTCATGGCCTCCTGTGTCCTGCTAGTGACACATGCCCATTGGCATATGTGGACTCTGAAGTGGGCCTGAAGTTCCTCTGGGTGCAGCATCAGGGAACTTTCTCCGACCTGGTCCAGATCTTTGAGGGAACTGCAAAAGACCTTCAATTCTTTCTGACGAACCACAATTAGGTCAGCAGCCGACCCCTCTCCCTTCCCCAGCTAAAGCTTACTAGTGACAGATGTCAGTCCTAGGCTGGGGCAGCTACCTAGGAGAGGAGAGGCCAAGATCAGAGGACTCTGGTCTGTGGTGGAGGCTGGGCTTCACATCAAATTGTTGGAGCTTCGGGCGATCCAGGTGGCATTGAAAGACTTTCTTCCTACACTCAAGAGAAGGCTGGTGCAGGTATTCATGGACAACACCTCCACCGCCATGTGGTACAGCAACAAACAGGGCTGACTTAAAGCACATAAGGTCCAACTCAATTTTTTATAAGGTCTGACACCATATTAGGTAATGAAGTCGCCATATTCCCACTTTTATGCAGAAGCATTGTCATGTCTCCAACTGTCGCAGATGTCTTGTGACCCTAACTTTCTAAGAACTGAGAAAGTGTCAAGTCATTCGGCTAATGACATGGATATAACATCTGATGCAACAACAGTCTGGGACAAGTGTCTAACACCATGCCAAGGTCAAATAAGAAAAGACAGCTATATAACCAAAATAGTTTAGTTTGAATTGACATCCTTTCACCTTATAGGTTCATAAGGAAACGTCTGGGACATACACCTTGATGCACATAATCTGTCAGACATTCCTAAACGTATGTCAGAAATTTCATTCTCTGATAAGAATTAGTTTAGAAAGGCTACCACTTGTCAGGAGAGGTCCTTCGTCCAGGTAATCGTGCGAGAATCTGCCAGAGACTTTCTCATCTACTGCCAGTGCACTTAGAAGATGCTACATCTCTCCTGATGCTGATAAAGCTGAGTTCTGTAGGAAGGCCACTACGGCAACTAGTGTTTGCCCATCACAGGGAACACTGCCTTCAAGCCTCTGCTGATAATGACTGCTCTTGCTGTC